>NC_141690.1:47568896-49968896 GCF_964263255.1 Lissotriton vulgaris
ACAGAGTATGATGTGTTATTTGGTGGCACACACATCATTGTTTTCGGTGATCTTCTGCAGCTGACACCAGTGAAAGGACAACCAGTGTTTAAACTGCTTACGCATGAAGATACCATGAAGTGCCTAGGGAGCATTGGCAACGTTAACATATGGTTAAACTTCAATTATGCTGAGCTGCGTGAAAATATGCGTCAGGCAAAGGATGAAGATTACAAGAATATTCTACAAGATGTTGGAATCGGGAAAGTGACTGAGTGTGGGAAAGAAGCTTTACATGCACGATTACTGTCAAATTTGTATCCAGAAGAATATAGCCGAGATACCCGCCACCCCCTCTCAACACAATCCCCAAAAGGAGTGAAACCGGAAACAGTTCTTGAAGTTTTTGGAAGTGGGATGGAGTGACCATCCCGGCCGTATTTATTAAAAACAAAATAAAAACATTAAACGTTTCATGTTATGTACAATTTCATTACCATATTGCGATGTTTGGCTAACCTTAACAGATTCTCTAATACAGAGGTTCTCCTAGCCGAACTAGCAACCTACAAAACATTTCTTGACATATTGAAATTGTACAACCTAACGTTTAAGGGCCAACGGCAAGGTCATAACCGGTGTCAAGATCCCTAACCGGACTTACCCCTCCCACTTGGGATGGGCGACAGCACGGAGGCGTACCTCAAGTGCAACTACTACCAATTTCCCTTGACTTGACGGGGGCACCTAAAATTCGACGCCAGTTAAAGGTCGTTCGAATACTCGTGTGAGGTATCTAGAAGGTATCGTGTCCCTTATCCCAACCCCACACAACTTACCGCATCTGCCGTCGCAGATGTCACTGGCCCCGGGAAATTCCCCAGGAGGGGGCTGTAACCCCTCCTACAAAGGAAGGGGCCTTGACCGCCTTTCCTTTACTTCCGGCGACCCATCCTTAGAAGGGACCGCCTCCCCATTGAGGGGCCAATGGCCACCTCTCCCGAGCGCTCCCATCCGTGTTGGGTGACGCCCACTCATAGGGATCTACTAATTAGTGCTCACCGATCATGACCTTACCGCCTACCAAAATAAATACGACAGTGCTAATCAACCTAAGAATACATTGGTCACTATGACCGAAAGAGCATACATCAAAATTCGACACTAACTGAATATCTTTAATGGTAAACATACTCAAAACGAACATTCTTTATTAACTCAAAATCATCATGGCACTACAACCTGGAAACGAAAACAAAACAAGATTAATCAACTTTATTATACACAACTGGCTGTCTTCAGGGGCTGGTGGGTGGGTCAAAATTGGCTCTTCGTTCTGTCCCGAGCTCACGTGCAGCGAGGAGGTGCAGCTTCAGAGCACAAGAACAAGAGGATGTCTTCTGGTCTTGCGTCCCTTTTTATCCGTCTTCAGGGCGGGCGTATACCCGCCCCTGCCTGCCCCTGAGGGCGTGGCTGGCTGCGTCGGTGTCTAGGCCAGCCCACTCTAGGGCGGGAACGAGCGCGCCCCAGCTACGCCGCTTCGGGCATACCAGCTGAGACGCGCCTCCCGCCCAAAATGGCTTCCCGGGGGGATCGAGGCACTCGTCCATAAGTTCGGGGGGACCGATTCGGTCGCCCCTTTCCATATAGCCGAGATACCCGCCACCCCCTCTCAACACAATCCCCAAAAGGAGTGAAACCGGAAACAGTTCTTGAAGTTTTTGGAAGTGGGATGGAGTGACCATCCCGGCCGTATTTATTAAAAACAAAATAAAAACATTAAACGTTTCATGTTATGTACAATTTCATTACCATATTGCGATGTTTGGCTAACCTTAACAGATTCTCTAATACAGAGGTTCTCCTAGCCGAACTAGCAACCTACAAAACATTTCTTGACATATTGAAATTGTACAACCTAACGTTTAAGGGCCAACGGCAAGGTCATAACCGGTGTCAAGATCCCTAACCGGACTTACCCCTCCCACTGGGATGGGCGACAGCACGGAGGCGTACCTCAAGTGCAACTACTACCAATTTCCCTTGACTTGACGGGGGCACCTAAAATTCGACGCCAGTTAAAGGTCGTTCGAATACTCGTGTGAGGTATCTAGAAGGTATCGTGTCCCTTATCCCAACCCCACACAACTTACCGCATCTGCCGTCGCAGATGTCACTGGCCCCGGGAAATTCCCCAGGAGGGGGCTGTAACCCCTCCTACAAAGGAAGGGGCCTTGACCGCCTTTCCTTTACTTCCGGCGACCCATCCTTAGAAGGGACCGCCTCCCCATTGAGGGGCCAATGGCCACCTCTCCCGAGCGCTCCCATCCGTGTTGGGTGACGCCCACTCATAGGGATCTACTAATTAGTGCTCACCGATCATGACCTTACCGCCACAGGCCCGGATAGTTGACCGGCTATCCGGGCCCCCCACCAAAAACTCCTAGCTAAAGGTCATGTTCCAACGTTTTCAACCATGCTAAGAAGTCTCCTATGAGTAACTCATTTCCCACCCGAGACAAATGCACACCATCCCCCATATACATACTGTCATCATTAATACAACCGTGCGGGATAGAATGCAATGTCCTGGAACGGAACAACCTACTCATTTTATTATTAAATTTCCTAACAGAACGGTTCAAAGCAGGGATCGAAATAGCCCCCCGCCACACTTTCCGTGGGATCATATGAGACCACGCAATTATGCACCCCGGAACTTTCCTCGCCAACCAACTTACGGTGGAATGCATTGCCTCCAGGAGAAGTCGTCTACCGGTGGTGACCAAATCATTGCCCCCTAAATGTACTATGACTATAGACGGCGGTGACCTCATCCGCCCTAACAAACCCTCAAAATAAGCTTGAAACTGGTCAATACAGAGACCGCCCCTTCCGTAGAAGGACATCCTGTACCCGTATTCCCCAGCTACGTGAATCATGTCACCTGCTTTGAATACGTCTGCGGCACGCCTCACGTATGAGTGGCCCACGACCCACACCTCCTTTCTCACAGCCGGTGATGTCTGACCGCTGGCCCGGTGTTGGGTCGACTGCATAGTCCGCCCCGCCTCGAAGGCTTGCGTAACTGAAAACCAAACAAAAGACAAGAAGCGTGAGTACATTGTTACAGCTTCACAACATGTGCAACCGCACATACCTCTTATAACAATTGGAGGACCAACGCCCCACTCGTTTTACTTGTTCCACATTCAGACCCCTGGCTGCAGCTTCAGTGGCAGCCCCTATCCGAAAGGAGTGGGTCCCAAACTCACACGGGTCCAAGCCTGCTGCGGAAATTGACATCGCGAGCACCCGCTGAAACTGAAACTTTGTCAGTGGGGTGGCGTCCGCGTGTCTCAACATTGTCCCCCCCCATGCTGCCACCCTTCGTGCTAGGTAATCCTCTAAACACCTCACCGGACACATGGAGGACCCTGGAATCCTGCGAATGACTATGCAGTCTCCCACCCCACTTTGATCGGTTTTCGACTTGACAAAGGATACCGTCATAGTCTCACCCCTAATCTGAACGTGTTCCCGGCACAAACCCCCCGCCACGTCCCGCTTGCTCCTTGCCACCAGCTCACTTATCCTCATAGCCCCGTGAAATGCAAGCGTAAAAGCGGCTCGGAACAAACAGGCCTCGAACTGAGACGAGCATATGTCGGGGAGTGTGGCCAGCAACTGGGACAACCTATCCAGACCTATCGGGCGCCTCTCATCTACTCTGCGACCCTCAAGGCGTTGCCACCCACGCAGCGCTTTCTGTACAGCAAAAGACGCTGTCGGGTCCTGGATATTATGAGCCCTGGCAACAAAGGAGATGGCAGCACGATGCCTCTGGGCTGTAGCCACCGACTTCCCAGCCTTACGCAAGGACATCAGAAAATGTACCACCCAATCCTCGTGGCCCCAAAGTCCCCCTCTCTCCGTCCCCAAAAAGGCCAAATAAGCCCGAAACGCCCCTTCGTATGCCTTCCTCGTCCTTGGTGCTAGACTCTCTCCCACGAGGTAACGAAGTTCGGGGCACCGAGAGACCAGAGAGCTTCGGGAAAGGGTGCTGGCTCGGGATCCGCTGAGGGAAGGAAACCCGAGAAAGCCTGCATTTGAAAACGAGACAGTGCATCAGCAGCCTGATTCAACACCCCCGGGACATGTTTTGCTCTGAATACCACGTTCAGTTGCATACACAATAAGACAATTTCTTTAAGCAGCCTCAAAATCATTTTACAGCGTGCTGCCTGACTATTAATGCATTCTACAACGGTCATATTGTCAGACCAGAATATGACAGAATGATTTTTGAATCCATCGGGCCAGGATCTGAGGGCCACCAAAATAGGAAACAGCTCAAGGAAAGCAATATTACTCGTCAGCCCCCCATCGTGCCACCATGTTGGCCACTTTTGTGCTGACCATTTCGTGCCGAAGATGGCGCCGAAACCCATGCTTCCCGCCGAATCCGTCCATAGACCAAGCTCTTCAGAGGTCAAGGCCGGTTTGTTCCAGACGACTCGACCATTGAAATCCGCCAAAAATGCCAACCAAATACGCATGTCTTGGCGGACCTCGGCCGATAACCTTGTGCGATGGTGACCCTCCTTTAGGCCGACCATCGCCTGTGCAATCGACCGGGAGAAGGGGCGGGCCATCGGGATCACCCTTAAGGCAAAATTCAACTTCCCCACCAATTGCTGTAATTGATGCAGCGTAACTTTAGATGCAGTGCTACACATTTGCAAGGCTGTCTTGAATTTCGATACTTTGGAAGCTGGTAAACGAAAACAACCCTCACTAGAGTCCAACTCGATCCCGAGGAACTCGAGGCAAGTCGTGGGACCCACTGTTTTACCTGGTGCCAACGGCACGCCAAATTGATTCATTAAAACACAAAATTCAGTCAAGGCCCGGGCACATTCATCATCCCCAGCGGCCCCAAGGAACAGAAAGTCATCGAGGTAATGCATCACATTCCGAGAACCTGTTTTCTTCGTGTAAACCCATTGCAGAAAACTACTGAATTTCTCGAAATAAGCACAAGATATCGAGCACCCCATTGGCATACACCTGTCCATGTAATACAAACCTTGAAACATGAATCCCAATAAACGTTGGTCATCCGGGTATACCGGGAGCAAACGGAACGCTGACTCGATATCTGATTTCGCCATCAGCGTCCCGGGCCCCAGGCGATTCAAAATGGCTACGGCCTCATCGAATGATGCGTACCGCACCGAACATATTTCTGGATTAATTGCATCGTTTACAGAAAGGCCATGAGGGGCCGATAAATTGTGAATCAATCGAAACTCACCCGGGTCCTTCTTGGGGACCACCCCTAAAGGAGAACAAACAAAGTTCGGTACCGGGGGGGCAGGAAACGGGCCGGCTACCCGACCTCGGCTAACCTCTTTCCGGATCTTATCCTGTACTACAGTGGTATGCTGCAAGACGGAAAGTTGATTTTTGCACGTCCCGACACCCTGAAAGTTACCCACCGGGATGCGGAAACCATATAAAAAACCGTTTCGTAGCACCCCAGCAGAAGTACGATCAGGGTATTCGCTGAGCCAGGGAGTCATCGCCAGGGTATCAATCGGGGTTGGTAGAGGCGCCCCTCGGACTATATTAGACCTGTTTAGCGCCTCCTCTCCCCCCATTTTCACCCGATTTGGCTCTGCACGAGGACTCAGGATGGGGTGCCCCACAACCACTACATTCGTGTTTGAACTTACAAGATCCCGGGGGCCTAGTACATTTGCTTCTGTTGAAATTGAAACAGAACCCCCTCTTTCCTGTATTGCCGGCGGGTCTCGGGTAATCGTCCGTACCCGTACCCGACCGAAAGGGCGTCCCCCCATTTTGGCGGGAGGACTCACTAACAACACTCCCCACCAATGGCACTTTCAACATTCCCGACTCTTTCATCTTATTCCATGTTAAAGAATCGTAACAGTCCCATGTTAAACTTTTGTTATGCTCCATCGCTTTCCTGAAAAGATTGTCATAACAAAACCATTGGTTTCCTTGGTGTGATGTCGAGTACCCCATAATTCGTGACTGATATACTGGAAATTCCGGGAGCAAATCAGGCCTACGTTCCCCCAAAATTGCCGTGAAAATTCCCCAAGCGTTACCCCAGTTACCAATATTTTCATTCACTTTAAAGGCGGCCATTTTTGCGCGCCAAACACTCGGATGCATCAGATCCTTTTGACCCTTAACAGTTTCCACCTCATAGTGATCAACGAGCAGGGAGAAAATGTTAACGTATTCCCCCGCCCAAATCTTTTCCTTTATTGGCAAAGGAACATGTTGCCCCAATCTTTCCCTACGAGAGGGTGTTGACTCATCCCTTGCAATCGGCAATGGCCGCTTACCTGCACCGGACGCTGCTGCCGTCCCTTGGGGCTTGTCTGTCGCCGCATCCGGCGCGGGCACCTTGGCTGTATCATGTTTCTCGCGCAACTGCTTCATGAGAGCTTGCGCTTCGGTAGCCATGGCGCCCCCCTTACTGTCCCCCAACCATGCTGCCAATTGTGCCGCCAACTCGGGAGGCATATCTCCGGCAGGCGTCGGGGTGACTATCACGGGAATCGGAATCCCCTCATCCGGTACCGGGGCCGGTACCGGGGCTGGCGCCTCGAGCGGAGAACAGGGAACCGGGACGTCTCCCCCGACCGGCCCCCTTCTCGGCTTCTTTGGCCTTCCTCCGGCCGGTGGACGCCCCGATCCCTCCTCGCCGTCTCGCTCCGCCAACCGCTTCTTAATTTCGGACATGTCCTTCATGAGTGCCCGAACCAACTGGTCAGTCGACATTCTCTTTGCTCCTTTCTTGGGCATCCTTTCGACGAAGTATCTAAAAGACAAAGAGAGAGATTAAAACGCTCAAAATTGGCTCTTCGTTCTGTCCCGAGCTCACGTGCAGCGAGGAGGTGCAGCTTCAGAGCACAAGAACAAGAGGATGTCTTCTGGTCTTGCGTCCCTTTTTATCCGTCTTCAGGGCGGGCGTATACCCGCCCCTGCCTGCCCCTGAGGGCGTGGCTGGCTGCGTCGGTGTCTAGGCCAGCCCACTCTAGGGCGGGAACGAGCGCGCCCCAGCTACGCCGCTTCGGGCATACCAGCTGAGACGCGCCTCCCGCCCAAAATGGCTTCCCGGGGGGATCGAGGCACTCGTCCATAAGTTCGGGGGGACCGATTCGGTCGCCCCTTTCCAGACGTTCTGCCAGAGAATATTTTTCATAAAATAACTGAGAAGAAATCGGGAATATGTTTGATGCCAACTCTTGCAGAATGTTCCATCTTCAACAACAAAATGTTGAATTTAGAAAACCAAGAGATTGTGAAACTGGAAGCTATTGACAGAATAGAGCATATGGGAGCAACAATTATTTTGTCTGAGAATTTGAAATCTAAATTGGATTCATTAGAGAAGACTATATCTAAAACTGCTGGTTTTAAAAAGACTCTGAATGTGTGCTTAAATTGCCGTATCATTTAGAGAAGGAATTTACATGTTGAAAGAGGTCTGGTAAATGGATCAATGGGTAATGGTGTTGATTTTGAGAAATACAGAAATAGATATGGAATTGAATTTTTAAAAATTAAATTTGATGGCATTGAGGAAGTACAGCTAATTGGTTGTTGCACAGCTAGGTTTTTGCTTGTAAAAGTCTTATATGTTCGCCGTAAGCAATTTCCTGTTTGCTTGGCATATGGGGTGACAATCCATAAATCACAAGGTTTAAGTGTAGACAGTGCTTTGGTGAATATTGGATGTTCTGTGTTCAAAGAGGGTATGGCTTATGTAGCATTGTCACGAGTCAGAACTTTATCGGGTTTGTACTTGATTGAGTGTGATGTCACAAACATTTGTGCGGGTCTAGATTGTGTTAAGGAATACAATAGGTTAAGAAGAGAGTATGCGCCACATTTGCCTCAATATCCTTTGTTTGAGAAACGTGTGGTAGGCCGGAAACGAAGAAATATCACTAATAGTAGGGAGGTTGTAGCAAAAAGACCAAAAGTCAATGAACCCAAAATTGTAAGCAGAAAGAAAATGAATTCTATTGAAGATGTTGTTGCTTTTCAATTTGAAAATAGTTCTGGTGTCAACTGCTATGCTAATGTAGTGGTTAATGTTGTCTTTTCTCTAGAAACTTTAAAAGAACAAATTGTGATCAATTCGGATCAAAGTTTTTGTTGTTTGTTGAATTCTGTGTTAGAGAAATGTAGCACTGATAGAACAAGAGTAGAAAGTGTGTCTGAAATTCGAAATCTGTTAGACAAATGTTCAGGTCAAACACAATTCTCTCAAAATATTCAGCAAGATCGTCAGGAGTTTTTAATGTATATGCTTAATGTATTGCAAGATGAAGGTGTAGATGT
This sequence comes from Lissotriton vulgaris, assembly GCF_964263255.1. Lineage (NCBI taxonomy): Eukaryota > Metazoa > Chordata > Amphibia > Caudata > Salamandridae > Lissotriton > Lissotriton vulgaris. The sequence continues at coordinate 47,577,267 of NC_141690.1, forward strand.
AGATCATCTGTTTGGCCTTTCTTATCAATGGCAGCATGACTGCGAGAATTGTAGGTTATCAAGTACTACTAGTGTAGACTCAGAAAGATGTATATATTTAACTTTGCCAGAAAGTAAATCAGTATCCTTTAATAAGCTAGTAAAAGCAGCCGATCAAAACATGGAGTGTAGCCAATGTAAGTCTGCAATGCTGTCCACATTATTTATACGAAGATATGGCCAGTATGTCATTTTAATGTTCCAACGATGTAGGCCTGATGGAACAAAATTGACAACTTTAATTAAAAATTTTGTGGCATCTCAGTTGTCAATATCAGGAAGGACTTTTCTAACTGCAGCAATTATATATCATGAGGGTCCTTCAACAACATCAGGACATTACACAACTTATTTGAAGTCTGGAAACGGCTGGTCATTCTGCAATGATTCTGTTTTAACTTTCAAAAAAAGATTGCCTTTTCACCTTAAAAATTCTTACCTGGTGTTCTTACAACCAAAATTTTAGGGAAGGAATCTCGGGATTTGTTCGGAGGAATTTCAAGAGGTTCTAATGGCTCCTACACTATATAGCCTTGTGGATAAGTGTAGCACAGAGCGAAAATTGTTTGTTTTAATAAGCTAATTCAAGCAGCAGATCAAAACAAGGAGAAGAGGTAATGTAAGTCTGCAATGCTGTCCACATTATATATAGAACTTATGGGTGAAATGTCATTTTACAATTCCAACTATATAAACCGGATGTAAATAAGTTGTCAAGTTTAATTAAAAATGTTTTGGCTACACAGTCGTCGATTTCAGGAAGAACATTTGTAACTGCAGCTATTATATGATATGATGGTCCTTTGACAACATCAGGATATTACACAGCTTATTTGAAATGTAAAAAAGGCTGGTCTTTCGGCAATGATTACCATTTGACTATGAAGCAATGCTGCCTTTTGACTTGTTTTCAGAAGTGAGAATTTAGGGTAGGTAACTGGACTATAATGATTCTAGGTGTTGCTGTAATTTAGTGTGCTGTTTTAAATTGCTTTGTATGTCACATTTTTGTTAAAACGATGGAGCTTATCTTTCAGAAAGTGGCGGGCAGAAAATAATAACAGCACAACAGAATATAAGCTGTTCATAGGACATCCTTTGACGTCATGGAGAGTAAGTTACTTTTGATGAGTTCTGATTTCCGATTGGTTATATTATATGGGTTTTTTAAACACAATAATTTTGATTGTGTTTTTTTTCCCCACTGTTATATGATGAATACCTTCAACTCACTGTTTTTAGTGAAATTTGATATATTCTGAGAACAGCAAAAATAAACCATTTAATATGTTTAATTAATTCTGTACTTTGAATTGTGATTTTTGATATGTACTCATCTTGTCTCATGCTCACTCATCTTTTACTACCTTCTATCAATTTTTAATTTTTGTTCTTTCATTCACAGATTGAAAGTACAAAAATAACAAGTGACTAAGTCAACGACAATTATAAGGTAAGTGTTTAGTACTCATTCCGTTACATCTCTATCACATTTAACTTTTATTATTTCCACTGCTTCATTTCTTTAACCCTCAGTGTCCTGCCTTTGCTACTTCCCTCATTCCTTTTCTATTACTTACTTATTCTACTCCTTCCACTCCTTTTCTCAGTCCCTCTGTTCTCACAGTTCCTCACTCCTTTTGACTCAGTCCGTTTCTCTAAACCATTGAAATTCGCATATATAGTTAGTTGCACTAACTATATATCGCGCACCCGTAAACCACTGCTGACCATTAAAATTCACTGAAAAAACCATAGGTTATAGACCATATATAGTTAGGAATTAGCATTTACAAAACCTTAAAAATTCACTGAAAAAACCATAGGTTATAGACCATATATAGTTAGGGATTAGCATTTACAAAACATTATTTTACTAACACAAAACCATTGAAATTCGCATATATAGTTAGTTGCACTAACTATATATCGCGCACCCGCAATCCACTGCTGATGATGTCACATATTACATCATTCATGACATGGTCAGTGACATCACTGATGACATCAGTGATGACAACTCAAATGACATCACTGACAACATCACTGATGACATCATTCATGTGATAATGCGATGAACCTCTTCAGACTCTAATATAACCTTAGATACACTCAGTGTAAACAGAGACTCACAGATTGTCACTCATCCATAGAGTTACTCATACAGCTAGTCAGTCATGCAAAGAATCAATCACACCTCCATTTCCTCAACTATACAGTTATACACACCTTACTTATTGAAACATTTTCTAACACATATTTACTCTCTTATACAATCACTGATACAAGTTTTCAATGATCCATGCAGCCACTCACACATTCACTAGCTCTTATACACAGTAATTTATGTATGTCAACTCTCACATGTACTGTGTTTTACATATGTACTTACTTTGACATGTAGCACTGAGATATCCATTTACTCACCAATACACTCATGCACACAGTCAACCACCCATACAGCTGTTTCCACATGCAGTTTTGAACCCATACATCTAGTGAATCAACTGTTCACACATCTATGCACAGAGTCACACCTCCCAGCCACCCACACACACACACTCACTCTCCCATACAAATACTTGGGCAACCAATCAATAACCCATATAGTTACTCATATAGCTACTGATCAACACATGCAGCAGTTTACAGAACAACAGACATAATGATGCACAAATTAAGACAGTTTAGTCACTAACCCATGCACTCAGTGAGACACATTTAGTCACTCTCTCATACAGTCTGTCATACACCTACTAAATCCTTCATCCAGACACTTATACATCCACTCATTCTTCAATATGTAAGACATATTTTAACTTTACATTATATTAATTTGATGTCAAATGAGATGTCACCAGTGATGTCATTTGAGATGTCATCAGTGATGTCATAAGTGATGTCACTGACCATGTCATGAATGATGTAATATGTGACATCATCAGCAGTGGATTGCGGGTGCGCGATATATAGTTAGTGCAACTAACTATATATGCAAATTTCAATGGTTTTGTGTGAGTAAAATAAGGTTTTGTAAATGCTAATCCCTAACTATATATGGTCTATAATCTATGGTTTTTTCATCGAATTATTAAGGTTTTGTAAATGCTAATTCCTAACTATATATGGTCTATAATCTATGGTTTTTTCAGTGAATATATATATATATATATATATATATATATATATATATATATATATATATATATATATATATTACCTACTGGCGGTCGCCAATAGGTAGTTATAGTTAGGACCTAGTTTCCATAGGAAATCCTCAACATTCTATTTTGATTAACTTTGGCCCCGGTGGATGAATCTGCGAATTTCTCAAAGTAGACGGCTCAGTCCGCTGCGCTCCTTCCCTGAAAGTTTGGGGGGATTCGTCAAGTGGGGGCTGAGATAAAAGGGGGGTCCCAAAACGTGTTTTCTCTATGTTGTTTTCCATAGGACGTTTAGACATGGCTACAGCTCGAACGGCTGAATGGATTTATAAGAAATTTGGCTAAAAGGTAGAGTCCGGCTCGCAGATTACACTTTTTTTTAATGGTGTAAATCCGTTCAGTAGTTGCTGAGTAAATTAAAGTTGAAGTCAATTATATATCTATAAGCGTGCTCCGGTGCGCGCACTAATGCGGCTGTGCGCAAGCGGATTTTTTTTTGCTGTGTGATGTTTGTGAACGTGCGATTCAAAGGAAATCAGGAAGTGTTGACCGCCATTTTGTTAGTGCGAGGGAATATATTGTACATTTCAAAGCGTTGGAACATGGAAAGGGGACAAGGTAGAGATTGTCTGGCCGTGTAGGTTTTTTCCGGGGGTGCAGTAAGGCCCTTGAACGCGAAAATTATTTTTTATTTTTAAAAAAAAAAGTTGCGGGATGTGCGCACCTGGTCGCGCACACCTATTTACAAGAGTGTGAAGAGTGTTTAGATATAAGGTCGCTCTGAAAAGAGCCCTTGTGTTAATTGACTTTTTTCTGCATTTATAAGTAAGTACCGATGCAGAGTCTCATGTTACAGAGGAAGATTCTGTTTCCCTCATCTGTGAAATGAACACCATCTCTCCTATAGATGCCTTGCATGTTGTAACGCAAGTTGTTGTGGTAAATAGAACCCATGCTATAATCTCTGAGGAAAGCAGAAACAGATTTATTTACATGTTTCCTTGCTTTCTTAATTTGTGCACAATGTTGAATGGACCAATTCCATTTCTGTCTTTGGCATATATTGGAATATACCAAGGCAGTTCGAGGAAAAAGTGTCATCAATTGTCGAAAGGTGTCTTTTAGAAGCATTTCCAGACCTACCCCAGTCAATGTGCCTAGATCGTTCCCACCAAAGTGCACAATTATAAGGTCTGGTTCTGGGAGATGCATAAAAGTTTTCACCAATGGTATCAATTGGTGACATCTCAATCCTGTCTGGCCATTCCACGTTATCTGCACATTTGGTAAATCAAGGTTGGAAAATCGTCTGTTTGCTGCATATTTTCCACTCCAGTGAATATAGCTGTGTCCTAAAAGCCAAACCTTCATTTTCAAGGCAGATGCACTCGTACTCCGATGGGTTCTGGAAGTGGAATGGTAGTTAGAAGCTGAAAGTCAGGATAAAAATATGGATGAGGCTTGGTGTGGTTGAAAAAATAAAAAGGATTGGTTGATTTTAATACCTCAAGATTGAAGACTACGTTGCATGTTAATGTTTATGTAAAACTAAAAGTACTATTGGGTGTCAAAAAAATGACATGTAAAAGAGCTGTGGATAGGCAGGTGTTTTTGGAGGGAAATCAGCATTCTTAGTTTGATGAAGAACGTTGAGATATGAACTTTTGACCTGTGCCTTCAGCCAGGTGCAGAATGAGGTGTTACCATGGAAACAGCCAGAGAAGGCAGTGGGTGATGGGTGACTTTTATGTGACATTGAAAATATTGTGTGGGACAACCAACTGAAATGTTAATTTGATTTAAAAATTTTGCGGGAAGAAATATGATTGGTTGAAGACACATATATGAGTCTGTATTGACAGGATATCTGTGCCATTGAATTTTGGTTGCAGTGATAGAAGCATTATTCAGAGTTTCGCAAACGAATATCTGTTTTGTGACTGTCACTGTTCTACATCGTACAAAGCATTGGTAAAGGTAAGTCTGTAACTGTTTGTTTTGTCATGTACTGTAAAATGTGGTTTAGTCACTAAAATTGGTTCATTTTCCTCTCAGTCTCTGACTAACCTCATTTTTGGCTGTGATAATGTCTTGTATTTTTAAAACTATTTTTCCATTTTGTTTCATCACTCTTTAACGACATTATTTGTTTGCAATTATTAGTTTAACATTTTGCATAATAAATTTCAATAAGCTAAATGGTCTTCAAACATGTTCTTATGTAATCTTTTACTGTTAGTTTTTTTAATTTACTGTCAGTCAGAGACGAAACTGGAACGAAATTTTGGGGGCAAATTAAAAAAATGTTGTTAGGCGTATTTGAATGTTTAATTAGTAGGCTGCGTAAAGCTGCAGGGGCTTTTAGAAGGGGTAAAATAACTGCAAGGCCTAATTAACATTCAAATGGATGTTTACAGAGATGTGAAACGTTCAGGTGCGGCTGTGTGTGTATCCGGAATATATATATGTTAACTTGGGCTGGTAGACCAGACGGGAGGGGCGTGGGGGCCAGAAGTCCTGTGAATTTAATGGGGGTTGCGCGCCTTTTTTTCACATTCTTTCAAGTGTAAATTATAGTTTTGTATATAATTTTGGTGAACAGCAAATAATGAAATATAAAATGTTTAATATTAACAGTAATTATTTGTGTGATTTTGAAGCGTTTACATATAATGAGAGAAGTTGGTTCTGAGATGAAAAAATGGTATTAGCAGAAACACAGATAATGCAGATAGAGAGAGAAATGGTACATTACATGTGATACCGTCGTCAAAAAGTGCGAATGCTTAAGGTATTCCTAAACTTTCTGTCAGATGACAAAATTACAGTGAGGTTTGTGGCCGCGGGCTTCACTGGTGGGGGTGGGGTGAGAGGGGGAGATGGTCGAGTAAAATAATATGAAAAGTTGTGACTATGAGGTTGTACACAGGTTCGTATAGTACACATGTGAAACCGTCGTCAAAAAGTGCTAATGCTTAAGGTATTCATAAACTTTATGTCAGACGACAGAATCACAGTGTTGTTTGTGGCCGCGGGCTGCACTGGTGGGGGTGGGGTGGGAGGGGTAGGGGGCGGAGTAAAATAAAATAAAAAGTGTGATTATGAGGTTATATACAGGTTCGTGCAGTACATGCCTTCATACATTGAGGTAGCAGACCGAGTATAACAATATCTCTCTCCCTCCTGCCGTTTGACTCCATCTTTATCTCCCTTCTGCTTTCTGTCTCCATTGCCCTGTGTTAGCTTACTGTGTGTGTGTCTGTCTGTGTCTGCCTTCAGTCCGGGCTGAGGAAGTTTGCTGTGGAGGCACACACAGATAGTCGCATCAAAGTACTTGGCAGGTTTTCAAAAAACTATTTATATAATTGAGATGCTTTTTTGAAGCGCTAGTGATTGTGTACTTTCACAATTACTGCTCGGTTGGCTCCACTGAGCAGAGCATATGTCGTATTTGACTTCTTAGTGCCTCTGCATCTGCACTCTGTTCTCTGGTGGCTGGCGGAGAAGTGTTTGTATAGTGGAGATGAAAGGGTGATAAGGAGTGAAATACGACATAGCGTCTGGTCTGTAGAAGCGGGGGAGCATGATTAACACTGAGTGCAGCGGAACTGCGGCGGTGCTTGGTAACATTAATAAATTATTTTCTTACAGAGGTACAACTGTTTGCATGGTCCGTGACCCACTAAGAAAGGCTTGACGGGCCGTCATAGGCCTGCGGGTTCTAGTATGAGTAAGTCAGGTCGACAAAAGAAAACATGAACTTAGTACAGCTGAGGTTACGTGGAACACATGAATACTCTTTCAGTATACAATTATTTCAGTTCATAATATGGATTAAAAGAGAGAACGTGTATATTTTAAATGTTTATTCAGAAATGCACTGTTTTCAAGGCAAGTTTCTTATCTAATACGAGTACAGATATTGTAAGAAACAAAGTAATCGGTATAGTCACTAGTACATAGAATACAAACGGTATAGTTGATGTAAAATGAATATGGTTTAGCAAAATTAATTCTACACCGTTATGAGGAAGTACATTATATTTTATTAAATCTAAGAAGGTGTCTTGCCTTTCAGTTTAGCAACGATACATGAAAATGCTAGTGGTTAGACATCAGCTGATTAACAATCAATTCTCTTCATGCGAAGCACTATCAACTTTGTGTTATGCTATTGTGTAAGGAAAAAAAAACGTGCCAAAAGCGACAAGCTGGCTGGAGGTGCATGTATGTAATCTGTTGGAACGTTCGCAAATTAGTGTTGAGAAGAACTACTGTATTGACATATCTTTTGAAGGTTTCAGTACTCTATCTGAAATACAGCACGAAAAGTATTGCAAATATTAGTGAAAGAACATATTTTTCTCTTATGAATTAAAAATATTTCAGTACATGGAAAACTAAAGCAGCAGAGGTGTGTGAGGCGCAAATAAGCAGTTGAAAGGAGAAATGGCGTTTACACTTATAAAAAACTCATGCTACCTTTACACATTAATCAGGGCACATGTAGCATATATTACCCTGTTTTGCTCCGAGTACATTTGAAATAAGATAAGATAAGATATGCAACTGAATTGTTGAAATAAGAGTTCAATAAAAAGTTACGTTCGAAATCGAGTAGCTGAGGAAAAAAAATGTAGTCCACATAAAACACGAGAATCTGACCAGCAGGAAATTATAATGTCCACTGTTAGTAAAGCCAATAGGTCTGTTGATAGATAGGGAGGCAAAACAAAATGTAGACCTCAATGGCTTGCATAAGAGTCATCCAATAATTGAGTAGGCGAAATAAGCAGCTACCGCTTCTAAAAGGAAGTCACTGTTATCATCCGAAAACATGTCAGCCATCCAATTGAAAAGAGGAAAAGAACATACATGGTCTTCAATTACCGGAGCCTCTAGTACCATCAGAGGGCAACTCTGTGGGTTTTCAATGTAGCTCTGTGCCAAGAAATCTTGCGCCGCTGCGAATATATTCCAATGACCCAGAACTCCTTGTATCGCTGCAAAGGCCATAATCCCTCCGTCGGAACAAAGCTGTTCATGATCAATTAACGGATTCATGAGATGACTGTAATTCACTTCAGGAGATACCAAGTTGCAGAGACATAAGTCTAGGGCCCACATGAAATCACAGCTCAGGCAATGAAATGCAGGCTGCACACAGGTGAAATAGGAAAATCAAAATGATAATGCATATGACGCACTCAGAGTCGCAAGTGGCAGGATGCCATAGTACTCAAGCATCCTCTGGCGAAATAGTTCTAAGTGCTCCGGCTCGTTTGCGAAGACAGGAGGGACATCCATTTTGTAATAAACAAAATAGGAACACAAAAGTCGCAGCACTGGTAGTACAACAGGAAGTCCAGAAAAATAGTCGCCGACTATGGAGTGAAGAGTAGCAGAATGACTTCAAATTTATTTCTGGCAGAGAAGTCACTAAACCATTGCTTAGTAGTTATAAAAAAATAGGGTTGCCTTGAAGTGGAGGATGCGTTAAAAATTAAGGGAGTCACCTCAGCAAATTGTAAAGGAAGGTCACTATTTTATAAGGAATGCACTTCTCTGTGAATATTAGCTAAGTGAAAGAGATATGTTTGCGAACAGATAGTAGGTTAACTTGTTTTTGTGACAATAAGGCTGTTGTTCATGTCTTGTGATTCAAGGCCGGAATTCGCGGCCAGATGGAAACATCAAGGTTCCCATGCGGGGGTAGATAAACTACATTCTTATAGGGAAGCATATGCAGAGTGATTATTACAGCATAAGCTTTGCCGTTTAAAAACTCATGTTAATTCTCATTACATGAAAAAAAAAATAACCACTGTTGAAGAATAAGGAAAAAGTCGGCATTATAGCAGGCACTGATGTATCTTTGAAAAGACATGCAACATTATAGCACTTCTATTTAAATAGGTCATGTAATTGAAAGTGCTTGCATGTGAACGACTAATTACATGTTTGAGTACACTCATTTCTATAAAGATTTAGGGGCAGATTAACATGCTCTGTGCGGCAGTTTTGCTTCACTTGTCCCATGTTAAAAGTGATGCTAAAGTGGCGAAAGGGGATTGTAAATCTGCCTGACATTTTTTTGCCGTCTCAAAGGCATTTGTAAGTGAAAGGGAGCGACTTGGTTTTATGACTGTAGGAGGTACTGAGCCGCTGGTATGTATTTATGTGAAGAAAGTTATAGAATTTGAACACTGAAAAAACGCGAAAGGTATGTAGGTACCAATGCAGAGTCTAAAATTTAATATACACCGTCTCCTTTGTAGATATCTTGCATGTTGTTTCAGAAGTTATTGTGGTATATGGAATTCATACCATAGTCTGTCAGGAAAGCAGAAACAATATGGAGGCAGGAGATGATAAAGAGATGTTAAATACACATTGGAGATAATATAGTTGAAGAAAGGAAGTAACTATGAGCAAACTTACTATGTAACACAAAAAAGTTGCACAGCATATTTTAAGTCTCACTTTATATGATATCTTTTTGGGTACTATTTCATAATTTTCATATAAAAAAGAATAATGTCGCAAACAATTTTAACTTTTAATATTTAAATTTATTGTTCTGATTTTTCAAAATCTAAAAGAATTTGCAACATTAATTCATCTGGTATGTCCTCCTTTTCATTCCATGATTCACAATCTTCAACACATTTAATTAATTCTTGGTCTACAGTGTCATCCGAAAAGTCTATTTCTTCTTTGTCTTCTTTAGGATTGTTTTCAATATTAATTTGAAAAGAAATATTATTTTCATTCTGTTGTGCTTCCATTTTCTAGCTGTAAATTGCATAAAAAATAAGTAGAGATAGGGAACTGTTGGGTTTAAGTTCAGACAGGTACTTGTGATTATTTAACAGTGAAGTTATCTTTGAGCAGTGTATGGTTTCAGGCAGGAAGTAGAACTATTAAAAAGTGCCTGTGATGAAGCCTAAGTAAATTCATAATTATACCACAGAAGCCTAACTCAATCAATAATTTAAATAAATAAGCCTTTCTCAATGTCTAACTCTTATAGAGGGACAGTATATAACTATCTGAATACGTTATACACAAAACCATTGAAATTCGCATATATAGTTAGTTGCACTAACTATATATCGCGCACCTGCAATCCACTGCTGATGATGTCACATATTACATCATTCATGACATGGTCAGTGTCATCACTGATGACAACTCAAATGACATCTAAACCGATGAAAAGTGTTATTTTTAGGTCATATGACATAGCCTTACATCATTAGGAAACCAAAAGTAAAATGAACCAATGAAAAGTTTTATGAATAAGTCACATGACCTGTTATGCTTACGTTATTCAACCCGCTACGCACCCGGAGCGCTTCCGGGGCGATGCGCTTCGCGCCTCGGTTCGCGCTCCGGAGCCCTTCCGGGTGCGCTAACACGGCGCATCATAAGACGCATTACGCGGCAATGCGATAGGTCGCGTTTACGCGACGCGTCACAATGTTGTATTCTTGCGCGGCAGTTGCGCTAACGGAACCTTTCCCGGTTCGCGGACCGGGTCACGGCACCAAATTGAGCTAACGGGAAGCTACCCAGTGCGCGGACCGGTAGCGAAACAAAAAAAATAATAAAAAAAATATATACATACAAAAATTATATTGCAAACATATAAAATATATTTTTCCATTAAAATAAAAATACATTTTACAGATTTTGATATTTGCTATTAAAAAACCATTGAAATTCACTGAAAAAACCATAGGTTATAGACCATATATAGTTAGGAATTAGCATTTACAAAACCTTAAAAATTCACTGAAAAAACCATAGGTTATAGACCATATATAGTTAGGGATTAGAATTTACAAAACATTATTTTACTCACACAAAACCATTGAAATTCGCATATATAGTTAGTTGCACTAACTATATATCGCGCACCCGCAATCCACTGCTGATGATGTCACATATTACATCATTCATGACATGGTCAGTGACATCACTGATGACATCATCCAGTGACTGTATTTTTCTTTAAAGTTAAAAAATGTCTTACATATTGAAGAATGAGTGGATGTATAAGTGTCTGGATGAAGGATTTAGTAGGTGCATGACTGACTGTATGAGAGAGTGATTAAATGTGTCTCACTGAGTGCATGGGTTAGTGATTAAACTGTCTTTTGTGCATCGTTATATCGGTTGTTCTGTAAAGTGCTGCATGTGTTGATCAGTAGCTATATGAGTAACTATATGGGTTATTGATTGGTTGCCCAAGTATTTGTATGGTTGAGTGAGTGTGTGTGTGTGGGTGGCTGGGAGGTGTGTGACTCTGTGCATGGATGTGTGAACAGTTGATTCACTAGATGTATGGGTTCAAAACTGCATGTGGAAACAGCTGTATGGGTGGTTGACTGTATGCATGAGTGTATTGGTGAGTGAATGGATATCTCAGTGCTACATGTCAAACTAATTACATATGTAAAACACAGTACATGTGAGAGTTGACATATATAAATTACTGTGTTTAAGAGCCAGTGAATGTGTGAGTGGCTGCATGGATCATGGAAAACTTGTATCAGTGATTGTGATTGTATAAGAGAGTAAATATGTGTTAGAATATGTTTGAATAAGTAAGGTGTGTATAAATGTATACTTGAGGAAATGGAGGTGTGATTGATTCTTTGCATGACTGACTAGGTGTATGAGTAACTCCATGGATGATTGACAATCTGTGAGTGTCTGTTTACACTGAGTGTATCTAAGGTTATATTAGAGTCTGAAGAGGTTCATTGTATTATCACATGAATGATGTCATCAGTGATGTTGTCAGTGATGTCATTTGAGTTGTCAACAGTGATGTCATCAGTGATGTCACTGACCATGTCATGAATGATGTAATATGTGACATCATCAGCAGTGGATTGCGGGTGCGTGATATATAGTTAGTGTAACTAAACTATATATGCGAATTTCAATGGTTTTGTGTGAGTAAAATAAGGTTTTGTAAATGCTAATTCCTGACTATATATGGTCTATAACCTATGGTTGTTTTAGTGAATTTATAAGGTTTTGTAAATGCTAATTCCTAACTATATATGGTCTATAACCTATGGTTTTTTCAGTGAATATGTATATATATATATATATATATATATATATATATATATATATATTTTACCTAGGTAGTTATAGTTAGGATTTTTTTCAATGCAAAATCTCAACATTCTATTGGGAATAACTTTGGCGCCGGTTGAGGAATCTGCCTGAAAATGTCCTCAAATTTGCCTCGCGGTGCTCCGGTCTTTCCCTGAAAGTTTGGGGGATTCCGCAAGCGGGGGCCGAGATAAAAAGGGGGTCCCAAATCGTGTTTTCCCCATGTTAATTTGCATAGGGCGGTTGACCTCACTTTTAGCCCGAACGGCTGAATGGATTTCCACCAAACTTGGCAAAATTGTAGGGACTGGTAGCCCGATGTGCCTTTGCTATGTCTCAAGATATGTGCTCCAGTGGTTTTTTAGTAATTTAGGTTAAAAAAAAAATATATATCTATAGGTGCGCCCCGGTACGCGCACCGGGGAGCGCACCGGGCACGCTACAAGACTTGCGCGCGGAAAGCTGATTGGCTCTCGGGTGTCTGTAAACATTCGAAACAGTCCGGAGCGGCCGCCATCTTGTGTCTCGGTAGGATCGTGACACAAGTGGTGGCAAAAACAAAGGGGAAACTGACCATAAGGGGGCAGAGTAGACATCGCTGACCCCCTAGGTTTGATGTGGGGGCCATAAAAGGGCCCCATGGAGCATAAAAAAAATTCTTTTTTGGACGATTTTCGCAGGGGGGAGAGCACCCGGTACGCTCACCGGAGTGCGTACCGGGGAGCGTAGCATGGGGAAAACCCAGTTCATTCACTGCGTCACCTCTATGACCCTTTCTTGCGTCAATACACCCCTTTTGCATACATTATACCTGTTGTAGGTATAATGTGGCGCAGGGGTTTACAAAGTTTACAAAGTGACGCATCTAACTAGATGCGTCACTTTGTAAATATGACTCAATAAGGTGCATGTTTTACGCTGCCGCTGCATCACAAATTTTATTAAATATATGACGTATTATGTCGTAAGTACTTAAAGATACGTCAGCATTTCAGACGTATCTGTAAGCGCAAAAGTGATGCATTGCTGGAGTGTGTCACAAAAGTGATGCAACTCCAGCAATGCATCCTTTCACATGGGGCCAGGCCCCATGTGAAAGGGCCTGCATCAGTCTTACGCCTGCTGTGAAACAGGCGTAAGATTTGGACGCAACAGCGTCATAAAAGTGACGCAGTGATATCTCATAGATTTCACTGCGTCACCTCTCCGACCCTTTCTTGTGTCAATACGACCCTTTTGCATACATTACACCTGACGTAGGTATAATGTGGTGCAGGGGCTTACAAAGTGACGCATCTACCTAGATGCGTCACTTTGTAAATATGACTCAATAAGGTGCATGTTTTACGCTGCCAATGCATCACAATAAGTGACGTACTGGTGGCGTAAAAGTGGCGCATGGCCTCATAAATGAGGCCTTCAGTCTTCTAGTCATGCGTCATATTAAATATATGACGTATTATGTTGCAAGTACTTACAGATACGTCAGTATTTCAGACGTATCTTTAAGCGCAAAAGTGATGCATTGCTGAAGTGTGTCACAAAAATGATGCAACTCCAGGAATGCATCCTTTCACATGGGGCCAGGCCCATGTGAAAGGGCCTGCATCAGTCTTACGCCTGCTGTGAAACAGGGGTAAGATTTGGACGCAACAGTGTCATAAAAGTGACGCAGTGATATCTCATAGATTTCACTGCATCAGCTCTATGACCCTTTCTTGCGTAAATACGTCCCTTTCGCATACATTGCACCTGACATAGGTATAATGTGGAGCAGGGGTTTACAAAGTGACGCATCTACCTAGATGCATCACTTTGTAAATATGACTGAATAAGGTACATTTTATACAGCACTGGTGCGTCACAAAAAGTGATGCACCGGTGGCGTTAAAGTGATTCATGGCCAAATAAATGAGGCCTTCAGTCTTCTAGTCATGCGTCATATTAAATATGTGATGTATTATGTCAGAAGTTTGCTGGAGTGTGTCACAAAAATGATGCAACTCCAGCAATGCATCTTTTCTTACCCTTCCACACCCTGTTCCTTTTCAACATTTTCTTTGAATATCCACATTCCCCACGTTCACTCTCCTTCTCCTTACTTTCCTTCCCAACACTCACCTTCTTTCAGTCCCCCTACTTCACTTCCTTTCTCCTCTCATACATTTCTGTTCTTTCTTACTCATTTTCCTTTCCATTATCAATGCACTCCACTTCACTTACTCTTTTTCATTTTTTTAAGGATATAGCTCTTTGATGAGAATTGGAGGTAGTTCTGAAAAGAACTTTTTTTTTCTTCTTTTTTCTTTTTTCAGAACAAAAACAAAAACAGGGAAAGGAAACTGCTCAACAGGAGCAATAAAAAAAAAAAATTAAGGCTGGGAATGGCAGCGATGGTTCTCCTATGCTCGAACCATGAGCAGAATCTGCATTTCAGGACGCCTTTATTAAATGCAGGGTGAATGTTCGGAACCAGCTCTTGTGATCTCCCCCTCACCGATGTTGTTGGTCCTCTGGTTGATGTAGATGCCCCATCACTGGGAACCTCTTGTGCCAGGGCCCTGACACTTTCCCGGGCAACATTCTGGGGGTGCCTCCTCTCCACATGGCGAAGCATTGTGGAGTTCCCAAAATAATATTTCTTAGTGGGGTCACCCCGTGACAGGACTGTATGACAGATCCTGCACTCCACTTTTGGAGCTTTGACCTTCTTTTGGTCATCAGGTATGGAAAAACAATTCCAGATGAAATGCTCTTTGACCTTTGGCTGAGGAGGCTCTTCATCAAGGAATTCATTGGAGTCATCTTCACTTCGGGATGGTCTGGCAGCCATGATAATCCAAGATATCCAACAAAGAACCAAGAGCAAAAAGGCAGGTCTTTCATTCACAAAAGTGAAAGAAGAAGTGAAGAAAATGGGTGGGGATTTCATTTTTTGTAAAAAAAACTGTTAGCAACCAATGAAAAGTGTTACTTTACGGTCACATGACTTGACGCGCTGATGCTGCGCGCACCGGAGTGCTTCCGGGGGCGCTTACGTGGCGCGAACGTAGGTGCTTCCGGGGCGCATACGCGGCGCGAACGTAGGCGCTTCCGGGGGCGCTTACGCGGCGCGCCTAAGTGACGTTTTGATAGTTTCACGGAAATGCAAAATTATTTTCATTTCCATATTCAAAAAAACTGCTTTTATATGTATGGTACTTAATATCTTGCGTTATTATTTACTTTTCATTCATATTTTTTACACGAACGCAAGTAGCGCTCTGGGTGCGCTTTCCGGAGAGCTTACCGGTGCACGCACCCAGAGCGCCCCAGGAAAAAATGATCAAAAAAAATAAAAAAATATTATTATGAAAAAAAATAATACTAATTAATACTCACACAAAACAGCAAATTAAAAAAATCGTAGGTTACAAACTCGATATAGAAAGGAATTAGCATTTAAAAAACCTATGAAATTCACTGAAAAAACCATAAGTTTCACACCAGTTATAGTTAGGAATTAGCATTTAAAAAACCTATTAAATTCACTGAAAAAACCATAGGTTTCACACCAGTTATAGTTAGCTTGAAATTTTTACTGACATAAAACCATTGAAATTCCCACGTTATAGTTAGTTGGACTCACTATAACTTGCGTGCCTGCAATGCACTGCTGATGATGTCACATATTACATCACTCATGACATGGTCAGTGACATCACTCATGACATCACTGATGACACCATCCAGTGAATGTGTGTCTTTCTGAAAAATAAATATGTTTTATATATGTATATGTAAAGGTCGATGAAAGAATACATGTTTAAATAAGTGTCTTAATGGATGTTTTTTTTAAAATTGATTGGTTAACTGGCTTTTTAAGTGTATCTTAGTGAATACATATATTATCCGCATACACCATGCCTCCGGGAGTCTATAACAGGAGGGCCTATATGAAGGTGCATCAGGCCCGTTGTGAGGAAAGGTTTCCATCCACATCGCGCATATTCTTCCCAGTCAGCAGGTGGGCTCCAACCATCCGATGCCTCGGAAACGAACAAAGAGCAGCCACAGCGGCCCATGCCAGTGAAGATGGAGCCTCTTGAGAATGCGGGGGCTTCTGGAAGGCGTCACAGGCAACGCATTGTAGCAATGCAGTAACAATCTCCTTCCAAGAAAAGAGTAGAAGCCACAACGGGGGCTATCTGTATGCACTGTTTTACATATATTTGCAGAGCTTTATTATGATGTGGTTCTTCATGGTTAGCATGAAATTTTGTACATGCTATGAAATTCACATGCTGAGTATGCTGTTGAAACATAAAAGCAACTGTCTCTGTGGGAAGTAGTAATCTGTTAAGTGAATGTTATGGTTTGTACAATGTGAGCCTCCCCTTCAGACTGTATATAGTTTGAATAGCACTTTGTAGTGGTGAACTCAGAAAATGGATCCCTAAAAATTAATTATAAAGTTTATCAATAGTTGTGATTTCTAGAAAATCAAAAAACAAATTTTACAGTAATTATTTAATGCAAAAAAAGGAACAGTGTTAATGTCTAGGGTTATAGTGTCAATTTGTTTTCAAATATGTAGTTAATGAGTTATAAAGAATAAAAATATATGTAGTTTAAAAATTAGTAAAGGTACTTTTAAGTTATATATTTATGAAAAAGATATAATTTAGACTTTATATTTTTTTTAAAGGATACAGAAGAACAAAAACTAAATAGAGATGGAGAATTATTCAGAACAAAAGGAAATACATTTTGAAATTGTAAATGATCTGATGGAGGATTTATTAGAATGAGTGTTTGAGGAGGAAAAAAAACAATGAAAAGGAGGACTTTATGGACATATCATTGGACAATGCTTATTTAGAGATGGTGGAAGGGGAAGAGGAGCGTTTGGAGGATGAAGGTTATGAATTGGAAGAAGTACCTGATGACATTATGCTTCACGTTATTTTAGATTATGAACTTTTAAATAAATACCAATATTTTTGATAGTAAAGCATTCATGAAGACAGTTTTCTTGTCCTATTCGTTGTTGATCTGCTTTATGAGAGTGACAATACATGTTCTCATGAAGTGTATAAGAGATTATAGTCATCAATTTAGAACCAACATTCACTATAGGATTTCGTACTCTGTTCAGAGACTGTTTCTTTGTCTTTATTCTACTTAGAAAATGAATCTGTGGTTTTAATTTGTATGTTATATTCTAGTAGTCAACTATAATATTTGTATGGCTGAGATACCCGCCACCCCCTCTCGACACAATCCCCAAGGATGGGAAACCGGAAACGGTTCTGAACTTTTGGAAGGCGGGAGGGAGTGACCCTCCCGGCCGTATTTATTAAAAATATGAAACAAAATCAAAACATTAAAATAACAGTTTCATATTATGTACAATTTCATTTCCACATCACGATGTTTGGCTAACCTTAACATATTTCTAATACAAAGGTTCTCCTAGCCGAACTAACATCCTACAAAACATTTCACTTGAAATTGTACATCCTAACTTTTAAGGGCCAACGGCAAGGTCGTAACCGGTGTCAGATCCCTAAACCAGAAATACCTCCCCCACTTGTGAGGGGCGACCGCACAGAGGCGTACCTCAAGTGCATCTACCAATTTCCCTTGACTTGACGGGGGCCCAAATGAACTCGACGCCATTTAAAGGTCGTCCGAGGACTCGTGTGAGGTGTCTAGAAGGTAGCGTAAACCCCCTCCCCACCCCACACAACTTACCACATCTGCCGTCGCAGGTGTCCTGGCCCCGGGAAATTCCCCAGGAGGGGCCCGTAGCCCCTCCTATCCAGGAAGGGGCCTTGACCGCTTTTCCTTTCCTTCCGGCGGCCCATCCTTAGAAGGGACCGCCTCCCCGTTGAGGGGCCAATGGCCACCTCCCCCGAGCGTTCCCCTCCGTAATGGGTGACGCCCCCCCATAGGGATCTTCCAATTACTGCTCACCGATCATGACCTTACCGCCCGACCAAAATAAATACGACAATTTAACTAAAACTACTAATTACAAAACAACCATAACTATTTCACATATGATTACCGATCAACACTAGTGCAAAATCACTTTATTGGAAAAACATACTGTAAATGACCATTCTTTATTGCATACTCAAAATAACACGACAATCATCACAACCTGTAAGAAATAGAGTTACCACATCAAAACTTTATTTAAAACAACTGGCTGTCCTCAGGGGCTGGTGGGTGGGTCAAAATTGGCTCTTCGTTCCGTCTCGAGCTCACGTGCAGCGGGGAGGTGCAGCTTCAGAGCACAGGAACAAGAGGATGCTTTCTTGGCTTGTTGCTCCTTTTATCCGTCTTCGGGCGGGCGTAAACCCGCCTCCGCCTGCCTCCCTGGGCGTGGCCGGCCGTGTCAGTGTCTAGGACAACTCACTCCAGGGCGGGAAAAAGGCGCGCCCTGGCTACGCCGCTTCGGGCATACCAGCCGAGACTCGCCTCCCGCCCAAGATGGCCTCCCGGGGGGATCGAGGTACTCCACCATACGTGCGGGGGGACCGAATGGTCGCCCCTTTCCATATGGCTGAGATACCCGCCACCCCCTCTCGACACAATCCCCAAGGATGGGAAACCGGAAACGGTTCTGAACTTTTGGAAGGCGGGAGGGAGTGACCCTCCCGGCCGTATTTATTAAAAATATGAAACAAAATCAAAACATTAAAATAACAGTTTCATATTATGTACAATTTCATTTCCACATCACGATGTTTGGCTAACCTTAACATATTTCTAATACAAAGGTTCTCCTAGCCGAACTAACATCCTACAAAACATTTCACTTGAAATTGTACATCCTAACTTTTAAGGGCCAACGGCAAGGTCGTAACCGGTGTCAGATCCCTAAACCAGAAATACCTCCCCCACTTGTGAGGGGCGACCGCACAGAGGCGTACCTCAAGTGCATCTACCAATTTCCCTTGACTTGACGGGGGCCCCAATGAACTCGACGTCATTTAAAGGTCGTCCGAGGTCTCGTGTGAGGTGCCTAGAAGGTAGCGTAAACCCCCTCCCCACCCCACACAACTTACCACATCTGCCGTCGCAGGTGTCCTGGCCCCGGGAAATTCCCCAGGAGGGGCCCGTAGCCCCTCCTATCCAGGAAGGGGCCTTGACCGCCTTTCCTTTCCTTCCGGCGGCCCATCCTTAGAAGGGACCGCCTCCCCGTTGAGGGGCCAATGGCCACCTCCCCCGAGCGTTCCCATCCGTAATGGGTGATGCCCCCCCATAGGGATCTTCCAATTACTGCTCACCGATCATGACCTTACCGCCACAGGCCGGATAGTTGACCGGCTATCCGGACCCCCCACAACAACTCCTGCCTAAAGGTTATGTTTTAAACTCTTTAGCCAAGCTATGAGGTCTCCTATGAGTAACTCATTCCCCACCCGGGACAAATGGACCCCATCCCCCAGGTACATACTGTCCCCCTTAATACAACCATGTGGAATAGAATGCAGTGTATTTGAACGAAACAATCTACCCAATTTGTTATTTACTTTTTTCACTGAGTGATTCAGAGCAGAAACCGAATTCGCCCCCCGCCACACTTTCCGTGGAATCATATGGGACCATGCAATTGTGCACCCTGGAACTCTTCTCGCCAACCAACTTACAGTGGAGAGCATTGCCTCGAGAAGAAGTCGTCTACCAGTGGCCACCAAATCGTTGCCCCCAAGATGGACTATGATTATAGACGGCGGTGACCTTGTCCGCCCTAACAAACCCTCAAAAAAGGATTGAAACTGGTCAATACAGAGCCCGCCCCTTCCGTAGAAGGTCACCCTGTACCCGTATTCCCCAGCCATGTGAATCATGTCACCTGCTTCGAATACGTCCGCGGCACGCCTCACGTATGAGTGGCCCACGACCCACACCACTTTTTCCGCAGCCGGTGATGTCTGACCGCTGGTTCCCAGGTGTCGGGTCGACTGCACAGTCCGCCCCGCCTCGTGAGCTTGCGAAACTGTAAACCAAACAAAAACAAGAAGCGTGAGTACATCATTACAACTTCACAACATGTGCAACCGCACATACTTTTTGTAACAATTCGAGGACCAACGCCCCAAACGTTTCACTTTTTCCACACTCAGACCCCTGGCTGTAGCCTCAGTAGCAGCCCCTATCCGAAAGGAATGGGTCCCGAACTCGCCGGGGTTCAAGCCCGCGGCCGAAATTGACATTGCAAGCACCCGCTGGAACTGAAACCTCGTCAGTGGGGTGGCGTCAGCGTGTCTCAACAAGGTCCCCCCCCACGATGCCACCCTCTGCGCCAAATATTCCACTACGCAAACAACAGGGCACATGGGAGACCCGGGAATCCTATGTATGATTATGCAGTCCCCAATCGCACCCTGATCGGTTTTGGACCTGACAAACGAGACAGTCATCGTCTCCCCCTTAACCTGAATGTGCTCTCGGCACAGTCCCCCCACCGTATCCTGCTTGTTCTTCGCCACCAGTTCGCTTACCCGCATAGCCCCATGGAATGCTAGCGCAAAAGCGGCTTGGAATAAAACTGTTTCATACCGGGATGAACATGTCGCATGGAGTACAGAAAATAACAGGGCCAACCTATCCAGGCCTATCGGGTGTCTCCGATCTACTCTACGACCCTCCAGGCGTTGCCACCCACGTAGCGCTTTCTGCACCACGAAAGACGCTGTCGGGTCCCGGATCCCATGAGCCCTTGCCATAAAGGAGATGGCGGCCTGATGCCTCTGGGCCGTAGCTACTGATTTGCCTGCCCGATGTAGAGACAGCAAAAATTTTACGACAAGCTCTTCCTGGCCCCAAAGCTCCCCCCTAGCAGAACCCAAAAAGGACCAATAGGAACGAAACGCCCCTTCATATGCCTTCCTTGTCCTGGGTGCTAAACTCTCTCCCACGAGGTTTTGTAGTTCGGGGCACCGAGAGACCAGAGAGCTTCGGGAAAGGGTGCCGCCACCCGGTCCGCTGTGGGCAGAAAACCCCAGAAGGCCTGCATACGGAAACAAGAAAGTGCATCAGCCGCTTGATTTAACACCCCCGGGACATGTCGCGCCCTAAAGAGCACATTCAACTGCATACACAATAACACAATTTCCTTGAGCAGTCTCAGAATCCATTTGCAACGTGCTGCCTGACTATTGATACACTCGACCACGGTCATGTTATCAGACCAGAACACCACAGAGTGATCCCGGAACCCCTCAGGCCATGTTTTCAGGGCCACAAAAACAGGGAAGAGTTCGAGAAAAGCAATGTTACTCGTCAGCCCGCACTCGTGCCACCATGACGGCCATTTTTGAGCCGACCATTGCGTACCGAATATGGCGCCAAACCCTATACTCCCCGCCGAGTCTGTCCACAGCCCCAGCTCCTCGGAGGACACCGCCGGTTTGTTCCAGACAATTCGACCATTAAAATCCGCCAAGAATGCCAGCCAAATGCGCATGTCCTGGCGAATCTCTGCCGAGAGCCTCGTGCGGTGGTGTCCCTCCTTCAGGCCGACCATGGCTTGTGCAATCGAGCGGGAAAAGGGGCGGGCCATTGGCATTACTCTGAGGGCAAAATTCAACTGGCCCACCGTTTGTTGCAACTGATGCAGGTTTACCTTAGACACTCGAATACATGTTTCCAGGGATGCCCTGAATTTTAACACTTTTTCTTTGGGTAACTGAAAACAACCTTCCTCCGAGTCGAGCTCGATCCCCAGAAACTCGAGTGAAGTCGAGGGACCAACAGTCTTACCTGGTGCCAATGGTACACCAAAATGATTCATTAAGGCACAAAATTCGTTTAAAGCCTGTCCACATTCTGGGTCCCCGGCTGCCCCCAGGAACAGAAAGTCATCGAGATAATGCATAACATGCTGCAAACCCTTCTTTCTTGTGAATACCCATTGTAGAAAACAACTGAACTTTTCAAAGTAAGCACAAGATATAGAGCATCCCATTGGCACACATCTATCCATATAATAGCGACCCTGAAACATGAAACCAAGAAGACGCTGATCGTCTGGGTGTACCGGGAGCAACCGGAACGCTGACTCGATGTCTGATTTTGCCATCAGCGCCCCGGGCCCCAGGCGATTCAACATGGCGACGGCCTCATCGAAAGATGCGTACCGCACCGAACACACTTCCGGGTCTATCGCATCATTCACGGAAAGACCTCGAGGGGCTGACAAGTTATGTATTAGCCTGAACTCACCCGGGTCCTTCTTGGGGACCACCCCTAATGGGGAACAAACAAAGTTAGCAACTGGTGGAAAATCGAATGGACCGGCAACCCGCCCTCGAGTCACCTCTTTCCCAATCTTTTCCCGTACCACTGTCGTATGCTGCAGGACCGACATTTGGTTCTTACAACTTGTTTCACCCTGAAAATCCCCCACTGGAATGCGGAAACCATATGAAAAACCGTCTCGCAACACCCCCGCGGAGACATGGTCCGGGTATTCGTTGAGCCAAGGAATCATTGCCATGGTATCAATCGGGGTAGGTAAAGGCGCCCCTCGGACTATTTCAGACCTGTTTGGCGCTTCCCCTACCACCGTTATCACCCGTTTTGGCTCTGCACATGGTCTCAGGATGGGAGGACTGTCCACACCCCCCACATTCATGTCTAAACTTGCATGACCCTTGGGGCCTCGTACATTTTCCCCTGTTAAAATTCCAACAAATCCCCCTTTTACCTGCGTTGCCACTCGGCTTCGAGTGGTGCTCGTTACCTGCACCCGTCCGAAAGGGTGTTCCAGAGGATTGGCGGGAAGACTCACCCCCGTTACTCCCCGACAATGGTACTTTTAACATGCCTGAATTCTCAATTTTTTGCCAAGAAATGGAGTCATAACAATCCCATGTTAGAGCTGGGTCGTGCTCCTTAGCCTTCCTAAAAAGGTTGTCATAACAAAACCACTGATTGCCCTCGTATGCCAGAGAATATTCCATGATACGTGTCTGGTAAATAGGCAACTCCGTCAACAATTCAGGCCTTTGCTCACCCATAATGGAGGTAAAAATGCCAAATGCTCTGCCCCAAGTACCTATGTTTTCGTCGACCTTAAAGGCGGCCATTTTTGCGCGCCACACACTCGGATGCATAAGCTCTTTTTGGCTCTTCACATGCTCCATCTCGTAATGGTCAGTAAGCAAAGAAAACATGTTCACATACTTATCGGCCCAAATCTTTTCCTTAATTTCAAGTGGAACATGCTGGGTCACTTTCTCCCTTCGTGAGGGTACAGACCCCTCGCCCGCAATCGGCAGTAGCCGCTTACCTGAACTAGGTGCTGTACTTGCTGCCGAACTCGCGCCTGCTGCAATCTCAGCCACCGGAACCTGTGGGGGAACAGAAGATGGTGCCTTCGCAGTCTCTCTAGATTCCCGCAGTTGTCTCATTACTGCCCTGGCGTCGTCAGCCGTGGTGCCCTCACTATCTTTTCCCAACCACGCTGCCAGTTGTGCCGCCAACTCGGGAGGCATATCTTCTCCGTTCCCGGGGATGACTACCACGGGGATTGGATGCCCCTCCTTCGGAACCGGGGTAGGCTCCTCTATCGGTGTATCGGGAACCGGGGCCTCCCCCCCAGGTGCCCCCCTCTTGGACCTCTTGCCTCTCCCGCTAGGGACTACTCCCGGCAATGCTGGTCCGACGATTCGCTTCGGTCCTCCCTCCCCATTCTTTACCGCCATCTGCTTCTTCAACTCGGCTACCTCCTTTATGAGCATGCGGAGCATCTGATCGGTCCCGACCCGCTTTCCGACCTTCTTGCCCGGCATTCTTGAACGAAGATATCTGTAAAACAAAGACAAAAATTACAACGCTCAAAATTGGCTCTTCGTTCCGTCTCGAGCTACGTGCAGCGGGGAGGTGCAGCTTCAGAGCACAGGAACAAGAGGATGCTTTCTTGGCTTGTTGCTCCTTTTATCCGTCTTCGGGCGGGCGTAAACCCGCCTCCGCCTGCCTCCCTGGGCGTGGCCGGCCGCGTCAGTGTCTAGGACAACCCACTCCAGGGCGGGAAAAAGGCACGCCCCGGCTACGCCGCTTCGGGCATACCAGCCGAGACTCGCCTCCCGCCCAAGATGGCCTCCCGGCGGGATCGAGGTACTCCACCATACGTGCGGGGGGACCGAATGGTCGCCCCTTTCCATTATATTTGTGTTTTACAGATTGTCATTTTCATCAGAAACATAAATGAGTATGCCGACCAGAATTGACAAAAAAAAGCTGTATAAACGGACATACCATTTGAAGAGGAAAGAATTACAAGAATTATCAAAACAACAAAGGACGGATAAAAAGAAGAGTGCTCCTGGTAAGAAAACCAAAGCATTTTTAAGAAGACTATGTCAAAGGAAAAGTATAAATGATAATGTTCAAAAGGAAAAACAGTTATCAGTATCTAGAAGGACAAATGCAACAAAAAATAGAAATGTTTCTGGAATCAGCAGAGAGGAAAATTTATACAGCAAAATGCGTACGAATCAGTTTACGGAAATCAGGAAGTGTATGTTTTATAACAGAGTAGTTTCGAATTTATTAAAAAAGGAGAACGTTTTCAAAAGAAGATCTGCTTTTTATAAGAAGAAAGAATATATAGAGGGTGTTGTTCAGCGCGCCTTTGAGACAAAAAGAAAATTATTTATGTTAGTACTTAAAAGAATAAACACTCTAAATAAGGCAATCAGAGTTTTAAAAGCTAAAAGCAAATGGAAGAGACACATAAATAGAAGTAATTTTTGTAAAATGTTTTCTGGGAAGTGGATGCATACTTCAACTTCTGAGCCATTTTTTAATGAAGAGAGTTACTTTCAAAGTAACGATTTGTGGTGAAGGATGGTTGTGCAATTGAGAAAGAGAAAATTGTGGTTAGAAATGCAGAAGAGGTGATGGTTGGAGAAGTTTTAGAGGGACGTCCTAATGTTCCAGTTTACAGTTGGAATTGTAGTATCATTTGCAGTGTACGACAGGATTCAATTGATTTCTTTCGCAATTTCTTATGTAAGTACACTAAGGAAAGTCTTAAAAAAAAATTGTAATGTTGCAAGAATTAGATCATTGCAGAGTGCGAGAAAAAATAGGTCTGCAAGGCCATTCTCTGGCTTGTCTTTCTAAAAAAAATATGCCAGAGTGTGTTTCATCACTTCAGGATGTTAGCAGTACATCATACGAAAATGAGAAAATTAGTGAGAAAGTTGTATTATGCAAAAAGTCCAGCACTTAAACTTAAACAGTTAAATAGTGCTCTTTTGCATGGATGTGAATTAGATGTTAAGAAGATTTGTGCAGAAATTGAGGTAAGTTATTTTGGTCCAGAGGAAGACAATGCAGAAACTGATATAATTATAGATGGAAATGTGTTAGAAAATGTTGGAAATTTTATTATTGAAAATTTTGAACGGGAAATAACAAAGTTTAAGGTCATTGCAGGTGAGAAACCAACTTTTCCTTGTGTGTGTTGTCGACGCATTCATTACAAAAGTCAAACTAGGTTATTTGATTTATATTTAATAAGTGAAGATGAAAGTAATAGTCAATGGAAAGATTTTGCAACTTATTTGTAAGTATTGTTATAATAAATTAAATGAAAATAGAATGCCTGCTAGAGCTGTACATATTAATCTTGAGTTGATAAATATTCCATCGGCACTGATGGATTTAAATACTTATGAGACTATTCTGATTTAATGTGTACATCCTTTTCAGGCTATTGTTCGTATGGAGCCTAAGACTGGCAAATTAAATCCTTCAGATTTACATAGAGGATTAAAGGGTAGAGTTGTATATTTGCCACTTGATTTAAAAAAAAAATATTGAAACAATTGGTGTTGAAAATGTAGAAGAGGAACCTCTAGTTATTCTAGTTAATGGTGTACCTACAAAGAGCAAGACAATCTGGCAAGATTTAGTGGATGTTAGAAAAGTCAAAAAGGCAACGTTGTGTTTAGTCAAAAACAATAAATACTATAAAGATGTATACGTAGAAGAAGAAGAAGTAAGTGAAGAAGAGGACACTGATTTGTCTATTGGACAAATTGAAAAACTTGACTTATCCAGAAGTGAAGAAATTTATGAGCATTACAGTGTTCATCCACTGCATTCCAAAGAAGCAATAGGGAATGCTATTGAATTATTTCAGATGAAAAAAGCAAAAGGAAATCCTATTAGTGTATGGGAAGAAAGTTTAGAAGGTCATTGTTTCCCACAGTTATTCCCTACAGGTGAAGGTACACGATATGATGATCGACCTATGCAGATTCCTGCATCTGAGTATCGGACAACAAGATTATATGCAGAAGATCTGAGGTTTCGCCAATGCATTCCATATTTGCTTCATCTTCTGTTTGAGAGTGACTTATCAGGTCTTTCTTATGCAGTAAACCATATCTTAAAAAGTTTAGTGCATCTGCAAATTGTTTCAGCAAAGGAATTTATGGATAAAGTGCAAGAGAAAGATAGTGTTTTGGATTCACACCTAATTAATTTAATGGCTTGTCAGCTTGGTACTAATGAGTATTGGTACCGTCGTCATGGAGATTTGAAGTGCATGCTTAGAAACTTAGGAGCACCTATATGGTTTTTAACTCTAAGCTTTGCAGAGTATGCTTGGGAAGATTTACTTGAATTTCTTCGGGAGGCGAACGCAAACATAGAAAATATAAACTACAAGACACATGGAGAACTGTGTTTGTTAGATCCGGTTAATGTTTGCAGATATTTTAATCATAGATTTGAAGCTATGATGTCTTTTATTACAAACAAGAAAAATCCGGCTCTTGGTGAGGTACTGGATTTCTTTTGAAGAAAAGAATATCAAGCAAGAGGTGCTCCTCATATTCATATGCTGTTATGGATCAAGGATGCTCCTAAATTTGGAACAGACTCGGATGAGACTGTACTGTCTTTTATTGAACAGTATGCCACTTTTGACATACCTAATAGTACAACAGATAAGGACTTAAGAGGAAAAGTGTTACGCCTTCAAAGTCATCGTTGTGGAAAATATTGTTGGCGAAAATTCAAATCAAAGAGTAAATTCGACATCAAATGTCGTTTTGGATTTGCACGACCGGTACTTTCAAAAGGAAGTGTCAACAATTTGATGTCATCTTTGCGACATAACATCACAAGAAGGTCACCTAAAAATACGTACTATTTAAGAAGAGGTGAAGAATCCAAATATATAAATGACTATAACCCAGTCATTCTGTCCATGTGGAATGCTAACATGGACATACAATATGTTGCAGACAACTCTATTGCTGTGGCTCGATATGTAACGTCTTACATCACGAAATCTGAAAAGACAGAACTGAAGGAGATGTGGGAAGACATTTCTCATGAAAAGAGCCTAAGCAAGAAATTGTATACGTACAGTTTGAAGATGTTGTCTCATCGAGAAATTGGAGCATATGAATGTTGTGATCGGTTAACATCAGCAAGTCTTTATGCAAAATCAAGAACTATCCTCTGGGTGAGTTTGGGTCTTGCAGAAACACGAAACCGTGTTCTGAAACCTGTGCAAGAAATTCAAATTTAGCACAGAAAGAACCAAGTTGTACAGACATTCTGAAAACAAATATGTTGGATACATACTATCCAAATAGAAGTACTCTGCTTGGAAATATTTGTCTGTATGAAATACTTCAAAACTACAGTTTTAAAAGGAATATTACAGAGAATATTGATAAAGGTGTACACGCTGTAATTGGACATGAAGGATGTCTGATGAAACAAGAAAAGGACACTTGATTATTCATCGAAAACTGAGTTGCAATACACCTGACAAAAGAGAATTTTAATATTTAGCTCTTTTGCAACTCTTTAAACCATGGCGTACAGAAGAAGAACTACTTGGTGACTTTGATAGTTATGAAGATTCATTTAACGCATCTAAAAGTAGTATTGAATGTCCTGTTTTTAGTAATTATCTCCAAATGCTGAATGATGAAATAGAGCAAGAAGCAACAATTGCAGCGGAGATTGCTAGAGACAGTTCACAAGGTAGTCAAAGTTCGGCTTCATTAAGTCAAGATCCACTGGGACAACCAATTATCCAAAATGAAGCAGCCACTGCCATGGATGAGGTGGAAAGAGCAATGCAGCAAGGTCAAGAGGAAGTAATAAACTTAGAAGAATTAAAGAAGCAATTTAATGTGAGCAAAGACAGATATATGATGAAGTGACAGAGCACATTGAGCATGGGTTTCGTCATGAGAAAAAAGAATGCTCATGTATGTCATTTGAACCTATTTGACTATATGTAAGTGGAGAAGCTGGAACTCGTAAAAGTTTTCTAATTAAAGGAATTACTACATATCTACAGCAAAGAACACAGTCAACACTGTCTTGTGTTGTTACTGCTCCAACTGGATTGGCAGCACATAATATTAAAGGTATTACTTTACATTGTTTACTGATGCTGCCAGTTGAACTTGAAAATAAATTACAATATCACAAGCTATCTGGAGAAGCTTGTTTTGAAGTTTCTAGAGTCCTTAAAAAAATGAAACTTCTCCTTATTGATGAAGTAAGCATGGTATCCAATTTAATGCTTGCTTTTGTGCATTTAAGAATGCAACAAATACTTAAGACAGACTATGATGTGTTATTTGGAGGTAAACATGTCATAGTTTTTGGAGATCTACTGCAGCTAACTCCTGTGAAAGGACAACCTGTATTTGAAACTGTAACACATGAAGGGACCAGAAAGTGCCTGGGCAGTGTTGGAAATGTGAATATATGGTCACATTTCAAATATACTGAACTGATCCAAAATATGCGACAGGCAAAGGATACTAAATATGGAAATATTCTTCAAGATATAAGGATTGGAAAACTAACTGAAGATGCGAAAGACACTCTACGAACACGATTATTTTCCAAGCTGTTTCCTAATGAAGATAATGTACCTGAGAAAATATATAGTAAAGAGGTAGCAGATAAGTCAGTCATTTGCTTGATGCCAACTCTCAAAGAATGTTCAGTTTTCAATGAAAAATTGTTGAAGTTAGAAAATCAAGAAATTAAGAAACTGGAAGCTAAAGATAGAATAGAGCATGAAGGTAGTACTATTGTTTTGTCCGAAAAGTTGAAGTTAAAATTGGATTCTCTTCAGAAATCTATATCTAAAACTGCTGGCTTAGAGAAAAATCTGTATGTATGTTTAAATTGTCGGATTATTTTACGGAGAAATTTACATGTAGAAAGAGGATTGGTAAATGGAGCAATGGGTAATGTTGTTGGTTTGTCAATTACTCAAATAGAGATGAGATTGAATTTTTAAGAATAAAATTTGATGGAATTGAGGAAGTTCAACAAATTAGTCGCTGTTCAACTCGTTTTTTGCTTGTGAAAGACTTATATGTGGGTCGAAAGCAATTTCCAATTTGTTTGGCATATGCAGTGACTATTCACAAATCTCAAGGTGTAAGTGTAGATTGTGCTTTGGTAAATATTGGAAGCACTGTATTCAAAGAGGGTATGGCGTATGTTGCCTTATCTCGAGTTAGAACTTTATGTGGACTTTATCTAATTGATTTTGACAAGACAAAGATTAGTGCAGATTTAAATTGTGTGAAGGAGTATAATAGGTTAAGAAGAGAATATGCTCCAAGTTTACCTCAATATCCTTTAATTGAAAGGTGTATGGTTGGTCAGAAAAGGAGAAATGAGGAAAAATGTACCGAAGTAGTCGAGAAACGAAGAAAAAAAGATATAGCTGTCATTGGTAGCAGTAAGAAAAAGGTTAGTATTGTAGAGATTGTTGGATTTAAGTTTGAAAACAGGTCTGGTGTCAACTGCTATGCAAATGTAGTGGTTAATGTTGGTTTTTTTCTAAAAGATGTTAAGCAACAGATTGTACAAAATCGGGAGCAAACATTTTGTTGTTCGTTAAATTCTGTATTTGAAAAATGTAGCAGTGGTAATAGTGAAGTAGCAAGTGTTTCAGAACTAAGGAATGTTTTAGACATATGTGCAGGACTAAATCAATTTTTTCAGAATATTCAGCAAGATTGTCAGGAATTTATTATGTATATGTTTACAGTTTTGGAAGATGAAGGTGTAGATATTGATAGTCTTTTTGGCCTTTCTTATAAATGGCAACATATTTGTGATAATTGTTCATTTTCTAGTACTACTGATATACACAGTGAAAGATTTATATACAGACTGTAAAGATGTGTCGTTTAATAAACTAGTTAAAGATGCGCATTAGAACATGGTCTTTTCTCAATGTAAGTCTGAAATGTTATCAACTTTATTTATCCACGGAAATGGACAATATGTAATTTTAATGTTTCAATGATGCAGAGCTGATGGGAGTAAATTGTCAACTTTAATTAATAATGTTGTGGCTTCTCAAGTATCTATTTCTAGAAGAACATTTATAACTGTAGCCATTATTTTTCATGAAGGGCCTTCAACATCATCAGGACATTACACAGCTTATTTGAAGTGTCGAACAGGCTGGACGCTTTGCAATGATAGTCAATTGACTTTTAAGAAACGTTTGCCTTTTGACTTAACTAA
Organism: Lissotriton vulgaris; assembly: GCF_964263255.1. Taxonomy (NCBI): domain Eukaryota; kingdom Metazoa; phylum Chordata; class Amphibia; order Caudata; family Salamandridae; genus Lissotriton; species Lissotriton vulgaris. The sequence goes on from NC_141690.1 coordinate 47,608,151, forward strand.
CTCTTCTCTGCTATTTTTGCAACCCAAATTTCAGTAAAATGACTTGGTGTACGAAGATTAATACTGTAAAGATATGAAACTCTGTTGTTTAGAAATATCATGTGACTGAGGGTGTGCAAATCTAGAAATGAAATTTGTATTTGGCATAGTGGTAGCATCAGGTACAAGTTTACTTAATGTTTGACGGAACAGAACACGTTACAAATTTTGACTGGAAAGGTTCAGAAAAGAATGGATAAGACTAAGATTAAGAAATTTGAGAAAATAACTACTTAACTCATACTATTTGGCCACGCGGAAAAATATGAGACAAGAAAATTAGTAATTCAGATAATTATTTTAGAATATATATGGACAGAAGTTTTTTGAAAGGTATTTAAAAAATAACGAGTTAACTTATACTATTTGGCCACGCGGAAAGGTATGAGAGAAGAAAATGTGTACTTAGGATAGATTTTTAAAGAACATACTTGCACGGGGCTTTGTTGAGACATATTTAAAAATAAGTGGTATAGTTTATTTAGTTTGTAACTGTGGAAGATGTACTGTGCTTACTCAAGAAATTGTGAATGAGAGAAAAACATTGAAGACATGTTTTTTTCAGGTATTTATATTATGTAGAGAGATCTTGTATGGGTTTTTTAAACACAATCATTTTGATTGTGGTTTTTTTTCCCCGCTGTTACATGATGATTACTATTGAAATCACTGTTTATAGTGAAAATCAATATATTCTAACGACAGCAAAAATAAACCATGTAATATGTTGTTTAAGTTATTTTGTTACATTGGATTTAGAAATATGTATTATAACAGATTTTTTTACTGTCTTCCACAGATATTACATTTATAAGGTAGGTACAACTAATAACATCCGAGAGTTTTGTCTGCCTCTCTCTTAACCTTATTCTTTTCATCCCCTTCGTTTCTCAGTACTGTTCAGTCATGCTTATTCCATTTAACTCATTCACATTTTGCGTTGTTTAATTTTTTCTCCTGTTTCTCTAACATCTTTTCTGTCACTATCCTATTCAGTCTATCTATCTCTTCAGTTTGTTTCAACTCTTGTCTCATGGTGACTCACCTTTATTGACCTTGCATTACCTTTGTTTCTAGAATCTTAATTCGTTTGTCTTACCGTATCTAATATTTGTTCCCTTACTCTGCTTTCATTAATTATGCTCAATTCTTAAACTTAAATGTAAAGGGCCTCATTTATGAAAGCCTTGAGCCACCGATGAACCAATTTTTCCCATGTTAAAAGAGACGCATGGGCGGCGCAAGACCTTCATAAATAAGGCCCATACTTTACTTCTCTTACCCTACTTTATTTCTATTTATGTGTGTCTTGCATTGCTTGTCTATTTCTACTCTATTTACCTTCTGTTACTCACCCTTTTTCACTCTGTTTCTCTTACTGTTTTTCCTTTATTTTATTTATCTCCTAAAGATATTCCTGTACTCTTACTGTGTTTCTTTAAGAGGCTGTTTACTTCGTGTACTATCACTGATCATACTCTTATTTTCTCTCTCACTTTACTTTCGTTTAGACACTCATTCCTTCAGTGCTATTATCTCTTTCAATTAATTATGTTACTTATAGATTTATATACTAGATATTCTGTCTCTGCCTCTCTTCCTCAGTCTTTTTTCTTTCACTTTCTGTTTCATTCACTCCTACTTTTTTTTGTTTCATGAAATGTATATTATATTCTTCTTTTTACTTTTCTTCCACAGATACTATGTTTTTAAAAGAAATTTACTTTTACTTTGTTACTATTTCTTAGGTAAGTATAAAAAATAAAGAAACTTCCACACAGGATTGGGTGCATTGTCATAAGGAGCGCCTTAAAAGTGATTTAATGAAATCAGCGACATTTCACTGAGTGAGTTCAGCAACGCTGATATATGAAAACATTGGAGGTAAATGATATTAAATGTTAAATGGTGTTGTTTCCAGGACTTTAACTCCTTTGCTGCGGTGGCAATTCCGCCACAGCGCTAGGGGGGCGGGCGGCTGAGTGGGGCTCGCATGCTCATGATGGAGCCACTCCTTCACGAGCCGCGGTTGAGCTGTGCTCATGACGGAGCAGTTCCGTCATGGCCCGCTAACTCATAGAACGCGCCGTACAGGCGCGAAATCAGCGCTGCGCAAGCGCAGCGGCAGGGCCATGACGGAACCGCTGCGTCATGAGGACAGCTCAGCCGATGCTCATGACGGAGCGGCTCTGTCATGAGCATGGGAGGAGTTAAGAGGTGTTAAAAAAACTAGGGGGCCTCTTCAAAGAGAGTGTTGGTTGTAATATAGAGGGCAGTTTAAAACACATAGGGGCAGATGTATGATGGCCTTGTGTCTCAAACAATGCGCCATATTTACAACGTGATGCATCTAGGATATGCGTCACGTTGTATAGCCCTGCACCATAAGGAAGCGTTCCTGTGCATGGGGGGGCCCCGTTCCTGTGCAGGAACGCCTCCTGAAAGTAGCTGAGTGAAATCTATGAGATTTCACTCAGTCACGTTCAGGCCAATGCTGCATCAAAACCCTGCATGTGCTTCAAACAGGCGTAGGTGTTGACGCAGCATTATCAAGATGGGGCACCCCCGAGCCTTGCTGGATCTGCGTCACACTTGCGACGCAACTCCAGCAATGCACCACCTTTTTGGCACAGATGCGTCACGCATCTGTGCCGTTTTTGCACCATGGTGCGCCGTATTATAAATGCGGCGCACCATGGATGGCGGAGCAGTGGCGCACTGTGGCGCACATTAACTGGTGCATCCCTGGGGATGTGCCAGTTAACATAAATCTGCCCCATAGACTGAAAATGTGCGCTTAGCAGAGTGTTGCGACCGTCTAGTGTTATGTTTTTTCTGTCATTCTATGTAGATTTGTAATATTGCAAGTTTTTTGTCAGGAAAAAGAAGCCCTGACTATTGGCTTTGTGAATGATTGCTAGATTCTTAAAATAAAAAAGCAGCAACCATGGCATTGTTCAATATAGTATTGTAATTACTTATGTTCAAGAATGATGAGAGAGTAAAAGAGGGTTAACCTGATCTTTTAAACTTATTCACAGGCTTCTTTAAAGGAAGTCTTCTATATCATTGTAGCATGGGTGTTTCACTTTTTTATACCTAACACAATCCATTCTGTATGCTGTAGCAGGAGAAGTGCTACATACTTGAATATCCTTCAATGCTTATTTTCATTCACTAAGTGGCAATGAGACCGACACAGAACTTCAATGGGCGGGAGGGGCTGCTCCTCTGCTCCTGGAGGAGTGCGAGGCCGCTGCAGCAGTGTGAGTGAGGCCTCTCAGAGGGGAGCAGCGCAGCTCCTTTTGATGGCCACAATTGCAGATAACAGGGTATGGACGTCCGTGGAATTTATGGACGGTTAGTCAGTCTACAGTGTGCGCGGCGCCCCTGGCATCTTATTGCGGCGCACAGGGGAGCCGCGGTGCATAGTTTGAGAATCATAGACTTAGGAGATAAACCTTCATAATAGCAAGACACCTAAGCGATAAAAATCGCCACTGCTCGGCGTTCTAAATATCGACGCTATGGGCGGAATTTTCCACGGTGTTAGTGCTTTAATATCAATGGGAACACATATGTGATAGTAAATGCTGTAACAGCCGCAGTACTTAACATTATCGCGTGAAAACAAACGTTGTTTTCACACAGTAATGTGTGCCTTGTAATTAGGGGACGGGGTGGATTTAGTTTTATTTTCTACACTCTTGTGTTAATAATGCCGAATGTTTGATTAGAGCAGGCTTTAACAGTCCTGCGATAAACAAGTTCATTCCACCTCTTTTTCTCGCAATGCCTCTTTTCCCCTCCAACCACATTTTGCCTGTGCTTTGACCTACGCCCACTTTGCATGTCATTAACTTACTGTGCGCAACATATGCAAAGTGGTCTTTACGGCAGGCGATGTAATGCCGTTTTCAAGAAGGTGCAGCAGAATATCTTCAAGGATAGGTAAAACATTAACTCCGCTTTTATCGGCAGAAAAGTGCAGATATAGCGGCGATAACGGCGTTGATAATATGCTCTATGAATTGCAATCGAATCTAATGTTAGATGTAAAGATAACTAACGTAGGTTTCGGTTGCAATTCATAGATCATAATATGAAGGCTATTATCGTCGTTTTATCGGCAGTGTCCTGTCGATGAAACCGACGATAGTGTATTACGTCTCCTTCATAATATGCCCCAAGTATCGTCGCTTTTTTGCATAATTGTCCCGAAAAAAAGCGTTGATACTTCAGGTTGTGCATAGAGCTCTTTTTGGTACAATGAGTTAGTTCTGAAAAGAACTTTTTTTTTTTTAACAAGTGCTATATTGTTTTTGATTTTTAAAACTTGCACCGAAATTTTTAACTGTAAAACTGTGACACAGGATCAAAATGAAATGAAAAAAATTATCTTTTGTCGGAGCATTGATGACTCTCAATTTTTATTTTAATAAGAGTGAGGCTCTGCTCTCCATACAGATGCACCTTTGACAAATATGGTCTCAAGTCCATCTCTGCACTGGATGGAGATGGAGGTCGTCCACCAGAAGATGTGCTGGCCACCTCTGATGGTAGTTGCGTGGCCAGAGCTCTTGTCGATGCCTCTGCAAATTTCTCAGGATGCACTTGTCTCACATGCCTCATCATGGTATGTATGGAAAAGGAATACTTTTTCGACGGATTTCCTCGTGAAAGAACTGCGTCACATATTGTGCAAGTAACTTTGGGTGCATTCACTTTTTTTTGATCCTTAAGATAAGTGAAAAATTGCCAGATGAAAGATTCCTTCCTTTTTGTTAAAGGTAGTCGATAATTTTCCTCAGATTCGGAAGATGAATTCTGTGCGGCAGCCATTTTACCGAAGTCTTCGGAAAGATGTAAAACATTGTTCTCCCTTCAGAGTACAAAAGATAGTGAGGGAACTGGTTGGAGTGGTCCGTGAAAATTCCAGAATAGAAACTACTAAGAACCAATTGGAAGTGTTGTTTTCGAGTCACATGACTTCACATACACGCATTAGGAAGTGTACGTTGTGAGGGAGGGAAGTGGGTGGGATGTGTGAAAATTAGAGAACAGAAACTACTAAGAACCAATTAGAAATGTTGTTTTGAAGTCACATGACTTCACATGCGTGCATCAGGACGTGTACGCGGTGACAGTATCTGGTCACGTACGTCATTTGGAAGTAGTGGTCTAATTTACTGAAGTTTCAAAACGTGAAAAGGTGTAAACCTAAACATATCCTGATTTTGTACATCGTCTGAGGGGGATCCAAGCCCAAAATTGTTAAAGTATAAAACCTTCTATGTTTTTGAAAAAATACCGGGGTGTGTGCATCCGGTCACGCAAGAAAGTTTAAAAAGATGTTCGGCTCCATTTACTGAAAAGTTTCAAAACAATAAAAAACAAGGCTAGGTACAGTCTCTTTGACCTACTATAACTTCTTTGAGGGGTCTATGAAGAAAGTCGATGAGTTAAAATTGCAACGTTTTCTCGAAATATATAGGAGGGTGTGCGCACCCGGTCGCGCACGAAAGTTTAGAAAGGTGATCTCCATTTACTGACAAATTTTAATACATTCAAAATAAGGGAAGGTAGAGACTTTGTAATCCACGAGCGCTTTTACAAGGAGTCCCTATACAACTCTGACTGTCAAGAAAACTGTTTCTTTCTAAAAAAATATTGCAGAAATTCGTTATTGTTATAGTTAGAAAGTAGCATTCAAAAAACCTATGAAATTCACTGAAAAAACCATAGGTTTTATACTTGTTATAGTTAGGAAGTAGCGTTCAAAAAACCTATGAAATTCACTGAAAAAACCAAAGGTTTTACACACGTTATTTATTTATTTATTTTTTTTTTTAAGTATTTGTAGAGCGCGACTGATACCTTGCAGGCTTCCTGGCGCTGGAGAATACTCTGCTGAAGGATAGACCGGAGTAGTTAGCAGGCGAGCAGAATTTTAGGGGAATAGCCAGGTCTTGATGCGCTTCCTGAATGGAAGAAGCTGTGAGATCTGGCGTATGTCAATGGGCAAGCTGTTCCATAACTTGGCCGCTGCGACCCTGAAGGATCTGCCCCCGGTTCTGGCTTTGTTGAATCTGGGCACCTTTACCAGACGGGCTGATGATGATCGTAAGTCTCTGGTGGGAGTGTACCACAGAAACAAAGCTTGCCGGGGTCTGGGCCCAAGTCCATGCAGAGCCTTAAAGACAATGCAGAGGGACTTGAATGCCACACGCTGCTTTAAGGGTAGCCAATGTAGCTCGGCCAGGGCTGCTGTGGCCGAAGACCTTCTCGTCCAGCCAAGAGCCAGCTTGGCGGCGGCAGATTGAATTCTTTGAAGTCGGTCCATCAGCGTGACTGGAGACTCAAGGAGCAGGGCGTTACAATAGTCAAGGCGACTGAGTATTGTACACCTGACTATCGACGCCCGGGCTTGTGCAGGGAGGAGTGGCATGATTTTACGCAGGGAGCATAGCAGGGCTGTGCAGATCCCCACTGTTTTTGCTACCTGGGTTTCCAAACTCAGCTTGTTATTGAGCATGGCTCCCAGGTTGCGGACCGAGGAGACTGGCAGAGGTTTATCTCTAGTCTCTGGAGGCCAGAAATCGCTCGGAAACTGGCGGGGTATATTGGTGCCAGCACAGAACAGAACCTCTGTTTTGGAGGAGTTGAATTGGAGGGAGTTTCTGTGGAGCCACCCAGCCGTCTCTCTTAAACAGTCATGGAAGGTGGTTAAAGGAATGGAGTCTTCTCCTTCCCAAGAGAGAATGAGCTGCGTGTCATCAGCGTAGTTGATCGTTTTTATCCCAAAAGACTTAATTAACGTGATCAGCGGGATGAGGTACACGTTAAAAAGAATGGGGCTGATGGAGGAGCCCTGGGGAACTCCCTGGGGCACCGGTGCGAAGGTGGATTGGAATGGGGGGAGGGAGACAGCCTGTCTCCTGTCCCACAGGTAGGAGTGAAACCAGAGCAGCGCTGTGCCATCCACACCTGCCTCACCTAGTCCCTGCAGCAGCGTACTGTGGTTGACCGTATCGAATGCGGCAGACAGGTCCAGCAGTATCAGTGCTACTGGCTGGCCCCTGTCTGCACGCATGCGAAGGTCTTCCATGGCTGTCAAGTCCGCTGTTTCGGTGCCGTGGGCGGGACGGAATCCGAACTGGTGATCGTCTAGAAAGTTGTTCTGTTCTAGGTGACAGGAAAGGCAAGAACTGACCCATCGTTCAGCGACTTTCGCCGGAAATGGTAATAAGGAGATGGGTCGATAGTTAGATAGACAATCTGGACTCAGGGAGGGTTTTTTTAGGAGTGGGGTGACCAGCGCCTGTTTCCACGAGGTTGGGACATAACCACTATGCAAGGACTGGTTGCATATTTGGCGCATGGTGCCAAAAAGTTCAGTTCCAAAACTTTTCCAAATTTTTGGAGGCAGGGGGTCGAGCGGGGAACCCGAGGTAATTCCAAGCGCCAGTCTTTCAAACTCGGAGACCGGGATAGGAGGAAATTCCCGTAATCTGGCCGTCAGGACGGAGCCTGGAGGCGTCAAGTTTTGAGAACTGGTGCTGGGTCCCTGAGTGTTGGGTGCTCCCAGGGAGGGGGTTGTTTTCAGGTTTTGAATGATGGTGTTTATTTTATTGATAAAGAATGCTGCGAGGTTATCACAGAGGGCTTGGGTGGGGGGCTGCGAAGAAGTTACACAGTCTGGATGGGTTAAGTTTTTAAGTATCTGGAAAATACTTTTCGAACTGTTGGTGGCATTGGTGATGGTGGAACAGTAATAGTTGGCCTTATTATGGGCGGTGGCAGTTTTGTACGCCCGGAGGTTATCTTTCCAAAGAGATTTGTTGGTGTCAGAATAGCCTTGCCTCCATCTTCTCTCAGCTTGTCTGCAGGCTAGTTTGAGTGCTCTCAGTGAGTCGTCGAACCATGGGGCAGGTGCTCGTCTCTTTGGTTTGCCCTTTTTCTGAGGGACGAGGCGTTCGGAGATGTTGGAAATCCTTGAGCAGAGGGACAGATAGTTGTCCTCTACCGACTGGGCGATGGAAAAGCTGTCTTCCACCTCAAAAACCGGGCCGGTCAGTCTTAGTTTATCCAGAGCTTTCCAATCTCTGTACAAAAAATCGGGGCCGGAGCTGAGTGACGATCTGCTGGCCCTGCTGCCGGCTATGTGAAATTTAATGAGCGCATGGTCGGTCCAGCACATAGGCAGAATGTCGCTCAGGAATACTAGCTGGGGAGAGGAAAAGATTAGATCGAGCTGGTGCCCTGAGGAGTGTGTAGGTTTATTGACCAGCTGGGAAAGTCCCATACCTTCACAGGAAAGTAGAAGATTGATGAGAGCGGAGTCTAGGCTGCCATTAGGCCATAGGTTAAAATCGCCCAAAACGATCAACTTATTATGAGAGGTAGCCATATTAGTAAGGGTGGTGAGGAGCGACTGCTGCTGAGTGGAGTTGAAGGCTCCCGGTGGGCGGTAACAAACCACAGCCGTGAAAGTTGTTCCGGAGTGGCAATCGATTGAGAGTCCAAGTATTTCCGTGCCGGCCACTGGGTCCATATCAAGGGTTTTTATGGTCCAGGAGGCTCTATATATTATACCGACTCCACCACCCCGACCCTTAGGTCTAGGGAGATGCAGGATTTTAAAGTCTTGAGGACAAGCCCAATCCAATTCTATATTTCAGTCGGAGTGGGTCCAGGTCTCCGTCAGGAATAGAGCGTCAAGATGGTGATTGTCGATAAGCTGGGAGATTTCGTTAGCATGTTTAGGGAATGACCTGACGTTCAGCAGGCCACCCGACAGTAGACCTTTGCAGGCAAAGTCGTGCAGAGGATAGGCGGTGTCAGAGAAGGACAGATGGCCTTCATGAGCGTAGTCTCTGAGACGGATTAAAGACTCGCGCGTCAGAAGCGGAGGGCTAGTGGTGGAAAGGGGGACTGGAGCCACGGGGGTCGCTCCGGGCGCTACCGAGGCGCGGACGAGCGCAGACGAGCTTGCCTTATGCGTGCCTTCGGCACGCATTCGTCGCGCCCGCTGCGCTTCCTGCAGGGGCTCATGATTTATAGTCGATGTTGGTGGGTAGGAGGGGGGCGTGGCCAGCCGCGGTGGGCGTGTCAGGCGGCGACCAGGAAATGGCGGCAGGACGCGATGTGCTCTACGAGCGAAGCGACAAGCTGTCTGCCGCTAAGCTCTAGAATAGGTAAGGCCAAGGTTTTTCACGGTGCATATGGTATTAAAATCACACAAAATACACAGTTATACAAAGTTTAAAATAAGGTTAGCGACTACCGGCTTCCGCCTCAGTAGTGTTCTCAGGTTGTCAATGAAATGCTGGCACTTTGGCGCACAATTTATACAAGCTGGGTGGGGGGGGCGTGGCCAGCCGCGGTGGGCGTGTCAGGCGGCGACCAGGAAATGGCGGCAGGACGCGATGTGCTCTACGAGCGAAGCGACGTTATAGTTAGGAAGTAGCATTTACAAAACCTATGAAATTCACTGAAAAAACCATAGGTTTGACACATGTTATAGTTAACTGGACATTTTACTCCAATGAAATTCCGCTGTTATAGTTACTTCAGCTAACTATAACTCGCGCGCCCGCAATGCACTGCTGTTTATGTCACGTATTACATCACTCATGACATGGTCAGTGACATCACTCATGACATCACTGATGACACCATCCTTGTGACAGAGTGACAGACCTCCTTTCAGTGTAATGTAACCCTTAAAACACATATTCAAAAATAGAAATTAACATTTTCAAAAAAATGGAGATACCCATACCAGTTACAACAAACAATTCAGTAATTCCACCATCTATATACACATTCACTCATTCACCAACAGTTCTATATAGTACCACATACATATACTCAATCATCATATGTAGTGATACACCTATACATCCTGTTACACACCGACAGTCATCCAAATGTTACTCACACACATACTCACACACACACAGTACCACTTTACTTCTATGGAAATTTAACAGAACTTTTTGGACTGCTGAAAGGGGTTGGTGGAGACATTTTGACTATATTCTGGACCTGCATTGTCGCGTAATGCGTCATATGACGCGCCGCGTTAGCGCACCCGGAAGAGCTCCTGTACGTGAGGCACAGCTTCCTGGAAGCGATCAAGGGAGCGGCGCGCAGCGCGTAACGTAAGCATAACAGGTCATGTGGCTTGTTAATAAAACTTTTCATTGGTTCATTTTACTTTTGTTTTTCTAATGATGAAAGGCTTGGTCATATGACCTAAAAATAACACTTTCATTGGTTTAGAACATTTTTTTTCCCAAATGATGAAAGCCCCAGCTTTTTTTTCTCACTCTGACTTGTAAAGAAAAGGACCCAAATGCATTTACAGTTTATCACTAACAATGTTCCAGGCTAATGTATTTTCCCGGGAAATTTACAACTGTCCTGCAAGTAAAATATTCCTATTTCGAGAAAAAGGGCATTTCTTCGTCCCATGAGGGAGCCGTTGAACAAGCTCGGCCTGCTGTCTTAATATCGGATTCTTATCGATCACTTTATGTTGCAGAAGTGGAAAACACAACAGCCCTTGACCATTTATCTTTACTGCGTTCCTGCGTATAATACCTTTTAACCGTCATGTAATCAGGCTGCTTTATTTCACTTGCCTTTTACTGATTCGAAAACAGAGGCTATTATTCAAAACTTTACCAATCTAGGTACCACTACCATGTTTTGTTTTAAAAACCTTTATCGTGAAAATGTCAGTATACAAATACGGGCCTATAACCACGTGGGCCGGCCACGGAGCAAACTGGAATCGTATATGATGAGGGGACATTTACAATGTAGAAGAACGTAACGGGAGGGCCATTAGGTTGAAAGAACTAAGGTGTCTACAGTTGCGGAATCGGTGGACGTACATTTTATAATTAAAGTACGACAGAGCCAGTTACAATAAAATTATCTAGATATACATTTGCGGGCAAGTACCATGGGTGACGTTAATTCGAACTTTCAATAGTACAGTAATCAATAACACATCAGAACTTAATATCAATAGGGATGTCCAAATGTTCAATCAGTACTCGTCCCCGCCCGCCATGTGCTTCAAAACTGGTTGGGCAACCAGTACACAACAAGGAGTTACGAGTCCCATTTATACCGGCGCCATTTTGGGCGAGGCCGGGCAGGTCCAGCATATAGTCAAAATGTCTCCACCAACCAGCGGTCGGACCAGAACCCCTTTCGGCAGTCCAAAAAGGTTCCGTTAAATGACAACAGAAGAGATAGGCAACAAGAACAATCAGTCAAAAGAGGGAACGCTTTCGGGAATGGGGCCCATGCCCTAGCAGGAAAGCGTCCGAGTTCCAAGGTGTCCCAGGGCCATTTTAGTGGACCAGGCCCAAATCCAAAGAGCCGGCCGCCATTTTCAGAGTCTTGTTGCAGCCGCCTATCGCTGCACCGCAAGAGTGGGCGCAATTCAGCTGGATGGTGGGCGAGACGCTGTAGCCGCAAGAGCGGGCGCAACTCAGCTGGATGGCGGGTGAGGCACTGTGCCGCAAGAGCGGGCGGAACTCAGCTGGATGGCGGGTGAGGCACTGTGCCGCAAGAGCGGGCGGAACTCAGCTGGATGGCGAGTGAAACGCTAAGAGGCGCCCCACTGCAGATGAGGTGCCTCCACCTGGGGAGGCGGGAGAGTCCCGTTTGCGCTGCCTCCCCCCCCCCCGGGCACCCCATGCCGTCTTTTGGCGCAGCATTGTAGGATGGCCACACCAGTGCAACTTGCTGGACACCACCTCGGTGCCATCCGGATCTCGGCCTATTCGCACATTGGTCCGCTACTGACGCCGCCTCACAGGCCAACGGATTTTGTAGGCTTTTTATAGCCCACAGCCGCATAACAGGTCATGTGACTTGTTTGTAAAACTTTTATTTATTTATTTATTTAATATTTATTTAATTACTTGTTAAGCGCAGCTGCCACCCAAAGGGTATCCTGGCGCTGAGTTTCATTGGTTCATTTTACTTTTGGTTTCCTAATGATGGAAGGCTTGGTCATATGACCTAAAAATAACACTTTTCATTGGATTGAAACATTTTTTTTTTCCCAAATGATGAAAGCCCCACCTTTTTTTTCTCACTCGGCAGTCCAAAAAGGTTCCGTTAGATGACAACAGAGGGGACAGGCAACAAGACCCATCAGTCAAAAGAAGGGAGGGCAAGTTCTTCCCTACCGAGTCACATTGGGGCTCCACCGGAAGTCATCGAATTGATAGTCTACAGTGTTTCTGGATGTTTCAGACTGAAGCTGGCGTCAGCATGAGAGCACCACCATCTCGTAGCTCCATCGTGGCCATTCCGCAAGCAATCATGGCAGCCGCTCCCCACCGGAAGCCTGCGAGAGTCGGGGGCCCGATGACTTTTGTAGAATCTTCAAGGCTGAGGGGACGCTTTCGAGAATGGGGCCCAAGCCCTAGCAGGCAAATGTCCGAGTTCAAATGTGTCCCAGGGCCATTTTAGTGGACCAGGCCCAAATCCGAAGAGCCGGCCGCCATTTTGAGAGTCCTGTGGCAGCCGCCGCAAGAGTGGGCGCAACTCAGCTGAATGGCGGATGAGGCACAGTGCCGCAAAAGCGGGCGGAACTGAGCTTGACGGCGAGTGAAACGCTAAAGGGCGCCCCACTGCAGCAGAGGAGCCTCCACCTGGGGAGGCGGGGGAGGCCCGTTCACGCCGCCTCCCCCCCCCCCGGGGCGCCCCACGCCGTTTTTCGGCGCAGCATTGTAGGATGGCCAGACCAGTGCGGCAACTTACTGGACACCACCTCGGTGCCGTCCGGATCTCGGCGCGTTGTGCTGCCTTCGGCCTATTCGCACATCGGACCGCTACTGACGCCACTTCACAGGCGAACGGATTTTCCCGACTTAAAGACAGACCAAAGCAGCCCATTGTTGCTTTGAGATGGATGTTGCAGCAGGCTGCCATGTAAATAGTTGTTTAAAATGTTTTTTTTTTAACGTGTTTACTTTGTTGGAGCGTTGTATATATTTATAAGTTATTAAAGTGTTATAATCCTACTACTTTGTTGGAGTGCTATATATTTTTAATGTGACACATAATTGTGAAGATTTTGATGTACAAAAAGGCATCCCTGGAATCTTCCGCTTCAGGCTCGGTCCCACACACCCTTACAGTGAGAATCGCCTCCCCAATCACAATACAGGATCGTTCTCAGATAGTAGGAACGCGTGTGGTGTGACGGATCTCATGGGGTGGGGGCCTTGATCTACTGTAACTCCTTTGAAGAGGGGTGATTCTTTACAGTTGGGGCCATAAACTACATCCACAGCCTGGGACCAGCCTGGACAATCAGACACAGAGGAAGAGGAGTGTCAGAGGGTGCGGTAGTGAATAGGGTGAAAGGGAGGTGTCGGGCGGGCACAGGGTGTGATTCTCAGGGAAGAGCAGTGCAGATGGGGGGAGGTTTATGGCCCATGCATGAGAGAGAGCGGGGGTGACCAGTGCGTGGGGGAGATGCTTGCGAGGGTGGGGAGCCATGCTGAGGATCGGCGGCGTGCAGAGAGTGGTTCTGGTCAAGCCATCTAAAATAGCTGCCGTGCACGACAAAAGTGTGGCATTGGAAAAAAGGCAAGATGGCGCAGACAATGTTTATCAATACGGATTAATTTATAACAATTATTTTTAACAATATATTTACTCGCAGTGACAAAATGGCGGTCAACACTTCCTGATTTCCTTCGAATCGAACGTTAACAGACGTCACGCAGCAAGAAAAAAAAAAAACGCTCACACGCAGCCGCTGGAAGACATGTATCAACATATATGAGCATCCTCAGCCATCCTCAGAAAACATAGGGGGTCAGGATACGTCTCCCGTACCCCCTTATACCCATTTCTCACATTGTTTTTCCTCCATCTTGTAATTTAATTAAAACGAAACACAAAATGGCGAATTCCCATTTCGCGACCCGGTTCGCGAACCGGGAAGCGCTTCTACCGCAAAAAATCCAATTTTTTTTTATTTGCCCCACGGGACCCTTTAATAACACCAACATCATTCCTAGGGGGTCAAGAGAGGTCTACCTTGCCCCCTTACATTAAATTCCCCCTTTGTTTTTCTCCTCATCTTGTCTCTCGATCCTACCGAGAGACAAGATGGAGGCCGTTCCGGACTGTTTAGAATGTTGACAGACACCGGAGAGCCAATCAGCTAACGCGAAAAGTACGCGAACCGGAGCGCTACCCGGGACGCTGTCACAGATATATCTGTTTTTTAAAACATTAATTTCTCAAAATCCACTGGAGCACATATATTGAGACCCAGCAAAGGCACATCGGGCTAACAGTCCCTACAAACTTTCGTGCAAATCCATTCAGCCGTTCGAGCTAAAAGTGAGGCCAAACGCCCTATGGAAAAATGAATGGGAAAAACGCGTTTTGGGACCCCCCTTTTTTCTCGGCCCCCCCTTGTCAAAACCTCCCCAAATTTTCAGGGGCTGCTCAGAAACAAAATGTGCCATTTTCCTGTAAATTTCAGCCGATTCCGTCAACAAACACCAAAGTTATTAGACATAGAATTTTCAAAAGTCCCATAGAGAAAAAAATCCTAACTATATATACCTACTGGTAGGTAATATATATATATATATATATATATATATATATATATATATATATATATATATATATATATATATATATATATATATATTACCTACTGGCGGTCGCCAGTAGGTAGTTCTAGTTAAGATTTTTTTCAATGTTAAATCTCAAAATTCTATTTGAAATAACTTTGGCGCCGGTTTACAAATCTGTCTGAAAATTTCATCAAAATGGCCACTTCTAGCTCCGGTCCTTCCTTGAAAGTTTGGGGGGGATTCGTCAAGCGGGGGCCTGAGATAAAAGGGGGGTCCCAAAACGCGTTTTCCCCATGTTAATTTCCATAGGGTGGTCGACCTCACTTTTAGCCCGAACGGCTGAATGGATTTCCACCAAACTTGGCAAAATTGTAGGGACTGGTAGCCCGATGTGCCTTTGCTATGTTTCAAGATATGTGCTCCAGTGGATTCTGAGTAATTTAGGTTCAGAAATAAATATATATCTGTAAGCGTGCCCCGGTACGCGCACTGGGGCGCGAACCAGCGCGGTACGCGACTAACTCACGGAAAGCTGATTGGCTCTCGGGTGTCGGTAAATATTCCAAACGGTCCGTAGCAGCCGCCATCTTGTGTCTTGGTAGGATCGAGACACAAGAGGTGGCCAAAACAAAGGGGGAAAAGACCATTAGGGGGCAAAGTAGACCCCCCTGACCCCCTAGGTTTCATGTGGGGGCTATAAAAGGGCCCCGAGGGGCAAATTATTTTTTTTTTTTCGATTTGCGCGGGGGGAGCGCCCGGTACTCGCACCGGGGAGCGGACCGGGGAGCGCACCGGGGAGAAAAGAGAATGGCAGAGTTTAAAAATGTAAGTCATTTTATATAAATGGGAGGTAGTTCTGAAAAGAACTGTTTTTTTTTTCTTTTTGTTGTTTTATATTTTTTTTATTGTTTTTTTGAATTTTTTTTACTTTTTATGGCTTTTTGAACAGTTTTATATTTTTTTTGTATTTTCTTGGGGGAGAAACAAAAAACAGGGAATTGTAAATGGCTCAACTGGAGAAAAAAAAATTCTGCAAAAAATTTGGGTTTTTTCGGGCACTTATGGTTATCCCCAGCACAGATGATAAGTTTAACACTTTGCTCACCATAGTAAATTAACTTACCACAATATTTGCACATGATTTTAAAATCGTTAAATTTGGGTTGTATGATAGGCATTGTCTCTGTTGCCTCTGAACCCGATGGAGTTGGGTCTTTTGATGTTGAGGGTCTAGATGATAATGGGGGTAACTTACTGCAGAGGTCCCTTACCTCTGCAGCAGAATAGTTGATTGGGTGCCAACGGATCATGTGCCGAATCATGGTATGATTCCCGAAGGAATATTTTTTGTTAGGGTTCCCACTGGACAGCTCTACATCACAAATCAAACAAGTCACCTTCGCAGCATTGACTTTTTTGAAACTCCTTGGGATTTTGTAGAACTGCCATACGAAGTGCTATTTTGGTTTGTAGGGCTGATGAACTTCTTGCAGGAACTGCCTTGAGCCTTCCTCCTCTTCCTCCTCCTCCTCCTCTTCTTCTTGACCACCAATGTGATCTTCCGCTGGTCTTTTTGATGGTGGTGGTGGTGGGGCAGATGCTCCAGCTGCTGCTGCTAATGTAGCCATTTTTAAGTAGAATATATTAGAGACAGATCTCAAAACAGGTCTTCCTCAGTCAAAGGACAAAGTCATAATATAGAAAAAAGGAGGGGGCTTTCATCATTTTGAAAAAAAAACTGTTCTGGACCAATGAGAAGTGTTATTTTCAAGTCACATGACCAGGGCTTTCATCATTTGGAAACCAAAAGTGTTGTGAACCAATGAAAAGTGGTATTTTCAAGTCACATGAGCAGGGCTTTCATAATTTTGAAACCAAAAGTGTTGTGAACCAATGAAAAGTGTTATTTTCAGGTCACATGACCAGACGCGCTTACGCTACGCGACCCGGATTGTGTAGCGTAAGCCCGTCAGAACGTTTTGCGATCGTATGTGCATGCATGCTTCCGGGTGCGCTTACGCTGTGCGTCATATGACGAATCACGCGGCTATGCGATATGTCACAATGTTGTTTTCGTTCGCGGCAATAGCGCTAACGGGACGCTCACCGGTACGCGCCCCGGGGCGTGCCATAGCACTGCGCTTACCGGTGAGCGCATCGGTACGCCCCGGGAGCGCACCGGGGCAAACAAATAAAAAATATATATGTATATATATTACATAATTATAACATAAAATTTTTTATAAAAAAATATTACATTTCATACCTATAGAGATTTGAAATTTGAAATTCACTGAAAAAAAATAGGTTTGAGGCCCTATATATGGTTAGGAATTAGCATTTAAAAAACCTTTGAAATTCACTGAAAAACCATAGGTTTCACACCAGTTATAGTTAGGAATTAGCATTTAAAAAACCTAGTAAATTCACTGAAAAAAACATAGGTTTCACACCAGTTATAGTTAGCTGGAAATTTTACTGACATAAAACCATTGAAATTCCACGTTATAGTTAGTTGGACTCACTATAACTTGCGCTCCTGCAATGCACTGCTGATGACGTCACAGATTAATTCACTCATGACATGGTCAGTGACATCACTCATGACATCACTGATGACACCATCCTTGTGACAGAGTGACAGACCTCCTTTCACTGTAAAGTAACCCTTGAAACACATATTAAAAAATTGAAACTAACATTTTCAAAAAAGTGTACATACCCATATCAGTTACAACAACCAAATCAGTAATTCCACCTTCTATATACACATCCTCTCATTCAGCAACAGTTCTACATAGTCACTCATACATATACTCACTTCTCATATTTAGTGATACATCTATACATCCTGTTACACACCGGCAGTCATCCAAAAGTTACTCACACACATACTCAGACATGTAAAAAAACTATTGAACATCCATTTATTTACATATATAACTATACACACACTACCACCGTACTTCTAAGGAAACTTACACATACTTACTCTCTTAAACAATCACTTATAGAAACACATACTTATTTAAACAGGAACTCTTACAATCTCACATATACTCACTTATATACATCAATACTCACATATACTAGATTAAAACATATGTCGTTAATGATAAAGACACTAGTGAGACAGTCATTCACTCACTAACACATACATATACATACTCATCCACCCATACAGTCCTGCACATATGCTGTCTTCAAAACGCATACAAACAGTGAGTAAGTCATTGATGCATCTATGTGCTAAGTAATACCCCCTCTAAACCATACAGACACTCATACTGATACTAAAAAACATAACCCATATACACACACATGTAGCTACTCACCAACCCATGCAGCCACTTATACACAAAGTGAAACACTGATACAAACATTTAAATATTTAAACAATACTCGCTAATATATGTATTCACTAAGATTCACTTAATAAGCCAGTTAACCAATCAATTTTTTTTTTTAAAAGACATCCATTAAGACACTTATTGAAACATTTATTCTTCCATCGACCTTTACATATACATATATAAAACATATTTATTTTACAGAAAGACACACATTCACTGGATGGTGTCATCAGTGATGTCATGAGTGATGTCACTGACCATGTCATGAGTGATGTAATCTGTGACGTCATCAGCAGTGCATTGCAGGTGCGCAAGTTATAGTGAGTCCAACTAACTATAACATGGAATTTCAATAGTTTTATGTCAGTAAAATTTCCAGCTAACTATAACTGGTGTGAAACCTATGGTTTTTTCAGTGAATATATATATATATATATATATATATATATATATATATATATATATATATATATATATATATATATATATAGTCATTGAAATAACCCTAGGTTTCACACACGTTATAGTTAGGAATTAGCATTTAATAAACCATGCAAATTCATTGAAAAAACACTAGTTTTCACACGTTATAGTTAGCTGAACATTTCACTCAAACAAAACCTTTGAAATTCCTCTGTTATAGTTAGCTCAGCTAACTATAACTTGCGCGCCCACAATACACTGCTGATGACGTCACATATAGCATCACTCATGACATGGTCAGTGACATCACTCATGACATCACTGATGACATGGCGAGGACAGCAGTGATCCTGTATCCTGCATTTTATCAGGTCGATAGACTGTTCGCCATAACACAAAAGTGTATCGCAATAAATGCAAAGAAATTTAACTTTAGCAAAGTCAGAATCAATTTGTGGGTGTGGACTGCTTGCTGAAAATGCTACCGCAGTTGATGTGCTTGGTGTAGCAGCAGGTGGGGTCTTGTGCAACCTCTGTCTTTCAGCTCGAGCAAAGTTCTTGGGGTGCATGTTCTTCACGTGCCGCACCATATTTGCTGTGCCAAAGGAGTATTGTTTACATGGATCACCCCTTGAAAGAGTTGTTTTGCAAATTTTACAGGTTACTTTTGCAGCATTAACCTTTTTTTGACCTTCTGGAAAAGTGAAAAACTTCCAAAGTAGAGCTTCTTTCCTCTTCTTTGGAGGATCTTCACAAATGAAATCTCCCTCTGAAGAACTGCTGGAAGATAACTCCATTGCTGGAAGATAACTCCATTGCTCTTATTATGGTGATCTTCCTTCTATTTGAGAAGATTCTCACAACAAATGCTGCTTCTTAGAAAGTCAAAGTCGAATAATTATAATGGGACGGAACTTTCAACAGTCGCAATAGGAAAAGTTATGAACCAATCAAATCTCAACTTTTAAAGTCACATGGCTTTGCTTACGCTTATGATGAGCGTGCGCAGCTCTTTCAATACGAGTACGCATGATCTTCTACCGCGATTTGTGTAATTCTTTTTAAAGTAATATAGGAATATTCAGTCAGTCAATAGGCTTTATTTCGATAAAAACATATCTTAAAAAGCATCACATAACACAGAAAAAAATTCATTCACAAAAATATATACACATGATTAAAAAAAGATGCACAGCAACAATAAATTAATTAAGAAGGTGCAACATAGTGGCCTTAAATAAACAGTTTCATACAGCCTTATGATTCCAACTACTTCAAAGAATTTAATTAAATCTTTTAAGCCTAATCATCCATGTCCAGCTTAAAAACTTACCAATACCGCACACAAACAAGGGCTGGGTATCAGACTTCAGAATAGGCATAGCGACTATGTGGTGTCTAGTCCCCAGTTCATTGCACAGAGGTTTCGGATATTTAGGATTATTAAAAGTATTTAAAAAAAATCATAGTTATCCCAAATGTCTGCCCTTAGTATCTACATTAAAAACATAAATAAATGTTTTAAACCAAGTAGAAACATTGCCCATTTTCGCGTAAGGAATGCTGGACATGATGTCACACCGAAGATTTAATGCGACACGTAACGTCAAAGCATATTCGTACTGTATGCGCGGGTACACGCTGAGTATGATAAGCATTACAAACTATGGTGCGATCACCCTCTCAGTGACAAATCAGAGCTCAGGGCGCACTAAGGAGAATGATTAGAAGTGCTGAATCATTGCAGATCCGATTCTGGGCCTGCCTCTGCGTACATTATAACACTGCCCCCATCTCTATCTGTTGTTAATTGTTAGTGCACACACTCATATTGGCACATGCGCGGTGCACGCCCACCCACACTACCCACATGCCACCACCAAGCATGCTTGCTATCATTTAGCCTAGAAACCAACACATTAGCCAATGTGATCTCCCCCAGGACCATCATTCTTATAGACCGCAAAAACTCTGCCAATGACGGCCCTGGGCTTGGTTTGGTCAGCCCCCGCGGTTCCCATATAATGCGGGCACTGACGTGAGCATGCTCTCTTTTGCTTGCCTCTGCTGTGATGAGACACAGACTGTTGAAAACACCCCAGACTCTGCGAAACCACAGCCTTTCAAGACACGACAAAAGACGACAGAAATAAAGGTAAGAGAAGACGTCACAACATCAGCCTCCACTGTAAATTTTATATGCATAATACTATTTTTTTATCCTTCATATGGCTTTCCTACCCCTCAATGATTTTACATTCTACTTACATAATTGAAATATTTCTTTATAAGTCACTAGGTCCTATACACCTCTAATCTTAAAAATTGTGCGTGCATACATTTCTGTGTCGTATTTCTGTACTGCGCCACGTGCTTAGGCCTCTATTATTATTATTTATGCATCCATGATAGTATTTTTTTTCTGCGTCATGATGTCGTCCCAGGCCTTTATTAACTTATTAATCTTCCTTTGTTTGCTGGAGCTGCAACAGTCTTAACTGCCGAATATTAAGAACCCACATTGAAACTCAGTTTCAATGACTAATCAAAATCTCCTTTTGTTTCCTTCACCAAACATCGTTCAGAAGCAACTACGGCCTATTGAGCACCAGCAATGGAATTTTCTGCAACTTATTGAATATACTTTGACGCAATGAAGCAGAGTTCAAGTGGAGTGGTGAACTCCGGTGGCCGCACTCATTATACAAGGTAAGCACAGCAGCCTAGCTCTCCAAAGCCTTCATAGGAATGAATGCATGAGAAATAAGTCGGCATAACGGGCGTCAGTAACGCAGTAGGCACTTCCATATAGACACCACTTGAATGCGGCACTATAACAAGTAAAATGTACCAGGTACACTGAACTCGTAACACTGTAGTGTAACTTTTATTTATGAAAGGAGAGAGCCATATTATCAAACCTTGGCAACAGAATTATCGCAACTTTATCGTCAGGAAAGTGGCGATAGTGGGTTTGATAATATACTGTATGCAATTCCAATCGAAGCTCATGTTAGATGTGAAGGACATCTGACATGCGCTTCGATTGGAATTCAATAGAGCATATTATCAATCCGATTATTGCCACTTTAGCAACACTTTCCTGCCGATAAAGTGGCAACATTGTTGTCGTCCAAGCTTGATATTATGGCCCAGAGTGCGTAGTGTACAGCAGATTCTCTGTAAAATGAATAATTACCTCCGATAGTGACAACAGATAGGTTACAACAGTCTGACAAACAGATCATCAACCTTATAACGCCACTTTTGAGTCACTTAACATAGGTAAGCTGATGCAAAGAGCAAGTAAATCTACGTCTGGTTCAACCAAAAATATCAACTCCAGAATCTCCGACACAGTTTTAATGTTGTTTTCTCTCTCTCTCACTCTCTGTGACATCATTTCTCTTTCTCTCTTAAACATAGACACTGCTGTCTGCTTCGACGTGTAGAAGATCTGCTCAACTAAAGTTGTGAACTCCACTTCCTAATGTGTGTGGCGCAAAGTTTACACAACGGTAAGCACAGAGGCCTAGATCTATAAATACTTCATAGGAATACATTAGAAATAATTCAGCATAATGGGCGTCAGTAACGCAGTGGGCACTTCCATTTAGAAACCACTTGAACGTGGCACAATAACAAGTAAAATGTACCAAGTACACTGCACTCGTAAAACTGTAGTGTTAACTTTATTTCTGAAACGAGAGGGGCCATATTATCAACCCTTGGCGACAAAATTATTGCCACTTTATCAGCAGCAAACTGCCGCTACAGTGGCTATAATAGGTTTGATAATATGCTCTATGGAATTCCAATTGAAGCTCAAGTTAGATATGAAGGACATCTGACATGAGCTTCATTTGGAATTCCATAGAGCATATTATCAATCCCATTATCGCCACTTTAGCGACACTTTCCTGCCGATAAAGTGGCAATATTTTTGTCGTCCTAGCTTGATATTATGGCCCAGAGTGCGTAGTGTACAGCAGCTTCTCTGTAAAATGTATAATTACCTCAGAGCAGTGACAACAGATAGGTTACAACAGTCTGACAAACAGATCATCAACCTTATTACGCCACTTTTGAGTCACTTTTAACATAGGTAAACTGATGCAAAGAGCTAGTAAATCTACGTCTGGTTCAACAAAAAATCTCAACTCCAGACTGCGACACAGTTTTAATGTTGGTTTCTCTCTCTCCCACTCTCTGTGATATCATTTGTCTGTCTCTCTTAAACTTGGACACTGCTGTCTGCTTGGACGTCTAGAAGATCAGCCCACCTGAAGTTGTCCATCCCATTGCCTGCAGTGTTTGGCCGCAAGCTTTATACAATGGTAAGCACTCAGGCCTACATCTACAAATCCTTCATAGGATTGCATTAGAAATAAGTCGCCCTAATGGGCGTCAGTAATGCAGTAGGCACTTCCATATAGACACCACTTGAACGCGGCACTATAACAAGTAAAATGTACCAGGTACACTGCACTCGTAAAACTGTAGCGTAACTTTTATTCATGAAATGAAAGATGGCCATATTATCAAACCTTGGCAACAGAATTATCGCCACTTTATCGTCAGGAAAAAGGCGATAATTGGTTTGATAATATACTCTATGGAATTACAATCAAAGCTCATGTTAGATGTGAAGGACATTTGACACGAGCTTCGATTGGAATTCCATAGAGCATATAATCAATCCCATTATCGCCACTTTATCGACACATTCCTGCCGATAAAGTGGCAATAATTTTTGTCGTCCAAGCTTGATATTATGGCCCAGAGTGCGTAGTGTACAGCAGCTTATCTGAAAAAAGTATAATTACCTCCAAGCATTGACAACAGATAGGTTACAACAGTCTGACAAACAGATCATCAACCTTATTACGCCACTTTTGAGTCACTTTTAACATAGGTAAACTGATGCAAAGAGCTAGTAAATCTACGTCTGGTTCAACAAAAAATCTCAACTCCAGACTCTGCGACACAGTTTTAATGTTGTTTTCTCTCTCTCTCACTCTCTGTGACATCATTTCTCTATCTCTCATAAACTTAGACACTGCTGTCTGCTTGGATGTCCAGAAGATCAGCCCACATGAAGTTGTCCATGCCAGTGCCTGCAGTGTTTAGCCGCAAGCTTTATACAACAGTAAGCACACAGGCCTAGATCTACAAATCCTTCATAGTAATGCATTAGAAATAAGTCGCCATAACGGGTGTCAGTAACGCAGTAGGCACTTCCATATAGACACCACTTGAACGTGGCACTATAACAGAACTGGAATGTACGAGTCACACTGCACACGTAAAACTGTTGAGTTACCACAATTTGTAATGCTTCAGCTCATTTACGCACATCTACATAATTCTAAACTCTAATTTTCTTTTTTCCTTTGCAGATTACCAATCAGACACCTTTTGGAATCCATTTCACAATTTCTTTATATCATTGTTTAATTTATTTTGCCTGTTCTAATATAGTTATAATTGAGTTTCGTTTTTATTTATTGTTTAATAAAACTTAATTAAAAAAAACTACATACTTCTTTTATTTTGTTTGGGAGGGGTATGACGGTCCAAAATAAAAATAATGTTGAAATACTATAGTAAGATATTCAAGACCAGGATTGAAAACTAGTTGAGTTCTAACTAACTGATATATAAATACAATGGTGAGAAACTACTAAAATAAAGGTGAACGGAGTACATAATCAACGTTTGGCACCTCAGCACTACCTTTCAAATAAATATATAAAAATATGACTATTAATACTGTACAAAAGTACAGCACCGGATGAAAAACACGAACCGGGAAAAGAAAGCGACAGATTTACTAACTGATATAAAGAAAGGTTTGCTCATTGAACTTGAAGAAAAAAACATGAACTTCGAAACAACGCTGATCATGCGAAGAGAGTACAACTGCTACATCAATAAAAGGAAAGCTGTACATACAAAAAGCGATACATTATCGCAGCTTTTATTGTCAGGAAACTGCTGATAAAGTGGCAATATTGTGCTTGATAATAGATCCTTGTAACTTCCCATAGCAGCCCAGGTTCTGATCCTAACCTAGGCTGCTATGGTTATTCACAAGTACATATTATCAAGCCCATTATCTCAGCTTAATCCGCAGTTTCCTGTCAATAAATGCGACGATAATATATCTCCTTTTGTTCATAATATGGACCATTGCTCTTTTTTTTTACTAGTAAAATTGGGTGCATATTATCAAGGACCTGTGTTAAAATTCAGCACCGGATGATTCACACGAACCGGTAAAAGAAAGCGACAGATTTACTAACTGATATAAAGAAAGGTTTCCTTGTTGAACTTGAAGAAAAAGAAAACCTGGGCTTCGAAACGACGCTGAGCATGCGAAGAGAGTACAACTGCTACAACAAAAAAAAGGAAAGCTTTACATACAAAAGGCGATACATTATCGCCGCTTTTATCAACAGGAAACTGCCAATAAAGCAGTGATAATGTGCTTGATAATGGAAAGGGGCGACCAATTCGGTCCCCCCGAACGTATGGTAGGGTGCCCTGATCCTCCCGGGAAACCATTTTGGGCGGGGGGCGTGTCTCGGCTGGTATGCCCGAAGCGGCGTAGCCGGGGCGCGCCTTTTCCCGCCCAAAAGGGGTTGTCCTAGACACCTACACCGTTGGCCACGCCCTGGAGGCAGGCCGAAGGAGGGTACACGCCCTCCCGAGGAAGAATAAAGGAGCAACAATCCGAAGAAACATCCTCTTGTTCCTGTGCTTGGAAGCTGCACCTCCTCGTTGCACGTGAGCCCTCGACGGAACAAGGAGCCAATTTTGAGAACTTGTAATTTTTGTGCTTCTCTTTCAGCGATTTCGAATCTTTGGATCCAGGACCTCGTCGAGCAGCAAGTTTCGAATAGCCGACGACAATGCCTGGCAAGAAGGTCGGAAAGAAGGTTGGAACCGAACAGATGCTTTGCATGCTGGTGAAGGACATGGCGAACATGAAGAAACAGATGGCAGCAATGAATAATACGGGCAGACCGAAGAAGGTCATCGGAACAGCATTGCCGGGAGTAGTCCCCGCAGGGAGAGGTAAAAGGGCCAGGAATAGGGCGGTAGGGGGGGAAGTCCCAGTTCCCGAGTCACCCCCGGCAAGCCCGGTTAGTCCAGTAGAGGCCCCCGTTCCGATCCCGGACGCGGGACAACTGATCCCCGTTGTAGTTACGCCCAATAATGAGGGGGATATGCCTCCGGAGTTGGCCGCCCAATTGGCGGCATGGCTGGGGAGAAATACAGAGGGCACTACGGCGCCAGGAGACACGGCCGAAGAGGCCAGGTTACTAATGAAGCAGTTGCGGCAATCAAGAGATGCTGCGAAGGCGAATCTCCCTATTGTTTCCCCTCAGGTTCCCTCGGAACAACCGGCGTCTGGCGTTGGAGCATCAGCAGGATCAGCTACCGATTCGGGTAAGCAGCCGTTGCCAATGGCGGGGGAGGGATCGTTACCCTCGAGGAGGGAAAGGGTGGTCCAACATATCCCGCTGGCCACGAAAGAAATGATTTGGGCTGATAAATATGTGAATATGTTTTCTCTCTTAACTGACCACCATGAGATAGAGCATGTCAAGAGTCAGAAGGACTTGTTGCACCCGAGTGTTTGGCGCACAAAAATGGCGGCATTCAGGGTGAATGAGACGATTTCTAATTGGGGCAGGGCATTTGCAATGTTCACTGCGATCATGGGGGAGCGTAGGCCAGAGGTGTTGACTGAATTGGCCTGCTACCAGACACGTATAATGGGTTTCTATGAGACATATGAAGGCAATTAATGGTTGGGTTACGATAATAAGTTTCGTAAGGCCAAGGAGCACGACTCATCTCTGACGTGGGATTATTTCGACTCCATCTTGTGGCAGAAGCAGCTCATGCCGGGCACGACGAAGTCGTCTTCGCTTGGCGGGAATGGGGCGGAGCCCGCCCGCCATTATTCGGTGGCGCCCTTTCGAGCAGGCACCAATAGTGACCAACAATCAAGGAATGGTGGGAATTCGGGTAGGAAAGGGGTCTGTTGGAGCTTCAACAGAGGCAAATGCACGAGGCCACAAGGGACATGTAAGTTCAGGCATGAATGTGCGGGGTGGGACAATCTTCACACCCCGAGAGTTCGTGCAGAGCCAAGAATGGTGATACAGGGGGTAGAGGAGGGGCCAAACAGGTCTAACATCAACCGAGGGGCACCGCTACCTACCCCCGTAGACATCATGGCAATGATCCCTTGGCTGAATGAATACCCTGATCATGTCTCCGCTGGGGTGTTGCGAGACGGTTTCTCGTATGGTTTCCACATCCCGGCGGGGGATTTTCGGGGGCAATCGCAGTGTAAGAACCAGCTATCGGTTCAGCAGAATACGGCAGTGGTGCAGGCTAAGATTGCAAAGGAGGTTGCCCGTGGCCGGGTTGCTGGCCCATATGGGCAACCGCCAGTCGCTAACTTCATTTGTTCACCGTTGGGAGTAGTCCCCAAGAAGGACCCAGGTGAATTTAGGTTGATTCATAATTTGTCGGCTCCGAGGGGTCTATCGGTGAATGATGCGATTGACCCAGAGTTTGTTCGGTGCGGTACGCATCCTTCGATGAGGCCGTCGCCATGTTGAATCGCCTGGGGCCCGGAGCGCTGATGGCCAAATCGGATATTGAATCAGCGTTCCGGTTGCTCCCGGTACACCCCCAGGATCAGCGTCTGCTAGGTTTTGTGTTTCAAGGACGCTATTACATGGATAAATGTATGCCAATGGGTTGCTCTATCTCTTGTGCTTATTTTGAGAAATTCAGTTGTTTTTTGCAATGGGCGTTCACCAGAGCTACGGGCTATGCGCAGGTTATGCATTACCTTGATGATTTTTTGTTCTTGGGGACAGCCGGTGACACGGAATGTGCACAGGCTTTACTGAAATTTTGCGATCTCATGAAACAATTCAGCGTGCCATTGGCACCACGGAAGACAGTGGGGCCATCTACTTCACTCGAGTTTCTTGGAATTGAGCTCGATTCAGTGGAGGGATGCTTCCGTCTGCCCAGGGAAAAAGTAAAGACATTTAGGGCCTCTCTAGAATTGTGCATCAGCAAAGAAAAAGTGACTCTCCATCAGTTGCAACAAGCAGTGGGCCAGCTTAACTTTGCCCTTAGAGTGATGCCTATGGCTCGCCCCTTTTCCCGCTCTATTGCACAAGCCATGGTCGGTCTCAAGGAAGGGCACCACCGCACAAGACTGTCTGCAGAGGTTCGCCAGGATATGCGCATATGGTTGGCATTTCTGGCGGATTTCAACGGTCGCATCGTGTGGAACAAGCCACCAGCTTCTTCCGAGGAGCTGGGTTTATGGACCGACTCGGCGGGGATTGTGGGATTTGGCGCCATCTTCGGTAATCGATGGTCGGCGCAAACATGGCCGACGTGGTGGCGCGACAGTGGGCTCACAGGTAACATTGGGTTTCTTGAGCTGTTCCCCATTTTTGTGGCCTTAAAGACATGGCCAGACGGGTTTCGTGACCGCACAGTGGTGTTTTGGTCCGACAACATGACCGTGGTTGAATGTATCAATAATCAGGCAGCACGCTGCAAATGGATTTTGAGATTACTGAAGGAAATTGTTCTACTGTGTTTGAGACTAAACGTCCACTTTAAGGCGAGGCATGTGCCGGGTGTACTGAACCAGGCGGCTGATGCACTCTCTCGTTCCCACATGCAGGCCTTCAGGGGTTATCTACCTTCCGCGGACTTGGTGGCGGCACCATTTCCCGAAGCTCTCTGGTTACTCGGTGCCCCGGATTACAGGACCTCGTGGGAGCAAGTCTAGCACCCAGGACAAGGAAGGCATACGAAGGGGCGTTCCGTTCCTATTGGTGATTTTTGGGTCCAGCTAGGGGGGATCATTGGGGGCAGGAAGAGTATGTCCTGAAGTTCCTAGTGTCACTCCACCAGGCAGGCCGATCAGCGGCAACGGCCAATACGCACCGGGCCGCCATTGCTTTCATGGCGCAGGCGCATGGCATCAAGGACCCCACATCGTCCTTTCTAGTAAAAAAGGCACTGCGTGGGTGGCAACGCCTCGAGGGTCGTAGAGGGGGCGTGAGGCGCCCGATCGGGCTCGAAAGATTGTCCCTGTTAATGTCCGTACTCCCTGCGACATGTTCATCCCAGTCAGAGGCAGTGCTGTTCCAGGCCGCTTTTGCATTAGCATTCCATGGGGCTATGCGGGTAAGCGAGCTGGTAGCAAAGAACAAGCAGGATACGGGGGGAGGTCTGTGTCGAGAACACATTCTGATCAAGCGTGATTCAATGATAGTCACAATAGCCAGGTCTAAAACCGATCAGGGAGCTATCGGAGACAGTGTGGTTGTCCAGCGCATTCAAGGGTCCCCCACGTGCCCAGTGAAATGCGTGGAGGCATATTTGGCGCAAAGGGCAGTATCGTGGGGGGAAGCTTGCTGAGACACACCAACGCCACCCCGCTGACTAGGTTTCAGTTTCAGCGGGTGCTAACAATGGCAATCGCGGCAGCGGGCTTGGACCCGAGCGATTTTGGGACCCATTCCTTCCGGATAGGGGCTGCTACAGAGGCTACAGCCAGGGGTCTGAGTATTGAAAAAGTGAAACAATTGGGGCGTTGGTCCTCGAACTGTTATAAAAGGTATGTGCGGTTGCACATGTTGTGAAGCCAATGTCATGCACTCACGCTTCTTGTTTTCTGTTTGGTTTACAGTTTCGCGAGCAGGCTTTGCGGGGCGGACTGTGCAGTTGACCCGACACCTGGGGACCAGCGGTCAAAGATCACCAGCTGAGGGAAGAGTGGTGTGGGTCGTTGGCCACTCATACGTGAGGCGAGCCGGGGACATATTCAAAGCAGGTGACATGATTCACGTGGCTGGGGAATACGGGTACAGGGTGACCTTCCACGGAAAGGGCGGGCTCTGTATTGACCAATTTCAATGTTTTATTGAGGGACTGTTAGGGCGGACAAGGTCACCGCCGTCTGTAATCATAGTACACCTGGGAGGAAATGATTTGGTGACCATTGGTCGACGAGTACTGCTCGAGCGAGTTCTATCCACTGTTAGTTGGTTGGCGAGAAGGGTTCCTGGGTGCATGATAGCATGGTCACACATGATTCCCAGGAAAATGTGGCGGGGGGCCCTCTCTGTGACAGCTCTGAATCATTCAGTTAAGAAAGTCAATAACAAACTTAGTAGGTTGTTTCGCTCAGGACAGTTGCATTGTATTCCGCATGGATGTATTCGGGGGGACCACATGTATCTCGATGATGGGGTCCATTTGTCCCGGGAGGGGAATATCTTACTCATAGGAGACTTCATAGCATGGTTAAGGGGTTTGTGAGTTCATGACCTTTAGTAGGAGTTTGTGGGGGGTCCGGATAGCCGGTCAACTATCAGGCCTGTGGCGGTAAGGTCATGATCGGTGAGCAGTAATTTGAAGATCCCTTGAGGTGGGGTGCCACCCATTATGGATGGGAGCGCCCGGGGGAGGCGGCCATTGGCCCCTCACACGGGGAGGCGGCACCCTCTGAGTAGGGGGTCGCCTAAAGGGAAGGCGGTCATAGGCCCCTCCTAGGGGAGGAGGCGGCTGCGGCCCCTCCTACGAATTTCCCGGGGCCAGGACATCCGCAACGGCGGATGTGGTAAGAAGTGTGGGGTGGGAGGGGGGTCTACGCTACCTTCTAGACACCTCACACGAGTCCTCGGACGACCACTAAGATGGCGTCGAGTTAATAAGGGGCCCCCGTTAAGACAAGGGAAATTGGAAGTTGGCACAGAGGTACAGTCCTCTGTGCGCCCGCCCCTCACAAGTGAGGGGGGAGTTCTGGTATTAGGGATCTGACACCGGTTACGACCTTGCCGTTGGCCCGTAATGTTAGGATGTACAATTTTTATTTAGAGAGTATGCATTTGCAGGATGTTTAGACTCGGCTAGGAGAACCTTTGTATTAGAGATTTGTTAAGGTTAGCCAACAAACATCGCAATGTATAAATGGAAAATTGTACATGATATGAAACTGTTATTTTAATGTTTTAATTTTGTTTCATATTTTAATAAATACGGCCGGGAGGGTAACTCCCTCCCGCCTTCCAAAAGTTCAAGAGCTGTGTCCGTCCTCCCATCCTTGGGGATTGTGTTGGGAGGGGGTGACGGGTATCCCGGCCATATGGAAAGGGGCGACCAATTCGGTCCCCCCGAACGTATGGTAGGGTGCCCTGATCCTCCCGGGAAACCATTTTAGGCAGGGGCGTTTCTCGGCTGGTATGCCCGAAGCGGAGTAGCCGGGGCACGCCTTTTCCCACCCAAGAGGGGTTGTCCTAGACACCTACACCGTTGGCCACGCCCTGGAGGCAGGCCGAAGGAGGGTACACGCCCTCCCGAGGAAGAATAAAGGAGCAACAATCCGAAGAAACATCCTCTTGTTCCTGTGCTTGGAAGTTGCACCTCCTCGTTGCACGTGAGCCCTCGACGGAACAAGGAGCCAATTTTGACCCACCCGCCAGCCCCTTATGGCAATGATGAGTATGACAATAAAGTTGATCTACGGTGATAATATCTCTTTTTACAGGAATTTTTATATGTAATAAAGTTTGGATTGTTCGACTGTTTTCAACGCAATAAAATGATCTTCTTCATAGCATGTTTTCTCACTCAAAGTAAGCAGGGTATCACCGTCTAGTTTGAAAGATGTGTTACATGTGTAGACGAGGCAAAGGTCTATATTGCGAAAGTCGGGTTTAACTGTTTTCCGCTCTTCATTAGGTTCAAAAAACGTCGTATTTATTTTGGTCGGGCGGTAAGGTCATGATCGGTGAGCAGTAATTTGAAGATCCCTTGAGGTGGGGCGCCACCCATTATGGATGGGAGCGCCCGGGGGGAGGTGGCCATTGGCCCCTCACACGGGGAGGCGGCACCCTCTGAGTAGGGGGTCGCCTAAAGGGAAGGCGGTCATAGGCCCCTCCCAGGGGAGGAGGCGGCTACGGCC
This sequence comes from Lissotriton vulgaris, assembly GCF_964263255.1. Classification (NCBI taxonomy): domain Eukaryota; kingdom Metazoa; phylum Chordata; class Amphibia; order Caudata; family Salamandridae; genus Lissotriton; species Lissotriton vulgaris. The sequence continues at coordinate 47,639,632 of NC_141690.1, forward strand.
CCTCCTACGAATTTCCCGGAGCCAGGACATCCGCGACGGCGGATGTGGTAAGAAGTGTGGAGTGGGAGGGGGGTCTACGCTACCTTCTAGACACCTCACACGAGTCCTCGGATGACCACTAGAGAGTATGCATTTGCAGGATGTTTAGACTCGGCTAGGAGAACCTTTGTATTAGAGATTTGTTAAGGTTAGCCAACAAACATCGTAATGTATAAATGGAAAATTGTACATGATATGAAACTGTTATTTTAATGTTTTAATTTTGTTTCATATTTTAATAAATACGGCCGGGAGGGTAACTCCCTCCCGCCTTCCAATAGTTCTAGAGCTGTGTCCGTCTTCCCATCCTTGGGGATGGTGTTGGGAGGGGGTGACGGGTATCCCGGCCATATAGGCCCTTGTAACTTCCCATAGCAGCCCAGGTTCTGATCCTAACTTATGGCTGCTATGGTTATTCACGAGTACATATTATCAAGCCCATTATCTCCACTTTATCGGCAGTTTCCTGCCAAAAAGTGCGACGATAATGTATCGCCTTTTGTTGATAATATGGACCATTGCTTTTTTTTTTACCAGTAAACTTAGGTGCATATTATCACGGACCGGTGTTAAAAATATCGCTGTTTTATTGACAAGAAACTGCTGATAAAACGGCGATAATGAGATTCATAAAATGGCCTTGTTATTTCCCATAGAACCCCATGATATCACTGCCCCAGAAATGTGGCGTTCCCCGTGAATTGCACGGGGACAGAGAGAGAGAGCACAAAACATATATTTTTTTAAAAGGACCCGAGGGGTGCTGCTCGCTGAGACTGCAGGGAGTAGGACCGTAAACCCCCGCATACTTCAAAATAAAACCAGAGAAGTGCCGTTCCCCAGTGCTCGGGGCACCTTACAAGCCCCCATTATGCAGAAAAATTGCCCCTGTAATTTACCCCCCGGTACCTAATGAATAAAACGGACTTCTATTTTTTTCACCTTTTTCACTGCGAACAAGTACTGCACGAGTACCCCACCATTTTTTTTTTTTAAATAAACATTGACCCTAAAGATCCATGTACCACCCCCTGACCAAGACCATAGGCTCAAAATGTTTCTACTCTGCCCCCTTTCCTTATTTCTCAACTTTGTTTTACTGTTTTCTTGTGACTCTGCTCTTCCGACAAACAACATGGCTGCCAATAGTTCCTGGTTTGGAGTATTGGCAGCCAATCAGCATGCAGTTCCTGCTCGTAATTGTAGGTATTTACATATGCGTACACTGCGATTTTTCTTTAAAAAACTAAAATAAAAAATAGAGCCTAAACATCCATATACGACCCCCTAAGCAAGCCTAGTGTGTCAGAATATCTATACCCTATCCCTTCCCTTATTTCTCAACTCTGTTTTACTGTTTTCTTCTGACTCGGTTCTAGCGAGGCACAACATGGCCTCCAACACTTCCTAGTTTCCAGTTTTGACAGACAGTTCACAGCCAATCAGCATGCAGCTCGTAATTGAACAGATTTCAGTACGCGTACTGAACTCCGACTCTAGATATCGCTATGATTTTACTTGCAATTTTCTCAAAAACTACTGAACGGATTTATACCATTTAACAAAAAGCACAATCTGCAAACAGAACTCTACCTCTCTGCCAAATTTCGTGTAATTCCATTCAGCCGTTCGGGCTGTAGCCCTGGCTAACGGTCCCTATGGAAAATTGCATGGGAAAACACGTTTTGGGACCCCCCTTTTTTCTTGGCCCCCGCTTGACGAATCACCCCCAAACTTTCAGGGAAGGAGTGGAACTGAGCATACATCACCAGCACAAATTAGGTTGGAACTTGGCATCTGCAAACAACGATTGGCCAGAGCCATGTCTTTCCTTGTGTGCTGTCACAAATTGAGGTTATCAAAGGAGGGACGTTTATTAGGATACCATTTGTGGGCCAGCATTGATAAAAACTCATGGCGAGCAGGACATGAATACTGGTCAAAACGCTTAAAAACCCTGTGCCTAAATGACCTCTGGAACTTGCACGCCAGTCAGATGGAATTTAAAAGGCTAGCGAAAATCAGCACCAAACAATTATCAATAGTGGAAGACAAAGCCAGCCTTGCCAAAAGAAGTCATGGGTGGATGACCCTTCAATCCTATGCCTTGCTAATTCCACAGCCGTACCTTACTATATCGTTTAGTGCTCGGATGAAACTAAGTTCTTTAAAACTGAGACTGGGAGTTATTAACCTGTTGACTCATTGGCCAAAATGGAAAAGAGAACATGGAAAAGTTCACTGCCGACTTTGTGGGACCCACAAAGAAGACATCATACACATCATATGCCTGTGCCCTCTACTATGGACAGAGAGACGGGCCCTACTCAAGCATCATTGGAATAGAAACATGATTAGAAGCTGTAGAGCAACAGTTTTGGCCTGTTTCGACCCTAGGAACACTAAATTAAATTGTGCCCTAGTAAGATTCATGGAGCGCGCTGCAAAAAAACTCACTGAGCTGCCCAGAGTTTGCGACCCCCATTGGAATAATGCTGCCAAATTTTACTTGCTGTTGCTGGCTTTTTATGAATATGACTTTTTAAATGGAAGTTTCATTTGTTATCATCTATACATACTGACTTTTAATGAATTTAACATTCTAAATGCAATCTTGAACCTTTTAAATGTTTTCTACTTGCAATGGTTTACTTTTAAATCACGCAATAAAGATTATTATTATTACCCTTGAGACCCTCCGGGTGAGTAGTGCGCTATATAAATTCTTGAACTTGAACTTTAACTTGATAAAATCACTATTACAGGTATACAGTTTTTAATACAGTCACTGATACAATCACTGAATCTTATGAATACTTATTTATAAACAACAAGTGTCACATACACTGCCTTTTATATTTCTACTTTGTTAGACATGTATCATTTAGAAATATATATTTACTCATCACCGCACCCATAAAGAGATTCACTCACCCAAACAAGTGGTTCCACGTGCAGTATTAAACTCATATACCAAGTAAATGAACTATTTACACATTTTTGAACAGTCACACACCTCCCACCCAACCACAAATACATTCACTATCTCATAGAGATACTCACTTAACTAATTAATAGTAATATAGACTTTCAGCTAGGAACCAACTTATGCAGTAGTTTACACAACTAGAGATACAGTTAAACAGATATTCACACAGTTTAATCACTATCCTATATATTTAGTGAGATATCCATCCAGACACTTATACACCCACTAATTTGTTAATGCAGATTGCTATATATATATAATACATCTTTAAATATCGAACCAAACCACATTCACTGTGATGTTATCAGTCATGTCATTTTAGATGTCATCAGTGATGACACTGACCATGTTTTGAATGATGTAATATGTGACATCATCAGCAGTGTATTGCCGTTGCGCAAGTTATAGAACTAATAACTATAACAGAGGAATTTTGATGGTTTTGTATCAGTGAAATGTGTAGCTAACTATAACACCCCTGAAACCTATGGTTTTTTCAGTGAATATATATATATATATATTACCTACTGGCGGTCCCCAGTAGGTAGTTATAGTTAGGACCTAGTTTCTATAGGAAATCCACAACATTCTATTTGGAAAAACTTTAGCGTCGGTGGATGAATCTTTGCGATTTTCTCTAAGAAAATGGCCTGCTCAGTTCCACTCCTTCCCTGAAAGTTTGGGGGTGATTCGTCAAGCGGGGGCCAAGAAAAAAGGGGGGTCCCAAAACGTGTTTTCCCATGCAATTTTCCATAGGGACCTTTAGCCAGGGCTACAGCCCGAACGGCTGAATGGAATTACACAAAATTTGGCAGAGAGGTAGAGTTCTGTTTGCAGATTGTGCTTTTTGTTAAATGGTATAAATCCGTTCAGTAGTTTTTGAGAAAATTGCAAGTAAAATCATAGCGATATCTAGAGTCACTGTCCAATCCTTTTAAAGCTTCGCTGCAGTAAGTTAAGGTAGGAATGATTTTTGCCTGAGCCACCTGTAGTGTGGGTGCAAGAGTAGGGCCTTGTAGTTTCTTTTGAATTAGTCCGATTGCAAAAGCGAGTGCCGTACCCTTCCCTTTTTGCTCTTCTAGTTGGGATTTGTATTTTCCATTGTTGTTAAAAGTGACTCCAAGGTACCTTTGGCAATTTGATTTGACAATGCTTTCATTATTCAAAGCCCAAGACAGTTTCTTAACTTTCCTTGAGTACACCGCTAAAATTTCCGTCTTCCTGTTGTTGATGCGAAGCTCATTGTCGTTTGAATAGTCGGAAGTAGCATCCAGAAGTCTTTGCATTCCAATCTTTGTTTTACTTAACAGTACCACGTCATCAGCATATAATAGATTTGTCAGCGGCAAGCCAGATAGTTTGGAAGCGTGGGAGTTGACCTTATTAAGAGCTTCAGGGAGGTCAGCTAAGAATAGATTAAAAAGTGTTGGGGCCAGGACACAACCCTGTTTGAGGCCTTTTTCCATCGGAATCGGGTCTCAAGGCGCTTGGGGAGGGGGTTCATTATTTATCGAATAGCCAGGTTTTAAGTTCTTTTCTGAAGGAGATGTGGTTCTGTGTAAGGCGGAGGTGAGTGGGGAGTGAGTTCCAGGTCTTGGTCCCCAAGTAGGAGAAGGATCTACCTCCCATGGTGGATCGTTGGGTACGCGGAACGCGGAACTGCGGCGAGGCCTTGATTGGAGGATCTTAGTTGGCGGGTGGGTGTGTGGAAGGATAGTCGAGTGTTTAGGCATTCGGGCCCTAGTTTGTAGAGGGCCTTGTGTGCGTGGGTGAGGAGACGGAATGTTATTCTCTTGATGACGAGAAGCCAGTGGAGGTCTTTCAGGTGGCCGGTAATGTGATCTTGGCGAGGGATGTCCAAAATGAGTCTCGCTGATGCGTTTTGGATGCGTTGGAGTTTTTTCTGTAATTTGGCTGTAATTCCGGCCTAGAGGGTGTTTCCGTAGTCTAGTCGACTCGTAACCAGTGCGTGGGTGACAGTCTTTCTTGTCTCGGCGGGGATCCAGTGGAAGATTTTTTTGAGCATATGAAGTACGTTGAAGCAGGAGGATGAGACAGCGTTGACTTGTTTGGTCATCGAGAGTGAGGAGTCTAGGATGAAGCCGAGATAAGGCGTGCGTGGTCTGTGGGTATGGGTGCTGAGCCCAGATCCGAAGGCCACCATGAGTCGTCCCAGGCAGAGGGGGATGATCCTAGGATGAGCACTTCCATTTTGTCTGAGTTAAGTTTTAGGCAGCTGTTTTTCATCCATACGGCTACTTCTTTCATGCCTTCGTGAAGATTGGTTTTGGAGGTGTTGGGGTCTTTGGTGAGGGAAAGGATCAGCTGGGTGTCGTCAGCGTAGGAGATGATGTTAAGGTTGTGTTGACGTGCAATGGAAGCGAGTGGACTCATGTAAACGTTGAAGAGGGTGGGACTGAGTGATGATCCTTGTGGTACACTGCAGATGACTTCGGTGGCCTCTGATTTGAATGGGGGAAGTCAGACTCTCTGAGTTCTCCCAGCTAAGAACAAGATGATCCAGTCCAAGGCTTTTCCTTTTATGCCAATGTTGCTGAGGCATTGTATGAGGGTGCTGTGACAGACAGTGTCGAAGGCGGCGGAGAGGTCGAGTAGAATGAGGGCCACTGTTTCTCCGTTGTCCAGTAGTGTTCGGATGTCGTCTGTTGCTGCGATGAGGGCGGTTTCAGTGCTGTGTTTGGCTCGAAAGCCGGACTGTGAGGAATCGAGGGAGTTGTTGGATTCGAGGAAGGCGGCGAGTTGGCTATTGATGGCTTTCTCGATGACTTTGGCCGGGAATGGGAAGAGGGATATGGGGTGGTAGTTTTTAAGTTCAGAGGGGTCTGCTGTGGGTTTCTTCAGGAGGGCCCTGACTTCGGCATGTTTCCAGCTTTTTGGGAAGGTAGCAGAGTTGAAGGAGCAGTTGATGACATCACAGAGAAAGGGTGCGATGATGGAGTCAGCTTTGTTGAAGATGTGGTGGGGACATGGGTCGGTTGGCGATCCAGAGTGGATGGAATTCATTTGGCGGATGGTGTCTTCAGTGGTGATTGGGTTCCAGGCGCTGAGGTTGTTAGAGGGCGGTTTAGGTTCTGAGGGGGGTGGAGATGATTGTTCATTGGAACTGTTTTCGAAGCTGTTATGTATGTCGGCAATTTTGTTGTAGAAGAAGGAGGATAACGATTCGCAGAGGTCTTGGGAGGGAGTGATGTCATTTGAGGCTGCGGTGGGGTTGGTGAATTCTTTGACGATGTTGAATAGTTCCTTGCTGTAATGGGCGTTGTTGTAGAGTCGATTCTTGAATGCTGATTTCTTGGTGGATCGAATCAGCTGGTGGTGTTTGTGGGTGGCTGCCTTGAAGGTGGTCATGTTGTCGGTGTTTGGGTTTTTTCTCCATGTTTTCTCGAGAGTACGGCATAGCTTCTTGGATTTCTTAAGGTCATCGTTGAACCAGGGGGCCTTTTTGCTGTCTTGTTTGGTGTGATGGTTTTTCAAGGATGCTAATTCTTCAGCGCTGTGAGTGATCCATTGTTTGAATTTGATGGCAGCTTGGTTTGGGTCCGATGAGAGGGCGGGTGGGTTTTCGTTGAGCGATGTGAGGAGTTGGTCGGTGGTGATTTTGTTCCATTTTCTTCTGGGAATAGGTTGTGGGGGGTTGTGGGTCGAGGTGGTTTTGTAGCTGAAGTGAACACAACTGTGGTCCATCCAATGGAGAGCTGTGGTGCGATCGAAGGAGATGTGTTTGCTGGAGGTGAAGATTGGGTCGAGCGTATGTCCGGCTACATGGGTGGGGGTGTCAACAAGTTGTTTGAGGCCGAGATTGGCCACGTTGTCAAAAAGGGTGGTGGTGTTGCTGTCGTTTTTCTTTTCCAGGTGGAAGTTGAGGTCTCCTAGTAGAATGTAGTTCTCGGAGGCGAGGGCATGTGGACTGATGAAGTCAGTGATGTCTTCGCTGAATGGTTTACGGGTTCCTGGAGGCCTGTAGATGAGGGTGCCTCTGAGTGTGGTCCTAGGGTCGGTGTGGATCTGGAAGTGGAGGTGTTCGGCGGTTGTACGGTTATCGTCGGAGCTGGTCGTGATTCTGATGGTGTTCTTATGGACGATGGCGATGCCTCCTCCTGTTTGGACGGTGCGGTCTTTTTTCGGATGATCTTGATGATGCGTTCATCCATGTTTCAGTAAGAAAGGCGACGTCCGGTGATGTAGTGTCGAGTAGATCCCAGAGTTCGGTGGCGTGTCTGTGGACTGAGCGGGTGTTCAGCAGGATGCACTTCAGGTGGTTAGAGTCGGAGCTGTGTTTGGGGTTAGTGGATGTGGTATGGGTCTTGATGCTGGTAAATTTGCAGGAGTGGCAAGCGAAGGGACCGTGGGTACGTCCCGGGGCTGCTTCGTAGCATTGAGGTGTGCGTCCGGGGTTAAGGGCTAGGAGGGTGGCGGCGTCATACGTTATGCTGGAGGAGTGCGGTTTGTGGGGGCCAGGGGGTCTGGCGCTGGGCGTGGGCCAGGCGCGGATGGGCGTAGACGGGCTTACCTTTAGCGCACCTTCGGCGCGCATAGGGCGCATCCGCTGCACGTGAACGCTGCGCGCGTAGGCATCTGTCATATGTAGATAGTGGCAGGGGAGGGGCGAGGGAGGGTCAGCTGGGAGGCGGGAGCGAAGCGGAGACCTGGGCAGGGAGGCACACAACAACAACAACAAAAACAAAATGGACGGCCACCTAAAGTGAGATAGTAATCAGTGGCACCGGTACAGTCAGGCACACCTTTAAGTTTAAAAGCAGGTAAATCAAACTGTAATTAGCAGCGCACTTAGACTATCTAGCGCTACGATGTCCCAGTGATTTAAATGATAATCAATTAAGGCGCTCTAGCGCTCCTGTGTCAGCAGTCAATTCCAATGAGTATCTTAATTTAGTAGCAATAGAGGCAGCAATGCGCTACGATGCTAAGCGCTACGATACCAGGCAATCAATTTTACCGATTCTTCAATACAGAATTTTACCGATTCGGTATTTAACCCCTTCGATGCTTATGAAGGAACGGTTCTGTCATCAGCGTCGGTTGGGCTGTGCTGATGACGGAACCGTTCCGTCATGACTACGCCCGTTTTTCGAACCTTCAGCAGAGCGCGAAAATTCGCGCCGTGCTGAAGGTGTTCAGAATCGGTAAATAGAAATGTAGGTAAAAAATCGGTACATTTTACAGATTCGGTAATATCTGTTTTTATCGATTCAGTATTTACCAAATCAGTAATAAGGAATACCTTCCCATTCCCATGGAGGCCCATAGGAATGAATGGGGAGGCATTCACTATTACCGATTCGGTATTTACCACCAACTTGTAATTGGTGGTAAATAACGAATCCTTAAACCAAAAATGCACTCATTTGAGTGCTCCCTACGTAGGATTTAAGGATTCGGTAATTTACCAGTTCCTTAAAATAATGAATCGGTAAATTACCGAATCCTTAAATCCAGCCTCCTATATCGCAAAGGGCTAAATACCGGTCAGTAACGGGAAATTTCACAATTTTCGGCCGTTACCGACCTGTATTTGCCCACCTACATCTAGCCATATAAGAATAAATAAAGTGGTGTTTGTATAATTGTGTAGCTCAGTAAATGTGTAGGATGACTGCATAAGTAAATATGATGTGTGTTGGTGTGTAATGTTGATGTAGGTGTATAAGTATATTTAATAATGTTCTATTGATATTTGTTAGCATGTATGAGTGAATCTATAGGTAAGTGTTTAGAGGTAGGAATGACTGAGTGAGTTTTTAGAAACTTATATTGGTTTGTCAATGGTTTCAAACATGGACTCCATATTTTATAATGGTTGTTGAAAGGTTATGCTAGTGTATGATAAGGTGTAACAGATTGTTACGTGGATGATGTAATCAGTGATGTCATTTGAGAGGTCATCAGTGATTTCATCAGTGAAGTCACTGACCGTGCCATGAATGAGATGTAATGTGTGACATCATCAGCAGTGGATTGCGGGCGTGCGAGTTATAGTTAGTACTACTGACTAAAACGGAGGAATTTCAATGGTTTTGTATGAGTGAACTGTCTAGCTAACTATAACACCCCTGAAACCTATAGTTTTTTCAGTTAATTTGTAATGTTTTTTAAATGCTAATTCCTAACTATAACATTTCTGAAACCTATGTTTTTTTCAGGGAATTTCAAAGGTTTTTTTAAATTTTAATTTTAAATATATTCATTGTTCTATTTTTTAAATATTTTTTAACTACATTTTTTTAATCTTTTTATTTTAAATATGTTCATTTTTAAATTACACTACACATATTTTTTAAAACAAAATAAAAAAATGAATTATTTTATATTGTTTAAAATATAAATAAATTTTTTTTTTTTTTTTTTTTTTTCCTTTTGTTTGTTTGGGAGTCGCGCACCCAAAGTGCACCCTGTTTGTTCACTGTGCAAAACGTGTCTGCCATTTTAGGATTGCTGTATAGGATCCGCCTCCGGTGTGCGACGAGTATGACTTTTCCAACGCGGACGCTATGCAACTTGTACACGACTTCTGGAGCATACGCGAGATGTACGTATTACGCGACAAGATGGATGCGCGGTAGCGAGTGACGTCATATGCATATCGGACGCGGTGGTTGCGCGATTCCCACAAATTTTTTTAATGTTTAAAAATGTATATATATATTTAATATAAATATTAAGACAAGTCATTATCTGAGGTAATCATAAAAATAATATTTTTTAACTTTCCAAAAAAGCATTTTACTTTTAAATGCAATTTCGCGAAGTCGTGCTGCGTGCGAGCTGGGTGTGTGCTGGGTGCGCGCACCCTACGCGTACCCCATGTGACCACAAAGAAAGAGATTTGATTGGTTCATTAGACTTCCTATTCACAGTATTGAAGGACCCCACCCATTTCAATCACTCTTCTCAGACCTTTTCTTAGGGAAAGACCTGCGGAGAAGAACTGCTGTTTTTTGCTCGATGCAGACCTGATGGACCACATAATTTTCAAAATGGCTGAAAATCCACCTTCTTCATCAGATTCTGAAGAGTCTACCACTCATAAATTTGTTCCAGAACCTCCCCCTTCAGAGAGGTATTCATCTATTGTGTGGAAGTTTTTTACATTCCCACCTTGACTTTCTAAAAAAGGTGAATGCGACCAATGTAACATGCAAAATCTGCAAAGCGGTCCTCTCTAGAGGAGACCCCAACAAAAAATACTCATGTGGGACTTCAAGTATGAAGAAGCTTTTGCAGATATGCCATCCTGTCAACTTTTCACAAGAGGAGATGAGAAGGCTACATCAAAATGCTCCTGCACCACCAGCTGTACTAAGCACATCTGGGACAGCACCATCAACTTCTAGTTCACCACCAGATGTATGTCTCCAATTTGCACGAGTCAAGATGAACTGTGTAAAATGCGGACGTCTCATTGCTTATGGTGAACAATCAGTGAACCTTGTTTGTCGGGCTATCGACAACCACCATTCTTAGTTTTTTTTCCTCCTCATAGTTTTTGGTTGTGATTGTCCTGTTTCCCTGTTTAATAAAACAAAAAGATCAAAAAAATCATTCAAAACAACATAAAAAAATACAAAACTGCAAAACAAAAACACAATTATTTTCAGAACTACCTACTTTGGTTACAAAAAGAGCTAAACTTGTATGCTAGTTTGTGAAAGTTTAGTTTAGATGTATATATGTGTAGTGCATAATTGAATGAAATAATGCATTTGTGATGTATGATGAATGCATAAGTGCAGAACTATAAGGAAATGCTGCAGCATGACACTGTAAACTATTTAGCTACAACATGCTGTGGTATTTCTGAAGCACAGGGATGCAACATTTGTACATAAATGTGTTGCAAGTCTGTGCTTCCCTCTGCACAGCTGCTTAAACTGCAGCCATGTGGTGACACATGCACCCTTGCACCATGGTAAAGGATGTCCGAGTAATGCAGAGATTGATTTTGTGCAGCAAGGAACACCTTTCTGCACAAAAACAATCACAAAAGGCATTTTTCACCTTCAATATATGCTGTGCATTGTAGTATATATTGAAAGTGAAAATATTAGGAGAAGTGAAAACAAGTCTCCTTGTTGTGCTTTGCTACACCAATTGGAGGATGGGGCAACATTCACAAACATGGCCAGATTTATAATGTTTGATAAAACTGGACATATGTCTTGTTCTATGACTGTTCAGTGCAAACACGCACAACAAAACCTATAAAACGCCTTTTCAACAGAAAGTGCTGTGTAGGATGACATTATCTTTACATGTAAAGCAAAAGGTATATAGAATGCCTTTTTCTTACCTTGTAAATAAAAAAGAGAGTTAATGGCTAGACCAATTCTTATTATAGGAGTACATTTCTGTACTACTAACAGAGAAAAAGATACATTTATAAGTACTTATGTTTTACAAAACTTATAGCACGTATTTATATATGACTGAAGAGAAGGGATGGGGGCTACTGTCACATGTGGAAAAACACTTAGTGATGTGCTTTAAGTTAAATAGTCTTATTTCTTATCATTCTAAATTTACCAGGACCTACAAGACACCATATGTCTATAGTGTGTACTATACCATGTATCTTGCAGACAGGTGTTCTGAAGCTGTCTCCTATTTGATACCTGTCTGTATTGGAATTCTCTGGCACAAATCTAGTCCATCAATATTCCAGTTTTTCAACTGTGTGCAAACACAGTTCATTGTGCATTTTAAGACTCACTTAAACTTACCTCAGCAGTAATATTAAAAAAACGCTACACATTTTATTCAGTTGTTTTTTATAATGTAAAAAATAAAAAATTCCATATTTTAGAACTAGGATCTGTAAAAGAAAAGAAAAAAATAGGTATAACATGTAATAATACATTTGTAACAGCACAGCATAATTTTAACATTTTACAAAGTAATATATTGAATTTAGATTGTTTAAAAAAATAAAAAAAATCCATCCACAGTAAAATACCGTATAATACAAATTACACATATATAAAATGGTTACTGCTAAGAAAATTATATAATTTAAATTTATAAATACTGGAAATGTTGTTGGTTAAAAATATACACCGAGGCAATTTGGAAGAAAAAGTCCATAATTCAAAGAAATACCTTTCCTTGAGGCCAAATTGTATTTTTACAGTCATTTTTATGTAAATTGTCCAATGGTAATCATATTAAATCATAATATAAATTCCCTAGAGGTTGAATTATCTTCCTAAAACTTTGGCTTTCAAAAAATTAGGTAGGAATTTGATAATTCATAAGGCAAACGTTGTTTGAAAACCAACTCAGCATCATTACAAAGAGTCCAGCCTTTGTCACTTTTTAGATAGGCAGTGTAATGTCCAGATGTTGTGGAAGGACCATCATGGAAAATATTGCTACTGCTACAAAAGTCATTTGAGACATTGATAGTTGAGTAGCTACAAATTATTTTATTAAAGTGTCCAATTTTCTTCCATCAGCTGTACAACGTTGCATCATTAAAATTATATATTGGCCATATCCTTGTAAAAATAAAGTTAATAACACTTCTGATTTGTATTGACTACACTCCATGTTTTGATTTGCAGCTTTAACTAATTTATAGAAGACACTGATTTACATTCTGTTATTGTCAAATATAGAAATCTTTCAGTGTCTACATTAGTGCTACATGTATACATACAATTTGTACAATAATGTTCCCATTTATAACAAAGGCCAAAAATATTTTCTATTTCTACACCTTCCTTTTCCAATACGGTAAGCATATACATTAGAAATTCCTCTGCTTCTTGTTGGATATTTTGTCTAAATTGTGTAGAACCAGAACATCCAAAAGATTATGAACATCAGAAACGGTTTGTATTTTACTTGTATCAGTTCTCAATTTTTCATAAACAGAATGCAACAAGAAACAATTTTTTCCTGATTCTCCATATTTGCTGTTGCAAATCTTCAAGAAAAAAAACAACATTGATCACTACATTAGCATTGTAGTTGACACCAGAACTATTTTCAAACTGATAACCAACAATCTCTTCAACAGTGTTCTTTTTCTTTTTGCTTGCAATCACAACATTATCTTGTTTTTTTCCCTTCTCTACACCTTCAGTACAGATATTCTCATACCTTTTTTTTCAACCAACACCACGCTTTTCAAATACAGGATTTGACCTAAATTGGGAGCATGTGTTCTTCTTAACCTATTGTACTCTTTGACACAGTTCGCATCTGCAGTAACCTTTGTAGTGTGGCTCACTGGTTAGAGGCGGCAGACCCGAGAGCAGAGGACGGCCCGGGACCAGGGTTCGATTCCCGGCGCGGCAGGTTTCTGGACCAGGGTCAGCGGACTCGATAATATGGCCTGGATACCCGTCACCCCCTCCCAACACAATCCCCAAGAATGGGTAGACGGATACGGTTCTTGAGCTTTTGGAAGGCGGGAGGGAGTTACCCTCCCGGCCGTATTTATTAAAATATGAAACAAAATTAAAACATTAAAATAACAGTTTCATATCATGTACAATTATATTTATACATTACGATGTTTATTGGCTAACCTTAACATATCTCTAATACAAAGGTTCTCCTAGCCGATTCTAAAACATCCTGTAAATGCATTTCTCAAAATTCAAATTGTACATCCTAACATTACGGGCCAACGGCAAGGTCGTAACCGGTGTCAGATCCCTAATACCAGAACTCCCCCCCTTACTTGTGAGGGGCGAGCGCACAGAGGACTGTACCTCTGTGCCAACTTCCAATTTCCCTTGTCTTAACGGGGGCCCATATTTACTCGACGCCATCTTGGTGGTCGTCCGAGGACTCGTGTGAGGTGTCTAGAAGGTAGCGTAGACCCCCCTCCCACCCCACACTGCTTACCACATCCGCCGTCGCGGATGTCCTGTCCCCGGGAAATTCCAAGGAGGGGACCCGTAGCCCCTCCTCCCCAGGGAGGGGTCTTGACCGCCTTCCCTTTCGGCGGTCCCATCCTTAGAAGGGTACCGCCTCCCCGTGTGAGGGGCCAATGGCCGCCTCCCCCCGGGCGCTCCCATCCATAATGGGTGGCGCCCCACCTCTAGGGATCTTCCAATTACTGCTCACCGATCATGACCTTACCGCCCGACCAAAAAATAAATACGACATTGTTTAATCTAAGGAGAACGAAAAACAGTTATACTAGCATTTCAAGTATAAACTTTTATCTCTACAATACACTTCTTTCATCACAGCTGCGATACTCGCCTGAGTTCATGCTAAAAGAGCAACCATTTATTGTACATCAAAACATCAAACTTTATTAGAAAACAACCTGAAAAAAAAAGATAATATCATCATCAATCGACTTTATTGCAATACAAAACGCTGTCATCAGGGGCTGGTGGGTGGGTCAAAATTGGCTCTTGTTCCGTCAAGGGCTCACGTGCAACGAAGAGGTGCAGCTTCCAAGCACAGGAACAAGAGGATGCTTCATTGGATTGCTGCTCCTTTTATTCTTCTCCGGGAGGGCGTGGACCCTCCTCCGACCGCCTACAGGGCGTGGCCAACGGTGTAGGTGTCTAGGACAACCCCTCTTGGGCGGGAAAAGGCGCGCCCCGGCTACGCCGCTTCGGGCATACCAGCCGTGACACGCCTCCCGCCCAAAATGGCTTCCCGGGGGGATCGGGGCACCCGACCATACGTTCGGGGGGACCGAGTGGTCGCCCCTTTCCATATGGCCTGGATACCCGTCACCCCCTCCCAACACAATCCCCAAGAATGGGTAGACGGATACGGTTCTTGAGCTCTTGGAAGGCGGGAGGGAGTTACCCTCCCGGCCGTATTTATTAAAATATGAAACAAAATTAAAACATTAAAATAACAGTTTCATATCATGTACAATTTCATTTATACATTACGATGTTTATTGGCTAACCTTAACATATCTCTAATACAAAGGTTCTCCTAGCCGATTCTAAAACATCCTGTAAATGCATTTCTCAAAATTCAAATTGTACATCCTAACATTACGGGCCAACGGCAAGGTCGTAACCGGTGTCAGATCCGTAATACCAGAACTCCCCCCCTTACTTGTGAGGGGCGGGCGCACAGAGGACTGTACCTCTGTGCCAACTTCCAATTTCCCTTGTCTTAACGGGGGCCCATATTTACTCGACGCCATCTTGGTGGTCGTCCGAGGACTCGTGTGAGGTGTCTAGAAGGTAGCGTAGACCCCCCTCCCACCCCACACTGCTTACCACATCCGCCGTCGCGGATGTCCTGGCCGCAGGAAATTCCAAGGAGGGGACCCGTAGCCCCTCCTCCCCAGGGAGGGGTCTTGACCGCCTTCCCTTTCGGGGGTCCCATCCTTAGAAGGGTACCGCCTCCCTGTGTGAGGGGCCAATGGCCGCCTCACCCCGGGCGCTCCCATCCATAATGGGTGGCGCCCCACCTCTAGGGATCTTCCAATTACTGCTCACCGATCATGACCTTACCGCCCAGGCCGGATAGTTGACCGGCTATCCGGACCCCCCACAAAAGCTCCTACTAAAGGAAATGGTTACGTAAACTCTTTAACCAAGCTAAGAAGTCTCCTATGAGTAAGACATTTCCCTCCCGGGACAAATGAACCCCATCCGCCAAATACATATGGTCCCCCGGGATACACCCGTGTGGAATACACTGCAGTTTACCTGTACGGAACAACCTGCTCAATTTGTTATTAACCTTCTTTACTGGCTGGTTCAAAGCTGGCACAGACAGGGCCCCCCGCCACACCTTCCGAGGAATCATGTGTGACCATGCGATTGTGCACCCCGAAACCCTTCTTGCCAACCAACTTACTGTGGACAAAATTAACTCGAGAAGCACTCGTCGACCAATGGTCACTAAATCATTGCCCCCAAGATGCACTATGATTACAGATGGCGGTGACCTCGTCCGCCCTAACAGTCCCTCAATGAAACTTTGAAACTGGTCAATACAGAGCCCGCCCCTTCCGTGGAAGGTCACCCTGTACCCGTATTCCCCAGCCATGTGAATCATGTCACCTGCTTTGAATACGTCTGTGGCGCGCCTCACGTATGAGTGGCCAACGACCCACACCACTCTTTCCTCAGCCGGTGATCTTTGACCGCTGGTCCCCAGGTGTCGGGTCAACTGCACAGTCCGACCCGCAAAGCCTGCTTGCGAAACTGTAAACCAAACAGAAAACAAGAAGCGTGAGTGCATGACATTAGCTTCACAACATGTGCAAACGCACATACCTTTTATAACAGTTTGAGGCCAACGCCCCAACCGCTTTACTTTTTCAACACTCAGACCCCTGGCTGTAGCCTCTGTAGCAGCCCCTATCCGGAAGGAATGGGTCCCAAAATCGCTCGGGTTCAAGCCCGCCGCCGCGATTGCCATTGTTAACACCCGCTGAAACTGAAACCTAGTCAGTGGGGTGTCATCGGTGTGCCTCAGCAAGCTTCCCCCCCATGCTGCCGCCCTCAGCACTAAGTACTCTTCAACGCATTTAACCGGGCACATGGGAGATCCCGGAATCCGCTGGACTACCACACTGTCCCCGATTGCTCCCTGATCGGTCTTGGACCTGGCTATCGAGATCACCATTGTCTCGCCCTTAATTTTGAATGTGTTCTCGACACAGTCCTCCCCCGTGTCCTGCTTGTTCCTCGCTACCAGTTCGCTTACCCGCATAGCCCCATGGAATGCTAATGCAAAAGCGGCCCGGAACAGCACCGTCTCGGATTGAGATGAACATGTCGCAGGAAGTACGGACATTAAAAGGGACAATCTTTCCAAACCTATCGGGTGCCTCTCATCCACTCTACAACCCTCAATGTGTTGCCACCCACGCAGCGCCTTCTGTACCAGAAAGGACGATGTGGGGTCCTGGATGCCATGAGCCCGCGCCATGAAGGAAATGGCGGCCCGGTGCCTATTGGCCGTAGCCACTGATCTGCCTGCCTGATGTAGTGATATCAGAAATTTCAGGACATACTCCTCCTGCCCCAAGTGCTCCCCCCTAGCTGAATCCAAAAAGGACCAATAGGAATGGAACGCCCCTTCATATGCCTTCCTCGTCCTGGGTGCTAGACTCTCTCCCACGAGGTTTTGTAATCCGGGGCACCGAGAGACCAGAGAGCTTCGGGAAATGGTGCCGCCACCGAGTCCGCTGAGGGCAGAAAACCCCGGAAGGCCTGCATATGGGAACGAGAGAGTGCATCAGCTGCCTGGTTTAGTACCCCTGGCACGTGTCTTGCCCTAAAGTGGACGTTTAGTCTCATACATAGCAGGACAATTTCCTTCAGCAATCTCAAAATCCATTTGCAGCGTGCTGCCTGATTATTGATACACTCAACCACGGTCATATTATCAGACCAGAACACCACAGAGCGATCACGAAACCCCTCTGGCCAAGTTTTCAAGGCCACCAGAATGGGGAACAGCTCCAGAAACCCAATGTTACCAGTGAGTCCATTATCGTGCCACCACACAGGCCAGGTTCGTGCCGACCATTGATCGCCAAATATGGCGCCAAAACCTACTCTTCCTGCCGAGTCGGTCCACAACCCCAGTTCTTCCGAGGAAACTGGTGGATCGATCCACACGACACGACCGTTGAAATCCGCCAGAAATGCCAGCCATATGCGCATATCCTGGCGAACCTCTGCTGACAGTCTTGTGCGGTGGTGCCCTTCCTTGAGGCCCACCATGGCTTGTGCGATAGAACGAGAAAAGGGGCGAGCCATCGGTATTACTCTCAAGGCAAAGTTAAGCTGACCCACAGCCTGTTGTAACTGATGGAGAGTTAATTTTCTCTCGCGGAGACACATTTCGAGCGAGGCCCTGAATTTCATTACCTTCTCTTTGGGCAAGCGGAAGCACCCCTCTACAGAATCGAGCTCAATTCCCAGAAACTCGAGTGTAGTAGATGGCCCTACCGTCTTACCTGGTGCCAGTGGCACGCCAAATTCCTTCATAAGATTACAGAATTCCCACAAAGCCTGTGCACATTCCGTGTCCCCGGCTGCCCCCAGAAACAGAAAATCATCAAGGTAATGCATAACCTGTGTAAAGCCCGTGGCTCTTGTGAACGCCCATTGCAAAAAACTACTGAATTTCTCAAAATACGCACAAGAGATGGAGCAACCCATTGGCATACATTTATCCATATAATAGCATCCTTGAAACATAAAACCTAGGAGACGCTGATCATCTGGGTGTACCGGGAGCAACCGGAACGCTGACTCGATGTCTGATTTAGCCATCAGCGCTCCGGGCCCCAGGCGATTCAAAATGGCGACGGCCTCATCAAAGGAAGCGTACCGCACCGAACAAACTCCCGGGTCAATCGCATCGTTCACCGAAAGACCCCTAGGAGCTGACAAATTGTGTATTAACCTGAACTCACCTGGGTCCTTCTTGGGGACCACTCCCAACGGTGAACAAACAAAATCGCCAAGTGGTGGCATGCCATATGGTCCAGCAACCCGACCTCGGGCCACTTCATTCCCAATCTTTGCCTGCACCACCGCCGTATTTTGTTGAACCGATAGTTGGTTCTTACAATGTGCCTCCCCCCGAAAATCCCCCGCCGGGATGCGGAAACCATATGAGAAACCGTCCCGCAACACCCCGGCGGAGATATGATCAGGGTATTCGTTCAGCCAAGGGATCAGTGCCATGATATCAACAGGAGTAGGTAATGGTGCCCCTCGGTCGATTTTAGACCTGTTTGGCGCCTCCTCTACCTCCCGTATCACCATTCTTGGCTCTGCACGAACTTTCGGGGTGTGAGGACTGTCCGCACCCTGCACACTCATGCCTGAACTTGCATGTCCCCTGTGGCCTAGTGCACTTGCCTCTGTTAAAGTTCCATTAGATCCCTTTCCTACCCGAGTTCCCATTATTCTTCGCGTTCTGATCACTGCTTGTGCCCGCTCGAAAGGGCGCCCCCAAAGAATGGCGGGAAGGCTCAACCCCGTTCCCGCCCAAAGAAGGCGACTTCGCCGTGTTCGACCTCTCAAGTTTCTGCCAGGAAATGGAGTCGAAACAATCCCACGTCAGGGATGAGTCGTGCTCCTTGGACTTACGAAATGTGCTATCATAACAACACCATTTATTGCCCCCGTACGATTCACAGAATTCCATGATACGTGTCTGATAAACGGCTAGTTCCAACAATAATTCGGGCCTACGTTCCCCCATAATTGCAGTGAACATTCCAAACGCCCTGGCCCAATTGGCGATCGTTTCATCTACTCTGAAACCCGCCATCTATGCACGCCATACACTAGGATGCAACAATTCTTTCTGATTTTTCACATGCTCAATCTCATAGTGATCGGTCAACAAGGAAAACATGTTCACATATTTATCTGCCCAAATCCTTTCTTTCACATCCATCGGGATATGTTGCACAACTTTTTCCCTCCTTGAGGGTAACAACCCCTCCCCCGCCATCGGCAATGGCTGCTTACCCGAACCAGTAGCTGTGACCGTTGTCGCTGCCGAACCAACGCCCGATACTGGTTGCTCCACGGGAACCTGCGGGGAAACAAGAGGACAAGGTGCCTTCGCAGCATCTTTCGATTGCCGCAACTGCTTCATTATCGACCTGGCTTCATCAGCCGTGGCCCCCTCGTTCTCTCTGCCCAACCATGCCGCCAACTGGGCAGCCAGCTCAGGAGGCATATCCCCCTCGTTCACAGGAGTGACCACCACAGGGATCGGTTGTCCCGCGTTCGGGACCGGAACTGGGGCCTCGATCGGAGTGACCGGGCTCGCTGGAGGTGATTCGGGAACCGGAGCCTCCCCACCTGATGCCCCCTTCCAGGCCCTTCTACCTCTCTCGTTAGGGATTACTCCCGGCAATGCTGGTCCGATGACTCTCTTTGGTCCACCTGCACCATTCATTGCCGCCATCTGCCTCTTCATGTCCGCCATGTCCTTCACCAGCATACGAAGCATCTGGTCGGTTCCAACCTTCTTTCCGACCTTCTTGCCAGGCATCGTTCACGGATATTCCTCGAGGTCCTAGGTCAAGAAGCTTCGAAATCGCTGAAAGAAGAAACACAAAATTAAAAGTTCTCAAAATTGGCTCTTGTTCCGTCAAGGGCTCACGTGCAACGAAGAGGTGCAGCTTCCAAGCACAGGAACAAGAGGATGCTTCCTTGGATTGCTGCTCCTTTTATTCTTCTCCGGGAGGGCGTGGACCCTCCTCCGACCGCCTACAGGGCGTGGCCAACGGTGTAGGTGTCTAGGACAACCCCTCTTGGGCGGGAAAAGGCGCGCCCCGGCTACGCCGCTTCGGGCATACCAGCCATGACACGCCTCCCGCCCAAAATGGCTTCCCGGGGGGATCGGGGCACCCGACCATACGTTCGGGGGGACCGAGTGGTCGCCCCTTTCCATTCTCTCGCCTCGGTGCCCACTCTGATCAGCAATCACACTCGGCAACTCTGGGCATTAGCTTGCCTCATCTTCACTAACGGCCCCACCAGACCGCCGGGGATGCCTGGTCTCACCCTGGAGATACCCATTAAGGGACCATCTCTCAGGGAAGCCAGGAAGGGTTTCGCAGCGGTCGAAGCGCCTTGGGACCCTATGGGTAAGTAGTGCGCTATATAAATGCCTATACATTTACACATTTGTATCATCAAAATCAATAAAAAACAAACCAGATAATGTTCTGATTCGCGACAAAGCAACATATGCCATATCCTCTTCAAACACAGTATTTCCAATGTTCACCAAAGCACTGTCAACAATTAAACCTTGAGATTTATGAATAGTCCTGCATATGCCAGAGAAACTGGAAACTGTTTTCTACAGACATATAAATCTTTAACAAGCAAAAAAATTAACTGAACAACGACCAATTTGTTTAACTTCTTCAATCTGATCGCATTTTATGTTTAAGAATTCAATTCAATGAATTAACAACATCCACAACTTTGCCCATCGCTCCATTAGCTAAATATTTTTCTACATCCAAATTACGCCTTAAAATTATTCAACAGTTTCTACATGCATGTAGATTCTTTTCTAAACCAGCAGTTTCTACATATTGATTTTTCTAAAGAATCCAGGGACATATTAACAACAGTTAGCAATATTTATCGCTAACTGAGCTTAGCGTTAGTTTTTTTAATGCCGCGCTTCGCCCAATATTATTGCTGAGATAATGTCCTATTACCAATGTTTATCTCAAAAGCGATAATATTGCAGGCGTTAGCGTGAATATCGCTGGAAAACCAGCGGTGTTCACGCATTAGCGAGCGAATGCTGTTAGCCATGTTATCCACCTCCAATTGGATAACATGGCTAAGAACTGGTATTTGGAGGCATTAGCGTTTGGCGATATTAGCGCTTAGCGCGAATATTGCCATCGCTTCGCCTTTCTTGGTAATAGGCGATAGCGATGTTAGCGACTGCTGTCAGTCGCTAACGGGTTGGGTATGCCCACTTTGCATGTCATTAGGGATAAATATCGCTGACATGCAAAGCGGGCCCCAAACCACTCGCTATTGCCTACAGCTTGGTAATAGGGCGATTGAATTATCGTCACTTAGCGGCTGAAAACGTCAGCTAAAGCGGCGATATTTCAATATCGTCACCCTTGGTAATATGCCCCCCAATTTTTTCTTCAATTTTCTCTCAAAATAATATTGATTCCTTCATGCTCTATTTTATTAATGGCTTCCATTTTTATTATTTCTTCATTTTCAGTTTCAAAAGTTGTTCGTTGAATATAGTACACTCACACAGTGTTGGCATTTGGCAGATTACAGATTTTGTTTTCTGCAATTTTCATGTAGATTTTCTCAGGAACTGCATTTCCATTTGAAAACAAATTGGAAAGTAATCGAGTCTGCAAAGCTTGTTTGCCATGTTCTGTCAGTAGTCCTATTCTTATATCTTGGAGAATTGTTCCATAATCAACATATTTTGCCTGTCGCATATTTGTAATGAGTACTTTGTATTCAAAATATGACTAAATGTTCATGTTTCCAACACTACCCAGAGACTTTTTGGTGTCTTCATGCGCAAGTGTTTTAAATACTGGTTGTCCTTTTACAGGAGTCAGTTGCAGTAGATCTCCCAAAACTATGACGTGTTTTCCTCCAAATAACAAGTCGTACTCTGTTTTAAGAATTTGCTGCATTCTTAAATGCACAAAGGCAAGCCTTAAGTTTGATACCATGCTTAAGTCATCAATAATGAGAAGTTTAATTTTCTTCATGACTCTTGAAACTTCACAACAAGCTTCTCCAGGTAGCTTGTGGTATTCCAGTTTGTTTTCATGCCCTACTGATCGCATTAGTAAACAATGTAATGTAATTCCTTTAATGGTGTGTGTAAATGTAAATGTAAATGTATAGGCATTTATATAGCGCACTACTTACCCGGAGGGTCCCAAGGCGCTTTGACCGCTGCAAAACCCTTCCTGGCTTCCCTGAGAGATGGTCCCTTAATGGGTATCTCCAGGGTGAGACCAGGCATCCCCGGCGGTATGGTGGGGCCGTTAGTGAGGATGAGGCAAGCTAATGCCCAGAGTTGCCAAGTGTGATCGCTGATCAGAGTGGGCACCGAGGCGAGAGAATTATCGAGTCCGCTGACCCTGGTCCAGAAACCTGCCACGCCGGGAATCAAACCCTGGTCCCGGGCCGTCCTCTGCTCTCGGGTCTGCCGCCTCTAACCAGTGAGCTGCCAACCTAGTTGGAGCAGTGACAACACAAGACAAAAGCGACACAGTTGTTTTCTGTAGATAACTTGCAATTACTTTAATTTAAAAACTTTTTTACTGTTCCAGCTTTTCCACTCAAGTAAATTCGGATAGGTTGAAATGATGTGTATTAGCACTCTTTTTTTCATGAAGTAATCCATGGTCAATCTGTTGTCTCACTTGCTCATATATTTGTTTCTGTTCAATATTTAGTTGTTCTTCCAAGTTTATTAAATTTGTTACATCTTCTTGAGCTTGATGCATTGCTGTTTCCAACTCATTCATGGCAATTGCTGCTTCATTTCCAACAATTGGTTGTCCTAGTGGATCTTGACTCAGCGCAGCAGAACTTTGACAGTGTCTTGAGAACTGTCTCTAACAATCTCAGCTGCAATTGTAGCTCCTTGATTAATTTCATTGTTCAACATTTTCACATAATTTACAAATGAACTGCATTGTATGCTATCTTTACAAGCATTAAAGGAATCTTCATAGCTCTGGAAATCTCCAAGTAATTCCATTTCTGAACGCCATGGTTTGATTAGTTGTAAAAGGGCTAAATAGTAAAATTCCTATTTATCAGCAGTGTCGGAACTCAGCTTTCTGTGATTAATCCAATTTGCTTTTGTTTGTTTCACAAAACATCCTTCGGAACCAATGACTCCATATGTTCCATCAATGATGTTCTCTGTAGTATTCCATTTAAAAGTGTAGATTTGCAGCACTTCATAGAGACACATGTTCCCAAGATGATGACTTATGTTTGGGTAATATGAGTTCAACATATTTATTTTCAAAATATCTGTACTTTATGGACATTTTTCTGCTAAATATTCAATTTCTTGTACAGATTTCAGTGCTCGATTTCACATTGCTGCAAAACCTAGACTCACCCAATTGATTCTTCTAGATTTAAAGTATAGACTTGCAGATGATAACCGATCTGAGCATTCATATGCTCTGATTTCTCGATGGGATAACATCTTCAAACTGAAACTTTATAATTTCTTACTTAGAGTCTTCTCGTGAGAAATCTCTTCCCACATTTCTTTCAATTCCCTCTTTTCTAATTTTGTAATATAGGACGTTACATATCGATCAACAGCATTGGAATTGTCCGCAACATACTGAATATCCATGTTAGCATTCCACATGGAAAAAATAACTGGGTTGTAGTCATTTATGTATTTTGACTCTTCATTTCTTCTTAAGATGTAGGTATTTTTTGGAGACTTTCCTGTGATGGTATGTCGCAAAGATGACATAAAACTGTTCACTCTTCCTTTGGATATTACAGGACGTGGAAATGCAAAACGACATTTGGTGTAGAACTTGCACTTAGATGAGTACTTTGGTCGACAGTAATTTCCAGATTGGTGGCTTTGGAATTGTAAAACTTGTGCTCCTAAGTTGGTTTCTTCTGTGCTTTTGGGTACATCACATGTCGCATATTGTTCATTAAAGCTCAAAACAGTATCATACGCATCTGTTCCAAATTTGGTAGCATCCTTAATCCATAACAGCATATGTATTTGAGGAGCACCTCTTGCTTGATACTCCTTTCTCCAAAAGAAATCAACAACAGGAGGATTTTTTTATTGCAGATAAAAGACATCATAGCCTCAAATCTATGATTGTAATACCTGCATAAATCAACAGGATCCAAAAAGCACAATTCTCCAGATGTCTTGTATTCAAGATTTTTTATATTGGAATTTGCCTCTTGAAGAAATTCAAGCAAATCATCCCAAGCGTATTCAGCACAGCTTAGGGTAAGGGACCATGTAGGAGTTCCTAAGTTCCGCAGCATACATTTCATGACGACGTTACCAATATTCAATAGTCCCACGCTGACATGCCATCAGATTAATGAGCTGAGATTCTAGATGATCATCTCTCTGGTGCACTTTATCCATAAAATCTTCTGCAGATACATTTTGCAGATGTATTCCAGCTTTTAAAATGTGATTGACTGCATATGAATGTCCAGACAAATCACTGTCAAACAAAAGAGGAAATATATAAGGAGTACATTGCCGAAATCTTGGATATTCTGCATTCAACCTTGTTGTCCGATATTCAGATGCTGGAATCTGCACAGGACGTTCATCATATCGTCCTCCTTTTCCAGTTGGGAATAACTGCGGAAAACAACGAGCTTCCAAGCTCTCTTCCCATACACTCATGGGAGTTCCTTTTGCTTTTTTCATTTGGAACAACTCAATAGTGTTTCACATCACTTCTTTTGAATGAAGTAGATCCACACTGTAATGTTCATGGATTTCTTCACATCGAAACAGGTCCACTTTTTCAATATGTCCACTTGGTGTTTCAGTATCTTCGGCTAAAACCATTTCTTCTTCTCCCAAATACACATTTCTATCGTACTCATTGTTTTTTATCAGATACAATGTTGCCTTTTGCACTTTCCTAACATCCACTAACTCCTGCCAGATTTTCTTATTCTTAGTTGGCACACCATTAACAAGAATAACTAGTGGTTCACTTTCGATACTCTCTACACCAATAGTTTCAAAATTTTTATTTAAATTTAACTGTGCATACACAACTCTTCCTTTTAATCCTGTTTGTAAATCTGAAGGAGGCAATTTACCTGTTTTAGGCTCCATACGAACAATAGCCTGAAACGGGTGCACACATTGAATGAGAATAGACTGATAGGTGTTTAAATCTATCAATTCTGGAGGAATAGCAACTAACTCTGAATTATTTTGCACAGCTCTAGCGGGCCTTTTATTCTCATCTAATTTGTTATAACAATATTTACAAATACGGTGATCAGAATCCACATCAAAACAATTCTCTACCAACAAATAAGTTGCAAATTCCTTCCACTTATCATTATTTTCTTTTTCAATTTTTAAATACAGATCAACATTCCTAGACTGATTTTTATATTGAGTTCGCCAACAACAAATACAAGAAAAATGTGGCCTTTCACCTAAAATCACCTTAAACTTTGTAATTTCATTTTCGAAATTTTTTGAACTATGTTCAACATTCTCTACAGCATTTTCTTCTATTAATGTCTGAGTTTCTTCACTCTCTTCTTCAGGACCAAAGTAACAAAACTCAATATCATCACAAACCTTTTTCACATCTGATACTGACCCACGCAAAAGAGCATTGTTCAACTCATTTAACTCTAGTGCTGACATTTTTTCATAATACAATCTTTTCACCAACTTCCGCATTTGAGTATGATGTACTGCCAACATCCTGAAATGGTGAAAAACACTTTGACATACTTTCCTAGAAAGACAAGCCAGAGAATTACCTTGCAAACCAGTATGTTTTCTCACTCTGCAATGGTCGAGTCCTTGCAACAGCTTAATCTTTTGTTTAACACTTTTTTTACAATATGCTTATAGGAAATTGCGTAATTTATCAACAGATTCTTGTTGTACACTACAAATACTACTGCAATCCCAAGTGTACACTGGGGCTTTAGGACGTCTGCCTAGAACTTCATCAGCTATCACTTCTTCTGCATTTCTAGGAACCATTTGCTCTTTGTCAATTGGACAAACATTTCTAACCTCGTACGCTTGACCACTGTTGTCAACTGCATGCAACAAATCATTGGTCGGTAAATAACTCTCTTCATTAAAAAAAAGCTCAGATCTTGAACTGTGTTTCCATTCCCCTAAGAATATTATCACAAAAATTACTTCTGTTAATTACTCTTTTCCTTTTACTTTTGGCCTTCATTAAGCAGATTGGTTTATCTAGTGATCGAATCCTCTTTACTTCAAAAAACCTTTTTAGCAAAATTCTTCTTCTTTTTATAAAGTAGTGTTCTCTTTCTATATTTATTTGTATGTTTCATCAAATTAGAGACTACTCTGTGGTAATTTTTTTTTGCAGATTTCTATATATTCGTTTTCTCTTATTTTACTATAACTTGTATCCTTTGTATGTATATTCCCTTTTTTTCTTTCCTATTCTTTGCACTTTTTTTGTGCTTGCAACATTTTCAGTGCGTTCAACATTTCCAGTTATTTTTCTGAATTTAGAAATATTTTTAATAAAGTCTGTTGTGGTCTTATGTACATGTTTCTTTTTTTAGCCACATTATGTTGGTTATCCAATATTCATGTAAGTATCCTTTTTCTGACCTTTTCTTCTTCTTTCTTTCTCCGGCATGATAACTTTATTTTAATGATGATAAACAATATCTGTAAAAAATAATTGATAATAAGTATTTATTAATAACTTTATAAATCAAACTTTTTTATTACTATACAAACACATTTCATATAAATTCTGACTAAGAAATTGTGCACACAAACTCACTCTGTGATTCTAGACAAACAACACTATCCCTTGCATTTTACCAAAACACATTTTATAGTCTAGAAGGAGTACTGCATTTGAATGTAGAAACTTGATTAATTTTGCAAATACATACAAAATGATTGGTTTCTTATTCTACCAAAACATAAAAACAGCACAGTTAGCTGTCCGCAAACACAAGAAATACAAACATAATTATCTCAGAATGGTTTCTAAATGCACACACACTCACAATAAGATTCTAGGAAAAAAGTATTTTCTTCACCTTAGCAGGAGACACACATTAGTCTGAATAAAATCAAAATGCCCCACATATATCCCCTCACAAATTAATATCTCACCTTTCAAATTGTTTTGTAGATTAAGAAGTCATTCACACACCAGATTGTGTTTATACAGAATCTCTATTCTGTACACCTGTCAGAAAAACCAAAGAATGGCAAAGTTTCCCTCTCATTTTCCACACATATACATGTAATCATCAAAGGGCTTTGCTTCCCACAATAATTCAAAAGCAAACACACATTTCTAATGGTTACATGATTCAACCTTTTCCAAAAAGTTCAAGAACTGTTTCCGGTTTCCCAATTCTTGGGGATTGTGTTGAGAGGGGGTGGCGGGTATCTCAGCCATATGGAAAGGGGTGACTAATCGGTCCCCCCGAACGTATGGTGGAGTACCCCGATCCCCCCGGGAAGCCATTTTGGGCGGGAGGCGCGTCTCGGCTGGTATGCCCGAAGCGGCGTAGCCGGGGCGCGCTTTTTCCCGCCCAAGAGTGGGTTGTCCTAGACACCGAAGCCGTCCGCCACGCCCCTGGAGGCGGGAGGAGGCGGGTTCACGCCCGCCCAGAGAAGAATAAAAGGAGCCACAAGCCAAGGAAGCATCCTCTTGTTCCTGTGCTCTGAAGCTGCACCTCCTCGCTGCACGTGAGCTCGAGACGGAACGAAGAGCCAATTTTGAACCCACCCACCATCCCCTGAAGACAGCAAGTTGTTGTAGTATAAAGTTCGCTTTACGTAGTAGTGTTTTCTTGCAGGTTGTTTCTGAATAAAGTTTATGATTCGGTTGCAATAAAGTGGATAACTCTGTGCAGTATGCTTTATTAAAGACTTTCATCAGAGTGATTAGTAATGTTTTAGATGTTTTAGAGGGTTGAGACGTGATCTGTTTTAAGTAGGAATGTCTCTTTCTTTTAGTCATTAATCTTGTCGTATTTATTGTTTGGTCGAGCGGTAAGGTCATGATCGGTGAGCAGTCATTGGAAGATCCCTAGGGGGGGGCGTCACCCATTACGGATGGGAGCGCCCGGGGGGAGGTGGCCATTGGCCCCTCAACGGGGAGGCGGTCCCTTCTAAAGGACGGGACGCCTAAAGGAAAGGGAAGGCGGTCAAGGCCCCTCCCTGGATAGGAGGGGCTACGGGCCCCTCCTGGGAATTTCCCGGGGCCAGGACATCTGCGACGGCAGATGTGGTAAGTTGTGTAGGGTGGGGAGGGGGTCTACGCTACCTTCTAGACACCTCACACAAGTCCTCGGACGACCACGTACATGGCGTCGAGTTAACAGGGGCCCCCGTCAAGACAAGGGAAATTGGTATGGCACACGAGGTGCAGTCCTCTGTGCGGCCGCCCCTCACAAGTGAGGGGGGAGTTCTGGTTTAGGGATCTGACACCAGTTACGACCTTGCCGTTGGCCCTTAACGTTAGGGTGTACAATTTCAATTTGAAATGCATTTTTGTAAGGATGTTAGTATCGGCTAGGAGAACCTTTGTATTAGATATATGTTAAGGTTAGCCAAACATCGTAAGGTGGATATGAAATTGTACATGATATGAAACTGTTATTTTAATGTTTTGATTTTGTTTCATATTTTAATAAATACAGCCGGGAAGGGTAACTCCCTCCCGCCTTCCAAAAGTTCAAGAACTGTTTCCGGTTTCCCAATTCTTGGGGATTGTGTTGAGAGGGGGTGGCGGGTATCTCAGCCATAACAGTAAGTGTGCTTGACTTTTCAACATATCAGCTTATCCTATGTAATGTTCCTTTCAATCAGATTTTGTTAACCAATAAGAATCATGCTTTTAAAAAACTAAATCATGCACACTAGTTTTCAGTGTGGAATGTTCTCAAGCAACCAATCATTTATTTTCTTTTTTCAAAACTGCATCTTATCCACCATTTTAGAAAAATCTTACTTTTCAAACTGCCATTTCATTTACAGACACCATCTGAGTGCATCCAGACCTGCCTGCAAGATGCTTAGAGTGTGGATTGTGGGACACAGCTATATTTTCTAGAACCAAAGGTATGCAGAAAACAAAGGAATTCACAAGACCTAGGTTTACCAAATGTAGATATTAAATAAATTGTACAGAGAGGGTTAAAGTGGCACCAATTCATGCCATTGGTTAAATCCTTTTTGCATCTCCAACACCCTGACCTCATATTTGTAAACTGTGGTGGCAATGACCTAGGCACTTTGACTGGGGTAGATCTGGAAATGCTTATGAAGGATACCTTTAGAGAATTGATGTCACTTTTCCCCCAAACTACCTTTGTTTATTATAACATATGCCAAAGGCAGAAATGGAACTGGTCCAATCAATTCTCTCCACAGATTGAGAAAGCTAAGAAACATGTGAATACATCTGTTTCTGCTTTTCTCTGAGACTATAGAATGGGGTCCATTTACCACAAAAATCTGTGTTTCAATATGGATGGCATCTATAGGAGAGATGGTGTACATTTTACAGATGAGGGAAACAGTCTTCCTCATAAACTTTAGACTCTGCATGGGTACTTACTTGTAGGTACTAAAATCTTTCAATAAACACAAGGGCACTTTTTAGAGCCACCTAAGAACTAAACACATAAGCTTGATGTATATCTGAAGAATAATATTTTTTTTTGCTTGGAGTCGCGCACCCAACACGTACAAGTCGTGCACCACATGCGCTGGAGTCGCGCACCCTATGGGTTAGAAGCTGTGCATTCTAATGCGTGCACACCAGGGGACCGGTCTGAGCGCCGCGATGGGCGCGCAACTCCTAATTTTACCTATCACTATTTTTTATTATCCCCGGGTATCCCATCCCCTGGGGCTTATAAAAAACATTGGGGACTGTGGGGGGAGCCTCAATGCCCCCACGGTTCCAGCCGGCTCCCCACGTCCTTCGGGAGCCGGCATTGCTTTTCCACATGGGGAGCTGCTAACATGCAGCTCCCCGTGTGGAAAAGCAATATGATTTGGGTTTTGAAAGAGAGAGCAGGTTTCCCTGCTGTCTCTTTCAAACTCTTTCAAAATCCAAACCAAGTTTGCTATGGGAGGGCGGTAGACTCCCGCCCTCTCATAGCAAACTGCAGTGTTCCGGAGTGGGCGCCCCAGGACACTGCAGGAGCCGGCCCTGGGGGTTGGCGGCCCCCAGAGCCCCCGAGTGCTCTAGGAGGGGGGCCACACAGCCCCCCTCCCACAATCCATAACCCAGGGATTAGGGGGGTCATTGAGCCCTCCCACAAATTATACTGGGAGGGGCTTATGAGCCCCTCCCAACCATTTATTTTGTAGCCCCGGGGGTGTCGGTCCCCGAGGCTGGAGGGCCCCTCTGGGGGATAATTATAAAAGAAGCTCCATAATATTTATTTATATTTTACGGCAGGATCTGCGCATCCTGCGTGCACTTAGCGAGTTTTAAAAAAAAATTATAATTGGGGGGGCCTGGAGGCCTTCTTGAACCCCCTAAGCAGGTCTAGAGGATCAGGGTATTTCTACCCTGACCCCTTTATACATTGTGCACACAATTTTTTTAGTAACTACTGAACAGATTGACACCATTTAAGCAAAAGGCATTAGTCTGAACTGAGAACTACCTCTTTGCCAAATTTAGAGTAATCCATTCAGCAGTTCGGGCTGTAGCTGCGGCTAAAGGCCCTATTGGAAATTGCATGGGGAAAACATTTTTTGGGACCCCCCTTTTTTCTCGCCCCAGCTTGATGATTCATCCCGAGACTTTCAGGAAAAGAGCGAACCAGAGCTGGCCAAAAGTTTTGAACATTTCGCAAAGATTCATCAATCGGCACCAAATTTATTGGAAATAGAATGTTGCGAATTTCCTATGGATAAAAGGTCCTAACTTTAACTACCTACTGGCGGCAGCCAGTAGGTTATATTTATATATATATATATTATATATATATATATATATATATATATATATATTACCTACTGGCGGTCGCCAGTAGGTAGTTATAGTTAGGATTTTTTTCAATGTTAAATCTCAAAATTCTATTTGGAATAACTTTGGCACCGGTTGACGAATCTGCCTCAAAATTTCCTGAAAATGGCCTCGCGGCGTTCCGGTCCTTCCCTGAAAGTTTGGGGGGGATTCGTCAAGCGGGGGCTGAGATAAAAGGGGGGTCCCAAAACGCGTTTTCCCCATGTTAATTTCCATAGGGCGGTCGATTTCACTTTTAGCCCGAACGGCTGAATGGATTTCCACCAAACTTGGCAAAATTGTAGGTACTGGTAGCCCGATGTGCCTTTGCTATGTCTCAAGATATGTCCTCCAGTGGATTTTGAGTAATTAAGGTTCAAAAAAATATATATATCTATAGCCGCGCTCCGGTACGCGCACCGGTACGCGCACCGGGCGCTTACCGCGACTTGCGCGCAGAAAGCTGATTGGTTCTGGGGTGTCTGTAAACATTCTAAACAGTCCGGAGCGGCCGCCATCTTGTGTCTCGGTAGGATCGAGACACCAGAGGTGGCCAAAACAAAGAGGGAAATGACCATAAGGGGGCAGAGTAGACCCCCCCTTGACCCCTAGGTTTGATGTGGGGGCCATAAAAGGGCCCCGCGGGGCAAAAAAAAAATTATTTTTTTTTTGATTTTTGCGGGGTGAGCGCCCGGTACGCGCACCGGTACGCGCACCGGTGCGCGTACCGGGGAGTGTACCATGGGGAAAAAGAATGACAGTTTTAAAAGTAGCTGTTTAAAAAAAAAAATGTTTTGTTGTTTTTTTATACATACACATACATATATATAAATGCATATATGTGTATATGTGTGCGTGTAGAGAGAGGTAGAGAGGTAGAGGTGTAGAGGTAGAGAGGTAGCGGTAGAGAGGTAGAGATTAGTAGAGAGAGAAGAAGAGAGAGGTAGAGAGTGAGTAATAGAGAGTAGAGAGTGAGTAGTAGAGAGTAGTAGAGAGCAGTAGAGAGAGTAGCAGAGAGTGAGTAGTAGAGAGTAGTACAGTGAATAGTAGAGTGAGTAGTAGAGAGTAGTAGAGAGTGAGTAGTAGAGAGTAAGTAGTAGAGTGAGTAGTAGAGAGCAGTAGAAAGTGAGTAGTAGAGAGTAGTAAAGAGTGAGTAGTAGAGAGTGAGTAGTAGAGAGTGAGTAGTAGAGAGTAGTAGAGAATGAGTAGCAGAGAGAATAGTAGTGAGTAGTAGAGAGTGAGTAGTAGAGTGAGTAGTAGAGACTAGTAGAGAGAGAGTAGTAGAGAGTGAGTAGTAGAGAGTAGTAGAGAGTGAGAAGTAGAGAGTGAGTAGTAGAGAGTAGTAGTGAGTAGTAAAGAGTGAGTAGTAGAGAGAGAGTAGTAGAGTGAGTAGTAGAGAGTAGTAGAGAGTGAGTAGTAGAGAGTGAGTAGTAGAGAGTAGTAGAGAGTAAGTAGTAGAGTGAGTAGTAGAGAGCAGTAGAAAGTGAGTAGTAGAGAGTAGTAAAGAGTGAGTAGTAGAGAGTGAGTAGTAGAGAGTGAGTAGTAGAGAGTAGTAGAGAATGAGTAGCAGAGAGAATAGTAGTGAGTAGTAGAGAGTGAGTAGTAGAGTGAGTAGTAGAGAGAGAGTAGTAGAGAGTGAGTAGTAGAGAGTAGTAGAGAGTGAGAGGTAGAGAGTGAGTAGTAGAGAGTAGTAGTGAGTAGTAAAGAGTGAGTAGTAGAGAGAGAGTAGTAGAGTGAGTAGTAGAGAGTAGTAGATAGTGAGTAGTAGGGAGTAGTGAGTAGCGAGTAGTAGGGAGTGAGTAGTAGAGAGAGAGTAGTAGAGAGTAGTAGAGTAGTAGAGAATGAGTAGTAGACAGTGAGTATTTGAGAGTAGTGGAGTAGGAGAGAGTAAGTAGTAGAGAGTAGTGGGGAATATTCCAAAGTTTGGCACAGCACCACTTTCACAATGAGTCCAATCAAATCATATCACTTAGAGTCCTTATTGAAGCGCTGAATCTTGGGGTATATTCAAATGCTTTTATTTTCCTTAAGTTTATGTACCACAGCCAGCCGAAACGTTTCGTTCTGTACAACAGAACTTCTTCAGGGCGTTCTTATTTCCTTCAAGTTATGTCGGTATCCAGTTGTCATATAACTAGATATTTCTTCCAAATGTTAGACGAGACATAAGTATATTCTTATTCAAAGTGACTA
The DNA here is from genome assembly GCF_964263255.1 of Lissotriton vulgaris. Classification (NCBI taxonomy): domain Eukaryota; kingdom Metazoa; phylum Chordata; class Amphibia; order Caudata; family Salamandridae; genus Lissotriton; species Lissotriton vulgaris. Next base: position 47,673,108 of record NC_141690.1, read on the forward strand.
GGTATCAATTTTACCCACACAATTCGGGCAGACGAGTAATTTATAGCATCCTCAAAGTCTGTCTTTCAAAAATTCAAAAGTATAGGGCATGATAATCCAAATCCAAATGTTTCACAAGAAAAGTCATTTACAATCGTTCGGAATATCGGTGTTTGGGCAGATATGATCCAGGGACCCCCAGTATGTAAGGGGAATTAGTCCCCCCTCTGCAAACGCGCCAGTGGCCTGCATTGCAGAGAGGTGTAACAAGGGTGTGGCCTCATTACACTTCTCTGCAATGCAGCTCCCTCGCGCATACTGGAGGCTCCTGGTGGACTAGTTGACCCCAGGGACCCCCAGTATGCAAGGGGAATTAGTTCCCCCTCTGCAAACGCGGCAGTGGGCTGCGTTGCAGAGAGGTGTAACAAGTGGCATAGTCTCATTACACCTCTGCAATGCAGCCCCTGGCGCATACTGGAGGTTCCAGGTGGGCTAATTGGCCCCCATGGGCCCCCAGTATGAAAGGGGAATTAGTTCCCCCTCTTCAAACATGCACGGGGCTGCGTTGCAGAGAGGTGTAAAAAGGGTTGTGGCTTCATTACACCTCTCTGCAATGCAGTCCCCTGGCGCATACTGGAGATTCCTGGTGGGCTTTCAGGTCTTATATAGTTAGGAATTAGCATTAAAAAAACCTTTGAAATTCACTGAAAAAACCATAGGTTTCACACCAGTTATAGTTAGGAATTAGCATTTAAAAAACCTTTGAAATTCACTGAAAAAACCATAGGTTTCACACCAGTTATAGTTAGGAATTAGCATTTAAAAAACCTATTAAATTCACTGACAAAACCATAGGTTTCACACCAGTTATAGTTAGCTGGAAATTTTACTGACATAAAACCATTGAAATTCCCACGTTATAGTTAGTTGGACTCACTATAACTTGCGCGCCTGCAATGCACTGCTGATGACGTCACATATTACATCACTCATGACATGGTCAGTGACATCACTCATGACATCACTGATGACACCATCCTTGTGACAGAGTGACAGACCTAATTTCAGTGTAATGTAACGCTTGAAACACATATTCAAAAATAGAAACAAACATTTTCAAAAAAATGGAGATACCCAAACCAGTAACAACAACCAATTCAGTAATTTCACCATCTATATACACATCCACTCATTCACCAACAGTTCTATATAGTCACTCATATATATACTCACTCATCATATGTAGTGATACACCTATACATCCTGTTACACATCAGCAGTCATCCAAAAGTTACTCACACACATACTCACACATGCAAATAAACTATTGAACATCCATTTATTTGCATATACATTTATACACACACTACCTACTACACAGTCATCAGTGATGTCATCAGTGATGTCACTAACCATGTCATGAATGATGTAATATGTGACATCATCAGCAGTGGATTGCGGGTGCGCGATATATAGTTAGCGCTTATAACTATATATGGAATTTCAATGGTTTTATGCGAGTAAAATAAGGTTTTGTAAATGCAAATCCCTAACTATATATGGCCTAAAACCAATGGTTTTTTCATTGAATTTTCAAGGTTTTGTAAATGCAAATTCCTAACTATATATCCACTATAACCTATGGTTTTTTCTGTGAATTTCATTGGTTTTTTAATAGCAAATATGAAAAGCTTTAAAATGTCAAGTACGTGATAGATAAAAACATTTTCGTATTTATGCACGCTGATGTGCTTTGAACGCTGCACCCCCCCCTCCCCTCTTTTGTCTTAGTAGTACTCTCTCTTTGCAGATAGTGAACGGTAGTTAACGCAAGCCTTTGCCCCCGTTGTAATCCGTCGTGCCTGCTTGTCTCTCCATTTGATTGATTGTTGTCCAAGCATTTACTGTTTTAGAATTGGTTCTCTTTGGATCATTCTCTATTTACAAACAAGCACAAAGTCGCAATACTCTGTTTAGTCTTTGCAGATAGTGAAAAATTGTGTAAAAAAATAAAAGTAATCGAGCAAAATCAGTAGGCCACTAATTGGATCTCTTTTTGACCTCGCTAAAATAGAAATATTAGGAACAACCCTTCATGAGAAATACAAAAATAGTGAGATGAACTGAGCTCCACACCATGAGAGCTGCAAGACAGCTCGGCTCCATCACCCATCCCGCACAAAATAATGACAAACCCTATGCAAATATTAAAAATATAGACAACACACCAGCAAAGAAACAGGGTAAAACATTTTATTAAAAAACTATTTACATAACGTTGGTTTATAAGATGATGTCAGTAGTGGACCGATGTGTGAATAGATCGAAAGCAGCACAAGGCTCCAAGATCCGGATGGCAAGCTCCTGGATGTTGGGTGCCATAGTTCAGAGTTCTGAGTTTGAGCCTTTTTCAATGCCTGTGCTTTGTTGAATCAAAATGCCGGCTTGACACAAAGCTGACTCAAGCGTTGCTACTGATGCTAAGCAGACCAAAACTGGTTTTCAGTTTGTACATTTTTCTAGATTTTTCAATCCAAGTTTGGTTGACTTTGTAGAACGATGGCTTCAAATTTTCAACATACGGTGTGGTGGCGCTGACTGGGAGGGGGCGCTTCGCTCCTGCCCCCTCCCCAAGTAAGATTTTCATACGTGAAAGTACGTTAATGGTTTTGGTCCCTGAGTTGCTTCGATGTCACTGCCATTCTCAAATAGCATAAGTTCTGGATGTTGGGTGCCATAGTTAAGAGTTCTGAGCAGTGCTTGTAACACTGTCTGAAGCTTATTTCCACCTACTGCAGCTTCACTATTCTCAAAGTAAGTGAGTGTCGTTTGTGGACCTGACTGCATTAGAAAACAATGTGATATGTTACCTTCCTAAACAGCTTGACGGAGGCCCCTGAGGGGCGGTGTGATGGCCATGGACTCGGATAAGACGCTTGGCTCCGACACCCTCCCCAAGTCTTATAGCACTGGTGTAGCCTGAGATCGCCCCCGACATAGGCGGCCGGCTCCCGGGGTCCGGCGGAACTTTTTGCCTTTTGATGACTCTTCAATTCTGGACCTTGTCCCACAATCCGTTTCACCTGAAGACAAGCTGTAGTGGGGCGCCCCTTTACCGTTTTAGTTGCCATTCCGCCCGCTTTTGCTACACTGTGCCTCTTCCGCCATTCAGCTGTTTACCGCCCGCTCTTGCGACTACAGCGTCTCGCTCACCATGTAGTTGAGTTGCTCCCGCTCTTGCGGTGCAGCGATAGGCGGCTGCCACATGGCTCTCAAAATGGCGGCCGGCTCTTCGGTTTTGGGCCTGGTCCACTAAAATGGCCCTGGGACACATTGGAACTCGGACGCTTCCCTGATAGGGCTTGGGTCCCATTCTCGAAAAGCGTCCCCTCAGCCGTGAAGATTCTACAAAAGTCTTGGGGGCCTCCGACTCCCGCAGGCTTCTGGTGGGGAGCGGCTGCCATGATTGCTCGTGGAATGGCCACGACGGAGCTACGAGATGGTAGTGGTCTCATGCTGACGCCAGCTTTAGTCTGAAACATCCCGAAACACTGTAGACTACCAATTCGATCAGTTCCGGTAGCGCCCCAACATGACCCGGAAGAGAAGAACTTGCCCTCCACTCTTTGACTGATGGTTCTTGTTGCCTGTCCCCTCTGTTGTCATTTAACAGAACTTTTTGGACTGCTGAAAGGGGTTGTGTTCTGAACGCTGGTTGGTGGAGACATTTTGACTATATTCTTGACCTACGTTGTCGCGTAATGCGTTATATGACACGCCGCATTAGCGCACCCGGAAGTGATCCGAGGCGCAGTGCGCAGCGCGTAACGTAAGCATAACAGGTCATGTGACTTGTTAATAAAACTTTTCATTGGTTCATTTTACTTTTGTTAATTTAATGATGAAAAGCTTGGTCATATGACCTAAAAATGACGCTTTTTATTGTTTTCGAATATTTTTTTTTCAAACATATGTTATAATATTCCAGGCTAATGTACTTTCCCGAAAAATTTACAACTGTCTTGCAAGTAAAATATATTCCTTTTTCGAGAAAAAGGGCGTTTCTTCCTTCCATGACGGAACCGTTGAGTAAAAGAGATTCGGCCTGCTGTCTTAGTCGCCGATACGCCTGATTATCAGATTCTTATCGATCACTTTATGTTGCAGACATGAAAAACACAACTGCCCTTGACCATTTATCTTTACTGCGTTCCTACATATTATACCTTTTATCCGTCATGTAATTGGACTGCTTTATTTCACTTGCCTTTTACTGATTCGAAAACAGTGACTAAAAGTAAAAACTTTACCAATGTAAATACTACTACCGTGTTTTGTTTTAAAAACCTTTATTGTGAAAATGTCAGTATACAAATACAGGCCTATAACCACGTGGGCCGGCCACGGAGCAAACTGAAATTGTATATGATGAGGAGACATTTACACTGTAGAGGAACGTAACGAGCGGGCCATTAGGTTGCAAGAACTAAGGTGTCTAACAGTTGCGGAATCGGTGGACATACATTTTGTAATTAAAATAGGACAGGGCCACTTACAATAACATTTTCTAGATATACATTTGCGGGCAAGGAGTTACGAGTCCCATTTATACCGGCGCCATTTGGGGCGAGGCCGGGCAGGTCCAAGATATAGTCAAAATGTCTCCACCAACCATCGGCCAGACCAGAACCCCTTTCGGCCCTTTATGCTACAAGATGGTGTCTTCCATTCAGAAAATATTGTTGGCAGCATTTTGAAAGGAAACAGAAACAGCCGTTCTCCTAGTGAGTTTCACATTGTTACATTTAGGAAGAATGTTGAAGAGTAGTATGTGGAAAATCTGAAGCCATTTTTCTACAAACTCTTAATCAGACTTGGATGGAAAAAAAAACATGAAGAATGTACAAACTGAAAACCAATTTTTGTCTGTATAGCATCAACAGTAACGCTTGAGTCAGCTTTGTGTCAAGCCGCCATTTTCATTCAATCAATAGCGTCCCCCTGTACACATTCAGGGACCTGGTCGTGTCTTCAGATGAAACGGATTGTAGGAAAAGAAGCAGAAAGGAAAAGGCAAAAAGTTCCGCCGGACCTCGGGAGCCGGCCGCCTATGTCATGAGCGACCTTTGGCCACACAAGGGCAATAGTGAAGCTGCAGCAGATGCAAATAAGCTTCAGACAATCTTACAAGCACTGCTCAGAAATCTCAACTGAGGCACTCAACATCCAGGACTTGCCATTCGAATCTTGGCGCCTTGTGCTGGTTCCGACCTATTCACACATCGGTCCTGGATCTCGGCGCGTTCGACTCACTGTACCGCAACAGTGACCGCAATTCAGCTGGACAAGCCGCCATTTTCATTCACTCAATAGCGTCCCCCTACACACATTCAGGGACCTGGTCGTGTCTTCAGATGAAACGGATTGTAGGAAAAGAAGCAGAAAGGAAAAGGAAAAAAGTTCCGCTGAACACCACCTTGGGCAATAGTGAAGCTGCAAAAGGTGCAAATAAGCTTCAGACAGTCTTCAACTTACTCTGATTCTTATAATAAACTTAAGATAGTCTTACAAGCACTGCTCAGAACTCTCAACTGAGGCACTCAACATCCAGGACTTGCCGTTCGGATCTTGGCGCCTTGTGCTGGTTCCGACCTATTCACACATCGGTCCACTACTGACATCACCTCATAAGCCAACGGGGCACCCCACGCCGACTTTCGGCGCAGCATTGTAGGATGGCCACACCAGTGCGGCAACTTGCTGGACACAACATCGGGGCCATCCAGATCTCGGCGCGTTCGACTCACTGTACCGCCACAGTGACCGCAACTCAGCTGGACACGCCGTCTTTCGGCGCAGCATTGTAGGATGGCCACACCAGTGCGGCAATTTGCTGGACACCACCTCGGTGCCATCCGGATCTCGGCGCGTTCGAGTCACTGTACCGCAACAGTGACCGCAATTCAGCTGGACACGCCGTCTTTCGGCGCAGCATTGTAGGATGGCCACACCAGTGCGGCAATTTGCTGGACACCACCTCGGTGCCATCCGGATCTCGGCGCGTTCGAGTCACTGTACCGCAACAGTGACCGCAACTCAGCTGGACACGCCGTCTTTCGGCGCAACATTGTAGGATGGCCACACCAGTGCGGCAATTTGCTGGACACCACCTCGGTGCCATCCGGATCTCGGCGCGTTGTGCTGCCTTCGGCCTATTCGCACATCGGTCCGCTACTGACGCCGCCTCACGTGCCAACGGATTTTCTACGCTTTTTGTAGCCCTATGCCGCATAACAGGTCATGTGACTTGTTTATAAAACTTTTCATTGGTTCATTTTACTTTTGGTTTCCTAAAGATGGAAGGCTTGGTCATATGACCTAAAAATAACACTTTTCATTGGTTTAGAACATTTTTTTTTCCCAAACGATGAAAGCCCCACCTTGTTTCTGGATCATTCAGACTGAAACTGGCGTCAGCATGAGAGCACCACCATCTCGTGGCTCCGTCGTGGTCATTCCGCGAGCAATCATAGCAGCCGCTCCCCACTGGAAGCCTGCGGGAGTCGGGGGCCCCCAAAACTTTTGTAGAATCTTCACGGCTGAGGGGACGCTTTTCGAGAATGGAGCCCAAGCCCTAGCAGGCAAGCGTCCGAGTTCCAAGGTGTCCCAGGGCCATTTCAGTGGACCAGGCCCAAAACCGAGGAGCCGTCCGCCATTTTAAGAGCCATGTGGCAGCCGCCTATCGCTGCACTGCAAGAGTGGAAGCAACTCAACAACATGGTGAGCGAGACGCTGTAGCCGCAAAAGCGAGCGCAACTCAGCTAGATGGCCGCAACCTGGGGAGGCCCGTTCACGCCGCCTCCCCCACCCCCGGGCCGCCGCTCGCCAATTTTCGGAGCAGCATTGTAGGATACCAAAACCAGTGCGGCAGTTTACTGGACATCACCTGGGTGCCTGTCGTACATGTTGTGTCAGCCATGTGACACTGGACACAGTCCCATCAACATCTCAACGCGTTCTGCTGCCTTGGGACTATTCGCACAACAGACCGCTACTGACGAGGCCTCCCCCCGCACCACCCGGGACGCCCCACGCTGTTTTTCTGTGCTGCATTGTAGGATCCCAAAACCAGTGCGGCACCCAGGCGACATCACCTGGGTGCCGTCCAGAACTCTGCACGTTGTGCTGCGTTGGGGCTATTCGTAAAAAAGACAGCTTCTAACCATTGTTGCTTTTTGTGTTGAAAAATGTTTAAATGTTTTTAGTTTTTGTTCCATTCGTTATAGTTAATAGTTAATAAAGTTTTATAATCTTACTTTGTTGGAGTGTTATCTATTTTTTTAAAAACGGGTGAATGGGGCCTTGAATCGGGTTATTGTCATGTGTGGGCTTTGGAAGTGTGCTGCTGCAGGATCGGACATTTCAAACTCAAATGCACGTTCTTTTTCTTACCTTTCCGAAGCATGGAGCGCAATAGCAGGCAGAGAAAGGGTGATGCACGTGTTGAACACTACCTGACCTGGCAAGTTGCTGGCAGTGCCCCCCCGCCCGCTCCTGAAAGAGGGCACACACACACCGCCGCCCCGAGTACTTCACAAATCTTTAAAAGACCATGCGCTTGTTCATGAGGCTTAAATGGTTTATCACCTCTTCTAGAACCCCTGCATCGACCCTCTGACGTTTCCTGGAAAAATTACCATGTAACACAATACCAAGCCCTGTCAGCTGAAACCCCCAAGGAATCGTGGGGCATATTATCAAGGGGGTTTATCTCTGCTTTTTTGGCTTTAAAAGCCAAGAAAGCGGAGATAAAAATATCTCCCTATTACCAAGCTGTCGCTAACACCAGTTAGTGACAGCTAAAAGGAGATAGCGACCATCTTGGGCCCCGCTTTGCATGTCAGTGATACTTATCACTAATGACATGCAAAGCGGGCGTGCCAATCAATCAATCAATCAATCAGTGACACTTATTAAGCGCGCTACATACCCGTAGGGTCTCAAGGCGCTGGGGGGGGGGGGGGGGGGGTGCCGCTACTGCTCGAACAGCCAGGTCTTCAGCTTCTTCCTGAAGGAGAGGTGGTCTTGGGTCAGGCGCAGGTCGGACGGGAGGGAGTTCCAGGTCTTGGCGGCCAGGTAGGAGAAGGACCTTCCTCCTGTAGTCGCTCTTCGGATGCGGGGGACGGCGGCGAGGGCGTGGTTGGCTGATCGGAGGTGGCGTTTGGGAGCGTAGAAGTTGACTCGGCTGTTGAGGTAGCTCGGGCCTTGGTCGTGTAGGGCTTTGTGTGCGTGGGTGAGGAGGCGGAAGGTGATTCTCTTGTTGACGGGGAGCCAGTGAAGGTCTCTCAGATGTCCGGAGATGTGGCTGGATCGTGGGATGTCGAGGATTAGTCTGGCTGAGGCGTTTTGGATCCGCTGGAGTCTCTTCTGGAGCTTGACGGTGGTCCCGGCGTAGAGGGCGTTGCCGTAGTCCAGTCGGCTGGTGACGAGGGCCTGGGTGACGGTCTTCCTGGTCGCTGTGGGGATCCACCAGAAGATCTTCCGTAGCAAGCGTAGGATGTTGAAGCACGCCGAGGAGACGCTGTTGACTTGCCTGGTCATGGCGAGGGAGGAGTCCAGGATGAAGCCCAGGTTTCGTGCATGGTCTGTCGGTTTGGGTGCGGTGCCCAGGGCGGGAGGCCACCAGGAGTCGTCCCAGGCGGAGGGTGAGGAGCCCAGGATGAGGACCTCCGTCTTGTCCGAGTTCAGTTTCAGGCGGCTGGTCGTCATCCACTCGGCTACCTCTCTCATCCCTTCGTGCAGGTTGGCTCTGGCGGCGGCGGGGTCGTTGGTCAGGGAGAGGATCAGCTGGGTGTCGTCGGCGTAGGAGATTATGCTGAGGTGGTGTTTGCGTACGATGGCCGCGAGGGGGCTCATGTAGACGTTGAGGAGGGTGGGGCTCAGTGATGATCCTTGGGGGACGCCGCAGATGACTTCGGAGGCCTCTGACTTGTACGGTGGTAGGCGGACTCTCTGTGTTCTTCCGTCGAGGAAGGAGATGATCCATTCCAGCGCCTTGTCCTGGATTCCGATGTTGCTGAGGCGCCGTACTAGAGTGCGGTGGCAGACCGTGTCGAATGCCGCGGAGAGGTCTAGGAGGATGAGGGCCGCTGTTTCTCCATTGTCCATCAGGGCTCGGATGTCATCGGTGGCGGCGATGAGGGCGGTCTCGGTGCTGTGTTTGGCTCGGAATCCGGACTGTGAGGGGTCGAGGGATCCGTTCGTCTCGAGGAAGGCGGCCATCTGCTTGTTGACGGTCTTCTCGATGACTTTGGCTGGAAACGGGAGAAGCGAGATGGGGCGGTAGTTCTTGAGGTCGGTGGGGTCCGCTGTTGGTTTCTTGAGGAGAGCGCTGAGCTCGGCGTGTTTCCAGCTTTCAGGGAAGATGGCGGTGTCGAAGGAGGTGTTGATGATGTCTCGCAGGTGGGGTGCGATGACAGCGTCGGCTTTGTTGAAGACGTGGTGAGGGCAGGGGTCGGTCGGTGATCCGGAGTGGATGGAGTTCATCGTGCGGATGGTGTCTTCGGTGCTGATCGGGGTCCAGGCGTGGAGGGTGGTGGTGGGGGGGGTGGCTGGTCGGTCGTGGTGTGCGTTGGTTGGTTGTTGAAACTGCTGTGTATGTCCGTGATCTTGTTGTGGAAGTATGAGGCGAGGGAGTTGCAGAGGTCTTGCGATGGGGTGATGTCGTTGTTTCCTGCGCTGGGGTTGGAAAGCTCTTTCACGATGTTGAAGAGTTCCTTGCAGTTGTGTGCGTTGTTGTCCAACCGGTCCTTGAATGCTGTTTTCTTGGCGGCGCGGATCAGCTGGTGGTGTTTCCGGGTGGCAAGTTTGTAGGAGGTCCTGTTGTCCGTTGTCGGTTCCCTTTTCCAGACTTTCTCGAGGGCTCGGCAGTTCTTCTTGGAGCTCTTGAGTTCGTCGGTGAACCATGGGGCCTTCTTGCTGCCGGGTCTGCTAGGCGGGGTCCTCAGCGGGGCGAGTTCGTCCGCGCAGTTGCTGATCCACTTCGTGAGGTAGTCGGCGGCCTGGCTGGGGTTCGCTGAGCTGGCAGGAGGGTGTTGGCTCAGGGAGGTGGCGAGCTGGTCTGCTGTGATCTTGTTCCAGCTTCTGCGGGCGGTCTGTTGCTGGTGTTGGTGGGTCGTCGTTCTCTTGAAGGTGAAGTGGACGCAGCTGTGGTCCGTCCATTGAAGCTCTGTGGCGTGGCTGAAGTCGATGTCTGTGCTGGATGAGAAGACGGCGTCGAGTGTGTGTCCGGCGAGGTGGGTGGGGGTGGACACCAGTTGCTTGAGTCCCAGGTTGGCGAGGTTGTCGAGCAGGGTGCTGGTGTGGTGGTCGTTGTTGTTCTCCAGATGGAAATTGAGGTCTCCCAGGAGGATGTAGTCAGCGGAGGGGAGGGCATGCGGGCTGACGAAGTCGGCGATGTCCTCGCTGAATTGCGTGCGTGGTCCAGGGGGTCGGTAGATCAGGGTGCCTCTGAGGGTGGTGTTCGGGTTGGTGTGGATCTGGAAATGCAGGTGTTCGGCGCTGGTCAGGGTGTTGTCGATGCTGGTCGTGAGACGGATGGTGTTCCTGTGGATGATGGCGATGCCTCCTCCCATCTGGTTGGCGTTTCGGTCCCTCCGGACGATCTTGTAGCCCTCTGGGATAGCGATGGCGATGTCGGGAGCTGATGAGGCGTTCATCCAGGTCTCCGTGAGGAAGGCAACGTCAGGGGCTGTGGCGTCTAGGAGGTTCCAGAGTTCGATGGCGTGTCTGTGGACGGAGCGGGTGTTGAGCAGGATGCACTTGAGGTGGGTGCTGCTGGAGTTCGACTTGGCGGGTGCTGGTGCGGGGCTGGTCCGGTTGCAGGAGAACCTGCAGGCGTGGCAGCTGAAAGGTCCGTGGGTGCGTCTTGGAGTGGCTTGATGGCATTCTGGGAGTCGGCCGGTGTTGAGAGCGGTGAGGGTGGCGGCGGAGTACGTCAGGCGGGTCGGTCGGGGTCTTCGTGGGCCAGGGGTCCTGTGGGTCACACTCACCTGCGTCGCACGGTCGCCATTTAAGGCCAAGTGCACGGGTGGGCGGAGCAGCTGGGAGGCGGGAGCGGGGAGGGTTACAGAAGGCAAAAAGGGGCGGGGACAAGCGGCGGTGGCGGGAAGGGAGGGCGGGGGGCGTCGAGGTAGGCGGACAACAAGGAAGGAGGGCAACACGGAAGAAAATTACAATAAAGTACAAACAGGTATAAATGAACGCAAACAAACAGGGAAAAAGCAAGTTAATCTCAGACAAGCACAAATAACCGACAAAACAAGAAAAACCACTCGCAGCGGCGGGAGCCGGCAAAACGAGGCGGCAGCGAGGCAGAGGGCGGCAGGGGGCACACGCAGCAGCTGGTGGCCGTGCGGCGCGGGGGTGTCCCACAAGTGGGTCACACTCACCTGCGTTGCACGGTCGCCATTTAAGGCCAAGTGCGCGGGTGGGCGGAGCAGCTGGGAGGCGGGAGCGGGGAGGGTTACAGAAGGCAAAAAGGGGCGGGGACAAGCGGCGGTGGCGGGAAGGGAGGGCGGGGGGCGTCGAGGTAGGCGGACAACAAGGAAGGAGGGCAACACGGAAGAAAATTACAATAAAGTACAAACAGGTATAAATGAACGCAAACAAACAGGGAAAAAGCAAGTTAATCCCAGACAAGCACAAATAACCGACAAAACAAGAAAAACCACTCGCAGCGGCGGGAGCCGGCAAAACGAGGCGGCAGCGAGGCAGAGGGCGGCAGGGGGCACACGCAGCAGCTGGTGGCCGTGCGGCGCGGGGGTGTCCCACAAGTGGGTCACACTCACCTGCGTCGCACGGTCGCCATTTAAGGCCAAGTGCGCGGGTGGGCGGAGCAGCTGGGAGGCGGGAGCGGGGAGGGTTACAGAAGGCAAAAAGGGGCGGGGACAAGCGGCGGTGGCGGGAAGGGAGGGCGGGGGGCGTCGAGGTAGGCGGACAACAAGGAAGGAGGGCAACACGGAAGAAAGTTACAAAGAAGTACAAACAGGTATAAATGAACGCAAACAAACAGGGAAAAAGCAAGTTAATCCCAGACAAGCACAAATAACCGACAAAACAAGAAAAACCACTCGCAGCGGCGGGAGCCGGCAAAACGAGGCGGCAGCGAGGCAGAGGGCGGCAGGGGGCACACGCAGCAGCTGGTGGCCGTGCGGCGCGGGGGTGTCCCACAAGTGGGTCACACTCACCTGCGTCGCACGGTCGCCATTTAAGGCCAAGTGCGCGGGTGGGCGGAGCAGCTGGGAGGCGGGAGCGGGGAGGGTTACAGAAGGCAAAAAGGGGCGGGGACAAGCGGCGGTGGCGGGAAGGGAGGGCGGGGGGCGTCGAGGTAGGCGGACAACAAGGAAGGAGGGCAACACGGAAGAAAATTACAATAAAGTACAAACAGGTATAAATGAACGCAAACAAACAGGGAAAAAGCAAGTTAATCCCAGACAAGCACAAATAACCGACAAAACAAGAAAAACCACTCGCAGCGGCGGGAGCCGGCAAAACGAGGCGGCAGCGAGGCAGAGGGCGGCAGGGGGCACACGCAGCAGCTGGTGGCCGTGCGGCGCGGGGGTGTCCCACAAGTGTTAGCGACTGGGAACAGTCCCTAACATCGCTATCTCCTATTACCAACTTTTGGAGATATTCTTGCTAAGCGCGAATATCTCCAAAATCTAACACCTGCCCTGAGCAGTTCTTAGCCATGTTATCCAATGGGAGGTGGATAACATGGCTAAGAGCATTTGCTCGATAATACATGAATATCGCTGACTTTTCTGCGATAATAGCAAGGTTTATCTGCGATAAAAATCGCCGATGTGCGGCGATAATTTTTGTCTCTAAACAAATAAGAGACAAAAATTATCGCTAGTTGTTGGTAATATGCCCCCGAGTTTTTGCTTGCAGAAATCGGGAGGCGGGAGACTAGCACTGAAATCAGTAGTCACACGCCTGAATCGGGAGGGTTGGCATGTCTGAATTCTCTACAGCTGGGGCCATAAACTACATCCGCAGGGGTAGGTGATAGCCTAGGTCCGGCCTGGACAATCGGACACAGAGGAAGAGGAGTGTCAGAGGGTGCGGTAGTAAATAGGGTGAAAGAGAGGTGTCGGGAGGGCACAGGGTGTGATTCTCAGAGAAGAGCAGCGCAGATGGGGGGAAGTATATGGCCCATGCATGAGAGACAGAGCGGGGATGACCAGTGCGTGGGGGAGATGCTTGCGAGGGTGGGAAGCCATGCTGAGGATCGGCGGCGTGCAGAGAGTGGGCCTGGTCAAGGCATCTAAAATGGCTGCCGTGCACGACAAAATTGTGGCATTGGACAAAAAGGCAAGATGGCGCAGACAATGTTTTTCAATAAGGATTCATTTATAACAAAATATTTACTCGCAGTGACAAAATGGTGGTCAACACTTCCTGATTTCCATCGAATCGAACGTTAACAAACGTCACGCAGCAAAAAAAAAAAAAAAAAAAAAAAAAAAAAGCTCACGCACAGAGCAGTTTTTAACCATGTTATCCAATGGAAGGTGGATAACACGGCTAAGAGCATTTGCTGGATAATGCATGAATATCGCTGACTTTTCAACGATACTCATGCATTGTGGCCGATGTGCGGCGATAATATTTATCTCTAAACAATTAAAACGAAGCACAAAATGGCGAATTCCCGTTTCGCTACCAGTTTGCGGCCCAGTTTGCGGCCCGTGAAGCGCTTCTACCGTGAAAAATCATTTTTTTTTTCTTTTCCCCACGGGACCCTTTAATAACCCCAACAACATTCCTAGGGGGTCAAGAGGAGGATACCTTGCCCCCTTTCATTAAATTCCCCTTTCGTTTTTCACCTCTTCTTCTCTCTCGATCCTACCGAGAGACAAGATGGCGGCCGCTCCGGTCTGTTTAGAATGTTGACAGACACCGGAGAGCCAATCAGCTTTCTGCACGCAAAGTTCCGAAACGCGAAAAGTAAGCGGACCGGATCGCTGCCCGGAGCGCTGTTACAGATATATATCTTGATTTAAACGTTAATTTCTCAAAATCCACTGAAGCACATATATTGAGACCTAGCAAAGGCACATCGGGCTAACAGTCCCTACAATTTTGCCAAGTTTCGTGCAAATTAATTCAGCCGTTCGAGCTAAAAGTGAGTCCAACCGCCCTATGGAAAACTCAATGCAAAAAACGCGTTTTGGGACCCCCCTTTTTTCTCAGCCCCCCCTTGACGAAACCCCACCAAATTTTCAGGGGCTGCTCAGAAACAAAATGTGCCATTTTCCTGAACATTTCAGCCGATTCCGTCCACAAACGCCAAAGTTATTAGACATAGAATTTTCAGAAATCCCATAGGGAATTAATCCTAACTATATATACCTACTGGCGATAGCCAGTAGGTAATATATATATATATATATTTATATATATATATAGACATATAAACCTTTGAAATTCACTAAAAAAAAACATAGGTTTCAACCACGTTATAGTTAGGAATTAGCATTTAAAAAACCTTAGAAATTAATTGAAAAAACATAGGTTTCACACACGTTATAGTTAGGAATTAGCATTTAAAAAACCTTAGAAATTCACTAAAAAACTATAGGTTTAACACATGTTATAGTTAGCTGGACATTTCACTCATACAAAACCATTGAAATTCCCCCTGATGTCATCAGTGATGTCATTTGAGATGTCATCAGTGATGTCATGAGTGATGTCACTGACCATGTCATGAGTGACGTAATATTTGACATCATCGCATTGAATCTCCAGTATGCGCCAGGGGCATGCATTGCAGAAAGGTGTAATGAGGCCATGCCCCTTTTTTCACCTCTCTGCAATGCAGCCCCCGGGCGTGTTTGCAGAGTGGGAACTAATTCCCCTTGCATACTGGGGGTCCATGGGGGCCAACTAGCCCACCAGGAACCTTCAGTATGCGCCAGGGGGGTGCATTACAGAGAGGTATAATGAGGCCACGCCCCTTTTTACACCTCCCAGCAAGGCAGCCCCCTGGCACGTTTGCAAAGGGGGAACTAATTCCCCTTGCATACTGGGGGTCCATGGGGGCCAACTAGCCCACTTGAAATCTCCAGTATGCGCCAGGGGGGTGCATTGCAGAGAGGTGTAATGAGGCCACGCCCCTTTGTACACCTCTCTGCAACGCAGCCCATGGGCACTTTTGCAGGGGGGTAACTAATTCCCCTTGCATACTGGGGGTCCCTGGGGGCCAACTAGCTCACCAGGAACCTCCAGTATGCACCAGGGAGCTGCGTTGCTTTGCCCAGAGGGTGGCGGTCCCTGGGGCAGTGTGGGGGGGATTGGGGCTCCCCCACACTTCTTTATCACTATGCCCCCAGGATTTGGTCCCCCTGGGGGTTAATTGGAAAAAAAGCAGACCGGGTTTAAAAAAAATTATATTTTGGCCTTGGGGGTCCTTGTTGGACCACCTGAGCAGGCCTAGGGTGTCAGGGTATTTCTACCATGCCCCCTTTTTTGCGTTCTACATGTTTGTTTTTCTGCTTTTTTGTGCTTCGGTCTACCGAGCACAAGATGGCTGCCAACACTTCCTGGTTTGGAGTGTTCGCAGCCAATCAGCATGCATCTCGTGCTCGGGTAGGTCAGCGTACGTGCACGTATGTACGCGGATCCGTACGCGTACAGGTCCGCGTACGTATGCGTACCCTGCGATTTTTAAAAAAATAAAATTTTGGGGAGCCTTTAGGGGTCCTTGTGGGACCCCCTGGGCAGGCCTGGGGGGTCAGGGTGTTTCTACCCTGCCCCCTTTGTGTGTTTTGCGCACTTGTTGCACTGCTTTCTTGTGCCTCAGTGTTCCGAGGGACAAGATGGCTGCCAACGCTTTCTGGTTTGGAGTGTTGACAGGCAGTTGCCAACCAATTAGCATGCAGCTCGTGCTCGGGCAGGTACGCAGACCCGTACGCGGACAGTACGCGTACAGTGTGCGCCTATAGATATACTTATTATTTTACTTATGATTTTCTCAGGGAGTACTGAATAGATTTACACCATTTAACAAAAAGTGTGATCTGCGAACCGAACTGTACCTTTTTTGCCAAATTTGGTGTCATTCCATTCAGCCGTTCGGACTGTAGCCTTGGCTAAAGGTCATATGGAAAATTGCATGGGGAAAAAACGTTTTGGGACCCCCCTTTTTTCTCAGCTCCTGCTTCACGCATCACCCCCAAACTTTCAGGGTAGGAGTGGAGCAGGCCATTTTCTTGGAGAAATTCGCGAACATTCGTCCACCAGCGCCAAAGTTATTCCACATAGAATGTTGCGGATTTTCTGTGGAAACTAGGTCCTAACTATAACTACCTATATATATATATTCACTGAAAAAACCATTAGGTTATAGACCATATATAGTTAGGGATTAGCATTTACAAAACCTTAATTTACTCGCACAAAACCATTGAAATTCGCATATATAGTTAGTTGCACTAACTATATGACGCGCAGCCGCAATCCACTGCTGATGATGTCACATATTACATCATTCATGACATGGTCAGTGACATCACTGATGACATCACTGATGACATCTCAAATTACATCACTGATGACATCACTGATGACATCATCCAGTGACTGTGTGTTTCTGTAAAGTTTAAATATGTTTTACATATTGAAGAATGAGTAGATGTAGAAGTGTCTGGATGAAGGATTTAGTAGGTGCGTGACTGAGTGAGTGATTAAATGTGTCTCACTGAGTGCATGGGTTAGTGACTAAACTGTCTTAATTTGTGCATCATTATGTCTGTTGTTCTGTAAACTGCTACATGTGTTGATCAGTAGCTATATGAGTAACTATATGGGTTATTGAATGATTGTCGAAGTATTTGTATGGGAGACTGAGTGTGCGTGTGGCTGGCTGGGAGATGTGTGACTCTGTGCAGATCAATGTGTTCTTGTATCAATGATTGTATAAGAGAGTAAGTATGTGTTAGTATATGTTTGAAAATGTAAGGTACTCTATGTTTAACTGTATTGATTAGAAAATGGAAGTGTGATTTATTCTTTACAGGACTGACTAGGTGTGTGAGTAACTCCATGGATGAGTGGCAGAGTGTGAGTGTCTGTATTGGTGTATGAGTGCATATGATAGTGTTGTAAAGATGAGTGATTGTATGTATGATTCTATGGGTGAATGAGTGAATCTGTGTGTAGACATAGGAATCAGTGAGTGCATATGTAGTAACTAGTATTGGTGTGTCGATGGTTTAAAAAATTATATTCAGTATTTTTCACTGGATGTAACAGAGGTTATATTAAAGTGTGAGGAGATGCATTGTATTGTCACATGAATGAAATCATCAGTGATGTCATCAGTGATGTCATTTGAGATGTCATCAGTGATGTCATTTGGGATGTCATCAGTGATGTCATCAGTGATGTCACTGACCATGTCATGAATGATGTAATATGTGACATCATCAGCAGTGGATTGCGGGTGCGCGTTATATAGTTAGTGCAACTAACTATATATGCGAATTTCAATGGATTTGTGTGAGTAAATTAAGGTTTTGTAAATGCTAATCCCTAACTATATATGGTCTATAACCTATGGTTTATTCAGTGAATTTTCAAGGTTTTGTAAATGCTAATTCCTAACTATATATGGTCTATAACCTATGGTTTTTTCAGTGAATTTCAATGGTTTTTTAATAGCAAACGCTGTAAAATGTCAAGTACGTGGTAGGTAAAAACATTTTCGCATTTATGCACGCTGATGTGCTTTGAACGCTGCCCCCCCCTCTTTTCTTTTAGGAGTATTCTCTCTTAGCAGATAGTGAAGTGTAGGTAACACATGCCTTTGCCCCCGTTGTAATCCGTCGTGCCTGCTTCCCTCTCCATTTGATTGATTGTTATCCTAGCATTTATTGTTTTGGAATTGGTTCTCTTTGGTTCATTCTATATTTACAAACAAGCACAGAGTCACAATACTCTTTTAGTCTTTGCAGATAGTGAAAAATCGTTAAAAAAACAAAAGGAATCAAGCAAAATCATTAGGCCACTAATGGGATCTCTTTTTGACCTCGCTAAAATAGAAACATTATGAACAACCCCTCATGACAAATACAAAACTAGTGAGAGGAACTGAGCTCGACACCATGATGGCTGCAAGACAGCTCGGCTCCGCCGCCCACCCCACCCAAAATAACAACAAACACTATGCAAATATTATACATATATACAACACACCAGCAAAGTAACAGGGTAAAACGTTTTATTAAATAACTATTTACATGGCAGCCTGCTGCAACATCGATCCAAACAAGCCTTTGTATTTTGGGCTAAAAAAAAACAATCAATAGTAAGATTTTTAAAAAAACCTTTATTGCACATTATCAGCAAACAAATACGGGCCTACAACCATCCGGCCGGCCTCGACATCTTTGAAGCAAAGTAGCAAGTTATGCAGCAGCTCAGTAGTATCTTAATACAAAATAGCAAGCAATTTGAGTTACACTGACTAGTATCGCACTACCGAGAAACAGGAGAATTTAAGGTACATTTTTTTTTTTTTTTTTTTATTATATTGTAAAGTGTAGGAACTAGGAAGGATCAGAGTCCATACATTCCACCAAGGACACGAGTGGGCCATGTTTACCAGGAAAAGTCCAGCCGAAAGAGCATAATCAAAATGGCGGCAATGTAATAATCCGAAAGGAGAAACAATCACAAAGCATGGTGCCTGCCAACCGCTACCCCACACAGAACCACCCTACTGACCCGAAGAAAAACAGGAAAAGGAAAGAGTGTAAGAATAAGAGAGAAAAATAAGGCCCATAGAAACTAAAACGGACAAAATAAACCCCCCCCTACCCCCTACCCTACACGCATGCAGAGGCTATGGCCTACCCCCCTAGCAGTGTGCCTGTCGCCCAAAAAAGAATACCCGAAATACAGACGCTGAAAGAAAAGAAAGAAAGAAGGAATCATATAAAACCGGAGGAGGGCCATACATATCTACTCAAAACTACCAACATGTACATTTCTGGCCGCCCATCCCCAGACCCCATAACCAAAATAAGACCAATGCTCAATTCCCCCGGCTATCCATCATCATCCCAGCAGTGCGAGCAACAACAATCTAGAAAAGAGAGGAGACATCCTCAACCTTGCCCCCTGCGGTTCGGTACAGCGACGTAGTCCAGCTGCATAGTAGTCATCTTGGATGAAGTAAGCGAACGGGGTGACCACATCAGAGTAGGACGCTGGCCACCAAAGTCTATCCGACTCATAGTCATGTGTTTATCAGTGGTACAAGAAGACGCAACGCACAGCAGTGATCCTCCAAGGTCGGCCGGCCCAAGTAGTAGCAACCGCTCCAGGATAAGATAATGAGTTATGCCAATAGTCCCCAAAGGAGTCACTAGACATGGCGCCCGGAGACGATTCCCCAGCCATTTCACAGATCCATGAACACCAGATCTCTCCAAGGATGTTTCAGCCGGCACCTCAGCAGTAGCAAAATCCCGCACCCCCAACGCATCCGTGTTCACCGGGGCAGACAAACCACAGTAGTCAGACACAGGGTGTGGCACAGTGTCCCGCATAGGGCAGCTCTAAGGGTACCTAGAGCGCCCAAAATATCGCTAACCATCATGGGTGCCTCAGGGAGAAAGGACGCAGCAGTCCCCTGCACACGGGGCGCACAGACGTGTAACAGACCAGGAAGCTGGCCGCCAGCACCTCCAGCAGATAGCTGATCACCCCGCCGGCACTCCTCGTAGCACAGCTAGTCTGGGGGCACAGGGGCAGCACACTCCGTTCCTACACCCCACACGGTGTCAAAGTTGCTTGGACAGTCGTCCGTATCTTCAGCCGCAGCCCGGGGTCTTCACATTCAGGTGCCGAATGCTCAATCACTAAAATGGCGCCCACCACAGCGCTCAGGGAGACAAAGTAGCGAGCGGAGCCGTCCACGGGCTGGGGAGACGACACACTGTATCTCTCTCAGCGGCGGTTCACAAAGCCTGCGGGTTAGCGGAACAAGATAGGATTTCCGCTGCAGAGAACACAATGCGGCAGCTACATTCCACCAGCTGGCTCCGCCCCGCCTGCAATGGCCGCTGTTGTTGTGCTCAGGGCCGGCCGCACCCGGGGAACAAAGACCCGGTCACCGCTGTGGAGCACCAGGAGGAGGCGAGGGCGCCCCGTCACCTCCACTGCAGGGATCGTACAGGAGAGAACACCGTTGGAACCGGGTTCGCCTCCCGATTCCGATGACACCACTTAAAATCAGGATCGCCAGCAGGATGGGGCGGAATATGGGAGAGCGGCAAGAGGGTCGGCGGAGCCGAGGAATTAGGCGGCCATCATGGGTGCGGGCTAGGCTCCTCCCTTCAATAGTAAGATTTTTATAGGTGAGTGTAGGTTCATTGTTTTCCATCCACAAACTAAAAGCCTGGAGTTGGAGTGAAAGAACAATAACTAGGTAAGACGGAAGGCAGAGGTTGTGGGAAGGACTCTGGATATGGTATGTTGCTTGGTCCCTGAGATGCTTCGATGTCACTGCCTTGCATAAATGGCATAAGTCCTGGATGTTGGGTGCCATAGTTGAGGGTTCGGAGCAGCGCTTGTAACACTGTCTGAAGCTTATTTGCACCTGCTGCAGCTTTACTATTCTCAAAGTAAGTGGGGGCTGTTTGTGGACCTGACTGCATTGGAAAACAATGTGATGCTGGGCCTCCCTGAACAGCTTGACGGAGGCCCCCGAGATAATTGCGCCTGCTCCACACCTTGTCCCACAATCCGTTTGACCTGAAGACACGTCCTGTGGTGCCCTGGTCCGACCATCACATATACCTGTGCCAGGAGACGGCGTGGGGTGCAGTAGAAGGGAGAGGTGGCACGAACGAGCCTCCCCAGGTGGAGGTTTCTCAGCTACACCCCAGCGCTTCACTCGACCAGCTGACTTGCGCCCGCTCTTGCGACAGTGCTTCGCTCGGCCGGCTGAATTGCGCCTGCTCTTGCTATTACAACGTCTCACCCGCCATCCAACGGAATTGCACCCAATCTTGCGGTACAGCGACAGGTGGCTGCTACGGAGCTCCCGAAATGGAGGTCGACTCCACAGACTTGGGCCTGGCCTGCAAAGATGGCTCTGGGCAACCGTGGAACTCGGACGCTTGACTGCTAGGTCATGGGCCCCATTCCAAAAAGAGTCCACTCAGCCTTGAAGATTCTACAACAGTCACCGGGACCCCCGACTCCCGTAAACTTTTGGTGGGGAGCGACTGCCATGATTGCTCGCGGAATGGCCACAACGTAGCCACGAGATGGTGGTGCTCTCATGCTGACGCCAGCTTCAGTCTGAAACATCCAGAAACACTGTAGATTACCAATTCGTCCAGTTCCGGTGGAGCCCCAACGTGACCCGGTAGAGAAGAACTTGCCCTCCCCTCTTTGATTGATGGTTCTTGTTGCCTGTCCCTTCTCTTGTCATTTAACAGAACTTTTTGGACTGCTGAAAGGGGTTGTGTTCCGACCGCTGGATGGTGGAGACATTTTGACTATATTCTGGACCTGCGTTGTCGCGGAATGCGTCATATGGCGCGCCGCGTTAGCGCACCCGGAAGTGGTCCGGTGCGCGAGGCACAGCTTCCCGGAAACGATCCAGAGCGCGGCGCGCAGCGCGTAACGTAAGCATAACAGGTCATGTGACTTGTTAATAAAACTTTTCATTGGTTCATTTTACTTTTGTTATTCTAATGATGAAAGGCTTGGTCATATGACCTAAAAATATCACTTTTCATTGCTTTCCAACATTTTTGTTTTCCCAAATAATGAAAGCCCCACCTTTTTTTTTCTCACTCTGACTTGTAAAGCAAAGGACCCAGATGCATTTACAGTTTATCACTAACAATGTTCCAGGCTAATGTATTATCCCGGGAAATTTACAACTGTCCTGCAAGTAAAATATTCCTATTTCGAGAAAAAGGGGGTTTCTTCGTCCCATGAGGGAGCCGTTGAACAAAAGAGGCTCGGCCTGCTGTCTTAGTCGCTGATAGGCATGAATATCGGATTCTTATCGATCACTTTATGTTGCAGGAGTGGAAAACACAACAGCCCTTGACCATTTATCTTTACTGCGTTCCTGCCTATTATACCTTTTAAGCGTCATGTAATCGGGCTGCTTTATTGCACTTGCCTTTTACTGATTCGAAAACAGTGGCTATTATTCAAAACTTTACCAAAAAAGGTACTACTACCATGTTTTGTTTTAAAAACCTTTATTGTGAAAATGTCTTTATACAAATACGGGCCTATAACCACGTTGGCTGGCCACGGAGCAAACTGGAATCGTATATGATGAGGGGACGTAACGAGCGGGCCATTAGGTTGCAAGAACTAAGGTGTCTAACAGTAGCGAAATCGGTGGACGTACATTTTATAATTAAAATACGACAGGGTCAGTTCCCATAAAAGTATCTAGATATACATTTGCGGGCAAGAATCATGGGTGACGTTAATTCGAACTTTCAATAGTACAGTAATCAATAACACATCAGAACTTAATATCAATAGGGATGTCCAAATGTTCAATCAATTCTCATCCCCGCCCGCTATGTGCTTCAAAACTGCATACGTATCTCGTGATATCAAGGTTGGGTAACCAGTACACAACAAGGAGTTACGAGTCCCATTTATACCGGCGCCATTTTGTGCGAGGCCGAACAGGTCCAGGATATAGTCAAAATGTCTCCACCAACCAGCGGTCAGACCAAACACCTTTCGGCAGTCCAAAAAGGTTCCGTTAAATGACAACAGAAGAAATAGACAACAAGAACAATCAGTCAAAAGAGGGGACGCTTTCGTGAATGGGGCCCATGCCCTAGCAGGCAAGCGTCCGAGTTCCTAGGTGTCCCAGGGCCATTTTAGTGGACCAGGCCCAAATCCAAAGAGCTGGCCACCATTTTGAGAGTCCTGTTGCAGCCGGCTATTGCTGCACCACAAGAGTAACCGCAATTCAGCTAGATGGCGGGTGAGTCACTGTACCGCAAGAGCGGGCGGAACTCAGCTGGATGGGGGGTGAGGCACTGTGCCGCAAGAGCGGGCGGAACTCAGCTGGAAGGCTAGTGAAACGCTAAGAGGCGCCCCACTGCAGATGAGGTGCCTCCACCTGGGGAGGCGGGAGAGGCCCGTTTAAGCCGCCCCCCCTAACCCCACCCAGGCACCCCACGCCGTCTTTCGGCGCAGCATTGTAGGATGACCACACCAGTGAAACTTGCTGGACACCATCTCGGTGCCATCCGGATCTCGACGCGTTGTGCTGCCTTCGGCCTATTTGCACATCGGTCCGCTAATGACGCCGCCTCACAGGCCAACGGATTTTGTAGGCTTTTTATAGCCCAAAACCGCATAACAGGTCATGTGACTTGTTTATAAAACTTTTCATTGGTTCATTTTACTTTTGGTTTCCTAATGATGAAATGCTTGATCATATGACCTAAAAATAACACTTTTCATTGGATTTAAACATTTTTTTTCCCCAAACGATGAAAGCCCCACCTTTTTTTTTCTCACTCGGCAATCCAAAAAGATTCCGTTAGATGACAACAGAGGGGACAGGCAACAAGAACCATCACTCAAAAAAGGGGAGGGCAAGTTCTTCCCTAACGGGTCACATTGGGGCTCCACCGGAACTTGAATTGATAGTCTACAGTGTTTCTGGATGTTTCAGACTGAAGCTGGCGTCAGCATGAGAGCACCACCATCTTGTAGCTCCGTCGTGGCCATTCCGCAATCATGGCTTTCCAGACAGACTATGGTATGGACATTTTAGTGGACCAGGCCAAAATCCGAAGAGACGGCCGCCATTTTAAGAGTCCTGTGGCAGCCACCTATCGCTGCACCGCAAGAGTGGGCGCAATTCTACTGGATGGTGGACGAGACGCTGTAGCCGCAAGAGCGGGCGGTAAACAGCTGAATGGCGGATGAGGCACAGTGCAGCAAAAGCGGGGGAAAACTGCTGATTGGTGACTGAAACGGTAAAAGAGCGCCCCACTACAGCAGACGAGCCTCCACCTGGGGAGGCCCGTTCACGCGGCCTCCCCCCAACCCCCCCCCACCCCCGGGGCGCCCCACGCCGTTTTTCGGTGCAGCATTGTAGGATGCCAAGACCAGTGCGGCAAGTAAAGGACAACACCTGGGTGCCGTCCAGATCTCGGCGCGTTGTGCTGCCTTCGGACTATTCGCACAACAGACCGCTACTGACGAGACACAGTGCAGGAAAAGCGGGCGGAAAACCACTGAATGGCAAGTGAAACGCTAAAGGGGCGCCCCACTACAGCAGACGAGCATCCACCTGGGGATGCCCGTTCACGCTGCCTCCCCCCCCCCCGGGGCGCCCCACGCCGTTTTACGGAGCAGCATTGTAGGATGCCAAAACCAGTGCGGCAAGTAAAGGACATCACCTGGGTGCCGTCCAGATCTCAGCGAGTTGTGCTGCCTTCGGACTATTCGCACAACAGACCGCTACTGACTATTGTTGCTTCTGTTTAAAAAAATTTTTTTAACGTGTTTACTGTTTTTGGTGCGTTGTATATATTTATACGTTATTAAAGTGTTATAATCCTACTACTTTGTTGGAGTGCTATATATTTTTAATGTGACACATAATTGTGAAGACTTTGATGTACAAAAAGGCATCCCTGGAATCTTCCGCTTCAGGTTCGGTCCCACACACCCTCACAGTGAGAATCACCTCCCCAATCACAATACAGGATCGTTATCAGATAGTAGGAACGCGTGTGGTGTGACGGATATCATCGGGTGGGGGCCTTGATCTACTATAACTCCTTTGAAGAGGGGTGATTTTTTACAGTTGAGGCCATAAACTACATCCGCAGGGCTAGGTGATAGCCTGGGACCAGCCTGAACAATCAGACACAAAGGAAGAGGAATGTCAGAGGGTGCGGTAGTGAATAGGGTGACAGGGAGGTGTCGGGCGGGCACAGGGTGTGATTCTCAGGGAAGAGCAGCGCAGATGGGGGAGGTTTATGGCCCATGCATAAGACAGAGAGCGGGGGTGACCAGTGCGTGGGGGAGATGCTTTCGAGTGTGGGGAGCCATGCTGAGGATCGGCGGCGTGCAGAGAGTGGGTCTGGTCAAGGCATCTAAAATGGCTGCCGTGCATGACAAAAGTATGGCATTGGAAAAAAAAGCAAGATGGCGCAGACAATGTTTATCAATACGGATTAATTTATAACAATTATTTTTAACAATATATTTACTTGCAGTGTCAAAATGGCGGTCAACACTTCCTGATTTCCTTCAAATCGAACGTTAACAGACGTCACGCAGCAAAAAAAAAAAAAAAAAAAACGCTCACGCGCAGCCGCTGGCAGACAAGTATCAACATATATAAGCATCCTCAGCCACCCTCAGAAAACATAGGGGGTCAGGATACGTCTCCCATACCCCCTTATACCCATTTCTCACATTGTTTTTCCTCCATCTTGTAATTTAAATAAAACGAAACACAAAATGGCGAATTCCCGTTTCGCGTTTTCGCGAACCGGAAAGCGCTTCTACCGCAAAAAATCAATTTTTTTTTATTTGCCCCACGGAACCCTTTAATAACCCCAACATCATTCCTAGGGGGTCAAGACGGGTCTACCTTGCCTCCTTTCATTAAATTCCCCCTTCGTTTTTCTCCTCTTCTTGTCTCTCGATCCTACCGAGAGACAAGATGGCGGCCGCACCGGACTGTTTAGAATGTTGACAGACACCGGAGAGCCAATCAGCTTCGCTTGCAAAGCTCCGTTACACGGAGCGCTACCCGGGACGCTGTCACAGATATATCTGTTTTTTAAAATGTTAATTTCTCAAAATCCACTGGAGCACATATATTGAGACCTAGCAAAGGCACATCGGGCTAACAGTCCCTACAATTTTGCCAAGTTTCGTGCAAATCCATACAGCCGTTCGAGCTAAAAGTGAGGCCAAATGCCCTATGGAAAACTCAATGTTAAAAATGCGTTTTGGGACCCCCTTTTTTCTCGGCCCCCCCTTGACGATACCCCCTCAAATTTTCAGGGGCTGCTCAGAAACAAAATGTGCCATTTTCCTGAAAATGTTAGCCGATTCCGTCCACAAACGCCAAAGTTATTAGGCATAGAATTTTCAAAAGGTCGTAACCGGTGTCAAGATCCCTAACCCAGACATGTCCCCCTCCCTTGTGAGGGGCGGCACGGAGGCATACCTCCAGTGCAAATACCAATTTCCCTTGACTTGACGGGGGCCCCAGTAAAACTCGACGCCACTTAAAGGTCGTACGAGGCTCGTGTGAGGTATCTAGAAGGTAGCGTAGACCCCCCCCCACACAACTTACCACATCTGCCGTCGCAGACGTCCTGGCCCCGGGAAATTTCCCAGGAGGGGGCTGTAACCCCTCCTACCCATGAAGGGGCCTTGACCGCCTTCCCTTTCCTTTCGGCGACCCATCCTTAGAAGGGACCGCCTCCCCGTTGAGGGGCCAATGGCCACCTCCCCCGAGCGCCCCCATCCGTAATGGGTAACGCCCACTCATAGGGATCTTCCAATTAGTGCTCACCGATCATGACCTTACCGCCACAGGTCCGGATAGTTGACCGGCTATCCGGACCCCCCACCAAACTCCTATCTAAAGGTCATGTTTCAACATCTTTAGCCAAGCTATGAAGTCTCCTATGAGTAACTCATTCCCCACCCGAGACAAATGAACACCGTCCCCCAAATACATACTGTCATTATTAATACACCCATGCGAAATAGAATGCAGTGCATTGGACCGGAACAACCTACTCACTTTGTTATTAATTTTTCTCACCGAGTGATTTAAAGCAGAAACAGAAATAGCCCCCCGCCACACTTTTCGTGGGATCATATGGGACCATGCAATTGTGCACCCCGGAACTCTCCTCGCTAACCAACTTACAGTGGAAAGCATCGCCTCTAGGAGAAGTCGTCTACCAGTGGTGACCAAATCATTGCCCCCAAGATGTACTATGACTACAGACGGCGGTGACCTCGTCCGCCCTAGCAAACCCTCGAAAAATGATTTAAACTGGTCAATACAGAGACCGCCCTTTCCGTAGAAGGACACACTGTACCCGTATTCCCCAGCCATGTGCACCATGTCACCTGCTTTGAATACGTCCGCGGCACGCCTCACGTATGAGTGGCCCACGACCCACACCTCCTTTTTCACAGCCGGTGATGTCTGACCGCTGTCCCGGTGTTGGGTCGACTGCATAGTCCGCCCGCCTCGTAGGCTTGCGTAACTGAAAACCAAACAAAAACAAGAAGCGTGAGTACATCATTACAGCTTCACAACATGTGCAAACGCACATACCTTTTATAACAATTGGAGGACCAACGCCCCACACGTTTGACTTGTTCTACATTCAAACCCCTGGCTGTAGCCTCTGTTGCAGCCCCTATCCGAAAGGAATGGGTCCCAAACTCGCCCGGGTTCAAGCCCGCAGCTGTAATTGACATCGCAAGCACCCGCTGAAACTGAAACCTTGTCAGTGGGGTGGCGTCCGCGTGTCTCAACAAGGTCCCCCCCCATGATGCCACCCTTCGTGTCAAATAATCCTCTAAACACTTCACTGGGCACATGGCCGACCCGGGAATCCTGTGTATAATTATGCAGTCGCCCATCCCGCTTTGATCGGTCTTGGACCTTACAAACGAGACAGTCATCGTCTCCCCTCTGATCTGAACGTGCTCTGCGCACAACCCTCCAGTAACATCCTGCTTATTCCTCGCCACTAATTCGCTTACCCGCATAGCTCCATGAAATGCCAGCGTAAAAGCGGCTCGGAATAACACTGTCTCAAAGTGAGATGAACATGTTGTAGGGAGTCTGGATAATAGCTGGGCCAACCTGTCCAAACCTATCGGGCGCCTCTCGTCTACTCTGCGACCCTCAAGGCGTTGCCACCCTCGTAGCGCTTTTTGCACAGTGAAAGACGCTGTCGGGTCCTGTATCCCATGAGCCCTAGCAACAAAGGAAATGGCAGCCCGATGCCTCAGGGCCGTGGCCACCGATTTTCCCGCCCGATGTAAAGACATCAGAAAGTTCACTACCCATTCCTCTTGCCCCCAAAGCTCATTCCTAGCAGTCCCCAAAAAGGCTAAATAGGAAAGGAACGCCCCTTCATATGCCTTCCTCGTCCTGGGTGCTAAACTCTCTCCCACGAGGTTACGAAGTTCGGGGCACCGAGAGACCAGAGAGCTTCGGGAAAGGGTGCTGGCTCCGGGTCCGCTGTGGGAAGAAAACCCCAGAAAGGCTGCATACGAAGACGAGAAAGGGCATCAGCCGCCTGGTTCATTATCCCCGGGACGTGTCTTGCTTTGAAAAGCACATTCAATTGCATACATAATAATACAATTTCCTTGAGCAGTCTCAAAATCCATTTGCATCGTGCTTCCTGGCTATTGATACACTCAACCACGGTCATATTGTCAGACCAGAACACTACAGAGTGATCTCTGAACCCTTCAGGCAACGTTCTCAGGGCCACCAAAATGGGGAAGAGTTCCAGGAAGGCAATGTTACTTGTCAGCCCACTGTCTCGCCACCATGCCGGCCATTTTTGTGCCGACCATCGAGTACCGAAAATGGCACCAAAACCTATACTCCCTGCCGAATCTGTCCATAGCCCCAGTTCCTCAGAGGACACGGCCGGTTTGTTCCAGACGACTCGACCATTGAAATCCGCCAGGAATGCCAACCAAATGCGCATATCCTGGCGGACCTCGGCCGAGAGCCTTGTGCGATGATGGCCCTCCTTCAGTCCGACCATGGCTTGAGCGATCGAACGGGAAAAGGGGCGGGCCATTGGTATAACTCTTAGGGCAAAATTCAACTGCCCCACTAACTGCTGTAATTGATGCAGCTTAACCTTAGCTTCACTCATACACATTTGCAGGGATGCCCTGAACTTTAACACTTTATCACCTGGTAAACGGAAACAACCTTCTCCGGAGTCTAACTCGATCCCCAGAAACTCGAGGCAAGTCGAAGGACCCACCGTCTTACCTGGTGCCAATGGCACGCCAAAATGATTCATTAAAACACAAAATGCAGCCAAAGCTTGCCCACATTCCGGATCCCCGGCTGCCCCCAGGAACAAAAAATCATCGAGATAATGCATCACATGTTGGAAACCCGTCTTTTTAGTAAAGACCCATTGTAGGAAACTACTGAATTTCTCGAAATAGGCACAAGAAATAGAGCATCCCATCGGCATACACCTATCCATGTAAAACTGACCCTGAAACATGAAACCCAGTAGACGCTGATCGTCTGGATGTACCGGGAGCAACCGGAACGCTGACTCGATATCAGATTTTGCCATCAGCGCCCCGGGCCCCAGGCGATTCAAAATGGCCACGGCCTCATCGAAAGATGCGTACCGTACCGAACACATTTCCGGGTCTATCGCTTCGTTTACGGAAAGACCACGTGGGGCTGACAAATTATGTATCAGCCGAAACTCACCCGGGTCCTTCTTGGGGACCACTCCTAACGGCGAACAAACAAAGTTAGCCACCGGGGGTACACTAAACGGTCCGGCGACCCGACCTCGAGTAACCTCCTTCCGGATCTTGTCCTGTACCACGGTCGTATGCTGCAAGACCGATATCTGATTTTTGCATTTTTTCACGCCCTAAAAGTCCCCTACTGGGATGCGGAAACCATATGAAAACCCGTTCCGCAACACCCCAGCAGAAGTACGATCCGGGTATTCACTGAGCCAGGGAATCATTGCCAAGGTATCAATCGGGGTAGGTAAAGGCGCCCCTCGGACTATGTTAGACCTGTTTGGCACCTCCTCTACCCCCGTTATCACCCGTTTTGGCTCTGCACGTGGACTCAGGATGGGATGATTGCCCACACCCACTACATTCGTGTCTAAATTTGCACGATCCCTGGGGCCTAGTACATTTACCCCTGTTAAACCCCTTTTTTACCTGCATTACCGGTAGGCCTCGAGTGATTGTCGGTACCCGTACTTGATCGAAAGGGCGTCCCCGCATACTGACGGGAGGATTCGCCCGCGTTACTCCCTACTAATGGTACTTTCAACATACCAGTATCCTTCATTTTTGACCAGGACACAGAATCATAACAATCCCACGTTAAGTTTTTATCATGTTCTTTCGCTTTTCTGAAAAGATTATCATAGCAAAACCAATGATTACCCTCGTGTGATACCGAGTACCCCATGATCCGTGACTGATAACTCGGCAATTCGGGTAGCAATTCAGGCCTTCGTTCTCCCAAGATCGATGTGAAAATCCCCCACGCCTTGCCCCAATTGCCAATGTTTTCATTAACCTTAAAGGCGGCCATCTTTGCGCGCCAAACACTCGGATGCATGAGGTCCTTCTGACTTTTAACATGCTCCATCTCATAATGATCAGTAAGCAAGGAGAAGATGTTTACATATTCCCCTGCCCATATCTTTTCTTTAATAGCTAAAGGGACATGCTGACCCAACCTCTCCCTTCGAGAGGGTGCCGACTCTTCCCTCGCAATCGGCAATGGCCGCTTACCTGAACCGGACGCTGTCTCTGCGACTAAAACCGTCCCCTGTGGCTTCTCTACGGCCGTGACCGGCGTGGACACCCTCGCTGCTTCTCGAGTTTCCCGCAGTTGCTTCATTAACACCTGCGCATCGACAGCCGTGGCGCCCTCGCCACCTTTACCCAACCACGCTGCTAATTGTGCTGCCAGCTCGGGCGGCATATCTTCCCCGGACACGGGGGTGACCACCACGGGAATCGGATTCCCTTCCTCCGGCACAGGAGTGGGTGCTTCGAGCGGGACACAGGGACCCGGGATATCTCCCCCAGCTGCTCCCCTCCTGGGCCTCTTGCCTTTTCCTCCCGGGGCCGTTCCCTCCAAAGGACGTTTCGGGCCCCCTTCCTCATTTTTATCCATTCGCTTCTTCAGGTCGGTCACCTCTTTCATGAGAACACGCAGCATCTGGTCGGTAGTCATTCGTTTTCCCGCCTTCTTCGGCATTCTCCAGCAGAGTATCTAGAAAACAAACAAGAGGATTACAACGCTCAAAATTGGCTCTTCGTTCCGTCTCGAGCTCACGTGCAGCGAGGAGGTGCAGCTTCAGAGCACAGGAACAAGAGGATGCCTTCTGGTCTTGTTTCTCCTTTTATCCGTCTTCAGGGCGGGCGTAAACCCGCCCCTGCCTGCCCCAAGGGCGTGGCCAGCCGCGTTAGTGTCTAGGCCAACCCACTCGAGGGCGGGAAAAGGCGCGCCCCGGCTACGCCGCTTCGGGCATACCAGCCGAGACTCGCCTCCCGCCCAAGATGGCTTCCCGGGGGGATCGTGGTACTCTGCCATACGTTCGGGGGGACCGATTGGTTGCCCCTTTCCATAATTGAAGTTTAACCATATATTAACGTTGCCAATGCTTCCTAGGCACTTCCTGGTATCTAATGCGTAAGCAGTTTAAACACTGGTTGTACTTTCACTGGTGTCAGCTGCAGAAGATCACCGAAAACAATGATGTGTTTGCCACCAAATAACACATGATACTCTGTTTTAAGAACTTCCTGCATTCTCAAATGCACAAAGGCAAGCATGACATTGGAAACCATGCTTACTTCGTCAATGATAAGAAGTTTCATCTTCTTCAGGACTCTAGATACTTCACAACAAGCATCTCCCGATAACTTGTGGTATTGTAATTTGTTATCATGCTCCACTGGCAGCATCAGTAGCCGATGCAAAGTAATACCTTTAATATTATGTGCTGCCAGTCCAGTTGGAGCGGTGACAACACAAGACAGTGATGACTCAGTCCTTTTCTGCAGATAACATGAAATTGCTTTAATGAGGAAACTTTTTCCAGTTCCTGCTTCTCCCCTCACGTACAGTCGGACAGGCTTCAACGACGTACATGAGCACTCTTTCTTCTCATGACTTAATCCATGATCAATTTGGCTGGTAACTTCGTCATATATTTTCCTCTGCTCAACGTTGAGTTGTCTTTCCAAATCTTCTAAGTTAACCGCATCCTCCTGAGCATGTGCCATGGCTCTTTCCACTTCAATCATGGCAGTGGCAGCTTCATTTTCGATAACTGGTCCTCCTATTGCATCCTGACTCAATGAAACAGAACTCTGACTGTCCTGAGAACTGTCTCTAGCAATCTTGGCTGCAATTGTTGCTTCCTGCTCGATTTCTGCATTCAACATTTCTAGATATTTTGGAAAAACATGACATTCTATGGACTCCTTGGCTGCATTGAAAGAGTCTTCATAACAGAGGAAATCTCCAAACAGTTCCTCTTCTGCACGCCAAGGCTTGAAAAGTTGCAAAAGAGCTAAATAGAAAAACTCTTTTCTTTCTGGAGATTCGCAATCCAATTTTCGATTATTTACCAATAGACATTTTTTTTGCTTGACCAGACATCCCTCACTTCCAATTACAGCATACACTCCTTTATCAATAGCTTCTGTGATGTTCCTCTTGAAAATGTAATTTTGTAGAACCTCATACAGACAAACATTCTCCAGGTGACTGCTTCTATTTGGATAATATGTATCCAACATGTTGGTCTTCAAAATATCTGTACTGCTTGGCTCCTTCTCCGCCAACTACTCAATTTCCCGTACAGGTTTCAGAACTCAATTATGCGTTGCAGCAAGACCAAGACTTGCCCAAATGATACTCCTAGATTTGGCATAGAGACTTGCTGAAGATAACCGGTCAGAACATTCGTAAGCTCCGATTTCTCGAAGCGACAACATCTTCAGACTGAAACTGTACAACTTCTTACTGAGGCTCTTTTCATGGGAAATGTCCTCCCACATATCCTTGAGTTCTGTCTTTTCTTTTTTTGTGATGTAAGACGTCACATACCGAGCCACAGCCATACAGTTGTCAGGCACAAACTGTATATCCATGTTGGCATTTCACATGGACAAAATCACTGGGTTGTAGTCATTGATGTTCTTGGACTCTTCGTTTCTTTTCAAATTGTATGTATTTTTGGGTGAGTTCCTCGTCACATTATGTCGCAGCGAAGACATCAAATTGTTCACTCTTCCTTTAGATATCACCGATCGTGGAAATCCAAAACGACATTTTGTATAGTACTTGTTCTTGTTTCTGAATTTAAGACGACAGTACTTTCCACAACGATGGCTTTGAAACCGTAAAACTTGTTCTCTTAGACTTTTGTCTTCCTTTGTCTTTGGAACAGCACATGTAGAATACTGTTCTATGAAATTCATCACTAAGTCATCCGGATCTGTTCCAAATTTGGGTGTATCTTTGATCCATAGCAGCATATGTATATGAGGAGCACCTCTTGCTTGATACTCCTTTCTCCAGAAGAAATCCAACACCTCTCTAACAGGTGGATTTTTCTTGTTCATGATGAAAGACATCATAGCTTCAAATCTATGATTGAAGTACCTGCATACATTCACTGGATCCAAAGAGCACAGTTCTCCTGGTGTCTTGAATTCAATATTTTCAATGTTTCCATTTGCCTCTCGTAGAAATTCAAGTAAGTCTTCCCAGCCATACTCAGCACAGCTGAGAGTGAGGAACCATGTGGGAGTTCCTAAGTTCCTCAACATACATTTTAAGTCACCATGACGACGGTACCAATACTCATTAGTACCACGCTGACATGCCATCAGATTAATCAGGTGAGAATCCAAAATACTGTCTTGCACATTGTCCCTTGCTGAGATATTTCGTAGTTGTACACCACTTTTCAGGATGTGGTTCACTGCATAAGACAGTCCAGACAGATCACTTTCAAACAATAGATGAAACAAATAGGGAATGCATTGACTAAACCTAGGATCTTCTGCATACAATCGTAAAGTCCGGTATTCAGAAGCAGGAATTTGATCAGGTCGCTCATCATATCGTCCTCCTCGACCTGTGGGAAATAACTGTGGAAAACACCGAGCTTCCAAACTTTCCTCCCAAACACTAATGGGACTCCCTTTGGCTTGTTTCATTTGAAACAACTCAATAGCATTCCCCATGACTTCCTTGGAATGCAAAGGATGAACACTCTAATGTTCATATATTTCTTCATTTTTAGAGGCTTCTACTTTCTCAATTTGCCCAATACACAATTCGCTGTCTTCTTCTTCACTTACTTCCTCTTCTGCAACACATACATTCTTGTAGTACTCATTGTTTTTTATCAAATACAATGTTGCCTTTTGACTTTCCTAACATCCACTAAATCTTGCCAGATGTTCTTACTCTTTGTCGGAACCCCATTAACTAGGATAACCAGAGGTTCCTCTTCCACTTTCTCTACTCCAATTGTATTAATGTTTTTCTTCAAATCTAAAGGCAAATAAACAACTCTTTCCTTTAATCCTCTCTGTAAATCTGATGGAGGCAATTTCCCTGTCTTTGGCTCCATTCGTACAATAGCCTGAAAGGGATGCACACTTTGAATCAAAATAGATTCATAAGTATTTAAATCCTTCAATTCAGAAGGAATGTCAACCAATTCCAGATTATTATAAACCGCTCTAGCAGGCATCCGGTTTTGGTTTAATTTGTTAAAACAATAAGTACACATACGTTGGTCCGATCCCAAATCAAAACAATTTTCTACCATAAAGTATGTGGCAAAATCCTTCCATTCACTATTGTTTTCCATTTCACTTTTTGCATATAAATCCACTAACTTAGTCTGATTCTTATAATAAGTCCGTCGACAACACACACAAGTGAAATTAGGCCTCTCACTTGATTTCAACTGAAAGATGGAAATGTCCTTGTGAAACTTATCTATATTAGAAATCTGTACACTCTATTGCACATTACCTTCTTCTACTGGGTCAATTTCAACATTGTTCTCTTTACTAGCAAAGTAACAGAACTCAATTTCTTCACAAATATTCTTCACATGTAGTTCTGAACCATGCAAAAGAGCACTGCTCAATTGTTTAAGAATAATTGCTGGACTTTTAGCATAATACAATATTCTCACTAATTTCCTCACTTTATTATGATGCACTGCAAGCATCCTGAAATGATGAAAAACACTCTGGCATACTCTTCTGGAAAGACAAGCCAGTGAATGCCCATGCAAACCTGTTACTTCTCTCACTCTGCAAGGATCTAATTCTTGCAACAACTTCATTTTATGTTTTAAACTTTTCTTATTAAATGTAAAAACAAAATCACAAAGCAAATTGATGGAATCCTGTCGCACACTACAAATACTACTACATTTCCAGGTGTACACTGGACCTTTAGGATGTCTTCCTAAAACTTCATCACCTAACACCTCTTCTGCATCTGCAGACACAAGTTTTTCTTTTTCAACCGGACAAAAATCTTTTACCTCATATGCTCGACCACTGGTGTCAACTGCATGCACCAAATCATTGTCCTGGAAGTAACTCTCCTCATTGAAAAATGCCTCACAACTTGAACTATGCATCCATTCTCCTGAGAAAACTTCACAAAAATTACTACGATTAACTACTCTCTTCCATCTACTATTTGATTTGAAATCAGAAATGACCTTGTTTAGTTTCCTAATTCTATTGATTACCAAAATAAATAAAGCATTATCAATAATTTTCTCTACATTTTTCTTTTTCTTATAAAATGCAACTTTCTGTTGGCCTTTCTTAAAATTTTTTAACAAATTGACAATTATCCTGTTGCGGAACATTCGCCTACGAATGTCCCTGAATTGATTTTCCCTTCTACTGCCATGCACAGACTTATCGCCTGCTCTAGCAGAAACTTTTTTGACGGGCCTTTCCTTTTCCTTTAAATTGTCTCTCTTCTTCTGCACTAAAACATGTTCAATACTGGTATTTTTTTGTCTGCAAATTCTTTTTTTGGTGACTTGAAACAATTTCATAGTACAGGACTGCTGCAAATCTTTACCAAGGTGGAGTGTAAGTCGCTTTGCTTCTTTTTGTTTTCTCTGCCTTGAGGGCATTTTTAAAGTTTTCAAAAGATCTTCAGTTAAATCTGTGGAAAAATTATTAAAAAATGGATATTAACCACTATTACCAAACAGTAAACCAATAACAGTAGGCAAACAATTAACACACTAGTTGTCAATTCTACCTACATTAATTTAAAACATAGACAAAGGGGGCGTATTTACAAGGCCCTTGCACCATGGAGGAAGTGAGTTAAAATTCCAAGCACACATAGAGTCGTATTTACAAGGCCCTTGCACCAGGGGAAAGTGACTCAAAATTGCCAAGCAGACATGAGGACGTTTTTACCACACCCATGCACCAGGGGGAAGTGAATTAAAATTGCCAAGCACACATGAGGGCGTATTTACAAGGCCCTTGCACCAGGAGGAAGTGACTTGAAATGGCCAAGCACACATGAGGGTGTATTTACAAGACCCTTGCACCAGGGGGAAGTGACTTAAAATTACCAAGCACACATGAGGGCGTATTTACAAGGCCCTTGCACCTGCATAAGGTGTGGCCTATCCAGAGCTATGCTGGATTGTCTGGCAGCCATGGTAAAACCAAAAAATATCTAGGAGCAAAAAGGCAGGTCTTGCAGTCACAAAAGTTTGTTTGAGGTGAGGCCTACTCAGGATTGCAGATGAAATTTTGGCTTGTTGAAGAGTACAGAGGACATAATACATGTGCAGGCCAACAGATGAAGTGAGTCATGTCCACTGCACACTTGAACAAAGGCCAGACCTCCTCTGTCTCCCTGGACAGGCCTAAACCTCATCTGCACAATGTGATTAGTAATGTTAGGAAACACAGGTGATGTAATTGAAAAACGTGCAAATATTTTTGCTCATTTCACAATCACATCACCTGTGTTTCCTCAGCTTAGGTATCTCATTGAGCAGATATAGTCTAGCATATCCAAGAGTGTGCAGAAGGTGAGGACTGTATGCAGCAGTGCAATGTACATAATTCTCCTCCTTTGACAATTAGAGAAGCCTCAGCATATCCATGCCCCCTAAACAGTCCTAAATGTATATCATTATTATCATAGTGACTATGAAACTCTAGCAGTACATATTGTGAAACTTAAATGACTTCAAGAAACGAGTTTTTAAACCATCAAACAAGCAAATTATTCTCCCATATTCATGTGGGAATCGAAATTTGTATTTAAAAAAGCAAACCCCATGTTGTCCTTCTCATAAATGTGAAAAGTATATATTTAAAAAAAAAAGATTTTCTGGTCATAATTTGAAAACACAGCACAGCTCCTATGTACAAGCACATCCTAGCTGGCCTCCTTATTTTCTCCAAAAAGCATACTAATCTCTTTCTAAATTAAATAAATCTTTTCTCACCTTAGCACGATTTTTAAACACATCATGTAAGCAAATTAGTCTCCCAGATTCATGGGAGAAGTACTTTAAAATTGTCTAGCACACATAGGGGCGTATTTACAAGGCACATGCACCAGGGGAAAATGACTTAAATTTGCAAAGCACTCATGAGGGTGTATTTACAAGGACCTTGCACCACCTTCAAAGTCACTTTTAAAATGGAGAAAATGACGTGAATGTGTCTCATAAGCCTTGTAAATATGCCCCCATGTTGACTATGTTACTCTTGTAGAACATATTGTGAAACCTAAATGACTTCAAGAAACGAGTTTTTAAACCAACAAACAAGCAAAATATTCTCCCAAATTCATGTTGGGAAGTGAAATATTTATTTAAAAAATCACACCCCATGTTGTTCTTCTCATAAATGTAAAAAGCATGTCTTTTTGTTAAACAACGATTTTCTGGTCATAATTTGAAAACACAGCACACCTCCTATGTAAAAGCACACCCTGTCAGTACTAATACTTCACATTATCTATAATTATAATTTATCAAATAAGCAAAATCTTTTTGGAAAAAATAATGAAAACACTTGACACAAAACAACATTTTAAATTCACAGCTGGCTTCCTTATTTTCTCCATAAACTATACTAGTCTCTATCTAAATTAAATGAATTTTTTCTCACCTTAGCAAATGCTTTTTGAATTTCAAAACAGTCTCAGACACACACCAATTTTTCTTTAGCAGAGCAAAGGGTATGCACTCCAGAGGCTGCAACCAACAAAGGCACAGAAATGCTGTATTTCATCACACATATCTCTCATGTCACCCAATCAAAACTCTTCCCTCACTTTTTTCAAATCAACAGCCTTCCCCCCTCTGCCCTTTCTGCCCTTTTTCCATAGCAACTACCTCCTGAAAGACCTCTCATGTTTACAAGCTCACACAACAATGTTTCAAATGAACTCTGATCTCTCAGTACACCTGCTAATTCACTGCAATGTTTCTTAAAATCATTTTTTGTTAACCATTCAAATTACATCTTTCAAAGAACACATCCATGTACCCTAACTTTCTGTTTTCAGAAATGGAAATCCATCAGTCACTGCTAGTGAATCATTAGCACTGAAACTCTACATTGTTTTTTCTTTACAAACTCCTACTGTTTCAACTGCCATTTCATTCCCACACTTCATCTGACTGCAGAAGAACCTCCTCTCACAATGTTTTCTGTCTGGATTCTTGGACATAGCTACATCCACTGGGCTCATTGGTATGCTGATAACAGAAATTTACACAACCTCAATTTACAAAATGTGGAAATCAAATGGATTGGCCAAAGAGGATTGAGATGTCACCAATTGATACCATTGGTGAAAACCTTTTTACATTTGCCAAACCCTGACCTCATAATAGTGCACTGTGGAGGAAATGATTTGGGCACTTTGTTTGGGGTAGGTCTGGAAATGCTCTTAAAGGACACCTTTGAGCAATTAATGGCACTTTTTCCTCAAACTGCCTTGGTATATTCCAATATATGCCAAAGACAGAAATGGAGGTGGTCCAATCAAATTAGTCCACAAATTGAGAAAGCGAGGAAGCATGTAAATAAGTCTGCTTCAGCTTATATGAGAGACCATGGAATGGGCGCCATCTGCAACAATAACTTGCGTTACTACATGCAAGATATCTACAGAGGAGATGGTGTGCACTTCTCAGATGAGGGAAACAGAGTTTTCATACAAAATTTAAGACTGTGTATTGGTACCTACTTATAAGTACCTAGAACTTACACAGAACCCAAAAGCTCTTTTCAGAGCTACCTTAACTATAATTACTCTTTTAAAATTTCGAATGTACCTTTTTTCACTAATTTTCACTTATGTTCGCTTCCCGGTTCGCTACCCGGTTCGCGTACCGGCAGCTAACCGCGCGAAAAATGAATTTTTTTTTCCGACATATATGAGCCTCCTCAGCCACCCTCAGAAAACCTAGGGGGTCAGGATACGTCTCCCGTGCCCCTTATACCCTATCCCAACATTCTTTATCCTCCATCTTGTGTCTAAATTCATCCAAAACACAAGATGGCGGACTCCCGTTATGCTGCCGGTTAGTTTCCCGATACGCTACCCGGTTCGCGTACCGGGTAGCGCTTCTACCGCGAAAAATCGAATTTTTTTTATTTGCCCCACGGGACCCTTTAATAACCCCCACATCATTCCTAGGGGGTCAGGAGGGGTCTACCTTGCCCCCTTTCATTAAATTCCCCATTTGTTTTTCTCCACCTCTTGTCTCTCGATCCTACCGAGAGATAAAGATGGCGGCCGGTCCGGACTGTTTAGAATGTTGACAGACACCGGAGAGCCAATCAGCTTTGCTTCGCGAAGTTCCGTTACGCGTCAGGTACGCGAACCGGGGCGCTAACCGGAGCGCTGTCACATATGGCCGAGATACCCGCCACCCCCTCTCAACACAATCCCCAAGAATTGGGAAACCGGAAACAGTTCTTGAACTTTTGGAAGGCGGGAAGGGAGTCACCCTTCCCGGCCGTATTTATTAAAATATGAAACAAAAGAAAACATTAAATAACAGTTTCATATAATGTACAATTTCATTTCCACATTACGATGTTGGCTAACCTTAACAGATCTCTAATACAAAGGTTCTCCTAGCCGAACTAACATCCTACAAAACATTTGACTTGAAATTGTACATCCTAACGTTAAGGGCCAACGGCAAGGTCGTAACCCGTGTCAGATCCCTAAACCAGAAATACCCCCCTCACCTGTGAGAGGGGCGACCGCACAGAGGCGTACCTCAAGTGCATCTACCAATTTCCCTTTGTACTTGACGGGGGCCCCAATAAACTCGACGCCATTTAACGGTCGTTCGAGGACTCGTGTGAGGTGTCTAAAAGGTAGCGTAAACCCCCTCCCGCACCCCACACAACTTACCCATCTGCCGTCGCAGATGTCCTGGCCCCGGGAAATTCCCCAGGAGGGGCCGTAGCCCCTCCTATCCAGGAAGGGGCCTTGACCACCTTTCCTTTCCTTCCGGCGGCCTCTCCTTAGACAGGACCGCCTCCCCGTTGAGGGGCCAATTGGCCACCTCCCCCGCGCGCTCCCATCCGTAATGGGTGACGCCCCCTCATAGGGATCTTCGAATTACTGCTCACCGATCATGACCTTACCGCCCGACCAAAATAAATACGACAGTTCTAACTAAGTTACTAAGATTTACAAAGCAAAACAACATTTATTATTCAGCGTAAACACTGATCAATCCTTGTTCAAAATTACTTTATTGGTAAAACATACTGAAAATAACCAATCTTTATTGCATCTTTAAGAAATTTCACGACAATCATCACAACCTGTAAGAAAACAGAGAAAACAAAAAGATACTATATCAACTGTATTTACAACGAATCGCTGTCCTCAGGGGCTGGTGGGTGGGTCAAAATTGCTCTTCGTTCCGTCTCGAGCTCACGTGCAGCGGGGAGGTGCAGCTTCAGAGCACAGGAACAAGAGGATGCTTTCTTGGCTTCCGCTCCTTTTATCCGTCTTCAGGGTGGGCGTGAACCCGCCCCCGCCTGCCTCCGAGGGCGTGGCCGGCCGCGTTGGTGTCTAGGCCAGCCCACTCTAGGGCGGGAAAAAGGCGCGCCCTGGCTACGCCGCTTCGGGCATACCAGCCGAGACTCGCCTCCCGCCCAAGATGGCTTCCCGGGGGGATCGTGGTACTCCACCATACGTTCGGGGGGACCGATTGGTCGCCCCTTTCCATATGGCCGAGATACCCGCCACCCCCTCTCAACACAATCCCCAAGAATTGGGAAACCGGAAACAGTTCTTGAACTTTTGGAAGGCGGGAAGGGAGTCACCCTTCCCGGCCGTATTTATTAAAATATGAAACAAAAGAAAACATTAAATAACAGTTTCATATAATGTACAATTTCATTTCCACATTACGATGTTGGCTAACCTTAACAGATCTCTAATACAAAGGTTCTCCTAGCCGAACTAACATCCTACAAAACATTTGACTTGAAATTGTACATCCTAACGTTAAGGGCCAACGGCAAGGTCGTAACCGGTGTCAGATCCCTAAACCAGAAATACCCCCCTCACTTGTGAGAGGGGCGACCGCACAGAGGCGTACCTCAAGTGCATCTACCAATTTCCCTTTGTACTTGACGGGGGCCCCAATAAACTCGACGCCATTTAACGGTCGTTCGAGGACTCGTGTGAGGTGTCTAAAAGGTAGCGTAAACCCCCTCCCGCACCCCACACAACTTACCCATCTGCCGTCGCAGATGTCCTGGCCCCGGGAAATTCCCCAGGAGGGGCCGTAGCCCCTCCTATCCAGGAAGGGGCCTTGACCACCTTTCCTTTCCTTCCGGCGGCCT
This sequence comes from Lissotriton vulgaris, assembly GCF_964263255.1. Taxonomy (NCBI): domain Eukaryota; kingdom Metazoa; phylum Chordata; class Amphibia; order Caudata; family Salamandridae; genus Lissotriton; species Lissotriton vulgaris. The sequence continues at coordinate 47,714,859 of NC_141690.1, forward strand.
CTCCTTAGACAGGACCGCCTCCCCGTTGAGGGGCCAATTGGCCACCTCCCCCGCGCGCTCCCATCCGTAATGGGTGACGCCCCCTCATAGGGATCTTCGAATTACTGCTCACCGATCATGACCTTACCGCCACAGGCCGGATAGTTGACCGGCTATCCGGACCCCCCACAAAACACTCCTACCTAAAGGTCATGCTGTAAACTCCTTAACCATGCTATGAAGTCTCCTATGAGTAATTCGTTCCCCACCCGGGACAAATGAACACCGTCCCCCAAATACATACTGTCCCCTTTAATACAACCATGCGAAACAGAATGCAGTGTATTTGAACGAAACAATCTACTCACTTTATTATTAATTTTCCTTACTGAATGATTCAGCGCAGAAACAGAAATAGCCCCCCGCCACACTTTCCGTGGGATCATATGGGACCATGCAATTGTGCACCCTGGAACTCTTCTCGCCAACCAACTTACTGTGGAAAGCATCGCCTCAAGAAGAAGTCGTCTACCAGTGGTCACCAAATCATTGCCCCCAAGATGTACTATGACTACAGACGGCGGTGACCTTGTCCGCCCTAGCAAACCCTCGAAAAAAGATCGAAACTGGTCAATACAGAGCCCGCCCTTCCCGTAGAAGGACACACTGTACCCGTATTCCCCAGCCACGTGAATCATGTCACCTGCTTTGAATACGTCCGCGACACGCCTCACGTATGAGTGGCCCACGACCCACACCTCCTTTTTCACAGCCGGCAATGTCTGACCGCTGGCCCCCCGGTGTCGGGTCGACTGGACAGTCCGCCCCGCCTCGTAGGCTTGCGCAACTGAAAACCAAACAAAAACAAGAAGCGTGAGTACATCATTACAGCTTCACAACATGTGCAACCGCACATACCTCTTATAACAGTTCGAGGACCAACGCCCCACACGTTTTACTTGTTCAACGTTCAGACCCCTGGCTGTAGCTTCCGTAGCAGCCCCTATCCGAAAGGAATGGGTCCCAAAGTCGCCGGGGTTCAAGCCCGCGGCGGAAATCGACATCGCAAGCACCCGCTGAAACTGAAACCTCGTCAGTGGGGTGGCGTCAGCGTGTCTTAACAAGGTCCCCCCCCATGCTGCCACCCTCTGCGCTAAATATTCCTCTACGCACCCCACAGGGCACATGGCAGACCCGGGGATCCTCTGGATGATTACGCAGTCCCCGATTGCATCCTGATCGGATTTGGACCTGACAAACGAGACCGTCATTGTCTCCTCCCTGACCTGAATGTGTTCCCGGCACAGTCCCCCCATCGATTCCTGCTTGTTCTGTGCCACTAATTCGCTTACCCGCATAGCCCCATGGAATGCCAATGCAAATGCGGCTCGGAACAACACTGCTTCGTACTGGGATGAACATGTTACCGGTAGCACGGATAATAACAGGGCCAACCTATCCAGACCTATCGGGTGCCTATCGTCTACTCTGCGACCCTCAAGGCGTTGCCACCCACGTAGCGCTTTTTGCACAACGAAAGACGCTGTCGGGTCCTGGATCCCATGAGTCCTTGCCATGAAGGAAATGGCGGCCCGATGCCTCTGGGCCGTAGCTACTGACTTGCCTGTGTGACGTAAAGAGAGCAGGAATCTCACTACACACTCTTCCAGACCCCAAAGCTCCCTCCCGGCAGTACCCAAAAAGGCCCAATAGGAACGGAACGCCCCTTCATATGCCTTCCTCGTCCTGGGTGCTAAACTCTCTCCCACGAGGTCTTGTAGTTCGGGGCACCGAGAGACCAGAGAGCTTCGGGAAAGGGTGCCGCCACCGGGTCCGCTGTGGGCAGAAAACCCCAGAAGGCCTGCATACGGAAACGAGAGAGCGCATCAGCCGCTTGGTTCATCACCCCCGGCACGTGTCGCGCCCTAAACAGTACATTCAATTGCATGCACAACAACACAATTTCCTTGAGCAGTCTCAGAATCAATTTGCAACGTGCTGCCTGACTATTGATACACTCAACCACGGTCATGTTATCAGACCAGAACACCACAGAGTGATCCCTAAACCCTTCTGGCCATGTTTTCAAGGCCACCAGAATAGGGAACAGTTCGAGAAAAGCAATGTTACTCGTCAACCCGCACTCATGCCACCATGACGGCCATCTTTGAGCCGACCATTGTGTACCCAATATGGCGCCAAAACCCATACTCCCCGCCGAGTCTGTCCATAGCCCCAACTCCTCGGAAGACACTGCTGGTTTATTCCAGACAATTCGACCATTGAAATCCGCCAGGAATGCAATCCAAATGCGCATGTCCTGGCGAACCTCTGCCGAGAGTCTCGTACGATGATGTCCTTCCTTCAAGCCGACCATGGACTGTGCAATCGAGCGGGAAAAGGGGCGCGCCATCGGCATTACTCTCAGGGCAAAATTCAACTGACCCACCACCTGTTGCAATTGATGCAGGTTCACTTTCGTTGCACGAATACATGTCTCAAGGGACAACCTGAATTTTAACACTTTTTCTTTAGGTAATCGAAAACAACCTTCCACCGAGTCGAGCTCGATCCCCAGAAACTCGATCAAGGTCGAGGGACCCACCGTCTTACCTGGCGCCAATGGCACACCGAATTGATTCATTAGGACACAAAATTCATGTAAGGCCAGTCCACACTCAGAATCCCCGGCTGCCCCCAGAAACAGAAAGTCATCGAGATAGTGCATAACATGTTGAAAACCTGTCTTCCTCGTGAATACCCACTGCAGAAAACAACTGAATTTCTCGAAATAGGCACATGAAATCGAGCATCCCATTGGCATACATTTATCCATGTAATAGCGACCCTGAAACTGAAAACCAAGGAGACGCTGATCGTCTGGGTGTACCGGGAGCAACCGGAACGCTGACTCGATGTCCGATTTGGCCATCAGCGTCCCGGGCCCCAGGCGATTCAACATGGCAACGGCCTCATCGAAAGATGCGTACCGCACCGAACATACTTCCGGGTCTATCGCGTCATTCACGGAAAGACCACGTGGGGCTGATAAATTATGTATCAGCCGAAACTCACCCGGGTCCTTCTTGGGGACCACCCCTAGAGGAGAACACACAAAATTAGCAACTGGTGGCAATTCGAATGGGCCGGCGACACGACCTCGAGTCACCTCTTTCCCAATCTTTACCTGCACCACTGCCGTGTGCTGTAAGACCGACATTTGATTCTTACAGTCCGGTACCCCCTGAAAATCCCCCACTGGGATGCGGAAACCATATGAAAACCCGTTCTGTAACACCCCAGCGGAAGCATGATCTGGGTATTCGCTGAGCCAAGGAATCATTGCCATGGTATCAATCGGGGTCGGTAAAGGCGCCCCTCGGACTATATTAGACCTGTTTGGCGCCTCCCTTACCACCGTTATCACCCATTTTGGCTATGCACATGGACTCAGGATGGGATGGCTGCCCGCACCCCCCACACTCATGTCTGAATTTGCATGACCCCTGGGGCCTGGTACATTTGCCCCTGTTAAAATTCCAACAGATCCCCCTTTTACCTGTGTTGCCACTCGGTTTCGTGTGGAACTCGTTACCTGCACTCGTCCGAAAGGGCGTCCCAGAGTTTTGGCGGGAGGATTCCCCCCCGTTACTCCCTACTAATGGCACCTTCAACATCCCTGTACTCTCCATTTTTTGCCAAGACACAGAGTCGTAACAATCCCAAGACAACAACGGGTCGTGTTCTTTAGCTTTTCTAAACAAATTATCATAGCAGAACCATTGATTGCCCCCATATGCCACCGAATACTCCATAATACGTGACTGATAAATGGGTAACTCGGTCAACAACTCAGGCCTGCGCTCCCCCATGATGGAAGTAAAAATTCCCCATGCTCTGCCCCAAGTACCAATGGTCTCGTCGACCTTAAAGGCGGCCATTTTTGCGTGCCAAACACTCGGATGCATGAGCTCCTTTTGAATCTTTACATGCTCGATCTCGTAATGGTCGGTAAGCAATGAAAACATGTTTACATATTTATTTGCCCAAATCAATGCCTTGATTTCTAGTGGGACGTGCTGGGCAATCTTCTCCTTACGAGAAGGTGCAGACTCCCCCCCCGCAATCGGCAATGGCCGCTTACCTGAAGTAGACCCCACGTTTGTCGCCGAACTTGGGCCTGCTGTACTTCCAACCGCCGGGACCTGTGGGGGAACAGAAGATGGCGTCTTCGCAGCCTCCCTAGATTCCCGCAGTTGCCTCATCTCTGCCCAGGCGTCGTCAGCCGTGGCGCCCTCGCTATCGTTTCCCAACCACGCTGCCAATTGTGCCGCTAACTCGGGGGGCATATCCTCCCTGTTCGCAGGGGTGACCACCACAGGGATTGGATTCCCCTCCTTTGGCGCCGGGGTTGGCTCCTCTCGTGGGGATTCGGGAACCGGGGTCTCCCCCCAAGTGCTCCCCTTCTGGGCCTCTTGCTTTTTCCACCGGGAATTGTTCCCTGCAAAGGCCGTTTCGATCCTCCCTCCCCGTCCTTAGCCTCAACCTTTCTCTTCAGATCGGTTATCTCCTTCATGAGTATGCGGAGCATCTCGTCGGTACCGACCCGCTTTCCGACCTTCTTGGGCATTCTTAGACGGGATATCTGTAAGACAAAAAGAGGGGATTACAACGCTCAAAATTGCTCTTCGTTCCGTCTCGAGCTCACGTGCAGCGGGGAGGTGCAGCTTCAGAGCACAGGAACAAGAGGATGCTTTCTTGGCTTCAGCTCCTTTTATCCGTCTTCAGGGTGGGCGTGAACCCGCCCCTGCCTGCCTCCGAGGGCGTGGCCGGCCGCGTTGGTGTCTAGGCCAGCCCACTCTAGGGCGGGAAAAAGGCGCGCCCCGGCTACGCCGCTTCGGGCATACCAGCCGAGACTCGCCTCCCGCCCAAGATGGCTTCCCGGGGGGATCGTGGTACTCCACCATACGTTCGGGGGGACCGATTGGTCGCCCCTTTCCAGATATATCTGTTTTATAAAACGTTAATTTCTCAAAATCCACTGGAGCACATATATTGAGACATAGCAAAGGCACGTCGGGCAAACCATATCTACAATTTTGCCAAGTTTCGTGTAAATCCATTCAGCCGTTCGAGCTAAAAGTGATTCCAACCGCCCTATGGAAAAATGAATGGGAAAAAAGCGTTTTGGGACCCCCCTTTTTTCTCAGCCCCCCCTTGACGAAACCCCCCCCAAATTTTTAGAGGCTGCTCCGAAACAAAATGTGCCATTTTCCCGAAAATTTCAGCCAATTCCATCCACAAACGCCAAAGCTATTCGACATAGAATTTTCAGAAATCCCAAATGAAAAAAATCCTAACTATATATACCTACTGGCGACCGCCAGTAGGTAATATATATATATATATATATATATATATATATATTACCTACTGGCGTTCGCCAGTAGGTATATATAGTTAGGATTTTTTCCCTATGGGATTTTTGAAAATTCTATGTCTAATAACTTTGGCGTTTGTGGACGGAATCGGCTGAAATTTTCAGGAAAATGGCACATTTTGTTTTTGAGCAGCCCCTGAAAATTTGGTGGGGTTTCGTCAAGGGGGGGCCGAGAAAAAAGGGGGGTCCCAAAACGCGTTTTTCCCATTCATTTTTCCATAGGGCGGTTGGACTCACTTTTAGCTCGAACGGCTGAATGGATTTGCACGAAACTTGGCAAAATTGTAGGGACTGTTAGCCCGATGTGCCTTTGCTAGGTCTCAATATATGTGCTCCAGTAGTTTTTGAGAAATTAACGTTCAAACCAAGATATATATCTGTAACAGCGCTCTGGGCAGCGATCCGGTCCGCTTACTTTTCGCGAAACGGAACTTTGCGCGCAGAAAGCTGATTGGCTCTCCGGTGTCTGTCAACATTCTAAACAGTCCGGAGCGGCCGCCATCTTGTCTCTCGGTAGGATCGAGAGAGAAGAAGAGGTGGAAAACGAAGGGGGAATTTAATGAAAGGGGGCAAGGTATCCCCCTCTTGACCTCCTAGGAATGTTGTTGGGGTTATTAAAGGGTCCCGTGGGGAAAATAAAAAAAAAATGATTTTTCACGGTAGAAGCGCGGCCGCGAACTGGTAGCGAAACGGGAATTCGCCATTTTGTGCTTCGTAAATTAAATTACTAGTTATAAGTGGGTACGGGAGACGTATCCTAATCCCCTATGTTTCCTGAGGGTGGGTGAGGAGGCTGATATATGTTGATACATCTCTTCCAGCGGCTGTGCGTGAGCTTTTTTTTTTTTTGCTGCGTGACAGTCCGGAGCGGCCGCCATCTTGTCTCTCGGTAGGATCGAGAGAGAAGAAAAGGTGAAAAACTAAGGGGGAATTTAATGAAAGGGGGCAAGGTATCCCCCTCTTGACCCCCTAGGAATGTTGTTGGGGTTATTAAAGGGTCCCGTGGGGAAAATAAAAAAAAAATGATTTTTCACGGTAGAAGCGCTTCACGGGCCGCGAACTGGGCCGCAAACTGGTAGCGAAACGGGAATTCGCCATTTTGTGCTTCGTTAATTAAAGTACTAGGTATAAGGGGGTGCGGGAGACATATCCTAATCCCCTATGTTTCCTGAGGGTGGCTGAGGAGGCTGATATATGTTGATATATCTCTTCCAGCGGCTGCGCCATCTTGCCTTTTTTCGAATGCCACAATTTTGTCGTGCACGGCAGCCATTTTAGATGCTAGGCTGGTCCCAGGCTATCACCTACCCCTGCGGATGTAGTTTATGGCCCCAGCTGTAGAGAATTCAGACATGCCAATTCTCCTGATTCAGGCGTGTGAGTACTGATTTCAGTGCTAGTCTCCCGCCTCCCGATTTCTGCAAGCAAAAACCCGGGGGCATATTACTAACAACAAGCGATAATTTTTGTCTATAACTTGTTTAGAGATAAAAATTATCGCCGCACATCGGCGATTTTTATCGCAGATAAACCTTGCTATTATCGCAGAAAAGTCAGCGATATTCATGTATTATCGACCTAATGCTCTTAGCCATGTTATCCACCTCCCATTGGATAACATGGCTAAGACCTGCTCAGGGCAGGTGTTAGCTTTTGGAGATATTCGCGCTTAGTGCGAATATCTCCAAAAGTTGGTAATAGAAGGTAGCGATGTTAGGGACTGTTTCCAGTCGCTAACATCTTGGCACGCCACTTTGCATGTCATTAGTGATAAGTATCACTGACATGCAAAGCCGGGCCCAAGATGGTCGCTATCTCCTTTTAGGTGTCACTAACTGGTGTTAGCGACAGCTTGATAATAGGGAAATAATTTTATCTCCGCTTTCATGGTTTTTAAAGCCAAAAAAGCGGAGATAAACCCCCTTGCTAATATGCCCCACGATTCCTTGGGGGTTTCAGCTGATAGGGCTTGGTATTGTGTTACATGGTAATTTTTCCATGAAACGTCAGAGGGTCGATGTAGGGGTTCTAGAAGAAGTGATAAACCATTTAAGCCTCATGAACAAGCGCATGGTCTTTTAAAGATTTCTGAAGTACTCGGGGCGGCGGTGTGTGTGTGCCCTCTTTCAGGAGCGGGCGGGGGGGCACTGCCAGCAACTTGCCAGGTCAGGTAGTGTTCAACACGTGCATCACCCTTTCTCTGCTTGCTATTGCGCTCCATGCTTCGGAAAGGTAAGAAAAAGAACGTGCATTTGAGTTTGAAATGTCCGATCCTGCAGCAGCACACTTCCAAAGCCCACACATGACAATAACCCGATTCAAGGCCCCATTCACCCGTTTTTCAAAAAATAGATAACACTCCAACAAAGTAAGGTTATAAAACTTTATTAACTTTTAACGATAATGAACAGAACAAAAACTAAAAACATTTAAACATTTATTAACACAAAAAGCAACAATGGTTAGAAGCTGTCTTTTGTGCGAATAGTCCCAAGGCAGCACAACGTGCAGAGTTCTGGACGGCACCCAGGTGATGCCGCCTGGGTGCCGCACTGGTTTAGGGATCCTACAATGCTGCTCCGAAAATTGGCGTGGGGCGTCCCGGGTGGGGCGGGGGGAGGCCTCGTCAGTAGCGGTCTGTTGTGCGAATAGTCCCAAGGCAGCACAACGTGCAGAGTTCTGGACGGCACCCAGGTGATGTCGCCTGGGTGCCGCACTGGTTTAGGGATCCTACAATGCAGCACAGAAAAACAGCGTGGGGCGTCCTGGGTGGTGCGGGGGGAGGCCTCGTCAGTAGCGGTCTGTGTCCAGTGTCACATGGCTGACACAACATGTACGACAGGCACCCAGGTGATGTCCAGTAAACTGCCGCACTGGTTTTGGTATCCTACAATGCTGCTCCGAAAATTGGCGTGCGGCGGCCCGGGGGGGGGGGGGCGTAGGGGAGCCGGCGTGAACGGGCCTCCCCAGGTGGCGGCCATCTAGCTGAGTTGCGCTCGCTCTTGCGGCCACAGCGTCTCGCTCACCATGTTGTTGAGTTGCTCCCACTCTTGCAGTGCAGCGATAGGCGGCTGCCACATGGCTCTTAAAATGGCGGACAGCTCCTCGGTTTTAGGCCTGGTCCACTGAAATGGTCCTGGGACACTTTGGAACTCGGACGCTTGCCTGCTAGGGCTTGGGCTCCATTCTCGAAAAGCGTCCCCTCAGCCGTGAAGATTGTATAAAAGTCTTGGGGGCCCCCGACTCCCGCAGGCTTCCGGTGGGGAGCGGCTGCCATGATTGCTCGCGGAATGACCACGACGGAGCCACGAGATGGTGGTGCTCTCATGCTGACGCCAGCTTCAGTCTGAATGATCCAGAAACAAGGTGGGGCTTTCATCGTTTGGGAAAAAAAATGTTCTAAACCAATGAAAAGTGTTATTTTTAGGTCATATGACCAAGCCTTCCATCTTTAGGAAACCAAAAGTAAAATGAACCAATGAAAAGTTTTATAAACAAGTCACATGACCTGTTATGCGGCATAGGGCTACAAAAAGCGTAGAAAATCCGTTGGCACGTGAGGCGGCGTCAGTAGCGGACCGATGTGCGAATAGGCCGAAGGCAGCACAACGCGCCGAGATCCGGATGGCACCGAGGTGTTGTCCAGCAAATTGCCGCACTGGTGTGGCCATCCTACAATGCTGCGCCGAAAGACGGCGTGTCCAGCTGAGTTGCGGTCACTGTTGCGGTACAGTGACTCGAACGCGCCGAGATCCGGATGGCACCGAGGTGGTGTCCAGCAAATTGCCGCACTGGTGTGGCCATCCTACAATGCTGCGCCGAAAGACGGCGTGTTCAGCTGAATTGCGGTCACTGTTGCGGTACAGTGACTCGAACGCGCCGAGATCCGGATGGCACCGAGGTGGTGTCCAGCAAATTGCCGCACTGGTGTGGCCATCCTACAATGCTGCGCCGAAAGACGGCGTGTCCAGCTGAGTTTCGGTCACTGTTGCGGTACAGTGAGTCGAACGCGCCGCGATCTGGATGGCCCAGATGTTGTGTCCAGCAAGTTGCCGCACTGGTGTGGCCATCCTACAATGCTGCGCCGAAAGTCGGCGTGGGGTGCCCCGTTGGCTTATGAGGTGATGTCAGTAGTGGACCGATGTGTGAATAGGTCGGAACCAGCACAAGGCGCCAAGATCCGAATGGCAAGTCCTGGATGTTGAGTGCCTCAGTTGAGAGTTCTGAGCAGTGCTTGTAAGACTATCTGAAGTTTATTATAAGAATCAGAGTAAGTTGAAGACTGTCTGAAGCTTATTTGCACCTGCTGCAGCTTCACTAGGTCCGGCGGAACTTTTTGCCTTTTCCTTTCTGCTTTTTTTCCTACAATGCGTTTCATCTGAAGACACGACCAGGTCCCTGAATGTGTGCAGGGGGACGCTATTGATTGAATGAAAATGGCGGCTTGACACAAAGCTGACTCAAGCGTTACTGTTGGTGCTATACAGACAAAAATTGGTTTTCAGTTTGTACATTCTTCAGGTTTTTTTTTTCCATCCAAGTCTGATTGAGAGTTTGTAGAAAAATGGCTTCAGATTTTCCACATACTACTCTTCAATATTCTTCCTAAATGTAACAATGTGAAACTCACTAGGAGAACGGCTGTTTCTGTTTCCTTTCAAAATGCTGCCACCAATATTTTCTGAATGGAAGACACCATCTTGTAGCATAAAGGGCCGAAAGTGGTTCTGGTCTGGCCGATGGTTGGTGGAGACATTTTGACTATATCTTGGACCTGCCCGGCCTCGCCCAAAATGGCGCCGGTATAAATGGGACTCGTAACTCTTTGCCCGCAAATGTATATCTAGAAAATGTTATTGTAAGTGGCCCTGTCGTATTTTAATTACAAAATGTACGTCCACCGATTCCGCAACTGTTAGACACCTTTGTTCTTGTCACCTAATGGCCCGCTCGTTACGTTCTTCTACAGTGTAAATGTCTCCTCATCATATACGATTTCAGTTTGCTCCGTGGCCGGCCCACGTGGTTATAGGCCCGTATTTGTATACTGACATTTTCACAATAAAGGTTTTTAAAACAAAACACGGTAGTAGTATTTTCATTTGTAAAGTTTTTACTTTTAGTGACTGTTTTCGAATCAGTAAAAGGCAAGTGAAATAAAGCAGTCCAATTACATGACGGATAAAAGGTATAATATGTAGGAACGCAGTAAAGATAAATGGTCAAGGGCAGTTGTGTTTTTCATGTCTGCAACATAAAGTGATCGATAAGAATCTGATAATCAGGCGTATCGGCGACTAAGACAGCAGGCCGAATCTCTTTTACTCAACGGCTCCGTCATGGAAGGAAGAAACGCCCTTTTTCTCGAAAAAGGAATATATTTTACTTGCAAGACAGTTGTAAATTTTCCGGGAAAGTACATTAGCCTGGAATATTATAACATATGTTTGAAAAAAAAATATTGTTCGAAAATAATAAAAAGCGTAATTTTTAGGTCATATGGCCAAGCTTTTCATCATTAAATTAACAAAAGTAAAATGAACCAATGAAAAGTTTTATTAACAAGTCACATGACCTGTTATGCTTACGTTACGCGCTGCGCGCCGCGCCTCGGATCACTTCCGGGTGCGCTAACGCGGCGTGTCATAAAACGCATTACGCGACAACGTAGGTCAAGAATATAGTCTAAATGTCTCCACCAACCAGCGTTCAGAACACAACCCCTTTCAGCAGTCCAAAAAGTTCTGTTAAATGACAACAGAGGGGACAGGCAACAAGAACCATCAGTCAAAGAGGGGAGGGCAAGTTCTTCTCTTCCGGGTCATGTTGGGGCGCTACCGGAACTGATCGAATTGGTAGTCTACAGTGTTTCTGGATGTTTCAGACTAAAGCTGGCGTCAGCATGAGACCACTACCATCTCGTAGCTCCGTCGTGGCCATTCCACGAGCAATCATGGCAGCCGCTCCCCACCAGAAGCCTGCGGGAGTCGGAGGCCCCCAAGACTTTTGTAGAATCTTCACGGCTGAGGGGACGCTTTTCGAGAATGGGACCCAAGCCCTAGCAGACAAGCGTCCGAGTTCCAAGGTGTCCCAGGGCCATTTTAGTGGACCAGGCCCAAAACCGAAGAGCCGGCCGCCATTTTGAGAGTCCTGTGGCAGCCGCCTATCGCTGCACCGCAAGAGCGGGCGCATCTCAACTACATGGTGAGCGAGACGCTGTAGTCGCAAGAGCGGGCGGAAAACAGCTGAATGGCGGAAGAGGCACAGTGTAGCAAAAGCGGGCGGAATGGCAACTAAAATGATAAAGGGGCGCCCCACTACAGCTTGTCTTCAGGTCAAACAGATTGTGGGACAAGGTCCAGAATTGAAGAGTCATCAAAAGGCAAAAAGTTCCGCCGGACCCCGGGAGCCGGCCGCCTATGTCGGGGGCGATCTCAGGCTACACCAGTGCTATAAGACTTGGGGAGGGTGTCGGAGCCAAGCGTCTTCTCCGAGTCCATGGCCATCACACCGCCCCTCAGGGGCCTCCGTCAAGCTGTTTAGGAAGGTAACATATCACATTGTTTTCTAATGCAGTCAGGTCCACAAACGACACTCACTTACTTTGAGAATAGTGAAGCTGCAGTAGGTGGAAATAAGCTTCAGACAGTGTTACAAGCGCTGCTCAGAACTCTTAACTATGGCACCCAACATCCAGAACTTATGCTATTTGAGAATGGTAGTGACATCGAAGCATCTCAGGGACCAAAACCATTAACGTACTTTCACGTATGAAAATCTTACTTGGGGAGGGGGCAGGAGCGAAGCGCCCCCTCCCAGTCAGCGCCACCACACCGTATGTTGAAAATCTGAAGCCATCGTTCTACAAAGTCAACCAAACTTGGATTGAAAAATCTAGAAAAATGTACAAACTGAAAACCAGTTTTGGTCTGCATAGCATCAGTAACAACGCTTGAGTCAGCTTTGTGTCAAGCCGCCATTTTGATTCAACAAAGCACAGGCATTGAAAAAGGCTGAAATTCAGAACTCTAAACTATGGCACCCAACATCCAGGAGCTTGCTATCCGGATCTTGGAGCCTTGTGCTGTTTTCGATCTATTCACACATCGGTCCACTACTGACATCATCTTATAAACCAACGTTATGTAAATAGTTTTTTAATAAAATGTTTTACCCTGTTTCTTTGCTGGTGTGTTGTCTATATTTTTAATATTTGCATAGGGTTTGTCGTTATTTTGTGCGGGATGGGTGATGGAGCCGAGCTGTCTTGCAGCCCTCATGGTGTGGAGCTCAGTTCATCTCACTATTTTCGTATTTCTCAAGAAGGGTTGTTCCTAATATTTCTATTTTAGCGAGGTCAAAAAGAGATCCAATTAGTGGCCTACTGATTTTGCTCGATTACTTTTATTTTTTTACACGATTTTTCACTATCTGCAAAGAATAAACAGAGTATTGCGAGTTTGTGCTTGTTTGTAAATAGAGAATGATCCAAAGAGAACCAATTCTAAAACAGTAAATGCTTGGACAACAATCAATCAAATGGAGAGACAAGGAGGCACGACGGATTACAACGGGGGTAAAGGCCTGCGTTAACTACCCTTCAGTATCTGCAAAGAGAGAGTACTACTAAGGCAAAAGAGGGGAGGGGGGGGGGGGTAGCGTTCAAAGCACATCAGCGTGCATAAATACGAAAATGTTTTTATCTATCACGTACTTGACATTTTAAAGCTTTTCATATTTGCTATTAAAAAACCAATGAAATTCACAGAAAAAACCATAGGTTATAGTGGATATATAGTTAGGAATTTGCATTTACAAAACCTTGAAAATTCAATGAAAAAACCATAGGTTATAGGCCATATATAGTTAGGAATTAGCATTTACAAAACCTTATTTTACTCGCATAAAACCATTGAAATTCCATATATAGTTAGCTAACTATAAGCGCTAACTATATATCGCGCACACGCAATCCACTGCTGATGATGTCACATATTACATCATTCATGACATGGTCAGTGACATCACTGATGACATCTCAAATGACATCACTGATGACAACTCAAATGATATCAATGATGACATCTCAAATGACATCACTGATGACAACTCAAATGACATCACTGATGACATCTCATTTGTCATCACTGATCACATCACTCATGTGATAATACAATGAACCTCTTCAGACTCTAATATAACCTTACATACACTCAGTATAAACAGACACTCACAGACTGTCACTCATCCATGGAGTTACTCACACACCTAGTCAGTCATGCAAAGAATCAATCACACCTCCATTTCCTCAACTATACAGTTATACACATCTTACTTATTCAAACATATAATAACACATATTTACTCTCTTATATAATCCCTGATACAAGCTCACAGTGATCGATACAGCCACTCACACATTCACTGGCTCTTATGTTCAGTTATTTATATATCTCAACTCTCACATGTATTGTGTTTTACATACGTACTTACTTGCACATGTAGCAATGAGAAATCCATTCACTCACCAACACACCCATGCACAGTCAACCGCCCATATAGCTGTTTCCACATGCACTCTTGAACTCATACTCCTAGTGAATCAACTGCTTACACATCTATGCACAGAGTCACGCACCTCCCAGCCACCCACACACACACTCAGCCTCCCATTCAAATATTTGGGCAACCAATCAATAACCCATATGGCCACTCTTATAGCTACTGATCAACACATGCAGCAGCTTACACAACATCAAACATCCTGATGCACGAATTAAGACAGTTTAGTCACTAACCCATGTACTCAGTGAGACACATTTAATCACTCACTCATACAGTCAGTCATGCACCTACTAAATTCTTCATCCAGACACTTATACATCCACTCATTCTTCAATATGTGAAACATATTTAAACTTTACAGACACATACAATCACTGGATGTTGTGATCAGTGATGTCATCAGTGATGTCACTGACCATGTCATGAATGATGTAATATGTGACATCATCAGCAGTGGATTGCGTGTGCGCGATATATAGTTAGCGCTTATAGTTAGCTAACTATATATGGAATTTCAATGGTTTTATGCGAGTAAAATAAGGTTTTGTAAATGCTAATTCCTAACTATATATGGCCTATAACCTATGGTTTTTTCATTGAATATATATATATATATATATATATATATATATATATATATATATACGCCAGTAGGTAATATATATATATATATATATATATATATATATATATATATATATATATATATATATATATATATATATATATATATATATATATATATATATATATATATATATATATTACCTACTGGCGGTCGCCAGTAGGTATAAAAATCCTAACTATATATACCTACTGGCGACCGCCAGTAGGTAATATATATATATATATATATATATATATATATATATATATATATATATATATATATATATATATATATATATATATTACCTACTGGCGGTCGCCAGTAGGTATATATAGTTAGGATTTTTTCTCTATGGAACTTTTGAAAATTCTATGTCTAATAACTTTGGCGTTTGTGGATGGAATCGGCTGAAATTTTCAGGAAAATGGCACATTTTGTTTCTGAGCAGCCCTTGAAAATTTGGGGGGGGTTTCGTTAAGGGGGGGCCGAGAAAAAAGGGGGGTCCCAAAACGCGTTTTTCCCATGTTCATTTCCATAGGGCCTTTGGCCTCACTTTTAGCTCGAACGGCTGAATGGATTTGCACGAAACTTGGAAAAATTGTAGGGACTGTTAGCCCGATGTGCCTTTGCTGGGTCTCAATATGTGTGCTCCAGTGGATTTCGAGAAATTAACGTTTTAAAAAATGTATATATCTGTGACAGCGTCCTGGATAGCGCACCAGTTCGCGTACTTGTCGCGTAACGGAGCTTTGCGATGCGAAGCTGATTCGCTCTCCGGTGTCTGTCAACATTCTAAACAGTCCGTAGCGGCCGCCATTTTGTCTCTCGGTAGGATCGAGAGACAAGAAGAGGTCAAAACGAAGGGGGAAATAAAGGAAAGGGGGCAAGGTAGACCCCTCTTGACCCCCTAGGAATGATGTTGGGGTTATTAAAGGGTCCCGTGGGGCAAATAAAAAAAATTTGATTTTTCACGGTAGAAGCGCTTCCCGGATCGCGAACCGGGCCGCAAACTGGTAGCAAAACGGGAATTCGCCATTTTGTGTTTCGATTTAATTAAATTACTAGGTATAAGGGGCTACGGGAGACGTATCCTGATCCCTTATGTTTTCTGAGGGTGGCTGAGGAGGCTCATATATGTTGATACATGTCTTCCAGCGGCTGTGCGTGAGCGTTTTTTTTTTTGCTGCTTGACGTCTGTTAACGTTCGATTCGATGGAAATCAGGCAGTGTTGACCGCCATTTTGTCACTGCGATAAAATATTTTGTTATAAATTAATCCTTATTGATAAACATTGTCTGCGCCATCTTGCCTTTTTTCCAATGCCACAATTTTGTCGTGCACGGCAGCCATTTTAGATGCCTTGACCAGACCCACTCTCTGCACGCCGTCGATTCTCAGCACGGCTCCCCACCCTCGCAAGCATCTCCCCCACGCACTGGTCACCCCCGCTCTCTCTCTCATGCATGGGCCATAAACCTCCCCCCATCTGCGCTGCTCTTCCCTGAGAATCACACCCCGTGCCCGCCCGACACCTTCCTTTCACCCTATTCACTACCGCACCCTCTGACACTCCTCTTCCTCCGTGTCCGATTGTCCAGGCCGGTCCCAGGCTATCACCTAGCCCTGCGGATGTAGTTTATGGCCCCAGCTGTAGAGAATCCAGACTTGCCAACCCTCCCGATTCAGGCGTGAGACTAACGATTTCAGTGCTAGTCTCCCGCCTCCCGATTCCTGCAAGCAAAAACCCGATTCCTCGGGGGTTTCAGCTGACAGGGCTTGGTATTGTGTAACGTGCTAATTCTTCCAGGAAACGTCAGAGGGCCGATACAGGGGCTCTAGAAGGGGTGATAAACCATTTAAGCCTCATTAACAAGCGCATGGTCTTTTAAAGATCTGTGAAGTACTCGGGGCGGCGGTGTGTGTGCCCTGTTTCAGGAGCGGGCGGGGGGCGGGATGTGGGGCGCTGCCAGCAACTTGCCAGGCCAGGCAGTGTTCAACACTTGCATCACCCTTTCTCTGCCTTCTATTGCGCTCCATGCTTCGGAAAGGTGAGTTTGAAATGTCCGATCCTGCAGCAGCACACTTCCAAAGCCCACACATGACAATAACCCGATTCAAGGCCCCATTCTCCCGATTTTTTTTTTAAATCTCCCACTTTGCTCTTCTGAAATGTTGGCATGTATGAGAATCACCCCTCTTCAAAGGAGTTACAGTAGATGAAGGCCCCCGCCCCATGAGATCCGTCACACCATACGGGTTCCTACTATCTGATAACCATCCTGTATTGTGCTTGGGGAGGGGATTCTCACTGTGAGGGTGTGTGGGACCGAGCCTGAAGCGGAAAATTCCAGGGATGCCTCTTTGTACATCAAAGTTTTTACAATTATGTGTCACATTAATAATATATAGCACTTCAACAAAGTAGTAGAATTATAAAACTTTAATAACTTATAAATATATACAACGAAACAAAAACAGTAAACACATTTAAACATGTTTTTGTAAAAAGAAGCAACAATGGTCAGTAGCTGTGTTTTGTGCGAATAGTCCCAAGGCAGCACAACGAGCTGAGTTCTGGACGGCACCCAGGTGATGTCACCTGGGTGCCGCACTGGTTTTTGGTATCCTACAATGCAGCTCCGAAAAATGGCGTGGGGCGTCCCTGGGGAGGCCTTGTCAGTAGCGGTCTGTTGTGCGAATAGTTCCAAGGCAGCAGAACGCGCTGAGATGTGGATGGCACCCAGGTGATGTCCAGTAAACTGCCGCACTGGTTTTTGTATCCTATAATGCTGCTCCGAAAAACGGCGTGGGGCGCCCCGGGGGAGGAGGGGGGGGGGAGGCGGCGTGAACGGGCCTCCCCAGGTGGCAGCTCGTGTGCTGTAGTGGGGCGCCCCTTTACCGTTTCAGTTGCCATTCCGCCCGCTTTTGGTACACTGTGCCAAAATCCGCCATTCAGCTGAGTTGCGCCTACTCTTGCGGTTCAGCGATAGGCGGCTGCCACAGGACTCTCAAAATGGCGGCAGGCTCTTTCCTTTTTGGGCCTGGTCCACTAAAATGGCCCTGGGACACCTTGGAACTCGGACGCTTGTCTGATAGGTCTTGGACCCCATTCTCGAAAGCGTCCCCTCAGCCGTGAAGATTCTACAAAAGTCTTGGGGGCCCTCGACTCCTGCAGGCTTCCGGTGGGGAGCGGCTGCCATGATTGCTCGTGGAATGACCACGACGGAGCCACGAGATGGTAGTGCTTTCATGCCGACGCCAGCTTCAGTCTGAAACATCCAGAAACAAGGTGGGGCTTTCATCGTTTTGGAAAAAAAAAATTTCTAAAACAATGAAAAGTGTTATTTTTAGGTCATATGACCAAGCCTTCCATCATTAGGAAACCAAAAGTAAAATGAACCAATGAAAAGTTTTATAAACAAGTCACATGACCTGTTATGCGGCATAGGGCTATAAAAAGCGTAGAAAATCCGTTGGCATGTGAGGCGGCGTCAGTAGCGGACCGATGTGCGAATAGGCCGAAGGCAGCACAACGCGCCGAGATCCGGATAGCACCGAGGTGGTGTCCAGCAAGTTGCTGCACTGGTATGGCCATCCTACAATGCTGCGCCGAAAGTCGGCGTGGGGCGCCCCGTTGGCCTGTGAGGTCGCGTCAGTCAGTGGGGGCTGTTTGAGGATCTGACTGCATTGGAAAGCAATGTGATGCTGTGCGTCGCCCCCAAGATGGAGGCTTCTCGGCTGCAGTGGGGCGCCCCTTGGTGTTTCACTCGCTATCCAGTTGAGTTGCGTTCGCACTTGCGGCTACAGTAGGCCGAAGGTAGCACAACGCGCCGAGATCTGGATGGCACCGAGGTGGTGTTAAGCAAGTTGCCGCACTGGTGTGGCCATCCTACAATGCTGCGCCGAAAGTCGGCGTGGGGGGGCCCCGTTGGCCTGTGAGGTGGTGTCAGTAGCGGACCGATGTGTGAATAGGCCGGAACCAGCACAAGGCGCCAAGATCCGGATGGCACCGAGGTGGTGTCATAGTTGAGAGTTCTGAGCAGTGCTTGTAACACTGTCTGAAGCTTATTTGCACCTGCTGCAGCTTCACTATCACCCTGGTGTGGCCAAACATCGCCCATGACATAGGCGGCCGGCTCCCGGGGTCTGGTGGAACTTTTTTCCTTTTCCTTTCTGTATCTTGTCCCACAATCCGTTTGACCTGAAGACACGACAAGGTCCCTGAATGTGTGCAGGGGGACGTTATTGATTGAATCAAAATGGCGGCTTCACACAAAGCTGAGTCAAGCGTTGCTGTTGATGCTAAACAGACAAAAATTGGTTTTTAGTTTGTACATTCTTCAGGATTATTTTTTCCATCCAAGTCTGGTTGAGAGTTTGTAGAACAATGGCTTCAGATTTTCAACATACTACTCTTCAACATTCTTCCTAAATGTAACAATGTGAGACTCACTAGGAGAACGGCTGTTTATCTTTCCTTTCAAAATGCTGCCAACAATATTTTCTGAATGGAAGACACCATCTTGTAGCATAAAGGGCCGAAAGGGGTTCTGGTCCGGCCGCTGGTTGGTGGAGACATTTTGACTATATCCTGGACGTGCCCGGCCTCGCCCAAAATGGCGCCGGTATAAATGAGACTCGTAACTCCTTGTTGTGTACTGGTTGAACAACCTTGATATCACGAGATATGAATGCAGTTTTGAAGCACATGGCGGGCAGGGACGAGAATTGATTGAATATTTCGACATCCCTATTGATATTAAGTTCTGATGTGTTATTGATTACTGTACTATTGAAAGTTCAAATTAACGTCACCCATGGTACTTGCCCGCAAATGTATATCTAGATAATTTTATTGAAAGTGGCCCTGTCGTATTTTAATTACAAAATGTACGTCCACCGATTCCGCAACTGTTAGACACCTTAGTTCTTGCAACCTAATGGCCCGCTCGTTACGTTCCTCTACAATGTAAATGTCTCCTCATCATATACGATTTCAGTTTGCTCCGTGGCCGGCCCACGTGGTTATAGGCCCGTATTTGTATACTGACATTTTCACAATAAAGGTTTTAAAAATAAAACATGGTAGTAGTATTTACATTGGTACAGTTTTTCATTTTAGTCACTGTTTTCGAATCAGTAAAAGGCAAGTGAAATAAAGCAGTCCAATTACATGACGGATAAAAGGTATAATACGCAGGAACGCAGTAAAGATAAATGGTCAAGGGCAGTTGTGTTTTCCACTCCTGCAACATAAAGTGATCGATAAGAATCTGATAATCAGGCGTATCGGCGACTAAGACAGCAGGCCGAGCCTCTTTTACTCAATGGCTCCGTCATGGGACGAAGAAACGCCCTTTTTCTCGAAAAAGGAATATATTTTACTTGCAGGACAGTTGTAAATTTTCCGGGAAAGTACATTAGCCTGGAACATTATAACATATATGTTTAAAAAAAAATAATGTTCGAAACCAATAAAAAGCGTAATTTTTAGCTCATATGACCAAGCCTTTCATCATTAAAATAACAAAAGTAAAATGAACCAATGAAAAGTTTTATTAACAAGTCACATGACCTGTTATGCTTACGTTACGCGCTGCGCGCCGCGCCCCGGATCGCTTCCGGGAAGCTGCGCGCCGCGCACCGGAGCACTTCCGGGTGCGCTAACGCGGCGTGTCATATAACGCATTACGCGACAACGTAGGTCCAGAATATAGTCAAAATGTCTCCACCAACCAGCGTTTGGAACACAACCCCTTTCAGCAGTCTAAAAAGTTCTGTTAAATGACAACAGAAGGGACAGGCAACAAGAACCATCAGTCAAAGAGGGGAAGGCAAGTTCTTCTCTACCGGGTCATGTTGGGGCGCTACCGGAACTGATCGAATTGGTGGTCTACAGTGTTTCTGGATGTTTCAGACTGAAGCTGGCGTCAGCATGAGAGCACTACCATCTCGTAGCTCAGTCGTGGCCATTCCACGAGCAATCATGGCAGCCGCTCCCCACCAGAAGCCTGCGGGAGTCGGGGGCCCCCAAGACTTTTGTAGAATCTTCAAGGCTGAGGGGACGCTTTCGAGAATGGGACCCAAGCCCTATCAGGCAAGCGTCCGAGTTCCAAGGTGTCCCAGGGCCATTTTAGTGGACCACGCCCAAATCTGAAGAGCCGGCCGCCATTTTGAGAGTCCTGTGGCAGCCGCCTATCGTTGCATCGCAAGAGCGGGAGCAACTCAACTACATGGTGAGCGAGACGCTGTAGTCGCAAGAGCGGGCGGTAAACAGCTGAATGGCGGAAGAGGCACAGTGTAGCAAAAGCGGGCGGAATGGCAACTGAAACGGTAAAGGGGCGCCCCACTACAGCGTGTCTTCAGGTCAAACGGATTGTGGGACAAGGTCCAGAATGGAAGAGTCATCAAAAGGCAAAAAGTTCCGCCGGACCCCGGGAGCCGGCCGCCTATGTCGGGGGTGATCTCAGGCCACACCAGGGCAACACGACTTGGGGAGGGGGCAGGAGCTAAGTGCCATCTCACCGCCCCTCGGGGGCCTCCGTCAAGCGGTTCAGGGAGGCACCGCATCACATTGTTTAACAATGGAGTCAGGTCCACAAACGGCCCTCACTTACTTTGAGAATAGTGAAGCTGCAGTAGGTGCAAATAAGCTTCATACAGTGTTACAAGCGCTGCTCAGAACTCTGAACTATGGCACCTAACATCCAGGACTTATGCCATTTGAGCATGGCAGTGACATCGAAGCAACTCAGGGACCAAAACCATGAACGTACACTCACGTATGAAAATCTTACTTGGGGACGGGGCAGGAGCAAAGCGCCCCCTCCCAGTCCGCGCCACCACACCGTATGTTGAAAATCTGAAGCCATCGATCTACAAACTGTCATCCAGCCTTGGATGGAAAAATCTAGAAGAATGTACAAACTGAAAACCAGTTTTGGTCTGCATAGCATCAGCAGCAACGCTTGCTATCAGAGTGCATGAGTTTCATGCTCGATCGATTGAGCTAGCCGGATCGGGCAACAAAAAGTATAAAATAGTTATGTAAATAGTTATTTAATAAAATGTTTTACCCTGTTACTTTGCTGGTGTGTTGTATATATTTATAATATTTGCATAGGGTTTGTCGTTATTTTGGGTGGGGTGGGGTGGGCGGCAGAGTCGTGCTGTCTTGCAGCCATCATGGTGTGGAGCTAAGTTCATCTTACTAGTTTCGTATTTCTCATGAGGGGTTGTTCTTAATGTTTCTATTTTAGTGAGGTCAAAAACAGATCCCATTAGTGGCCTACTGATTTTGCTCGATTCCTTTTGTTTTTTTAAACTATTTTTCACTATCTGCAAAGACTAAACAGAGTATTGCGACTCTGTGCTTGTTTGTAAATACAGAATGAACCAAAGAGAACTAATTCTAAAACAGTAAATGCTTGGATAGCAATCAATCAAATAGAGAGAGAAGCAGGCACGACGGATTACAACGGGGGCAAAGACCTGCATTAACTACCCTTCACTATCTGCAAAGAGAGAGTACTGCTAAGAGAAAAGAGGGGGGGGGGCAGCGTTCAAAGCACATCAGCGTGCATAAACACGAAAATGTTTTTACCTATCATGTACTTGACATTTGACAGCATTTGATATTTGGTATTAAAAAACCATTGAAATTCACAGAAAAAACCATAGGTTTTAGGCCATATATAGTTAGGGATTTGCATTTACAAAACCTTATTTTACTCGCATAAAACCAATGAAATTCGCATATATAGTTAGATGCGCTAACTATATATCGCGCACCCGCAATCCACTGCTGATGATGTCACATATTACATCATTCATGACATGGTCAGTGACATCACTGATGACATCACTGATGACACCTCAAATGACATCACTGATGACAACTCAAATGACATCACTGACAACATCACTGATGACATCAATCATGTGATAATACGATCAACCTCTTCAGACTCTAATATAACCTTAGATACACTCAGAGCAAACAGACACTCACAGACTGTCACTCATCCATGGAGTTACTCACACACCTAGTCAGTCATGCACTAAATCAATCACACCTCCATATCCTCAACTATACAGTTATACACACCTTACTTATTCAAACATATACTAACACATATTTACTCTTTTATACAATCCCTGATACAAGTTCACAATGATCCATACAGCCACTCACACATTCACTGGCTCTTATGCACAGTAATTTATATATGTGAACTTTCACATGTACTGTGTTTTACATATGTACTTACTTTGACATGTAGCACTGAGATATCCATTCACTCACCAATACACTCGTACACAGTCAACCACCCATACAGCTGTTTCCACATGCAGTTTTGAACCCATAGATCTAGTGAATAAACTGTTCACACATGTATGCACAGAGTCACACACCTCCCAGCCACCCCCACACACACACTCACTCTCCCATACAAATACTTGGGCAACCAATCAATAACCCATACAGTTACTCATATAGCTACTGATCAACACATGCAGCAGTTCATAGAACAACAGATATAATGATGCACAAATTAAGATAGTTTAGTCACTAACTCATGCACTCAGTGAGACACATTTAATCACTCTCTCATACAGTCAGTCATGCACCTACTAAATCCTTCATCCAGACACTTATACATCCACTCATTCTTCAATATGTAAGACATATTTTAACTTTACAGAAACACACAGCCACGGGATGATGTCATCAGTGATGTCATCAGTGATGTCACTGACCATGTCATGAATGATGTAATATGTGACATCATCAGCAGTGGATTGCGGGTGCGCGATATATAGTTAGCGCATCTAACTATATATGCGAATTTCATTGGTTTTATGCGAGTAAAATAAGGTTTTGTAAATGCAAATCCCTAACTATATATGGCCTAAAACCTATGGTTTTTTCTGTGAATATATATATATATATATATATATATATATATATATATATATATATATATATATATATATATATATATATACACATTTATATATATATATATATATATATATATATATATATATATATATATATATATATACATATATATATATATATATATATATATATATATATATATATATATATATATATATATATATATATATATATATATATATATATATATATATATAACCTACTGGCGGTCGCCAGTAGGTAGTTATAGTTAGGACCTAGTTTCCATAGGAAATCCTCATCATTCTATTTGGAATAACTTTGGCCCTGGTTGAAGAATCTTAGCGAATTTCTCAAAGAAGATGGCTCGGTCCGCTGCGCTCCTTCCCTAAAAGTTTGGGGGGGATTGGTCAAGTGGGGGCTGAGATAGAAGGGGGGTCCCAAAACGTGTTTTCTCCATGTTATTTTTCATAGGACCTTTAGACTCGGCTACAGGTCGAACGGGTGAATGGATTTATAAGAAATTTGGCAAAACTGTACAGTCCGGCTCGCAGATTACGCTTTTTTTTGAATGGTGTAAATCCGTTCAGTAGTTGCTGAGGAAATTAAAGTTAAAGTCAATTATATATCTATACGCGCGCACACATGCGGACCCAAACGGCTGCGCGCGCGAGCGGAATTTTGTTGCGTGACGTCTGTTAACGTTCGATTCGAAGGAAATCAGGAAGTGTTGACCGCCATTTTGTCATTGCGAGTAAATATATTGTTGATTTCAAAGCGTTGGAATATGGAAAGGGGAGAAGGTAGAGATTGTTTTGCTGTGTAGGTTTTCTCAGGGTGTGCAGTAAGGCCCTTAAAGGCGAAAATATATATATATATATTTTTTTTAAAGATGCGTGCTGCGCGCACTCGGTCGCGCACACCTTTTACAAGAGTGTGAAAATGGAGATAAATCAGAAGTTTGAGTGCTTAGATATAAGGTGGCTCTGAAAAGAGCCATTGTGTTAATTGAGTGTTTTCTGCATTTATAAGTAAGTACCGATGCAGAGCCTGATGTTGCAGAGGAAGATTCTGTTTCCCTCATTCGTGAAATGAACACCGTCTCTCCTATAGACGTCTTGCATGTGGTATCGCAAGTTGTTGTGGTAAATAGAACCCATGCTATAATCTCTGAGGAACGCAGAAACAGATTTATTTACATGTCTCCTTGCTTTCTCAAATTGGGCACAATGGTGATTGGACCAATTCCATTTCTGTCTTTGGCATATATTGGAATATACCAAGGCAGATCGAGGAAAAAGTGTCATCAATTGTCGAAAGGTGTCTTTTAGAAGCATTTCCAGACCTACCCCAGTGATTGTGCCTAGATCGTTTCCACCACAGTGCACAATTATAAGGTCTGGTTCTGGGAGGTGCATAAAAGTTTTCACCAATGGAATCAATTGGTGACATTTCAATCCTCTTTTGGAAATCCATGTTATGTGTACATTTGGTAAGCTGAGGTTGCAAATTCGTCTGCTTACTGCATATTTTTCACTCCAGTGAATATAACTGTGTCCTATTAGCCAGACCTTCATTTTCAAGGGATTTGTAGTCGTCCTCCGATCGGTTCTGGAAGTGGAATGGTAGTTAGAAGTTTAAATTCTAAATAAAGAAAAAGGAAGAGGCTGGGTGTGGTTTAAAAAATAAAAATGATTGGTTGATTGTAAGAAGTGGAGATTGAACAGTACGTTGCATGTTAATGTTTATGTTAAACGAAAAGTACTGTTGGGTGTGAAAAAAAAGACATGTAACAGAGCTGTGGATTGGCAGGTGTTTCTGGAGGGAAAACAGTGTTGTTACTTTGCTGTAGAACGTTGAGATATGAACTTTTGACCTGTGCCTTCAGCCAGGTGCAGAATGAGGTGTTACCATGGAAACAGCCAGAGATGGCAGTGGGGGATGGGTGAGTTTTATGTGACATTGAAAATATTGTGAGGGAGAACCAACTGAAATGTAATTGCTTACATTACGCGCTCCGCATTGCTTCCGGGAAGCTGCGCTTCGCGCCTCGCGCACCGGAGCACTTCCGGGTGCGCTAACGCGGCGCGTCATATGACAGATTACGCAAGAACGCGATACGTCGTTGGGGCTCCACCGGAACTGATCGAATTGGTAGTCTACAGTGTTTCTGGATGTTTCAGACTGAAGCTGGCGTCAGCATGAGAGCACCTCGTGGCTACGTCGTGGCCATTCCGCGAGCAATCATGGCAGTCGCTCCCCACCGGAAGTCTGCAGGAGTCGGGGGCCTCGGTGACTCTTGTAGAATCTTCAAGGCTGACGGGACGCTTTTGGGAATGGGGCTCATGCCCAAGCAGTCAAGCGTCCGAGTTCCAGGGTTGCCCAGAGCCATCCTTGCAGGCCAGGCCCAAGTCTGTGGAGCCGACCGCCATTTCCTGAGCTCCGTGGCAGCCGCCTGTCGCTGTATAGGAAGAGGGGGTGCAATTCAGCCGGATGGCGGGTGAGACGGTGTAAATGTGATGGTTGGACCAGGGCACCGCAGGACGTGTCTTCAGGTCAAACGGATTGTGGGACAAGGTCCAAAATGGAAGAGGCATCAAAAGGCAAGAAGTTCCGCCTGACCCCGGGAGCCGGCCGCCTATGTCTTGGGCGACCTCAGGCCATACCAGGGGAACAAGACTTGGGGAGGGGGCAGGAGCCAAGCGCCCCCTCCGAGTCCGCGTTTCTTGGACCCTGAAGTATGGCACTCAACATTCAGAACTTATGACATTTGTGCAAGGCAGGGACATCGAAGCCTCTCAGGGACCAAGTATATCCAAGGTCCTTCCTACAGAAGGTGGTGGGGGTGGCGGCATTAGCAAGGCATCCCCCCATACAACTTGTCGGACCCTGAAGTATGGCTCTCAACATCCAGAACTTATGACATTTGTGCAAGGCAGGGATATCCAGAGTCCTTCCTACAGAAGGTGGTGGGGGTGGCGGCATTAGCAAGGTATCCCCCCACACAACTTGTCGGACATGACCTCTGGATGTACTGGGTGTTCAATTTCAGAATTGAAACTACTAAGAAGCAATTAGAAGTGTTGTTTTCATGTTGCAGCTAAAAAACAAAGAAAAACACTGAAAAAACCATAGGTTATAGACCATATATAGTTAAATATCTGAAGTCCATCTCTGCACTGCATGGAGATACAGGTCGTCGATCAGAAGATGTGCTGGCCACCTCTAATGGTAATAGCGTGGCCAGGGCTCTTGTCGTTGCCTCTGCAAATTGCAGAGGGTGCACTTGTTTGACATGCCGCACCATGGTATGTATGGAAAAGAAATATTTTTTTGCTGGATTTCTTCTTAAGAGAACCAAGTCACATATCGTGCAGGTTACTTTTGGTGCATTCACTTTATTTTGATCTTCAGGATAAGTGAAAAATTGCCAGATGAAAGATATTGCTTAAACTTCTGAAATGTACACGGTTACAATGAGAATTTATGAAAAAGTTATGGAAAAAAAAAAAAAAAACTTATGTTTGTTATTTAAAGCGTTTATTTTTAAACAATATCAGAGTCCTGGAACAAGTTACAAGTCAATGACCTTGGCATATAGCACTTAGCTATCACCCACTACTATGTACAATATTAGTACATATAAGCAGCAAGAGAGATAATAACTCGCCTTGCTTTGAAATGGTTTTATTTCTTAAAGCCATCTGGCACTCAGCCACCAAACGCCATCCATACAATGTCACTCAAACATGACTTTGATAACTTGTAAAAGGGACCTAACATGGGTATTTTCACCAAAAACTACCCCTCCCATAATGCATCCTAATTGCCATATGGGCTGGAGGGTATAAATAGTAAAAAGAAAAAATGGACTTGTAACTACCATGAGCAAGAACAGTAATCTGTTTGAAAAGCGTAGGTGAGGAAGTTTTTTCCTTGATGGATTAAAAAGCTTAATCAAATCCTAGAAGAGTGCGGTGACTTATTTCAAATTGCTTTGTGGAAGTCTAAACGAGTCTTGTCCTTGACTCGGCACCGGCACCAGCTGAATGGTCGCTCCTTCTCCAGTAAGGGACATTTGCTTGTACATATATACACATATATATATATACACATATATATATATACACATATATATATATACACATATATATATATATATACACATATTTATATATATATATATATATTACCTACTGGCGATAGCCAGTAGGTATATATAGTTAGGATTTTTTTCCTATGGGACTTTTGGAAATTCTATGTCTAATAACTTTGGCGTTTGTGGACGGAATTGGCTGAAATTTTCAGGAAAATTGCACATTTTGTTTCTGAACAGCCCCTGAAAATGTGGGGGGGGTCGTCAAGGGGGGGCAGAGAAAAAAGGGGGGTCCCAAATTGCGTTTTTCCCATTCATTTTTCCATAGGGCGGTTGGCTTCACTTTTAGCTCGAACGGCTGAATGGATTTGCACGAAACTTGGCAAAATTGTAGGGACTGTTAGCCCGATGTGCCTTTGCTAGGTCTCAATATATGTGCTCCAGTGGATTTTGAGAAATTACCGTTCAAAAAAAGATATATATCTGTAACAGCGCTCCGGGCAGCGCTCCGGTTCGCGTACTTTTCGCGTAACGGAACTTTGCGATGCGAAGCTGATTGGCTCTCCGGTGTCTGTCAACATTCTAAACAGTCCGGAGCGGCCGCCATCTTGTCTCTCGGTAGGATCGAGAGACAAGAGGAGGCCAAAACAAAGGGGGAAATGAAGGAAAGGGGGCAAGGTAGACCCCTTCTGACCCCCTAGGATTGATGAGGGGGATATTATAGAGCCACGCGGGGCCCAAAAAAAAAAAAAATCAGATTTTTTCGCCGTAGAGACGCGTCTTGGTACGCGAACCGGGCAGCTAACCGGGAAGCTAACCGGCAGTGTAACGGGAGTCTGAGGGGAAGCTGATTGGCTGTTAACATTGTAAACAGTCTGGAGCGGCCGCCATCTTGTCTCTCTGTGGGATCGAGAGACAAGAGGTGGAAAAAAAAAAGGTGTAAATGAAGGAAAGGGGTAAGATAGACCCCTCCTGAACCCCTAGGATTGATGAGGGGGCTATTAAAGTTCCCCGCGGGGCAAAAGAAAAAAAAATTGTGATTTTTCGCGGTAAAGGTGCTTCCCGGTACGTTAACCGGGCAGCTAACCGGCAGCGTAACGGGAGTCCGACATATTGTGTTTTTTGAACGTTTGTGATATGTGCACATGTGGATTTTGTCTAATTAAGGTTAAAAAAAATATATATATCTTTAAGCGTGCTCTGGCGCGCTTACGTTACGGGTTTTGTTTGCGCTGCAGAGACGATACGTCACGGTTATGCGATGCATCATGAGGCGTCTCACGGGCTACGTGAAATGTCACGTAATAAAGAATATATTTTACAGCTATAGATATTAGCTTTTAAAAAACCAATGAAATTCACTGAAAAAAACATATAGACCATATATAGTTAGGAATTTGCATTTACAAAACCTTAAAAATTCACTGAAAAAACCATAGGTTATAGACCATATATAGTTAGGGATTAGCATTTACAAAACCTTATTTTATTCGCACAAAACCATTGAAATTCCATATATAGTTAGTTGCACTAACTATATATCGCGGACCCGCAATCCACTGCTAATGATGTCACATATTACATCATTCATGACATGGTCAGTGACATCACTGATGACATCACTGATGACATCTGAAATGACATCAGTGATGACATCACTGATGACATCTCAAATGACATCACCGATGACATCACTGACATCTCATTTGACATTACTGATCACATCACTGATGATATCATTTATGTGATAATACAATGAACATCTTCAGACTCTAATATAACCTTAGATACACTCAGTGTAAACAGACACTCACAGACTGTCACACATCCATGGAGTTACTCACACACCTAGTCAGTCATGCAAAGAATCAATCACACCTCCATTTCCTCAACTATACAGTTATACACACCTTACTTATTCAAACATATACTAACACATATTTACTCTCTTATACAATCCCTGATACAAGTTCACAATGATCCATACAGCCACTCTCACATTCACTGGCTCTTATGTTCAGTTATGTATATATGTCAACTCTCACATGGACTGTGTTTTACATATGTACTTACTTTGACATGTAGCACTGAGATATCCATTCACTCACCAATACACTCATGCACACAGTCAACTGTCCATACAGCTGTTTCTACATGCACTTTTGAACCCATACACCTAGGGAATCAACTGCTCACACATCTATGCACAGAGTCATACACCTCCCAGCCACCCACACACATACTCAGTCTCCCATACAAATACTTGGGCAACCATTCAATAACCCATATAGTTACTGATATAGCTACTGATTTAAACATGCAGCAGTTTACAGAACAACATATATAATGATTGCCAAATTAAGACACTTTAGTCACTAACCCATGCACTCAGTGAGACACATTTAATCATTCTCTCATACAGTCAGTCATGCACCTACTAAATCCTTCATCCAGACACTTATACATCCACTCATTCTTCAATATGTAAGACATATTTTAACTTTACAGAAACATACAGTCACTGGGTGTTGTCATCAGTGATGTCATCAGTGATGTCATCAGTGATGTCATTTGAGATGTCATCAGTGATGTCATCAGTGATGTCACTGACCATGTCATGAATGATGTAATATGTGACATCATTAGCAGTGGATTGCGGTCCGCGATATATAGTTAGTGCAACTAACTATATATGGAATTTCAATGGTTTTGTGCGAATAAAATAAGGTTTTGTAAATGCTAATCCCTAACTATATATGGTCTATAACCTATGTTTTTTTCAGTGAATTTTCAAGGTTTTGTAAATGCAAATTCCTAACTATATATGGTCTATAACCTATGGTTTTTTCAGTGAATATATATATATATATATATATATATATATATATATATATATATATATATATATATATATATATATAACTAAAAATAACATAGGTTTCAAGCAGGTTATAGTTACGAACTATCATTTAAAAAACCTTAGAAATTCTCAGAAAAAAACATAGGTTTCATGGGTGTTATAGTTAGCTGGACATTTCACTCATACAAAACCATTGAAATTCCTCTGTTATAGTTAGTTCTGCTAACTATAGCTTGCGTGCTCGCAATGCACTGTTGATGATATCACATATTACATCTTTCATGACATGGTGAGTGACATCATTGATGACATCCCAACTGACATCACTGATGACATCCAACGTACACAACTCCAGCGTAAGAGTATAAATATTAAGCCTACGCCTTGGGCGTTGTTCACTTCTGCAAAGAGAAAAGACTCTAACACAGCGAAGGTCCTCACCCTGCCACGTGGTTGCCGCCATGACCACGTGCCGCCTTGATACAGGCCGATTAAGAACTCAGCGCAACAGCACTGCATACTTATGTCTGTATCGACTACTGCCTTCAATCTACACTGAGGACAGCAGGGTTCACAACTTGAAATTACCTTGGCATCTACACTACGGACAGTAGGTAATTTACACTTGATTTATTTAATGCAGAGTTAATTATACTGTATGTGTTCAGCTTTTGTTAAAATAAGAGACAAATATCATTCCTTCATATCTGTGCTCAATACTGCCTTCGATCTACAGTGCGGACAGCTGGGCTCACATCTTCAATTCAGCTTTGAATTAATACTATGGACAGCATGAAGTTGCCTTGATTTATTTAAGGTAGAGATATTTGTACTTTATGTCCTCAGATTTAGTTAAAGGCTATGATAAAAAGAATTTCTTGATGTTTGTGATGACTACTGCTTTCAATCTACATTGTGAGGGCTCACGATTCAGGTGGAATGGTGATTTTACATGACGTATTCCAGTAGGCAAGTGACTTTGCACCAGTGCGACCTGCCTGAACCACAAAACATCGCAGGGTGCGCACACACTGAGCTCTTCAGGTACCACTAACTCACTGAATCACAAGTCATCTCCCCATGGCCTTATTAAGACAGAATTCACTAAGTAAAAAACATTGCTCCCAGTTCTTCTTACCCACACCATGCATCATAGCTGGCTGCATAGACCCTGAGAGCCACACCTACCACTAACTCTATACAGCTCAAGTCAATGCCACATGGCTGTGGGCCCTTCCTGATGACTGCCTCCGGTCTAGACTGCGAACAGTAAGGCTCACAATTCAAGATTAGTACCAATGCAAATTGTGTAAGGGACAAAAATCGGTTAATGAAACCAAATGCTCCCAATCTGCAACATCGCCACCAAACATATGTCCGCATTTTGAGAAAGTTAGAATGCACTGCGTGAAGTGCAATTATTTAATTTGTTTTAGGGAGCAATCAGTAGACCTAGTTTGCAGAACAATTGATAACTATGGATGGTAGTTTTTTTCCCCCTCAAAGTACATGCAATCCAGTATGCAACATTCAATGCTTTGAGTGCAACCCGTTCAGACCACGCATCATCGGAGGGTGAGCAAACGCTAAACACCAGACATACCACTAGCTCAGTTCACCATAAATAATCGCATTGAGGCTTTTTTGAGGGAAAATTCTGTATTAAAAAAACATTACCCCCAGCCCTGCCTGTCTGGACCACACAACATCCCAAAGGTACTACTAACTCATTGCACCATAATTCATCACCACATGGCCGTATTCAGTCAGAATTCAACTGACTCTTCATTCATTATTTGCAGAGTGCAGTCCAAACTAAAGAAAATGTCTATCAAACCCTATACAATATCCCTTTAGTAGCCTTCCTTCAAAAACGTCTTTTATATCAGTTCTAGGTTTAGTTGAAAAACTAAATTCACGCTGCAAGTGCAAAAGCAGACTCAATGCAACCCACACTGTGGACAGCACAGGTCACAACTTGAATTATAATGTCCCTGAAACATACACATTTTGACAATGTATTCCATACATTTTTCATCTTTTATTTCAATCGTGATTACATTTTATGCAGTCCAGTAGGCAACACTCTGACTACCAGACGTACCACTAACTCAGTGCACCATACATAATTGCCACATAGCCTTATTAAGGCAAAATTCAGTAGCCAAAAGACATTCTTAGCAGTGCAGTCTGTCTGACTCACACATCATCGCAGGTTCCACACAAACCGATGCTACCTTAGTGCACCACAACTCATGAACTCTTTACAATAGAATCTTCTGTGCATTATTTCACATGTTGTGCTCCTATCTTTGTACAGCAGAAGTCATAAACCATTTACGATTGAGTATCTATGTATAATAGCATGGTTACTATTCTACTTGTTACCAACAGCAAAGTAATAAAATGGAGTTGAGCACACATGCCTGTATACACTTCAACTATCTATTTGTGTCTGTGTATTTATTATGTTTGTAAAATGCTGCTCCTATGCCCTAACACATTATGTTGTGATATAAATACATCATCTTACCTCTGACAGTAAGTGTGGGCTATTCCTCCTTTTTTTTTTAGCATATTTATATAGCGCAAAATCAACCCAAAACTATATCAGCAATTTACATGAGCACCGTATGTACAGTACATTTTCAGGCACGTGTAGATTACGACATTACTCTACAATAACAGGATGTGGACGCAACTCTGAGCCTCGAACACTGATTTCCAGCACCAAGTTCAACAGTATATCTGAATGACCACATACGCATATAAATTATCTGCCTTTCATTTGCCAAAAACTGCAACTTAAACCTTTCACAGCCCTGTATTACTATAGCTACAACACTCCAATGAATGTACCACAAACATTCATAATCACAGAAATATTTAATGTCCACCATCTTTTATGTATGCAACTATAAATGAATATAGAGTCAGTGATACATCGTACCTTTCATGTTAGCCATGTGATGGAACTTTATAGATATAATGACACATTTGCATTTAAGACCCGGGTGACATCAGCACTACAAGACGGACACTCGAATCACTTGATTTCTCATATTGCTCATGACAGAACCACGCCCATAGCTCTGGAATCGTGGTTCAGAGCCTCGCGCAGCAGTGGCATACGTCAGGCCAGCCCACTCCGCTTACGCTTCCAGGAAAAAACAAAAATGCAACATTGCTCACATTTCCATTGTACTGATTTCTTAGTTACAGGTCAAGTTGTCAGAACAGCACACACACACTCTCTCATGCCTGGTATACACCCACACCACACCCATCCAGCACATGCGTCACTACACACGTGACCCTACCAATTAAAAGGACGAGGCGCACATGCTCTACACCATTTTACAGTTGCTCCCATTGCAAGCACTGTGACGGCCCATCCTAGTGGTCCGGACGTCTCATGTCGGCCCAAACCACCGACCGATCCCATCCCTTGCGCAGAGTTTCAAAAACATTTCATCGGCTGTTCTGTACGTAACTGTAGCTTCCTGAGCCTAATGTTGATTGGCTTGTTTTTTATATGTGACCTCATGATACCCCCACCATATACAAAGCCACTTTGGAATGTACTTTATTTTACAATGTATTTCAAAAACAAATTGTGGTAGGGTGTTTTTAACTTATACTGTTTACTCTACTTACAAGTTTGTTGACTGTGTAGGTATTTAGTAACCCTGGGCGAAGGAATTTACTATGCCCACGGAGTGGGCGTAGTGTTGCCTACTTCGCCCTTTGCAAAGTAGGCGTAGCAGGCAACACTAGGCCCACTCCATGGGTGTAGCAAAGTTGCCCGCCACCCGCCTCCTACCCGCCCTTCCCTACATACCTATTTTTTGTAAATCCAGAAATAAAAGTAAATTAAAGGCACTTACCTTGTCCGCTGCATCCCGGGGCTTCCTCTGCTATTTCGTGCCGCCATCGCTGCCATCGCCGCCATCGCCGCCATCTTGGATACCAATGCGCATGCGCG
The DNA here is from genome assembly GCF_964263255.1 of Lissotriton vulgaris. Classification (NCBI taxonomy): domain Eukaryota; kingdom Metazoa; phylum Chordata; class Amphibia; order Caudata; family Salamandridae; genus Lissotriton; species Lissotriton vulgaris. Next base: position 47,749,318 of record NC_141690.1, read on the forward strand.
GCCGCTCGCGCATGCGCATTTCTCGTGGTATCCAAGATGGCATTGGCATTTCTCATGGTATCCAAGATGGCATTGACGGCGGCAGAGGGAGCCCCGGGACGCAGCAGACAAGGTAAGTGCCTTTTATTTACTTTTAGTTCTGAATTTACAAAAATTAGGTATGTAGGGGAGGAGGGCAGGCGGCGCGTAGTGGGGCTTCGCGAAGTGCGTAGGTGGGCATAGTTTCTCGCCTACTTTGCGTAGCTTCGTGTAGCCCCAATACGCATACTACGCCCAGGGTTAGTATTTAGAAATATTTTTCTAATTTCTATTCTATCATAATTGTGCCGACTTCTCTCCTTTAGTGTGAAGTACTGAGTCCTTTCATTAAATGCATAATCCTTCAAACCATCCTTGAAAGAAAAAAGCACAAGTTTTCCAAATATTTTTATTGAGTCATTTCAAATCATCACATGGGTGAGTTGCAATATCTTTTATTTATTCATTGGTGTTAGGCGTTGGAACACATTTTTTAAATTTTATCATAGGCACTCATTCCTTATGTTTACATTATATAAGTATTGCCACCGCCATCTTTATTTGAATGATTGGGCTTTTTTTACTTTAATATAAAGTAGAATAGAAGTGCTACAACAAACACTCCCGCACTACTTCATCTTTCCTTTTTTTATGTATATTTCATTTCATTATTACATTTAAATATTTTACATATTTAAAAAATAAAAGCATTATTAATTAACATTTGAAGGCACAATTATATTATTTTTTTCATAAAAAGTGCTTGCGAAGATAATCCTCCTGTTCTTTACTAGAGAGAATTGGTAAACGCACTACTCAATATAAATACTTTTAACCCATTTTCACTCTAGAAGATAAAGAGTATTCTCCTTTATTCCAAAGTATTTCCTTTTTGCGTTGATAGTGTATTTATAGTACATTTTTCACTCATTATAATATACTGGCATTGTTAAAAAAATATTATTTATTATTCTTATTTTAAATCCTCTGTTGAAGGTCATCCAACTCCACTTGAGGGATCATAAAGTTGAATGTAAATTAAATTATACATTAACAATATGTTCCCTCTGTAGAAATTAAAGATAAACTCAAGATGATACCATAGCTCCGAATCATTACCCTGCACGAAGTAATTCCTTAATTCACATGTATTTCTTGTAATGGTTCATTCGTCAACTCGTTATTATATTCCATTTAAACTTAAACATACTACATTCTATAATCATTTAAATATTTTTGCTTTCTTTTTAAAAATATCAAACATATACCATTTCACATAATGTACCTCTCTTCGATATTCTTTCCTTACTTCGGTGTGATTCATCCAACTCCTCTGGAGGGGACATAATGTTTTATGTTTTCTAAATATACATTAACAATATGTTCCCTCTGAAGAAGTGAAAGATATTCTCAAGATGGTTCTGCAGCCCCGTATCATTACCTTCCTCGTAGTTTCTTTACCTGTATTGATTCTCTGAAATGAAACTAATCATCCCACAGGTGTGGTTTATATACTTTTTAGTTAGTTAACAGTCTATGGGATCAATGTATTGCTCCTCCCTCTTTTACCTCACGTTTTTCAGTTGACATGTGCTCTCATTTCCACTGTTTTAGTATGTCACATGTTTATAAAAAGGTGCCTCTTTCGATACATTTTAGCTTTCGAATAATTTCCAAAATGCTTTATTTAAACTCGTTTTTCTTATAAAAGCATTTGTATAGGCTACTCTCTTTTTTAATACGAGTATTTACATGCATTCCCCTTTTTTTACCAACTTATTATTCTATTAACTGCCTTTTTTCTAACTTATTTTAATACTCTTCACCACTCTGAACCCCTATTTTCACTGCATCCTGTGCCTGAGATACTCTATTAATATTCGAGTATTCTAATTCATACCCGAGAATAAATTTATTGAATTCCATTAATCAGTGTTTTCATACATTTCTGTAACTAATATTTATAATCTTTATTTATCGTTCCTGCCTACATTTTAATACAGTACCCCACCCAAAACCCCTATTTTCCCTGCATCCCGTGCCAGAGATACTCTCTTTTATTCTTCAACTATTTTTATTCATACCCTAGTTTATTATTTGTATAATTCAATTAATCTGTGCTTTTTTACATATATTTATCTAATATGTATAATCTTTCTTTATAGTTTTTGTCTTGATTTTAATACACCACCCCACCCAAATTGAGTATTTTAATTTATACCCGAGTATTGTTTTAACTAATTCCACTAATGCGTTAATAAACTAAATTGTATATCATTAAATATTAAGTATGTATTATTTTTTAAAGCAAGTACTTATTTTCATTTAAAAATATATATATATTGCGTTGTAATGGCATGCGTTGTAATTAAATAAGTGTTGTAATGGCATGCTTTGTAATAACATGAGTTGTAATGGAATATCCAATGTCAAAGTTTTGTTGTTGTTGTAATAGCATTACGATGCGTGGTCCGGACAGACCGCACTGGGGATAATCTTTTCGGACTATTGAATTTTCCCTTAATAAATAATATCCAAACCAGATTGCTTTTCCACATGCATGTTAGCAGCTCCCCATGTTAAAAAGCAATGCCGGCTCCCGAAAGACGTGGCGAGACTGTGGGGAATTTTGGCTCTCCCCACGGTCTCCAACATTTTTTATAAGACCTGGGGGATGGGGTCCAAGGGGATATTAGAAATTACTGATAGAGGCTATTTTTTAACGGTAAAATTAGAAGTCGCGCACCCAGTGCTCGGTGCTCAGTGCGGCCCCCTGGAGTGCATGCAATGGATGCACAATTCATATTCTGTAGGGTGCACAACTCCAGCGCCTTTCGTGCACAACTTCTAGTTTGGGAGCCGGCCTTGCTTTTCCACATGGGAAGCTACTAATATGCAGCTCCCCATGTTGAAAAGCAATCTGGTTTAGATTTTGAAAGAGAGAACATATTTCCTTGCTATGGGAGGGTGGGATGGGCACCCCGGGACACTGCAGGAGCTGGCCCTCCCACAATACATGAAGCCCCAGGCAGTGGTGGTCCCCGGGTCTTTGGAGACCTTGCAGCCCCCCAACCAATTTTTTTGTAGGCCCGGGGGGTGACGGTGCCCTTGAGTGCTCCAGAAGGGGAGGCCACACAGTCCCCCTCCCACAATACATAAAGCCCCAGGGGGTGGTGGTCCCTGGGGCTTTGGGGACCTTGGACCCCTCCCCCCACCATTTTTTTTGTAGCCCCGGGGGCTGATGATTCCTAGGGCTGGGGGGCCCCTCTTAGCCCCCCATAAAATGTAATAATTTTGCCCCTGGTATTTAGCCCCCGGGGGCTAATTATAAAAAAGCTCCATTTTACTTTATTTATTTTTTTCGGGAGAGTCGGCGCAACCTACACGCACCTGCCGGGTCTTTAAAAAAAAGATTTGTGGGCCCTGGGGATCCTTCTGGGACCTCTTAAGCAGGTCTAGAGGGTAAAAGTATTTCTACCCTGTCCCCTTTCTAAATTTTGCACAAATATTTCACTGACTTCTTCAGCATCGCTTTTACCGGGGCACAAAATGGCTGCCAACAGTTTCTGGTTTCGAATATTGACAACCTCTTGATAGCCATTTAGCATTCAGCACGTGATCAGAAGGGTGCACTTATGGTGTGCTCAGGCTGCGCTCTTGGTGCACTCAGGGTGAGCGGATTCACCACAGCCATAGATATATAACTGTAATTTTCTCAGTAACTACCAAACAGATTGACACCATTTGAGCATAGGGCACAAGTCTGAACTGAGGACTACCTCTGCCAAATTTGGCATAATTCTGTTCAGCAGTTCGGGCTGCAGGTCCTATGCTAAAGGTCCTATGGGAAATTGCATGGGAAAAACGCGTATCTCAACCCCTGCTTGATGAATCACCGCCAAACTCTCAGGAAAGTAGCGGACCAGAGCTGACTGTATGTATGTTGGAATACCACAAGCTATCTGGAGAAGCTTGTTGTGAAGTTTCAAGAGTCTTGAAGAAAATGAAACTTCTCATTATTGATGAGGTAAGCATGGTATCAAACTTGGTGCTTACCTTTGTGCATTTAAGAATGACGCAAATTCTTAAAACAGAGTATGACGTATTATTTGGAGGAAAACATGTCATAGTTTTTAAAGATCTACTACAACTTACTCCTGTAAAATGACAACCAGTATTTAAAACACTGACGCAAGAAGATACCAAAAAGTCTTTGGGGAGCATTGGAAATGTTAATATTTGGTTATATTCTGAGAATAGGAACTTATTTCAAATATGCCACAGGCAAATGATGCTGATTATGGAACTATTCTTCAAGAGATAAGAATTGGAAAAGTGACTGAACATGGCAAACAAGTGTTACAGAGATGATTACTTTTCAATTTGTTTCCAAATGAAAATATTGTTCCTGAGAAAATAGATATGAGAATAGCAAAAAACAAATCTGTAATCTGTGTAATGCCAACGCTGCGTGAATGTTCTATTTTCAATGAAGACATTTTAAAGTTGGAAAATGAAGAAAATTATAAAATTGGAAGCTATTGTTAAAATAGAGCATGAAGGAATCACTATTATTTTGACAGAAAAGGTGAAGAGGAAATTAGATTCTTTAGAGAAATCGATAAGTAAAACTGCTGGTTTAGAAAATAATTTATATGCATGTGTAAACTGTAGGGTAATTTTACGACATCATTTGAATGTGGAAAAAGGTTAATAAATGGAGAAATTGGTAAAGTTGTTGATTTCGTTAATTACGTAAATAGAGATGGTATTGAATTTTTGAAAATCAAATTTGATCAAATTGAAGAAGTACAACAATTTAGTCGTTGCTCAGCTCGGTTTTTGCTTGTAAAAGATTTGTATGTTCGCAGAAAACAATTTCCTGTTTCTTTGGTGTATGTGGTGACTATTCATAAATCTCAAGGTTTAAGGTAGATAGTGCTTTAGTGAATATTGGAAGTACTGTGTTTAAAGAGGGTATGGCATATGTTGCTTTGTCTCTAATGAGAATTTTATCTGAATTGTACTGGATTGATTTTGATGAGAAAAAGATTACTGCAGATGCAAATTGTGTGAAAGAGTATACTAGGTTAAGAAGAGAATATGCACCCAATTTAGGTTAATATCCAGTATTTGAAAAGAGTGTGGTAGGTAGAAAAGAAGATATGATAATATCTGTAGTGAAGCTGTAGAGAAAAAAAAACAAGATGTAGACATCATTGTAAGCAAAAACAAAAAGGACATTGTTGGTTATCAGTTTGAAAATAGTTCTGGTGTCAACTGCTATGCTAATGTAGTTGTTAATGTTGCTTTTTTTCTTGAAAGTTTGCAACAGCAATCGGGAAAAAAGATTCTGTTCGTTGTTGTATTCTGTTTATGAGAAATGTAGTAGTGATAAAAGTAAAATACAAAGTGTTTCTGATATTCGAAATGTTTTGGACATATGTTCTGGGTCTACTCAATTTACACAGATTATTCAGCAAGATTGTCAGGAATTTCTAATGTATATACTTGTTGTATTGGAAGATGAAGGTATAGATATTGAAAACCTTTTTGGCCTTCCTTATAAATGGCAACATGACTGTGAAAATTGTTTGTTTACATGCATCACTAACATAGACACCAAAAGATTTATATATTTGACTTTACCAGACTGTGAATCAGTGTCTTTTAAGAATCTAGTTAGAGGAGCAAGTCAAAATATGGAGGGTACCCAATGTAAATCACAAATGTCATCAACACTATTTATACAAAGATATGGACAGTATGTAATTTTAATGCTGCAACATTGTAGAGCTGATGGAAGAAAATTGGAAACTTTAATATTGTAGCTACTTAACTACCAATATCAGTAAGAACTTTTGTAGCTGTAGCAATTATTTTTCATGATGGTCCTTCAACAACATCTGGACGTTTTCCCTGTTTATTTAAAATGTCTGAAAGGTTGGATATATTGTAATGATAGTCAATTGGTTTTTAAACAATGTTTTCCTAAAGAGTTACCAAATTCTTACCTTATTTAAAGCCAAAACTTTAGGAACAAAATGTGGCCTTTCAGGATTACTGCAGTTAAGGTAGGTTGGGCTGCTTTTGTAGAGTACTTTGTGAGTGAGGGTGAGGAGCTTGAAGATGATCCTCTTGTTGACATTGAGACATTGTCAGTGTATCAGGTGGTGGGTGATGTGGCTGCAGCAGGGGACATTGATGATCAGTCTAGCGGAGGTCTTTTGGATTTGTTGTATTTGTTGTAGCTGTTTGGCTAGATATCCTGTGTAGAATGTGTTGCCCTAGTCTAGTCTGCTGCTGATGAGGGCCTGTGTCGGTGTTCTTCTTCTTTTGGTTAGGATCCACTTGTAAATGTTGCGAAGCATGTGTAGGGTGTTGTAGCAGTATGAGGAGACGGTGTAGACTTGCTTAGACATGGAGAGGGAGGAGTTAAAAATGAATCCTAGGGTATGTATATGATCAGTAGGTGTTGGTACTGTTCACAGTGTAGTCGGCCACCAGGAGTCATCTCAGACTGAGGGGGTGGGTCGGAGAATGAGTATTTCTGTCTTGTCCGACTTGAGATTTAGAGATCTGATCCTTATGCAGTTGGCGACGGTTTTCGGTAGTATGTGGGTCCTTGGTCAGGGAGAAGATGAGTTGGGTGTCGTCGGCTTAGGAGATAATGTTGAGGAATCTGTCAACTCTGACTATTAATACAAACATGAGTCAGCTAAAATGTAAGACTAAAGAAGCTTTATTAAAAAAAGGAGCGCACAGATTCACAAATACAAATTCACACAATATGAGGGGGCGACAAAATTGGCAAAATTTTAGCGTTTAAAGTAGCAGAGGATAGAGCAGAATCTACGGTTTCACAAATTATTGGGGTTGATAATAAAAGATATAACCAGACAGACCATATAATACAACAGTTTGCCAAATATTATGAAATTTTGTATACACCAGAGAACACGCCTAATGGCAATACAATTGACAATTACCTAAAAGAAAATCCAATGAACAAAATAACAACCTATGAAGCTGAAAATCTGGCTATAGAAATAACTAAAGAAGAACTAAAAGAAGCTATAAATTCATTGCCATCAGGTAAAGCTACCGGGGAGGACACTATCCCTTTAGAATTGTATAAATCATGCTTCGAAGAATTAACACCCCTTCTTCTAGAAGTAATCAATCATACAAGTAGAACAGGGGCCGCCCCGCACTCTTGGAATAAAGCAAAAATTGTTTTCTTTCACAAAAAGGGTAAACCTAAAGAGGAGATGGGCTCATACAGACCTATCTCCTTAATCAATGCCGATGCTAAGATTTTCGCAAAATGCTTAGCAAGAAGACTTGCACCACTATTGCCTAAAATAGTAAGCACACAGCAACACGGGTTTGTGATGGGGCGGGATACATCAGCCCATGTAAACACGGCAATAACAGCTTTCGATATAGCAGAGGTAGAGTCTACTCCCTTAGCAATGATAATGCTTGATGCTGAAAAAGCATTCGATCGGGTGGGGTGGAATTATCTATGGCATATAATGGGACATATGGGGTTCGGGGGAAACTTTTTAAATGGGATTCGGGCACTCTATGACAATCCAACCGCATACGTTAGTTATTGCGGCCTTACTTCAAATTATTTCGCAATCAGGAGAGGCACACGTCAAGGGTGCCCTCTGTCACCTTTATTATTTGCTTTATCACTAGAGCCGTTTCTGAAGGCATTGGATAATCAACCAGAAATAATATCCTTTAAAACCAGTAGGCAGAGCTTAAAAATAACCGCTTATGCAGATGACATTGCTATTTATTCGACCGAAGTCATTGATTCTCTGAAAGCAATTAATCTGGAAGCATCAAAATTTGGCAATATATCTGGCTACAAATTAAACACTCATAAAACTCAAATAATAGCTAACTTTGTACCCCCCCCCAACCAATGCCTGAAATTTGTAAGACTGCTACCTATTTAGGAGTACAAATTACCTCAAACATTAAAGAGCTAAATAATATTAATTATAATAAACTTATGAAAACTACTACCATGAACTTAGAAAAATGGCACCGACTTCCATTAAATTTAATTGGCAGAATAAATTTAAGAAAAATGAAAATCATACCCAAATATCTATACCTATTTAGATCAATCCCTTTAGCACAAAATAGGCTTTTTTTCAAACAATTAGATAGCATATTCTGTAACTTTATTTGGGGATATAAGAAAGCTAGGAGATCGTTGAAGATGTTAAAAAAGCAAATCGATCAGGAGGCCTTAATTTTCCCGATTTGAAACTTTACTTCTGGGCCTCATTTATAAGGCGTATTAGATCTTTATTAGATACAGAGAATCTGCTTTTTTACCACCATTTACTTTTAAAAGAAGATTCCAAACAATTTTTACTCCGCATTACAGACCCTAACTTCTACAAAAGGGTCAAATTTAAGACCGCACGGGATTTAGTAAAGATATGGAAAGATATACTTATCCACTGTAAAAGCACCATATTTCACACTCAATTAATCTTATGGGACAATCCCGGACTACCTAGCATATTTAGTGATGGGGAATCCCGAAGGTGGCAAACGAAAGGAGTCGAGGTGCTAGGGGACCTATATACTACTCAAGGCATAATGGATTTCTGCACCTTAAAACAAATATATGGATTGTCCGACACACACGAGTTCAAATACAGGCAAATATATGACTTTTTAGTGCGGAAGAACAGAATTAGAATCTTATCGAGCGGGGGTATTTGGGACCTCTTAAACTCTAAAAAGGAGACATCAATAATCAGTCTGGCATATAAGATCTTCATACATTTAAAAATGGATGATAATGAATTACTAGCTAATAAATGGAATGCAAAACTAGGAACTAACATAACAGGAAAACAAATAAGCATCTCATACACCAATATCCATTATTATGTAAGATCCTCTAGCCTACGTCTACAGCAATATAGAACTATATACATGTTATATTATACCCCAGAAAAGATTTCTAAATGGGTTTCAAACAACACTTCGGGAGAGAAAACCAAGTGCCCAAAATGTGATGAATATGCAGTAGATCGTATACATATGTTGTTCACTTGTCCAAAATTAGGGAAGTTCTGGGAAGAAGTGGGGAAAATTCTAGCCATAAAAAATGTTTCCAACACACCACTAACAGCCCCTATGTTAATACTAGGACAATATACTACAAACCAACCACACTCCGTATTGTTATCTATCTTACTCTCCTGTGCTAAACTAACTTTAGCTGGAGCCTGGATCAGTCCTAACCCACCCAACGTATTGGAATGGTGGTATCTGGTTAATGAAATTAAAACTATGGAATGAATGCTAGCAGAACTTAGAGGTATTAAATCGTTGCAGAAGTATGAGAAAATCTGGGGGAAATTAGAACTGAATTGAATTGACACTTAGTTATGATTTATGCTTAGTATTGTTTATGTTTTTTTTTTTTTTTTTTTATAAGATGAGAACAGATTGTGTATGTATATGACGAATTTGTTGAATTTGAAATAATAACTGAATGCATTTTGTAACTCTATACCAGGTGAAAATAATAAAATATTTCAAAAAAAAATAGTAGAATAAAAGAAAAAAGGAGATAATGTTGAGGTTGTGATGACGGGCCACTTGTGTGAGGGTGGCCATGTAGTTGTTAAATACCATCAAGTTAAGGGATGATCCCTGGGGGACGTTGCAAATGATGTCAGTGGTTTTGGATCAGAAAAGTGGGAGATGGATGCTGAGGATTAGTATTGAAGAACTTCTAAAATAAGAATTTGAGATATACTGTTTGGCCATGAGAAAAAGTATATAAAACCAATAAGGACTATTTGTTGTATATATTTTCAGCATATATTTGTAAGTAACTTTATTTGCAGTGTATGAAAAAATAATGATAGTGTTTTGTTATTTAAGATTGTTTGATATATCTCATAGTTATGTAAGAAATTGCTGCTAGAAAAAAACATTTAACATATGTTTTATTTCTCTTTTTTAGATTGTTATTGAGAATGTTGAATGTTTTTTTAAGATAATCTAATTGATTGTCTTTTTTTGCCCACTGTTATGTGATGAGTACTATTGAACTCACTGTTTCTAGTGAAATTCAATATATTTAAAGACCATCAAAAAAGGCAAATGAAATGCTTTACAAATTATTTTGTGTTGTAAATTATATATTGTAACTGTATTTATTTAGTCTTCCACAGATGCTAATTTTAAAATATATAATTCTTTTTATTATTTAATATGGTTAAGGTAAGTATAAGTAACTATTAAAAATGGTCGATGGGATGTGCTTCTACAGAGGTGAAGTAACAAGAGATAGATGGAGTACATATCTGTGCAAAGATGGTTTGTATCTTTAAAAGACATTTGAAAAAGTTAACATATATACTGAGTGTACCTGAGGACCTACTATCTTTGACCATTTATTAAGAGAAACAACACACCGCCAATGATCTCCATTGGGTGATCCTGGAAAGTCTAGAGACAATCGACAGAAACGCAGAAAACATACTGTTCGAGAAGGAACAACGTTGGGTTCATAGGCTAAAAACAGATACCCTAGGCCTGAACGATTCTGTTCCATGGTTATCTCTCAACAGATGATCTGAGACTTCAACTCCCAATAATCCACCATAAGTAAGGTACCCTAACGGCCTTATATCTCTATTTACCTCTAGAGATTACAAAATATGCACTATACAAGTGACCCCAAAAAACCAAGCCCATCACTGCAGATCAAAACGACCCACGAAAATAAAACCACTGTGTTCTCCCTAATGCGCAAAGATCTATGTGCCCACTCTAGCCTACCTCATTAGATCTGACAAATGAAAACCAAACATTACCATTTTCTTTATATAAAAAAACCTTTTTGTCCCCCATTGAATTGTATAATAATACCGATTTGCACTCCTCATTGCAAATTTTTAATAGAATGGTGAGTGTAGTTCAAAAGAAACCTCCTACACCACATGTTGAAGTATTTCTTCCATTTCTACCGCCATGGAGTATAAATCAACCCGGAACCGCATTACGCTGTAGTTCCGGGTGATGACAGGCAGAGTCAGCACATGCTGCCAGGACCGAGTAAGAAGGCACTAAGGTATTCGGTAGACCTATGCGCATTTATCACACGGAAAACCATAAGTAAGAAAGCGCATTCGATAACCCCTTCTTTTTAATACCTCTTCAGTAAGGCCTCTCTCGATCAGCCCAAATCCCCGAGGGAGCAATTTCCAAAATAAGACAAGGTACGCTTTTTTAATAGGAGCGCGCATAGCGTATTTAGTACGAACGCAGTTACGCACCACCACGCTGATGCTGCACCAGGAGTAAAATGACAGGGAGGCCGCTGATTGCTAAAAAGACAACTTGAACTTAAAAGAAGGAAAATAAGAAGTTCAAAACCGAGTATCAAAATCGGAAATAGGAGGAAGTGATCAAAACTCCTCTAGACCCCATGAGGTGACCTCAAACTTCATAACGAAAGTAGAAGTGTATAGAACCTATCAGAACGGTGGTCATCCCTGGTGCAGCAAACCTATTCAACATATGTATTTCTGGATTAAGGTGACAAACTCCTTTATGATACGGAAAACATACCCCTATGAGATTGAGAAATAGAGGGTAAACCTAGAGATTATATCACTACCTGTCTCATTTGATTTCCAAGTGATTTTAAAAACCCGTCCTGAAGAAGGTGTGACACGCTGGTCAAGAAACCGAAACGCTGCGTCGACTCTTTGGTTTTTATTGTAATGTTGTTGTATAATGATGCAATCTGTGATGTACTGTAATGTGATGAAATTTTAATAAATTATGGTTTTTAATGTACCCAAATACAGTTAGATCCCTTTTTTGAATGCCACAGGAATTATATCTGTTTTGTTTTAGTTTAGGATGTTTAGTTGACCTCGAGTAGTTAAGACTGTTTCTCATATTGTCATTGGGGTCCAGGTCGAATGACAGGACCAGGTGTGACACAACAATAGTGTTGAAGCCACGCTAGGTCCTTTGGGAACAAGGGGCCGTGACAGAGGGTATTCCCTGACAACTAGGGACTTTCTTGTGTTTTAACTTTAGATGAAAACACAAAACGGCCTCACTGTATAGCATATTCCACTATAGATCACGCACAGTGATATTGTCAGAACTATGGGCACCTCACTACAGTATTATTGTCAGAACTATGGGCACCTCAGTATAAGTCGAACCGAAGCATGAGAATGGAAGAGTTGACGCCCGAAATGAGTATGACGGGAAGTATTGCCATTTTCTAGTTCCTTACAAAAACGAAGGTACTATTGTACATAATTATGTGTTTTTTCCATACCCTATCTCCCTGTTTGTCGCTGTTTGTGTGCGTGTTTTCTATTTTTGCAGGTACAATGAAACCTTAAAGTCACGAAGATTCAGGTCAATAACCCTTTATTCTTCTCACAGTTTTTTCACCATTCACTAACCCCTATTGGTCCTGACGAAAGCCTATAGATCTGTTGACTACCAAAGGCTGAAACATGTTGACCTCTTTTTTAAAAATATCCTATATAATGCAGTAGAATCCCTTACCAATTCGCAAAGTGCATCAGCAATTTTTAGTTTTAGTCCGAATCCAGACCTATTAAATTATCTTTGTCTGGCTGTCCAGATTTTTAATAACCACACCACTATCCCCCACTTTCCACTATCACTACTGCCTTAAACCCTAAGGCAAACCTCCTGGTGGAGGGTGCACAAGACAAAAAATGACTCAATGATTACGCACGCACGTGTAGAAAAGCGGGGACACAGTATATACCGCTAAAGAGAGACCATCAACATACACGTGTATGAGAGTCATATATGTTTGGAAGATACCAGTTCCTTGACTTGTGAACCCAAGGTTTAAGCAGGACAAGTGATCCTTTCCCCCTTCTGATTATGAAAGTTACCTACGGACACTGAAAGGATTCTCACTCTGCCTCCCCCATCCCCATGATTATGCAGGTATTATTCAGCCAGGTACTCTCCTTGCAGAAATGTAATCATTCAGTCAGTACCTAAGAAGTCATGCAGCAAAGTAGGCCTCAGGGCATGGACTGCTTCTAACCCCTATAGACTATGTATGCACTCTTCTATGCACCTTCAAGCTTGCCTTTTTAACCTTCAATTGCCCAGTCTGTATCATAACAGTTCCACTAAACACTTGTACTGCTGTTTCAGTATTGTAGTAAGGTATTCAGCAGTATGTGCTTATCTATGCCCTATGCTAAAAGTGAAGCAGTTATATATTCAGCTCGAGATTCTCCTTGCAGAACTGGAATCATTCAGTAAGTACCTAAGTACTCATGCAGTAAAGTAGGCCTTAGGATATGGACTGCTTCAAAGCCCTATTTACTATGCATGTACTCTTCTATGTACCTGAAAACGTATCTTTTAAACCTTTAATTACCCAGTCTCTATCCTTACACTCTCTCCAAACACTCTGCCACTACTGTTTCAATATTGTAGTGAGCCATGCAGCAGTATGTGCTTATCTATACGCTGTGCTAAAAAGTGAAGCAGTTATACATTCAGTTCGACACTCTCCTTGCAGAACTGTAATCATTCAGTCAGTACCTAAGTACGTATGCAGCAAAGTAGGCATTACAGCTTGGACTGCTTCAAACCCCTATAGACTATGCATGTACTCTTCTATGCACCTGCAAACTTGCCTTTTTAACCTTCAATTGCTCAGTCTGTATCCTAACAGTTCCACTAAACACTTTTATACCACTGTTTCAGTATTGTAGTGAGGTATTCAGCAGTATGTGCTTATCTATGCACTGTGCTAAAAGTGAAGCAGTTATATATTTAGCTTGAAATTCTCACGGGAGAACTGTAATCATTCAGTAAGTACCCAAGTACTCATGGAGCAAAGTATGCCTTAGGCCATGGACTGCTTCCAACCCCTGTAGACTATGCTTGCTGTCTTCTATGCACCTGCAAACTTGCCTTTTATACCTTCAATTCCCCAGTCTGTAGCCTTACACTTCCATCAAACACTCTGTCACTCCTGTTATAGTTGCGTAGTGACTCATTGATCAGTGTGTAGTAATCCATTCACTACATTAAAACACTAATGGGCAGATATACAATAACTGGCACATCCCCAGAGATATGCCAGTTATTGTGCACTGTGACTTCACCACCATGGATGCGCCATATTTACAATATGGTGCACCATGGGCAAAAACGGCACAGGTATGTGATGCATCTGTGCCGTGAAGACGGCGCATTGCTTGAGTTTCGTTGCAAGTGCAACGGATCTCCAGCAATGCTCGGTCGGGCCTATGCTCAAAATACTGTGTCAATCCTTACACCTGCTTCAAGCAAGTTTAGGGTTTTGACGCAGTATGAGCTCAAAAGTGACAAAGTAAAATCTTGTAGATTTCACTCAGCCACTTTTAGAAGGTGTTCCTGCACAGGAATTCCCCCCCCCCACCCTTGCCTCCCCACGTGTAGGGATGTCTCCTCTGGTACAGGAACTTACAATGTGATGCACCTCCCAGATGCATCACATTGTAAATACTACACACCATGACGCATCTTTTGCACCACTGCTGTGTCAGAAAAGTGATGCAATGGAGGTGTAAAAGAGGCAGAAAGAGGTTGTAAATCTGCCCCTAAGACTTACAAATTCACACAGGCAGTTTCACCATCAGTGCAAAGGGAAGCATAGACTTGTAACATATTTATGCACATATGTTACATTCAAGTGCTTTAAAAGTACTACAGTATACTATATGCAAACACCTTATAGATTTATGCTGTAGCACTTCCTTATAGTTCTGCACTTTCACATTCACCTTACACTACTAACGTATTCATTCAGCCATTTATGCACTACACATTCATTCAGACAAAGTTTTGTGCACTATTATAGAAATATAGCTCTTTTTTTGACCAGTGAAGGTAGTTCTGAAAAGAACAGTTTTTTGGTGTTTTTTGAATATTTGTATTTTTGGGGGGGGGGTTTGAACAAGTTTTTTTTTTTAACAAAAAAAATGAAAGTGCAGCCCAAAAAAGTGTGCAACAGGAACAAAACATTAAAAAAAAATAATGGCGTGAACAACGGTGCTTCCGTTCCTGAGGATAATGAGGTCTATCGATTGTTCACCGTAACATAATAATTAATTGCAAAATTTGCAATGAATGGTCAGATCTGCAAAATCGGGTTGGATGTTTGGGTGCGGACTGCTTGCCGGAGGTGGTGGTGCATTTGATGTGCTTGCAACAGCAGGTGGAGGGGTGTCATGCAACCTTTGTGTTGCAGCTCTTGCATAGTTGTTAGGGTGCAGAGTTTTAACATGGCGCACCATGCTCGCTGTCCCAAACGAGTATTTCTTTGTGGGGTCGCCCCTGGAGAGAGTTGTCTCACAGTTTGTACAGGTCACTTTTGGGGCATTGACCTACTTTAGTTTTCACCCTCAGGAAAGGTAAAAAATTTCCAGATGAGAGCCTCTTTTCTTTTCTTCTGAGGCTCCTCAGGAACAAATTCTTCCTCAGAAGAGTGGTCGGAAGAGGACTCCACAACTGTAGCCATGGTGAACTTTCCTTCTAAATTGATGAGCTCCACAGAAGAGATGCTTCTCCTGAGAAAGTCAAAGAAGAATGATTAAAACGGGTGGGGTCTTTCAACAATTGGAATAGGAAGTGTCATGAACCAAGCAAACTTGTTCTTCTAAAGTGACATGGCTTTGCGTACGCTTACGGTGAGCTTACGGAGCACGTACGGACTACACACCTCCGCGATTTCCACAATTGCTTTTAAAAGTAATGTACACTTATTAAAAGTAAAAAATAAATTATTTTCATGGTAATCTCATATAATGTTTTCCCTTAATATGTACATTAAATACATAAATATATGTTTTTAAACAATTAGAAACTTTCGTGCAGTACGCGTACAGGGCGCCGTACATGACGTTACACAGGAGTGCTGATGCGACTCGTAATGTCGAAGCATATTCGCAGCATATGCACCGGTGCGTGCAGAGTAGGATTACCTGTACAAAGTATGGTGCGATCACCGTACATCTACGGTACGATTACCAATAAAAAACAATGAAAAAGGAATTATATAGAATTTAATTTTGATATATTAAAAAAAATATGAAAAAATCTTTTTGAATTTTGTTTTGTTATTATGTAACATTAAGAATATGAAATATAACTTAAAAAATAAAATTAACACAAATATTTATAATAACAATGAAGGAAATTAGTATAAAAAGAAGAAATATATTATTTAATAGATTTAAAAATTATCATTTACAAAACCTTGGATATTCACTGAAAAAAACCCTACTAGCATAATACATAGCAGTTTGAATCACTGCATTTCCTAAGCCTGCCTCACTGCATGAGTACATGCTTATTGAGTGAATGACTACAATAATATAGGTAAAAAAAGTTTTGAAAAAATGGGAAGCTACTAGAAAATAAGTCGAAAAAAAGGGGAATTTATGTTAATACTCCTATTTCAAAAAAGTAACCTATAGAAATGCTTTAATAATAAAAACGAGTTTAAATAAAACATTTTAGAAATGATTCGAAAGTTAAATATTATGGAAAGAGGCACATTTACATAAACATGTGATACGCTAAAACAGTGCAAATGAGAACACCTGTCAACTGAAAAACATGATTTAATAGTGGGAAGAGCAATACATTGATCCCATAGGCTGTTATGTATCCAAAAAGTATATAAACCACACCCGTGTGATAATTAGTTTCGTTTCAGACAATCAATACGGGCTAAGAAACTACGAGCAAAGGAATGATTTGGAACTGCAGAAACATCTTCACATTATCTTTCATTTCCTCAGAGAGTACATATGTTAATGTATATTTAAAAATACATAAAACCGTATGTACTTTCCAGAGGAGTTGGATGAATTTCTACGGAGGAAGGAAAGAATATCGAAGAGAGGTAAATTATCTGAATGGAAATATAGGTTATTTAATGAATTAGTAAGTGCAAAGTATTGATTAGGAGCGATTTCATAATCTTTAATTTATTCTTCATTTTCACAGAGGGATCATATTGTTAATGTATTTTAATTTATATATAACTTTATGATCCTTTAACTGGAGTTGGATGACTTTCAACGAAAATATTTTTTAGTATGCAAGTATTTCTTTATGATTGAAAAATGTACTAAAAACAAAACTCTTTATCTTCTAGAGTGAAATTGGACTAAAATTATTTATATTAAGTAGTGCTTTTTTCAATTTTCTCTCATGAAGCTTAGGTGGATTATCTTCGCAAGTACTTTTTTTGAAAAAAAATAATATAATTGTGGCTTAAAATGTAGTGATTGTTAAATGTAATTATGACATGATATGTACATAAAAAAGAAAGATGAAGTATTGAGGGAGTGTTTGTCGTAGCACTTCTATTCTACTTTATCTGAAAGTAAAAAAAGCCCAAACATTTATAAAAAGATGATGGGGTAACACTTATATAATGTAAACATAAGGAATGAGTGCTTATGATAAAATAAAATAAATGTGGTCCAACGCGTGATACCAATGAATGTAAAATAATTTTTGCATTTCACCTATATTATTGATATAAAAGACTCAATAAAATTATTTTGAAAACATGAGCATTTTTCTTTCATGGATGGTTTGAAGAATTATACATTTTATAAAAAAACATAGTACTCCACGCTAAAGGAGAAAAGTCAGCACAATATATGATAGAATAGAAAATATAATAATATTTTTAAATACCTTTACAGTCAACAAACTTGTAAGTAGAGTACACAGTTTAAGTTAAAAACACTCGACCACAACTAGTTTTTCAAATGCATAGTAACCTAAAGTGTGTCACAAAATGGGCTACATACATGGTGAGTGTATCGCAACATCACATACAATAAAGAAAGCCAATCAAAATTAGCATCAGGAAGGTAGACGTAAGTACACAACAGCCAATTATTTTTTTTTCAAAATCTGCGCAAGGAAAGGGATTGGACGCTAATACGCCTTTTTACAATGCTTCACAACCAATCAAAAAGGGGTTTTGAAGTTTCTGTTTTTAACATACGAGCAAAACACATATCTTTGAAGACCCTAAAAGACTTCTTCCAGAATAAGTACGCACTTTACTGCAAAACCCCATTTAATGATTATCTAGGCTCTGAAGCTTAAACACATAAGAAATCATCTCTCATCATTTTCTCTTCTTTTTTAGTGTATTGTGTGAGGTAGACTGCGTGATCTGATGCCCAGACCCCTCGAAGGCCCTCGAGACTGCCATGCCCCAGGACCAGCTCCTGCAGTGTCCTGGACCCACGCTGTCCCCCTCCCAACATTTAAAAGCCCCAGGGGGAGGTGGTAAATTAATCGAGATTGAATATATTTGTACAGCCCAAACCGCTTACGCTGCCAGGAAAACACAACAACACTACACGGCCCAGATTTCCATTGTAGTGATTTCTTAGTTCCAGGTCTAGTTGTCAGAATGGCACGCACACTCCCTCATGGCTGTTATACACCCACACCACACCCATTCAGCGCATACGTCACAACACACATGACCCTACCAATAAAACAAACGGGGCGCACATGATGTACGCCATTTTAGAGTTGCTCCTATCGCAAGAGCTGTGATGACCCGTCCTTGTTTTTCAAACGCCTCTTGTAGGCCCAAACTACCAAAGAAGGAGGCTCATTACCACGTGCATGGCCTCTTTGGTCACTGAGTTAGTGGTATCCGAAGCACTGAGCGGTTGAAGAACCTGCGATGATTATGATGGGAGCACGAGTATGTCGTTAGTCATAGAGATATCAAGACTCAACACCATATGTGACACTTCTTTGTATCATATCAGGACTACATGATGCAGAAGGTGTCCTGTCCACAAAAAGGTGAGCAGAGAGGCCTGGGTATGCATCGGAGGGAGTCAAAGGGCTGTAGCAGACTAGATACATAAAGGCGACACAGCGATTTAGACGAACACACTCCTATATAGTGTAGCAAATTACATGTATATATTTTTTTCCAATTGCAGGAACGTTTTTAAAATTGCTTAAACGTATACAAACTATACAAATAGTTATTTTAAATGTGAGAAGGAAAGTGTATGAAAGGGCAATGTTATCCCACTCCACATTAAGATAGGAACAATTACCAATCATAAAATCTTTCTTTTACTATCTTTTTGATGTAGAGCTTCAGGGTGCATTATGTCCGGCACATGGTGAAAAACACACTGGTGACAGAAAGGTGAGCTGCGAATATTCCTTTCAGTCAGTCTCTCACTTCCTCTCTCCTTTCATAAAAAAATTACACACAATGTTAACTTCCTTTTTATCTTACAGATTGTGTTTCACAAATTGGCATTACCCACCCCCCCAAAAAAAACCTACAAAGATCTATGTTCGTGTATTCTGCGATGATGCATGGCCACTGTAACAACGACTGAGAAGCCTGCTTCGACATGTAGTGCACCCTCTTTGAATGACGCCAATGGCACAAGGTGAGCAAATAAGCTTGTTTCTGAGACAACAACAAGTTATCTGTGAAAGGAAAGAACATGTAGTATGCAGCAGGTGCGCAATACCCATTAGGCTAACAGGGCTTCAGCCCCCCTTCCGTAGTGTGTGTCTCTTCCACGTTTTAATGTCTTTTTTTCTCTCTCTTTCTTACTGTCTCTCGCATCGTTTTCTTTTCTTTTTTACAGTTATGGACGCTGCTGTCTCTACTGTGCCGTATAGAACCTTACCTGAGTTTAAGTGGTGAACTCTGTTGGCTACAGTGAAGCCTGCTTCGACACGTAGAGCACCCTGTTTTAATCATGCCTATGGCACTAGGTGAGCAAAGAAACTTGTTTCTGAAACAACAACAAATTATCTGTGAAAGAAGACAGTGGGTAGTGTGAGGCAGCTTGACTGCGTAGAAATATACAATTACCTCCAAGCAGTAAGAATAGATAGGTTACAACATTCTGAGGAAATATCAAAATAGAGTATTTTCTCCAGTATTAACTGCTGCTTCTATAATTTCTCTCACAGTTTTAAAGTTGTTTTCTTTCTTTATCTCTCACTCTCTCTCACACCATTTCTCTTCCTCTTTTAAAGTTATGGACGCTGGTGTCCACTCTGCTGTGTATAACCTTAGCTGAGTTAAAGTAGTAAACTTTGTTGGCCACAGCGAAGCCTGCTTTGACACGTAGTGCACCCTCTTTGAATCACGCCAATGGCATTAGGTGAGCAAAGAAACTTGTTTCCGAAACAACAACAAGTTATCTGTGAAAGGAGAGAGTGGGTAGTGTGAACCAGCTTGACTGTGTAGAAATATACAATTACCTCCGAGTAGTGACAACAGATTGGTTACAACAGTCTGAGGAACAGATCTACAAGCTTATTGCCCTACTTTTGTGTCACTTTTACCATGGGAAAAGTGGCGCAAGGAACTTGTAAATCTGTACCTGACTACTCAGGAAAAACTCTCAACTCCAGACTCTGCGACTCAATGAAGTGCAACAGTCTAGGTACGCAATATTTAGAACTCACCGCTATGCAGTGGGAGTGTATGGGATATACTACTTTGGAAGAAAAACAACACTCAGATACCTCCTTACAGTGGAACTTGTTGTAATCTAAAATCCCGAATATATATAAAAATAAAGCAAAAATATACGTGTGCAGTTGTATGGACTATGTTATAATAACTCTTTATACTATCTTTAAGATCAGTAAACTTGAAGTTGCACTCTGAAGCAGCACATCCGTGGACACACAACAGAGGCAAAAGGTGAGCTATGAGTATTTTCTCCAGTATTAACTGCTCCATTTATTACTTTCTCTAACAGTTTTAATGTTGTTTTCTCTCTCTTTCTCTCTCTTACTCTCTGTGACATCATTTCTCTTTCTCTTTTAAAGTTATAGACACTGATGTCTACTTTGACATGTAGAAGCAGAGATAAATTCAAGTTGTGAATTCTGTTGGCCACAGTGTTTATACAAGGTAAGCACAGCGGCCTAGATATACAATGCCTCCAATTAAATGCATTAGAAAAAACTCAGCGTATTTGCAAAATCACTTCCATATAGACACCACTTGAACGCAGGAGTATAACAGAAGTGAAATGTACCAGGCACACTGCACACGTAAAATCCTAGGGTCATAATATCAAGCAAGGGTGATACATTATCACCGCTTTTATCGGCAGGACACTGTCGCTAAAGCGGCGATAATGGGCTTGATAATAAGCCCTTGTGAATTCCAATAGAAGCCCAGGTTCTGGTGTTAACCTGAGTTTCTATGGGAATTCACAAGGGCATATTCTCAAGCCCATTGTCGCTGCTTTTGCGGCAGTTTCCTGCCGATAAAAGCAGCAATAATGTATTGCCCTTGCTTGATAATATGGCCCCCACTGTTTCTTAGACTTGTAATGTTTGACCTCATTTAGTCACATCAACGTAATTTTAAACAGTATTTTTGTTTTTGTATTGCAGATGACCTATCGTACGTCTATTGGAATCATAATTTGTTTATAATATTGTTTTATTAAAGTTATTTTTGTAGTTCTTTATTATATTGTTATCTTTAAGTTACATTTCCAGTTATTGTTGTTTTAATTAAAGTTATTAAAAAAAACTATATGCGTCTTTTTTTGGTATACAAAAGATGATGCAGGAAATGAGACAAGGATTTGCCACAATAGTGGACAAGGTAGACCGCATGTCGTTACGACTTGACGCCATTGTACAGAAGATGGATGTACACGAGGAGTGTATCACTGAAACCGGGACCGAGTTACTGCGCTGAAGGCAGCAACACCAACCAAAATCTTTCATGTGATGGTGTCAGCTTCTCCATTTATCCAGATTTCACGCCTATAGTGCAGGAACAGCGGCGTAAATTCCTGGAGGTCAAGAGAAAACTACGCACGCTTCAGATCGACTACACGCTCCTGTACCCAGCAAAGCTGAGAGTGACTCACCAAACAAAACAACACTTCTTCACGACTCCGCAGCAAGTGGATGATTTCTTGAAAACTCTAAGGCGAGCGCGGACTGGTCATAGAAATAATGGCGAGGAAGGGCAGGACGATGAACAGTCGCTGAAGGGAGATCTTTGAATTAGAATTCTAATTGCTGAGGTGCAGGGATATCCGGTTGACATCAACTTGAGGGCCCGTGGGAAAGCTGCAATCGTGAGAAGACATCGCTGCTGATTGAGAATGCCATGGACGGGTATTGGACTGTTGGTGGTAATGTATTCCAGGCACCACCCCCTTCCCTTAAATGTGCCCCACCGAGGCCGAACAGGATGAAGGGCAAGGTTTGGGGGGTGGCTATGTGCATACCTTGGATGATCCCCGTAGGGTATACCCCATTGGTCATGTATGCTTCATTGCTGATGTTGGGGTGTTTAATTGTTTTGGGGGAGGGGGGAGGGATGGGGATACTGGCAAGTTGGGGATGCTTCAGTGGGAGGGGGATGGGACGGGGACCCTTGAAAGTGACTTGATATTGTATGCTGCCATGAGCATACCTGTGGTACCATGTGGTACCTCTGTCCAAAGCCCCCACCCTCACCTTTCACCCCTACCACCACACCACACATAGCCTATTGTCACCTTTCAGTGCTCCCACGTAGCTCGTAGGTCGTAGCACGCCCCGCCCCGTAGAGGGACGGGAAGACCCCTATGATGAAGCATGACACTATGGGATTCATAGTGTGTGAGGGGTATTTTAAAAGCACATAGTGCTCTCCTTCGACAATCCACGAAGAGAGCACCTCCATTAGACACAGACCTTTCACTTAAAAAATAAATAAACAAATAAATCACTTTATTCTTATTGATAGAATCTCTTTGGTTATTTACCTCTGTCCAAAGTACAAGGGTATGCATGGTTGGGGCACGTGATGCATAACCTGCTAGCCGATGGGAGGAGGTGCTCAGGTAACTGGGATTCAACTGTTTTTGTCATATGGGTTGGGGGAAAGGGAAAGGCATGCTCAGTGATACCTCAAGGGGTCCAGCATAAGACCCAAGACTTTTGACCTGTTTTGGACCAAGCTAACTACACTAACGGCTGGACATATGCCGAGTTTTTTTACCATTGGCAAGTTGGGGATGTTCCCGCTGGGTGGGGAAGGTGTAAGGGTGTTTAAAAATTTGGTTACAGATTTGGGCGAAACTGATATCAGAGAGATGCTACTTCTAGATCCGACAGAATTGCATGATGGCGAATGACAGGGGTAGCCCCCACAGTGCATATGGTACACACACGCGTTCTTTCACGACACTGCATTGACATGTACAGTGCTACCGGGCCTGGGCTACATGACTGTCATTCTTGGGGGGAGGTGCAATTCCCAGGTGGCAATGCTGATGAAGCCTGGCCTGTGAGGCCTTCTCTGACACACTGCTTAATCCTGCTGGACAAGCAAAATCATGGGAGACTTTAATTTAAATATACTAACATGGAACGTTAGAGGCCTGGGAGACCCGAGGAAAAGGCGACAAATTCTAGCTTACCTTGACCGCCACTCTGTACACATAGCCTTTCTCCAGGAAACCCACTTCAAAACTCAAACTGTTCACACCTTTGCCAGCTGATGGGCGATACATACTGCCTTCTCCTCCTACTCATCATATGCTAGAGGTACTTTGATACTAGTAAAGAACGGCACGCTATTTGTTATGGTAGGCACCGCAGTGGATGCTCAGTGGAGGTATTGTATGATGTGGGGAAGACTAGGACATATTGCAGTCACATTGGTTTGCTGTTATGGCCCTAACATCGATGACCCTCAGTTCTTCACTGACCTATGGGCGGCAATAGTGGGTTGAGGCCCACAGCACCTCATATGGGGGGGAGATTTCAACGCTACACTAGACCTGACTGTAGACAGGTTGCACCCTGCCCCTCATCATTACACCAAGCTCGGACAACGCTACTCGCTTCACTCAAAGATCACAAATTGATAGACATCTGGAGACACCTGCACATTGACACAATGAAAGGTACGCATTTCACAGCACACGCACGATCATGGGCGAGACTTGATTATATCTTTATATCCTCACAACTTTATGCTACACTTAGGGGGGCACAACACCTCCCTAGAACATACTCCGATCGCTCGCCTGTAAAAGTCACGTTGAGGTCTGCGGACCTAGGTCCCCCGACGACAGCCTGGCGGCTACAACCCTTGATGCTACTTGATGCTGCATTTCAAGAGGAACTGCGGGAAGAATGTTTAGATTTTTTCAAGCGCAATAAAGATTCTGTGAATGACGTAGAAACTATCTGGGATGCATTCAAGGTGACTTTGAGGGGAATCTGCATTGCTAAGGGGTCAGGAGCTCTGAAGAGTATAGTGGCACGACTGACGAACCTAGAATCTAAACTTAAAAACCTTGAAACATCACTGGCTGACTGTCCTAATGATGCCACCCTCTCAAGCATACGTGCGACATTGACTGAATTTACTGACGAAGCCAATAGAGAGTCCAAATTTAGAGGCAAACATTGGGTTGCTCGCCGATTTGGTGAAGGAGAACGACCAGGCAGGGCGCTGGCTGCGAGGATAAGATTGACACAACCCCCTAATATTATAGTAGAACTTGAAAGCTCGGAGGGTGAGGTATATACAGATACCACGCAAATTCCCAACGCTTTTGTGGCACATTACAGCTCATTATACACGTCCACTAGGACTGGTGATTTACATTTACAGGAATACCTGGACGATTTGTCCCTGGGGTGGCTCAGCAACGCACAGAGGGCGTTTCTGAGTGCCCCTTTTGAATTAGATGAAGTACGGGAGGCTATTATGCACATGCAGTCGGGTAAGGCTACGGGACTCGATGGGATCCCAATAGAGGTTTATAAAACACACATAGACTTTATGGCACCGGTGCTGCGGGAGGTCTACGAGGACGCACTTGAGGTGGGACACCTGCCCCATCTATGCGGGCGGCACTTATCACATCACTCCTAAAGGCTGGGAAACCGGCGAATACATGTGATTCCTGCCGGCCCCTTTCACTGCTTAACTGCGACGTGAAAATCCTGGCAAAACTGATTGCTACCCGTATTAATCTCCTTCTTCCTGACCTGATATTGCCTGATCAGTCAGGCTTCATGCCTGGCAGAGCGACGTCAAATAATGTGCGCACATTTTCTTCGGTTCTAAACACAGTACATGAAGACCTACCCATGGCAGCCGTTTTCCTTGATGCCACGAAGGCATTCGACTCCTTGGAATGGGATTATGTGTTTCAAGTAATGGAGCGCATGGGTTTCCCAGTCATATTTATCTCTGGATCAGGATATTATACGAGGCTCTAGTAGCCAGAGTGCTTCTAAATGGAAGGCTTTCCTCTGAATTTCCTATCACTAGGGGCACTAGTCAGGGTTGCCCCCTGTCACCGCTGCTGTTTGCCATAGCTACAGAACCACTTGCGGCTAAATTGAGGCAGCATCATGGGGACAAAGCGCTAAAGTGTTTTCAAAGGCAAATACTGATATCTATGTATGCAGATGATATCACTTTATATGTACAAGATCCCAGTGAAAATTTAAATCCAATTCTTAGAGAATTTATTCGATTTGGTAGGCTCTCAGGAGTCCAGATCAACTAGGGAAAGTCCTGCATTCTTCCACTCCTGTCATCCACAGAACGGTTTGTGCTAGACTACCCAATTGCTTGGTGCGAAGGGGACCTTCGATATTTAGGCATCCACATAGAAAAAGACCGGGATGAACTATTGAGGGCCAATTATGGCACGACAATGACTCGTATTACAGACAATATTACACGTTGGATCGCCCTGCCTCTCTCCATGGCAGGTAGAATATCTCTGATTAAAGTAGTGATCCTGCCATAATTACTATATTTGTTTTTAAACATTCCTTTCTATCCGGGCAGGTGTTTCTTTCAGCAACTCCGAACGGAGCTTATTAGATTAGTATGGGGCGGAAAAACACCTCGGCTCAAGTGGGACGTCCTCGTCAGACCATACAGCCAGGGCGGATTTGGCATTCCCAATTTTGAGCTGTATTATCAGGTTGCCTAGGCCCGCTATGCCTTTTTTTGGGGACGTCAGCCAAGATACATGCCCCAGCTGGCAGTGGAACACTGGCTAGCTCATCCAATCCCCATAGAAGGTGCCCTGTATGCCTTAGTTCCGGGAAGGGATAAGACACCCACAACAGTGATGAGCACGGTGACCGCATGGACCTGACTGGCTGCTAAATTGGAGATTGCCATGCTATATGCACCACTCTTGCCCCTCGCTTATCATCCAAGTATGCCTCTATTACAGGAAGCAGGATTTTGTAAGCTACTTCACAGTATCCACGTCAAGACGTGGGGTGACCTGTACCATGATGGAACATTCCTTTCTATGGAACATTTATTTGAAAACATACAGCCATCTCCCCTTGACGTTTTCTTGTACATTAGGTTACAACAGTGGCTTAAAGCTCTTACACCTGACTACCCTCGTGAATCTCAGACCTTTGCACCGCTGCAACGTATCCTCCAAGACGATGCTCCAAAAAAACTGGTATCGACAATCTACAGATCAGTCCATTCACTAATAGACACCCCACCTTTAGCGGCTAGAGCAAAATGGGACCAGGAACTACAGGTGCCACTGACGGATAGACAATGGGAATTTTGTCTACAACAAACAGAGCAAATCTCCTCTAGCAGCAGATTCAGAATTATACATTATAAATTTGTCCATAGACTAAGCATGGGTGAATTTTGCGAATCTGGCGTTCGCGAATTTTGCGAATTTGCAAACTCGCAATCTGCAAAATCCGCAAATTCTCGCGAATTTGCGGATTTTTTTTGTGTTCGCAAGGATTTCTGCCAGCTCGCAAGGATTTCTGACAGTTCGCGAGGGTTTTGTAACAGTTCACAATCGCGAACTTACATGTAGGCTCGCAACGGTCACGATTATGTTGTTTCTACGTCTGGTTCATCATCATAGGTTCCCAGCACCCTCTGTTTCACCCCTGCCACCCTCTGTTTTACCCATGCCACCCTCTGGTACATCAATGCCTTATGCCACCCTCTGGTTTATCATCACTGTAGATTATGGGGGGAAAAAGCAAGCACACCTGCCTGCTTCAACTGACACGAATTAATTTGGGGTTGCTTTATTAATGTGTCACTGTTTTAAAATTCCAGTCTGGCACCTGCATCCTTATCTGTAATTTGCTTTCGGTTGCAGTGCAATTTTTTTTCCAGGACCTTTGTGGCCTACTTGTAGCTATTCTATGAGCCTGCTGTGAGGGTCAGAGCAGGGTCATACAATTGTTGCAACTAGCAACTGAACAATTGTTGCAACTAGCAACTGAACTTTGGAGGGGCCCTTGTCAGGAAGCACTACAGGGGATGGTTACTAATGATGAGTTTGAACTTTTGAACCTGCTTTCACTTTTGCAAAACTCGTTTTTCTGCAGAGCAGCATTACAGCAACTTTAATGCCCCACCAAGCTTATATGAGAAAGTTGATTTCTAATCCAAAAGTTATCCAAAGAAAATCAAAAGGCCTCAAATCTAAAAAAGTGCAGGCAAATGTCAACCTGAGGAGTTATTCTGATAAAAATAATCATTTTTAGAAGGTCTATCTTGTGCGGAATTGCAATTTTTGTAATTTCGCGAGTGCGAGATTGCTGCTGCCCGCCGCACCTACATGTTCGCAATTGCGAACTTACACCGCAAAGAAAAAAAATCCGCTGCGTGCGAATTTGCGGATTTTGCGGGAAATTCGCGAATCTCGCGGATTGCGAATTTACCGAAAATCCGCAAAATCCACGAGCGTAACGGATTTTCCGCCCATAGTTACCATAGACTGTATTACACTCCAGCCCGAATGCATAGATTTCAACTTCGCGACACTGACAATTGTGATAGATGTCATGCCCCTGGGGCAGATTTTCTGCATCTGGCATGGTCATGTGCTGAAGTACAGCTATACTGGTGCCATATGTTTGCAGCATTGTCCAAAATGATTGACACTGAGGTGACACCCTCCCCTATGCTTGCTCTCTTGGGTTACGTGGAGCCCATACAGGCGTCACACCACTAATTCATCACACTCGCCTTTCTAATTGCCAAAAGAAGAGTTGCATGCAAATGGGGCAGGGGCAGAGCCCCCAAATTTAAGGACTGGATGAATGATCTTACTTATTGTCAAGAACAGATCAGTACATACTCTGAATTATTACCGATAGCCTCACAGCCCACAGATATTTGGGCTCCATTGCATTCCTATCTACTGAGAGGTGAAAATGCTGTTGAGGACGGGTTGCACACCTAGAGGCACATTGGGGGCTCCCTTATAAGATACTGGTTGACACGCAATTGAGATTACTGCATTGTGAATTGGAAAGTTGGGTACTGGAGGGAATGTTGTGCGATAAATGTTTTTGGAATACAATGTGATATTATTGGACAATTATGCATTGGCTAGATCACACTAGAGTTGCTTGTACACACGAGCTGGGTACTTAACATACCTTTGTGGTGATTATTATATTGAAGACATTTCTATTCGTAAAATATGGCTTAGGGGTGCGGGCAGTCTAAGATATGAATTGACCACAGGAGGGGTTAAATGTGAGACGTACTACCTAAATGCACAATGTTAATATGATGGGATGGCTTGTATCCAATGGCCCTGATACTGTACATGCATTATATAGATTGTGACTGGAATGTGTACACATAAATGCACTTTTTCTTTTGGTGTCTTATCGCTTAAAATCTCAAAAATAAAGTTTTAAAAAAAACACGCGAGGTGGGGCTGTGTGGCCCCTTTCCTTTCTAATTTCAGGGCCGACTCCAGGGGGGTGGTCGTCCCTGGGGTCGAAAATGGCCCGGGGGAGAGCCCCATACAGCCCCCTCACCCTTTTTGTAATTGGGTCTGGACGAAAGTAGATAATAGTCCCTGAGGTTGTAATAGGTCCACAAGGGGCATCCTTGCAGCCCCTCTCCTCTATTTCATTATGGTCTTGCCCCGGGTAGGTGGCAGTCACTGAGGCTGATATCAGTCATTAGGAGGGGGCCCCATGTGCCCCCTCCAAAATATATATATTTATATATAACCCTGGGAACTAGAAACAAGCAACTGAAAAACACTTTTTTCAAATGTACCACACATTTTTAAATCCACCAGCTATTTTGCGGCAAAATTTAAGAAAATAGGCTTTTTTCCCTGGCGTATACCCTGGGGTCCACCACCAGGCTTAGGGGTCAGTTATTTCTACCCTGCCCCCTTCATATTTATTGTTTTTGCTTTTCCTTTGGAACTGGGCTGAAACCGATTCCCAAAGAGCTGGCAACACTTCATGCTGAGTTCCGTTGGATCTGCAGAGGATCTGTTCCATAGATATACACATTTTTTTAATAACTCCATAACTGCTGAACAGATTTACATTTTACACCAAATCACAAAAAGGGCTCTTTCTGGACCAGCCACTATCTCTCTGCCAAATTTGGTGTTATTCTGTCTAGTAGATTCGTCAAACAGCACCAAAGTTATAAGCAAACCAAAAAAATGTTTTTCCTATAGAAACTAAGGGCCCGATGTAGGTAATCCCAGATTACAGATTCTTAAATACCGAATCATCCTGATTCGGTATTTAAGAACTGGCAATCGGGATTTAGGTAATTTTACCGATTTCATTACAGAATCTGTATGATTTGGTAATTACCGAATCGGTATTTACCGATTCGGTAATTGCCATTCATTCCTATGGGCCTGTAGGCCCAAAGGAAGGAATGTCAATTAAGGGGGAAACATTGAAGGGTGGCAGGGTGTCACTTTGACACCCTGTTGCACCCCTAAATTGTGCATGGGTGCACATGTTGCAGACAAACATGCCCTTAGGGCATGTATGTCTGCAACATGGCACTGTTTAAGAAGCAAAAAAATTCTTTTTAAGGGGTTTTCATTATTTACCACCAACTTCTAGTTGGTGGTAAATAATGACTTCTTAAACCCCTGTAGCACTGATTTAAGTGCTACCTACATGTCAAAATACAGATTCGGTAATTTTACAGAGTCTGTATTTTACCGAATCAGTAATATGACAGAATTTGTATTTTAACATGCCCCTACATCCCAAATTCAAAATACCGGTCGGTAACGGCCGAAATTACCGAATTTCGGCCGTTACCGACTGGTATTCGCCTACCTACATCGGGCCCTAGGTTCCTACTTTAAATACCTACTGCCAACATACATGCATACATATATACATATATACAAAACATCTGTTAGTTCACATGGGCACCTCTGGGTTCCAAAAGATCCTTATCTCCTGTGGAGTCCCCCTAGGGTTTCAAACTGTTGTCGGTCATCTTCAACCTCTACATGGAGCCACATGGTGATTTACTCACAGATTAGGGCATCAAGAGACCCTAATATGCTGATGACATGCAATTCTACTTGAAAATCTCCTCTGCATCAGACATTCAACATCTCCAAGACTACCTGCATATCATCTAGGCCCTGCTGTCCAGTAGTTTCCTGAAACTCAACACAAACAATACAGTATTTCTGTTACTGGGCAAGACCAACAAACAAGAAACAGTGCATGCTTTGATGAATGATGTGAAGCTTGATAGCTTTGAAACCCAACCATCAGTGTTTTCCAAATCACCTGGATTCCCACGGGATACCAACATTTCCTTCAACGATGGCCTTGTACCAGCTCTCTCTTCTAAAGAAAGGGAAACTGTGTCTTCTAGAAAAAAAGAAAGTTCAGAACTCCTATTCAAGCCCACATATGCTTCCATCTGCATGATGATAACATTGACCGCCATGGTTTTCAAAACACCAAACTAGCACCTCTTACTGGTAACCTGCATGCTGCAGCAGGTCATAATGGGCTTGAAAAACTATGATCATATCATTCACACTCTGATAGAACTCCATTTGCTCCCCTTGCCAGAGACACATTAAGTTAAAAAACAGCTACATGATTTACAAAGCCATCACAAACAGTACCTCACTTATTGTTCAGACGAGCTCCTCATCTCTGGTAGTTCTTGGCACACCCACAGGCAGGGCACCATTAGACTTTGGACTAAGAAGTGAAGAAAAAAAGGCAGCAGGACATTAACATGTATGAACCCATGATCTGGTACAAAGTCCCTGTATTCATCAGGACTGCTCTTTTCAGAATGTTTTGAAAGCATATCTTTTTAAACATCACAACACTGAAATGCTGATCTGAGTAGGTTGAAGAGCCAGGTCTCGAGCTCCTTCCTGAAAGTGGGCAGCAACAGGGCAGTGTAAAGGTTGTCAGGGAGCATTGGCTTCCGGTGCAGGTGAGATGGATTTGCAGTATGCGTTTGAGGGCTATTTGAGAGGAGCAGAGGTTTCTCTTGGGTTGGTGGAAAGTCTGGCGGGGGTTCATGCAATGGGGTCCAATGTTGTAGAGAGCATTGTATGCCTAGGTGAGGAGCTTGAACTGGCATGTTTTCTGTATGGAGAGCCAGTGGAAGTCTTTCAGATGGATGGAGATGTGTGAGCTTTTGGGTAGTTTAAGGATGTGTCTGACTGATGTGCTCTGGATGGTTTGGAGTCTCTGCATGAGTTCCGTCGAGGTGCCTGCATAGAATGCCTTGCCATAGCCGAGTTGGCTGGTGATGAGGGCTTGCATGTCTGTTTTCAATGTGCTTGTGGGGAAGCCATCTGAAGATTTTCCAGAGTATTTTGATCATGTGGAAACAAGCTTAGACGACTTTGTTTATCTGTTGTTTCATTGGGAGTTTGCTGTTGAGGGTGATGCCTAGGTTGCCTCTGTGTTTTTTGGGATGGGGGTTGTTCCAAGCTCTGAGAGCACCAGGAGTCATTCCAGAAGGAGTTGTCTCTGCTGAAGACCAGAACCTCCATCTTGTTGGTGTTTATTTTGAGGGGGCTGTTTCTCATGTGCATGTGCATGTGAATATTGAAGTTGTTCTTGGCCTCAGTGGGATTCACCAATAAAGAAAGGATGAGCTGGGTGTCAGCTGCATAGGAGACAATGGTGATGCTATGAAACATCTGACAGGCTTGTTCCTGACACTCTGCTTCTGTCTTGGTCACCTCTAAAAACAACGAGCATGTTAGTGCTGATAGCCCGATTCCCAGGCAGAGAATATTTACTATCAGAAAACTGTACACATGCCATTCTTACTGAGATTAAACAAGCGTGTGCAGAGTTATACACCTTGCCTGATAGTGATCTTGCCCATAAAGGATTAATAAAAAAAAAATCTGTACGTAAGAAATATTGGTTCGTATGGATCATGTAAGGTCAAGCTAGCTTGTGAGAGGGTGGTTAAGATATACCAAGTAAACAAATGGCGTGTTTATTTTGCAAATGTTGACAGAAGGAAGCTTAAGTCAGCCCATTAGTAAATTGCATATACTTTAGTAAATGACATGATGAATTTATGTATGTATAATTGAAATGAAAAATGTTACTATGGAAAAAAATCAACTTTGGGGGACTTATGAAAGGTTACAAAAGAAATGTATTTGATATGTCGGTGCATTTTGTGCATGCTTTATAAATCTTACACCTTGATAACACCTGATTAGCACTGAAATAATGCCAAGGGATTAAAATAGTCTTTCAACAAAATATAGCATGTCGCATTATACACATTGATAGATCGAAATGAAAGTAAAACTGCAATTCATAACACAAACTTCCCACTTCAGTTCGAAGCATTTGCATCAAAACCGAGCCTCAGTCGCGTCTCATGTTGATGAACTTTCTATTCATTTGTATTCATGTTTTGCACTTGCTCCCCCTAAACAATATCTTGTGATTTGGTAGTGTCTTTCTTGATACAGCTCCCTTGAGACTTGGCAGCCACCCTAGTCAATGGGGGAACCGTCACCCGTGGCCGGAGTCCTCGGTGGCCTCGTGGCCCAAGCAGCAGTTGCATACCTACTGAGAGGTTCCTTAGAGAGCCACAGAGAGGCTTCTGGTAGGCTTGCTACCCCCCCAGTGGGCTTTTCCCATGGAATGAGGCATGGAGGTCTCTAAAGCTGTTTACTGGGATGATCGTAGGCATGGTTGGCCCTGAAATAAAAATGTTCGGAGTTCAGAGAGCACTGAGAGGGCTGTGAGAGGCTACTTCCACAGGGTGCTAGGCTTTGCCTCATGAGGGGGAGGGGTATCAGGAAGTCACCATGGAAACGCACTGGCATTCTGTGGCTCACTGACCCAACCTCAGTTACTTACTTGCCATTGACACCAACAGTTCAAGTAAAGGCATTAAAGCAAAGTTGTACAACCTCAACATTATTGGCACCCACCTTATTTTCAGCCAGGAAAATATGAAAAGTTATAAAGTACAGGGCTTTGGAAGAGCTCCCACATTGACGGTAAGAGAGGCAGCATTTTATAAGAGAGATATAAGCTCTAGCATAGGGTGCATAACTTAATGCAGATTTTTTCATGAGCAAAAGGAAAGTTAGGTGCAATAGAATCCCTAAATGAAACCAGTAGCAAGTAAGGATCAGTATGATTCCCGGATAACAAAAACCTATGGACTCGGCCGGAACCAACACCAATAAGCAAATATTTCACCAGAGCGTCAAGTTCCCAAAAGTAAAGATCTGAGAACCAAACATATGCCTCCTTGGACAATTTGTTTGAACCCTCTCTAGCACAGCATGAGCACAGTACATAAATTAGGGGAGGGAAATAATCTTGCCTCCGCCAGCAAAGTTAGTCGATATTTGCCTACTCCAGCAAAACTCGTCCATCTAACACTTGGCAGAGTTTTTTCTCATTGTGTCTCACCAACCACTCACCAGTAAGCAAGCGCCAGACAGAATTTGCATTCCGCAGCATCATTTTTGGGAGTTAGAATGCCACCTGGCGAGAGTTCTCAATGCAGGTGATTCGGCAGGTCATGACCGTTCACGTTGAGAGACCTGTCATTCCAGTACAAAATATACTCCAGCGATAGAAAGAAGCAGCGCTGTCTGGTGTGCTGCATGGTGCTGTTTGTGTCAGTTTTACAGAGCAGAAGAAGTGCCTGCTGCTAAAAACCCAGCACATACAGCGCAACATGCCTATTTCTGCTTGCTTGCAAAACTCCACATAATCCCACGTAGTTTTAATATGAAACACAAAAATTAATTATCTTGCAGCACACCATTTTCCTTATTTTATATTGATTGGGTTAGTCAACCCCTTAGGTATGTATAACCCTAAACTATGAACAGAAAAGGCACAACAATATTCAACAAAAATTGAAATCCAGAAAGTTCATTCTTCATGATGTTTAGCAGTCTTTTTATTCAAAATTATTAAAATTCACAGCAGACACATGTTTCGTCTTTTGCTTAGACTTTTTCAAGACATAGACATAGGAGTAAATAGGCCAAAATCGAAAATCCACTGCATCAAATTTTGCGTTGTGGTATGCATACATAAATCCTCAGTCCCAGTATTCATAAGCACAATTCCGCTCAAAGCGTTCCACACAGACCCTTGTGCATAATCCTGATGTCCGTCCTATTAGTCGGGGAAATCCAAATAGTATCAGACCTAGGTGTAGGAAAAAATATGGCCTCTAAAAAATAAATTTCGCATCCAGACTTTAATAGGTTGTTATGCAAGGTCTAGTGGTGTCCCATTAGAGCACCTCTACATAAAAGAGTCCGAATTTCACGTTGTATCCACCTCATACATGGATTCCTATTTACGTCGCTGCTGCAATATGGGCTCTAACCTCATTCTCTGTCAACCGGTCCTTCAATTATTGCATGAGAGTCACTACAATAACGTCCCCTCCAAGGCTTGTAATATTGCCTCAACAAAATATTCCTTGCTTCACAATAAGTGTGGTCCAACCTTGATACGATGTGACCTTAAATCACAAATCTCTTTAGCCGATACACATGCCGCCACAGTCCCAGTAGAAGTGGCGGCATGTGGATCGGCTAAAGAGATTTGTAATTTAAGATAAACCACAAGGACTCAAACAATTATTTGTCAAACTTGAAATATTGCGTAAATTAGAACTATGTAGATGGTGGGATTTGATCACTTTAAAAAAATACATAGATATCAAATAAGTCCCTAGGGGACAACGGGTCATTATCTGCCCTACCGTTGAAGATTTAGATCCTGATTTAAATGGCGAGTGGGAGAATCTAATCTTGGGGTCCTCCTGTGGCATGATGGATATACTTATCCGACATGCGAAATGGAAAAGAGTGAAATTGCTTACTGTAGTGACAGGGTCATTTTAGTCTATTTTCAGACTGGTGGTGACTATAATCCACTACCATTTCAGTCCTAGTTGCATTTGTGTTTATTTCTAGGGCTTAACTATGTGCTTTGACGGGGTTTAGTGCCTTTTATCGTTTTCTCGGGCTTACAGGCCCGAAAGCTAGAGAGAAGCCATTTTGTATTTCTGCCTCGACTGTCCGAGGCGCTTGCAAGGTAAAGGTAATGTTTAGAATTCATTCTGTTGTTCGCTAGAGAGGAACCAGTCTAGACTGGCCCTCATCGAAGAAATGTGTTTGTCTCCCCGGCTCTAGATGCAATACGCAGGTGGCCACTGTGGAAGGTGAAGGGAGCCGGGGACTGGTACATGAATTCGGTTGGAGTCAGCCTTATACCGGAATTTTCCATAGAGAAAGTGAGCTCTATATTATCAAGGAGCAAGTACGGAGAGCAGAGAGAGCAGCGTGTGGAGAAGACCGAAGAAGTTGGTCCGAAGGCTGGTGCATAGAGATTGATACCATCAGCTAATTCAAATCCTGAAGTGAAGAGGGAGAGTGATTGGAAATCCTGTAGTGACATCATACAGGAGTGGCAGAGTCTAAGTCCAGAAGAGGGTTCGAGTATCCTGGAACCATGGCAGCATAGATGAGGTGTAGCGGTGCAGATGTGTATTCGTGAGCCATAGAGGGAGAGTAGAGTCCCGAGCGCATTGAACACAAAACGAGAGAGAGGGAGGGATCAGCTCCGCTGCTGAGAAGGAAAGAGACACGTCTAAGGTGAGGTGTTCTGAGCTTAGTGTAGAATACATTTAACTATTCATCTTTATTCCCCGTTAGGTTATAGGTAGCGACTAACTTAATTAATTTGTCTTTTGCTCATTCTGTCATGTTTGATTGTAGAATAAAGATTTAATGACAAATACCTTTGAATGTTGTTTTCATGAATGAGATTAACCTTTTCTTTTAAACAGGTGCTAACATACAGAAGGATGAGATATGCCCTTCTGCCAAGGTAACTGATGATGAGGGGAGAGTGTGAACTTCATTTGGGAAAAACTCATAAAGGTGAATCCCCATTAGTCGGGTGACGTTAAAGATATCGTTGGGTGACGTTAAAGATATCATCGGGTGACGTTTGTTAAAGATATCGTTGGGTGACGTTAAAGATATCATCGGGTGACGATAAAGATATCGTCGGGTGACGTTAAAGATAAGAGTCTTACGGGACTATAAATATAGTATTAAAGATATCGTCTGGTGACGTTAAAGATATCGTCGGGAGACGTTAAAGAATATAAGATGAGGTAAGTATAGGATAAGATATGGAATCCATTAGGTGTTAGTGGTATGTTTGATTATACAGGCTTGTAAATAGCTTCTTTTCACTTTCTCAGGTGAGTATTCTAGATATCTTGTAAATAGTGGCCTGAGAAGAGTGTCGTTAAGTGACGACTGGGCTAGCCACGGTTGGTGAGCTGCCTGTTCTGAGAATCCGGTCGTTAAACTTACTAAAATTGATCTTATAGAGGAGGAGATAAAACAAAACAAAGGACAGAAGCCACAGATTAGAATTTCAAGATACTTAAAGAAGTATTGAACTCACATCAGACTTAGTTTTAATATGTCTCCGTTGAATTCCATGGAGTGAAACTCCACGAGTTCCACCCACCCCTAACAGAAATGCTCGGAAGGTCTGGAACATCAACCAGTCAATGTGATCCACGGAGAAGACCTGCCAACTCCTGTCCAAACCAATGGGAGCAACTTTCAATAAAATAATTCTTGGTATAGAGCAACGGCTCGTCCTCGCAAGGGCATCTCAGAGCTAATGTGACAAACAAAGAGAAGAGAAGCCTTCAGAACAGTCAAGTCTTGAGATGTTTTTAAAATGAGATAAGTCAGTGCATGCTCTGAGGAACAAGGGGAGCCTGTCTCAGTGGTAAGTATTGAGATAAGAGAAGACCTGGATGTACAAATATGCCAGGGACATAGAAGAAGTTGATTAATTGATTTAAGATTTCTGCTGGTTAGATGGAGGATCCTGTAAGTATTTGGATCCATTGCCTGACAAGGCTTTATGAGTCAGACAAATTAGTTTAGACAGAACTCTTTTCATATTGGGGAACCATTGAAGGGCAATGAACAATGGGACTGAAGGTGTGCCTATAGGCAGTTTATTAACCAGGTGAGCTGCAGTGTTTTGGACCACCTGCAATTTGGATAAAAGGGACTCGCTGGAAGCTATGACAAGAGCATTTCCATAGTCAAGGCAGCTGAGTATCAATGCTTAAATAAGAGGTTTTCAGGAGCTTAGCAGAAGCCACTTAAAAACCCTTCTGAGAAGATGCAGTGTCCAGAAACAATCGCTGCATGTGGGTGTGACCTGGTCTTACTTTGATAACTTATTATCTAGAAGTATATACTTGTTACTGGCTGTGTTGCTGGGGGAAAAAGCAGGACCAAGCCCAGCAGGCTGCAGTTATCCGTCCAGTGGACCTGAGCTTTTCCAAACAAAATTATCTCTGATTTGTCACCATTTAACTGAAGATAGTTAATGGCCATCCAAGTGGCAATTTCTCTGATGCAGACAATAAATTGCTATTTTACTTTGTGAATGTCATGCACAAAGGAAATGACTAATCATGTATTGTCTGCATAAGAAGGCATTTCAAAATCACCAGGACTCGACTATGTGGTTATGGGGAGCAACATAGATGTTAAAGAGCGTGGGGCTCAAGGAGGAGCCCTGAGGAACCCCCATGACCGTTTCGTCATGGGGGGTTCCTATCTCATAAAGGCCTTGAATCAAGATGGAATCTGAAACAGTATCAAATACAGCTGACAGGTCAAGAAGAACCAGCATAGCTGGATTTCCAGCGTACAAAGATATACTAGGTAAGTCTACTACTGCTAAGAGGGTGGTCTCAGTACTACGGGAAGGTTAAAAGCCCGATTGAAAGTCATTCAATGAATGGTGATTCTCAAAATAGGAACAAAGCTGTTTATTACTGTAGGACTCTAGAAGTTTGCCCATCAGAGGAGTTTCTTTAAGATAAGTGTAACATGGGCAGATTTCCATTCCAGAGGGACAGCCGCAAAAGTCAGGGATTGGTTGCACACAGGTGTAATGGTGAGCACAAGAAGAGTAGAAAGGGTGGCTATTACATCTGGAGACACTGGTCAGAAGGAGAACCAGAATTTATTTTTGCCAGTAATTCTAACAAGTGAGTTTGAGAAATAGGCTCAATCCTTTCAAGCACTACCGAAGTATTGATCCGGATAAACTTTGTAGGACAGACATAATTTGGCAAAATAGAATTGGTATGGAAACTATATTAGATATTATCTATTTTAGTTTCAAAGTGGTGGCTAAAGTATCACAGAGGCAGGTATGGTTGAGGTGCACTCATTTGTACTGATGGTTATCAAAGTCAGCTTTTTAGGTGCTCTATTTATGTTCCAGTCTTTTGAAATTTGATTTGTTGATTCTCAGCTTGGTTGTATACCCGGGACCATTGGGTCGGTAGGATTTAGTAGTGTGTAATTTATAGGGGGCAACTATATCAAGAGCTTGGGAGAAGGAATCTTGAAACATGGCTAATGCAGAGTTAATGTCCTGTCAGTTATCTAAATTGGGGGGATGGAAATTAGATTGGAAATATTCCAAAGTGATCTTCTTCCATGATCTTGATCTCAAGCAATTTACTGTTTTAGGTTTTGATAGGGTGGCCCTGGTGGGAATCTGCAAGTTGATCAAAATGATCTTTCCAGGCAAGAGGATCAGGGATATCACCAAGAAGGAGCCTAGAGGTAGAAAAATTAGGTCCAAGGTATTGCCCGCCAAATGGGTGGGACAAGTCCCTATCAAGTGAAGGTCTAGCATTTTAAGATTGGCCAGCAGGAGGGATACGTCAGAGTCAGTGACTGTATCTACATGGTAGTTGAAGTTCCCTATCAAGAGGAAGTTTTGCATGAATAGTACATGAGGTGCTATTCGTTCTGCTAGGTTAGGGCTAAAATCTTGATTGGGTACGGGAGGGCGGTATACTAAAGGACCATTCCCTATATCTCTTTGGGAGGTTTCTAGTTTAAATACAGCTATCCCACCCAGTCGGTAAGAGCAGAGTTAATGGTTTCCACTGTAAGGGA
Source organism: Lissotriton vulgaris (assembly GCF_964263255.1). NCBI lineage: Eukaryota > Metazoa > Chordata > Amphibia > Caudata > Salamandridae > Lissotriton > Lissotriton vulgaris. The sequence continues at coordinate 47,788,767 of NC_141690.1, forward strand.
ATACGGTAAGACACTATCCACTCCACTTCCTGGCTTTGATTCTCCGGTCCAGCCTGACAAGTTTGTAATTGTCAGGAAATGCGATGGGAATGCAGGGAAGTACCAGAGAGTGAAGCCAGGTTTCAGTAATAAAACATGTCTGGTTGTAGGGATGTAAGTAAGTGCCATATTTCTGTTGCATGTTTAGAGATGGACCTATCATTACTGTAGATATGTTTTAATGCAGGAGGACTGGACTGCGGCACAATAGGTTAGTCATTAGTTTGAGAGGCAGAAGTTGTTGGGAGTTTCGGCCACCTGTCGGGAGAGATAAGGCTCTCCCTGTTGCGAGAAGGCAAGGTTGCGTGACCGATGGAGCAGGAGAATTTACATTTATACCAAGAGAGTGGCCATTCAAGACTCAGTTGAAGCTGGGGGAAGCAGTACAGACCTGGTCCTAAGATTCTTGATTTCATTGCTATTGTATAATTTCCTTATTTAGAGGCTTACCTCTGGGGTATGGCTGCAGGGTTTTAGGCACCTTTCTAATGTTGGAGTGCAGATGGGTGTAGATGGGCTTGCCTTTAGTATCCCATCGGAGAGATCACTCTGCTTGTCTGCTGTACATCAGTGCCAATTTCTCTGTATGTGAAAATCAGGGAGAAAACAGCTAGACGAAAACTGTCCTAGAATGGCAGCTGCAGAGGTGAAACTGTACAAGAAGAAATAACCCTTGTCCCCCTCCACACAATCAGCAATGAGCAGTCTTGTGGCAGACGGGGGAGCTCAGTGATAATGCTGTCAAGTGTGGGAACAGAGTGCTAGCAAAATACAGCAAGTATATGTACAGTGTATACATCAGTGGTAAAAAATAATGCAAGCCAAGAATTTAAATAAGAATTTAACAGTCGTTCAGCCTTAAATAAAGCACTTCCTTGAGTGTGGGTGCAGTAAAAGCAGTTAAAACCTCAGCAAGGAAACACATAAGTATGTATACTACTTGGGATGGCTTTTTCTGGACTAGCCTGAACCTAACTTATTGGCCACTTCTCGATTAGCCTTAACTAAACGTATAAAACTATCTTCCATGTGCCTGCTCATTGATAATGACTAACACACATGTGAAAAATATATAGGAAATTTGCCTGAAGCCTCTTTGCCTGCACTAACCCACATTGTCAATTCCACACCTAATACAGTTAACAACAGGGGAACAGGTACAGTAATGGTGCCTAGTCCATTAGGAGGCTTCAAAGGATGAGACTGTAGGGAAGTTTTTGCAGATGGATGGAGTGATCGATTTATGGAGCACATGACTATGCTGATTCACCCAACTGAACAAAATAACCAAGGAGAAAGGCAAAATAGTAATGAAATAGTTATAGAACAATCATGCTGCAAAAACAAACATCAACTCAAAGCTTGCCTGTAATGACAGTACTAACATCAATACATTTGAGTTTGGCCACTGTGATTAGGTCACTTACATGGCAATCACACAAGTTCGAGTTACAAATGGATACCATGCATCGTCACAGCAATCACAGACATGGCCACAATAATAAACGTGTTAGAATACAGCGTGGGACACAAGGCAACACTTTTCAGTGTCTGCCAATTGTTGAGAAACTTAGCTCTTTGTCCAAAGTGTTTACCTTACTGGTCACCGACCTAAAGAACATCCATGCACCCCCTAAAATTGACACTTTGGACCAACTGGTCAGTCAACGAGGGGACAGCAATAAACCACACGATAAAGTGGATGTAATAAATGATGTGGAAAAAGAGAAACAATAGCCTCACTCTCACCAGAACACAGATCACTGATCTGTAGCAGTAGAAACCCTGAACATGCTCAAATCATCTTGGTGAAAAGAATGAAAGCATAGCAACTGAGGCCCAAGCCATTGACAAACTACAATCTCAAAGGGCAAAGTAATGCTTAAAAAAACACTAAAAAATTCTTAAGAACCAGCAACACCAATTGTCAAGAGAACTGTATAGACCACTAGAAGGCCCTCCAGGAAAGCAAGTGGTAATAAAGGAGGACAGTGTTTGCATGTCCCAACTTGCTTCAAATAAAGACAAAAGGTGTTTCTGATTTTTCTACTCAAATGTTCAGGCAAACAGGGCCCAGCTAAATGAGACTATCCATTAGGAGGAACTCACACTTACTCTGGAGGTATCGGGATGGGAACTGCCTCCTCAACAAGCCAGAACAGGCAAGGAATAACATCAAGAACCACATAAATTAAAGAGGACAGGACAGGGCTAACAACTGATGAAATTGAAATTTCATTTTATTTGTTGGAGTGCTTTCTAATGAAGTCTAGAATGCATTTGCATATAAGCTTGCAATCTATGTCAACATGAGGTGTTAGAATGGTGCACTTATTGATGCAGTTATGTGACATGCTTCTGTTATGGACAAGTAGCATGGAGAATTAACTTAGAGAATAAATACAACTAGCATAAAATGTCAAGATGCAATACTCGAGTTGTGAACCTGATGAATGCTCATGTACTAAATATTTTTATTAATTATGGGATTCCATACGTAGGTAAATGCATTAGTTGAAATTGCATTAATGCTTATGTGAAGTTGTAAAGCTTACATGATGCATACTTATGTTAGCTGTAGTCGCAGGCCTGACTTGCAAGTCTCTGACACTCTTGTTTTAGAATTAATAGTTGAATTTCACTTCACTTCACTTCATATACTTTATTTTGGTCGAATAGACAGTCAGAGTGCATTTGCAATAGGCATACAAACATTGAAACAATCCTGATAATATGTGCAGTCCCATTAATAAATGTATAGAGTTAAAATAATTCTCAAGGTTCACAATACAATAACCCTAACCAGTCCATAGCTGGTAACATCATTGGCCCCCCTCCCACAACATCATCACCATCCTTCTGCTTCCCACCAGCAGCCAGCTGAGTAAATATTTGCCCACTTGTTAAAAACAATTGAGACAACAATCCCTACACACACACGATATTACTAACATCTAAAAACTGTTTAAACTGCCTTATGGGAACAGTCCAGCCTGAACTGTCAAGCCATGTCTTCCCTGGACCGGAAACAAGCTTCCGAGGACCGGTTTCTGGCATTCCAGCTGTCTTCAGCCCGGCTTGCTTAAATCCAGTAGCAAAGTGAGCAAGGGACTCACGTCTGAGCATACCCTGCACCACTTATGGCGGCCAAAAGCGGTACAAAAGGGGGTGGTGATGGACGGAGCATCTGAAACAATCAAACACTCACACCCAGTCAAAAGATCTGGGTTTAATCCATCACCGTTCTTTAGCCGAATCTGCCACCCCAGTTCAGACATGGCTATATGCAAATCAGTCTGACCCTGTGCCTCATGGGAACAGTCCAGCCCGAACTGCCAAGCCATGTCTTCCCTCGACCGGAAACAAGCTTCCAAGGACCGGTTTCTGGCATTCCAGCTGTCTTCAGCCCGGCTTGCTTAAATCCAGTGGCAAAGTGAGCAAGGGACTCACGTCTCTGCATGCCCTGCCACATCTATGGCGGCCAAAAGCAGTGACCATTCTAACTCGTCAGAGACGGCCGCTCCTCATCACGCTGCCTCCCCGGCCCCACTGCGGTATCGTTCTGCTGTGCTCTCTTTGCCCAATTTGTTTGCTCATTTGTTCACTCAGCTGCTTGCTGCTTTGCTGCTTTGTGCTGCGCCCGATTTGTCCACTCATTTAATTACATAGCGCTCCTTACTTCAGCAGAGCAGAGTAGCGCTAGTCCATATCGGACTAATTTACATTTTAGCACAGTGCGCTGCAACGCTGAGCTTCACCTGAAGTGCCTCGCTATAACGATTGTGTCTCCCTGTGCCCTAATAGTAACTTTTAGCGTGGGATTGCAAGTGTGTGCCCCGACTGCCATCTTGTTTCCTACCTTGTTGTTGTTAGTCTCCCCTCCCCGGATATCCACCCCGCCTCCCAGCTGCTCCGCCCTCGCCCCTCCCCCCAACTCCTTTATATGACTGATGTACTTCCGCGCAGCGTTCACGTGCAGCGATCGCGCCCAATCCGCGCCGAAGGTGCGCCAAAGGTAAGCCCGTCTACGCCCGTCCGCGCCTGGACCGCGCCCAGCGCCAGACCCCTTGGTCCACGCAATGCCCAGCTCTCCCGCATTACATACGACGCCGCCACCCTCCTAGCCCTTAACCCCGGTCGACTCTCCAACTGCGCCCAAGCCGCTCCTGGACACACCCATGGACCCTTCACATGCTACTCCTGCAAGTTCGACGGCACCAAGAAAAACTCCTCATCCACCAACACCAACCAGATATCTGACACCAACCACCTACAATGCATCCTGCTCAACACCCGCTCGGTCCACAGGCACGCCATTGACCTCTGGAATCTACTAGACACCATCTCACCGGACGTCGCCTTCCTAACAGAAACATGGATGAACGCCTCTTCAGCCCCGGACATCACCATTGCCATCCCAGAAGGATACAAGATCATCCGCAAGGACCGCATCAAGCAAACAGGAGGAGGCATCGCTATCGTCCATAAGAACTCCATCCGCATCTCAACCAGCTCAGACGTCAACCTAGCCAGCGCCGAACACCTCCACTTCCAGATCCACACCGACCCCAAGACCACACTCAGAGGCACCCTCCTCTACCGACCTCCAGGACCCCGTGCACAATTCAGTGACGACATCACTGACTTTATCACCCCACACGCCCTCCCCTCCAAGGACTACATTCTATTGGGAGACCTCAATTTTCACCTGGAAAAGAGCAATGACAGCAGCGCCACCACCCTTCTGGACAATCTCGCCGACCTCGGACTCAAACAACTTGTCTCTACGCCCACCCACATCGCAGGTCACACACTCGACCCTATCTTCACCTCCAGCAAACATGTCTCCTTCAGTCACACCACAACTCTCCATTGGACGGACCACAGCTGCGTACACTTTATCTACAATAAGACCACAACTCACAACCATCCTCAACCTACTCTGCGAAGAAACTGGAACAAAATCACCATCGACCAGATCTCCTCATTGCTTCTTCAAAACTCCCCCGCCCACTCCTCAAACCCCGACCAAGCAGCCATTAACCTCACCCAATGGCTATCCAACAGCGCCGACATCCTAGCACCGTTGAAAAAACGCCAAAGCAAACTAGGCAGCAAAAACGCCTCCTGGTTCAACGATGACCTTAAGAAATTGAAGAAACACTGTTGCTCCCTCGAGAAGGCCTGGAAAAAAGACCCAAACACCAGCACCAGGGACGCCTTCAAAAACGCCACCCGCATACACCACCAACTAATCCGGTCTGCCAAGAAAGCCGCACTCAAAGACCGTCTAGATAACAACGCCCACAACAGCAAGGAATTATTCAACATCGTCAAAGAATTTACCAACCCATCAGCCAACTCCTACGACATCACCCCCTCCCAAGCCCTCTGCGACTCCCTAGCTTCCTTCTTCCACAACAAAATCGCAGACATCCACAACAGCTTCGACAACCGACCCGAAGACCAACCCACCCAACCTTCCACAGGACCTTCATCCCCCTTGAACATCCTTAACGACTGGAACCCAATCTCCACTGAGGACACCATCCGCCTGATGAACTCCATCCACTCAGGATCCCCAACTGACCCATGCCCTCACCACATCTTCAACAAAGCAGACTCCATCATAGCACCACACCTCCAAGATGTCATCAACTGCTCCCTCAACTCCGCCACCTTCCCGGAAAGCTGGAAACACGCAGAACTCAGCGCCCTTCTGAAAAAACCCACAGCTGACCCCACCGAACTCAAAAACTACCGCCCCATCTCGCTTCTTCCATTCCTGGCCAAAGTCATTGAGAAAGCTGTCAACAACCAGCTCGCCACCTTCCTCGAAGCCAACAAATCCCTCGACTCCTCACAGTCCGGCTTCCGAGCCAAACACAGCACTGAAACCGCCCTCATCGCAGCAACAGACGACATTCGAACTCTACTGGACAATGGAGACATAGTCGCCCTCATCCTCCTTGACCTCTCTGCTGCCTTCGACACAGTCTGTCATAGCACCCTTCTACAGCGCCTCAGAGACGTAGGAATCCAAGGAAAAGCACTGGAATGGATCACCTCGTTCCTCACCAGAAGAACACAGAGAGTCCACCTCCCACCATTCAAGTCAGAGGCCTCTGCAGTCATCTACGGCGTGCCACAAGGATCGTCACTCAGCCCCACCCTCTTCAACGTATACATGAGCCCCCTTGCGGCCATCGCTCGCCAACACAATCTCAACATCATCTCCTACGCGGATGACACTCAACTGATCCTATCACTCACCAAAGACCCTAACACCACCAAAACCAACTTACACGAAGGAATGAAAGAAGTAGCCGAGTGGATGAAGCACAGCCGTCTGAAACTGAACTCAGACAAAACAGAAGTCCTCATCTTAGGCACCTCCCCCTCCGCCTGGGATGACTCTTGGTGGCCAGAAGCCCTTGGAAAAGCACCCATCCCGACGGACCACGCACGGAACCTGGGCGTCATCCTGGACTCCTCACTCTCGATGACCAGACAAGTCAACGCCGTTTCATCATCTTGCTTCAACATTCTATGCATGCTCAAAAAAACATTTCGCTGGATCCCCACCGAAACTAGAAAAACGGTCAACCACGCACTGGTCACGAGCCGCCTGGACTACGGAAACACACTATACGCCGGTACCACCGCAAAACTCCAGAAAAAACTACAACGCATCCAGAACGCTTCAGCCAGGCTCATACTAGACATCCCACGTAAAGAACACATCTCTGGTCACCTGAAAAACCTCCACTGGCTCCCCGTAAATAAGAGGATTACTTTCCGCCTCCTAACCCATGCACACAAAGCACTTTACGAACTTGGACCCGAATGCCTCAACACACGATTGTCCTTCTACACCCCCTCCCGTCAGCTGCGATCCTCCAACCTAGCCCTTGCCATTGTACCTTGCATCAACAAAACCACCATGGGAGGTAGATCCTTCTCCTACCTGGCAGCTAAAACATGGAACTCACTTCCCACTCACCTTAGCCTTACTCAGAACCACCTAGCATTCAGAAAGCAACTTGGATATTCGACAAGTAATTCCCCACCCTTCCTCTAGCGCCTTGAGACCCTATGGGTATGTAGCGCGCTTTATAAATCTCTTGACTTGACTTGACTTGACTACAAAAGGGGGTGGTGATTGACGGAGCATCTGAATCAATCAAACACTCACACCCAGTCAAAAGATCTGGGTTTAATCCATCACGTTCTTTAGCCCACTCTGCCACCCCAGTTCAGACATGGCTATATGCAAATCAGTCTCAACCTGTGCCTCATGGGAACAGTCCAGGCCGAACTGCCAAGCCATGTCTTCCCTGGACCGGAAACAAGCTTCCGAGGACCGGTTTCTGGCATTCCAACGGTTACTGTTCACTGTTGGTCTGGGAACCAAGGACAACTTATGCAAGGAATGTATATGGACGACTATGAGGACAATTCTATTTTTCAACATGCCCAGAGTGGATGGTATGATTCGAGGTGCATCATGGGAAGGTTACATGAGGATAACTGTATTTTGGAGTAAGAGAAAGTGACCCCTTTTTCTTCCCTTCAGAGAGAGAGCATCTTGGAACAAGCTCTTTCTAATGGTAGTGGCTTCATGCTACTTTACCAATCAATGGTGGAGAGACTTCTTAGGATGATTCCACAAGCTGACACCTTTTTCCCTCCCCACTAAAAAGCATACATAGGGATGTCACCTTAGACCGAGTGTAGGGATAGATTTATTGTTTTACTCATCAACCCTCGATGCAGAGAAACTTGGACCCATGCTCCCTGATTTTCTGCATCCTACTTTTTGAATGAATAGTTTTGTTCATGCTGTACCATCTAAATTTGATGCGCCGATTTGGCTCCATGCTAATTTTATTGTATTTCTAGACCCTCGTGCTGAAGTGTCTTTATGGCCATTTATTTTTGGCATAGAATTAAATTTACTAAACTTATATAGTTGTCCGCAAATCATTATGTATTAAGGAAAGTAATTGAATAATTGTGTACTAACAATTTTCTCACCTTTACGCCAACATGCTGTGAAAAAGAATCATTGGAGTGTGACTCAAGAACAGGTCTTGAACAAATGGGCCCAGCCCTTTCACACCTATAATTCTTAAATGGCTGACAATTTCTCTGTCGCCCAAACTGTTGTACTAACCCTAAACAGGTCAGAACAGACTATGGACAAATGCCCAAGCTGGCCCCGTGACATCAAAGCCAGCGATCCTTGAAACAATGTTATGATATTTAAGCCTGAATAGATGTCTCCTGAGAATGTTGATATACTAAACAGGTCAAACATTCTGCGAATCCTGAAACACAAGTCAGAACTGTCACAATATACATCTGACGACAGTATGTTTTATTGCAAAAAACAACCCACAGAAGTCAGCTGGAAAAACTGCAAACAAGCACAGAAGATACTTGGAGAGAATCAATCAATCAATCAATATACAAAAGAGTGACAACACAGACCTAAATAAATACATAATGAGTGCCTTGTTAGACATCGAAGCAAAGTCTTTTTCTATTGCAATACTAATGGACCTGGAAAGCTGTGTCAGAAAAGAGGCTCTCCTTCCATTTTATCAATATGGATTCAGGGAAGGAGACTCCACCATTGACAATATAGTGACACTAACATACCTACTAGAGCAGGTAAACAAGCCCAAAAGACCCCCACTCTTGGTCAGCTTCATCAACTACACCACTGCATTCAGCACCGTGCACCACCATAAACGTTTACACAGATCAAGGCTTAAAAGAAGGCTGCGTCCTCGCACTTATGCTTTTTTACCTTGCAATCTGCTGACCTTGGTCAAGCTTTCAAAGCAGCGAATATGTTAGTTCCCAAAATGTATCAGTGGTGCCTATTTTTAAAGCAGTACGTAGATAATAAGAACTTAATGGATCCTACCAATGTGGAGATGCAGAAAGTCCTGGACATGTTAAATTTGTATAACATTAAGAACAAACTGGTTGTGAACTGTTGTAAGAAAAAGGTGGTCACATTCGGGCGATAAACCAATTGGGAGGGGGAAAGGGGGGCAAGCACACCAGACACCATTTTGTGTTTAAAACGCCGCTTTATTGAAGCAGGTGCACATCACACTTTATTAACACTGGCAAACCGCCTTACAAAACTAAAACCTCTCTAAACATCGAGTTACCTGACCCCCTTTGTTTTTCCTCCCCCACCCCTATGATCCTCCCCCACCCTGCAATATACAAATATTACAACAATACCCAATGTTATCACCTACATCCTAACTCCAAACTTCCCAAGACCAACAGTCCTATTTGCCTTCTTGCAACTGTAACTAACTACCCTCTAATGAAACTCCCAAACTGCTTACCCTTTCCCCTTCCCGTTCCCCAACTCCCAAAACTTAACATTAAAGTACCGAACTTCAGCCAAAGTTGGCCAACATCAAAAACAACTTCGCCACCCAGGAAAAGGTGGAGGTTAGGTGATTATACCGCCTCCCCCTTTTCCTGCCCTGCCCCCCCACCCCCTATTGGATACAGAAAGAAAACCCCCGTTGCAGGCCCCTACTCCTGGGGCACCCCCAACAACCTGGCTAAAACTTCTCTCAGCTCCAACAGGTACAGATCCATCCCCACACGGGAAAGGTGAACACCATCACCCCTGAACAACTCTGGCGCGTCGTACTTTATATCCCTATGCCAAATGCGCGAGAAACCCAAATGCCAACAAAAATGCACCATCTCCACATTAATCTTATGGCACACCTTGTCCCCCGCTTGCGGCTCCACCGCACCTAGCCACACCCTGCGCGGTAGCCGCTCGGTCCACACGACCGGACACCCCGACCAACTCCTCTGCAGCCCCGCCAAATCCCTCCTCATCGCTCGCATCGAAACCAAACCTGTCTCCTGCACCATATAGTCTGCCTGACTACCTCCTATTGCGTCTTCAGGTGGTACAGAACTCGGCGGCTCGTGCCATCTTCGGCCTCCCCAGGAGAGCAAGGGCCAGTGAGCTTCTCAAGACTCTCCACTGGCTCCCTATGAAGAAGCGTATCATCTTTAAGGCCCTGACCATTGCATTTAAAGCTTTGCATGGTATGGGTGCCCGCTATCTTCAGAAATGGGTCTGCTTCTACTCTCCATCCAGATCCTTGCGCTCTTCCTCCCAGGCCAAGGTAGTTACTCCCATGATCCGTCGTGCTCGCTGTGGTGGGCGCTCTTTTAAATACCTCGCCCCGCAGCTATGGAATGATCTCCCATTCTCTCTGAGATCCAGCCCCAAGATTTTGGCTTTCAGAAAAGACCTGAAGACCTTCCTCTTCCTGCAATAACATCGCCTGCTGAGCTATGCTTCTGTCATTCGTCCGTCTTTCTTCCTCTCTGGACTTGCTGAGGCTCTGACAGCGCCGGGACACTTCTTGGAGTAGCCGTGGGCTATAGAAGCACCCCCTTAACATTAACATATAGTTCTCCCCTAAGTGGAGAACCAAGACATCCGGACACCACCCCCCCTGCACCAGACCATTCAGCATAGGTATCAACTCCTTCCATCTCATGCCCCCCCTCCTGTACCAGACCTTTTGAAATATTGCAGGATTGAAACCCAAGGTATCACCAAAATAGCTATCCTGTGCTTGTAACTTGGCCCTCTTCACAAAAGAATGGCCCACAATCCATATCAACATGTCCCGGGCCAGGGGACCTGCCACAGAACCTGAAACCAGAAACAAGTGTAAGTACATATATTGCATAAAAATCCCACTGCGCGTTTAGAGTGACTCCTTGCAGCGCACATATCGCCAATAACAATTTGAGGACCACCTCCCCAAGCGCATAATGTCCCCCTGCCCGCACCCCCGTCTGTGTGCCTCTGACGCCGCCCCAATAATCAACTCCCACCCTAGCCAAGGCCTACCGCAACACCGCTAACAGCTGGGACACAGTCGCCCCTTTCCCATCTGCGTGTTGAAACACCAACCCTACCGCCAGCACACCCCCCTCCCATCTCCAACCCCACCGCACTGGGCACACAGCTCCATCCTCCGCCTTCCGCAAAACCACCCACGTTCCGAAGCACCGTTGATCGGTCTTAGACTTACGCAACCAAAGGCGCACTTCCTCCCGCCCCAGCTGCACTTCCGACCACCCCAACCCGTGACTGGATTTCGAACCCAGCAGCTCATCCACGCTATTAGTGTGGCAAACAGGCAAGCTTCCCCACCACCCCTACAAACCAAAGACAGAACCCCCACACCTTTCCCCAACATCTCCTCCGACAGAGGCCGCTGAACTGCCCCCACTGACCCGCATTCCCGGGCCCAACCCTCCAGCATCTGAGACCCGAGCTCCCCCGCAGATGGGCATATCCCCAGAACAGCTTTCCCATGAATGCAATCCCCGCCAGTTTGCCTGCTATAGTAATCCACAATATGCCTTTGCCGATCATGGCCAGTATAAACTGCACCACATCCTCCTGTCCCTCAATCCCTGGAGGCCTCCAACACGCCCCGGATGCCACAAACTCCCCCCATGCAGCCACATCCGTTGTCTTGGTCGACACCGCCAAGGATCCTAGAACCAGTTACAACATCCGGTGTTGCCTTTGTGCCACTTCCGCGGCGGCATTGGCGTTGGCTCCCTCTCTGCATCCTGGGCTAACCCACGGAATCTCCCCCACTGCGAACGTGACAAAGCATCAATGTCATTGTCAATCCCTGGGACATAAACAGCGCGAAAAGCAATGTCATTGCGCAGGTAGCCCAACTCAAACACTCGCAACAGCTTCAACTGGCGGACTGGCGATTCACCCCCCGGACCACTGCCATATTGTCCATATTGAAAGCCACCCGTCTGTGGGCCAGCACCTCACTACACAGCCATACCGCCACCACCTAAGGGAAAAGTTCCAGGTAGGCAATGCTCCTCCCACCTGCAGCCACTCAGAGGGCCACCGCTCCGCACACCACTTCCTGTTCCAGTAGAGCCCGAACCCGTTGCTGCCCGCCACGTCAGAGAAAATGTGCATGTCCCACACCATGTCCCCATCTCTCTGCATGGGAACCCTGTTGAACTGCCGCAGAAAAAAACGCCACATCCGCAAATCCTCCCAAACGCCTGCTGACAAACGCACGTGGTGATGCAGAGGCCTTTGACTGGCCAGGGCCCAGCCCAACCTCCTGCAGAACGTCCGCCCCACACGCACAACTGTGCATGCAAAATGAAGGTGTCCCAACAGCACCTGAATTTCCAACATTGTCACTTTGTGCTTTGCCATCATGACCTGCAGCAGCCACAACATCTGCTGCTGCTTGTCCGCCGGTAAATGTGCCGCCATCGAGTCCAGCTCAATACCCAAAAATGACAGCACCGTGCCTGGCCCCACTGTCTTTTCCGGCGCCAACGGCACCCCAAGGTCCTCCATGATCTCCTGAAACCTGTCCAGTGCCACCTGGCAGTCCTTGGAGTCTGGGACCCCGACCAAGAAAAAGTCATCCAGGTAGTGCGTAACTCCTTGGTGACCCGTCCGTTCCATCAAAAACCATTGCAGGAACGTACTAAAACAATCAAAAAGCGTGCAAGACATCGAGCAGCCCATCTGCAATGCCTTGTCCACATACCAGCGGCCGTTAAACTGGATCCCCAGTAGGCACCAGTCGTCTGGGTGAACCGGAAGGAGCCGGAAAGCCGACTTGATGTCACACTTAGCCATCTGCTCGCGAGGTCCCGCCACCACCACCAAGGCCATGGCCGCCTCAACTGAGGAGTAAGACACCGTGGTCTCTCTCTCATCAATGTAGTCATTAACCTACCCACCCTCCGGCCCTGACAAATGTTGTATAAGGCGGAACTGCCCCACCTCTTTCTTGGGCAAAACCCCTATGGGGGACACCATCTACTCCTCCAAAGGCCAGTCCTCAAAAGGCCCTGCCATGCTGCCTTCACAAACCTCCTTGTCCAGCTTGCCCTGTACCACCTCTGAGTGCTCGCGAGCCGACCGCAGATTGTCTGCCCAACGCCGAGGCCCGCGTAGCCCAAGCAAAATTCCACCTGAAACCTGGTCCACAACCAATTCGCGGCCCCCTTGTCCGGGTAATTACTCAGGGCCGCTATCAAACGCTCCACTCTAACCGGAGTACAAGCCCTTTGGCCCAGACCACTTACCACCTCGGACGCTGCCCGACGACTGGACGTTTCCTGAGTGCGCACTCCCGGCCGAACCCTGCTGACCCCCGTGTTGCTGCCCCGGGGGGCCCCAAAAACTGACCAGCTCTTGGACCCAGCCCCACCCCCCCTCGGGTGGGGCGACCCTGAAAGGGCGGGTATATAATCGGTAGGCCACTGGCAGTAAAGATGGTCTTGCCCGACCCCGCCACCCCAATCGTATGCTGCCAGAGATCGCAATCCAACTTACCCCATTTTGCCTCCGGGTTCCCATGCCATTCGTGCCCGGAACTCCTCGTCGTACTGCGCCCACGCATGACCGCCCCCCGTAAGCTGCGCCTTCCAAATTACGTCCATGTATTTAAACAAAGACACCGATCGCTCCAGGAATTTCTTACAATAAACACTCGCAAAGATCAAAAACGCCGCCGTCCAATTTTCGATGGTCAGCGGCACCCTCGGCCTCTTCTGCAGCTCATACTCTTCCTTTGTTGAGCCTTCTTTAGACCGGACCTCGGGGTGCAACAACTTTAACAACTCCACATACTCCCCCTTCCACATCTTTTCTTTAGTAGACAACATCAAGTGTGCCCCCAGCGGCTTCGTTACTCCCATATACGGGAGCCGCTTAACCTTCAGCTCCTTGCTTTCAGGCTTTGCCGCGCCGCCCGGTGTCTCCAGCGATCCTTCCCTGGCCGAACCGCCCGAAACCCCCTCCGAACCCGCACCACCATCGCCCTGCTTTCCCGGGACCACCAGCCCTCCACCACCTGCCTGTTGATTCCCCTCCAACCCGTTTGCACCAGGCGCCAGTGTGGCCTCGTCTGGCCCCACACCCCGATCCACCACATACGTTCCTTTGCACAGCCAATCACCCCCTACCCCCACCACCCCCCACTCCCACCAAGACCATGAGCACTGTGCCCTTGCTTTTACCTGCCACCAAGGAGTCCCCTCACGGCTCTTCGCCTCTCCCATCCGGCGCTATCCTCTCCCACGACTGTGTACTTGCCGCCGCTGCATCCAGGCCCCGTGACACCTGCAATAAATCACTAACACCACTACTGGACCCCCTGCCGCCCTCGCCATCCCTCAGTTCCCCTTCCTCCAAACTGTCCTCAACCAACTGCACCCCATCAAACATATAACTCCAGCCGGCCAGCGGCGGCACCGACTGCACCCTGCCAGAGGACCACACCCCCTCTCTCCCCCCACTTAAAACATACCAATCCTCCATGCCAGTGCTCCACATCTGCCGATGCTCCCCAAGTCGCTGGGGCCCTGTGGGTGGAGGGGCCGGCGAGCCCGCTTGGGGCCTTTTTGAGCCAGCTGCAACGTGATCCCTCGCTGACTCTGGGCATGCCACAGGAGGCTCCGCCCTCCCTTTGCCTTGGTGTCCCGGGGCCTCCTCCGGCCCTACCAAGTCGGCAGCCCCTCGCTAGCTACACCCTGCAAAAGAAAAGGTACGTCTGGTGTGCTAGGCCCCTCCATCTGCGTGCCCCACCGCCCGCATCCCCAACCTCCTCCTCCACGCTCCAACTTAACTCCCGTACCCCAGCTCCCCCTCCTCTGAAGAGCCCGCATCACCCAGTGCCCCGCGAACACCTGCCCCCCGCCCCCTCCGCTCAATCTCCCCCCTACCCCCCACCGGACCTGCCTCCTCCGCTCCGCACCCCACCCAGCGCTCATCTGCGCTCTGCGCCTCCCGCACCCCCTCCCCCAAGACTCAGACACATCCAGACCCTCCCACTCCCTCTCACTGTCCCCCAACTCCAACAACAACGGGGAGACCCCTCCTGCCTGCCCTAGCTCCCTCACCCAGCTCTCCAGCTTCCCTGTGGTCCCCCCATCCTACCCGACTCTGCCCGCGCGCCTGGGGGAAGACCCCCTCTTCCACCCCCTTTCCACTGGGCGCCGCCCCCCCTGGCCCTCCCTTTGCCTCCTTCCTGCTACCTCACCTGCCTCTCTAACCATCTCAGGCAGCTCCCTGCCTGGTGGGCGAGGGGCTCTCGGACCTCCTTCCCTGCCACCTGGCCCAGCCTCCTTTCCCTTGTACATACGTCCCCTGGCCCCTTCCCCCTCGCCCACCTACCCCTGCCTCTCGCTCCTTCAGGGCAGCCCCCACCTTGCCAGGAAACACCCCAAGGCCTTCCCCCCGCCCCCACCTTACGGGGCCCGCCCGCCCCCTTCCCCGCCCTCCTCTCCTGCTGCTCAGATGCCCCACTCATCTGCCAGGTGTCCCCGGCATCCCCTAAAGGATTGGGACAGCCGCGCACATCACAGCTCGGCTGCGGCACTCCCTCAGGTGCACTCCCCGCGGGCAGCCGCCTCCCGCCCACTGCCCCGCCCCCAGATTGGCACGCAGTCTCCTCTTGGAGCCGCGGCGAGGTGCCGCTGGCAGCGCGCCTCGCTCACGCCCCAGGCCCTGCAGTCACCACACTCTCCAACACCACCAGGGCCGTGCTCCTGGCATCCGCGCGGCCCTGCAAACCCACCTGAAGTCGCGCTGTCTTCGGCGTTGGTGAGCAGGTGAGAACCGCCGCCGCCACGCCGGGCGCGCCATCTCCTGCCTGCCCACCAGGAGGTCCATCCGCCCTGCCTCGATCAGCAAGCGGATGGCCTCGAGAACGCAAACATCACCATGGGACACCATCACCACAAGTAAGCAAGCAAAAACGCTAACCCATGCTAGACAAAAAGAACATGACCAAACACGCTCCCAGCCACCAGGTCTCAGTACCTAAAATGGTGGCTGAGAAAATGCGGGTTGCCCTTATAAACCCTTGGGCTACCTAACTTAAATTTGGGCGGCCTTTGGGCTAACAAAGCGGCAAAATGGCCACTCTCTCTCTCACCCCCTTCCCCCTCCCAAATCTGCCCGTTGGCAGACCTCGCGGCTCGGCTGCCCCCCAAATCCCCCTTAGAATAAGAATCAATGGAGATTAGGAGACTTGACAATACAGAGCGCCCTCAAGTACAACTATATGACCGTATGGTTTGCCACTAATGGAAAGCCAAAACTGCATACAACCCACAAGGAGGAGAAGGGGGAGACAGTTACATACGCTTTGTACAAACTCTACACAGGCAATACAGAGAGTATTTTTTTATTTTGTATTTTATTTTTATGAGTTTTATATAGCGTTGGCTTGACCCAAAGGTATCAGAGCGCTTTACAGAGTATCAGCGAGAAACAAGTTACATAAGTTACAAAGCTAAACACAGTGTTAAACAATAATAAATAAGAGTTAAGAACTTGTGAAATACTCGAGGATGGCAAAAAAAGAACGCATGATGGGGCAAAGTAAAGCAGTGGAGAACAAAGAAGCAGAAACAAAGCAGAAACCAGAACAACCAGAGGGTCAAGGGAGCGAAAATGTTTGAAGAATAGAGTGGAAAGGGTAGGAAAGCAGATAAGGACAGGAGAGTTAGCGGGGGACAAAAACGGAGTTCGGTCCAAAAGTCACCCAGCTCGGACCTGCGGGAACGGAAGAACTGACGAAGATAGCCAAATTGGCGGCTCTATGACAGGATAGTTTGGAGAAGACTGTCCCTAAATGGCGGGGTGCACACGAGTCCAATACAAGAGGTCAAAGAGGGCCATTTCAAAAGAAAAAAACTGAAAAAAACTGAAAGCAAACCAGGAGAGCTACAGTCATGGAGAGGAACTAGGAGAGGTAAGAACAAGTGAGTCAGGAGGGGGGACGACAGGTATGTATGTATGTATGTAGGTATAGCGTACTTATATAGCGCATACTGTCACCCAAAGGGTATCCTTGCGCTTTGACTCCATAATCGAAATACAGACAGAGGAAGATCAGATAGCCCTGGGAAAGAGGTGAGACTTCAGACCCTTTTTAAAGTGGGTCAGCTCATTCAGCTTCCTCAAAGAGAGTGAAAGAGAATCGCCCAATTTGGCGGCAGTAAAGCCGAAGGAGCGCCCCCCCGTTCGCATCCTCTGAATGCGGGGGACCCCAACCAAAAAGGCAGAGGAGGAGTGTAAAGGCCTAGCTGCAGAATACCATTTAAATTTTTTCTGAAGAGCAATGGGTTCCAGTCCATGAAGTGCTCTGAAGACAATACAAGAAGCCTTGAAGTTGATCCGCTGCTGTATAGGCAGCCAATGAAGGTCTTTAAGAGCCAAAGATGAGGATGCAGAACGCACGCGTGAAAGAGCAAGCTTGGCTGCCATATTCTGGATGCACTGCAGTTGCTTTATCAAAGAGCTAGGAGCTCCTAGAAGTAGTGCGTTACAGTAGTCTAACCTACTGAGTATAATACTGCGCACTTCCTCAGGTCTCGCCAACAGAGGTAACATAGGGAGAATTTTGCGCAGCATTCTTAATAACATCAGGCAAGTGCTAACAGTCTTTTTAATGTGGACGTCCAATTGCAGGTGAAGACCAAAAATTACACCCAGATTATGAGCAGAACCAGCTGACTCAACAGTGTTTTTGGTGGTAGTGGGCCAGAAACTGTCGGGCAAGGGCGCTGGATTTTATTCAGCGAGCAATGTAGAACCTCTGTCTTAGATCCATTATACTGAAGGGAGTTTTCCCTCAGCCAGCCCGCCGTGGCCAGCATACAGCGATGGAAGGTCTCTGTAGAGACAGCATTCTTACCCTCGAGAGAGAAGATAAGTTGCGTGTCATCTGCGTACTTTATTACTGTGATACCAAAGGATTTACTCAACTTGATCAGGGGACAGAGGTAGAGATTGAACAAGATGGGGCTGATCGCTGAGCCCTGAGGGACACCTTGCCCCACCATTCTGTTATCAGACATGAAAGGGGGCTAAGTCACCGCCTGATGTCTGTTAGAAAGGTAGGAGGCTAGCCAGTCATGGGCAGTTCCCGACCACCCCACTTTGTCCTCCAGTCTCCTGATCAGTATGGAATGGTTCACAGTATCGAACGCGGCCGACATGTCGAGCAGCACCAAAAATGCTGTTCGGCCACTGTCGACTCGCAATCGTAGGTCATCCAGAACCACTACCAACGCTAACTCTGTACCATGTGCTGGTCGGAAACCAAACTGGGCCACTTCTAGGCATACATTCTCCTCAATGAAGTGCGAGAGGGACTTAGTTACAAATTTTTCTAAAATTTTAATAGGAAAAGGTAATAAGGAGATGGGTCTATAACTCACAGGGCAGAGAGGGTCCAGAGTGGCTTTTTTTAACAATGGCGATACCACGGCAGGTTTCCAACTGTCAGGGACAGTGGCAGTACTTATAGACTGGCAGCAGATCAAATATAAATGAGGGAAGAGCTCGGCCTGAAACAGCTTCCAAAACTTGTGGGGTAACGGATCAAGCGGGGAGCCCTAGGACACACTGTTAGCCATAGTGCAAAAATCCTCGTATGAGGGGGGATAAAGCTAGACAGCGGAGTATGTACAATGCACTCCCCCCTATCAGGTGAGATCCGTACAGGTAATGGCTCTGCAGTAACCTGCATATTAGGGACACTTGATACAGAAAGTCCAGCTAGGATAGAGGAGATTGTGTCCTCAAAGTTAGAAGCCAAAGAATCACATAATGCCTGTGAGGCCGGAAGACAATTAGTGGCACAAGCAGGGTTGGAAAGATTATTGACAATTTTAAAGAGGGTTTGGGGCTTATTGACGACTGAAGTAGCGTATCCTCTAAATACTTAGCTTTAGCGCTCTTGATCTGTGCTTTATAGGCCTGGAGTGTCTGTTTTAAATGAGTTTTATCCGACTCAGTATAGTGTTTACTCCAGCTTCTTTCAGCTTGTCTGCAACACAATTTCAACGGGCATAATTCCTTGGAATACCAGGGTGCAGAGCGTTTAAATCTATCCTTCACTTTCCAAAATGGGATGATTTTGTCTAAGGAGTTATCTGCGGGCAGAGGCTCCGATAGTTATCCTCTATGCCCTTATCCAAAGCAAATCCGCTTGTAACCAGGCTAGGTAATGTTGGACATTTCAGGATCTTAGTCCAATGACGACTGAGACAAGTGTTAGCTAGACTATTATCAGTGTGAGGGTCATTGGGAAATTGCAGCGAAAACTGAATAAGAGCGTGATCGGTCCAGCATTGAACAGTTACATTCTTGACCTTAATCCATGTGGCATCTGCAAAGATAAGATCTAAGATATGGCCCTTCGAGTGTGTTGGAGAGACCACCAACTGCTGAAGATGAATATTACTACACGCTTGGCACAGCTCATTAAAGGCTGAGTCAAGTGGCCCATTCAACCAGAGATTAAAGTCCCCTAAAATCACGAGTCTAGCATGAGAATTAGATAGGTCATAGATAAGATCCACCAATTATTGCGAGACCGTAGTGACACTGTGACTTTGAATGGAAAAAGCCATCAATTCCATGCCCTGAACATCTTTAATCTCAAAATCCATAAGATTGAGGGCCTCCTTAAAGATGAATCCAACACCCCCACCATTACCATTCACTCTAGGTTTATGCCTAATCTTATACCCTGGGGGGCAGGCCAAGCCAAGCTCAACCCCACTGTCTGCCCTTGTTCAGGTCTCAGTCAGGAACAGTACATCCAGGCAGTACGTTTCAATGAGGTACATTATTTCTGAATGGTGCTTACATAGAGACTTCACATTAAGCACATCGCAAGATAGAATTGTTGTTGAGTTGTCATCCACATTAGCTTGGACATTCCGTCCAAGTTAGTGATTTACCTGAATGAGCTCTTCACTACTGTAGACATGACGAGCTGAGGTGTAATGGGCAGCCTAGCTGGCGCTGGCTGCGATCGGGGCGCGGACGGGCGCAGACGGGATGTGGAATGTGCATGCGCAGGCTCCCGCACATGCGCATTTTCATGAAGAAGGCGCTATAGACCAGGAAGATGACCCTGCGATAAGGTAAGTGGTATTAAATCTTATTTTAGGCTTTAATTAATGTTTAATATTGCGGGAGGGAGGCGGGCAGCTAACTTCCGTTCCGCCCCTGAGTGTGCGGAGATTTGGCCAGTTTCTCCCCCTTCTTTGCGAAAGGCGGAAGGGTCAAATTTCCCCCCACCCCTACACTTTTTGTGACGTTCCTGTGGTGATAGGGGCTTGTACATATACCCCATTGAACTCCAAATTAAAGAACTAAATGAAAGATTGAAGTCACTTGCCAGCGCAAGCGCGTGCAGACTATGTCACACAAGACAGGAAACTTTGGAGAGCCTAATAGTTATGTGTCCTGTTCTTTTAAATGCACAACACACTTTATTAAAACCAGCATTTCAAACAAGCAGCGTGCTCACTTTGGGAAGCAAAATATTGAGGGGCTGCAACTCAAGCCCTTAGGCTGTGCCAAGCTGCTACACTTCCGAAGCACACAAATGCAACATATTTACAATGATATGTCGCATTCCTGTGATCTCCCCTGCGCTGGTGCACAAACTGCTGTCACGCGCCGGCACCCTTGCACCATGGTGCAAGGATGCCTGCGTCATGGGGAAATTGTTTCTGTGCAGGAAGGGGCACCTTCTTGCAGAAAAACAATCACTACAGTCACTTTCCTCTTTCAATGTGTGCTATAGAATGCAGCACACATTGAAAGAGGAAAAAACGAGGAGAAATGAAAACATTTCTCCTCCTTGCGCCTCTCGTCGCCACCCCTAGGGTGGTGTAGCATTTAGACGTATTTCCAGAATTACGATTTCTCGTAAATCTGGAAATGTGTCTTGTTCCATGGGTGTCGCGTGGGAACACCCCATAGCAACACCCATGGAAAGCCCATTTTACGCCAAGTGCTGTGTGTAAAGGGGCCAGATTTACATGGCCAGGAAAAGACACGCAGGGTGGTTTTTCCTGTCCTTGTAAACATGAAGCAGTAACATGCTCCACCAGTACATCACAAAAAGTGACGTTCTGGTGGCGCAGGGGCCTTGTAAATCTCCCCCCTATTCTTCTCCATGTAAACTCCGGCAGAGCTCGCAAAATTTGGGAAATGCATTGCGATGACCCACAGACTGTAAGCTGGTTAAACTCCATAAAATTACTGAGTATCATAAATTATAAGGACGGAGTAACTCCAGGGAAGAAAAATTGAACATCAAAGCTGTCCCGTCCCTGCAAAAATACGCTTCTCGTCTCTTAATAAAGCACGATGCACTTTCCTTGATGAGGCTTCAATCTTGTAAAGAGAATTTCCATGATCACTCCCAAGGCCAAATCGTGCCGTAAGCAGCCCTTTTGAGGTATTATCCACGATTATCTATAATTTAAGGGACGCCGACCAGAAGACATTGTGCCATGTAAAATAGGAAAAGGGAAAACCAGTAGCTGATTCAAGATATGCTTTTAAGATATGTCTGTCATGCTGAGTGTATCATTTTTTAAAACACTGGTAGCATTTTATTATTATCTTTGATACTCTGTTCGAATATTTTAGTAAGAACAGTGTGCATATGAATGTAATTTTAATCGAGCCTTTTATGGGATATACCTTACTTTGTAAAAAAAATTTATTGATTGAACTAAATAAATTACTATATATATAAAACTCATTGCTACCCTATCAGTACTGTATGTAAAATATAAAACTAGTTGGTCAAATATTTGAAATCATGGTCGTAAAATTGTGCAGCTTGGCCACAATTTGTCCAATTTGTTTCCTGAGGAAGATGGATAACAAACACCTATAGAGTCATTCAGACACCACTGCTTGCTCAGTTGAAATCGAGGCTAGTTTGACCATTCTTGCTGGGACTACTTGCAGTTTTCAGATTTCTCCTTAGTACATGTGTTTATGCAGTGCTCTGCCTCGGAGGCCAAGATGAAAAGAAAAGTTAAACTAATTCGTCATGCAAGTTCCTTTGTGAAACTGTCTCGTAATCATAAAGCCCCGCCCTCCCAAACAATGCTCTATCTAAGTGACACATCCCACTACTTCCCCTGGAGTCAATTTAAAGCCATGTGATGTAGTGGAAGGTTTGTCATGGCACTATGTCCATACATTCTATACTCAAGGTTTGAAGTCAGAAGTCAATGATAATTGTGATTTGCTTTAATTAGAGGGGGTTGGGAGGGGCAGCCGACCAGAGGAAGGTCCCCCCCCCCCCCCCGGGCGGTTTGAGAGGGGCGGGTGGGGCTGATTAGCAGCCCTGCCGGCGGGTTTTTCATATTTGGGCTTCTTTTTGCTATTAGGGGCAGCCCAATATATATTCACTGGGCTCCTCCTCCCGGCCACCATTTTAGGCTTGGTGACCTGGTGGCCGGGAGCAGTTAGAATTTTTTTACCCTCCCTCCCCCCCTGTACATTTTCCTGTTTTTGCTTTTCCTTGTGGGAATTTTCCTTTTTCCCCCCCTTTTTTGTTATTTTAGGTTGCCTGTTTTGGTTGGGACAGGTGTATATGGGGTGTTTGATTGTATCTTGTCGCTTAGAACAGGTGCAGTGCGGAAATTGGTGGTGTTTGGCAGGATTGTTAGTTGGCATTGGTCGATTTGGGGCATTGGCAAGAAAATTTGGGTTGGATGCTTTGTTGGGGTGTTTTCATAGTTCGGGGTGTAAGGAGTTGCTGGAGGGCGAACTGGGGAGTTTGTGTTATGGTTTCGGGGATTGGGCATGTTGAATTTATTATGCGAGGTTATTGCATTGTTTGAATTGTAATAACGTTATGTACGGGTGGGGGCGGGTTTGATGACGCTTTAGGGGCGGGATTTGTAATTGGGAGTTAAGGTAATATTATATTTAGTGAGGTTTAGTTTTGTAAGGCGTTTTGCCGAGGTTTTAAGTTATGTAAATATGCACCTGTTTCAATAAAGCGGCCTTTTTCACACGCAGTTTTGGTCTGGTGGTCTGCTCACCCCCCCACCCCTCCCTCCCAAATATTTTCTACATGAGATTTTACCACATCCTACTTCACAGTTCTGAACAACAGTTACTAATATGGTTTTACATTTTTTTATAACAGTACCATGCTCACGGGGGACGGGGCGCTTTACATAGAAGCCCTGTTTTACATTCATGAAGTGAAAACACAACAGGATGCCATGGTAAGAAGATTGTACTGTGCGATTGTTCGACAACTTAACACTGACTTTTAAACCCTGCCTGACACGTAGGTGGAAGGACAGTATGCTGAATATCTATTTCCAGTGACATGAACGTTTAGTGATATAAGTACTGCAGTGCACCCCATGCTCAAAGATGACTTCAGGGCAGCACCAGACAGTTTTGCAATTACGCAACACATGTTGATGTCTGTAGAAAAGACATAGGTCTGCAAACGAAACTGTCTACTGTTGGACGTGCAAATGGTTAACGTAAAACCACAGCATATACGTTAGATACAATAAAGAGTACAGTGCTGCGAGAAACGTACTTATCCTGCGGTGACCGTCAATAGCATTCTGAGATGAAGAGTTTTGATATCTGCAACTTTAAAA
This sequence comes from Lissotriton vulgaris, assembly GCF_964263255.1. NCBI lineage: Eukaryota > Metazoa > Chordata > Amphibia > Caudata > Salamandridae > Lissotriton > Lissotriton vulgaris. The sequence continues at coordinate 47,812,359 of NC_141690.1, forward strand.
GCTACACTGAGCTGATTCGTCCATAGGTAAAAGTGCAGGGTTGCCAAGCACTGCACTATTTTATATTAAGGATCTCTTTAATTGTCTTATGACAGGTCGTTGAAGGACTCACTGTGCTTACTGGCCGTATTCTGTGCTTTAAGCTGTTAGTGGTGACTTTATATTCTTCCAGTAATATCTACTCTTATTGAATATGATGCAGCGTTGCGGGAAATCAGGCAGGCAATCCCAAATATAGACTCCCTGACTGAGTGGCTCACACTTCCAAGCTAATTAATGTAGCATCACAAAGTTAATTGAGACTTCCAAACTCAATTCTAGAGTCATAATAACCTATGCAGAAATCTTTCCTATATAAGATATCTAAGATGCATAGCTGTTTTTAATGCAAGAACATGTCACAAGCAGGTAAGCACAGTTGGCCTTATACTTGACTTTTTAGTAACGTCTTAATGGCAATGTTTGTGTGACATTCAAGTAATTTGCTTTCGCCTAATTATGTGAAATTTTGGTAAAATTGTCTGAAATTATACAAAATGAATCTCTGTAATGTTGTGCTATATTTTATCGCCAAATTCATCCTTGTGTCAACATTGGGGCACAGGAGACATTTCACACAAAAAATAGTGCAGACAATTAACGATATTGGGAACAACAGCTGCTCTAGTTCTGTTCTTGTGTGTGTGTTCGGTATAAATACCCTAAATAGAACATTCGCTGCAAGTGTTTATGGAAATTACATGTAGTCGAACTGTGGAGTAATTCCATGAATCTATAGTTGTCCTCAATCATAACCCAACAAAACTCTGGGTCAGTCTCACAATCCATAAAGAAAGCATATTCATCTGGAGATGACTAGTTACCACAACTCTCGCCCTCTCTCCCTCGATGTGTTTACGGATCGACGAGCAGCTGCTTAGCCTGGGACTGACCCCGGCGAGCCGCTCTTTGTATTCGCTGCTGTAGGCTGTCCTGCGGTAGACCTTCGCTAGTGCTCCTCACCACCACCTTCTTTCGATCGGACAGGGCAGGGGCGGCTCTAGGCTCATGCCGGGCCTGGGCAGGGAGCGTTGGTAGGGGGCCCCAGAAGAAGGGGTACGGGCGGGGCGGAGTGCAGAGGCCAGTGAAGAGGGGGTGGGTCAGGGTTTTTGGAAGTGGAACAGAGCCGGAGGCCACAAAACCCCGACCAGGGGCTGCCACGCAAATATGTATCCATCCTCAGAGGATTATAATATTAAGGATTTATATTGGCGTGGTGGCCCCTGGGGTATGGTGGCCCTGTGCAGGTGCACAGCTTGCACATGCCTAAGGCCGCCCCTGGACAGGGCTGGCGGCTACGACAATACTGGAGTATCCGGCCGATTCAATCAATGCCCAACAGAGACAAATAACTGGGGAGAAGAAGGACCACAGGAATCCCCAGCGGGGTGTGACATCAGCGGTGGACAGTCTGCCAGTGGAAGCCTGCAGTGCAACGGCCGATGGAGAAGGCATAGCCGGGCTGAAAAGCCAAAACAGGAAATGTGACCAAAGAAAGCAACCGTCAAGGTGGCAGCTCAGGTAGAGGATGATTTGGTACAACCAACTGTTGCTTTTATGGTTTCACATTTGTCTGCTGACTTACAGAAAAATATCTCACCGGAGGTGGGGGAGCAGGAAACACAGTAGAGGAGAAAGTTGGCAGGAACGAAAGGGAAACAGTGGACACGGTACCCTGTGGGCTTCTAGATGGTGGGGTGGATGGCCTCACAACCCCAGAGGCCGTATCTGATCTGTACAGTAAGAACTCAACAGAGATCTTAAGAGTGAATAACGGAACAAACCAATCAGACACAAAAGACCACAACTCAGCACAAATAACCGATGTTGAGATATCTGATTTGGTGAAAAGAAGTGCTGAAAATTTAAAAGACACTAGCGAATGTAGGGACCTCCAAAGCCTTACGGCTAGCAAGGGGGGAGCTGTCACCCAAACTGCCAGGAGAGAAGTTTTTCTCACAAATAGAGGATGCAGACTTTACAGATCTGAAGCAGCAACCCCCTCTCGGACTCTGGCAGTAATACATCAGCCGATGAAGTTCTAGGGACACAGAGTAAGAAATCTGCTGGAAAAAAAGAAGAAAAAGGGGAAAGATAGCCAGAGAAACAGCAATGGCAAACTGCTAAAATGGGTCTACTCAGACACTCAACTGATATCTAATGAAGAAGGGGCTGAAGAACACCAAAAGGAGGGCCCAAGGGAAGATGTACAGTCCCAAGAACCTTCACTGATGGCTATTTTTATGTCCATAAGACAAGTTCAAGAATACACCAGGAATGATGTACAAAGAGCAAGAGTCACTGCAAAAAAGGTACAAGCTGGTCTGCGTAAATTAAATAAAATGTGGTGAAATTGTGGAACTGTTTGACCTCTGTGGAAACAGAGACCAAGATTCTAGAAGTCAAGGTTGAATCTCAGAAACAACAAAGCACTGTACAAGGAGCAACAATGTAAGATCTAATGCTTAAGCTGGAGCAGCAAGGAAATCTCCAGTGCTGAAACAACTTGCGCTTCTTAGGGATTCCAAAGGGTGTGGAAGGTTACAAAGCAAGAATCTATATTGTAAATCCCCTAAAAGCACCTTCCCTGAGCAACTGAACTGGGACTAGGAATCCGAAATCCAGCGAGCTCACCGATTCCCTTTAACGAAGAAAAAACACCTGCAAGAGATACCTAGAGCGATGCTGGTATTTTTAAGGAACGTTCAACTGAGACAATTTGTATATGAACATGCACGCCCCAATGCCCCTAAATCTGGTAATCGTGTGACATTTTTAGTCAAATCAGATTTTACCCATGCTACAGTGCAAAGGAGCTGGTGTCTACAACAGCTGTTTACCCCGTTCAAAAAATGTGGGCTGAGGTGTTCCTCCAAAATCCAGCAAGACTCAAAATTAAATACAAAAGATCTACACACAGCTTTACCTCTGAGATTCAAGCAATGGAATTCCTGGAAGAATTATTAGGAAAGGAGAAAGGATGTGACCCATCTAAATAAAAGGATTGCTGCCAGGATGAACTACGCAGGTGCTTAGTTGAACAGTGGGACTAAGTAGTTGGCTTCACTGGACTTACTAATATTGTTACAAGAGAGACAGTGGGGCAGCATGCCAGATGCACATCACTCAGGCTATGCCTGATTGCCCATTTTTTTTGGGGGGGGGTGGTTGGAGGGTGGGGGGAGGGTGGGTTGTGGCGGTTTACCAATGGTTCTATTGAGGGATACATACATGTGACGGCCTTAGAGGGTTGGGACTAGGTGAGTGTGATGTGGGGTATGAGGGGTATTTAGGTGTGTTGCCAAAGGTTAAAAGCATACAAAGAATTAGTAAAACTCAATTATAGGTAGATTATGGATAGCAATGATAAATATCTGTGGGTTAAATTATTTTGAAAAAGGCAGATGGTAGCACGAGGGGCTGCAATCATTGCAGACAGACATTGTCTTCCTACATGAGACTATTCTAGAGGAAAAAAGAAGGCCCTGCTAAAATATTTGGGCTATAACATCGTGGGGCAACTACACAAGGGACTTACCCCCTGGGGGTTGCAATTCTAACTCGCAATAAAAGGATATAGTTTCCCTGAGTGCAATTGCTGAGTGTAGAGCCCCTGGGTTTTCCAGCTTCACGCTATGCTCCTTATATGGTAGTAATATTGATGACCCTTTCTTATTACAATAAGTATCTACAAATTAGTGCATTGGAAACTTCCCATTGTATTAAGTGGAGACCTTAAAATCAATCTTATATGTGACTGGGGGAATGGGCAAACATATATGAGGAGGAAGCCCAAAGTGATTTAAGCATTATGTGACCTTTGACAAGCTCATGGATTGTGCGATGCATGGGCTGAAAAGAGACCTTTTGAGCAGGGGTTTACATATTTTTCTGCTCCTCTTCAAAATATTTTTAGATTGGATTAGATTGGATTACTTTTTGCTATCATCTTTGGCTAGGCTAGGCAGAAGAGCACAATTGAATCCTTCCCCAGATTTCTCTCAGACCACAACATTCTTCCCCAGATTTCTCTCAGACCACAACACACTTGTATTTGAGAAGAAGGGTGGTGGCCATAGGGAAAGACCTACCTCTTGGACCTTCGAAAGGGCACTTCTGTTGGACGAATGCTATGTAGGACATATAAAGGTGTAGATTCCAGATTTTTTGTAAAATAATCTGGGAACAGCCTCACTGGCTATAGTATGGGACACCTTAAAAGCAGGTGTTTGTGGAGAAACAATTCAGTTCCAGGTCAGGAGGAGAAACAAGGATAGGGATTATATGTGGTTGGCCCAACAAAACGTAGACCAGGCAGAAGGCAAACTGATTACTTCCCTGCAATTGAATAGAGAGGTACATAAAGCCCAAATAGAAGCCGCATTTGGTGAGAAATTGTAGTAAAAGGCAATAGACAAGACAATGGCAAGGTGTGAGGAAATGTATGAGTTTAGAGAAAGAGTGGGTCATTTACTTGCAGTGAGAACTAGACAGGAACGTATATACAAAGAGATCAGTACTGTGAGGGATCTTACTGTGGGCTTGGTATCGGAAGATGGTGAGATACAAATGCCTTTTATAACTTTTATCAGACCTTATATACTGAAGAGTTGGGAAGTAGATCTGAGGATTTAATACATTAATATTTGGATGTTGATTGTAGAGACACATTTTCCCAGGAGGAGAGGGACCAATTCAAACACCCACTAACTTGGGATGAGATCCATTTAGCAATGTCAAAACTACCTAGAGAGAAATCAGTGGGCCTGAACTGACCTGATGCCAACAGAGTTTTATAATATTTTTCACAAGCAGCTTGAAGAGATGATGACAACCATGCTTGTTCGGATCTCACAAGGAACAGCTCCACCAATGTCCTGGGCCACTGCCAAGATCATAATCTTCCCAAAGAAAAATAAACCTTTACATGAGCTGGGGTATTACCGTCCAATAGGCCTCATAAACGGAGATGTCAAAATATACTCAAAAGCTTTGACCTCTGGCCTGTCACAGGTTATTCATAGGGCTTGTTCCATGGGGCAGCATGGTTTCATCCCTGGCAGTTGTACTATAGAACATGTAAGAACAATCATTGCCTTGCTTGATGCCAGATAAGTGTCAGGATGTCAGTAGACCCTGTGCCCGGGGGACATCACCCACTTATGTGGGGGATGCAAATGAAGTGTCAGGAGACCCCATGGCTGCAATTTTTTTCGATGCTGAAAAAGCATTTGATAGGGTCGCCTAGCAGTCCCTCGGGATTTCAATGCATAAGAAAGGGATGGAGGCTAGTTTTATTGGGGCGGTTAAAGCATTGTATTAGGAACCTGAGGTCAACGTTTATATAAATGTGGAAGAGACAAAAGCTCTGAAAATGACACGAGGAACAATAAAAGGGTGTATATTGACCGATTCCTAAAGTATTTTGAAAGGGCGTAGATATTTCCCCTTTAGTCATGTTTGAGCAGGAAAGCAAGGTATTGACTTATGCCAACGATATAGCTCTAGCTACCTCTCACCCAGATTAGGCTATCAAGGCAATTGAAGAAACAACACAGAAATCCAGAGCAGTTTCAGGGTATGCCTTGAATAAGGATAAGACTCAGATCATCATTAATGAATTTGTTTCTTTTACTGACTATATAGTAGTACAAAAAGCAGTTTACTTGGGTGGTCATGATAGGCTCTAATCTGGACAAGGTGGTAAAAGAAAATTTGGGCCCATGGCTGATGAGACCCAATAGGTGCTTAAAAGGGTCTACAATGTACATTTAACAATGATGGGGAGGAGCAACGTACTTAAAATGGTATTGATTCCTAAAGTACTTTCAGCCAGATTCATCAAGCGAAATGCGCTTGCAAACGGGCCAGATTCTGAGAATCTGGCCCTTTGCGAGTGCAATTTTTGCATTTGGGATTCATCATCCCAAATGCAAAAATCGCTAATAAAGAATTCACAAATTTGCGAGGATTAGCATTTAAGGAATCTCTATTAGAGATTCCTTAAATGTTATTCATGAAACATTTAAAAATTGCGAATTCGCAATTTAGGACCGCTATTTACCACGAAGTCAAACCTCGTGGTAAATAGCGAAAACTTAGAAAAATGCATTTAAATGCATTTTTAAAGTTGCATGTTACACACACACATGTCCTTTGGACATGTGTGTGTGCACAACATCAGTGTAAATTCACATTTCAGGGGTGCTACAGGGTGTCCTTTGGACACCCCTGCACTCTTGAAATCGCAATTTCATTTAGCGAATCTCTATTTGTGATTGGCAAATTGCGAGTGTCTTCCCATTCAATCCTATGGGCCTCTATGCCCATAGGAATGAATGGGGAGATATTCCTTAATTGCGACTCGCAATTTGCGAGTCGCAATTAAGAAATAATTAGAAATCACTATTTCTTGAGTGATTTCTTGATGAATAGCATTTTGCTATTCCTTAATAGCGAATCAGTAAATTTAACTATTAAGGAATGGCAAAATGTGTTCTTCATGAATCTGGGTGTATATTTTTAAGAGCAATTCCCCTGGTTTTCTCGAACTTGTGGCTGAAGAAGTTTGATGGCATTTTTGCACAATTTATTTGGGCATATTTAAGATTAAGGAGAGCCTTTACATTTTTGTCTTTACCCCGGGAAGGTATACTGGTGTGCAGCCTCAATGATGTAATATGCAATATTATTGAGGGGAGACATAAGCAGAGATGTTATTATGGCTCCATCTCCCTTTGAATTATTGATTGGCCCAGAAGCCTATGGCACCATTTAGTGTAAATGTAGCTTGTGATGTCACCCCCTGTACGCATGAGCTGAGTGGGCTGGCCTCGCTTACGCGAGGCCAGCGTAGGGTTGTGAATAAAAAGCATGTAGCTCTGGGGTTGTTTTTCTTTCCGGAATGCCTAATGTCTTCGCCAGGGTGGCGCCTCTCACCCCACCACGAGGCTGACGCCGTCGCTGTGAGTGGTGTTGCCTGCAATCCTGTGTGTCTGCTGCACCCCAGGCTGCTGGTGCCCAAACCTGTCCTGCCCGCCCCTGTGCACCCAGGCCTCACTGCTCACCTGCCAACACTGGCGTGTGTCAAAGATGTGCATACCACGTGATGGTGCAAGCTTCAAGCCCGAGGCACATGACCTTGGCAGCCTCCTCTGACCATCACGCCCTCCGTGACACAGGCCCGCAGTACTCCTTTCTCGTTGATGTACTCCACCACTGACTATGGGCTACACATAGGTCAAGTAGGTCACACATTTGGAATTGAGTCTTCAAATCCAGATGGCCCAGTTCATATCTTCACGGGCATTTGATGTCACTGTACGCCCTTTGATGTGGTGCTACCAAGTCTATGTATAGCATTACAACCACACATCGCCCATTTACTTTCGCATGCAGCCCTGGTACAGGTTGTAATCTCTTTGGTGCTATCTCGCCTCGACTTCTCGAACTCTCTGTACCTTGGACTTCCACAATCACTGCTTCGCCGCCTCCAAATCATACAAAATCAGGCTGCCAGACTTATTCTCAAAACCCCAAAGTGGCAATCCGTAAAACCACTGCTGCGTAAATTACATTGGCTGCCGATCGAACAAAGGGCAGCCTTCAAGATCGGCTGTCTAGCGTTCAAAGCTCTCTACTGCACCAGCCCGGCTTTTCTCAAAACCCTGATTGTTGAGCACCACCCGGTGCGCAATCTTCGGTCGGCTCACCTCCATCTGCTGGTCCCCCCGACTGTAAAACTCGAAAAGTTCGCCGGCCGACGGTTTGCCCATCTGGTCCCCAAACTGTGGAACCCCCTCCCCCTGCCAGTTAAACTCAGCGGTTCCCTTCTGAATTTCAGGAAACTTCTAAAAACCAGACTCTTCACTCTAACCGGCTAGCTTGTCTTCTTGCAATCTCTACACCCGTCAGCACCAGGAAACTTATGGTGTCAGTGCGCTCTACAAATTTCACATAACATAACATAACACATGTCTGTGGTCACTTGCTGACTACTGCCTTCAGGCCACACTGCGGTCGAGTAGGTCACACAGTTCGAACGGTGTCTTGTATTCACAATGGCAGAGTTTATATCATTGCATGCAAGGAGAGGAGTAAGAGGAAGACGTGGTTCAGTTCAGAGGGAAAAAGGATCATCGTTACGGAGGTGATTGAACACTACCAACAACTGCTCTGGTGTCACTAATTCTATGCATCCCAAGTCAACAACACGTGGCTTTGGGCCCCTGCTGACCGCTGCCGCCATCCTACACTGCGGTTGAGAAGGTCACACATTTGGAACTTTGCCTTGATTTATTTATGGCAGAGGTCATGTCACTGTGCAGGCCTTACCGCAAATTGCATAGCCTTTCAGCTCCGGTGCCACTAAGTCTGTTCCCCGACATTCATGGACACTCTCTAGTTGAACTTTGATGGCTTAGGAATCTATAGCCTGGGGGAAGATCGCGGAAATGTAGCTTGTGATGTCACCCCCTGTACGCGTGAGCGGAGTGGGCTGGCCTGGCGTACGCCAGGCCAGTGTAGGGGTGTGAATTAAAAGCATGTATCTCTGGGCGTGGTTATCTTCCGGAATGCCTAACGTCTCTGCCAGGGTGGCACCTCTCAACCCACCACGAGGCTGACGCTGTGAGTGGTGTTGCCTGCGATCCTCTGCGCCTGCTGCACCCCAGGCTGCTGGTCCCAAAACCCGTCCTTTCTGCCCCTGTGCCCCCAAGCCCTCACTGCTCACCTGTCGACACCGGCGTGTGTCAAAGAAGGCCCACCACGTGACGGTGCAAGCTTCAAGCCCGAGGCACGTGACCTTGGCAGTCTCCTCCGACCATCGTGCCCTCCGTGATCCCTCTAGACTCATACGCCACCAAAGTTCAACCATGTGTCTGAGGCCCTGTGCATTCCGCTGCCTCCAGCCTCAACTGCACTCCACCAGGCCTCACATATCAAAACGAGTCCTGACAGGCCCGGACGCCGCATCACCGCAGGATGCACATGCCACCACTGCCAGGACCAGCTCCAAACAACAACTGCCTGAGTCGAAACAGTCTTACTGCCAAACTATCAGAGTTGCTCAAACCTGTTGTGGATGCCATCATGTGTTTGATACCCTGCTCAGCTCTTCAGATGCCACTAACTCAGTGCACCACAACTCATGGACCATTTCTGATTTAATTTTGTGCTGTGGAGAGCTCACGCATCAACGTCACCTCAGGCAGTGTGAGAGAGCGGGGACGATGATGAGGAAGATGATGCAGGTGTAACACACCACACTGCAGCTGCATCAGGACTGTACCGAAGATGCAAGATGGCGGCCGCTTGATCCGAGTGAGGGTCACTCCCTTTCTTACCTGATTTTGTCGCTCTGAATCCCGGTATATTCAACTGGCGTTACGAACCGCGAGTAAGAAAACCCCATGCAGGTTGATCTTATTACGGAGAAACTCTGGCTCCGGTCAGCGCGGCTGGCAATCACCGCCCTCCGGAGCCGCAGACACCTGGGGGTGTGGCGGGTGTGGCATGCAGAGAGAACGCGGTGGACGCGGAACACTAACAGCAGGACGGCTGAATTCCCCATGATGCCTCCCCGCAGAAATGGAAACGCTCTACCGGTGACCGGGAAAACGTCAGGAGAATTTCCCACAGCTGGCGTTACTGCGAGAAAGAACCTGCCCACCGAGAAAGCGGAGAAGGTGGAGAAAGCGAAGAAAGCTGGGAGACCTGACAAGATGGAGAAGGCTGTAATTAAAACTGCAGCGGCGGTGAGTGGTAAAAAGCCCAAGTTGGTGAAAGGAAAGCAAACGGCGGACAAAACTGTGGGGAAAGTGTCTTCCAGCGCCACCTCCAGAATCAAGGACTCTGTACAATTGGGGGCATAGGTGGGGGCAATTAATGGCACTACAAGGGGGAAACGGTCCCGGATATGTTCAAGAGAAGATGTGTCTCTGTAAAAAATGGGACACAGGTTTCCATTTTAACAATAACCTCTCCTGCTGATACAAGTATAATTGATAAAAAAACTGGATGTAGTGATGATCGAGGTATTATCTTCGAGCTAGCTAAAAACGGTGATGGGGGCAATAAGAGTGCTGTAGACCAGGAAAAAGCCATTTTAGTCGCGGAACCTACACTTGCTGTATGTTATGAAACAAGAGATGGTGAGGGGCCAGAGGGCCTTAATAACACAGCAGTATCAAGCTCCCCTCAGAGACAGTTGCTGGGGGAGGGGGTGTCAGGCATTTTCCAGACCCCCGCTGGGGAGAAAGCAGAACCGAATGACGGTAGCCTGCCTGAGGCTCAGGATGCGGATAGCTTCTTCTCAGTGGCTGAGGAGTCTGAGGGGAGTCCACTGGGGGCTTCATCAGTGGGGATCTGTCATCGGACGAGGAGTGAACTAGTCCACCAAATACAGCGGATACACTTAAAAGGGCTACACCCCGCCATAGTAAAGCAAAGCTGACACTCATCCAGGCCTCAGGAGATGGAGACAGTGAAGGCTCTGAAGTAAGTAACAATCTTCAGTGTGACTACGCCCCGACTACTACTAGTCTTATAGGATCATTGGGGTCTAGGGCCCATGGAAAAGAGAAAGACTGCAATGAAACTAACTCTCCCCCATCCAATACACTGATCTATGCTATGCTAAAATCGATACTAAGGGAAGCTCTTCAGGAACACAAGAGGGCTCAGTTGGCTACAATGAAGATCCAGGGTGCTATCCGGAAAAACACCAAAGCATGCTCCGAAGTAATTGCTAGGACGGCTGCGCTTGAGGAAAGTATTGTGGAGCTAGAGTCAGGGCTACAGAAGACTGAGACTCAAACAACGGCCAACGATGATAAACTGACAGACATAATGTGGAAAGTTGGAAGACTCCGAAAATAGTCTAAGAAGGAAAAACCTTAGACTTTTAGGAATCAAAGAGAAAAAAGAGGGTCAGGATATCAGAGGTTTTGTGATAAAACTGTTTCAAGATGCTTTTCCGGAGCTCTCTCATTGGTCATGGGACACTGAGATTCAAAGAGCGCATCGCTTTCCCCTTATGCAAAAAAAGAATCCTGATCCTGGAGCAAAGCCTAGGGCTATCCTGATTTTTTTTGGCAATTTTTTACTACGGCAAGCCATCTTTGAAAAAGCACGTCCTGATGCCAAAAGAACTGCTGAAGGACATACTTTTTTTGTGCGCCTGGATTTTTGCCACGCAACAGTGGAACGGAGGTGGCGGCTCCGTTCATTGATTACCCCCTTCCAAAAGAAAGGGTGCGAGGTGTTCTTAATCAACCCCGTACGGCTTAAAGTTATTTTTCGTGGCAAAATCTGGGTTCTCACTTCTGAGATACAGGGTGAGGACCACTTGAAAGAACTACCTATTAGCTAAAAGGCTCTTGGTTTATCAGTATAAATGTAGATTTGACCTGGTGTGGTATTTGATTAAGACTTAACTAGGGAGGGAGGGGGGAAAATGTCCGAGAGGGGTATATTCTGGTGGCTTATATTCTCTTGTTTTGGTTGTTTCTCCCCCTGGTAGACTTACATGGGATTCAATCTTATCTGGGCACTTTTGTTCACTTTTGTATTTAAGGGCATATAGACAGGGAGTGACCAGGGCACACTCGGGAAGTGGGAGGCATCACACGGGTTTGAGGACCTATTTTGCCTGTGTTTGGAGGGGAGGGGGAGGGAGGAGGGGGGTGGGGAGGGGGATCTGCCACGGGGGGGCAAATGGTAGGATTTGAGGCATTGTTTTCTGATAAGTTCTCCATTTTGAATATTATTATGAAGTGCTGGTTATTTTTGTTTTCTGGAACATCATCTCTGAGAAATGGCTAATATTAGAATTGTATCCATAAACATATGTGGGCTTAATGACCCGAATAAATGGCAAAGAATCAGGGAAGATTTGCGATTCTTGCGGGCGGATGTTCTCTGCCTGCAGGAAACGCATATTGAAGCTAGCCGCCATAAATTGCTTGAATTTGAGGGGTTTCAACTAGTTTCTTGGACTAAACTTGAGGCTAAGACCAAAGGAGTCGCAATCTTAGTAAGACGGCGGAAGGTGAACATAATTTGCTCTTTGGCTGATAGTTTGGGTCGCTGGGCAATAGTATACAGTGATTTTCAGGGCAAAAATATCACACTCTGTGTTCTATACGGCCCAGTACTTGATGACCCAGAATTGTATTAATGGCTCATTCTGGATCTGGTAGGATGGCCATCCCCGCTTATAATTTGCGGGGATCTAAATATCAACATGGAGTGTGGACTATTGAACCAACCAGAGAGTGCATACACTGGGAGAAAACCTAAAGTGTATAAGGCTCTACCTCATCTGACAGAGTTGCATGGACTAATTGATGCTTGGGCGTTTTTTTTAATCGGGATGATCCTGGGTTCACTTTTTTTTCTGCACCACATAAAATTTGTTCCAGGCTTGATTATTTTTTTATATCACCAGTTCTTAGTCAAGGCTTGAGTATTATAAGATACACACGCGTGATGTCGGATCATAATCCGCTCGTGCTGGAGGTGAAAATACAGGCATGTAGGAGTAAAAGTGATGTCTTGACGTTTAACCGTGGCCTGCTTAGTGAGAAGGACTTTGTGGACACTATGTCCCCCCTGGATTATAACGTTTTTAGAGGAAAATATTGGTAGCACATGTATTCAGAACGTTTGGGATACTCTTAAGGCTGGGATCAGGGGTGAAACTACAAGATATGGCTGGGATGCTCAAAAGAAGGAGAAGGCTAATTTACAGAGGCTGTATAAAGAACTGGAAGAAGCAGAGGTGAACCTGTCTTGCTCGATACAGATAGGTGGGGATAGCGATTTAGCCCTAACACAGATTGCTATAGTAAAATCAGCTATCACAGAACGTTGACAGGCGAAAGCAGCTAGAAAATTCATTGCTTGGAGATCTAAAATGTTTGAGAGTAGTGAGAGAGCAGGGCATATGTTAGCCGCAAGAATTAAGGACAGAGAAGTGGCTATATGTATTAAAAAGATTCAGGATCCGGGGAGGAGCTACGCGGGCATCCAAGATGGTTGCGTGAGCAGAGAGCTCCCGAGACCCGCGCCGCCCTTCTTTATCTATCCTGCAATTATCCTGATCACTTCGACGGGCTTTTGAAGTGCTACTCTCACTGATGCTGACGATCCTTTTTTGGTCGATCAGTAAGGTGGAGGATCTGTGGGCACGGGGCGCTGTGAAATCCTTCGAGGTATTGAAACTGGAATACCGGCTGGATGATAGGGAGCACTTCCGGTATATGCAGGTTCGACATGCCTTGTCCTCTGTCTTTCCCTCTGGTACTGATATCCCGCAGTCCTCCCCTTTGGAGGATCGTGTTTTAGACGGCCATGTCCCAGATAGCACTATTTCCTTAATATATAAAAAGCTTGTCAATAACAGGGCTGACCAACTCGAGAAACTTCGTGCTTCCTGGAAGGCTGACGGGCTCGAACTCGACGACGAGGACTGGCAGTCAGCTGTATCCTCCCCTAAGGAGGTGGCTATCCCGGCTCGGCTACGTTTTGTCCAGCTGAAGATCCTCCACCGTGTGTATCTGACCGGAATGCGTCTGGTATGAATGGGTTTGGTTTCGGATGGACGGTGCAGGCGTGGATGTGGTATGGATGGTACCTTCCTGCATGTTCTGTGGGAATGCCCGATGATTGCGGCCTTTTGGTCTAGAGTACATGATGTTATGGGTCGTGTCACCGGGATCCCTCTCCTTCCCGAGGCACGACGTTGCCTACTCAATGTGTGGGAACCCTCGGATTGTAATGCTGCCCAGACACTTTGGGTTACTTTGGGCAACATGGTCGCTAAGAGAGATATAGCGCAGCTCTGGGGCTCCCCTGGATTACCATCGCTCAGTGCCTGGAAGGAGAACATGGACTGGTGCATGTTCCGAGAAAAAACTGTATATGAGGCACGGGGGCGTCCCAAGAAATGGTCCCGGGTCTGGGCTCAGTGGAATTCGTACCGCGGAGACATTTGCTCCCCTCCACTTGACTATGAGGTTCCTCTCCCCTCTTCTCCATGATTGACGTTCCGTTTCCAACTTCCAGTATAGCCTTTGCTTTCTCCCTCATGTTTGCCCCCCCCTCGCCATATGCGCTCCTTTATTTATTAGCGCTCTTCCCCCCCCCCCCTCCCCCCCTCCTGCGACCCTTGCCAGTATGATACCATGTGTTTGTGTGTTGTTGTTCTTTTCGACAAAATCATAAAATTAAACCTTTTTTTCATCCTATTTGATATGGTGCTATGTTCCATTTAACAATGCAGACTCAAGAGATTGCTTTAACAACGTACTGTCTCCTAATCTCCTTTTCAACCATCCGTGTTTGTCATAGCGGCCGGCCCCGCGGGGTTGTAGGCAGACGCTGTGTATTGTGCATTTATAAATAAAGGTTTAAAAAAAAAAAAAAAAAAAAAAAGATTCAGGATCCGGATCTGGGGCTTGTGTCTGAGGTGAAAGCCATTGCTTTCGCCTTTCAAAAGTTCTATCAAAAACTATATTATGATGACATTGATGATAACAATGCACTTCAGGCGGAAATTCAGGAATACCTTAAGGGGATCGGGTGGATACGTTATCCTCGGAAGAACGAGAATCACTAGATGCAGAAATCAGTATTGAGGAGCTTTGGCAGGCTATAGATTCTCTCCCGCGGGGTAAAGCTGTTGGCCCAGACTTTCTGCCGGGGAATTTTATAAGATATTTTGTCCTCAACTTACTCCGGTCATGTTAGAATTATTTCGTAGAGTTCAGGATGGGGAGGCTCCTCCCGAGTCCTGGCAAGGTGCCCGAATTATAACTTTTTAAAAAAAGGATAAAGATCCATCTGATCTGGGATCATATCGCCCTATTATGCTTATCAACAGTGACATTAAAATATATGCCAAGATATTTGCTAATTGGATCTCTGGGGTGATTAAGAAACTTGTCTCTTCTCAACAACATGGCTTTGTGCCTGGGAGTGAAACAATAGACCATATACGCCATGTTATTGCGGGGTTTGATTTTACTAAGGTTACAGGAGACTCTATGGCCCTAATTCTGCTAGATGCAGAGAAGGCCTTTGATAGGGTCTCCTGGCCTTTTTTATGGGCTGTATTGAGATATTATGGCCTAGGAGAAAGAATTATAAGAGCGATACAGAGTATGTATAAGCAGACGTCAGCCCAAATCTCTGTTATGGGGATCCAGACAGGTTCAATTAATATTTTAAGAGGTACACGTCAGGGTTGCCCCTGCTCCCCTTTATTATTTGCAATTTATATAGATCCCCTTATTAAAATAATTATTTTGAACAATTCGATTAGTCCAGTGAGATCTAGGGGTGGTAACACTAAAATACTGGGGTATGCAGACGATTTAGCCATTTTGACAGACTCTCCTCAGTCAGCATTGTCAGAAATTCAAAACCTAACATCACAGTTTGGTAAGCTGTCCAGGTATCATTTGAATGACTCCAAGACCCAAATTATTTGCAATGATAAAATTACGTTGTTGGATCCTCGGGTTATTGATAAGGCTAAGTACTTAGGAATTGTAATAAGCTCTAATCCTGAGGAAATTGTTGAGATTAATCTTAAACCGCTGTTAGGCAAGATGGAAAAAGACACAAAAAAGTTTAACAACCTTCAATTAACATTGATGGGTCGTTGTAATGTTGTTAAAATGATTATTTTACCAAAAATAGTGTACCTTTTCAGATGGATTCCTGTATTGTTTGAACAAGTATGGTTCAGGAAACTAGAACGTCTAATATCGTGGTTTGTATGGGCAGGTAAAAGACCTAGACGAGCCCATAAATATATGACGTTACCTAGGGAGAGGGGGGTTGGTCTTTACCAAACTTTCAGCTTTACTATTGAGCAATTACATTAAGGCATATTGCTGTATTGGTGGATTCTATGGACCTAGAGGTCTCTGAGTTTTCTACGTATAGTTTAATTCATGGGGAAGAGGTGAAGGGGTTACTATTCAGGCATATTGATTTTGCTGTTTCAAACGTGTGAGATTTAAGGTTTTACTGGCTGCCTTTAAAGTCTGGACGCCTGTGCGGAAACTATTCAATATAGGAAGGATACATACATATACTCCGGTAATCTGCCAGAAATATTTGCAGACGGGTATTTCAGAGAATGGACTACACATGGAGTTACTATGTTGGGGGATCTGGTTTCAGTTCAGGTGGTGCGGACATTTGAATACATAAAAAATAAATTTGGTATTAGTAATCCGCATTTTTTTAAGTTTTTACAGATTCGTGATTTTCTTTCTAGGAAATCTGTTAGCTGGATTTCTATCCCATTAGTTGAGGCTATTAGGGGGGGCACTCTAATATATCAATAATTTATAAAATGTTGAATGAAAGGAGGAGTGATGATCTACCTAAACACTTTAACCGTTGGCAGACTGGTTTACAAGCTGGGCAGGAGGTTTGTGAAGACTCATTATGTTTTAGCTATACTGCCACTATATCTGCTAACCTCCAGGTACAATGTTTTAAAACATGGTTCAATTTGAATATAACCCCACATCGCATAAAACAATGGGGTGGGATCACGGGAGTCAGCTGCCCTAGGTGTGGGGAGATAGCAGTTGACAGTATCCATATGTTCTCTTCCTGCCCTAGTTTAACTCCATTGATAATTAAAGTGGAACAACGGTTGGAGCAAGTGTTCGGTTATTGGATACAATTATCTTGGCAAGCCATTATATTGGGGGTGGCAGATGCAAGTATGACATTGCCAGAGCGGAAGTTATTTTACATAGCAATGGCTCCATTTAGATTATGTTTAGCAACAGTGTGGTTAGATCCTTCCCCCCCGACAGAACATGAGTGGATCAATAAGTTTTTGAATGTTGGGAAGTGGGAGCTGTTGGTTTTCAAGAGGAGAGGTCCACGGGCTCGAAGAGAGGGTGAATCAGTATGGGAGCCGGTAATTAATTGGCAGTATAATGTTAATCAGTAATTTATATTTTTATTAAGTATGGGCAAATTTTGCGAATTCGCAATTCGCAAATTTGCGGATTTGCGAATTTGCGATCTGCAAAATTTGCGAATTTTGCGAATTCACGTATTTTTTTCGTGTGTTTGTGGGGCGCTTTGCGTGTTCGCGGGTTTTTTTTGAGCGAGACCGCTCGTTGTTGTGCCCTTCTGCCCTCTGCCCCACTCGTTTTTGTGCCATTCTGCCCTCTGCCCCACTCATTTTTGTGCCCTTCTGCCCTCTGCCCCACTTGTTTTTGTGCCATTCTGCCCTCTGCCCCACTCGTTGTTGTGCCCTTCTGCCCTTTGCCACACTCATTGTTGTGCCCTTCTGCCCTCTACCCCTCTCCTGTTTTATGTAAGAATGGCGCCGGCAAGCTGCCAGTGCCATTCTAAAATAGTTACTAAGTTAGCTTCATCAGGAAGCACTAATAGATAAAATAATGCAAGTGCTCGAATTCAGTTAAACTCGAGCACCTGCTTCTATTAGTGCTTCCTGTTGAAGCTAACTTAGTAACTATTTCAGAATGGCGCTGGTAGCTTGCCGGCGCCATTCTAAAATAGTTACAAGCTTGAAGCTTGAACTTTTGCCCCCCGGATCCGTTCCGCTCGTGGCTTTGCAAATTTTCGGCAAATTTGCGGGAATTCGCGGATTGCGAATTTGCTGAAAATCCGCAAACGGATTTTGCGGCCATACTTAATTTTTATTTTTTTGAAGAAGGAGGACAATCTGGATGAAATGTGTATATTGTATATAATGAATTATAATGGGATTCACCTGTCTTATGACACGATCTTACCATATCTATTTTTCTATTTGGTTTGTCTTTATTTTTTTTATTCTCTACTCCTGTATCGATCCCTGGGGGGGTGGGTCAGGGTGGGGTTCTGAGGTATAATACAAAATGGGCAGCAATGACACAGATGAAATGTACTATGTATTGCATATTTTCTGTTTTATTTTCTGTTTGTATTCTGAATTTGATGTCTTGCTACTCTCTAATAAACAATAAAAACAAAAAAAAGGACTGTACCGAAGAGACACAATCCTCGACAATTTCTTCCCATGAGCACGCTCAGCTCTAGTGCCCCAACCTGCACTGCAACTCACAGACACTTCTGTTAGCATATTGGGTGACCTCTGTACTTGCTACAGCTACCACCATGATGCTTCGTAGTTGTTTCTGTTATGCTTTGGTTTACAGTTTCCGTTTTAATAGTGATTACTGTTCAAGTTGTTGCCAGCACCACCAACTCCGTGAGGGCTGGCTTATACTCACCCCACACACATCCTGCGACCTCTGACCCTGCTCGCAGGCAGGTTGCTCCTCATGCTGCTTCACGGCTCTGCCTGCATTGTTTTTGCCTACTCTTGTATTTTTACCCTGTGCATAACTTGCTTTCTTGTCCAGACTTGTTTTTATTCCTCTGTCCCTTTACTTGCTGTCTTGCCCGGACTTGTTTTTCCTTCCTGTGCCCAGTTCCCCCATGGCCCCTGCCTGTTTTATCCCGCTGCTGCGTCCCTGCGGCCCCACCCCCTTGCAATCCCATTCCCCGCCCCGCCTCCCAGCTGCTCCTCCCTCCCACATCTCCTCATATGGAGGCCGTGCAGCCAAAGGCGCACCTAAGGCAAGCATGTCTGCACCCATCCACGCCTGGACCACGCCCACTGCCAGGACCCCTGGACCCTGCAAACACAACGACGCCCGACACGCTACGATGACAGAACCCTCCACGCACTCAACACTGGACGATCACACACCTGCTTCCTGGCCACCCCGAAGCACACTCACCGAGCTTTCACCTGCCGAAACTGCAGCTTCACAAGCATCCGCCCCACCATGCTGCGGACATGGAAAGAACCCAACCACCTCAGATGTATCCTTCTAAACACCCGCTCCACCTGCAAACATGCCGTTGAACTCTGGGACCTACTCGACTCAACCTCCCCATATGTCGATTTCCTGATGGAGACCTGGCTGAACCCCGCCTAGGCACCCGACATAGCCCTAACTGTCCTGGAAAGCTACAAGATCACCCGCAGGGACCACACCAACGGAGCAGGAGGAGGAATTGCCATCGTCCACAGGAACACTTTCAGAGTCTCGACCAACACCGATGACACCCTCAGCACCGCCGAACACCTGCACTTCCAGATCCACACCAACCCCAACAGCACCCTCAGAGGAACCTTCATCTACAGACCCCCCCGGACCCTGACCACAGTTCAGCGACTCCATCGCCAACTTCGTCAGCACACACGCCCTTGCCTCCACGGACTACACCCTCCTCGGAGACCTGAACTTCCACCTCGAGAACAACAAAGACCCCAACTCCACGACCCTGATCGACAACCTAGCCAACCTCGGAGTCAGACAATTTGTCACAACACCCACCCACTCCGCTAGTCACACGCTTGACCCCATCTTCTCTGCAAGCCCCCATGTCTTCTTCAGCCACACCACCGAACTCCACTGGACTGACCATCGCTGCATCCACTTCACCTAAAAGAAACCCGCCACGTAGCACCACGCCAAACAGATGCCTCACCGCTGCTGGAGCAAAATAATCGAAGACCAGCTAACCACCACCCTCGCCCAGAGCCCACCCACCGACCCCACCCACCCCTACACCACCACCCGCAACCTCAGACAGTGGATCAACGACTGCGCCAAGACCCTCGCCCTGATCAAGAAACCCTCCAACAATCACACCAACAAGAAAGCCAGCTGGTTCTCTGAAGACCTCCGGGCCTCCAAGCAAACCTGCCGAAAGTTGGAGAAGATCTGGCTCCGTGAACGAACAACAGACAGCCACGCAGCCCACAAGAATGCCACCCACAGACATCATCACCTCATCAGATCCGCCAAAAGGGCCTCCTTCAAAGACCGCCTTGACAACAATGAGCACAACAGCAAAGAGCTCTTCAACATCGTAAAGGAACTCTCCAACACCAACAACATCCCACCCTCGCAAGACCTGTGCGACTCGCTGGCCACCTTCTTCCACCGCAGACATCGACAACAGCTTCAACGCCATGACCGCCCTGATAACCACTGAGATCTCCGCCCCAACAACCACCATCTGCACCAACCACCTGCTCTCCTGGACCAACATTAATGACGATTACACCATCAATATCATGAACACCATCCACTTTGGATCTCCGTCAGACCCATGTCCACACCTCATCTTCAACAAAGCCAGCACATCCATCGCATCCCATCTCCGGAAAGTCATCAACACCTGCCTTCGAGACAGCAACCTTCCCGGAGAGCTGGAAGCACGCCGAGATCAACGCCTTACTCAAGAAGCCCAAGGTGCACCCCAATGACCTCAAGAACTTCTGGCCCATCTCCTTGCTCCCGTTCCCAGAAAAGGTCACCGAGAAGACAGTCAACAAACAATTGCCCCGCTACCTTGAAGAACAACATCCTAGACCCTTCCCAGTCTGGGTTCCGCAGCAACCACAGCACCGAGACTGCACTCTTCACCATCACCAATGACATCAAGTCCCTGCTGGACAATGGAGAAACGGCAGCCCTCATCCTCTTGGACCTCTCAGCCGCCTTTGACACAGTCTGCCACCACACACTATGAACACAACTCCACAACGCCGGGATCCAAGAGAAGGCCCTGGAATGGACCACCTCCTTCCTCTCCCACAGGACACAGAGCGTCCGCCTTCCTCTTTCTGCTCCAAAGCCTCCAAGATCATCTGCGGTGTACCTCAGGGCGCATCCCTTAGCCCAACTCTGTTTAACATCTACACGGCACCGCTCACCCACGTCGCCCATCAGCAAAACCTCAACACCATCTACGCCGATGACACCCAGCTGATCATCTCCCTCACCAAGGACCCCCACACCGCCAAAACCATCCTTCACTAAGGAATGAAGGCCGTCGCTGAATGGATGAGGGACAGCTGACTGAAGCTGAACTCGGACAAGACGGAAGTCCTCATCCTCGGATTCACCCCTTCGGCCTGGGATGACTCCTGGTGGCCGACTGCACTGAGAACCGCCTCAACACCCACAGACCACGCACGCAACCAAGGGGTCATCCTTGACTCCACTCTCTCCATGACTAAACAGGTCAACACCGTCTCCTCCTCCTGCTTCAACACCCTCTAGATGCTCCGCAGGATCTACTAGTGGATCCCCACTGAAATGAGAAGAACAGTCACCCAGGCCCTTGTCAGCAACAAGTTGGACTACGGAAATGCCCTCTATGCAGGAGCCTCGGGCAATCTCCTGAGATAGCTCCAACGCATCCCGAACGCCTTGTGTTCCTGATCCTCGACATCCCTCGCTGCAGTCACATCACACCCCACCTGAGAGACCTGCACTGGCTCCCGGTCAACCAAGAGGATAACCTTCAAACTCCTCACCCACCCACTCAAGGCACTCCATAACACTGGACCAACATACCTCAACAGACGACTCAGCTTCTACACCCCCACCCGCACGCTCTGCCGACCTCGCCCTCACCACAGTCCTCCGCTTCCGAAGAGCAACCTCCGGTGGCAGATCATTCTCCCACCTCGCTGCCAAGACCTGGAACACCCTCCCCATCCACCTACGGCAGACCCAAGACCTGCTGACCTTCAGAAAACTCCTCAAGACCTGTCTTTTTGATCAGTAGCAGCATACCCCACTCCAGCGCCTTGAGACCCTCACGGGTGAGTAATGCGCTTTACAAATGATATGATTTATTGATCCAGTACAGGTGACACTGTACATGTGATCCTGGCAATAAAGGTGCCGGTGCACATGCTTGTAGCCAGTTCCACATACTATCTGAGTGTATCCATGTGGTCATAATGTATGCATGACGGCCCAGGGCCCTTCAACATTACATTGTGCTTTTTTCAGCGGACGAAACCATGTCAGTGCAGGCAGCGGGTAAGGCTTTGGACATGTAGCTTTGTCGTCACCCATTCAATACGTAATAGTAGTGGACTGGTCCATCGCACGCAGTTCCAGTGTGGTGGTGTGAATGAATATTCTGGGGCTCTGGGCATGGTTCAGTACTGGAAATGTGCAAATGCATGCATGTCTGTCGCAGTTTGGGTCTCCGTTGGGGAGTGTAGGTTGTCCCTGATGGCACTCAGACACCCAACTAGGTGATCTAGTTCGGCTTCCATGTGGTAGGATCTCACTTGCACCTGGTCGGCCACCTCCTTCTGGCATTCTGACACTTGGCTTTGGAATGCAATGTGTGCTTTGATGAAGCGTTGGGAGCCAGCAGTGCTGGTGGGTGCTTCCTGCTGTTTGGTCTGTGCAGGGGGTGATGTCTCCTTTATGTAGCTGGGCTGCCCTGCTTCTGGAGGTGGGCTGCCTAAGATGTCCATGAGCTGTTGGGCACCGTTGTCGAAGGTGTGGAGGTCCTCCTCAGCAACACTGATGAGTTGTCTGGTCTGCTCTGCTGGAGATGTTGCTTGTCCCTCTGCAATGTGAAGGGGACATGCATGTTGACATTGTGTTGACATGTATAGTGGCGCATTGTTCAAGTTTACATGAAGACTGTATGACAATGTACATTGTGAGTTTGGGAGGTGCTGAATGTTTGAAGCATGACAGTGGACATTTGCTCTACATGATGGATGTGAGGTTGTGCACATACATTTTCTATGTCAGATGTCATTGGCCAGTTTCTACGCATGAGCGGACCTAGTTGAGTCCTCTGTTCTGCATTGTAAATGTTGCACTTTGTACCACATTGTTGTTGTTGGACCTGGCCCTTATTGCAGGGTCATCCCTGAACTTTTTGCCTTCCTCCTGTATTTTGTCTGACCTGTTTTTAGTTGCTTTTATGACTATGGGCACTTTACCACTGTAGATCAGTGCTTAATTGCATATGCTCTCCCTATTGTAACTTGATGTATGGATTAGTGACTCCAAGGATTGGCTGGTTTGGTTTACTTTTCAGACCCTAGTACCGTGTACTGAGAATGCCAAGGGCTTGTAAACCAAATTCTGCTGGTGGGCTTGCAGCACTGGTTTTGACACCCACAGAAGCAGCCTGTAAAAATGTATCTCAGGTCTACCATGGCAGAGCCTGTGTGCAGTCTGATACTGCAGTTCTGACTGGGCAAGTGTACTAGGGGTGGGTGGAATTTGTGTAATCGTGTTATGCAGATCTCCTTGAAACGGTAAAAAAAACTCCATGAACACGCAGAAAGTCCGCGAACACTTGGAATTGCTAGTTCGCAATGCTTTTTTACTGTTCACAATCTCAGTTTGCGTGGTCAGGGGGACATATCTCACAAACATGCAATTTGAGATTGTGAACAAGCATAACATTTCGCAAAGTCACGGAACTCAGAATTTTGGGCAATTTTGCATTCTCTGCGCAACGCGAAATTGCCCAAATTCAGCAAATCCCGAGAGTGGAACGCGATTTATCGCCCAGGCCTAAAGTGCACACACTTGACAGTCCCTAAACCTTCCCTTTTTTGCATATTAGTCACTGCTATGCTAGGCCCAAGGGCAGAGTGCGTTGTAGGTAGAAGGTAGGACAAGCCCTGATGTGTGTGGCATGTCCTGATAGTGAATTACAGCCATTTTAGTTTTTTACTATTGCAAGGCAACCTGTTCCTCATAGGCCAGACTGGGCAGTTTGATTATGACATCTAATAATCCAAACGGACTCAGGGAACTAGGTAGAAATTCGAGTTTAGTATGCCGTAACTCAGAAAGATAAAATACATCTTTTAGTGGAGTTGGTTTTAACTTTCTGTGTTTGAAAATACCACTTTTAGAAAGTAGGTATTTTCTTGTCTAACCATCCAAGCCTGCCTTTGCTAGCTTGTGTATTCCTTGTCTGGAGTTTGAGCGACAGTGTCTGGGGGATTCCAGGAGACAGGGTGAGTCAGCACAGGGCTGAATAGAGAGATCTGCATGCAGATGAGAGGTAGGAGTTGCACCTAGGACCTGAATAGGGCTGTGCCTTCCCTCCAAAATGCTGGCTCCACACCCTGTGGTGCATCTGATGTCCCTGGCCTGAACTGTGAAAGGAAAGAAGGAGTCTTGTCAACAAAGTGCTCCCGGACTGACCAGAATTGGTTCTGACTACGCAAAGGCCTCTCTGCCTTCAGAGAACAAAGAGAAAATGAGTATAAAAGAGGGGACCCAGAGCCCAGAACTTTAGATCACTTTTGGGAAACACGAAGAAACCTTTGCTGAGGAGAGAAACCAGAGAGACTGAGGAGAGACTATCAATAAGCATGAGGGATTGGCCTGCGGTGGTTGCCTGCCTGCCAAAGAGGGGAGAAAGGACTTTGTGCTACTTTCATTCAACTTGTGAAGTATCTCCAAGGGCTTGAGATAGAGCTTGCCTCTTGCTGACATCTCAGGGACAACAGACTTCACCTACCAGCTCCCCAAGAATGCTTTGGAAGTGCCTGCAGTCTTGTTAGGCTTTCTGAGGAACTGCGTGTCACAAGGAACTGGAAGGGCGACTCAAGCGTGTCGCCGTCGCTGCTGCTTCACAATGCGAAAGCGCCTTGCATCGCCCGGGAAGAGAATCAACGTCGCACCAGACACCCCGAATCATCGGAGAAGTGTGTCGCCACTGCAGCCGCCGTCATCACATCGCTGGGAAAGCGTGTCTCCGCTGCAGCTGTCGCATCATTACCGAAATGCCTCGCATCACCGGAGAAGAGGATCTACATCGCATCAGACGCTGCTGCATCACTGGGAAGTGCGTCGCAGGGCCTGTTGTGGCTCAGAAGACTTGTTGAGTCACCGCACGGCCGTTGCAGAAGTCAGCAGTACCATGGGCCAAGTTATCCCATTGATGCACAGGGTACAGGAACAGCTAAAGGAGGTGTCTGCAATGTGCACAAGTGTGGAGGAAACAAAAGATGCGTGCAACCTAGTGGGGAGCTTGATTCTTTGCTTGTCTGCTAATACAAGGGTGCAAACAGATATTGTGTCCTCCAAATATTACATCTGTACCGGCAGGACAGCCTACAAGATCAGAGCCAGAGGGCAGTGCTGTTGCCTCACAGAAGCCAAAACCAACAACAACACCATCAACAACATGACCAGGTGCATCAGCCCCAAAAGCTGCTACTAAGTGGTTTCTACTGGCAGGGCTTAAATCCAGTGCAGAACCAAACCAAAAGAGGTCGAGCAAAGTGGAGCACCAGCAATTAACATTGAGCAAATGGTCCAGGCCTATCTGGATAACGCATCAGAAGTATACCTTGATCAAAACCCATTGGTGTATTGGTATGGGAAGAGGTGCCATGGGCCAGTGCTCAGCAGTCTAGCAATAAATTATATGGCTTCCCCTGTAGCCAGTGTCTTTGCTGAGCGTGCTTTCTATCCTGCTGGTGACGTTGTAATAGTGAGAAGGAACAGTCTCACACCCCAAAATATGGAAAGATTAACTATGATGAAAATGAATCAGCACATTTATACCACCAGATTACACCATACCTGAAGTACCACAGGAGGAATATGAGGAAAACTCAAGTCAAGGAAGTAGTGTGTTGGAT
The DNA here is from genome assembly GCF_964263255.1 of Lissotriton vulgaris. Classification (NCBI taxonomy): domain Eukaryota; kingdom Metazoa; phylum Chordata; class Amphibia; order Caudata; family Salamandridae; genus Lissotriton; species Lissotriton vulgaris. The sequence continues at coordinate 47,837,902 of NC_141690.1, forward strand.
GACCTACTTCTGGGCAAACCACCACAGTTTGAGGATGAGCTCTACTTCAGTGAATACTAGGCCTGGGCCAACTACAACCATACAACTTTCTCTCTCATTCTGTAGTCTATTGCTGATTTTTCTTTCTTTCGTTGACACCATAAAAAACAATAGCTTCTAGGGAAAAATATTTACTTTATTATTTGTGTGTGTCTGGTTGACCAATTCATCCTGACTGCCTTACTCTTAGACATATTCTATTGCTAGATTGGAGTTGCAACTGTATGCAGTGAAGAAGTCCTGACTCCCCCCCCAAAATGTATTTTCCCCAAGCCAGGCATTAGACAACGATAACAAACAAATGTGTACCTGCCCCCAACCCTGGCCCATACCATCTATCCTTTCCTACCCTAGAGGGACTGGCCCATATATGACCCCATAATGTGATTTACGCTGGTAATTCTCTGCTTCATAAACAAATAAATCTGCATTCTGCAATGCACCATTAAGCAATCACGGTGAGCACACCGGAAGAACAAGTAAATGCAGGAATCCATTGCACTCTAAGTAATTGTTATTTGTTGTGATGTGAACTTTTTGTCAAGGGTTGAAAAGAGATAATTCACATAGAGGCAGGCAGTGTGACACTGGGTGTTTGTTTATCAGCAACTATTAATCTTAATGTGTTAGTGATGATTAACAATGCTGGTGGCCTACCGATGGCTGATCAATAATTTCCCCCTAAAGGCTATTTGTTTTCCTTCCCCTTTGAGAAACAGTGAGATTCCTTCACATGGTCCACTCCACAGTCTACACTGCTTTGTTTATTTGTTTTCTGTTTCATACTCCTGAAAGAGTCAGACCTGATCTGTCCCTCAGATAATGCAAATATAAATCTAGTCTACACAAAAGTGTTTTAATCTTTCCCTTCCTGTTGTTCAACATCAAAATGGTACTATAGGTCTATCTATTGCATGTGAGTCAGGACTCGGGACACAGTTGGCATGGAGTTGGACTCCATTCTCTGAATCAGACTGAGGAGGATCATAGATGATGGAATGACTCAGGGCTGATATCTGTCGATTTGGATGATGACTTTGATGTGGCCTAAAGGTGAACAACAGAACTACGCACCTCTGGGAAGTGCTGGTGAGTGGTGACTGACAACTGTGTGCTAATGTTTTAGTTGATTGGGAAAATGCTATGTTGCTAGTTGTGTGTGTTAGCTCAATGCTGTCAGGCTCAAATTCAAAGCTAAGTGGTGGTTGGGTAGTGGGGGCTGTTGTTGGAGGTAACTGGAAACAGACATTTATCCACGCTGCCTCTGAGTCTTCTCATTGCACTCCTTATGCAGTTTAACTTTTCTACTTGATTCTTCAATATCATTTTTATTTTTCAATCGTCAGGTCCTTCACCCTGCCACACACTGGAAAACGATATAACATACTCACCCTTACCTTGCCGAACCACATCCGCCAAGCACCCAAGATTCACGGACAGTCCAAGAGGAATGCAGTTGCACCTCCAATTTGGCAATAAAGTATATTTTTTTCTCTTTAATGATTAGAACTGTGTGTGTTGTTTAGATTTGTCTACTTGACTCCTACAGATATTTACATTTTCTTTGCTATCTTTCAAAGATTGGTACAACAGAACATATTGTAACTTGGGTCTCTTTGGGGGCAGATGGACAATTTGATTTGGTTTACCTGCACTAGTACTCATCATGCATGCACTTTCTTTTGCTCTTATAACAGATTTATGATGGTAGGCGGCCAAGATGAACGTTGTCCTTGTATAGTGTTTGCCTTTGCCAAAACGTTCCCTCAAATCCCCCTTCACATTCATTCATTGAACCCCTAACCCTCTTCCGGCGGGTTGCACCAACTCAAGGTAGGGCAATGATATTCCTCAGCTCTATATATAGTCCACACTGGCAATATTATATAAATTTAGATTATCCACCCATGCACAGTATTTGATATTGAATTTTTTTTCAGAGGAACGTAATTCATCATTTCCAGCATCATCAGCATTATACTGAGTGAGCCAAATGTTATGCTTATCCACTTCATAGTCCGAGTCAACTTCATGTTGGAACTTTTACTAGCTCACCATTCTGATGATTTTAATTCAGCATTGGTTATCATATTTTTTCATTTGGCTCTCTTCTTCTTGTGTACTAGTAGTACCCTAGTATCCCTCTGGTGACTGCCTCAGTTTTTCTGTAAAGCTTGCATAGACAATGGCATTAACTCAGTTTTCATTTCAATTTAATTAGTTCCCTGTAATTAATATTCCTCATCCTACAGTTTGAGTGTGGCTAGCAGGAAGTAGGACATCGCTTCTGGATCTGGTGCTTTCATTATTTCACTAGTGCGCTAGTACGCTACTTCTGTCTACCACCACCATGGCACCTTGGAAAACCATGCAGCCATTGCTTCCTCAAATCACAGGTAAGAGAAGAATTGTGAGTGATTCAGTGTTGAGCTCCAATAATCTACATATAATGGAAATTCAGACACCTACACCCCCTCCGAGCCCTTAGGGGTTAATATAGTTGTATATTGCAGGGACTAGGAGGAGAGAGTGGTAGGACAAGTGAGAGTACCACATAACTATTTGTTGTTGTTACACTGTCGGCAGGTTTTAAAAACTGGCTACAGGCCTACTACAAAGTAAAAAAGATTTAAATCATATGCGCAATTATAAAAAAATGATTCCTATAAAAAATATAAACTAGAAAACCCACAACACCTGGCCCATCCCTCTCCCTAACCCCAACCCTTGTCCTAAACAAGCTTATGAAAGAAGTCCGAAAACGTAATTTCTCATACATGTCCATAAATAAATAAGTGAAAAACCCCTAGAATGCCCCAACAAGACCCACCCACCAAACAAAAGATTAAAAAGGAGCAAGAGAAGCCTAGCCACGGGCTAGAAGCTTCAACTCCAATTGGTGGAAATGATCCTCAATCCTGGCTTCCAAGCGTGCCATACTCTAGAGCATTCACCGATGAAAGGCTCTGTAAGGTCTATAGGGAAGCAGCAGTGGTTGAATGGTAGCAGGCGGCTGCCTGACCATGGCGCAATAGTAGGCCCAAGCACCATAACAGAGAAAAAGCCCAACATGGAGGGCAAGTTGGAAACCTACATCCTAAGCCCTATGGCAGAAAGCCAACCATAGGGATTATGTGCCAGTCTCCATCTAGCTGACTATTAAAACTATTAACTATTATCTAGCTGACTATTAAAACTGAAACCACAATGAGGCTCAGAAAGCCACCGGCGGATAGTCGTAGGCTTTACAACTCTCATCGTAATGAGGGCCTTACTGCGTTTTTCCAGAGCCTGTTTGCTCCTGCACCCACTTGGGTAGTATTGGATATGGATAAGGGTAACGCCATTCCTCATTTGAATGGGGCCAGGTACATTACAAATACAAATTCCCATTTGACATTTCGCGGGTTCAAAGTGTGCACCCATCCATTTGGCATTAAAGAAGTGGCTGAACAAATATCAGCAGCCTATATTGTATTAGTGTCTCAGAGGCAAGGCAGCTATTGTACACTGCACCTCCTTATTTCACTCACTGAAGATTAGCGGTTTTCGTGCTGTGCACTGGCTAAAATCTTTATGTGAAATAACATATCAGATTTTTCCCTGTTAACAAATGTTGGAAATGTAAGAGAAAACAGGAGACAGAGACATTATTTAGTTTTAAGATGCTTAATTTGAGTTTGTCTCTCAGAACAGACCTGTATAGATTTGTAGTTGTCTTAAACTCAATTTTCATTTTGAAGAGTCAATTCATTTCTAATTAATTTCAATTTGCTGTGACTTTTTGCTGTGTCCATTGCATAGTTGTTGATATCATTAGTTGTGTGCCAAAGTAGCAAACTGGTGATTACATGATTACTATGTGTATTTGTCTTATTAAGACAAACCGGTGTAAACAGGTAGCATTCAAAACAATGAAGAAAGAGGATTGTGTTTTAAAATAGTGTTAACATATAATTATCTAAGATCGCTAGATCATGAGTAATCTACTTCCTAATGGAAATGCTTGAGTGCGCTGGCCATTAAAAGCAGCTTTATAATCTGAGGTATGTTTATGAGGTAAATGTAAATATAAATGTACAGGAATTTATATAGCGCAAATCACCGAGCGGTTTCTAAGCGCTTGCTTAGGGAACCCGTCCTGGTATTCCACTGTGAGATAACCCCGGCAGGGTATCCGCAAGTTGAAAGCCAGGCATCCCGCCGCGAGGTAATCAAGAGATAATACAGTACTAAGTTGCAATTGCTGTGAATAGTTCTAAAAGTCTTCAGATTTTTTTAGCAGCCGACATTTTCTGCCCTTCATTGTATGACATGTTTTTTGACCATTCTTATATTTAAATGTCAAGCTTAACAAATGGCCATGATAATTTGTCAGCCTAAAGCAATTATTTAATGAATAATGCCTGCAAGGTAATGTACAATTCACCAGTTTCATGGAGCTGCATGTTTCGAAGAAATAGAAATACATGTTTTAACACAATTACAGAAATGAGACTGAATCATTTCATTCTTAATCGAAAACTAATTGCCTAACATATATATGTTGAGGTCTGTCATGAAGACGTCTTGAAATATTGTTATAACAGTTCAGCTCATTGCAGAGCCACACAAAATGTGGAAATAGAAAGAGGGTAGCGTTGCATTCTTTCCTCTTTCACTGACTTTTCTTGTGTTTAGATGAGTGCCAAATGGTGATCAGCTGTCAGACTCTCCACTGGCTGGCCAACCACAACCGCACTGAAGGGAAACAAAAGATGTGTCTCTAGGAGACAATGCATGTCAAGTCACAGCTTCCCCAAGAGATAAATGGGGGTATGAAAAGGGGCGTGATATTACTACAACAGCAAGGATACGGGTCATTTGTGTAATATTCCATCTTAGTTAGATGCAACGAAAGCATCATGCATACTATTTAATGTATCATTCATACATGTATATGTATATATATAATTTAACTAATGATGACTCCCTTCATAGAACAAAAACAGAATTGATAATATCACTGCCCTATTCAATGGCATTAATTTATCCTCGCCCTAAGAATTAAACTTTGATTCAAACTTAAGCCAAGAAGGTCCCTGGCAGAACTATGCAGAAGCGCATAGCCCACTGAGCTATTTTCTTGGACATGTGAACTGTACGATACATATATACATGGGTGACAATGGCATGGACCCACCAAGCTATCTTGTTACAATTACAAACGACAGCTTACATGTTTAAACACATTGCCACGAATAAGGCGTATTACTATAATTGCTAAGCAGCAAGTTTGTGGTAACTAGATACATGCGTCAATAGATGTATGTATTGAGCGCATATACACATTCTTTTACGTGTAGCTTGTTATAGCAGTCTTGGTGTTTATTCATAACAATTCGGTGAATTCTCAACAGCACTGGAAAAGACCATGCCATTTTCTAGTGGACAAAGCTTTAAAACTGCCTTTTCTTCAAGCAAAAGCATTACCTAAGAGCAACGATTGAGGAGATGTTTGGCTGCACACTTTGGGTAGGATGTGGAGAAGTGTGGCTCAGGGGTTAGAGGCGGCAGACCCGGAAGCTGAGATCGGCCCTGGACCAGGGTTCAATTCCCAGCCCCGACGGGGGTTGGGCTCAATAATTCCACGGACTCGATAATTCTCGCTCCGGTGCCTACTCGACTCACGGGTTCACACTCTGCGACTCTGGGCAATAGCTTGCTTAATCTCCACAATGGCCCCTCGCGGCGGGATGCCTGGCTTTCACCTTGTGGATACCCTGCCGGGGTATCTCACAGGGGAATACCAGGACGGGTTCCCTAAGCAAGCGCATAGATGCCTGCGATGTGGGCGATTTGCGCTATATAAATACATGTACATTTACATTTACATTACTGACCTTTCATGCGACGCAGTGCAGCAAGGCAACTTGCTGCGCTGCACAGTGTGAGAGAGCAGAAATGCACCATATCCATGGCACATTTCTGCTCGCTCTGAGTTTTGGTATGCTTCAGGCAGCATAGCACCAATGCAGGCACTCTTGCACCACAGGTACAAGGTTATTTGCAATACAAGGAGAACTGTTTTTGCGTTGGAAAGAATACGTTTGTGCACAAAAACAATCACTCACTCCGTTTTCCTTTTCCTAGGTGTGCTGTACAATGCAGCACACAGAGAAATAACAAGATGAAAAAAAAATATTTTTCTACTCATTATGCCATCTTCTGGGAGGCTTTGCAATTTCACACAACCCCTGTTTACAAACTTTCTTTGGGTCAATGCACTGGAACTGCCATACTCCACCCATTGATCTAATGCTTCCCAGACCAAAAGGTAGCTGAATACAGCGCAAGATGCTGGGTTGCATTACATTTCTTTAAAAAGCCATGCAAGGCAGTGCAAATTGTCCCTTGCAATGCTGTGTCAATATCTACAAACATTGTGTTTCATGGCTGCTCCACAAAGGTGGTACGAAGATATTTACAAAGAAATGGCAGACTGATGCAGTAGCCTTTACGGCCTAACACCTCACTCCGCCACTTCAGAAATGCAAGGCTGCACAATATTTACAAGGATATGGTGCAATGTTGTGTTTCTCCATGCGTTGGCGCTACACTTAGCAGTGTAGCAGCAACGCGGACACCCTTGCACCATGGAGCAAGGATGTCTATGTGCAGGGGAATATTGTTTATGTACAGGAAGGTCACCCTTCCTGCACATAAACAATCTTGAAATGCCATTTTTTCACTTCTGTGTGTGCTGCCTAATGCAGCACACATGGAAGTTACAAAATGTAATTTTTTTAAAAGATTGTTTATGTGCAGGAATGGTCAACATAAACAATCCAAGGTGTTTTGCTTTTTCCATACTCCTACTGCGGTGGGCAGGCTACTTGCCCGTTCCTACGCTGACTGCATTTATTTTTAAACTTGCACAACCCAGCTGACTGAGAGCTGTGTTGCGCACTCTGTGTGTTTTTTTAAAATCGTTTTACGATGATTAAAAGCATCGCGCCTGCATATTGATTCTGAATTTTGGCAAACTGATTCCAGCTTACCTCCATTATTTCGCTCCCGACCCCGGTCCGCCCCGGCTGTGTGCCGCTTGAGCGGAGGGTCAGCCCATGAGCGACTCTTCCTGCCTGGTCCTGCACCACTTCCGCCCTGCCTCTTCACCGTGCAGGTCAGCGGTCTAGTGGCTGCAGTATCTTTTTACATATGTAGCTTCCTGTTCCACCCCGCGATCAGACAACTGTGGCAGACTACTGCAGTGGGCAGGCTACTTGCGCGTTCCTACGCTGACTGCATTTATTTTTAAACTTGCACAACCCAGCTGACTGAGAGCTGTGTTGCGCACTCTGTGTGTTTTTTTAAAATCGTTTTACGCTGATTAAAAGCATTGCGCCTGCATATTGATTCTGAATTTTGGCAAACTGATTCCAGCTTACCTCCATTATTTTGCTCCCGACCCCGGTCCGCCCCGGCTGTGTGCCGCTTGAGCGGAGGGTCAGCCCATGAGCGACACTTCCTGCCTGGTCCTGCACCACTTCCGCCCTGCCTCTCCACCATGCAGGTCAGCGGTCTAGTGGCTCACGGCAAGACGACATAAATGACGACCTGGAACAAGCGCAGCGGACGAGCGCAGCGGGAGCGCCGACTTCGCGCCAAAGTCGCGCACAAGTCAAGCCCGTCTGCGCCCGTCCGCGGCCGGTCGGGGCTAGGGGCACGCCACTCTGCCCAATATATCACCTATTCCCCCGCTCAACTCCGCTGCTTCCAGGGCCCATGGCCTTTAGCCGCCACTACCTGCTCCCGCATCTCTTCTCTTGGTCTGTCTCCTGCTCCTTCTTCCGCCACCCCTCCCCCTCATCACATTCCCCCTCACCCCTCTGGGGGTGATGTTAACCTTGGAACCCCTAAAGTCCTTTCGGCCCATTATCTGAACACCCGGTCTGCAGTAGCCCACTCGCACGAACTATCGGTACTGCTGGACCTTCATGCACCAGATCTTCTCTTTTTTACAGAAACCTGGTTTTGCGATGACTCTCTCCCCGTTCTATTGGCCACCCTCCCAGCCCCATATTATGCTCTATGTGCGGATCGCCCTAATGGTAGGGCTGGGGGCGGCGTAGCGGTCATCGCCCGAGCTGACCTCCCTTTTCAAAGTCTCTCTCTGCCAGATATTGCCACTACGGAGTAACTGGCTATCCGCACCACTTCTATTACGCCCCCTCTCACTTGCGTACTTACCTATCGTCCCCCTCAATCCCCTTTATTGTTTCTCCCCGATTTTTTGGAAGTATTAGCCACGATCACGGTTAATAACTCCTCCATCTTGCTTCTGGGTGATTTCAATTTTTGGCCTTCAGACCCCGCAGAATGCCCTTCCTCAAAAGAATTTTCAGACACTCTTCAATCTCTCAATTTTGTATCCCATATTCACTCTCCTACCCATGTCAAAGGACATATCTTAGACCAGATCTGGTCCTTGAATTGTCCCGTAGAGTCCAAATTCATCTCACCCTGCACGTGGTCGGACTATCATCTGATTTCATTTGCCCTTCCCACGCACCCCCCGGTTAAGCCCCCACTTCCTAAGAATGTCTGGGTCCGCGCTTGGGGGCGAGTAGACCCCGACAATTTATCCGCCTTACTCACCGCTTCCTACCCCTCCCTACAAGGTCTATCCTCTCTCTCCCAGGTCACAACCATTGATCAGTGGCTCTCTTCAGGTTGCGACTCTTTTGCCCCTCTGAAGCGGGTCACCTCAAAGCGGGAGAAGGATGCAAACCTGTGGTTCAATGAAGATCTTAAGACCACCAAATTAGCGGTACGCCGAGCGGAGCGTGCCTGGAGGAGAAACTACTGCCCCTTACTTCGAATTGGAGTTCATTAGCATCTTGACTCAATATAAAAAGGCTATCTTGGCGACTAAAACAGCCTATTTTTCCTCAAAAGTTCTCTCAGCTGAGAACCAATCGAGGGAAATCGTTTTGATTGTGCATAACCTGGCATTCTCCGACAGAACTACTCTGAAGCCCACCCCTTCCCAGGAACTCTGTCACTCCCTAAATAACTTCTTCATTCAGAAAATTGCCACCATCAAAGCCAACATTCCTCTTCCCTCTCCTACTTTTGTGGATCCTCAGTGTCCTCCCCCCAAGGGACAATTCGTTGCCCTCCCTCCCTTGACCAAGGAATCCCTGACTTCGATAATCCCCCTTGTCAAATCCGGCTCCCCCTTAGACCCTTGTCCTGCCCACATCCTCCGTCACATTTTTACCACTTGTCCAGACCCCCCCCCCCCTCCACCTCCTCAATAGCTCTCTCTCTCAGGGTGTCGTACCCAACCCACTTAAAACAGCAGTTATCGTCCCCATCCTGAAGAAGCCGGGCGCAGACCCCTCAGTCCCCGCTAACTATCGCCCCATCTCCCTCCTGCCATTCTTGGCAAAAGTGCTCGAGCACCAAGTCACCTGCGCTTTGAGCTCTTTTGTGGAGAAGTACGGGGTTCTAGCCCCCCGCCAGGCCGGTTTCCGCCCGCACACTCTACGGAGTCCGTAGTACTTTCGGTCCTTGACAACCTCAGGGAGGGAATGGATACTAACCAGACCCAGGCCTTGGTTCTCCTCGATCTCTCAGCCGCCTTTGACACGGTCGATCACACCATCTTGCTTTCCCGTGTCAAGGCGGCGGGGATCGGGGGTACCGCCCTGGTATGGTTATCCTCCTTCCTGAGGGACCGCACCCAGGCGGTTCGCCTGGGTGATTTTTCTGCGGACTTCCGGAAAGTTCAGTGCGGGGTTCCCCAAGGTTCCTCCCTTTCACCTCTTCTGTTTCATCTTTACATTGCCCCTCATATTTTTTCACTGCAGCAAATGGAGGTCACCATATATAATTATGCCGATGACCTCCAACTCGTCTTTAATCTGTCTTCTTCCCCTGCTTCTGTTCTTAATTTCCAATCTATTATGATTCATATCCGGGACTGGATGAACCACAACCATCTGAAACTCAACCCAGACAAGACTGAGCTGGTGTTGACGGGTGGTTCATCCAGTCCCTGGTCTTCTTTGTTTTGGCCCCCTTCTCTAGGCTCTCCACCTGTCCCCTCTACCTCAGTAAAAACATTAGGCATTAAACTCAATTCCCAGCTCACCCTTCACTCCCAGGTTAGTTCTGTGGTGTCTTCTTCTTTTCTTTCACTGCGCACTATACGCAAGGTGTCCCGTTTCTTTTTTTTTGACGCTCTGAAACTGATCACCCTGGCAATGGTCATCTCCCGCCTGGATTACGGCAACCCCCTATATGCAAGTAAATCTGCATATAGCTTAAGGCGTTTGCAGCAGATCCAGAACCAGGCGGCGCGCCTGGTGTTTAAATTGCCAAAGTCCCACCACGTCACTCCCCTCCTCAAGTCTCTACATTGGCTCCCAGTCCGTGAACGTGTCCAGTTTAAGCTTGCCTCTCTCACCTTCCAAGCACGACTGGGCACGGCACCAGCTTTTATTTCATCTGAGATCATCCCCTATGTTCCTACTAGGGAACTGCGCTCATCCACTCAATCTCTTCTCACAGTCCCGCGGTTCCGGAGGAAGAAATGGGGAGGATCGAAATTTGCGACCCTTGCTCCACTCTTTTGGAATTCCCTGCCTCTACAGCTTAGAGCCTTAACTCTCTATCCGCAATTCCGGAAACAGCTCAAAGAAATCTTTTAATTAGTCTACTAGCAGTCCTGTTTCCTCTTTAACTTAGCTTCTGCCACTCCCGCCCAGATATCTGTCAGTTGCAGCGCCATGAAACCGCTGGTGAACGCGCGCTATATAAATAATTTTAAATTCAAATTCAAATTCAAATTCATGTGTGCTGCCCTAGGAAGCAATGGTCATGCTGAAAATGTTATAAGCAGCCTTAAGTTATTGAAGAGACTAATCTCAGACTGACAATTTCTACTTAACATAGAATATTGTCTGCACCAGGTACTAACTAATGTACATGTGGTTGTTTTGCTTCAGAAGATGGCCTATCTGTAACATTTTCACCAGAGTATGAACGGAGCAGGTCATATTTAGCAACTTCAGATCTTAGTTATTTTTAGAGAGTAGTGTCTTTTTTGATAGCTTTTGCATAGAGTCTGCTCAGTGGCATCAGAAATCAAGGCGGGACCTGTTACCTCAACTCCCTGCTGCAGACAGGAAACCAGGCAGCATGATGTGCAGTAGCTGAACCGTATACTTTTCTGTGCTCTAGAGAGCTCTATAGTGTGCACCTCCGGCCACGACCTCATCAATCGGCTATATCATGGCATCATGGTAAACAAAATTGTGTGCAAGGAGTGTGGCAATATTAGTGAGAGACAGGAGGACTTCCTGGATCTGACAGTGGCTGTAAAGGATACATCCAGTCTGGAGGAAGCACTGTACAACATTTATGTGGAAGAAGAAGTGTTTGACGATGACAACTTGTAGCAACAAACTGGTCAAAGCTACAAAGTCTGCCAAGTTGCGAAAGCTGCATCCCTTCCTCACTTTCTCTCTGCTCAGGTTCAACTTTGATTTTGTGAAGTGTGAAAGCTACAAAGAGACAAATCGCTACACCTTCTCACTGCGGATCAACTTGAAGTCTTTCTGTGAGTAGGGAGAGCTAGACGAATTCCAGCTTTTCTCAGTCATCATTCACAAGGGGGGCTGCTATGGTGGCCACTATCATGCTTACATTAAGGTTGTGGACCTGCTTGGAGACTGGCCCAGTGCGCCTCAGAAAGAAGAAACTAAATCAGAAGAGTCAGAGAAGAAAGTGGAAGAGCCCAAGATTGCACCAGTGATGGAAGAACCTCTGTCTTTTAAAGGAGGAATCATCTAGTATATCCATTGACCAGCTTGGGCAGAAGCTGCTACTGGGTACATCCTGGAATAAGCTCTATTGTAAGCGGCATGGGGTAATCCGAAAGTTCCTAAAGGATCATCCCTCATTGTTCCTTTTAACTTCGGTTGGGAACAGAGTCAGTCTTTGCCCATAAGACCAGACCCTTCCACTTACAGGAAATGCTCCAGTGACAGATGTGACAAATGCGGCCCCAAGCCTCCACCTCCAGCCAGATCTTGGGAGTGTGCCAGAGCAGCTGAGGGACAGCTCCAGTCAGTGGTTTGAATTCAATGATTCTTCCGTGCAACCAATTACAGAGGAGGATATCAAAAAACAGTTCCAGGGCAAGGAGAGTGCATACATGCTGTTCTATCGCCAGTCACAGTTGCAAAGGCCTCTTGAAGCTCGACAGAATCCACAATACAGGGTGCCTCAACACCTGCTGCAGGAGATGAATGCTGCCAACCAGGAACTAGAAGCAAAGAGGGCTGAGCCTGTTGCAGAGATCAATCTTTTGGAGTTGCAGCTCCACTTGGGTAACCATTATATGTTTGATGGCGGTGCTCTCCACCCGGCTTCTTCTAGGACGGACAGCATACTGGACTTCACCATTGATCAGAGCAAGACATTGGGAGATCTCAGATATGATGCATACCATCTGTTGGGTTTTTGGGATGATGACGTGGTGCTGAGTGTTGCAAAGTCTGTGCCTGCTGGACTTCATCTGTATCGGATACTCAGTGGGGATGATCTGCCTCTCTCAACCTTTGATTTCGCTGATGGCACCGACATCTTTGTATGGAATGGAAAATAGGTAGGTATAGTGTCCATCCAGACAGGAGAGGCTGTGGACACACTAGTCCTGAGCATCCTACATCCTGCAGAGAGTGGTCATTCTCTGCATGGTTCATGGTTCGGAGAATCTCAGCAGGTGTTTGCGGGCAATGCTGAATTAGGTTCAGTGCGGGAGGCAATGGCAGCAACGCTGCAGGCAGACAGAGTGACACTTTGCTACCCGCTAGGATCCGGTGGCAAGTATGCAGAGACTTGGAATTTCTGTCCTGGGGCAGACATGAATAAATCCATACAGAGCCTTGGCCTGAGAGATGGAAGTGCCATCCTTGTTCTAGATGCTGACTACATTGATCAAAGCTTTGTCAATATCGAAAGGAAGAACTCTACTAACTCTACTGTCTTTGGCTATGGCAGCCGGTGGTTCCAGGTTCAGGACTTCTGCAAGTCCAAAACTGTAGGTCAGCAGGTCAGGATCCAGGTCACAGCAGACATGAAGATGTCTGATGTTAAAATGAAAGCTATTCAGGACCTGCAAGTAGAGGACGAGATTGGTGATGGAAGTGACATCTGCCTTAGACCCATTGACAAAAATGGCAAGTTTCTCCCTCTAGTGGGAAACTTAGTAACTGTGGAGGAGGTTCATGTGAAAATGAGAAGTTCCTTGGGACTGTGTGTGGGACAAGCTCCATCCTCCACCCAGCTCTTCCTGTATTTTGTCATGGGAAGTGATGTGCAGGAGGGTCCTGAACTTGAGGTCCTGGTGGAAGAGACAATGTCTGTGAGGGAGTGTCTGCAGATGATGCTGGCAAAGGCTGGATTATCAGGTGACGATGGATGGCATTTGAGGAACATGGACTGGTGCTATGAAGCTAGCGAACCCTTGGATGAGGTGATGGCATCCCTAAAGGATTTGAAGATCTGCAGTGGAGATACTCTGGTTGTTACTGAAGGGAGGCTCGCTCCAAAGGGTTTCCTGAAACTGCCAATCTGGTTATATCAGCCCGCATGTCTTTCTACACAGCTAAGGTGTGCACAGGGCCACCTGACCCAACTCTCCAGCAAGATGGCAATACTTCGAGGACCCCCTGCTGGAGATGCCCCAGGTTTGGAACACACCGAAATGGAGCTGAGCTATGGAGGTGATCTTGAAATTCTGTTTGAGAGTTTGTTGGAAGATCTGAAAACACAACTTGGACCCCAGGACTGAATCTCAGATCTAGTCCTGGGACTACTAAAGTAATCTATATGGACCCCGTGTACTGCTGCTCTTCTGACTGGCTCCTACTGTGTGCAGTCCTGCAGGTGTGCTGTGCTGCCCCGCCTTCTTCCTCCTGGACCCTGAGGTGGTTTTTTATTTCCTTTCTGTGACTGAGGCAGCCACCAAGTCCACTGTGAATACAATGCCTGATAGCTACAGTACTGGTGCAATGAGGGGCCCAAGATCTGAAGGTAGACCGAGAGGGAAGGAGACCCTGAGCCTAACTCCAAAATGGCGGCCGTCCCTCCCATTTTCAGATATGGTGTGGGGGCACCCCAGAGGCACCCTGATGGGGGAAAGTAGTAATAGCAGGGCCCCTGGAAGGGTGTCAGCAATCCTTGAAAAGTACCTTGATGTGGGGACCCACGGGGGTTGGCTCTCCTTTCCTGCCCTTAAGATAACCGCCAGAGGAGACTTTTCACCACGAGGAGCTCTGAACCTGGAGTCTGTCCCTTCCTCACCTCTCATCATCCTTGTCCCAGTGGCCAGCTGGAGAATGTTGCAGAAGGCTCTCCCCAGTAACACCAGGACTGGTGTCTCTCCCTACCTCTACCCCTCTCGAGTCTTGACTTTGGATCACCTCGTGTTCCTCTCTCAATTCTGGTGGAACCCGAAACACATACATGGCCAATTCCCGGTGGAGGTGCACCGACAGCTCTAGGGGAGATTGGCTCCGGCACACCGCCATGGCCGTCACCTACTCAGCCGGATTTCTGACATTTGTCTCTTTTCTTCCCTACCGCTGCTTTTGCTCTTTTATTGTTTTCCCGTTGAGACCTAGCTGTTTGGCTGATGCCAGGTGGAGCTACCTGATAGCTAAGGAGGAGATGGGCTGTGGACTTCCCCCTCGGTCGTCACCTACCACACCAGACTGTGCTCTGATACCTCCGGCTCTAGCCAGCGCTATATAAAACTTTTTAAAATAAAAATAAATAAATATTTAATAGACTTTTGTGTTTCTTACAAACGTGTTTGCAAACAGTGTGGTTCAAAGTAGACTCTCTCTATAGAGTAAGTACTATTTACAGTACTCAGCAATCTACTGATACCAGGTTCAGTGTGTGTCAGGGGTTTGATACAAATAAAAGCTGTCCATGGTAGGCCAGTTCTTGGAATTGACATTTACTACTTGGGCTTTCTCTTAACAGTTTTATTCAGATTTAACACCATAATTAATGAGGGTTTACCATATATCTGTGATTAATTGTTAATGTGAACTCAATCAATCAATCAATCAATCAATCAATCAATCAATCAATCAATCAATCAATCATATCATTTGTAAAGCGCACTACTCACTTGTGAGGGTCTCAAGGCGCTGGGGTGGGGAATGCTGCTACTGCTTGAAAAGCAAGGTCTTTAGGAGTTTTCTGAAGGTCAGCAGGTCTTGGGTCTGCCTTAGGTGGATGGGGAGGGTGTCCCAGGTCTTGGCAGGCGAGGTGGGAGAACGACCTGCCGCCGGAGGTCGCTCTTCGGAAGCGGGGCACTGTGGCGAGGGCGAGGTCAGCGGATTGGAGCTGGCGGGTGGGGGTGTAGAAGCTGAGTCATCTGTTGAGGTACGGTGGTCTGGTGTTGTGGAGAGCCTTGCGTGCGTGGCTGTGGAGCTTGAAGGTTATCCTCTTGTTGACCGGGACCAGTGCAGGTCTCTCAGGTGGGGTGTGATGTGGCTGCAGTGAGGGATGTCGAGGATCAGGCATTCGGAGGCGTTCTGGATGTGTTGGAGCCGTCTCAGGAGTTTGGCCGAGGCTCCTGCGTAGAGGGCGTTTTCTGTAGTCCATCCTGCTGCTGACGAGGCCCTGGGTAACTGTTCTTCTTGTTTCAGTGGGGATCCACTTGTAGATCCTGCGGAGCATGCGCAGGGTGTTGAAGCAGGAGGCGGAGGCATTGACCTGTTTAGTCATGGAGAGAGAGGAGTTGAAGATGACCCCTAGGTTGCATGCATGGTTTGTGGGTGTTGGGGCGGTTCCCAGTGCGGTCGGCCATCAGGAGTTGTCCCAGGCCGAAGGGGTGGATCCGAGGATGAGGACCTCATTCTTGTCAGAGTTCAGCTTCAGTCAGCTGTTCCTCATCCATTCAGCGACGGCCTTCATTCCTTCGTGAAGGTTGGTTTTGGCGGTCCTTGGTAAGGGAGAGGATCAGCTGGGTGTCATCAGCGTAGGAGAAGATGTTGAGGTCGTGCGACGGGCGACGTGGCAAGCAGTGTCATGTCAATGTTAAACAGAGTTGGGCTGAGGGATGAGCCCTGGGGTACGCCGCAGATGATCTTGGTGGCTTTGGAGCGGAGGGGGGGAAGACGGAGGCTCTGTGTTCTGCCTGAGAGGAAGGAGGTGGTCCAGTCCAGGGCCTTCTCTTGAAGCCCGGCGTTGTGGAGGCTATTCGTAGTGTGTGGTGGCATACCATGTCAAAGGCGGCTGACGGGCCCAGGAGGATGAAGGCCGCCGTGTCTCCGTTGTTCAGCAGGGACTTTATGTCATCATTGGTGGGGATGTAGGCAATAACGGTGCTGTGGTTGCTGCGGAACCCGGACTGAGAGGGTCCAGGATATGGTTCTCCTTGAGGTAGCGGGTCAGTTGTTCGTTGACAGTCTTCTCAATGACCTTTGCCGGGAACGGGAGCAGGGAGATGGGCCACATGTTCTTGAGGTCCTTGGGGTCTGCCTTGGGTTTCTTGAGTAAGGCTTTGATCTCAGCGTGCTTCCGGCTCTCCGGGAAGGTTACTGTCGAAGGAGGTGTTGATGACTTTCGGGACATGGGGTGCGATAGCTGTGCTCGTTTTGTTGAAGATGTGGTGTGGGCATGGGTTTGACGGAGATCAGGAGTGGATGGTGTTCATGATCTTGATGTTGTCGTCGATGTTGATGTTGGTCCAAGAAAGAAGGCGGTTGGTGCGGATGGTGGTCGTGGGGGCGGAGGTCTCAGTGGTTGTCGGGCGGTCGTGGCATTGAAGCTGTCGTGGATGTGTGCGATCTTTCAGTGGAAGAAGGTGGCAAGCGAGTTGCACAGGTCTTGCGAGGGTGGGACGTCGTTGGTGTTGGAGCTGGGGTTGGAGAGATCTTTCATAATGTTGAAGAGCTCTTTGCTGTTGTGCGCGTTGTTGTCTAGGCGGTCTTTGATGCAGGCCCTTTTGGCGGATCTGATGAGGTGACTGAGGGTGGCGTTCTTGTGGGCTGCGTGGCTGTCCGGTGTTCGTTCACGGAGCCAGATCTTCTCCAGGTTTCAGCAGGTTTGCTTGGAGGCCTGGAGGTCTTCAGTGAACCAGCTGGCTTTCTTGTTGGTGTGACTGTTAGAGGGTTTCTTGATCGGGGCAAGGGTATTGGCGCAGTTGTTGATCCACTGTCCGAGGTTGCGGGGCGGTGTCGGTGGGGTCGGTCGTTGGGCTCTGGGCAAGGGTGGTGGTTATCTGGTCTTCGGTGACTTTGCTCCAGCAGTGGTGAGGCATCTATTTGGGTGCGGTGGTGCGTGCTGTTTGTTTTTACGGTGAAGTGGATGCAGCAATGGTCGGTCCAGTGGCGTTCGGTGGTGTGGTTGAATGAGATGTGGGGGCTTGCGAAGAAGATGGGGTCAAGCGTGGGACCGGCGGAGTGGGTGGGTGTTGTTATGAGTTGTCTGAGTCGGAGGTTGTTTAGTTTGTCAATCAGGGTGGTGGAGTTGATGTTGTTGTTCTCGAGGTGGAAGTTTAGGCCCCCGAGGAGGAGGTAGTCCATGGAGGGGAGGGTGTGTGTGCTGACAAAGTCAGAGATGGAGTCACTGAACTGTGGGCGGGTTCCGGGGAGTCTGTAGATGGGGGTTCCTCTTAGAGTGGTGTTGGGGTTGGTGTGGATCTGAAAGTGCAGGTGTTCCGCGGTGCTGAAGGTGTCGTCAGTGTTGGTCGAGACTCTGAGAGTGTTCCTGTGGTGCGGTCCCTGCGGGTGATTTTATAGCCTTCCGGGAAGGCTATGGCTATGTCAGGTGCCGAGGTGAGGTTCAGCCTGGTTTTCGTTAGGAAGGCGACGTCTGGGGAGGTTGAGTCGAGTAGGTCCCAGAGTTCAACGGTGTGTTTGTAGGCAGAGCGGGTGTTGAGAAGGATGCATCTGAGGTGGTTAGGTTCTTTCCTGGTCGGCAGCATGGTGTGGCGTAGGCTTTTGAAGCTGCAGTACCGGCAGTTCGAATGCTCTGTGGGTGCGCTTCAGGGCAGCCAGGAAGCAGGTGTGTGATCGTCCGGTATTGAGTGCGTGGAGGGTTCTGGCATCGTAGTGGTCTCGGGCATCGTGGCGTTCGCAGGCCCAAGGGTTCTGGCGCTGGGAGCGGTCCAGGCGTGGACAGGTGCAGAGGGGCTTTCCTTAGACATGCCTTTGGCACACCAGCTGAGCCTGGCCGCTGCGCAGCCTCCATATGAGGGGATGTGGGAAGGAGGAGCAGCTGGGAGGTAGAAGCGGGGCGGCGAATGGGATTGCAGCGGGCCGCAGGGGAACTGGGCACAGGAAGGAAAACCAAGTTTTGGCAAGAAAATAAGTACAGGCACAGAGGAATAAAAGCAAGTGCTACTATGCTACTTGTAAAGTCATAGCAATTTGTATAGCAATGTGTGAAAAAAATTAATCTTGGATAATGTCATTTTAGATGTCATCAGTGATGTCATCAATGATATCGTACATGATGTCATAGTCCATGTCATGAGGGATGTCATATGTGATGTCATAGACATAAACTTCCACACACAATGTTTGATATTATTTCAAAGAAACTTTCTCGATTCTTATTCCATGTGCGAAATCAATCCTGCAATGAAGAATTTTGGAAACAAAAAGAAAAAACACAATAGCCCAAAAACAAACAGATGTCCAGTATACACACAAAGGATTTGTTCAAACGTTTTAAAAGTAGAGGAGAGAAGACTCTACTGTTTATTCTCAATAAAATTCCTCCTCATGGAACAGTACATAAATTTGCAGTTATTATGAAACAAAAGGGGTTACCAAAAGAGGTAAGGTGCATAGAGTGAGAAGTTCAGTGCTCGTGTGAAGGAAAGAAAGGACCAAGAGGTCGGGGGATGGTGAATTGCACAATTGTCTTTGAGTCCAAGGCTAAGGTAGTCCTTGGTTTGGTTCAACAAGAGCCTGCCCTCAATAGTTTTAGCAAAGAAATGTCAATCTTTTTGTCTTTGCGGCGGTCAATTCGCTCGGAGCTTCGTATCTTCACAGGGGGTGAGTGGGCAGGGGCATAGGAGATGCAGGCTCAATGTAGGGGAGATTGTGATGTCATAAGCATTAAATTGCGGGGGCAAGTTAAAGTTTGCACTACTAACATTAACTGGTTAATTTCATTTTTTTAAAGTTCAAAACGTTAATGTTCACATTCACCTACCTATACCATTACTTTAACCTTTGTTTTCCTCAGTGAATTTCTAAGATTTTTCTTAAACTAAACTGACAATTTTATTACACTGGTTAATATAGTAGGATGTGTGGAGGGACAGGCCTGTGTGCTGAAACCTCTCTCTGTAATTATAAGTGTACGTAGTAGGGTGTGAAGAGACACTGGGCTCTTCTCTCAGATCTCTATCCCAGAAGATGAGTGTGGGTAGTAGTCTGTTTGGATGAACTTTAACTCTACTCACAACACTTCACAAACCAATGAGCATAAATAGTAAAGTCTGATCAACACCATCTCCAGTAAGACTTCTTCATACAGAAACAAGTGTGTCTAGCAGAGTGTATTCAACCATTACGTACTCTTTCCCGCTTTTCTCTATCCTGCGAGAGAATTGTGAGATTGTAACATGTTTTTTAAACAAATGGTTTAACTTTCTAATCATCACAGTACTTATCTCTTACACACCTCCTCTCAAAAACAACACAATATGCATTCCTACTTATAGAGAGAACTCATCTACTCCGTTTTACCATTTAGTATCTCATGACAGTTCAGCAAGATTGTAAAAAAAAAGTTAAAGACAACATACATTTAATTCACAACACTCATTCCACAGAGACATCCTCTCTAAATCTAGGCGGCCAGCATGTTGTCTGCTGCTCCTTATAAAGCTTTTTTCACATTACACTGAAATAGCGGCATTATATTTCTAACAGTCCAACAGGCAGCCCATCAGAATGCATGCACTCACAAGACTCACAGGAACCTCTCCCTCCCTCAAGAGCATGAAGACACACAGGAAAAATTGGCCTCTCGGCCAATCACAGACTACCATTTATTTTTCTCGTATTCTTGTAAAATGCTTGTGGGACTTGAGTGAGCCCAACTACATATTGCTTTTGACCCGTAATATCTCAACAACTACTGAACGGTTTTACACCAAATCACAAAACACACACTCTGTGGACCATGATCTAGCTTCCAACCAAATTTGGTGTACTTCTGTTTAGCAACTACTCCCCTTGTTACCTCCAATAAGTCCCATATAGTGGGATTGCTGAGAGGTTTTCGGGGGCACACCCCCTTTTTCTATCACTCCGCAAACGCGCCCCCTGGTGAACTTCTTTATTTATTTATTATTTGAGGTTTTATAAAGCGCGAACATGACCAGTTATGGTATCAGAGCGCTTTACAGGGATAAACATGTTATGTACAGCATTAGTCATAGGCAAAAAAAATTATGAATAGGGGTTAGGGAATTGAACAAAATTTGGACAAAGCCAGAGCTATGTACAATAATCAGTGCAACACCAAAATCAGCAAGCAACATGTAAGCGATAAAAAGGGAAAACCAGCAATTGTATGCAAGGAGACCAAAGATAGCAAAAGGCAGAGGGAACCAGCAGAACATTTGAAGGAGTGAGAGTTGGTACACAGAGAGTGCCAAGCAGCATAGGAGATTTTGCACAGAAACAAAAGTCATGATAAAAGGTGGCGTGTGAGATCAAGGAGAGTTATTGGAGGAATTTGCTCATTAGGAAGATTTTAGCTTCCTTTTTGAAGATCAACAGAGACGGTATTCTTCTGATGGAGGATGGTAGCGAGTTCCAGATTCCTGGAGCAGCCCCAGGGAATGCTCAGTTATACGTTTTTTCCTTGCAGAAGCGGGGTAGCTGGAGCACAAGGTATCTGGTGGGCCGGGAGTTTCTGAGTTTCCCAGATACCACAATTTTGTGGGGGAGGTATGCTGGGGAGTTCGTGTACAGGGATTTGTGTGTGATGCAGGCTAGCTTGAGCTGAATTCTGGCCTCAAGAGGAAGCCAGTTGAAGGCATTTAGATGTGGTGAAATGCGGTAAAATTGTCTTGAGCCAGAGAAGAGTCCGGCTGCTGCATTGAGGCAAGCTTTTAGAGGGGCAGTGGAAGTCTTTGGTAGGCCAGATAGGGTAGAGCAGCCTGATTCAATTCTGGAGATAACTAATGCCTGAACTGCGGTTTTTGGGTTGGCAGTTTCTTTTAAAAAAAAAAATATTTTTTATTAAAGTACACTCAACAATAAATACACTTTACATTATAATCTGTTAAAAAATTGATACACACAGATTTAGAAAATGTACAAAGAGCAGTCATACTGTGTATAGACTAAAATGCGGCTTTCTGAGAAACAGTTAAACAATATTTCATTTACACCCCGTATTGCTAAACCAGTATTTCATTACAGAGACATACATGATAACAAATCTAAAATAAGTATCTAAAAAAGGAGCCTCTTCTAAGCACTAGCATCTAAGAGATTTCACGCCAGATTTGCTCCATAAGCGGGAATCCCTCCAGACCTTAATAGGGGCCCAAATACCCTTCCCAATTCTTTTATCTTCCTACTTCTCCGTGTGTATAGGGAGGATTCAATATTGTGAATCCCTAAGAGCCTAGCCAACCACATCTGGAAGAAGGGCGCTTCTGTATCTTGCCAGCTTGAAGCTAACAATATCCGAAGGACAGCCACACACATAAATACAAGTGCTTCATTCTCCTTGTTGAGCCCCAGATTGCTATCACTTCCTATTATCATTAGGGTAGGGGATAGGTTGATCATAACACGTAGCAGCCCCTACCAAAACTTCTCGATCTCTCCCCGAATTAGAGTTAGTTTATCACATTGATGTTATATATGCAGCAAGTTGGCTGGTCCTTTGAAGCATCTTGGGCATTTATCGTCCTCCCTTTTTCCCCAATCATATAACTTTGCTGGGGTGAAATACAGGTTAAAAAGAGTTTTATATTGTTGGGCTCTCAGGTTCGAAGAGCGGAAGAGTTTCCTGGCCAGCAGCAGTGCTTTATCTAAATTGACATCTGGGTCACCTAATTTCATTGCCCAGGAGGTTTGAAATGTTACCAAATCATCCTGTACATTTAATAATAGGGACCCATAAATCATCTTAATTTTAGTTCCACCACCTAATAGGTAATTGATCATATTAATCCAACCCCCTGGGGAGATCCGGGGCCTAATACCCATCACAGTTCAAAAGATTTGTAAAAACTTGAAGCCTTGGTTTGCCAAAATTCCAAATTTCTGCTGGATCTTTTCAAAACTGAACAGATTATCCCCTTCGAAAATATCACCAATTAATCCCTTTTTGCTCCCATAATCTCCCCAGCCCATCATTACTAAATTGCGGGAAAATACTAGAATTCCAGAAAGGTGTATAATGAATAATTTTGGGACTTACCATTGCCTTCTGAACTAGTTTCCATATCTCCCAGACACTATCCAAGACTTTGTATCGCGTTTTCTTGTAATAGCTTCTGTCATTTGTCCGCAGCAGAAGTCCCAGGGCTTCTCTTCCCAACAACAAATTGTAAAAAGATGGAGGTTCTTGATTGCCGTATGGGGTGACAAACAAATTTGAATCGGGCTCAAATAGAATTGCCATCTGGCTTAACGGACATGCCCATTGGTAGAATCTGATATTGGGCATTGCCAACCCTCCCTTGACCGGCAGAAGAGACAGGTATTTCATGTAGCGCCTGATCTAACCATACTGCCAAATGAAATTCATAAAAACTGTCTCTATAGATTTTATCACAGACTCGTCAATCAGATACAGAATAGAGTGGAAGAGATATATATTATTTTGAGGAGCATAGTAATTTTAAGTACATTTACTCTCCCCATTATAGAAAGGTGTAAACCCTCTATTCTCTTTAAGTCTGCTCTGATTGATTTTAGCAATGGGTTAAAATGTATCTTTTACAATTGTATTTGTTGCGGAGCTTATCATGACTCCCGATAGACAACTGAATCTGAATACCTCAGATCAAGCCTTCTAATAATGTTAGTACATATTATCTGGGTCTCACTTTCATTTAGGAGGTACTCTGAGCAATGTCCTAATTCCCTGGCTAACCCAGTGATAGCTATCATAGCCCTATTTGGTTCTGGGGTGAAGATAGCCAAGTCATTCGCATAAGCCACCAGCTAAATATCCTCACATCCTAATAATCTCCGTACCAGGGGATCTATATACAGGGCAAGAAGAATTGGTGAACAGGGGCATCCATGTCGTGTCCCCCTAGAAATAAAAAAAGATTCTCAGCTACCTCCCATTAGCTGGATTCTGGCTTTTGGATTGGAGTACATAGCTTTATTAGCTCTCAATATTTTAGGGCCAAAGCCCCATCGTTCCAATATCCCCCACAAATACTTCCACGTGACGCAAATCAAAGGCCTTTTCTGCGTCCAAAAGGATCATGGCCATCTGCCCCCCCCCCCCCCCGGGGCAGCCTGAACATCAAAAATAATAATAGCACACCGATGTGGCCTGTAGTCCCTCGACCTGGGCTAAACCCATGGTGCCACTGGGAGACCAGACCGCGAATGACCCTTCCAAGCCTTTTAGCCAAGACCTTGGCGTAGATCTTAGTATCTTAGTGTCCATATTAATGACGGATATTGGACAATACAAACCAGGTTTTTCCTTGGCCTTCCTTTTTTTGGAACACAACAATATGTGTCTCCTTCCAGGATTGCGGTGTTTCACCAGAACAGATTATACCATTAAATAAATCCAACAATATAGGGGCAATCTCATTCTGTATGCTTTTATATACTTCAAGCGGGATACTATCTGGGCCCACGGCCTTGCTTGCTGCTAACTCCTGCAGTGCTTCCACCACCTCATCTATAACCATATCATTATCAAGCACTGCTCTGTCCAGATCACCCAGCTGGGGGCCTTCATCCTCGAAGTCCAGGCTAGCACCGTCTCAGCCCTTCTCTTCATGGTTAAACTTTTGATTAAAAAAAATCAAGACTTTTAGACTATAATCAGGCTTTGTGTAATTCTGGGCCCCCTCTTGTATGTTAGATATTAAATTCTTATTACTTCCCTGCCTAATCCTTAGTGCTATAAGTTTACCCGGCTGCTCTCCTGTCTCATAAACCCTACCCTTATGAATCTGATATCCATCTGCAGCTTTCTGAGCAATACACTTGCGTAACTTTGCTTTAATAATAAGAAAAGTCTGCTGGATCTCAATGGCCTCATACCCCTGACCGATATCCCTCATATGATGTTCTTCTGCCACTGCTAGCTGGTGACTAGTTTCTCGTTATCTTCCTGGGCCTTTTTCTTTAGCCTGGTGGAGAAGCTGACTATTTCCCCTCTCAGGGCAGCTTTAAATGCATCCCAAACAGTATTCCTAGCAGCGCTATACCAATTCATATCGTAATACTCTTGGGCCCATCTCCTTAAATGCTGTACAAATGCAGGGTCAGCTAATAGCTTCCTCTCGAACGTTTATCTTGAGTGGGTCTTATCTGGGGTATCTATGTTATACTGCAGGATTAGCGGACTGTGATCAGAGATAAGATTTGGTAGTTTTTTAATACTGACTCCATTCACTTCTGTTGAGGAAATTAAAAAAATAATCAAGCTTCGTATATTTCTTAAAGGGGCATGAAAAATACATGAGCCCTGGATTATTAGGCTCGTTGTTCCCCCAGACATCTACCAGCCAATGTGATTTAATTAACGAGCTCAGCGTTCAAAATACCCTGGGCTTGCGACCTACATAAGCAACATTATTTGTAAGATCAGCAGAAATATTAAGCTCTCCACATACAATGTTGGGTCTGGACCAGTTCATTAGTTCCAAAAAATCAAAAACCTCAGGATCATCTTGGTTGGAACCATAAATTGTACAGATTGTAAATCCCATTTCATTTTCCACCAGCGCACATCTTCCTAAAGCATCTGCCCATTGGCGCTTCACCCCTCCCCGAGTGGACTTAGCCAGTATCCCCACTCCTCTAACTGTAGATATTTGTGAGGGACAGGCCTGCAAATCAAATCCCCTTAAACTAAATAAATGTTTTTTTCATGACCAATCTCCTTCAAATTCTTTTGTTTTTTCAGAATTCCACCTTTACACCCGGGCATCTTTATTTATCAATGGCATCCAGATATTCTCTAGTTTTTATTTCTGAAGCGAAATACAGGGTATGTCCCTCACGGTTCACTTTAAGTTGTGCCGGATTGATAAGGTAAACCTGAATGTTCTTATTGTGGAAAGGTTTTATTAACTGCCTCAATCTCCAACTTTTCTCCACCGTTGAGTGACAGAAGCCAGGGTGGACTAATTACGAGACCCCTCCACTTGATCTCCTTGCTTCTGGTCTGGCCTTGTCTGAAACTGCCAGTCTCAAAAGGAAATTACCTAGAAATACAAGGATTACCCAAGGTTTATCCCCCTCTTTTGCTTGAACTCGGGGCTTAAACGGGGTGTGATGTGCCCTTTGAACTTCAGCTGCCCAATTCCACTCTCTCAGCTACGGAAAGGCGGATTTAAAGAGATCAATTATGTATGCCCTTGTGTCCTGCCCTTCTGCTCCCTCAGGTACACCCAGCACCCTGAGGTTATTCCTCCTTTGCCTGCTCTCAAATTCCACCAGCTTCCACTGGATGTCCCTGATTTGCTAGCCATGAGCCTCCACCTGGGCTGTTGCTCCTCGAGATTCATCACCCTCTCCCCTATATTTATGCATGCCTTAAGAGAGCTTCCTGATTGTTCCTTGCATTTTTTTTATTGCAGCCTGCACCTTACGACTATCCTGGCTCGATTCCTCCCTATAAGAGAGGATGGCCTGGTGTATCACCTCCAGTGTGGGGGGGAAAAGCGCCAATTTCAGCCTAGGGATTACCTGACGCATGACCCGATAATGTGGTGGCAGATGAGTAATCCCATTTCAAATCCTTTCTTCCCCGACCTTGCGTACCTGAGCGCAGGTTAGATTTTTTGGCTGTTAGGTCTAGTTTGCTCTCCTCAGGATCAGAATCCAAGTTACTAGTCCCTGGTGATGAGCTTCGGTCATCTTCTGACCACTCTGCCCCCTCAGAAACCGAAGAAAACAGTCTCTGGGCTCCTTGTCGACTCTATCTTTATCACCAGTTAGTAAGTCTGTTGCAGAAATCGTGTCACTCATTTCAGTTTCAGGGGCAGGATGCCGCAATACCTTTCCATGCGGAGCTCCACCAGTTATCAGGGTTGTATCTGGGATAGCTTTAGTTATTTTAGTAGTAACAGCAGCATTTTAGTTTGTCACTGTGTGGGCCAATATCTCCCTTGGTGTATCCGCTTTGCTGTCCCCCTATTGGGAGCTATTAAGGCAATATCCCCCTCCTCATTGGCAGCCGGGCGGGGGGGAGTCTTCCACCTCCACATCCATCGCCAACCCTTCGCTTATGGCTGTGTCTCCTGTATCCCTTACATCTATAGTGGCTGGGGCATCTTGCGACATGTCAGTGATCTCGGCTGAGCTCACCTCTTTGTTCTTTTTTACCCTCGCTCCCTTCTCAGCATTTGAAAGCGCTGCTGCTGCCTCTGTCTGCGGCTCCTTTCCCAGCATCAGCATGTCAGCTATCGATGGTCCGGCTGGTCGATAATTCGCTGAGGTCCCACCTCTCCCCCTCCTCGGTGGATCCGACGTGAGTACCTACTGTGGGTCCCTGGGAGTCTGTGCCGAAACATTCAACCCCATCAGAGCCAGAGCTTCTCCCTGTAGTTTGCGGGCAGCTGCTCCCTTGGAGCCGACAGGATTCGCCACAGTCTTCGGGGCCATTCTCTCGTTGCTCCGAGAGTTCTCGCACGCCAGGTGAGTTAGATATTTACGCACGGCGCGTTTAATTATCCACGTACCAAACTTCACCCAAATCACCCAGAGACTGTTGTAGGAGCTCCGTTGTCCCACCATGGGGGAGGGAAATTTTTTTCAGCAACTGCTTACAGGTGAATCACAATCATCAGTGATCGTGCAGGGGTTTCAAATTGCCATCCGACCCAACGCGACCCAAGTGCTGCAATCGGCCTCCTAAGCAGCCGTCATCTTGCCTCTGGTACTCCTCTGGGTTGGCAGTTTCAAGGAAGTGTGATAGTTTTCTCAAGTAGCTCAGATGAAACATGGCCATTTTGGCCATCAAGTTGATGTGTTTGCGCATATTCAGGTTGCTGTCCAAGGTTATACCGAAAGATTTGGCAGAATCCACTATGGTCGATGTGCAGTTGAGTGCTGTGATCGAGTTAATCCATTCCTGGATGTCATTGGACTTATTAGGGTGGGAGATGAGGAGGAACTCAGTTTATTGGGCATTTAGTTTGAGCTGGTTATTGGCGAGCAATTGAACAGTCACTTTCAGGGCATCGTTCAGGTGGGTAATCTCCTCCAGAGAAGAGATTTTGATGTATATCTGGGTATCATCGGCATACATGTAGAAGGAGATGTAGGCCGAGTGAAGAATTTCAACTATGGGGTTCAAGGTAGAGATTGTAGAGGGTAGGGGGCAGAGTAGAGCCTTGAGGGACACCGTTTGATATCGGGGAGGAAGAAACTCTTGTTGAGGTTCTGGAGGAAGGAACCAAACCATTTAATGACAGTACCTCCTAGACCCATCCTGTGTTTGAGGTGTTCGAGAAGTTTCTCATGGTTGATGGTGTTGAATGCCGAAGAGAGGTCCAGAAGGATGAGTAGGCTGGTTTTGCCATGGTCAAGGGCTTGGAGAACATCATCAATGTGGTGAAGAATGGTAGTTTCAATGCTGTGTCCAGGCCTGAAACCAGATTAGAAATCGTCAAGCAGATTGATATTAGTGATATGTTGGCTGAGTTGTAGCTGCACACATTTCTCCAGCACTTTTGCAAGAAGAGAAATATTACAAATTGGTCTGAAGCTGTTCTGAGTGTTGTTTTTTAAAGATGGAGATGACTCACCCAGATTTCAGGGAGTCAGGTATGGACCCTTGAAGAAGGGAAGCGTTGATGATTGTAGTCCAAATGGAGCGATGAGTAGGGAGGTCACTGCCAAGCATTTGGCGGGGGGAGGGTCATTGCAGTGGGTATTTGGTTTTAAGGGGGATAGAATTTTCGAGATGGAAAGGTCATCATAAAGTTTGAAGTAGGACCAGTGAGCATTGTTCTTGGGTGTAGCCTGGGTGGGAAGAGGGGAGAGATGAGTCCGGTAAGAGGAGGAGGGAAGTTTGAATTGGCAATAAGTTTGAAACCTAGCTAGTTGACTTTGGTTGTAAAGAAGGAGAACTCATCACAGGTTATAAGTAATTTTGTAGTTTGCGAGGTCGGTTCTTGGCATTTTCCCGTTCTGATCAGAAAAACTCTATTTTGGATATGAAGATGTTCTTGTTGTAGGTATTTCTGGCCTGGCAGAGAAGTTTAAGTTGGGGGGCTGAGGTGTGCTGTCTCCAGTTTCTTTCTTTGAATCGGAGAGCTCTCCTTTCGCTATTGAGGGGTCTGCTTAACCAGAGTTTTTTGTCTTTGATTTGGGACCTTTTGAGCTTTAGTGGGGCCTAATCATCCATTATGATGGACATAGTCAAGTTGTAGTGCTCTGTAAGGTCATTGACCTTAGATAGAGTTGGGAGATGTAGGTCATTCTCGCAGCGAGCAGTCAGCTTCTCGAGGTCAAGGTTCTTACTGTTGCTGAGCCAACGTTTCGGTGGAAGAGGTGTGGCGCAGCAGGCGAGGTGGCCGACTCAGGACCACAGGGTTCACCGTTCGATTCTGGGCTCTGGCAGCAGGTTAGCCCAGCACCATGAGACTCTGGGTAATCGCTTGCTTAATATTCCCGATGGCCCCCAGCGCCAGGACACCTCTCCGGAGGTAGCTGTGTGCTTTACAAATGTTGGTATTTCATTTCATTTCACCGGTTGCCCATCTCTTTTCATGCGGCAGTCGGGTATTAGGAATGTGATGTCGTGGTGGTCTGACCAGTCACATGGATCAATTGAATTTAGCTTGACCGTCGATGCCTTGGCGATGATCCAATCCAATGTGGCACCTTTTGAGTGGGTTAGCAGGGTGCAGGCCTGGGTGAGTTATTGGTGAGAGAGGAAGGTTGATCTGGGAGTCATTGGGGTCATTCCAATGCAGATTAAAGTCACTGTGGAACATGTCATTTTAATGGGGGGAGACTTTAGCAGTAAGGATTTCCATGAGGAGATCAATGAATGTGTCATTCTTGCCTGGGGGTGGTAGAAGATGTGCAATTTGCATAGCTGAGTAGAGTTGTTACTAATGGATAGGGCAAGATATTCGAATGAGTCCGTGGGTGCTACATGGAGTTCTGTGACAAGGAGGTGCGAGCGGTAGACGCATGCTACTAGAGGGTCCTTAGGAGCCAACTACCCCTCCAGTTACCTACAGTAAGTCCCACACAACTAGATTGCTAAGAGGTTATTGGATGCCACACACCCTTTTCCCACCACTCTGAAAATGTATCTCCTGGTGCACTACTGATTGGGGATGAAGTCCACTTTAGTCCTGAGGCCCTCAGGAGGCAAGGGGACATCATCCCCCCACCAGCAGTGCACCGAGAGGTACACTTGCAGAGTGGTTGAAAAATGGGATTTGGCCTCTAATCACCTCTCAGCAATCCCACTGTGTGGGATTTACTGGTTGTAACAGGAGGTCTTGCTGGCTCCTAAGGACCCTCAGCAGCCAAGGGGACATCATCCCCTAACCAGCAGAACACCAGGAGGTGTGATTGCAGAGTGCTGCAGAAAGGAGACGAGGCCTCCGGCATCATGCCTGCACCATTTTCTTTTTTTTAATTATAAAGGTAGGAGGAGGTGTGGGCCCCTTTCCCTTGGCCATATTTGGCCCTGGTGACCCCAACCACGGGGCCAAGCATTTTAGAACAGGGAGGGGTCCATGCAGCCCCCTTCCTAGGGCGAATTATGACACCAGTGCCCTGCATTTCTTTATTATTTTTTAACAAGGAAGGGGGGCCAAGCTGCCCCCCTCCCGGGATGATTTTGGCCCCATAGACCCCATCCCAGAGGTTCTGTCTTTAATTATATATGTTTTTAAAAGGGGAGGGAGACAGTGGGGGTCCCGTCCCCAGGCTGATTGCAGCCCCAATCACTGCAACTGCCGGTGCCAGGCCTCGCTGTTAAGGACAGTAGGGTGAGTCTGAAGGCCCCCACAGTCCTTGACGGCTCCCCGCCTACTGCGGGAGCTGGCATTGCTTTGCAGTTTGTCTGTTTCCCTGCTTGCTTCACGGTGGGCAGGGAAACAGACATGTTCTAATTTTAGCAAGCAAGAGCATTTTCTGTCAAGATCCTCAAGCTCCTCAGGGTCGGGATGATGCTATAAGGGTTCCGCTTCCAGATCGTTCCGAACTCTGACTGTGATACACAGAATTCTAGTCAGATCAGGCAGGGTATAAAGGACGGAAGGGGGCTGCAGGGACAAAGGCTCTGTAAAACATAAGCAGAAAAAATTAACACACTCCACACATCAGTTCTGCTACTCTCATTTAGGTCTCACTAAACCATAATTACCTATAAGCTCAGAACCTTTGACACAGGACTCCTGCATAATTTGTAGGTCCTACCCAGAAATGAGGTACCAGCAAGGCTTCTTAAATGAACCAGAAACCATTGCAAACAGAAACATATGATGCTTTAAGAACTGCCCAGTTATATAAGTCACGTAAGTCTCCTAGAGAACACTCCATAAAGTAATTATTCCTCTTCCCAAGTCTCAGAGTGCCTTAGGCTCTTTCCAACAATCTGCTAAGTGTTTCCTTTCCTTTTGGGATTTAACACGCTGTACTTGCAGATAATTGTACTCCAAAGTTTATTGTTAGTAGCGCTCCTCCTCACGGGGGGATCAACACGCTTCCAAATCCAACAGTATATTGGCTTAGATACTCCTCCGTCCGGAGAAGCGATTCAGCAGGTTACAGTTCGGAACAACATGGAATGTATCTGAGGGCGTTTCCGTTCCTTCACGGAAGAACCCTCTTTGTGTTCAAAATGTCAAGTCAACGAGAGACAGAGCCGGCTCCGACTCCTCTCACCCTACCTGACCGTGAGGCTTTGTCGAGGTTGCCGGTTTCCTGCAGTGTGAATCCTCTCCCTTGCCACCGAAACTGCTTCCTCTGCATCGAACTCCTTGCGTCCCAAAAACTCTCGACGTGGCTGGGTACACTGAATTGCGCACGCGCGGAAGTGCGCGTTGCTTTGTTTTACACACTCCTCCACCGCTATGCCTCTTGGGACACATAGTATTAATCCCTCAGCAGGCGCAACCAGCTGAAAACTGACTGTAGGCCCCCCTACCTTGCACCTTCTATAACCCGGCTTCCTCAGAAACCTCTTGTAGAAGGAGCGAACCGCAAGCAGGCATGCACTTCACTTTTGGGCACCCAAGAATCTTCCTCTTCCGAATACCCCTTCCAGGAGATCAGAAACCACAAACGTCCCCGGCGATATTGCGAGTCGAGGATCCTCCTCACCTTATACTCCACTCCTTCAGATGTGAGGACCTGAGGAGGGGCTCTCCTTCTCGCGGGTCCAGCAGGCTTCAACAAGCTGCAGTGGAACACTGGATGTATACGCAGACTACCTGGCAGCCGGAGTCGGTATGCCACCGGGTTGATGTTCATGATCACTTCCTAAGGCCCGATAAAGCGAGGATGGAACACGCTCCTGAGCTTGAACCAAATGTTCTTGGTGGATAGCCATACCCGCTCACCCACCTTGTATTCGGGCCCTTCCACTCTCTTTCGATCCTCCCATTTCTTGTAGACCATCTTTACCCTGCACAGATGACCAGTAAGTTTCTTGTGAATTTGCAACAAAGCATCAATGCGGGCCTGGACCGTGGGTTGGTCTTTCACCACTGCCGGTACGTCCACCGGGAGGACCTTAGCAACATATCCGAAGTTAGCCATAAACCGCGAGATGCCGATGGAACTGTGTGCTGCATTGTTGTACGAGTTCTCCGCTAACCAAAGCAACGAAACCCAGGATTCTTGGGCATCCTCTGCGCCGTAACGCAAGTATTTCTTCAGAGTCTGGTTAAGCCTTTCTGTTTGCCCATCCGTTTGGGGTGAAACGATGTGGACACCGCTACCTCTATACGCAGGGCCTTGAACCAAGTTTTCCAAAAGCTAGCCAGAAACTGCGGGCCTCTGTCTGACACTATCACCGTGGGCAGTCCATGAAGATGGACTACTTCTCTCAACACCATTTGGGCCATCTGACCCGCTGTGGGTAGGTTCCTACAAGGCACAAAGTGACCCATCTTGGTCAGGCTGTTGACCACTGCCAGCACCGCCGACTTGTCCGCCTCCTTAGGTAGCCCCGTGATGAAGTTGAGACTGATGGTGTGCCACGGATAAGGAGGCTTGGGCATAGGCTTAAGTTTCCCCCTTGCTTTTGTGTGGTCCGCTTTTCCTCTTGCACAGGTCTCAAATTCCAGCACCCACTTTTTGGACAAGACTGTCATGGACTTGTTATGAACGAAGGGGAGTCCTTCTCTTACGGTTCTTCCCTCCACTTCTGCAGCCCATTTCTCCCATTTTTCCCTCGTTCTTTTTTTGCGTACCTCTTGCAGGAACACTTCCGCGGTTATCACGCAAATCACTTTCTCCGTTGGGATTATCGCCATCGGTGCATGGGCTTAATGATACTCCGTGCTTTCTTGTCTAGATAAGGCGTCTGCCTTGTGATTGTCTACTCCTGGCCGAAAAGTGATATGTAAATCATAATCCGCGAAGAAGAGAGTCCACCTCATCTGTCTCTGTGTGTGATGACGTGCTGACTGCATATTTTGTAGATTCCTGTGGTCGGTATACACTGTGACCTGATGACGGGCTCCCAACAGATACAGTCTCCATTCTTGAAAGGCCTTTTTTATGGATAAGAGTTCCTTCTCCGCTATGGTGTAATTACTTTCAGCGGTATCCAATTTCCTGGATAAATAAGCCACAGGGTGCAGCCTACCCGTCTCCTTATCGCTCTGTGAAAGAACTGCGCCAATTGCCATGTCTGATGCATCCGCCTCCACTATGAAAGGCGGGCGTCTCAGCACCGGGGCCGTGGTGAAAGCTCTTTTTAGCACTTCAAAAGCCCTGTCTGCCTCTGTGTCCCAGACAAAGAGTGTTCCTTTCCTCAATAGACGCGTGATGGGAACAGCCTTTAAAGAGAATACGCTGATAAAACGTCTGTAAAAGTTTGCGAATCCCAAGAAGCTTTGCACTTCCCTGATGTTTTTGGGTTTGGGCCAGTCTATCACTGATTGAACCTTGCGTTCTGACATGCATAACCCTTTAGGGCTGAGGTTCACCCCTAGAAATTCCACTTCAGTCACCCCGAACTCGCACTTACTCAGTTTGAGGTAAAGTGCATTTTTCTGAAGTCTACCTAACACCTCACACAAATGTTAATGATGCTCCGGGATGTTGTCTGAGTAGATAAGTATATCATCCAGATACACTATAATGAACCTATTTATGAACTCAGACAACACTTCATTCAAAAAGTACTGGAATGCCGCCGGGGCATTGCAGAGCCCGAACGGCATTACCAGGTACTCGTACAGCCCATATCTTGTCTTAAAAGCAGTCTTCCACTCGTCCCCTTGTCTAACCCTTACCAAATGGTAGGCTCCTCGCAGATCTAGTCTGGTGTAAATCACTGCCTCACGAACCTGATCTAAAAGGACGTTAATGAGGGGGAGCGGGTACCTGTTCCTGACTGTGTTTTTGTTCAGCATTCTGTAGCCACAGCAAACCCTCAATTCTCCATTGGCTTTCGAGATGAAGAACAAAGGTGAGGCCGCTGATGATCTGGATGAGCGGATGAATCCCAGCTTAACGTAATTGTCTAGATACACCCGAAGATGCACTGTTTCAGGCTCTGATAAAGCATATGCTCTACATGACCGAAGCACACTGTCATCGATTAAGTCGATTCGACAGTCGTATCTTCTATGAGGGGGAAGAGTCTCTGCCTTTGTTTTGTTAAAGAGACCCGCAAAAGCCTGATATTCTACAGGTAGACTGACTTCCTTTTCGACCAGCATCGCCACACACCATGCCGACGCCAGTGCGGTCGCAGGAGACTCCTCTGCCTTCAGACAGTGTACTCTACATGCCTCTGAAGAAAACCTCACCTCCATATCTGCCCAGTTCACCTCTGGATTGTGCTTACAAAACCAAGGCATCCCTAAGATAAGCTCATACTGAGGTGCATCGATGACGTTGAGCACTATATCCTCAGAATGTTGCTTCCCGTCCACCGATAGGACTAGACTCATTTCCTCTGTCTGTGAAGTGATCTTTCCTGATTTTAACAGCTTCCCGTCCTGTGCTACTATTCCTATGGACAACAGACAAACTAAACCACTGTCAATGAAGTTGCCAGTGGCCCCTGAATCCAACATGGCCAGTACCTGATGCACTTGTGACATCACCACCAGGCCTCCCTGTAGCACTATATGAGCCTCTGTGGCTGACAGAAGGTCAGACGCCAGAGAGGGTATCTTCATACCCACCTTCTCATCCTTGCTTTCATACTCAGAAAGACCTCCATATGCCCATATTTTGGGGCCCGCTGCTCTTTTTGGTCTTTAAGGAAGGGTTTTGTGTCTTCGGTTTCATAGGACATTCATGCACATAGTGGCCTCTTTTTCCACAATACTTACATAAACCCTGGGAGCGACGTGTCTCTCTTTCTGTACGTGATAACGGAGCCCGTATACTGCCCCTATCTCCATTGGTCCCCCTCCTGCCTCTTCTTGCAAGGCCTCCTTTTTTGGTCCCTTCTCTCCACCTCTGTCATGTATGCGCCCATCCAGACGCAATGACAGACTGACCAAATCAGCACACGTGTGGGGTTGAGGTTCTATCCTGGCTATCACATCCTTAAGCTCTCCACACAGGCCTTGGTAAAAAGCGACAGGTGTTGTTCCTCAGGCCAGGCCGCTTCCGCTCCTAACCTGTTGAAGTTGGTGAGGTATGTGACTAGATCTCCTCATCCCTGTCTAAATGAAAGAAACTCTTTGTCAGCACTGAAGGAGGTTGTTCTCCTGTCAAACACCCCTTCAAACGCACTTCTGAAAGCGTCCCAGTCAGAAAGCACTGCGTCATTGTTGCGCACTAAGGGAACTGCAAAATTGGCTGCATCTCCGCTGAGATAGGAAATGGCAAAAGCCACTCTTGAATGATTAGTTAGAAACAAAGAGGGTCGACAGGAGAAATGCAGCAAGATCTGCGTAAGGAACACCTGAACCTTATGGGGGTCTCCCATATACCTCTCAGGGGTGGCCAGGGCTATAGGAGGGGCTACCGTGACCTGTATCGGTGGTACTGCTGCTGTGTTAGCATCAAAGGGATTCCTATTGGTCCTGTCCACCCTTTCCCGTAATGCCGCTGTTTCTAAACGCGAAGTGGCTAGTTCTTGTTGTAATGCCTCTAATATATGCACTACATCCTCAAGCGTCATCATTATAGCCACCGGCCTGACCAGGAGGAGCACGCCTTCTTGGGTGCGCAATTCTGTCAAGATCCTCAAGCTCCTCAGGGTCAGGATGATGCTATAAGGGGTCCGCTTCCAGATCGTTCCGAACTCTGACTGTGATACACAGAGTTCTAGTCAGATCAGGCAGGGGATAAAGGACGGAAGGGGGCTGCAGGGACAAAGGCTCTGTAAAACATAAGCAGACAACATTAACACACTTCACACATCAGTTCTGCTACTCTAATTTAGGTCCCACTAAGCCATAATTACCTATAGGCTCAGAACCTTTGATGCTCAGAACCTTTGACAAAGAACTCCTGCCTAATTCGTAGGTCCTCCCCAGAAATGAGGTACCAGCAAGGCTTCTTAAATGAACCAGAAACCAATGAAAACAGAAACATATGATGCTTTAAGAACAGCCCAGTTATATGAGTCACGTAAGTCTCGTAAAGAACACTCCATAAAGTAATTATCCCTCTTCCCAAGTCTCAGAGTGCATTAGGTTCTTTCCAACAATCTGCTCAGCGTTTCCCTTCCCTTCGGGATTTAACACGCTGTACTTGCAGATAAATGTACTCCAAAGTTTATTGTTAGGAGCGCTCCTCCTCACGGGAGGATCAACACGCTTCCAAATCCAACAGTATATTGCCTTAGATACTCCTCCGTCCGGAGAAGCGATTCAGCAGGTTAAAGATTGGAACAACACGGAATATATCTGAGGGCGTTTCCGTTCCTTCACGGAATAACCCTCTTTGTGTTCAAAATGTCAAGTCGACGAGAGACAGAGCCGGCTCCGACTCCTCTCGCCCTACCTGACCATGAGGCTTTGTTGAGGTTGCCGGTTTCCTGCAGGGTGAATCCTCTCCCTTACCACCGAAACGGCTTTCTCAGCATCCAACTCCTCGCATCCCGAAAACTCCTGACACGGCTGGGCACACTGAATTGCGCACGGGCGGAAGTGCGCGTCGCTTCGTTTTAAACACTCCCCCACCGCTATGCCTCTTGGGACATATAGTATTAATCCCTCGGCAGGCGCAACCAGCTAGAACCTGACATTTTCCTCTCTTGCTGGCTGAAAGTGGAGCACAGTTTGCTATAGTCAACTTCAATGTTCTGGGAGTGGGCACCCTGGGACATTGCTGGAGCCATCACTGGGGGTGGTGGTCCACCTCCTTTGGTAAGTAAGCCCCAGGGAGGTGGTGGTCCCTGGGGCTGCTGGGGCCAAGCAGCCACCATATTTCCTTTAAAAGACTTTCCCTGGGGAGGTTGTGGTCCCATGGGCTTATGCATTAATATTTTATTATATCCCTGGGGAGTTGTCAGTCCCCAGGGCATAAGGAGGCCATGCAGCCCTGTATTTATTTTTAAAGGCTTTCACTGGGGAGGTGGTGGTCCTAAGGGCTGCATGGGAGGAAAAGCCCCTCACGCATGATTATGTGATTTAGACCTGGAGAGGCAGTAGTTTCGTGGGCCGGGGGTTCCTCGAGGCCTCCCATATTGTTGTAATTATCCCTGGGAAGATAGTGGTCCCCCAGGCAAAGGGATGAGAAAGGCCCCCAAATGATTATAATTAGCCCCAGGGAAATGGCAGTCCAGGGGCTGTAGGCAGACAGTCCTTGGGATTTTGATAAACTGTAGGAGGGGGCCCTTGTATGCCCCCTCCTCTATTTAGAACATGTCTCTAAGACCTGCCCACCCGGGATTATTTAAAAATAACTGCAGAAGCCCACACATGCCTTAAATTCGCAAATATTGTGATTTTGCGACAAAGTTACACGTTTTTTAATGCTTTATGCAGTGGTGGGGTCAAAGGGGGACCCCAAGACCATGGTTTGGGGGTCAGGGTATTCTGACTCTGCCCCGTTTTCTTTCACTTTTTTATGAGGACTCTGTGAAGCCAAGTCCCAAGATGGCTGCCAATACTTCCTGGTTGAAGTGTTACCAGCCAATCAGAGCAGTGTATTTCCCTGCACAAGCTCGTCTTTTTTCGTGACGATTCATGACCAAAGATTTCACAAAAACTACTGAACGGATTTGCACCAAATAATAAAAAGTACAATCTGCATGAAAACACCTATCCTTCTGCCAAATTTGGTATAATTCCATTCAGTTGTTTGGGCTAAAGATGTGGTAACAAGTTCCTACCGGAATGAACAATGCAAATGTACATTTTACTCATCCCCGCTCCATAACAATCCCCAAAATGTTCTATGTAAAACACGAATTAATGGAGCACTTTTTTGGGAAAAGTTTGTGAAGATTAAATAAATGGCCCTAAAGATATGAGCAAGTGAAAAAATACTTTTGTATGTAAACATTGTCCTAACTATAACTCCGTACTGGTGATTGCCAGTAGGTTATTGATATGTCACAGCTGTGAAAATACATTAGGCCGAAGGGAGCTGAGCTAACTATAACTCATGACCTGACAATTCACTGCTTATGACATCTCATATGACATCACTGATGACTTCATCCAGTGACTGTTAGTGTTTTTCAAAGTTTATGAGTGTACAATATATATCAAGGTGTATTGGTGAAGCTGTGGGTGTGTGAGCGCCTATATTTATGATTCGGTGGGTGCCTGACTGGCTGTATAAGTGAGTGATTAGGTATATCCGTGAATGTATAGCTGAAAGACTGGTTGTGTGAATATCTCTATCAGTCTGGCAGTTGGTTTCTAAGTGTATGTATGTCTGTATGTGGTGTGAGGGGGTAGTGAGTGAGTATGTGAGTGGCTGTATGGGTGAGTGATTGGTTGTCTAATTACCTGTATGGATGTCTTAGTGTCTGTTTTGGTAGGTGTTGGGATGTGTGACTGCCTGTATGGATCAATGAGTAAGTGAGTCAGTGGCTGCATGGGTGAGTGAGTATATGTGTGAGTGGTGGTATTGGTGAGTGAATGTGTGTATGGCTGTATGGATCAGTGGATGTAATAAGTAAAAGTATATAGCTAGGTGATTATTCAAAACAACAACATTTCTATATCTCTCTAGGAACAAACAAACTCCCCCTCTCTAACACATATACAAACAGTGATAGATCTAGAAACACATATTTATTTTATTATTATATATATAATTCATGATCAAAAATACTTTTTAATTCATAAACATTTGTCTTTTTAAATTCATTGATTTCGTATGAAACATTAGACAAAATACAATCCATAAATATATACGACAGACTTGAAGATGATGGAGGCAGTGCGGCGGGTGTAAACTCATCGGGTAGCCGTCTATTGCACTGAAATAAAGTATCTCGTACTGGATACTAGATGCCCTCAACAGAAAGATAAAACTTCATATTCATCCCAGCTCAATGCTGCGAAATGTAAAACACTCAACATTCGACAATATCAATATAGTACTGCATAAGTCACAGCTTCAAAGGTAGTATACTGATTGTTATTGTTTATCGGGACGTGGGGAATTCAAATACTGCAAAAATCAATGTTCAACTATTAATACAATGGATTAACATATTTCGAAATATGATGAGTTGTAGCACTGAAAAACGATGTAATGATAAGAGAGACTTTCGGCTGGGCTATGTTGCGAAAGGTGCCTTCCCCTTACAAATAGATGTCCATACATGCATCCCATATTCCACAGTGGATGTGTCAGAGGTATATGGTGAGTAACTGGATATGTGAAACTGGTAAAGGTGAGTGATGGGGTATATGAGTGACTAAATGGGTGAGTGAGTGAATGTCAGAGTGGCTGAATGAATGAGTGTATGCTTGAGTCATTTACTGTGTACTTAATTGAGTATGTGTTAGTATCTGTATGAGTAAGTAAATGGGTGTATGTGACTGTATGGGTGAGTAAGTGGCTGTGTGATTAATCATATGGGTGAGTGAGCCGTGTGTGAGTAGGTGACTGACTCAGTCTGTGAGTGGCTTTATCGGTATATGAGTGGATATGTAAGTAGATGTAATAGTGAGTGAGTGGGTGTATGAGTGGCGGTTGTGGTCAGTAAGTGGATATATGTGTATATCCACAAATAATATTAATAATAATAAAGATACTTGTATAGCGCACAGCTGCCCCAGATGGGGTGAACCGGCGCTAGTACGGGCAGAAGTAGAGAAAGTGGTCAGTATACCTTTAGTCATTACGTCTAAAGAGCCAGGTTTTCAATGCCTTTCTAAATTCCTGTTAAGATTGCAATGCGCGTAATTGAAGAGTGAATCAGTGAGTGGGTATGTAAGTACTGGTACGGGTCTGTGAATGGGTTTGTGAATGGTTGTGTAGGAGTGGGAGTGGGTGTATGAAAGGATCCATGGGGGTGTGTGAGTGCATTTGTGATTTTGCGGATGAAGTTATTAGTGATGTCATTTGAGATGTTACCAGTGATGTATTGTGAGATGTGATATGTGAGGTCATAAGCAGTGCATTGATTTATAGTTATAGTTAATTGTAGTTCGGGTAACTACAGCTGCTTAGTTTCACTAGTTTTGTATGGGTGAAATATTAGCCTAACTATAATGTCCCAGTAAACTTTGTTTTTTTAGTAAATTTCTAAGGTTTTTCAAAATCAAATTTCTAACTATAGCATACCTGTAAACTTTGGTTTTAAAAGTACATTTCTAGGATTTTTTAACTAGTAGTTGAGTAAGCAGAGTGGTGGGGAAAGAGGGTAGCGACTCTGACTAGCTTTCAGGAATCATGCCGTGTCAGACTTACTAGAGGTAACAGTAGGGCTTCTGGGCTCCCAAGAACTTTCAGCATCCAAGAGGACTTCATTCCCCAACCAGCACTGCACCAGGAGGCACA
The DNA here is from genome assembly GCF_964263255.1 of Lissotriton vulgaris. NCBI lineage: Eukaryota > Metazoa > Chordata > Amphibia > Caudata > Salamandridae > Lissotriton > Lissotriton vulgaris. The sequence continues at coordinate 47,878,290 of NC_141690.1, forward strand.
TTTACACAGTGTTAGAAAAAAGAGGGAGTTGCTACTGATGACATTTCAGTAATTCTGCTGTATGGGACTTACTGGAGGTAACAGGAGAGCTTGTTACCCTTGAGGACATTCTAGAGCCAAGTGGAATTCATCCCCCAATCATCAGTATACCAGGAAGCATGTTTGCAAATTGGTGGAGAAAGGGGGCATGGCCTCTGAAACCTGTCAGAAACTGTGCTCTGTGGGACTTAGTGGAGGTAACAGGAGGTTTTATTGTCCCCCAAGGACACTAAGCATCCAAGGGGACTTCATCCCCAACCATCAGTGCACAAGCAGGCATGTTGGCACAGTGGTAGAGAAAGGGGGCATGGCATCTGAAGTCCCCTCACAATCACATTCTGTGGGACTTACTTGAGGTAGCAGGAGGGCTTGTTGTTAATAAGGACCCTCAGTATACAAGGGGACTTCATTCCCCAACCAGCTCTGTACCATGAGGCACGTTTGCAGAGTGTTGGGGGAAGGGGGCTGATGACTTGCTAGTCTTTTTATTTAATGTGTTGGGAGGGGGACCGTTTGGTCCTTCTTATCTGGCACAATTCTGGCCCCAAGGACTTCATCCCCACATGGCCAGGCAAATTTTTCAACCGAGTCCCAAGATGGCTTGCAACATTTCCTGGTTGAAGTGTTGGTATCCAATCAAATTGGATTCAGGAGTCAGTTGGGGTCCCAGACATCTATATTATTTAAGCTAATATACTCAGAAACTACTAAACGGATTCACACCAAATCACAAAAGCACGCTTTCTGGATAGATATCTAGCATCCTGCCAAATTTGGTGTAATTCCGTTGAGTGCTTCGGGCTATACTCGTGTTCAAACATAAAAAAAATCCCCATTGACATACCATGGGGAAATGCATTTTGCAACCCCCCTTTTTTCTTGGCACAAGCTTGACAGATTACCCTGAAACTTTCAACCCCCCAGCTGAACCAAAAATAAGAAGTTTGTGAAAATGTTGTGAATATTCATCAAGCGGCGCCTAACTGTAACTATCTACTGGCTATCATGCCCCATGGCCCAAAAAAGCATATAAAAAACTTTTCAGCAGGGTCTGTGGATCATTCATTATCGGCTCATGGTGGCCCAGATATCGGTGGCATTTTGCCAAAAAGGAGGGGGGGCTCAGGGGCGTCCCTCCTGGGGCTTATTATGCCTCAGGGACCACTACCTTCCTTGGTATTATTATGGAAGAGGACAGACCGCCACCTCCCCTGGGGTTTATATCTTTTTTAATTGGGAGGCCTCCCACACCCCCCCCACAGCCCTTAGGACTGCCTCTTTCACAGGGCTTTTGTTAGAATGAGTGCAGGGAGCTGCGTGCCCTGGGGACAATCACCTTCCTTTGGTAATCCGAATAGAGGAGGGTTGCCATGCTGACCACCCTCCTGGAGGGTTGTACGACGGTAGATCGCATGCAACTACCTTGCATGTCTTTTTACACACATTTGTTAGTGCATATTTTTACTGCAAACATGCATTTAAAATGCACACCAATACTGCACATTGTTTTTGTATTTAAAACAATGTATTTAGACCCCCACGCCCTCCCAACTTACCCTAAATGTGTTGTATTGCCATTTGTTTTAAAGGCATATTCGCAGTAAAAATATCCACACTAAAAAATGCGCTGTAAAGGCTTAACGAGGTAAAAACCTTGTTGTAAAGGCTGTTTCCCCTCCCGGAATCTTATATGGCCCTGGGTACAGCCACCTGCCAGGGCCGGCTCCAGCAATGTCCCGGGGAGTCCACCACTGGACATTGCAGTTTGCTTTGGCTTAGCGCGAGCACCACTTCCGCCAAGCCATGCAAAACTCTGGTCTGCTTCCAGTAAGTGAGAGCAGAAAATGCTCTTGCTTGCTCGAAGCAAAGCAGAATTGCTTTTGGACAGAGGAAGCTGCACGTTAGCAGCTCCCTCCTTGAAAAGCAATGCCAGCTCCTGCAGGATGCAGGGAGCAGACAGGGACGGCAGGGGCATTCAGGTTATTCCACAGTACCCAACTTGAAAAACCAGGGCACCCAGTACAAAGACCAGGTCCGTAAGCATTGGGTCCTCAGGCCCAAATCAGCATGGGAGGAGTGCAGCTTGAACCCCAACCTTTTAAAAAAAACTTTTAAAAAGGGGTAGGCCCCAGACAATGGGTTTCCTGGGGCCGAAATTGGGCCTTTGGGGGCCATGTGGCCACCCTGCCATTATTTTTAAAATAATAAAATAAATATAATGGCCAGGCATGGGAATGTGGTCCCGGGGCCAAAATCTGCCTTGGGAGGGGGACTGTGATGGCCCTCTCAACCGTTGAAAAAAGCCCTGGCTCATTGGAACGGGATCCCAAGGGAAGAAAATTGCCCAGAAAAGGGGTACATGCAGCCCCCCTCTTTTACATTTTTGGAGAAAAGCCTCCAGCCACTCATCGAAGGCCAAGCCCCCTTCACCACCACTCTGAAAATGCACCTCCTGGCACACTGCTGGTTGAGGGATGCTAAGGGTCCTTGTGGTCAAGGAACATCTTCTGTTACATCCAGTAAGTCCCAGGCAGCTGGATTAATGAAAGGACTTGGAGGTCATGCCCCCTTTCTCGACCACTCTGCAAATGCACCTCCTGGCATGCTGCTGGTTGGGTATCTAAATCCACTTTACTCCCAGTCCTAGTGGGCCTCAGGACTAAAGTTGACTTCTTCTCCCTATCAGTAATACTCCACAAGTGGTGGAGAGAGGGGGTATGGCATCCAACAACCTCTTAGTAATCCAGCCGTGTGGGACTTACTGTAGGTAACTTGAGGGGTAGTTGGCTCCTAAGGATCCTCAGGAGCCAAGGGGTCTTAATCCCCCAATGAGTAGCATGCATCTACTGCTCGCACCTCCTCCAGTAAGCTGTGTGGTACTTACTGGAGGTAACAGGAGGCTACATGACCCCCAATAACCCTCAAGATCCAAGGGGACTTCATCACCCAACTACTTCTGCGTCAGTAGGTACATTTGCAGAGTACTAGTAGTGCAGTAGGAGATATATTTTTGGAGTGGATGAGAAAGGGAGCGTGGCCTCTAACAACATCTCAGCAATCCTACTGTGTGGGACTAACTGGAAAGAACAGGAGGAGTAGTTGGCCCCCAAGGACATCCTCAGGGCCCAAATACCCCTCCTTATTTAACTCTAGGAAATCCCTCACAGCGGCATTGCTAAGAGGTCTTCAGAGGGCACGCCCCATTTCTCCAATGCTTTGTAAACCTGGCTGTTGGCGCACCACTGGTTAGAGCATGAAGTCCCCTTTACAACTGAGGTACCTTGGGGGCCAAGAAGCACTTTTAAAGTCGCCTGTAAGTCCTACACAGTGGGATTCCTGAGAGCTGGTTGAAGACCCATCCCCCTTTCTCCACTACTCTGCAGAGGCCATTAGTACTTAAAAGCTAGAGAAATTCACTGAAAAAGACAACGGTTCCAGGGAGGTTATATTTATGAATTAGCATTTAACAAACCTTTGAAGTTCACTGAAAAAAACAAAGGCTACAGGTGTGTTAAAGTTAGGAAATGGAATAAAAAAAACAAAGAAATTGACTGAAAAAACGAAGGTTACAGGGACGTTATAGTTAGGCTCAGGTTTCACTCGAACAAAACCAGTGAAATTTAGCAATTATGGTAAGCTGTGCTAACTATATCTCACCCCCGCAATGCACTGCTCATGAACTCACATACTACTTCAATCGTGACATGGGCAGTAATACACAGCTCATGAGACCACCGATGACATCTCAAATGGAATTTCAATTAATTTCTAAGTTTTTTTTTAAAATTCCATTTCATAACTGTAAAGCCCCTGATTCCTTTGTATTTTTCAGGGTATTTCTATTTATAGTTTTTATAAAGCACTCTGTCACCAATTGGTATCCCGGAGCTGCCGAACCCGGTAAGAGGTAGTGCATGAGAAAAATAAGCGATCGCACAACAGAACAATATGCGGTGTTACAGGGAATGGATGACTCAGTATAGTTACGCGAGAAACAGTGAGGTATTGAGTACTTTCCTAAACTTTAACAAGTAAGTCATAGCTCTTATAGAGGAAGGAAGAGAGATCCAGATTTTAGAAGCCCGGACCATAATTGTTCTACCACCTTGCCTACATTTCCAGAACTTAGGCTCACAAAACAAGTTAGCGGATGCAGAACAAAGAGATCTGTTAGGAACATATCTACTCAACCTCTTTTGCAAAGGTACATTGAATAGCCCATGAAAGGCTTTGAAGGCCAGGCACAGAGACTTAAACTGGATTCTCTTCTTAAGTGGCAGCCAGTGATGCTCCTTTAGCACCAGTGATGCAGAGGTTCTCCAAGATCTGTTCAACGCTAGTTTGGTGGCTACAATCTGCACCCTTGACAGGTAGCAAGAGATAATCAGATGTGTCCAATAGAAGAGAATTGCAATAGTCTAAGTGAATAAGAACCACACTACGGATGATCAAGGCTCTAGAAGAGGATGGGTGCAACTATAGGATTTTGCAAAGAGTTTTCAGGAGTGCTTTATTTACATGGCTTTCCATGCTAAGTTTATTATCAAAGGTGACTCTCAGGTTCTGAACTGTGCTGACACTAGCAACAGGACCCTTGAACAATATAGGTGAGATATTGGAGGAAAGAGCCTCAGGACTTATGTGAGTCTTATAGACGTTAAATAAGATTGGGCTGATGGCAGAGCCCTGTGGTATTCCCTGATTCCCTTGACCTGGGAGCGATAAGGGGGAAGAACCACTGCTTGATTTCTATTCTGGAGGAATGAATGGAACCATTGCAAAGCAGTTCCACATACTAAAATAGGCTCCAGTTGAGCTAAAAGGACGTCATTGAAACAGTGTCAAAAGCGGCCTAGAGGTCTTATGGAATCTGTGCCACTGAATGCCCTTCGTTGACTCACATTCTTAGCTCGTTTATAGCCTTTATCAAAACTGATTTAGTGCAATGTCCAGGCCTAAATCCAAACTGTTCCACCTCCAATTAGTTACTGTTTTCAAAATAATGAATGAGGAGCCTGCTGACATCGCGTTCCACAATTTTTGCCGGAAAGGGCAAAAGTGAAATGGGTTCTGTAGTTTCTCATAACACCTGGATCAAGAGATGAATTTTTCAAAATAGGCATAACTATGGCATTTTTTCAATGAAAGTGGCACTGTTCCTGATTGCAGGGAATAATTGCAAATTGACTGTAACACAGGAAACAAGGTTTCTGCATGTTCCTTCCAGATTCTAACTGGAAGGACATCCAGGGATGAGCCAGATGTGTTAGCCTTGGGTATACAGTAAAACCTTTCATCAAAGCCATATAGCTTGCCTGTCACTGGTTGGGACACCATGTTGGATGAATTTACATCTAAACTGTTCATCTGATCTTTTATGGCAGCCTTTGCTGAAATAGAGGAATGTATGCCTCCTAAGATTGTAGTTATACTATCCTCAAAATACTTTGCCAGGTTAATATAAAGGCCTTGTGAAGGTATAATAGCTTGGCTCAAACATGCAGGGTTAGCCATTTCCCTCATAATATCAAACACCTTCTTGGTGCTATTTGGGGCAGGTAGAATGGCTTTAGCATAAAGGTCCACTTTGGCCTTTCAATAATGCCTAACTTATAATCATACAGAGCTTCCTTAAGAGGAATTGTGTCCTCTTCCTATAAGCAGTGTGCCATTTCCTTTCAAGTTTTTTGCATTACTTTTTGATCGTCCTCAGTTGATCATTGAACTAGGGGGTTGACATTATAGGATCAGATTTTATTTCCTTTAAAGGAATGTGCCGGTCTAAGATCTCAGAGATACAACTTTCTAAAAAGGAGAACTTGTCTTCCTCAGAATACCCTGTATCCTCACTCAGAAAGTGAAGCAATATTCTGAAAACAGGGCCCCTTCAGTCTAATCCAGGCTCTGCCAAAACGTTTTCTGACCTGATATCCTTTAGCTTTGTGAGCCTTTCTGCATAGAAGTGAAAATGCCACCAAAGAGTGGTCAGTCCAGCAGCAAGGTGTACTAATATAATATGGCCTCTCTCATGGGCTGGAGATGATCCAAACTAAAAGAACTACACAAACCCAACAAGTCTCCCAAAGCTGGAGTAGGATGTGTCCACCCAGAAATTAGAATCACTCTATATAACAAAATTAGAATGAGTTAGTGATATTGCTGAATATATCTAGAGGGGACAGAAGGTATGAGCAGGAAGGCTCAGGAGGTTGGTAGCATAACATTCCAGAACAGAGACAGCTTTCCCCATCCCTAAGAGAGAATCCTAATAGGTCAGGCCCAGCCAGGTCACCAAGATTAAGTGGGACAAAGTTTCACTTCTCTTTGAAAATAATTCCCAAACCTTCCCGTCCTATCCTTTTGCAGTTTATGGAACATTTTATACCCCCTTGGACAAGCAAAACCCAAATCAATCAGCATATCAGGAGAAGTCCAAGTTTTCATCAAATGTAAATTGTAATGTAAATTGATACTTGTATAGCGAACTACTCACCGCAAGGGTCTCAAGGCGTTTGTACGAATACCGCTGGGGAACCCAACCTGGCTTTCCCTGTGAGGCATCCACTCCTGGGTACCCCCAAGGTGGAGGCCAGGCATCCTTACCGTTGTGGGGGCTCGTTGTGGAGATTCAGCAAGCTATTGCCCAGAGTTGCAGAGTGGGACTCCATGACTGGAATAGGCACCGAGGCGAGAATTATCAGGTCCGTGGAATTTTGAGCCCAAGACCCACCGAGGCGGGGAATTGAACCCTGGGCCCGGGCTAGACCTCTGCATCAGGGTCTGCCATCCCTGATGACATCATCCTTGTGAAAGAGTGGCAGACCTCCTCTCCGCGTAATATAACCTTTGATACACCCATTCAAAAATAGAAACTAAAAATTTCAAAAATACTGAGCTACCGATACCACTTACCAACAAGCTATTCAGTAATTTCACCATCTACATACACATCCACTCATTCACCAACAGTTCTATATAGCCACTTATACATGTATTCACTCATATGTACTCATACTCTTATACATCCTGTTACACATCGACACTCATCCATAGACTTACTCACACACATACTCACACATGCAAATACACTATGAAACATCAATTTATTTGCATATACAGCATATACACACAGCACTACACTTACTTTTACAGATGCCCGCTAACAGTGGACAACAATCCCCATTATTTCAAAGTAAATAACTCCAGTTTCCAGTAAACTGAACATTGTTATGATAGCAGGTTGGACTACCTTTCAAAACTCAGTCCAAATTAGGCGCATCTTGTTTACAAGAGCAATGCAATTGTATGTGTCTACAAATTAAGGAGTGATCTGGTACTATTGTGCAATCCTCGCCATTCACATAGACTTCTTTGACCTCCCTCAGGCACCTATATGTAAATGGTAATAACCAAGCTTCATGGACATAAGTGCTGCCTAAACATCAATATCTGCCTATAGCATAGTATTTCATGCAAACCTCAAACTTAAACAGGTTAAAAAATAACGTTATGATACTGTGGATAGGTCACACACCTGAATTGGATCTCCAATGACTGACAGCTTCTAACAATTCTCATAACGCACCCTGTGCTCTGATTTGACAGTGAGGGAGTGATCGCACCATAGTTTGTACTGCTAATCATTCTCAGCATACACTACGAATACGGTTTGACGTTACGCGTCACATCAAAGCTTCCGTCTGACGTCATGTACGGCGCCCCGTACGCGAAACACGCAAATGTTTTTAATTGTTTAAAAACATATATTTATGTATTTAATGAACATACTAACAAAAGACTTAATCTAGGATATTATGAAATCATTTTTTTTAACTTTTAAAAATCCTATATTACTTCTATATTGTATGACTGGAGTTGCGTGGCCCTCCGCCTGCTGCCCTACACTTCACCACACCCAGACCCGGTTCATGAGCACGCGTGATCGTCACCACAAAACCATTACCACGCATATCGCTTTACCACACATGCTTTTACAACTAGTATGTATTTAACACACATAATAAACGCATAAGCTTAATACATTTTTTTTCTTGACGAACATGCGTTGGCTTACGTCCTTCAAATTAGTTTCTAGGTATACGTGTGACCAAGTCTGATAAAATCGGAGGCCATGGACAAACACCGTGGTATCTGCAGCAGGAAATCTCTTCGATCACAGAGAAAATATGAGCAGGGTAAAATGAAAGTAACAGGTATAATAAAAATAATGGAGGAAAACTACTAAAATGGCGGTTGAACGGAGTATGTAATCAACGTTTGGCGCCTCGACACTACATTTCAAATAAATATACATACAATATATTTATTAATATATTACAAAAGTATCGCACCGGATGACAACCACGACCCGGGAAAAGAAAGCAGCAAATTTAATACCTAAAATCAGGAGAGGTTTACTTGGAGAACTTGAAGAAAAAGAAAAAAAGTGCACTTGCAAACAAGGTTGCGCATGCGTAGAAAGTACAACCGATGCAGAAAAAAACCCAGAAAGTTTTACATACTGTCATACAAATATGGCTCTAAAAATTGCCCCCGAAATTTGCCACCCGAGAGCTAATGAATAAAACAGACTTCTAATTTTTTTTCCCTTTTCCACCGCGTACAAGTACCATACGCCGCGATTTTTTATTTAAAAAAAAATAAAGAATTGACCCTAAAAATCCATGTATGACCCCCTGAGCAAGCCTATAGGGTCAGAATGTTTCTACCCTGCCCCTTTCCTTATTTCTCAACTTTGTTAAATTAATAAAACACATTTTGTTCTGTGCCCTGCATCGCATTTTGCGATGCAGTGCGTGCCACGAAATTCGTTTTATTAATTAAATTGTTTACTTAACTGCAATCATCCAGATTACGTTGTTTATCAACCCCGACCCTTCCTCTCCCCTGCCTCGCCTGCCTGTCCCACCGCAACTCCCTCCACGGGCCAAGGCTGTCGTAACGTCACATAGAAAAAGGAAAGCCACTTTTACACTACCAGGAAAACACAACAGTATATGGCCCACATTTCCATTGTAGTGATTTCTTAGTTGCAGGTCTAGTTGTCAGATCGACACACACACTCCCTCATGGCTGGTATACACCCACACCACACCCATTCAGCGCATCCGTCACTACACACGTGACCCTGTCTATAAAAAAGACGGAGCGCACGTGTTGTATGCCATTTTAGAGTTGTTGCCAAAGCACCGAACAAGAGGCCCACTACTACATGCGTCATGCGTAGCCTATTTGGTCACTGAGTTAGTGGTGCCCGAAGCACTGAGCGGGTGAGGAACCTGCGATGATGATGATGGGAGCACGAGTATATTGTTAGCCATACAGATATCAAGACTCAGCACCCTATATGAGACTTCTATGTTGGAGATCGTGACTACATCATGAAGAAAGTGTCGTTTCCACAAAAAGTGAGCAGTGAGACTTGAGTACGCTTCATAAAGAGTCAAAGGGTTATAGCTGACTACATACAAAAATGCGACTTAATATTTTAGACAAACGCACTTTTATATAATGTATTAATTTACATGTTTAATTTTTTTCCCAATAGCAGTAACGTTTTTATAATCGCTGAAATGTACGGAATATATTCACAATACAAACAGGAACATATTATCAAAGACCGCTGTTAAAATTATCGCTGTTTTATCAGCAGGAAGTGCCCCGAAAATGGCGAGAATGGACTTGATCATATGGCCTTGTTATTTCCCATAGAAGCCCATGTTAACACCAGAGCATGGGCTTCTATGCAAATTAACAAGGACGTATTATCAAGCCCATTATCGCCGTTTTATCTGCACTTTCATGCCGATAAAACGGTGATAAATTTATCACTGGTCCTTGATAATATGCCCCCTGATTCGTAGAAATATGACAATGAACGACTATAAAAGCGCAATGTTATCTAACTGCAAGTTAATATAGCAACAATTACAAATCATAACATCTTTCTTTTAATTTCTTTTAGATGTACGACTTCACAATGGATTATGTAACAAGGTCGACGGCAATAGCACTAGGTGAGCAAAGAACCTTGTTTCTAAAACAACAAAAAGTTATCTGTAAAAGGAGACAATCTATAGTAGGCAGCAGGCCCGCAAATCACAAATTGGCCTAACGAGGCTTCAGCTAGGATGACATACCTTCCTGCACCCACACACAGTCGTACCCGAGTACGTCACAAGTCTTTTAAAGACATTTTGCTTGTTAATTAGGCTTACAGCCCCTGCAGCTCCACTCTTCTTTTTCCTTGAACTTAAACCCCACCCCCGAATATTTTGACTGTGGTTGCGCCTCTGCCTTCTGGTACCCCCCCCCTGTCATCTCTGTCTCCCATGTTTTAATGTCCTTTTTTCTCTTTCTTACTCTCTCACATTGTTTCTCTTTATTTTTAAAGTTGTGGACGCTACTATCTCCACTCTGCTGTATACAACCTTATCTGAATTGAAGTAGTTAACTGTCTTGATTTCAGTGAAGGCTTCTTCCACACGTAGAGACCCATGTTTCAATCCCCCCCATGGCACTAGGTGACAATGAATTTTGGGGCATATTATCAAGGACCAGTGTTAACATTATCGCCGTTTTATCAGCAGGAAACTGCTGATAAAACGGCGATAATGTGCTTGATAATACGCCCTTGTTAATTCCAATAGAAGACTATGTTAACACAAGATCATGGGCTTCTATGGGAATTAACAAGGGTGTATTATCAAGCCCATTATCGCCATTTTATCGGCTGGTTGCTGCCAATAAAACGGCGATAATTCTATCAAAGGTCCTTGATAATATGCCACTTTGTTTCCGAAACAACAACAAATTATTTGTGAAAGGAGAGACTAGGTAGTCTGCAGCACCTTCACTGTGTAGAAATGTATAATTACCTCTGAGCACTGAGAATACATAGGTTACAACAGTCTGACAAACAGATCTACAAGCTTATTAATCCACTTTTCTGTCACTTTTAACTTGGGGAAAGTGATGCAAAGAGCTTGTAAATCTGCGTCTGACTTTTGAAGAAAAACTCTCAACTCAATGGGCTGCAACAGTCTAAGTACAGAATATTGAGAACCCACATTAAAATTCACTTTTGACATTAGTTTCGCAACTCAGTTTACAATGATTAATCAAAATGTCCTTTTGTTTCCTTCACCAAACATCCTTCAGAAGCAATCACGGCCTGTCGAGCAACAGCAATGGAATGGTCTGCAACGTATTCAATATACTTTGACGTATAGAAGCAGAGTTGAAGTCAAGTGGTGAACTCCGGTGGCCGCACTGTTTATACAAGGTGAGCACAGCAGCCTACATATACAATGCCTTTACTGCAAACCATTAGAATTAAGTCTTCATCTTTACAATCCTGTTGTGCCACTTTTGCATCAGTAACGCAGTAGGTACTTCCATATAGACACCACTTGAACGCACAACTATAACAAGTGACCTGTACCAGACACACGGCACTGGTAAAACTGTAGTGTTACCTTTATTTCTAATAGGAGAGAATGCGTAGTGTGCAGCAGCTTCTCTGTAAAATCAATATTTTCCTCCAAACAGTGACAACAGATATGTTAAAACAGTCTGACAAACAGATCTACAAGCTTATTACGTCACTTTTGTGTCACTTTTAACAAGGGAAAACTGACGCAAGGAGCTTGTAAATCTACGTCTGACTTTTTACAAAAAAATCTCAACTCCAGACTCTGCGAGACAGTTTTAATGTTGTTTTCTCTCTCTCACTCTCTGTGACATAATTTCTCTTTCTCACTTAAACTTATAGACACTGCTGTCTGCTTGGACGTGTAGAAGATCAGCCAAACTGAAGTTGTGAACTCAACTGTCTTAAGTGTTTGGCCACAGTGCTTATACAACGGTAAGCACAGAGGCCTAGATCTACAAAGCCGTCATTGCAAACCATTAGAAATAAGTTGGCATATTTACAATCCCGTTGTGCCACTTGTGCGTCAATAACGGAGTTGGCACTTCCATATAGACACCACTTAAATGCGCCAAGTCAAATGTACTAGGCACACTGCACTCCTAAAACCGTAGTGTTACCTTTATTTCTGAAAGGAGAGAATGCGTAGTGTGCAGCAGCTTCTCTGTGTAAAATCAATAATTTCCTCCGAGCAGTAACAACAGATATGTTACGACAGTCTGACAAACAGATCTACAAGCTTATTACGCCACTTTTGTGTCACTTTTAACATGGGAAAAGTGACGCAAGGAGCTTGTAAATCTACATCTGACTTTTCAAGAAAAAAGCTCAACTCCAGACTCTGTGAGACAGTTTTAATGTTGTTTTCTATCTCTTTCTCTCTCTCACTCTCACTCTCTGTGACATAATTTCTCTTTCTCTCTTAAGCTTATGGACACTGCTGCCTGCTTGGACGTGAAGAAGAATTGTTGAAAACAAATTGTGAATTCCACTGTCTGAAGTGTTTGGCCGCAGTGTTTATACAACGGTAAGCACAGAGGCCTAGATCTACAAACCCTTCATTGCAATGCATTAGAAATAAGTCTGCATCTTTACAATCCCGTTGTGCCACTTTTCTGTCAGTAACGCAGTAGGCACTTCCATGTAGACATCACTGAAAAGTGAATTGTACCAGGCACACTGCACACGTAAAACCGTAGAGTTACCTTGACTTGTAATGCTTCAACTCATTTACTCACATCTACATAATTCTAAATTCTAATTTAAATATTGTTTTTTAAAGTTATTTTTGTAGTTGTTTCTAATATAGTTATAATTAAGTTTTGTTAACAGTTATTGTTTTAATTAAAGTTAATAAAAAAAATTACATACTACTTTTATTTTGTGGGGGGGGTATGACGGTCCACAATAAAAATAATGTTGCAATACTATAGTAAGATGTTCAAGACTAGGATTAAAAAGTACTGAGTTATATTTCCTTTTGATAGACTACAATTAAGAAAAGAAATCAAAATAATACTTAACAATGTGTACCACAGTTACAAACCTCATGCAACATTTTCCCGTGCAAACCTACCCCCTACAAAATTAAATGTGTGCGCCTCAATGAAGACCCTCAAACCACGGAAACAATGACCCCACACAAATTTCTATATTGTATGAGGGGCTCCGTTGCCCTCTGCCTACTGCCTTGCAGTCCACGACGCCCAGACCCAATTGCTGCACTGTCCATTGGGAGGAAACAGCCATTACAACGAAGTCATAACCACGCATGATCGTCACCACGAAGCCATTAGCACGCATACATTTACCACGCATGATAAAGGCATAATCATAATAATGTCTTTCTGTTGATGAACACGCATTCTAATGGCTGTGGCTTATGTGCTTCAATTTAGTTTGTAGGTATATGTGTGACCAAGTCTGATAACATCTGAGGCCAAGGACAAATACTGTTGTGTCTGTGGCAAGAAATCTCATCAATCACAGAGAAAATAGGAGGACGGTAAAATGAAAGTAACAGAGATAATAACAATAATGGTGATAAACTACTAAAATGGCGGTGGACGGAGTACGTAATCAACGTTTGGCGCCTCGGCACTTAGGGGCATATTATCAAGGGGGTTTATCTCCGCTTTTTTGGTTTTAAAAGCCAAGAAAGTGGAGATAAAATTATCTCCTTATTACCTAGCTGTCGCTAACACCAGTTAGCGACAGCTAGTAGGAGATAGCGACCATCTTGGGCCCTGCTTTGCATGTCAGTGATATTTATCACTAATTACATGCAAAGTGGGCGTGCCAAGATGTTAGCGACTGGAAACAGTCGCTAACATCGCTATCTCCTATTACCAACTTTTGGAGATATTCTCGCTAAGCGTGAATATCTCTAAAAGTTAACACCTGCCCCTGAGCAGTTCTTAGCCATGTTATCCAATGGTTGGTGGATAACATGGCTAAGAGCATTAGCTCGGTAATGCATGAATATTGCTCGGACGATTTTTATCGCTTAGGAGATAAACCTTGATGATAGCAAGGTTCCTAAGTGATCAAAATCACCGCAGCTAAACCAACATAGCGATAATTATCGCTAGTTGTTGGTAATATGCCCCTTAGTTTCAAATAAATATAGATGATTATTATTATATTACAAAAGTACAGCAGCCCATGACACACACGACCCGGGAAAGAAAGTGGCAAATTTAATAACTGAACTAAAGAAAGGTTTACTTGTTGAACTTGAACAAAAAGAAAAAAACGTGGGCTTGTAAACGAAGCTGCACATCCGTACAGAGTACAACTGCTGCACAAAAAAAACTAAAAGTTTTACATACTATCATAGAAATATAGCTCTTTTTTTAACCAGTGAATTTAGGGGCATATTATCAAGGACCGGTGTTAAAATTATCACTGTTTTATCGGCATGAATCTTCCGATAAAATGGGCTTGATAATACAACCTTGTTATTTCCCATAGAAGCCCATGTTAACACCAGAACATCGGCTTCTATGAGAATTAACAAGGGCGTATTATCAAGCCCATTATCGCCATTTTATCTGCAGTTTCATGCCGATAAAACGGCGATAATTTTATCACCGGTCCTTGATAATATGCCCCCTGGTTCTCAAAAAGAACTGTTTTTTTCTGTTAGCCCCAATGCCCCCACACTACCAGACTACTTCAGCGCCTTACCAATCTGCTTTCCTACTTCAAAGAGAGAGCAGATTAACTTGCTTTCTCTTTCAAAAAGAAAAAAATGGTTTGCTATGGTAATCTGGGAGCAGCGTCGGGGCGACGGTACTGCCCTACCATCACAAACAGCAGTGTCCCGGGAGTATGCACCCCGACACACTGCAAGTGCCAGCCCTGGGAAATGGTCCTACCCAGCACCATCAATGGTTCCACTAAAGGGGCCGTGCGACGCCCTCCCAACATTAATAAAAAAAACAGACAGTGCAGGTACCCGGAGCTGGAAGGTCCTTTTACATATTACTGCCCCAGAAAGGGGGCGTTCCCCGTGACGTGTGCGGGGAGAGAGGGAGGGAGAGCTCAAAATATATATATGTTTTAAAAAGACCCAAGGGGTTCCGCTCCCCGAGACTGCAGGGAGGAACACCGTAACCCCACCCGCATACTTCAAAATAAAACCAGAGGAGTGCCGTTCCCCAATACTCGGGGCACCTTACAAGCCCCCCATTATGGAAAAAAATTGCCCCCGTAATTTACCCCCACAGGACCTAATGAATAAAACAGACTTCTAGTTTTTTTCACCTTTTCCACCGCGTACGAGTACCACACGAGTACCCCACAATTTAGTATTTAAAAAAATTTGAGCCGTAAGATCTTTGTACCACCCCCTGATCAACCTATAGGGTCAGAATGCTTCTACCCTGCCCCCTTTCCTTATTTCTCAACTTTATTTTACTGTTTTCTTGTGACTTGGTTTTCGCGACAAACAAGATGGCTGCCAACACTTCCTGGTTTGGAGTGTTGACAGCAATCGGCATGCAGCTCGTAATTGTACGGATTTCGGTACGCGAACGCCATGTTTTTTTTATTTAAAAAAAAACAAAATAGAGTCTAAACATCCATGTGCAACCCCCTGAGCAAGCCTAGAGGGTCAGAATGTTTCTACCCTGCCCCCTTTCCTTATTTCTCAACTTTGTTTTACTGTTTTCTTGTGACTCGGTTCTACTGAGGCACAAGATGGCCACCAACACTTCCTGGTTTCAAGTGTTGACAGACAGTTGGCAGCCAATCAGCATGCAGCTTGCGCTTGTACTTGAACGGATCTCTGTCCGCGTGTAGAAATCTGTCTCTAGATATCGCTATGATTTTACTTGTAATTTTCTCAGAAACTACTGAATGGATATACACCATTTAATAAAAAGCACAGTCTACTAACCAAACTCTACCTCTCTGCCAAATTTGCTGTAATTCCGTTCCGCCGTTCAGGCTGTAGCCCTGGCTAAAGGTCCCTATTGAAAATTGCATGGGAAAAAGAAGTTTTGGGACCCCCTTTTTTTCCCGGCCCCCACTTGACGACTCACCCCCAAACTTTCAGGGTAGGAGTGAAACCAAGCAGGCCATTTTCTTGGAGATATTTGCAAAGATTCGTCCACCTGCGCCAAAGTTATTCTAAATAGAATGTTGTGTATTTCCTATGGAAACTAGGCCCTCGTACATGCCCCGGGAACCGCCACATTCCTGGGGCAGTAATATTTAAAAATAGGGGGTTCGGTGACTGCACGGACCTCCCAGCCCCGGGGATTACCACTTTTGGGGGTTTTAAATGTTGGGAGTGGGTCGCGTGGTCTCCGTCCTGGAGCTCTTGATGGCTCTGGGGACCATCATCTCTCAGTCCCGAATCCTGCAGTGCCCCGGGGTGTCTACCCCCGGGACTCTGCTGTTTGGTATGGTAGGGCGGGAGCGTTGCGGCTCCCACTTTAGCACAGGAAACCGGTTTCCTATTTGAAAGAGAGAGCAAGTTAAGCTGCTGTGTCTTTCAAGTAGGAAAGCAGATTGCTTTTCGTTAGAGAGAGTAGCATATAAACTGCTCTCTCTGACAAAGCAATGCCGGCTCTCGAAGGACGCGGTGAGCCGGCTGGGACTGTGGCAGTATTGGTGTTCCCTACACGGTCCCTAATGATATTTTTTGAGTCCTAGGGAATGGGTTCCTTTGCAGCTCCTTAAACATTTGTACATTTCATTTCTGTAAAATCCTTTTTTTATGTTGGGGAACAGAGTATTCCTCTAGTGACTTTGTCATCCATGTATGTTTTTTACTTTTTCTTTATTTGAATTCCGTTTTATTTGCAGTTCAAGTTCAAGTTCCAAAATTTGTATAGCGCACTACTCACCCAGAGGGTCTCAAGGCGCTTGAGGTAGGGAGGTGATTTACTTATTGAATATCCAAGTTTTTAGTTGCTTTCTGAAGGAGAGGTGGTTCTGTGTAAGGCAGAGGTGGGTGGGGAGAGAGTTCCAGGTTTTGGCCGCTAAGTAGGAGAAGGATCTTCCACCCATGGTGGATCTGTGGATGTGCGGAATAGCGGTGAGGGCTTGATTGGACGATCGTAGTTGTCAGGAGGGGGTGTAGAAGGATAGTCACGTGTTGATGCATTCAGGTCCTAGGTTGTAGAGGGCTTTGTGAGCGTGGGTGAGGAGACAAAACGTTATTCTCTTGTTGACAGGTAGCCAATGGAGGTCTCTGAGGTGGCCAGAAATGTGGGATTGTCGAGGGATGTCCAATATGAGTCTGGCTGGGGCGTTTTGGATGCGTTGGAGTTTTTTCTGTAGTTTGGCTGTGGTTCCGGCGTAAAGGGTGTTTCCGTAATCCAGTCGGCTTGTGACCAGTGCGTGGGTGACCGTCTTTCTTGGTTCTGTGGGGATCCAACAGAAGATTTTTTTGAGCATGCGTAGGATGTTGAAGCATGATGATGAGACGGCGTGGACTTGTCTGGTCATCGAGAGGGAGGAGTCCAGGATGAAGCCCAGGTTACGTGCGTGGTCCACAGGTATGGGTGCGGTTCCCAGGGCCGGTGGCCACCATGAGTCGTCCCAGGCAGAGGGGGATGACCCTAAGATGAGGACTTCCGTTTTGTCCGAGTTTAATTTTAAACGGCTGTTCTTCATCCACTCGGCTAATTCTTTCATTCCATCGTGTAAGTTGGTTTTGGCGGTGTTTGGGTCTTTGGTGAGGGAGAGGATCAGCTGGGTGTCGTCTGCGTAGGAGATGATGTTGAGGTTGTGTTGGCGTGCGATGGATGTGAGGGGACTCATGTATACGTTGAAGAGGGTGGGACTGAGTGATGATCCTTGTGGTACGCCGCAGATGACTTCGGTGGCCTCTGATTTGAAAGGGGGGAGTCGGACTCTCTGGGTTCTTCCGGCGAGGAACGAGGTGATCCATTCCAGTGCTTTTCCTTGTATTCCGACGTTGCTGAGGCGTTGAATGAGGGTGCTGTGACAGACTGTGTCGAAGGCTGCGGAGAGGTCAAGTAAGATGAGGGCAACTGTTTCTCCGTTGTCCAGTAGTGTTCGAATGTCGTCTGTTGCTGCGATGAGGGCGGTCTCGGTGCTGTGTTTGGCTCGGAAGCCGGATTGTGAAGGGTCGAGGGATTTGTTGGATTCAAGGAAGGCGGCGAGCTGACTGTTGACGGCTTTCTCAATGACTTTGGCAGGGAATGGGAGGAGCGAGATGGGGCCGTAGTTCTTAAGTTTGGTGGGGTCTGCTGTGGGTTTCTTCAGAAGGGCGCTGAGTTCGGCATGT
This sequence comes from Lissotriton vulgaris, assembly GCF_964263255.1. NCBI lineage: Eukaryota > Metazoa > Chordata > Amphibia > Caudata > Salamandridae > Lissotriton > Lissotriton vulgaris. The sequence continues at coordinate 47,896,547 of NC_141690.1, forward strand.
TTCCAGTTTTCTGGGAAGGTAGCGGAGTTGAAGGAACAGTTGATGACATCGCGGTGATGGGGTGCGATGATAGAGTCTGCTTTGTTGAAAATGTGGTGGGGACATGGGTTGGTTGGCGATCCTGAGTTGATGGAGTTCATCGGGCGGATGGTGTCTTCGGTGGTGATTGGGTTCCAGGCGCAGAGGTTGTTAGAGTGCGGTTTAGGTTCGGAGGTGGGTGGAGTGGACTGGTCTTCGGACTGGTTTTCAAAGCTGTTATGTATTTCGGCGATTTTGTTGAGGTATGTTTCTACCTCTTTTAAGAATGAGTTCCACAGCGTAGCGTCCGTTGCAGTGTTTTTAGCTTTTTCGTTCTTTTGCTTACTTACTGGTTTGTGTTCAAGATTCGGTGTTCTATATGTGTAGCTTTCCTTTGTGTATCTTTTGTGCAGCCTTCTTTTGTGTATGTTTTTTAATCTGAGTTTTTTTATTCAGTGCTTCATCCAGTGTTCTGAATATAGCAGTACATGTGTAGAAATGTACTTTACTCCTTTTCTTTGCTTCCCTCCACCCTAATTGACAACGTAATGGGGTGAGTCAAAGCATGGCACTGGTGTCGTCACTGTTTTAAGTTTGCAACACAGTAGGTAGGATAAATAAATAAAGCACTTGACACAATGCTTTTGTGACACTATTTATTGTATTTAATTTTCAAATGTTGAAATATATATATATATATATATATGCAGGTAAATCCCTCCTCAACAGAAGAAAGAAGCGGCAGCCCAGAGGGAAAGTGTAAGGAGGGGCTTTATTAAAATAATACGAGTCTGGTGGCGGCGAATGCATTTCGGCGCATTAGCGTTCCACAGCGCCCAACACCTGACAGAAAGCCAACCAGCCGCTCGTTGATAATGGCGCATATATATATATATATATATATATATATATATATATATATATATATATATATATATATATATATATATATATATATATATGCACCGAAGGCTTTGTAACAAACACATGCCCACAGGAGGTGGGTATGGTAGCAAAAAAAATCGGAAATAATGAAAACAGGCCTCAGGTGTGCTGTTTATGCCCATGAGGAAGGGGCCTTTGGCCTTGAAACGCATCGGGCGGAGAAAATGTAATGGCGCTGCATGCAAGCAAGCTGCATAATCAAGCTGGAGGGCAGAGCATTGTCGAGTGCTCTTTCAATGCTTCAGGGCAATTTGTGAATTCTTATCTACACACGGCAGCCCGGCCGTGGAAAGAGAGCCATCATTAGCTGTTAGGACATCAATCATCAGCTATGTGAGGCTGAAGCTCTGAACTAATCAGAACTGAAATCAGCACAGTGCTCCATATGCGTGGAAAGCAGGCTTTCATGCAGAGTGACTCACTAAGTGGAGACAATGGACTTTTAAACATAAACGCATGCATGAACTTACTTAAAGTGAAGTACTTACCTGCATTCAGGAACACCATGCCCCATAATGCACCGAACGCTTTGTAACAAACACAAGCAGCGTGGAGGCGCCTTTGACGCGCCGAAGACAAGCCAAAGACCTGCCCGTCTGCGCCCGTCCACGCCAGGACGCGGCCAGGGGCCATGGCGGTCTCACCAATTTCCCTGCTTGTCCCGCTCCCTGCCAGGATTACCTATTCAGCTCAGGTAATTAGGGATCTACAGACAGTTGATTGTCATGGAGATTCTATCCTTGTAGTAGAAGGGCCTTTCACATGCCTATACAGCAAATCCCAGTTCACTACTCTGAAGGGAGAAAGTCCTGAAAGATGTGTGAAAACCCATACACCCTTTTACAAAACATCCAAAATTGCGGGTCACAAAAACATCCTCTGCAATGTACGCTCCCTACCTAAGCATACCTCTGAAATATGGGACCTTATCTCCACTAATGAGCCTGACTACTGTTTCATGACTGAAACGTGGCTTAAACCCTATTCCACACCCTCCATTACATTGGCCATTCCTTCAGGATATAAAATGATCAGGTTAGACAGACCTAAGAAAATAGGTGGAGGAATTGCTATTGTTCATAAAAATAATATCAACTGCTCTGTTTTGGCAGAACTCTGCACTCCAGACATTGAATTGCTGATTTTTAAAACTATTCATTCCACCAAACAAACCAGATTAGGTGCCCTGGTTTATCGTCCCCCTGGACCTAGCTCTAACTTTGTCAACATACTGCTGGAAAATCTTGCGCCATATGTTCAAAAAGACAAAGAATTCCTGCTAATAGGTGACTTCAACCTCCACAGTGAACTCACAAAGAAGCAGAAGCATTTCTCAATGATCTCTCTCTGCTAGGTCTCGAACCACACAATGTGGGCCCAACTCACGTGGCCGGACACACCCTAGACCTTATAATCACTAACTTCCCCAGTGTTACATGCCTTCCCCCTACACAGGTCAGCTGGACTGACCATTTTATTCTTGAGTTTAATACTCCTTACCCAGTAACCACTATTCTCAAATCTACCAATATCTCTAAAGTACGGCGGCAATGGCACAAAGTTAATGAGACCTCCTTTGCAGAGAAATTTGTTCAACCCTTCCATATGATTCCTGAAGATATCAACAAAGCTATTGATATATTCAGCAAAGTCACTAAAACTGTCATAGATGAGATAGCCCCCTTAAAACAATTTAGACCCCGACCAGCCAAAAAACAAGAGATCTGGTTCTCTGAAGAGCTCAGGAATCTAAAGAAAACAGCCAGGAAATTAGAAAAGATCTGGAGATCTACCCATCTTGTAACAGATAGGAGACATTACTGGGACGCTTTAAGTATATATCATAAAGCTATGAGAACGGCGCGAAAAACCCATATTACCACCCTTATTACGGCTGCAGACAACTCCCCCAGAGTATTATACCAGGTCCTGCACTCCTTTACCAATCCTACAGTATGTGAGAGTCCAGACACTTCTTCACAATTACTTTGTGATAATATATCTCGATTTTTCTCTAACAAAATAGATCTCATCTATGCGAAAATAGTCAACTCCAACAACAAGTTGACTACCAATGCAGTCTCTATCTTTCAGGATTCAGAGCTTGATAGCGGCCCCCATACCTTAGACCTCTTCCCCCCTATTACTCCCAAAGAGGTGTCTCTGCTTATGATGCAGATTAAAAGTGGAAGTCCTGATGACATCATCCCGGCAAGACTCATGCCCACCTTGCTCGGAATTTTATCTCCCACCATCGAAAAACTTGTCAACTTATCCCTCTGTACAGGCTCTGTCCCCAAACAGTGGAAACAGGCCTTAGTTAGGCCAATCAGGAAGAATACCACAACTCCGTGGACTGATCTATCAAATCTCAGACCAATCTCGTTGCTAGCATTCCTGGGAAAGCTCACTGAGAAATATGTTAATCGTCATCTATCCTGCTACATTGAAAAAGCTGGCGGCCTAGACTACTCCCAATCTGGGTTTAGGCCGAAACACAGTACAGAGTCCACCCTCCTGTCTGTTACTGACGACCTGCATATGTTTCAGGAAAAGGCTACTCGGTAATTTTAGTGTTATTAGACCTGTCAGCAGCGTTCGACACCGTGTCACACAACATCCTTATTGACCGGTTGTCGAACGTAGGGATTAAGAACAAGGCCCTTGCTTGGCTAAGGAGTTTTCTTACCGATCGCACCCAGACTGTCACCATGGGTGAATATCGATCAACTGAGGTAGAGATCACGAAAGGGGTGCCACAGGGCTCCTGTTTGAGCCCAACACTCTTTAACATCTATGTGGCACCCCTGGCAAGAGTGATGCGCAAATTTGGTTCCATCCCCGTGTCATATGCGGATGACACGCAGCTCCTCTTCCCCTTTCAAAATCTCACCACAGAAATAAGAAACTCCTTCTCCGCTGGCATGGAAGCCGTCGCACAGTGGATGTCCACCAACTTCCTACAGTGCAATGTCAACAAGACGGAAGTAATGCTGTTTGGAGATGCCAAATTACTGTGGACCCCAGACTGGTGGCCATCTGATCTTGGTACTGTTCCGGAGCCCAAACAGATCGTCAAAAATCTGGGGATTCGCCTTGATCATGACCTTTCCCTCAAACAGCACAGTAACATGGTAGCCGGCTCATGCTTTCACACCATCAGCATGATGCGTAGAATTTTTCCCCTGTTACCGGATTCCTTCAGAAAAACCCTAGTGCAAGCTCTTATACTGAGTCGCATCGACTACTGTAACGGATTGCTCCTCTCTGCTAATGAAGGAGTTCTGGACAGGCTCCAGGTGGTCCAGAATGCGGCAGCTCGCCTTGTCCTAAACGCCCCCCCTAGAACAGCATCAAAACCTCTACTACAGAAACTACATTGGTTGAGCATTCGACAAAGGGCCAAGTTTAAGATATGTTGCATTATCCATAAATGCTTAAACGGACATGGCCCCACTTACCTGGAGCAGAAATTCACCCCCTACACTCCCTCCAGATCCTTCAGATCTAGCGAAAATTTTTTGTTGGCAGTACCTTGTGTAAAAAAAAACAGACACGGAAGGAAAGCTTTATCTGTTGCAGGGCCCACACTGTGGAACAAACTTCCTCTGGCCCTTAAGCTCTGCACAGATCACTTAAAATTCAGGAAACAACTAAAAACTCTGCTGTTCACTGACAAAATCTAGTCCCTGCCCCTTCATCTGCATAAATATTGAAATTCTATTTGGTATCACAGCGCAGAGATACTCCGGTTGGAGTCGATTCCAGCGCTATAGAAACTCATAAATAAATAAATAAATAAATAAGACCACAGGAGGTGGGTATGGTAACAAATAAAACTGGAAATAATGAAAGCAGGCCTCGGGGTGCTGTTTATGCCCATGAGGAAGGGGCCTTTGGCCTGGAAACGCCTTGGGCGGAGAAAATGTAACGGCGCTGCATACAAGCAAGCTGCATAATCAAGCTGGAGGGCAGAGCATTGTCGAGTGCTCTTTCAATGCTTCAGGGCAATTTGTGAATTCATATATATATATACATATATATATATATATTACCTACTGGCGGTCGGCAGTAGATATATATAGTTAGGACCTAGTTTCCATTGGAAATCCGCAACATTCTATTTGGAATAACTTTGGCGTCGATTGAGGAATTTGCGTGCAATTTTCCAAAATTTTGGCCAGCTCAGTTCTGCTCCTTCCCTGAAAGTTTTGGGGGGATTCGTCAAGCGGGCTGAAAAAAAAGGGGGTCCCAAAACGTGTTTTCCCCATGCTAATTTCCATAGGCCGTTTAGACACGGCTACAGCCCGAACCGCTGAACGGAATTACACCAAACTTGGCAAAATTGTAGGGACTGGTACGCAGAAGTGCCTTTTGTTTAAATGGTGTAAATCCCACCAGTAGTTCCTGAGAAAATCAAAAGAGAAAATATATATATCTATAGCTGCATGCTGATTGGCTGCCAATGTCTGTCAACAATCCAAACCTGAAAGTGTTGGCAGCCATCTTGTGCCTCGGTAGACTGGGGCACAGGAAAGCAGAAAAACAAAGGTGAAAAACATGCAAAGGAAGCAGAGTAGAAGCACCCTTGGCCTGCTCAGGGAGTCCCACAAGGACCCCCCAGGCCCAAAAAAAAAAAAAAAAAAATTTAAATCACGGGGTACGCGTACATGATAGCACCTCATTAAAAAGCATTGCAGTTAATAGAAGGTTTTAAGACTTGTTACATTATAAATCATTTGTTGATGGTACCATACTCATTTAAGGAATTGTGGTGTGTCCTAAAGTGATTTTACCATGTGAAAAAGCCTTCTGCTGGGAAATCATGAATCATGTTTGAAAGAAAACTATTATCTAATGCTTTTCCCACAGTGGTTTGGATGGGGATCTATAAGTTGAACTGAAAGGATATTTTCTGTAAATTCACATTATGTTTCTCAGTCATGTGAGAATGAAGTCTGACATTCTCAGTAAAACATGTACATCCAACAAGGACAGAGACTGTCAGTTGATTCCTTTGTGTTCTACTGTAGCCTCCTAGAGTGTTCTAAAGAACAACTAGAGCGCTAACAGTCCTACTTATTACAAAGGTATGGAACACCTGAAGCCATCTTGATTGGAATAAAGTGGTAACTCTTAAAACATTTCATTTAAAAAGGAACAAAATGAGGGGGTATATTTTGCCATAGAAAGTATGATTAGTGCTGCAAAAAGAAAAATTAGGGCACATTTTGAGTGACTTCTCAAATCCTCTTCTATTTCATTAAAAAATTCTGACATGCAGTCTCCCAAGATGGCCACCAGAGACAAAAGAGCCCAAATGTAGCCCAAATATCACCCAGATGTAGCCAAAGTATAGCCCAATGACAGAATGTCCCAGAGTGTTCTAAAGAACAACTAGAGTGCAAACAGTCTTACTTATGACAAAAGTATGGCACACCAGAAGCCATCTTGAATGCAATGAAGTAGTAGGTCTGAAAACATTTAATTTAAAAAGGAACCAAAAGAGGGGGTTAATTTTGCCATAGAAAGTATGATTAGTGCTGCAGAAAGAAAAAATTGCGGTACAAAAGGGGGTGGTGATGGACGGAGCATCTAAATCAATCAAACACTCACACCTAGTCAAAAGATCTGGGTTTAATCCATCACCATTCTTTAGCCCACTCTGCCACCCCAGTTCAGACATGGCTATATGCAAATCAGTCTGACCCTGTGCCTCATGGGAACAGTCCAGCCCGAACTGCCAAGCCATGTCTTCCCTGGACCGGAAAAAAGCTTCCGAGGACCGGTTTCTGCCATTCCAGCCGTCTTCAGCCCGGCTTGCTTGATTCCAGTGGCAGAGTGAGCAAGGGACTCACGTCTGAGCATACCCTGCCACACTTATGGCGGCCAAAAGCGGTACAAAAGGGGGAGTTGATGGACGGAGCATGTGAATCAATCAAACACTCACACCCAGTCAAAAGATTTGGGTTTAATCCATCACCGTTCTTTAGCCCACTCTGCCACCCCAGTTCAGACATGACGATATGGAAATCAGCCTGACCCTGTGCCTCATGGGAACAGTCCAGCCCGAACTGCCAAGGCCTGTCTTCCCTGGACCGGAAACAAGCTTCCGAGGACCGGTTTCTGGCATTCCAGCCGTCTTCAGCCCGGCTTGCTTGAATCCAGTGGCAAAGTGAGCAAGGGACTCACACCTGAGCATACCCTGCCACACTTATGGCGGCCAAAAGCAGTACAAAATGGGGTGGTGATGGATGGAGCATCTGAATCAATCAAACTCTCACACCCAGTCAAAATATCTGGGTTTAATCCATCACCGTTCTTTAGTCCACTCTGCCACCCCAGTTCAGACATGGCTATATGCAAATTGGTATGACCCTGTGCCTCATGGGAACAGTCCAACCCGAACTGCCAAGCCATGATTAGTGCTTCAGAAAGAAAAATTAGGGCACTCAAATCCTCTTCTATTTCATTAAAAAAATTCTGACATGCAGACTGAAACATGCACTTTGAATACCAGCAGCAGACTTCCCTGGTGAGCAGTAGCTTTACTACAGTGATCTAATGAGCAACTAGAGTGCTAACATTCAGAATTCATGGCAAATGTGTGACACATATGAATGCCTTCTTGATGGAACCAAAGTAAACAAGCAATGAAAATGCAATAGATCTCGCCCTCGTTTAAGTTAAAGCCATTCTGTTTGTAATGAGGTTGCTTTTTATTAGTGTTTTTCAAACTTTCATGTAAATAACATGCATATGTATGCATAAATGTAAATGTATGCATGCATTTATATTTGGATTTATATAAATATGCAGATTATATATGTTTATGTATGTATGTATATATATATATACACACATACATATATATAAATGCATATGCATATATATGCATATATATATATGTGTATGTGTGTGTGTGTAGAGAGAGGTAGAGAGGTAGAGAGGTAGAGGTAGAGAGGTACAGGCAGAGAGGTAGAGGTAGAGAGGTAGAGACTAGTAGGGAGAGGTAGAGAGGTAGAGAGTAGAGAGTGAGTAATAGAGAGTAGAGAGTGAGTAGTAGAGAGTAGCACGGAGCAGTAGAGAGAGTAGCAGAGAGTGAGTAGTAGAGAGTAGTAGAGTGAGTAATAGAGAGTAATAGAGAGCAGTAGAGATGGAGTAGTAGAGAGTGAGTAGTAGAGAGTAGCAGAGAGTGAGTAGTAGAGAGTGAGTAGTAAAGAGTAGTAGAGAGTGAGTAGTTGAGTGAGTAGTAGAGAGTGAGTAGTAGAAAGTAGTAGAGAGAGAGTAGTAGAGAGTGAGTAGTAGAGAGTAGTAGAGAGTGAGTAGTAGAGTGAGTAGTAGAGTGAGTAGTAGAGAGTAAGTAGTAGAGAGTAGTAGAGAGAGAGTAGTAGAGAGAGAGTAGTAGGAAGTGAGTAGTAGAGAGTAGAGAGTAGTAGAGAGTGAGTAGTAGAGAGTAGTATATAGTGAGTAGTAGGGAGTGAGTAGTAGAGAGAGAGTAGTAGAGAGTACTAGAATAGTAGAGAATGAGTAGTTGAGAGTGAGTATTAGAGAGTAGTGGAGTAGTAGAGAGTGAGTAGTAGAGAGTAGTGGAGAATGTTCCAAAGTTTGGCAGAGCACCACTTGCACAACAAGTCCAATCAAATCATATCAGTTGGAGTCCTTATTGCATCTTGGTGTATTTTCAAATGCTTTTATTTTCCTTAAGTTTATGTACCACAGCCAGCCGACGCGTTTCGTTCTGTACAACAGAACTTCTTCAGGGCGTTCTTATTTCCTTCAAGTTATGTCGGTATCCTTTTGTCATACAACTAGATATTTCTACCAAATGTTAGACGAGACGTAAGTACATTCTTATTCAAAGTGACTAGGTATCAATTTTACCCACACAATTCGGGCAGACTTGAGTAATTTATAGCATCCTCAAAGTCAGTCTTTCAAAAATTCCAAAGTATAGGACATGATAATCCAAATCCAAATGTTTCTCAAGAAAAGTCATTTTCAATCGTTCGGAATATCGACGTTTGGGCAGATATGACCCATATACACACTCATCAAACAACTTTTATAACATGTAGTCTTAACCTCATATACCTACTGAATAAACTATTCACACATTATTTGGCAATCACACACCCCCCACTAAACCACATAGACATTCATTTACCCATATAAATACTAAGTTAGGAAACCAACAACAAATATAGTCTTTAACATAGCAATTAAGACAAAGCAATAAAGACTTTCACACAGTTTAGTAACCACACATTATATATAGTGAGACTCTACAAATTAGTCAAGGACACAATCAATGACACTGTTACTAAATCCACCATCCACACATTTATATTTATATATCCACTCATTCTTCAATGCAAAGTAGTGCATTTATAATACATATTTAAATATCAAAGCAAACCACATTCACTGAATGATGTCATCAGTGATGTCACTGACCATGTCATGAATGATGTAATGTGTGACATCATCAGCAGTGGATTGCGGGTGCGCAAGTTATAGTGAGTACAACTAACTATAACAGGGGAAGTTCAATGGTTTTGTATGAGTAAAATGTCCAGCTAACTATCATATATATATGTATTTATATATACGTGCTCGGACGTGCGCGGACCTTCGCGTGCGCGAGCTGCATGCTGATTGGCTGCCAATGTCTGTCAACACTCCAAAACATAAATTGTTGGCAGCCATCTTGTGCCTCGGTAGACTGAGGCAGAAGAAAGCAGAAAAACAAATGTGTAGAGCTCAAAAAGGGGGCAGGGTAGAAGCACCCTGACCCCCTAGGCCTGCTCAGGGGGTCCTACTAGAACCCCCCAAGGCAAAACAAATAAAAAAATAAAATAAACAAATCGCGGGGTGCGTATGCATATGGTACGCGGACGGTGCGTGTACCTTTCCTAGAAAGCTGCATGCTTATTGGCTGTCAACACTCCAAACCAGGAAGTGTTGGCAGCCATCTTGTGATCATTAGACTGAGGCACCAGAAAGCAGAAAAACAAATGTGTAGAACACAAAAGGGGGCAGGGTATAAAGTTCCTGACCCCCTAGGCCTGTTAAGGTGGTCCCACAAAGACCCCCAAGGCCATTTTTTTTTAAAAACTCAGTATGTTTTTTAAAAAAATACCCCCCAGGGGGACCAAATCGTGGGGGCATAGTAATAAAGAAGTGTGGGGGGTGCCCAATCCATCCCACACTGCCCCGGGGACTACCGCCTTCTGGGGCAAAGCAACACAGCCCCCTGGCGCATACTGGAGGCTCCTAGTGGGCTAGTTGGCCCCCAGGGACCACCAGTATGCAAGGGGAATTAGTTTCCCCTCTTCAAACATTCACGGGGCTGCGTTGCAAAGAGGTGTAAAAAAGGGTGTGGCCTCATTACACCTCTCTGCAATGCAGCCCCCTGGCGCATACTGGAGGCTCCTGTGGAGCTAGTTGGCCCCCAGGAACCCCCAGTATGCAAGGGGATTAGTTCCCCCTCTGCAAACTCGCCAGGGGGCTGCATTGCAGAGAGGTGTAACAAGGGGCAAAGCCTCATTTCACCTCTGTGCAATGCAGCCCCCTGGCGCATACTGGAGGTTCCAGGTGGGCCAATTGGCCCCTAGGGGCCCCCAGTATACAAGTTGAATTAATTCCCCCTCTTCAAACATGCACGAGGCTGCGTTGCAGAGAGATGTAAAAAAGGGTGTGGCCTCATTACACCTCTCTGCAAAGCAGCCCCCGGGCGCATACTGCATGTTCAAGGTGGGCTAGTTGGCCCCCAGGGACCCCCAGTATGCAAGGGTAATTAGTTCCCCCTCTGCAAACACGCCCGGGGGCTGCGTTGCTAAGAGATGTAAAAAGGGGCGTGGCTTCATTACACCTCTCTGCAATGGAGTTCCCTGGCACCTACTGGAGATTCCTGGTGGGCATTCAGGTCTTATATAGTTAGGAATTAGCATTTAAAAAACTTTGAAATTCACTGAAAAAACCAAAGGTTTCAGGCCTTATATAGTTAGGAATTAGCATTTAAAAAACCTTGCAAATTCACTGTAAAAAAACATAGGTTTCAGGCCTTATATAGTTAGGAATTAGCATTTAATAAACCTTTGAAATTCACTGAAAAAAATCATAGGTTTCAGGCCTTCTATAGTTAGGAATTAGCATTTAAAAAACCTTTAAAATTCACTCAAAAAACTATACGTTTTAGGGGTGTTATAGTTAGATGGACATTTCACTCATACAAAACCATTGAAATTGCTCCTATATAGTTAGTTGTACTAACTATATTTCGTGCACCCGCAATCCACTGCTGATGATGTCACATATTACATCATTCATGACATGGTCAGTGACATCACTGATGACATCTCAAATGACATCACTGATGACATCACTGATGACATCATCCACATGACAATCACATACCCCTTTTCATACACTAGTAAAATCTTTCATCAATCTTCGTAAAATACAGAATATCATATTTGAATCCATTGTGATAGCAATACAAGTATCTAAAAACCCACTCAGTGATTCATAGATGTAAACACACATCTAATCACTTACCTGTAGATTCACTCATATATGCTGTCAATGAACAATAGAACACTATCAAAAATACTTATAAACCTATATCGACATTACACACCATCACACATCCTATTCACATATGAAGTCATCCTACTCACTTATGTAAACAATGGATCATACTTACATATTTACTTAGCTAAACACTCATACAAACACAACTTCATACATTCATTTAGGTAGTAGGTCATACTTAGTGAATTATAAAATCATTATTACAAGTATACAGTTATCCATACAGTCACTCAAACAATCATTGAGTCTTATGTATACTTATTTATATACAACAACTGACACATACACTGCCTTTTATTTTTCTAGTGTGTTGGACATGTACCATTGACAAATATATTTGCTCATCACCACCCCCATAAAGATATTCACTCACCCAAACAACTGTTAGAACATGTAGTTTTAACTTCATATATCTAGTGAATCAAGTATTCACACATCTTTGGGCAGTCACCCCCCCCACCGAACCACACACACATTCACTCTCCCATAGAAATACTCAGTTAACTAATCAATAAGTAATATATACTTTCACATAGCTAGTTACTAACTGGAGAACCAGTTTGCACAACAACTTACAAAGTGATACAGATATTCACACAGTTTAGTCACTATCCACTATATTTAGTGAGACACTATAAATTGGTCAAGTAAACAGTCAATTACACTGCTACTAAATCCTCCATCAAAATATTTATTTTTATATATCCACTCATTCTTCAATGCAAATTGCTATATATATAATGCATGTTTAAATAACGAAGCAAACCACATTCACAGGATGATGTCATCAGTGGTGTCATTTGAGATTTCATCAGTGATGTCACTGACCATGTCATGAATGATGTAATATGTGACATCATCAGCAGTGGATTGCGGGTGCACAAAATATAGTTAGTACAACTAACTATATATGAGCAATTTCAATAATTTTGTATGAGTGAAATGTCCAGCTAACTATAACACCCCTAAAACTTATCATTTTTTCAGTGAATTTTAAAGGTTCCTAACTATATAAGGCCTGAAACCTATGTTTTTGTCAGTGAATATATATATATATATGTCCAAAAATTAAGACGAGGCCACAGCAGGGGAGCCATTTGGAGCCAGCTTTATTAAGGTAACACCAATCCTGGTAAATGCGATTATGTGCCTTCTTCAGCGCCTAGGGTGTTTGTGAGGATGCAGGAGCTAGTTGTAGGTTTAAATACCCTGCCCCATTCTTAGTGCTCAATGCTCCCTCCAACCCCTCCAGATGAAATCCATATGCCTATGCCTCCAGATTGACGCCCGGTTCCAGGCGCCTACAGGTCCCAGAATGCAGTGTTTTTGTTGGTAGGCATTGCGTGGGTGGAGGAGGGTATGGGCTGAGTTTTTACGAAACCCCCAAAGTCAAAGTGTCCCAAAAATTCGGCTAGCTCCTCAGGCCCCTGACCGTAGCAACCACCAAGTCGTAGGGATCCTTACAGCGGGGGCAAGGCTGGAAATATATATATATATATATATATATATACCACAGCAGTGAAAATAACTGCAGCCCATTACTATGTTATTAGGAGCAACTGTACAAATACACACAATGTGCACATTTTTTATTAAAATGAAAGAATACATTTTTGTACCAGAGAAGGGGAAAATATCCATGAGTAAAACACTTTATTGCCTCACATATTACATGTAACAATTATGTTACACAAGGTAACACCTCCACTAATAGCCAGGAGGTCTCTTCTCTGAGGGGCATATTATCAAATCGCGATATTTATCGCTATGTAGGCTTAGCAGCATTTTTTTTCTATTGCCGCGCATCACTGGATTATATCGCTGAGATAACGTATTATTAGCAACGATTTTCTCAAAAGCGATAACATTCCAGGCGATAGAAGCAAAAACCATGAATATAGCTGAGAATACAGCGATATTCACGGATTATCGCTAACATGGTCTTAGCCATTATATCCACCTCCCATTGGATATAATGGTTAAGAACTGGTCTGAGCAGGCGTTAGTTTTTGGAGATATTCGCGCTTAGCACGAATATTTCCAAAATTACGCCTGTGTTGGTAATAGGCGATAGCGAGGTTAGTGACTGCTTTCCGTCGCTAACAGGTTGGGAACGCCCACTTTGCATTTCATTAGCGATAAATATTGCTGACATGCAAAGGGGGCCCCGAACCGCTCTCTATCGCCTACAAGCTGTTGCTAACTGCTATTAGCGACAGCTTTGTAATAGGGCGATAGAATTATTGCCGCTTAGCGGCCGTTCGGCGATAATTCCCTATCGCCACCCTTGATAATATGCCCCTATGTTTCTTTTACCATATTGCACAAATATTCCCCTTTGTATCCTGGTTCTGATTAAATACCTTTTGGCTAAATAAGTATACATGAAAAATACTAAAGCATAACCAAATGCATATACACAAATTATGATAGTCTATTCACACAAGGTTTCACCTTTCCTGAGACATGGCCTCATCCTATAGTCACCTACTCAAAAATGTTATTAACCATCATACTACAATATCTATCTATCTATCTATCTATCTATCTATCTATCTATCTATCTATCTATCTATCTATCTATCTATCTATCTATCTATCTATCTATCTATCTATCTATCTATCTATCTGTCTGTCTGTCTGTCTGTTGTCTGTCTGTCTGTCTGTCTGTCTGTCTATCTATCTTTCTGCCTATCTGTCTGTCTGTCGGCCTGTCTAAAAAGTTGGACATATTAGAGATTGCAGATATGAATTGAAGATTAGTCTCATACACATGTTAGTGGGGGGCTGGTTTAAAGAAGAACAGCAAGATGGGACTGCTAGCCATTATTACACAAATGACTTCTCTAAAATGAAGGAGATCCTCTAGACATGTACAGTCTTTGGGAGAGAGTTTCACAGCTAGAAATGATTATAATATATCCTGATGGGAACTGACAGTTTTGGAATGAAGACTCTATCAAAGCCGGTTGGAAAAAGTATGTGCTGTCCAACTTCATTTAACATGATGTAAATGAAAAGGTGGGCTGTTCCAATCTACATTATACCCTATGACACTTATAATAATTTAGATGGGATATCTCGTCGCAAAACTCGAAATCTGGCCCATTTACATGCTTAAGGGTTTAACTCTTGTTATGGGAATCCAGAACCTTTTTCTTCACTTAGGGACTGCTATTACACTTCAGAGCTGTGCAACCTGCTACTCTTCCTTCAGCAGCTTGCAAGTCCTGTTGGTGAATATGTAAATGCTAGTGCTTGCGATTATTGGTGACAGTATGAGAAGACTGCACGGTCTATTTAAAAAAGATGAATTGTCATCTGCAGATTTACTCATGCTGTACATCTACCACTGCACCTAGGTGTACTAGTTTTGCAATTTAATATTTCTGAGTTTAGATTTACACCTATGTATAAATTAATATTCAAAGTGTGAAGTTACTACCTGCTTCCTTTCCTTTTACAGAGAGCAAAGACCTCCCTGTGTGAAAGCTTAAGGAAAATATATTAGAATGTAGGGCTACAGATTACTCTGGTGTGATTCCAAATTTTTAAAACTGCGGAAGATACTATACTGTTGTCACATTTCATCCCTCTACCTACAACATTTTAATATTTAATTAGCAATAGGTGAATATAGTATTTTCATAATCAACTAATAGTCAGCAAGCCAGACAGAGAGAGTTAGGATGGCAAGTGACGAGATATGAGAGAATATATGGAAGCACTTGTGAGTGAGAATGCAATGCACAGACTTTGCTTAGCACATTTTGCCATATGCCTATCCATCGCACTGCCAGTGGGAAGACAGAACACATACCTTGCAGGACCTATCGTTTTAACCAAATCTGTGTGCTATAACAGTCACTGCAAAGAAGCAACATGTTTTGTAAATACTGTAAACATTGACTCAAAAAATGTGAGAGAATACTAACAAATCACCACTAAAATATACAATAATATGAATAAACTCTGGAAAAAGAAAGACTGAATATACCAACTCCTTTTATGTGAAGTATGCAACTCAGGCTTATATTAGCTTGTTAAGCTATTGGCCATACAGTTTGCAGTCCGGTTTTTCTGTGCAATGTAAAAAATGCATTTCCCATCCAGTAATAATGCATGTAATACCATTGCATGATGTAAGCCACATGCAGTAAAATCTGCTGCATATTCGTAATCATGTACGGAATTATTTGTACACATTGTTCAAGGTATTCTGAGCAGGGTTATGAAAGAGGTTAATAATGTTACTTCTGTGGCAGAGATGATTAGTTGAAAGTAAAATCACACTATAGATGCTCTTTAAAAAAATACAAGCCAATTAAAGTATTTTTTTAGAACAGGATCGTTTTTCACCAAATTGCTGTTAAAGACTGTTGTGCTACCCGTGGTCTTGAGTGGAAGAGGGTAAGGAATGGGGATTAGACCTTGCTGCAGAAGAACCTACTCAGCTCATATGTTAATATGTAGATTATACTCCAGCGGCAATGTGATTGTCAAATTAATTATTACAATTGCTATACTTCTATCTTACTGTGAGATGTTTGCTGAACCAGGATTGGATTTCACATGACTATATGAATGCTTCACGAGTGGAATTCCACAGTAGACATATTTGACTAAGTAAAAATATAGGTACACTTATAGGAAAATATTAATGGTATTGTTTTTTACCTATGCTGACCACTCCTATACATAATTGCAAAGAGAAATAAAAAAGATATTAGCCGTCCAACTGAGGGACACACAAACCGAACCTTTACCAAGGATGGACTTTATCTCTGCACCTACTGTCCAACACCCAACAAGGTTTCGCTAAAACATGAAATACCTTGAAAAAAGAGACAAGAGGTGCTTGGCAAAACAGAAACAGTTGGTTTGATTAAACAGTGCGGCTGTTAGAGCAGTTACAGGCAGAGGGCTTGAGGACTGTCTCAATTTACTATCAGTGATTTACCATAGACTTTTACACAGTTTATTGGATGCAATAAAAGGGTTCCTCCAGACTTTTTTCGAAAGGAATGTAGGCCGCCATCTTTGGGGCCATAAATTATTGTTTTGGAACAGGAATCCAGGTGGATCTTGACCTTGTGTGTACACAATGCAGCCAGTAGATAACAAATTTAGATTTCCGGGATGGTGAGCATGTGATCACAATGTGTACTGTGTGTATCCTGATTAGCTGATTGTTCCTAACCTTGTGCGGCATCTAATTTGATGGCGTTATGGGAACTTGCACACTACTCTGGCCATTTGTGCTTTATTGGGGCCAATTTCCCTGCACCATTGTGGTGTTGCTGTGCCTATCTGTGGGATTAATCAGGGTTTTCCTGTTTGCACATCTGTATGTCAGCTACGTGCCACCCCACCTGTGATCTGTCAATCAGTGACCTTGGGCCTGGGTTGCAAAGTCTTGCCTACTACTTATTTCTGATAGAGGGTTGACTTGAAGTTCCTAATGGTGAATTCATAAATAGTGATGCAATTTTGTTTCTGTACATAAATGTGTTGTTATTCATACTGACATCAATTTTCTCAATATTAACAAAGAAGACAAAAGTAAGACATCTCTCTCATCAAAAGGGTTACAAGTGCCATTAGATTTACCCATGTCCCAACATGTGGAGTGTGCCCAGCCCAGAGAGAACAAATGGCACAACCTTCTCCACATCTGCCACTTGAATCAAAGTCCGGCTTTACTAGGACAAATAGCTTTCCTAGAGAGGCAAATACATCTTCAGCAGTATACCTCTCCTTAGACATGTTGTATCCCAAAAGAATAATTATCTTAGAACAGAATAGGCACAGCTTCTCCCAACAAAAACAATCTTTAATTGAAATAGACAATAAACAGCAAGCTCATGACATTGTTATTAAATGCCAGCACATCTATGGTGCAGCTAAGGTCTAAGGCTGAAATTGGCTTCCTAAGTATAATAATTGTATGGAAAAGGTATGATTGCCTGTGGAGATTTTTCAAACAGCAAGCTCTTTGGACAGATGTGCTGATAAAGATTGCTAGAAAGATCCATAGACTATGGACTAACCTCAAAAAAGCATTCCAGCATAAAAGGGAAAATAATCTTCCCATCATCCATAACAAGATAATGTCCATGCGAACACCAAATTCATGGTGATAACAACGAGGCATATTTATCAAAAAGCTAGCCATTCCAAGAAAGAGTTTAGTAACCTGTAGATTTGTCATTGAGGAACATCAGGTAAACAGTTTATAACAATGTCTTTCCTGAGTGTGGAAAAAGATCCAGAACTGAGTTCATATAATTTTGACAAATTGATCATACCTTCTCCACATGTAAGCACTGGTTCTATGGAAAGAGAAAACCCTGCTCAGCTTGACTGCCCATACATTTTATTTACACCTTATATGTGCTGCAGATTATAAGAGAAATAACTATCTTTGTCCACAGCACAAGGTCAATACCAGCTAACTAGCTATTTTGACTAAGTTCCCCTTTATTGTTCTCTTATAATCAATTGAAAATATTGCCTATCTTTAAAGTTAAAAACATGATTTGGGTAAGTTTTTATTAGTGGATATTTTCTGTTCAATTATTGATAAATGACTAATACTTTCCACCAAACCAACCTTGCTTCTCTTGCCAGAGCATGGGCTCCTGACGTGATATCTATCAAAAAAGGATTATTTCATAGACCCTCTTGTATGATACTGTCTAGATGTAATCACTTAAGCAGAAACTGCTGTGATACTTACAGAATAAAAAAGGCCTCAAATGTGTTGTGAGCTCTGTTACCAAAGCACATCAAGATCAGCAACTTGCTGTCATAGATGTACCCTGTCCAGTGAATCATAACATCAAACGCTGTTATGTGATCAAAAACTAAATATACATTTCATCTGGTAGTAACTTAGATTCATCTCATAAACTCCCCCAGAAATTAAAAGTCAATAAACATTAAATTCAGTGAGAAGTTTGTGAAATTATTTTACTGAATTGGTACCCTGATTCTCTAGGATACTGTACATTTTAATAAAGTATTATTATTTTTGTAATTATTATTAATATTATGGTAGATATAAAATATCATGACAAACCAGTATTGTCTTTGAATTCTTCACCTGAGAGTCACACAAAAAACGAAAAGAGTAATCTGCAAATCCTGATGTTGCATCAGAAACTGGAAATACCCCTTACATTTCAAAACAGTCATTGTACTTTTTTATACACTGTTTAAACTAAGCTAATCCAATAATCGTCTATAAAATGAATTGACCTCTAAGTGCATCCATCTAAAATTGTTTGGCATGTTTGCTAATCCAGTACTCAGATGTTTGAACAGGCTCTCACTCATCAGATAAGAATCCCATCCCCACTATGTGGGCCCATTTCTTGTGTCAGTGATATAGTTAGCAAGCTCCAACATCTCAGTTCACAGTGGTGAAAGCGTTTTTCTGAGTTTCTGACATGAATTTCAAATGTCATATGATTGCTTGTGATTTCAAGAACCTGTGTGTATCATCACAGTTCATGTGATATGGAGGCATGTCAGTTAACTTGGTGGCTGGATTATGTCTCATGAGTTATGTATCATGTCAGGATATTGTGTGCAGAAATATATCTATTTGGACGAGAATGCCCATTCCATAGAATATGGGTGTTTTCCACGGCCCTGATTGCCCAAATGCTTGTACTGTTGGAATCTTGACAATATATTGTGGGACTGGTGTTACACTAAACTATGCTTATGTGTAAAGCCCTACCCTTGTCACTGATATGAGAGGTCTTGGACCGGGCCTATGACCTGAAGGGATGCAAGAAAGATATCCTTAGTACTGGCAGTGGAATACTGTCCCCATCATGACTATACATAGACATTGGTGGCGGTTGCTGACCAAGGTTAAGAGAAAATGTAGTGTGGCCAGACCTTTCCATTTATGTCGCTCATGTTGAGGCCTGCTGACCCATCTGTGTAAGGTGCTTTTTCTATGTGCGTACTCAGACCCTCATGTCATATCCAAAGTATGTGTTAAGCGTGTTTCTGAGTGTAGCAAGTGTAACAAATGCATGACATTAGTGAACCAAAATAATGAATATACTTTAATCACACAGTTGTGCTGGATACTACACAGTAAACATACACAAGTCAGTGATTCTGGGTGCTTCACATACCCCACTCTCTCTCTGCTTCTTCCCAGGGGATCACCCTGGGTTCTGAGTTTCCCAGTCTTTGGGGGCAATCAGAAGTAGCATGGATCAGGCCCATATGCAATTCTGGTTACCCATAGTTCTAAATTGTGCTTAGTTTTTAAATACTCCCTTCTCGGGGTAGGTGTGTTCTCATGGTTACTTTCTGCTACTACCATTTACCCAGAGCAGTTCTCACTTTAAAGGGAACGTTAGAGAGCTACTTCTTCCAGGGGGTGCCCCTCGGCCAATTAGGATGCACCTGATCTCACTGTTTCCTAGACAGTCCCTCCTCTTACAGGGCCAGATAGGCTACTTTGCCCTCTCAGCAGTCAGGCAAGCTTCTAGGAACTTCAGAGTAAGATCACAGCACCTCCAGCAGAAACGTCCAAACTTCAGGTGATGGTATTTCACCTATTGTATGGTGGGTATCGGGCAAATAGCTAACTTGGTTGCACAACAGTCGGTTGAATACTCTGCGTAGCACTCCTTTCTTTGGTCATAAGCAACTTGGAACTTGAAAAAAGTTGGGCGAATTGGGTCCTTCTTTTAAACACAACTAAAGACAGTGGAAATGGATCCACTGTCCCAAACTTTAAAACTGGTTTAAATGGTTCTTCGTTCAAATGTGTTTCCCAGGTTGTTCTTCATACACAGCCTTTCTGTAGAGTAAGGCAATTCACTGCAGGTAACACTGAGACTGTCTCCATTGTGGTGCATTCACAACAAAGACTCACTAGAAGTGTAATGTTTCTGCACCTGGCTGACTTCAGCTCAACTGAAAGATTACAGGAGGATAGACAATGAGCCTGCCCCCTTCTGCTTGCCCTTACTTCTTCATAAGTTTTCCCCCTGCGCATCCCCCTTGCTCTCCGTGGTTAACTTGCTGCCTTTTCCCCCCTTCTGCCTACCCTCTTTTCTAGGTCTGTGTGTCTCACTCCTCCTGATTGCCCTCCATGTCAAATTGCTGCCACTGCCCTTCTCCCCATTGCCCTCCATTCTTTATGTGTGCACCTGTCCCTTATTGTCCTCCCTCCATGTTCTTTTGTACTGCCCATGTTGGACTTCCTTCTAAGGTCAGCTTGCTACCACTGACACTAATTCTTGCCCTCTGGTCTCCAGTTAATGGCCCCTACCCCTCCCTCCTTCCCTCTTTTGTCCATTGTGCTGACCCTACGCATGCAGGCCTGATATCGATTGTCACATTACTGTCCCTATTTTCTTCCATCTGCCCTCCATTCTTCTTCTTCATGTTCCTGCCCCATTCCATAAGTCCTTTGTGGACAGCTTACTGTCTCTGCGTATGCCGGCCTGCTCTACATGGCCACCTTGCCACCCCTGCTCCTCTCCTCCCTGCCCTTTGATCTCTATCTGCTAACCCCTTCCTTATCTCTCCTTCCTTCCAAGGTCCATTGTGCTGCCCCGCAGGACTTTCCTTTATGGTCAGCTTTCTGCTCCTGCCCCTCCTCACTGCCCTCCATTGTCTAAGTCTGTCCCTGCCCCCTCCATCCTATCTCGCACTGCTGCTGCCCCTTCTGAATGTCATTTGTGCTTAGCTCGCTGTTGTCTAAATCCATGTCGCTTCCTCCTCCCTCCCATTCTGCCTGGACTGATATGCTGCCACTGTTCCTAATGCTATTCCTTTCTTCTTAGCTTGCTGTCCCTGCCCTGTTGTCTGACTCAATGCCCACACCCACATTCCATGGTCCATTGCGTTGCCCCTTGAAACTGCTCTGCATTGGAATCTTGTTGCCCCTGCCTGCTCCTCCCTGCCCCCATTGTCTGTGTGCCAGCACTGTCTCCTCACTCCTGCTTCCTCCTGCTCTCCATGTTCCAATGAGGTGCCACTACCCCTTCGGCCTACCCTGCACAGTCAGTTGTGCTGCCACTGCCTCTCCCACCTACCCAGTATGGTCAGCTTATTGCCTCTGTCTTTGTCTTGCCCCCTCCCTACCTGCCTTTCGTCATGTTCATGCTCTATTCCCTCCCTCCCTTGATCCATTGTTCTACCACTGCCCCTTTGCCGGACTTGCGTGGTCTGTTGTGCTTCCATTGCCCTACCTGCCTGCCCAGGCTGGTCAGCTTGCTGCCATTGCCCCCTCACCCATGCTCTCTGGTGTCCAGCAACTACTCCCTCCCTTCTGCCATCCATTGTCCTTTGTCCTGTCTCTGCGAGCATATTTTGCTGCCAATTACACTCCCACCTACAATACATGGCTCATTGTGCTGCTACTGCCTCTCCCATCACCCTGCATGTTCAGTTTGCTGTCCATGCCTTCAATCCCCACCCTAAATTGTCCATGTGTATGCCCCTGCCCCATTCTCCTGCCCTCCTTGGTCTGTTGTTCCACAACCTCCCTGTCACTTGCCCTGTATGGTCGATTGTGCTGTAATAAGGCCTGCTGCTTGCCCTATGAGATCAGATTGCTGCCCTGTAACGTCCCTTCCACCCTCCATTGTCTGAGTCAGTGCCCTTTCATCATTTCCCATGCCTATTATGGTAAGTTGTGATGCCATTTACCCTCTCCTCTCACCTTTATGGTTCGTTGTGCTGCCACAACATCTCTCATCAGTCCTGCTTCAAGTCCTGCATCACCCTTGCCATGTACTTCCCTGTCGTTCTTGGTCTGTTGTTCTAATACTGCCCCTCTTGCTTGACCTGCATGATCTGTTGTGCTACCACTGAAGCATTGTCAATTTGCTGCCTCTGGCCCTGCTCCCCCCCTTTACCTCTGGTGTCTAAGTCCATGCCCCGGCACCCTCCCTCCCAAGAGGAGCATTAACTTTATGTGTGACACTTATTAAGTTAACTTATTAGGTTAACTTGATGGAATTAAAACTGTGACAGCTAAAGCATGTCCTTTAGAAATTAACAAAATTAAGGTTAGTTTCTCATAGAAATCATGGATACTGCTCTACAAAGCTAAAATGAGAAAACATTGACAACATACTTATCAAAGGGCTTATAGATTAGTTCCTATTTTTATATCAAATTGATTACTTGATTATTGTTTACATGAGTTAGGTAAGCTGTTTGCACACTTCTATCATTGGGCTGTATTTGGACTACATTTGGGGGAGGGTCTATTTGGGCTACATTTGGGCTCCTTTTTCTCTGGCAGCCACCTTGGCAGACATTTTTGTGATCAATCCCCCTAATTCTTCATTTACAGCAGTATCCTCTGTATGACATGCTTGCAGATTTACAGCTTTGATTCCATCTAGCTGGTATGGCACACTTTTGTCATGAATACAGACTGTTTTAATTCTGTTTGCTTATTAAATAACTGTTGTAAAGCAGCTGATGATCGTCAGGGAATTTCCTAGTAGGCTGCTGCCAGTGTTGAAAGTACATGTTTTAGTCTGCATGTCAGCATGCTTCTGCCAAATTTGATGTCATCCAGTTCAGGCTTATGTTTCTAAAATTATATCTAGAAAATCTACAATGGGCACTACACCCAACAACAAACAAAACAGAATGGGGAGACAAATTAACAAAAAAGTTAGTGTCTGCCCTCCCTCAGAAAACAACCATTTTTCAAAGTACTATATTGAACCTATTTGATTTTTTCCCAAAAATCAAAGATTCCAAAGAGTGTGAATACAGCTGATATTGCAGACAAAAAGATAGTTTTGCTTTCCCTTCAAAATCCATATTGACGAGGTCTTAATAGAGCAGAGGGAGAAGTCATCAGGCTAGGAAGAGGATATTGCAACTGTATGTATAGCAGCCTACTAGTCTCTTTGTGCATTTTCCTTCGCTGCTAGGTGTTTTCCCCTCCTGTGCTGGAAAGAGTGATTTTGCACCTTTCATGACGAGCTCAGCTCGTCATCAGCACAGCTCCACTGTGCATCATGACGAGCTGAGCTCGTCATGAGCATGGAAAGGGTTAAAAAAAGGAAAAATCCATTTCTATTTGAAATGCTTCTTTCACAATAAAATAATTGCCTAAGAAGTGCTCTCTAGCAAAAATCAACCTGCATTGTTTTGTGACCACTTTCGTTAATGACCTGCAATTCTTGCTGAGGGAAGGCAGCTTATGTTCTTACCAATTGCATTGTTTCCACACTTCTCATGTTTCCATTTTACCAGCTTTTTGTGAAGTCAGATGACATATTGGCATAATCACACATACATTTTGTCACAAAATCTGTGTTTACTACGAACGAAGTGACATATTTACGCTGTCGTTCAGTATGAGTACAATACCCTAACCAAAGGAGTTGGCACACAGTCACACAAAGGATTGCAATTGATTTTACCCATACATGTCATCATTACACACAACAGACATTTCAATAGATAATACTAAGTACATCTAAACAGCACATCCTGAATACAATTCAAATTCATGATCAGTCCATTAAAGTCTTAGCAGCAAACATAGAAACAGTAGTAGAAAAATACCAATGCATACTATTAATATATAATTCATAAGCAGAAGCAGAAATAAAACCTACTCTTCCATCATAGCTCCAACAATGAATTAAAATTCATAATCATAGGACCCCAGAAGCTAAAACCATATTCTTAAGCTAGATCAAAAAGTGTATATGAATGTTCATAAAGTGCAAGGCCATAAAGACAGACGTTGTTACATACAAGCAGCATTTCCATCACGCCTTTAAATATTTAAAAAACAATAGATATATATAAAGTGCAAGTGGATAATAAATATATATTTCCAGTGGTACCAACATAAATTCCATATTGACTGATGGCCAGGAATTGAACACTCCAGCAGATATCAACATATAAGAACTTAGCACACATCAAACACCACCAACTCTACCTTTCCCCACCTTCACTGCTGCCCTGCTGGTCCTTCCATCCAAGTAGAAACCGGGCCCATATCCTAGAACCCCACAGTGGTTTCTTATGCCTTTTTAGCATTTATATAGGTATATTTCCTTAACCCTGGGCGTAGTTTGCGTAGTAGCGCTATGCGTAGCTACCCGAAGTGCAGTTCGCGCTATGCACGCTACGCGAAGCTACGCAAACTGCATAGTGCGGTTGGGAAAATGCTGTTCACACTGATTGCACAGTGCCGGATGCTTGTCCTCACTGTGCAATCATTGCAAATGGCATCTTGCCTAGTGCAAGCATCAGTTTCTACCGCTCGAGTAGATTTGTACTCAAACGGCAGCTTTCGCAACGCGGACTGGTAGTTTCTCATAGCGAACTGTCGCGAGCATACACGACCACTAGTAATGAGAAACCTGACCTCCCCATGTTGAGAATCACGCAGGGAGGTTTATTTAATACGCTCGCGATCAGCAATTTAATGTTGCAGATCGCAAATGAGGAAAAAGTCTTGCTGGCTCGCAGTCGCCAACTTGACGTTGAGGACCGTGAGCAAGCAAAAAATGCCCGCTACACGTTTTTGCACTGTGCTACGTGCAATTTGCAAAGTGCGTAGTAGCGCAAATTACGCACGCTCCACGAGCTTAGTGTTGTACTACACCCAGGGTTAATATTCTTATGATAGATTGTGAACAACCTTGACCTCCACAATAAAAATGTTGGGGGTCTGGACTTAGCAATTGTGTTGCAATGCATAGTCCGGCAACTGACATAGCCACAAATAAATATGCCTCTAGCCTCAAAGCATCATTGTGCTATTAATCACTCCTAAAATCATCCATGCAGGGGTAATTCAAACCTGCCCACCAATAATTAACCCCATAAACCTCCCAGAGATAGTTTGGGGCATGAGAAAACATATGGATAATTTTAGCATACTCGAAACCACAGCTATTACATTTGTCATTAAACCTACCACTTCACTTTGCTTCATTTGCCAGTGTGTGATATAAATAAACAATAGCCTTACAACACTGGCTTCTCAAACTGGTCATTAAAAGCACTCTATTACCTAGATCCAACAACTCATGGAATTAAAGTCTTTCCACACTAAATCTAGGCTCCCACTTAGAGTTTTGCAACTCTACATCATCGTGTAATACTTGTATCAATTACCATAGACTATGCCAATCCCAGCTTTTTGCCTCATTGCCTCAACTACAGGGGTCCCATCCACCGCCTTTGCATCCTTCATGTTTTTAAAAAGAAAGTATTGGAAAAATTGCAGAAATTTTAAAAAGTCCCTCTTGGCCATCCCAAATGTCAAAACAGACCAAAAATTCCATCAGAGTACATATACCCCAAAAGCTGTAAGAGCCTCTGTGCCCAACTAGATGTTATTGCATCCTGAAACACAGATGGAACAACTGACAAGCATCGTCGGTGTGTAGAGATTGATCTTGGGGATTTCCAGTTTTTGCTTGACTTTAGCACAGACTTTATATGCAGCTTTTAAGATCTTAAACCTAGTTTTCTTGTAATAGTTAGGCTTGCTGTGTAAACAAGATATGAAGACTTCAATGTAGCTTCAGAACATTACCTGGCTTTTCTAAGTCACCTGTTTTTTCATTCTTCTCTCGGTCATCACAATCTGAGATGGAGTACACAACTGCCTTTTTTATTCTTGAAGTTGTTCCTCCATGATTTCTAGTGCCATCATTCTTTCACATGCAGCAGGGAAAGCTTCATCAAAAAGGTTAAAAAAAAAACTCCATCTCCTACGAAAGCTACTTCTTCAGTTTCCATGGAACTTATTTTCAAGGATATTAGAGCACTACACACTTGCATAGAGGAGACCAATGCAAAATCTAGTGCCTCAGTGATAACTGGTCGAAACTCGAGTAGAGGATGGTATCAGCTGAAAAAATGCATTTCGGACCTCATTAATTCAGTTCATAGAGTTCCACACCTTCAGTCTCATCATACCTTCTTGCTTCAAAAGCAGGTTGAAGATTAAGAAACAGAAATCGCTGGTATAAATTAAGGGGGTTATTAGGATGTCGGGAGAATTGCCTCCGCCAGGCTGGTGGTGGCCACCGCCAGCCTGGCGGAGGCAATCCGTCCGACATCCTTCCCTGAATTTCCCCCGCCATATAACAATGGCGGGGGGAGCGCAACAAAGCAAGACACCGCCCGCCACTTTTCCGCCCTGGTCGCCTTGCGGCCGGGGCAGAAAATGAATAATATGGTGGCGGTGTCTATCAGACACCGCCAGCCATATTATGAAAGGCGCTTTGGCAAGCCTTTCCATGGTGACAATGCCGCCACGGAAAGGCAGGCAGTCTTTACTCTGGGGGCCCCCTGTGGGCCCCAGAGTGAAGGTGGGTAGGAGCATGCACACGGGGGGTACCTGTGGTATCCCCCGTCATTTGCATTAAAAAACGGCAGGCACCGCGTGGTGCCTGCCGCTTTGTTTATGTAAGTGCTGCAAAGCAATTTTTGTATTGTGATGGACGGAGCAGAGAGCTCCGCCCGCCACAATACTAAAAATACAAGATGTGCCCGCCACTGTGGCGGGCACATCCTAATGTCCCCCACGGGACCCCCGCCCTTATGGTGGGCGGTCCCGTTTACCGATGGGATGGCAGGCGAGCTTTGCCCGCCCTGCATCCTAATGAGGCCCTAAGTATTTATGGTTTTCTGGGAGGAATCTGACCCTGCCAGATTTTTTTCTTTTGAACATACAACGTGATCATAGACTTGGTCACAGGCCTATTGCAGCATCCACTTCCAAAAAACTTACAGGTGTTACACTTAATTTTCTTGAATACACAGATCTGCTTAAAGTTTTATCAGCGGCTAATTCTAGAAAACAAATATTATGGACAAGCAATACTTATACTTTTTTCCAGGATTACGCTAAAAATATGGCAGACAGGTGCAAGGACTTTCTCTATTTAAAGGCCTGCACTCCAATCTCTTGGAGCCTATTTTGGTTTGTTTCACCAATGCCTTTTGAAGGTCAACTATAACAACAAAACTTTTAAAATATACACCTACCAGGACCATGCCCGTCTGCAAGCTTTTCTCCAGGAGTATAAAGTAGTATTCATGAACACTTCCAAACCTACCAAGACTTGAAATATATTCTGTTTTATTGTTAGTGTAGCCTGGCATCCCTTTTGGAGGCCTTTTGTTCCCGCTATGCACATGCTGTTACAATGACCTTCTCACTTTACTTTAATATCTATTAATAAATTGTTCTATAATACCCACCTTAATTTTCTCTTTACAGGTATCTATTCCCCAACATTATCTCGTGACGTGGAGTGGAGTGGTGTGGCTCACTGGTTAGAGGCGGCAGACCCAGAAGCAGAGGACGGCCCGGGACCAGGGTTCAATTCCCGACGCGGCAGGGTTGTGAACCAGGGTCAGAGGACTCGATAATTCTCGCCTCCGTGCCTACTCTAACCAGGGATCACACTCGGCAACTCTGGGTATTAGCTTGCCTCATCTCCACAACGGCCCCCCAAAAACACCGGGGATGCCTGGGTTCACCTTGGGGATACCCAGGAGGGAACATCTCACAGGGAAAGCCAGGATGGGTTCCCCAGTGGTCTATAGCGCCAGGACGCCTCCGGGTAGCAGTGAGCTTTACAAGACACAAACATTTACATTTACTACCTGAATAGGTCTCCCTTAACACCACCTTTCTCCACTTATGTTGTCTCCCTGGCACTCAGATGTGTCATCCTTCCATAGAGTCTCACCTTCCCCCGTCTTCTTTGAAAATATTTGACAGTATCTCTCTTATTCCTGTTCTACAATCATTTTTTATCCCATTGTCTTTCTGTGATTCTCAACTTATCTACCACCTTATTCTTTCTGTGCACAATTCCCTTCCTTTTTGTGAAATATGGCTCCCTCTCCCTTAGCCTCCTTCCTCTCCCCTGTTATTTCAAGCCCTTTTCACTTTGGCTCACCTTATATGTTTTTTGTTCATGCTCAAATAACCTTTCAGAATTTTTACATCTATGGTATTAACACTTTTATCTTGTAATGTCAAGGGCTTGGGTTCATCAATTAAGCTTCAGAGGGTTTTATCCCATTTATTACATTTTGATTGCTGATATTGCCCCAAAACTGGATCTCTAAAATTGAAGAGAGGGTAGGTGGTTATTTTTTTTTTTTACCAGGCAATGGGAATAAAAATGTTGTTGCTGAATTATGGCATGTCACATAATGCTCATCTAGTTTCACAAGAATCTGATTTCGAGGGACATGGTTACTCATGTGTCTTTTGATTAATGGTGTCAGTCGCTCTTTTAATATCTGCCCCAATAAAAAAAGTGGGTCAGATATTACTCAAAACCATTTATAATGCCCTGATGATCATCCTATTTTTGACAAAGGCTGTAATCAGATTGTTGACCCATTAAATGTGTCTACTTTTGTATAGGTGCCCAAAAAATCTAAGTAGCTATTCCTTCAATCAGTTTCACAGCATGCGTTAATAGACGCTTGGAGGCTTTCCAATCCCACTTTGTGCAAATACATTTACTATTCTCCCACACGCCAATCTCAATCAAGGATCGATTATATATTTATCTCACATTCACTATTACAAAATTTAAATTCTGCTGACATAGGTTCTGTTCTAATTTCAGATCATGCCCTGGTTCAATTAATTTAGACATTTTGTCCAACACTGCTAAATTTAATCAATGGAGATTTCATAATGCTATAGATTTAGACACTTCTTTCACTTCTGCTTTCTCCTGTTTCTTTATTGACTTCTTTGAACTGAATCACACAGATGAGCTTGACTTCCTCTGCATTAGGTACACTTTCAAATCCTATGCCTGTAATTTTATTATTCAATACGTATCCAAAATGAAAAAACATTCTCTACAAAAAGATATATTGCATTACTTCAACATATCAAATGATTAGAACATTCTTATATCTCTAAATCCAAACAAATTCGCAAAAATCTCATTAATGCAGACTTCAGAATTAAAGAATTCTCCACTTTGGTTGTGTTTTCCTTTCTCCTTAAATCCAGTGCCAAAAATTATGGTGGCTAAAACAAGTCTGACAAATTATTAGCCACTTATCTCAAGAATAAAAAGAACAGAAAGCACACTAACATCGACACACTCCTAAACACACTCCTACAGACTCTGACACTGACAAATAGCTGGCTAACTCATTCAAGGATTGGGTACATGGCTAGATTTCACTGAACTAGAAAAGAATAATACCATGGATGAACTTCATAGTGCCATATCTTCACATAGTTCGGGCAAAGCACCAGGGCCTGATAACTTCACTACTAAGTTTTTCATGCATTTTTCCAAATCACTCCTACTTAAACTTTCTGTTCTTATCACTACCTTCCTTCAATCACGTAAATCCTCTGGAACTTTATCGTCATCCCTCATTTGTCTTATTCCAAAGAAATGCAAATATGTATATCTATGTTAAAAGTACAGGTACATTTCCCATGTCAACATTGACTAAGAGATATTTTCTAAAACTTTAGTTCTAGGCCTGCATTTTCTGGTTTTGTCAAGGGTCATTACATATCTGATAAAACTCATGTGTTATTTGATGTCCTTTCTAAATATTAGCAATCACTTTATCCTCTATTAGCTATTAGTTTGAATTGCTGAGATAGCTTTTGACTGTGTTAACTGGTCATTTCCATACTTTAAAATTCTTTGGTTTTAGAAATGAAATTATCTCTCATATTTCTCTTCCTTATTTCTCCCCCATGTGGCCACTTTTGTAAATTTCTCTTTGTGTAAGGAACGATTGTTCTCTCTCACTTTTCCTCCTATCTGGCTCTTGAACCCTTTCCTTCTAAAATAAGGAACAGACTCAAAATACAGTTTTTATGGACTATTCAACAAATTAAGACAGCACTATATGCAGACATTATTCTTTTATTTATATCGGAACCCCATACATCTGTCCCTGCCTTCACCTGGGAAGTAAGTCTCCTCTTAGTCTATTGTCTATAAACGTAATCACAGCAAATGTGAAATCCTGCCTATAAACAAATACACTTTAAGACATCACTTTTCAGCAACTAATTTCGCTTGGAACTTTTCCAGACTCAAATATTTAGGATTATGGTTCTCACATTCCCTCAAAACCTCAGTTTCTTTGAGTCTGGAGGGGCGTACACTTAAAATAACCACGCTGGTGGTATATTTTGAATCTCTCTTGGTGTGATCATTTTCTATCTATTCCACTAAAAAATGTTAGACAAATCAACTCAATACTTTCACCTTTCTTATGTAAGAAGAAGTACTCTCACCTCTATCTAACAAAACTAAAATGCCTTAAATCAGGTGGTGGTGTTATTTTTCCTGATTTTTAGAAACATAAATCAGCCTGATTATTGAGACAACCTGTTCAATGTATCCAAGAGTCCAAAAAATACTATTTTTCATGTGTACTATTGGAGAAATCTTTTCTCTCTCCCTTCCTTTTCTTTTTGTGAATATCCAGCCTTTATCTAAAAAGCCTCAAAACCTTTACTCAGCCATTTTTAAACACATTTACTCTCTATTGAATCCTAGGAAGCTGTATGATGCTATTCAATTTCCCTTTTAGCTCAGTTCTCCTATTTGGTAGAACACCTACATAATGCACAACAATCGATCCATCCATTGGAAAATTTTGAGTAAATATGGACTGTTCTGGGTTAATCAACTCTTCATTTATGACTCTTTTCTTACTTCTTCTCATGCTTGATCTATTTTTCATTTTCCCTAATCTTTTCAGCAGAACTTTCACCTTTTACAATCCATCGTGCTAGTTGCACTTCCTAAGCTTATCTCAATCTAAGCATAAGCTTCTATCCCTCCTTCCATTCTTTGCATGTTTTTACCCAATACCCCTAAAGGCTCTGTCATATACCGTACCTCATGTAAACCTGCCACTGATAGACCTAATTCAGATACAGAGATGGCAGGGGAAAACAACTGGAGAATGGTTGGACTGTTTCCTTTTGAAGACAAACTTGGACAAAAATACGGTCTTCCCCCCTGAACTGCAAATACCACTCAAACACTATTCTATATTCACAATAGGATTCTCTTTTCTTATGTTTCTTTGCCTAGCACCTTCCCAAATCACACTGATTGCTGCTGGTCATGCCACTCACATTTAGCAAATCTAAAACACATGCTTTTCAATTGTACATTTGTAAAAAAAATTCTGGACACAGGTTTGGAATCAAATGAATGCTATTTTTGACACTTTTTTAACCCTGTCATTTACTAACATCTTCCTAGGTAGTTTATCTACTGATTGGGACATGTGTCATCTCACATAAAATTCATTGATCTACTTGCAGTTACACTTCAGTAACTCACCAACAATTGAAATAATATTTCAAAATTGGCTTTCCAAGCTTGGTGGTATGCGGTATGTTACCATCACAAACTTGATTCAGCATATATTCACTCTATTCCACTTGCAATTAAGGGGCCCATTATGATAACAGGCGGATCGCCACTGCCCGTATGGCGGTGGTGATCCGCCCGCCAAAAACCACCAACTGCCTCTAGTTTCCCCCAGCCACATTACCACATTACCATGCCGGTATTCCGAAGGTATGCAATCTGCCCGGTTGCCTACCAGGCGGAAAAGCAGTTACTATGAGGGCGGGGATGTGCCTTTCCATGGCGGCAACGCCGCCACCAAAAGGCCGGTGGTTTTCAACATTGGGGGCCCGTAGCGGGCCCTCAGGGATTCTGAGGGATTGGGGGTGCACATGGGGGGTGTCTATGGTACCCCCCAGCAGTTCCATGCACAACATGGCAGGCACCGCGTGGTGCCTGCCATGTCGTGCATTGAAGTGCATATCATGCCTTCCTGGAATTGTGGCGGGCGGTGCTGACTGCACCGCCCGCCAAAATGACAGGAATGTTGGATGCGCATCCTAATGTCCCCCACTGGACCCCCGCCCTCATGGTGGGCGGTCCCTTTTTGCTATGGAATGACGGGCGGATATCCTAATGTGCCCCCAAGTATTCAATTTTATGGAGTCCCATTACTAATGTTATTGAAAGTCATGCTAAATTTTCACTACATCGCCACCTTATAAAGTTTCTAAACCCTCCTGATGTTTATGTGTTGCTTTCATAGCTATTGCATCAATTATCGTAATCTTTGAATGTTTAATTTATCAATAAGCATACATTTTATTTTATTATTGTTGTATCAATACTGAAATTGGATCTTGTACCTTTTTAATCATAACATTGTATATTTTCACTCCATCTCCCTCTCTCCTCTTTCGTCCCTTTGTACTCTCTGTATGTGCTTGAATCTAATAAACTTCTTCTAAAATAAAAAAATAAAAAAAATCGCTCTTTACGCAGCTTTACTTTCCTGCATCATATAGTTGTTACTGGGTGTGACTTGGGCAAAAGTCCAATTTTTGTAGACGTCAACCCCGGTCAGCTAATATAAGAAAACTAGGCATTCAGGCAAACAAAAATAACACCTCCTTGAAATAGGCATTAAAAAGAGGAAATGTTTTAAGTTCTCCATACAATCCACACAGTTTTCTTGTGCTGCAGTAAACACTCCAAGATTAATGTGTGGGATGTTTCTAGAGTATGTATAGGCATAGAAATTTGTACGAAAAGGGGATGCCTTCTCTTCAAATCCTATTCTAGAGGGTGCACATTCACCTCTCCATCTTGGTATATGGATGCGTGTTGTGCAAGGCATTTTTCTTAATGCTTAAGCATGGGGGCTGACAGCACCAACAGGTTATCTTAATAATTCTGTCATACGATCAATCCCTGAAGTAATAAGTATACAATAAGTTCAAATATAGTGACACCCACCAAAGTGTAGAGGTGAAATCTGTGTGTATCTTTGAAAAGATAAAGCATAAATGCATTTAAAACACCTGCATGTTTCTAAATTATGAACAAAAGGACTAATCTATACAGTCCAAATAAATCCAATGAAATGTCCCTTAGGATGCTAAGATGCCATATTTTAGCACAAGCCAAACATTTTCTGCAGTTACTTTGGGCTGTCGTTTCTTTTTCAATGGTATGTCAGTTCATCCTACTGACTTTTTATTAAAGTGTTTCCAACCTGAGACTTTGGGGTCTCAGCACTATGACATCGTGGTATACTTTCCCTGTGTTTCACCACCATGTGGTTGGCACTGTGTTCTTACATGCTCCACTTAGTAAGAGTTGGAAGATGGTTCTGCACGCGATGCATAGCCTTCTCATTGTTGTGCCAGGTATCTTCATGTTTTCCCAAAATACTGACTCCATTTGAGGTGTATTATACGCGGTGTGCAATGTGGTCTCAGTAGCCTTTACTTTTGGGTAGGTCAGCTAGTTGCAGCTCAGTGAATAATTCACTGTAGTTACTGGAGTCTCCTGCTTTCCCAGTCACGTCCAAACAATGAATGGATTGCATCCCAAGACCACACTAAGGCCCTTATTTATGGGTATTTGGTGTAGGGCAATGCAGCAAGTCACCTTTCTGTGTTGCCATATGTCAAATTGAATTGCATCATATTTATGCAATATGTTGCATTTCTGTTCTTTTCCCTGCGCTGATGCAGTTTTGGCTTCCTATATCCAACACGGGGCACCCTTGCACAACGGTACAAATGTGATTGTTGTTGAGCAGGAATGGCACTTTCCTGCACAGAAACAATTCAAAAAAGCGTTTTCCTCTTTCTTTGTGTGCTGCGTAATGAAGCACAAATAAAAAGAGGGAATAACAAAGAAAAATAAAGATATTCCTCCTAGTTACAACTTTGGTGCTTACCCATTATTAAATGCTCTTGTAAATCTTGTCAGTGTCAAAATCCATGGGTGTAACATGGTAAAACCCATAACAACACTCATAAAATGTCTCCCATGTCCAGAGTAGGCCAATGCAGTGATTTGCTCTGCCTTGCCTTACTCCAGATCTATGAGGCCATTTAAAGCAACGCATAGTATGCTGCAGGAGCGTCAATTTTTGTGGCTGTTCATGGGCGGGGGACATCACACATAGAAACAGCAAAACACCAATGATTGTTTATGTGTAGGAAGGTCCCCACGATGCAGAACCTGCTACAATGTTGGAAATGCAGAATGTGACGGCCAGGGTGGCGGTCGCATCCTAATCAGTGGTGTGAGACCGCTGCATGTCTGGCAGCCGGTCCCAGCACTGCTAGGTTGGCGGGCGGAGGAAAGTCTGCTTGTCATCCTAATCAGCCCCTTTATTCTTGGAACTATCTGTTCTCTCTCACTTTTCTATCCTTGCCACTGCCCTCCTTCTTACTGATTCCTAAGTTTTTTACTAAACTAACTCTTCCCAACCTTTTACTTCTCTCCAACATCACAGCTTCTATCACCTGGAAATCTCACTGTTGATTTTGCAGCAAATCCCTCCACATTTTTCAAATTGTCTTGGACGCTTTTTTTCTGCCATATGCCCTGTGTCACTGCTAATGAGTACTGCCGTTAATGTATTCTGGTTTACAAATGGCCAGCGACGGCTCGTGGAGGGAGTTACGGTGGGGCAGGAGGGCGGGGAGGGGGAGGGGCAGGGTGGAGGTTGCTAAAAACCGGCATATGGATAATTGCAGGTAAGTAAACAATTTAATTAATAAAGCGAATTTCGTAGCTCGCACTGCATTGCATTTTGCGATGCAAGGCGCACTACGAAATTCGTTTTATTAATTAAATTGTTTACTTACCTGCAATTATCCATATGCCGGTTTTTAGCAACCTCCACCCTGCCCCTCCCCCTCCCCGCCCTCCTGCCCCACCGTAACTCCCTCCACGAGCCGTCGCTGCAAATGGCAGTAGTAAAATTGGTCCACACCATTGATCTATTATGCGTTTCAGTAAGGCCATTGTAGACTAAAATGAAAAAGAACCTTTGGTGTGGCAGTTAAATGTCATATGGGGATGCTGTGTGTACTTACACAACCCAAATGCATGACAACAATATATAGCTGCCAGGAGTACCACTTTGATCTAGCAGGGCTCCTCTTTCAATGTATCTAGAAACACATGACAGGAGAAGTGTCCTTTGCCTTGTAAGAAAAGCCTATTTGTATATATTCACATGTCTGAAGTGTGCCTTCTAAGACCAAAGTGGACTTTTGTTCCAAAAACAACCAACACTCAAACATTTGCTTACTTTTGTTTAATATTTGCAGAAACAAAATATAGGCACATGAGGTTCTTGGCACAGAGCATGTGAGCTGTGAGCGAATGTCCAGAGGTGATGTCGAAAAACTCTATGTATGCAGGTTATTTTCCAAAATCTAAAGTGTTAACCAAAGCAAGTTAATCTTTAATTATGGTTGCCCATCCTACAATAGACATTTAAATACCAGTGCAAAGCTAAAAGTTTTTGACATTATGACACCACAGTTACTTTTCTTAAGTAGCACATATTGGAATTGGCTGCACACAGTAAGATAGGAAAGAGGGCAAAAGTCACTACTGTATTATCATACAACAAAAGTTTGCAATGAAACTAGGTTTAATTTTCACCTATGTCCATGTTTTTTTTCATGGTGTACAGACATACTATTGGAGTTTTTATTTTCGAAGAACAAAAATATCGGGTTGGAAATATCGAAAGGACAGAATATCAGGAATATTGGTGACCATAATTTCAACATGAAAGTAAAAAATAATGTTTTTGTTAACATCGAAGTCAGTAATATCATTAGTAAAAATATCGTTGTTAATAATATCAATGTTTTTCTTAGTGTTAAGTATTTTAGTATGTATTTTAAATGCATGTGTTCTATATTTTTGGTAAAGTATTGTATTTTTTATATAAATATATTACATTTTTAGAAGTTATTAAATAGTAAATTTAGGGGCAGATTTATGATAACTGGCGCATCCCAAGGGAGGCGCAGGGTTTTGACGCAGCATTGGTCTGAAAGTGACTGAGTGAAATCTTATAGATTTCACTCAGCCACTTTTGCGAGGCGCACCTGCCCCGGAACGCCCACCCTGCGCCGGAACGCCAACAAGCGGCGCAGGGCTTTACAACGTGACGCATCTGCCTAGATGCGTCACGTTGTAAATCGGTCATAGGGATGCGCCACGTTTACGCCGCAGTTGGGTGACGCAAACATGGCGCATTCCCAACATAAATCTGCCCCACTGTGTTTTAATCCCGTAGTGGGTTGTGGGTTTATAGGGGAATAGGGTGGTAAGTCATTTGAATATAGCAAATGTAATAATCATTTTTAGAAATGATTCATTATTTTTATAGGAGAATAGGTTGGGAAGTAATGTAATTATAATTAATTAACTATTAATTTGTATTCATTAATAATTTAGTATTTATTAATTTATATTGTTAATTGTGGTAAACTATGTATTATTAATTATTTATTAATTGTTTGCTAATTAATATTAATTAATTGGTAAATATGTAAATTGTGTTATATTTTAGGAGGGTGTTGTGGGTTTATAGGAGAGTAGGGTGGGAAGTAATGTAATAGTAATTTATTTATTTATATTTTTAATTATTTCGTATATTTATGTTTTTAAAAATGTATGATGTAAATTGTGGTAAATAGTATATTGTTGAATATATATTAAGTGGTTATTAATAATGATTGATTAATTATTTATTATGTTATTTGTGTGTGATTTTTAAGAGCAGGTTGTTTTTTGATGGAGGAGTAGGCTGGGAAGTTATTTATTTTCTTTATTTAAAAAATATATATTTAAAAATGTATTTTAAATTTATTTAGACTGTTAATTGTGTGAATTACATTATTATTCATTGATTTTAAATTGATTGTTAATTATAAAAATTAATTAATTATGTTAATTGTGTTATGTTTTACAACATTGGTGGTGGTATTTATAGGGGAATATGGTGGGAGGTACATTTTTTTAATAATTAATTGTTTGCAATGATTTTACATTATTTTACTGGAGTGAGAATAGTAAATTATTCCCCTCCACTATCCAACATTTCCCTACTGTTGCACTCTTTGGAGTGGAATAGTAGTTTTTACCACCTATGCTATTAAACACTTTTCATACTGTTGCACTCTCTGGAGTCGGAAGAGTAATTTTTACCCCTCCGCTATCCAACACTTTCCTTACTGTTGCACTTTCTTGAGTGGGAATAGTAATTTTTACCCCTCCGCTATCCAACACTTTTTTCTACTGTTGCATTCACTTGAGTGTAAATAGTAATTTTTACCCCATGCTATCCACCACTTTCCCTACTGTTGCACTCATTG
Source organism: Lissotriton vulgaris (assembly GCF_964263255.1). Lineage (NCBI taxonomy): Eukaryota > Metazoa > Chordata > Amphibia > Caudata > Salamandridae > Lissotriton > Lissotriton vulgaris. The sequence goes on from NC_141690.1 coordinate 47,934,360, forward strand.
GAGTGGAAATGGTAATTTTTACCCCTCCACTGTCCATACTTTCCCTACTGTTGCAGTCACTGGAGGGGGAATTGTAATTTTTACCCCCACCCTATCCAACACTTTCCCTACTGTTGCACTCTCTGGAGTGGGAATAGTAATTTTATCCCCCTACACTATCCAACACTTTTGCTACTGTTGTACTCACTGGAGTGGGAATAGTAATTTCTACCCCTATACTCTCCAACACTTTACCTACTGTTGCACTCATTGGAGTGGAAATATTCATTTTTATGCCTCAGCTATCCACACTTTCCCTACTGTTGAACTCACTAGATTGTGAATAGTAATTTTTACCCCTCCGCCATCCAATATTTTCTCTACTGTTTCAGTTAATGTAGTGTAAAATGTATTTGAAAAAGATTTCAAATATTTTAATATTTTAATTTAATATATATATTTTATTTTAATTTTTATGTTTTTGATGTATGGTCATATATATATATTTATATGTTTCTAACAATGTATAATTTAATAAAATAAATATTTATTAATATTATTAAGTAAAACTATATAATATGTTTTATATATATGTATGTTTCATTTTTCTACATGATATGTAATACTTTTAAGTTTAAACTTTTTCTAATAATTCTAAAACTTTTTTTAATTATTTGTATTGTTTCCTTTACTTTACAATATTTTAAACTTAAAAAAATGATATTTTTAACAATGATATTTTAGACAACTATTTTTTTTTCTCGATCATTTTTTACTTACAGTTATGTAGATAGGAATTCGATAGTCTGGACATTGATATTTTTACATCAATATTTTTGTACCTCAATATTTTTGATGTCCATATTCTGTCAGTGATCTGATTTTATACCACCAATAGCATGCAAAATAAGAAACAAGATTAAAGCAATAAATTACTGCAATCTAGAGATAAAAATAGTAGAGAACGCACATTAATGTGGTATTATTTTTTTTAATTACCTGAAGAATAGTAGCAAAAATCAAAACACTTTCACTTCTATAAGTTGAGTTTAGAAACATTTAACTTGAAACTCAAAGAAGGGCACATTAATGATGTGTGTCACACTATGCTGTTGGACTTAAACATTCTAAACAGCATTCATTTATTACACCACCCTTCTTGTTATTGTTTCTACTTTGGGGGTCATATGGATGGCGGGTGGACTTTGTCCACCCGCCATCCTACCGTGAAATGGGACCACCTGCCATTGGTGGGGGGATCCCATTCGTGACATTAGGATGCACCCGCCACACTGGCGGGAGCATCCTGCATTCTTGCCATTGCGGCGGGCGGTGCTCTCAGCAACAACCGCCGCAATGCCAAGAAGTCATGTCGTGCAGTTCCTTGCAAAAAGTGGCAGGCAACACGCACTGACTATCATGTTGCGCATGGAACTTCAGGTGAACCCCCTACCCTCCAGAGTCCCTGGGAGCCCGCTACGGGCCACCAATGGCGAAAACGCCTGCCTTTCCGTGGCGGCAACGAAGGCATGTCCCCACTGCAATGCTAATGTAAATGGCAGTGTCTCCCAGACACCACAAACATTTTAACTGCTTTTCCGCCCGGGCGACTCTTCGACCAGGCGGAAAACCGGCGGACGGTCTTTCCATCCGCCGGGGTCCCCCCCACCATGGTAATGTGGCGGGGGGAAATTCTAGGCAGGCAGAAGTTTTTAGCGGACAAATTGCCACCGCCATACAGGCAGTGACGATCCACCGCTAACTTAATGGACCCCTTTGTGCGTTAGACATTTCCCAGGGGCAGATGTGAGAATTGGACCTGGACTTCACTCTATACTTTTATTTTGGTATAATTTGGTAGTGATCTCTCCCTTCTGTCTTATCTTAAATAGTGCATTAGTAAGAAAATTGGTTATTAGTCAAGGAGGATGTAAATCTTGTCAGGTTCAACACAGGTCAATAAAACTTGACTCACCCCCTGGTAGATATAACACAGAGCAAACAAGCATACCTTAAGTGAAAGCGTGAATTATTTAGTAGCAACAAAACAATAAAAAGACAAAACAAGCGACAGTATCAATCTAATTTCTAAGAATAGAAAAAATGTGATTGAAGAAATCAAATAAATTATTCAAATCTAATTAGGGGACCCAGAAACATACATTTCAAATATTTTAGGGCAAAACATATCAAGAAAAAATAAAATGTCAATAAAGAATCACTGCTTTTGGTTGACTGGGACCTAGGAGTAATTTCAGGCCAACTGGCATGGAATGGGGTTCAAATGCACCAAGCAAGTCTTCTCGGTTAAAGATTTTACCTTGTAACTCAGTCTCTGAAAATGTCAAAAATTTCCAGTGGGGCAACATTGCAGGATCTGCTGAAGATGTTGGGTTTTTTTTGCAGGAAAAGCTAATGGTGGGAAAATTCAAATTTCAGGCCTGACAAAGTTTTCTCTTTAATTGGATACTTTTCACACTTTTACCATTGGGCATCCCTGAGGGTTATGTTTAAATTTGCATTACTGTACAGTGGGTCCTTGAGTATACTTTGGGTTTGACCGCCATATGAGCAGGCCCAGATTATATGTGTTTGTAATAGACTGGGGCACAGACTGTGGCAATCCAAACTGGTTCATACTGCCACTATAAATGCATAACAGTTGCACAATGTTGATTGAAATTCTTGATGTACCCGCTGAAAATGTAACACAATGTAACTCAATTTTGATTTGGAATGCCAATACAAAACAGTTAAAAAAATCTACCTCCAGTCATTTTTGAGGCACTCCAGTGAGGTGAGCCTGAAGGTGCATCTGATTAAGTCATCTCAGGATCGGAGAACTTTGCCATGAATTTGAGCTGAATCTGCATTCTTGGAAGTCCAAAGTTTTTCTAACCCCCAACTTTATACACTCTAGGTTTTTTCTGTGGCCTGCAGAACTTTAGGGCAACACTTAGGGGTTAGCACTGTTTCAAGTAGGGGCATAGACAAAGTTCTTGTGCTCGTCCATCAGGATGGAGGTAATGCCCTGCTCCATGGCTTTCCAAACTCAAGGTTGGCATCCTTTAGTGGTATAGGAGAGGAGTGTGATGCTGCAGCGATGTCCACCTCCCTGCACTGGGCGGCAGGCACTTCACAGTGCCTGCCACCTGGTACAGGGACATGTAGGAGGGTACCATGGGTACCACTCCAGTGCACCCACACACACCCAACACATTGGGGGCCCGCAAAGGGCCCCGCAGACATTCCATGGCTGTCTCAGCCGTGCGGACTGCTACCGGTGGAAAATATTAATCAATATTATTAATTAATATTTTTTAACATTGTTAATATCTTTAACTATTGTAAATTGTGGAAAATCTCACTGTTGTTCATTCATTCTAATAAAAAATGTATAGCAAATTATAAAACACCCATTTTGACTGCAAAAGCCGGATACTTTAGGAAACAGTTGAGCTGGTTAAAAACTCTACTGAAGAGCTGTTCCGTATTGACCTCCCCACGAGCTGCTAAGTTTGCCGTAGAAAATCAAAACATTTGCAATGCATTGACAAATGTTCGCCCACAAGAAGGTTCAGGACATATTTGACATATTGGCTTTTCTGCCAATAGTCAAACTATTAGGCAGTCACTGAACACTGATCTTTGAGTGAATGATACCGATCATGGCATAGACAAATCTTTTAGAATCTGCATGTCTGCAGTCACTGACTTGATGCTGTTTGGGCACAACACATTTTTCGGGTCTCCCTGCTGGGTACTGCAAGAACTAGGAACCCTCGCAGTCCTAAAAAATAAACAAAAAATCCTAGGCATTACTTTGATGAGAGACTCACCTACAAAAAACAGGTTAATGCAGGTATTGCATTGATTCTCTCTCGCTTGGACTACTGCAATGGACTTTATCTAAACTTGCAAAATAGGTTGTTGTCCAAGTTGCAGACTGTGCAAAACTCAGCAGCCAGGATCTCCTAAACCTACCCAAATTTACATTCTGCAACCCAGACCCTGATTTAACCTCATGTACTCCCTCTTAAGAAGGAAGCTATTTTAAAGCATGTTGAATAGCTTTTAAAGCCTTAGCTGGAATAGGCCATGAATATTTGAAAAATAATGTATTCCTGGTGGAGATAAAACAACCCGAAATGGTTACATACAAGTAAACAAATTGATTGTTAGGATCACTGATCCTAACAATAATTCATTATCTTATTCCAAATTAATATTTTGCACAACCTATATTCTAATGCAATACTCGACCTGTCCGTTTTTCACAATCCATAGAATCAACAATATATAGTCTTCCATGTTTCATCAATTTAATAATAATTTTGTATATTTGTCAAAACGTGATGCAGTCCTTAATTGCATTTCATCGACTTGAATCAAAGTCCTCCTCAGTTGTCGGTACAAGGGCCTTAAGAATCTAATTATATATTAAAATGAATTAAATTAAATGAGTCCTGTTTACAACCTAAAAGGTTGCAAACATTATCAATGTTATGTTTTGTAGTAGATCCTAACAACATTCCATGTTTTTTTGTGATCAGTCATAAAGGTATGCAGATACAATAACAATTCATGGTTACTCATAGCATAGAGAGCTCTCAAAAGACATTAAACCAGTACACAGTAACACATTTTAGATTCATATTTCCTTCGTAGACAAATGTGGATAATTGTAATTTAATGTACAACCACGTCGTTTGAAAATATTGTGGCCCCTGGGGGCCAATATCACCGTATCAATGATAGGAAGCTGTGGCAAGCAGGTATCGATCATTCTTTTTTTACTCTATCATCCTGCCAAATATCCAGAGATCGCTGGTCAATTTCGCCTACACTTTAATTTACTGCTGAAGTCATTCTGTTCTTAATGTATAGCCATACAGTCTCTAACATCCACTGTTTAAAGGTTTGCACTTCCTTCATTCTTCGTTGCTCGTTTTCTCAATTGACAGGCAGTGATGCCCTTATATACAATCAGACATGAATACAGCCATCTATAAAACACACGTGATTATGCATGCTTTATGCAGTTCTCTGCTTTCCAGTCTTTCTATATACAATGACTATGGGTCACCCTACTGTCGATGGCTAGAATGCAGGCTTTCTACTTTCCTCATTTAAAAATGCCTTGCATAAATGTACGTGTATTCTCAGTCGTCTATCACAAATTAATTGGAAGAAAACTGCATAATATTTTGTCGCTTTTAAAAAAAAGATTGTTTTTGGCTCCGCTGGAGGAACATCCGAACGAGCTCATAATACGGTGCAGTGTATTTAAAAGATATAAGTGACCATCAAACGTAATCATAACCGCTTCTTCACAGTCCGAGCCTTATTTCTCAAAAACATATATGAAATATTTTTAATAACCGAATCTAGGACTATTATCCCCACCATTACGTTTTCGGTAGCTTATTTAGAAATTATTTACATTTTTGTCCCGCTATTAATATGTCTGAAAAATGTAATTTTTTTTATATATGAGTTTAGTATTTAACCGTTCTTACTAATTTGTGTACATTTTGACTGCTGAAGTTGGTTGAATACAAACATTTTTCGTTCACTTTTCTATTGCCCTCTAATGACACTCCTCGACCTGCTGATTTGCAATGGTTATTTTTGCATATGACGTACTTTTTGCATTATAACAATATGGCTGATGTATGAGTTAGTCTGCATGTTATACCCTGCAGTAGAACAGGGAATATTGTTTTAATCAAATCTAAATTAAAATATAAAAATACTAGCAAACAATCAAAGCAACCCACACCTTATCTCACATGATAGATATGCTCTGTGAGATGTGAAAATAACAGCAAAAATAACATAAAACAATATCATGTATAATGATAATACTCCAATATTAATAATAACAACAATTATACAATGCATAATTATGATAATACATATTACCATCATCGTTATTATTAGTATTACATCTGGGCTTAAGTGTAACCTACAGTTCTTCCTTGCTTATTAAATATCTTATTTTGTGTGAAGGATTTATGTGAAGTTCCTAAGTAATAGACGAATGGGAAAAGTGTAAGTGTATGAAATATTTCTGAAAGAAGAATTGTTTTTTGCTGATCATGACTAAACGATGCGCATACTTCAGCTGCTAATAGCGAGGAATGCTTTACTTTCTGCTTCTGCAAACACAACATCTCAGGAGGACAGTCAGTCGTATCTGCCACTATCAATTTCCGAAGATCGCTAACATTAGCAAATATATCACGGAATCTGCCACTAACTTGTGAGTGGACTTCTTGGCTCACTCCAATATTGATTACTGTAACTCATTATTGATCTGTTTCTGCTTCCATGCGGCAGGCAGTGTGATCTACTGAGAGAGTCGCACACCTCTCAGCGTTTTAAACATAGAACGGTCTCCATTCTCTATGTGTTATATTTTTTGCCGAAACAAAATAAAACACGAATATGCAGTATTTTGCTTTTATAGAGGTGAACTCTGCCAGGTACGTATTGTAAACACGTATTGATGCAAAAATAGAAGGAAACAGCTGCCAATTTGCAAAGTTCGAATTTAAAGATGAGAAATAGTCCTTTGGAATTAGAACACAATACATAATACTAGCAACTATTAGAAGTGGCTCTTTAAGAAATGTTATCTCAAAGTGTCCACCTCAATGGATATTATTGCTATTGTAAATCAGGCAAAGTGATTTGTAATTCACAATTTTTTTTGAGATTGTGTGTTTGTCCTACTACTATTTAAGCATGCTACTTGATCATGAAATACCTTGAAGAAAACAAGAGGTGGTTGGCAAAACAGGAACAGTTTGTTTAATTAAACATAGCGGCCGGGAGAACAGGTACAGGCACAGGGTCTGAGTACTGTCTCAATTTGCAATCAGTCTGTGACTTTCTTTTATATGGTCCATCGTAGGTAATAAAGGATCCGGCGATCCCAGTATGGTGAGGAATGTAAGATGCCGCCTTTGTAGTCATGAATTCATTATCTAATAGATAATACATGTGGGCCTTGACCTTATGTGGACACAATGTGGCCAGTGGGAAACCTGTCCACATGTCTGTCATGAGGAGCACGTGATCATTTGTGTTCTGTGTCCCAATTAGCTATATGTTCCTAACTCATGTGGCATCTGACTTTATGGTGATTTAGGAGCAAGCCTACCCCCCTCTGGCCAAGTGGGCCTTATTGGTGCCAATCTACCTTGACCATTGGGGAAACAACATTTACAACGCAACTTTTACAACGCACTACCATTACAATGAAACTTTTACAGTGCAACATCCATTACAACGCATGCAATTACAATGCAACCATTACAACGCATGACACTACAACGCATACTACTACAACGCATGTCATTACAATGCAGTCATTACAACGCATACCATTACAACGCATACCATCACAACGCATAGTACCCTTACACTATCCAACACTTTCCCTACTGTTGCACCCCCTGGAGTTAGAATAGTAATTTTTACCCTTACACTATCCAAAACTTACCCTACTGTTGCACCCCCTGGAGTTAGAATAGTAATTTTTACCCCTACACTATCCAACACTTACCCTACTGTTGCACCCCCCTGGAGTTAGAATAGTAATTTTTACCCCTACACTATCCAATACTTACCATACATTCAATGTAATGGTATGCGTTGTAATGGTATGAGTTCTAAAGGTAGTATGCGTTGTAATTGAATGCGTTGTAAAGGTAGTTTTTAAAAATGTGTTGTAATGGCATGTGTTGTAATGGAATGCGTTGTAATGGATGTTGCGTTGTAAAAAATGTCTTGTAAAGGTATGCGTTGTAACATCATACATTCAACCATTGTAGTGTTGCTGTGCCTATCTGTGGGATTGATCTAAGGTTTCCTGTCCTTGTGTTGGCTGCCAGTTACCTGCCAACCCATCTGTGACCTATCAATCAATATTCCCCAGCCTAGGTCTCAGTGCTTACCTGACTATATATTTGTGAGTTAGGGATGATGTGAAGTTCACAACGGGTGAATTTTTCAAAGAAAGATGCAATTTCATTCACATAAATGAATGCATCGGTTTTCATATGTGCATCAACTTTTTCCATATTAACAGTCCCCCCTCTAGTTGATTTTTCAACTACACTATCTTACCCATACTTTTTGACAGTTATTTTATTGGAGTTTTGTTGTTCTTTATGCTCACGTTCGGTAAACACTACCTTCCTTTTTACGTGCATTTTCCCAGTTTGAAGACTGCATTTTACGGCAGGTAATCCCCAATTGTACAGACCCACATAAAAATAAGAACACAATGAAAACTGGCAACAGCAATGTGCACAAACTGGAGATCCACAGGGGGAGCCAGGAGAATCAATTTAAGAACTCCTGCTCAGGGGCACCTCTATACTCACACATGTCTCATTGTAAGTGGTGCAGTGCTTGGATGACAAGAGTCAATGTTCCATTCCCATATTATTCCCTGGAATGTGCATCACGACACACCGATCTTGGCACACACACCTCCATCCATTGGTGTCATTATGACTAACACTTATCAGTGCTGCATCACCATGAGGCAATTGCTCTTAGTTCTTGCTTGATCAGATTAAGGCTGAGTTCAGTGATGTTCATCCTTTTAAGCATCTCCCACCTGGGTATTTGCAGCCAGGGAGCAAGCTTTTGTCTGTAGGGTAAAGAAGGGTATGGACCCTTCTGACGATATTTGTGTGTCTGTGAACAGTCTGTATTCTTCTGGGATGTCCTTGTACTGAGCCCAGCAAAAATATTTTTTCTTTACATAAGCTTAACAGGTGCTGGTACAAGTCTGAGAGTTCTTCTTCTTGAATGACCAGGGTTGGAGTGTTTATGATGACCAGGAAACAGAGTCCGTGCCATCCAGCGATGAGCTGAGTAAAGGCAAACTCGCCACACGGACAGAAGTAATCCATATGTGTGGAGGTGCCCAATTGCATATCCGGAATGTGCATAATCACTCTGCAACTAGAATTTGTGCCCAGTGGAAGCATTGCTTTACCTCTGAAACATACAGAATACAGTTTAAGTTTCTGTACAACTAAAGGTTGCCCCTTCCCTTGTAGCCAAGTGTATCCACCCACTTCGGTATACTAGATTTCCTGAAAGGAGGTGTTCATGCTCTCATTCAATGCTCCCCATGTGAAACATTCCCCTTATTATCCTCGAGCTGGACAGCTCTACACAGCAACTACATGTCAGGGGACCACTTGTTGTTAAAGAAGACTGCCAATAAACATAAAGACCTGATTGAAAAGGGCAAAGTCCAATTTCCTTTGTAGAACTGCTGGTGGGGGGCTACTACCGCAACCCAACTGCTGGTTACAAACAATGAACAGTCTTATCCAGTCCCAAATGCCCAAAGAATTATATTCATATATTTGTAAACATACATTTATCCGTGAACTCCATATAAACATTCCCCCTACTGAAAAGATGTATATAAACAAACAAAGAATTGTGTGAAGATGAGAAAGTCCCTCATGTGCGCTTCACCAGAGGAGCTGCTGGTAGGTTTCACCAGTTTGTCCACGTTTCTCATCATCAGTAACTTTCTCACCGGTGGAAAAAAAAGAAGAAAAGTGTCCAGTCTGAAAGAAAAAGGTGCGGACAATAATATGTGTATGTCAAAAGCAACCCTGTAATGTGCATGAGAATAAAATATTTCTCCAGATAAAATTGAGTTAAGACTCACATGTACAAGGTTCTGATTTTACTCAAAGCTTAAAAGCAAACTGCATGTTGCAGACCCCTTTAAGATTGGCCAATATGTTTCAATGCCTGTCTTCTGTTGCTGCAATTTTGTCAGGGCTTGAGGTCGAAAAGCACCTCACTGGACTCAGAGTGACTGATAAACATAAACAAAAGAACTAGTTTAAACTCCCAACCAGTTAGGACATCCTCCATAACATCTACTGGATGTCAAAAATTACTTATATGGCACAAATATCAGGGTATATTTACCAGGAGGTAGCCAAGGGCAATCATACCAGTTTCCCACTGTGTCAAAGGGTGTTTCCTTCAACAGTAAGTCCCCCAACTGCACACTCCATTGCTGTTACTTTACCTGTGAAAATATGGATCAAATGTTCAATTGATTCTAAAGGGAAACACAGGCTGACCAGTTCAGATTGTTGCAGTACATCAGAACCTGCCATGTTCCGCAAAAGTTGCACACAAAGGACAAGGCATATTTAAATCTTACGCTGTGTCAACCCGTCCTTAATTGACTGCGTTAATAGCGCCGTCCACACAATTTATTAAAAACAAAAATGTAAAACCCCTCTCTGTTAAATTCCTTGGAGTAGTCATATATCAAGGCTCACTCACCAATCCTAATAGTCACACGCATACTCATTAGGACGTGTTTCTCCTCTCATCATGCTGCACTTTCAAGTTCACGGCCCGGTCACATCACGTTGAAGCCCCAATGTGAGCATCATGTTTAAGTGATGTTATTTTCTATTTTGAGCACCTAGGAGCCGTAGGGCATAGTGCTTAAATCAATCAAAGGATTTAAATTTCCATCAAGACAAAATTCCAGGGGCATTTCTTCATTTGAAAATTATCATTGCCTATATACAACAACACTTTCTTTAAAAAAAAAATGTTGTCAAGTTACATCCATCGATACATGTGAATGTGCTAGATGCAGGACTCCAGACCCTTCTGTTGAGTGAAAAAATATCACGGAGCCACCAAAAACAAAATACATCAGCGTCGGTAGGATTCTGACCAGACACCCGAGTGTCTACCAGCCCCATTTTCAGCTTCCTACCTTTGACCAAAATTAACCAGCATATTCCTAATAGTCACAAAGGTCAAGGGCATCCATTTACTGCTCTTAATCTGTAAGCAAACATTCCTATAATGATTCCCATATTATTTCAAGGTACTGGACATCATTATGTGGGACCGCTCAATCTAATCAATCATAGCAAATATCCTCACTGACACCAAGGTTACAGTCATCATCTCCCACACAGGAATGTGCAGTATTGAATGGAACCAGTTCTCAAATGCCAGCGATTTTTCTGCTGATCTTATTCCACTCAATAAAATCATTTAGGCCAGATTGGTCAGCCTTTTCAGAGAAAATCCAACAGACCTCCTTTCTTGCAGGGATCCCTTCTATGTTGCATGCCTCACAGACTACTCTTTCTAGCACAGTCCGATTTAGTGCTCTGTGGTCATGACGTTGGTCCTGAACATGGCGTACCAACTGTGTGGTTAATTTTCCAGCTTTTATTGTGCTCAGATGTTTTTGGATTAATACTTAGATTTTTCTTGGGGTTAAACCTATGAAGTGTAGGTCACACTCACAGGTAAGTCTATATATCATGTTTGTAGTGTTGCAGTTGCTGAATTTATTCTGATACAATGTGATACCATTCGGCAACTGCACACTACCGGTCTTTTCCATTAAATCACACATCGAACAACTACCACAAGGGTAAAGTCTGGGCAGGATAGTTGCATTTTTTATGCACTGCATCGAACGGGTGTGCACTAATTTATCTTTTTGGTTACACGCTCGCTTGGACGCAAACCTGCGCAGTGGCATCTTGAATTCAGTTGTGGATAACAATGACCAATATTTCCTAATATATTGTCGTATTTTAGTCGACAAGGGGTCAAAAGTCATACCCACTGGCAGACAATTACTACTCTGTCTGATATTTCTTTCAAGCAGAGCATCCCAAAGTGTATTTAAAGCTCTTTTACCACCCTAGATGGATAGGCCCTTTGTACCAGTTTATCAGCCAAATTCTCAGACTTCTCCATATATACATCTGTAGAGGAACAGTTCCTGCGGTACCGCAGAAACTGGCACACGGGAAAGTTATCCTGTAAGGCCTCCAGATGTAAAGATTGATAATGGAGCAATGAGTTTCTGTCTGTAGGTTTTTGAAGAACAGTGGTACATAGTTTGTTATTAACCACTGAAATGTCCAAATCCAAGTACAGTGCCATCCAATAGCCCATTGTCCAGGTGAACTTAAGGCAATTGCCTAATTTGTTAAACTATTAAAAGAATTCCAAGAGACCACTCTCCGGTCCAGACCAGAGGCACAGCACATCATCAATATACCTCTTTCAGAGGCCAATATTCCTCTGGAAGGGGTTTGATGTGTGATGAATATAGTTTTCGTCAAACTGGCCTACATAAATGCAGGCCACACTCGGTGCAAAAGTTGCAACAATGGATGTTCGGGACACTTGTAAAAACAGCTGGTTCTTAAACTGTCAAGGCTAACTCTATGCATTGTAGCACAAACAACTGAGGTGTGTCATAAAATCAGTCTTGAGCCCCAAGAGCAGGCGCTGCTGCCACCAGCATGGCATCTTGAGGTATGCTGGAATAAAGTGACTCAATATCTATGGTCAACAAGATATTATTTGTAGGATCAAACTCTACTTCATTGAGAATATCTAAAATGTCATATCGTGGACATAAGAAGGTTGTTTAAACACTGACTCCCTCAGAAAAAAGTCTGCAAATTGATACAATGGTTCGAGGGCAGATTGTATCCCCAAACTATCGGGCGTCCTGGAGGTGGTCGTTGAACCTTGTGAATTTTTGGCAGTATGTAAAATGCTGGTGTCCCAGGTTTAGGATTCATTAAAAATTCAGTCTCTTTACCAGAAATCCACTTTTTCTCTGTTGCCTGTTCCACCAGTGTCTTAATAAGAGGTTGAAGTTCACTGACTGGTTCTCTATGGAGCGGTCGATAGTTTTCAAGTGCCCCAAGTAGTCTCGAGACTTCAGTCTCGTAATCAATGGTATTCATTACAACCACTGCCCCGCCTTTATCTGCGGATTTTATAGTGATTGCCTCAATATCCTGTAAGGATTTAATTGCCTGCAAGTAGTCACGGCTCATGTTATTAAATGTATGTTGATTCCCTGACTGCTCTAATGCAGTAATGTCGTGAAGCACCCTTTGATCAAATACCAACACCTCTGGTGCTACAGATGAACTTAGGGAACAGAACTGTGGGGGGTGATGTAAGTTTGTTGAAAATAATGAAGGAGGATCACAGCTTTAATTTGCGCAGAATTTCTTACGCTTAATCTTCCTCATAACTTCATGAAATTCCATCCTAACTTTAAAAGAGTCATGTCGAGAAGTGGGTACCTTTATTTAAAACCCGCAGCTCACTGCATGTTAGAGCATGGTCAGATAGACTAACCACTGTATCACTCATAGGGGAGTCCTGCTCATAGTGCGAGTTATTCTTTGTGAATAATTTTACCATGACTGATAATGATTCTGGTGTGCCCAGCCTCTGCCTCTCTGTCCTCCCCCTCTCTTGTCTCTCTGGTGCTGTCCTTAAAAAGACCTCAACAGAGCTCCTGGATTTTTGTTAGACCTGATGTGGGGATTAAATCTCACTTGGTTTTGATTTAAAGGTTGTGCACCTGTCTCTTCTTCATCACTATTGATGTTGTCAAAAGTCCAGTTCTAAGGAGTTCTTCTGGCCTGTTGGCGTCCACCCCTTTGATAATGTGACTGTTGTGCTTGCTCATTACCTGGTTGGTAATAGTTATCTTCCATACAGGGAAATGTTCAATCGTGGGTGTTCTGATCTAGGTTACGTTTAGGTTACGTTTAAGCCCTCTGATCTTCTGGTTGTCCATATAATTATTATAGGCTGCAAGGTACCCCTGAATGTGCAGCAACTGATCCTTGGTATCAATGAGAGTGGTATCCTGTTTGATTGTCTCTTCTAGCTCCAAAATATCTTTTAATAATTCCTCACTAAAGGGCTCATTAGTATGGCGTGCGGTGGGAAATGGGACCGCTAGCTATGTATGCAGCAGTCCCGCATTAGGATGCCCCCGCCGTATCCCGCATTCCTGACAATGTAGTGGGCGGTGCTTTCAGCAGCACCCTCTGCAATGTCAGAAATGCATGTTGTGCATTTGCATGCACAACGTGGCAGGCACTGCGTGGTGCCTGCCACCTTGTGCATACAAATGCAGGGGGGTACCATAGGTACCCCCATTGTGTACTCCCCACCCCCAACACCCTGGGGGCCCGCAACGGGCCCCCAAATAAAAAACTGCATGCCTTTCCATGGCGGAGTCTCCACTATGGAAAGGCACATCTCTGCCATTATAGTAATATGGATGCCGGTGCCTGCGAGGCACAGTCACCATATTGATGTGCTGTTCCACCCTGTAGGCAATTGGGCAGATTGCCTACCAGCGGAAAACCGGCAGATGGTCTTCTTGTCCGCCATGGTCCCCCCCTCCATAGTAATATAGGGGGGGAAATGGGATTCAGGTGGTGACTTTTTGCGGGCGGATCGCCACCGCCATACGGGCGGTGGCAATCCGCCTGCTATAGTAATCACCCCTGTCTTTTGGCTGTGTTAATAATTAAGATAAGCCAGTCCCGGCTGTATTTATTTGTGATGTAAATACAATCCACCCGGAACTTTGTATCCTCTAAAAATATTTTTGGCTCTATTCTAACTATCAGACTAGCTGGGGTGCCGCCTGCTCGAAGGTACTCTGTCATTAACGCCCCATGTAGGGCAACCCACACTGGGAATAGTGAAGGCCCAGATGATATTGAGGCAATTTGCTCATCTGAAAACGCTAGACAATTCCTGTCCATACTCTCACAAGGCTGTAAACACAGGTGCGTCTTAGCCCCTGACAATTTGAATTTGCTTAAGTTTGATCTGGTACCGCCGCTGAATTGAGTCATCTGGAACCCAGCAAAACTGGAGAATCAACCTATAACTTTGCTGCCTTATTGAGATAACGTAGTCCTCTAAAGCCAAATGGCAATAGGGCTATGAAGGCTGATTAAAGTTGTACATAAACATAGTAGCTTAAATGGAATGACATTACTTTGGAAAAACAAACGTAGTTTTCAGCAGAAAAACGAAAAAACTGGTGCCTGGTACCTGAATGACAGCCACATGCTTGTATCAAATAAATTCAAATACTTGGGAGGGAAACATCCTTAACAATGTAACTGGTACAACGCGGTACCGTTACGACGCAGCTTTAACAACGAAAGTCGTTACAACGACTTTCGCTGGAGGGCGCTCTAGGATAGGGGATAGTTTAATTTACTATCCAACACCTTCCCTACTATTCACAGGGACTGGTGTTGGAAGAGTAAATTAAACTATTCACTATCAGCGCCCCCCCAACGCAAGTCGTTGTAATGACTTGCGTTGTTAAAACTGCATCGTAAAAGGATGCGTTGTAACGTTACGCTTTGTACCGTCATACATCCACTTGGGATGTTGGCTGGATGACAAAGGAGACCATTTCACTTATCAAAACTCATTTAAACCAAAATGTGCTTCATTACAATTTGCCTTTAAAGCCATTCGCAAAGGTACAAAACAGCCTAATCTTGAACCTCTCTTGAAGATTATAAAAGCCAAACTCATCCCCACATTGGGGTACAGCACAGAAGGCTTTCCAGGGAAACTGGGTGCCTTTTCGAATGGTGCTCAGACTGCCATTTTTAGATCATTGTTTAAACGCCCTCACTTCACCTCACCAACCCAGATCAGGCTAGAGTTCATGGTAAGTGATCAACTCCTGTTACAGAAAGTTAGTTTCTTGTTACACATGCATTCAGCATGTGCCTTAAAAGAAGGCTCACTGAAGATTCGAATGTGGCTGGAAGTTCTATCTGCAAATTGCTTGGCATTCCAAAATGTTTGGAAAAACATTTTCTCTAAAGCTTTGGAGCTTAAAGCTGCAGTAGTTCTCTGGAATTCAAAAAAGCCTCATCAGCAGTTTAAAATAACTTTAAATAAAAAGCGTCATAGGAGATCTTTTGTATCTGATCGTCAGACCCTCATGAGAAGAAAACACACAGACTTTGTTATCAGGAGCTATGCCCAGCTCCCAAAGAGGTGTTAAAAAATACATCACTAATTCATTTTAAATGCATTACAAAGTTAAGTTCTACCTTCTTCTTATGGGCGTTTTGTCTTCATTAGACTCTACCTTCACGAGCGTGCCGCACTATCAGCAATATGTGCCGTCCTTATGGCCTTCTCCTGGAGCCACTACCTCACCTCCTCTGCATATGCCGCATGTTAATTCATGAACGTAGTAGGTTTATCCTTCACTTCTTGATCAAACTTGCGACATGAACAATACAGGCTGCTGCCAATTTCCTTTCGAATGATACCCATTTGCAAGTAATATCCAACTTTATAAAAATGCTGAACAGAGTGGACAATATATTAACCCCTTCGCTGCTCATGACGAGCTCAGCTCATCATGCAGTACACTGGTCGTGTGCTCATGACGAGCTGAGCTCGTCATGAAACAATGGTATTCATATAAGCTCAGCACCCAGCGGGATTGCCTTAGCAGTCAAGGTGTTAACGAATTTTAGCCACATGCCCAATCCCTTTTGGGTCATATGGACATAACTGTGGCATGTATCAAAAGCACAAACGTTGTTTGTATTCAGAGCGAGCCAGCATCTGATACATAGGAGATCAGCTGCTTCATGGGTGTTTCTTAAACTTTAGTTTACTCCTCATGTTTTGTGTTTGTTCAATTATTTCGCTTGGCATGTTCTTGGCTAACGGGAGAAAAGAATGGGCAGGCAGCTAAGCAAACTCTCTTTTACCATCTCTCATTTATCCCCTATCGAATTTTGCCCATCCTGTCATTCCAGGATCTTACTGTCCAGATTTCGATGGTGGCAAAAGTATCTTGGAATACAGCTGCTTGTGAATATTTAGCACTTTTAACAATAGGTTAGCATATGGCAGTTTATGATTCAGCACTTGAATATAGTTTTGGTCCCTGACCAATGTCACCTTTCAGACTGTAATAATAGCAATAACATGCTTATATGTTTAGACTCTGAAGCCTTAAGTTATTAACTTAATTCAATGTAATTTTATTCGGTCTAAATAACAAAAAATAGGCTATAAAATTACATGGAAATATTGGTTATAGCTTTACTCACACATAAATGTTTAAAAAATGATCATACATTAAAAAGAATTTAGAAAGTAAGTCTATAAAAGACTTTAGGGTTCATCAACACATCAAAAATCCGTGCTTGAAATGAGCAGAAAAATGTGAATCGAAGTCAATCTTCAGAGCTCTATTACAATGTTAGAGGAAGTAGCTGTAGTGAAAACAAGCATAAGGAGGGGATAGAGAGAGAATAAAAACCTCAAATAGGATCCGCTATGCGCTCTTACTATCCCCCCATAGTAAACTCCACAACTCTGCCAACTCCATAGACTGAGCCACAATGCATATACAATTTTAACAGAATAGCCCATCATGGTGTGTCTAGCCCTAAGAGCTGCTTTCAGAAAGGCACAGACAGTGAAAAAATGAAGGAGACTGGTCTACAATGTCGGAGACCTAGCCTCTGTAACAAGGGTATCAGAAAGGGCTTTCGTGCTGGGCTGTGCAATTTGCAGAAGAACATGAAGTGCAGTAGTCATTGTGCAGAATGTTTATCACTGGGGCAGGAGGAGACTATGTTCCCCTATGTGTCGAAAAAGTAGTTGAAGAATAGAGACCTATAAACTGTCCCTGCTGCTCTGAAGTGGAAGAGAAGTGACTGTTCTCATCTTGAAAGGTCCAGAGACAGATTCAAAGGGGTTTCATCAGTGTATAAGAGACTAAAATAATGCAACTCCGATGGTTTGGATAACTCGTGTTTCAGCCTAATGTTTGCATAGTAGTCCATTAATAGTGTTATCAACTCCGTCTTGTCATTTTTGGGGCTACGACTGGGTTCAATATTCACCAATATATACCAATGGAAACAATGTGATCCCTTATGTAACTCAACCAGGGTATGGAGAGTGCCTTATCGAGCATCATGTTGTTTGATTCCGGATCTCGCAAGACGTAGCTGTATCGGTACGTCCCTGTCGAAAGGATTTGTACGTTTTCAGGCAGACACGCAGTACTTTAACATTTCAAAATGGCCAGAGTAACGAAGGCCATTCAACTCATTCGTCCAAAAAGACTACTCATCATAATAAGGACTTACTGGAGTGTCCACAAACTGGTCTATTCAGATAACCAAGATCACTGAGACAGGATAAACCATTACAATTCTGAAATTCTGAAGGACTGGATTATACAAAAGAATCTTGAAAAGGGGTCACAGCTTTAAAGAATTTTACTGTCCTGAAGATGGTGTGACAGAATAATATCATACAAGACTGAAACGTCGACGACCATACCCATGTCATAATTACTTTTTATTATACAAGTGATCTTTATTTTAGAAAAATAAGTGTCATTTGTCTTCTATTTGTATTTGCTTTGGGTTGATATATACAGGTGAGATATAGCAACAAGTCAAATTTTCCTTGTTCATTTGTAAAGAGTACTGATTAATTCACATGGTTGATATGTGTAAACTACTAATTTCAATCTTTGCATTTATATAAAAATCTTTTTGTGAATACTACAAAGTTCCCTTGTTGCTTTCTTTTACATTTCTTATAAGTCATCACTATTTGCTCAATTAATTGGCTAACTATTGGTACAAACACAGATTAAGTTGAGTCAGACATATAAGTAGATACAGATAGTCTGTTATTTGTGAATCATTCTTTGAAATAAAATACCTTGCAGGCACTTTTCGAAGACAACATTATCTGCCCAAGCCCGCAAGGGTATATTGGGTTTCCCAACCCTCTCTTCTTATTATCCAGCATCAGTCAACCAGATATAGGGGCTCATTAGGATTGCGATTTTTTGCATCCTCGGGGCCGGCGGAAGCCACCACTGGCCCCGAGGATGCCGAAAAACCGCAGCGGACTGACCAAAGACCCACCGCCACATTAGGATGGCTGGTGGGTCCTGGTTTCCGTCCGCAGCTTTTCCGCCGCGGTTGGCTTACAACCGCGGTGGAAAAGCTCTAATCTGGTGATGGTGTCTCTCAGACACCGTCAGGCAGATTAGGATGGGATGTAAAACATGCTTTTCCGCGGCGGCTTTTCCGCCTTGGAAAAGCATGTGTAACTTCACTGCAGGGGCCCCTTGCGGGCCCCCTAGGTGAAGGGGTGGTGGGGGGTGCACATGGGGGTACCTATGGTACCCCCCTGCATTTGTATGCAGAAAGTGCAGGCACCGCAAGATGCCTGCCTCTTTCTGCATGCAAATGCAATGACTGCATTTTTAACATTGCCGCGGGTGCAGCTTGAAGCCGCACCCGAAGCAATGTTAAAAATAGAGGATGTGACCGCCAGGGTGTCGGTCACATCCTAATCGCACAGGAGGGGACTCCGCAGCCCATGCGGACGTCCCCTCCTCCTCAGTGATCGCGGACGGACGCAAGTCTGTCCGCGATCATAATCGGCCCCATAATTTCCTTACAGAGCCTAGCCGCTGGATTCAACCAAATACTAACCCATAATAAAATTGGCACCAGCTGCATCTTTTTCTCTATGAAACCCTGGTTTAACTCGAAATTGGTAATGAGACAAGAGGTGGATAGTGGTGTACTCAGCAACCATCGCAAAAAGCAGTTTACCTCTGTCTGAAGAGGACAGCATTTATTGAAACCCCAGACTCCAGCTCCGTAGGTAGCTACACTGATGAACTGCAAATTATAAACTTTCAGTAGTGGAAACACAGTTCCCTTAATATGCGGTCAAATGAGGATGCAGACTGTACCTGCCGTTTTGTTAAATTTAACATTGGCCTGAGCAAGATGGGGATTCACCGACCCTGATGAACTAAAATGTAACCATAAATAACCAATCAAACACTCACACCCAGTCAACAGATCTGGGTTTAATCCATTACAGTTCGGGCTGGACTGATCCCATGAGGCACAGGGTCAGACAGATTTGCATATGGCCATGTCTGAACTGGGGTGGCAGAGTGGGCTAAAGAACAGTGATGGATTAAATCCAGATCTGTTGACTGGGTGTGAGTGTTTTATTGGTTCAGATGCTCTGTCCATCACCACCCCCTTTTGTACCGCTTTGTTGACCATAAATTGGCAGGGTATGCTCAGACGTGAGTCCCTTGCTCACTTTGCCACTGGATTCAATCAAGCGGGCTGAAGACGGCTGAAATGCCAGAAACCGGTCCTCGAAAGCTTGTTTCTGTCCAGGGTAGGCATGGCTTGGCAGTTTGGGCTGGACTGTTCCCATGAGGCACAGGGTCAGACTGATCTGCATATGGCCAAGTCTGAACTGGGGTGGAAGAGTGGGCTGAAGAACGGTGATGGATTAAACCCAGAACTGTTGACTGGGTGTGGGTGTTTGATTGGTTCAGATGCTCCGTCCATCCCCACCCCCTTTTGTACCTCTTTGTTCACCATAAGTTGGCAGGGTATGCTCAGACATGAGTCCCTTGCTCCCTTTGCCACTGGATTCAAGCAAGCCCGGCTGAAAGCGGCTGAAATGACAGGAACCCGTCCTCGGAAGCTTGCTTCCGGTCCAGGGAAGGTTTGGCTTGGCAGTTCGGGCTGGACTGTTCCCATGAGGCACAGGGTCAGACTGATTTGCATATGGCCATGTCTGAACTGGGGTGGCAGAGTGGGCTAAAGAATGGTGATGGATAAAACCCAGATGTGTTGACTGGGTGTGAGTGTTTGATTGGTTCAGATGCTCCGTCCATCACCACCCCCTTTTGTACCGCTTTGTTCGCCATCATTTGGCAGGGTCTGCTCAGACGTGAGTCCCTTGGTCACTTTGCCACTGGATTCAAGCAAGCCGGGCTGAAGACGGCTGAAGTGCCAGAAACCGGTCCTCGGAAGCTTGTTTCCGGTTCAGGGAAGGCATTGCTTGGCAGTTCGGGCTGGACTCGTCCCATGAGGCACAGGGTCAAACCGATTTGCATATGGCCATGTCTGAACTGGGGTGGCAGAGTAGGCTAAAGAACAGTGATGGATTAAACCCAGATCTGTTGACTGGGTCTGAGTGTTTTATTGGTTCAGATGCTCCGTTCATCACCACCCCCTTTAGTACCGCTATGTTCGCCATAAGTTGGCAGGGTATGCTCAGACGTGAGTCCCTTGCTCACTTTGCCACTGGATTCAAGCAAGCCGGGCTGAAGACGGCTGAAATGCCAGAAACCGGTCCTCGGGAGCTTGTTTCCGGTCCAGGGAAGGCATGGCTTGGCAGTTCGGGCTGGACTGTTCCTATGAGGCACAGGGTCAGACTGATTTGCATACGGCCATGTCTGATCTGGGGTGGCAGAGTGGGCTAAAGAACGGTGATGGATTAAACCCAGATCTGTTGACTGGGTATGAATGTTTGATTGGTTCAGATGCTCCGTCCATCACCACCCCCTTTTGTGCCGCACTTTCAATTATAGCGCATGGCATTTTATGACTCAACACTTTAGTATAATTATTGATCCCTGACCAATTTCCGTTTTTTTAAATGTATTAACAGCAATGAAGTTCCATCATGCTTGGTTCCAGAAGCTTTAAACTAACAACAGTTGCACCACCCTCATTGTAGTAGGCTAGTCCATTAGTCTCCTATTCTCTTGCCACAGTAATTGGAATTTGTCATGTGTATATTTAGTGATGCCTAGTTTATGTGTATCATTTGATGTCAAATCACTGATAAATGTCTTGATACTTAACAGTTGATGTTTTACAACAGCACGCTATGTGCCACAAATGTATTACTTCTTGTGAACTGACTGTGATGGACACAGTGACACTGCTTTTTATGAATTGATTTTATTCACTTATATTACTATTTTATGCTGCTGCCACTTTAATGGACTTGATTGTCTAAATAAAGTATTTAAACCTTAATATTTCAATAACAAGTATGCAAGTTAAGCTCCTCCTTTTTCCTGGCACTACATTTACACATTTGAGTAACTTTACACTCCAATGTGATGAATAGCCAAAAGTGTAAACATACTCAAAAGTGTAAGAGTAAACATACATTTGTAACCTATTCACAAGTGTAACTTACCTTTGTTTATAGCCCTGTAGTTGTTTTTTTACTAGAGAGTAACGGTATTTTCTTTATTTAAGTTTTCTTATTATTTATTCATTGCATCTACCTTGCATTGTGGAGAAGTGTATTGTGGAGAAGTGTGGCTCAATGCTTAGAGCGGCAGACCTTGATGCATTACGCTGGCCAGGGACCAGGGTTCGATTCCCGCCTCGGCGGGTTTTGGGCTTAAATTCCTCTGACCGGATATTCTCGCCTCAGTGCCGATTCTAAGCATGGGTCCCACGCTGCAACTCTGGGCAATAGCTTGCTTAGTCTCCACAAAGGCCCCCTGATACACAAGGGATGCCTGGTTTCACCATGGAATGCCCAGCAGTGGACACCCCACAAGGAAAAGCCAGGAGGGGTTCCCTTGTGGTAGGAGTACAAGCGCCGGGATGCCTCCGGGTCACTGTTCGCGCTATACAAATACGCCACAAATTGTTGAATAGAGAGCTTTTTAAAAAAAAGATTCTTCAATTTAACAGGCACAATCACATTATTATTTAAAATTATTATTTAAAATCTTATATAGCGCGCAGCTACCCTTGGGCATCCCGGCGCTTCCAGAACATCAGATGGTAGAGGGGACAGCATCGAGGCGTTATGCCGGAAACAGAAAGGTTTTAAGACCTTTGCGGAAACGCAGTGTACAGGGTTCAGCTCGAAGTTTTAGGGGGAGCGAGTTCCAAAGCTTTGCCGTATTAAATGAGAATCTTCTCCCACCAGTGCGGGCCTTTTTGACTCTAGGCACCATCAAGAGATGTTTCGTGTCTGATCGCAGCGTTCTGCCAGCTTTGTAGGGAGTCACTAGATTTTTTAAAATAAGGGGGCCTTTACCTGCGAGAATTTTATGCGCGGTGCATATTATCATAGTAACCTCGATTAAATTATAGCACAAGTTTATCATCATAATTTTCTGAAAGTTAAAAAAAAATAAGTGGTTTGATAAAATACTTCCTAAAGTCAGCTTTACCTCTGCTAATGTTAAGTCATTAAGGGGCAGATGTATCAAGCGTTTTTTTGTCGCACACGCTGCGAATTTCAAAATAGCAGCGTTTGCGACAAAAAAACGCCAAATGCGATGTATTAAAAATATTGCATCGCAAAATTAAGGAATCGCTAAATTTGCGATTCCTTAATTTTGCGCTACCATTTAAGGAATCGCAAAAAGCAATCCCTTAAATGGTATGTAAGAAAGAAGAAAGTTTTGCGATTTCACTCTAAGAAATCGCAAATTACCACCAACTTGTAGTTGGTGGTAATTTGCGAATTCTTCAAAAAATGCACTTTTTAAAATTTCTAAAGGTGCCAAGTGACGCTCATACATGCCCTTAGGGCATGTATGTGCGCCATATGCGCACACATGTAAATTTCAGGGGTGCAGCAGGGTGTCCATAAGACACCCTTGCACCCCTGAAATTATTCTCAATTTGCGATTAGCAAATTGGGAATCGCAAATTGGAAATAACTTTCCATTCCTTCTTATGGGCCTCCTAGCTCATAGAAATGAATGGGAAATGATTCCTTAATTGCGATTAGCAATTTGCTAATCGCAATTAAGGAATTTTAAGAAATCGCTAAAAAATAGCGAATTTCTAGATACATACCATTTAACAATTCTCAAATAGCGATTCTCAAAAAATCACTATTTGAGAATCGCTAAAGGGTATAACATGCCATAAATATATAAAACTTTCATCATGTTTATGCAGTAAACATCAACCCCATGCATTGCTAAGTGTGCACCAATATTCAACCAGAGACACAGTCAGGGGTACATTGAGGAACTTTAAAATGCACATCATCAATCATTCACTGACAGTCGAAAGGAAGTACTGGCTAGTGGGGTTGTCCCACTTCTACAGAGGAACAATATTGTACACAATGCCACTCAGACTGATGGACAATCACTGTTACATACAAAGTCCTATTCATGTTGTGGATCTTTATTGATGTGGGACAGTACAATTTAGCGGATAAACATCAAGTGTTTGTGTCACACCCCAACATTCAACAGCATATCGACATTCTGATGTAAACTGGTGATATATTTAGATCTATACCTGGCGTGGTCTTTGGCATTACATTCCAACACATTTACAAAATGTGAGAAATAATTTTCAAAATGTGCAGGTACAAAAGAGAAAAACGGGAGGTGGAACAAAAAAGGGCACAACCCAGATAGAGAAGCATGATTTAAGAGTTGACGGGATGCAGAAGTGACACAAACATGAACTGGACTAGCTCTTTCTGGATATTAGGGTGTCTCAGATAAGAAACATTTGGACTTGGAAGAGAAGGAGAGTGAGTATGGGCACCATTAAAATAAAAACAATACAAATATACAAGTTAAAACATTAAACAAAAACGATGACATTCCAAAATAAAGAACGCCTTGTCATTGTCTTTAAAAAAACTGGTAGTAAAATGTAGATATTAAATAGGATATTAAATAGGAGGTCAAAGTAAAGAAATAGTGGTACGAGTGCTAATGGGCTTCAGATATTGCACTACAAGCTCTAGAGAACGTCTCTCCACAAGCCACATTATTCCCATATGACTGGTAGATAACGCAATGGTGCATGCTTGCCTCCATCGTATTATCCTGGCTAGTTTGTTGTGCAGGTATTTAGGTGGAGAGTGGGGTAATCGGTGGTGCCAATTGTGACACATCAGTGGAAGGTGCAGGCTCCTCCGCTGTCAGCACAAGGTGCAGGTGAGTTATTCTGAAAAGTTGGTTGGGGATAATTGTGAAGGGAAAATAGTACTTTCCTAGAATTCCACACCTAATACACACGGGGCAGTGCTTGAACTGCACAGTATATGCTTGTGATGCCTTCCTTCCTGGTGAGACAAAATAATGTGCAACAATGAAATGGTTGCTGAAGGACTCGATTTGCAGCCTGAGAAGAACCAGCGTTATCCCCTTCCTCCTCACCTAATGACAGCAGCATGGTTTAAGCTGCCTAATACGACCCTGTTGGTGCTCTATTAGGTAAGGCAGGTGGGGCTCAGGCTGATCAAGCAGCCCCTGTTGTTAGGGTAGAGGTGCTGGTTTAACAAATAAAATAAATGAAAAATGATTACCAAAACGTAACACACAGGAACAACAGTGACTGATGATGCAACAAATTGTGAATTTCAAGTACAGTACTATTCCATCATTATGAAAGAATTAATCAACACCACACGTTTTATATTTTAGTTAATGAAAGATGAAACAATGTAAATTTAAATGTAAATGTGTTTCGATTTATATAGCACACTATAACCCAGGGGTCTCTAGGCGCTTGCTTAGAGAACCCGTCCTGGTATTCCCCTGTGAGATACCCCGGCCGGGTATCCACAAGGTGAAAGCCAGGCATCCCGCCGCGAGGGGCCGTAGTGGAGATTAGGCAAGCTATTGCCCAGAGTCGCAGAGTGTGATCCCATGAGTCAAGTAGGCACCAGACCGTGGAATTTTTGAGCCCGAGACCCGCCGAGGCGGGGAATCGAACCCTGGTCCACGGCCGATCTCAGCTTCCGGGTCTGCCGCCTCTAACCACTGAGCCACACTTCTCCACAATAAAACTAAGATTGTCTCAGATTGTCTCAGACATATTTTGCAGCTCTTCCAGCAGATGGTTCTCTCACTGAGATACAATGTGGCTTAAACAGTAAGATTAAGAGTGCTCTAGTGGCAAAACTACAGTGACACAGTCGCAGTCTGGAAAATATATTCATTCTAGCACTCTGACACACACTGAGATGTGCACTCTCAGCAAAAGTGCACTCAAAGAGACACCATAATATAGTAAGGCACTCATTTTTCAAATCAGGAAGAAGTTTGCTCTCATTTCCACTCACTCATCCAAAACACTCAGATGTAGATTGCCAGATAACAACATTTCATTGGTTCAAAAGGTAAAGTGATGGACTATGCGACAAACTTTCGTGCTACTTCCACTACAAAGCTACTTATTAACACACACTCAGTGGATGACTTATGTAAGTGGTTCCACAGACCACTGCCTACTCTTGGAAAATAAAAAGAAAACTTTTTATTGTTCTTGAAATGAATCTCGTTTTCCTTTAAGGAAAACAGGCTGCATTTAAAAAAATGATTATTAAAAAGCCATGGTGGTCTGCTGACCCCAGGAAGCCACTATCCCTGTAAGTTTTGCGATTCCCAATGGGTCACAAAGGTAGGTCTTTTTGTGACACACTGGGATATCACAAAATGTGTCAAACACACACTTGTACATTACTGTTTGCAATTACCAAATAGCAAAATCCAACAAATTCGTTATTTGGTAATTGCAAATACTTACCTTAGTACATCTGTCCCTTAGTGCCTAATGAGAGAACATGCTCATTCATCTTTGGGAAATCCATGACTTGACAATTAAATAGATACATTTATAACCAAACACATTTTGTAGTGACACTACATTGGGCTGCTTCCTCTAGATGCCCAACATTCGGATCACTGTATCTGGCCCACACACAATTCACCTCATGGGTTCCAAGACCATCTGTGGCCTGTGTATGAATTGCCTTCTCGTTCACCAAGACTCAGCTGCCAGGCTGCATGTTATTGTGCTTAAAGTAGTATACACCATGACAGCACCACGCACTATATGGCTTATAACAATCAAAGGTTTTCAGTTGCAGGCCGAGATGTTACAAGTGATTGCAGGCGTTGCTTTCCTGGGATAGCAGTGCAACACAGCAGACATTCCATAGTACTGTGCTTTGCTCCTAGACCAAAAGGTATTTGTGAGCCATGGAAAAACAAGTAGATTGGAAGGACAGGGAAGAGACACTATGTTTATCAATATTAAGTTGCAAACAGTTGAACCTGTATACATTGTCACTATCCCTTCCAGACTGATGAGCATTCCCATGTCTATCTGCCGCACCTCTTCAGGCTGGAGCTCGGGGGCATTAGCAGTTCTAGTCCAGTTTTGTTTATCATATTGCATTAGCTCTAAAAAGTTGCATCCATGAATTCTCAGGTACTAGTGTAGGCAGACCCTTTAAAAAGGCTCCCCAGAAGTATGTATACCGCTTATATTCCAGTCAATAATGATGCTCAAATTACTTTGAATTAAGCCTTTAATGTTGCTCGCATTGCTAGAGCTTCTGCTGTATCAAGCTGGGGTGGCACAGTCTGCAGGATTTTATGTGGACAGGCCACAATTAGACCGTCATGGACAAGCCCTAGTGGGCCTTCCCAGTAGTAGTGTGGGATTGCAGTATTAGCATTCAGAAACCTGCTTGTCCTGGGTGATGACTTTACTAGAAAAACCACAGGTCATTATACCCCTTAGCTCTGATGCTACCAGGTAGGTCGCTACCCCTCCGCACAGCACTGTCTGTGTCTCCCTGCCCCAGCTGCCGCTGCTGAGGAAGTTCGAGGCCCTCCACCACCCGCAGGCTACCACCTGCGCTCATCCCTGGTGGCCAGTGCTAGGCCGTAGGTAGGTTTGTTCATCCTCCGCTTTATTGCTTTTATTGTATTGCTTGTATTTTCATTGTTGTGTCTGTTACTGCTGTTGTCTGTCTTCCCCCGCTGCCTGTACTTGGTTTGTGCCCCTTTTTCTTCCCTCTGTTCCCCTTGCAGTCCCCATGCTCTCTCTGCCCGGTCTTTCCTTCTGTACCCCTCACTGCCCCCGTATCTCTGCCGGGTTTCCCTTAATCAATCAATCAATCAATCAATCACTGCATTTCTAAAGTGCGCTACATACCCGTGAAGGTCTCAAGGCAATGGGGGGGGGGGGGCACGAAGGCTGCTACTGATAGAAGAGCCAGGTCTTGAGAAGCCTTCTGAAGGCCAGCAGGTCCTGGGTCTGTCGTAGGCCGGTGGGGAAAGCGTTCCAGGTCTTGGCGGCGAGGTAGGAGAAGGATCTGCCGTCGGCGGTGGTTTTCCGGATACGAGGAACTGTGGTGAGGGCAAGGTTGGCAGAGCGGAGGCTGTGTGTGGGGGTGTGGAAGCTGAGTCGGTCGTTGATTTATGTAGGTCCGGTGATGTGTAGTGCTTTGTGTGCGTAGATAAGGAGTTTGAAGGTGATCCTTATGTTCCCCTCGCTGCCCCCGTGCCTCTCTGCCCGTTCGGCCTTCTGTTCTTAGCTGTCCCTGCCTTTCTGTATTCTGTATTTTGCCCTTTTTGGCTTCTGTGCCACTTGTTTTCCCTCTTTTTCGTGCCTCTTTTGCATTCTGTTTCACTCATTTTTGGTGCCCTTCTGCCCTCTGTTCCACTATTTTTTTTTGCCGTTCTGACCTCTGGGCCACTAGTTTTTCCAATGTTTTTTGTGCCCGTCTACCTTCTGCTCCACTCGTTTCTTGTTCCCTTCTGCTACACTCGTTTTTTTGTGCTCTTCTGCTCTCTGTGCCACTTGTTTCCCCTTGTTTTTGTGCCCCTTTTGCCTTCTGTTCCAATCCGTTTTTGTGCCCTCTGCCTTCTGTTCTACTCATTTTTTGTGTCCTTCTGCCCTCTGTGCCACTCGTTTTTGTGCCCTTCTGCCTTCTGTTACACCTGGTTTTTTGTGCCCTTTTGCCTTTTGTGCCACTCATTGTTCCCTCGTTTCTGTGCCCCTTTTTCCTTCTATTACCTTTGTTTTCCATCACCACCCTCACTGCTGTGTCCCCTGTGGCCCCGCCCCCCTGGCTGCCCAATGTCCATTCACTGCCCCTGCCTCCCGCCTCCCAGCAGCTCCACGCCAGAACCCCTGGCCCCCACACCCACCACAACAACTGCCACCACTATGACGCCATCACTCTGCACGCTCTCAACTCCGGATGGAGCCACACCTGCTTTAAGGCCGCCCCGAAAAGCACACACGGCCCCTTCACCTGCCGGAACTGCAGCTACACCAGCCTCAGAACCGACAAACCACCCGCCAAGAAAGACCCCAACCACCTCCAATGCATACTACTGAACACCCACTCCGCACGCAAGCATGCCGTCGAGCTCTCTGACCTGCTCGACACAACATCCCCGGATTTCGCTTCGCCTTCCTGACAGAGACCATGTTTAATGACTCCTTTGCACCTGACATCGCCATCACCTGCAGAGACCGCACCAACGGAGTCGGAGGAGGAAGCACCGTCATGCACAAGAACAGCATCAGGGTATCGACTAGCACCGACGACACGCTCAGCACCGCTGAACACATGTATTTTCAGATCCACACAGACCCTAACTCCACCCTCAGAGGCACCATTGTCTACCAACCCCCCAGACCCTGCCACCAGTACAGCGACTCCATCGCCAACTTGATTAGCACGCATGCCCTGACCTCCACTGACTACATCCTCCCCGGAGACCTGAACTTTCACCTTGAGAACAACTCCACAACCCTGATCGATTACCTCGCCAACCTCGGACTGAAGTAACTCATCACAACGCTCACCCACTCTGCCAGCCACACACTCGACCCCGTCTTCTGCTCAAGCCTGCACGTCTCCATCAGCCACACCACCAAACTCCTCTGGACCAACCACCACTGCATCCACCCATCAGATCCCCTGCCGCTGCTGGAGCAAAATCACCGAAGACCAACTACATGAAAAACTCGCTCTCAGCCCACCCACCGAACCCTCCAACATCGACCACGCTGCCCACAGCCTCAGACGCTAAATTGAGGACTGCACCAACACCCTCACCCCGCTGAAGAAACCCCCCCACAGAGACACCAGCACGAGGGCCAGCTGCTTCACACCTGAACTCCTAACCTCCAAGCAAGCCTGCCGGAAACTAGAGAAGAAATGGCACAGTGAACAAACTCCAGACTGACACAGAGCACACAAGGATGGCATCCGCAACCATCACCACCTCATCAGGGCAGCCAAGAGGACCTCCTTCAAAGACTGCCTCGACAACAATGCACACAATAGCAAGGAGCTCTTCAACATCGTGAAGAAACTCTCCAACCCCAGCTCCAACACCAACAACATCTCGCCATCGCAAGCCCTGTGCGACTCCCTCGCCACCATCTTCCACCGCAAGATAGCAGACATCCATGACAGCTTCAACACCAAGACATCCCCAACAGACAGCAACACAACAGACCCTCCGCACACCATCGACCATGACCCGCTGCTAGCCTGGGCCAGCATGAGCATTAATGACAACATCAAGAACATGTGCATAATCCACTCCGCTCTCCGTCAGATCCATTCCCGCACCAGGTCTTCAACAGAGCAATCAACTCAATCGCACTCCACCTGCGCATCATCAATCCCTTCCTCAAGACCGCAACCTTCCCAGAGATCTGGAAACACGCTGAGATCAACGCCCTACTCAAAAACCTAAGGCAGACCTAAGAGACCTCAAGAACTTCCGGCCCATCTCTCTGCTCCCCTTCCTGGCCAAGGTCATCGAGAAAACCCTCAACAGACAGCTAACCCGACACCTCGAAGAAAACAGAATCCTGGACCCTTCCCAGTCAGGGTTCTGCAGCAACCACAGCATCGAGACTGCCCTCATCCCCGCCACCGACGACTTCAGGACCCTGCTAGACAATGACCAGACCACAGCACTCATCCTCCTAGACCTCTCTGCCTCCTTCGACACCGTCTGACACAGCACACTACGCGCACACCTCAACACCGCAGGGATCCAAGACAAGGCTCTGGATTGGACCACCTCCTTCATCTCTGGCAGAACCCAGAGCATCCGCCTACCCTATTCCGTTCCAAAGCCTCCGAGATCATCGGCGGTGTACCTCAGGGATCCTCCCTCAGCCCAACGATGTTCAACATTTACATGGCCCTGCTCGCACACGTAGCCCGACAGCACAACCTCATCATAATCTCCTATGCCGACGACACTCAGCTGATCCTCTCCGTCACCAAGGACCCCATCACCGCCAAAGCCAACCTCCATGAAGGAATGAAGGCCGTCGCCAACTAGATGAAGACCAGCTGTCTCAAGCTGAACTCGGACAAGATGGAGGTCCTCATCCTCGGCACCAACCCCTCAGCCTGGGACGACTCCTGGTGGCTGACAGCACTGGGGGCAGCCCCGACACCCATCGACCACGCACGCAACCTGGGAATCATCCTCGACTCAACACTCAAAGCTTGTTTCCGGTCCAGGGTAGACATGGCTTGGCAGTTTGGGCTGGACTGTTCCCATGAGGCACAGGGTCAGACTGATTTGCATATAGCCATGTCTGAACTGGGGTGGCAGAGTGGGCTGAAAAACGGTGATGGATTAAACCCAGATCTTTTGACTGGGTGTGAGTGTTTGATTGATTCAGATGCTCCGTCCATCACCACCCCCTTTTGTACCGCTTTTGGATGCCATAAGTGTGGCAGGGTATGCTCAGACGTGAGTCCCTTGCTCACTTTGCCAATGGATTCAAGCAAGCGGGGCTGAAGACGGCTGGAAGGCCAGAAACCGGTCCTCGGAAGCTTGTTTCCAGTCCAGGGAAGACATGGCTTGTCAGTTCAGGCTGGACTGTTCCCATGAGGCACAGGGTCAGACTGATTTGCATATAGCCATGTCTGAGCTGGGGTGGCAGAGTGGGCTGAAGAATGGTGATGGATTAAACCCAGATCTTTTGACTCGGTGTGAGTGTTTGATTGATCCTTTTGTACCACCTGAAGGATAATAGACACCAACGTATGTGATCTAGTTCGACTTCCATGGGTTCGGACCCCACCTACACCTATTCGGCCACCTCCTTTTGGCTTTCTGACACCTGGCATCGGGGTGCCATGTGTGGGTGGGTGAAGTGTCGTGAGCCATCTGTGCTAGCTGGTGCTTCCTGCTATGTGGTCTTTTCCAGGCTCTGTGTTCTCCTAAGTAGTTTGGCTGCCCGGATCCTGGTGGAGGGTTGCGTGGGATGTCCATGGGATGTTGTAGGGCATCAATGTTGAAGGTGTGGTGGGCCTTTTTTTTGTATCACAGATGTGTTGTCTTCTGTGCTCTGCTGAAGGTGTTGTGTGCCCCTCTGCAATGTGAAGGGGAGATGCATGTTGACATTGTGTGGACATGTATGTTGTCCCATTGTTCTTGTTTACATGCAGACTGTATGACAATGTACATTGTGACTGTTTGGGAGGTGCAGGATTTGGATTCAGGACAGTGTACATTTGGACTACATGACGAATGTGAGATTGTATGCGTACATTTCCATTTCACAGTTTCCTGCTCTGTCAGATGTAGTAGGCATGTTTCTGCACGTGTATGGAGCCAGTTGTGTTCTCTGTTCTGCAGTGTCTGCCTTGCATATTGTATCATGGTGTCGTTAATGTGGGTGTGCTGTTCTTGCTATGTGTGTGTGCTGCTATGTGCCATGGGGATCAGGGACATGAACCAGGGTAATTGTTGGTGCAGTGTGCTACACATCGTTGTGCAAGTGTGCCATTGTACCCATCTCCCATCTCCCAGTCCCTGGTCGTTACTCACCTTGTTGATGTTGTGCCAGGTCCTCTTGAGCTGTTTGTGTACTCCCTACTCCTTGCACCATCTCCACACTGATGACTGTGGCCTCGGTTTCCTCCAGCTCCTTCTGTGGCGTAGGTCTTCCTCCTCCTGTCGCTGTTGCAGCCTTCCTGTGGGCAACAGGTTTGTGCCTAGTTTAGGTTGTCACATCATGCCAGCTCCTCTTGGCCTCCTCGATTGGCCTCCTCGACACTGCAACTGCATTCCAGGTGGTCTACTTGTGGGTCAGTTGATCGTAGTGTTTTGTCACCTCTGTGACGCTGATCTGGTTTTGCTGTGGACTGCACCCCGTCTTCGTGTCCCTCTTATCCTTGGTCATCTGCTTCCCCGTTGTACCTTCCTGGTGGTCTGTGGCGGTTGTGGGGTTCACGTTGGCTCTGTGCTTGGTCTGGGTGCATCCATGTTGCTACGTGCTTTGGATTATTTCTGGCGTGTTGCTTCTGTATTTTTTATGGTACATTTTCCAGCCAGACGCTTGGGATTTGCAGGCCTGTCCCTGGTTTTTGTTGCTTTTTGTACCGTGATTGACCTCATCGCAAGAATATTTGCATTTGCATTTCCCATTTTTGCGGCGTGGCATTTATTTTAACGTGGACATTTGACGAATTACCAGAAGACTGTTGCATGCTACCACCGTGTTGAGAATGCTTGGTTAAAACGCCGTAATTTTCCCGCAATAGACTGCGATGTCGCAATAAGTTACTTTTGCAATGGTTATCACAAGTTCTTGAGACTATGCCCCTATCTTTGTACCAAGGGGTCTTTGTCCCATCGTAAACTCTTCCTAGATTTTCCCATTAAATAATAAAGTAGGGGCTTCAAGAGGCGATGAATGAAAGAAGGTTTTGTTAAAAGTCAGCTCTGGCTGGAGCTGTCATACGTGGTATGAATCTACTTGGTCAACATGATATGCAAAATATAAATATTGTCTAATACTTATTTCTCAGTGCTGCTGGATGTGAGGCTTCCCAGCGGACTTAACAGTGACATCCCTGGTGTAAATATTAGTCTAGGTTCAAAGCTCACCGCTCTAGAGGGAGCCGGCAGCATTGTAGCTTTATGAAAGGGACCTTCACAACCCTGCTTTGCACAGAGGGTACTGTTTTTAACGTTTCTCTTTACATGTACAACACTGCTTGGTTCTAATGGTGAGAAAGAGTCACTCAAAATTTCACACATAGGAAAATGAAATGACACACATAAGCACACTGAAAACGAGGCAATGCCACAATCTGAACACTTGCCAGTCTCTCTCTCTCTCTATGTCCCCTTTGGAGAAGGTAACAGAGGCGCCACATCAGTTGTGCTGCTCCTTTTAAGATGCTTCCAAAGACTCCAGACTCCTCCCCGAACCCACACATACCAAATCGGATAAATGCCTAATCTGTCGTAGGCGAATCATTTATATTTTTTCAAATGATTTATTACAGTATCGTTTCATGTGGATTTTTTTAAATCTTGTGCAGAGTTTCCATGACAGCTGACAAAGCTCACTTTATTTTAACCATTAAAAGAAAAAAAGAAAAATAGAAGTGAAGTAACAATGGAGTCATCTAACTAAATTTTGAAACATTTACTGGTTAGTCCGAGACATCATTTTCAATTCAAAGCAATGATAAACCGATGAATCATTCACTGAAACCATGATAAAAGGAAGTAAATAAATTTGACGCAAATTCTGTTGCTAGATGTGTGTCTTAGTAGCACCTACACAAGATTAAAACAAATAAATGACATGGAGGCACTTAATGGTGCGCATGACTCACTGCATCTTTTTTTAATGGGATATAAATGCGACCCTGGTACACTTCCTTTGTAGTGAAATTCTTCAATTATGCAGACTGGCCCCGCTCACGGTAACTGGGCCACTTAGGATTGAATGCACGCTGCTCAAGTGAAATAATAAACGCGGGTATGACATGGCAGCAACACACCCGAAAACCGAATGCACAATGTTGTTCTTTTTTAATAAATTATTGGCAGATCACGCGAAATGAGAAAAGATGTAACTATGTATTCATTTGCGATTCTCCTTGCTCATGTGTTTGTGATACCTTTGCTATTTTTTGTGTGCATTATTACAACATTATATTAAAATGCAAGGAAAGTTTCAATTCTCTGTGCTAAGGGTTTATGAGGAATTAATTCAAAAGATTATTTATTAATCAAAGCTATTTTTTTGGCATATAGTTCACTGTGTCCTAGAAGACATTTTCTTTCATTGTGCTTTTGCTGAGCGTACCTGAATTTTATATCTAATTGTCAACGTAGGTAAAATCAACTAAGACTGATTTACATGCAAAACATGTCCCCAGTTAAAGCAAAAAAAATGGTAAAAGACAATAATGTACACATCTATGTATCACTCCACATTGTGTTAATAATTTAGAAAGAATACCTGGCACGCTAAGGCATAGCATTGCAATAGGGTGAATGCGTACACTTCATCCTATATAATGTGAGGGAAAACATTTTGAACGTGTAATCTATGCCTTCGGGATCGGAAGTCACTTTAAGAAACAGGAACAAGCCTTATATGATAAGCCCAGTGCTAAATTAGCATATTTAGGTTTATTATCATCTGTTTTCCTGTGTGCTGTGGCACGCGCCAGGGTTGCCCTCTCTCACCCCTATTATTTCCTCTATATATAGAGCCATTCATCTGTGCTTTTCAAAACAATCCTCGAATAAGTGCTTTTAGTAATGGAACAACTTCTTTAAAGGTCACCGCTAATGTGGACTATTTGGCAATATTCTCCACAGACCCAGGGGGAGCATTAGGGGAAATAACAGCGGCGGCTGTCGGGTTCGGTCAGATATTAGGGTACAAACTAATTATTAATAAGACCCGAATATTAATTAATCATAAACCGCTAGATGTTATATGTTATATGTCCAGTCGTCACTTATCTAGGAGTGCGGATATCATCACAAATAGAGAAAATTATCTCTCTGAATTATGAGGAGCGGCTGAAGGCTACAATCAAATCATTTAAAACTTGGCACAACCTACCGATAGGCATTATAGGTTGTATTAATATAATTAAAATGAAAACCCTGCCCAAGTTTTTATACCTTTTTCGCTCTATTCCACTACGGGTCCCCAACTACTTCTTCAAACGATTAGAAGGGGTAATTGGTAGCTTTATATGGGGGTACAAGAAATCTAGGCGAGCGATAGAAAGATTAAAATTACTATTTGGTCAAGGAGGCTTGGAGTTACTGGATTTAAAGATTTATTTCTGGTCGTCTTTCTTTAGCTGCCTCCGTAGTTTGATTAATCCTGAGAGTATTCTATTTTTTCATGCATTTATGCTGGGGGAAGAAAGAAAGATGTTTGTGTATAGAATAATGGACCCTAATTATTTTAAAAGGGTTAAATTCAAGACCGCTCGGGACAGCATATATATCTGGCGGGCGATTTTGCATAAAGGCAATATATCTTCATATCATGATAAATTTACTCTGTATGCAGCCTTACCTAATATACTTCACGATGGGGTGGGGAAAAATTGGGGCAGATTGGGAGTGGGATGTTTGGGTGATCGCTATGATTATAATGGTATTATTGCTTTTGAAGGACAACAACTCATATATAAATGACCAGATTATATGATGCTAAAATATTATCAGATCTGAGATTATCTTCTAAAGCACCTGAAGTTGATTAATATAACTGGGTCTAAGGTTTGGGATTTTATAAATGATGAAGTAAGGGTATCTATTATTAGCAAGGCTTATAAATGGCTGAGCAGCAACAGAGCAGACGATTGTGAAAGATTGGCTAATTAATGGAGTTAAATATTGGAGATTTCTGTAAGGGTTAGCACTATAATACAAGCATTGGACACGATAAAAGAGGTAGTGCATTCTACTAATTTGAGATTGCATCAACATCGGACAATCCGTCTTCTCTATTGCACACCCGAGAGGATAGCCAAGGGGGCGGTTAACCATATAATTACAGATAGGATGAAGTGCCCAAGGTGTGATATGTATAAGGCAGATATCAAACATATGTTTGTAACATGTGTGGAGCTGAAAACATTTTGGCAGGATGCTCAGAATATCATTCACCGGAAATTGAGGTTAGAAATACCTTTGACAGTAGGAGAAATTATGCTGGGCCGAAGTAATGTTGGACTTAAAAGCAGTGGCCTATTAACTATTTTGTTAGTCTCCCAAGGCTGATTATTGCTCAATAATGGATATCGCCAAAGCCTCCAAATGTGATGGATTGGTGGCTTTTAGTCCAACAGACATATGATATGGAACAGGCATTGGCCAAGTCAAGAGGTATACACTCAGTTGCTAAATGTAATAAAATATGGGGTCTTGGCTTTAGATAATCTTCTGGAAATTCGAGGATGCCTTTTTTAGACCAAATTCAAGTCTAATCTGTATACAAAATTCGTAATAAGGACATACTGCCTTATAGGGACTGAATGCCTTATAAGGACTGACGCCTTTTATGGACTAAACCTTTCACCTAGTTCCATGCTTCGGATGGGGTTTCCCAATCAATATCGCTAAGACCTCATCCTTTGCATATATGAATAATTTATGAGAACACTCTCCAAGGGGTATACTTCACCTCTCCAATTTACGCACAAGGTTTAATCCCCAACATCATCCTCATACTAAACAACAGCTAACACACGCACATGCACTGTATAAATACAGCACCTCTTGTTAACAGTAAAGAGGAGGGAACCAAGACTTCAAGGCTGACACATTGACCAGAGATGCTGAGGCTCCGACATGCAATTGCTCCAGCTGACAGTGGTCTGATTATCCCTTGCGGGGTGTCCAACTCAAGTCCAGGATGAAAGTCCCACACTCTTACTATTCCAGGTAAAGGGGTTCGACTAAATCCTAGCGAAACTCTTGGCTCTTAGGCTTAGGCTCCTTCGCACCTACTCACATGCTAGGTACACTTAGGTACATCTAGACAGGCATCCTAGGAGCACGCACTATATTTTATAAATGCATTTTATATTCATGTATATGTTCATGACTATTGCAAAATGGTAGAACTGTACTATTCCTTTTATTCATTGTACTGCTGATCTTATAACTCTGCTACTATGTAACAGTTGTAGCAGCACATATATTTTACATGAGAAGAATAGCAATACAATAAATTCTTATTGTAAATACGCCTGGCTCTTTCTTCTGTGTGTCTCTGTGAGAATAAACGAGCAAGCACAAGTGACTGGGTGAAAAGTAGTATATTGTTTCCACGTGTCTAAGGAATCAGGGTTTGTTGTGTTCTGAGGTTGCCATAAACTAATCTCTCTGATAAAAGAAGATTCTAGTGGCGCTGTGAGCTAGCTAACTTACACAGCGGGTTTTATAGAGACAGTCTGCCACCAGACCCACAGTATATGTTATCCAAAATCAGCGCAGGTCCTGCATGAAGGGTACTATAGGAACTACACTACAATATGGATGGCAAACATTTTGCTCAGATGACCTTAAGCAAATGGCTTGTTAAACAGCTGCTGAGCTTTTTCTGCAAGGTTTTAAATGCGAATTGGAGATGTTTTGCTTTCCTTGGCCCTTGGTCCTGGTGTTGCTTGAAATTGAGATGGCGGTCTAGGTGGAACCCTAGGTATTTATATGAGTTCACCTGAGACAAAGGTGTGTCATTTAACAACCAGGAGAATTTAGGGTGTTTTTTGTGGCAATCGGAAAGCACATGACTTTCGATTTTTGATGGTTAATTTCTAGTTGAGCATAGATGGTGTGTGCCCCTAGTTAGGAGATTAGCCGCTGCAGACCTAGTGGTGTTTGTGATAGGAGGACAATGTTGGAAACTTACTATTGATGTTTTCCCCGGATCACTGACAGAATTTCGACCTCCTAAATATCGACCTACAGGAATATCGAGTCAACAATATCGAGGGCAAGAACATCGACATCCTATCTACAACATGGTAAGTACAAAAATATCGAAAAAATAATATAGATGTAAAAAATATCGATGTTAAAAATATCGTATTTTTTTCTTTTAATATATAAATGTAAAATAAAGTATATAACACTAATACATTAAATCTACATAGTTAAAAGTATCTAATAATGTTTAAAATTAATAAATAATACATATATATTAATAATACATTAATTAAATATATACAGTAAATATATAATATATATGTACTGAACAATAAGTATTAATAATTATTTTACTAATTTATAAATTAATAAAATATATTCTAAATTACTAATACATTTACAAACATAAAACAATAACATAAATAAAATGTAACTAATATAAAAAATTAAATAAACATTTAATTTATTTACAATTAATTATATAAAACGTTGGATAGCGTAAGGGTAAAAACTACTATTCCCACTCCAGAGAGTGCAACAGTAGGGAAAGCGTTGGATAGCGTAGGAGTTAAAATTACTATTCCCACTTCAGAGAGTGCAACAGTAGGGAAAGCGTTGGATAGCGTAGGAGTAAAAATTACTATTCCCACTCCAGAGAGTGCAACAGTAGGGAAAGCGTTGGATAGCGTAGTAGTATAAATTACTATTCCCACTCCAGAGAGTGTAACAGTAGGGAAAGCATTGGATAGCGTAGGAGTATAAATTACTATTCCCACTACAGAGAGTGCAATAGTAGGGAAAGGGTTGGATAGCCTAGGAGTAAAAATTACTATTCCCACTCCAGAGAGTGCAACAGTAGGGAAAGGGTTGGATAGCGTAGGGGTAAAAATTACTATTCCCACTCCAGAGAGTGCAACAGTAGGGAAAGCGTTGGATAGCGTACGAGTAAAAATTACTATTCCCACTCCAAAGAGTGCAACAGTAGGGAAAGCGTTGGATAGCGTAGGATTTAAAATTACTATTCCCACTCCAGAGAGTGCAACAGTAGGGAAAGCGTTGGATAGCGTAGGAGTTAAAATTACTATTCCCACTCCAGAGAGTGCAACAGTAGGTAAAGCGTTGGATAGCGTAGGAGTAAAAATTACTATTCCCACTCCAGAGAGTGCAACAGTAGGGAAAGCGTTGGATAGCGTAGGAGTATAAATTACTATTCCCACTCCAGAGAGTGTAACAGTAGGGAAAGGGTTGGATAGCGTAGGAGTAAAAATTACTATTTCCACTCCAGAGAGTGCAACAGTAGGGAAAGGGTTGGATAGCGTAGGGGTAAAAATTACTATTCCCACTCCAGAGAGTGCAACAGTAGGGAAAGCTTGGAATTGGTTAGGAGTAAAAATTACTATTCCCACTCCAGAGAGTGCAACAGTAGGTAAAGCGTTGGATGGCGTAGGGGTAAAAATTACTGTTCCCACTCCAGAGAGTGCAACAGTAGGGAAAGAGTTGGATAGCGCAGGGGTAAAAATTACTATCCCCACTCCAGAGAGTGCAACAGTAGGGAAAGCGTTGGATAGCGTAGTAGTATAAATTACTATTCCCACTCCAGAGAGTGCAACAGTAGGGAAAGCGTTGGATAGCGTAGTAGTATAAATTACTATTCCCACTCCAGAGAGTGCAACAGTAGGGAAAGCGTTGGATAGCGTAGGAGTAAAAATTACTATTCCCACTCCAGAGAGTGCAACAGTAGGGAAAGCATTGGATAGCGTAGGGGTAAAAATTACTATTCCCACTCCAGAGAGTGCTACAGTAGGGAAAGCGTTGGATAGCGTAGGAGTAAAAATTACTATTCCCACTCCAGAGAGTGCAACAGTAGGGAAAGCATTGGATAGCGTAGGGGTAAAAATTACTATTCCCACTCCAGAGAGTGCAACAGTAGGGAAAGCGTTGGATAGCGTAATTTAATTTAATTTAAAAACATTTGTAGAGCGCAGCGTATACCGTACGGTTTCTTGGCGCTAGTAGTTCGTTTGACACCTGAAGAAAATAAGACCAGTCTTGGGTAGGGAGGGGCATTATACAGGGAAGGCTTGTTTGAAGAGAAAGGTTTTTAGATCCTTGCGGAACGAAAGATAATGGGTATAATAGCGGAGGTGATCAGGGAGGGAATTCCAAAAAGTGGGGGCAAGAGTGGCAAAGTTGGTTCCGCCCCATTTTTTACGTTTAAAACGTGGGGTTAGGAGGAGGGACTTGGAGGAAGAACGAAGCTCTCTAGAGGGGACGTATTCCTTTAGTAGCGTAGGGGTAAAAATTACTATTCCCACTCCAGAGAGTGCAACAGTAGGGAAAGCATTGCATAGCATAGGGGTAAAAATTACTATTCCCACTCCAGAGAGTGCAAAAGTAGGGAAAACGTTGAATAGCGAAGGGGTAAAAAATACTATTCCAACTCCAGAGAGTACAACAGGAGAGAAAGTGTTGGATAGTATAAGTGTTAAAATAACATACTTATAAATAAA
Source organism: Lissotriton vulgaris (assembly GCF_964263255.1). Taxonomy (NCBI): domain Eukaryota; kingdom Metazoa; phylum Chordata; class Amphibia; order Caudata; family Salamandridae; genus Lissotriton; species Lissotriton vulgaris. The sequence continues at coordinate 47,975,097 of NC_141690.1, forward strand.
AGATTTTTTTAATAATAAAAATATAAACTATTAATTAAATATAAACCATATACAATACCTATACATAATTATAAAATACATGATTAGCGAAATATATTTAACCATAGATAATTTTGAAAAAAAAACCATTTTATAATATTTTATTACCAATTAATAATTAATTAACAATTATATTTTTAACAATACAATTATTTTTAATACATTACTAATTAATAAAATTTTAATTACTTCCCACCATATTTCCCTATAAAACCACTACCCACAACATAACACATTTATCCATTTATGAATTAATGAAAATTAATTAGCAATTAATTACATTGTATTAACTATTAATTAAAATTAATTACCAATTATTTAAATTTATTTTATAATTCCTACTAATTAATAATTAATTTACCATAATTAAATTACTTCCCACCCTATTCCCCTATAAACCCAAATCCCGCTACAGAACATATATATCAATTAATCAATTAATTTAATTTTTTTTCCAAATAATTAAAAATAATTACCAATTAATTATAATTGATTAATTAATACTACTAATTATTAATCAACTTACCATAATTAAATTACTTCCCACCCTATTCCCCTATAAACCCACAACCCGCTACAGAACATATATATCAATTAATAAATTAATTAAAATTATTTTCCAATTAATTAAAAATAATTACCAATTAATTATAATTTATTAATAAATCCTACTAATTAATATTCAATTTACCATAATAAATTACTTCCCACCCTATTCCCCTATAAACCCACAACCCGCTCCAGTACTAAAACATACAATTTTCTTATAAATTAATTTATTATTATATAAAATTAATACACATTTAGGGGGTCATTAGGATCGCGGACGGACTCAAGTCCGTCCGCGACCCCAGAGCATGAGGGAACGTCCGCATGTGCTGCGGCGTTCCCTCTGTGCAGATTAGGATGTGACCGCCAGGGTGGCGGTCACATCCTCTATTTTTAACATTGCTGCGGGTGGAGCTTCAAGCTGCACCCGCAGCAATGTAAAAAATGCATGCACAGCATTTGCGTGCACAAAGCGGCAGGCACCGCGCGGTGCCTGCTGCATTGTGCACGCAAATGCAGGGGGGTACCATAGGTACCCCCCATGTGCACCCCCCACCCCCCACTACACCTAGGGGGCCCGCAATGGGCCCCTGCAGTGCAGTTACACATGCTTTTCCACGGCGGAAAAGCCGCCACGGAAAAGCATGTTCCCAAGCACATCCTAATCTGGCTGACGGTGTCTAAGAGACACCTTCACCATTTTAGGGCTTTTCCGCCGCGGTTGTAAGCCAGCCGCGGTGGAAAAGCTGCGGACCTAAACCATGACCCACCAGCCATCCTAATGTGGCGGTGGGTCCTGGTGGGTCCGCAGAGGATTTTCCGCATCCTCCGGGCCGGCGGTGGCTTCCGCCGGCCCGGAGGATGCGGAAAATCCTCCATCCTAATGACCCCCATAATATTAAATTTTTTAAATACTTAAGTTAAACATATAACACATACATAATAAAAAACTATAAAATAATACAAGTATCGATATTAGTGTCATCGAAATTAGTAACATCGATATATGTGCTATCGATATTACTAACTTCGATAATACTTACATCGATATAAAGAATTTCGATATTACTTACCTTAGGGTCGATATCCTGTCCTACGATATTCTTGACTTCGATATTCTGCTCCTTCGATATTTCATACTCGATATTATGGTAGGTCGATATTTCCTACTCGATATTTTGACTGTGTACCGTTTTCCCCCATGTGGGGGTATCGCCTTGTAATGAACAAAGGTTTTTTGCTACGTATGCTGTATAGATGTTAAATATACAGGGTGCTTGCACGTACCCCTGTTTTAGTCTATTACTTGTTGGTATTTTATTTATTAGGCTTCGCCCGTCTCCTTTTTTTATTTGGACCCATGTTTTTGAATAAAGGTTGATGATTGCCTCTAGTAATTTAGTTGGTGCTCCCAATGTTTTCATTTTCGCCCATAGTTCAATTCTCTGGACTTTATCGAAGGCTGCTTTCAGGTCTATAAAGCACGCTTACAAGATGTTTGATTTTGCAATGGCTTAGTTAATTAAAAGAGTGACTGCGGATATGTTCGTTGGGGTACCAATCCCTGCCCGAAATCCTGTTTGTGTGTTTGGGATGAGGTTTGTACGGCTGACCCAATCTTCCAGGTCTGCCAACAGATTTGATGCATAGATTTGTGCCTCTACATCAATGAGTGCTATCAGTCTATAATAGGATGGGTCAGAACATGCCCCTGATTTATATATTGGTTGTGAAATACTTCCTCGCCAGGAGTCTGGTTTCTGGTTGAGTATTGTCGTCTTTTGATTATTCCGATATAGGAGCGGAGCCTTAGATTGTTGTGTGCCAATTTTGATCTCAATTTTCTCTGAGGCAGGTGGTTTTTGGGCGGTGTGAATTGTTGTCTCCCTAGTGTCCATCCCCATCGGTTGTACAGGGTAAGGGGTGTTTGTCTCACCTGAGGGTGGGATAGTGTTGTATGCTAGTTTGATGTGCCCTCCCCATGTGTCTTCCATTATTTAGTAGTTGAAGTGATGATATTTGCCATTTGATAAAAGATTGATATTTTTCCAAAAGAGTTTAGAATCTCTTTGTTTGCTGGCATTGAGGAGTATCGTCCATAACTTTTCTTTGTATGCTTGCTTGGCCAACCTGATTTCTTTATTAGATCTTTTTTTAATTTTGCTATTGACGTCAGAGTCTGCTGTGACGATTCTGGGCCCTCGATTTTCAGTAATCTAAATTGTTTGTTTGATTCTTTTTTTTGTCCTCAGGTTGTTTGTGTACCAGGCTGACCCGGTTGGTCTATTGGTTTTGTGAACGTTTGCTTGTTTGGAGAATGTTTTGTTTAGTTCTATGGTGAACGTCTCCCAGGTCTTTATGCACGGAGTTTCCACTTCTCGCGATGCCAGTAATATAATGCATGTCCCCATGATGCTATCTATCTTGTTCTTGTTCTAGATGAGGTGTTTTAAGTTATAAGATTGACTTGATAATGACTTGGCCTTAGCCTGACCGGACCTGGTTAGAGTTGTGGTCAGTGTGAAAGTTTGAGGATACTGGTTGCTTTCTGCTCTTTCCTTTATTTGGAAGTCTGGCATTAAAGGCATGCGATCTGGGTCCGTCAGGGTGTAATTAATGGTTGTTCCTGTTTTGTTTGTCACTCTGGTGTATGCTGCAGGGCTGTCCAACTGTACATTTAGATTGTGCAATGAAAGTTCTGCCAGGCGAGTTGCACATCTCTTGCTCTGTGTGTCCCATCTGCTTGTGTTACATTGTGTGTGCCCATGTTTGACCCTGTGTAACTTGGGCCTTGATGTTATGCTGTTTTGCTATTGTGTTTGATAAAAGGCTTGGTTAGAGCTTTAGGTTCTAGGTGGCTGTTGCTAGCACTTGGTGGAAGCTTCTGTTGCTTTTTTTTGTTTTTTTTAAACAAACTTTGTTTGTTTTTTGATTTTTTAGCAGCCAGGGGGAAGGCCCTGGGAGTGACGGAGGAGCAGTGGGGCAATCAGGGTTGGGATAATGGAATATTAAGGTGTTTGTTCTGTATTTTGGTCAACTGGTGGTGGCTGGTGTCAAAGTGGACAATCAGGGCTCACAAGGTGGCTCTGCAGGCATGTATGACTGTTCACGTTGCATTTTGCACCATTTCCTGTCACGTGCACCAGACCTACCCACACAAGTGAGGTATCATTTTTATTGGAAGACTTTGGAGAATGCAGGGTTGGTGGAATCTTCTGGATCCACGCAGGTTCAGAACTTTCCATCACAGAAATGTGAGGACATTTTTTTTTTACAAATTCTGAAGTTTGCAAGGGATTCTCGGCATGAGAACCTGGTGAGAGCCACTCAAATCACCCCATCCTGGATTTCACTGGGTGTCTAGTTTTCAAAAATGCAGAGCTAGGGTTAAAAATCTACAGCTATGCACTTTGCAAAAAAAGGGTCTGTTTTCACAGAAAAAATGTGGTGTGCCCATGTTGCGTTTTGTGCTGTTTCCTGTCTGGGGGATAATTGGTTGGTCTCTGTTTTCTAGTTTCCTGTCGTGGGCACAAGGTCTACCCACACAATTGAGGTACTTTTTTTATTGGAAGACTTTGGAGAATGTGGGGTGGGTGTAATTTTGTGGCTCCATACAGATACAAAAACTTTCCATCACAGAAATGTGAGGAAAATGTAGTTTTGTTTTGCAAAGTTTGAGGTTTGCAAGGGAGTCTGAGTAACAGATTCTGGTGGGAGCCAGACAAGTCGCCCTATCCTGGGTTCCCGTGGGTGTCTAGGTTTTATAAATGTATAGGTTTGCTGGGATTCCCTAGGTGCCAGCACAGCTATGGTTAAAAATCTACAGCTAAGGCACTTTGACAAGAAAGGGTCAGTTTTCACAGTAAAAATGTGGTGTGTCCTCGTTGCGTTTTGGGGCGATTCCTGACGCAGGCACTAGGTCTAGCTACACAAGTGAGGTATCAATTTTATCGGAACACTTAGGGAGATGTGTGGTGTGTGGAATTTTGTGGATCCACACGGATTCAAGAACTTTCCATCACAGAAATGTGAGGAAAATTTGTTTTTTTTACAAAGTTTGAAGCTTGCAAGGGGTTTTGGGTAACCTAACCTAGTGAGAGCCACACAAGTCCCCCCATTCTGGATTCCACAGCGTGTCTAGTTTTATGAAATGTATAGGTTTGCTAGGTTTCCCTAGGTGCTGGCAGAGCTAGGGTTCAAAATCAACAGCGAGGCACTTTGCAACAAAATTGTAAATTTTCACTGTACAATTGTGGTGAATACATAATGTGTTTTCAGCTGTTTCCTGTTATGGGCACTAGTTCTACCCACACAAGTGAGGTACTCTTTTTATCAGAAGACTTTGGAGAATGCGGGGTGGGAGGAATTTTGTGGATCCATGCAGATACAATAACTTCCCTTCCCAAAAATGTGAGGAAAATGTGTTTGTTTTACAAAGTTTGAGGTTTGCAAGGGATTCTGAGTAACAGAACCCCATTGGTATCTAGCCTTAAAAAATGTGTAGGTTAGCTAGGTTTCCCTAGGTGCCGGCAGAGCTAGGGTCCAAAATCTACAGCTAGGCACTTTGCAAAAAAAGGGTCAGCTTTCACTGCATAAATGTGGTGTGTTCACGTTGTGTTTTGGGCAATTTCATGTTGTTGGTAGTAAGCCTGCCCAAACCAGTGAGGTACCATTTTTATCGGGAGACTTTGGGGTATGCTGGGTGTGTGGAAGTTTGTGGATCTGTGCAGATTCCAGAACTTTCCTACACCGAAATGTGAGGAAAATGTGTGTTTTTTTTACAAGGTTGGCAAGGGATTCAGGGTAACAGAACCTAGTGAGAGCCACACACGTCACCCCAACCTGGATTCCCCTTGGTGTCTAGTTTGAAAAAATATACAGGTTTGCTATGTTTCCCTAGGTGCCGGCTTCAGTAGGTCCCTTTATCACAGGTAGGCAGATTCTGAAAAAAATCAGTGACTAGTTGGCTTTCTGCCTCTCTGGGGAGAGGGGGAAAGTTGGGCTATTGTCCCCATACGCCCCCAAGGGTGGCAGAAAGACTGTGGCTATTCTTTTGGTGGGGTGGGGCATTGGTATGCCCATTCTGGGTGGCCCACACCCCTACATATAAAAATGCCAGCATAATCGCTGTTGCCTTGTGGGCTCTTTGTCCCCCCGCAGGCACATCAGAGGCTACTGCCCCATCTGCCTTCGGGTGGGCAGAAAAACGGTGGCATCTGTTTTTTTGGTGGGTGTGTGGGCATTGGAATGCCAATTCAGGGCAGCCCCAACCCGAACTTTAGAGAAAAAAAATCACTGTTGACTAGAGGGCTTTCTGCCCCCCCACGCCCCATTCTGGCCAGCCCTGCCCCTACCTATATAAAAAAAATACCTGGCGCTTAGTGGGCTTTCAGCCCCCCGTCAGGGCAGATCAAGGGCTATTGCCCTATCTGCCTCCTCAGGGGCAGAAAGTATTTTGTTTTCTTTGAGAGGGTAGGGTGGGGGCATTTGTATGCCCATTCTGGGTGGCCCCCGCCCGGGCCTATAAAAAGAAGAAGTCCTGGCATCTTGGTACTTTCTACCCCCCCCCCCCCCCCGGGCGGGGCAAGGAAAACTGGAATTTTGTGGGGGAAGGGGTGAATCTTGGGCAGCTCCCACCCCTAAACTCCTCAGGATAAAACCCTGGCATCTAGTGGGTTTTCTCCCCCTGGATGGGCAGAAAGTCTGTAATCTTGTGGGGGTGGGGACAATGGCAATGCATGGACATATTGGGTAGCCACCACCCCAAATTTACATTTGAAAATAAATTCCTGGTATCTAGTGGGCTATCTGCCACCCCTTGGGGGGGCAGCTTGGAGGCTACTGCCCCCATCTGCCCCCCGGGGGAGCAAAAAGACTGAATTCACTCTAATTATGATGGAGGAGCAAAGGCCCTTGCCCCCCTCCCTGGTGCATAGTTGGTGAATCCCTTCTTGGGGATCACCCTCCTGGGGCACAGTAGCATTCATTGTCTACAGTTTATTCTATTGTCACCTGCACCTCCCTATGCGCCACATCCTAACTTGATGCACATAAAGCAAACAGTTAGATCTGAATGTTTTTGTTGTTGCTCTTTCTTATCCTGTATACCTTGAAAGTTTATGTTGGTGTAGTTTTACAAATGGATAGTTATCCTGTATTGCTAATTATTTATTATAACTTAGGTAACCACACTAAATGATATTGTTTGTTTGCAATACTAATTGAACTGCAACAATGCCCTGCTTCATTGATTTTCTTCTTGCTTGTTTGCTTTTAAGTGCACAAGAGAAGAGACATCAACCACAGTACTGTCAGACAGAAGGCGTGTGCACGACATGACGTGTGACTGTCTATGTAAAATGGGCATATCTTCAGCTTCTAAAACTAAGTGCCACTGCCATCTGATAGCTTCAAGATGGCTCCACAGAAAGGTGCTGCCAAGAAATTTACCAGTGGGGAAGAGAAGAAGCAGATTTCAAACATTGCTGCACTTGCCTCCGCTAAGCAAGCTGACAGCAGAAATCCTGCATCAACAGCACCCCCCAATCTAAGCCCAGGACCATGGATGTCAGTGAGATAGCCACTGCAATCATGTTGACGCCAATGCTCAGTGATGTTGAATTGAATTTGTCTCTTTCACAAAACAAGTCAAGTCAAGTCAGAAATTTATATAGCGTGCTACATACCCATAGGGTCTCAAGGCGCTTGAGGAAGGGGGAAAATTACTTGTCGAATATCCAAGTTTTAAGTTGCTTTCTGAATGCTAGGTGGTTCTGAGTAAGCCGAAGGTGATTGGGAAGAGAGTTCCAGGTTTTGGCTGCCAGGTAGGAGAAGGATCTACCTCCCATGGTGGCTTTGTTGATGCGGGGAACAGTGGCCAAGGCTTGGTTGGAGGATCGTAGTTGACGGAAGGGGGTGTAGAAGGACAGTCTTGTGTTGAGGCATTCGGGTCCAATTTCGTAAAGTGCTTTGTGTGCGTGGGTTAATAGGCGGAAGGTAATTCTCCTATTTACGGGGAGCCAGTGGAGGTTTTTCAGGTGACCAGAGATGTGTTCTTTACGCGGGATATCAAGTATGAGCCTGGCTGAGGCGTTCTGGATGCGTTGGAGTTTTTTCTGGAGTTTTGCGGTGGAACCGGCGTAAAGGGTGTTTCCGTAGTCCAGGCAACTCGTGACAAGTGCGTGAGTGACCGTTTTTCTAGTTTCGGTGGGGATCCAGCGAAAAGTTTTTTTGAGCATGCGAAGAATGTTGAAGCAGGATGATGAGACAGCGTTGACTTGTCTGGTCATCGAGAGTGAGGAGTCCAGGATGACGCCAAGGTTCCGTGCGTGGTCCGTCGGGATGGGTGCTTTTCCAAGGGCCTCTGGCCACCAAGAGTCGTCCCAGGCGGAGGGAGAGGTACCTAAGATAAGGACTTCTGTTTTGTCTGAATTCAGTTTCAGACGGCTGTGCTTCATCCACACGGCTACTTCTTTCATTCCTTCGTGTAAGTTGTTTTTGGCGGTGTTGGGGTTCTTGGTGAGTGAGAGGATCAGTTGGGTGTCGTCAGCGTAGGAGATGATGTTGAGATTGTGTTGGCGAACGAATGCTGCGAGGGGGCTCATGTATACGTTGAAGAGGGTGGGGCTGAGTGACGATCCTTGCGGCACGCCGCAGATGACTTCAGAGGCCTCTGATTTGAATGGAGGGAGCCGGACTCTCTGAGTTCTTCCGGTGAGGAACGAGTCGATCCATTCCAGTGCTTTTCCTTGGATTCCGATGTTGCTGAGGCGCTGTAATAGGGTGTTATGGCAGACTGTGTCGAAGGCTGCGGAGAGGTCAAGGAGGATGAGCGCGACTGTTTCTCCATTGTCCAGTAGGGTTCGAATGTCGTCTGTTGCTGCGATGAGTGCGGTCTCCGTACTGTGTTTGGCTCGGAATCCGGACTGTGAGGGGTCGAGGGATTTGTTGCTTTCGAGAAAGGCGGCAAGCTGGTTGTTGACAGCTTTCTCGGGGACTTTGGCCGGGAAAGGAAGGAGCGAGATGGGGCGGTAGTTTTTGAGTTCGGTGGGGTCAGCTGTGGGTTTTTTCAGAAGGGCGCTGAGTTCAGCGTGTTTCCAGCTTTCCGGGAAGGTGGCGGAGTTGAGGGAGCAGTTGATGACGTCTCGGAGGCGTGGTGCAATGATGGAGTCTGCTTTGTTGAAGATGTGGTGAGGGCATGGGTCAGTTGGGGATCCTGAGTGGATGGAGTTCATCAGGCGGATGGTGTCCTCAGTGGAGATTGGGTTCTAGTTGTTAAGGATGATCAAGGGGGGAGAAGGTTCTGAAGATGGTTGGATGGGTAGGTCTTCGGGTCGGTTGTCGAAGCTGTTGTGGATGTCTGCAATTTTGTTGTGGAAGAAGGAGGCTAGGGAGTCGCAGTGGGCTTGAGAGGGGGTGATGTCGTTGGAGTTTGCTAATGGGTTGGTAAAATCTTTGACGATGTTGAATAACTCCTTGCTATTGTGGGCGTTGTTATCTAGTCGGTCTTTGAAGGCGGCTTTCTTGGCGGACCGGATTAGTTGGTGGTGTATGCGGGTGGCGTTTTTGAAGGCATCTCTGGTGTTGGAGTTTGGGTCTTTTTTCCATGCTTTTTCGAGGGAGCGGCAGAGTTTCTTGGATTTCTTAAGATCATCGTTGAACCAGGAGGCCTTCTTGCTGCTTAGTTTGTTTTGATGTTTTTTCAATGGTGCTAGGATGTCGGCGCTTTTGGATAGCCATTGGGTGAAGTTAATGGCTGCTTGGTCGGGGTTTGAGGAGGGGACAGGAGGGATTTGGAGGAGCGATGAAGAGATCTGGTTGATGGTGAGTTTGTTCCAATTTCTACGCAGGGTGGGTTGAGGGTGTTAGTGGATAGTGGGCTTATTGTAGAAAAAGTGAACGCAGCTGTGGTCCATCCAATGAAGAGCTGTGGTGTGGCTGAAAGAGACGTATTTGCTGGAGGTGAAGATAGGGTCGAGTGTGTGACCTGCAATGTGGGTGGGGGAAGTGACAAGTTGTTTAAGTCCGAGGTTTGCGAGGTTGTCCAGAAGGGTGGTGGCGCTGTTGTCATTGCTCTTTTCCAGGTGAAAATTGAGGTCTCCCAATAGGATGTAGTCCTCGGAGGGGAGGGCGTGTGGGGTGATGAAGTCAGCGATATCGTCATTGAATTGTGCCCGGGGGCCCGGGGGCCGGTAGAGAAGGGTGCCTCTGAGTGTTGTTTTGGGGTCGGTGTGGATCTGGAAGTGAAGGTGTTCGGCGGCTGCGAGGTTGTCATCGGAACTGGTCGTGATGTGAATGGAATTCTTGTGGACGATGGCGATGCCTCCTCCTGTATGCTTGACGCGGTCCTTGCGGATGATCTTGTATCCTTCTGGGATGGCAATAGTGATGTCTGGGGCTGATGAGGCGTTCATCCATGTTTCTGTTAGGAAGGCGACGTCTGGTGAGATGGTGTCTAGTAGATTCCAAAGGTCGATGGCATGTCTGTGGATTGAGCGGGTGTTGAGCAGGATGCATTTTAGGTGGTTGGTGTCGGGTCTCTGTGTCGCGATGGTGGATGAGGTTTTGGTAATGGTGTTGTCGAACTTGCAGGAGTTGCATGAGAAGGGACCATGGGTGTGTCCAGGAGCGGCTTGGACGCAGTTGAGGGAGCGGCTGGAGTTAAGGGCTAAGAGGGAGGCGGCATCGTAAGTGATGCGAGTGGGCTGGGTATTACAGGAACCAGAGGGTCTGGCGCTGGGCGCGGTCCAGGCACGGACGGGCGTAGACGGGCTTACCTTTGGCGCACCTTCGGCGCGGCCGTAGCGCGTGGACGCTGCGCGTTGGGACATCAGGCATTTAATGGAGAGTGGAGGGGGCGGAGCGTGGGAGGGGCAGCAGCTGGGAGGCGGTAGCGGGGAGGAGGGGCGGGCCAGGGAACTGCTACAGACAAAATGGAGGGTCAAAGGGAAGGTGAGGCAGGGGCAGCAAATGGACCAGCGCTCCTACTGTCCTGTTAAAGCGCCAGCAGGCACAGAGAGCAAATGTTGTGCTACAAAAATAGAGCTGAGAGAGCGGCGGCAAAGTCAATTCTTGGTCGGTATACGAGCTGAACGAGCACAGCGCTAGTCAATTACAGTGGCACTTGGGAGACAAGCGAGTCAAATACAAAGCCCCTAGCACAGCGCTATTCAAATACAGTTGCACAATTATTTCAGGAAAAATAGCAAAGTTGACAGCAGGCACAGTAGCAGCCAGAAATAGTACAATTGCCTGATGCTGGAGCAGAACAGGAGGTTGAGCTTTCTTTCAAGCAAGAACCTCCTCTTTCAGAAGCATTGGCTCCCAGAAGGAAAAGGAAGGGTACTGCTCAGTCTCTTTCTCTAAGGACCACTTCTGATGATAATGATAGGCACATGGAGTGGACCTCGGCAGAGTCCAGGAGACAACAGGAGAGGCAAGGGGAATGAAAAGTTCCTCAAAGTCGGAGACTTAGGGAAGGCATGATGACGAAGATGATGAGGCAGTCATGGTGGAAGGTGACACAGAGGAGTCTGACATTGCTTTTGAAATTGTTCTGAGGGATGTGGCACAGGTAGCACCACCATGTGTGTAAAGCTCCTACTGAGACCTGTACCAACCCCTAACTTAGGAGAAGCAGAGAGGCAATTGATGAGATGCCCACCTACCTTCATTTCTTCTTCAGGCTTTGGTGGTAGCACAGTAAAAACACTCCAGTTTGGGACTTTTTTTACGGTTAGCAAAGAGCAAAAGTGTTCATTGAGGTAAGCCTGGCACATCAGCTACAAGTACAAGTCCAATGGCGTCATAAGGTAATGATGAGGTAGAAGAGGGTGACATCTTCCTGCAAAGCAGCCATGTTCCCAGCAATACACTAGTAGATTCACCCACCTTTGTGACTTCACAATGGCACACGATTCAGAGTGGGATGGAGACACCCCTGCTTTTGGTGACTGCCTCACCACAACTATCATTGAGTCTACTACCACCATCTAATTCTTGAAAGACTCCTGTGTCAGTGGCCCCAGAAAAGAAGAAAGTCCAGGCTACTATTACATGCATATTTAGGAAGAAGGGGCCCTATGAGCAGAACCATCAAACCGCACATGTGTATAATGAGAAGCTGGACTTCCTCCCTTTTTCTTTTGTGGAAGGAGTGGGATTCTTTGAATTTGTAACAGCCATCTGCCAGAAATGGAAGGTGCCAAGTCAAACTTATTTTGGCATAGTTGATGTTCTAGTGCTGCATCACGATGTGCTTAAGATGGTTGAACAAGCTTTGCAGCAAAGTGACGATCATACCACTCACCTGTTGACACGCATGTGGAGCAGATGTCAGGCGACTGATTACATGTGCATCACTGTACACAGAATCTCTTTTGAATGGGTAAAGCAAAAAGATATCTGCAGGTCTTGGCTCTGAATAAAGTTTTAAGAGCATTCAGCGGCATGCAACAGTGGCCATGTTTGCCATGGAGAAATCCTATATAGCTGTAAACATCTTGGAGGAATTTACCAGCAGGATGTATGAATGGCTGCAACTCAGGGATCTCGAAAATGTATTTGTTGGAGTGGTGTGGCTCACTGGTTAGAGGCGGCAGACCCGGAAGCAGAGGATGGCCCAGGACCAGGGTTCAATTCCCGACGCGGCAGGGTCGTGAACCAGGGTCAGCGGACTCGATAATTCTCGCCTCGGTGCCTACTCTAACCAGGGATCACACTTGGCAACTCTGGGCATTAGCTTGCCTCATCTCCACAGCGGCCCCCCACAAACGCCGGGGATGCCTGGTTTCACCTTGGAGATACCCAGGAGGGAACATCTCACAGGGAAAGCCAGGACGGGTTCCCCAGCGGTCTATAGCACCAGGACGCCTCCGGGTAGCAGTGCGCTTTACAAGACACACACATTTACATTTATTTGCCAAGGACAATGGCAGTAGCATGGTGAAAGCCATATCAGACAGAGGCTATTTCAGGGTCAAGGTTTTTTGGCCGGATTACACCAACCTGATGGTGCAAGGTTTCCTCAAAAAAGAAGACATTGTCAACATCATACTGACCAGAAGCAGTTGCAGATTATTTAGTGCAATGTTAGAGCACCAGGTAAAGCCCTGATACTGGAGGAGCCAACACATTGGAACTCAACTTTTTACATGTTGCAACAACTGTAAAAAAAGATCAATGTCATTAACAGAGGAGTGGACGAAGTTGGGTAAGCTATGACCATGAATGCGTACAAATGGTGCCTAGTCAAATGCCTGACACAGATGCTACTCCCGTTTGAGGTTTTGTCACTGGAAGTTAGCAAGGAGAATAGTATGATGGGCCAAGCTATCCCATGGTTGCATCTCCTAGAGTACCAGGTAAAGAAGGTGTCTGAAAGGTTCTCCCCTGGCGTGTGAAGGTTAGGTGTGAAGAAAAACACAGAAGCACATAACAGGCTGCAACATGACATCATTGCCTCTAAAGAGTACATCGGTGCACACTACTTGATCTACATTTCATCCCACTTTCTTTCCTTTTTCTGAAGACAATGATTTAAAATACAAAATACATCCAGTCCCAGGATGCTTGTTTCTGATCCAGGGAGGACCTGGCTTAGCAGTTCAGGCTGGAATGTTCCCACGAGGAACAGGGTCAAGACTGATTTGCATATGGCTGGGTCCAAACTGAGGTGGCATGGTGAGCAAAAGAACAATGGATAAACCCAGGTCTTTGTGACTGGGATACATTTTTGCATTATTCAGCATTCCGTTCATCATTCGTTTGTTTTGCATTTGTTACCCTAAGTGGTTAAGGTATGCCAAGACGTGGGTCCCGTGCTTTCTGTACCACTGGATTAAAGCTAGTCCGGCTGCTGAGGGGTGATGCCCCGAAACAGGTCCCAGAATGCTTGTTTCTGGTTCAGGGAGGACCTGGCTTGGCAGTTCAGGCTGGACTGTTCACATGAGGAACAGAGTCAAGACTGATTTGCATATGGCTGGTTCCAAACGTGGGTGGCGTGGTGAGCAAAAGAACGATGGATTAAACCCTGGTCTTTGTGACTGTGGGTGTATGTTTGCATTGTTCAGCATCCCATACATCATTTTTTCTTTTGCAACTGTAGAGCAAGCCAGAGACTTGGAAGATGAATTACTAAAACTTCGAGTCCCACCCTGCAGTTCTGGGGTGCCTCCTTCACCTCCCAAACAGAGCAGTCTTGTCTCACATTAGCAAACAACACTATAAACTGAAACACCGGAAATAACAGCAACAGAAGGACCAAAGCCAACCACTGCATTTTATTGGCTTCAATTGGCAGGGCTCAATTCCAGTGCTGAGGTGATGGCAAAGCAGGTCGAGTAAGTGGCAGCACCAATGACCATGCACAAGATGTTTCAGGAGTATATGGATGATCCAAAAGAGGTATATGTGGATCAGTATCCATTGATGTATTGGCATGGGAAGATGCACCAATGTTATTCGGAAACTTTATGCGTTAATCTATTAAAAAAAAAAAATTATAAATCATTGCAGTTCTATAGCACCAATTTTTTGAGCTGGTGAAAAGCGCACCTTGTATTCATGTGGCAGTTCTTTGTTCTCATGTTCCTTTGATTTTTTTACCTGACAGGAGCTGGTCAGGGTAGCAACTTGGTGCCAATTGTAAAATTATTGATTCAATAGACAGAAGTTTATACTTGCAGTGTGCAGGTTATAACCCTCACATTGAGTCATATACCTTTACAGCTTCATCATATTACCAGCACCCATTGATCATGTCTTTTGTGGACATTGCACACTTAACCATGAATCAAGCTGACACTAAAGGTTACTCAGCTGAAGAAGCTGAGTTCATATACTCACTCATACAAGATACACAAGCTTTTCAGGCAAATCCCGGGTTAGTGAATCAGGTTTTAAAACAGTTGGAGCACACGTTAAGTAATGAAGTCAATCAGAGGCTACATGCCACAAAGCTTATTCAGTATCATAAGGTGAAACGAATGACCTAGAGGATTAAGAATATCTCTACGGCCCATGCTTTTCAAATTCAATAAACCCCTCATGTTGCAATGGTTTGCCATATTGAATAAATGTTTGTTGGACCTTCTTCTTCTGATTGTAGAAGAATTATCAACTATTTTAAAGGAACTGGCAACGGAGATTCATGATTTGAAAACTAGCTTAGAACAAATGATGACGGCTGAAACACTCGCACAAACACTGAATGATGTCAATGCAAAAATCGACGAACATGCCAAGGAAGTACATGAACGTAAATTGCATAAATTTAGGCGTGACACAATAGACTATAAACTTGACGAGGTCTATACGTGGGCTGACGCATATTTCCAAAAACGCATCTTTAAAAAACCCAATGAATCTACATCGGAGGAAAGTGTGGCTACTGAACAGGACACAGTATTAACATGTCCGCCAGCAGCAAGCATCATCAATCCATTACAATCCTTATCTGAAACACCTAGTGCACGTGGAACAACGAAAAAGTATCTTTTAGAGGTAGGTCAATCCTCCATCCATCCACCAGAAGGTGGGGGAAAAAAGAAAAAATCCAGAAAACCCCAGGCGGAATCCGAAGAGAACCTAGTAATGAATATTTTAGATGTGACTCTGACACCACTAGAGTTGTCTATATTGAATAAGGGTATGACCTTTATTCCAACTTATACTACCCAGATTTATGAAAGAGAGGTGGCATTATTGAAATTCATGCATAAGCTAAGGTTACGCTGTTTTTTTCATCGTCTCTCATAGGAAAATGTCACACTAACAGTGAAAGAAGAAAAAGTTTTTAAACCCAAGAGCACTTTCTTATCTTTAATTTCCCATAAGTAGTTGGATTTATTTGAATTCTTTGTGAAGAAGGACCTGGAGAAAATACAAATTACAGCTTACCTGACTATAGCAGAATCTTTGGCTCTACGAAAACTGGCAGAGAATGATAAAGGGAGAGCCATGGCAGTAATGAATACCACCTACTATATAGACAAAGTCCCACATCAGATTTTCAAAAAACACTGGCTGAGACTCTCAATAAAGCCATTGAGTTAGGAATATAAATGAAAACAGCTAGAAGTTTTTAGCATCTGAATTTCCAAAATGTTGCCGAAAATGCACAAGAATCCAATTGACCCACCTTTTCGTCCAATCGTCGCAGGTTGCGGCTCAATACATGTACCGGTAGGAAGATACATTGATCACTTCTTCGCAACCACTTTTGCAGGGTTGGGCATCTTATGTTCAACATACAACTGATTATTTCAACAAATTGATGCAGGCACAAGTTTATATTGCAGAAGACATGTGGCTTTGTACGATTGATTTTGTAGCTCTATATACATCAATACCACACTCTGAAGGTTTGGAAGCTGTAGAGTGGATGTTGCTGAGGAGCAACTATGAGGAGTCGCAGAATATTCTCTTACTTGAGCTGCTACAATTCAGTCTTTACCATAGCTATTACTCATGGAAGAGTACATTTTTGTTACAACTCACTGGCACATCAATGGGTTTTATGAGTGCACCCACTTATTCGATTATTTTCATGGCAAAATATGAGGACACTCATATATTGAATGATAAAACCTGGTCAAACCATCAGATGCTATAACGCCGAGACACTGGAAGGTCTCAGACACTGGAAGGACCATCAGATGCTATAACGCCAAGACACTGGAAGGTATTCTCTAGCGCCGAGACACTGGAAGGTATTTGTGCGCTCCAGAAATTTTATAAATAAATAAATAAATAAATAAATAAATAAATAAATAAAGAAATAACTTCGATACATTGACAATATTTTATTATTGTGCTAGGGTCCCAAAGAACATCTTGAAGAATGCATCAGAATACTGAATATACATCACCCATGCATTAAGTTCACGTACACAATAGGTAATTCTAATATCACTTATTTGGGCCTTAACTGTGAATTACAACCAGGTGGTTTTCAAACTCGAGTTTACAGGAAGTTAACTGATCGCAATAATGCACTGCATTTCAAAAGTTTCCACTCTCCTTCACTAAAAAATCATCTGGCACTATCGCAGTTCATCAGGATTAAACTCTGAGGATGCAACAAGCTACAAACACATTAAAAACATGTCGCAGCAATTTGAACAAAGGGGGTACCCGGGTGGAATCCCTGCAATGGCCAGGCAGAAAGTATCACATTTCCAGAGGGAGCAACTGTTGAAGAAAATCACGAGAACAAAGACAAAGAGGGAAGTCTGTGTTATTAAATACTCTTTAGCTGCATCAGCTCTTAAAATGAGCATTTTGAGAAGATGGGAAATTATTTAGCAGGAGCATGATTTTGAGTAAGTTTTTGTTGCTCAACCAATGTTTGCGTATTCCAGATCATAAAACCTATGTGAACCGTTGACGAAACGTCAGGCTGTTCAACCCTAAATGAAACATTCAGGGATGCGCAAGTGTTTTAGCTGCGGACACTGTGGGAACGTGATCGTAGGGAATTCATTTGCTCACCCACACACCGGTAAAGCAATTAAACTGAGACATACTTCTGATTGCAGTTCAGAAATGATGAGTTATGCTATTAAATGCCCTTGCGGGCTACCATATGTAGGTCGTACTTTGGGTACAATGAAGGTTAGGTTCACAGAGCATGAAACTACCATCAGGACAGCGAATACTAAATCAAGTTTGGTGGCACACTGGGTGGAACAAAACACACAATACCACATTTTTTTGGTGCAAAGATAAACATACTGGATACGCGCTCTTAAGACGCTCATTCCTCATGGTTTCAACGATAAGTTAGAAATGGCCTGTTTTTTTGTAAACCCTGCTGATTACTTTTGTGTATTCCATATATGGACTGTTTTGTTATTAATTCTGTAAAAAAAAATCTACTTTGGATGTTTTCAAGCTTCCCACGTGTTTTGTTTAAATACACTGATATATCCTAGAGATATACCAGCAGAGTCCACTCTCACATCGTATACCAACATACATTGCTGGAGCACCTGGAAAGTGACTTGTTTCTACACTGGCATGAAGCATTTATATACAGACATGAGTTATACTTGTGTATCTTGACCATACCGGCATGACTACAGGTATACATAGGTAGCTCACAATTTTAGATGTTGGCAAATATACCCTTATTTTTCATAGGGTTCAAGTGAGCTATCTGTAATTTTTTCCACTGATTTTCATTTTCACATATACTTTTAATTGTTTCGTTTATTTTATTTAATCTATCGGTTTTTTTTAATTGATGTTTTGCAGCTTGGGCATTCAACTACCTAACATAAATCAAAGCGTTTTTGTTATATAACCGATTCAGCAAGTCTGTCCTTCATATGTATGATATGAGATGCATTCAATCCTAGTGCCATTTCCGGGTTTAAAAGTACTACGTTAGAAACAGTCAAAGGATAGATGGAAAACAAGAAGGAGGCGAGAGATGTACGCACACAGTGATGATTCCAATTTAGTAAGAAGAAGCCGCTTAGGGAGCCGGTGCACTGGGGCTGCAGTACGGTTCTAGTTGTAACTAGCTTGTTTGCGTGTTTCTTGCAGTTTGGTTTGTGCATAGAGGATGAACTTCTACGAAGGCTGGCAAAAAAGAAACAATCATAGCAGGTAATTCTTGTTTTCGTAACACAAATACGGAGATTAAAATATACCTTTGGGCAGTAAAAGGAAATTTCAACCCTCTTCTTTATAGAGTCGGAGTAACTGGCGTAGTAATTGGACCTGTGTTATCAACTTAATGCTTTTGCTGGCAGGAATACAACTAGGCAACTTGGCAATAAAAGTAATCTCTCATTGTGAGCCACATTCTTGTATAGTATTAGAGCAGCATTGGTTTGTGATATATGTCAGATGGTATTAAGTCCAGGCTAATGGTAGATTCCTATGTGTCCTTCATTCGTTTCTCAGAATTTGAATATTTGTCGTTTTCAAACTTGGATAGGTGAGGCATTAGGTGGCTCTGGTGCAATAAGGTGCAGTTCCATTCTAGACAATATATGTCAGCTTGGTTCTAGGGTCTTCGGCACACTGCGTAGATTTTTTTTTTTTTGTTACACACCTCTTACGGTCCTCTCACTGAATTTTTCAGGTGATAAGCTTGAATAAATCAAAATATATATAAATATATATATAGGTTTGAGATTGGTTTTTGAAGATCTGCATTCTGATGTGAACATAATGTTATTCAGAAACATTATGCGTTAATCTATCAAAAATGTTTTTGTATAAATTATTGCAACTACATAGCACCAATTTTTTGGGCTGGTTCAAAAGCGCACCTTGTATTCATGCAGAAGTTCTTTGTTCTCATGTTACTTTGATTTATTTACCTGACAGGAACTGGTCAGGGTAACAGGGTGGTGTCATTGGAAAACTATTGATTAAATAGACAGAAGTTTTTACTTGCGGTGTGCAGGATATAACCCTCTCATTATGATGCAACAATGGCAAGACCTGTGCAGACTGGCAATAAAGTATCAGGCTTGTCACCAGTGTGTCTGCTGAGTGTGTGTTCAGTGCAGCTGGCGTGGTTGTTACAGTAAGAAGGACCAGTCTCTCACCTCAAAATGTGGCGAGATTGACTTTGATCAAAATAAACCAACATTTTATACAACCCAATTACACCAATTCTGAAAAAACACAGGAAGAGGAGGGTGATTTGCCCCAAATTGAATCAAAAGTATTAGCTGACCAGCTTCTGTGTGAACAACCTGAGTTTGAGGACAAACTCTATTTCCCAAACTAAGCGCCCTGAATACAACTTTTTAATTATTTTTAGTTGAACTTCTGTCTTTGAAAAAAAAAGTGGCTGGTGGAACATTATCATTTTTGTTCCAGATTTATGCTGCCTCACCATTTTTTTTGTCTCATAAATTGCCGGATTCCAGTTGGACCAGTGTGCATTGGAGAAGCCTCCACAATTCCTTCATGACATTGGAGACATTGCCTGCCCCCTTGCATACCTATTGCCTATCTCTTTTTGCATCACTTAGCACTGGAAGGTCTGCCCCAGAAAATCACTGATTTATATAAGTGGCTGTCAATACCAAATTCTAATGTGTTGCTTGCATCAAAGATTATTACCTACTACCTGAACTACCCATGCTTGGATTGGAAGAGGTAACTGTAACTATTGCAATGGTGAGGGATTGGTTGTATGTGTGATGATGCTGATTGAGGAGGCATATGGTGGCAGAGAATGAGGAAAGGTGTTGAACTGTAATGTGGGAAATTCCCTTAGATGATTGATTTGCAATATTTGGGGCCTGAGTTATAGGTGATAATTTTTCCCCAGAAGGTGATTGCCCTTTACAAATTTAGCAAACATTAATTTACCTGTATGGCCCGGTGATATAATCTTTCTGTTTTTTCCATCATCTGGGATGGCTGCCCAAGGCAATTGTTTGATTTACAAGACTGCCAAATTCCAATCTGTTGCTGTCAGGAAAGGGGAGATGTTGTACCTACCACAGTGCTTGGATTGGAACAAGTAACCTTTGCACCAATCAGTGATCAGATTATCAAGTGACTGTGAGTGAAGATTGCTGTGGTGGCTGAGTGTAAGGCAGGGTGTTTTGAACTGTAATTCATGATATATCTTGAGATGATTATTGATTTGCAATGTTCGGGCCTGAGTGATGGGCTATTGTTTTTTTCCCTGGAAGTGATCGGCCCTTTCACATTTAACTAGATTTAATTGCAGGGTCCTCTCCATTTATCTGGTACTTCAGAGACAAGAACAGTCACTTTAGTTTAGACACAAAAACCTATGCAAAATACTGCACTTCTGTTTCTCTACTTGTTCTTCAACAGCAGTGCACTACACGTCTATCTTGCTCGGGTCATGATGATAACTTGTCTGGGATGGAGTTACTCAGAGTCAGGAAGATGATAAAAGAACTAAGGGTAGGAGCGGCAGGACTACCTCATCAACATCTAGAAGCCAGAGTTATTGACTTCAGTTCAAAGGTAAACTAAGAGTCTGAGGCCTAGTAATCAGGCAAGTGGAATGGAGATAGGTGAGTTTATTTGGGAAATGCTGCTGTGTGTGTGGGTTGGACTTGTGACAAAAGTGAAACTCTGAGTCTCCCTTTATTTTATTTGCTCTGACTCAAAAATTAAGTTTCTGTTTTACAATCCGCAGCCCTTCTAGCCTCCTGCATGAACAAAAGTTGAAAGCTGAGCCCAACACTCCTGCTTACCCACTGGATCGGTCCAGACTGAAACCCACAAGTGGAAATTCCAGAGGAGAATGCAGATACACCACCTAATTCTGCTATACAGTATCATTTTGTTTAAACAATCATATTTGGAGTACTGGGTGAGTGGGTTCACTCCCAAACCTAGAAGACAGAACATTTAGATATCGGATAACTTGGAGTCTCGGTTGCAGAAGGACTGTTTGCAATGCATTTAAGTGTACTCTGTCATGCTCATTCCTTTGTTTCCTTCCACAAGAGATTTAAGATGAACAATGTACTGCTCGTTCCTGAGATAAATGCTGTCCTTGTGCAGTGTTTGTCTTAGTCAAACCTTTATCAAAATCCCCTTTCCCATTCATTCATCAAACCCCTAAACCTCTTCCCCAGGGCTGTGTGATTTATTGATATATGGCCTAATTTACACCATGAGTAGATCACACACTTGATGAGGCAGATGTGGTGAAAGCAACACCAACTTACTGCAGGATCTACTAAGAAATAGCCCACACTGGCCCCATTTACCTAATCGTGCATGAAAAGTAATCCACATTTTAGATATCGAACGAAGAACGTCAGTCGCCGTCATCATATTTAAGACCTGCTTCTGTTGCATAACCGCAAACAACTAACCTAAGCTTGTCCACTCCAGATTTTGAGTCCATTTTTTATGAGTTGAGGATTTTGTAACTAAGTTACTACTAGCTCTCCATTGGCCAAATTACATTTTGTTATTTATCTCAATCAGGAATTCCTGTTGTGTCATCAATGTGAAATACTCTGGTGGCAAAGCTTTGATACATTAACCCACTAACACAGTCTTTATATTTCCATTTAGATGTCCATGATGGATACTCATTCTGTTGATGAATACTACAGTTGGAGCTCACCTGGATAGAACTGGAAGTGGGGCCTCACTTGTAAATTTGTGATACCTTCCCTGTTACTGCTTCATCTGTGTTCAGGTAAGACTACGGAACCAGTGAACTTAGTAAGTAAGTAGCTTACTCCTACTTTTCTAAATATAGGTTGTTCTAAACAATTTAGGTCATGGCAGCACCCCCCTAATGGTCAAAATAGAGATCTATCACTCTATAACTAAGAGGTACATTCTCCCTTACAGGCACATAAACAGGCTGAGTAAAAACTGAAGGCAGCAGTGCAAAGTAAAATTAAAATAAACTACTTCAGGCATACATTTATCTAAGCTATTTATTCTCTTTTTTTTTTTATGCCCATCCTCTCCATTCACAAAACATACCTACCACCTGAACTGACCCAAGCCCCAACGTCCCAAATGTCCAAACAAAGTCAAACCTGATCCACTTCCAACTCCCTTCCCACGCTCTCCACCCAGCAACAATAACAAGTCCTTCCCACCAAAACAAATATTTAAAAAAGAGCTAAAAAAAGACATTATGAATATCAGTCCGGAGCTGGTCCAAGCTCTTCTCCATCCCAGTGAGCCGGCCCCTGATGGAGTGCAGCCGCTGCAGCATGCGGCGCAGTAATGGCCTGTTGTCAGTGGGGCTCAAGGATTTCAGCAATTAGCAGCGGCACCGGCATTGGGATGGTGGGAAGCTCGAGGCTGAGAGGGACCGGCTGCCCTGGGGCCAGGGAGAGAGGCATTTATTTCCTCCACCTCTCCTTACAGGCCTCACAACCGCTGGTATTCGAGCTGGAAACGCGTCAGCCTCTAGTTTTTGTTGGTACAATGTGAGGGCGGGTGTCTCTTTTGGTAGAGGCTCGCTACGTTTGTCTGTCTAACCCCCATCGCAATTTCCTATGTTACAATCATACCAGAGAAGGGAAAAGGGGCCTGAAAACCTTGTGCTTGCATCTCATCCCATGAGAGGTGGCGAAGGGAAGAGAGAATAGGATAAGACTCCTGGTAGCTTATGTAGCAGGAATTGTGCTACTTCGCACACCCGTGCGGTTGAGCCCTTTTACCACAGCTGTCCCTTGCCCAGTCCAATTATGGCTCTACTAACTGGGCCAAGACCAACCCTTGCTGCACTCGTCACCCTCAGTAGTAGTGTAGGCAAGCAGTCACAAGCTTCTCAGGGAAGTGTGCTGGTACTCAAGCACAAGAAATAATCACACCCTTAGCAGCACAATAGGGAAACATTAACCACATAGGCTAAGCCACTTGTACCGTAACTATGCAGGCGGATGATATCTTGCCTTACAATGCATCTGCCTTAACCACACATATGTCTCAACGATGCATATGTGTGGTTAAGGTAGTCAGCACTTTAGTTCCAGAAACCGGATGGGCGGAGGAGGAACAGGAATATGCAAGAGTAAGGGCTAGGACTTGGCTTGGTAAGTAGGGCTTGGGGAGAGGCTGGTGCATTTTAGGGGAGGGTTAGCTTTCAAGAGGGTAGTTTTAGGCCTCGGGAAGGGGCAATTTTGAGGGCCGGTGTCTGTTTTAGGACTCACTGCAGGGGCTTGATTTGGGGTAGTTTTTTTGCCTGGATGGTGTTTCAGGGCTCAGGGCAGGATCTAGGCCTGGAGTAGTTTTTAGGCCATGGGCTGTTTTAGTGCTCAGGGTGGGGGCCAGTCGGGGTAATTTTTTGTGCTGGGGTGGGGTACATTGCAGGGTTATGGCTAGTTTTTAGGGCTCAGGGCTGGGGTAATGCTTAGAGCAGAGGGATTGCAGTGCTGGGGGGAGTTTTTAGGGCTCAATGCAGGAGGGCTGGGATTTGATATTTACCCTGTATGCCTTTATCAATCATGCCTTTACAATGTAATTCATTGTAAAGGCATGCATGGTAAAGAAGCAGTCGTGGCTGAGACTGTGTGGTTCGGTCAGGCGTTGTAGAGGCATGCGTTGTTCTATCATACACCCAGCATAATAAGATCAATGTCATGGCAAGGGCTTCTCTATGTAGAAAGGAGAAGTAATAGGTTACACAAAAAAGCATAAACTTGCACTACCCAGCCATTCATGCATAAATACCTGATTCCGGGTGCAGGTCTATGTACTCGCATGGCCTCTGCTGATTGAGACTTCTCCTTCCTCTAGTGGGTACCTCCCCTCACACTGTGTCTCTCAGTCACAAATTCTGGTTCTAAAGGTAAGCTCATTGGTACAGTCCATGCACCTACCCGGTAGCATTCATTCGTCTGGGGCTGGGACCTTTCAGTCTCTCATAGTCTGTTGTGCCAGCATGGAGCTAAGCTTGGTGACACACAGTAATTTTCTCAGGGATACACGGGAGCTGGTTATGCAGCAGCACACTACACAATGCATCACTGAAGGAGGTCACAGCAGGAGTGGATGATTCTGTTGGTGGAATTTCCAGGCAGTGGCAGCAGATCACTGTTTGTTCTAGCCCTCAGATAGACTATCAACCTACTTGACTTATTTTGGGGTTAACTGTGGAGCTTTCTTCTTGGGCACCCAGACCATATGATCGCAGATGATGATTACTTAGTGTGGTGGACTCCAGGCACTATCTAATTTTTTATGAGGCACCCACAAAGTATGTCTTAGATCACGTTTTCAGGACTGCTCCCGACCCAAAGGCACACTTGGCAATCCTACAGTCACACTATTTATTTATGGGGCACTTTGGCCAGCAGCAGGTGCTTATTACATCTCTATTTGAACCCACTACGCAGGCATTTCACTTTAGGGGCCTATCAGCTTTAACAGGGATTTTTGATGAAGGTCACAAAGCCCAACCTGGCAGTGCAGTGATTGCTTTTGGGCTCCTGGTTAGCGAGTACTTGTTGGATGGGCCCTACAGCAGATCTTTTCATGATTCACTCATCCTGCAGGGTTGGCGCTTCCTTCTCTCGCTTACAGGCAAGACATCTTTGCAACCTGGACAGTTACTAATCCCTCCATCAAAATGGACTCAAGTCGATGTTTCTTAGCCTCAAAGGGTTTGGCTATCAGTGCCCCACCAACACTTTGCTGCATAGTAGTGTCCGAGAACTCTGCAGAGCCACCCATTCTAGGTAGAAGAGACCAAAACATTGAGGCACAATGAGTCTTGATCTTTCATCTTCATATCAATTTTGCAGATGGAGGATGTGTATTGCAGGTCTGCTTCCTTGGTACTCATTTTGGTCTGTTACCCTTTCATGTGTCATGGCGAGGGGACCTTTCCAGGCCTGGCCTTTGTCTGTAAAGATGCTCTGCCCAGCAGGACTGTCTACAGGAGGAATACCCACACATAACTACAAAGATGTGCAAGCAAAGGCATCCAGCTCTCTACAACCCCTGCTCACAGAGATCAGGTGGAGAGATAAGAATATGTGCCCCTTCAAAGACCTCCTTTACCTAACAACAGGTAGTGGTGACCTTACCCTTGCCCCATGCATCTTCCTTACAGCAGCTGGAGTCCAAGTTATTTACAGCCCAATGTGTCTGGAAGAGTCCTAGTGCTTCAACTTTGTGATTTACATATTCAACATAAATAAACATATAAGCAGTAGAAATGATTTTAGCATTAAATAAATACAGTCTAAACAGCAGCTTATCTTATTTGATGTCAGGAATAGTAGTCACTAGTGATCTAGATAATCTATCAGAGTCTGCCATATTTTGTACCCTCTACGCTTTTTCGTAATTGATTTAATGCGATATAAATTAAATTCTAAATGAAAGATATTGTAAAACTTTGCTCGCCACATTTCATATGTAGGTGCTTCAGGCTTTAGCCACATTTATGATATATAGAGGCGAGCTACAGCCATAGCCATGAATATAATATATCTATTTTCTTGATAACCTGAAAACAATTCATTATCATTTGATAAGCCAAAAATAATCATCTCTCTAGAGATTTTTACATCGCATTTTGTAATATGTGCTAAAAAAATTTCTATGGATACAAAAAACGGTTTTAATATAGGGCAGTATGAAAATATATGTATAATAATATATGCATAATATCTGCCAGATCACATTGACATCTATAGCATTTCCCATTATTTGCATTACTGCATTTTAACATTTTAAGTGGTGTATGATAAAGATTAAATAGAGTTTTATAATGCTGTGAATATAAATTGGCAGATAAAATAATTTTATCGGCCATACATATTGATTCTTGAAAGGGTACTAGAGATTTGCCTAGTCTCATACACCATTTTAATACCTGCTGTTCCATATCATCCTGCTGTAAATTTAACAGATAATTGTATATAATCCCTATACATGTTGGCTTTTTTAAGTATTTCCATAAATTCATTATGACAAAGTGGTACAATATTTGGATGTGTATAAATAAAATTCCGTATTTGCAGATACTTAAAGAAGTCATGTTGAAAGAGACTATATTAATCTTTTAACTCCTGAAATGAAGCAATTGTACCATTTTTAACCATGTCACCAATGGCTTTTATACCTTTTTCCCGCCATATACCCATAATACGATCCCTGAATATTACCGGAAGCAGTTCTATAGAATTACAAGGAGTATAAAAATGAATACGTCTCAATGAAATAAGCTTCCGTATAGATCGCCATCCTTTAAAGGCGGACATTATAAGTTTAAATCTAGTTCTTTTATAGTAACTAGGTTCTAAAAAACGAAGCAACATTTACAGAGATTGTGGACCAAGTAAAAGAGAAAAAATATCTGGGCTTTCAAATATAGGTGGAGTCCCACCTATTGAAAAATATTTAATATTTTGCATAAGACATGCCAAATAATATAATGCAAAATTCGGAACTCCCCAACCCCCCCTTAAGATTGGTAGTGTCATATATTTAGATACTCTCCGCGAAGATTTCCCACTCCATAAAAATCGATCAGTTATAGATTGCAATTTCCTCAATTGTAATGTGGATATCTCCAATGGTATTGCTCGAAAATAATATAAAACTTTCGGTAAAATAGTCATTTTTAAGACATTACGTCTCCCAACCAATGATAAAGGTAAAAATTCAATTTTCTCTAGTTGACTTTTAACTGATACTAGTATATCTGACCAATTTGCCGTAACTAACTGTTGTGGTAGCAATCTAATTTTAATGCCTTAATATTTAGCCTCTAGAGTGACCCTGCTATCATTAGTACATAATCCTGCTGAGCATATAACCTGTGTTTTCTGAATGTTAAGTTTGTACCCTGCCACGTTGCCGAATTCACGAGTCAGATTTTCTATTTCAATGAATGCAGATTCCGGGTCAGATGTTATTACTGCGATATCGTCAGCGTAAGCTAACACCCGTATATCACCTCCAGGCAAAACCATGTGTTGTATATATTGGGATGACATTAATGCCTTTAGCAATGGTTCTATATACATAGCAAATAGAAGAGGTGAGCAGGGGCACCCCTGCCGTGTGCCCCGCGTGATATTAACTGCCATTGACTCTTGTCCCGAGATACATATCTTAGCCCTCAGGTGTCTATACATAATTTGTAGAGCAGATGTAAATCGTAATCCAAATCCCATTTTCCCCAAAATCGCCCATAAAAATGCCCATGAAACGCGATCAAACGCTTTCTCTGCGTCTAAAAACACCAATCCAACGTCCAAATGATTTGTGGTAGCATAATCTAATGTGGCAATAACCCTGTGTATCTGATTGATCGTTCCACGATCTGGGAGAAAGCCATGTTCGTGTTCAGAAACTAAAGTTGGAACAATTTGGCTCAGTCGGTTGGCAAGGATTTTAGAATTAAATTTTGCATCAGGATTTATAAGTGAAATGGGACGATATGACCCAGGTAGATGCGAAGGTTTGTCTTTTTTACGAAATATAACAATGCTAGCATCTTCCCATGATGGCGGCGGACAACCATTTTGGGCTTCTAAAAACGTTGCGAGCATATCATTCTTGATTATGGGGAATAGCCTTTGATAAATTTCTAGCTGGAGTTTATCAGGGCCACAAGCCTTCCCTAGGGCCAGTTCTTTCAGGGAGGTCTCGAGTTCTTCAATTGTGATTGGGAGCTCTAATTGTTCCTGTTGTGCAAGATCTAATTGGGACAGTTCCAGTTCATCTATATACTGGTCAAGTAAATCAGATGAGAAGTCTTCTTGGGTATAAAGATTTGTACAATACTCTTAAAAGACCTGTAGAATCCCCTCTGGTGACTTGGTTAGAGTGCCCTGATTATTTTCTATAGAAGTTATACGCTGTATAGTCTGTCTCCCACGCATTCTTTGAGCTAGACATCTAACCACATTTTCCCCATATTCATATCTTTCTGCACGAAAGGTCTTATATTGCTGTGCTATAGCCTGGCTCCAAACCCCATTTATCTTAGCTTTAAGCTTCGCAACTTCGTTATGTGAAGTTTCGCTATCTTGATGTAGTCTAATATCACGCATTAAATCATGTTCTGCATTGATTAAATCCTGTATTAATTGTGTCATTATATTTTTCCTTTTCTGTTGTAAACTCCAACTATAGCTACAGGTTTCACCTCGTAATCCTGCCTTGAAACAGCCCCATAACATTGCATAAGATGTAGAGCCTCTATTAAGATCGAAAAATTGCTGAGCCCAATCTATTACTTGTTTCGCATATATTTCATCTGATAAGAGTTTCTTATTAAAAGTAAAGGATCTTTGTATTCGTTGGGTGTTAGGTATAGGTATATCTATAAGAATTGGAGCATGATCTGATGTGATGCGTGGTTTAACTAACATACAAGATCCTTGTGCCATATGTCTGGGTATAAAAATATAGTCTATTCGCACAAATTTCTTATGAGGCGAAGAAAAAAAAGTAAAGCCAGGATCCTTCATATTCGCCACAGGCCACCCGTCAATCAACCCATGTTGATATAAGAGTTGGCGTAATGCCTTGAATACCTTTGGCTTCCTGCCTTGATATCTAGTAAATTTTGGATTCCAAGTATTCAATTCCCCATGAATATTGATGTCCCCCAATAAAAATAATGGCGTGCTCGAAAGAGCTAATTCTACATTTAGATATTCGATCACTGCAGTGTCATCCATATTGGATCCATATACTGTATAGATCGTAGTAACAACATTGCCGATAACACATTCGCAATTGCCCAGCGTCCTAAGCTGTCTACTTTAGTTTTCCCCATTGCAATTACAGACCGTCGTCCCAAAATAGAGTCCTAGTGCTTCCAATGAAAGACTGTCTCCTCTTTTCTCACTATTGCATCTGGTGCTTGCTCCGCCCATCTAAGAGATGCCAGAAATTCACATATGTTGTCTGGAGAAAACAATCTTTCCTCCTTCTTATACTCTGGTCCAGGCTGTAGGCTTCAAAATTGGAACTGGTCGGCCTGTGTCACTGGTCTCAGGAAACATTATCAATACTAGCAGACACACATGATTTTGGATTTGAGGATTTCGGGTTTGTCATGAGCAGCATAACTTTAGATGAATGAGCCTATAAGTGTACATTCATGTCTCAGATTAAAATAGCCAGTTACTATGATTCACCAACCATGGTATGTTGCCACCACCAGGCTCTACCCATGAAACCTGGACAGGGACAATAGTCCTCTCTCACCATGAGGGTGCCATTGGTCCAGAACCAACCGTCATCAAAGACTAGACCTTTATTCCCTATTGTTTGTCTAGATTCATAAGAAAAAACGCTACTGCTTTGCTTTCATATTCCTGAGTCATGCTTTGGTAGTTAATGTTGCATTATAATATGCTGTAACTTTGTGATGACTTTTTGTTATCTACTAATTTGTAAATATGCATTAAGCTTGAAGAATACAGAGATGTCTGTCAGTACTACGCTAATATTTTTTTTAATCCCTCTGTTGACAGAGAAGAAGATTCATTTTGTAATGCTTTCACAACTCCCTAGAGCTCCTGTCATGCTTCGTGGCTGGCAAACGCTTTCAGGTTCAGCAGGGCATTCTGACCAGCAGCAAAGGCATGAGCGGCTATGCACAGCTCTCAGAAATGAATGAACCGCTGTTTGACCAGCTGTGAACCCCTGTGGAGGTAGTGATTAGGAGCTGAAAGAAGTATGGAGATGTCCAGAAGCAGGCCACCCTGGATCTTTGGATCGGTGATCCTGCGACAAGTGGTAAGGTGAGGCGAGTTGGGACTCTGAGCCAAGGCAGAGGAACCCAGCCAAAGGATAATTGACTAAATTAATAGTGCAGTAAGAGCGGCAGTGAAGATTAGACAGTGCAGAACAGGTGCCGAGGTGGCTAATGGTGGATCGACTCTTTCGTATGAACTTGTAAGTAAGTGCGACTATTAACTGTTTATGTGCATGGAAGCACACAGACTTGCAGGACTGGAACGCCATTAAACCTACTTTGAAAAACAGTGGCTAGGCATTTAGGAGTCAGTGCAAGAGGGCCAGGAAGAGGAGCCCCTTTAACCCCTTCAGCGCTAATGACAAGGGTAACTCGTCATGGAGTTTCCATTGATTTCAATGGAAATTACATTGCAGTACCAGAAGAAGCATAGCATCCAAGTGGTTAAGTGATGTTTTCGATACCATTCCTGGGCAGATGCCACCGGCAGACCGGATAAGCAGCCCACCTAGTGGTCAGTGCATCCCGAGGCTTCACAGGCCCCCCTAGTTTCTCCCTTGAGTAGCTTTAGGGGACACATACTGCAGCGCTCTGTTTTGAAGAGAGTGAGGCTAGCGACTATTCAAGGCACATTCAAAGGAGATTGAGGTGGTAATAAGTAATCTGTTCAAGGGAAGCAATACTCATTTTGAAATGCACCTGCCAAAAATAGACTTGCAAATAAAAACTGTCAAGGGCCAAAAGAATTGTTTGGCAACAGTTAAATCAAACCGAGGGACTGTGAACCGTGAATCTTCAATTACATTCTCGGGACAGACCCATATGCCTCTCAAGGTAATTTTTTGTCAAGATTAACAGTACCGTTCAGACTTTGGAGTCAAATGTCAACCTAGGTGCGATTTAGGTATCCACTGCTTCCTCTTTACAAGTCCCATCCCTACAAATGTATTAGAAAACTGAAGATCACAATATTCTGTGTGGGAGAAATGGCTGTTAGCAGTCCATCTAGTCTACGAATATGTGAAAATCGCCCATTGGTGGCATCGTTATCCCAAAATGTAACCCCAGCAACTTCCTCGATGCAACAGGCAATTCAGTAGAGAGCAGCACCTGATCAAGTATTATCTACACCATTTTCTAAAGGATCGCGTCCAATTTTTTCACATTCACACACCCCTCAAGGCCAACCCCATTGAATCCAGCTGTATTGTTGGTTACCATGGCTAATAATTTCTTAGCTACCGATAATATATCACACAATCAGATACTGCCACTGAGGCTCTCAGTCTGGATGTTAGCAATAAAGAGACAGCAGACTTTTTTCTAGAGGATTTCAGCTTACAGGTACTCCTTGATTCATGGTCAAAATTGGGTCAATCTGTCAGTCACAGAAACCAATGCAGCAAGATGGAGCAAAACAATGTGCACTCTCTGCCATCAGCTTTGTTTCCCTCCTTGCCTTCCTTTCCGCAGAGAGCGTTTGCATTACAGTAGTTTTTAAGGGAATTTCAAGAAATAAAAGCTTGCCAAACACAGGTCAATAAAGAAACCAACGAGCAACTGCATTCCATAAATTAGATTTGTTCCGATGTAAGTAGGGAGCAAGCAGAACAGAGGATCCACAACCTCAAAGATTACTATCAGCAACTAAACAGCCTGGCAGCAATATCTAAGAATGAGATGGGTGAACTAAAGGCCAAGCTGGAAGAAATTAAAGACAGAGCTTGAGGTCTAATCCATGCTCTGTGGGCATACCAGAGGGTTGGGAGAAGGACCAACATGCTGACAAGTTTATAACTGATTTAATGAAGACATACGTAAGCCCTGAATCTTCTGCCAAAGATCGTGATTTTACAATCATGCATTCCAATGGAGCTCCTGGCTATGTCTCTCCCAATGTAAAATATCCATGAACAATCCTTGTTACATTTGGGAATTATCGCATAAAAGAACAAAAACTTACTATAACTCCTTTTTTCAGATCTTTACTGATATGTCATTATATACTGCTCGCAGGCAAAAGGAATTCAAGTCGATGATCGACTGGATCAAGACATCTGGAGTACAAGCAGCTCTAGTTCAACAGGCGAGGCTAAAGGTTATGCATAATGAACGATTTAACATTTTTCTACACTCCCCTAAGCTGCGTAAAAATGTTGGAGTATCTTTGCTCTTGAAAGAATTGATTACTCTTATTGTATTTAACCATTCATACTGTATGACCTGATTGCCAACTGTCATGCTCTATGAATCGCACAATCTTCCATGAACATTATGTACTTGTATTGTAATGATGTGATGTAATGCAATTACTCAGCTGACTCTGTGTCTGGTATTCCTTTAGGGTCAGCTGTTATTTCCCCTTTTACTTTTTTTGGTATCAAATACAAATTATGGAATTCTTTAAGTTTATTCAAATATGCATTTTCAAGGATGCATTGAAATGGTTTTTGTTGAAAGGGGGACCAGCCACCACAGGGTGAAAATTTCAAGATAAGAAAAGCCTTCGGCCAGATGCCCATGCCACCCAAGATAGCAGTTCTGGGTGCATTACCGGGGAACTCCTTCCAGGAGAAAGCCAATGCAGGAGCATGGGTTGGGAGGTTATTTGTGGGATAGATAAGGTTGTTATCCTCAGGTTACATGGTTGGGGCCCAGGGCGGATCCACAGTAGGAAGGATTGACTGTCTAGAGGGGAGGGGATGCACTCTTCCAAAAAGAAGTGGAAAAGTAGAACAGTAATATTGGAGGTATGGAGGGGTCTGTGTGTCTTCAGCGGCTCAGGGAGGAGTAGGCCGCTTGGCAGTCCTCCTTCATGACGCATCTAGGAGATGCATCACGTTGTAAAGCACTGCGCCATAAGGAGGCGTTCCTGCGCAGGGGGGGGCGTTCCTGCGCAGGAACGCCTCCTGAAAGTGGCTGAGTGAAATCTATGAGATTTCACTCAGTCACTTTCAGGGCAATGCTGCGTCAAAACCCTGCACCTGCTTGAAGCAGGCGTAGGTCTTGACGCAGCATTGTGCACATGGTGTACCCCCGAGCCTTGCTGGAGTTGCGTCGCGCTTGCGACGCAACTCCAGCAATGCGCCACATTTCAGGCACAGATGCGTCACGCATCTGTGCCGTTTTTGCACCATGGTGCGCCGCATTATAAATGCTGATAGGGAGAACAGGAGGGGACCCATAAACCGAGTTGGGATGGGTGTACTGTATAAACAAAAACAATTCCCAACAGGTATTATTAAGAGACAATTTCAATTGTGCATGCCTAAAGGCATTACTGAGAACAGAAAACAAGGAGTCAAAAGGATTTTAGAGGAACGGTGGTATTATTTACCAAGGACAAGGGTATTCAACATATGTTTACAGTTTTCAACAGCACTGTAAAGATTAGATCTTATGACAACCCAGTGGCAGTGGCACTTGGTGCAAGGTGCATTAAGTGCAACACAGCCACGCCAGATGAGCGATCGCCCTCTGTGCCTCTCCTCCTCTAAGGAGCTGCCCTAACTCGTGAGCAGTCCCAGGACAAGACGCCACCAGTGACCAGCACGCATTGAATTCGTAAGCTGCAAACCACACATCCTTGTATGGTTTTTTCACTGTATTCACTAAGAACAACCCCGTCCTGATGACGATCCCGAATCAAGGGGATCGAAACGCCGTCGACCACACAGCGTGAATCAAATGACGCATATGACACTTTCAGCTTTCTTCAAGAAAATAATTGTCTCAAGTGATTGTAACTTGTCGATTTTAATTGAAGCTGCAATTGATGTATATATCACCACCTATGCGCCACCAATGCTGTTTTTAAGCACTTGCACTCCACTTCACTGAAACTGTATATAGCACCTTGCACCAAGTGCCACTGGGTTGTCATAAGATCTAATCTTTACAGTGTTGTTGAAAACTGTAAACATATGTTGAATACCCTTGTCCTTGGTAAATAATACCACCGTTCCTCTAAAATCCTTTTGACTCCTTGTTTTCTGTTCTCAGTAATGCCTTTAGGCATGCACAATTGAAATTGTCTCTTAATAATACCTGTTGGGAATTGTTTTTGTTTATGCATTATAAATGCGGCGCACCATGGGTGGCGGAGCTGTGGCGCACTGTGGCGCATGTTAACTGGCGCATCCCTGGGGATGCGCCAGTTAACATAAATCTGCCCCATTGTGTC
Source organism: Lissotriton vulgaris (assembly GCF_964263255.1). Classification (NCBI taxonomy): domain Eukaryota; kingdom Metazoa; phylum Chordata; class Amphibia; order Caudata; family Salamandridae; genus Lissotriton; species Lissotriton vulgaris. Next base: position 48,009,032 of record NC_141690.1, read on the forward strand.
TGTGGCTTGCCTCTTTAAACTAGGAATGGGTAAAAGGGCTTGGATTGGCATGGCAGGGGAAGGAGGTAGTGGTTTACAAGTCCTGCTCAGCAATCTTCATGTATATGGTTTGTTAAAAAGGAATTTGTTTATTAGTGTGTTTTGTTGCATGACACTGCGTGGAAATTGTTTTCCCTCCTGACACTGGCCACTCTTCCTATGTTGAACACTTATATCAGTGTCTGTTTTAATATTCAAAAGTTAGGAACAATCCTCTCTGGTGAAAATGTATTAGCTGGGAAGATTCTTCGGATGGAATCAGGTCACTAAGACAGTGGCGCTGTAAAATGAGAAACCAAAATGTACGTGTCATGGAAAAGTGCATTGATGTCTGTAAATACAGCAGGAGATGCGGTGTGCAATGCGGTTCATTCAATGTAACGACCCGGCATGTATACAGTTCACAGAAGTAAACCCGGCCGTTGGTCTGTTCTGAATGTACTCGTGGTTGACACTTCTGCACGAGGGGCAATGTAGCGAAGGCTCCGGACTCTCCTCTGCAATCACGCTTTTTTCCCTATTGCAGTTCCAGTGCAGTTTATCAACGACTTATCGCCGGGAGGGGGCGGAAGACCCTTTTCTGCCGCTAATAGTCACATCATCACGTATCACCGGCTAACACCGGATTCAGTATCGCCATCGCGCTGATGTTATCGTGAGTTTTCATCGCCATGTAGCGACTGCTTGTTAATACGACACTAACAAGGCAATAGTTTTCAGGGCTAGGCTACGATAACAAATCTGACAATTACTGGTGTTGGCGATAGTTATCGCCCGTCCTTGAGAATAGCCCCCTTTGTATTTGTTGCTTTGTTGATCCTTATGTCATTTATATCACAGAACTGGAAATCCACTGAGGTACCAAAGTGAATTCAATAGCTTCATAAGATGAAAGAGTGAAGCAGTATGAGAGTCTTTACACACATAAAATAGAGATAGAGATATGGAGAATGTACTAGCTGTTATAAGTATTAGTTTGAGATAATACATTGGCACGATATATATTGTTGACTTACTTGATAGTAGTTAATTAATTTCATTTTGGCGATTTTAAGTGTCACTTCCTCTCTTCCTCATGCCTTTTCTTTGGTATTTTTTCTTCTTCATTTGTAGAATGAATATCACTGTATTTGTAATGTTGATAAGGAGAGAGATTGTCTAATATATTGCTTAAATATAGTGTATTTTTATATGCGATGACGCTTCTACTTATTAAATAAAACTGTTGGGAAAAGAAAAAACTTCCAGGATTAATCAGTGGCTCTGAGTTTTACTTTTCATTAGCACAATCCTGACGGCTATTTCTTCTTTGCACCAGACTTCTGCCTCTCATTGCGGGTTCTGGCTTGACATATGATCCAGAAAGATGGATTGGTAGCAGGCAGGTCTATATTCATTTGCCGTTTATTATGCCAAGATACAATTTATTTCATTTTTGAAACAGTGTATGCTAAAGCGTGGTTGGTTTTCAGAGTGTGGGTGAAGGGCGTGGCCCTCTAAGGGCCCGCAGGTTATTTCCACAACCACCTGTAATGCCATCCCAAACCAAGAGTCGGTCAGACAGTAGAGAATATACACTTACTTTATTATTAGCTCCCTGCAGAGAAAGCCCCGGTCAGACCTGCACCCTAAGATGGACACTGAGGGCACTGCCTCCCCAAGGCTCGCTAATACACGATAAACCTTTATAGAGACCTTGGCCACGCCTCTCATGGAAAAGTACTGGCTTAAGTCTGGCATGAACAAAGAAGGTACAGAGAGATGAGCTAACACCTGCCAGATGGGCGCCCTATTAGTACTTTAAGGCCACTGTGCCGCGTCTCATCGTCTCCTAACATGGGAGCTGAGATACATACACAGAAAGGAATGCAAGGAAAGAGCATATATTCATTAACGAGTCAGGTGCCAACCTTAAACAGGAGGAGAAATAATAACGATGTACAATTTAGCTGAAGCAAGCAAGAAATGTAAATGAGGCTTAGTGCACGTTCAAACCAGGCTGTTTTATCGTAATTGTGAAGCACAAAATGGAGGCACGTAGCCAAGGGAATATACATGTTGCGGAGATAACTCAGCGAGTTGCAAAATACCAATACAAATGGCATCTTTTTAGCCACATATGCTAACCTATATAACATGTGTATATGCACAGGGGGGAGGGGAATTTTCAAAACCTACATGGGTGAACCTTAAGATGTAAAGATTGTGCCACGGAAAGTAACGTTTCAAATCACTGAAATGATCAGAAAGTATTCCAATAGCTTCTCAAATCTAGCTTGGTACGATTACCTTTCTGCAACGCATTAAACTTAGTGTATCACTTATAATTGTTGCAAAAAATGATTCGGTTTTTGTTACTAAATTAAAATATATGTATTTTTTATAGAAGGAAATTAAACATATTCAGTTAATTTTTCTACACAAGGATATGGCTGTTTTTTTACAATGACACTGTAATTAATTTTAAAACATACTTCCGAATCTTAAGGCAAAATGTCATGAACAAACATATCAAAAATGTAATTTGCAAACGGGAGTATGCAATTCATTTTCTCATTATGCTTTTGAAAAACCATACTGCGGCTCAAGAAACCGAGTTCTTGGTTATTTATAGCATTTAGACAATAGACTTTTCATACCAGACCATCCATCAGAGAAACGTGCAAGTTACAAAGCGTGTTTCTTTCCTGCTTCCTTTGTCTTTGTCCTAAAACAATAGTATGATTATTTTTCTTCACCATGATGTCAGTGTTGTAATTGTTGCTTTTCGAATGATGCATTCCAACGCAAAATGCCATTAAGAATTGTAATTCACCATTCAAATGAGAAATAAGGCCTGAAAAGAAGACGGACACAACTTTCACATCCTGCTTCCTTTTTTTCATTTTCGAAAATAATTCGAAAATAATGCTCACTAATCCATTTTTTATTGAAATTGACGCAACATACACATCAGTTTTGGCATTGAAGCTAGCCCTTTCCAGAATCATGGATGCGTGCGAAATACTGCCTGGAAGCTTGCACTATATTTGGCCGATTTACCTTCTTGGTAAATTTGTAGCGATTCTTTTCCCCAAGGATAGGTGGTTTAATATATGCTGACGACCTTGTCATTTTAGCTGTGACCTAGGTGGATCTGCAAAGAGAACTGCAAGCTTAATAAACTGTGACGAATCTAAAGATTTAGTAATGTGGAGAATAAGCAAAACATATAATTGGCACACAGAAGATAAGTTGATAGAAGAGTCCCCCACATACCAATACTTGGGTTTGATGTTCTATGTCTAGATTCCAGACATTAGTAGAGGGCCGATGATTAAAAAATGTCTTAAGTCTACAGCATTCCTTAATGATACAAGCTATCCATATTAAACTTGGTTTATCCTCGTGGGATTATATCTCTGTCTAAACAGTACGCTTTTGGCAAATCAATCAACCAATCAATCAAATCATTTGTAAAGCGCACTACTTACCCGTGAGGGTATCAAGGCGCTGAGGGAGGAGGTGGGGGGTGAGGGGGTGTGTGTCTGCTGCTACTGGTCGAAGAGCCAGGTCTTGAGTCGTCTTCTGAAGGTCTTCAGTTTGTCGTAGGTTGAGGGGGTGGAGGAGGAGACTGCATTGACTTGTTTGGACATTGTGAGTTTTGAGTCAAGGATAACTCCCAGGTTGCGTGTGTGGTTGGTAGGGGCCGGGGGTGTCCCCAGTGATGCGGGCCACCAGGAGTCGTCCCACACTGAGGGGTTGGACCAGAGGATGAGGATCTCCGTCTTGTCTGAGTTCAGCTTAAGACGGCTTTCCTTCATCCAGTCGGCGACGGCCTTCATTCCCTGGTGGAGGTTGGATTTGGAGGTGAGAGGGTCCTTGGTGAGGGAGAGGATCAGCTGAGTGTCATCAGCATAGGAGATTATGTTGTGGTCCTGCTGTCGGCGTGCTAGTGGTGCCATGTAGACGTTGAACAGCGCCAGGCTGAGGGAGGATCCTTGTGGGACGCTGCAGATGATCTCGGAGGCTTCGAATTGGAACGGGGGAGGCAGACTTTCTGAGTTCTACCGGTGAGGAAGGAAGTGGTCCAGTCCAGGGCCTTGTCACGCATCCCTGCATCGTGGAGGCCCATGCGTAGTGTGCGGTGGCAGACGGTGGCGAAGGCGGTGGAGAGATCCAGCAGGAGGAGGGCCGCCGTCTTGCCGTTGTCTAGTAGTATCATCATTTCAAGAAGTCTTTATCGATTAGTTCATCATAAAAGACAGAAAATACAGTATAAACACATTAAACATTTAAAACAAGTATTAAATCATTGACATCTAATCAGCTTCTTGTGGAACTATACAAAAGTTTAAAACAGTACAAGCATACATCCACAGAATACACGATATTTAGGCAATCACCAATTGGTTATTTTTAATAAGCCTGCTTCTAAGCACCCAGGCCCACCCGAGAAACTTAGCAACCCCCACAACAATAAGCGGATCCAGGTTAGTTTTTAACAATGTCATTGCTTCCACAGCCGATCTTGTACCTAGGTGTCTACATACCGGTCTTAGCCATTTGGCTCTGGGGGCAGAGTATAGTGGGCACACATACAGAAAGTGATTCAGGCTTTCCCCAGTACCATGACACTTAGGACAGAACCCCGATCTATCTGTTCCCCACTTTTTAGTGAAGTCCCCTATGGGAAGTGAACTGCATCTAAATTGAAAATATAGTTTGCGGTCCAAGGGTTTTGTAATAGTGTCCCAGTACCCTTCTAACTTGGGAGTGTCCTTATGTACAATAAACAGTCCAGTGAGACTGCTCGAGCTCATTTTTGAGTACATGTTATGAGTCACCCATTCCCAATAACATTTTTTAAGTTCCTTTTTTGATGGGAAATTGGCTGACTCAGGCGAGGACCACAAATCGCCAAAACCCAAAGTAAATAAGGTGGCCTTAAGGTCTCTAAACCAACCAATATTTGTGGCGCCAGAGCTATTTTTTACCTCCAGGCAGGCTTCTGCATAATGATGGAGTTCTGGCGTCGTCCACAGGCGGCGCCAGAATGTTAGTGGGCGAAGTCTTGCTTGATCCTCCACCGTGTGACACCCCAGGTCGTAGAGAAGGGGGATTAATGGTGTCGACTGAGGCAGACCTGTAGCCATTCTTAAGAAATTATTTTGGGCATGTTTTAGCGAATCCAAGTTACTTCCACCCCAGAGTTCCGCACCATATAGGACTGCTGATAAAACCTTTCCTCCATAGATCTTAATGAGCGGGGACATAGGCCTCGTGAATGACCCTTTATGTTCCTTGATCAGAGCCCCGCCCAACTGTTGGTGTTTCATGGTCATAAGCTTGATCTGATGGGTCCAACTCAAGGTGTCACTAAAGGTAACACCCAGATAGGTGAAATACTTTGTCTGCTCCAGGGGGGTATCCCCCATGGAAACCCTGGCCTTAATCTGTTTGTGCCCCCTTAAAACCATAAATTTGGTTTTGGACACATTCACCTCCAACTCATGTTCGCTGCAGTAACTCCCGAACCTTGACAGTGCATTCTGCAAGCCCTGTCTGGTTCGTGAAATCAGGAGAGTATCGTCAGCGAACATGAGCAGGGGGATTTTCATGCCAGCCAAACTTGGAGCAACCGTGGAAAAGTTGTCAAAGTACTTGGTAACTCTATTGATATATAGAGAAAACAAGGTAGGTGCCAAAACACAACCTTGTCTGACACCATTAGCCACTGGAAAGTTCTCTGTCACCTCACCAGGTTTGCCCCATCTTACAAATGCGTATGTCTGTGCATGGAGGTTCACTATAAGGCGGACCAAGATGGGAGGCATGCCCATATCTAGTAGTATCCTGGTGTCGTCTGTGGCGGCGATGAGGACGGTCTCGGTGCTGTGGTTGCTGTGGAGTCCTGATTGGGAGGGGTTCAGAATGCTGTTGTCTTCGAGGTGACAGGAGAGTTGGATGTTACCTATCTTCTCGATGACCTTTGCTGGAAACAGAAGCAGGGAGATGGGCCGGAAGTTCTTGAGGTCGCTCGGATCCGCCTTCGGTTTCTTCAGTAGAGCGTTGATCTCTGCGTGCTTCCAGTTCCCAGGGAAGGTAGCGGTCTCGAAGGAGAGGTTGATGATGTTGCGCAGGTGGGGTGCGATGGACCTGCCGGCTTTGTTGAAGATGTGGTGTGGGAGAGGGTCAGACGGGGATCCGGAATGACGGAATGAATTGTGCCCATGGTCTTGAAGGTGTCCTCGATGCTCACGTTGGCCCAGGTTGTCAGGGAGTCTTGGTTGGTGGGGTGCATTGGTTCCGGTGTGTCAAGGTCTGTAGGGGTTGTCCGGGGGTTGAAGCTGTCATGGATGGCGGTGATTTTGGAAAGAAAGAAGGTGGCTAGGGAGTAGCATAGGGCTTGCGATGGCGGGATGTTGTTAGCGCTGGAGCTGGGTTTGGAGAGTTCCTTCACGATGTTGAAGAGCTCCTTGCTGTTGTGTGCGTTGTTGTCAAGGCGGTCTGAAAAGTAGGTCCTTTTGGTGTTCCTGATGATGTGGTTGTGGATGGCGTCTTTGTGGGCAGCGCGGCTGTCCGGTGTCCTGTTGCTGTGCCTTAAGTTCTCCAATTTCCGGTAGGTGCGCTTTGAGACAAGGAGTTCCGGGGTGAACCAGCTGGCTCTTTTGCTGGTGTCTTTGTTGGCGGGCATTTTCAGCGGGGCTAAGGTGTTGGCACAGTCGTTCATTCAGCGTCCGAGGGTAAGTAAACCATCAGGGTTGGTGGGGTTGGTCGGTGGTTTGAGTGCGAGGCATGTCTGTAGTTGTTCTTCAGTGACTTTGCCCAAGCAGCGGCGGGGGATCTATAGGGTGCAGTGGTGTGTGAGGGCTTTTTAGGAAGAGTAGTGGATGCAGTGGTGGTCTGTCAGGTGAGTTCGGAAGCATGGCTGAAGGCGACGTGGGGGCTTGAGGAGAAGATGGCATCAAGCGTGTGACTGGCGATGTGGGTCGGTGTTGTGACGATCTGTTTTAGTTCAAGGTTGCCGAGGTTGTTGATCAGGGTGGAGGAGTTGTTGTTGTTGTTGTTCTCCAGATGATAGTTCAGGCGTTTGGTACGGGGGCTTTCATTTGCTGGTACGATCACGAAGAGGAAGGGTACCCATCCTAAACTGTATAAAAAGAGTCCTATCTCTTGGCTATGTGATGAAATCCAGATAGGGCTCCAGGCGAGGTATATGCTTATGTTGACTAAATGCCTCAGTCAGCCTGCCTTGGTTTGGGTCCCTCTGCTCTTGATTATCAACCCATGCCCATAAGGCTCTCTTGGTTTCTACCTTTGATAGCAATGCCCCAGACTCCCAAGCAGTTAAAAGACCAGTGACCAGAAGAAGTTTCCTTATATTTGCTAGCCATCCGATCTTGTAGGATCCTTGGGGATTCATGACCTCTCTTAGGCCCTCAGCATACCTGGAAATCTCTGGAGTGCGCCATAACCGGGCCCAATATACGAGAGGATGCAGAGTAACTAAGTTCTTAATTGAACGGCGACCCAAATTGCTCAAAAGTGGCTTGGTTGGGGTGCCCCTCGGGAGTGAGACAAGCTCTCTTAAGAACTTGTTTTCAGTAGTGACTAGCACGTCCACACATCCAAAGCCCAAGAGCTCTGCTCCATATAGGGCACAGCCTACAGCTTTTGCAGCATACATTTCGAGAGCAGGAGTAAAGGGCTTGGAGGTGGACGCGAGATTTTCGCTCCCTAGTACTCCCACTACCCGTTTGTGAAGTAGGGCCATTTTATCAATGTGTAACCGCCATTTAAATTTATCAGAAATTCGGATCCCCAAATAGTCGAACTCTTTGACGCGCTCTAGTGGGACCCCTTCGAGAGCCAGGGTAGATTAAGACGATCTGCTTGGATTGAAATAAAGGAGCTTTGTTTTAGAGGTATTAATGACAAGGCCCCTCATCTTACAAAACAAACAGCAGCGATCCAACAGCTTCTGTAACCCTGCAGGGGTTTTTGATACTAACAACGTATCATCCGTAAAAAGTAATGCGGGGACTTTATCACCTGCCAGGACCGGGGCATCGGCATTAATTTCAAGCAAGAAGGAGACAACGCCGTTCACAAAGAGCGAGAATAGTGTGGGTGCCAGTACGCATCCCTGGCGGACGCCTCTATTCACAGGAATTTTATCCGTTTTTTGCTCCTGTGATCCCCATCTAATGCGGGCGTAGTTTCCATCGTGCATACGGGCCAAGAGGTTCAAAATGGGCAGGGGAATCCCCATCTCTTGCAGGACCAGCCATAGGTGGTCTCGGGGGACAAGGTCTAATGCGGTCCTCAAGTCAATAAATGCCAAGTAAAGGCCGCCTTTGCCAATGGTAACCACCTTCCAGTACAAGAGTGCCAACCTAAATACCTGGTCTATTGTGCTTGTACAAGCCCCAAAGCCTGACAGGAAATGTGAAATGATGTTATTTTCATCCACCCATGAAAGGACCCTCTCCAGGAGAACCCTGCCAACCAAATTCTGTCCAGCGTCTATAAGACTAATTGGACAGTAGTTGGCAGGGTCCCCCCTAGAGCCCTTCTTATAAATTGGAATTACTTCGGCACCCTTCCAAGAGTTCGGGACCGGTGAACCTTCCAACAGGGCATTAATGAGGAGTACAAAAAAGGTGGCCCACTCCTCAGCATTAGCTCTAAATAGGTCGCCCGGTGTGCCAATCATACCTATGGTAACAACATAGATTGTTTCTGTTGCAACTGACCCAGCTCGTTCTTACATGCTGCAGAAAGCCTAGGGATCTGGTCACTAAGTATTTCACCTAGGGCACTTAGTCTTTGCTCATTCAAAATTAACTTTGGCCATTTGAGGAACCTTTTACAATTGGATGGTAGGACTGCCTTTGTTAGCATTCTAGATCCAGTAGTAGTAGTATCCTCCTTCCTTTGCCACATTTCCAACATTGTGATGGACAGGGGGTTATGATCACTGTCTATTGATGGTATGATGATCATATCAACTACAAACTTCCATGATCCCCTATCGACCAATATGTAATCGATTCTACTTTGACAGGAGACCCTGTTGTATGTATTTGCTCCCATTACGTCGGAGGACGTGCACCATTTACAGCTCTTAACCCAAATTCTAGCATTAAGGCATTCAATTGAATGACCACTGGTGACCATTTCTTCACTGGCGCAAGCGACAAAGAGGGAATGCCCCATCTGGCATCCTCCTCATAAATTCCTAAAATGTCGTCCACTGCCAAAGGCTCAAATGAGCAATTTAGGTCGCCGGCGACCATGACAAACGAATCAAAAGGACAGGAAAGGAGCATTTCAGAAAGGGCAGAGATGGTAGACAATTTTGCACCCCCTTGGGTGCCTCTAGCATATATGTTAAAGAGTTCCCAGGTGATATTATCCTTCATGCCCTTAAGAGAGAGTCTCATTACATCTAGTGAGATGCACGAACTGTGAATGATCTTAAGGTTAAGCTCTGCCCTAACCCATACCATGATTTTGTTAACACCTCTGAGGAACTGTGACAAGAGGTGGTGTTTCAGAACTCAAAAGCTGTGGCAGGGCAGGACAAAAAGGAGTACAGCTACCTGGTGGGGGGAAAAGATTTATTTGGTGCTCCTACTCGAACCTGGAGTCAATCAACAGGCTCAATGGTTAGAGCGGCAGACCCCGATGCAGAGGTCTAGCCCGGGACCAGGGTTCAATTCCCTGCCTCGGCGGGTCTTGGGCTCAAAATTCCACAGACCTGATAATTCTCGCCTCGGTGCCTATTCCAATCATGGAGTCCCACTCTGCAACTCTGGGCAATAGCTTGCTTAATCTCCACAACGGCCCCCACAACGCTAAGGATGCCTGGCCTCCACCTTGGGGGTGCCCAGGAGTGGACGCCTCACAGGGAAAGCCAGGATGGGTTCCACAGCGGTATTCGTACAAGGGCCTTGAGACCCTTGAGGGTGAGTAGTGCGCTATATAAGTATCAATTTACAAACAGCTGAATCAATTTTGAACAGGAGTTTGATTTAAAGAAAATAGAGGCTTGAGCCATCCCCCCTGAGGCAGCCCCCCCGTTCGCTGCACTACTGTCCACCTATCCGCTACTGATGTAAAGTGACCTGGGGGATAGAGTAGGTCAGTGGGAGAGAGAGAATAGTTACTCCTGGGCTAGGATATCTCCAGTTACAAATATGCTCAACCGTTCTAGGGTCATTAAAATTGACCAAGACACAATCCCCCCTTATGTTCTTAGCCAGATGTCCCACCCATGGCACCCTCCGAACCATCAGTATTTTACACATTATATGAGGTGGCAGTGGTCTGTTTTTGTTTAACCAGTGGGCGGCCCTGTTCCTCAATTCTGAGGTAGATTCAACTTCGTGCTTACCCAGTTCAGGGATCCCTGCTAGGACTACCACAAACAGACATACTTCCGGGGGTAAATTGAGGATATTTGTACCCCTGGGGTCCTGAGCTACGGGGGCCTCAATACCCTCGCTGAGCTGAGGTATATTGTGCTCGCATGATTTACTAGCAACAGCTGCCGCTGTACCCTTATCGGGGGCAGCAACTGGTGCCTGGTGGACTGTGGTCAGTACCAGCGGGACCCTCGAGACAGCCGCGGTATTTTCCTCTCTAGCTTTATCTGGTGGTTGAGCAATAATTCCCCTAAGATCAAGCTAGATCTTTTTTAAATGATGTTGGATTCTACTTAGTCTATCCTCCACTGGGCAAAGGAGAGATCTAATTGTGTCACATACATTAGTCAACATAGAGTCCATCATCTCTGTCCTTGCAGATGGACTTGTCCTCCCACTTGCGGCCTGAGGTACCGTTCCAATGGGGAATGCTTCAGCTAAAGATGTAACTACAATTGCGGAAGCATCCACATTGGGCTCCTCTTTTGTGGCGGGAATTCCTTTAGTGCTTTTTGGTGCTTTCTTTTTCTTCCCACCATTGTTGTTGGACAGCCCTTACTTATACTTGGGAATAGCCCCTGGATGTCTCGCACGCAATTGTCTGGTGTTATACTCCTTTGCAGTGCTAGGCACAGGTGGTAACTTGTGGGGAAACATCAATAACGATTCGGAGATTGTGGACTGATCCCCGGAGGAAACATGATTAGTATCAGAAGGTGGTAAATGCACAATCGGGGATTCTAGAATTGTTAATGCACCAATACCACTATTTTGGCATTGGTGAACAGGAGACCGCGCATTAGCAATGTGCCCCATCGAAGACCTTCTGGCGATCATTAGGTCCTGTGAGACTCGACGTTCCATCAGCGTGATCCCCTGGTCCATAACACAATTTACCCTGGTTATGAACTGGTCCATTGTTCCTGTGAGATTGTCATTGTCCGCTCTACCTCCGGGCTCCTTAGGGGGCATAACAAAGCCAATTGATCAGTAAAAAACAATGAAGTACTCACAAGTCAGTCCCCCAGTGTAAAATTGAAGAGGGGTGGCCCGTCCCGTCCTTGCACTTTATTATTACATGTGTTGAACTACTATCCACCCCAACTAACAATCCGTTTTCTGACATTAACGTTTAGCGGTGGGATACAAAACTTGTGCTTAGCAGTACCAATCAACTTTCAAGCAATACTTAAATTGAACTGAAATCAAACATTTATTTTTGATTTTAATTGTCATAGGTTCTTTGACTGGGTCATTTCTGATTTTTCTAAATGTTGTTCTAAATTATGATAGATTCAACATTTACACCTTTTAAAATCGAAGGGGACTTGATTAGATCTGCCTGCCCTGCAACTCTCACAGTGGTGCAGATAAAGGCCTATACAGAGAAAGGAAATTGAAGCCGAGCAAAATGCCAGGAAGGGTCATTATAAAAGGTCACTCAAGCACAGATCCATTGTGAGGAGGAAGTAGTGGATGCAGCTCCAGAGGATTAAAGGGCTGGGGACCACCTGTCTCAAAATTAATTATCTAGTGTACCATCCAGCTCTGGGAACAAAGCAGACTTTGCCAGCATAAGCCATTTTGAATTTGCCATCTGCCCTTTGGAGCCCATTTGAAGCCAAACTGACAGTCATAGCAAGAAACTTGCACTGGAAGAATAGAGACTTGCCTTAAAGGAGAAGGATGCGTGAGGTCTTTTTCAACCTCAAACACACCTTGCTTCATCCTAGCATGTTTTCTTCATGAGCAACACGCCCAGCAGGTAATTTCCACAGTGAAGAAACATGTGCCATAAGAATAAGAGGGACAGAAACTCTTTACAACGGCAGACTGTTCGTATTACACTAACAATAAACAGGAGACTTTCCTGGCTCTGAGATCCAGACTCTGTCAGAGAAAGATTCAATATAGACATCTGGAGCTGACCACTATGCTCATCACCTTTAATGGTCATTCCAGCTAATATAATGATCCATAGCTTCTTGAACAATGGCTGAATAAAATGGATTCCCCACCAAAAGATACTGGGCAATGATGCCACATGGACCTCGATGCTCATCCTTGCTCACCATCGGATACGGACAGAATATCGAAGGTCAGAATATCAACCTACAGAAATATTAAAGCAAGAATATCAAAGTCAAGAATATCGACATCCTATCTACATTATGGTAAGTACAAAAATATCAAAACAAATATCAATGGCAAAAATATTGTTGTTAAAAGTATCCTTTTTTATTTTAGTTAAAAAGATAATATAAAATAAGGTAAATAATAAATATAATTAAAATAAACATAGTTAAAAATATTTCAAAATGTTTAAAAATTATAAGTAATATATATAATGTAAAAATAAATTAAACCTATACATACAGGGGCCGATTCCGATTCAGTAAAATCCTGTCCGAATCACCGTAGGGAGCATTTTCTCCCGTACGATTCGTATCCCGAACCGTCCCCGTACGTACGATGTATAACGATGTGCACCCAAAGCAGTTCTCCGTACGAATCGTACCAAGGACCGTACGACTCAATAGTCCATACGGATCGCATTGGGAACATGCTGTACGAGATGTCGGTACGTATCAAAGCATCATTTTCTGATCCAGCAAGTACAAATCGTCTGGCGAACACTCCGTACGACTCTCTTGATCCGGGAGCTGAAAACGTCCGGAATCACCGGTGGAAAAGCTTGCTTCCCCATGCATCCTAATCTGGACGGCAGAAAAACTAGCCACCGGCACTATTTTAGCAGTACAGCTCCACCCACCAGGCCAACGGGCGGATTGCTACCGGCGGAAAAGCAGTGGATGGATTTTCACACCGCCGCTGTCACCACTGCCATCATAATCTGACCGGAGGTTTTCAAGGTTGTGATCGTGCTGGCATCACCTGCGGCCGGAAATTGCTATCAAGCACAAATGCTTGTCCTGCAGAGCGGGTGCTGGAGTCATCTGTTTGCCAACATTATCAGGTTCTTAGTTCACTGCTGACTTCTGCCAATAGAGCTGGATGGACAATCTAAATTCCCTGCTGCCAACAGCTGATGGAGGAATGTGCTTTTTCTGTTTGTTTTTGCATTTTATGTGCATCTTGACGGGTTTTGACCCATTCCACCTCCTGCACACAAGGTTGGCTGCCCGTGCTGGAGAGATAGCAAGCATTTGCAGAGTTGGCCCAGTTGGAACATTTCTCCTATGCACCCATATCATTGGGCCTAGTGGTGCATGTCTTGTTCATTCTTTTGCATGTGGTGAGTATTTTCAGATCCCATTTGTTCATTTGGCCCTCCATCTTCAGATGGAGGAGGTTCCTTTGTAGTTTGCTACATACTGATACATCACAAGCTTCTGTTTGTATAGGGACTGCTGAAAGAATTGATTTACCCTACATCGAGAGGTCTTCTTTCCTGCCCCTCTCACAGATGTTAAATTGATCTTCTTTTTAAGCTTTACCTTCAGAATAACGTGCATTGGCTACTACACTCAGGTGCTAACTGGAGATTGTTTTCCACCCTTTGTCTGTCTACTCGTTAGTTCGCTTGCCATGAACACAAGTGGGCTGTAGTGTATTATAGCTATGGGCAAATGGAAAGCACCACACTCCTTAATGGACAAGAAAAACGAAATCTGCAAACTTATGCAAGCTTCCGATTCCACCAAGCTCCGGGACCTTCCAACACTTGCTGACATAAACACTTTAATAGAGGAGGTGGAGTCGCTCCTGAGAAATGATCATGGGAGAAATCATCCAAAATGTGTGATAAAGTAGCGCTCATATTTTTGAGAAATAAAATTTCTTAACCTCTGGTACTCAATCACACCCAGCAGGTGGAGGATTTAGGGAAGGGTTTTGTCTAATAGTCCCTCCCTATTTACAAACCACATTTCTTCACCTATTCATGACGCTGGGATATTGACCAATCCACCCGAATGCTCGAACAGTTTTGCCGCCCCTGTTACATCTGGTTCTTCATCAGGAGACGAGCCAGAGGGAACACCCTCAGACTCTATCCCAAGAAATGTTCCCAGCACAGTTTGGTCAAATTTTCACAGCAGGATTAGGCCAAAACCTAAATGATTCATCAGGAATATCCATGACTGGGGCAAATCAGGTTGAAGGCTGGGTCGAACCGGATGGAACATGAAGGAGAGATTGTTGCATTGAAGGTCTAACAGCAGAGGTTGGGCATTTAAAAACGCGAATACACCCATCTTTACGCAAATCCCGGTCACGCGATGCGCCCCCCTCTACAAGGCCCTGATTTCGGTACAAAATAGGCACAGATATATTAGTTTAGGGATAACACATAATCAATTCACCTACCACTCGCCTTGATACCCCTTCTGCTAGGCCCTTACACTTGATTCCTCCCATAACCTCTGTTTCTGTGGTTTCTCATAAATCCAAGGCGGAATTGAAAACAAGCACCTCTCCCCCTAGGAATTCTTTGACAGGGTTGAAGGGCACATTGTATCCCAACAGCAATGTAACCGCCTATATGGTGAGTGTCCCTAAGCTGCCTTTAGGAACATGTGAGGATGAGGATTTTCTGATTTATAAAAGCATACATTACATCAGGAGAGTGTGGCACGGCTACTTCATCATACAGTCTGATATTTTACAATCCAGACGCCTCAACGATACTTCATCCACTGGAGGACCTAGTGACTCTATCAAGTTAACTTTTAAATCTATAATTCTGGTGGATGGTCTGAAAGGGTTGGAGTTGCCAAGAATGGTCTCTCCAGTACTCTAATACAGTTTGAGCTAAATCTGGCCTTGGGCATTGATTCTCAGCTGATCAACCGTTCCGACCAACCCTTGAACACTTCCATTTTTTTGTGACAGAGTTTTACATAGCGCAAACTTGACCCGAAGGTATCAGGTATCAGAGCACTTTGCACAAGCACCAGTTGTATTAAATGAGACACATTAATTTTTGTTAGGCATGGGGAGATTAAGTAATTTTTCCAGAATCCCAGGATGTTGCACGTCCTTGCTGAGATTCAAACCCAGGTCGACTGCCCTAGTGTTTAGCTACACTCTCTCCCCTCCATGATAGATTGATTGAAAACCTCCTCAAATATATCACCTCTTTTAGGATTCAGACACTCAATGCAAAATGAGATATTCCTTACATATTGTAATGCTATGAGGTGAGTCCCAAATTCCTTAGCCATGCACACTACTTTGGTAATCTGTGCTAAACATGCAAATGTAGTCAGTCTTTTATCTTGAAACGTGCCTGGAATCAGAACAAATTTAAAAGAACTAAAGTGGGAATCATTCATTGACCAATTTGATATTTGCCTACTACAGGATACCTGGTGTGTAGATTCAGTCCATAGATCAGGTTACAACCAGGCTGCAAAATATACATCTGTACGACTATGTCTCCAAGTAAGTGTTAATTAAATTTGAAATTAAAAATCTAAAAAATAATTGTGACTTGCAAAAATATACTATAAAAAACGGTCTAACTCACTGTTTAACTTTTCTTTTTCTAAACAGAATATCCAACTTTCTTCAACCCACCAACAAAAACGACTCACCAAACAACACAAAAAATAGTAAGTACATTTAAAAAACAACTTTAAACTTACTGTAGGAGCATCGCCAAAACTTGCTAATAACCTAAGCATCCTCAAACACTTAGGGCCTCATTTATGAGGTTTTACTATAGGGCAGCACAGCAGGCCTTTTTTCTGCACTGCCCTATGGTAAAAGAAAAGGGCAGGATTGCACTGTTTCTTTCAAATACAGTGCATTCCTGTTCTTTTACCTTGTGCTGATGCATAATGGGCTGCCATGCGCCAACACAGGCACCTTTGCACCAAGGTGCAAGAGTGCCTGCGTTGCGGGGATGATTACTTTTGTGCAAGAAGTGAAATCTTCATTCAGAAAAAAAATCCCAAGAGGCTATTTCCTCTTTCTATGTGTTCTGAAGAAGGCAGCACACATAGAAAAAGGAAAAACGAGGAGAACTAAAGATATTTCTCCTCGTTGTGCCTACCTCAGATCTACGATTTCTTGTAAATCTGGGGCAGTGTCAAAATGCCATGGATGTTGCTGGGAACGCCCCCAGCAGCATCCAGTGCATGCCCATTCAATGCTGAAAACTGTGTTAAAGGGGACAATATTTACAAGGCAGCATTAAGTCAAAAAAGTGGCTAAGTGCTGTGTAGTATTCTCTGTGTTGTGCCTCCCAGGCACCTGTAGGTAGAACCTTGGTTCTTCATGGTTCCATGTTTAGTGAGAGAATGTTGCTTTGTGGCAGTTGATAGTTGTCTCTGCTTCATGTCGCTGTACTTCTCCTAAGCTGAATAAACTTCAGACTTCATGTACCAACAGAGTATTTCTTGACTATATACTACATGCTGCCTCCTAAATATGGAGCAGGCTCCTGCACCACAAAAGTGACCACCTGTCTGCCCAAAGGGCCTCATGAATGAGGCCCCAAAACTACAACATTTCAACAAACAAAACTGCTTTCTCCTCTCCAACAGAAAAGAAGACGTTGCAAAAAGAAGCTTCCTGAAAAACAAAATTACAACACTAAGCTTATCAAAAGATCATACAAGTAAGTTTATACAAGAAATTGCATATTTAACTGGATGTTAATAAACAGACCTGTGCACCATAATGGTAAGGGACGCCTGTCAGGTGGTCTTTTAATTTGGGTTCATATACATCGCAAGCTTTGTCCTTTAGATATTTTGTCCGACCACATCCAATGTCTTATGGTTTCAGGTATTGAGTCATGTCCGTATTATATTTATAACTTGTGCAATAGAGAAGTGTGGCTCAATGGTTAGAGCGGCAGACCCTGATGCAGAAGTCTAGCCCTGGACCATGGTTCAATTCCCCGCCTCGGCGGGTCTTGGGCTCAAAAATTCCACTGATGATAATTCTCGCCTCGGTGCCTATTCCAATCATGGAGTCCCACTCTGAAACTCTGGGCAATAGCTTGCTTAATCTCCAAAACGGCCCCCACAACGCTAAGGATGCCTGGCCTCCACCTTGGGGGTGCCCAGGAGTGGGCGCCTCACAGGGAAAGCCAGGATGGGTTCCACAGTGGTATTCGTACAAGCCCCTTGAGACCCTTTCGGGTGAGTTGTGCGCTATACAAGTATCAATTTACAATAGAGGGATGGGGCGTGGGAATCACAGACGATACACCAACTTGCCTTTCATCGGATTTCCCATCAATCACAGGACCATGTAATTGTCGCAGGGGATTTCAATCCAATGTACAAATCCCTTGAACATGGTAGCTTTGCCCTTTTGAAGCTGAAGATGAGCCATGCCGCATGGGGTATCCCGTCTGTCGATGTTGCCAATGTTGCCCTGGTAAACGTTGGTCTGATGTGGCTTACCAGCTCCTGTCTTTCTCCATTCACAGTTGGGCTAAGAACATGTAATTGCCTTACTTCATCGGAACGTAATGCTACTCATACCTTTAAACACCCAGTAATAGCCCTCTCCTTATGGCATGCTGCAGTTGACATGAAAGTATTATTTGGATCAGATAGCCATCACAACCCTTTACAGACAGGTCAGACCGCTGTTTCGCTTGCCACAGAGCTAGTCCCTTCCAGCAATGGGAGAAGAATAAAAAGGGGAACAGTGGCTTCCCATTTTGACCTGAGGAGCACAACGAATTCAGCACTGAAGGAATTGAACTGAGAAAAGGGGGCTGATATACTGAGCTTTTTTCCACAAGTTAGGGGAGTGCTTTACAGCACATTCTACAGATGGAATCAGCTCTACCAAACCCAGGTTTAACAAAGATTATAACAGAGCCAAAGTACCTCTATGGGAGGCCCTGGGAAAGGTGTATTGAAACCATTTGGGCCTGTGGGGTAAATTATAAGCAAACCCAGCACAAATCCCATGATGAATGGAACACCTCGATCTGGGATGATATCTACAAGGCTGCACATAAAAAGACTCTAGGTAATCGTGATACTTGATTTCTAATAAAGAGCAAAGTCCAGTATCCAGGTTAGTGGACTTTATTTATCCAGAAATGTTAGATTTGTATGACCTGATCACAGATGAGAGGGCAAATGATCAAACTCCTGTGAACACTCCTGCTCAGCCTTTTCCTTCTCGATAACTATAGAGATGAATGAGGCAGGAATGGCACTCAAGTCCAAAGCTGATTGCAAAGAGGCAGGATTGGATGGGGTCCCAGGAGAACTCTACTTGGCTGAGATCAAGAACTGGGCAAAGCACATTAACATGCTGACGGCTCTCATATTGGCAGGGATGGATATTGCACAGAGTTTGAAAGCAGCTGAAATCACCCCCATCTACAAGAAGAGCCAATGAGATTTCCCTGCTAACTATAGCCCTATTAGCCTTATTGACGTCCTTCATAAGGTTTTCAGTTAGCAGATTCTATTTCAGTTAAAACATTGGATAGAAGATCACTAAACTTTGTCCTACCAACAAACACGGTTTAGAAGGCACTGTAGCCCATATCGTCAGGTTTACAATCAATGTTTGGAAGACTGTCCTAATCAAAAAATCCCATTTACACTTGGTCTTTGTAAACCTGAAGCCAGTTCCAAACTTTGGGAAGTGTTAAAGGACAGCAAGGTCAAATACGAACTTCTGGATATTATCAAGCGATTGAACTGTGACACTTAGACACAGGTCCGATGGGGGTTTAGGGGGCAATTCTCTGAGCAAATATGAATTCACAATCGAGTTCATCAGGGATGCGTCCTTGCACCAACCCTGTTTTCACTATATCTAGACAGGGTGGCAGCTTTTTTGGAAGTTTGTGTAAGTGATGCACCAGTGCTGGCGGGTAGGAAGTTTACCATACTCCTATTCGCAAATGACACATTGCTAATTAAAAAACACCAGAGCGGCCTACAAACATTAGTAAATATATGTGGGGCTTTCTGTGACCAAAGAGGGCTGGTAATCAATCACACCAAAATAAAATGTATGACCATGAGCTCCTTCAGGTCTTTTACTGGCACAATTGATCTTGATGGTTCGCCATTAGATAAGCTGCTTGGGAATCAGGTCTTGGCATTTCCAGGTCAAAAAAGTGCCCTAAATCTGACACACCATTCTGCAGCAATTCTTAGATCCTGCAATGCATCTAAAATCAAGTGAGTGTCATCTGCCCTAAAAGTGTATATATGGGCAAGGCAGAGGCCAGGGCGCTGTATGAAGCAGACATCTTAGGGCTATGTAAGTACATAAGAATAAACCAGAACAGAAAACGCTTTCTTTAGAAGTCTAGCCAATCTGCCTAAAAGTACCACCTCATTACCTTTACTACACGATATGAGTCCTCCAAGGCCAACCTATGCCCCTTACTTCACTGGCATAGGCTGAAACATACTACTGCCCTTAATGAATATTTACAGTCCATCAGAGAAATTGTGGAGCTGGATTAATCACGTGGAGTGACATGGTTGACCTATGTGCTAGAAACTCTGGTAGAATTTGGACTTGGTGATGATTGGTCTGATTGTTCACTGACATTATTTAAGGCAGTTGCTGTTGCAGGAAGTTATTTGGCACCCTAGAACACAACAACCGCTGTTACAGGACACACCCTTTCGCTCTCTCACTCGTACTTGTCCGCAATAAGATAGAGAAGAGGCATAAAGGAAGTTTACAATGTTTTTCAAACTATTGTGATCTAAGATGCAATATTTGCGACACATTTATTAAGACAGATAAGTGTCAATAATGTCATCAACAAGGTTAATAAACCATGTACAATAAAGAGCCCTGCCATGTTATTTAACATGTCTGCCTGAACCCCCCCCCAATACTAAAGTTAAGCGGTTATAGATTATAGATCTCTGGGTTTGGTGGTGGACCCCATATATTAGCATACATAGGTGGATGTTCTACATCTTGGCTGACGCAGCGCTCCTATTTCAGGACCTTTGCTCAGTGAGTCTTGTTTGCCAAAACCCTGGGGCAGATTTACAAGAATTGGCGCATCTCTGCACATTTGCAGGGATGCGCCAGTTCAATTGCGTAACAGTAAATTAGCCTTACGCAACCATGGATGCACCGCATTTACAATGTAGCGCATCATGGTGCAAGGACAGACAGATGTATGATGCATCTTCTGTCGGAAAGGCAACACACTGCTGGAGTCGTACCGTAAGCACAAAGCAACTCCAGCAATGGTCAGGAACGTCTATTCCGACCATAGAGCCTGTTTCAAGTAGGCACAAGGATTGACCCAATGGCGTCGCAAAAGTCACTCACTGAAATCTTGCAGATTTCACTGAGTTACTTTTGCGAGGCTTCCTTGGGACAGAACGTACACCCTGCATACATTATACCTGACGCAGGGCTTTACAATGTGACGCATCTCCCTAGATGCGTCATGTTGTAAATGAGTCCCATCGTGGCGAATTGTTTACGATGCCGCTGCGTCACAGAAATGAAGCAACAGTGGTGTAAAGTTGGCACAAGGGGCTTGTAAATCTGCCCCCCCTGTCTCTAGTCATATAACAAGATATGTGTATTCGAAACAGCAGCTGTTGTTAGTGTCTTACCATAGAATAAAACAAGGGACACTGTTGTTTGCCGTAGCTCACACTGTTCAGACTAAATCCCAAGAGAAGAATAACATGTAAAAAACATGTGCTGGTCGTGTGTAAAAATACAACCTGGTACAAAGCAAGAGAGATATTTAATAACATGTGCAAATCCAAAATGGCCTACAACATGCAAGATCAGGCTGTCATAGGGCAAGGAACAAAGAGCCACAAGAGAAACACACAGTACTACTTAAACAAGTGTGAGAATGTTATGAGAATGGAGAACCTCGGATTTCTCACTGCCACTTTTCTCGAAATAAAACTTTTCACTGAATTTGAGCCCATATGGTTATTTATGTGCAAGAAACCTGGGAGAAGATTCACGAAGAAGTGCTGCAGCGTGGCAACACAAGCCCTTGGGCTGCCCCATGCTCCGAAAATTCCTAAGCACAGGAATGCAACATATTTACAATAATATGTTGCATCTCTGTGCTTCCCCCTGTTTTCCTCTCCCTGTGCGCCTCCCTACACCACCCCTAGGGTGGTGTAGCATTCAGATGCATTTCTAGATTCATGATTCCTCGTAAATCTGGAAATACGTCTTGTTCTATGGATGTTGCTTAGGAACACCGACAGCAACACCCATAAAAGCCCCTTTCACGCAAAGTACTTTGTGCAAAGGAGCCATATTTATAAGGACAGGAAAAGCCACGCATAACTCTGCTCCACTAGTGGAGTGTGTGGGGATTTCCTACTCCGTGCTCCACCGAGAATGCGGACTACAGGAAAAAACTCTGACTCCACAGTGGAGCGGAGTTAGCCAGCCCCGGCTAAAAAGCTCCCTACCTCCACCCCTAATAAAAAATATTTAAAAATTAATTTAAAAAGAAATAAACACACTTATCTGTACTGCAGCTTCCCAGGGATGCCATCCTCCTCCTCATCGCGGTCTCTCTACTGCAAACCCTCTACGTCGGACGTACTTCTTGCGAGAAATGAGCAGGCGGGGGGTGGAGGCGGGTGGCAGAGCAGAGCTGAGCGGAGTTCTACAGAGTATTTTCCCAACTCTGTTGACCTCTGCATAGTGGCACAATGCCAGCTCCGCCCCGGGTTACGTTTAAGTAAATTTTTTTGTTTAATCTTCTGGGACGCTGTTTTGTAGTCTTTAGCAGATTCAATGGAAGCCTTGTTTAAGAATTTTACCAGGTCTTGGATACAAGTTTACACCTTGCAAAAGAAAATGTTAATGTCCTATGGCCAGAATGTCTAGCTTACTAATTACATTCATTTTAAGTTATTTACAAATATTTTCCAATTGTTATTTTCAAAGCTCATGAAACACCCATGAAACAATTTAGCACTGGATTAAACATATTGTGTTGATTCCTATGGAGATATAATATCATATTATGTTATGTCATGTTATGTTAGTGGAATTTATACAGTGCGGCTGTTAGCCGAAGGTGTCCTGGTGTTAGTCATATCTCTTATGGCAATAAATGAGAGAGCATTTATTGGGCAAAAAGCCAGGTCTTCAGGTTCTCCCAAAAGACTTGGGGCCAGATGTAGGAGACCAAATACCGGTCGGTAACGGCCGATTTCGTCCGTTACCGACTGATATTTGGTGTTTGACATGTAGGAGGCTTGAGATTAACAGAATCAGTAAATTTACCGATTCAGTAAATTTACCAAATCGGTAAAATACCGAATCGGTAAATTTACCGATTCTGTAAATCCAGATGTAGGTGGCAAAGTAAACAGTGCACATCTGTGCATGTACACCTGCCAGAAGCAGGCCACAAGCCAGAAACAGGCGTGCTACAGGGTGTCAAAGTGACACCTTGTCCCCTTGGCAATTCAGTATTTTTACCGATTCGGTAATTACCAAATTAGTATTTGCCATTGATTCCTAAGCGCTTTACGGCCCATTGAAATCAATGTAAAATACTGATTCGGTAAATACCGATTCCTACCAATTCGGTATTTGATACCGAATGATTACCTACATTAGATTTACCGATTCATGAATACCAAATTGGTAAAATTCGATATTTAAGAATCAGTAAATCTAATTTACCTGCATCTAGCCCTAAGAGGTTTGTGATGCATCTTAGTTGAAACCGCAGGTCGTTCCAGGCTTTGGCTGCACTACAGGTGAAACTTCTGCCTCCCAATCAAACTTTTTCTATGCGTGGCACTGAGACCAGCATAGCCCCTAATGAACAAAGTGGTCTGTTTGGTGTATACCTGTGGAAATACTGTTTTAAATGGTCAGGTCCTAAGCCATGCAGCACCTTAAAAATTAAATAAAGAGCTTTGAAGCGGACTCGGTTCCTTAGCGGTAGCCGATGTAATTTGTATATTTCCTTGGTGATGGGCGCAAAACGAGGTATGCCCAGGAGTAGTCTGGCTGCTGCATTCTGCAGTGTCTGAAGTTTATTCAGAAGCCTTTGTTGAGCATTGAGGTACAGACTATTACACAATAGTCCAATCACAACATTATGAGAATCACGACCAACGTTTGCCGACTGCTCGGGCGTAGGAACAGCAGTATTTTCCTGCTTGTTTTGATCATATAAAAAGTGTTAGATGCCACCAAATTGACCTGTTGACTAAAGGTAAAACCCTCATCCATTATCACACCAATGATTTTTACCTTATCTGTGGGCGAGGGTAGAGAACCAATCGAATCTGGCCACCAATTTGGCGTCCAGAAGTTAATGATGTTACCAAACAACAAAACCTTAGTTTTACCAGTGTTGAGTTTTAGGCAGTTCTCTGCATCCAACTCCCCACTGATAACATACACTCTTGCAACCCCAGAACTGCCTGGCCCTCAAATCCACAGCTTCCCTGATCTCATCTGTGGCCTTGATAAGGGCCCCCTTGGTACTATGGCCTTCCCCTAAAGCTATATTGGGATGGAATCCAATGCTTGTGTCTCTGGAAGAAAGGCACTGAGTTGTGTGTTCATATATTTTTCTATCAGTTTAGCTGGGAGTGGAAGGATCCAGATAGTTTTTTTTTTTAATAGGGGCAGGATAGAGGCTAATTTCCAGCATGTGGTAAACTGCCCAACCTGCATACATGCCATTAAAAATTGGTAATAGACGCAATACAATAGGGATCAGAGCCAGCTTGGCCACTGCCACTGGACATGGGTCATAAGGTGACCATGCCTATTTATCTGGAGATATAGCCATTGCTGTCAGAGTTTTGCCCACTTCACCTCACGCTTGTAATGCAGGGTTTTTCTTGCAAAACTCTGCCAACAGCCAAATGGGGGAGTTTTCTCTCATACATGACTTGCAAACGTGAGCAAGAATTGGCATCCTAGCACCTGAAAATCACAACAGGATGTCAACCTCGGCCTTAGACAA
Source organism: Lissotriton vulgaris (assembly GCF_964263255.1). Classification (NCBI taxonomy): domain Eukaryota; kingdom Metazoa; phylum Chordata; class Amphibia; order Caudata; family Salamandridae; genus Lissotriton; species Lissotriton vulgaris. The sequence continues at coordinate 48,033,401 of NC_141690.1, forward strand.
TTCGTCTTTGCACCCACCCATGATGCCGGCCACACGCTTGACCCCATCTGCTCTGCAAGCCCCCATGTCTCCTTCGACCACAACACCGAACTCCACTGGACTGACCACCGCTGCATCCACTTCACCTACAGGAAGCCCACCACACACCACAATACCCAATAGATGCCCGCTGCTGCTGGAGCAAAGTCACCAAAGACCAGCTAACCACAACCCTCGCACAGAACCAACCCACCGACCCCACCCACCCCGACACCGCCGCATGCAACCTCAGACAATGATCGACGCCTGCACCAACACCCTCGCCCCGCTCAAGAAACCCTCCAACAGCCGCACCAGCAAGAAAGCCAACTGGTTCACCGAAGAATTCCAGGCCTCCAAACCAGCATGCCGGAAACTGGAGAAGTAATGGCTCCGCGAAAGAACACCGGACAGCTACACGACCCACAAGACCACCACCCGCAGACACCACCACCTCATCAGATCAGCAAAAAGATCCTCATTCAAAGACCGCCTAGACAACAACACACACAACAACAAAGAGCTCTTCAACATTGTGAAGGAACTCTCCAATCCTAGCTCCAACACCAACGACATCCAACACTCACAAGACCTGTGCGACTCACTGGCCACCTTCTTCCACCGCAAGATCGCCGACATCCATGACAGCTTCAATATCACGACCACCCCGACAACAACAGATTCCATCCCCCACATGACCACTACCCTCACCAACTGCCTGCTCACCTGGACCAAGGTCAGTGACAAAGACACCCGCATGATCATGGACTCCATCCACTCAGGATCAACGACAGACTGACAGACCCATGCCCACACCACATCTTCAACAAATCCGACACAGCCATCGCACCCCAACTCCGGAAAGTGATCAACATCTTCTTCGAGACAGTAACCTTCCCGGAAAGCTGGAAGCATGCCAAGATCAACGCCCCGCTCAAGAAGCCCAAGGCTGACCTCAAGAACTTCCGGCCCATCTCCCTGCTCCCGTTCCCGGCGAAGGTCATAGAGAAAATCATCAACAAACAACTGACTCACTACCTCGAGGAGAACAACATCCTGGACCCATCCCAATCCGGGTTCCGAAGCAACCACAGCACCAAGACCGCTCTCATTGCAGCCACCGATGACATCAGGACCCTGCTAGACAACGGAGAAACAGCAGCCCTCATCCTCCTAGACCTATCAGCCGCCTTCGACAAGGTCTGCCTCTGCACACAACAAATATGCTTCCACAAAGCCGGGATTCAAGAGAAGGCCCTGGACTGGACCACTTCCTTCCTCTCCGGCAGATCACCGTGCATCCGCTTCCCCCCTTCCGGTCCGAAGCCACAGAGCTCATCTGCGTTGTACCCCAGGGTTCATCCCTCAGCTCGACGCTTATCAACATCTGCCTGGCCCCTCTCACCCACGTCGCCAGACAACGCAACCTCAACATCATCTCCTATGCTGACGGCACCCAGCTGATCCTCTCCCTCACCAAATACCCTCAGAACGCCAAGACCAACCTCCATGAAGGAATGAAGGCCATCGCAGAATAGCTGAGGAACAGCCGACTGAAGCTGAACTCAGACAAGACGGAGGTTCTCATCCTCGGATCCACCCCCTCAGCCTGGGATGACACATGGTGGCCGACCAGTCTGGGTGTAGCACCAACACCTACCGACCATGTACGCAACCTAGAAATGATCCTCAACTCCACCCTTCCATGACTAAGCAGGTCTCCTCCTCCTGCTTCAACACCCTCCGCATGCTCCGCAGGATCTACAAGTGGATCCCCACCGAAACGAGAAGAACGGTCACCCAGGCCCTCATCAGTAGCAGGTTGGACTACGGTAACGAACTCTACGCAGGAATCCCAACCAAACTCCTGAAGCGGCTTCAACACATCCAGAACGCCTTGGCACATCTGATTCTCCACACCCCCCACCGCAGTCACATCACTCGCCATCTGAGACACCTGCAATGGCTCCACATCAGCAAGAGGATCACCTTCAAGCTCCTCACCCATGCACACAAGGCACTCCACAACACCAGAGCAGCATACCTCAACAGACAACTCACCTTCTACACCCCAACCCGCCAACTCTGCTCTGCCGGTCACACCCTCTCTGTGGTCCCCCGCATCCAGCGAGCAACCTCCAGTGGCAGATCCTTCTCTTTCCTCGCCGCCAAGACCAGGAACACCCTCCCCACCCATCTACGCAGACCTAACATCTGCTCACATTCAAAAGGCTTCTCAAGACCTGACTCTTCGAGCAGTAGCAGCACCCCCTCACCCCCAGCGCCTTGAGACCCTCATGGGTATATAGTGCGCTTTACAAATACTGTGCTTGATTGATTGATTGATTCTCGCTCTGCAAGATTTTCTCAACATGGGTGGTCGAAGGTAGTTGCAACTTGCAAGCATATGCAATGAGAAAGTTGCTGCTCGCAGTGGCAAAGCTGCCTCCTGAGTAAAATATTTAAGCAAGCAGCAGCAAAAAGCAGTACCGCCGGGCACACCACGTGGTGCCGTTTGTGCTGATTTTGGAGCACGGAACAAGCTCCCAGTACCAAAAATCAGTGTGACAGGCTGATTCCTCTCACGGAACTCCACAGAATCTCGTGGTGTTTTTAGGTTACTCTGTGGAATTCCATGAGTTCCGCCCACCACTAGTAAATACGGGTACCCTTATGAAAGTAAATCTTTTCTATTCATTATGAATACATTTATTATAATTCATTAAATATACGGATGGCTCTCCTTAAAATGAACACATATAGCCACTTATAACAATTGAATAATAAAATACTCACAGATTAACATGGTTAAATGCATGTTGAAATTGCCTATAACAGGGTGGGGTACTAAATTACATATTGCTCCAGGGCATACACCTGCTCTATAAGTGTTTGCTCACTCACCCACTCATTAACTGACTGAAAGCATTTCTGAACTGCTTTGGGAACATTCTCAGTTGCATTTGTGCCACAACTGGCATGTCAGTTGTAAATGGCACACCAACTGCAAATCTACGCTAGCTTTGATTTTGGAAAAATCCCTGTTGCTCTCCTTTGAGACTTTTCTCACTAGAAGTTATACAGAAAAGACCTGGTCAAAACCTTGCAAACAGTAAGTCTATATTACAGGTTTTGAGACCTTTGACACAAGGAAAACTATGCACCATTACAGTGTTACGTTTATTCTAAAGTCTGAAACGCACACCCTATTGTATTACAATTGAAGTCGAATGAGAAAGAGGACATTACTTAGGATGTTTTGTCTTTGTTAATTCTCTTCTGCATTGTCAAAGGCATAAAAATGTTTGTGCTGGACCAGGACAAAGTGTTTCTTGGTGCAGGAAAGCTGTCCAATACACCAGCCAAATGTTCAGGTGCTCTGGTTTTGTACTACAATTTCAACAATGCGCATGATCAACAACTGGCTATTTTTACAAAGTGTGTGCCAAACTTCTCGATCTCCTTCCAGAAGGTTTCCATGAGAGTTCAGAGTGTCCATAACACTAATCAAGGGGTTTAAAATCTCTGAGACAGTGCTTGAGATGCTAGGGCTACAATTCCCACAATGCTCTTGGCCAAACCATTAAATTTCCTCTGATTACATGGAGACTTTTTGGTGGAGATGATGCAGGTGGTCTCTGTTAACATGTAGCTTACAGGGAGTCCACTTCTTAATGAAAAAAATTCTTAGGACTATATTGTTGTCTCTTTGTTTATGCTTGCTTCATTTTCTTCTGTTGCAAGCTAAATAAGTCCTACATATTGCAGTCTCTTTGAGCGCAGTGCTTTCACTGCATGTCAAATTGTTACTTTAAAATGAAAGGATTTACTCAGTCTATAGTAGTATTTGCTGTATTTCCTCAGACTACAAGCCATGAACAATTTGTCTATCTGACATAGTCTCAACCAGTTCAGGGCATGTCAGGAACATCCCTCCATCTTTAAGACACTCTTTTCCTCTGTTTCTCTTACTCTCCTTCTTCACCTCTCTCGTTCTCCCTTTGAGATTCTCTCTGTCTCTCAAAGAAAGCTGCACATTCCTAAATGGCAAGTAAAAATTGTAAAAGTTTCACTGGCCAATATTTCCATACTTCTCTGGATGAAAACAGTATCTCACATTTTCGGATGGACTTATCGAATTGAACGGGACAGAAATATGCAAAAACTATTGAAACTTGCCTACCACATTGACACTAGACTCAGTTCAAAAGGTCATTTGACATGTTTCTGTTCATGATAGGGCCACCCACACATGTGAGATGCTGTTAATATCAGAAGAAGTGTAGGAACATTTGCTTTCCTCCAAATTCAGGAAAAGAATGAAATGTAATTCGATGGAATTATTTTTAACCAAACAGTGATATTTAAGGAGAGTACTGATTGGGATGATTGTGCCCTGGGTGGGAGTGGCGCTCACTCTTACTAGTATATATATAGCTACTATTCTTCGTTATATGGTGCCCAGGGAGGGGGTAATCACCAAACACCCCATAGTTCAGATCCAAGGATCTGTACAAAAATTCATATCAAGCCCTGGCACACATACTGGCAGTGTTTTAAGTTAATAACTTATAGCAAGGAAGCAGGCATGGCATATATAGGTAGATTTAATGTTTTCTTGTAGCAACAGCCAACACGTGTTTGTTCGATCAGGGCAAGGGACCCGGGACTTCCTCAGGGCTGGAAAACATATATAAAAAACAAAGTGTAAGCCCATTCACATGCGCACTATTTATGCATTCTTAATATATGATGTACAAGTGCACCCTACTGTGCAGGTTCATATCAATAGACATCAGAACCAGATATATATATGTGAACCAATCAGTTCTCCATATAAGTGCCTGTTTGTGTAACAAAAGCCTTACAATGTCTAGTACATTGCTCCATGTTGTTAGGTAATGTCTGACGTGGTTAGCAAATCGGTTAAGCAAAATGAAAACCACTCGGAAAGTGGTGGTGATCCCTAAAGTGATGGGGAACACACAGTGTTGTTTAAATGCCCCTCACACATCAACAGGCCCCTTGGTGTCATGCTTCATCATCGGGGCCTTCGCACCCCTCTACGGAATGCGGCATGCTGCGACTTACGGCTACGTAGGAGCACTTGGTAGTGAACTATGTGAAGGTGTGTCTTTAGGGAAGAAATGTGAGCTAGTGAGGTGAGGTGAAAAAAGTGAGGTTTAATTAAAAAAATACCTGGCTCGTAGGAAAAAATTATTTATTATGTCCTCGGCTGGTATTATTAAAAAGTGCAAAGTGAGGTTGATACTATACGTATTAGGGTATATCAACCATTAAAAGTGTCAACATGTTTGGGAGTACAGCGACTCCTTCTCCAGGACAAGGATATGCACGTTATCCTCACCTTACTCACATGGGATGTAGAATGTCAAAGTGTATTCTACAAAAATATAAACTAGGTGAAATGTACCTATCAATGTTAGTTTATGAATAAGCTCAGTTGCGCCCGATTGGCGTTAGAGGAAACCTGTGGAGTAAAAAGACATAATAAACATCACAGTCGGACGTCCAGGAACCATGGAAAAAACAATGCTTTCCAGTCAATAAAGGGTAAAAAAGAACCAAAAATAAGGTTCAGGGATCCTGTAAAATAAGACATTGAAAAAGACACACAGTAGACATAGACATACATCTATAGTATAAATTGCGTTCTCCCAGGTATGGCTGTGGAGGGGAGGGAGGAGTTGTTAAATGAAGGCTTACTTATAGTTCAAGGTTTGATGACCTCATGAGCCTAAGCGTGGTATTGGGGGATTCCTTCCTCACTGCTCAGTAAAGCAACCTAAAGGATATTAAGGGTGGGTTTTAGGTTGTAAAGTGGTAAGGTAAACAGAAGGTTAAAAATGCTCATCCTAGATGTTGCAACCCAACTCACGGTTACTGCATGGTCTAATGGCCTGCCTTCCCCTCAACGCTTCTCCGATGAAGTGTGGAGTGAGGTTGGCGATTTTCTATTTTATACTGCCCGGACTTTCAATTAGGGGAGGTAAATTGGTTAATTAGGCACGGAAGCATGCCCAAATACGGGTGTTCCAGGCAGAAGAGGTCCGGTGTTGCCCGATGGGCAGGGGTGCGGTGCGGGAGTGAAAAGCGCATGCGTTAGAAGCTAGCGCAGATGAATCTGCGCATGCGTCGCGCCCGGGAATCGATAGGACGCGCATGCGCTAGAAGCTAGCGCAGATGCATAGCGCCCAGGATTCGATAGGACTGAGATCCTCAGCGCGCATGGGTAACGCCCAGAAACCGGCACATGTTGCCGGCTGAGGCTTTCATTAAACTGGGAGAACGAGGCAGATTAATGGGACTGGCGCCATGGTGTGACAGCGCGCCCCTGTTTGTAAAGGATGACATAACCTTACACTGACAACCCTTGTTAAGGGGGGGTGGGGTAAAAGGATATTGATGCTTCATAGAGGGGTAGCGCCTGGGGCTGAAAGCCCGCATATATATCAAAGGAACGCTTTACACCCTGCAAGTAGTTATTCGATGGAGAGGTGTATAATCAACATATGGGTTTGCATGGTTTTTAAATCGCACCCTGTGTACAGCCCATACAATGGCTTTCAAAGTTAATCAATAAGTACTATGGAGACAGGCATAGAGGTTACCAAGAGTCTGTACTATGAACACCGTGAGCAAGGTGTGAGCTATCACTGTGTACTCAACGTAACTGGCTCCAAGGAATAGAGTCATTGAGCCCAGAGGTGTCAGTCCCAAGGCGGAACACCCACCGCTGTTCTTTTTCAAATAGCCCTGACTCTGTGGGCAGCTGCTCAATCACTTTCCACTGTAGCTCATTCACACAATGTTGGTATTCAAGGAAATGGGCTGCCATTTTTGTAGTTGATTTTTTGTATCTAATGTTGCTTTTATGCTCATTGATCCTTATTTTGACTTGCCTCGTTGTCATTCCCACGTATTCCTTCTTGCAGGGGCATGTGATTAGGTACACTACATTTTTACTGTTACAGTTGGTGAATGTGCGTTGTTCCCAACTGGTACCATTAGTGAAGGTGAGAGTCTGGCTTTTCTTAGTGAGATGACAACTGTTACAATTGCCACACGGGTGATGGCCCTATATTCCTTGTAACCTCGTTTGTTCCACTTTGTGTGTAGGAGGTCTTGTATGGAAAAGCATGTCCTTTAGATTCCTCCCACGTCTGTGGGCAAACAGCGGTTTCTCCAGAATCAGTGAGCCGCTTGTCAGTGTACGCCAATGCTTGTTGCCCAGTTTGGCTACTTGGTTAGTTACTGGACTGTAAGTAGTGACACAGACTGTTCTGCTCAGTTGGTCGTCTTTTTTAGGCTTGTCTTCCATAAGGGCTTCACGATTGTTATTCCTGGCTCTTTTCATAGCCTTGAGAATGACATGAATAGGATATTTTCTTTGTCTCAGTTTCCTGCTAAGGTCCTTAGCCTGAGTTTTGTACTTGGCTAGGTCGCTGCAGTTACGGCGTAGGCGTAGGATCTGCCCGTATGGTAAGTTCTCCCTCAGGTGACGAGGATGGAAACTGTCAAACCTGAGGAGGCAGTTCCTCGCAGTGGGTTTAAAATGGGTCTCGGTTTTTAAAAGACCTGCTTCATGGTAGATATTGAGATCCAGAAAGACCATTGAGCTGTTAGACATTTGGTGGGTGAATTTTAAGAAGGAGTTCTGGTCATTGAGCCATTGCATGAACTCGGTGATTGAATGGCCATCCACCTCCCAAATCACCAAAATGTCATCAATATACCGTCGCCATGTATGGATTCTTCCCCTGAAGGGGTTACTGGGGTGGAGAATCTTGGAGGACTCCAGGTGATGGACGTACAGTCCCGCCAGGCTCGGAGCAAATGTGCTCCCCATGCTGGTTCCATGGCTTTGCCAAAACAGGGTGCCTTCGCATTCAAAAAAAATTATGGTGAGGGCTAGCAAGATACATTCCATGACAACTCCACGGGGGTTTGGTATTTCCATCGGTCAGAGTGAAGTACTTCTTCGATAATCAGAAGTGTCTCATCATGTGGGAGGCTCGTGTAGAGACTCTCCACGTGAAGGCTCAGAAGCATTTGTGAGTCAGGATTGAAGGGATGGTTCTGTAGTAGTTGCAGGACCGCTTTAGTTTCCCTTAGATATGTGTCAGTAGCATGCACCAAGGGTCTCAAAATGGCATCAGCAAATTTTGACAGAGGATCAAGGATGGATGAGATGCCGGACACAATTGGGCGCCCTGGTGGGTTTTCAAGGTTCTTATGGACTTTGGGTATAGTATAGAAATAGGGAGTGCAAGGATTTTTCTGAACCAGGAATTCAGATTCTTTTTTGGTAAGCCAATCATGTGCCAAGGCCTCCTCAATCATCCCTTCTATTTGTACTCGTAGAGACTCTGTGGGATCTTCTGCCAAAACCTGATAATTCCTTCTATCAGAGAGGAGTCTCTTGCATTCTTTGTCATAAGCCGTAGTAGTTTGGATAACCACTGCCCCACCCTTGTCTGCAGGTTTTATGGTAAGGTTTTTGTTGAGTCTTAGTTCTCTGATCGCCTCATTCTCTAGTTTACTCATGTTCTGGAACACCTTCTGCTTAGTGTCCAATTTCTTGAGTTCATGCATGATTGCTTTCTCGAATGCCAAAACATCCACAGGGAGTTGGTTGTCTAGGGGTGTAAAATTAGACTTTGGTTTTAGACCTGTATCAGAGGTATCTTGAGAAGGTTCTTTGTCCTTAAAGAAAGCCCTCAGTTTGATGGTTCTTATGAAATCCTGGATTTCCTTGTGTAACAAAAAGGTGTCAGGTTTATTAGTAGGGACGTACCCTAAGCCTTTATTCAGTACCTTCTGTTGTAAATCAGTGAGGGGCCATGGGGTTATATTGATAACTAGGTCCCCCGCTTGCTCGTTGATGCTTGGTTCGCAGTCATACTCCTTGTGAGGACCCTGTGGTCTGTTTCGTCTGCAGGTTGCCAGTTGACATTGTTGCCCTTCTTGTTCCTCCCTCTGTGGGTTCCCTGGCCCCAGGATAAAAAAGGCTGAGCATTTTGGGGTACACTGGTTTGATCTGGAACCAATTGGGGATACATTTGTCCCATTTGTGGTAGGCAAAATTGATATTGTGGGAACTGAAAGTGGTTCTGGTAAGGGTTATATTGAGGACCCTGGAAACCTCGCCAGCCTCTCTGGCGGGGTAATTGAGATCTCTGTTGTCGGAAACCACCCCTCTGTTTTCTTTGCTGAAAACCACCTGAGTTGGTGCTTGTAGTACTGCCATCAGAACTTACACTGTCTGTGTCACTCACGTTACCTTTCATCACATAGATGAAAGATTCTCCACCCCAGCAACCCCTTCAGGGGAAGAATCCATACATGGCGACGGTATATTGATGACATTTTGGTGATTTGGGAGGGGGATGGCCATTCAATCACTGAGTTCATGCAATGGCTCAATGACCAGAACTCCTTCTTAAAATTCACCCACCAAATGTCTAACAGCTCAATGGTCTTTCTGGATCTCAATATCTACCATAAAGCAGGTCTTTTAAAAACCGAGGCCCATTTTAAACCCACGGCGAGGAACTGCCTCCTCAGGTTTGACAGTTTCCATCCTCGTCACCTGAGGGAGAACTTACCATACGGGCAGTTCTTACGCCTACGCCGTAACTGCAGCAACCTATCCAAGTACAAAACTCAGGCTAAGGACCTTAGCAGGAAACTGAGACAAAGACAATATCCTAATCATGTCATTCTCAAGGCTATGAAAAGAGCCAGGAATAACAATCGTGAAGCCCTTTTGGAAGACAAGCCTAAAAAAGACGACCAACTGAGCAGAACAGTCTGTGTCACTACTTACAGTCCAGTAACTAACCAAGTAGCCAAACTGGTTAACAAGCACTGGCGTACACTGACAAGCGGCTCACTGAATCTGGAGAAACCGCTGTTTGCCCACAGACGTGGGAGGAATCTAAAGGATATGCTTGTCCATACAAGACCTCCTACACACAAAGTGGAACAAACGAGGTTACAAGGAATACAGGGCCATCACCCGTGTGGCAATTGTAACAGTTGTCATCTCACTAAGAAAAGCCAGACTCTCACCTTCACTAATGGTACCAGTTGGGAACAACGCACATTCACTGTAACAGTAAAAATGTAGTGCACCTAATCACATGCCCCTGCAAGAAGGAATACGTGGGAATGACAACGAGGCAAGTCAAAATAAGGATCAATGAGCATAAAAGCAACATTAGATACAAAAAATCAACTACAAAAATGGCAGCCCATTTCCTTGAATACCAACATTGTGTGAATGAGCTACAGTGGACAGTGATTGAGCAGCTGCCCACAGAGTCAGGGCTATTTGAAAAAGAACAGCGGTGGGAGTTCCTCCTTGAGACTGACAACTCTGGGCTCAATGACTCTATTCCTTGGAGCCAGTTACGTTGAGTACACAGTGATAGCTCACACCTTGCTCACGGTGTTCATAGTACAGACTCTTGGTAACCTCTATACCTGTCTCCATAGTACTTATTGAATACCTTTGACAGCCATTGTATGGGTTGTACACAGGGTGCGATTTAAAAACCATGCAAACCCATATGTTGATTTTACACCCCTCCATCGAATAACTACTTGCAGGGTGTAAATTGTTCCTTTGATATATATGAGAGCTTTCAGCCCCAGGCGCTACCCCTCTTTGAATCATCAATATCCTTTTACCCCCCCCCCCCTTAACAAGGGTTGTCAGTGTAAGGTTATGTCATCCTTTACAAACAGGGGCGCGCTGTCACACCATGGCGCCAGTCCCATTAATCTGCCTCGTTCTCCCAGTTTAATAAAAGCCTCAGCCGGCAACATGTGCCGGTTTCTGGGCGTTACCCATGCGCGCTGAGGATCTCAGTCCTATCGCATCCCGGGCGCTATGCATCTGCACTAGCTTCTAGCGCATGCGCGTCCTATCGATTCCCGGGCGTGACGCATGCGCAGATTCATCTGCGCTAGCTTCTAACGCATGCGCATTTCACTCCCGCTCCGCACCCCTGCCCATCGCGCAACACCGGACCTCTTATGCCTGGAACACCCGTATTTGTCCATGCTTCCGTGCTTAATTAACCAATTTACCTCCCCTAATTGAAAGTCCGGGCAGTATAAAATAGAAAATCGCCAACCTCACTCCACACTTCATCGGAGCAGCGTTGAGGGGAAGGCAGGCCATTAGACCATGCAGTAACTGTGAGTTGGGTCGTAACATCTAGGATGAGCATTTTTAACCTTCTGTTTACCTTACCACTTTACAACCTAAAACCCACCCTTAATATCCTTTAGGTTGCTTTACTGAGCAGTGAGGAAGGAATCCCCCTATACCACGCTTAGGCTCATGAGGTCATCAAACCTTGAACTATAAGTAAGCCTTCATTTAACAACTCCTCCCTCCCCTCCACAGCCATATGGGAGATCGCAATTTATACTATAGATGTATGTCTATGTCTACTGTGTGTCTTTTTCAATGTCTTATTTTATAGGGTCCCTGAACCTTATTATTCGTTCTTTTTTACCCTTTATTGACTGGAAAGCATTGTTTTTTCCATGGTTCCTGGACGTCCGACTGTGATTGTTATTATATCTTTTTACTCCACAGGTTTCCTCTAACGCCAATTGGGCGCAACTGAGCTTATTCATAAACTAACATTGATAGGTACATTTCACCTAGTTTATTTTTTTGTAGAATACACTTTGACATTCTACATCCCATGTCAGTAAGGTGAGGATAACGTGCATATCCTTGTCCTGAAGAAGGAGTCGCTGTACTCGGAAACATGTTGACACTTTTAATGCTTGATATACCCTAATACGTATATTATCAACCTCACTTTGCACTTTTTAATAATACCAGCCGAGGACATAATAAATAATATTTTCCTACGAGCCAGGTATTTTTTAATTAAACCTCACTTTTTTCACCTCACCTCACTAGCTCACATTTCTTCCCTAAACACACACCTTCACATAGTTCACTACCAAGTGCTCCTACGTAGCCGTAAGTCGCAGCATGCCGCATTCAGTAGAGGGGTGCGAAGGCCCCGATGATGAAGCATGACACCAAGGGGCATGTTGGTGTGTGAGGGGCATTTAAACAACACTGTGTGCTCCCCATCACTTTAGGGATCACCACCACTTTCTGAGTGGATTCCATTTTGTTTAACCATATTGCCAAGGGAGACCGAATCTACTTGTTTCTCTCTCTCCCCCCTTTTTGTTATATTTAAGTGGTTAGCAAATCAACATTCACACTAGAAAGAAAAATGGTCGGGTGGAAAACTTTTTTTATATACATATAGGTATATAAGATATATATGTGGTGAGGGGGAACGTAAAAATTGTTTATAGACAAATGGACAAGTGCGCATAGAATTTTTGTTAATGGCGCAGAGGAAAATGGGTTGAGCCTAGAATACATGTAAAGAAGTAAGGTCATGTACAGGTATCTTGTATTTGATTAGAGAGGATAAGCCAATAGAGACATACATTAGGTAAGGGACATACCTTCTGGCTGGTTATAATTCCGTGCCAGCCTTAATGTGACTGTGAAATTCCAAGAAGAGTAATTGCTTCTATCCTTAATGTTTCTGTGAATTACATTTGGGATAATAGTAGTATTAGACCATACTCTACGTATTAACTGATATTTATGCATCCAAAAGTAGTGCCAAGGCAAATGCATGCACCCCCTAGTGGCGAGTGCACACGGTAATAAGTGAGGTGGCGTAAGTTACAGGCTCAATATCGGCAGAATCATCACTATCAGCCCAGGTAGGCTGTTCCTTACTCTTGGAAGAGAAGCATGGAGAGACACAATGGATGAGTGAAATTGAATCAAGATGTGTGGTTTAGAAGGGGAGGGTCTTGGGACAATTGTAGATCCTTCCCGTCCATTCTCCATGTTGTAGCTCATTTCTTCTTTCAGATAAGTGGGAGTAGGTTGGTGCTGAAGGTGTTAGAACCTGGGCTGCTCCTAATATTTTCTCTCTCACCTCCATCTTGCCATATGCTTGGGGACAGTGCATATCAGAGCTCCATTTGTAATGTTTCTCTATTCAAGAAGATATATTGACTGCCATTGTGGGATACCCACATGTGAGAAGTTGGCCTGGTATAGGATGTCCACTATCCTAGTAGGCATCTTGCACCAGTCCAAAAAACCCTTATTGATGCTAGGTTATAAAGTCAACCTTATAGAAAGCTATCCTAGTGGTAGCTGTGAAGAGCAGCCTTCAGGCTAAGACTTGGAGACGAGTTAAGCAAGTTGTTTTAATTATAATCTCTTAAATGATCAAATGAAAGCACACCACGCAAGGTATATGTCAAATATATATGTATTTATTCTAAACACATCCCCTCTGGATTCTTCATGAGGTCAGAGGTAAAAGTACAATGCAAGGAACTTAATTAGCATACGATAAGTTGCACAGTATACATTATGCCCTAGGAGCCTCACAAATCATATACTAAAATAGTGGTATAAGAACCATGTGAGAGTTAGAAAGCAGGCCTAGGGCCTGTGGAATCGCTGGGGCTGCCTAGAACCACCAAAGATTAAGATGTAGGAGGCCCACGGGAGACAAGTGCAGTGTCTAAACACAGCCGCGGGTTACCATTGACTCTATGGAGAACGAACAAGTTACAAAGTTACAATTTAAGAGCACTTCCAGATAAACTATATTACCTTTTAGACTAGGACACTTCGAGAGTCAAGACCCACGGGAGCAACAGAGAACTTGTGTTACCTCACCCAGGGAAGCCGGATGCATAGGTGTCTTTTGTTGTCGGGTTTCGCCGTCAATTCCAATGGAGAGCTGCGAAGAAGTGCTGGAAGCGACCAGAGGAAAAGTGTCCAGATAGGATCGAAGGGTAGGTCAGATATGTGAAGAACCTAAAAACAGAGGAGACAGAGTCCAGTTCACTAGCCAGTGACCAGGATGGTGATAAGAAGATGCCAGCCAATGTCGAGTGATTTCAGGGAAAACGGTGAAGCTTGTCTCTTCAGCCACGAGGACCAGGAGGCGTGGACCACAATCAGGAGCTGGCTTCGAGCTGTCCCATAAAGAATCTAGTTGACTGTGGTATCGGTATCCAGATTGAACTCAACAAGCTTTGGCAAACACAATCCACACAAGATAGAGATGGGCTTCGGTGCAGACCAGCTTGGTCTGAGGTACTCCTCCTTTAGAGAAGAGTGAGGCCAAGCCTGGGGCAACCAGGAAAGCTAAAGAAAGTGAAGATTGGTCTTGACGGTGGCTCACTAGCCAATGTACTAGGAATCGCAAAGACGCGTCAAGCTGAAATGCACAAAGCTGGCCCATGGGACACTCGTGGAGTGTGGGCCTCTGAGCTTCAGTGCAAAAGGTGCTCAGGGCAGTGGCTTCAAATACCCTAATGCACAACTTCGGGATTCTTCAGGAAGTAGGTGCAGGAGCAAAACTGCAGGATGTCCAGGAATTCCGGTCCCACGTCTCTCATGTCCGCCACAGGTCTCAGCTTTGCTGGGAGCGCAGGTCAGTGTCAGAGATGTCTGGAAGTCCATGTTCTGCATTGCAGATTCTTCAGGATCCATTGGGAGCCTCGAAAATGCAGATCGGCAAAGATGCTGTTGGTGCCTGTTTTACAGGGTGGTCACTCCTTTACCACAAGGGAAATTTCTTCCGTCTTCCAGTCGATATGGAATGTCGTAGGTCCAGGAATTATGTATCGGAGTTTCATCCAGGGTAATCTAAAGTCATAGGGACTGGGGTTCTATTCTAATAACAACTTTAGGGGTTGGACTAACTCTAAGGTCCCTCCTATGGGTGGACCTAGGGAGGGAGTGGTTACACCCCTTCCCCTTTGTCCAGTTTTGTGCCAGAGCTGGGGCTGAGTGCCCCACCAAGTGGTTTGAACTGGGAAATGCACGGGGCATCTTATGTGCCCCAGGCAGTGTCTAGAAAGCATTCACTGAATGCAACCCACCCTGCCCCAATACACTAAAGCCTGTCTGTGGAGGTGCCAGCGCCTTTCTGAACAGGAAACCTATTGTCCAGGCCTACCTAGCCAGGGATTCATCTGGCAGCAGGAGGGCAGACTCGTGTCTGTGGCAGCAGCATCCATTTTGTGATGCTTGGGCTCTGTTTAACTTTAACCAGGTTTACCAGTAACTACATGTCTTCTCCCTCTAGAAGGGTTGTATGCTACCACCGCCCCCAGAACTTGTGGAGGGTAGTATTTCAAAGTGTTTGACACCTAACGTGACATCTTTTGATAAAGCCAAACCAAAGTTAGCATTACCCGCTGAGATTATAATGCACTTAAGAGTATATGGTATGGCTATATCATAGAACAGCTATAAGGAGATGGTTCTGAAAGCTGCAGAGGGGCTCAGCTCAAGCTAGGACACCCTCTCACACAAAACCAAGCACTCTGTCTCCAGGATTGTCAAGGACTGCCATAGGAGTGACTTATAGGTTACTATGTGTCTGTATAATTATAGGTAAGGGGGGATTACACCACCTTACCCAGACTGTAAGTACAGACATGTGGTGTCAGTTTGGAAGGCTAACCAGGGGTGGCACAATACATGCTGCAGCCCCTGGTAGGCCTAGGGTGCACCTAGGCCCTGGGTACCTAATGTACCATATACAGGGGCTCACAAGGGTGACCTAGTGACCAATCTGGTATGTACCTAAAGTACATGGTATCAATTTAGAGATAGTAGAGCTAGGCTGTGGGCCTGATTAGCAGGGCCACAGCAATACTAAAGTTGAAAAACCATTGAAACACAGCAAAAAGTAGGGCCCGGGTAACCATAGGAAGCCAACCCTACTGTCCTACACAACCCCCCCAAACAAAGGGACATTAAACTAACCTTGACCAGTTGAGTCTTCATGTTCTAAGTGGAAATATCTGGAGAGTCCACCTGCATTGGCATGGTTACTCCAAGGTCTATGTTCCACTGTATAGTCCATCCCCTGTAGGGAAATGGACCATTTGAGCAGTTTGGGATTTCACCCTTCATTTGTTTTAGCCACAAGAGTGTCTTGTGGTCTGTCTGAACTGTGGAGTGAGTATCAAACAAGTTTGGCCTCAGCTTCTTCAGGGCCCATACCACAGCAAATGCATCCCTCTCAAAAGCTGACCAACTTTTTTCTTTAAGGGTCAGCCTTCTGCTAATAAAAACGCTACTGGCTGATCCTGACCTTCTTCATTCAATTGTGATAGCACAGCCCCTACCCCAACTCAGAAGCATCTGTTTGAACAATGAATTCTTTGGAGTAATTAGGACTTTGCAGAATTGGTGCAGTGCACATGGCCTGCTTCAGGTCATCAAATGCCTTTTGACAGCTGACTGTCCACTGAACTTTTTTAGGCATTCTTTTAGAAGTTAAGTCATTCAGGGTTTTCACAATGGAACCATACGCCTTGGCAAATCGGCTGTAGTACCCAGTCAGGCCCAAGAAAACCCTGACCTGAGTTTTGGTGGTTGGAGTTACCCAGTCCATTATGGTCTGGATTTTGCTCTGCAATTGTTGAACCTGGCCTCCACCTACAAGGTGGCCCAGGTACACAACCTGACTCTGCCCTATCTGGCACTTGATAGCCTTGATAGTTAGGCCTGCTTTTTGCAGGGCCTCGAAAACATTTTTCACATGGATCAGGTGATCTTCTCAGGTGCAATTAAAGACAGCAATATCATCAAGATAAGTTGCACAGTAGTCATCCAGGCCTGAGAGGACTTTGTTCACCAACCTTTGAAAGGTGCATTTTTCAGACCAAAGGGCATCACCACAAACTGATAATGCCCACTAGGGGTTAAAAATGCTGTCTTTGGCTTGGCATCATCAGCTAGCCTGATTTGCCAGTAGCCAGCTGTCGGATCAAATGTGCTCAGATATTTGGCAGAGGCCAAATTATCGATGAGCTCATCTGCTCTGGGTATTGGATGCGGTACAAAGGGGGGTGGTGATGGACGGAGCATCTGAACCAATCAAACACTCACACCCAGTCAACAGATCTGGGTTTAATCCATCACCATTCTTTAGCCCACTCTGCCACCCCAGTTCAGACATGGCCATATGCAAATCAGTCTGACACTGTGCCTCATGGGTATTGGATGGGCATATGTCTTAGTGACAGCATTTCTGACCTCTGTAGTCTACACAAAACCTCATCTTACCACCCTGGGTGTGAGGTTTTGGCACAAGGACTCCTGGAATAGACCAAGGGCTATCTGAAGGTTCAAGAACTCCCAATTCCCTCATTTTCTGGACTTCAGTCCTGATACAGTCCCTTACATGATCAGGTTGCTTGTAAATCTTATTTTTAGCAGGCATACTGTCCCCAGTGTCCACTTCATGAGTGCACCAGGTAGTATGACTTGGAGTCAGTGAAAACATATAGCTGTATTCCTGCAGAACATGTCTGCAGTCACTTTACTGCTGGTCAGTGAGGCTTCCTGTCAAGGCTACACCATCAATTGACCCATCATCAGGGTTCTCAGAGAGCAGGTCTGGGAGAGGGCCACTCTCTTCCTCCTGTCCTTCATCAGTAGCCACGAGCAAGCCCATGTCTGCCCTGTCAACATATGGTTTCAGTCTGTTGACATGAAGCACCCTATGGGGGCTTCTGAGAGTTCCAAGATCTACCAACTAGGTAACCTCTCTCTTCTGTTCAACAGTGTGGGATCCACTCCACTTGTCTTGGAGAGCTGCTGGGGCTGCAGGCTCCAACACCCACACTTTCTGTCCTGGCTGGTAAACCTTCAGCACAGTCTTTTGGTCATGCCAGGCTTTCAGTAATTTCTGACTGGCCTCCCGGTTTTTTGTTGCCTTTTTCATGTACTCAGCCATCCGGGAACGGAGACCAAGTACATAGTCCACAATGTCATGTGTTGGGGGTTTGAGAGGTAACTCCCATCCCTCCTTCTCTAGACACAATGGGCCTCTGACAGGGTGCCCAAGCAGAAGTTCAAATTGGCTTTAGCCAACCCCCTTCTGAGAAACCTCCCTGTATTCAAACAAAAGGCAAGGTAGCAGGATATCCCATCTCCACCTAAGCTTTTCTGGGAGACCCTCATTCATACCCTTTAAGGTCATGTTGAATCTTTCAACCAGACCATTGCACTGTGGGTGATAGGGTGTGGTGAACTTATAGTTCACTCCACACTCCTTCCACATTGCAGTCAAGTAACTAGACATAAAGTTTGCACCTCTGTCTGACACAACCTCCTTAGGGAAACCCACTCTTGAGAAAACTCCCAAGAGGGCTCTTGCCACAACAGGTGCTGTAGGAGTCCTAAGTGGTATAGCTTCTGGGTACGTGGTGGCCTGATCCACTACTACCAAGATAAACCTGTGCCCAGAGGCTGTTTGGGGATTCATTGGTCCAACAATGTCAATCCCTACTGTATCAATGGGAACCACCACCTCCGGTAGTGGTATAACAGGGGCCTTTGTAGTGCCCCCTACTTTGCCACTGGCTTGGCAGGTTACACAGGAGCGACAAAACTCCTTTTTGTCTAATGACATGTGGGGCCAGTGAAAGTGAGGCACACGCCTGTCCCATGTTTTGTTCTGGCCAAGATGTCCTGCAAGAGGAATATCATGGGCTAGTGTCAAAAGGAAGCCCCTGAATGCCAAAGGTATGGCCAACCTCCTGGAAGCACCAGGCTTGGGGTCTCTACCCTCTGAATACAGGAGCCCTTCATCCCAGTAAATGTTATGGGTGCCACTAGCATTCCCTGCAGCCTCAGCATCAGCTTGCTGTCTGAGGGGTTCACGTGAAGGTCAGTCCAACTGTGCCTGCATCAGATCTGCCCTGGAAGGTCCCCCTGATCCAAGAAACTCAACCTGATCAGGTTCAAGTTCTTCCAGAACAGTTCCTTCTTCAGGCTCACAATCATCTTCCTCACTCTGAGGCAGGGGGAAGGCACAGCCTTAACCCTACTGCTCCTTTTCCTGGAAGGCAACTGGTCCATTATTCTGGAATCCAGTGCCTGTTCAGTGTTGCTCTATTTGACCTGTTACTTAGTCACTGCAAGCACATGTGCTGAGATATCTAACATTTCTGCATGTGTCTAAAACTCAACTTCAGACCAGGCTGAAGTCTCTAGGTCATTGCCAAGCAAACATTCTACAGGGAGTACTGAACTAACAACAACCTTCTTAAGGCCAGTTACTCCTCCCCAGGAGAAATTAACAACTGCCATACTATGTGTGGTAGTGACATTGCTAGCATTGGTCACTTGGTAGGTTTCACCAAGTATGTACTGTCCAGGGTCCATACAGTCAAGTATCACCATTGTGACACTGGCACCTGTGTCTCTGTAGGCCTGTGCCTCTTTCTCATTGACTAAAGGAGTTTGTCTGTACTTGCCCATATTACTGGGACTCATAGAGGAGGACATATCCATGCTGTCATCACAGATCAAAACAGCTTGAGTTGGTGTTTCGACTAGGCCAGAACCCATCTCAGTTCCCAGGGTTAACCCTACTACACCCTTCTGCTGAGAACCACCACTTGGAGCTGAACTAGAGGGAACAGTTGCCTTAGGGGCAATGGTGGCTGGAGCTGTCTCCTTTTTGGTGCACTCACTGGTCCAGTTAGTATTGATCTTACAAACCTTGCACCATGGTTTCTTTGGACCTTCTTTCTTTTTGGATTGTTGGGGACCCCCACCAATTTAAGCTTTTTGTCGACCTTGTGAAGACTTCTGGTCTTTAGCTTTCTCCCCACCCTTTTGGTCTTGCTTCTTCTGGTCACCACCTTGGTTCTGTTCCTTCAGCTTCACACTGGTTTCGTCTGCCTTCTTACCCGATTCTTGGGGAGAGGTCAGATCAGAGTCAACCAAGTGCTGATGCAACAACTGGTTCTAACAATTATTAAGAATCTGTTCTCTCATGACTAGACTATACAATCCTGCATAGTCACACACTTTACTGTCCAGTAACCAGCCTCTCAGAGCCTAAGTAGCACAATCTAAAAAGTCAGTCCAGTCCTGAGTCTGTGCCTTCTGTGTATCTCTGAATTGCAACCTATACTGTTCAGTGGTTTGGCCAAACCCATCTATTAGAGCACTCTTCAGGACTTTGTAATCATCAGCATCCTCTTCTCTTACAGTGAGGAGCTTATCTCTACCTTTGTCTGCAAAGGATTTCCACAAGATTGCTGCCCACTGCTCCTGGGGTACCTTCTGTACTTTGCAGGCCCTTTCCAATACAGTGCTCCATTTGTGGATGTCATCCTTATAGGGAAGGACAATCTTGTTTAGGTTTCTATGGTCTTAAGACCTATCCCTACCACTAGGGATATTGCTGCCACCAGGGGACTCCCTTCTTCCTAGCTTCATGTTCCCTCCTCTCAGGAGAACTTCCTCTCCTAAGAGATGAGGCATAGGACCCTATTGATGAACCAGAATGGTCATATTCCACTGAAGGTGATCTTACACTTCTAGGTCCACTGGTAGGCCTGCATGGGGGATAGAGGGAGGCCTTATTAGGCCCTCTCCATCTCCAGGTAGCCCTGTGTCTCCCAGGTTGGGTTCATTAACCACTTTCTGGTCTGTATCCTCATCATCTTCAGAGTCCTGATGGACAACCCCACCAGGATCTTCTTCTGATGATGGATGGCCCCCCTCCTTACGACCTTGGGTATCTGGCTCTGATGCTTTGGCTAAGTCATCTATCACTAAGATATCTATCAGGTGTTGGGTGGTGGAACTCTGTCCTTGCTCTAATTTCCTTATGGCACTCAAACCTCTTAACTCTTGGAAAGAGAATGTGTCATACTTAGAAGGCAGCACTGGGATGTCTTCTTGCAGAGGCACAATAGGCTCTGCCTTTAAAGCCATGACTAGTGAGGTGTGGTGTGTGCACCTACCTACACTACTTGGTTTCCTACTAGAACTGCTCTAGGAGTTGTAGTCAGGGTGTGCTAGACCCTTACCACCAACAACTTCTAAGTTCAGTAGAATACATGTGTTATAAGCTTGATCTATATGTACCTACTGGTACCTTGATGTGATTTTTCAAATGATATTCTCAAGATTATTTGGTAAAACAATGCAAGCTCTTATCTGCTAGAAGACGTGTCCTGCTGCCTACTTAATTTATGTACAACACTGTACCCATCCTGGGAGGTGTTAGGCTCATGCAAAATGTATCTATAGGTCACTTACGAACGTCATTGTAATTCCACAGCTCTGAAGTATTTGAAGAGGCACTGAAATGCTCTATAAATCAATGTGTTCATATTTTAGCATAGTCTTCACTAGCTTGACTCTCGCAGGTAGATGATAGGTAGCTAGCTGGTCCTCACACGGTTGAATTGTTTGAATGATTAAATGTTTTTTTTTTTTTTTTTTTTTTTTACAGTACTCACTTTCAGACTATGAGCATATAATGCCTGGAAACCAGATTAGCCATATATGCCTACCTGTTTAGTTGTGTATTTGAATCACACTAACGGGGCTCCAATGCTCCGCCCACTCTTGCACTCCTTAGCCTGTACTTGTTTTAAGGATGTGTAACAGCTTGTTTGCAGAGCACGCTCAAAGATTGATCTTGGGAATAAATGAACATTACAATGCAATGCAATGCAATGCAAATCATTCATCACGTCATATAGTCTCTTCAAAATACAAAAAAGTGTAGTCTTTTAAGAGGCTTTTCACCTTAGTACATCAAAATTATTAATATATCACTGTGTGAAAATGTCATGTGTATCCTATATGTGGACTAGATTTTTATTATGTTTTTTGCCAATTGTTTAAAAATGTTTGCTTCAAAAATGTTCTCAAGGACAGAATCTACCCCCCTCTCGAACCGACCTAATGTCAGGGCTCACTTGCTAAGTCAAACTCACCCCCAACTTTTACGCCTCACCACTTTGAAAAGTGACCAGCTGCTACTGAATTTACGGCCGTATTTATTACAAAGTGTCTGGGCCCAGCAAGTCACTTTGCTGTGCTGTGTCACTAGGAAAGGGTTGGAATGTGCCATGTTTAAGGCAAGACGGTGCAATGGACTGCCTAGCACCAATGCAGGTACCCTTACACCATGCTGCAAGGGTGCCTGTGTTGCATGCCGGATTGCTTTTGTGCAAGAAGGGGCACCTTACTGCACAAAAACAATCCTGAGAGGTGTTTTCCTCCTTCTGTGTGTACTGCAGAATCCAGCACACATAGAAATAAGAGAAACTAGGAGAAATAATTGTATTTCTTGCTGTTACGCCTGTCATCGGGAGGCTTATCTTTTTGGAGCATTCCCAGGTTTACCTGTTCTTATAAATTTTAAGAATGCGTCAAAATCCATGGATGTTGCATGGGAACACCCACACAACATCCATGTAAACCCCTTCATGGCACAGTGTAATGCAGCGCAGAGATTTGCGAGTAATGTAGCCCTTGTGTGGCTATATAACTCTCATTTTCCATTTGCGTCTCTATTGTACCACATAAAGGGCCTTCTAAATATGATTCTTAGTGTAGCGATTCTCCTCAGAATATCTTTTCCCCATAGAAAGTGTGTGGACCGGGACTGGTCTTGTATTTGTTAGACTGAAAACATGAGACACAATTAGTCGTAGATCAGCCCAGGCACTTGATGCAGATGAACGCCTATTTGTTTCTTAATTATCACTGATTTCCACTGGCTCTATTGTGGGAGGTGAATTATGGCTGTAGAGTCTTGATATACAAAGCCCTTGTGAGGTTGCAAACCCTGTGATTCAAAAAATCTCACAGTTTGCAACCACAAAAGGGAAACAAATCTATGAGTCAGAAATGTTTTCAGTCACAATTATATAAATATTTTTTTACATGGATTTCCCTTAATATAAAATAATTTGTGTTGGGTCATGCACACCCTGATATTAGGCCCTGCTAGCTTTTTGCATATAGCACATTTCATGGGTTGCATTAGCCTCACATACACACATGCCAACTAGAACACCATTGGGCATAGTGAGTGTACTTACTGCCACAACCAGATCCAGCCTCACTAAATAAATGACTGGTGCAAGATACTCTGGATAATACACAGGTTTCTCCATCATATATAAGTTTAAACAACCACTTCACACTTTCGATGGCCCCATACTTAGGGTTGTTTTACCAATACTACACATAAACTACATGTTGAAAATTGGATTGTTAGTAGCAATAAGGTCACTAACACAACATAGGGCTCAGAATAGGTATTAGAATAGTATTCCCTTGCTCAACCTTTGGTCGTTTAGATGCGAGCACTCAGGCTTAACTTCAGAGAGAGGTATGTAAAGCATTTAAAAACACCAATTCAGTAAATAATGAAGACACAACACACAATACAAATCCAACACTAATCTATAAAAATAGGACATATTTTTATCTGACACTGAACAAAACAAAAATCCAATGTAGGGAACAAGAGATATGATTTTTTTTTAATTTAGCAAAGTCATAGTTTCAGGCCAACCACGATAGAGCCCTGTGTGGCTACCCCTCACAGTAGACCTCGGTTTTTACCTTCTGACTTAGAAACTTTTCTGGAGTTTTTTCTTTTGGGGTCCGTTGAAGCTCCACACCAGTCTGTATTCAGTGAGGATTCGTTGGCTTGCCTTTCGGCGAGCTCCTGGTCAAACTTATGGAAGTAAGACCTCCGGAGCTCTCCAGCGGCAAGAACCAAGGATCCTGGCCAGCTCGTGGATGAAGGTGGGTGGCTTGATTCACGTGTTTGGATCTAGTCACCTCTTCTACCTTCATACTTAGAAACTTTTATGGAGCTTTTTCTCCTGGGGTCACTCAATCCTCTTCACCAGGGCCAGATTGGTGAGAGTTTTCCAGCTTGGGTTTCAACTACCTCCCAGTGAAGCTATGGAAGTGGGACCTTCAGAGCTTTTCAGCGAGATGAACCTGGAGGGCAGGCCAGCTCATGGTTGAGGATCGCTGGCTTTGCTAACCAGGTCGAGTCGGTCAACTTATGGAGTATTTTTTCAAAGTCTCTCCAAAGTTCCCCAATCTCCTGGCACTTCTTCCTGAAGTTCCTTTGAGGGTCCCTGAGTAGCCAAACTTGACTCCAAGTGTCTGGAAGCACCAATACAGTCCTTGAAAGTCTCACAATCCACTTGGACAAACCACTTACAAATCCACTGGAGTCACTCCAGGCTCGGGAGTCTTGATCATGATGGTCCAGGGGAGCTGTATTAACCTGTGGCTTGCAGGGGGTCCACTCTTTACTCCTTATGAAACAAGTTTGATCCACAGGGCTGTAGTTCCAGATTGTGCTGCTGGTCCAGTCAGTCAAACTGCAGGGCCTGGTTGATGCAAATCACACTTCCAGCGTGGACGCTTCATCTTCTGTGGTTTCAAGCAGCAGATCTAAGAGGCTCATCTCAGATACTTATTTAGTGTTCTCTGGGGTCACACAGGATGGCGCTCATGTCCAATGAGGTGCATGAGAACACCCCAGAGCATGACCATTTCCTCCAAAGTGTGGCAAAGTGGTCTCCGGGAAAACACTATATTTCCAAAATTCAATATGGCTGAAGTCTCAGCAGAGATGCTAGAGCTGGCTAAAACAAACTCCAGGGTGGCTCATCTCCATAATCTGCCCCCCCCCCCCTGGCATTTACACATCCTTTCCTTAAGCCCGCCATCTGGCTTGGTTCAGGGGGAATGAGCATAGATGGACCTAGCTTTCTCTGTCTGTCCCCCATGGCCTTTGAAGCTCATGGTTCACAATCCCTTCCCATTGCTCTGGCATTCCTATGTCGCAGAACCCTCTCATCCCAGAATGGCTCTTCACCCCAGGTGCACTAAACACTTCATAAAAACAGCCTGGCTAATCCACTCAACTCTGGCTAATCAGGGCAGATCACAGGAAGGCTGAATTTTGGCCTACAGACAAAAAAAGTCATAACTTTCTTTCTGAACATTTTAGGATACATTTACAACAGCATGTTGTTGGACTTATTAATACAATTCCCTAAGTCCTAGAGAGATTGTTCCTAGTGGGAGTTATAAATTAATAACTTCTTGCCATGTTAACCTATGTGGCTGGGGATCTGCACTGGGAAAAATGAACTGGGCAATTTCTCCAACACCAGGGCTTATAAAACATCTTTTATAAGGACCCTGTCTATATCTAAAGGGCCCTCCACCCCTGCGACAACTAAGAGAGACTTTACGGTGCTGAATATGTAAACACATTGCAGCTCCTCACTCCACAGTGCTCCTAGCAAAAAAGTCGATTTTGGGAAGCACTTTGCTACCATTAGGGAAGTGAAATGTACAATTTCACTTTTCCCAGGGCATATAAAACCCTCCAAGAACCTCCATATACGTACCTGACCCCACCCCCTCAACCCTCCACCCCAGAGAAAACCTGGCAAGACCCTAATTTGCCCGACTATTGTAGTTTATTAATTTTTAAGTGACCCAAACAAGTTTTGGCACAATTTACATTTTAAAAGTAGTCTTGCAACACAGGGCTGCTTTTATATTGATCTCAAGCCTCAGCAGTGTCAGTGTCCTTAGGGGGGTATTCTCAAAAACGTGTGATAATCATCTCCAAAATAGGTCAATGCAATTTTTAATATATCACCGCCTATCGCGGGAAAATAACGCTGTGTTACCGTCGTATTCACAACACGGCGGTAACATGCGATAGAATCCAGATAATGCATCAAATGTCCGCAGTTAAATTACAGTGACAGCGATAAAAATCCAAAGCTGAACGTGAAAAATGTGGCGAAGGTCCCAACCGCGATAAAAAATAAGCGATAAGCTGCGACAGGCCTGCAATTCACACATGTCAGGCGGTAAAAATCACTATCAAAGCAGAAAAAACACAAACCAAATCAAAACTACTGCAAAGCACAATGGAGGTAGCCGGAGCAAGTACAGAGGACAACCAGAACCCCACAAGCCCCACTGAGAACCAGCCTGGGACCACGGGGTCAGGGCAGGGCAAGTAGAAGAAGAAGAGGAAGAAGCTGTTCAGTCCGCAGGAAAACAGGATCCTATAACAGAGGTGATAGAACACCATCCACTACTGTTTGTCACCTCCAAAGTGTCATTGGGAAAAAAAATGGAATATGGCAGTGGACAAGGTGAATGCAGTTGGAGTGCTGAGAAGGACAACGGAAGAGGTCAGAGGCGCTGGAATGATGTCAAGCAAACTCAGAAACAACCAGAAGGCAGCAATGCAGACTGGAGGTGGGAGTCCAGTGAAACAGGAGGAGCTGGATGAGATGGAGGAAATAGTGTCCACACTCATAAGTGTGGAGACGGTAGCAGGAGTTGGGGGACAGAACACTGCACAACATGACCTGACACAACAGCAACAAGGTGATTAATGACCCGGGACTGGGGGGATGGAGGGAGATGGGCACAAAGGCACACTTGCTCAATAAAGTATAGCACAGTGCACACCCACCATGACTCTGGATCATTTCCCTGATCCGCTTGGCACACTGCAGAACACCTAGAAACACCTAGAAACAGCAAGTAGGCCCCGGTCAACTATGTGCCCAGAGAGGGCCCTTCCCACACATAACCAATTTCACAACCAACCGATGCACATGTGCCAAATCCATCAAAGCGGTGTGTCTGTGAGCCACACTAAAAACGAAATTGACACTGCATGAGGAATAGCATGGATGCAGTCAATATATCATAACATGTTGCACGGCTCATCACTGAGGTGACTGAGTGTGGACCACATCCGTAAATGAGGGGGAACAGCCATGACAACGCGGGGATTACCCCGCAAGGCCATTACAACGCAGAGATTACAACGAAAGTCGTTACAATGACTTTCGTTGGAGGACGCTGTTGGATAGGGAATAGTTTATTTTTCCATCCAACACCTTCCCTACTGTCAACGAGGGCTGGAGTTGGAATAGAAAATTAAACTATTCTACTACCCAGCGCCCTGCAGCGAAAGTCGCTGTAACGACTTTCGTTGTAATTCCCGTGTTGTAATGGCATGCGGGGTAAAAGCCTACGTTGTAATGCCCTACAACCGTAAATGAGCAGGTCACATTCTGACACATCCACAAACAACCCCTGACGTTAACAACACATCTGTGAACAAACCATGCCCCAGACTCCAAACTCCCACCAAGAGTCCAATGTATCCATGTATGCAACATCTCAGCACTGCATAAGCACAGAAGTCAAAGGCACACAGCTTGAACGGGATAAGGGGCAGCAAAATCAGAGCTGCAGGGGCAACTCTCCCAAATTGCAGCACACACGCATAACATTCAGAGCACCGCAACATTGACAACAATGTGGTACAAACTGCAACACTTTCACAACAGAACAAAGGTCACAACTGGTGCCACTTGTGTGTAGAAACTGGCCAATCATATTCGGCATAGCAGGGAAATGTTAGATGAAAATATACAAACACACATCGTAATGTTGTCAAAATGTCCACTGTCCCGCATCAAATAGGCAGCTTCTCCCAAACATTCACAATGTACATTGTCATGCAGTCTGTATGTAAACGTGTACAATGCGTCAGCATACATGTGAACACAATGTTAATTGCAGAGGGAAAATCAATACCTCCTGCAGAGCAGACCGATCATCTCTTCACTGATGATGAAGAGGACCTCCACACCTTCGACAACAACGTCTGCCAAGAGCTCATGGACAGCTTTGGAGCGCCACCTCCAAGAGCATGGCAGCCCAGTTGCTTCGAGGAGACCTCACTCCCTGCACAGACCACACAGCAAGAAGCACCGACCACAACGGCTGCCTCCCAGGACCCCCATAAACAACACATGGCCTTCCAATGCCGTTTGTTGGGGTGACAGGAGAAGATGGCTGAACAGGTGCAGGGGGGGTTTGACCTCATGGCAGCCAAACTAGAAACCAAAAGTGGGTGTCTAAGTAACACCAGGGACCACTCACAGTCCCTAACAGAAACACCCACAGTCCGTTCCATGCTCTCTAATGTTCCATGGCTGACATCGCTGGAGTCCTGACTCTGAGACAAGAAGAACTGTCTAGTCAGAGTGGCTCCATCAATGTCATCCAGCAGTTGGGACACATGCAGAGGATCGTGGAGAACATGGAGCGGACACAGGCAGATAAAATGGCTGCCACGACTGCACTCCAGCGAGAGGTAGCTGGGTTCTCCCATGCCCTGCAGACCCTCATCATGGTATTGCTGCCACAAGGTCTGGCACGGATGAATGCTGCTGCTACTATTCCATCGACATCTCCACCGCCTGAAGTGCCAGTGACACACAGTGATGCATACAATACACCTCTGGCCACTGATGTGTCACTGCCACACAGTGATGCAGACCAAACAACACCACCCACATGTGAGGCACATGATACATCAGAGGACAAAGATGCGGATGATTCTGACTTAGTGGTAAGAAGGGAGCAGTAGCATTCATCTCAGCCGTATGGCCTGTTTCTGCTTGGTTCTGCCCCCTGCATCATCACCTTCCACTGTCCCCTAATATACGCTGCGACACTCACCTTGGACCTCGACATGGACTGCCATATTTTGTTTGGTTATCAATGACATAGCAATCAGACTGAGGACTGAACTCTTCCTCTTCCGATGAAATTGTCATTCCCAAAAGTACTCTGGCTGGCCCTACACGGGGCAACAATGTAAGGTAGGGTTCGCATGGCCAACTACTCCAGCTTCAACATAACACTGAATGTGAGTAAAAAATTCAAATTCACACAGATGCGTCATTTCTATGATCATTCAAGTATGAAAATATGGATTTATGTAGGGTCGGTGATTCCCCCTTACGTCCATGTTGCTCATGTTGTGGGACTTGAGTCACATAGCGCATCATTGTCGATTACGGTCCACTTGGCACCGACACTACAACAGAGACACATGCATCAGTTACTTACTTGTCCAGCCCAGAACTGAACCACACCCAGAGGTCCGGGCTCATTGTTCATAACCCTATGCTGGACTGGCATACGCCAGCCCAGCCCACTCTGCTTACGCTTACAGGGGGGACAACAAAGCTAAATGTCCCAGGTCTTCCCTGTAGTGATCTGAGGACCACTGGTCTAGTTGTAAGCATGCCAGAGCCACTCCCTGAGGGCTAGTTTACACCCAAACCGCACCCATCCAGCACAGGTGTAACAGGACATGTGACCCTGCAAATAAAAGGGGCTTACCACACCACATTCCCCACTGCCAGAGGTGACATGATGGTGTCCGCACCACAAGACTCAATCATAAAGGGTCCATGACCTGTGACACACTGGTTTAGTGGCACCCGATGCACTGTGGCCGGCACAGGCCTCCGACCACGGGACGTTGACTAGCGGTGCATTGAGGTAGGGGCACCTGAAGAGCTGAGTGGGTGTGCAGCTGGCTTAGTCCTCGAGACGCTGTCTTGCCAATCAAGAATCTAATTGAATTGAGAGCCCTGCTGGACAGCAGTGTATGCCGAAGGCAGCAGTCAGCACACACATGATTCCACGGTGCTATGCCGCGCGGTAGGGTGCACTGGGGGGCTGTGGCATGGAATACAGTGATTGGCTGAGGAGGTTGCACCAGCACGTGGTGAGCGCACATGAAGACACGCCAGTGGTGGTAGGTGAGCATTGAGGCCTGGGTGCGAATGGGGTGGCCACTCATTGTTGGGCGGCGGACGGGTCTGGGGTGCAGCAGGCACACAGGATAGAGCAGGCACCACCTGTCATGGCAGTGGCCTCGAGGTTGGGTGGGGGTGCCGCCCTGGCAGACACGAACCTGCAAGCGATGACGAGATGTGTGCAGGTTGGCTGGGGACGTAGCCACCTCGTCTCCAGTGTAAATCTGGCAGTTGAAGCTGGCCGCCACGTGTGTGTAGGTCTATGGACAGGATATGGCAGACACAGAGACACACACAGCAGTTTCTTTGGTGGCCATTCCGGAACTGAACCACGCTCAGAGCCCCGGGCTATGTATTCACGACTATTGCCTGCCAAGGCCACTCCGCACACTCTTACAGGGGGATGACACAGCTACATGTCCAAGGGGTTCCACACTGCCTGTGGTGACCTGTTTGTATCCACTGTCCACAACACTACAAACACCAGCAGTTTATGTTAACATGGACATGTCCGTGCTCTGCATACTGAAGTCTGTCCAGCACATCACCGCCACATTGTGTACATTCTCATTGATGGGTCACTTATCTCCTTCGCAGATATTGGTTCTGACCTCTCCCCACATTCTGCAATTGTGTGGCAGTGGTGCCATGCCGTGGATGGTTTGTCTCCATGGCTGGCCACAGTTAGCACACAGTTACCTGTGTTATCGTGTCTGGTAGTTGGACATGTTAATTAGCATGTTGTATGTGATTTTGTGACGTGTGCATTCCAACAGTTGTGAAGTGTATGATTTTGGAGTTGGGGTGTGTGGTGTGTTCAGGCCTGGTTGGTGATGGACTTGCGAAAGAAATAGGAATCATGCACTCTGGGAAGTTTGCAACAACATTGGTGAACAGGCCCCGGTGGTCCAGTTTGGCCTGCACATTGATGGAATGCATGTGGTTTGTGTTGCAGTAATTGTGTGCAGTGTCGGCAGGGGGCACAAGTAGTACATGTGTGCAGTCAATTGCCCCCAACTCGTGTGGGAAACAAGCTATGGCGTAGTTCCCTTGCTTGGTCTCCAGTTGTTCTTACCCAGTGTAGAAGAAGTAAAGGTGCAGGGGTATCAAGCTTATACAAACCATGATGCTTACAGGTATGATGAATCCTGCATAATAAGACTGTGTAGTGGTTTGCGTGGTTGTAACCTTCCTTTTCTTTCCTTCGAAGGTAATGACCACACAAACTTCTGTAACAGACTTTTATTCAGGATTAATTATACCTGTAAGCATTCCGGTTTGTCCTAGTGCAATATACTGTACCAGATTACGTTTGTGACTATACAGACGCTTGACCATAGTCACCATTTATCCAACAGGTTTCTGAATATTGACTTTCAGAATATGTAATTGTATTGTGGAGTTCCTGCAGCATATGCAGTTAATTAAATCCACACATTGCCCTGATGAAGGTCACCGTTGGGAGTGGAACGCGTTGGCTGAGCTTTTCGTATCCTTGAGTTATATATTTGTGATAAAGAACTGTTTTTACACTACTGTTGACTACTGGACTTCATGACCTGGTGCACCCCCATTTCAGTGAATACAATCATGGATCTGGAGCACAGAGGTGTGAAGCAATGGCTGGTGTTGGGCTGTGTTGCACAGGAATACTAGTTGTGGCTCTCTTGGGTCTCCGAGCTGCATGATCAGTAGATCCGTGACATGTGTCGGTCTTCAGATGTGGCGCTGGGATGTGCTCCCTCTTCATACTGCAGGTTGTCGTCCTGCTTAACACCAGTAAAAGCCAGGTGTTAAATCTCTGCTACTAACGCGCATTATCGCCTGTTTTTGGATCACATTGCAGATCTGGCTGGTTGTTGAGAATATCACAAAGTGGTGTTTTTATGTGTTTTTGCGCGGGAACGCCTATTCTGCATATCATTAACGTCGGTTGTCGCTCTCATCCATGACAATGTTTTTTGTGGCAGCTATCGCTGGAAAACTGGCAATATCAGCAGTTTGCACCAGCTTGAGAACAGGGCGCTAGAGTGCCGATGAATCGGGATAAGTCCTTGAGAATATGCCCCTTAGTGCAGTGAGTGGCAAGGGATGGCAACAAATTGTTGGATGCGTGCAATTGGAATGACGTAAATATTAGAATGCAGCAGGGATATCACACGTGTATACCAGGCGCGGCCTGTGCAAGTAAGAGTGGTGGGGCAGGGTGGGGGCATTTTGACGTACGACAACAAGGGAAACATAAAAAAAAAAGAAAAGCATGGTTTTCTGTTCTGTTTTTTCAGTTTCCCTTGTCGTTGTATGTCAAATTCCCTCGCCACAACCCTTTTACCTGTACGGGCCATACCTTGCGCATACACGGGAAAGCTGAAGATGAGAGCATTAAAGAGGTACAAAATGGTACGCAATTGTAATGGTAAACAGATTACAGTACAGCAAGGAGAGCACACGTTTATGTGCCAGGCATGCAGAAGAGGAAGGTGTTACCTGTGGTACAGAGATAGCAATAGACATAGGAAGCACAATTGAAAAGAGCACATTGAATTCTGTTGTCAAACAAGATGGAATGAAAACGTGATTTGTTCTAACAAGTGGTTGCTAAAGAAGAATTCATCTCACAGAATAAACGTAGGTATTTTATAAATACAGTGGATCAGTGGCATGTGTTACAGAGCAATGCCCTATTAGCCAGCCTCAAGGTGCAACACGGAGAAAAGCAGAATGAATACGAAAAAGAATCTATTACTCCAGTGAGACAAAGGCATTTTTAAGTGGATGAAGCCCAAATAAATAGCCTATAGATGCGAAAATTAAAACATTATGCTACCATTCCAGTCATATAGTATTCAAATTAATCTCCTCACGCAGGCAAGGTGTATGTACATATAAACCATTGAATGTCCATGGGTAGATTTACTAGACCAAGGGGAACATGAACAACTGTTTTTAGCAGTCACAAACAAAGATTCTGGCGGTTTGCTTCAGCTAAAACACCCATTGCCATGTACCAACCCTATTGTGCCAGTCAGATGCCAATATCCGAATCGCAAAATAGTGTTTGCAAGTCGCTATTAGAAGGAACATGCCAGGAGCATCCCTTCCTACTAGCGAGTCGCAGAGAGATGTACGATTGTTTTTGACATAAATGTAATCGCAAAATAATTGCAGTTTGATGACAACTTCAAGTAGATGGTAAGCCCTTCCCCTTTGTAAATGGCAGTGAAAACGTTTTTTTAAGAGCAGC
Organism: Lissotriton vulgaris; assembly: GCF_964263255.1. NCBI lineage: Eukaryota > Metazoa > Chordata > Amphibia > Caudata > Salamandridae > Lissotriton > Lissotriton vulgaris. The sequence goes on from NC_141690.1 coordinate 48,066,261, forward strand.
AGTGATCCCAGGGATCACTGCCTTCTCTTAAAAAATTATAAGGAAACTTTGGACTTTCTTTTTTTAGTGCATCCCATTTTCCTTCACGAAAATTGGGCTGCATTAAAAAAAGAAATTGCTTTATTACAAAAACAATAAAAAATAAGTCATGTCAAAAGTCAAAAAGTACTTTGTTCGGCAATTAAGAGCCATAAAATCAGAACATTTTAAAGGAAACATATTTTAACAGGGTACATAATGAAAATAAAACTTAAGTCACATAAATAAGTAGATTAAAAATAGCTCAACAGTACGATAAAATACAACCAGCGTTATGATTCTAAGGATCATATGTTAGATCACAATGGAATACATCATGTAAAGTGCAACAGTGCTAGGCACAAAACCAAATGCTATAGGTATTATATCATAAAGTACACATAATGTTGTGTGGAAAGTCCCTTAGCACAGCCTGAAGAGGCAGGCTGGCTACTGCAATGACAACTTTTTCTATGTCTAATGGACCCTGTTAGGAAGCTTGCCACCCCAAAGCAGACCATGGGAGAAGATAACATTTGCAGATATAATAATGCAGGCCTGATTTAGGCAAATTGACAATCTCTGAGCAGCAGAAGTATGTACTTTCTACGCAAGGGGTCATAATAGTTACAGAAAAACATGAAATGGAGGTTGTCTTGGCCTGAGAAATTGTCGCATGGGCAGGATTTTAGTGTACCATGTTTCATATATCCTTGAGGAATTGCCCATAGGCAGGAGACCAAATTCAAATGGAATCTAGTCAGCACAAAGCAATGCTATGCTTTGCTAACAAAGAATAGGTACGGTTGTATCTGTTGGCTCAGGCTCATAGTGGCAAACCTTCTCACAGAGGGCTTGGCAAACTGCTTCTCTTCCCTGAGCCCCTGCTGTTTGTCCAGGAACTGCTGTTTAATATTATTGATGGTGACTTGACCCAAAGGCCCAGGGCTCAGGTACAGGTCAGGACAGCCAAGCCATCTTTTCTGTTCCATTATATATTTTAGCCCGGGAATGTGCGAAGCACCCACCAAAATACAATCACAGACAAGGTGGATGCTGACCCCAGCAGGCCACGATCCCAGTTATTACAAGCCATTCCCAATGGGTTACACATTGCAAGCTATCTTGTGAATAATGCTGTGACTAGCAAATTAAAAGTCGCTAAAAATTGCAATTTGTGAGTGATGCAGCGCTACTCCGGAAATACTTTCTAATACCATAACACCTTTTCCCCGAAGTAAATAATCATACACATACTCGATGGTGGAGCCCAAGACACCGCGAGATACTTACAAAATAATACCACCCTACTTCATGGATCGGTGAATTTCAAAGGAGAGCTGCTGTATCATAGTGGAGTGTCTAAACTAAAACTAGATATTTATAATATTTACACGTGCAGTTTAAATTAGCTTACCATGGTTTTCATTTAATAAAACATATTAATTAGACACACCACCACTAAGGTTGAAGGATCTGCTAGTAAAAAATTAGGCGTAGGAAAACTCAAGACCAGCTTAATTCTCCATTTATCTAATTTTTATTAAGAGCAGATTCAGCATGTCTGAACAGTTATTCATTTTATTTATTTTCTTTATCCAAAATGACAATTAAAAGAATAAGAGTTTTTTTCAGACAATCAGTTTCATTTATTTCAGAAATTCAGGAATAGACATTTTATTTCTATTTAAGTATCAGTTAAAGACAGATAGTTCCCAAACTCATTTTCTCCTATTTCCCTAACTTCCCTGACTAATAGCCTCTCCGAAAGTTCCGATCTCATTCAGAAGAAATAGAAAAGTATTCAAAGTCTTACATCCCAGGAAAATCAGCACTCCAACATCATCTTTTGAGGAAATCGAGTTTTTTCTTCAATAAAATCAGCACTTTTTATACCCTTTTCACTAGATCTATCTATCTAAAAGTGTAACTTTCAGCTTAAATTCGAGTTCTGATTGGACAATTTTGGAGAGGGTGAGCATCACCTCATCATCATAATATTATTTTCCTTCCGTCTGTAAGTTTCTAATGGGTCAATTGTTTTGGTTCGCCAGGGATGTGTTCTAGCTCCCACCTTTTTCTCTTTGTACATCAATGGAGTAGTTGAGCACCTGCTGAAAGACCCTTCAGATGAACCATCCCTGGCGGGGGAGCGTATCCCCACCCTTCTCTTTGCTGACGACACGCTCCTCCTGTCCAAATCCCCAATGGGTCTTCAAAAACTTCTTAACAACTTCCAGACTTTTTGTGTGGAACGGGGCCTGGTAATCAATACCGATAAAACAAAATATCTTGTGATGAATCCCCCCAAAAAACCTGTATGCCCCCCTAAGTTGAATGGTGTACCTTTGGGGAGGGTAGACGTATTTGATTACCTAGGCATCCGTTTGTCGCACAATATGCAGTGGGCTCCCCACTTAGATAAAATGTTGTTAGCCCACAAGAGGGTAACTGGGGCCCTTCTGAAGGAACAACGTTCTTGTGCCATAAGACCTATAGCCCCTGTCATTGACATCTAAATAGCAAAGGGAGTCAGCTCTGCTCTGTATGGGGCAGAGCTATGGGGCTCATGCAAAATTAACGAACTGTCAAGATCTAAAAGGAAGTTCTGCAGGGCAATTATGTCACTCCCCCAAGGCACTCCCATTACTCCACTACTGCTTGATCTAGGTTGGCGACCTATTGAAGACCTAGCAAAGTTCCGACCCCTACTTCTATGGGCCCGGTTGTGGCGAGTTCCGGAGCTCGCAAACTATGCGAAAGGGGTCCCTGAAACAATGTCTTCACCAGGATGGTATAAAATCAAATGGCTAAGAGACATGAAATCCCTTTTGTGTGACTTGGGCTTAAGCGAAGCCTGGATAAACAAGGCATCCCCACCAAAGGCAGTACTCAAGAGTTTGTATTGGAGTTGGATTCTGAGCAAAAGGAGTACCGATCGTACACTGGGCAGATTGACAGAGGACTTCTTGAGATACAAGGACCTACCAATTCGGGAACTCTATCTAGATATTATTGAGAAACCATTTGATAGGTCCCTTTACTTCAAATTTAGAAATGGAACCGTTCCTCTGCACACCTTTACATCTCGGTGGAAACCGCCAGCTCAGACCACAGAGTTCTGCCCTTCGTGCCCACTCAAACAGGAGTCAGTGGCGCATTTTATGTTTGAGTGCCCAACCAAGAAGAAAATGGCTCAAGCAACTATGCCGCTTGCTTGGGACTAGGCATCATGTTGAGGCACTGCGCATTTTAATGTCAGACCCACGTCCACTGTATGTTTGCACCCTTTCAACATTTTTATCGTGGGCCTGGCGCATTAGAAGAAAAAGGCTTAAAGAAAATGTTTAATTCTTTTTTAATCTAACCCCTATGATATGTTTCTTTTATCGAAAAAGTAAGGTTTTTTAAAGTTTAATATAATCAATTTGCTGTACTTCTCTCTTCAACCAAATGAACTTGTGTATTTTTTTTACTATGAAGCTTTTATGATAATTTTTATCAAAATAAAGCCTTTTTGACTTTTGACTTTTGATAATCAAACATATACTCGATGGTGGAGCCCAAGACACCGCAAGATACTTACAAAATAATACCACCCTACTTCATGGATCGGTGAATTTCAAAGGAGAGCTGCTGTATCATAGTGGAGTGTCTAAACTAAAACTAGATATTTATAATATTTACACGTGCAGTTTAAATTAGCTTACCATGGTTTTCATTTAATAAAACATATTAATTAGACACACCACCACTAAGGTTGAAGGATCTGCTAGTAAAAAATTAGGCGTAGGAAAACTCAAGACCAGCTTAATTCTCCATTTATCTAATTTTTATTAAGAGCAGATTCAGCATGTCTGAACAGTCAATTATTTTATTTATTTTCTTTATCCAAAATGACAATTAAAAGAATAAGAGTTTTTTTCAGACAATCAATTTAATTTATTTCAGAAATTCAGGAATAGACATTTTATTTCTATTTAGAAATGCAAGTATCAGTTAAAGACAGATAGTTCCCAAACTCTTTTTTCCTATTTCCCTAACTTCCCTGACTAATAGCCTCTCCTAAAGTTCAGATCTCATTCAGAAGAAATAGAAAAGTATTCAAAGTCTTACATCCCAGGAAAATCAGCACTCCAACAGCATCTATTGAGGAAATCGAGTTTTTTCTTCAATAAAATCAGCACTTTTTATACCCTTTTCATTAGATCTATCTATCTAAAAGTGAAACTTTCAGCCTAAATTCGAGTTCTGATTGGACAATTTTGGGGTGGGTGAGCATCACCTCATCATCATAATATTATTTTCCTTCCGTCTGTAAGTTTCTAATGGGTCCATTGTTTTGGCTCAAGTCCGGCCTAGTCCTGTTCGCAACTTTGCTAGATATTCTCACGTTCGGAACCATTGTGCTCATCATTTTGGCAGTCATCTATACTTCCAGGCCACTTTGTCCTTGAACCGTAGTCACTCCAGGCACAAGCAGCTCGCATTCGGACTCGGATTATGCTTGCGCATGCTTACTTCTTTTAGGGCCATAATAATCGAATGAGTCCATTTTCTTTTAGGCCTCACGAGTCAAAAATGGGAACTATCATACAAACAAACACAAATAACCATTAATTTAAGAATTTTAGCCCTTCTGTTTACCTCCCCCTTTCTAAGGTTTTCCCTATTAGTAGTTAACCTAGCGAAATAGCCACATTTAAGCATGATATACTCACTTATTGTCGCGTTTTGCCACAAAATACGTAAACAAAAAGCACATTTATGCTGCATTCCGTTATCTTAAAGCTGCTTATTAGTTTAGGAAATGACAGAACATTAGTTAATTATGATTGCAACATAAGCATAATTAGTTTTCCATGTGTGTCTGTGTAGGTGCAACTTTTATTCCAAGTTGGTTAATTTAATGCGTCACTCAGTTAGCTCAAATTATGATTATGGAAGTATGATTTTCAAGGGTTCACAAAATGTTGTTTCTCCACCTTGCTCCATCAACTCCCCCCATTCATGATTTATCACCAAATATTTCCCAAAATGTTCCCACAATTTATCAGAACATGATTCCAATTCTTCAGATTAGTATAGATTTATACTTTAGTATCTTTTTCTCTAGTTTCTTTAAAGACTTTTTCTCAGAATTCCTCCATTTCCATATCACCTTTTTCCCTTTCTCTTTCTCGTTTCTCTTGGATTACCTTCTTCAATGATTTTCTAATATTTCTTCTCTTTCTGTATATGCAACATAATCTTATCATAAAAACTACGAATACTATTTCTTTTATTGGAATCAGTAACTTGTCTACAATTGAACTACCTATTTCTTGAAACCAATGTTTAACTGCTGTAAAGCTTCTTCCAAGTCGCTCAAGAAAACCATCAAACTCCAGTGGTTCAATTTCTCTATGCAATTCTGTAAATTTGTAATGTATTTTTCAATGTTTTGACTTTTGTCTGGTAAGTAGGTGCAGCAATGCTATACCTTCAAAATTCTCTAAAGAAAAAAAGAAACAAGGATTTATCAAGTACAACATGACGAAGCCCCAAAAAGAAGCATTGATACAACTAAAACAAGACATAACAATAATAATAAAACAGGCGGACAAAGGCGGTGCAATCGTGGTTTGGGGAGTACAACAATATACCACTGAGATAAGTAGACAACTTTCTGATGAACAGTGCTACAGTAAGATTAGTTATGATCCCTCTTTAGAATTGCAAGGCAAACTTTTTGATATCTTACAGAAGGGCTTTGATGAAGAGTTTTTGGGAAATAAAGAAGTGGATTATCTGAAAAATAAACATCCAAGGGTGCCAGTGTTTTATGCCCTACCCAAAGTCCATTAAAACAAACATTTACCACCTGGAAGACCTATAGTTTCAGGGTGCCAATCCCTTTTTGAACCTATATCCAAGTTTGTGGACTACTTCTTGAAACCCTTTATGAGCCAAGATACAACAGATGTTCTAAATAAATTGTCAGAAATGAGGTTTTATGAAAGAACAGACTTTCTGGTGAGCATGGATGTTGTCTCCCTATACACTCAGATCCCTCAGGATGAGGGCCTAGCGGTATTACGGTTATTTTTGGACACCAGAACAAGTCCTATGAAGATTCCCACTGAATTCATTTGGCAATTAGCTGAAATGTCATTGAAAAAAAACTATTTCAAGTTTCAAGACCAATTTTATTACCAAGTAAAGGGGGCAGCCATGGGCTGTCCCTTTGCCCCAGAATTGGCAGTCTTGTACATGTCAGAGTATGAAGAGAAATGTGTCTATCAAAACAAACCGTACCAACAATATATAAGAGGTTGGGTCAGATATATAGACGATATATTCATGATATGGTCAGGAACTGAAGAAGATCTAAACAATGCTCATGATTGGTTAAACCATCGTACTGAGGACATTAAATTCAGTCTGAAATGTTCACAACACAAAATGCGTTTTCTGGATGTTGAGGTTTACCCTTCAGAAGGCAAACTTGAGACTACATTCGTCAAAAAGAAATCAGATAAAAACAAATCCCTCCATTATACCAGCAATCATCCTCGCAGTTTAAAAGATAACTTGCCGGTAGGACAATTTTTACGTATTCGATGTAACTGTTCCTTCAAAGATGAGTTCTTCTTTCACGCCAACAAATTAAAAGAGAACTTGTTAGTCAGAGGGTATCCCAAAAAGCTGCTTAAAAGGGCCATCAAAAGAGCATGGTGGACAGTGAGAGACACATTATTACAACCGAAAGAAAAAGTACAACTAGAACGTATAGTTTGTGTGTCGACTTACTGCTTAACATCCAACTGGCTAAAGGATCAGATCAGAAAGAATTGGCATTTAGCAAAAAACTTGGACTCAAAACTCAAAGAGATACAACTGTTTTCTTTTAAAAAAGACAGAAGCATAGTAAACCAAATTATGAGAGCAGACATGCCCAAAGAAAAAACATCCACATTTAGAGATCTTCTACATCTGCCACCAATTCAAGGACATCATAAATATGGCACGTGTATTTGTTGCTCTACAACAATTGAAAGCTCTGTCTTTTCATAAAAGGAATTTTTGGGAAACATGAAAGCTTCACCAACTGCAAATCTAAATATGTAGTTTATGGGATAATTTGTCCCTGCGATAAAATCTACATTGGGAAAACCAACCAAGAGGTACAGAATCGCATCTCGCAACACAAATCACGCATAAGAAATAAGGTGGTATCAGCCCCCCTAGTCAACCACTGGCATACACATCAACATACAGAACAAGATTTGGTTTGGACAGTGACCTCCAAAGTAGAGAAGGACACAAGAGGAGGAGACCTGGAGGCAAAACTCTCTAAAAGAGAGGCAATGTTAATAATCGAACTCAATACAGCTACTGATGGACTCAATGAATTGTCTGAAATTTATAATCTCTAACTTCACATTCCGGCTTCTTGGACAAAATATCTCACCAAGGTCGAGTTTACACACCAAAACCAGTAATGTTCCCACTGGTTTAAGAATGGGATTCATCCAGGCACCAATGACTATATAATGCCAAAAAAGATCGAATTTTACTCTTTACTAAAAATCACCTCCAAAACTTAGAGACAAATATAGAAACGCGAAATACTGTACATATGATGCCCCAGTATTCAAGTTCATTTTTGACATCCTTTTTACTTCATAAAAGGCAAGTCCCAACATCGATGGTCCCTTAAATGACCGGAACCCTAAAGAACTTCAAATCCCAGAATTCCTGCTTCAAGTTCACATACAAATAACGCGAGATCAGGACCACTAACAACGCGGAAATAGCATTGCACACCAGCAGATATTGCCCTACCCGGACCCCTTGATTGATTAAGGTATGTTTTTAGATCTTTCTAAGACTCGGTTAGGCCACGATAAGTAAAGCACAGTCTAGTCGCAGGATCTACTGGGTAATATAAGTGAGACATTCCACTTAACGCAACCCGCATAAGATTTCACCGATCATCGGTCGGCTCCACATTACTGCATAAAGCAAGCTTTGCTTCAAACACCTTCCGGTTATGTAGGGACCCAGTTAGGATTAACCGCGTCCTAACTTATTCATTTTTGACCGCCTTCGATTGAAAAAGCCTCTGTATTGTGTACACGGCAGACACAGGAAAGTCATTCCTTTAATATTACACGCCACTCTTGTTTTTTAGACGCCGGAGTTCAGAGAAACAACATATAGAGCCATACTATTGCTTCGTGACAATGAAGATTCGGGTAAGCCTGTGACCCATATGTGAGTGTTCAATCGAAAGTATTGTCACCTTCAGCAATTTTGGTTGACAAGCCTGTTTTGTGACTTTACAGATATACTATCAGACTGGATAAACTGACGCAAGCACCACAACCGCCTAATTTCCATAGTGTTCGTGCCTTAGAATCTAAAGTAAGGCCCATGAATGCACTACTTTTTAAATGGAGAGTTAACACTTATGTGCATGTTTTGTGAAATTGATTTATTTTTATTTATTATTTTTATTTTCCTTTTTTCAATTATTTGTGAAGGTGCACTGAGAAGTATCCTATGTAAAGAATTAGCAAGCGCACAGTCGAGTGTGCTATTAGGTAAGAGACTCTTCGTAGCTCAGCCACAGTGTCATGTATCTTTGCTGCGTGCCAATATACAACAAATCTAGTAAGGCAATCATTTTTTGTTTTTTCAGAACCATCCTGGTCCTGAGGAGAGTTCCACCAATTAGGAACTCGAAACGCGTCAACCATATTTCTCCTTTTTTTGGCCAGTCTAAACATAAACATGTATAAAAAGTTGTTGATATATCGCTAATTTAGAAAGATGGCCTTCACTGTTTAAAGACAGTTTCAACTTTAGTTGAATGATTGTTGTGCAAATAGAGAATTTTGGTATATATCATCCCAGAGGGAGGGTTGTTTTCTCTCCTTTTTCTTTTCCTTTGTATTTGGTATATTTGAAGAGTCAATGAGAAATTGGATGTAATGTTGAATGGGTATGATTGGTTTGTATTAGATGTTTTTACCGATTACACACACAGATAGAATGGTACTTGTATGAAAGGTTGTGATCTTGATTTATTTTCTGCTCTATGAGCATCTGTTTAGGGTGGGGTTCCTAGGTTAGGGATTGTCTTCTATGAAATTTTGATAAAGTTTGTGAACAAAAAGAAAAAGAAATCAAGTAAAATAAAATTGTTTTGTTCTAACCATATTGGTTTACAAGGCACAGTTTCATTCTGTTTCTGGTTGTTTAAATCTCCAAATAAGCAGCCGTACTGGCATCTTGTTGTTGTTAAATATTATATCAAGAGCAAGACGATTTTTGCATTACCATAGTCCTCATAGCAATCATTTCAGTGTTTACCATTAAACATCCACCTGCTGTGTCTGTTGACAAACAATCTATTATCGTTGACAATCTCTGAATTCGATTTGCATTGAAAGATATTCCCACTGCTGGTATCAGTGCTCCAAAAACATCACCTATTATTTCCATATCACTCTCCCTTTTTCTACGACTTAAAGGTTTAGCTATCTCATGAATATTATTAGTACCTCTATCTACATGAAAGATTTTAGGAAAGACCAAACCCACATAACAAGTCCGATACCAGTAGTCAGGTAACCTATAATAAGCTTTGTTTCCACATATAAAATAAATGCCAGGAAAAACTGCATCTTTTCCCCCTTGAAATCCCCAACCCCCTAGAATTCTATAAGTCTCTTTACATTGACTTGCTCCCACAAAATAATTGTCATACATAGTATTGTCTCTCCTAATATAGAATTCCCTAACAACGGAGTGTCTATGTTTATAGCGACATTCACATTGCTTTCATCAAGATTTTCATCATCAAATGTCCAATATTTTGATTATTCATGCCTTACTTTTTCTTTATGTTTATAAGCCATCCTTCTTTCCTCAACCATATCTAAAAATGCTTTTTCTTCCACTCTCATTTTACATGTCAAATTATTCTTAAATGCATAATCGTGGGTTCATTCATCTATTTCTAGAAAGTACTCTGCCATAAATGTAGCAGGTTTCTTATTATTCAATGCTTTATCAATCTTCAATTTTGCAAACACTTCATCTGAATTTGAGTAATGATACTCTTACTTACCTGTTTGATAAAAAAGGCTTGCAATCACACTACACATGACTCCATATGTAAGCGGAAGGTGGTGATATTTCAACCCCTCAGAAACAGATGCAGGTAGCTTTATACACACACAACAATCGCTAGCATCCATTGTCCTAAAATGCTCAGATAACAGTCTTGAAAATGTATTCTTTGTGAAGTCACTGATTGAACTATCCTGATGTATTTCTGGCCTATATACATGCTGCATGTTTGACTTTGATTCCACATTTTGTTCACCTGAACTTTCATTATGCTTTAACTTCACTAGGTTATCTTGAAAAGGAATAACAATAGCTAATATTATCCTTATCAATATTAGTAATCCAGTACAAATTAGGCACGATCTGGACCACTTTCTAAAAATAGAGCATTTTGTTTTAGGCTCAATACTAACCATTTTTATTTTTTACACAGCAATATTTTCTAACAGGTTTTCTTCGACCTTGTGTCTTACAATCCTTTCCTTTTCTAACAAAATTTTCTTCGACCATGTGTCACCTACAAACTTTTCCTTTTCACTTACAGTGTCCACCCTTATTATCAGGATCTCAGTTATTTTTACCTTATTTTCTTTTAATCAATTACCAATTTTCTTTGCAATCCAATCTTTTACTCACTTTTCCCATTTGTCTTTCGGCAATTCAAGTTTTCTTGACTACTATTTACCTCTTCAATTGGAGGTAGAACTATATATGTCCATTCAGGTGATTTGTATTTATGATTTGGTCTCCTCACTCTTTTTGGCCTCTGGACAACTTCTATCTTCTTTCCCAATGCCTCTCTTTGACTGGTTATCTCATTAACCTGTTCTTCTTGTTTTCTTTCTTTGTTAACCAACTTGAATCTCAGTCCATCATTTCTTTAGGGACAATTGTCTCCTTTGCAAACTCTTTTTGTCTTAGGCTCCGTGGAGTTATGTTCCACTCTCCAAGCCCTTTTTCTTGAACTTTTTCTCAATGGTGTTTCATCTCTACTGTCGTCTCTCTCACTTTCGGTGTCTTCGACAGATTCATTTATGATGATCTTTACAATGTCTTTCTCTTTCCAGAGTCAGTTTTCTCTTTTGACAGTTCTTTCACTCTGTTAGAAACATTTCCATAGTTGGTACTTGGAATCTCATCCACTTCATGAGCTGTTTCCTTTTTTCCAGTGTTAGGCTTTTCGATCCTGCTTTCAGAGCTTTCAGTCTGTCCTTCAGAATTTTCTTTTTCACCAGTTTTATCTTCACTTTGCTCAGTGTCCTTACTGGTGTTAGTCTTTACCAATTCTCGATCTTCAGATTGATCTTCAGAATTCGGTACTTCAAGAGTTTCTCCTTCTCCTTCAGATGCAGAGCTAGTGTCTGATACTTCCAGATGTCGACGTTCCTGTCGATCTTCTGTATCTGGATTTCCTTCTGGTTCACCTTCAGAGTCAGAATCAATTGTACTTTTGCCTTCTTCGTTTATATTTTCAGGTTCAGGCACACGGATTGTGTGGCTTGCATGCACCCATCTTTTTAATCCGGCACATTTAACTGTAGTGGTGCTAACTAAAATAACCTGTCTTGGTCTCTGCCAAAGGGGTACCAAGCAGTTTCTTCTGCAGTGTACTTTTATGCACACCCAGTCTCCAGGAACTAGATCATGAGCTGGATTTTTCTCTTTCGTGTCCGATTCAGTTCCCACCTGATGGAACACAGAAGTCACCATGTCAGACAGGTTTTTGCAATAATCCAGTATGATGTCATCATTAATTGTGAATAATTTATCAACTGGTACAAATGCCTGTCTCATCGCCCTGCCCATTAAGATCTCATGTGGACTCAATCCAGTTTTTCAGTCAGGAATGCTTCTTAATGTTATCAAAACAAGTGGCAAGGCATCAGGCTTCTTCAGTCCTGTTGCTAGGCACATTTTTCCAAGCCTGCGCTTAATTGTTTCATTTACTTGCTTTACCACTCCTGAAGCCTCAGGTCGGTAACCACAATGCAATCTCTGACGAATGTCCAGTGCTTCACATACCATTTTCATGAGTTCATTCTGGAAATGTGGGCCACGATCAGTTTCAATGGTCACTGGGAAACCAAATCTTGGTATTATTTTGCAACAGTTAGCCCATCATTCCTTCTTGTGGGGAAAGCTTCTACCCATCTGGAGAACAAACAGATGATCACCAAAACATATCTGAGTCTGTTGCATGGCAGAAGCTCAATAAAGTCCAACTGCATTCTTGTAAATGGACCTCCTTCCGCTCCTATGGTTCCCAAACTCACAATTATTCATCTGTTTGAATTGAACTGTTGGCACACTGAGCATCTCTGGCACAAACTCTCAGCTATTATACTGATCTTGGGATTGTACCACGTCTGTCTAAATAAACAAAGCATGGCGTCTCTCCCAATATGAGCTTGACCATGGGGCATTCAAGCCATGTTTGAAATCATGCTATCGGGCATTACTGGTCTTTCATCTTTGTAAACCCAGATTTCATCTTCCTCTCTTTATCTGCATCCTGCCTTTAACCAAATATTGTTCTCTTCCTCATCAGCCTCTTCCTGTATTTGCCTCACTTCCTGCCAAGTGTTTGAATATGTTAGTTAGCATTAAAGGATTTGAAACATGCTCTTTCTCCCTGTCCCTGTTGATAGATTTTAGCACAGTATTTAGCAATTGAATCTACATGCCTGTTACCTCGGGTGATATAAAATATTTAATTTGTAGCAGCATTGTCCGCTTAACCTTACTTACATTTGCTCCACTTTTTGGCGCCGGGAAACCCTTTGTGGGTAGCTGCTGCACGCTACAAATGCAATAAATAAATAAATAAATAAAAATCCCCCTTTTTGTGAGCTGCACACTTAACAACAGCTATTTTATCAGGGAGTTGAATTGCATCCAGCAACATTCTCACAAACTCTGCATTTCAGATGGGGGATCCTGCAGAAGTCAAATAATCTCTTTGGGACCACAGTTGTTCATAATCATGGACACCCCCAAACCCATATTGACTGTCGGTCATTATGGCTACCTTGATCTCCTTTCCCAGTTCACATGCTCGAATCAAAGCAATCAACTCTGCTATTTGAGCAAAACGTATTCCTTTCAGACAAAAAGCTTCCAGTACATCTGCCACAGTACAGACTGCATATGCTGCGCTCAAAGCACCCTCATCTGTCCTAAGACACGAACCATCAACAAACATCACATAGTCAGATTCAGGCAATGGCTCATCTCTGATGTCTGATCTTGGTTTAGTACAGTATTCAAGAACATCTAGGCATTTGTGAAGTAGTGTGGCTCACTGGTTAGAGGCGGCAGACCCGAGAGCAGAGGATGGCCAGGGTCAGCGGACTCGATAATTCTCTCGCCTCGGTGCCCACTCTGATCAGCGATCACACTCGGCAACTCTGGGCATTAGCTTGCCTCATCTTCACTAACGGCCCCACCAGACCGCCGGGGATGCCTGGTCTCACCCTGGAGATACCCATTAAGGGACCATCTCTCAGGGAAGCCAGGAAGGGTTTCGCAGCGGTCGAAGCGCCTTGGGACCCTCCGGTAAGTAGTGCGCTATATAAATGCCTATACACATACATTTGTGATCAACCTCATTTCTCACATCAGTTTCCATTGTATCAGGCAATAATATGGAAGGGTTTACATTTACGCATCTAGAGATTGTCACATTTTCTGCTCCCAGAATTGTCTTTTCATATCGGGTCATCCTGTTATTAGTCAGATACTGCTGTTTTGTTCTAGTGAGGAGAATCTCCACAGAAGGAGGTACATACACCCTCACAGGAAACCCCATCACTATTCCTTCACTTTGTTCGAGACTGACACTTGTAGCTGCTACTGCTTTCAGACAGCCTGGCAATGCTTTTGCAACAGGGTCCAAAACAGCTGAGAAATACGCAATGGGCTTTCTCAGTTTTCCATGTCTCTGAATTAGTACTGACAATGCACATCCTTCTCGTTCACTGCAGTACAATTCAAACTCTTTTTCATAGTCAGGCATCCCTAAAGCTGGTGCTTCACATAATCATGTTTTCAGTTGTTCAAATGCTTCCATTTCAGTTTTGGTCAGAATTATATGATCCTCGATATCTGTTCTGTTTAACTTCTGTAATGGCTTGGCAATCAGTGAGAATCCACTAATCCACTGTCTACAATAACCCGCCATTCCCAAGAACATCCTCACTTGTCTTTTGGTTTTTGGTGGCTGCTTCCCCTGTATCATTGGAATTCTTTCTGCAGTGACTTGTCTAATTCCTTTAGCAATCTTACGACCTAAGTATTGCCCCTCTTTCTCACAAAATTGAAATTTTGATGGAGACACTTTTTGTCCCTCTTCAGCCAAATGATTCCATAATGCAAGGGTATCAGTTACACATGCATCTTTTGTCTTTGATGCTACCAGGAGATCATCGATATATTGAACCAACACAGACTCTCCAGGCATGCTCAAACTCTCTAATGATTTCTTTAGCAACTGGTTAAAGATAGATGGACTTTCAGTATACCCTTGATGAATTCAGCACCATGCCAAAATTCGATCTCCGAATCTGAACGCAAAAATTGGCTGGCTTTCTGATTATATGGAACAGTAAAGAACGCATTACACAAATCAATCACAGTGTACCATTCTGCATCATGGGCAATTTGATATAAAATCACTGCTGGATTTGGTACAATCGGACAACATAGGACAACTATTTTATTTACCTTTCTAAGGTCTTGTACGATCCTAAATGTTCCGTTTGGCTTTTTCAATCCCATTATCGGTGAATTACAAGGACTACTCTCAATTTCTCACAGTATTCCCTGTTCAATCATTTTGTTTATCACTGGAGTTGTTCCTTCAAATATTTCTGATTAAGCATGGGCGGAAAATCCATTCCGCTCGCGGATTTTGCAAATTTTCGGTAAATTCGCAATCGGCGAACGCTCGCGAATTTACTGAAAATCCGCAAATTTGCACGCAGCGGATTTTTTTTTCTTGGTGATACAATTTTGCGGCGTTCACTTACCGTCATTCAGCGTTTGCCGAGTTGTTTTTTATTTTTGTTCCTCAGGGAGTGGGGGGGAGCTGATCCCATGTCTTCAAGACACCCGCCGTAAACAGATCCTCCATTCTCAATGCCGAGTTGTTTTTCTCGATATTTTGCGAGTGCTGCGCCTTTTCGGATCTTGCTGCGGGATCCCACGGGAGTTTGGCGACGCATCGCGAGAGTTCGCAATTGCGAACATGTAGGTGCGGCGGGCAGCAACAATCTCGCACTCGCGAAATTACAAAATTTGCAATTCTGCACAAGAAATCCACTAGCAAGCAGCATAGACTTTCTGAAAATGATGATTTTTATCAGAATAACTCCTCAGGTTGACATTTGCCTGCACTTTTTTGGATTTGAGGCCTTTTGACTTTCTTTGGATCACTTTTGGATTAGAAATCAACTTTCACAAGTAAGTTTGTTTGGGACATTACAGTTGCTGTTCTGCAGAAAAACGAGTTTTGCAAAACTGAAAGCACTCAGCAGGTGCAAAAGTTCACTCATCATTAGTAACCATTCCCTGCAGTACTTCCTGAGGGGCTCCTCCAGAGTTCAGTTGCCTATGTTTGATTGGGGCATTACAGTTGTTGTTCTGCAGAAAAACGAATTTTGCAAAACTGAAAGCACTCAGCAGGTGCAAAAGTTCAAACTCATCAATTGTAATAGTAACCATTTCCTGTAGTGCTTCCTGACTGTGGCCCCTCCAGAGTTCAGTTGCTAGTTGCAACAATTGTATGACCCTGCTCTGACCCTCACAGCAGGCTCATAGAATAGCTACAAGTAGGCCACAACGGTCCTGGAAAAAAAATTGCACTGCAACAGAAAGCAAATTAGAGATAAGGAAGCAGGTGCCAGACTGGAATTTTAAAAGAGTGACACATTAATAAATCAACCCCAAATTAATTCATGTCAATTGAAGCAGGGCGTGTGCGCTTGCTTTTCCCCCCATAATCTACAGTGATGATGAACCAGAGGGTGGCATTGATGTACCAGAGGGTGGCATGGGTGAAACAGAGGATGGCAGTGGTGAAACAGCGGGTGCTGGGAACCTGTGATGATGGACCAGACGTAGAAACAACATAGTCGCGACAGTTGCAAGCCGACAAGTAAGTTTCCAATTGCGAACTGGTACAAAAACCTTGCGAACTGGCAGAAACCCTTGCGAACACAAAAAAATAATAATCCGCAAATTCGCAAGAATTCGCGGATTTTGCGGATTGCGAGTTCGCAAATACACAAATTCGCAAACGCCAGATTCGCAAAATTCGCCCATGCTTATTTCTGATGTCATTTTGTACTGGGGAATGTTCAGGTAACTCACACCTTCTTTGATAGAGATTTTTACAGGATCTACATCTTTCATCAACCCAATATCTTCTCCTGTGAAATCCCACATCTTTTCTGTCACTAACTTTTTCAATTCATCCGGTATCTTTTCTCGATCAAACACAGGAAACAATTTATTTTGTTCTGCTTCAATCATAAGCATGGTCATGTTGTACTATCTTCATCTGGGGTTTGTAATTCTATGTCATCCGGTGATCAGTATATGGCACAGTTCATTTTACACAAAATGTCTCGTCCTAACAGATTTACGGGGCTACTATCACACACCACAAATCGGTTCATGTCTTTAAAATTTCCAATTTCTCCTTCAACTGGTTGTGTTAGAGAAGTTTTAATCTGTCTATTAGCTACACCAACAACTTGGATGTGGTCTCCTGAGAGAGGAAGATTTCGGACTTCCATTGATGTAACAGTAGAACGGGTAGCACCAGTGTCCACTAGGAAAGTTATTTCTACATCATTCACTTTTCCGTTTACAAATGGACCGGACTGATCTACCTCAAGAGTGGCTCCAAGCACACACTCTTCTCCCTCTCTCAGGCACCGTCAGAAACTTCCATCCGACTCACTTCCACCTTCTTCTTGCATCCAATACTGGGGACTCACATTCACTCTAGGTGATCTGTTTACCTGTTTGACTCCGCGGAATCCTGTCTCTGCACTGCATCTCTGTTGATTTATACTGTGTGGAAGTGGCGGTTGTGGCACCTGACTTTGCTGAGTAACTTTCTGCTGCGGCTGCTGTTGAATTACCTCATGCTGCACCTGTGGATTCAATTATGTATTTTCCGGATTAACTATTGGTGGACACTTGCATTCTTTCTTCCAGTGCCCCATCCTGCCGCAATTATGACAAGGGAACTTTTTCTTAAGTTCGTCTATATTCCCTACCAATTTTGTTTTTGGGAAATTTCCTTTTAATTTTCCTTGATTTGCTTCAGCATTTTTATTTTCCAATTTTGCTACTTGATGTTCTGCTACCTTTACTTGTGCCCACATGGCCTTTTCTTTTAATTTCTTTTGTTTAGCACCAATTTCTTCACTACAATATTTGGCTTTCCTCAAAACATCATCCACAGATCTTGACTGCCGTCCTACCATATTATGCCTGATCATGTCTCCGATTTCTGGCCTTAATCCATATACGAATTGATATATAAAATGATTCATATCCTTTTCACTCAACTCTTCATATCCACTGTAATGTTTAAATACCAATAATAATCTTTCACAAAATTATCCAATCTGTTTGTTTTGGTGGAATTTTATTTTTCAAAAACGCTATTACTTGTTCATATTTTCTCATTACTTCAGGTGACGGAGCACCTGTCACTTTGTCTCGGGGATACTTCTCTCTCGGACAATTTACAGATATTTTACATTCAGTCCACAAGTCTGCTGGGACAACTATGTCAAATAATCCATCCAGATCTACCCATAGTACTTTTGAAACTTTAACAAATCGGCCTACCTGTCGATACCATTCTACTGGTTTCTCTCTCAATCTGGGGAAATCATTTGTAAATGATAATATATCTTGTCTACTCCATGGAACATGCACATATCCTCCTCCGGGTATTTCTCTCATAGGGAATTCATTTGCAGCTGTCTCCTTTTCTCGTACTGGGAATGCTAATGTAGATTTATCACCAGTTTCCTCCTTCTTCTTTGCCCATTTCACTCTCCATTTATTCACATCTCCCCATCTCCGTTATAAAACAATTAATTCTTTTATATGGGTTAATCTTCCTGCAGTATTCATATTTTCAATGTCTTTTTCTGAAAAATCTACTCAGTAGGATTTCTGCAGCATTTTATTCTTTAAAAATTCTATTTCAAATTCATTTGCTAGCCCTTCCAATTGATCATGTACAGATTTCGCTTTCCATGTTATGCTTTTACAAATGAACATAAGTTCATCATCTTGGTACATTTTTTATCTTTCTGTTCCAATTGTTCAAATAATTAATTCTTCCATATCAACTTTTAATCTTGCTACAGACCATACTGTAGGTTCATGCTCTTTTAATTTCAACGTTTTAATCCAATGACTTAATTCCTTATCCGGTGGTCCTACAGGGGTTTGTGTTAAATCGATTTTCTTTACGCTCTTTTCAGGTGTAGCAGAAACAGATTCTGCTCCGGTTGCATACTTATATGGTAAACTCTGATTAAAAGTTAAGTCTGGCGGATTTACATTATTTGTTCGTCTGATTTCCGACAAATCTGGATAAATGTTTTCTTTTACTTTTTGCAAGCTCTATTGTAAAGGGATTGTCAAACTTGGTTCTTTTATTCTTTGATTTTCAAAGACTGGAATTACAGGTCCTATTGTTACTGGAACTGTCACTGCTTCTATGTTTTCCGAATGTTTCTGTGTCTTTTCTGTCAATGCATTTGTAGTTTGTATATATTCAGCAGTACTGGCTTGCTCTTCAACTCATTTTTCTGCTCTGTTTACACTCTCTCGTTCATTAATTTGCATGGGGGTACGGTAAATCTTGGTTCTGTCATTGAAGTACTCAGATTATATCTCACTTCTACTCTTTCTGGTACATCTATAAAGTTAGAAAATTGTTTTGGAGTCTCATTAATTCTTTCATCTACAGTTGGAGCATTAGTTGTAGTCCATAAAGAACCTGGTTGATATGGTGGCTGTCTCCTATTTAATATTTCTTCTAACGCAGCATCCTCTGATTCACTGTCTCCATACCTTTCACTTCCTATTTCAATATTTTTCTTCTTTTCTGTGCATTTCCGCCCTTCATATTCTTCCACTAATGTGACTGGATACATGCCATCACACATGTTAGCATTTCTCCATCTGCGCATTCTATTCTCATGTGTTTCTCCCCACAAATTATGAAATCTACCTCTTGGTCTGATATGCCCTCTCAATCTTTCACTTTCTAATTCATGCATCTCATCTTCCCATTCGACTAAAACTTCAAGCTGACTCGGTCTAGGTCTTGGTTCAGGATTCATCATCTTTTCTCTCAAATTTTGCAAAACTGTCACATCAAATGATCCTCCTTCTGGAAAAGCAAGTACACCATCATTTTTAGTATATCTTGCCCAATTCTCTAACCCAACGCACGTATGGTAATCATATTTCAACAACATATAAGAAGCAGGCATTTTCGGCAGAGGAAGCAATTTTTCCTCTCTCGTTATTATTTCCTTGTCCTTTACAAACACATTCTTTATTTTCTTAAACCATGAAGGTGTCTTCTTTTCTTCTCCAAAATAGTAATCTATTTTCTGTAAGTTCCCTGTCTCTCAAAAGATCGCTCACTTCCCGATTGCTGTTCCGTAACACCAACCTATCACAGCGCGGTTTACACTAGCGTACCAATTAGAACAAGATACGTCTCCTTTGTGCTTAACCAATAGTTTCGCAGATTTTCGTGATGAACCAATCAGTTCCTACTCTGTTTTGGTCACGAGGACCAATCCTAGTGCAGCACTTTTGACGTCACTAAACCCCGGCTTCTGCAGCGCCGACTAACCCCTCCTTTACAGGATTTATCGAGAAGCCGTATTTACAAGATATTCAACTAAATAATTTAGTAACTGACACAAAACAACTCCATTTGTCTGTTTCGCTAAATAAAGCAATAGATTTTTCTCAATTTATTTTCGGTAGACAGTGCTAACCTCTTCTCTACCACAGAATTTTTACACTCGCGGATAAAGCAGCGTTTGCCCTACTCACCAGCTCGGGTTAAGCTCTAATACTTTCTCAGCAGTAAGTTTTAAATCAGGATACACAATGATCCCTGTACTTGAAAGCCAAGATTTTATAGACTGTCCTCGCTATGCATTTATCCTTTCACACGTAGTGTCCCTAAACAGTGATATTCGACGATACCACCGCAGTATACGCAATACTACTTTCTTGAAACAGACTATGCGATGTGCAACTTCACTTGTCACACTCCCTCTGCCTGCAGACAGAGTAACCAGCTTCACGCAATACTCGGAAGCCTTTTCAGGACAACATAGAACATAATACGAACTCAACAGTTGATAGTCATAATTCTGTACATCAAAACCCTTATATGACAATTTATACATAATCCTAGCTAATTCTATAGCAACCATTGCTCTGCTACCAAACTAATAACTGATGCAGCGCTACTCCGGAAATAATTTCTAATACCATAACACCTTTTCCCCGAAGTACATAATCATACATATACACTACAGTGGGGCCCAAGACACCGTGAGTTACTCACAAAATAATACCATCCTACTTCATGGATCGATGATTTTCAAAGGAGAGTTGCTGTATCATAGTGGAGTGTCTCAACTAAAAATAGATATTTATAATATTTACACCTGCAGTTCAAATGAGCTTACCATGGATTTCATTTAATAAAACATATTAATTAGACACGCCACCACTAAGGTTGATGGATCTGTTAGTAAAAAAATTAGGCGTAGGAAAACTCAAGACCAGCTTAATTCTCCATTTATCTAATTTTTAGTAAGAGCAAATTCAGCATGTCTAAACAGTTATTCACTATACTTATTTTCTTTATCCAAAAAAACAATTAAAGGAATACGAGTTTATTTCAGACAATCAATTTCATTTTTTTCAGAAATTCAGGAATAGACATTTTATTTCTATTTAGAAATGCAAGTATTAGTTAAAGACAGATAGTTCCCAAACTCATTTTCTCCTATTTCCCTAACTTCCCTGACTAATAGACTCAACTAAAGTTCAGATCTCATTAAAAAGAAATAGAAAATTATTCAAAGTCTTACATCCCAGGAAAATCAGCACTCCAACAGCATCTCTTGAGGAAGACGTTTTTTCTTCAATAAAATCAGCACTTTTTATACCCTTTTCACGAGCTCTATCTATCTAAAAGTGTAACTTTTAGCCTAAATTTGATTTCTGATTGGACAATTTTGGGGTGGGTGAGCATCACCTCATCATCATAATATTCATTTTCCTTCCGTCTGCAAGGTTCTAATGAGTCCATTGTTTTGGCTCAATCCGGCCTAGTCCTGTTCTCCATTTGCAACTTTGCTGGATATTCTCACATTATGAACCATTGTGCTCATCGTTTTGGCAGCCATCTATACTTCCAGGCAACTTTGTCCTTGAACCGTAGTCACTCCAGGCACAAGCAGCTCGCATTTGGACCCGGATTATGCTCGCGCATGCGTACTTCTTTTATGGCCACAATAATCGAGTGACTCCATTTTTTTTAGGCCTTATTAGTCAAAAATGGGAACTATCATTGAAACAAACACAAATGAACATTAATTTAAGAATTTTAGCCCTTCTGTTTACCTCCCCCCTTTCTAAGGTTTTCCCTATTAGTAGTTACCTAGCAAAATAGCTACATTTAAGCATGATATACTCACTTATCTCACGTTTTGCCACAAAATACGTAAACAAAAAGCACATTTTCGCTGCATTCCATTATCTTAAAGCTGCTTATTAGTTTAGGACATGACAGGATCACAAATGTTGTTAATTATGATTGCAACATAAGCAAAATTAGTTTCCCTCGTGTGTCTGTGTAGGTGCAAATTTTATTCTAAGTTGGTTAATTTCATGCGTCACTCAGTTAGTTCAAATTATGATTACGGAAGTATGATTTCTCAAGGTTACACAACATTTTGTTTCTCCACCTTGTATTGGAACAGGCCTCAGCCAGACCCGCTAGTGCAAGGGGTTCGTCCTTCTTTGCACAAAGTCCTCAGACAAATAGGAAGAAGCTGGCACAGAAACTGGAATAGAAAAAGTAACATTTATTACACCTCATGAGGTGGTGCCACGGTTCAAACAGTACCCTTCGGTATTGCAAGAAGTAGCACCACGAGCTAAGAAAGCATGGCTTATTTATACCCGCACAGGGGCTCAAATGAAAGCGGTACAAACACAAGAACGCAGTTTATATACATATAAGGTAATATCGAGAGGCACAATCGATCAGTGGGAGGAGCTAACAGTTTTGGGGGTCAACAAACATTCCTATCTGGAACTAATCACTAACAGGTGTGGACTCTACTTGACATGAGTAAAAGTGAGGAATGCTAAATATAACTTATTGTCGGGCAGATTTCAAGCGCCGTGGACAGGAAGATAGGACAAAGCACATGGTCGACAAGAGGCAGCATGTAGCAGACAAAATGGCTGTTGTGAATACAAAATGGAGTCTGCTAAATGTCAAGTTAACTGCTGGAACTAAGATGTCTTCTGCTAATGCTTAATCTAATCGCTGTCAATTTACCACACTTGCTCAATCATGAGTCGCAAATGTCGTACATGTGGCCCCAAGTTCAGAACAGTATTGTCCAAGCCCAGACATCTCGGTCCCTTAATTTGGCCATGTGTGACTGCCATTCCTCCGTTGTGTTCAATCCTTGCTCTATAAAATAGCACAGTTAAAGCCAGTTGACTTGTGGATACTTGTGAGATCTACTCATCTTTGCCGGAATGGAGGAGCAGCCAATTACCTGCCATTTGATATTATACTCTGTATGATTCTTTTCCAGGAAATGGGGTACCATGGAGACAATTGCTACTGTGCATCTCATTCATCTGCTGTGTGATTATACTCATACCTTTACCAGTTGTGAAGCACCATAATGCATACATCACGTTTCTGCAGCTACCATTGGGGAAAAAAGTGAGCTTTCTTTTTACTGAACCATGTTCAAAGATCTTATTATCAAATATGAAAATACATGCAACACAGTTTCCGCCATGATAAAATCCCAACACAGGTGGAAGACCCCACGTGGTCTCCAAAGTTCTGGTGCTGTTCTGGCTGATGTTAGTGGTTGTGGAATGAACAAGGTGGTCTTTAATACTTTACCCTGATTGACAACTTTGTTAATCTGGAGCGAGATGTTTAATTTCCAAATGTATATCTCAATATTTCTCCGAATTAATGCAATTACTTTGGACAGAATAAGTCGGAAACAAAGAGAATCTGTCTATGCTGTGTACCTTGTTTTTTAAAGTTTGTGCCTGATCTCCAAGAAATTCTAAGTTATATGTTTAATATTTTGACAACTTACAGGGAAAAATTACGTGTTCTGCTCTGTGCAGACCCATCATGATGCAGAACCTGTGTAAAATAAAAGCTCATCACCATGGGCATTAGTCCTTGCCAAAGTTGGCTTGTCTATAGAAAGGAATATGTGTCACTGTGCTGTCTTTATGGAACTGTCATTCCTGAATTAAATGTGTCTGTGTAAGCAGTGGTGAAGGTTTGAAATGTCACTGACCATATCCACATGTTGCAGCAAAAATGACATTTCTGTTCTACTGAATGATTCCCTTGTATCCTCTAACCTTGTATCTATGCCTTGTCCCACTGTTCTCCAAGACAATTTTAAAAATAGTGTGAAGATTCTGAAATATAAGGTGAATTTTCCTTCTCTGAATTCAAGGGACAGGTTGCTTTTCTCTACTTTTCTACTGGTGTCTGGCATCATAGGAAGCTTGGTTAAAAAACACCCCTATTTCAGAGCTAAGCCATCTGTAGTATTCCATTCCATGCTTTACTCTCCACTTATTCATGTACTTCCCTTCCCATGTTCTATTCAGAATTGTTTTGGTTCTTTCTGCCTGAGGATTCTTAGGGATCCTTGGGAGTGTAATGTTCTACTAGTAACAGTTACAGCTGTGCATCTATTCGTGGTGGTTGTGTAAGCTGTCTCCTAAGAATAAACTGGATCAAACCATCAAGAAGTCTCTTCCTGATTACTACATATTCCTGAAACAGAACAAAGCTCATCATCTGAGACCTGGAACAAACCTATGTTAGACGAGATGACATGTTCTATTGTCAATTCAAGCCCGAGAACAGACTTCAAGGGTGCTGTGGAGCTGCACCTGATCACAATGTGCTCCTAAAATGAGTTGTGCAGTAGAAGTCTCACACACGGACGCAAAAAGCACGAACATGCACCTGTAGAGTTTGATTGTTTAATTGAATTATTCTGTGAACAATACCGGTCAACATTACTACACCCAACAAGATCAACAGAGGATTGAGAACAAGATAAAGAACCTAGGGGAATATTAACAAGGAACAAGGAAAATTAACGCTAAGGGCACTTAGCATTAATTTTTTTAAAGCCCGCTATCGCTGGATAATATCTCCTGGTTATCGCGTTATTAATAACGCTAACCACCTAGGCGATAAAAAAATACAGCAATAGCGGCATTTTGGGAGGAAATGCGGCGATAAAACTGCAAAGATAGGGATATCCTTGTTGATAGCCCATGGTGGACTTAGCCATGTAATCCACCACCCATTGGATTACATGGCTAAATCTGAAAATTAGCAGATGTAAAAAAGCAGCGTTAACCGTGGCTAGTGCTGCTTTTTTTGTCTCTAACAGGGTTAGCGTGAAGCTTGATAATAGGAGAAATGTCAATTAGCGACATTTCTCCTATTATTTTGCACTGGAATGCCCACTTTGCATCTCAATAGAGATGCAAAGGGAAGGAAAGTGAAAAATGGTGCTAACATTCGATTTTGCATGTTAGCACCCTGTTGTTGATAGGACAATATTTTTATCTCTGCTTCTTTGACTTTTAAAGCCAAAAAACGATAAAGCCCTTGTTAATTTGCCCCATACTCTTTAATGAACACTTCATCAAGAAGCAGTAAACGCCCACTTCACCTCCCAGAATCCTTTAACCCCTTGACTGTGTTTTTTCATTTGCCCCTATCCAGTACTCCCCTTCATATCAGCTAAGGTTCTGCTATTCAAATACAACATACATGCACATACATATATCACCAACAAACGACTCTCCAGCTCGCACCTCAAAGGGTAAGAGAGACACGGATCACAGGAAGGTATGGCTCAGATGTTTATTTTCTCCTCAGTGACGCGCTTCAAACTTCACCAGTCCTTGATCACACGGACACGTAGGAAACCGTTCGCCATTTTTAAATTACAATGCTGCACCACGTGATTAATGAACACCGTAAACATATGAATAACCCTTATGGCAAGACCTATTATTTGTAGTCTGTCTTTTTTCATGGGTCATCTACATCACACAAACACATCCTCCATATCACAGTAAAATACTTTATCGGATGTTGTATCATGCGTTGATAAATAAATACATGAATACATAAATAAATAAATATGTGTATGAAAATAAGAACACAATAACATACATATTATAATTTATCTATCAAAACTGGAGATGTTATTCCAGAGCTAAAACCATGTATAGATATAGAATTAAAAACATAGGTTTAATATTCGCCTGTGCAAAATCGCAATTATACCATTGTGTAATGGCTGATTGACCCTACCTCCACCACAGCATATTAGAGGCAGAATCAGCCTGGGCCTTATTGATAGTCAGACTATTACATTTACAACCATACCCTAGTTTGAAAATCTTACAGGATTTAATTGTATGTCTGTGTTTCCCTAAAAAGTGCCATTGCTCCTAAAAAGAATTATTGTGTTTTAAAATCTAGTGTAAATGTACTGTGCTTAATTTTAAATAAATAAAAAAAGTGCAAAGAAGCTCATCATTCATTTCATAATCTGCATAAATGCAAATGCAAGCAAGGTATTATACTACCTATGGTAGGAAGCAGGAGCATACCTATTCTCAGGATTACAATTAAGATAGAGGCTGGGACAGTATAAAAAAGGGGGGATCCATCTATATTTTATCAAACGTAATGGAGGTCCTCAGTGTTATTGAGGCCATTAGGCATCTTGTTGTCTGTTAGAACTGGGATTTCTGGTTGGCTAAGGCTTATGCCAAAGCCAGGCAGAAACCACCATTCTAGTCAGGGCAAGGTAGTCACACGCCAAGATAACCCCTGCTCACCCCCTTGGTAGCTTGGCACGAGCAGATAGGCTTATCCCGAAGGCAATGTGCAAAGCATTTGCGCACGCACACAACAGCAACAACATCCTAGGCACACCACAAAAGGAACTCCACATATATAAAAATAACTTTTGTATTGTCAAAACACATCAGATAGTAATCACACAATATACATTGTGCCAACTGGCATGGGCAATATTCACCCGGGATTATTTACTCCAGGACAGGGCCACATGTGCCACTGTCATAATCTACACTTAGCAGAAATAGCACTTCTAGAACATAGAATAATTGTAGCACAAAATAACAATTCTAGACCACAACCAGTAACCACTGGTAACAGGTAGGTACACACTATGCAATACTAATAACCATAGGCATAGATCATGCAAGGACACATAACCTCTCTAGTATAAACTATACTAGGCAAAACAACCTCCTACGAATGTAAGCACATCTAGAGGTATCACAGGCATAATGGCATTGCACATTACGCATAACTCACATTTATGACTGACCAGTAAAAATACAGTAGGCAATCTCCTCACTAGTCTAAACACATCAGACCCTCCCCCTAAGCATAACTCACATTTAGGGGCGTGACTCAGAGAGAGAAACATCAACTCAATAGCAAAAACCTACATAGGTAAAACCATTGCTAGAGGTATTAACACAGGGTGCGTGAAACATACTAAATGCATTACATTTCCTAGCACCACATCCTTCTAGCCCATAAATCACCTTAGACAATTATCATCACAAACATAACAGGTAAACACATTGCGCAAAAATCACATTAGGGCTTTGCACCCTATACATCTACCAGTCCCGTAGGCCAACTGGTCATCAAGAAGGGGATCAAATGCCCTGTGTCCAGAATGTAAGGGCGCGCTGCCATCGCAGAGCCAGTCAGGGGTGCGCCACCGGCGCAAACCTAAATGTTGCAACTGCCCACTACTTGCTGGGCAGCTGAGGACAATAACAGGGCGTAAACTTTGCAGCTGGCACTAAGTTCTGTGCAGCTGTAGAATGCCTGGCACCTCTGTGCCACTTTTGTCCCTCTCAGGGACTCTCTCTCCAATTTGCGCCTAAATGGTGCAGCTGCCCACTACTTGCTGAGCAGCTGTAAATGAGCAAATCCAAACTGACGCATGAACTCTCACTGGCCCTCAAAACAACAATGCGCCACATGCCAGAGCCCTATAGGCTCTGACACAAATGTAGGTGTCCCCTAAAGAACTGCAGGGGACAGGACAAAATGAGCCCTGGCACAACCATGCCCTCTGGGCCCAGCTGGGGGCTCTTTAAAATAACATTGCCCCTGCTGCAGCCATCTGCCTCGGAAAACACTTATGGGGGCGGGGGAGCCACCTAGGCCCCTTAAACAAATATCGCGTTGGAGCACCCCACTGGCATCTGGGGCCGCTCAGGACAAAGCGTTGTGCCTCCTATGGCACCTTACGGGGCTCTGGCAACCAATTGCTGTCCCTATTGTTGGAGCGCTCTGGATATAATGAGTGCCCCCATCACTGGAGCCAAGCATGGGCTCTAACTTATTAATAAAATGTGGGGGCAGCCCACTGCCACCCGGGATTGCCCTCGATGTATCCCTGCCACTGTGCCATGAGAGAGCAGCCCGCTCTCTGGAGGGACGGCTCGCGGTTGGGGCCTCGCCTGGTACACCCCCCGCCCCCTCAAACGACCACCCACCGGCTCGGAGCAGACTCAGGTCCGGCTTCCAGCGTCAGGCAGGGGATCCGCGGGGCTCTCTCACTCATACGAGGGCCCCGTCTGCAATCAGGTTTGGCGTGGGGCTCCCTCCTCGCACCGGGAGCCCCGAAGGACCATGGCCACACTCTTTCTACCCCCGGGCCCCCTCCTGGGACCCGGGATTCCTCGTGGCTTCTCGGGGAGATGGAGTAGGCTCCCGGCCTCCCCTCGCAGCACCAGCTTCCGGCAGTACTTCCCATTCCGTCTGGCGGCCCCGCCCACAACCAGGCGTGCCACGGACGGCGACCTCGGGGGAAAATGAGGGGTACGCTCCTCGCAATACAAAATAAATAAAGTAGCGTAAATAACGGGGCAAGCAGGGTGGGCACCTGCCAGCAATTAATTAAGAGCTCAACCACGGGCGGGCACCAGTAAATAAGCATAAAATGCACATGAAGCACTCAGGGGCATCCAATGGGCAGGAGCGTTTCCCTCCTCTGGAGAACGACAGCGCTCTGTCCAGCAATGAAGAATAAACTGCTCTCAGGGCGCTGGGGGCACAGAAGGCACCAAAGGACCCAGGAAATGATCCCCATAGGTGGAGAGGGCAGGAGGGTCCCACAAAGTCCTGGACACCAGAAAGATAGAGCAATCAGCTCCCAAGAAAAAGGAAAGTCCTCCAGCATCCAAGTCCCTCAGCGATCCAGGGTCTGGCTGGGCCCAGGGAGGCAAGCCTTCCCCTGGACCCCAGCAGCAGCACGCCCCTTGTAGATTTTAGTTGGGAAAAACAAGAATATCTTTTGGGTGTCAAAAGCACCCTTTGTATACAGCAAAGTCCTTTGTCTACAAGGTGCAGGCAATGTGAGAACCAGCTACAACTGGTTATGGGGAACTCCCATTCACGGGCCAGGCTAGGGACATCAGACGCACCACATGGGGTGGAGCCAGTATTGTGTGGGGAAAGCCCAGCCCTATTTAGGTCCCAGGTGCAGCCCCTCCCTCATATGAGCATGCTAATCTCAACACTCACCACTGGGGCAGACCCATCCTGACTCCTGGAGCCGGGCTCACCAGCCAGCTCCAGCCAATCACACGCCAGACACATATTACACAAACATGCCAACTTCTAGAAGTGACACTTCCACACTAGACACAAACATGCTGCATACATCATTGTGCAGCATTCAATCTCACGAGTTTGCACATACTAAATTCGACCCTGCACTCACCACACATCAGGAACTACCATGGTCACACATATTCCCCATGCATTCCTATGGGAGGGCAGGCCACTCTCACCTCACACACAGAGAGTGCACGCACTTTACACTGGACCACAGTGAAAAAGTGCGCAGAGACCAACACCAGGTTACAGAACCAGGCTAGGCAAAAGCAAAAAGTTTCGGGGTGAAACGGCCAAAAGAGCTGGGTCCAACACTGTCTAATTCCAAAATGGTGGTAGATTCTAGTTTGGACAATAATAAGGACAGATGGTGTATTAGCCCCTAGTCTTCCTGACCAACCAACCATCGCATTTAGAAAAGGGCCATCAATGCGCACGCAGATAGTAAAAAGCAGTCCAGAATTCAAAACCTCAGGCAGTTGGTTGACAAATAGACAAGGGTTTTTAAAATGCACCTCGTGCCGGGTGTGCAAATTTGGGGTGAACACATCTGAATATTTCACTCCATTCAGCCACTCTGCCATCAAAATAAAAGGTAACTTTGGCTGTAGGACAGAATTTGCTGTGTATGTTCTCACATATACCTGTGGCTTAAGATATGTGGGAAGCACAAAGCTACAGGTGCATGTCAAAATCTTACAGCACCTGCATGCAATTGTGAACAATGACCCTATGTACCCAGTGGCAAGGCATTTTAAGGCAGAACACAACAACGATCTTAATTACGCTTGATAATCGACCTGAATTTCCTCTCTTGTCTATTGCATGGGGTGATAAGCTTAGGTGTGTCAACTTCTGTTGATTCCTTCTCCTCTGTGGGTGTAGAAAGAAGAGATTCCCTAAATTTCTTATTTACTTTGTTTACTGCTTCCTGTAATCTCTTTTTCATCATATCCCCTCTTTCTAAATCTGTCCAAGGCTTCTTCACAGCACATTGTAAAATCCTCTTGGTTGGTACAGATTATTTTAAGTCTAGGTAATTCTCCATATGGAATGTTGTCTATAAGGTGTTTGGGATGAGGGCAGCTGGCGTGTAGTGTCGAGTTTCCAGCAGTGCCCCTTCTGTGTAGTGTGGTAACAATTTGCCCTTCTTTCACAAACACCCTAACATCCAAAAATTCTATACTTTCATTGTTCATCTGGGAGGTAAACTTTAGATTTACTGTGTTCCTATTGATCTTATCTATAAAATCTGAAGCACTTTTGACATCACCTTTCCAGACAGTGAACATATCGTCAATGAATCTAAACCAATGCTTTACATGGTTGTTATACTCAATGGAGTGTATGCTTTTGAGGACCTGCTCCTCCACCAGCCTATGCGAAGACACGCATAGCTGGGAGAGAAGCAGGGCCCCATAGCAACGCCCCTCTTCTGCACGTATATGTCAGTATTAAAGACAAATAAATTGTTGTCAAGACAGCAAGCAATCAATTCCATCAGTAACTTGTTGTGGTAATAACATTCAGCTGGTCTAGTCTCTAGAAAGTCCTTCATAGTATTTAGACCATCTTTATGTTGGATGCTAGTATATAGCGATTCGATATCTAATGCTATGAATAGTGAGTCTTCTACCCGTCTTACTTTTTGTAATTTGGTCAAAAAATCCCCGGTGTCCTTAACATATGTTGGGAGTTTTTTGACAAAGCTTTGTAAGAAGTAATCCACATATTCAGTCACATGTTCATCCATGATATCAATTGCAGATATAATTGGTCTTCCTGGTATTGGTACAGTGTTCTTATGGATTTTAGGAATGAAGTATATTCTTGGTACTATAGGGAAATTCACTTTTAAATAGTTATATACCATAGGTGTCAGGAGTTTCTTCAATATTTTTTGGGCTTGTTTGTATTGTGTATTGTCTTATGAAGTGGGCATGCTAGATATTCTATCATCACTCTCTTCCTTGTTGCCCAGTTCATATAGTGTTTGCAGCGTTTGAATATCGGATTCTTGAAATGACTTAGTAGGCTGATCAGTAATGATTCTTTTCTGTTGGGATTCTGTCAAACCTTCATTGATTGCAAAAAAAAAATTCAATTTCAATTTGTGGATAAAGCAAAAGACATCCACCCTTGTACTTGTGTAATTGAAATCACTCACTGGACAAAATGACAGTCCCAGGGCTAGCAGTTGTTTTTCCGCCTCTGATAGTACTAGTGGTTCGAGGTTGATTATTGTGTTGTCATCTACTTTTTGCACCAATAATTTCTTTTCTTTGGCTTTGCATTTTCTCTTTTTGCGCCTTACAAATATATATAACCGGCTTGCCTGTGAACAAGTGCCCAATTACAAGTGCATAAAACACATGGATGGTTGTGGCGGCATTGTGTGCATAATTGGCTGGCACATGCAGCATCAGCGCCACAGAAATATTCAAATATTTTCAGCAACCTGGATTGGCACTTGCTGTCAATCCAGCAGCAGTCTTTGTGGGTCACAGCTGTCTGTCAAGTTACTTAGGGCCAGATGTAGGACCCTATTTTGCATGCACAAATGGGTTTGCGACCTGTTTGCACATGCAAAATTCAAAAGGGCCATGTACTAACCCTATTTAGTGACTCACAAGTTGTTTGTGACTCGCTAAATATATTAGTGACTCGCTATTAGGAAGGGGCGTTCCAAGGGCATCCCTTCCTAAAAGCGAAGTCTGAGCCCTATGTATGATTGTTTTGTGACCGCAAGTGTGTTAGCAAAACAGTTGCCATTTAAAGCACTCGCAAAAGGGAAGAGGTCCCGTGTGGACGCCTTCCCCTATGTGAATGCAGGGGAAAATTATTTTTTAGGGGCAGACAATGGTCTCAGGGACCACTACCTCCATATAAAAAATGAAACGAAAAAGTTTAATTTTTCTTTTTTAAATGCATCCCGTTTTCCTTTAGGGAAAAAGGTCTGCATTTAAAAAAAACTGCTTTATTGAAAAGCAGTCCCAGACATGGAGGTCTGCTGAGGCTAGCACCATACCTAGGAGGACTAGCCATTCCCAATGGGGTCTCAAATTGCGAGTGCCTCATTAATTTTCATGAGGCATGAAATTTGCGACCCCATTGGGAATTGCAAACAGTGTCACAGACACTGTTGCACATTGTTATTTGCGACTCCCAAATCACAATGGTCGTACGTCTAGCCCAAGGTGACTCGGAGCAAGTCAATACTTCAGGATGCTGCCTCAGCTATGCTGCACAGGCCAACTGTCTCAATAGAGATCGGTTGAGAATCCTTTGATCTTCTATGTGAACTTTGACAGCGGCTGACACACTCATTTAGCATGCATATTTTTTCTAACACAACAGCTTTCGGGCCAGATGAACGACCGTAGAAATAGTGCCTTGCAAATTGCGAGATGCTTTTACCAGTGTACAATAGTGTATTTCAAACTGTTAGCAATTCTCAATGGGGTCGCAAATAGAGAGGCTCATGAATATTATTGAGCCTCTTGCAATTTGCGACCCCATGGGGAATGGCAGGCCCTCCCAGGTATGGTGGCCTGCTGGGCTCAGCAGACCACCATGTCTAGGACTGCTTCTAAATAAAGCAGTTTTTTTAAGGGTAGGTAGTGGTCCCTGGAACCACTGCCTGCCCCTAAAAAAAAATTTCCCCCGCATTTGCAAAGGGGAATGGGTCCCCTGGGGACCCCTTCCCTTTTTGCGACCCCATTACCACCCTCTTGAAGAGGGTGGTAATTTGCAAGTGTTTTGCGTCCGCAGTTGCAGTCGCAAAAGCCTATTTTGCGAGTTGCCAAAAATTGTGACTCGCAAAATAGGGTTTGTACATTCTCCATGCTATTTTTGCATGCACAAACGTGTTTGCACGCAAAAATGCTCGTACATCTTTGCCCTTAGTTTCTTACTTTTACTCATTAACACAAAACATTTTTTCAATGTTTCTATAAACTCACCACTTTTTACAGTCTTCTAAAAATCCACTATATTTGGCGATCCACCTCTCAATGGCTCCCAACCTTGTTTTTTCTTGGTCTAGCAATGATTTTGGATACGGCCACCTCGTAGTCTTATAAAAACATTGTGATGGATCTGTAGCATATTTTCCCATTACCATCTATATTAGAGTCTTGTTTTGCCTTAGGTAACACACAGACTCGGAATATAGGGGATGAAGAACTGCCTCTTTTGTCTAATTGCGAAACCTTAACACAACATGGGCCCTCATCCACAAAAAAATATGAAAATACATTTTTATTTTATGGTTACAGGCTAATTTAGCAACCATAATGACCACGCTGATTCAATTATTGTTGTACACAAGCAATATCGATACTATCAAAAGAACACAAAAGCAATTACATTGCTTAAAAATTGTGTGTCAATGTGTGTGTATATGTGTATGTGGTATCTCAGAGTTTCGCGTCCGTTCTGAATTATTACACAACCGCATTTGCATTGGGCCTTAAACAAAATAAAATGCATAGAGCAATTTAAAAATTCAGGCACATAATGTATTTTTTTTCTTATGTTGTGTCATGTCACTATACAGCCAGCTGTCATTCTCTGGTCACTGCTGTGTTGTATTTGTCACTAAGTGGCGCAACACAATTTCCGACAGGGAGGTCAAACATAGCAGAAAATCACGGGGCTCCGGCCCTCTGCGGGAGCCCCCCGTCCACAACTGTGGCAGCATTACAGCTCCTTAGGGAAGTGGAATCTATCATCATGTTACTAAGCAACTCTGCTGCTCTAAAGTACTTCTTGGAACTCACTTGTTTCCCCTAATTGATTCAGTCCACATCATTTTGAGCATAAATGGGACATCATGTTTAGAAATATGCTGCACAAGCTACTTTCCGCTAGCCTGTCTCGCTGCTACTGCATATCTAAATCAAGAGCTGGCATATAAATGTCATAGTGAAGGCAAATTTTATCTACCTCCTGAGTTGCGTTGACATTTAATACATATAAATTATTTTGACAGCCCGAGATTCTTTCTGAAGTTATCTTCAATCTGTCAGAAAAGAAGGAAACGCTGAATAGCGAGTCTGCTGTTTCAACTTTGAGCAGCATAAAGTTTTAATTAGCGATTCTGACTTACTTCTGTTGTACATGATCAAAATGCTTTACATTTAACTCTCTAGGAACCCTCTACTTTTGCCATTTTTATATATTTGAAGTCACCAAGCCATGAGGCAGAGAGGATGCTTCTTAAAAATCGAAGGTGATGCTTAACATCATAGACTCATGATATGAACTACTCGAGGAACTAAAAACCTCATGTTTTGGAGGGAGACTTTCAACTGATATGGCTAAAATAAGACAGCATACAATCTATTCAGTAGAAGCTCTGTATTAAAATCAAGCATTTGCCTACACCATTGACAACGTAGCATATCTCAGCGCAGTGGCAGGGAGGGGTTTTGTGCTAGAGAAGCATAATGTTCTTCGTGGGATGCCATGGTTGAACTTTGAAAGCATTGGCAGGGGCGACTCTAGGCTCATGGAGGCCCTGGACAGGGAGCATAGGTAGGGGGCCCCGGAAGAGGGGGTCCGGGCTGGGCAGAACGTGGAGGCCAGTGAAGGGGGGGGGGTCAGGGTGTTTGAAAGAGGAACAGAGCCGGAGGCCGCCAAATCCCTGCCATGGGCCGCCACGCAAATATGTATGCATCCTCAGAGGATTATTATATTAAGGATATATATTGGCCTGGTGGCCCCTGGTGTTTGGTGGCCCTGTGCAGGTGCACAGCTTGCACACGCCTAAGGCCGCCCCTGGCATAGGGACGTAAACAGGGGCATCTGGTGTAATTATGTGGCATATGTGGCTGTACCATATTGCACGGAGTGAACAAGATTTCTGCTGGAGGAGTATGCTCGGTTTGGGTCTGAGTATTAGTCCACAAAATTATTGAGTAGGTGCCCCCCATGCCTAGGCGAGGGGCACCCTTAGTTGCGCCAAGGAGCTGAGCCTCCTCCAGGGGTTAGATGCTGGAAGAGTATGGATCCCCGCTGATGGTCCAATACTTAAAGGAAACCGAAACGTAATTAAGTTATTTAAGGCGGCGTCTCAGGCATGGGCATTCGCAGAAATTTTTCCAGGGGGGACTAACCTGGCAAACAAAGGGGCGTGGCTAATGTTAATCAATATTGGTGGGGATAAAATGGCAATCAGGATCGGGTAATTCTCAGGCCAAGCTGAGAAAAAAAAGTGGTGAATTCTGCATTTGAAACTGGACAAATAGACCACACATAAGAACCCTAATATTACCCACCTGGCCCCTTAAAACTCATACATTCCCTGATCCCTAAATGTGGCCTCCTGGCACCCCAAACCCCATAACCCATACCCACCCTGACCCTTAAAATTGTCCCCTGGGCACCCCAAAACCCATACCCGCCCAGAACTCTAAAATGTCCCCCCCTTGCAACCTAAAACCCATACCCACCCTGAACCCTAAAATTACCCTTGCCCCCCAAAACTCATACCCACCCTGAACCCTAACATTACCCCTGGCACCCCAAACCCATATCCACCCTGAACCCTAACATTTACCCTGCCACCCCAAAACCCATACCCACCCTGAACCCTAAAATGACCCCACTGGCATCCCAAAAGCTGAACGCTATTCAGCATATTTACAAGCCCCTTGCGCCACTTTTGCATCACTTTTAACATGGGAATTGTGACGCAAAAGTGACCCAAAGGGCTTGTAAATCTGCCCCTACAAGCTTACACTACATTTGCATATTCGGAGGGGACTGTCCTCCTTGACGTTTCCATGCATGTAAGTCTAAAACACTGTAATCTAGATATGCAGCCAGTAGGTAATGCTGGTGATGCTGTAGAATGCATTAAAGTTACTGGAACTTACTTAAAAACTGCTGCCTGCTCTTCTGATACTATTCAGTGGAGTCGGGCTGATCAGCAGCACAGTCGTCCTTGCATCCAGCCGCTCCCAAAGTTCTCACTTTCTAGATAGGTGTGAGTCAAATGTCTTCTGGATTCTCCTTGCCCTGGCCTCCTCTGTTTCTTCGTTGATGCCCTTTGATGCAAAACGAGACATCCACGGCCCTGTTCACCATTTCTCTGGTGAGCAGCGCCATGGATGTGTATTCCATACAGGTGCACAGACAGCAGGGGGAAAGGGATGGCAGTGTAGGTGACACTTTTCCTTTGTAAAGTAATTCCTGCTGGCGTCATAGCCCAGGGTGTGCTGTCTGTGCACTTGTATGGAATACACATCTATACAAGTGCACAGACAGCAAACCCTGGGCTATGATGCCAGCAGAAATTCCTATACAAAAGAAAAGCGTCACCTACACTGCCATCCCTTTCCCCCTGCTGTGCACATCTTCCCACTCCCACCCCATGACGAGGCAGCTAGAAGTGGTGATTTGTCATTCTGAGGGGTGTGAATGTTATAAGAATGTGTGTTCCTGGCTTAGACAGCTTCTCGGCACACCACACACCCACAGCAGCACCTGAGTACTTCACAGGTCTTTAAAAGACCATTTACTTGGTAATGAGGCTTTGTTGTGTTTTCACCCCTACTTAAACCTCCTGCATCTCCACTCTGCACATGGTTTTGGCTGGATGAATTAGCCCCCCTCCCGAAATTTGAGGGAGACGAGTTGACGTGAGGTTTAAAAGAGGGGTGAACGAGAGATTGAAGACGCCGAGTGGCGACCTTGATGGGGCAGACATTTAATGCTGTTTCCCTTTCAAATGGGTTTATTGTACAAATCTACTTTGACAGACTCGCTGACAGCAAATTCTGCTGCCTTTCCATCGCGTCTGAAAGTTTATTTCTTGAAGTTGGGTCGACGAGCTGATCGGGTTCTTTTCTTCCTTCGTGTGGTGGTGATGAGTGGGTTGCAGGGTGCCTGCACTTGTCTCCTCTGTCTTTGGTAGCCCCCTGCTTCCATCTGAACACAGAGGATCACCGCCCCCCCCCCCAACCACCTGCACCCGGAGGGTCGCCATGATGCCTGGGGTGACCAACTGGCATGGGTGCAGAATCAGGATAGCGAGTGTGAAAATTCAGGACAAAGGGTCTAAATTCAGGACAAAAATTCAGGACAGGAGTTCAAAATTCAAGACAAAAGTTAAGGTTTACAGACACATCAGAGAAGGTTGCGCAATAGTATATAAGTAAGTAAATAGACAACCACTAAAGTAAAAGTGAAAATAAGTTTATATTAGGTTGAGATAATTGTGCACTTCATGGTTTGTCAGTATACGCGCATCTTTAAGCAAATGTGCAGGTCTTTTTTGAGGTAACAAAACCGCCCCCACCTTTCCAGCTCCCAGAGAAAACGCCTGATGCCCGGTCCGGCCAGTATGGCTTTGATACCACCCTCCAATGGCGCCCCTCATCTTCACATAGACCCTCTCTCATGTGTATTTAATTTCTTCTATAGTGCTACTCATCCCAAGTATGTGGGGCAGAGTTTTGGAGTGCGTTACAACACACACATATTATATAGAGACAATCACTCATATAAATGGGAAAGTCAATGTATAGGAAATGTTGCTTAAGATAATGGGGCTTACAATGTGTAATCATACTTTCATCCATCATTCAGTCTTTCATCATTCATTCTGTCCTTCCATCTGTGTGCCCATCCATGTCCATATTCATCCATTTACAAACCTATCCATCACGTTTCCTTCCATCCATCATTTCACTCAATCATTTCCTCAATCCACCCTTTTACTCATCCATCATCCATCCACCCTTTCACCCTATCCATCCGTACAATCATCCATCCACTCTTCCACCCATCCATCCATTAACTCATCCATCCAGCCATTCACCCGTTCAGTCATCCATTTACCCTTCCCCTTCCTCTTTCAATTCCCCTTTCACTCAGCCATCCATCTTCCATCCACCCACCCATCCATCTAATCATCCACTCATGAATCCATCCATTGATCCTATCATTCATCCATACTTTCTCTCATCCATCCACCCTTTTACTCCTTCACTCATATATCCATCCTTTTGTCCATCTACCCGCCTTTTCACTCACTCACCCAGCCTTACATCCACCCTTTCTCTAATCCATCCATCCATTCACCCTTTCTCTTATCAATTCATCAATCCACCCTTTAATTTATCAATTCAACAATCCATCCATCATTTCATCCATCCATCCACCCATTCACTCGCCCGTCATCCACCCTTTCACTCATCCATCCATCCATCAGTTCACTCATCTATCCAGCCATCCATCCACCCATCCCTTCACTTACTTACCCACTCACCTTTTAACAATAATTAGGAGACCCATCAAGAACTCCACCCTCGCTGTATTTCCTAAAGCAAGGGGTGAGGTGGAGCGAGGTTCACAATGCCCCTGCACGTAGGCAATCTGAAAAAGTGGAAGGTATGAGTCATGCATGATGCACAGTGCCTTGACGTGGGGCGACTGTGGCATGTGTTGTTTCCTGAGCTTTAAGTGGGATGAAAAAACTAGGAGGGTGTTGGACCTGGCCCTTTTTGGCAGGTTCACCCCGAAACTTTTTGCTTTTGCCTAGCCTGTTTCTGTAACCTGGTGTTGGTGATTTTAGGTCTTTGCACACTTTTTTACTGTGGTCCAGTGTAAAGTGTGTGCGCTCTCTGTGTGTGTGGTGAGAGTGACCTGCCCACCTATAGGAATGCATGGGGAATATGTGTGACCATGGTAGTTCCTGATGTGTGGGGAGTGCAGGGTTGAGTTTGGTATGTGCGAACTCGTGAGATTGAATGCTGCGTAATGATATATGCAGCATGATTGTGTCTAGTGTGGAAGTGCCACTTCTAGAAGTTGGCATGTTTGTGTAATTTGTGTCTGGTGTGTGATTGGCTGGAGCTGGCTGGTGAGTCTGGCTCCAGGAGTCAGGATGGGTCTGCCCCGGTCGTGAATGGAGAGATTAGCATGCTGATGTGAGGGAGGAGTACACCTGGCACCTGAATAGGGCTGGGTTTTCCCTCCACAAGGCTGGCTCGACCCCCTGTGGTGCGTCTGATGTCCCTAGCCTGGACAGTGAAAGGAGTTCCCCATAACCAGTTGTAGCTGGTTCTCACATTGCCTGCACCCTGCTAGACAAAGGATTTTGTGTACAAAAAGAGGCTCTGACCTCTTGTAAGATGTTCTTGTTTCCTGACTTGAATCTACCAGGGGTGTGCTGCTGTTTGCGCCCAGGGGAAGGCTTGCCTCCCTGGGCCCTGCCCAGCCCCTGGATGCCTTGAATTGCTGGAGGAATTCCTGGGACCCCTCTGCCTTTCCTGGGGTAGCTGGAGGACTTTTCTTTGTTGGGAGCTGCTGTGCTCCACCTTCTTTGCCCCAGGACTTTTTCTGCTACAGTAGGTGTTTGTGGTGCCCTAGCGCCTTGGGAGCGTTTTCACTTTCTGAACTAAGAGCTACCTTTTACCCAAATTTGGTGTATCTCCATTCAGCAGTTCGGGCTGTAGCCCTGTCTAAAGTTTAATATGGAAATTAACATGGAGAAAATGTGTTTTCGGACCCACCTTTTTTCTCGGCCCCTTATTCACAAAATACCCCGAAACTTTCAAGACAGGAGCTGACCAAAGCGCGCCATTAGTTTTGAAACTTTTGCGACTATTCATCAAATGACACCAAATATATTAGCAAAGGAAAAAACCCTTTTTGAAAAGAAACAAGATCCTAATAAATGGGTGTATAAGAGTCAGGATGCATGATTAAGTAGGTGTGTGGCTGACTGTATAAGTGAGTGATTGTGTCTTACTTAATGTATGTGTTAGCAACTGATACAGACATTCACACAGTTTAGGTTGTCAGATGGGCTATTGATTGCTTGTAAGAGTATCTGTATGGGTGCCTGAGTATCTGTGTGGGTGGATGTGACTCTGTGCATACATGAGTGAGTGGATAATTCACTGCGTATATGTGTTCAAGTCTGTATCTGTGAAGGGCTGTATGGCTGGGTGAGTTTGTGAGTTTGTGTATGGGTGTCTTGGTGAGCAAATGGACACCTCAGTGAGTGGCAGTCCCGGGGGCTGTGGGGGGGCCATGAGCCCTCGCACATATTTTCAAAAAGCCCTGGGGGTTGACAGTCCCTGTAGCCGGGGGGCCCCTTTGGGTCCCCCAATACAATGAAAGATTGCCCCCGGGATTTGGCCCACCCGGGGGCTAAATATAAATGATATTTACAACAAGGGGTGGTGAGGGACAGAGTCTCTGAATTAAGCAGAAAGCTCTCACCCAGTCAAGAGATCAGGGCTAGATCCAACACCGTTTTTTAGCTCACTGCACCATCCCAGTTTCAGAACCTGACTGTATGCAAATTAGTCTGTTCCTGTCCCAGTGCATGATGGGAACAGGGCAAACCAAACTACAAAAGCCAATTCTTACACTGGGAAGGAAACAAGCTCCCGGGGACCGGTTTCTGGCATTACAGCCGTCTTCGGCCCGGTTTGCTTGAATCCTGATGGTGCAATGAGCAAGGGTCTCACATCTGAGAATACCCTTCCACGCTTAGGGTGGACAAAAATATTTACAACAAGGGGTGGTGAGGTAAATCGATTTTGGCCACTATAGGTGTGGCAGGGTATACTCAGACATGAGTCCCTTTCTCACTGCTCCATCAGGATTCAAGCAAGCCGGGCCGAAGAGGCTGAAATGCCAGAAACCGGTCCCCGGTAGCTTGTCTCCTTTCTGGTAAAGAATTGGCTTGGTAGTTTAGTCTGCCCTGTTCCCATGATGCACTGGGCCAGGGACAGACTGATTTGCATATAGCCAGGTTCTGAGCTGGGATGGGGCAGTGAGATAAATAACGGTGATGGATCAAGCCCTGATCTTTGGACTGGGTAAGAGTGGTCTGCTCAATTCAGACACTCTGTTCATCACCACCCCCTTTTGTAAATCGATTTTGGCCACTATAGGTGTGGCAGGGTATACTCAGACATGAGTCCCTTTCTCACTGCTCCATCAGGATTCAAGCAAGCCGGGCCGAAGAGGCTGAAATGCCAGAAACCGGTCCCCGGTAGCTTGTCTCCTTTCTGGTAAAGAATTGGCTTGGTAGTTTAGTCTGCCCTGTTCCCATGATGCACTGGGCCAGGGACAGACTGATTTGCATATAGCCAGGTTCTGAGCTGGGATGGGGCAGTGAGATAAATAACGGTGATGGATCAAGCCCTGATCTTTGGACTGGGTAAGAGTGGTCTGCTCAATTCAGACACTCTGTTCATCACCACCCCCTTTTGTAAATCGATTTTGGCCACTATAGGTGTGGCAGGGTATACTCAGACATGAGTCCCTTTCTCACTGCTCCATCAGGATTCAAGCAAGCCGGGCCGAAGAGGCTGAAATGCCAGAAACCGGTCCCCGGTAGCTTGTCTCCTTTCTGGTAAAGAATTGGCTTGGTAGTTTAGTCTGCCCTGTTCTCATGATGCACTGGGCCAGGGACAGACTGATTTGCATATAGCCAGGTTCTGAGCTGGGATGGGGCAGTGAGATAAATAACGGTGATGGATCAAGCCCTGATCTTTGGACTGGGTAAGAGTGGTCTGCTTAATTCAGACACTCTGTTCATCACCACCCCCTTTTGTAAATCGATTTTGGCCACTATAGGTGTGGCAGGGTATACTCAGACATGAGTCCCTTTCTCACTGCTCCATCAGGATTCAAGCAAGCCGGGCCGAAGAGGCTGAAATGCCAGAAACCGGTCCCCGGTAGCTTGTCTCCTTTCTGGTAAAGAATTGGCTTGGTAGTTTAGTCTGCCCTGTTCCCATGATGCACTGGGCCAGGGACAGACTGATTTGCATATAGCCAGGTTCTGAGCTGGGATGGGGCAGTGAGATAAATAACGGTGATGGATCAAGCCCTGATCTTTGGACTGGGTAAGAGTGGTCTGCTCAATTCAGACACTCTGTTCATCACCACCCCCTTTTGTAAATCGATTTTGGCCACTATAGGTGTGGCAGGGTATACTCAGACATGAGTCCCTTTCTCACTGCTCCATCAGGATTCAAGCAAGCCGGGCCGAAGAGGCTGAAATGCCAGAAACCGGTCCCCGGTAGCTTGTCTCCTTTCTGGTAAAGAATTGGCTTGGTAGTTTAGTCTGCCCTGTTCCCATGATGCACTGGGCCAGGGACAGACTGATTTGCATATAGCCAGGTTCTGAGCTGGGATGGGGCAGTGAGATAAATAACGGTGATGGATCAAGCCCTGATCTTTGGACTGGGTAAGAGTGGTCTGCTCAATTCAGACACTCTGTTCATCACCACCCCCTTTTGTAAATAAATATAAATGAAGCATTTTGTTTCTGCAGCCGGATCCGCGGATCCTACACTCCTCCCGTGATTTAAAAAAAATTAATTGGTGGGGCCTGAGGGTTCTTGTGGGACCCCCTAAGCAGGTCTAGGGGGTCAGGGTGTTTCTACCCTGCCCCCTTTTCGTGTTGTAGAACCGAGGCAGAAGATGGCTGCCAACACTTCCTGGTTTGAAGTATTGACTGCCAATTAGCGTAAAGCTCATAATCGGGAGGGTGTGCGGATCCTGCGCTGCCATAGATATCACTATTTTTTCAAATTTGATTTTCTCAGCAACTACAGAATGGATTTACACCATTTAACAAAAGGAGTTCTTTCTGAACCAAGGGCGACCTTTTTTTACCAAATTTGGTGTAATTCCGTTCAGCAGTTAGGGCTTTAGCTGCGGCCTATGGAAAATTACATGGGGAAAACATGGTTTGGGACCCCCCTTTTTTCTCTGCCCCCTTGACGAATCACCCCGAAACTTTCAAAATAGAAGTGGACTGGAGCGGGCCACAAGTTTTGAAATTATGCAAAGATTCGTCGACCGGCGACAAAGTTATTGGGAATAGACTGTTGCGATTTTCCTATGGTAACTAGTTCCTAACTATAACTACCTACTGGTGACCACAACAATCTCCGTCTTTGAACATCTGAACTCCAGGAAAGACGAACACGGACCCAGCAAATTGCGTACAAAAATGTAATTTATTCTGCAGTAACACCACGCACCGCCATGACGCGTTTCGGCCTCAGAACGGCCTTGATCAAAGCCACCACATTTAAAGTGCAAGTACCGTGTCTCACGTGACCTTGGGGCCAAAGGATATAGAAAACATACCTGAATGCCGTTTTACATATGTGTATATAATTAACAATACATTTCAACTATGGTAGATTAAAACTGTAACATAGTTCAGATGAATGTGCAAAACATGCTGTAGTGCAAAAGAGCATATTTGTGCAAAAACAGGCAATTCAGGAGTCTTCCCTTATTGGGGTTAGCAG
This sequence comes from Lissotriton vulgaris, assembly GCF_964263255.1. Classification (NCBI taxonomy): domain Eukaryota; kingdom Metazoa; phylum Chordata; class Amphibia; order Caudata; family Salamandridae; genus Lissotriton; species Lissotriton vulgaris. The sequence goes on from NC_141690.1 coordinate 48,109,770, forward strand.
CAAGAATGGTAATGGTTGTCCACATAAAGTGCATAGTCCTTATTAGCCTATCATTCTCCAGACAGCAAAGCTAATACCCAAGAACGTTGCCTTTTAAAACAATGTTCAAAATATACGCAATAGTGCAAAATACTGCTCCTCAAACCACGTGCACCAACATTATATCTCCAAGAAATATTCAGGAAAGTTCCATCGTGAGCACATCAAAGTACAAGTTGACAGAATAAATTGTCTGAAAGTCCACCAGTGACAGGAGCACCTAGAAATAAATGTAACAGTGCCTACATATAACCATAAATGCACAAATAACATCCTCATCCAAATATGTGCAAAAATAACAATAAGATCCTGTTGAATCATACCCATAGTGGGTCACAAAACTCATGTGTATATATCTATATATCTATATATATGTGTGTGTGTGTTAGTATCACACAAAATACAGTAGTAGCTGAAAGAAATGTGGGCACTCCAGGACATTTATAGCCTTGGGACATCTTGCTTCTGCAGGAAGATCCGCAGGAGGGGCATTTTTGCCCTTGGGACATTTTGCTTCCACAGGAGGATCTAACTAGCTGCCTAGAACATGAGGACATTTTACAAGCAACCATTACAGAACCCTAAAATTAGTCCCCTGTCATGTGTCTAATTTAAAAAGTTATAAGGGGACAGAGTAGGGATACCCTGCCCGCTTATGCTGTGTGGGGGATCCTTGAGGGCCCCTCACCCGCTGGAAATTAAGACCCTGGAAGATGGGATCCCAAGGTCCCATGGTGGGCAGGGAGGGTTGCTGCACACCCTTTTAAGGGGCGTTAAGCATGAAGCCACACACAAGGTGTCAAATAATGTTTATATTTGGTTAGGTTTCCATCAAATGTAAACAGATACCTGAGTTTTGTTTAGTGATTGGTGTGAACAGCAGAATCTCATGCTGGCCAAATCCTTGTGCATCTCTACTGTGGTTGTTGTTGAAATCTCAAGAGATTTATAAAAGTATCTGCAGCCATATTAGGTGCGATAGTATTTAAACTGCACCCAAAGCACTTCCCATGCTTTGCCTTGAGAACTTGGGAAGCATCCACCACCACTTAGTTTGCTAACTTCTGGTTCTTTGGTCACCACGCTCTTCCCCCTGGGATCTTCAGTCCCAGAGACATCACTCTGAGAAAGAAAGACTCTACGTTAGTGCTCACCATCACTTCATGATAACATTTAATGTGCAGAACTGTTATGTTGCTTCATAAACAAGAGTGCAAGGATTACGTCGATCAATGGAGAGGAAGACTCAGAGCAATTGGTGACATGACAACACCGCAAGAACTATGTGAGGATTAGCATGTTGGTATTGATTTAAGTGTATATGCTTTAATAAGTAAAAGAGAATATACATGGGTACTGTTTGAGGGTCTTTTGGAGGGCCAAACTTGCACATTAAAATTGTATGTTTTTTTCTGGATAACAGCACACATACACCTCTAAATACCCAGAGGAATGAGAAGGCTCAGAAAATCAATCTGACTCTTTAACAACAAGGGTGCCATGATTGCAGTTATACATTCATATGTGTTTTGACTGAACAGAACAGGAGAGGGGAAATGTAAGTGTGTCATTCAGGGCATTAAGTATTAAAGCCTTATTGTTTTACAAGGCTCGACCACCAGAAGCAGAATCTGGAAAGAAAACACAAGACCCTTCTCCCTCTGCTGGATCCATTTATCTGGCAGCAATACCTCTTCTCTAGGAAGGACAGGTAGAGTATAGAGGAGGTGGGTTCATATTGTCGCTGTGCCACCGCTGTGTAAGTCCTTATGTATCATTAAGTCTCAAAACCATTGCTTTGTGTGAATTATTGAAATATACATTTGATTACAAATATAGGAGACAGATGATAGATCTGTCTTATATATCTTAATATGCTCACCCCTTGATGAAGGCAGGAGGGAGGGTTGGCTCCTTGCAGGCCATGACCTGTCAACCGCATGCTGCACACATGGGTTTGGCTGTGTGAAGGAGGGCTGGCTGCAGGGCCTGCTACCAACACCCTTCTGCGCATGGCATTTGGTTGTGGTCACCCGCATAAAGATTGGCTGGTGGTTGGTTTTACGCATGGCAACAAAATATTACTTTATGTTAAAAACACCCTAAAAATTCAGTGAAAACACAAAAGTTAAAGTGACGTTTTAGTAAGGTGAAAATACCAATGAAAAATCAATGTTTTAAACAAAAACACTGAAATTCAACGGATATAGTTATATCTAATAACTATCACTCCTGCCCTCATCATGCACTTCTATTGACCCCACGTTTTACTTCACTCATGACATGTTCTATGAGATCATTGATAACATCACTGCAACATTTGAAGCATCATCAATGTTGATAAGACTGTGCATGGTAGAGGCTCTACTAACAAGTACCTTACGGTATGAATTAAGCTGTATTTTCTAACAATGTCACAGAGGTAAGGTAGGACAGAGTGATTCCAGAGGCAACACTTAGCAAGGAGACAAGGCAAGGTAATACTAGGCTACTCAAAGTATAACGGAGGCTCCTAAATAACACTGACAGAAGATAGAAAAGAACAAGTTTATCAAACTTGGGCCAATGTCAGCGGGCTTGATAAATCTCGCCTTCGGTGCCATCTAACCATGGGTTCCACTCAGCAACTCAGGGCAATAGCTTGCTTAATCTCCACAAACGGCCCCATCAACGCTGGGGATGCCTGGTTTCACCTTGGGGGTGCCCAATAGGGACCATCTCACAGGCAAAGCCAGGACGGGTTCCCCAGTGTTATACAGCGCTGGAGAACCGCAGCCTTAAGGCCCGGTGGCGCAGGGTACACCTAAATCCCCGGGATTCACCTGCCTTGTCAAAACAGAGACACGGACTCTTCGTCTGGCGTAGAAGATGGTATTTATTAGCTGCAGCTAGTACGGTGGTCTTAGAAGTCGTCAATACAACGAGGTTCAAAAGAGACTGCCACTTAACTCCGTGGCGCACAGGTTTATATATCATACAACACAATGTAAAAATGCAATCACACACGAGCATGAGCTATAGGCAAACGTTATAGACAATACTTTAAGTCCAAAACAACTCAAGTTCCTGAGTCTGTTTGTCATTCGACCCCTTAAGCAAATCACAAGTGAATCCACACAGTTCAGTTTACTAGCAGAGAAAACACAGCTGTGTGTCGTAGTAGGACAGTCGAGAAACAGGAGAATGCACGAGACGTGTAGCGAAGGACAGCAGATAAGATAACTTAAAGGAAACAATGGTGTGAAATGACATGTAGTCCGGACGGGGATTAATCAGCTCAGACAGGAATTAGTGTACTCGGCCAGACCCTGACACTCGTTAGTAAACATAGGCGAGGAAGCCACCTGACACGCAAAGCAGAAATGAAAAAAACATTACGTTTGCCGAGCTGCCTGAGTGAAGGCAACACAAAATGGTGGCGATCTCAAAATGGAGGCTGAGCACGAATGAACTCATAATTTACAAAACCTCAGCGCCAGTAAACCTACGGTAGCAGTGCGCTTTACAAGCTCAAAAATTCATAAAAAATTAATCAAAGTAACGAGTGCACAGGTATGTGAACAAGAGCCAGGCATGGTGGCTTAGTGGACAATGCATCCCCTGTAGTGGCCTGTGTTTGATTTTGTGGTCACGGGTTCAAATCCTAGCTGGTCTACTCTGCTATTTTTTTAGTTGGAGGTCAATAAAAAGAGTACCAATTCGGTAATAATAAACACCTGTTATTATGCACCCAGATACCCATCGTGGTGAAAGTACGCTTTACAAATACACAAGTTAAGTTATAAGCGGTCTCTTGGTAACTTAAGCTAAGCCCTTTGGACTGCCACCAGAAGATTGCTCTTAAAAACAGTCATACAGTGTAGTCATGGTGGAACCTGTTGTGGAGAGTCTGTTGTAGAAAGAAGAAAGTTACCTTGTTCACAATATTAACTGGTGCATCCAATCACTATACAGTACATAAATTCCAGACTACAATCACCCAGTATGAAATACAGTAAAACAGAAAATTATTTCTAAAAAAACATTTGTCTTTATTGATCAACCTTAAATAATTACAGTAGATTTCCTTCAAAAACAACATATATTGTATCAGTGTGTGCTGAGCACGATTAAAAAACGTGGCACAAACGTTAACAGTAAAACATTCCTATATTGTAAATCAACATGTACATATTTAATAAACATTAATTATGATCTGCATAATCGGGACAAAAACAACAAAAGACATCAAAGATTTATCAGTCAGTCAGTCAAAAAGGTCTTTATTTCGATTTACATCATAAAAGACATACTATACAAATACAGCACAATCCCTAGTAAAATGTCCTGATAAAATCCATCAATACAGAGTACACTAAAAACAAGAATAAAATAATATTAAATGTATATACAAAGACTCACGTCTGAAGCAATCAATAAAATATACAAGGATTAAAAATGAAATTCATATGGAGTAGACAATCATGCTAACCCGCCATCTGCATAGTGTACACAATATATTAAGGTCTCAAGTTCCGGATCCGAATTATCCAAGCCCAACTGACAAATTTAGATACACATATAACAATACAATTTGAGGTGTCAGATTTCAAAATTCTACTTGCGGCCTGTGCGGATCTGGTACCCAACGAGCGGCATACAGGACTTAGCCATACTCGTCTGGGTTGTGTGTACATTGGACAGCAAAAAAGGAAATGGTCAACTGTTTCCACCTCCTTCACCCAATAGGGACATTTATCAGTGCTAACAGGATTCCAAGAGCAAGTTAACCCTCGGAGCAGGAGGGAACCTACCCTTAACTGATAGTAGAGTTTACGATCTAGTGGTTTTGTTGTAATGTCCCAATATTCCTCATAATAGGGAGCGTCCTTGATAACAAGGAATAAAGCTGTCATAGAACTTCCCTGAGCAGTCACCACCCTCTTTTCCTTAATCTTACTCCAATACATTTCCCTAAGAAGCTTCTTAGAGGGGAAAACGGCAGTAACTGGATCGACCCACAAGGACCCCAACCCCATATCCATCAGGGAGCCCTTTATTGCTGATAACCAGGAAATCCTGGATGAGCCCCGTAGCCCTTTTACATCCAAAAGGGCCTCAACGTACATGGACAGTTCCGGTGTCATCTACAGGCGCCACCAAAACGCCAGTGGTCTATACCGAATCACATCCTCTACGGGGTTACATCCTAGGTCATATAATAAGGGAATACGAGGTGTTGATTGGGGTAGCCCTATTGCCGATCTGAGAAATTTGTTCTGTGTGACCTTAAGTTGGGACATGTAACTAAAGCACCACAGTTCCGCTCCATACATAATGGCCGGTAATATTTTAGATCCATAGATTTTTATCAAGGGGGCCAGTGGTTTAGTTAGGGAGTTTCTGTGCTCCTTCAATAAAGCACCACCAAGTTGGGCATGCTTAAGGTGAGGAGGTCTATCTGCGGTTTCCAGCTTAAGTTTTCACTAAAGGTGACTCCCAGGTACGTGAAAACAGCTGTCTGGTCGAGGATGACCCTACCCATTTTGACCCTAGCTTTGACTGGTCTTGGACCACGGAGGACCATAAATTTGATCTTCCCTACGTTGACTTCCAGCTCATGTTCGTGACAGAAAAGCTCAAAGCGAGACAGTGCAAGCTGTAACCCCTGTCTTGTCTTAGAAATTAAGAGCATGTCGTCCGCGAACATGAGCAGTGGGACTTTCTTGCCGGCTAGGGAGGGAGCGTCAGTCAGGTGGTTAGAAAAATAATTTGTAACCCCGTTGATAAACAGAGAAAACAAGGTAGGAGCTAACACACACCCTTGTCTAACCCCTTTAGAGACCTCAAACCCACCTCCCCGGGTTTGCCCCATCGAACTTTAGCATGCGTGTGTTCGTGCATGTTGATAAAAAAGACTACCAGCTCTTTGGGCATGCCCATCCCAAAAAAACTTCCCACAACTTGATCCTCAGAACAAGATCAAATGCGGACCTAAGGTCCACGAAGGCCGCGAAAAGCATGCCCCCCCCAGCAAAACCTCTTTCCAGTATAGGAGCATAACCCTAAATGCTTGGTCCAGGGTACCAATGTTCGACCGAAAACCCGCCTGAAGGGGTGTTAGTACATCATAATCGGCCATCCAGCCCTGTATACGACCCAAAAGAAGGCTGGCCACAATCTTTTGTACTGCATCTATAAGGCTAATTGGACGATAGTTGGCCGGGGCAGAGCGATCGGCCTTCTTATAGATAGGCAATAACTCTGCCCTTAGCCAAGAATCATGAACCAAGGCTCCACTAGCAAGGGCGTTGGCTAACATTGTCAAATATGGGAACCATAGATCTTGCTCGTGTTAAAATAGATCTGCAATGATACAGTCAGGCCCAGGTGCTTTGTCTCTCGGAATGCCCTTTAAGACAGCCTTCACCTCACTTGGTACAAAAAACAGGTATTCCTCACACTTAGGGGTCTGTGTCGCAGCTATGGACCTACTCTTCAGTTTAAACTGGTTTTTGAAATACGAAACCCATGCCTGTGGCTCCACATGGTTAGTGGGAACCATGTCCTGCGGGCGGTTGCCCCATTTGAGGAGGTGCCAGAATTGTGTCATGTTCCACCCCTTGCAGGCCTGAAGCAACCCCCTCCAACGATCCTCGTCCCAATTCTTCTTAGCAGTTAGTTGGGCGAGTTTATAAGCAGCCCTACAACTTCAAATGTCATCTGGTAGTCAAGATTTAGTGGCTACAAGCAGAGCTCTTTGTGCCTGTCTACAGCCATTATCATACCAGGAGCAGGGTCTCAACTCTTTATTTTTATTGTTAGGGGTAAACTCTTCACAAAAAAAGATTTGAGTTCAGAAAATAAACCATTGTGGATTCCAGGAAATTTTTCATTAATCTTAACCTGCGACTCAAAGCTATTTAGTTTGACCACCGTGCTAGTGAGCAAATTGCTTATTGTGGACAAAGAACCCTCATTCATAGCTATTTTAGGCCAACGTACCCTTCTCTCATCATTAGTTAGGGCTACCTTTCCCTGTACAATAGGGACATCAACCATGACAGTATCAATAAAACTGTTATCTGTCAGAGACAGGACTATGGGGTTATGGTCACTTTCAGGTCTACACGTGACCACCATATTGGTGATAACCAATCACAAGTCCAAGTTAGCCAGTATATAGTCGATGCGAGACCCAGATCTTCCATTATCAAAAGTCACTGCCCCTGCCCTGTCTGACTTTGTTCTGCCATTGACAGCCCGCATGCCCTTATCAAGACACAAACCCTTCATAAACAGAGCCGCTTGCGTCCATTTTTTAATTGGCGTCACCTCCAACTGGGGAATACCCCATATAGAATCTTTTGCCTCTGAAAGCTTCCCATCAACCATACCAAGTGGCTCAAAACAGGTGTTGAAGTCCCCAGCCACAACCCTATTTACCTTTTTAGAAACAGAACACAGTAATTCCTCTAATAAAAGGGCTGTTGGAGAGCATCTCCCACCTGGGAGCCCCCTAAGATATATCTTGATAATAATATTATTGAGACCCTTTGTGGAGCTAATCCTTATGGCCATAATGTCCAGACTGTCTATCGGATCTCAGCGACAGAGACATCCTCACGTTGACGTACCCATATCGACAAGCCTCCCACCGGTCTTCCCCTACTACCCTTAGCTGCTGGTTTTGAAAAATTCAAATAACCAGAGCGGAAGGGGGGGCTATTGCCCAAGTTTCCTGAAAGGACCAGATATCAGACTCGTCGATAAAACTAGCCCAATCTGGTACGTGTAATTTAGTTTCCAGGCCCGCAATATTCCATGAAGAAACCTTCACCAATGGGACATCGGGACTAGAGATCACCTCCAGGCAACCCCCCGTGTGGCGAGGAACAGGACTCCCATGACAACGCTGTTATTAATAGGAGTGGAGGGCTGGAGAGGGAAACAGGCTTGAGGTGATGATACTTTACTACTATTAGTTATCCCTAAACTTTGAAACAGACTCCCATTAGGTGGTGACCTATGCAAATCCTTACCATCCCCAAGTCAATCGTTCTCCTCTAGGGTGGATAGGGGGGACAAATCGCTTATGAGTATAAGTGGGGTGGTTGAAAAGGGTATCCAATTGATGAGCCCGAGGAGGATGACCCTCCACCCTAAATGCAGAGGTAGGATGTATAGAGGGCGTTTCATACCAGTTTCGAGAAAACAGAGGGATACCTGAGGTTTATCGAGGATAAAAATAGCTCAGATCCAGAGTTTGGATCCCTCCCTCCCCTCTAGATTCCGTCCCTTCGCAGATGAACCTGACTGCTCTGGGGTCTCTGAAATGTACAATTATACAATCCCCTGCCAGGGCCTTACATCTGCTACCCAACCAACTCACCCCCCTTACATGTAGGAGTTCACCATTGATATATCCTGGGAGTGGTCTATAGTTGCTGAGCCAAAAGATGACTTTGTTTTTCAGTTCCCTGTGATTTTCCTGTTTACCCTGTTGAATCTCGGGTACCCCTGACAATATCACAGTGTAGGGCACTGAGTCAGGGGGTAGGTCAATACAGGGATGCTTACTCTTCCTATCTTCAGCAACTACAACCTCCTTCTCTTTAGGGATCAACTCTACCGCCACTGTGACAGGTACTATCACCTTCTTGCCCTCCCACCCCTGCACTTCAGCTCTCATACTGGTGGTGTGACTTGTCTTATTTGCCCCTGTAGTGCCCCTACCATTGTGTTGACTTGGGTGCTGGGGAGGTTTGGGGTGTGTTGTGTTGGGGCTAACGACAGAGTTACCAACATGAGCTGACGATACAACTCCTTTAGATAAACAATTGGGGACCATAAAACAGCCCACACACTTTTCCAAAACAGTAGTATTAGCCATAACAATATTTTCCAGATTCCCCAGATTTTCAAGGGCTAATTTAATTCTTTCGAATAGGGGAAGCACCAAAGACTTCATCAAGTGCTCTATCTGGCCGAAGATGCTATCAGGGGGCTGTGCTGACAACGACAAGTGCTGAGGCAACACAGGAACCTGTTTCCCTGAGTTTTCAGTAGTAAGCAGCATACTATCGGTAGTAGAATGGGACAGTGTAGTAGAGGCCCCTCCAGAGATGGTGGATTTAATTACTTTGGGGCGTCTACCCTTATGAACTCCCCCCCTTCGCTTTCTTTTCCCACTTTTAGAGGTTTTTTAAAGGGCTGTCCTCTGTTAATGAACTCGAGATAGTGGGGGCTACCGTAGAACAAGTGTCAGATACATCGGTAGCCTCCAAATCCCGACTCGTTTCCAGCCGTATAACAACCTTAGGAGAATAAGCGGATAGCTGCTCAGGAGGGATGACATCCCTAATGGTGCCCAGTGAGGAACGCTTAGAGAAGATAGGTTCTAGTGACAGTCTCTTCTCCGTTATGGCTATCTCGCGTTTGAGCGCTACAGCAGCCCTAGTAATACACTGGTCCGTGGTTCTTGTTAAAGACCCACCAGTGCTGCTAGTCGTACTGTTTTTCCCTTTCCCTGTGTTGGACGTCATGTTCTACTCACCTCAAGTAAACCTGCAAATACAGACAATTAGGCAACCTGAACCTTTACACTTATAGGCAACATGAAAAAAAAAACACTCAGGCCCAGCTAACAAGGAGACGGTGGGACTACTTTAAAATACAACAGAGTAGCTTCACTGACCCACAGTCCGGGCAGATGTCTCAGCCCTTGTTGAAATGTTAGGGGGCTAGCCCGGCCCGGCCTCATCCGGTCCCAGATGGCCCCAGATGGCCCGCCCTTTGCCCGGGCTTAGCCCGGGGCGTCCCGCGTGCGTCCCGCGATGCGGAGGGCTGGGCGACTATATGCACCTCCTGGCACTGTAGCCGCATCAGTGTTGTCCCGCAAGGTCATAGGCGCTTCTGCACTTGAAATCAGGGTGGAGTGAGTCTTGGCGGTGACGGCGCTGCACAGGTACTCCCACACTCTTAAAAGTTCTCCCTAATTCTATTGTACATCTATTTAGATAGCCCAAAGGCCAGTACTCTTGATTTGTATTTGTACCCTTCTTTAACCCCTTTACTGCGGCGGCTATTGCGCCGCAGTGCTAAGGGGGCGGGGCGGAAATGCGGCGGGCGCATGCTGGTGACGGAACTGCTGCATCACCAGCGTTGGTTGCGCTGTGCTTATGATGGAGCGGTTCCGTCATGGCCCCGCCCACTCAATAGAACGCTCAGCGCAGGCGCGGAATCCGCGCCGCGCAGGAGCGTCGGGCGGGCCATGATGGAACCGCTCCGTCATCAGCACAGCGCCACCGCGACTGATGACGGAGCGGTTCCGTCATCAGCAGGGGAGGGGTTAAGCTGTCTGTTTCGATTGTACTCCCCTGTGGCATCGACGCGTTTCGGTGGAATATCTTAACTGAATACCACCTTTTTCAAGACAAGAAACCTTAAAGCTGTGGCCGGCGGTTTTAGGGCAGGTACGTGAGGGGATTCAAAGAATGATCAACATAGTGAGAGTAAAGTAAACAGGCAGTTTTAGACACATCGTTACCACAGGTAAAAGTAGTAGAAACTGGCAAGCTTAAGTAAGCGGCTGTGAAGTTTAGAAAAGATTGAGCAGTTTTAAATGTCATCTGGTGCATGAAAGGAAAAATATAACATTATGGTGGGAAGCCTGTTATTTGAGTTGGGACTTGAAGGGGGTTGTGGAAAGAGGGTTTCATAACGAGGGACGCAGGGCAATGACAACGAGTACCTGGGGTTCGAGTGGAGGGGCGAGGTTATAGGATGTTGTTAATAACAAGTTGAGAAGAGATGTGGTGAGCGCACACGATAACCGATGAAAACTTGAGATTGTAACAGTAATCTAATCACGAGGGATACATCATGAGGTTTCTAGTAAGAACAGCATGTGGTTTGTCACTGCTAGACTATTGTTTTTATGAGAAAAGATGTGTTAATTATGTTAATTACACATACTTTGTGGTGTATTGAATATTAATTTTTGTTTAATTGCTTTTCCAGTTACCCCTGACGAAGGGCCCATGGAGGCCCGAAATGCATTGGGTTTTTAAAAAAACTGCCTCTGATGAAAATTCCTTCAGTATATACTCTTGATTGAAGAGGTTCGGATGACCCATCATGAATATGAGAAACATTGGAAATTGGCATTTCCTTACATGTGGATAAAAAAGGATTAAAGTTGGAATGAAGAAATAAAAATAAGGACTAACTAAGATTCAACATTTTGAGTAAAGTTTTCTGCGCTCGCAGTAGCTACAGTGCCATGGTTTGGGGCACTTTCCTGTGTCCCAACGTTGTGATACATTGTTCCACGTGCCACAGGGGTTGGGCATGTTGACCATTGAGCATGCTAGACAAAGTGATGAACAACAAAGGAATTTGATGCGATTATGGTGTGCAACCCACCTATACACAATGTTTACTTTTCTAAAATGAACCAAGTCAGGTCATTTTAGTCATGATTCTCCGTCAAGGGGGCATTCCATTTTTTTGGTCTGAAGGACGATTTGTGTTCTAGGATGCGTGTGCGTAATTCTCTGCTAGTTTTGCCCACGTATCCGAGTCCACAGGGGCATTTTATTAAATATACCACATTTTTACTGCGGCGATTGTTAAGTGTGGTTGCTGTCAGGTTTTTGCCTGCAAACACTAAATTCTTGCCTTCCAGACAAGATGGACAGATGGAACAAGTTCCACATTTGTAATTACCTTTTGCAGATTTCCCACTCAAGGCGTTTTGTTTAATACCTGTTGCTTTATAGGTTCTCACTAGTGAATTTCTTATTGTTTTATTCCTTCTAAAGGAAAAGAGGGGTTTTTGCAATTAGGTCTTCTTTCTGTAATTTTAAATTTTCCAATTGCAATTGACAATGTTTTTGATTTGGTTGCTGATGTGTGAGTACTGTGTCACGAACACCAGTCTTCCAGAGACTTTATTTTCCTTCTTTTTGTTAAGATCCATAAGACTGTCCCTCTCATAGAATCTAGCCCTCTTCAAGGAGTTTTTAATTACTTTATTAGGATATCCCTTGGCTTTCAATTTAGTCTTCATGCATTCTGAATGACGGTAGAAGTCAGTTAAAGTTGTACAATTTCTACGGAGTCTCAAAAACTCCCTGAAGAGGATGTTGTCTTTCTGAGACCAGGGGTGATTGCTGGTATATTGCAAAAAGGATTTTTTATAAGTCGGTTTACTGTAGCGTTCCACCTGTAGTGCCTCATCTGCACTTTTTATAATAATATCAAGAAATTCTACCTGCGTGTTACTATAATGGGCTGTAAACTTAAGGTTCAGATCGCCCAGATTTATCCATTCCAGAATTTCACTAAGGGTTGTGCTGGTACCAATCCAGATGAAAGATGATATCATCAATGAAACGGTACCAGCACACAATATTTTAAAAAAATGGGGCCAACTCATTAAAAATATGTTGTTGCTCAAATTCAACCACATAAAGGCAGGCCATGCTGGGGGCACAAGAGGTCCCCATACTGGTCCCCTTAGTTTGAATGTACAGCTCATCCTTAAATAGGAAAATATTACTTTTGAGGATCAAACTGATACAGGACATAATGAATTCTTTTTTACCACCCCCAAGGTTCTCCCCATCTAATGGGGAGGAGATCACCTCGATGGTGCTGTCCTGGTGGATATTTGTGTACAGGGCCTCAATGTCCAGGGTGACCAGCAGCTTTGTCACCTTGTTGAAGCCCTATCCCTCAAATACAAAAATTGCATGCGGCCGTGTCTTTTAAGTATGATTGTTGTTTTCCTACTATTGGTTTTAGAAAACAATCAACATATTTGCTGAGAGGTTTCAATATGGAACCTATGCTGCTGACAGTAGGTCGCATAGGAGAGTCTGTGATGTTCTTATGGATTTTGGGCAACCCATATATTGCTGGGATCACAGGATGTGCATTTAATAAAAATTTAAATTCATTTTCACAAATCATCTCTTCGTCCCTTCCCGTTTTCAATAGTGTTTCTACCTCTTTCTTGAGTTTATCTATTTCCAAAAATTGGATTCTTTGATAGTGTGCTTCAACATTAAGGTGTTGCCTCATCTTCTGTTCGTAATTTGGTGTGTCGAAAATAGTAACACCCCCCCATGTCTGCCGGTTTGATCGTTAGCATGTCATTCTCCTGTAGTGACTTTAGTGCTTGTCTTTGCTCTTTGGAAAGGTTGTTATTAAAGTTGTTTTGAACTGTCTTCCTCATATTCTTAATTTCTATTTTTACCACCTTCTCAAAAATTTCAACGCTTTTATCTATCTGAGTGAAACTGGGTGTGAAGGTGGAGACAGGTTTAAGTCCTGATACATTATTGGGTAGAATTTTATCCACAAAGAATCTGTTTAAGCGTATCTTTCTGAAAAAATTCCTAAGATCCCTCTCTACTTCAAATGTTCTGTGTTCATTGGTAGGAGCAAAACTAAATCCCTTTTTTTAACAATTATTCTTCTTCCCTAGTTAGTATTTTTTGTGACAGATCGATTATGGGGAATTCCATCATCTCCAGTATTGTTTGTTTCTGGTGGCCAAATATTCCTGTCCCCCCTCTATAGGTTGATGGTTCTGCATAGGTCCCTGTCGATTGTAACCCCTGTAGTCTCATTGTCCCCGGTTCTGGCACCTCCCTAAAAAAGGTTCGCGTTCGAACATGGGACCTGCTCTATTTTAAATGTAAATGTATTGCAATTTATATAGCACACGTATCACCCGGAGGCATCAAGGAGCTTGCTTAGGGAACCCGTCCTGGTATTCCCCTGTGAGATACCCCAGCAGGGTATCCGCAAGGTGAAAGCCAGGCATCCCGCCGCGAGGGGCCGTTGTGGAGATTAAGAAAGCTATTGCCCAGAGTCGCAGAGTGTGAACCCGTGAATCGAGTAGGCACCAGAGCGAGAATTGTCGAGTCCATGGACATTTTAGGACTCAAGACCCCGCAGAGCCGGGAGTTGTACCCTGGTCCCGGGCTGACCTCTGCTTCCAGGTCTGCCTCCTCTATTCCCCTGCACTCGCTCCTGTTCCTCCTCACTGCTGGAACCTGAGGTTTCTGAAAAGGTGATGCGTTTAGCACCACCTCTAGAATATATTGGTCTTTGTGGTTGTGGTTTCTCCCATCTTTGTTCCTTCTTGTTGTCGAAGTACTCTTTATTTGCATAGGGATAAACTCCTTCTATGCTATATCTTTCTATACCCCTTTTGATTTTTTTTTGTTTTTTGTTGGTTAAATATTCCCTATAGCTATCTGCTTCTATATTGAGCTCCACTATTGTTTTCTTAGCCTCTTCTATTGCTGTACTTTGTTTTAGTTGGTTTTCTAATCCATTTATTTCTTGTTTTTCTAATTTCAGTAATTCTTGTGCTGTTTCTATGATCAGGATAAGCCAATCACGGCTGCACCGGTTGGCTATATGTGTTCTCGGTTCTATGAATTTAGGATTTTCTATAAATAGTCCCGGCTTGTTTCTTACTTGAAGGCCAATTGGAATCACGCCTGCCTTTAGGTAGTCTATTAAAAATTCTGCATGAAGGTCTGTGCAAATTTGTTTCTTCTTTAAATTTAAGATCTTAACAAGTTGTTCATGACTACTGTTATTAAGTACCTTTGAGTGACCATTCCGTGAATTTTGGTTTATAAGTCTATTAAATTGGTCTTCAGAGAACCCAAAGGTTTTTAATTCATCTATGGTTACCAGGGTCTCCTATACTCTTTAGATGGTAGACTGTTCTGGTATCCAAAGTTTGAGACCAACAAGCCTCTCCAACCAACTGGTTGTACAAAAGTTTGCAAATAGGAATGAGAGGGACCCCTAGATTAACCAAGGGAATTGAGGTACAACTACCAGAGAAAGAGGAAAGTTACCTTGTTCACAATATTAACTGGTGCATCCAATCACTATACAGTACATAAATTACAGACTACAATCAACCAGTCTGAAATAATGTAAAACAGAAAATTATTTCTAAAAAAAATGTGTCTTTATTGATCAGCCTTAAATAATTACAATAGATTTCCTTTAAAACAACATATATTGCATCAGTGTGTGCTGAGCAGGATTAAAAAACTTGTCGCAAAAGTTAACAGTAAAACATTCCTATATTGTAAATCAACATGTACATATTTAATAAACATTAATTATGACCTGCATAATCCTGACAAAAACAACAAAAGACATCAAAGATTTATCTAATTCTATTGTACATCGATTTAGATAGCCCAAAGGCCAATACTCTTAATTTTTATTTGCACCCTTCTTTAAGCTGTCTGTTTCGATTGTACTCTTCTGTTGAGTCGATGCGTTTCAGTGGAATATCTTAACTCAATACCACCTTTTCCAAGACAAGAAATTTTTAAGCTGTCCCGATACAATCTTATATTTTTTTTCCCTTTTCCTCTCCTGCCTAAAAACAGATATAAATATCATCAATAAATTAAATGTTCATAATAAGGTTACATTCTTACAATATAGTTAACATCTTATTAAGTTCAAATGATCCTCTCAATGAAGTACTCGAGTGCTCTACATTTAAGTTGGTCTTTATTAATCTCACCATATACTAGGCCCCTTGCTATCCTATTGCATCCACAAAACAGCCTTTACAGATCTCATCCTATATTTAACACTGGTTTTGTACGGGAAAAGAAAAGCTTAGAACCCTACTTTATACATGATCCACGATGGGTCTATGCTTATAATATTTTCTGCAATGTGGTTATCAACCTAACCCCTCCTCTAGCCAGCATCAAATGGGACGGGAGGGAGGGAAGTTTACACAATGGTGTATGATGCATTATATATAGTCATCATCCCACTTCTACTTTCTTGAAGACAAATCAATTTGTTGTTGTATGTTGGAATAACAAGATAGGCCTGAATGGGCCCGAGGTATTTTTACTCTTCCACATGTATCTCTTACCATTGAAAGCTGTTTTGGTCCACTACAGAATAACTTGTTTAAGAACCAACTGCCTACTTGACAGTTTATTAGGATTGTTCGTTACAATTAAATCCCCTGCTGCTGTGTGGGGGAACTCTCGGTGCCTGTCCACTCTGCGAACAAGATGGAGGTATATGTATATTAATTTAGTGATTCTCTATGCACATTCTGTCTCACTTCACCGAGCAAGAGTCAACTCAATTACCTTAGGGAAACTTTCGTGATAATCCCCTTCTACGTCTAATATTGTTGGAACGGTAAAATTGCTTTGTACACGCTATTCCGTTTAGTATTCTCCGTTTCGCTGGATAAGCTGTAATTGATGTAAAGATACATTTACTATTTGATAAGGACAATATCCCTGTACTAAAGAACTATTTTACGCATCCTATTATCTTCAGTGCAATGTTGTGGATATATCGTTGCATGTTTTTCTTACGGCCGCACTCTTTGTTAAAACCCTGCTGTATGTTCGAGCTCCCAAATCGGGTGGGGAGTGTCTTGCTCTACAACGTTCAAAAAGACACTAATAAGTAAAAGCCCCTCACTCTCATTCTAAAATCATTGATCTATATTGGCTACGCTATCACACAGGCATCTACCTTACCTCGGTTGGAGCGATGGTGAGCAGAAATGCCAGCTATCGGGTATCTGCCTTTTCCTTGATGTGACGCGCAATCTAGTGCTGGGTTCCTATTTACTTGACTGGCCCTACGCTTCCATTGGTTCTGTCCATTGTGTGCCCGCCCACAATCTGAGGGTGTCCGTAACCTAACTTGTGTTCTGTGATCTAATTGGATCCACAGTACACGTGTCCCATTACGTATCAAGTTAGTACGTGTTCTAGTTTGTGATAGGTTAACACGTATCAAGGTCGGTTGCCCATCGCGTCCTGGCTGTCCTCGCCTCGTAAATGTATTATTCCTGTATCCATGACAACAAAAGACAAAACCTTACATCTTGTGGTTCTATCCAAGCATCAATCACATAGCGACTGGCTTCCTCATCGCACTCAGATCTACTCTTATATTATATAACTAAGCGATGAATCGCCTTTCAGTCAATAACTTCAACTGGTTATTGATTTCTGTGTCAGATCTACACCTATTTGACAATACAGGTATTGTTATAAGATGTGAGTGTGTCCATCTTTATATGAGCACAAATTATATGTGGGCTTATCCCCTATATTGCCCTTCTTCTAAAGTCGTAAAACGATATGGTGTTTGATATTACCCTTTAGTTTGTGCATCTATTCTACTGTTATCATTGCTCCAAGCAATTTATTTTTGTGAAATATTCTAATACACCTATCCCCATCAGTACTAATCTTCTATTTGTCCATGTGATTCTATCCCTGTATGATTTTGCTCCAATCTTCTCTTGAATTTAGAACTGCTTCAATTTTATTGAGGGAGCACATAAACACTGTTCTCTCCTTTTCCTCTTTTGGTCTATGTCGCCACCCCGTCTGTTGATCGTTATCTTTTCTATAATGAACCAAGTCAGGTTGTTACAGTCATGATTCTCTTTATTGAAATGCTCCGTCAAGGGGGCATTCAATTTTTTTGTTCTGATGGACGATTTGTGTTCTAGGATGCGTGTGCGTAATTCTCTGCTAGTTCCGCCCACGTATCCCAATCACAGGGGCATTTTATTAAATATACCACATTTTTACTGCAGCAATTGTTAAGTGTGGTTGCTGTCAGGTTTTTGCCTGCAAACACTAAATTCTTGCCTTCCAGACATTGTGGACAGATTGCGATTGACAATGTTTTTGATTTGGTTGCTGGTGTGTGAGTACTGTTTCACGAACACCATTCTTCCAGAGACTTTATTTTCCTTCATTTTGTTAAGATCCAGAAGACTGTCCGTGTCATAGAATCTAGCCCTCTTCAAGGAGTTTTTAATTAATTTATTAGGGTATCCCCTGGCATTCAATTAGGCTTCATGCATTCTGCATAATGGTAGAAGTCAGTTAACATTGTACAATTTCTACGAAGTCTCTAAAAACTCCCCAAAGGGGATGTTGTCTTTCTGAGACCGGGGGTGATTGCTGGTATATTGCAAATGGGAATTTTTATCAGTCGGTTTAGTGTAGAGTTCCACCTGTAGGGCCTCATCTGCACTTTTTATAATAATACCAAGAAATTCTAACTGCGTGTTGCTGTAATGGGCTGTAAACTTAAGGTTCGGATCGCCCAGATTTATCCATTCTAGAATTTCACTGAGGGCTGTGCTGGTAACGTTCCAGATGAAGATGATATCATCAATGAAACGGTACCAGCACACAATATTTTCAAAAAATTGACCCAACTCATTAAAAATATGTTGTTGCTCAAATTCACCGACAAAAAGGCAGGCCAGGCTGGGGGCACAAGAGGCCCCCATACTGGTCCCCTTAGTTTGAATGTACAGCTCATCCTTAAATAGGAAAATATTAAATTTGAGGATCAGACTGATACAGGACATAATGAATTCTTTGTTACCACCCCGAAGGTTCTCCCCATCTAATAGGGCGGCGATCACCTTGATGGTGCTATTTGTGTACAGGGTCTCAATGCCCAGGGTGACCAGAAGCTGGGTCACCCTGTTGAAGCCCTGTCCCTCAAATACTGAAATTGCATGCACCGTGTCTTTTAAGTATGATCGTTGTTTTCCTACTATTGGTTTTAGAAAACAATCGTCATATTTGCTGTTTGGTTCCAATATGGAACCTATGCTGCTGAAAATAGGTCGCATAGGAGGGTCTGTGATGTTCTTATGGATTTTGGACAATCCATATATTGCTGGGATCACAGGATGTGCATTTAATACAAATTTAAATTCGTTTTCACAAATCATCTCTTCGTCCCTTCCCGTTTTCAATAGTGTTTCTACCTCTTTCTTGAGTTTATCTATTTCCAAAAATTGGATTCCTTGATAGTGTGCTTCAACATTTGGAGTTGCCTCATCTTCTGTTCATAATTTGCCGTGTCGAAAATAACAACACCCCCCCTGGTCTGCCGGTTTGATCATTAGCATGTCATTCTCCTGTAGTGACTTAAGTGCTTGTCTCTGCTCTTTGGAGTCTGTTGTACTCAGTGCAATATGGACCAAAACTGACAACAACAGTGAGACAGACCTGGGTACAAAAAACAGAAGTCTTGTTCTTCCCTGATAGGAACAAGGACCAAGCCAGCGATCACACAGTAAATGTTTAGGAACAGCAACAGACAGTGGGATCGAATTTGGAACGGAATAACCAAAATACAGGACAGAGATGACAGCAATCAGAGATTGGGAAAAAAATGACAAAAAGTGACGAATCAGGCTTCTGAAATCAAGAAGAGGAATGCAGTAATCAAGGGAAGGCTGTACCCAATACAGGAATCAAGGGCAGGCTGTACCCAACAGGCACTCGAAAAAGTAATGCACTTTTGGTACAGGGAAATAAGAACTAGGATTCAGAGCAATGGACTTGCGGTTGCACCCAAAAGGCACTGGAACAAATATTGCCCCGCTGGTGGAGGGAAACTGGAACTAGGATTCAGAACAAGGAATTCAAGAATGAACCCAACAGTCACTAGAACAAGGGAAGTTCCATAGTTTATTAGTGGTTGATAAGTAAACCCTGAAATGAAATGTTGGGTGGCTCTTATTTGTGGTAGGATTTCAATACTGAACTTCAGCACATGTATTCATAATGACAGCAGGGTCACAGGAGTACCACCACCCATTGGCAGGATCACAGGATCCTGACAAACCACTGATGTCACTTTGTTGCAGTGATAGAATGCTCGCCGTGGTAAGTCCAAGATTTCAGCTTTGTACTTTTTTAGGTCTCAGATGTGGCCAGTGGTGCAGGGTTGGAATCGCTAGGCAGAAGTCCAGACACCTTTACCAAGAGTTCATCTGAGGCAGTTTTCAGCACAGCAATAAACGACGAATGAGATCAAACCTCTAGTCTCTGTCTTCCAGAGGTAAAAAAAAAGTACTAATTTCCACTTCCACTTTTCTCTAGGATTATGGATGTTTTTTCTGGTCCCTCCTGCAGTACGCAGGTTCTCAGGCAGGCTTGTAGTAATCAAGTTTTGCTCCAGCAGGATCCAGTACACAATAGTCATTTGGGCCTTGTTCGGAGCAAGGAGTCTTTCTGCGTTCTTGTCCTGGTGCATGTAAAGAGGATACCAACCTCTTGCCACTTGTAGAGAATATAACTGTCTGGGTGATAGTGGGAATCAGGAGAGCTTGGGTCTTCTTTCTTCCAACTTTTAGGCAGTCTTCAATTTCAAAGATGTTGGCTTACAAGGTCCAGGAATGATACAAGGATGTGGAGGTAAGGCAGCAATCTTATCCCGTACTCTAGCAAGTGACGAAGAGTTCCTATACCCAACCCTAACTATTTAATCATAATAACTGAACCTCATTATCAGCACTTCCATATTTGGTTTACTGCAAAGCATCTTACAATCACACAATCCAAGATGGATTTCATTTTCCTCCAGCGGTGCAGTGTGGATCCTTTGTTAGCCCCTTTTCTGTTCAAATGAGATGCCCTCCCCTCTATTAGGGTCCAAAATAGTTTATGATGATCCCGGAAAGAAGTGAGAGCATTTCTTACAAGACCCATTTGGCAACAATTAACTGGTATGACTTTACTTTGTGTCCCTGTTCCACTTCCAGATGTTTAAACCTTCTTAAGAGGCCTGATATTTACATTACTACTGCCTTCCTGGGTCTAAGGTCCTTTGGGGACAGTGGTCATTCACTCACAGCCTCAAATATGTACTGAGCCTCTGGAGTAGAACTGATTTTAAACTTTCAATTAGACAGAAAAAATTGCACATTAAAACATAAAAAAGGTTAGTTCTCCACTTAACCTATCAAATGTTTGACCATAAAGAATGATTCTGAGCTCATTTTTACAGGGATCATCTGTTATAGACCTCCTGGGGATTTTAGTGTTCAGCAGCAACAATCGCTGTTAGATACCCTCACTAATATGGCAGCCACTCACCACAAATTAGTAATTTTGGGGGACTTAAATTTGAGGTTAAATGGTTCTCTTGACTCTGGTTTTCTCAACTTATTTCACTCTTGCGAAGGTCTTGGCCTTTTCCAGCAGGTCTCTGATGCCACTGATGCCACTCATAAGGCTGGGCATCTCCTTGATTTAATTTTTTCTGAACCCCATCTCCTGCACATTGGCGAAATTCTGCCTATGGATTGGTCGGATCATTCATTGAATTTGTTTTTTTTTAAATGTAAGATCTCTCAGACTCAGGTTTCGCGTCCTACGACTGAATACCTATGCAGAGATTGGAAGGCTCTCACACGGCTGAGGATTTCTGACTCTGTGTTCAGTCTTAACTACTGTAACGCCCTTCTGCTTGACTCGCCTAATTTCCTGCTAGACAGATTACAAAGGATCCAGTCAGCAGCAGTCAAGTTAGTCTTAGGGCTGCCTAGAAGATCTTTGCGTCTGCGGCTCTGGCAGAACTTCACTGGCTCCCTTTGAGACAGAGAGTGCAATTTAAATCTCTCTGCCTTGTTTTTAAAGCCCTTTATGGGATAGGGCATGTGCTGATGCGAAAAAAAAATTGGACTGGTACACCCTAACAAGATTGCTCCGCTCCTCATCGGTGAGACTGGCGAAGGAACCAAGGTTTAGGAAAGCTAGGTCAGGGGGTAGATCTTTTGGGGTGGCAGCAGCCAAACTGTGGAATAGACTCCCCTGGGAGATCAGACAAATTAGGGAGCTTCTCCCATTCAGAAAAAGTGTAAAATCCTGGCTGTCCCCCAAGACCTAGATGCCTGACCATGTCTTAGACACTTCCTCCTGCCTTTTTCGAGCCGCCAGCGCCAGGATGCCTCCAAGGTGACAGTACGCTTTATAAGCTGAATAAATAAATACATAAAAGTCCACTTTCCCTAATAAATTATATTTATGAAATAAGCAATGCATATTTTTTTCTTTGCAGTAATAGGAAATACGTACTTTCATCCAATTTCGGCACATTTACCTACACAGGGAAAACAGCTTGTGGATCGTTTACTGAGTACACTACTCCCATTAATAGTATGCCGCATTTTTATATAACAGGCACCAAGCACTGTGTGCTTATAAGGAGCATTTTATGGGTGAGACTGATTTAATATAAAAACAGGTTGTCTTACATGGCAAAGACACTTCTCTTAGCCAAGCGTCTCTACATTGATTTTAAATTGCATCCCACCAAGAGCCCAATGGTGCTCCTGGTGGCCAATGACCATACATTTTTGTCATACATGTAAGTGATGTAAATACACAATGCAGTATATATATATGGCATTTTATGTCCACGCCACGTGTGCAATTCCTGCACCAATTTACAATAGCCGTACTGGAAAGTCAAATGCACCAATTTAGTGAAGTCAATTTCGAAGTGCCTGTTTTCCGGCCAAAGCGCAGGCACTATAGTGCTGATTAGGACTTGCAGAGTGTACCGCGTTCTAATTCAGTTAAATACGACAAAAAAAGTGGAGAGACCAAGACAAAAATGAAATAACGTCTTTATTACTATTTGAAATTGTAATCAGATTGCATTTTACCTATACACCACAGTACAAATGCAATACAATTCCTATCAACTGTGAATAGTATTATAGTTACATAGATAGTGCACACATGTATTATTGTATGTATTGTGTGAAAACTTGTATTCGTGTAAAAAGAGGCTAGGTGAATGGACTTGCAGATGCTTAGCTTAAGTTTCCATTCAACTGGGACACTTTATTGTGTTTGTTATTCAAACTGTACATATTCTCTTAAGAAGAGAACAGCATAAGTCTAAAAAATATTTCAGTTTCTGCTATTTTGCTGCTTGATGGGTGAAGGTAATTGTTTTTACCAGTCGGTTTCCCTTCTCTGTGTGCGTATTAGCTCCTGCCATAAGATTCATATAGGGTCATCCTTTCTAAGCCCTTGCTGTCAAAAATAAATAATACAAAACCCACACGTGTTTGCCAGTTGATATAACCGTTTTGAAATACTCCTCGATGCAGTTGTCAAGAAATATTTGCAAGGACAGCCAACAGTTCTCAGAAACTGATAAATAGGACAAAAAAATCGGAATGGAGATTTTGACACTAACATGTCTTGAAGATGGTCTGCGTAATCGATGTGAAAAGCTGCCATAAACGGATTCATGCGTTTGTTCCATTGTATTTTATGGAAAGCATGTGAAGATTGTGGTTTCAAAAATGCATGTTTCCCTATGTTTTGTATTACAAACGCGAATGGCAAATTATGGGGCATATTTTTTGGGATTTGGTGCAGGGCAGCGTAGCAAGTCAAGTTGCTGCACTGCCCTGCATCAAAGTGAAATGGCAAGAAAGCGCTGCATATGTCACATTCCTGTCCTTTCCCCCTGCACTGGTGGAGTTTCAGTATCCTAGCGCCAATACAGGCATCTTTGCACCATGGTGCAAGGGTGCCCCATGGTGCAAGGGTGCCGGTGTTGCATGCAGGATTTGTTTTGTGCAGACTGGGGCACCTTCTTGCAACAGTCCTGGGAGGCCATTCCTCTTTCTATGTGTACTTTTCAGAATGCAGCACACATAGAAAAAGGAAAAAACAAGGAGAAATAACTTGCTCTTCCACTGGGGAGGCGTAACGATTTGGAACATACCCACATCTGGGGAAGCATCAAAATCCATGGCTGTTACATGGTAACACCTCCTGCAGCGTTCGTGGAATGCATCCTTAATGCAGTGTAAGGCAGCGCAGCAATTTGAGCTGCATTACCTTGCTCCATATCTATGAGGACATGGCATCACTTTGTGTGGTTGTAGGCACTAAAGACACCAAGTTAAGGCACTAAAAGGAACAGTGTCATTTTTTTCAATAGTAGCATTGAGAGTGCTTCTTACTAGCATACCTCTGGTTGTCTCCTTTCAGAATGTCGATGGACCCAGGGTACATTCGGGCCATCCCCATTCCTACCAGGCTTACCTTTGTGAGGCAGATATGTTCTTTCATTTTCTTCTATGTTTTCTTTTATGTTTCAATCAAAGTGACTAATTATCCAGGTGCTGATGAATGCCCCAGAACTCCTTTTGTGGTCGAGAAAGGGCAGAAACATGTTGACATATACGGTAAAATCCTCCCAGTCCTTGCATGTTTTTAACCATATCCCAGAGGACATTTGAATACAGTTTATCCAGCACTCCTGAGATGATTTCATCTGTTCCTCACTTGTGCTTTGCACTCTGCCCCTCACTTGCCTACTTAAAACTGCTTATTATTTTTCAAAACACCTCAGCTCCTCCTCTTTGGGGAGTGGACTGCTTATTATTTTTCAAAACTCCTCAGCTCCTCCTCTTTGGGGAGTGGTAGCCTACACTAGGTACCTCGTGGTCCAGGTGTAAGGAGGGAACCCAGTGAAGAAGCATGCCATTTTTGGGTGACTGAGGGTTCTCGTCCCTTAAGAGCCACTCTTCTCATGGAACACATATATAAGTCTGATCTTTTCTCAACATTAAAATGTTCACAATGTTTTGCAGTGAGCGGGAGGGCTGTGCTCTCTCTGTGATTAGTCAGGTGCATAGAGTTGCATGGAGACCTGTGTCTTATTTTTGATTACTCTTGACCCTGTAGCCTTAGAATTGTCCGGCTGCCTTAATTCAATAGCTGCGGTCAGTGTCAGCACTGAGGATGGTTACATAAAACTACCCAACCTGGGTCATGATTACGGTACATACAGAAAAGTGTCATGGTAGTTCTTTCAAATTACATATGAATTGGTTTGTTCTATTCCTATGGGTCTGAGGGTCTGTGGTAGTCTACGTTTCGACCCCTGTTGGTAGGAGGGTCGTTTGATTCCTCAATGTGGGGTCTTCTTCAGGACAAGGTTATCTGGGGAGCACTTGTAAATGGATGGAGCTGTCAATGAACGATCCTAATGGGCTTTCAATGGCTCCTCTGTATTTTGCTGGACATTATTCATCTAGGGTAATGAATCTCCCGATGCGTGTTGCCACACAGTCAACAGGACAAAGTCTCGCTCTCATCTTTCTGTAAACTGTTTACAGAAAGACGAGAGCGAGACTTTGTCCTGTTGACTCTTTGGCAACATGCATCGGGAGATTAATTACCCCAGATGACTAATGTCATTGAAAGCCCCTGTACCTATGTGTTGTGAATATAAGGGAACTATGGACCAATATTAGGCTGTAAAGGTTCTACTGTATATAAATGCAAATGTTTCTATATCACTATACCTTTACCCTGTCCCTCACTCATTCATTCACCCTCACTACCCATAAAACCTTCTTTCTCTTTATCACATTGTGAGCGCTGTAAATAATACATACACTTAGAATATACTTAAGTGGTTATATTGAATAGCAATAATGCTCTGAATTACAAGAGCATCTAATGAATATTTCTCTTATGGAATTACAAATTAAAAATCTTCGTTTTTGTTGAATAGAATTGGAACTGTTTTGTGGTGATTTGTTTATCTTTACATGGGACATCCCTTAACTGTTATTGCCTCACACTCACTTGAAAAAAAATCCAGTACATGACGAACAGAATTTACAAAGTACTAGCAGTACATCCTTGCTAACGAAAATATAATTCTTAAGAGATGTCAGATGTTAAATTTATTGACTTTATTACCCTTAAATGAGGTCTCCAATGTAGACAAGGTATAACAAATTGGCAAGATGTCACAGATTTATTCACCATGCTAATGCCAGACATAAAAGACACCCCTTTGATTAAGCCTGATTTTGTCGATGTCTCATGTCAGAGAAATAATGAAGGCACCATAAGAGTAGCTTACACTGTCTCTACAATTCAAGAGGTTGCGGAAGCTGAATGGCTTTGAGGTGTTATACAAGCACAAGTTGCAAAATTAATTGCTCTTATAGGAGATTGTAGTCTAACAGCCCATTCAAGAGTGGCTTTGTTTACAGATAGGCAATATGAATTTGGTGCGATCTATGATGTTGAACAGTTATGGTAAAAAAATAAGTTTCATGATCTCATTTGCCATAGCCATTAGAAATGGAGAACATGTAAGGAAATTGCTTGAATCCTTACACATGCCCACCTAAGCTGCAGTTGTTAAATGTGCAGCTCACAGAAGTGGCAATAGGTATGTTACATTATGAAACAGATTTGTGGATGAAGTTTCTCAGTACATAGTTAACAGGGCTTATACAAATAAATCTGAAGAGGACACTGTTTTCTCAATGTTGGTGTCAGTAGCTGACAAATGAGAAGAGCTCAAGAGATTGCAGAAAGATGTTTGAGAAGTAGAACAACCTGCTTCCACACAATGTGCATGCACCATAAAATCTTCAGATGGATCCCAACTAACACAAAAAGAACATCATTCAGGCACTTGTCACCAGCTGCTTCGACTATGGCAACGCCCTCTAAGCCAGCCTCTCCAGCCATCTTCTCAGAAGACTCCAGACCGTACAAAACGGTGCAGAAATATTCATCCCGGACCTCCCCAAATTAACCCACATTGCCCACCACCTCTGAGACCTCTGCTGGCTCCCCATACTGAAGTAATGCCAGTTAAAGATCCTCATTCATGCCTACAAAGCCCTCCAAGACCTTGGACCTTCCTACATCAACCATCTACTGAACTTCCACCAACCCTTAGGACACCTTTGCTCCTCTTCCCTTGTCCTCACACATACACCCCACATCCATTGCAGGAGCAGCTACTCCTTCTTCTACATCACTGCCAAGACCTAGAATTACCTGCCCCTCCAGCTCCATACAGCCTCCATGCTGGCAGACTTCAGAAAGAGACTCAATACCTGGTTCTTCGATGGATTCACAGCACCGAGATACCCTTAGGAGTAACATCTATGTGCCTTACAAAAACTGTTTGATTAATTAATTGAGAACAACAGAGTTAGATCAGAGCAGATGTTGGAAAAATGCATGTCACATTTGGATATCAGCAGATGGAAGACCAGTGTTGCAAGAGAGTTTATTATTTTCCATGACACAAATTTTCCATGGCCCAACCCATCTAGGGAGAGAAGCAATGGCGAGGTTATTTCGGCAGAATTAGTTTAACCCTACATTTAGGATGCTGCAAAAGAAGTGTTCCATCGCTGTGTGACATATCAACAGATGAATGTTGAGAAAATAACACCAGTAATGTTATGCCATGTAGAAAGATCAGGTAGTCCCTTCATGAGGTCGTTAATTGAACTTATTGATCTGCCTGTTTGCAATGAGCTGAGATAGATCCTGGTTATAGTGTGCATTTTCTCTCGATGGATGGAAGCCTACTCAGCACAGGAAAATGTTAGTTTCACTGTAGCAAAACTGCTGTTGCAAGAGTTCATACCTAGGAAAGGATTACCAGTTTCTTTGGTGTCAGATCGCTTGATTCATTTCAGCAATGAAGTCTTAAAAATTATTTGTGCAGCTTTTCCAAATCCATTTATGCACACCAATTTCAATGAATATGTCTGTTTTTAATATAATTTGTTTTTGTTTGGCTACCTTCAAAGTACATCATTTTCAGTTTTGCTCTTCCTCCAGACAGCAGTGTATCACAGCAGGACAGCCTCCAAGCCTGATAGGGCACAGCACAGGTCCAGTGAGTGGGGTTCACACCTGGAGGGCGGTCTTAATGGGAAATTTTAATTAAAAGGCTCATTCAGTACTCTATCTGAGACTCTTTTCATTCACATTTCCTTCCTGAGATGTTACCATGCTTCTTTGACTGGTGACCTCCTTTATAATCCAAGATTAATTTAGAAGTTTCTGGAAGATCCTGGCTCTTCCTTCCTCCAGTGTGTGCCTCACACATCTTTTAGGAATGCAAACATATACTAATCTGACAGGCATGTTCATCCACCTCTGCATGTTCCACAAGCAGGCCAATAAGGCTTATAATATGTTAACCAGAGACCCTTGTGCACTTTAACATTAGGGGATACTCATGCATCATTAGTGCTGCACACAAACACGTATGTAGGCATTCGTATGATCAACTACTCCTGGGCACATACGCATTTTAGCCAAATGCACTTATACATGTAAGCACTGTCTGTATGTACTTAAGGAGGATCTGCCTCAAGTGTCCACCAACACAATGCACACAAACATGCAGGCAGTGGTTGGACCACATCTGTCTCAATGTAAACTCAAGGTTGAGCTGGTCACACAGCAGTGGAATTCAACTTTCTGGGAGTAGTCCTAAAGTTACCACTCCCATGACACAGGTAAGGATGTCTGCCCCTACCTGTTGATAACTTACAAATATAATGGAATGCTGCTAGCAAAACACCTGTGCTGCTCATCTCCTGGAAAGGGCAGTAGCTCCGAACAATATGAGTGTAGCGTTAGGTGCTCATCTCCCAATCTAACCATACAACAATATAGAAACTTGGCATAGGATCATGCTACACTCAAACGATTTTACTTATTTGGAACAATTTCTAACCAGCTATATCGATATTTCCAGAGTTGTGCCATGTTTGGATAGGTTTCTAAACAAAGATCTGCATATTCCCACAGTTGTGCCTTTTCAGTTCCAACAGTCACCTTGCCTTCTGAATTCACTTCAGCTTTACATAATTAGTTTCTATTGTCAATAATGTGTGTAGTACAATTACCATAGACACTACTAATAAATTAATAATGCTGTCATTAATAGCTTTAACTTTCAACCTGGGGCTCTACTCCACTTCATTGTGTTTGTATGAACAAGTGGTGTTGACAAGGCACATTTCACTTTTGTGTCTTTAAACAATCATACTAAAACAATTCTATTATTTCATTGATAACTTCAAACAATGTATTTATTGTCTGGAGGAGGTGATTAATACATCCTGCCAAGTCAATCAAAAACAACTTCATCAGTAATTTACATAATATTAGACCATACAGATAATAAAAGCAATTATAGTGAAAATACACTATATTATGTTCAATACTTTCTTTTTCTTCACCCAGAGATAGCTATGAGTGAAATAACGATATTAACATGTGGTTAGCTTGTCAACTTCTCATTTTTTAAACAGTTAGCTAAAGTTGCCTACTACTGTCATAGCAGCTCAACTCGCAAGGAGATTCCAAATTTTGCAACCAAGATTCTGAGCCTTCCTTGCTTTACTTTTAAACATACTTATTTTGTCATGATAACAAGCAAGGTACTGTGCTAACCATTGATTACAAAGTGAAGGTTCTGGATTTGCCATTTATTTACTACACAATTTAAAGAATTGCCTATTGCCAAAAACCAAGGGGAACTTGTGGCTGAATTACTATTACTATTCAAACCAAGTAAAGCTAACATGGGAGTCAAATGTATATGTGTAATGGTAATGGCGGATAGGATTTCCATGATCCTTGTTCGGAACGTGTAAGTGTAGTGCATGTGGCAGATGTGTATATCAAATGCCT
Organism: Lissotriton vulgaris; assembly: GCF_964263255.1. NCBI lineage: Eukaryota > Metazoa > Chordata > Amphibia > Caudata > Salamandridae > Lissotriton > Lissotriton vulgaris. Next base: position 48,139,169 of record NC_141690.1, read on the forward strand.
CTGAATTCTCTCACACCTTGGACAATCAGAGCTAGACCTCCTTCCCCACCTATGTAGTTTTCTTCGGCATGTAATACAAATTGAAAATAGTTTTGAAATGTTGCAATTTTAACCTGGCAGACAATAGAACTTTGTGACCCATGATTAGTTGCTCATGGAAATAAGTGGTTCCCCCACCATTATTCGCTTTGCCTACCATCTTCGATGTCTGTGCCCCGTTAGTGTCTTTCTCAAGATCCAGAAATATAATTTGTATTCATATGTACTTACCAAGAGTCAAACCCTTTTTAGATATTATTGAGTGCGTAATGGAATTTTCCAACCCATTTAGTTCTCGTGAACTAATCATCTGCAAGAAATGTCTGAGCTGTAGATATTTTTAAAAATCGTGTCTTCCCAACCCATAATTGTCTTGGAGAATTTCAAATCAACACCCATAATCGTCTTTCAATATGTCCCCAGCCTGTCTCCATCTCCTTCAGTATAAATCATGAAATTTGAAATTCTGATGGAAACAGGAGAGAATCCATAAAGGAGGATAATAGTTGTCTTTTGTAATTTTCATCACTGCAGCCACCTTATTCATATTCTAAACACCATCCTTAGTGTGTTAAATCTAACTTTTTTTTTCGTAGCTCTGTTCTGTAAATTCTAGTAGGAAGCCTAATTTGCTAATCCTAAATTCATAAATAAAGATCGTTGGCAGAGCTTTGTTCACTATTTCCCTAATAAAAGGTCCAGTTACAGAATGCACTGCATAATTTCAGCTACATAGTTAAACCTAAAATAAGGGAGAGCTATTCCACCTGTATCTAATCAAAATCTCATGAATTTAATGGCCCTTGTAGTTTCCATACATTCCCATATAAAGTTTGTACAAATCGAATCCAGCTTTTGGAACCACTTGGAGCTAACCTCTAATGGTATGGCCCTGAACAGGTATAAAACTCCCCACAATACAGACTTTTTAAATATTATTACAGTGTTCAATAATCATGAGCTTCAAGACATCCCACTGTTTCAAACATGTCTCTGTCTTGTTAAGAACCACATCATAATTGTGGGAGATCACTTGCCCCAGATTAACTGACATTTTCCAAGATAGGTAGCAATTGCTGTTTGTTTCCTATCTACCATCTGTACATTATTACAGACTATCTGTGTTTTATCACTTTTCAGCTGGTATCCTGAAACTGCCCCAAACAGCTTTGCTACTATTGCAATCTCATTCATTGTAGTGCCTGGCTCAGTGGAGAATACTGCAATTTAATCTGCATTGTGGCAGTTCTTTAAGTGAATAAGAGGTTTGATTTTAACATTTGAAAACGACTGCTGCAGAAACAGTTTAATATATAGTGTGAATAAAAGAGGGGAGAATGGACATCGTTGCTGCATGCCCCTCAAAATCATGCTAGCCATAGACTCCTGACCCATTAGCTGCACTGTAGCTTTAGGGCTAATATATAGAATTTTTCATGGAAGCAGCTAATGTGATTCACTGTCCCCCTACATGGGAAAAATCCACATTGCTATGGTAATACCAATATCACAGTAACCATACAATGAATTAGGATCAGACAATACTCTAGGATATTTTACCATTTATGGTCCACTTAAAAGACTTGGGGATAATAAGAAATAGTCCAGTCGTGTATACTTTTAAAGTACATATGAATACAAATTATAACCACGGTCAGAAGATTTTAGTTCGGCCCAGGCCGAGGCCATGAGTTTTCTAGAGGTCTAATATTGCCTTAAGACTTTTACTTTTCCATATTTTATAAGGAGCATTACAATTAAACGTTAAGGGAATATTGCAAATTAGTACAATGGGAACAGCCACTGTGCTAGTTCTACTGTTAGTCATGCGATTGTACCTTGATCATCTAATACAGGTTCATATGCCAAACAAATAGTAAACTTAATTTTTGCAAAGTAGACCAAAACAATGGATCACCAGCCTAGTTTATCCTATGCCATGCACTTAACATTAATGTAGTTTCTTCCAGCTAATATGACCATCCCCTTGGTAGTGGGCTCGTGTGTGGTAGTAACCAACAAGTCACAGACCCAAGGGTACAACAAATGCTTCTTACTTTGCTGAATAAGTGTTCCTGGATACAGATCAAGTTTTCCTTAAACACTCTCAATTCCTCTTCCACAATGCCTCTCTTTCTTGTATCATTCTGGCCCCTTACTTTCATAGTTACCACCCCAACCTGTCATTCCTGCGCATTATATTGTATTGATAGATAAATTGTTGCCTGCTCTGTCACAATGCCTGATGATATTCCTGTTCTATGGTCTGGAGAACCTTTTGGTGTCTTGTATTTTTTCCACCTTAGCTCCTCTTCCTTCTTCGCTTAGAAAGCTCCCCTCAAGATTTTACAACCTTTCATCATTACCCCACCATGTCACCACCCACCCCTTGATAAAACCCCTCCACCCACCTTGACCCGGTGAACCTTCATCAATCTTACCCTTCTCCCCCTCCTCTCTACCCTATTGCGCTCTTTATGCCCTTATACCCCTGATCGTCAGATCTTACATGGATAAGACATCCTTGGATGCATTGGTGATGATTGCTCTCCCACCCCTGTTCAGAAGGAAATACACAAGTGACCCCTTGCTGATTTCAGAATTTTTTCTAGGTGTCAGAAATGTACAGTTTTCCGGGATCCACCATGGTATTCATATATGTTTCCACCATTAACTGGAAAGAGGTTGAATGCACAAAAATGGGTAATCTCTCAGTATAATGATAAAAACTGTGATAATAATTGTGGTTTACTGAATCAAGTCTGCCTATTCCTGAAAGCTGGAAAGATGGTGATTTTAGCACCACAAATGTTTTGTTGATGTCATTTGCAGGAAAAAACTGATGGTTTCTTCTGCAGCACGTTTTTTTCCTTTTTTCCCATTTAAACCGAAATGTATTAGTTCCCTCCAGGGAAATCCACATAATTAAACACACCTGTACCAATATTTTATACATTTTGCTTAATGTCAATGTTTGTGTAACTAAATAAAATAGGTGTGTTTGTTTAAATTTCTTAAACAACATTACATACATATGAAATACACATTGAAAAAATATTACTTGTAAGAGATTTTTCAAAATGCACAAGTCTAAACCTCATGTAAACAGACAATTCAAAAGGGGACACGTAAAAAAGAAGCTTACATTCAATTACGGCAACAACAGAGTTGATTTGCCTCATGGTCAAGTAGGAGCAGCAAAGGAAGGACTTGGCCGATCGGGTGCATGACGGAAATGGAAGTGGAAAAAGAAATAAAGGTAAGTTTTGACCTTGTATCCCTTCTAACTGCCAAATCAGGTGTGTCATTACCTGCCACAGTTATGTCGGAGGGAAGGCACATCATGATTAAGCATGGGCGGATTTCGCGGATCTACGATCCGTGAATTTGCGGATTTGCGGATCCGCAAAATCTGCGAATTTGCGGATTCGCAGATTTTTTTAATGGGGGGGGTCTTCTGTACGGCCTCGACGACGCTCACAATTGTTTTTGGGCTGATGAATGAGTCACTGAATTTGAGCTTCAACTAGTTCCAGCAACCATGTGTGTGTTACTATGCAATTGCCCCGAAGGGCGCAGGGGTCCCTTGAGTGAGCTGTCCATCATAGTGGGTAGATGGCAGGAAGATGGTGCACACCACGAGTGTGTGAGTGGGGCCAAACGGGCGGGGCTTCCATGCGAGTTCACATGCCTCTTGTGTGTATAAAAGGTCAGAGACCGATCAGAGCAGCAGATCAAGAGAAAGAAGCTCCTGGTCACAGGAACAGCACGAGGATTGCACTCGTGAAAGTCAAGGATGCAAAGGCCTCTATCCAGCATCACAGCTGATTTTCGACGGTAGATTTGGGAAAAAGGCACACCTGCCCAGCCTCGACGACGCTCCCTTGAGTGAGCTGTCCATCCATCATCTTCCTGTAACTATTTTAGGATGGCGCCGGCAAGCTGCCAGCGCCATCCTAAAATAGTTACTAAATTAGCTTCACTAATAGATAAAATAAAGCAGGTGCTCGAGCACCTGCTTTATTTTATCTATTAGTGCTTCCCGTGCTTCCTGTTGAAGCTAACTTAGTAACTATTTTACAATGGCGCTGGCAGCTTGCCGGTGCCATCCTAAAATAGTTACAACAATAACTTCAAGCTTGAAGGCTTGTACTTTTGCCCCCCGAATCCGCCGCTCGCGGATTCGCGGATTTTCAAGAAATTCGCTGTAGTTCGCGGATTGCGGATTTACCGAAAATCCACGAAATCCGCGAGCGAAACGGATTTTGCGCTCACGCTTAATCATGATTGCCCAGTAGACATATTGGGTTGGCTACCTCCGACACTTGCTTTTGCCTATGGCGCCATCACGCAGGAGGACATTTATGATGGAGACCACAGCACTCAGATAGACTATCTTCCATAGACCTGCCAGCATCTAAATTGAGTGGACAAACTTCCTTGTAGGAGGGTGATGAAACCGATAAAAATTGACTGTGGGACCAGATCTGCCAAGATCTATATCAGGCCATTAGTCGCTTTTTGGAAGTGGAAAATCTCCAGCGGGATGAAACTGCAGGCTGTAGCCAATGGGGGCTCCATGAGGTCAGATACCCCTTTGCCTAGAAGCCACTGAACAAGATTTTCTCTTGCGAGGAATAACATAGTGGTCGCTACAGAGAAGTCAAGCACACTGGTGATGCACCTTGGCGGATCAATTTGAGTGATCTGGGCACATTTTGCACTACTTCCAAGGGTACACAACTGGAGGGCACCACTTGGAGGGTCATGACTCACTAAGACATGGTCCAGGTGCGGGTTGAAGACAGTTAGACCCTGTTATGTCCTTAAGGCTCTGATCAGGAGGCCAGCCAACTTGCCCTTGAGTCACTCAGGTGGTCATGCTTTTAAGTAGCAGAGCAGTGTTCTGAGGACAAAGGAAAGGGTTCAGGCAACAGGGCTGTCATCTCGGTGCAGCAGGGCAGTCCTCTAAAGTACACTGTAGGCCAAAGGCAGCAGGGCAGCCATCTGAGAGTCATCCCCAGGTCTAGAAGGGAACTGAAGAATGGGTCTGACTGTCCTAAATGTATACCTGGTGCCCACCTTGAAGTGTTTTCCCCCACAGAAGGTGTAGGAATTTCCTTCCTCCCTGATTTGGTCCCAGAATGTCCAGGGGCACAAAAGGCTCATGTGAAGTTCATTGTGTTAGGATGAAGGCAGCTTCTTTGAATAGTAAATGGGGCTATGCACAGCTTTGCCCCTCTCATCCTGTCAGGCTGTCCTATCCTGCCAACCAACTGTCTCACTTTTGTGTGACTGCCTGGGAAAAATACACAAAGAACAACTTCCAACTACACCTTGTCATGTTGCCCTGGAAACAGACTGCAGACACCAAATAGTCAAGATAAGAAAATCCCAACTTTCTAAAAGTGGTATTTTCAGAATTATGACTTAAAGTCTGACTTTTCAATTAACAAGGGGTTTAAGTTACATTTTATTAGACACCACAGATGCAATTTCTACCAGCTCCCAAACACAAGTTATCACTTATTAAATGTAATAATGTAACACAATGTTATCCTATGGGAGAGGTAGGCCTCAGAGTAATGCAAAAAGAATGTGTGAGTTTTTCAATACCAGGACATATAAAACAACGTGTTTAGTGCCTACCTTAGCGGTGATTTCTATCTATTGGAAATGGTGTTTTAGGCTTAGGAAAATGTTGTCAGGCAGATTTGTCAGTTTAAAATTGAACACTGGTTGCAGTGACAGGCCTGTGACATGTTTTAAGGGGCTACTAAGGTGAGTGACACTATAAGTGATGCAGGCCCACTAATAGAATCAAATGTACTTGCCGTGATAATATGCTATACAACTTTACTAGAGACCTATAAGTAAATAAGTGTGCCAATCCGGTTTCAGGCAATTTTACCATCTTTTAGGAAGTGAGCACAACCATTTTAGCACTGGTTAGCAGTTGTAAAGTAGAGTTCTACGGCCAACAATAACAAATTCAGCAAAACAGAAGGGAAAAAGGCAAAATTGAAGACCATCACAAGGTTGAAATGGTCTAACACTTGTACATTTATAAACACCCAGAAACAAGTATGCATACAGGTATTGACAAACTGCAATATGGCCGGGATGCCTGTCACCCCCTCCCAACACAATCCCCAAGGATGGGAAGACGGACTCAGTTCTGAACTTTTGGAAGGCTTGTCTTGTTGGGGACCCCCATTTTAGCTCGACGCCATCTTAAAGGTCGTTCGAGCACCCGTGTGAGGTATCTGTAGGAAGGAAAGCGTGGACTCCCCCCCCACCCTACACTCTCTCTCACATCCGCCGTCGCGGATATCCGGGCCCCGGGAAATTCGTAGGAGGGGCATATATCCGCCTCCTCCCCTGGAAGGGGCCTATGGCCGTCTCCCCTTAGGCGACCCATACTTAGTGGGTGCCGCCTCCCAATGGGAGGGGCCAATGGCCGCCTCCCCCGGGCGCTCCCATCCATAGTGGGTGGCGCCCCCCTCTAGGGACCTTGAAATTATTGCTCACCGATCATGACCTTACCGCCACAGGCCGGATAGTTGACAGGCTATCCGGCCCCCCCCACAATCTCCTCCTAAAGGTCATGCTTACTCAAACCTCTTAGCCACGCTATGAAGTCTCCTATGAGTAAGACATTCCCCTCCCTGGACAGGTGAACCCCATCATTGAGATACATGTGATCACCCCTAATACACCCATGCGGAATGCTATGCAACTGCGGGGAGCGAAATAATCTACCAAGCTTGTTATTAACCTTCTTTACCGAATGGTTCAGAGCTGACACATAAAGGCCCCCCCGCCAAACCCTTCTGGGAATCATGTGGGACCAGGCAATCGTGCACCCCGGGATTCTTTTTGCCAACCAGCTAACAGCAGACAAAACTCGCTCGAGCAATACTCGCCTACCGATTGCCACCAAATCATTGCCCCCCAGGTGTACTATGATTACCGATGGCGGTGACCTCTGCCGCCCTAAGAGACCCTCAACAAACATTTCGAACTGGTCAATACAGAGCCCGCCCCTTCCGTGGAAGGCCACTCTGTACCCGTATTCCCCAGTTGCGTGAGCCGCGTCACCTGCTTTGAATACGTCCCCGGCCCGCCTCACGTAAGAGAGGCCCACGACCCACACCACTCTCTCCTCAGCAGGTGATCCGTGACCGCTGGTCCCCTGGTACTGGGTCGACTGCAAATTTCGCCCCGCATGATATGCTCGCGAAACTGTAAATCAAACAGAAGACAAGAAGCGTGAGTGCATGTAACTTGACTTCACAACATGTGCAGACGCACATACCTTTTAAAACAATCCGAGGACCATCGTCCCAACTGTTTTACTTCTTCAGCACTCTGACCCCTGGCTGTAGCCTCAGTAGCAGCCCCTATCCTAAAGGAGTGGGTCCCAAAATCGCCCGGGTCCATGCCCGCTGCCGCGATTATCAGTGCTAGCACCCTCTGGAACTGAAACCTCGTCAGCGGGGTGGCATCGATGTGCCTCAGCAAACTCCCCCCCATGTATCCGCCCTCAGTGCCAAGTATTCTTCGATGCACCTTATCGGGCACGTGGGGGACCCTCGCATGCGCTGCACACCAACATTGTGGCCCATAGCTCCCTGCTCAGTTTTGGACCTAGCTATTGTGACCACCATCGAATCACCCTTAATTAAGATGTGATCCCTGCACAGGCCTCCCTCCACATCTTTCTTATTCTTTGCGACCAGTTCGCTCACCCGCATAGCCCATGGAATGCTAATGCAAAAGCTGCCTGGAACAGAACTGTTTCGAAATGGGAGGAGCATGTCGTGACTAGTTTTGCCATGAGTAGGGCCAACCTCTCTAAGCCAATCGGGCGCCTCTCGTCCTGCTTACGACCCTTGAGGCGCTGCCAGCCACGAAGGGCTTTCTTCACCAAAAAGGAACCCGTTGGGTCTTTTATGCCATGCACCTGCGCCATGAATGAAATGGCCGCACGATGCCTATTGGCTGTTGCCGCTGATCGGCCTTCCCTGTGCAGTGCTACCAAAAACCCAAGAAAGGACTCCTCCTGACCCCAGTTCTGATTCCCTGTCGGACCCAAAAATGCACAATAGGAATGAAACGCTCCTTCATATGCCTTCCTTGTCCTGGGGGCTAAGCTTGCTGCCACGAGGTCTTGTAATCCGGGGCACCGATTAGCCAGAGTGCTTCGGGGAATGGTGCCGCCGCTAGGTCCGCTGTAGGTAGATAACCCCTGAACGCCTGCATATGTGAACGAGAGAGTGCATCAGCCACATGATTCAGTACACCCGGCACATGTTTCGCTCTGAACTGTACATTCAGTCTCATGCAAAGCAGCACAACTTCCTTCAATAATCTCAAGATCCATTTGCAGCGTGCTGCCTGATTGTTAATGCATTCGACAACAGTCATATTATCGGACCAAAATACCACTGAGCGGTCTCGGAACTCGTCCGGCCATGCCATCAGAGCAACAAAAATAGGGAATAGCTTGAGGAACCCTATATTACCTGTGAGACTGCTGGTGTGCCACCACGTCGGCCACGTTCGCGCCGACCATCGATTACCAAAGATGGCACCGAATCCCACGCTCCCTGCCGAGTCAGTCCACAAACCTAGCTCGTCCGAAGACGCCGGCGGCTTGTTCCACACCACTCGACCATTGAAATCCGCCAGAAATGCCAACCAGATGAGCATATCCTGGCGAACCTCTGCAGACAGTCTCGTGCGGTGGTGTCCTTCCTTGAGACCAACCATAGCTTGTGCAATAGAGCGTGAAAAGGGGCGGGCCATCGGTATCACTCTCAAGGCAAAGTTAAGCTGTCCTACAGCCTGCTGTAACTGGTGCAGGGTCACTTTCTCCTTACTAAGGCATAGTTTCAGGGAAGCCCTAAATTTAGCTACCTTTTCCATTGGCAAACGGAAACATCCCTCCACAGAATCGAGTTAAATTCCCAGAAACTCAAGTGAAGTAGATAGTCCGACCGTCTTACCTGGTGCCAATGGCACTCCAAATTCCCTCATGTGGATGCAAAAGTCCTGTAGCGCCTGCGCACATTCCGTGTCGCCGGCTGCTCCCAAGAACAGAAAGTCATCTAGGTAATGCATAACATGCCTATGCCCTGTGGCCTCGGTGAATGCCCACTCTAAAAAACAACTGAATTTTTCAAAATAGGCATAGGAAATGGAGCAACCCATCGCCATGCATTTATCCATGTAATAACGTCCTTGGAACAAAAAACCTAACAAACGCTGATCCTGTGGGTGTACTGGGAGCAACCGGAACGCTGATTCGATATCTGATTTCGCCATCAGCGCCCCGGGGCCCAGGCGATTCAACATGGTGACAGCATCATCGAATGATGCGTACTGCACCGAACAGACTTCAGGGTTAATAGCATCGTTTACTGAGAAGCCCCTTGGAGCAGACAGATTGTGGATCAGCCTAAATTCCCCCGGGTCTTTTTTGGGGACCACCCCTAATGGGGAACAGATGAAATTCGCCACTGGCGAGCACTGAAATGGGCCAGAGACTCGGCCTAGGGTCACCTCTTTGGCGATTTTCTTCTCTACCACGCCTGGATTATGTTGTGCTGAAAGCTGGTTTTTACAAAAAGGTTCCTCACGAAAATCCCCTGCCGGGATGTGGAAGCCATATAAGAATCCCTTCCTCAACACCCCAGCAGAGACATAATCAGGGTATTTGTTTAACCACGGAGTCATAGCCATGAGATCAACGGTAGTGGGCAATTGTACACAATGATCCCCCTCAGTCCTGTTTGGACCCTCCTCTACCCCCCGACCCGTTATTTTTCGACCTGCATGAAATCTCCGGGTGCGAGGAATTCCCGCAACCCGCACATGCATGTTTGAACTTACATGCCCCTTGCGGTCTGGTAGAGTTGCCTCTATTGAAGCCCCAACAGACCCCCCGTTTCCCTCCATTCCCGCCGGTTCTCGGCTGGTGATCGCCACCAGCGCCTGCTCGAAAGGGTACCGCGGGCTGCTGGCGGGAAAACCCTGACCCATTCCCACCCGGCGAGGACGTCTTCACCGCGCCAGGGAGGAGCTGTTTCTGCCAAGAAATCGAGTCGAGGCAATCCCATGTCAGAGAGGGATCATACTCTTTTGCTTTACGGAATTTCATGTCGTAACCCATCCATTCATTTCCCTCATATGTTTCATAAAAATCCATTATACGTGCCTGATAACAAGACAATTCGGGCAACACCTCGGGCTTACGCTCGCCAATAATCACAGTAAACATTGCAAAGGCCTTGGCCCAATTTGTTATTGTCTCATCCACCCTGAATCCCGCCATTTTGGCTCGCCAGACACTCGGGTGCCACAAATCTTTCTGTGTCTTAGCATACTCCATCTCGCGATGGTCGGTCAACAGTGAAAACATATTAACATACTTGTCTGCCCATATTAATTCTTTCGTGGCCAACGGGATATGTTGAACCACCCTCTCCCGTCTTGAGGGCAAGGAGCCCTCCCCCACCATTGGCAAAGCGAGCTTACCCGGTTCGGTCGTTGTTCCCGCCGTTTTCTCGGTGCCAGCTGCTGATCCTTCCGGGGTCACCTGTGGGGAGACAAGAGGGAGATTCGCCTTCGCGGCATCTCGCGACTGCCGCAACTGCTGGATTAGTAGCCTGGCCTCTTCGGCCGTGTCGCCGGGCGCCGTAGCACTCCCTGCCTTTTTGTTGAGCCACGCGGCCAACTGGGTGGCCAATTTGGGTGGCATGTCCTCATCGACGGCGGGCGTAATCACAACCGGAATCGGTTGACCCGCGTCTGGAGTTGGTACTGGGGCATCAGCTGGTAAGGCAGGGCCGGCCGGGGGCACCTCTGGGACCGGAACCTCCCCTGATGCCGCCCTCCTCTTTACCGTTTCTCTCTACCCTCGGGGGCGACTCCTGGCAATGCCGGTCCTATTACCTTCTTCGGGTTACCAGGCTTGTTCATTGCGGCCCGTTGCTTCTTAATCCCCGCCATATCTCGACCAAGCGCTGGAACCTGACCGACGCTGCGTTCAATTCGCGTCATCCTGTTCACCAACATGCAAAGCACCTGGTCTGTCTCGGAACCCTTTCCTGACTTCTTGCCAGACATGGTTCGATGTATTCACTCCGGGTCGATCAAGACGGTCCGGGACTCTTCTCTGTAAAGTCACTGAAAGATAAACACAAAAATTACAAGTTCTCAAAATTGCTCCTTGTTCCGTCGAGGGCTCACGTGCAACGAGTGGGTGCAGCTTCCAAGCACAGGAACAAGAGGATGCTTCTTCGGATTACCGCTCTCTTTATTCTTCTTCGGGAGGGCGTGTACCCTCCGCCGGTATGCCTCTGGGCGTGGCCATCAGTGTAGGTGTCTAGGACAACCCCTCTTGGGCGGGAAAGGGCGCGCCTCGGCTACGCCGCTTCGGGCATACCAGCCGAGACACGCCCCCCGCCCAAAATGGTTTCCCGGGAGGATCGGGGCACCCAACCATACGTTCGGGGGGACCGAGTGGTCGCCCCTTTCCATTTGAGTCTTTCCAGGCCTAGATATGGCCATATTGATTGGTGGCTCTCTTTCTGAATATAAAGGTGAATATGGTATTTAACAGCCGACCACCTGGAAGCTGGTTCAAAGGTTGTTTAATTAAATACACAATTGTTGTAAGAAATGTTCTAGCCACCACAAATGCTGGAGATCAACTGAACTCATTTACATTCTCACTCTGAACTAGGATTCTACATTCAAAGTTACGCCACTTCACTCTACCCACTTAAGCTTTGGTACAATACACTAAAATACTACATACTTTGTTCCTTTTGCGAAAGAGGAAAGAGAAAAACAACAAAAGTGGAGCCCTTGAAAAATATACAATACTACAAGGTACTAATTACAATATAACTCCATACAATATAACTTTTTCAAAACATAAATGCAACATAACTGTTATGCATAATAATCAATTCACCTCTATTATCCATGTTCAGATAACCTTTCATGTACTTGGGAGGGACTACTCTATGCCTACTCGTCTTTACCCACAGTCCTTACCACTCACAGAGGAACTGTACTTTATTTTCCCATTTTTGTTTTGTGGTTTCCCTTTTTAGTTTTGGGGTTTCTCCTTTTCTGGGTTTGCACGTATCACCAAAATTCTTTTTAAATTCCAAATGCGATTGTCTCACAGATTGGCTGAATTTGGAAACACACTCACAACCCGGAAGGATGAGGAGGATTTTGTTGTTCCACACTTGAGTGGAAATTTCACTTTCACCACATTTCCAACACACACCACTGTAGAACTTCAGGTTTTATGCACATCACACGCTTGTTTCATTGTACACACTTTCATATGTCATCAATTCTGCAAATCGCTACCTTTATGTATGCCTTCTCTACCTCCTTTCCCCTCAAACTTATCACTCCACATCCACAATGGAGTCACAACTGTGTTAAGTCTTCTACCTCAAAACAACTTCAAAGGTGCTTTATTTAACCCCTTCGATGCTGATGACGAGCTCAGCTCGTCATCACCCACGGGTGTCGTGTGCTGATGACGAGCTGAGCTCGTCATGGGAACAGCAAAATGGCAAAATCCAGCACAGGAGGGGGAAAACACCTGGCAGCCAAGGTGTTAACCATAACAGAGTGTAAAGTAAGCAGAAATATGTCAACCCTCTCTCATAAATTTTCCTTCCGGACCTTATTCTGTGCCTTGCTTTCAATGACCTGTTTAATCTCTCTATCTTCCCATTGATCTCGGGATGATAGAGAGAACACTTTTTGGGCTTCATCCCCCTCTGTTATAGAAACTCTTCCATGTCCGTGGACACCATCTGGACACCATGGTCTGTCAAACTAAACTCTGGAAACCCCTCCATGCTAAAAAATAAACTCTGGGAAACCTGCCCTGCTAAAAATATCCTTAAGAAATGCAACTAACTTACAAGTTTCCACACTTTGTGTAATGCAAATTTCTTGCCACCGCGAGAACATATCTATTAGAACCAACACATAAAATTGACCCACTCTGCTCTTAACTGGATGCAGAATATCTAGCACCACATCTTACCATGCTCTCACCGGGGCATCCCTATCCATCATGAGTTGCACTCTGGTTTTGAGACTCCTATTACTACCACAAAATGTGAAATGTAATCTAATTCTCTCCTTGGTTTTTAAAATTCCTAAATTAACACAGTGACTCAGCTGTATAAGCTATCAATTTTGTATTCTCCAAAGCAATCCATTAATTTCAGACAATTCATCCTTCACTAGCCTAAACCTCAAATACTCCTTGCTCTCTCCTTTTCTGCACAAGCTTCTTACTTCCTTCAAGACTTCATCCTCATTCAAACAGCACCAAAACTCATCTTGGCTGACCAATCTATCAGTGTCCTTACAAACTGTGTACTCATTAAAGTCCCACAATTCATCTACTCTATCAAGATCATGGTATTCTAGTGTTGAGCTCAAACAAGGCAGGCAATCAGCAACCTGTTTCTTAACCCCAGAGATATATATCACCTTGAAATTGTGATATAACAGAGCCACTACTAATCTATAGATGCGACCTGAAACTATATTCATGTTTTTCTTTCCATATTGTTGCACTCACTGAAGTCGGAATAGTAATGTTTACTCCTCTGCTAGCCAACACTTTCCCTACTGTTACAATTATAAGGGGTGGGCATTGTGCGTTTGGTATGCGAAGGGTCAGTGTTTCCCAGGCTGGCGTAATGTAAAGTACGTATTTCTAGGGGTCACGCCAGGTGCACAAATCCACCGAAAATGTTTAAGTTTTAAAAGTTGTATATAACTTTAATATGTATATTATACCAAGAGATTATTTACCATAATTGTAAATATCATATATTTGTAACTGTAATAAAAGTACATTATTGTTAAGTATCGTTTTCGGGAATTGCATTGGGTGCGTGCTGCTTCTGTTCCCGGTGCGTAAATCTTATCCCACAATTTCATTTGTTAAGAAGCTTTTGATTCTAAAACTTGATGGACCCCACCCATTTTTTTCATTCTTTCTAGTGCGTCTTAGCCGACACACCTGTTGTCTTTTGCTCCTCTTCTTTGCCTTTTTTGGAGGGTTTTTCCATATAAAAATGGCAGCTGGCAATGCATCTCAGCAGCTTCCATCTAAAGAGGAAGAAGACTTGGAGGAACCCGTGAAGACCAGGTAAGAGAGCAATGTTTGGGCATTGTTCTCCATACCACCTGGGAAAAAAAAGGTGAGTGCCTGCAAAGTAATATGCACCATTTACGAGAAGGTCCTCTCACGAGGATCAGAGAAGAATTATTCTTGCTGCACGCCATCTATGTTAAAGCATTTGCAAACAATGCACCCTCGGCATCTCGCAAGAGAACAACTGCGACGTGAGCAATAAAAGCAGGCAACTCAGGAGAACGCTGCTGGACCAAGCACCTCACCTGCTTCCGCAGCAACTGCTACAACAAAAATCATCCTTGAGTTTGTCAGAGTGGATCACATTGTGTTAAATGCTATTAGATGTTATGTTTTGGTGAGCATCAGTGGATGCCATCCTGGTTGCCATTAAGAACCACCACTGTTAATTTTTTTTATGCAACGATTTTCTAATTGCATAATTTTTTTTATATTTTCTCTATTGGTTCTGTTTATTTTTTTAAAAACATCAAAAAATGCAAAAAAGAGTTAAAAAAATACAAAAAAGTACAAAAGAAAAAAAAGAAAAATGGTTCTTTTCAGAACAGCCTATTTGGTTAAAAATAGACACATTTGTAAGTGTTGTATGACTTGTGGCAAGTGGAATATATGGAGAATTGTATGTAAGAGTAGTGCATGTGATTGCAGAAGTGCATGTGTACTACCTGAGTGATTGCATGAGTACATGGGTAATGCCTAGGTGATTGTAAGAGTGCATGGGTAATGCCTAGGTGCATCGAGGAGTGCATCAGTAGTGCATGTGTGATTGCATGAGAGCATAGGTAATGCCTGGATGATTTTATACATGCATGGGTAATGCCTGAGTGATTGAAAGACTGCAACGGTAATAGCTAGGTGATTGCATGAATGCAGGGGTAATGTCAGGGTCATTGTGGGATTGTATGTGTGATGTCTAAGTGATTGCATGAGTCCAGGGATAATGTGTAGGTAACTGGAGGAGTGCATGAGTAATGCCTGGTTGATTGCATCAGTGCAAAAGTAATGTCTGGGTTGTTGCATGACTGTACTAGTAGTACCTGGGTCAAAGAAAAAGTGTATAAGTAGTGCCTGGGTGATTTTCTAAGTGCATAGGTACTGGCTGGATGATTGCAGGAGTGTATGGATATGGCCTGGGTGACTGCAGCAGTGCAGGAGTGGTGCCTGGGTTATTCTATGAGTGCATAGCTAGTGCCTGGGTGATTGTTTGAGTGCAGGAGTAATGGCTGGGTGGTTGCATGAGTGCATAAGTAGTGCTGGGTGGTTCCTGGGTTATCGCATGAGTGCATAAGTAGTGCCTGGGTTAATGCATTGGTGCATAGGTAGTTCCTGTATGATATTATAAGTGTATGAGTAATGCCTGAGTGATTGAAGGACTGCATGGGTAATAGCTAGGTAATTGCATGAGTGCAGGGGTAATGTCTGGGGGATTAGAGGAGCGCATAGTTAATGCCTGTGTAATTGCATGAGTGTAGGGGTAATGTCTAGCTAATTGCATGAGTGTAGAGGTAGTGTTGGGTGATTTTAATAGTACATGGGTATTAACTGGGTAATTATATAAGTATAGCAGTAGTGCCTGAGTTAATGGGTGAGTGCAGTAGTAGTGCCTGAATGATTGAAGGAGTACATGGATAGAGCTAGGTGCATCGAGGAGTGCATCAGTAGTGTCTGTGTGATTGCATGAGTGCATAGGTCGTATATGGATGATTTTATAAGTACATGGGTACTGCCTGAGTGATTGACGGACTGTGTGGGTAATAGCTGGGTGATTGCATGAGTGCACCAGTAATGTCTGGGTCGTTGCAGAGTGCAGGGGTAATGTGTACATAATTTGGGAAGTGCATGAGTAATGTTTGGCTGATTGCATGAGTGCAGGAGTAATGTCTGAGTGGTTGCATGTCTGTAGTAGTAGTGCCCGGGCAATTGGTAGAATGCATAAGTAGTGCTTGGGTGATTTTATAAGTGCATCGGTACTGGTTAGATGATTAGATGAGTGAATGGATAGTGCCAGGATGATTGCAGCAGTATAAGAGTAGTGCCTGGATTATTCTATGAGTGCATAGCTAGTACTTGGGTGATTGCATGAGGGCAACAGTATTGTCTGGGTAATTGCATGAGTATTGTGGCAGTTCCTGGGTGATTTCACGATTATAAATTAGTGCCTGAGCTATTGGAGGCGTGCAAGACTAGTGCCTGACTGATTGGAGGTGTGCATGGGTAATGCCTAGGTGCATTGAGGAGTGCATAACTAGTGCCTGGGTTAATAGAGGAGTGTGTAGGAAGTACCTGGATGATTTTATAAGTGCATGGGTACTGCCTAGGTGACAGAAGGACTGCATGGGTAATACCTAGGTGATTGCATGAGTGCAGGGGTAATGTCTAGGTCATTGGAGGAATACATAGTTAATGCGTAAATGATTGCATGAGTGCAGGGGTAATGTCTAGCTAATTGCACGAGTATAGAGGTAGTGCCTAGGTGATTTTATAAGTACATGAGTACTGCTTGGGTAAATATATGAGTACAGCGGTAGTGCCTGGGTTATTTTAGGAGTGCAAGAGTAGTGACTGGGTGATTGAAGGAGTAAATGGATACTGCATGACTGATTGGAAGAGTGCCTAGGTACATCAAGGAGTGCATGAGTAGTGTCTGTGTGATTGCATGAGCACAGGTAGTGTCTGGATGATTTTATAAGAGCATGGGTACTGCCTGAGTGATTGAAGGACTGCATGGATACTAGCTAGTAGATTGCATGAGTGCAGGTGTAATATCTGGGTCATTGGAGGAGTGTATGGCTAAAGCCTAAGTGATTGCAGGGGTAATGGCTGGAAGATTAGAGGAGTGCATATGTAATGCCTGGGTAATTGCATGAGTGTAAGGGTAATGTCTAGCTAATTGCATGAGTGTAGGGGTTGTGCCTAGGTGATTTTATACGTGAAGATGTACTGACTGGGTAGTTGAATGAGTACAGGGATAGTGCCAGGTGATTGGAAGAGTGCAAGGGTAGAGACTGGGTGATTGAAGGAGTGCTTGGGTATTGTCTAGTTGATTGTATGAGTGCAGGGATAATGTGTAAATGTTTGGAGGAGTGCATGAGTACTGTCTGGGTGATTGCATGACTGCAGAGATAATGTCTGAGTGATTGCATAAGTGCAAGCGCAGTGTCTGATTATTAGAGGAATGCATAGGTAATGCCTGGGTAATTGTAGGGGTAATATATTGTTGATTGTATGAGTGTTGGGGTAATGCCTGGGTGATTTTATGACTTGAAGGGTTCTGGCTGGGTCATTGGAGGAGTACAGGAGTAGTTCCCGTGTGATTGGAGGATTGCATAAATAGTGCCGGGGTGATTTTATAGGTGCATGTGTACTGCCTGAGTGAATAGAGCAGTGTATATATACTGCCTGGATGATTGAAAGAGTGTAAGGGTAGTGTCTGGGTGATTGCATGAGTACAAGTGAGGTAATATAAATTTTTATAGTCAATTGTGTCCCCTAACGTGAACCCCACCGTCTCCATGTACGAGCTTAAAGTGCATGTAACTTCCCTCCTCAACCTGCTATGAAGACGCAAATACATTTGCGTCCAACGTTAACATGTCCTCTTTCAGATCCACCATGAATGGATCGATAATTCAGTTCCTAAGTATGCCTTGCCAACGTCTTTTCATGGTGCACTTCCACGTTTTTCCTAGCCCTGCAGAGCTAGGCCCTGATTTCTGCCATCAAGCCCTTTCTGTTCTCTGCCTCCTGAAAAGCTGCAACGTGGGATGCCTCCCTGACCTCTGTCCTACTCCCTGCGCGGCGACCGGTGCCCGGCTCGGCCTGCTTGCCTGCCAAAGACAGTATTTTGCCTTCAAGTTATCAGTATAGCCGAGTTCAGCTCCTCGAAAACACATTCCAGTCTAGCAGAATAGATAAACATTTCCCCGGCTGCAGAGCAAAGGGCCCGGCCTCTCTGTCTCCATGCAAGTAATTCATTGCTCCTGTTACCATGGTAGGCCCATGGCCCCTCGCATTACACGCAGACACGTAGTCACATATGCACGCATTAATAGTCAGTATAGAGTAGCCTCTGCCCGAGAGACCTTTCCTTCTAGATAATATAGTTCCCCAAACACAAGATATCAGATATGATTTAGGGACGAGTTGATCTGACATGCCAGACGTCTGTCTCTTTCCTCTAGTGCTAAATGTCAAGTCCCCTGCACCCTCCAGTCTCACGTCAGTCACACGTCATGCTGCTGCGCGCGCATCCCTGCTACAGATTTCTGCTGACACTGCAAGATTCCACTATGTTTCCACCCACCTGTGACACTTTTATGTGACGTTTTCTAGCACACACCTCCGTGTACGCCCTAGTGCACGCCTTCTGATTACGTATTGTTACGCACATGTGTTCTTATCTCGTTTCTCTCAGCTGTTACGCCTTCTGTATTGATCACCATTCTGTGCATTAACTATACAAGTTGTACTCTGTCAATAAAGTATGCTCTATCCCTTCCTGATCCTTTATGGTGAAAGGAACATGATATCCTGGTTCGAACCATTCCATTTTATGGAATAAAACCCCTTTTAACCCAGCTGCCACGGACTTTGTCTCTTTATTTTCGATTGAGTTATTTTATTAAACTTTACTGCATAGAAATTCCGACGGTAAATATTTATTTACCACATTAATTTTGGCGCCCGAATAGGCACCCCTCCCCCACCCCACGCGCCGGTAGGTGCGTTGCAGGCTTTGCCCCCTGCCCCAGCCAAGACGGACAATTACGCGTACCCGCAGGATTTCCTGTATCTCCCTCAGGCCTACGGAGGTGACGGAGACTGCGATCAGCACCCATACGAGGCCGTGAGGAGTGCGGAGGATCCCGACCAGAGCCCAGCCAAAGAGAACAAGGTCCGAGGTATCTAGAGGCCCACCAGTTCCGAAGTATCTACGTCACGAGTCGAGTCGAGTCCAGTCCGGTCCAGTCCAGTCGAGTTTCCGAGGCCTTACGTTCCGTGCTTCCCGGTGAGTACCGTTGCTGGGGACGCATCTAGACGGGTGCATTACTATGTATCCGGTAAAGACGGGTTTGGGTACACAGACCCGGTCTGCACTGTTTTAGCAGTGTATCTGTACTGTTTAGCAGTATATCAAGACATTCAAGGGTTCGATTTTTGTTCTCGTTTTAGAGTTCAAGGGTAGTCAATATGTGTTCAAAATGTTTTTATGTGATTAATGTCGTGGTATGAGTGACTGTTTGATATACATTACTGTGTTTCCGTGTTAAAAGTGTGTTCAGGTTCAAGTAAGTATCGAGTACCGAATATCAAGATGCCATTATTCAGCAAATTAAGACAGATAGGAACTAGGAAAGGGATACTAGAGGAAGCAATTCCTGTCCCACCCAGGGACACTCCCGGAAATTTTATGTACCATAAGCATGGTTTCGAGGCCATACTGTACCTAGATTTATGGGCCGATTATACTAAGAACCTAGAAGAGAAATACAGATGGCCCGTTACAGGGACATGGGATGCAGATTGCATCATGAGAGTAGAAGAAGCGCTATGGAAAAAGAAAGCCAGACAATCTCAGAAAGATGCCATAGAATTGTGGCGTAAAGAATCGCATAAAAGAATAGAAAAAGAATTCAGAAAAGCAGAAAAACATAGGGAAGATTCAGAAAAAGCCCGAGAAAATGAATTAGTTGAGGAAGGTATCCGAGTCAAAGCAGAACAAGTAGACCGACAACGAAACACTCTTGCGAGTGGTATGTATCCTCTTTTGGCCAAGGGTTTACCTAAGGCCACCCCGGAAGTACCGAAAGATCTGCCCCCTCCATTAGTTCCGACTAAATTACGCCACAAGACCGCAAAGGACATATTCCTTTCTTCCTATTTAGACGACGTAGCTCCTGCATATACAAATGCACGTGTCCATGTACCGCCTGCTGATGGCACCCCGCCCCGAGATAATCTACCACTTCCGCAACAACAGACTCCTCCTCCCATTCCACATCCTGCGCCTATTCCCCCAGCCCTTCCTGCACCTATTATTCCTGGCATTCATCCACTAAATCCTTTTGGACCTGGCACCTCGGGAGGTGCGACAGGAGGTTTTCAAACGCCGTCACAAACACATCGACTGACCTATAGGGATTTAGCAAAACAACGTACACCTCAAACAGCGAGTTACAACATACTTAAAGAGCCTCTCACAGACTGTAGATATGATCCAGTACCCGGTAAAGACGACAGAATGATGCTAGCATCAGTACGTCTATGACGAGTTTCAAACTATTTAATGTTACTACCAGGAATGATTGATCATCTAGACAGAATATATCATTTTGTCCAAACGGGGGAAGGTCCTGAAAGTATTGGCGAGGCCATGGCATACCAGAAAGTTGACACTCAAAGTATGATATTACGTTTCTTCATAAACTGCTTGATAAGAGACCAAGATAGGCCCGGTGTAGACAAGGAAGAAATGAACGCACTTAACAAATGGGGTCAGAATATAGCAGACGGAAAGCATGATAAACAGAATTGTATAGATAACATGTACAGAAGGATCCGAAAGGTAGTAGTAAAAATACACGAAAGAAGACAGCCTGAAAGAGAAATAGATACAGACAAGAATGAATCCTCGGAGGAGGAAGAACAACCAGAGACCACAGCAGAAGCATTGCAATTACCAGCTAGAGAAAGAGAAATGATAGCATATGTAGGTAAGGGAAGACCCTTTAATAATACAATACGTCCGGTACGTCTGGAAAGTAAGAGACTTTTTCAAGCAGCCATGTCAAATCCGAGGACTCCTGAACATTTGTTTCAGGCTACCGATAAAATACTTCAAGATCGAATGGGGTACCATGTACTCAATTCCATGGATGAACAAGAACTAGCCCGGTCCGCCGTACAATGGGCTGACAATTCTAGTACGTATAATGATGATACAGTAGCTCAGACGTTCTTGAGCCTTTCCCCTGATGAACAAAAATTAGCTAGTGTATACATGATTCAGCATCTCATTACTTTGTTTAAAAGCCAACATTCTGATCCAGGTCCCTTACCGGACATATTGGTAGAACTGCTCTCTAATAGATGGAGAGGCCTAGGTACCGATTTAATTAAAGAAATTCTAGAACATAGACACAAGTATAGTACTTTTCTGAAACCACAGTTTATGTCAGCTCCACCACCCCCAGAAAGAAAAATGTTTTACTTCGACAGACAGAATCCCTTACGAGAAGTACATCCAGTAAGAAAAGAAGATGACACACTAGAACGTGTATATGTATATACACCCCTCACTAAAATAGAATTGCTAGAAATGAAGAAACTAGTACCCTGTCACGATAAAGACCCTGCAGGTTTTCACCGAGAAATTCAAGATATGCTACTCATGGGTGACTACACGTACTCAGATATTATGAAAATGTTAAAAGTACTGTTGCCAGCTGGCATTTACGAGAAACTCAAAGAGAAAGAATGGGAGGTGGGAGATAAAAAGATTAATTGGACCGAAATAGAAGACGAGGAAAATGGTCGTACTCCAGGGTTAGGCCTTGGGGAAAAAGCTAAAGCATTACCAGGATTAATTGTACAGGTTTTGCCAAGATTATTGACAACGAAAAAGGAAGACTGGGACGCAATCTCAGCCTGTAAACAGAAACACGATGAAGACACTAGTGATTTTTATTCTAGATTCGAGAAATGTTTTATTATTAATAGTGGCCTGAAACCAAGTAGCGAGTCATACCCGCACCTTTTTGTAACCAAATTAGTTGAGAATTCCCTGCCCCAGGTTAAGAACCGTGTATATAAAGTCGAGAGTACATGGCAAGCAAATACGCCATCCCAAATGTTACAAATGTTAAAGTACCATCAGAACAGAATTAGAGAAGAACAAGATCACGAACAAAGGCTTATGAAAGATACGAAAATGAAAATGTTAGTCGCTCAGTCAATCCCAGCTGACGGTCAGAAAAGGGGTATGACACAGTCTAATAATTCGGCGGCTCCTGTTAAAGGGACATGCAACTACTGTAAACAGCCAGGTCACTATGTAAATGAATGTGCAGTCCTGAAACACAACATATCCACAGGTAAAACTAAAGAGAGACCCCGTCAGCCTAGACAGGACCAGATCCAACATCAGGTCCAGCAACATGTTCCACAGAACACCCAGCCAATGCATGCTCCACAACAGACAGTACAGACAGTAGCGGCACCACAGCCACAGCCTATTGCCGCGACACAGCAAGTTTCACAACAGATGTACCAGTATGCACAATCTGATTATCCTGATTATCAGCGATACACATGAAACAGCCTAGAGAGGGAAGTTGGCTTGCCTCTTATCGAAATTCCTGTAGATCAAGAGGGTCCTTATGTACATAGTCAAGTTTTAGGAAAGGATAGAAAGTTTCTGATTGACACAGGGGCAAGTCGAACAACAATAAGTCACAATGAGGTTCCAGGGGCACCCCTCTCAGGCTCACAGAATGTTTCCCTTGGTTTTTCAGGACAGCCTATTGTTAATGAAGTATCGAAACCTGTTCCCCTAGCAGTTGGTCCATTGTCACGCACTACAGACTTACTACTCACAAAGTCATGTCCAGAAAACTTGTTAGGTATCAAGACACTGAAGGCTCTAGGAGCCGTGATATGTTGTTCTCCGGAAGGAGTTAGACTATTTCTACGTGACTTTAAGGGTCACTATGTGTTACGAGATTTTGATGACAGATTGAAAAATGTACCAGACCATTTGTGGGCAAAAGGCCCAACTGATGTAGGTTGTATGCACATCACACCATACCGTGTTACACTCAAGCCAGGTGTTGTACTGCCCCGAATCCGACAATACAAGTTACCACCCGATGCTGTAGTGGCTTTACTGGAAATCATTGAAGAGCTCATTGCACAGGGAGTGGTTGTAGAAACCGACTCCAATCTATGTAATTCCCCTATCATTCCGATTCTTAAACGTACTGACCCAAATGCACCACCAGTTTATCGGTTGGTGATTGATCTGCGAGAATTAAATAAATGCATTGTGCCACAGTACCCTGTGGTCCCCGACATCTCATCCTTATAGACTGCTATTGATTCAGAGGCGACGTTCTTTACTGTAATTGACCTCAAGAACGCCTTCTTCAGTGTCCCCATTGATCCGGAAAGCCAATACCTTTTTGGATTCTGTTTAAATGGCCGAAGCTTCAAATTGCACGCGCACCTCAAGGATTCACAGAAAGCCCCAGCATCTACAGCCAAGCATTGAAAAGACAACTTGACAGTATTCAAATGCCAGTTAACACTGCCCTGCTGCAGTACGTCGATGATCTGCTGATCACCGCTCGTAGCGAACCTGAATGTGAACACGCATCACTGACAGTCTTACATTTTCTAGCTGACAAAGGACACAAGGTGTCTCCTTCAAAGTTACAATTCTGTGTTCAGCAAGTGGTGTACCTTGGGCACTTGCTGTCCAAGAGGGGGAGACAGCTAACACCTGACCGCATCGAGTTAATTGCACACTTACCACAACCTACGACACAAAAGGAAGTGCGGGCCTTCATTGGCCTCACCTCTTACTGCAGGCAATGGATTCCCCAGTACGCATTTCTAGCCAAGCCACTTATACAGTTGACAACACAGGAGGCAGCGACTTCGACTGTCCTCCCTTGGACTCAGGAACATACACAGGCTTTTGATGAATTAAAGAAAGCATTATGTCAAGCACCAGTTTTAGCAACACCATGTTACAGCAAACCTTTTACACTCTTTGTTACAGAACGTGATGGTACAGCGTTGTCTGTCCTCACACAGGATCAAGCAGGTTCACATAAGCCTTGTGCTTATTTTTCGAGTACATTAGACCCAGTAGCCCAGGCTCTGCCTGCGTGCTTAAAATCAGTTGCAGCAACAGCCTTAGCAATCCGACAGAGTGATTCCATAGTGTTAGGACATCCCCTGACAGTACAAGTTCCACACTCTGTGGAAGTTCTTTTAAACAGAACACAGACTCAACACTTGACTATAGCACGACTGACAGGTTATGAATTGACACTATTCCAACCACACATAGAAATCAGACGCTGTAACATACTCAATCCTGCCACATTGTTACCTTCGATTACAACAGATCCAGTTCCACATGACTGTATAGAGATCATTAATGCAGTAACAAAGCCCCGACGAGACTTGACAGATGTTGCACTGAATAACCCAGACCTGACACTTTACGTGGATGGTTCATGTATGAGAACAAGCACAGGCGAATTAGTAGCCGCATATGCAGTGACCACTGAAACTGAAGTCAAAGAAACACACCGTATTGATACATTGTCTGCTCAAGCTGCAGAGCTTATTGCTCTGACCCGAGCCTGTATAATAGCCAAAAACAGGAATGTTAACATATACACAGATTCACGTTATGCATTTGGAGTCGTACACGACTTCGGTGGACTCTGGCAGGAAAGAGGTTTCTTGACCTCTCACAGAGCCAAGATCCAACACGGTCCCCTCATTCAAGCACTGTTAGAAGCAATACATCTGCCTTCAGCCATAGCCATCATGAAGTGTAAAGCACATACTAAAGTTACCGATACCATTTCCCAGGGTAACGACCTGGCAGATCAAACCGCGAAACACACGGCTCTGACTCATACACATGCAGCTGACATGACAAAGACAATAGTTCCGACACTGACACATTGCATGACAGTTAAGGATCCCGCACTAGATGTACTTGACATACAAACACATGCTACTCCAGACGAAATAAAGAAATGGACTGAACTAGGAGGGATCCAGACAGATCAGGGGTGGGTGACGAAGGGAAAAGCCACATGGTTTCTCCCCGATTCTATGGTTCAAGTTATGATCAACACTGCACATAGTCCAGCACATCTGGGAGAAAAAGCCATGTTAGACAGTTTACAGAATCTCTGGTACAACAAACATTTACGAGCAGCAGCAAAACAGAAAGTGCGTACTTGCATGATCTGTTGTCAGTTCAACCCAGGCAAAAGCATCCCCGTAGAGCAAGGTGGATTCAATCCTCCCGATCACCCTTTTGAAGTCCTCCAGATGGATTATATCCAGATGGAACGATGTCGAGGATTCAAATATGTCCTCGTAGTTGTTTGTGCATTTTCTCGTTGGACAGAAGCATATCCAGTCCCAGATTACACTGCTCCGACCACTGCCAAGCAGCTGGTTCATGAATTCTTCCCACGGTACGGTTTGCCTCGTGTCGTGTATTCAGATAACGGCCAGCCATTCTCGTCCGAATTAATGAAGCAGGTTTCACTCCTGCTAGGATATCAGTGGAAATTCCACTGCGTCCGACATCCCGAGGCAGCAGGTCTCGTGGAACGCCACAATCAGAAATTTAAAACACGTCTTGCTAAAATCTGTGCCGAGAAAGGGGTAGACTGGATAGTCGCCTTACCAGTTGCATTGTTTTACATGAGAATGGTTGCACACTCTAGAACAGGGCTATCCCCGTATGAGGTGGTCTTTGGTAGGCCACCGAATATTTGGGGGACGCCTATGCCTCGTAAAATTACTGATGTTGATAGTAACATGTTGACAGATTACCTTGCCTCCTTGATGTCTGCACTACAATCTTGTCGTTCACAGGTAGCTGCAGCCTTTCCCGACAATACCGAGGTGAAGCCGCATGAGATTACACCGGGAGACTTTGTTTTTGTACGACATTTCGACAGGAGAAGCCCGCTGGAGCCCCGCTGGCAGGAGCCGAAGCTCGTCTTATTGACCACGAGGACGGCAGTGAAGTTGGAGGGCCGCAAAGGATGGGTCCACATGAGTCATGTTAAAAAACTTTACGGATCGCCGCCCGAGACTGACTCTAAACTTCCCCTGGTAGAGAAAACTCCTCAACAAGAGTATAAATTAAAGCTGAGGTCTAGCAAGTCAGACAGTTTAATTGTTTAAGTCCTCCCCTAGGTGAATCGGTTAGACAGTTTCTGACATGTACCCGTTAGACCCCAATAGAGAGAGAGATAGACAGAAACAGCTCAAGAAACGAGAATATTGTAAATCTCTTCGTAGTCACTGTATTGTGACATTATTGATTATGTTTTTTCTGAGTCTTACGATTATTGCTGCAAGTATTCTGCTACACATGTATTTCCCTCTTTCCATACATGCACATTTCTTTTCAAACAGCACTGTTAGCACGAGTTAGCTTACCGACTTGCGCTGCGCAACAATACTTTTATCAGTATGTTACATCATTCTCATCAGACCAGCAATCTACAAATTGTTGGATATGTGGCCGACTTCCTCCCTATCAGAAATACAAGGGAGTCTTGCCCCTCTTCCCGTATCCGTTCACACATAATGGTTCCTGTGGTGCCTGGTTTAGTTTAATAAATTCATTAGACTCTGAGTCCATAGTCTACAAAGGCAGTTCAATATGGGGAAATCTGAACACAGTTCTGCATAAAGCATGTTACCCTAACAAGGAGAGTCTTCCACAAAGGACAGGGACCGATCTAGAAAATGAAGTATATGGATTAGGTAATTATACACTCAACCTCATGATTCTAAATGTTCAGTCTGATACAGGACCAGACTTACCCTCTATGTCAGTATTACCCGTCAAAGGCGAATTATGTGCCAGAAAGAATGGTTCAGTACCTCTAGGTCATAGTAAATGTACTACTGTGATCGAATTCAGTGATAAAGGCAAATCTACATTCAAAGCCACCCGTCATTCCTATTTCATTTGTGGTCATACAGCTTATATACGTTTGCCACTAGATTGGGATGGGACATGTTACATTGCATTCCTTCTGCCACCTGTTTTTCTAGCTCCACCTGATTATCATAGAAACTCCCATCTAGTTCACAGACCCAAAAGAGATCTCCCGCTTGTCGACTATACTGAAACGGCATGGGAACGATACACAGATTTCAATAAAGGTTTCTTTCCCTATTTAGGTGCTGTCTTTAATAGTAAATCTATACGTCACTTAAACCAGAACCCTCGAAGCAGTAGTGAATGAAACTACTTCCGCTCTAGGTAACTTGACCAAGGAACAGTCTGCTATGAGACTTGTCGTTCTTCAAAATCGTCTCGTCCTTGACGTCATTCTGGCCGATAGGGGCGGGGCCTGTAAAGTCCTCAGATCGAGCTGCTGTGTTTTCATTCCAAATAATGCACCGTCAGTATATAAAGCCATTACACGTCTCCATAAGATTGCAAGTCAGATACACCAGAATCCAGGTACCTGGACTTGGTCCGGTTGGTTCTGGAGCGTGTTATCAGCCTGGGGTTGGAAAGTCCTATCCTTCCTCGGAATAGCCCTTCTCATAGTATTCAGTTGTTGCCTATGTATACAATGTGGGCCGGCGATTTGCGGCTTGTGCGCCACATCCTGTTTTCCTCATCCAAGTCCACGTTCTAAATCCCGTCTGAAAAATGCCTAAGTGGTTGCATGAGTGCAGGGGTAATGTCTAGCTAATTGCACGAGTATAGAGGTAGTGCCTAGGTGATTTTATAAGTACATGAGTACTGCTTGGGTAAATATATGAGTACAGCGGTAGTGCCTGGGTTATTTTAGGAGTGCAAGAGTAGTGACTGGGTGATTGAAGGAGTAAAGGGATACTGCATGACTGATTGGAAGAGTGCCTAGGTACATCAAGGAGTGCATGAGTAGTGTCTGTGTGATTGCATGAGCACAGGTAGTGTCTGGATGATTTTATAAGAGCATGGGTACTGCCTGAGTGATTGAAGGACTGCATGGATACTAGCTAGTAGATTGCATGAGTGCAGGTGTAATATCTGGGTCATTGGAGGAGTGTATGGCTAAAGCCTAAGTGATTGCAGGGGTAATGGCTGGAAGATTAGAGGAGTGCATATGTAATGCCTGGGTAATTGCATGAGTGTAAGGGTAATGTCTAGCTAATTGCATGAGTGTAGGGGTTGTGCCTAGGGGATTTTATACGTGAAGATGTACTGACTGGGTAGTTGAATGAGTACAGGGATAGTGCCGGGTGATTGGAAGAGTGCAAGGGTAGAGACTGGGTGATTGAAGGAGTGCTTGGGTATTGTCTAGTTGATTGTATGAGTGCAGGGATAATGTGTAAATGTTTGGAGGAGTGCATGAGTACTGTCTGGGTGATTGCATGACTGCAGAGATAATGTCTGAGTGATTGCATAAGTGCAAGCGCAGTGTCTGATTATTAGAGGAATGCATAGGTAATGCCTGGGTAATTGTAGGGGTAATATATTGTTGATTGTATGAGTGTTGGGGTAATGCCTGGGTGATTTTATGACTTGAAGGGTTCTGGCTGGGTCATTGGAGGAGTACAGGAGTAGTTCCCGTGTGATTGGAGGATTGCATAAATAGTGCCGGGGTGATTTTATAGGTGCATGTGTACTGCCTGAGTGAATAGAGCAGTGTATATATACTGCCTGGATGATTGAAAGAGTGTAAGGGTAGTGTCTGGGTGATTGCATGAGTACAAGTGAGGTAATATAAATTTTTATAGTCAATTGTGTCCCCTAACGTGAACCCCACCGTCTTCATGTACGAGCTTAAAGTGCATGTAACTTCCCTCCTCAACCTGCTATGAAGACGCAAATACATTTGCGTCCAACGTTAACATGTCCTCTTTCAGATCCACCATGAATGGATCGATAATTCAGTTCCTAAGTATGCCTTGCCAACGTCTTTTCATGGTGCACTTCCATGTTTTTCCTAGCCCTGCAGAGCTAGGCCCTGATTTCTGCCATCAAGCCCTTTCTGTTCTCTGCCTCCTGAAAAGCTGCAACCTGGGATGCCTCCCTGACCTCTGTCCTACTCCCTGCGCGGCGAGCGGTGCCCGGCTCGGCCTGCTTGCCTGCCAAAGACAGTATTTTGCCTTCAAGTTATCAGTATAGCCGAGTTCAGCTCCTCGAAAACACATTCCAGTCTAGCAGAATAGATAAACATTTCCCCGGCTGCAGAGCAAAGGGCCCGGCCTCTCTGTCTCCATGCAAGTAATTCATTGCTCCTGTTACCATGGTAGGCCCATGGCCCCTCGCATTACACGCAGACACGTAGTCACATATGCACGCATTAATAGTCAGTATAGAGTAGCCTCTGCCCGAGAGACCTTTCCTTCTAGATAATATAGTTCCCCAAACACAAGATATCAGATATGATTTAGGAACGAGTTGATCTGACATGCCAGACTTCTGTCTCTTTCCTCTAGTGCTAAATGTCAAGTCCCCTGCACCCTCCAGTCTCACGTCAGTCACACGTCATGCTGCTGCGCGCGCATCCCTGCTATAGATTTCTGCTGACACTGCAAGATTCCACTATGTTTCCACCCACCTGGGACACTTTTATGTGACGTTTTCTAGCACACACCTCCGTGTACGCCCTAGTGCACGCCTTCTGATTACGTATTGTTACGCACATGTGTTCTTATCTCGTTTCTCTCAGCTGTTACGCCTTCTGTATTGATCACCATTCTGTGCATTAACTATAAAAGTTGTACTCTGTCAATAAAGTATGCTCTATCCCTTCCTGATCCTTTATGGTGAAAGGAACATGATATCCTGGTTCGAACCATTCCATTTTATGGAATAAAACCCCTTTTAACCCAGCTGCCACGGACTTTGTCTCTTTATTTTCGATTGAGTTATTTTATTAAACTTTACTGCATAGAAATTCCGACTGTAAATATTTCTTTACCACACAAGGGTAATGTTTAGGGGATTGGATAAGTGTATAGGTAATACATGGGTGATTGGAAGAGTATACTGGTAATGTCTAGCTGATTGCTTGAGTGTACATATAGTGTCTGGGTGATTAGAGGAGTAAATAGGTAGTGTCTGGGTGATATTATAAGTGTATGGGTACTGGCTAGGTGATTGGAGAAGTGCATGGATAGTGCATGGGTGATGGGAGGAGTGTGGGAAAAGTGTTTATCTGTACAGATGAGTGCATGGGTAGTGTTTGAAAAAATGAATAAGTGCAGTAGAAGTGACTAAATATTTGTTCATATTATCATGCTATATTATTTTATCTTACCTTTTTTTATTAAAGAAGATACAAACTTAGTGGAACTATTTTACAGTAGTTTTGTTGTAAACTGAATTTAAAATATTTTCAAACTTTTGAATTACCCTCTTTAAAGAAACAGAAGACGAACTGTTATTGCCAATAATATTATAGTTTTAAGAACACATCATAATTTTAGAATTACATAACATATTCAGTTTCTCTTTTTTGCTGTTCTCAGATTCTACTATATTTACCATACACAGTGATTTCAAAGTAGATCATCATATAAGAGCAGGGGAAAAAATACAATCAATGAGATTGTAAAAGAAAACACAAATCTGTATTGAAAATATTTACACCAAGTGCAACTATCTATTTACCTATCTACAGTTTCTAAATTACATTCTTCAACTACATGAAATCATTTATTTCACTGAAGTACATTTTGTAAAATATATACTCTCATTTACATGAAGTATAATATAAAGATCAAATATATAAACTACTGCTTTCAAACACAATTTTGCTAATTCAGTAAGAATTAGCACAAAAAATAATCCAAGCAGTACATGTTCACATCTTCCCAATAGGTTGAATAAAGTTTCCAAAACCATTTGCATTGAAAATATCCAAAATAATCTTGTTAATTCATGTTCTCATCTCCCCAATAGGCAGAATAAGTGTTTTCAAAACTTTGGCATCAAAAATATCATACATAAATTTGGTAATTTGTAAGGCAACCTACATTTGCATTACAAATGGGCATTTTTCCAATGTGTCCATCCTTTATTGCACTTTAAATACGCAGTATAGTGTCCAGATGTTGTAGTAGGACCATCATGAGAAATAATAGCTACAGCTTTAAAAGTTCTTCCTGAAATTGATACTTGATTTGCAACAACATTTTTTATTTTGCTTTCCAATGTTCTACCATCTGCTCTACAACGCTGTAGCATCAAAATGATATATTTCAGATCTTGACTAACTGTTTTCAGTAACGTGTTAAAAGACACTGATTTGCAATCTGGTATTGTCAAATATATGACCCGTTCAGTGTCTATTGTATTGGTAGAAGAAAATTAACACTCTGCACATAGATGATCCCACTTGTATCTTATTCCAAACAAATGTTCAATTTGTTTTTCTTCATCTTCCAATATTCCAAGCAGAAACTTAAGAAATTCTTGTGCAACTTGTTGTATATGGAGTGTAAATTGTGAAGAACCAGTACATATATCCAAAAGATGCCGAATGCGAGTACCTGTATGGATTTTAGATCTATCAGTTACCAACTTTAGAAAAATATAATGTAGTAAAGAACAAAATCTTTTTTCTCGATTTGCCCTAATTTAATGGTGAAGATCTTCTAGATAAAACACATTTACAATTACGAAAGCACAGCAATTGATACATGAACTATTTTCTAATTGGTATCCTACAATATCATCAACTCTGTCCATTCTCATTTTCGTTGCAGTGTCATCATTCTCTTCAATTGTTTTCTTTTTTGAATCTCAGTGGAAAATGTGTCATATTTCCATTTTGAACACACTACACATTTCTCATATACAGGATATTCACCTAAGTTAGGAGCATTAAAGTCTTCTTAACCGATTGTACTTTCTTACACAATTTACATCAGCACTCATCTTTTTCACATCAAAATCAATCAAATACAAACCACATAATGTCCTTACTCGATTTAATGCAACATATGCCATGCCTTCTTAAAACACTGTACTTCCAATATTTACCAAAGCACTGTCTACACTTAAACCTTGAGATTTATGAATGGTTACAGCATATGCTAAAGAAAGAGGAAACTGCTTGCGACGAACATATAAGTCTTTAACAAGCAAAAACTGAACAGCACAATGTCCAATGTTCAATATGATCAAATTAGATCTTCAAAAAATTCAATTCCATCTCTGTCCTGAATTTTTTTTAAATCAACAACTTTTCTCATTGCTCCATTTATGAAACCTTTTTCTACATTCAAATTATACAGTAAAATTACCCCACAGTTCACACATACATATAAAGTATTTTCTAAACCTGCAGTCTTAGAAACCAACATTTCAAAAGAATCTAATTTTGACTGTAATTTTTCTGAGAGAAGAATAGTAACTCCTTTGTGTTCTATTTTATTGATAGCTTCAGTTTTCAGTATTGCTTGTTTTTCCAATTTCAAAAGGTCTCCATTGAATGTAGGACACTCTTGCAATGTAGGCATTAGGCAAACTATAGACTTTTTTGCTCTCATTTTTTTAAATAATATTTCAGGTCATATGTTTTCATTTGGAAACAAATTAATTAAAAGCCGACTTTGTGAAGCTTATTTTCCATGTTTTGTTAAAACACCAATTCTTATATTTTGAAGAATGGTTCCATCATGATTTATCACTTGCTTGTAGCATATTCTTAATAAGTTCTTTATATTCAAAATAAGACCAATTGTTGACATTTCCAATACTTCCCAAAGATTTCATAGCATCTTCATGGAGAAGTGTTTTAAAAACAGGTTGTCCTTTTACAGGAGTAAGTTGCAGTAGGTCGCCAAATGGAACAACATGTTTTCCTCCAAATAGTACACCAAAATCTGTTCTTAAAATCAGTTGCATTCTTAAATGTACAAAGACAACCATTACATTTGAGACTATGCGCACCTCATCAATGATTAGATGTTTCCTTTTCTTGAGTACTCTTGAAACTTCATAAGAAGCTTTTCCAGATAGCGTGTAACATTCCAACTTATTTTCATGTTCAACTGGTAGCATGAGTAATCAATGTAAAGTAATCCCTTTAATGCTGTGTGCTGCTAACCCAGTTAAAGCGGTTAAAATACAAGATAAATTTGATTCAGTGGTTTTATGTAGATAACTGGTCACAACTTTAATTAAATATTTTTTCCTGTTCCAGCTTGCCCACTGATGTACATTCAAATAGGTTTAAATGATGTTCATTGGCATTCTTTTTTCATGCAGTAAACCATGTTGTATCTGTTGTGTCACTTGCTGATATATTTCTTTTTGTTCAATATTTAGTTTTTCTTCTAAGTTTCCCAACTCAATAATATCCTGTTGTGCTTGTTGCATTGCCATTTCTACTTCATTCATGGCTATTGCTGTACATTTTCAAGAATTGGTTGTCCTAATGAACCTTGACTTAGTGGAGCAGAACGTTTACTATCCTGAGAACTGTCTCTAGCTATTTCCACTGCAATAGTAGTTTCTTGTTTAATCTCTTCATTTAACATTTGTAGATAAGTTGGAAAAATGATGCATTGAATGCTATCTTTACATGCATTCAAGGAATCTTCATAGCACTAAAAATCTCCAGGTAATTCCATTTCACTATGCCAAGGCTTGAAGAATTGCAGAAGTGCTAAATATAAAACATCCCTTCCATCTGGAGTTTCACAAATGAGTTTCCTGTAATTAATAGTATTTCCTTTGGCATGTTTTACAAAACATCCATCACATCCAATTGCTGCATATTTTTCTTCATTTATATTTTCTGTAACATTCCTCTAATAACTGTAATGATGCATTACTTCATAGAGACATATGTTTTCCAGATGGGGACTTCTTTTTGGATAGTATGTATCCAACATATTTGTTTAAAAATATATGTACTTCCAGGTTCATTCAATGCTAAGGATTCAATTTCTTGTAGAGATTTTAATAGTCGATTTCATGTTGCAGCAAGATTTAGACTAATACAAATTATTCCTCTTAACTTTGAATATAAACTTGCAGAGGTCAACCAATCAGAACATTGGTAGGATCCAATCTCTCAATGAAAAAGCATATTCAAACTAAAGCTGTACACTTTGTGTCAACTAGTCTTCTCTTGTGAAATATATTCCCAATTTCTTATCTTTTCTGGTTTTGTTATATATGATGTAACATAGTGAGAAACTACAATCGAATTATCTGCAACCTACTGGATATCCATGTTTGCATTTCACAGTGACAAAATTAAGCATGGGCGGATTTTGCGGATCCACGATCCGCGGATTTTGCGGATTTGCGGATCGTGGATCCGCAAAATCCGCAGATTTTGCGGATCCGCGGATTTGGGGCGGGGCTTCCATGCAAGTGCAGTGACAGTCACTGAATTTGGGCATCAACTAGTTCGAGCAACCATGTGTGTGTTACTATGCAATCGCCCCGACGGGCGCAGGGGTCCCTTGAGTGAGCTGTCCATCATAGTGGGTGAATGGCGGGCAGACGGTGCAAACCGCGAGTGTGTGGGTGGGGCCAAATTGGCAGGGCTACCTTGCGAGTTCATGCTTCTAGTGTGTATAAAAGGTCAGAGAAAGATCAGTTCAGCAGATGAAGAGAAATACGCTCCTGGTCACAGAAACAGCACGGGTATTGCGCTCGTGAAAGTCAAGGATGCAAAAGCCTCTATCCAGCTCCACAGCTGATTTTCCACGGTAGAGTTGGGAAGAAGGCACACCTGTCCAGCCTCGACGACGCTCACGATTGTTTTTGGGCTAATGAATGAGTCACTGAATTTGAGCATCAACTAGTTCGAGCGACCATGTGTGTGTTACTATGCAATCGCCCCGACGGGCGCAGGGGTCCCTTGAGTGAGCTGTCCATCATAGTGGGTGAATGGCGGGCAGACGGTGCAAACCGCGAGTGTGTGGGCGGGGCCAAACGGGCAGGGCTACCATGCGAGTTCATGCTTCTAGTGTGTATAAAAGGTCAGAGAAAGATCAGTTCAGCAGATGAAGAGAAATACGCTCCTGGTCACAGAAACAGCACGGGTATTGCGCTCGTGAAAGTCAAGGATGCAAAAGCCTCTATCCAGCACCACAGCTGATTTTCCACGGTAGATTTGTGAAGAAGGCACACCTGCCTCGACGACGCTCACGATTAGGGCATGTTGTAACTATTTTAGGATGGCGCCGGCAAGCTGCCAGCGCCATCCTAAAATATTTACTAAATTAGCTTCAACAGGAAGCTCTAATAGATAAAATAAAGCAGGTGCGAGCAGCTGCTTTATTTTATCTATTAGAGCTTCCTGTTGAAGCTAACTTAGTAACTATTTTAGGATGGCGCTGGCAGCTTGCCGGCGCCATCCTAAAATAGTTACAAGTTGACAGGCCAGCCAGGCTTCAACTTTTGCCCCCGGAATCCGCCGCTCGCGGATTTGCGAATTCGCGGTAAATTCGCGGGAGTTCGCGCATCGCGAATTTACCGAAAATTCGCAAAATCCGCGAGCGGAACGGATTTTGCGCTCATACTTAGACAAAATCACTGGATTGTAGTCATTAATATACTTTATTTCTTTCGTTCCTGTTGTAAGTATTCTTTGGAGATTTTCAAGATATAGTATGACTTACTGCTGACATGAAACTATTGACTCTTCTTTGTTAAATTACTGGACGTGGGAATCCAAAATGACATTTTGTATAAAATGATCCCTTTGACTTGTATTTTCTTTGACAATATTTTCCACATTGATGACTTTGAAACCATAAAACGTTGTTGTCTTAAGCTGTTTTCTCCTCCTTTTTTTTGGAATGGCACATGTAACATGGTCTTCAATGAAAGACAAACCAGTTTCATCAGAATCTGTTTCAAATGTAGGTGCATTCTTGATCTATAATGGCATGTGTATATGAGGCACACCTCTGGCTTGGTACTCATTTCTCCAAAATAAATCAACAGCTTCTCAAAGAGAAGGATTATTTCTATTTCAGAAAAAAGACATCATATCATGAAACCTATGATTAAAACATCTGCATATATTTATAGGATCCAAGGAACACAGTTCCCCAGCTGTTTTCAATTCAACTTTTTTTGTATTTGAATTTGGTTGTAGTAGAAATTCAAGTAAATTGTCACATTCGCATACAGCACAGCTAAGCGTAATGAACCAAATAGGGGTTCCTAAGTTTCTTAACAAACATTTAAGTTCTCTGTGACAACAATAACAATACTCATTAGTACCATGTTGACACACCATCAAATAAATTAACTGAGATTGTAAATGATCATCTCTTTGTTGAACTTTGTCAAAAAATTCCTTTGCAGAATCATTTGTAAGATGAACACCTGTTTTTAATATGTGGTTCACTGCATATTAAAGTCCAGACAAGTAACTTTCAAACAGAAGATGAAATAAATATGGAATACACTGTCAAAATCTTGTTGTAGGATATTCTGAAGCTGGAATCTGTACTGGTCGTTCATCCTATCATCCACCTATTCCAGTGGGGAAGAGCTGTGGAAAACAACAAGCTTCTAAACGTTTGTCCCTATACTCATGGGAGTTCCCTTTACTTATTTCATTTGGAATAGTTCAATAGTGTTTCCTATCGCTTCTTTTTAATGTAGAGGATGAATGCTGTAATGTTCATAAATTTCTTCACTCCTGGAGTTATCCACTTTTTGTATTTGGCCAGTTGAAATTTCTCTTTCATCTACTAATGATATTTATTGTTCTTCCACATATACATTTTTATAACAAATATTGTTTTGTAAAAGATATAATGTACCCTTTTGAAGCTTGGTGACATCTACAAACTCTTGCCATATTTTCTGACTCGTTGTTGGTACACCATTAACTAGAATACCTACTGGTTCACTTTCCTCTCTCTCTATAACAACAGTTTCAATATTTTTCTTAAAATCTAAAGGTAAATACACAACTCTCCTTTTTAAACCTCTTGGTAAATCTGTTGGAGGCTGCTTACCTGATTTAGGCTCCATATGAACTATAGCTTGAAACGTATGCACAGATTGAATAAGAATGGACTCATACGTATTTAAATCTACTAGTTCCGGTGGAATAGCTCGCAACTCTAGGTTGTTATGTGCAGCTCTAGCTGGCATTTTGTTCTCTTCTAACTAGTTGTAACAATATTTACTAATATGTTGCTCACTACCCAACTCAAAACAACCTTCCACCAACAAATGAGCACCAAATTGCTCCCCCTGTCATTATTTTCCTTTTTATTTTTTAAATACACATCGACATTCCTAGTTTGACTTCTATAGTGAGTATGTCAGCAACAAATACTAACATAGGGGCTCATTAAGATGGCTGGCCGCCCTAACGGAGAACGGGACCGCCCGCCATAAGGGCGTGGGTCCCGTAGGAGAAATTAGGATGTGCACGCCACTGTGGCGGGCACGTCCTCCATGTTTTGGATTGTGGCAGGCGGTGCACTCTGCACCGCCCGCCACAATGCAAAACACTTGTGAATGCATTTGCATGTGGAAAGCGGCAGGCACAGAGCGGTGCCTGCTGCTTAGCAAATGAAAATGTGGGGGTATACCATAGATACCCCCCCTGTCCTCCCCCTAAACCGGCATCACCTGGGGGCCCCGCAGGGGGCAGCCGCAGAAAACACCACCTGCCCTTGGCCGCCACAGAAATGCACCTATATGTGGACATTGTAATATGGCTGGCGGTGTTATTCCATCGCGGCGGTAAAGCAGGCGGACGGTCTTTCTGTCCGCCGTGCTCCCCCGCACCATCCTAATACGGCGGGGGGAATCCAGGCCAAGGTGTCGGGCGGATTGCCTCCGCCCGACATTATAATGGACCCCATAGTTTATTTTTTCACTAGAAACTACCTTAAACTTTGTAATTTATCCTTTAAACTTCTCAGAAGTACTATCTTCCACTCCTTCTTCAACACCTACACATATCAAACTCTCACTTTCTGTACACTCCTCTTGAGAACCAAATAAACGAAACTGTATATCATCAGATTTTTTTTCCATCCAATACTAAACCATGCAAAAGAGCTGTGTTTTTTTCACTTTCATATAATACAGGACTTTTCACATAGTAAAATCTTCTTACTACCGCATTTCTGAGTGATGTACTGCTAACTTTTTTTAAATGATAAAAAGTACTTTGACACACATATCTTGAAAGACAAGCCAGAGAATGACCATGCAAGTTAGTTTATTTTCTCACTTTACAAGGATCTAGTCCTTGTAACATGTTAATCTTATGTTAAACACTGTGTTTACCAAATTCTCGTGAAAGATTTTGCAATATATCAATAGATACACTACAAATGCTACTACAATCCCACTTATACACAGGAGCTTGTATACATCGTCCTTGAACTTCTTCAGCTATTCCTTCTTCCACATTTCTAGGAACCATCTTTTCTTTTTCAATTGGACACCTATTTTTAACCTCAAAACAATGACCAATGGTGTCAACTGCATGAACTAATATCTTTTTTGAAAATAGCTTTGTTCATTAAAAAAAGGTTCAGTACTAGAAGTGTGCTTCCATTCTCCTGACTCTTTTTTGCAAAAGTTAGTTTCTATTAACCAGTCATTTTCGTTTATTTTTCTCCTCCATAAAGTGCATTGTTGCATTCAATGTTTTCATTCTCTTCAACACTAATATAAACAATCTTCTTTTCAATTCAACAGCCTTTTCGACTACACTTCTTTTATATTTTTCATAATCTTTCAATACATTTTGTAGTACTGTACATTTATACATTCTCTTCCTAATGTCTTTTTATTCTTTCATCCTGCTTTCAACATAGATTGTTTTCCCATAACCTGTTTTTCTATTAATTTGACTTTTTTTCATTTCCTTCTGTTTGGTTGAACTACTTTTTGTTTCTTTTTTGCCCATTTTGAAAATTAATTATGTTCTTTAAAATTCTTTAAACAAATTCTTTAGTTCTCTTATTAGAAGTTTTTTTCTTTAATGTTATATGTTGTACTTCATCTAATTTCGGCTTTTCTCTTTCCTTTATATAGGTGAACACCCTGAATATCGATTCCAAAATATAGACTGCCCAAAATATCGAATCAAAAATATATACTGCCCAAAATATCGAATAACCAAAATATAGTAAGTCAGAATATTGAATTTTAGGTATAAAATATCGATTTCCATAATATCGAATTTTTTAGTGTTATGTATGGTAGTAT
Source organism: Lissotriton vulgaris (assembly GCF_964263255.1). Classification (NCBI taxonomy): domain Eukaryota; kingdom Metazoa; phylum Chordata; class Amphibia; order Caudata; family Salamandridae; genus Lissotriton; species Lissotriton vulgaris. The sequence continues at coordinate 48,178,375 of NC_141690.1, forward strand.
ATGTATTAAAATTATGTATTCGTTTTGTTATGTATGTTTAATTTTTTTAAGGTAATGAATGTTATGTAATTAAATGTTTGCATACTTTTTTTATTCCATAGCGGGTTGAGAGTTTATAGGGGAATAGGTTGGGAAGTAATTTAAATATAGTAAATTAAATTTATATTTGTATTTATATGTATTGATAAGTAATTATTAATTGGTAGTTGATTTTTATTAATTGGTAATTATTGTTTTAATAGGTAATTAATTTTTATTAATGCGTAATACATTTTTAATATTTTGTAATGCATTTTTTTATTTGTAATTCATTTTTGTTATTTGATAAATAATTTGTATTGATTAATTCATTGATAATTCTGTTAATTGTATTATTTATTTGGAGCGGGTTGTGGGTTTATAGGGGAATAGGGTGAGGAGTAATTTAATTGTAGTAAAGTAAATATATTTTTATTTATTTATATATATATTGATAATAATGGGTTGATAATTAATTATTAATTGGTAACTACATTGTATTATTCATAATACATTTTTTAATTGGCAATTCATTTTTATTAATTGGTAATTATTTGTAATACATTTTTATTGTTATTGATAATTAATTTAATTTCATATTATTATTAAATCATTACTTTCCGAACTGTTCCACTCTCTGGACTGGGAAAAGTAATTGTTACCCCTACGCTTTCCAACGCTTTCCCTACTGTTGCACTCTTTGGAGTGGAAATAGTAATTTTTACCCTCCCGCTATCCAACGCTTTCCCTACTGTTGCACTCTCTGGAGAGGAAATAGTAATTTATACCCCTACGCTATCCAAATCTTTCCCTACTGTTGCACTCACTGGAGTGGGAATAGTAATTTTTACCCTCCCGCTATCCAACGCTTTCCCTACTGTTGCACTCTTTGGAGTGGGAATAGTAAATTTTACCCTTCCACTATCCAATGCTTTCCCTACTGTTGCACTCTGTGGAGTTGGAATAGTAATTTTTACCCTCCCACTATCCAATGCTTTCCCTACTGTTGCACTCTCTGGAGTGGGAATAGTAATTTATACCCCCCAGCTATCCAACCCTTTCCTTACTATTGCACTCTATGGATGGGGAATAGTAACTGTTACCCTCCCGCTATCCAACGCTTTCCCTACTGTTGCACTCTCTGGAGAGGAAATAGTAATTTATACCCCTACGCTATCCAAATCTTTCCCTACTGTTGCACTCACTGGAGTGGGAATAGTAATTTTTACCCTCCCGCTATCCAACGCTTTCCCTATTGTTGCACTCTTTGGAGTGGGAATAGTAATTTTTACCCTTCCGCTATCCAATGCCTTCCCTACTGTTGCACTCTCTGGATTGGGAATAGCAATTTATACCCCCGCTATCCAACACTTTCCCTACTGTTGCACTCTCTGGAGTGGGAATAGTATTTTTTACCCCTACGCTATCCAACGCTTTCCCCACTGTTGCACTCACTGGAATGGGAATAGTCATTTTTACCCTCCCGCTATCCAACGCTTTCCCTACTGTTGCACTCTCTGGAGTGGGAATAGTAATTTATACCCCCCAGCTATCCAATCCTTTCCTTACTATTGCACTCACTGGAATGAGAATAGTAATTTTTACCCTCCCGCTATCCAACGCTTTCCCTACTGTTGCACTCTCTTTAGTGGCAATAGTATTTTATACCCCCCAGCTATCCAACCCTTTCCTTACTGTTGCACTCTTTGGAGAGGGAATAGTAATTTTTACCCCTATGCTATCCAACGCATTTTCTACTGTTGCATTTTCTGGAATGAGAATAGTAATTTTAACCCCTATGCTATCCAACTCTTTCAATACTGTTGCCCTCATTGTTAATTAACATAACAATTATTTTAATTATTTTAATTATTATATTTTATGTATTTTTAAATTTAAATAATATGTTTATTTATATATTTATGTCAATATATTTTTATTAATGTTCTAAATATTTTACAATTAAGATTAATAATTATGTTATAATACTATAAGGTAAATATGTATTAAAAATAATTTTACATTTAATTTATCATGTTTACATTTTAAGCTTTTCTACATTATTTTAATTATGTTTTATTTAATTATACTCATTATTTAATTACATTTCTAGTATTTTTATTACATTTAAAAAAATCAATATTTTAGTTAACTTTATTTTAACATTCTATATTTTGGAATCAATATTTTAGTACTTACCTGTCTGTAGATAGGCATTCTATATTCTGTTCCTTGATATTTTGGCGTCGATATTTTGATAAGTCAATATTTTGTCACTCGATATTTCGATACTGCACCCTTTATATAGAAGTTTAAAAAGTTTTTCAATAATTTTGTATTATTAAAAAAATGTATAGAAATATTCTCATCTATAAAAAGAAGTATGTTTAATTGCATTGCAAACCTGTGTCAGACACTTCACAATTCCTATAATTAGAAGACATCACAACCTCTGCCACAGAATCACACAGCAACACTAACGGATTTCTCTACTGCTACCCAAATCAAATGTAAAGTGCAATCTGTCAAGTTTTAAGGCCTGTGTGGAGTTGGGATTAAGATATGTCTCTACTTCCACATTCATTCTCATGTGTCATACATTTGAGGATGCTTTACATAAAAAACAGAAGTATACATATATGTGTATGCATATTTTATATATAGTACACTAGCAAAAACTGCAGACTCACATGCATATTTTCAAAACGATGGTGAAACTTACAGCAGAAATATGTGAAGGGTTGATGCTTTGTTTTTGCCTATACTCAATATCTAACTATTGCCCCTTTCTGTATCCTTCTTCCCTTTCTACACAAGTCTTCCCTCTTTCTCCAGCCCTGTTCTCTCTTTCTGCACTTTTCTTCACTCTGTCTGTACCCCTCTTGAATGTTTCTGCACTTCTTTTGTCTGTTTCTCCAACTCTCTTACCTCTTTCTGTAATTATCTTGTCTCTTTCTACAGCTCTGTTGCTTCTTTCTGAACCTCTCTTGCCTCTTTCTGCACCCTTCATACCTCTTTCTGTACCTCTGTTACTTCTTTCTGTACATATTTTGCTTCTTACTGCACCTCTCTTGCTTCTTTTTTATCCCCTTTCACTTCTGTCTTTGTGCATCACCGTTGCCTCTTTCTTCATCCCTTTTGCCTCTTTCTGAACCTCTGTTGGTTTCTTCAGCACTTCTCTTCCTTCTTTCTGCACCTTTCTTGCTTCTTTCTGTACCTCTGTTGCCCCTTTCTGCACCCTTCTTCCCTCTTTGTACACCACCTCTGTTGTCTCTCTCTGAGCCTCTTGTTTATTTCTGCACTTCTTTTGCTTCTTTCTGCACTACTCTTGCCTCCTCCTGCAGCCTTCTTGCCTTTTTCTCCATTTTTGTTGTTTCTTTCTACAATGCTCTTGCTTCTTTCTCCACATCTCCTATACATTTCTGCACCCCTCTTGCCTACTTCTACAACTCAGTTGGTTTCTGTACTCGGCTTCTTATGTATGCACCTCTTTTGACTGTTTCTACAACTCACTTGCCTGTTTCTATATCCCTCCCTCTTCTTTCTGTACCTCGTTTGCTTCTTTTTGTACTTCTCTTACTTCTTTCTGTACCTTTCTTGCTTCTTTTTGCACCCCTATTACCTCGTTATGTACCCTTCTTTTCTCTTTCTCTACCTCTCTTGCCTCTTTCTGCACCCCATTCCCTTTTTCTGCAGCTCTCTTGCCTTTTTCTGCAACTCTCTTGCCTCTTTCTCTAGTTCTCTTCCCTCCTTTTCAATCTTTATTATTTCTTTTTGTTTTGTACTTCTCTTGATTCTTTGTAGACCCCACTTGTCTGTTTCTGCTCCTCTGTTAATTCTTTATGCACTAGTCTTCCTTCTATTTGCACATCTGTAACAGATTTTGGCACTCCTCTTCCTTCTTTCCTTAGCGCCTTGATGCCCTTGGGCTAAGTTCGCGCTCTCATTCATTCATTCATTTATCATACCTCTTTCTCCCTTCTGCTCTTCTTTTGGTTCTTTCTGCACTTCTCTTGCTTCTTTGTACACCCCCTTGCCTCTTTTCGCACTTCTGTTACTTCTTTCTGTACTTCTTGTATCTTTCTGCACCCCTGTTTCCTTTTTCGGCACTCCTCTTGTCTGTTTGTGCACCTCTGTTAAGTCTTTCTGCACTAGTTGTGCTTCTTTTTGCATATTTCTTACAAATTTTGACACTCCTCATGCTTCTTTCACCATGCCGGTTTCTTCTTCTGCACCTCTGTTGGTTCTTTTACACTACTCTTGCTTCTTTATACACCACTCTTCCTTCTTTTTGTATCCCTCTTGTCTCTTTATGTACCTCTCTTGTCTCTTTCTGTAGCTCTCTTCCTTCTTACTGTACTTCTCTTGCCTCTTTTTCTACCCCCTTGCCTCTTTCTGCACCTCTGTTGCTTGTTTGTGTACTTCTCTTGCTTCTTTCTCCAGCTTTCTTGCTTCTTTCTGTACACCTGTTGCCTCTTTCTATACCCTTCTTCCCTCTGTGTGCACCTTTGTTACCTCTTTCTGCATCCCTCTTCCCTTTTTCTGTACCTCTCTTGTCTATTTCTGTATCTCTCTTGCTTGTTTCTGCACTTGTTCATAACGACTGATCATTGAAGGTCAAGGATTCCAGGACTATATCTGTTTTCACAGAGGTTTTTGTGGAGGAAACATACTCAAAAACTCTGGAACTTTTAGAGTTTTAGAAAAGAACAGTTTTTTAAAAGGTAGAGTATGTGTTTCCAGGTTTTTGTGCGTGCTGTTCTTAAGGTTGAATCCTTTAATAGTTGATTCAAATTTTCATTCAACAAATGAGGTCTATCCAAGGTGATCGATATATTCAAAGGCAAATTCCTTATTCCAATATTGAAGAATGAGTGGATGTATAAGTGTCTGGATGAAGGATTTAGTAGGTGCATGACTGACTGTATGAGAGAGTGATTAAATGTGTCTCACTGAGTGCATGGGTTAGTGACTAAACTGTCTTAATTTGAGAACATTATATTTGTTGTTCTGTAAACTGCTGCATGTGTTGATCAGTAGCTATATGAGTAACTATATGGGTTATTGATTGGTTGCCCAAGTATTTGTTTGGGAGAGTGAGTGTGTGTGTGTGGGTGTCTGGGAGGTGTGTGACTCTGTGCATAGATGTGTGAACAGTTGATTCACTAGATGTATGGGTTCAAAACTGCATGTGGAAACAGCAGTATGGGCGGTTGACTGTGTGCATGAGTGTATTGGTGAGTGAATGGATATCTCAGTGCTACATTTCAAAGTAAGTACATATGTAAAATACAGTACACGTGAGAGTTGGCATATATAAATAACTGTGCATAAGAGCCAGTGAATGTGTGAGTGGCTGTATGGATCATTGTGAACTTGTATCAGGGATTGTATAAGAGAGTAAATATGTGTTAGTATATGTTTGAATAAGTAAGGTGTGTATAATTGTATAGTTGAGGAAATGGAGGTGTGATTGATTCTTTGCATGACTGACTAGGCGTGTGAGTAACTCCATGGATGAGTGACAGTCTGTGAGTGTCTGTTTACACTGATTGTATCTAAGGTTATATTAGAGTCTGAAGAGGTTCATCGTATTATAACATGAATAATATTATCAGTGATGTGATCAGTAATGTCAAATGAGATGTCATCAGTGATGTCATCAGTGATGCCATTTGAGATGTCTTCCGTGATGTCATTTGAGATGTCATCAGTGATGTCATTTAAGATGTCATCAGTGATGTCATCAGTGATGTCACTGACCATGTCATGAATGATGTAATATGTGACATCATCAGCAGTGGATTGCGGGTGCGCGATATATAGTTATTGCAACTAACCATATATTCGAATTTCTATGGTTTTGTGCGAGAAAATTAAGGTTTTGTAAATGCTAATCCCTAACTATATATGGTCTATAACCTATGTTTTTTTCAGTGAATTTCAATGTTTTTTTAAAATTGGAAGAAACAAAAAATCTTCCCTTCCATAAATTACACAAGACTTTTTTTTTTGTTATGGCAAGGTAACAAAATAGAGAATAAACTATAGTTGGTCACCATGGTCCGGACGAAAATGAAAAATCAATGATACTAAGTACCTGTAAACACTGAGCAGACATGTGAATGTGAAATTCTGATTATTGCTATGCCCGAATGTGTATATAACTGCTCCAATCACTATGCTAATAAACAATCTTCTGTTCTGTTTTGTAAAGTAAAACTATTGTGAACGCAAGTATTATACATAGTAAGTGTTTAATATAGCATTTGTCAGTCATTGGTTAAGCAGCTAGGACCTGTTCACTCTTGACACCCCAGGTGCTGTGTATGCAGATTTCGGCCTTATTTATTGCCTCTAGTTTTCAAAGGCAAATTTCTGTGGAAAACATGCACATTAAGGGATGCCTTTCCTTAAACCTTTGTTTTTTTTTAAAATTGGAAGAAACAAAAAATCTTCCCTTCCATAAATAACCCAAGACTTTTTTTTTGTTATGGCAAGGTAACGAAATAGAGAATAAACTATAGTTGGTCACCATGGTCCGGACGAAAATGAAAAATCAATGATACTAAGTACCTGTAAACACTGAGCAGACATGTGAATGTGACATTCTGATTATTGCTATGCCCGAATATGTATATAACTGCTCCAATCACTATGCTAATAAACAATCTTTTGTTCTGTTTTGTAAAGTAAAACTATTGTGAACGCAAGTATTATACATAGTAAGTGTTTAATATAGCATTTGTCAGTCATTGGTTAAGCAGCTAGGACCTGTTCACTCTTGACACCCCAGGTGCTGTGTATGCAGATTTCGGCCTTATTTATTGCATCTAGTTTTCAAAGGCAAATTTCTGTGGAAAACATGCACATTAAGGGTTGCCTTTCCTTAAACCTTTGTTTTTTTTAAAAATTGGAAGAAACAAAAAATCTTCCCTTCCATAAATAACCCAAGACTTTTTTTTTGTTATGGCAAGGTAACGAAATAGAGAATAAACTATAGTTGGTCACCATGGTCCGGACGAAAATAAAAAATCAATGATACTAAGTACCTGTAAACACTGAGCAGACATGTGAATGTGACATTCTGATTATTGCTATGCCCGAATATGTATATAACTGCTCCAATCACTATGCTAATAAACAATCTTTTGTTCTGTTTTGTAAAGTAAAACTATTGTGAACTTAAGTATTATACATAGCAAGTGTTTAATATAGCATTTGTCAGTCATTGGTTAAGCAGCTAGGACCTGTTCACTCTTGACACCCCAGGTGCTGTGTATGTTGCACTATAGTGCTGAATCAGGTACATTTTTCAATTTTTTTCTACAGCACCCTCAGTGCATGAACAACTATAGCAAGAGTAGAAAATATGATCATTGCCTTTTAGTCTAGACTTCATTTTATGTGTTTTGAGTGGGAGAAACGCCGTCTTTCGCCATTTTATGTGTTTTGAGTGGGAGACACGCCGTCTTTCGCCATTTTATATGTTTTGAGTGGGAGACACGCCGTCTTTCGCCATTTTATGTATTTTGAGTGGGAGACACGGCGTCTTTCGGCGCAGCATTGTAGGATGGCCACACCAGTGCGGCAACTTGCTGGACACCACCTCGGTGCCATCCGGATCTCGGCGCGTTGTGCTGCCTTCGGCCTATTCGCACATCGGTCCGCTATTGACGCCGCCTCATGGGCCAACGAGTTTTGTATGCTTTTTATAACCCAAAGCCGCATAACAGGTCATGTGACTTGTTTATAAAACTTTTCATTGGTTCATTTTACTTTTGGTTTCCTAATGATGGAAGGCTTGATCATATGACCTAAAAATAACACTTTTCATTGGATTAAAACATTTTTTTTCCCAAACGATGAAAGACCCACCTTTTTTTTTCTCACTCGGCAATCAAAAAAGGTTCCGTTAGATGACAACAGAGGGGACAGGCAACAAGAACCATCACTCAAAAAAGGGGAGGGCAAGTTCTTCCCTACCGGGGCACGTTGGGGCTCCACCGGAACTCATCGAATTGATAGTCTACAGTGTTTCTGGATGTTTCAGACTGAAGCTGGCGTCAGCATGAGAGCACCACCATCTCGTAGCTCCGTCATGGCCATTCCGCAAGCAATCATGGCAGCCGCTCCCCACCGGAAGCCTGCGGGAGTCGGGGGACCCCAAGACTTTTATAGAATCTTCAAGGCTGAGGGGACGCTTTCGGGAATGGGGCCCATGCCCTAGCAGACAAGCGTCCGAGTTCCAAGGTGTCCCAGGGCCATTTTTAGTGGACCACGCCCAAATCCGAAGAGCCGGCCGCCATTTTAAGAGTCCTGTGGCAGCCGCCTATCGCTGCACCACAAGAGTGGAAGCAACTCAACTACATGGTGAGTGAGACGCTGTAGCTGCAAGAGCGGGCGGTAAACAGCTGAATGGCGGAAGAGGCACAGTGTAGCAAAAGCGGGCGGAATGGCAACTGAAACGGTAAAGGGGCGCCCCACTACAGCAGACGAGCCTCCACCTGGGGAGGCCCATTCACGCCGCCTTCCCCCCCCCCTCGGGGCGCCCCACGCCGTTTTTCGGAACAGCATTGTAGGATACCAAAACCAGTGCGGCAACTTACTGGACATGACCTGGGTGCCGTCCAGATCTCAGCGCGTTCTGCTGCCTTGGGACTATTCGCACAACAGACCGCTACTGACGAGACACAGTGCAGCAAAAGCGGGCGGAAAACCGCTGAATGGCAAGTGAAACGCTAGAACAACGCTAGAATAACATCTGGAATAATTGTCGCTCAGAAGAACAACACACAAAACTCTGTAGTGTCTGAGGAAAGTAAAACAGAGAAGGTCACTGTAGTTTCAGACACACTTAACACTAATGACTTAACAAATATATCGTCTGTCTATGAAGCAGCTGTCATGTTCACAGAATTGACAAAGAAGTGTGCAGACACCAATGCTGTTAAGAAACACAAGGAAATCCCTAACGCATCTGCATTCTCGGAAGAGGTTGACACAGATGACATCTTAAGGAACAAAGAAAGACAAATTAAGGATGAGGAAGTTGTCACTTTAGTTTTTTCAATAATGGAAAATATGCAGTCATTGGCTATGAAGGATGTCTAGTGAAGCAGAAAAAAGGCCATTTGATTAATCATCGAAAATTGAGTAATTGCGTAATTTGGGCATAAAGGTTATATTATTGGAAGTAGATGGCTATAGTTCTGGTTAATTTCCATTCAGAGTGTCCTACACAGCACCACTCTAGGTAAACACTACTTTATGTAAAACATGGGACATAGCACTCATTGGAATGTTTGTGATCTTTCCTGTTAAGTTGCATCATAAGTTATTTTAACCATTCCATATAAAGTCATGCATAAAAATGAATACACAGACACAAATAACATGTGTATCCAAAAACAAAATACAGATTTCGGCCTTATTTATTGCCTCTAGTTTTCAAAGGCAAATTTCTGTGGAAAACATGCACATTAAGGGTTGCCTTTCCTTAAACCTTTGTTTTTTTAAAAAAATTGGAAGAAACAAAAAGTCTTCCCTTCCATAAATAACCCAAGACTTTTATTTTGTTATGGCAAGGAAACGAAATAGAGAATAAACTATAGTTGGTCACCATGGGGTTTAAAAAAGGGATGGTTCTTCACCAGATTAGATATTTACCCAGACCCTCATTCTCCAATGTGATGAACTAGGCTAAAATTCTTCTGGTGCCTGCACCCTGTCACAGAATATCACCCCAAAACATGAAAGCACCCAAACACCAGATTGAGTTGAACCCCACAGTAAGCCTTATTTCTTCAGGGCCTCAGAATTTCTTTTGCTTTGCTCATGGAAATTGTGGGATATAGGACAGATAAGGTGTCACCATTAAGAAAGGGTAGTATTTAAATTTGCATATCAATTATGTTTAACCTTTTAAAAATATGATATGCTAGCTTGAACTTATGCTTTACATTTGAAGCCGAATTCAACAGCTTAAGTAAGTAGGTTTTCGTAGTTGTAACTTTAAAGGGTGATGTAGCAAACTGTAAAGATTTTCTAAAACAGTGGAGCATATTTAGTTTTTTAATGTACATGTTTTTGAAACGATTACACAAATGAAACATTTGTGAGTTTTACATTTCCGGAGAAGTATAATTTACCAATAGTTTTCTCTGTAGATGTTTTTCCATTAACAAACCCAGTTCCATCACCCGCCCAGGATATCACTACTGTTCCCCATGTCATAAAACCTTAGGATGTTCAATAACTGAAACAGCTAATAGGGGTTTACTTACAGGGGACATCTTTTGTTCTGTTTTGTAAAGTAAAACTATTGTGAACGCAAGTATTATACATAGTAAGTGTTTAATATAGCATTTGTCAGTCATTGGTAAAGCAGCTAGGACCTGTTCACTCTTGACACCCCAGGTGCTGTGTATGTTGCACTATAGTGCTGCATCGGGAATACGGACAACCCTATTGATGTCGATTTTTCATTATTGATTATTGTAAAGAAATGGCGACTCCCCCCTTAAGCAGATTAGCTAAATATTTGCGTAATTTGGGCATACAAGTTATATTATTGGAAGTAGATGGTTATAGTTCTGGTTAATTTCCATTCAGAATGTCCTACACAGCACCACTCTAGATAAATATGCTGCCTTGGGACTATTCGCACAACAGACCGCTACTGACCATTGTTCCTTCTGTTTTAATAAAAAATGTTTTAAGGTGTTTACTGTTTTTGTTGCGATGTATATATTTATAAGTTATTAAAGTGTTATAATCCTACTACTTTGTTGGAGTGCTATATATTTTTAATGTGACACATAATTGTGAAGACTTTGATGTACAAAAAGGCATTCCTGGAAACTTCCGCTTCAGGCTCGGTCCCACACACCCTCACAGTGAGAATCCCCTCCCCAATCACAATACAGGATGGTTATCAGATTGTAGGAACGCGTGTAGTGTGATGGATCTCATCGGGTGGGGGCCTTGATCCACTTTAACTCCTTTGAAGAGGGGTGATTCTTTACAGTTGAGGCCATAAACTACATCCGCAGGGCTAGGTGATAGCCTGGGACCGGCCTGGACAATCGGACACAGAGGAAGAGGAGTGTCAGATGGTGCGGTAGTGAATAGGGTGAAAGGGAGGTGTCGGACGGGCACAGGGTGTGATTCTCAGGGAAGAGCAGCGCAAATGGGGGGAGGTTTATGGCCCATGCATAAGACAGAGAGTGGGGGTGACCAGTGCGTGGGGGAGATGCTTGCAAGGGTGGGGAGCCATGCTGAGGATCGGCAGCGTGCAGAGAGTGGGTCTGGTCAAAGCATCTAAAATGGCTGCCGTGCACGACAAAAGTGTGGCATTGGAAAAAAAACAAGATGGCGCACACAATGTTTATCAATACGGATTAATTTCTAACAATTATTTTTAACAATATATTCACTCGCAGTGTCCAAATGGCGGTCAACACTTCCTGATTTCCTTCGAATCGAACGTCAATAGACGTCACGCAGCAAAAAAAAAAAAACGCTCACGCGCAGCCGCTGGAAGACAAGTATCAACATATATGAGCCTCCTCAACCACCCTCAGAAAACATAGGGGGTCAGGATACATCTCCCGTACCCCCTTATACCCATTTCTCACATTATTTTTCCTCCATCTTGTAATTTAATTAAATCGAAACACAAAATGGCGAATTCCCGTTTCGCTACCAGTTTGCGACCCAGTTCGCGAACCGGGAAGCGCTTCTACCGCGAAAAATTAATTTTTTTTTATTTGCCCCACGGGACCCTTTAATAACCCCAACATCATTCCTAGGGGGTCAAGAGGGGTCTACCTTGCCCCCTTTCATTAAATTCCCCCTTTGTTTTTCTCCTCCTCTTGTCTCTCGATCCTACTGAGAGACAAGATGGCGGCCGCACCGGACTGTTTAGAATGTTGACAGACACTGGAGAGCCAATCAGCTTCGCTTCGCAAAGCTCCGTTACGCGAAAAGTACGCGATCTGGAGCGCTATCCGGGACGCTGTCACAGATATATCTGTTTTTTTAAACGTTAATTTCTCGAAATCCACTGGAGCACATATATTGAGACCCAGCAAAGGCACATCGGGCTAACAGTCCCTACAATTTTGCCAAGTTTCGTGTAAATCCATTCAGCCGTTCGAGCTAAAAGTGAGGCCAAACGCCCTATGGAAAAATGAATGGGAAAAACGCGTTTTGGGACCCCCCTTTTTTCTCGGCCCCCCTTAATGAAACCCCCCCAAATTTTCAGGGGCTGCTCGGAAACGAAATGTGCCATTTTCCTGAAAAAAAAAAAAAAAAATATATATATATATATATATATATATATGTATATATATATATATATATATATATATATATATATATATATATATATATATATATATATATATATATATATATATATATATATATATATATATATATATATATATATCGCCAGTAGGTATATATAGTTAGGATTTTTTCTCTATGGAACTTTTGAAAATTATATATATATATATATAAATAAAAGACTTGTACCATAATTCCTATTTACTATTTTGGATGGAAAATTAACCAACAAAACTCCTCAGCGTTAGAAGGTATAGTTTAGAGAAAGAATTCTTATGTAGTAAACGGACACTGTTATATTCAGATTTAAAATTACTATTTCTCTATTACAGATAGTCAGTAAAACTTCACTACCATTGCATAGTCTAATATCATAATACAGAAGAGGGGCAATACTCCAATAATGACTGGTAGGAAGAATCTAATTTAGAGTAATCCAGGGTAGTTTATATTGCAATGTTGTGGTGTTAAGGTTCTCTCCTTGTGTGTATTAGGCATCCCTTCGAGGCTGAAGTAAACACAATACAGAGAGAAGTTTCTGAAGCAACTGAGGGTGTCAGCTGTCTGAGGAGTGTCTCTTCTCTTCTCTTTCCATTCCCCTTTTCCCCCATATTTGTGGCGTTGCTCTGTCAGAAGATCGGCGTCACTGGTGGGCGGGCATAGGGTACAGCGGCCATTTGCTCCTGCGAAGACAATTGGGTTCTGACAGAGGGTATTCCAGATAGTGGGGGCATTGCCAGAGAAGGAGCAAGATTGTGTGGTTTTCTTTTTATGCAGAGATGGGATTAGGAGGAGGGCATTGGTGCTTCTCAGAGGACAAGTGGTACCAGCAATGAGGAGTTTCTTGGAGAGGTACTGCAGAGTGTTTTGGAGAAGGGCTTTATGAATAATGCAGGCAGTTTTGTAAGCTGAACTCCCTTTGATAGGGAGACATTTAAGAGATTTAAGAGCTGGGGAGATGTGATTGAAGAGTTTGCAGTCGGTGATGAGCCTGGCTGCAAGGTTGAGCACAGCTTTAATTGGAGCAAGGTGGACCTTGGGGATTCCGTTGAGGATGGCGTTGCCATAGTCAATATTCGAGAGAACAAGTGATTGAACTGCAAGTTTAAAATCATCGATGGGTAAGAATGGTTTGATTTTCTTGAGGTGACGGAGAGCAGAGAGGGCTCCTTTGGCACAGTTTCGATGTGAACATTAAGGGTGAGGGTGTTGTCAATAGTAATGCCAAGGGATTTGACAGAGTTGCACAGTGTGAGTGAGCAGTTGAGTGCGTTAAGGTCTGAAATCCATGATTGAACGGGGAGACAGTTCTTTTTAGGGGAGAAGAGAATGATTTCAGTTTCATTACGGTTTAGTTTAAGATGATTTGACTGGAACCAGGATTGGATCTTGTGAAGGGAGTTGTTCAGGTGTAAGTTGTCAGCATGAGTTTTAATCTTGTAATAGATTTGGGTGTCATCGGCGTATAGGTGGTAGTTGATGCCTGCTTGTGTAAGAATGAGAGTAAGGGGTTCCATAAAGAGGTTAAAGAGGGAAGGAGAGAGAATAAATCCTTGTGGGACTCCAAGGGAGACTGGAGAGGGGTTAGAGAGACAATTTTGAATGTTGATTTGCTGAGTTCGGTGTTGAAGGTAAAAGGTGAACCATTTGAGGGCTGTGCCATTAAGGCCGAAACGGGTCCTAAGAACATTAAGTAAGGCTGAGTGGTTGACTGTATCGAACACTGCGGAGAGATCAAGGAGGATAAGAAGGCAGGTCTCGCCATTATCAAGTGATTGATGGATGTCATCAGTGACATTGAACATTGCCATTTTGGGGCTGCAGCCTTTCCTGAAGCCAGACTGAAGGGGGTCGAGTAGGTTGAAGTTTTTGATGTGTTTGTCAAGTTGTAGTAGGACACAATTTTCAAGGACCTTTGAGAGAAGGGGGAGGTTGGTGATAGGGCAGAGATTGTTTAGGTCATTTGGGTCAGCATTAAAAGTTTTAATTATGGGCGAGATTTGTCCAAGTTGAAGGGAGGTGGGGACACAGCCCGTGGAGAGAGAGGTGTTGATAATTTTGGTCCAAAATGGGGGGATGATGTGTTTAGGGTCGGGACAAGATTGACACTTTTCTCCCTTGTTTCAGCATACCTCTTTCTCCCTTTTGAACCTTTGGTAGTTCTTTCTGCACTACTTTTCCTTCTTTATACATACCTCTTGCTTCTTTCTGCACCTCTGTTCCCTCTTTCTGACCCCTTTGCCTCTTTCATTACTTCTGTTTCTTCTTTCTGCACTTCTCCTGAATGTTTCTCCACCTCTCATCTCTTTCTGCACGCCTGTTCCCTATTTCTGCACCCCCCTTGTATGTTTGTGCACCTCTGTTGATTCTTTCTGCACTCGTCTTCCTTCTTTTTGCACCTCTCTTACAAATGTTGACACTCCTCTTGCTTTTTTCAGCATACCTATTTCCCTTCTGTACCGCTGTTGGTTCTTTCTGTACTACTATTGCTTCTTTATACACCCCTCTTGCTTCTTTCTACACCTCTGTTCCCTCTTTTGCACCCCTCCTCCTCACTCTTTTTGCACTTCTGTTGCTTCTTTCTACACTTCTCTTGCCTGTTTCTCCACCTCTCTTATCTCTTTCTGTACCCCTGTTCCTTTTTTATGCACCCCCTGTGTGTTTCTGCACCTCTGTTGTTTCTTTCTGTACTAGTCTTGCTTCTTTTTGTACATCTCTTACACATTTTGTTACGCCTTTTCCTTTTATCAGCATACCTTTCTCCCGTCTGCACTTTTGTCACTTCTTTCTGTACTTCCCTTGCCTGTTTTTCCACCTTTCTTGCTTCCTTCTGTAGCCCTGTTGCCTCTTTCTACACCCTTATTCCCTCTTTTGGACCTCTGTTGCCTCTATGTGTACCCCTTTTCCCTCTTTCTGTACATCTCTCATCTCTTTTTGTACCTACCTTAATTCTTTCTGTACTTTTCTTGCCTCTCTCTCTAACCCACTTGCATCTTTCTGTAACTCTCTACCTTGATTCTGCACTTCTCTTGCTTCTTTCTACATTTCTGATACTCCTTCTGCACCCCTCTTGCCTCTTTTTTTTACCTTTTTCACTCTTTCTGAACTGCTCTTGCCCCTTTCTGCACCTCTGTTGCTTGTTTGTATACTTCGCTTGATTTTTTCCCCACTTTTCTTGCTTCTTTCTGTACCCCTGTTGTCTCTTTCTCTACCCTTTTTCCCTCTTTGTGCAACTCTGTTGCCTCTTTTGGCAACCCTCTTCCCTCTTTCTGCACCTCTCTTGCTTCTTTTGGCACTTCTCTTGCCTCTTTCTCTACATTACTTGCCTCTTTCTGTACCTCTCTTACTTCTTTCTCCACTACTCTTGGTTCTTTCTACGCTTCTGTTACTGCTTCCGCATGCCTCTTTCTGTATCTATCTTGCCTCTTTCTGCACCTCTCGCTTCTTTATGTACTTCCTTTGCTTCTTTCTCTACCTCAGTTGCCTCTTTCTGTACCTCTATTCCTTGTTTCTGTATTTTTCTTGTTTCTATCTTGTGCACACCTCGTACCTCTTTTTATATCCTTCTTCCCTCTTTCCGAACCTCTCTTGCCTCTTTCTGAACCTCGCTTGCCCCTTTCTGCAACCCTCTTGCCTCTTTCTGTACCTCTGTTGCTTGTTTCTGTAGTTCTCTTGCTTCTTTCTCCACCTTTCTTGCTTCTTTCTGTACCCCTGTTGATTCATGTATACCCTTCTTCCCTCTTTCTGCACCACTTTTGCTTCTTTCTGCATTTGCCTTGCCTCTTTCTCTACACACTTGCCTCTTTCTACACCTCTCTTATTTTTTTCTTTACTTCTCCTGGTTATTTCTTCACTTCTGTTACTCCTTCGGCACCCTCTTACCTCTTTCTACAAACCTTCTTCCCTCTTTCTGTCTTTCTGCACTTCTCTTACCTCTTTCTGCAACACTCTTGCCTATTTCTGGACCTCTGTTGTTTGTTTGTAGACTTCTTCCGCTACTTTCAGCACCTCTCTGGCTTCTTTCTGCACCTCTCTTGCTTCTTCCTGTACCCCTGTTGGCTCCTTCTACACACTTCCTCACGCTTTGTGCTCCTCTGTTGCCCCTTTCCGCACCCTTTTAGTCTCTTTCTGTACTTCTTTTGCTTCATTCTGCACTACTCTTGCCTCTAGAGCCTTCTTGCTTCTTTCTGCATTTCTGTTGTTTCCTTCTGCAATGCTCTTGCTTCTTTCTCCATAGCTGGTGTACATTTCTGCACCCCTCTTGCCTACTTCTGCACCTCTGTTGGTACTTTCTGTACTGCTCTTCATTCTTTATGCACCTCTTTTGCCTGTTTGTGCAACTCTCTTGTCTATTGCTGCTTCCCTCTTACCTCTGTCCTCACCTCTGTTGCTTCTTTCTGTACTTCTCTTGCCTTTTCTATACCCCACTTGCCTCTTCATATGCCCTGTTGCTTCCTTATGCACTTCTCTAGCCTCTTTTTGCTTTACTGCATTTGCCTCTTTCTGCAGCTCCCTTACTTCTGTCTCTACTACTCTTGCTTATTACTGCACTTCTATTACTCCTTCTGCACCCATCTTCCCTCTTTCTACATCCTTATTCTCTCTTTCTGCACCCCTGTTCCCTTTTTCTGTACCTCTCTTGCCTATTTCTGTCACTGTCTTCCTCTTTATAGAGTCTGTTCTCCTTCTGCACCTCTGTTGCTTCCTTTTACACCTCTCTTGCAAATTTCTACACCTCTCTTGGCTCCTTCTGCACCCCTCTTGCCTCACTCTGTAACCTCTGTTGGTTCTTTCTGCACTGCTCTTGGATCTTTCTGCACTTCTTTAGCCTGTTTGTGCACTTCTTTTGCCTCCCACTGCAACTCTGCTGCTTCTGTGCAGTTTCTTTTGCTTCATACTTATTTATTTTTACTATGTGCAACCCCTAACTACTAGTAAAATGGTAAAGCAGTAGTAATGTTTAACATATGTTGTATGACAGATTAGTGATTATGATAATTTGTAAGACTCTTTAGAAAAGTTCACTTGAAGTGCACTAACTACATCTAAGTGTCTCTTTGAAATGTGAAATGTTCTCTCTCAGGTTGTAAGTGATTCATTCTGTTTGAGATGTGTATGAACTTGCACATGTATTGTGATATGTCTTATACATCTGAACATACTACACATCTATATTCATGCTTCTTTGATATATGATGCTACTAACAAAAGGTATAGACATATGCATCCATGCTTTTAAGAAAATGGTGGGACTTACACCAGAGACACCTGAAATATTCCTGCTATAAAATTGACCTGGCCACCACCCTATGCAGTCATAGAATGACAAAGCAGTGAGGTTTAAGTAATATTAAGAGGAGAATCAGTTATAACACTACTTTGTATGAGTATGTGGAAAGCTACACTTCAAGTATACCACATAATTTTCATTTTCTGCTTCAAATGTGCAGAGCAATCTGTCAAGTTTTAAAGTCTGTATGGTGTTGTAACTAAGGTATATCTCTACTTGCACATGTATTCTGAGACATGTTACGCATTTGAAGATGCTAGATATATAAAACACAAATATACATTTATTTATATATTACTTTAATATAAGATATTGCTATCGAAAGGCCATCTATGAGTCCATCCTTAGGACCTACTTGATTGCATTAGTGTGTTTATAATGCCTGGGTTATTGGAGAAGTGTAGAGATAGTGCATGAGTGATTAGAGAAGTGCTTAGGTAATACCTGGCTGATTTTATAAGTGCACAGCTAGCGCCTGGGTGATTGAAGGGGTGCACAGATAGTACATGGATGATCGCATGAGTATAGGGGTAGTGTCTGATTGAAGAACTGTATATATAGTGACTTAGTACACGGATGAGCGCATGGGTGGTGCCTAGGACATTGCAGACTTACAGCTGGGACTTGTTCAGGTTGCCCCTTTATTTTTGACTACACGCAACATCTCGAGTAGTAGAAGAATAGTGAAATAGGAACACAAAAGTGTGGTTTATGACATGGTGTACACTTTTTTAGTAGACCTTCACTATTCTCTAACTGCTCAGGGTATTGGACCTACCCAACTATAAAACATCAAAGCTACACATAGCTCTGTTATAAATCTCACTATATTCCTCAAAGCATGTATGCATGTGTCTCTACCTTTTTCTAGTACAACCATATATAATAGAAACATACAAATTAAGATATATCTCTATTTTTTACATGTAGCATCTTCAGATGCATAACACATATGAGAATACATATGCAACTAGTAAATACATCAATCAAATGACCATGCAGACCCTAAAACCTGACACACTCCACTTAACATTTCAAACACACACCTAGATTTATGCAGCATACTTCAAGTAAAGCTCTTTTAAAGCACCATAATCAGTAATTCCTCAATCAAGATATGTTAAACATCACTTTACTACTCCTGCTGCTTTAGCATCATACTACTACTACTAAGATGTACAGTCTACCAAAATACAAAGCAACAACCCTTCACATATCTCTGTTGGAAGTCTTCCCATATTTCAAAAAGTATGGATGCATGAATCTCTACCTTTCTCTAGTGCCATCATATATAAAAGACTGTAACAAAAAAATCAGGTGACAGTAGTCACTTGGCCCTTCCCGCACAGCTGTGTGGGAAGGGCCAAGTGACTACTGTCACCTGATTTTTTGTTATAGTGTAGCATCCTCCTTCCCATTTTGCACACCCTTATAACAATTGATGTAAATAGGAATTTAGTCTTGTTTCTAAAAACAGCTTGTGAAAAAAATAAGGTGTGCTCTGCACAACCCTCTGACAATTCTATCATATATAAAAGAAACATACAAATAGATATATATACCTGTATTTTATACATATTCTATCTTTAGATACATAACACATATGCAAATACATCTGCAAGTACAGTCATACCTCAGTCACAAGATGATAAACACCTTAAAACCTAAGAAGCTGCACTTTTCATTTCAAGTAGAGACCTGGCTAATTGTGTGAATGCAAGAGAAGTGCCTGGGTGATTGGAAAGTGCACAGGTACTGCCTAAGTGATTGTGTGACTGCATGAGTAGTGTTTGAGTGATTAGAGGAATGTATCGGTACTGCCTGAATTATTGTATGAGTGAAAGCATAGTGTCTAGGTGATTGCATGACTCCAGAGGTAGTGTTTGGGTGATTCCATGAGTATATAGGTAGCGTCTGGGTGATTTTAAAAATGGATCGGTGCTGTATGGGTGATTGCATTTGTGCAGGGGTAATGTCTGGGTGATTAGAGAAGTGCATTGTTAGAGCTTGGGTGATTTTATAAATGCATGAGTACTGCCTGAGGGGGGGCGTGGCTTGGGCGCCGATGGCGATGGTCGCCTGAGAGCTCGGCTCCGGGACTGAGCCCGTGATTATCCTGTAAATCGGAGGCTGCGGGGTACCCCGACCCCAGCAATCTGTTGATCGGCCCGACGGAGACCTGCCGGGGCCCCTGGCGGAGTCCGAACGAGTGGTGACCCGGCGGAAAATCGGAGTTTGTGGTACTGCGGAGTGCGACCCAACATGGCGCCCGGACTTCATTGTCCCCTTGGCCGGATCCACTAGACGGATGGAACACCACTAGCAGCGGCGCACACCCTGCCCTGCCGTCTCACGGAGATGTGAGGACCTGGACACCGGTCAGATCGAACTCTATCATCGAGGAACGCACTCGGACGGGCAGTTGCCCCCGCTATAGTGGTTCCCGCACGCGGGCGCCTGGAGGTCCCGACGGTGACCCCACTCCCTACACTGCACTTGGCTACTTTCTCCTGGCCGGACCACTTCCATGGGAGGCGCAACCCTTTGGCGCCGCAGATCATCCGGAGGAGTCGGTGACCCTTACTCCGGGACTCTATCGGCCGAACGGGCCTGCCCGACCTGGCGACGATTGTCTCCGCCTCCTCCACGGTGCCCTCAGACGACGTGGTGGTGGCACGAGCCGAAGCTGAGGAGGTCCAACAGGCCTTGGAGACGAGGATTTCCGGCACTCGACCTGAGGCCCAATAACCGGGAGAGTCACAGCCGGCGCTTGCACTCGGAGAAGCTCACTCCTGGACCCGCACGGTGTGCTCCCGGCGACATGGGGAAACCTAGAGGAGCCAAGGGGGCTACCCCAGCCGCCTCAGACTCGGAGTCCCAGGACAAAGAGGAACCTGGGGACCCGGAGAGTTCTGGTGGTGCACCAATGCAGCAGCGATTGCGACCACGCGCTCGGCCCTTCAGCAGGACGTTGCCCAGGTAGCGACAAGCCTAGGCCTCCTTAGAGCGGATCACGGCAAACTCTCGGACAGGGTCAAGGAAGTGGAGAGCTCGGTGAAAACTTTGGAGCCGGCGCAGCGAACCCTGGCTGCGACTATGAAGGATGCCCTGTCCCGGATTATGGTCCTGGAGCAGAGAGCGGAGGATGCGGAAGGCCGTAACAGGAGGAATAACATTCGGGTGGTGGGCCTGCCGGAAAAGATTGAGGATGGCGACATGGTGGCATACTTGGAGGCCTGGCTCCGAGACACGGTGGCCCCAGAGGGTCTATCCTCCTTCTACACCCTGGAGCGCGCCCATAGAGTCCCAGCGAGGCCACCACAACAGGGTCGGACCCCGCGACCGGTGGTGGCACGGTTGTTGCACTTTCGGGACAGGGACCTTATCCTCAACGCCGCCAGACATAATGGTCCATTCAAAGTGGCGAACAGCCAGGTGAATATCTTCCCGGATTACACCTATGAAACTCAACGTAGACGGTTTTCCTTCCTGGCGGTCAAGCGAGAGCTCAGGAGCGAGGGCATTCAGTACTCGCTCCTATTTCCTGCGAGGCTCCGCATAATTGTCGATGACAAGACTCAATTCTTTGATACCCCGGAGGACGTCTGCAACTGGCTCGAACTCTACAGAGCAGGGAAAGATGGCTTTGGCTCCTCCTCACAGCAGACGGCGGAGCCGGAGCAGAGACGGCGATCCAAGCGAATTCGGAGTCGCCGTGGCCGCTCAGGCGGACCCTCGACGGCGGAGACATCGACGGAGCGGAGGGGAGTGCTGGAGGTGTTGTCTACGCTGTCTGGCTCACGGGACGATGCCATTGAGGAGGAAGCGGACCCTGGTGACGAGGGGGTGCCAACGGACTCCGAGGAATCGGTGACTGATAGCGTCCATACGCCGGTGATCACACCAAAATCGGTGGAGGACCTTCTAGATGGACAGGGGTAACGGGGTGAGCTACTTCCTTTTTGGGAGGGGGCCCGGCACGGGGGTGGTGGGTGCCGACACTTGATGCTGACTCCCGGGGGTAGGGGGAGGGGGGGGCTTGTTTTTGCCCCGAGCATGTTTGGCACTGTTTCGGGCTTGTCTTAGTCCTGGTGGCCTGAGCGTCGAGGGCCCACTGCCTCCACCCGGCCCGCACCTGGCCCTTAAGGCCTTCCTACGGTGGCGACCGCAGGATTAGTAGGGGATAGTGGGTTTTTGGAGGGTATGGTTTGGATGGGAACTAGATGGTGCTATTTGGGTCCTGTTCTGGGGAGGGCGGATGGGAGTTTGGTTCATACTAGGGTTGTTAAGTTTTGGTTGGGGAAAATGGCCGCCATCAGTGCTGGGGTGATTGATATCCTTTCTTTGTTGGGACCCAGATGGGGAGGCTTTGCGAGAACGATCTGGGACAATGGCTAATGCTGCTACTCTGAAATGTGTTACTTGGAACGTGCGGGGGCTTCATACCATGTCTAGGCGGCACAAAGTCCACGCTTATTTAGTGCGTAGGGGGGTACACATCTGAACAAGGCGGAAGGGGCGGCGCTACAGCGTAGATGGAGATGGCAGGTCTTTTGCACTTCGTACTCCGCGTATGCCAGGGGGGCGCTGATTTGGGTCAGAGCTGGGGTTCCCTTCCAGGTCACGAAAACAGTGATAGATCCAGAGGGGCGATATGTGGCCATTTCGGGCACCTTGGGAGGGAGAGACCTAAACGTTTGCTGTGTGTACGCTCCTAATGTGGACCAGACTGCCTTCCTCTCCAGGTTATCGGGCTCGTTGGCCCACTTCTTCTCCGGGCCCCTCCTGCTCGGTGGAGATTTCAACTCGGTAGTGGATGTAGACACTGACCGATCGCATCCACCCCTACCTGATTCTCCGGTTCGCCGCGTGGCTAAGGGACGTAGAGACTGGCAGACTCATTGGGGTTTAACGGATATCTGGAGGGCGCAGCACCCCACAACTAGGGACTATTCCTACTTCTCGAGCCGGGTTCCTTGGCTCGCCAGAACTAGTTTCGGCAGCGGTCCGGTCTGAATATCTGACCAGGACCATATCAGATCATAACCCCCTCCTGCTGGACCTTCGTTGGTTCCCCGGGGTGCCTGCGGTGCCCACCTGGAAGTTACGCCCCGAGATCCTTGAGGACAGTGTTTTCAGAGCGGACCTAGGCGATAAGATCTCGGAGTACTTTGCGTCCAACGGTGGCACCGCGAGCTCGAGAGCGCTAGAGTGGGACGCTTTTAAGGTGGTGGTGAGGGGATACTGTATTTCCAAAAAGGTCGGCATGAGACGAATTATCCTTGCCGACCTAGATGCAGCGGACCGGAAACTCCGCGAGCTGGAACTCCGCCGCCCCGGGCGCCCTGAATTACAGACACGCGCAGCGGAGGCGAAGGAGGCGGTGGCGGCGGAGGTCGAACGGCTCCGCTGTTTCGACTACAAGGCCTATACGGTTCGGTCCATCGCAGAGGGGGATAGGTCGAGCGCGCTGCTGGCATGGCTAGCCAACCCTACGCGCCAGTCCTCACTGACGACGTCCATGCGCAAGGCAGACGGGACTGTGGTGTGCACTCAGCCTGAGATTCTGAGTTGCTACCGGCAATACTACGAAAGTTTATACCGCAGTCGCTCTACCCGAGACCCTGACTTGCTTAATAATTATCTACAGCCCCTGGAGCTCCGAACAGTGGAGCAGGACGTGGCGAAAGTCCTGGGGTCCGACATAGAATTGGGAGAGATCCGTAGCGCCATTAAAAAGATGGCGAGGAATAAGACCCCGGGCCTGGACGGCCTCCCGGTGGAGTTCTATGCAGCTTATGCTGATCTCCTAGCCCCTAGGTTATTGATAGTCTACAGAGAGGCGAAGAGGCTTGGGCAACTCCCGGGCTCGATGTGCGAAGCCTTGGTGGTTCCCCTCCTCAAGCCCGGAAGGGACTCATCCGATCCGGGGTCTTACCGCCCCTTATCAATGCTGACGGTTGACTATAAAATACTGAGCAGCATCTTGGCCTCGAGGCTGCTGGGGCACATGAGCTCCCTGGTACATGAGGACCAAGCTGGATTCATCCCCAGGCGTAACACGACCATGAACATTCGCAGGTTGTTCCGCTTGCTGGGAGAACCGCTTGTGGACGCCCCGTGCCCGGTTGTCTTATCGGTAGACTTAGAGAAGGCTTTTGACAGCCTGGAATGGGACTACCTTGGTACTGTGTTGCGGAGGTTCGGTCTCGGTGAGGGCTTCATCAGGTGGACCAAGGTTCTGTATGCCTCTGCATCGGCCAGGGTTAGGGCGGGACCGCTCATTTCATCACAATATCCGGTGGAGAGGGGCACAAGACAGGGATGTTCGTTATCCCCGCTTCTCTTTGCGCTGGCGGTGGAGCCGCTCGCACTGCACCTCCGGTCGGGAGCTCATTATGCGGGCCTGTGGACTCCTTCGGGCCCGCACCACATTTCGCTGTATGCAGACGACCTGCTGCTCTTCCTCGAGGACCCGTTCGCTGCCTTACATGGTGCTGCGACGGCGCTTACGGAGTTTGGGGAGATCTCGGGCCTCCGGGTGAACTGGACTAAGACCTGTCTTTTCCCGGTTCGCAGGGGCACCCCTAGCCCTGCTCTCAGCAGGGAGATTAGATGGGAACCTGACTGCTTTAAATACCTGGGGGTGTACGTCTATCATGAACCATCTGACCTCCTGGATGGGAACATTGCCGCGGCACTCATGCACTTCGGGGCAGCATGGACTTCTGGGCCACGCTACCGCTCTCGGTGGCAGGGCGGATCGCTTTGCTCAAAATGGTGGCGCTTCCCCGGTTGTTATAATATTTCCGGACGCTGCCAATATGGATCCCTCCGGCCACATTTCGACTATTACGATCTATGATAGTCGGATTCCTCTGGGGCTCGGGCCGCCGGCGGGTGGCCCTTAAGACCCTGATGAGGCCGAAGGATGAGGGTGGGCTTGCAGTGCCGGATTTTGAGAAGTATTATTTGGCGGCACAGCTCCAGACCTTCACCCAGGAGATAGCCCGGGAATTCCAGGGCCCAGAAGATAGGAGGGGTACGGGCATAGCCAGGCATGTTCTCTCCTTCATAGCGCTGCGACAACGTTTGGCCTTACAGGACTTGTCGCTTGAGGAGCGGACCGTTCGCCTGTGTTGGAACCGAGCTCACGCCCGGGGCCACCTAAGGATACCGTATGCGCCCGAAATACCTTTGGGGATGCTGACGGCTTTGCCCCATGGCGGTGATTGGTCGCGGTTGGCGAACTGGGAGGACGCAGGTTTACAGCTGATAGGTGACCTATACGAGGACGGGGCGCTTTTGCCCTTTCAGGAGCTCATCGATCGCTTCGAGATCCCTCGCGGCGACTTTTTGTTGCACTCGGCCCTTGTCCGAGCGATTCAGGCGCACTGGAAACATGGGCAGGAGGAACCCCCTTTATCTCCGGTGTGCCAATACGTGATGATGTCTGCGGGCACGGTGAAGGCGGTCACTTGCCTTTATGGCAGACTGATCAACGAGGGGCTGGCTCCCCTCACTACTCTGAGAACCCGTTGGGAGGTGGACATTGGCAAGGAGATCCCGGAGACGACCTGGTCCCAGCTGGTGCGACGAGCCTGGAAGGGCACACGCCACGCCCGCTTTCAATTGGTCCACTACTACGTGCTCCACAGAGCTTATCTGACCCCGGAGAAAATCAGGCGATATTTTGCTACGAATTCAGCGGACTGCCCCAGGTGCCCGGCCCAGGAAGCGGACCTGCTCCACATGTTGTGGGCCTGCCCAGGATTATCATCCTATTGGGTAGAAGTGGGGAAGACCCTGGAGGAGGTGACGGGGAGATCCTTATCGATTGACGCGGCGGTGGGACTCCTGCACTGGTTCCCTCATACCCCCAAGAACAAAATATCCAGCAAATTCATCAATTTAGGGCTGCTCCTTGCGAAGCGGGAGATGACCAGGAACTGGAAGGCACGAGCTGGTCCAACGGGAGGCCGGTGGCACAGCGAACTTTTGAAGTGGGCGGCGGGGGAGAGCACACTGAGATACCAGCTAGCTTGGAGGCAGCGTAATGAGAAGGCGCAGGAGGCAGCGCTGGAATGGGAAACGTTAGTGCAGGCCCTTAGGGATTATTGCGCCCCCAGCGATTCTGACAATGAGGATGCAGCTCCCCCAATGTCCCGTTAGATGATTGAACTTTTCAGCTCTGTAGTTTTCCCCATGGGTCCTTTAGCAGATACTGTTGCGGTAGTTACCGTGCGCTGATGGCGGGGTTGGGTAGGGGTTACTTTGGTTTTACATTTTTGAGGGTGGGGTTTTCTTTCTGGGTTTATAGGCTTGTTTGGAAAAGCAGATGACAGACAGTGGATTATCCGGACCAGCTTTGGCGTCCTGCTGAGCCCCCATTGACTTTCGCCGCCCGACCCTAGGGTTGTGGGCTGAATGGTTGTGTACGAGAAATATGGCGGGGAGACGGAGGGTTGTGCCTTATTGATTTTGCTTGTATTATAATGCTGGTCGATTATGTAACGATTTACTGATTCCTGCAATAAAAATATATTAAAAAAAAAAAAAAAAAATGAGTACTGCCTGAGTGATTGAAGGAGTGCATGGATAATGCCTGGGTGATTGCATGAGTGCGGGGATAGTACCTGGGTGATTGGACGGCTGCATATGTAGTGCATGGGTACTGACTGGATGATTGAAGGAGTGCACGGGTTCTGCTTGTGTCATTAAAGGAGTGCAAGGGCACTGCCTCGGTTATTGCATGACTGAATATTTAGTCCCTGTTTGATTGCATGAATCAAGAGGTAGTGCATGGGTGATTGGAAGAGTGCATATGTAGTGCCTGGGGGAAAGTATAACTGCATGGATAATGCCTGGGTTTTTGTGTGACTGCCTAGGTAGTGCAAGGATAATTACAGAAGTGCAGGGTTATAGTCTGGGATATTGTAGGAGTGCAAAGGTAGTGCCTGGATGGATTTATAACTGCATGGATAGTGCCTGAGAAATTGAGAGACTGTATGCGTAAAGCATGACTGATTGCACAAGTGCAAGGGTAGTGCCTGGCTGGTTGAAGTACTACATACATAGTACCTCAGTGCATGGATGAGTACATCAGTAGTGGCCATGTGATTGCAGATTAACAGGTGAGACATATGATGGATTGCTGCTTTGTATTTTACTACACCCAACATCCTGAGTAGTAGCAGAATAGTGACATTGCAGCACAAAAGTGAGGTTTTATTGCATGGTGTACACTTTTGTACTACAACTTCACCATTATGCAACTACTCAGGCTGTTGCGTCTACCCAAATATAAAGCATCAAACCTACAGATATGTCTGTTATAAATCTCACGATATTCCTGATAGCAAGCATGCATATGTGTCTACCTCTTCAATTCATCATCATATATAGAAGAAATTAACAAATAGACTATACTTTACATTTGAAAGACACACCCCAATGTCTGCAGTGTTTTTGAAGCGTACCTTTCCCCAGACTCATAGAAAGTAGCCTACTCAGTAATGCACCTGCCAAAATGTCTTAAAACTCTTTTGTTCTGAAGCTTCACCATTGTACAAATATTGAACCTAGCCAAATATACAGCAGCAACGTATCACATGTCTCTAGCATAACTCTAGCCATATTCCTAAAAGAATGCATGCTTCTATCTGTACCTATTGCCAAAAGTATAACACATATCAGAATATATTTGAAGTAGAAATATAACCACACTCACATGACCATAAAGTCCTTAAAACCTGACAAATTGCACATACATTTCAAACACACACCTAGATTTCTACAGCATATTTCAAGTGAACTTTTACACAGACTCTTATAAAGTACTATAATCAATAATTCCTCTCCCACCATATCTTAAACATCACTTTTGCACTACGGCTACTTCACTATTCTAATATTAATCAGGTAATAAGCATAGTTAACAGCAAAGCAACCCAGAGGTGCTAAGAGGCCTCCGGGTAGTTAGGCGCTATAGAAATACTCTTCATCATACTCTTCATATTTGTTGAAAGTCTCCCCATATTTCTAAAAGCATGTATACATATATCTGTACATTTTCTGAGTATTATGATACATAAAAAAAACATACAAATCAATCTAAACCTGCATTTTATAAATCTAGCATTTTCAGATGCATAACACATATAGAAATACATTTGCAAGTACAAACATACTACAGTCATAGATCCATACAGCTCTCAAAACTTAAGAAGCAGCACTTCTCTCATTTCAAACATACACCTAAAATAATGTGATATATTTCAATCATACCTTTCAACAGACTCAGACAAAATACCTTAATCACTTATTCCTCTGCCAACATGCTTTAAGCCACAGTTTTGAGCTACAGCTTCACCATTCTGCAACCACTTAAGGTATTGGACCTACACAAATATAAACTAGCAAGTCTTCACAAGTCTCTGCGGTAGTCTTACCATATTCCTTAAAGCATGCATGCATATGTCTGTGCCTTTTGCTAGCAGCATCATATATAAAAGTAATATACAGATAGATGTATACATGTGCTTTATACATCTATCAACTTCAGATGCATAACACATACCATAATACATGTGCAAGTAGAGACATACCTCAGTGACAAATCAACCTCCTTGGAAGTACTTCATAACTGCCTGCGAGACACAGCAAATTGGTTGAAAGCTAATTCCCTACAATTCAACACAGGAAAGACTGAGGTGCTATACTGCCCTAGGCCCAGGGTACAATCCTTTCTCCCAAGCAACTTCTGGCCTGCGAATTTCTCTCCACTGGTGCAGCCAGTGAAGGTAGTGAGGAACCTCGGTGTGATGTTTAACAGTGACCTGACCTTGGAGGCACAGATATCTAAGGTAATAGCTGGTTGCTTGGCTATTATCCGCCTTTTGAGAAAAATCCTTCCTCTGCTACCGCCTCTTGCGCCGGTCGAGGTGGTGCGCTGTTCTGTGCTCAGCAGGCTAGATTATTGCAATTCCTTATTGTTGGAGTCTTCGAGTTATCTTATGGATAGACTCCAGAGAATTCAGTCTGCAGCGGCAAAATTAGCCCTGGGATGGCCAACAAGATCTTCTTCAAGGGCGTTGGCTCAGTTGCACTGGCTCCCAGTGAGACAGAGGGTGCAATTTAAGTCTCTCTGTCTGGCCTTTAAAGCTCTTCATGGGCTGGCCCCGCACCTGTGCAGAGGAAGTTCTCCTGCCATGCGCTGGTCCGTAATTTATGCCCCGCCTTGGCCAGGTTGGTGATCATTCCGAGGTTCAGGAGATCCAGAGCTGGAGGTAGATCGTTTGGCGTGGCCGCGGCAAAACTTTGGAACTCTCTCCGATTGTACTCAGGCAGGTCACTGACATCCTTGCACTTAGAAGGCACTTGAAGACTTGGCTTGTTCCAAACCCTTAGCCTGCTACTGGTTTGCCCTCCTCCTTGAATTGAGTCTGCTAGCGCCAGTATGCCTTGTAGGTGATAGTGCGCTTTAGAAATGAAATAAATAAATACAAAAAAAACAAGTCACAACACCATCTACAGCTCAAAACTTCACTGCCTACACTCCAAATTTCAAACAGAAACTGAAAATTATGCGGTATATATGAAATATAGCTTTCCACACATCATACAAATTACTTTAATAAATAATATCTCCACAAACATATCTCAAACCTCACTTTTGTGCTGCTGCTTTACCATTCTACAACTACTTATAATGTTACACCTGGCCAAATACAACGCAGGAACCCATCACATGTCTCTGCTAAAAGTCTAACCATATTCCTAAAAGCATGCATGCATATATCTGTACCACAAATCTATCCACACCTCAAACATTCACAGAACAAACTTCCAATTTCAAGCAAACACCAAAAATATGTTACATATTTCAACTATACCTCTTAGAAACTTAAAAAAAGAAGCCTAATCACTAATACCCTATGTCAAAATCTTTTAAACCACACCCTTATGCAGCATCTTCCCCATTCTACTACTAATAGTTTTGAGTCTACCACATTAAAAGCAACAACACCTCTTTATTATACATCATGCACCTTCAAATGTATAAGACATATAAAATTACATATACAAGTAGAGACATACTATAGACACAAGTCCATTCACTCCTCAAACCTTAATAGACAGCACTTCCAATTTTAAAGAAACACCCCAAATTTTGCGGTATACTACACATTTGCATATCCACACACTAAAACAAACTACCATAATCACTAATCCATCTTCCAAATATATACATATTACTGCACAGAAATTATTCCCAAACAACATTTAACTACAATACACATTTCTACATTTAATATTATATTTCAAACATCACAGTTCATTAATAATTTTTAAAGATTAAAAATAAAGCTAGTACATAATACACCTCACAAATGTATTACTCCCCTTCCAAATTGATTTTTAGAATATGAAATATAGCAAACTCATAAAAGATTACCTTTTGCACACAGTCAATGTAATGCACCACTCTCAGCAAGGTAAAACCAGTAATGGCAAACGTTCCCTCTCTTTTGATACACAAATAAATGTAAGTAACAAATCACACTGCTTCCTACATCATTTCAAATTGTAAAACACATGTCTATTGTTAATAAATATTAACCCTTTACAACTGACTTCTAAAAGTGACAAACTGGTTCTGGAATTTTTTGGAGTTACGACTCCACTGTGCACCAACACAATGGAACAGCGAATACATACCGGAGTTCCAAAATATATTACTAATAATACTAGCACTCTTTTTAAGAACACACCACTTCTAAACATAGTACTGACTTGGGAAATCTTATTTCATTAACATATCACTTATATATAAATTACAATACCATATTTAAAACCACAGATAAGATTCAACCCTTCCCCCATTCTGCCTATTCCCAGTTTCCATAGAAGCAGTTTCTGCAACATTCAATTGAAAAAGCAGATCCATGTTCACCATATTCTCAAGATCAGCACTCAAGGTTACAAATGCATTTAGCAGATATGTTGGCTTTTGCAAAATATTAACTTATCCAATGTACTGTACCTTTAAAACATTTTTTAATAACCAATAAGAATCATGCTTTAAAAAAAGTAACAAAGTAACATGCACCCTATTTTTGAGTGTACAATGTTCATAAATAGCCAATCAATTCTCTACATTTTAAAAAACAGCATCTGGCCGCCCATTTTAGATACCTCTCATTCTACCAACTGACTACCTCAGCTACAGACATATTTTCATTACTTCCAGATATCCCTTCAAGATGCTTAAAGTATGGATTGTTGGGCACAGCTATGTTTTCTGGTGCAAAAGGTATGCTGAACGCTTTGCAAAATGTGGGTATTAAATGGATTGTACAGAGAGGATTAAAGTGTCACCAATTGATGCCTTTGGTTAAAATCGTTTTTTATCTCCAACTACCTGACCTCATGATTGTGCACTGTGGAGGGAATGACTTAGGCACATTGACTGGGGTCGGTTTGGAAATGCTAAAGAAGGACACCTTTGCACAATTGATGTTGCTTTCACCTCAAACTGTCTTTGTATACTCTAATATATGCCAAAGACAGAAATGGATGTGGTCAAATCAATTCTGTCCACAGATTGAGAAAGCTAGAAAGAATGTCATTAAAGCTGTTTCTGCTTAACTCGGAGACCATAGGATGGGCCCCATCTACAATACCAACCTACGTTTTGACATGGATGACATCTACAGAAGTGATGGAGTATACTTCACTGATCATGAGAACAGTGTCTCTCTCAACAACTTAAAGCTGTGTATCCACAATTACATGTAGCTACAACAAACTCATAATGAAAACTAGGGCTCTTTTTAGACCACAGTATAATACAATAGTGAATCTTATTCTTATTTAAAAATACATACTTTTTAAAAAATGTTAAGGATTGGCGAATCTGTTGCAAATCTGCAAAAGCATGAATTCAATGTATTACAACACAATACATTTTTCAGGTTTAACTATTGTTTTTTAATTTTATATATTTTTAACAACTATATCAATTCTAATCTTGTCATTAGCTTCAATCCCAGTACCTCTTTAAAACAACTTCACAAATATAACACTACCTTCTAAATTATATACTACTCAGGTGGATTTGCGAATGCAATGAGACGTTACACGGGGGGCTGAACTGAGAGCCATATTTGGGTCGTGACTCCAAAATAGAAACAACAAATAAATCCCCACTTCCATTATTCGGTATTCACCCCAGAGACCACATACCCCGGGGCATTACCTCTCCTAATATTATTTTTTTTAAAGGGACTGTCCACATGGCCCCCCTTCCCTAATCCACTATTGACCCCAGAGACCCCATCCCTATGACCTGCCAGCATTTTTTTTATTATTATGGAGGGGAGCCATGCCAATAATGCCCCAGGGACCCTATCCCCCAGGACATTGCCTCTTTTTATAATGTTTCTATTTTTTAAGTATGGGAGGGGAGTGTGTGGTCCTCCTTCCATGGGCCACTTCTGGCCCCAGGGGCCCTATACCCTGGAGCGTAGCCTCAGCATTGGGGACTGTGGGAGAAGCCCCAATGCCCCCACGGTCCCTGCTGGCTCCCCGCCTCCTGCGGGAGCCGGCATTGCTTTTGGGCAAGGGGAGCTGCTAACATGCAGCTCCCCGTGTCCAAAAGCAATACTGCTTTGCTTCTGGGAAGCAAGAGCAGGTATCCTGCTCTCGCTTCCAAGAAGCAAAGCAGTGTTTGCTATGGCAAGGCAGGACCCATTATCCAGCCCTGCAATAGCAAACTGCAATGTTCCAGGGGTGCGAGCCCCAGGACATTGTTGGAGCTGGCCCTGTGGGGTGGTGGTCCTTGGGGCCATGGAGGGCTCCTGGAGAGGGTAGTTTGGCCCTCTCCCAATGTATGCAAACCTCGGGGAGGGGGCAGTCCCCAGGGCTTGGGCGGCCCGCAAGGCCCCCCACCATAATTAATTAAACCCCTGGGAGGTGGCTGTCCCCGGGGGTAAGATCTCCCTAGGGAGGTGGCGTTCCCTGGGCCTGTGGGGGCCTCCACAGGGCCCACGCATAAATGTTACAAATACCCACCGGATCTGGTCCACCAGGCCAATTTTTATATCATTTTAAAGTTATAAAAATATTAACATAAACAGTTTTTCAAAAGAAGTATATATATATAACAGTGTGCATGCGGATGTTGAGTGTCCTGAGGCGGAAGCTGGGACTGCTTGTGCGAGTGAGCAGCAGAATTGCTGTAAGTGTAATTGTATACTTGTGCTTTGTATTTTTAATCGACCCATCGTTCACTCTGGGCATCTATTTTTAACTTACTGCCGGGGTCCAGAGCGGAAGCCACCATCTTAGGTGAGGAGCAGGCGAGCGGCACAGTGCTCGGCCCCTCCCACCTCTACGTCCATAAAATGAACCCGCCACCCAGGAAGCGCAGCGGACGAGCGCAGCGGGCACGTCGACGGCACGCCGAAGACGCGCCAAAGACAAGCCCATCTCCCCTACCCACTGCAAGGGTCACATCTTAGACCAGGTGTGGACCAACACCACCTGTGTAACAACTCCGACAATCTTGCCATGTCTTTGGTCGTCAGACCATCTAATTCTCAAATTCAAGTTATGCTTCACCCCCGCTAGGACTACCACGCCGGCCACAGGCGGCCTAGCCTGGACTTGGAATGCTATGGATAAAGCTGCATTCCTACAGTCACTAGCCAACACCATTCCCCCCCTTCACAGTGATATCAATTCTTCGGAATCCACTCTCACAGGCTGGCTAAAAGCTGCTAGTGATCTTCACGCCCCTTACAAAGAAGTCAGATTAGCACGGCGAGCTGATGCCCATAGATGGTTCTCCCCTGACTTAAAATTCAGGAAATCGGCTTTGCGGCAGTTGGAACGCCAATGGCGTCGCAAATATGACCCTGAGTGAAAAAGCAGATACACAAGGGCCAGAAAGGAGTATATGAATGCCATTTCCGCTGCAAAGGCGGCTTACTTTTCTTCCCGAGTCCTTAAATCTTCAAATAGATCTAAGGATATTTTTTCTATCCTTAACGAACTGAAGAACCTGGACAATGTCCCCCCAAAGATAACCCCCACCCAGTCTGATTGTGACTCACTTAATACCTACTTCAGCGAGAAAATAGTAGACATTAAAGCTAGCATCCCCCAGCCTGCGATCCCAATTAATACTGGTATGGCAATCAAGAAGAGCCCTGGCACTCTTAGTAGTTTCCCACCCATAACCCAGGATCAATTTCTGGAACTACTAACAAGAGTTAAATCCGGTGCCCCCAAGGACAGCTACGCCCCCTTTATCCTGAAAGAGTGTTTCTCGGTCCATTCGGCCCCTGTTCTTACACTCTTGAATGACTTCCGGCCTAGTTCCTCTAGCGTTTAAGGAAGCCACGGTCAAACCGCTCCTGAAAAAACCCGTGGCTGATCCAGCTTGTAAGGCAAACTACCGGCCCATCTCCTTATTGCCCTATATGGCAAAGGTCTTGGAGGCCCACGTAGCTAAATGCCTCTCTAACTTCCTTGAGGAGTCTTGCTGCTTTGACCCCCACCAAGCAGGATTCCGGCTGGCACATTCAACAGAGGCAGTGGTAACCACAGTCCTGGATACGCTGCGGGACTGTGCTGATAGACGTTCCCCTCAGGCTCTGGTGCTCCTGGACTTGTCGGCCGCATTCGACACAGTCGATCAAAACATCTTGATCAACCGTGTTGGACAGGCAGGCATACCGGACACGGCGGCCTACTGGCTGAGTTCCTTTTTGGAGAACCGCACTCAAGCAGTACGCCTTGGAGACCTAGCTAGTGCCAAACAGTCCATCACATGTGGAGTGCCACAGGGCTCCTCCCTGTCACCCCACCTGTTCAATCTCTACATCCTCCCTTTGATTCAGGCCCTTAGAGACGAGCAGGTGAAGGTTATCAACTATGCAGATGATTTACAGCTGCTCTTTACGATCGACAATTCTGAAAACTCCATCTTGCACTTCCAATCGACCATGAGGTTCATCAAAGCATGGATGGACCAAAACCGCGCTGAAACTAAACCCGGGGAAAACTGAGTTGGTCCTTACTGGGGACAGCGCCAAGCACTGGGGCCCCCACTATTGGCCATCGGATCTGGGTCAAGCCCTGACCCCTTCACCTTCGGCTAAAACACTTGGGGTCACCGTGGACTGCGATCTTTCATTAAAAGCACCAGTGGGCCAGGTGGTCTCCAAATGCAAAATTCGGAAGGTCCGGCGTCTACTCACCTTGGAGGCAATTACCCAGGTGGTGATCGCCACCGTTCTGTCCCATCTGGACTACGCAAATTCCATTTATCTAGGTCTCCTCCTCTACTTGTCTAAACGTCTCCAGATGGTACAGAACTATGTCGCCAGGCTGATTTTGAATCAACCGAGGTGGCATGCAGCCACTCCCTTACTCATGAAACTTCATTGGCTTCCTGTCACTCAACGCTGTGCTTTTAAAACAGGATGTATGATTTTCAAATCCTTGTAATGCAAAAGTCCCAAATTCATTGACTATCTAATTACTAAGTACACACCATCTCGCAACTTCCGCTCATCCAACCAGGGCCTCCTCCAGATGCTCCCTTTCAAACTCAAAGGCTCTGGAGGCCGCAGGTTTGCAACACTTGCCCCCTGTTTGTGGAAAACCTTCCCTCTTGAGATCCAGACCTGCCAAGACCTCCTCTTATTTCGGAAAGCCTTGAACACCTGGCTCTACAGACAAGCATTTCAATAACTCTCCACCCCTCATCCACGTTTATGTTACTGTGATCTCAGCGCCAAGAAACCAATCGGTGATAGTGCGCTTAACAAATACTTTATTAACATAACATAACATAACACATATATATATATATATATATATTCACTTAAAAAACCATAGGTTGCAGCCCTTATATAGTTAGGAATAAGCATTTAAAAAACAATTGAAATTGCTCCTATATAGTTAGTTGTACTAACTATATTTCGCACACCCACAATCCACTGCTGATGATGTCACATATTACATCATTCATGACATGGTCAGTGACATCACTGATGACATCACTGATGACATCTCAAATGACATCACTGATGACAACACTGATGACATCTCATTTAACATCACTGATCACATCACTGATGATATCATTCATGTGATAATACGAAGCCCTCCTCACACTCTAATATAACCTTTGACACACCCAGTGTTAAATACAGACTACCATTCTTGATACCATTGACACACCAATACCAGTTACTACATACGCACTC
The DNA here is from genome assembly GCF_964263255.1 of Lissotriton vulgaris. Classification (NCBI taxonomy): domain Eukaryota; kingdom Metazoa; phylum Chordata; class Amphibia; order Caudata; family Salamandridae; genus Lissotriton; species Lissotriton vulgaris. The sequence goes on from NC_141690.1 coordinate 48,214,315, forward strand.
ACTGATTCCTAGGTCTATATAGGAGCAATTTCAATGGTTTTTTAAATGCTAATTCCTAACTGTATAAGGCCTGCAACCTATGGTTTTTTAAGTGAATTTGCAAGGTTTTTAAAATGCTAATTCCTAACTATAGAAGGCCTGAAACCTATGGTTTTTTAAGTGAATTTGCAAGGTTTTTTAAATGCTAATTCCTAACTATAGAAGCCCTGAAACCTATGGTTTTTTCAGTGAATTTGCAAGGTTTTTTAACTGCTAATTCATAACTATATAAGGTCTGCAATCTATGGTTTTTAAGTGAATTTGCAAGATTTTTAAAATGCTAATTTCTAACTATAGAAGGCCTGAAACCTATGGTTTTTTCAGTGAATTTGCAAGGTTTTTTAAATGCTAATTCCTACCTATATCAGGCGTGAAACCAATATTTTTTTTCAATAAATTTCAAAGGTTTTGTAAATGCTAATTCTATTGGCGGATAACGTTTATATATGTTATTATCCTTCTGGGACCACCTGAGCAGCCATATTGTTTCTCAGGAGAAGTGAGGCACAAGAGAGCACAAAACAAGAGTGGAAAACGCGAAAAGAGGGCAGGGTTGAGACCCCCTGAGCCCCTAGCCCTTCTCAGGGGGTCCCAGAAGGATTACCAAGTGCAAAGAAAAATTTTTAAACACGTGCGGTGCGCGTACCCCGCGATTTTTTTGAATTTTTTTTTTTTTGCCGTTGGGGGTCCTTTTGGGACCCCCTGAGAAGGGCTAGAGGGTTGGGGGGTCTCTACCCTGCCCCCTTTTCGTGTTTCCCACTCTTGTTTTGGGCTCTCTTGTGCCTCAGTTCTCCTGAAAAACAAGATGGGGGCCAACACTTCCTGGTTTGGACAGTTTGGAATGTTGACAGTCGACTGCCAGCCAATCAGAAACTCGCTCGCGCACGTAAGGGTACGCGCACGTACGCGTACGGTGCACGTACGGTGAGCGCATAAAGATATATAATTTGCTCAAATTCAATTTTCTCCACAACTTCTGGAGGGATTTTCACCAAATATAGAAAAGGCACTACTGCATACCTGTCCCTACCATTTTGCCAAGTTTGGGGTAATTCCGTTCAGCCGTTCGGGCTGTAGCCATGTTTAAAGGCCCCATAGAAAATGCCATTTGAAAAAATGTAAATTCAATTTTCTCAAGAACTACTAGAGGGATTTTCACCAAACATAGCAAAGGCACATCTGCATACCAGGCCCTACCATTTTCCCAAGTTTGGTGTAATTCCATTCAGCCGTCGGGCTGTAGCCATGTCTAAAGGTCCCTATGGAAATTAACATGGGGAAAACACATTTTGGGACCCCCCTTTCGGCCCCCGCTTGACGAATCCCCCCGAAACTTTCAGGGAAGGAGCGGAGCAGAGCTGGCCAAAATTCTAGAAAATTACACACAGATTCCTCAATCGGCGCCAAAGTTATTCCAAATAGAATGTTGAGCGCATATAGATATATAATTTGCTCAAATTCAATTTTCTCAACAACTACTGGAGGGATTTTCACCAAATATAGAAAAGGCACTACTGCATACCTATCCCTACCATTTTGCCAAGTTTGGTGTAATTCCGTTCAGCCATTCAGGCTGTAGCCGTGTCTAAAGGTCCCATAGAAAATGGCATTTGAAAAATTTCAAATTTAATTTTCTCTAGAACTACTGGAGGGATTTTCACCAAACATAGCAAAGGCACATCTGCATACCAGGCCCTACCATTTTGCGAAGTTTGGTGTAATTCCATTCAGCCGTTCGGGCTGTAGCCATGTCTAAAGGTCCCTATGGAAATTAACATGGGGAAAACACGTTTTGGGACCCCCTTTTTTCTCTTTCACTTTCAGGGAAGGAGCGGAGCAGAGCAAAGCAATTTTAAGGAAAATTACACGCAGATTCCTCAATCGGCGCAAAAGTTATTCCCAATAGAATGTTGGGGATTTCCTATGTTAACTAGGTCCTAACTATACATATCTTTGCTGACATAGCGGGTCATAGCGGCAGGACGACAGAGGAGGGGAGTGTCAATATCAAGCAGGGGACTGCATTGGTCTCAGCTGCGTTTACAAACGCAGCGTGGGACACTTAGACACATCGGCATGTTCTCAGACACTGAGCGCCAGACGGCGGCGAAGGGCATGTTTAAACAGCGGGGAAAGCCGTTAGAGACAACGATTACGGCAGTGGCAGAGCCACAAAATAACAAACTTAAAGAGACTATGATAAAGCTGGAGATACTTCACGAGCGTGAAGTCCGGAAATGGTGGCAGGCAACTAGCCTGACAAATTACTTGGAGGAAGAAAGGGTGCCCGGAGGCTTAAGGGTCCACACAGTGCCATCCTACGAACATCCGGACCCACAGCTATTGACAGACTGGTTTGAGCACACAGCAGCCTATTGTGAAGGGACCCTCAAAATCTTGGTCAAGTACGCCTGGAGCGACAGAGAAAAGGTGCTGGCTGAGATTAAATTGATCGATGAAGAGCTGGAAAAGGAGAGGGATCCGATACAGATAGCCCAAATATCACAAATGATAACCCGGCTTGTGAAATATGAAGCGAAGATAAGGTTCCGCAAGCAGGAGAAATATGAACGCAATGCGAACGACTATCTGACAGGGCGTGTCCTAACTTACGCAAATACATTTGATGCTCCTTGAAAGGCTCTACAAAGGGGTACCGGTGCCAGTGCTGGAACAACATCAACAGCTGAAGTGGTCACCTCGGAGTCTGATGTGACCGAAAATGAGTCTATTGACGATCAACCTGACTCAGTAGGTCAAGGAAAAAATCGAATTGTCCAAGCCGGCAAAACCAAGAGAACCCCTTTTCAAGAGGAATTTGAAATAATCAGGAAATCCTGGCTCAGCGACGGAAAGAACAAACCACCGGATGCGGGAGCAGTAGGCTCGGGAGAACTAGGAGGACAAGGAGGTCAGGGGGAGGCAAAAGGAGGCAGGGGAGGAGCAAGAGCCTCCCGTTGGACCAACCGCAACATGAACAAGAAGCAATGACAGCCATGTGCATTGGTTCCAGAGACCTAGTTAACCTTACAGTCGTGAATCTCACGGATAAAGAATTAACAGATCCAGAAACAAAGTACTTAGCCTGGGACTGACATTCTGCCCTAATAACGAGCTAGAATATACACAAACACTAATCGATTTGTTCCGCTTTACAAGCAAGTTGAAACTCCACAAATATTTTAAACTGCACCCGCATATGAAAGATAAAAGTAAGAAAGGAGTAAGGATGACTGTAACAGATGCTCTCAGTAGTAGGGATTTATCTACAGTGGAGATCCCTGAGGACCTACAAATGGAACAGTCCTCTGATACAGGTCAACTGGACACTGCACAATGAGCAGAACTACAAGGAGTAGAACAGGAGAGGGAGGAAAGTAGGTTCAAACCCACCTCCGTCTTTGTTCCTCAGTCTCCGTGGGACGCTGTGGCAATGAACAACGACTTCATGCAATAAAGAAAAGCGGACCACCAAATTAACAGAAACAATATCACAGACCAACAAAAACTGGCACTAAACAACATAATGAATGACAAGAACATCGTGGTAAAACCCTCATATAAAGGGGGGAACGTGGTCCTAATGAGTAGAGACGATGATAAAAACGAAGCACTGAGGCAACTTTCTCATGATAAATTCTGTACGAAATGTACCACTGAAGTATATCAACATAGTATCATGGAATATGACACGCTTATCCAGAAATGGTACAATATTCAGATGTTGGGCAAAGATGAACATTTGTTTTTGCGGAACAACTGCCCTATGATCCCCACTTTTTATCACGTTCCTAAGTTGCATAAAAATAGAGACCGTCCACCAGGCTGCCCCATCATTTCCTCCATCGGAAGTTTAACCGAGAATATGTCTTGTTTTGTAGACAATATTTTAATCCCCTTGGTGTTGAAATTAGAATCTTATATCAAGGACACCAAGGATTTCCTGATGAAGATCTAAAATTTGAAATGGGACTCATGCTACTTGCTGTTGGTGTTGGACATTACCAGTTTATACACCTGTATTGAACATAAACACGGCCTAGAAGAGGTCAAGTATTTCCTAGACGAGCGCCAAATGCGATTTGCTAGGCACAACGTAATGATCCTTGAGTTTGTTGAGTTTTGTCTAACCCACAATATTTTTCTATTTGAAGACCAGTTGTATTTACAAAGGTCAGGCATGGCGATGGGCACTTGCTTTGCTCCCAGCTACGCAAACTTGTTTGTGGGCTGGTGGGAGGAGCAAGTGCCCAGGAGCTGTACGGTTGGGCCTGACAAGGGGGAGACCGTGTATTGGCATCGTTACATCGGCGATTTATTTATCGTCTGGAACGGTGGGATGAACACAGCAGAGGAATACATCAGGGTACTGAATAACAACAACCTTAACCTGCAGTTCTCTGGTTCAATTAGTCCGGTGGCAGCGGAATACTTGGACTTGGGAGTGTTCATAGAGGGAGAACAACTACACACAGCACTGTATAGAAAGGAGACTGCTGGCAATTCTACACTCTTTGCCAGCAGTAGCCATCCCCCCCAGATAATTAGGAGCATTCCTTATGGGGAGCTATTGAGGCTCCGAAGAAATTGCTCCAGGGACTCTGACTTCGAGGCGGCTGCCTCGGAGTGCCTATCATGTTTAGTAATTAGGGGATATGGTAGGGAATTACTGCAAAGGACAATGAGGAAGGTGAGAAAGATTTTAAGAGGGACTTTATTCACTGCCAAACCCACAAGGGGTGGCAGTGAAAAGGATGAAACCACCAGCAAAGGGAAATTTAGGCTAAACACTCCCTAATCATCAGGGGCCAACGACCTCAGAATGATGCTTAGAAAGAACTGGCATAGCCTGCAAACGGATAATGTACTGAAGGAAGATCTACCTATTTACCTACTACTAACCTTCAGCAAAGCAAGGTCACTAGGAGACATGCTTGTCAATAGCCATCTGGAGAGACCTATATCTAAGATCAATACCCTTAAAGAACAGAAAGTGTTCTACCCGTGTGGCCGCTGCAAGGCTTGTGCTGGCAGTAAAAGGGTTCTATCATATATGATACGCGATACAGGGAAGAAAATATTCCTTAAGAAGTTCATCACCTGTAGTACTCAATACGCGGTCTATTGTTTGCCCTGCCCCTGTGGCCTTAGCTACATCGGTAGTACAGTCAAGGAACTGAAATTGAGGATTTTAGAACATCTCAGGGCCATAGACAAGGCGGACTCCGCCTATCCAGTAGCCTGCCATTTTTCTGAGGTCCACGGTCGGGATCGAAATAAATTGCAGTATTTTGGCTTGGACATAGTTCCACCAAATGCCAGGGGCGGTGACCTGAGGAAAATGAAATTTTATATGGCCAGTATGTCCCCCTACGTGTACCCCAACGATTAGTGTATGTGCATGACACTCATGCATGTTTCCCTCTATGGCCACAATAATGATGCCTCTGCATTTGCGTCCTGCATTAGCATGCCAGTCATCAAGATTTCCATGAAAGAAATGTTAACTCTGCAATGAGGCCCATGGTCCATGTGTTTTGCATTGTGCATGTTTAATAAATATCACGAAGAACCCTTTTGTGGCTCAGTTGAGCCAGGACCCGAATTAAGGTTTTCTTGGCTCAAGACACTCTGAAAGCTGCCCTGACCTTTCACATATTTCTGGCTCAGCTGAGAGAGGCCCCAGCCCGGGGTGCCAAGACAGTATTTTGCAAAACAGTTATCAGCCTGCTGTACAGAATCACATTCCTGCCTGGCGAAGAAGGTAAACAGATCCCTTCTGCAAAGATAGGGCCTCGCCATTCTGTCTCAGTTTAAGTGATTTACAGAGCTCGCATCCATAGAAAGCTTACAGCCCCCATGCAATGCACGAAGAAATATATGCCCACACCGGCTCTTGGTGGTGAGCGACCTTTTGCTTCAGATAATACATCCCCGGACCTAAGATATCAGATATTACTAGATGTGCACGTCGCCCTGACACTGAAGGCCTCCCTACTAGAACGAAAGTCAGCTTCCCCCAGTTACACGTCAATTACACGTCATGACCAAGTTGCGCACACAATTAGGGCAAAGGTTCCAGCTGGCCACGCAAACCCCCTCCATGTATCCACCCACCTATGACACCCCTATGACTCCTCAAAGTGCACGCCCACATGCTCTTATCTCTTTCTCCTGCTCCGCCTGAAGTCCTCCTCTTTTCTCTATGTACAAGAATGAATGTATAAATATTGTACTCTGTGAATAAACTTCAGATGACGACCCTTCCTGAACCTTAGTGGTGATGGAACCCGATTCTCCCTTAACTGCTGTTATTGAAATAAAGCCCTTTTGAATCGGACACCACGGACTCTGCCTCTCATTTAATGCATGACCCTTTGTTTAAGTATAGAAATTATGACAGGGTAATATTTTATTTACCACATTAATCTGGCGCCCGAATAGGACTAATCCCCTTCCCCACTCGCCGGCGATGTAGGTCCAGCCCCTGCCCCCCTGCTACAGCCGTGACGGACTTCAAAGTGTACACGCCAGCGGGATTTCCTGCTTACTCTCTCAGGCCCACGAGGAGGACGGACTGCGACCAGGCATCCACACGAGGCGGTGAGGACTGCGGATCATCCCAACCAGAACCCAACCCGTGAGAGAGCAAGGTCCGAGGTTTCCGAAGGTCCACCTGTTCCGTGGCGCATGCGCAGGCAGTATCAAGTTTCCGAGGCCTTCAAGTTCTGCTTACCGGTGAGTACCACTAGTGGGAATGCATAAAGTTAAAGACGGGTTCATTTAGTTGAGCTCGGTAAAGACGTGTCCGTTCACACTGGAACGGTAAAGACGTGCCCACGGGTAAAGGTGGGCACGGTAAAGACGGGTCCATTTCGGTGGGCACGGTAAAGACGTGTCTCTTTATGAGACCGGTATGGCTGTACTGTATTCCAGTGCATAAAGTTAACTGTTTTCAAGTATATGTTTTACTCCAAGTATCAGGTTACACTGTATCTGTTTTAGTGTTGTAACGTTTTAGTGTGAATGATTGTTTCAGTCAGTTTATTTTTAGTGTGTATTGTGTTTTCATTTTGTTAGTTTCAACATGCCACTGTTTTCGAAATTACATCAGATAGGGACCAGGAAAGGAATACTAGAAGAGTCAGTTAACATCCCGCCTAGAGATACACCTGGCCATTACATGTATAACAAACATGGGCTAGACGCCATTTTGTTTTTAGACTTATGGGTAGATTACACGAAGGATTTAGAGGAGAAGTACAGATGGCCCATCTCAGGAACATGGGATTCTGATTGCATTATGAGAGTAGAGGAAGCACTATGGAAAAAGAAATCAAGACCCGCACAGAAAGACACCATTGAGTTATGGCGCAAGGAGTCACATAGGAGGACAGAGAAAGAAATACACCAAGCAGGGAGAACTAGACATGCAGGGGAAAAAGCCAAAGAAAAAGAACTGCGGGAGGAGGGTGAACGGGTCAAGGCAGAACAAGCTGAAAGAGAAAGAAACGCCATTGTTGCTGGTATTTATCCCGTCCTCTCAGAAGAACTAGCTAGAGTGACCCCCTCCGAAACATCCCGTAGGTCGCACCCGCCACCACCTGTAGCATATAGAGCACGTAAAATAAAGCTAACAGTCCCTGATGCTTTTATTGCCTCCAATCTAGAGGAGCCCGCACCAGACTATGTAAATGCAGAATTCCCTCCGCCCCCAACAGCGGCTCAGCTTCATCAGATCCAGCAGGTCGTGAAAGATGATGTAGGACAATGGGTGGTAGGGGGTGTGGGGCCACCGCCAACTCCAAAAACTCCACGAACACCACCAACGCCACGAACAGCGCTAGGACTAGGACCACTAGGGCAACCACGAATGCCACAATTGACATCGACGCCATCAAAGTATTCCGTAACGATCCAACGTTGTATATACGATCCGGTACCAGGAGAGGGTCCAATGCTCATGTATTCACTAAGATTAAGACATGCCACTGACTATTTGCTCCCATTACCAGACATGAAGGAACACCTAGATAAAATATACCATTTCATTAGAACGGGAGAGGGATCTGAGTGTATAGAAAAGGCTATGGAACACAGAAAGGTGGAGGTTAAGAGCGTTATCCTACGTTTTTTGATTAACTGTCTGATCAGGGAACAAGACCAACCAGACAACGAGGTAAAGAAAGGTCTAAGGGATTGGAGTGACAACATAGCTGCCGGTCGGCATGATAAACAGGGACAGATAGAAAGTATGTACAAGAAAATACGAAAGGAGATCTTAGAAATACACCATGAAGAGTCTGACGGGAAGTATGATGACTCAGTGGAGGAGTTAGGCCCAGAAGACGAGGAAAAGGACAAAGTGTGCTATGTAGGTAAAGCACGACAGTTTGACAGACCCAAAGGCCTCGACTACCGCAAACAGGGACCGGTCATAAAAGAAAGATATTCCCTTGAGAATCTATTCCAAGCTACAGAAAAGGCCCTGGAACGACGGATAGATAGTGAGTGATTCCAGACCCCACACGAAAAGGAATTGGCCCGGTCGGCCGTTCAATGGGTGTCCAATTCTAATATATATAGCGATGATATATTGGCCCAGACTTTCTTGAGTCTTCCACCGAACGAACAGCGTTAGGCTGATATTTACATGTCCAACATTTGATAACGTTGTATGAAAGTCAATATTCTGATCCCGGTCCCTTGCATAAGTACTGGCGACATACTTTTAGAAAGATGGACAGGCCTAGGTACTGAATTAATAAATGTCATTTTAGACAAACGTCATAAGTACTTATCTTCTCTGACCACATGCATGCTCCCTGCCCCACACCACGACAGAAAGAACATGTACATAGACAGACAGAACCCCCTACGAGAGGTCCATCCCGTCAAAGACGGGGATGGTGCGCTTCAAAGTGTGTATGTTTACACTCCCTTGACAAAATTAGAAATACTGGAAATGAAAAAGATGCTTTTTTTGGAAGGAAAAAGTCAGGTTATTAGCATTTATATCTGTTGAGTAAACTAGACGCTATTTAAATCAATAATTCTACCAGATTTTCATTATTCAAATTATTTATTTATATTTCATCTTTTGATTTTTATCTTTTTTTTTTTTTTTTTTTTGACTCTTTTTTCTGTTCTTTCATTTATACATATATTTATGTTTTTTAGTTATTTTTAAACACATTTTTTTACATATAATACATTTTGGTTACTGTACAATAGAAAATAATTAAAACATTCAACAATACGCAGAGATTATTCCTTTCAACGCGTTTCGGACGTTCGCCTTCCTCAGGAATTCTGCATATTTCTTTTCTTAATCAATAGTAGCTTAGCTATTCAGACTATATAAGCGTATAAACTGGAATTATGGCGTCTGCTGCGGGCGTAGTATACTGCTGGGTTGTTTCCTGAATATTTTCGTAGCTGCTCAATCTATATTCGGACGTGATTCATGTTCAGTTGCATTAGGAGTGATGTTCTATGGGGGGTTCTGGATAACGCTGTATATGCTTTGCAGCTCCAAGTAAGATTCTTCTTTAACCCTTTTATGGTATCACTTCATTATTAATTTTGCTTCTTGTCAACTTGTCTTTTGCCTCTGCGGATTCTTCTCACTTCAGTATTTATGGATTATTCTTTAAGTGGTGTCCTTCCTATAGATGCAGCGTTTTGGCTTCTGCTCTGTATGTATGTAGGCGCCAAGGCGCGAGGATGTCAACCCGTGTTTTACCTCTTTGGAATATTCTAGCTTCAATGTTTTGTAAAGGGCATTCTGTCGTACTTCTCCTGTCGATGCGCTGGATATTTACCGCGTATCGGAATAACTGATTATGGTCATTCGGCTGTAGCAACCATAGAAGAGGTTTCACATTGGTGTCACTTCTCAGTGTAGATTATCGTTGAGTTCAGTGCTCATCGGTGTTGCACGTAGTGTGCCTTCTGGGATCGGTGAAATTAATTCACCTCAGAGTGTCAAAAACAAGGTCATCTCCCTCTTAGAAATACACCGTGAAGAGTCTGACGGGAAGTATGATGACTCAGTGGAGGAGTTAGGCCCAGAAGACGAGGAAAAGGACAAAGTGTGCTATGTAGGTAAAGCACGACAGTTTGACAGACCCAAAGGCCTCGACTACCGCAAACAGGGACCGGTCATAAAAGAAAGATATTCCCTTGAGAATCTATTCCAAGCTACAGAAAAGGCCCTGGAACGACGGATAGATAGTGAGCGATTCCAGACCCCACACGAAAAGGAATTGGCCCGGTCGGCCGTTCAATGGGTGTCCAATTCTAATATATATAGTGATGATATATTGGCCCAGACTTTCTTGAGTCTTCCACCGAACGAACAGCGTTTGGCTGGTATTTACATGGTCCAACATTTGATAACGTTGTATGAAAGTCAATATTCTGATCCCGGTCCCTTGCATAAGTACTGGCGACATACTTCTAGAAAGATGGACAGGCCTAGGTACTGAATTAATAAATGTCATTTTAGACAAACGTCATAAGTACTTATCTTCTCTGACCACATGCATGCTCCCTGCCCCACACCACGACAGAAAGAACATGTACATAGACAGACAGAACCCCCTACGAGAGGTCCATCCCGTCAAAGACGGGGATGGTGCGCTTCAAAGAGTGTATGTTTACACTCCCTTGACAAAATTAGAAATACTGGAAATGAAAAAGATGCTACCTTGCCATGACAAAGATCCGGGGAGTTCCACCGTGAATTAAAAGACATTCTCCGCATCGGAGATTACACATATGCCGACATTCTGAAACTATTGAAAGTACTGTTGCCTGCTGGTATTTACGAAAAACTTAAGGAAAAGGATTGGGAGGTGGGAGAGAAAAGGTTAAGCCGGACAGCATTAGAAACAGAGGATAAAGCCAGGCTCCCTGGGGTTGGTCTTGGGAAAGAGGCTAAAGAACTACCTGAACTCCTAATACAGGTTTTGCCGAGACTATTGACTACTAAAAAAGAAGATTGGGATGCTATTTCAGCCTGTAAACAGAAACAAGACGAGGACACCAGTGATTTCTATTCCCGATTTGAGAAATGTTTTTCTATTAATAGTGGCCTTAAGCCCAGTAGCGAGTCATATCCACATCTTTTTGTGAGCAAATTAGTAGAGAATTCCTTAATACAGATCAAGAATAGATGACTAAAGGTTGAGAGTACTTGGCAAGCAAATAGTCCTTCGCAAATGTTGCAAATGTTACAATATCACCAGAACAGGATTAGAGAAGAACAGGATCATGAAAAGAGACGCATGAAAGACACGAATATGAAAGTGCTAGTTGCCCAATCAGTGCCCGCCAACACGAACAAATTTGCCAGAAATAACACAGCACCTGTCAAAGGGAACTGTAATTATTGCAAGCAACCAGGTCACTATGTAAATGAATGTGCTGTTCTGAAACACAATATAGCTACAGGCAAGACAAAAGAGCGACCACATGTTCCCAGGCAGAATAGCACCCAACAGAATACAAACCAGACAGTAGCGAATTTTCCACCCCCACCGCCGACTGTCCAAGCCACACAGCAAATGTATCAGTACACGCAGTCAGACTATCCAGAATACCAACAGTTCTCATGAAACAGCCTTGAGAGGGAAGTTGGCTTGCCCTTATTGAGGTTCCTGTAGATCAAGAGGGTCCTTATGTACATAGTCGTGTATTGGGAAAAGACAGAAAATTTCTGATTGACACAGGGGCAAGCAGAACTACCATCAGCCATGACGAGGTTCCAGGGGCACCACTCTCAGGCTCACAGAATATTTCCCTGGGATTTTCAGGAAAGCCTATTGTTAATGAAGTATCGAAACCAATCTCCCTTGGAGTTGGTCCATTGTCACGTACCACAGACTTGCTACTTACTAAATCATGTCCAGAAAACTTGCTTGGCATAAAGACATTGAAAGAACTAGGAGCAGTTATATGTTGTTCTCCGGAAGGAGTACGATTGTTTTTACGTGATTTTAAGGGGTATTATGTGATGAGAGATTTTGACCACAGACTCCAGAATGTACCACAGCACTTATGGGCACAAGGTCCGACTGACGTAGGTTACATGGACATAACACCATACCGTGTCACTGTAAAAGCAGGAGTAGTACTACCACGTATCAGACAATACAAGTTACCACCTGATGCCGTAGTTGCCTTATTAAAAATTGTTGACGAACTCATTTCACACGGGGTGGTAGTAGAGACTGGCTCAAATGTATGTAACTCACCTGTGATTCCTATTCTCAAACGAACAGGCCCAAATGCACCACCAGTTTACAGACTAGTTGTTGACCTTCGAGAATTGAACAAATGTATAGTACCACAATACCCAGTGGTCCCAGACATTTCTTCATTATTGACTGCTATTGATTCTGAGGCAACATTCTTCACTGTAATTGATTTGAAGAATGCTTTCTTTAGTGTTCCCATTCATCCGGACAGCCAGTACTTATTTGGATTCAGTTTAAATGGACGAAGCTTTAAATTTACGAGAGCTCCTCAAGGTTTCACAGAGAGTCCTAGCATATATAGTCAAGCATTAAAGAGACAGCTAGACAGTATTTACATGCCTGCTAACACGGCACTGCTCCAGTACGTCGACGATATCCTGATCACTGCACGTTCAGAACCAGACTGCGAAAATGCATCACTGACAGTCTTACACTTTCTGGCACACAAGGGGCACAAAGTGTCCCCTTCCAAGTTGCAATTCTGTGCACAGCAAGTGGTGTACCTTGGACACTTGCTGTCCAAGAGGGGTAGGCAGCTGACACAAGAACGCATCCAGTTAATTGTTAACCTTACACAGCCCAAGACACAAAAGGAAGTACGTGCCTTCATTGGCCTCACTTCATACTGCAGACAATGGATTCCCCAGTATGCCTACCTATCCAAACCACTCATACAGTTGACAACACAGGAGGCAGCATCTTCGACTGTCCTCCCTTGGACACAAGAACATACCTCGGCATTTGAAGAATTAAAAAGAGCCTTATGTCAAGCGCCAGTTTTAGCAACTCCTTGTTACAGCAAACCTTTTATGCTTTTTGTGACTGAGCGGGAGGGAACAGCACTATCTGTCCTCACACAAGATCAAGCAGGAAAACACAAGCCTTGTGCTTATTTTTCTAGTACACTGGATCCAGTGGCCCAGGCTCTGCCTGCGTGCCTGAAATCAGTTGCAGCAACAGCTCTAGCCATAAGACAAAGCGACTCGATTGTGTTGGGACACCCTCTGACAGTACAGGTACCACATGCAGTGGAGGTTCTCTTGAACAGGACACAGACACAACACTTGACTGTAGCGAGACTGACAGGATATGAACTGACATTATTTCAACCACACATAGAGATCAGACGATGCAACATTCTTAACCCTGCTACACTTTTGCCCGCAAGTACAGTAGACACTGCACCACATGACTGTGTGGAGGTAATGAATATAGTGACGAAACCAAGGCAAGACTTGACAGATGTGGCACTTCCAGATCCTGACCTGACACTTTATGTCGATGGTTCATGCATGAGAACAAGCACAGGAGAGCTAGTGGCCGCATATGCCGTGACCACTGCTACTAAAGTCATAGAGACCCACAGAATAGACACACTGTCAGCACAAGCAGCAGAGCTCATCGCTCTGACACAAGCCTGCATAAGAGCCAAGAACTTGAAAGTGAACATTTATACAGACTCACAGTACGCTTTTGGCGTAGTTCATGACTTCGGAGTTCTCTGGAGAGAGAGAGGTTTCTTGACCTCTCATGGGACTAAAATTCAGCACGGCCCGCTCATTCAGGCCCTGTTAGAAGCAATACATTTACCTACAGCCATAGCTATCCTAAAATGCAAAGCACACACCAAAGCTACAGACACCATTTCCCAGGGTAATGACCTGGCAGATCGCACAGCTAAACTTACAGCACAGACACCAACAGACATGACAAAGACAGAAGTACCATTACTGACAAAAAGCATGACAGTCAGGGATCCTTCTCAAGATGTACTCGACATACAGACACATGCCACTTCAGATGAAATAAAGAAATGGACTGAACAAGGAGGGGTCCAGACTCACAAAGGATGGATGACTAAAGGCAAAGCTACATGGTTTCTCCCTGATTCCATGGTACAAGTAATCATAAACACAGCACATAGTCCAGCACACTTGGGAGAAAAGGCAATGCTAGACAGCTTACAGAATATCTGGTTTAACAAGCACCTGCCTGCAGCAGCGAAACAGGAAGCGCGTACCTGCATGATTTGTTGCCAGTTCAATCCAGGTAAAGGCATTCCGGTGGAACAAGGGGGATTTCATCCTCCTGACCATCCTTTTGAAGTCCTTCAGATGGATTATATCCAGATGGACAGATGTAGAGGTTACAAGTATGTCCTGGTAGTAGTATGTGCACTAACGAGATGGACAGAAGCATACCCAGTCTCAGATTATACTGCTGTGACAACCGCCAGGCAATTGGTGCGCAAGTTTTTTCCCAGATACGGATTGCCCCGTGTCGTGTACTCAGATAACGGTCAGCCTTTCTCTTCTGAATTAATGAAACAAGTATCCCTACTGTTAGGATATAGTTGGAAGTTTCATTGTGTACGACACCCTGAGGCAGCTGGCCTCGTAGAGCGCCACAACCAGACTCTCAAGACAAAGTTAGCAAAGGTCTGTGCAGAAAAAGGCGTGGATTGGAAGGTAGCCTTGCCAGTTGCCCTCTTTTACATGCGTATGGTAGCTCATTCCAGAACAGGCCTATCTCCTTATGAAGTGGTCTTCGGTAGACCACCAAATATGTGGGGTACGCCTATGCCCAAGAAAATAACTGATGTTGACAGTAACATGCTGACAGATTACCTGGCTTCCTTGATGTCTGCACTACTCTCTTGTCGTTCACAGGTTGCCGCCGCTTTCCCAGACAACACCCAGGTTAAGGATCACGTCATCGTCCCTGGAGACCTAGTCCTGGTGAGAAATTTTGATCGGTCAAGCCCCCTGGAGCCACGTTGGAAGTCGCCGAAGCTTGTGCTACTGACCACGAGGACGGCTATCAAAGTGGAAGGACGAAAGGGCTGGATCCATGCCCAACACTGCAAGCGATTTTACGGAACCCAAGGAACTTTAATAAAGACAAAGGACAATGCCGATAGTACTAAAGATAGTACGGACTTTAAGCCCCCTTTGTTAGAAAAGACTCCACAACAAGAGTATAGGTCCAAGCTAAGATCTAGTAAGTCAGACAGCGTTTAATTGTTTAAGTCCACTAGGTGGTGAATCGGTTAGACAGGTTTTCTGACATGTATAAGATCACGGACCAGATTAGTAGAAAGAGCAGGATGAAAAAGAAGTACTGCAAGATATTACGCAGTAGATGTATAGTAACTCTGATTTTTCTTTCCCTTCTATGCATCACTATAATATGTATCAGCTTGACATTACATGTTTTCTTTCCTCCTATTGCCTCACACGTACACTTTTCCTTTAATACTACAATAGAGCATACATTCAGTGATCTGCCACCCAATGAACTGTCATATCGACTAGCCCTGCGCAACAATACATTCATTCGAATGTTGCACCGTTCCCATCAGACCAGCAATGCAACTAATTGCTAGGGTATGTGGCAAACTCCCGCCTTATCAAAAGACAAAGGGAGTCCTGCCCTTCTTCCCCTTACCGTTCTCCCACAATGGTTCATGCGGAGCATGGTTTGCTTTAATGACATCACTAGACAACAAGTCCATAGGTGACCAGGATGAATGGATATATGGAAATTTGAATAAAGTAATGAATGAGGCATGTTTTCCAGACGATAACGGACTCCCTCAAAGGAAGGGGACCGATCTAGAAAATGAAGAGTATGAGCAAGGAAATGCTTCTCTCAGTTTTATGATTCTGAATGTTCAGCCCAAGCAGAATACAGGTCCCCCTTTTATTACAGTCCTACCAGCAAAAGGTGATTTGTGCGTTAGAAAGAAAGGTTCAGTACATATGGGACACAGCGAGTGTAATGCTGTAGTCAAGTTTAATGATAAGGGAAAGTCTTCTTTCAAAACATCACGCCATTCCTATTTTATTTGCGGTCAGACAGCTTATGTACATCTGCCCTTAGACTGGGGTGGAACATGCTATATATCGTTCCTTCTGCCCCCTGTCTTTCTGGCCCCATCCCATTATCATCGAGATTCAAAATTAGAACATGCTAGACACAGGAGAGAGATCGATTCTCCAGTGATTGATCAGACTGAGACAGCTTGGGAACAATATACAGATTTCAATAGAGGATTCTTTTCATAGGTCCCATCCAAAACAGTAAACTCATACGCAGGTTAACAAGAACCCTCGAAGCAGTAGTGAATGAGACTGCATCTGCCCTGGCTAACTTGACCCAGGAACAGTCTGCTATGAGACTCGTTGTTCTTCAGAACCGCCTTGTTCTTGACGTCATCCTGGCGGATAGGGGCGGGGCTTGTAAATTGATTGGCTCTAGTTGTTGCGTTTTCATTCCGAATAACGCACCATCTGTGTATGCAGCAATAACAAGGCTCCACAAGATTGCTCATGATATACATCAAGACCCAGGCACATGGACTTGGTCCGGTTGGCTCTGGGGTGTGATATCAGCATGGGGATGGAAAGTGTTGTCGTTCCTAGGAATGATATTACTTATGATATTCGGCTGCTGCCTCTGTCTGCAGTGTGGCCCGGCGATTTGTGGCCTGTGCGCCACTGTCTGTATTCCCCATCCACATGTCCAAAAGAGAAAAGAAGAACAAATGATGCTGTGTGACCATATACAAGGGCTTATGCAAATAGATGTGACTTGAAGGGAACGTAGGGGACAAGGAGGGAATGAGGAAAATGAAATTTTATATGGCCAGTATGTCCCCCTACGTGTACCCCAACGATTAGTGTATGTGCATGACACTCATGCATGTTTCCCTCTATGGCCACAATAATGATGCCTCTGCATTTGCGTCCTGCATTAGGATGCCAGTCATCAAGATTTCCATGAAAGAAATGTTAACTCTGCAATGAGGCCTATGGTCCATGTGTTTTGCATTGTGCATGTTTAATAAATATCACGAAGAACCCTTTTGTGGCTCAGTTGAGCCAGGACCCGAATTAAGGTTTTCTTGGCTCAAGACACTCTGAAAGCTGCCCTGACCTTTCACATATTTCTGGCTCAGCTGAGAGAGGCCCCAGCCCGGGGTGCCAAGACAGTATTTTGAAAAACAGTTATCAACCTGCTGTACATAATCACATTCCTGCCTGGCGAAGAAGGTAAACAGATCCCTTCTGCAAAGATAGGGCCTCGCCATTCTGTCTCAGTTTAAGTGATTTACAGAGCTCGCATCCATAGAAAGCTCACAGCCCCCATGCAATGCACGAAGAAATATATGCCCACACCGGCTCTTGGTGGTGAGCGACCTTTTGCTTCAGATAATACATCCCCGGACCTAAGATATCAGATATTACTAGATGTGCAGGTTGCCCTGACACTGAAGGCCTCCCTAGTAGAATGAAAGTCAGCTTCCCCCAGTTACACTTCAATTACACGTCATGACCAAGTTGCGCACACAATTAGGGCAAAGGTTCCACCTGGCCACGCAAACCCCCTCCATGTATCCACCCACCTATGACACCCCTATGACTCCTCAAAGTGCACGCCCACATGCTCTTATCTCTTTCTCCTGCTCCACCTGAAGTCCTCCTCTTTTCTCTATGTACAAGAATGAATGTATAAATATTGTACTCTGTGAATAAACTTCAGATGACGACCCTTCCTGAACCTTAGTGGTGATGGAACCCGATTCTCCCTTAACTGCAGTTATTCAAATAAAGCCCTTTTGAATCGGACACCACGGACTCTGCCTCTCATTTAATGCATGACCCTTTGTTTAAGTATAGAAATTATGACAGGGTAATATTTTATTTACCACAGACCGCTTAAGACAACTCCGCAGATTGGAGTCGAGGTATATTATAGATCTCTCTACCAAGCACCCACGAGGCCTGAATAGTGGGGAGGAATGGCGTTTCATTTGGGACAGTAAGGTTGCAACTTGATAACAAATAGGAATGCCAACATAAGGGTTGCAATGTATGGAAAACTAGATGCACCGATAGGAAATTCACCCTCAATGAATTTAAGCCTATTTCCGAAACGTTTGCTGTAAACTATGATCTGTGATTTGTGATATGTGACTTGATACTTTTTTGATTAGAATACTTATCAGCTTTACATATTTATGCATATGAATATGCCACTGAAGTTATGATTTTTCTATATTTTCTATAATATTCGATTGATGAATTTTAAATTTTGAAATTTGAATCAATTGATCTACTATAGGTATAGTTTTGAACTGCCATATATATCAAGTCTTTGAATGATGTAATTTGATGAACTTTCTATTGACTCGGTGTGATACATGCGTATCTTGTTATAAAGGAGTAATCATGATGGGATGAATTAACAGAGGACATTAGCCGATCCACGGCTTTAATAAATTGTTTAATATTTAAACATTTTAATATAATTAACACACCCCTGTCCATGGATAACAGCCCATTGGTGGGCAGAACGTGTGTTTTGAATGGGCCGAATGGTCTTGTATATACATTCCAAGATGGTGCCTACTGTGACCCCTGGAGGGTTGAGTCCTTTGTTGATACCTATGACTCATGAAAAACTTTATTAACATGCCGATTGTTGTAGTGTTATACACACTGACGAAGGCAGCACCCCGAAACACGTCTGTGCAAGTCCCCCGCAAAATAAATCGCTTGTGATTGACACAACCTCCTTGAGTGCTGTTTGTTTCTTTTGAATTGAAAGAAAAGACTGAGCGTCATATATATATTTATATATTACCTACTGGCGGTCGCCAGTAGGTAGTTATAGTTAGGATTTTTTTCAATGTTAAATCTCAAAATTCTATTTGGAATAACTTTGGCTTCAGTTGACGAATCTGCCTGAAAATTTCCTCAAAATGGCCTCGCGGCGCCCCGGTCCTTCCCTGAAAGTTTGGGGAGGATTCGTCAAGCGGGGTCCGAGATAAAAGGGGGTCCCAAAATGCGTTTTCCCCATGTTAATTTCCATAGGGCGGTCGATTTCAGGTTTAATGTGGGGGCTAAAATATGGTCCCGCGGGGCATTTTAAAAAAATATTTTTTTTCGATTTGCGCGGGGGGAGCGCCCGGTACGCGCACCGGGAAGCGCACCGGGGAGCGAAGCACGGGGAAAATCCAGGACCATATTTATGGCCTTGCGCCACCAGTTTTGCGCCGCCTGTGCGTCACTTTTTGTGACGCACCAGCGGTGTAAAAAAATGCGCATCGTTACGCTATATTCAAAAAGTGACACATCTAGGTAGATGGGTCACTTTTTAAAACCCTGCGCCACATTATACCTGCGTTAGGTATAATGTATGCAGAGGGGGTGTTCCCGCACAAAAAGCTTCGTAATAGCGACGCAGTGAAATCTATGAGATTTCACTGCGTCACTTTTAGGATGCTGTTGCGTCAAAATCTTGCGCCTGCCTCACAGCAGGTGTAAGACTGATGCAAGACCTTTCACATGGTGCTTTCCCCATGTGAAAGGACGCATTACTGGAGTTGCGTCACTTTTGTGACGCACTCCAGTAATGCGTCAATTTTGTGTTTACAGATACGTCAGAAATACTGACGTATGTGTAACTCCTTGCGACATGATTCGTCATATATTAAATATGACACATCTGGAATGTTGTAAGGAGTGCGCACAGAAAAGTGACGCATCGCACCAGCGGTGTAAAAAAATGCGCCTCGTTGCGCTATATTTAAAAAGTGACGCATCTAGGTAGATGAGTCACTTTTTAAAACCCTGCGCCAAATTATACCTGCGTCAGGTATAATGTATGCAGAGGGGGCCTTCCCCCGCAAAAAGCTTGGTAATAGCGATGCAGTGAAATCTATGAGATTTCACTGCGTCACTTTTAGGATGCTGTTGCGTCAAAATCTTGCGCCTGCCTCACAGCAGGTATAAGACTGACGCAAGACCTTTCACGTGGTGCTTTCCCCATGTGAAAGGACGCATTACTGGAGTTGTGTTACTTTTGTGACACACTCCAGTAATGCGTCACTTTTGTGTTTACAGATACATCAGAAATACTGACGTATCTGTAACTCCTTGCGAGTTGACTCGTCATACATTAAATATGACACATCTGGAATGTCATAAGGAGTGCGCACAGAAAAGTGACGCATCGCTGTTTTCACGTAGCGATGCGTCACTTTTCAGAAATGAGGCCTCCAGTTTATTCACTGTGTCACCTCTATGACTCTTTCTTGCGTCAATACGTCCCTTTTGCATACATTACACCTGACGTAGGAATAATGTGGCACAGGGGTTTACAAAGTGACGTATTTACCTAGAAACGCCACTTTGTAAATATGAATAAATAAGGTGCATTTTTTATTGGATTGTTGCGTCACAAAAAGTGATGCTCTGGTGGCATTAAAGTGACGCATGGCTTCATAAATGAGGCCTTCTGCCTTCAACTCCAGCAATGCATCTTTTCTTATCCTTCCACACCCCTGTTCCTTTTCAACATTTTCTTTGAATATCAACCTTCCCCATATTCACTCTTCTTCTCATAACTTTCTTTCCTAACACTCACCTTCTTTCAGTCCTCCTACTTCACATCCTTTCTCCTCTCATACCTTTCTGTTCTTTCTTACTCATTCTCCTTTCCATTATCAATGCACTCTATTTCACTTACTCTTTTTCATTTTTTTAAGAATATAGCTCTTTGATGAGAATTGGAGGTAGTTCTGAAAAGAACTTTTTGTTTTCTTCTATTTTCTAAACAGGAACAAAAACAGGGAATGGAAACTGCTCAACAGGAGCATAAAAACCAAAAAAATTAGGGGTGGGAAGGGCAGCAATGGTTTTCTAATGCTCGAACCATGAGCTGTACACTTTGTTCCCCAGAGTTAAGCAGTTGATTGCAGTATCTGCATCTGAGGGCACCATGGTTAAAAGCAGGTTGAATGTTCGGAACCAGCTCTTGTGATCTCCCCCTCCCAGAAGAAGTTGCTCCTCCGGTTGATGTAGAGGCCCCATCACTGGGAACCTCTTGTGCCAGAGCCCTGACACTTTCCCGGGCAAAAACCTGGGGTGCTTCCTCTCCACATGCCGGATCATTGTGAAGTTCCCAAAAGAGTACTTTTTTAAGGGGTTACCCCGTGACAGCTCTTCTTTGCAGATCCTGCACTCCACTTTTGAAGCATTCACCTTTTTTTTTGCCAGGTGGGATTTAAAAAAAATTCCAAATGAAATGTTCCTTAACTTTTCGTTGAGGAGGCTCTTCATTGATGAATTCTGGTTCATCCTCACTGCTGGATTATCTGGCAGCCATTGTAAAACCAAGAAATATCCAGGAGCAAAAAGGCAGGTATTGCAGTTACAAAAGTGAAAGAAGAAGTGAAGGAAATGGGTGGGGATTTCATTCTTTGTAAAAAAAACTGTTAGCAACCAATGAAAAGTGTTATTTTAAGGTCACATGACCCGACGCGCTTACGCTACGCGCTCCGGAGCGCTTCCGGGTGCACACACGTGGCGCGAACGTAGGCGCTTCTGAGGGGCAAACGTGGCGCGAACGTAGGCGCTTCCGGGGGCGTATACGCGGCGTGAATGTAGGCGCTTCCGAGGGCGCTTACGTTGCGCGCCGAAGTGACGTTATCATACTTTTACGGAAATGCATAATCATTTTCCTTATAAAAAAAAATGATTTTATTTGTATGGTACGAAATGTTTTGCATTATTATTAACTTTTCATTCATATTTTTTTCACGAATGGAAGTAGCGCTCTGGGTGCGCTTTCCGGAGAGCTTACCGGTGAGCTTACCGGAAAGCTTACCGGAGAGCTTACCGGAGAGCTTACCGGAGCGCGCACCCAGAGCGCCCCAGGAAAAAATGATATAAAAAAAACTCAAAAATGAATACTTACACAAAACAGCAAATTGTAAAAAAAACATAGGTTAGAAACTCGTATATAGAAAGGAATTAGCATTTAAAAAACCTATGAAATTCACTGAAAAAACCATAGGTTTCACACAAGTTATAGTTAGGAATTAGCATTTAAAAAACCTATTAAACTCACTGAAAAAACCATAGGTTTCACACCAGTTATAGTTACCTGAAATTTTACTGACATACAACCATTGAAATTCCCACGTTATAGTTAGTTGGACTCACTATAACTTGCGCGCCTGCAATGCACTGCTGATGACGTCACATATTACATCACTCATGACATGGTCAGTGAC
Source organism: Lissotriton vulgaris (assembly GCF_964263255.1). Classification (NCBI taxonomy): domain Eukaryota; kingdom Metazoa; phylum Chordata; class Amphibia; order Caudata; family Salamandridae; genus Lissotriton; species Lissotriton vulgaris. Next base: position 48,236,701 of record NC_141690.1, read on the forward strand.
ATCACTCATGACATCACTGATGACACCATCCTTGTGACAGAGTGAGAGTCCTCCTTTCAGTGTAATGTAAGTCTTGAAACACATATTCAAGAATAGAATTTAACATTTTCAAAAAAGTGGAGATACCCATACCAGTTACAACAAACAATTCAGTAATTCCACCATCTATATACACATCCACTCATTCACAAACAGTTCTATATAGTCATTCATGCATATACTCACTCATTATATGTAGTGATACACCTATACATCCTGTTACACACTACCAGTCATCCAAAAGTTACTCACACACATATTCACACATGCAAAAAAACTAATGAACATTCATTTATTTGCATATACAGCTATACACACACTACCACTTTACTTCTAAGAATACTTACACATACTTACTCTCTTAAACAATCACTTATATAAACACATACTAATTTAAACAGGAACTCTTATATTCTCTCACTCTCACATATACTCAGTTTTATAAATCAATACTCACATATACTAGATTAAAACATATGTCGTTACTGAAAAAGACAATAGTGAGACAGTCGTTTACTCACTAACATACACATATACACACTCATACATCCATACAGTCCTGTACATATGCTGTCTTCAAAACACATACAAATAGTGAGTCAGTCACCAACCCATACAGCCACTTATACACAAAGTGAAACACTGATACATACATTTCAATATATAAAAGTTACTGGCTAATATATGTATTCACTAAGATACACTTAATAAGGCAGTTAACCAATCAATTATTTTAAAAACAAACATCCATTTACACACTTATTTAACCATTTATTCTTGCATCGTACTTTACAAATACATATAAAAAAAAAATATTTTTCAGAAAGACACACATTCACTGGATGGTGTCATCAGTGATGTCATGAGTGATGTCACTGACCATGTCATGAGTGATGTAATATGTGACGTCATCAGCAGTGCATTGCAGGCGCGCAAGTTATAGTGAGTCCAACTAACTATAACCTGGGAATGTCACTGGTTTTATGTCAGTAAAATTTCCAGGTAACTATAACTGGTGTGAAACCTATGGTTTTTTCAGTGAATTTAATAGGTTTTTTAAATGCTAATTCCTAACTATAACTGGTGTAAAACCTATGGTTTTTTCAGTGAATATATATATATATATATATATATATATATATATATATATATATATATATATATATATTCACAGAAAAAACCATAGGTTATAGTGGATATATAGTTAGGAATTTGCATTTAGAAAACCTTATTTTACTCGCATAAAACCATTGAAATTCCATATATAGTTAGAAGCGCTAACTATATATCGCGCACCCGCAATCCACTGCTGATGATGTCACATATTACATCATTCATGACATGGTCAGTGACATCACTGATGACATCACTGATGACATCTCAAATGACATCACTGATGACATCACTGATCACAACATCCAGTGATTGTATGTGTCTGTAAAGTTTAAATATGTTTCACATATTGAAGAATGAGTGGATGTATAAGTGTCTGGATGAAGAATTTAGTAGGTGCATGACTGACTGTATGAGTGAGTGATTAAATGTGTCTCACTGAGTGCATGGGTTAGTGACTAAACTGTCTTAATTTGTGCATCAGTATGTTTGCTGTTGTGTAAGCTGCTGCATGTGTTGATCAGTAGCTATAAGAGTGGCCATATGGGTTATTGATTGGTTGCCCAAGTATTTGAATGGGAGGCTGAGTGTGTGTGTGGGTGGCTGGGAGGTGCGTGACTCTGTGCATAGATGTGTAAGCAGTTGATTCACTAGGAGTATGAGTTCAAGAGTGCATGTGGAAATAGCTATATGGGCGGTTGACTATGCATGGGTGTGTTGGTGAGTGAATGGATTTCTCATTGCTACATGTGCAAGTAAGTACGTATGTAAAAAACAATACATGTGAGAGTTGAGATATATAAATAACTGAACATAAGAGCCAGTGAATGTGTGAGTGGCTGTATCGATCACTGTGAGCTTGTATCAGGGATTATATAAGAGAATAAATATGTGTTATTATATGTTTGAATAAGTAAGATGTGTATAACTTTATAGTTGAGGAAATGGAGGTGTGATTGATTCTTTGCATGACTGACTAGGTGTGTGAGTAACTCCATGGATGAGTGACAGTCTGTGAGTGTCTGTTTATACTGAGTGTATGTAAGGTTATATTAGAGTCTGAAGAGTTTCATTGTATTATCACATGAGTGATGTGATCAGTGATGACAAATGAGATGTCATCAGTGATGTCATTTGAGTTGTCATCAGTGATGTCATCAGTGATGTCATTTGAGATGTCATCAGTGATGTCATTTGAGTTGTCATCAGTGATGTCATTTGAGATGTCATCAGTGATGTCATCAGTGATGTCACTGACCATGTCATGAATGATGTATTATGTGACATCATCAGCAGTGGATTGCGGGTGCGCGATATATAGTTAGCGCTTCTAACTATATATGGAATTTCAATGGTTTTATGCGAGTAAAATAAGGTTTTCTAAATGCAAATTCCTAACTATATATCCACTATAACCTATGGTTTTTTCTGTGAATTTCATTGGTTTTTTAATAGCAAATATGAAAAGCTTTAAAATGTCAAGTACGTGATAGATAAAAACATTTTCGTATGTATGCACGCTGATGTGCTTTGAACGCTGCACCCCCCCCCCCCCCTCCCCTCTTTTGTCTTAGTAGTACTCTCTATTTGCAGATACTGAAGGGTAGTTAACGCAGGCCTTTACCCCCGTTGTAATCCGTCGTGCCTGCTTGTCTCTCCATTTGATTGATTGTTGTCCAAGCATTTACTGTTTTAGAATTGGTTCTCTTTGGATCATTCTCTATTTACAAACAAGCACAAAGTCGCAATACTCTGTTTAGTCTTTGCAGATAGTGAAAAATCGTGTAAAAAAATAAAAGTAATCGAGCAAAATCAGTAGGCCACTAATTGGATCTCTTTTTGACCTCGCTAAAATAGAAATATTAGGAACAACCCTTCATGAGAAATACGAAAATAGTGAGATGAACTGAGCTCCACACCATGAGGGCTGCAAGACAGCTCGGCTCCATCACCCATCCCGCACAAAATAACGACAAACCCTATACAAATATTAAAAATATAGACAACACACCAGCAAAGAAACAGGGTAAAACATTTTATTAAAAAACTATTTACATAACGTTGGTTTATAAGATGATGTCAGTAGTGGACCGATGTGTGAATAGATCGAAAACAGCACAAGGCTCCAAGATCCGGATGGCAAGCTCCTGGATGTTGGGTGCCATAGTTTAGAGTTCTGAATTTCAGCCTTTTTCAATGCCTGTGCTTTGTTGAATCAAAATGGCGGCTTGACACAAAGCTGACTCAAGCGTTGCTACTGATGCTATGCAGACCAAAACTGGTTTTCAGTTTGTACATTTTTCTAGATTTTTCAATCCAAGTTTGGTTGACTTTGTAGAACGATGGCTTCAGATTTTCAACATACGGTGTGGTGGCGCTGACTGGGAGGGGGCGCTTCGCTCCTGCCCCCTCCCCAAGTAAGATTTTCATACGTGAAAGTACGTTAATGGTTTTGGTCCCTGAGATGCTTCGATGTCACTACCATTCTCAAATAGCATAAGTTCTGGATGTTGGGTGCCATAGTTAAGAGTTCTGAGCAGTGCTTGTAACACTGTCTGAAGCTTATTTCCACCTACTGCAGCTTCACTATTCTCAAAGTAAGTGAGTGTCGTTTGTGGACCTGAGTGCATTAGAAAACAATGTGATATATTACCTTCCTAAACAGCTTGACGGAGGCCCCTGAGGGGCGGTGTGATGGCCATGGACTCGGAGAAGACGCTTGGCTCCGACACCCTCCCCAAGTCTTATAGCACTGGTGTAGCCTGAGATCGCCCCCGACATAGGCGGCCGGCTCCCGGAGTCCGGCGGAACTTTTTGCCTTTTGATGACTCTTCAATTCTGGACCTTGTCCCACAATCCGTTTGACCTGAAAACAAGCTGTAGTGGGGCGCCCCTTTATCGTTTTAGTTGCCAATCCGCCCGCTTTTGCTACACTGTGCCTCTTCCGCCATTCAGCTGTTTACCGCCCGCTCTTGCGACTACAGCGTCTCGCTCACCATGTAGTTGAGATGCGCCCGCTCTTGCGCTGCAGCGATAGGCGGCTGCCACAGGACTCTCAAAATGGCGGCCGGCTCTTCGGTTTTGGGCCTGGTCCACTAAAATGGCCCTGGGACACCTTGGAACTCGGACGCTTGTCTGCTAGGGCTTGGGTCCCATTCTCGAAAAGCGTCCCCTCAGCCGTGAAGATTCTACAAAAGTCTTGGGGGCCTCCGACTCCCGCAGGCTTCTGGTGGGGAGCGGCTGCCATGATTGCTCGTGGAATGGCCACGACGGAGCTACGAGATGGTAGTGGTCTCATGCTGACGCCAGCTTTAGTCTGAAACATCCAGAAACACTATAGACTACCAATTCGATCAGTTCCGGTAGCGCCCCAACATGACCCGGAAGAGAAGAACTTGCCCTCCCCTCTTTGACTGATGGTTCTTGTTGCCTGTCCCCTCTGTTGTCATTTAACAGAACTTTTTGGACTGCTGAAATTTGTTGTGTTCTGAACGCTGGTTGGTGGAGACATTTAGACTATATTCTTGACCTACGTTGTCGCGTAATGCGTTTTATGACACGCCGCGTTAGCGCACCCGGAAGTGATCCGAGGCGCGGCGCGCAGCGCGTAACGTAAGCATAACAGGTCATGTGACTTGTTAATAAAACTTTTCATTGGTTCATTTTACTTTTGTTAATTTAATGATGAAAAGCTTGGTCATATGACCTAAAAATTACGCTTTTTATTATTTTCGAACAATATTTTTTTTTCAAACATATGTTATAATATTCCAGGCTAATGTACTTTCCCGGAAAATTTACAACTGTCTTGCAAGTAAAATATATTCCTTTTTCGAGAAAAAGGGCGTTTCTTCCTTCCATGACGGAGCCGTTGAGTAAAAGAGATTCGGCCTGCTGTCTTAGTCGCCGATACGCCTGATTATCAGATTCTTATCGATCACTTTATGTTGCAGACATGAAAAACACAACTGCCCTTGACCATTTATCTTTACTGCGTTCCTACATATAAATACCTTTTATCCGTCGTGTAATTGGACTGCTTTATTTCACTTGCCTTTTACTGATTCGAAAACAGTCACTAAAAGTAAAAACTTTACAAATGTAAATACTACTACTGTGTTTTGTTTTAAAAACCTTTATTGTGAAAATGTCAGTATACAAATACGGGCCTATAACCACGTGGGCCGGCCACGGAGCAAACTGAAATCGTATATGATGAGGAGACATTTACATTGTAGAAGAACGTAACGAGCGGGCCATTAGGTGACAAGAACAAAGGTGTCTAACAGTTGCGGAATCGGTGGACGTACATTTTGTAATTAAAATCTGACAGGGCCACTTACAATAACATTTTCTAGATATACATTTGCGGGCAAGGAGTTACGAGTCCCATTTATACCGGCGCCATTTTGGGCGAGGCCGGGCAGGTCCAAGATATAGTCAAAATGTCTCCACCAACCATCGGCCAGACCAGAACCCCTTTCGGCCCTTTATGCTACAAGATGGTGTCTTCCATTCAGAAAATATTGTTGGCAGCATTTTGAAAGGAAACAGAAACAGCCGTTCTCCTAGTGAGTTTCACATTGTTACATTTAGGAAGAATGTTGAAGAGTAGTATGTGGAAAATCTGAAGCCATTTTTCTACAAACTCTCAATCAGACTTGGATGGAAAAAAAAAACCTGAAGAATGTACAAACTGAAAACCAATTTTTGTCTGTATAGCACCAACAGTAACGCTTGAGTCAGCTTTGTGTCAAGCCGCCATTTTCATTCAATCAATAGCGTCCGCCTGCACACATTCAGGGACCTGGTCGTGTCTTCAGATGAAACGCATTGTAGGAAAAAAAGCAGAAAGGAAAAGGCAAAAAGTTCCGCCGGACCTAGTGAAGCTGCAGCAGGTGCAAATAAGCTTCAGACAGTCTTACAAGCACTGCTCAGAACTCTCAACTGAGGCACTCAACATCCAGGACTTGCCATTCGGATCTTGGCGCCTTGTGCTGGTTCCGACCTATTCACACATCGGTCCACTACTGACATCACCTCATAAGCCAACGGGGCACCCCACGCCGACTTTCGGCGCAGCATTGTAGGATGGCCACACCAGTGCGGCAACTTGCTGGACACAACATCTGGGCCATCCAGATCGCGGCGCGTTCGACTCACTGTACCGCAACAGTGACCGAAACTCAGCTGGACACGCCGTCTTTCGGCGCAGCATTGTAGGATGGCCACACCAGTGCGACAATTTGCTGGACACCACCTCGGTGCCATCCGGATCTCGGCGCGTTCGAGTCACTGTACCGCAACAGTGACCGCAATTCAGCTGGACACGCCGTCTTTCGGCGCAGCATTGTAGGATGGCCACACCAGTGCGGCAATTTGCTGGACACCACCTCGGTGCCATCCGGATCTCGGCGCGTTCGAGTCACTGTACCGCAACAGTGACCACAATTCAGCTGGACACGCCGTCTTTCGGCGCAGCATTGTAGGATGGCCACACCAGTGCGGCAATTTGCTGGACACCACCTCGGTGCCATCCGGATCTCGGCGCGTTCGAGTCACTGTACCGCAACAGTGAGCGCAACTCAGCTGGACACGCCGTCTTTCGGCGCAGCATTGTAGGATGGCCACACCAGTGCGGCAATTTGCTGGACACCACCTCGGTACCATCCGGATCTCGGCCCGTTGTGCTGCCTTCGGCCTATTCGCACATCGGTCCGCTACTGACGCCGCCTCACGTGCCAACGGATTTTCTACGCTTTTTGTAGCCCTATGCCGCATAACAGGTCATGTGACTTGTTTATAAAACTTTTCATTGGTTCATTTTACTTTTGGTTTCCTAAAGATGGAAGGCTTGGTCATATGACCTAAAAATAACACTTTTCATTGGTTTAGAACATTTTTTTTTCCCAAACGATGAAAGCCCCACCTTGTTTCTGGATCATTCAGACTGAAGCTGGCGTCAGCATGAGAGCACCACCATCTCGTGGCTCCGTCGTGGTCATTCCGCGAGCAATCATGGCAGCCGCTCCCCACCGGAAGCCTGCGGGAGTCGGGGGCCCCCAAGACTTTTATACAATCTTCACGGCTGAGGGGACGCTTTTCGAGAATGGAGCCCAAGCCCTAGCAGGCAAGCGTCCGAGTTCCAAAGTGTCCCAGGACCATTTCAGTGGACCAGGCCTAAAACCGAGGAGCTGTCCGCCATTTTAAGAGCCATGTGGCAGCCGCCTATCGCTGCACTGCAAGAGTGGGAGCAACTCAACAACATGGTGAGCGAGACGCTGTGGCCGCAAGAGCGAGCGCAACTCAGCTAGATGGCCGCCACCTGGGGAGGCCTGTTCACGCCGGCTCCCCCACGCCCCACTCCCCTCCCGGGCCGCCGCACGCCAATTTTCGGAGCAGCATTGTAGGATACCAAAACCAGTGCGGCAGTTTACTGGACATCACCTGGGTGCCTGTCGTACATGTTGTGTCAGCCATGTGACACTGGACACAGACCGCTACTGACGAGGCCTCCCCCCGCACCACCCGGGACGCCCCACGCTGTTTTTCTGTGCTGCATTGTAGGATCCCTAAACCAGTGCGGCACCCAGGCGACATCACCTGGGTGCCGTCCAGAACTCTGCACGTTGTGCTGCCTTGGGACTATTCGCACAACAGACCGCTACTGACGAGGCCTCCCCCCGCCCCACCCGGGACGCCCCACGCCAATTTTCGGAGCAGCATTGTAGGATCCCTAAACCAGTGCGGCACCCAGGCGACATCACCTGGGTGCCGTCCAGAACTCTGCACGTTGTGCTGCCTTGGGACTATTCGCACAAAAGACAGCTTCTAACCATTGTTGCTTTTTGTGTTGAGAAATGTTTAAATGTTTTTAGTTTTTGTTCCGTTCGTTAAAGTTAGTAGTTAATAAAGTTTTATAACCTTACTTTGTTGGAGTGTTATCTATTTTTTTAAAAACGGGTGAATGGGGCCTTGAATCGGGTTATTGTCATGTGTGGGCTTTGGAAGTGTGCTGCTGCAGGATCGGACATTTCAAACTCAAATGCACGTTCTTTTTCTTACCTTTCCGAAGCATGGAGCGCAATAGCAGGCAGAGAAAGGGTGATGCACGTGTTGAACACTACCTGACCTGGCAAGTTGCTGGCAGTGCCCCCCCGCCCGCTCCTGAAAGAGGGCACACACACACCGCCCCCCCGAATACTTCACAAATCTTTAAAAGACCATGCGCTTGTTCATGAGGCTTAAATGGTTTATCACCTCTTCTAGAACCCCTGCATCGACCCTCTGACGTTTCATGGAAAAATTACCATGTAACACAATACCAAGCCCTGTCAGCTGAAACCCCCAAGGAATCGTGGGGCATATTATCAAGGGGGTTTATCTCCGCTTTTTTGGCTTTAAAAGCCATGAAAGCGGAGATAAAATTATTTCCCTATTACCAAGCTGTCGCTAACACCAGTTAGTGACAGCTAAAAGGAGATAGCGACCATCTTGGGCCCCGCTTTGCATATCAGTGATACTTATCACTAATGACATGCAAAGTGGCGTGCCAAGATGTTAGCGACTGGAAACAGTCCCTAACATCGCTACCTTCTATTACCAACTTTTGGAGATATTCGCGCTAAGCGCGAATATCTCCAAAATCTAACACCTGCCCTGAGCAGTTCTTAGCCATGTTATCCAATGGGAGGTGGATAACATGGCTAAGAGCATTAGATCGATAATACATGAATATAATTACCATGTAACACAATACCAAGCCCTGTCAGCTGAAACCCCCAAGGAATCGTGGGGCATATTATCAAGGGGGTTTATCTCCGCTTTTTTGGCTTTAAAAGCCATGAAAGCGGAGATAAAATTATTTCCCTATTACCAAGCTGTCGCTAACACCAGTTAGTGACAACTAAAAGGAGATAGCGACCATCTTGGGCCCCGCTTTGCATGTCAGTGATACTTATCACTAATGACATGCAAAGTGGCGTGCCAAGATGTTAGCGACTGGAAACAGTCCCTAACATCGCTACCTTCTATTACCAACTTTTGGAGATATTCGCGCTAAGCGCGAATATCTCCAAAATCTAACACCTGCCCTGAGCAGTTCTTAGCCATGTTATCCAATGGGAGGTGGATAACATGGCTAAGAGCATTAGATCGATAATACATGAATATCGCTGACTTTTCACCTGCCCTGAGCAGTTCTTAGCCATGTTATCCAATGGGAGGTGGATAACATGGCTAAGAGCATTAGATCGATAATACATGAATATCGCTGACTTTTCTGCGATAATAGCAAGGTTTATCTGCGATAAAAATCGCCGATGTGCGGCGATAATTTTTGTCTCTAAACAAGTTAGAGACAAAAATTATCGCTAGTTGTTCGTAATATGCCCCCGGGTTTTTGCTTGCAGAAATCGGGAGGCGGGAGACTAGCACTGAAATCAGTACTCACACGCCTGAATCAGGAGGATTGGCATGTCTGAATTCTCTACAGCTGGGGCCATAAACTACATCCGCAGGGTTAGGTGATAGCCTGGGACCAGCCTGGCATCTAAAATGACTGCCGTGCACAACAAAATTGTGGCATTCGAAAAAAGGCAAGATGGCGCAACCGCTGGAAGAGATGTATCAACATATATCAGCCTCCTCAGCCACCCTCAGGAAACATAGGGGATTAGGATACGTCTCCCGCACCCCCTTATACCTAGTACTTTAATTAACGAAGCACAAAATGGCGAATTCCCGTTTCGCTACCAGTTTGCGGCCCAGTTCGCGGCCCGTGAAGCGCTTCTACCGTGAAAAATCATTTTTTTTTTATTTTCCCCACGGGACCCTTTAATAACCCCATCAACATTCCTAGGGGGTCAAGAGGGGGATACCTTGCCCCCTTTCATTAAATTCCCCCTTAGTTTTTCACCTTTTCTTCTCTCTCGATCCTACCGAGAGACAAGATGGCGGCCGCTCCGGACTGTCACGCAGCAAAAAAAAAAAAAAGCTCACGCACAGCCGCTGGAAGAGATGTATCAACATATATCAGCCTCCTCAGCCACCCTCAGGAAACATAGGGGATTAGGATACGTCTCCCGCACCCACTTATAACTAGTAATTTAATTAACGAAGCACAAAATGGCGAATTCCCGTTTCGCTACCAGTTCGCGGCCGCGCTTCTACCGTGAAAAATCATTTTTTTTTTATTTTCCCCACGGGACCCTTTAATAACCCCAACAACATTCCTAGAGGGTCAAGAGGGGGATACCTTGCCCCCTTTCATTAAATTCCCCTTTCGTTTTCCACCTCTTCTTCTCTCTCGATCCTACCGAGAGACAAGATGGCGTCCGCTCCGGACTGTTTAGAATGTTGACAGACACCGGAGAGCCAATCAGCTTTCTGCGCGCAAAGTTCCGATAAGCGAAAAGTAAGCGGACCGGATCGCTGCCCAGAGCGCTGTTACAGATATATATCTTGGTTTGAACGTTAATTTCTCAAAAACTACTGGAGCACATATATTGAGACCTAGCAAAGGCACATCGGGCTAACAGTCCCTACAATTTTGCCAAGTTTCGTGCAAATCCATTCAGCCGTTCGAGCTAAAAGTGAGTCCAACCGCCCTATGGAAATTAACATGGGAAAAACGCGTTTTGGGACCCCCCTTTTTTCTCAGCCCCCCCTTGACGAAACCCCCCTAAATTTTCAGGGGCTGCTCAGAATCAAAATGTGCCATTTTCCTGAAAATTTCAGCCGATTCCGTCCACAAACGCCAGTAGGTAGTTATAGTTAGGATTTTTTTCAATGTTAAATCTCAAAATTCTATTTGGAATAACTTTGGCACCGGTTGACGAATCTGCCTGAAAATTTCCTGAAAATGGCCTCGTTGAGCTCCGGTCCTTCCTTGAAAGTTTGGGGGGGATACGTCAAGCGGGGGCCGAGATAAAAGGGGGGTCCCAAAACGCGTTTTCCCCATGTTAATTTCCATAGGGCGGTCGATTTCACTTTTAACCCGAACGGCTGAATGGATTTCCACCAAATTTGGCAAAATTGTAGGGACTGGTAGCCCGATGTGCCTTTGCTGTGTCTCAAGATATGTGCTCTAGTGGATTTTGAGTAATTTAGGTTCTAAAAAATATATATATCTATAGCAGCGCACCGGTGCGCGCACCGGGGAGCGCTCCAGGCGCGTGACGCGAGGTGCGCATGGAAAGCTGATTGGCTCTCGGGTGTCTGTAAACATTCGAAACAGTCCAGAGCGGCCGCCATCTTGTGTCTCGGTAAAATCGAGACATAAGAGGTGGCTAAAAAAAAGGGGGAAATGACCATAAGGCGTCAGGGATAGACCCCTTTGACCCCCTAGGTTTGATGTGGGGGCTATAAAAGGGCCCCGCGGGGCATTTAAAATATTTTTTTTTTTTCGTTTTGCGCGGGGGAAGCGCCCGGTGCGCGCACCGGGGAGCGGCCCGGGGAGCGTACTATGATGAAAAAAAGTGACAGAGTTTTTAAAAAATGAAGTTTTGATTTAGAAATTGGAGGTAGTTCTAAAAAGAACTTTTTTTTTTCTTCTTTTTGTTGTTTTATATTTTTTTGTGTTTTTTGAACTTTTTGAACTTTTTTGGGCTTTTCAAAACAGTTTTATATTTTTTTTTGTATTTTTTTAGGGGGAGAAACAAAAAAAGGGAATTGAAACTGGCTCAACTGGAGCAAAAAAACAAAAAACCCAAAAAATTACTTCTTTTTGGGGCACTTGTGGTTGTCACCTGCAAGGACGATGAGCTTAACGCTTTTTTCGCCATAGGCGATAAGCTTGCCACATGCAGAACAAGTGATTTTAAAATCAGCAAATCTCGGCTGAATGCAAGGCATCACCTCGGATGTTTCTGGTTCCGATGGAGTGGGTTGGTTTCTTTGGGAGGGGGTCCTTGATGACTGGGGGAGGTTACTGGCCAGTTCCCTGAACTCTGCACGAGAGTAGTTGATTGGGTGCTTTCTGGTCATGTGCCGAATCATGGTATAGTTACCAAATGAATATTTTTTGTTTGGGTTGCCCCGTGAAAGTTCATCATTGCAGATGAGGCAAGTCACCTTGGGCGCATTCACCTTTTTTTCCCCTCTGGGATTGAAAAAAACTCCCATACAATGTGTGGTTTGGGTTTGTATGGGGTATTTTCTTCTGGCAGCCATCTTCTTCTCCCCTCCTCCTCTTCCTCTTCCTCCTCCTCCTGTTCTTGACCACCAATATAATTTGAAGCTAGTCCTCTTGGTGGTTGTGGTGGTGGTGGTGGGGCAGATGCACCAGCTGATGCTACTACTGAAGCCATTATTTGGAGCAAAAAAGTAGAGAGAGCAACAAACAGGTCTTCCTCAGTCAAAGGACAAAGTCAGAATAAGGAAAAAAGGTGGGGTCTTTCATCATTTAGAAAAAAAAACTGTCCTGAACCAATGAGAAGTGTTATTTTCAGGTCGCAAGACCAGGGGCTTCATCATTATGAAACTAAAACTGTTGTGAACCAATGAAAGGTGTTATTTTCTGCTCACATGACCCGACGCTACGTGCCCGGGGTGCGCCCGGGGGCGCGCCCCGGGTCGCGCAGCGTAAGCGCGTCGGATGTTTACGTTGTGCGATCGTATTCGCTCGAGTACTTCCGGGTGCGCTAACGCCGTGCGTATCACGCGGTCGCGGCTACGCGAAACGTCACGATCATGTTTTCATTTGCGATATTGCCGCTCATGGGACGCTCCCCGGAGCGCGCCCCGGGGCGCTTTTCAGAAGTCCGCTTTTCGGGGCGCTCCCCGGGGCGCGCTCCGGGAGCGCTCCCCAAAAAAAAAAAAAAAAAATGAGATAATTGTAGGGACAGGTAGCCCTATTCTGAAGTGGTTTGTAAAAAAATTAACTTTAGAAAAATATGTATTGTGCTACATTGGGCTTAATATCTGTTAGAGCCAAAATGTAGCCCAAATGTAGCCCAAAGTAGCCCAATGTAGCCCAAAGATGGCCACCAGAGACCAAAAAATGTAAATGTAGCCCAAATTTCAACTAGATGTAGCCCAACTGTAGCCCAATGACAGAATGTACCAGAGTGTTCTAAAGAACAACTAGAGTGCTAACAGTCTTATTTATAAAGTGAAACTTATAGTTAGGAATTAGCATTAAAAAAACCTATGAAATTCACTGAAAAAACCATAGGTTTCACACCAGTTATAGTTAGGAATTAGCATTTAAAAAACCTATGAAATTCACTGAAAAAACCATAGGTTTCACACCGGTTATAGTTAGGAATTAGCATTTAAAAAACCTATTAAATTCACTGAAAAAACCATAGGTTTCACACCAGTTATAGTTAGCTGGAAATTTTACTGATATAAAACCATTGAAATTCCCACGTTATAGTTAGTCGGACTCACTATAACTTGCGCGTGCAATGCACTGCTGATGACATCACATATTACATCACTCATGACATGGTCAGTGACATTACTCATGACATCACTGATGACACCATCCAGTGAATATGTGTCTTTCTGAAAAATAAATATTAGTGAGTTATGTTTAAATATTTAAATACATATATTAGTGTTTCACTTTGTGTATAAGTGGCTACATGTGTTGATAAGTAGCTACATGCGTATGTATATGGGTTATTTGATATTTTTATTAGTATCAGTATGAGTGTCTATATGGTTTGGTGGGGGTATTACTTAGCACATAGATGCATGAGTGACTGACTCTTTGTTTGTATGTGTTTTGAAGACAGCATATGTACAGGACTGTATGGGTGGATGAGTGTCTATATGTGTTTGTTAGTGAGTGAATGACTGTCTCACTAGTGTCTTTATCAGTAACTACATATGTTTTAATCTAGTATATATGAATATTGATGTATATAAGTGAGTATATGTGAGAGTAAGAGATTGTAAGAATTCCTGTTTAAATGAGTATGTGTTTCTATAAGTGATTGTTTAAGAGAATAAATATGTGTAATTTTCAATAGAAGTAAGGTGGAAGTGTGTGTATAACTCTATATTCAAATAAATGGTTGTTCAATAGTTTATTTGCACGTGTGAATATGTGTGTGAGTAACTTTTGGATGAATGTCGGTGTGTAACAGGATGTATAGGTGTATCTCTTCATATGATGAGTGAGTATATGTATGAGTGACTATATAGAACTGTTGGTGAATGAGTGGATGTGTATATAGATAGTGGAATTACAGAATTGCTTGTTGTAACTGATATAGGTATCTCCATTTTTAAAAAATTTCAGTTTCTATTTTTGAATATGTGTCTGAAGGGTTACTTTACACTGAGAGGAAGTCTGTCACTGTGTCACAAGGATGGTGTCATCAGTGATGTCATGAGTGATGTCACTGACCATGTCATGAGTGATGTAATATGTGATGTCATCAGCAGTGCATTGCATGCGCAAGTTATAGTGAGTCCAACTAACTATAACGTGGGAATTTCAATGGTTTTATATCAGTAAAATTTCCAGCTAACTATAACTGGTGTGAAACCTATGGTTTTTTCAGTGAATTTAATAGGTTTTTTAAATGCTAATTCCTAACTATAACCGGTGTGAAACCTATGGTTTTTTCAGTGAATATATATATATTCACTGAAAAAACCATAGGTTTTACACACGTTATAGTTAGGAAGTAGCATTTGAAAAACCTATGAAATTCACTGAAAAAACCATAGGTTTGACACCAGTTATAGTTAGCTGGAAATTTTACTGACATAAAACCAATGAAATTCCACGTTATAGTTAGTTGGACTCACTATAACTTGCGCGTGTAATGCACTGCTGATGACATTACATATTACATCACTCATGACATCACTGATGACACCATCTTTGTGACAGAGTGACAGACCTCCTTTCAGTGTAAGGTAACTCTTAAAACACATATTGGAAAATAGAAATTAACATTTTCAAAAAAATGGAGATACCCATACCAGTTACAACAACCAATTCAGTAATTCCACCATCTATATACACATTCTCTCATTTACCAACAGTTCTATATAGTCACTCATACATATACTCACTCATCATATGTAGTGATACACCTATACATCCTGTAACACACCGACAATCATCCAAAAGTTACTCACACACATACTCACACATGCAAATAAACTATTGAACATCCATTTATTTGCATATAAAACTATACACACTCAACCACCCATACAGTCCTGCACATATGGTGTCTTCTAAACACATACAAAAAGAGAGTTAGTCATTCATGCATCTATGTGATTAGTAATACCCCCATAAAACCATAGAAACACTCATACTGATACTAAAAAAACATCTAAGAACCCAAATACCTACACATGTAGGTACTCATCAATCCATGCAACCAGTTATTCACAAAGTGAAACACTGATACATATAATCAAATATTTAAACATTACTCACTAATATATGTATTCACTAAGGTACACTTAATAAGCCAGTTATCCAATCATTTATTTTTGAAAAAAACATTCATTAAGACAATAATTTAAACATTTATTCTTCCCTCGACCTTTACATATACATATATAAAACATATTTATTTTTTAGAAAGACACACATTCACTGGATGGTGTCATAAGTGATGTCACTGACCATGTCATGAGTGATGTAATATGTAATGTCATCAGCAGTGCATTACACGCGCAAGTTATAGTGAGTCCAACTAACTATAACGTGGAATTTCATTGGTTTTATGTCAGTAAAATTTCCAGCTAACTATAACTGGTGTCAAACCTATGTTTTTTTCAGTGAATTTCATAGGTTTTTCAAATGCTACTTCCTAACTATAACGTGTGTAAAACCTATGGTTTTTTCAGTGAATTTCATAGTTTTTTTGAATGCTAGTTCCTAAGTATGTAATCACGTTCGTAACTAGATAGTGTCACCGCCTACACGTCCTGAGAAGCGCATGTAAAGTCATGTGACTTGAAAACAAAACTTCCAATTGGTTATTAGTAGTTTCTGTTCTGGAATATACACGCAGCACTCCACCCACTTTCCTCACAATCTTTTCTACTCTCAAGAGACAACAACGTCGAGCATCTTCCGGAAGACTTTGCTGAAATGGCTGCCCTACCAGATTCATCTTCCGAATCTGAAGGAAATGAGCGACCACCGTTAAGAAGAAAAAAGGAATCTTTCCTTTGGCAATTTTTCACTTATCCTGAAGATCAAAAGAAAGTGAATGCGCCAAAAGTAACCTGCACGATATGCAATTCGGAGCTCTCAAGGGGAAATCCAAATAAAAAATATTCCTTTTCTGCACACACCATGCAGCGGCATGTTAAACAAAGGCATCTTGAACATTATGCAAAAGCATCGACAAGAGCCCTGGCCACGCTATTACCATCAGAGGTGGCCAGCACATCTTCTGGTGGACGACCTGTATCTCCATCGAGTGCTGAGATGGACTTGAGACCATATCTTGCGAAGGTGCACATGAAATGCAACGAGTGTGGAAAAATTATTTTGTATGGAGAGCAGAGCCTTGTTCTTATTAAACTCAAAATTGAAAGTCATAAATGCCCCAAGAAAAGATAAATTTCTTCACTTCATTTTCAAACTATTACATACTGAAAAATGTAGTAGCAACTTTAAGAAATCGAAAGCATTATAACACTTCTTTCCCCCCCAAAAAAAAAAAAAGTTCTTTTCAGAACTAACTCTTTCTACCAAAACGTGCTCCAAGAGCATATTTTGAGATATTTTTTCGCCGCTTTATTTTAGTGCGAGACCGGGTGCGCGCACCCTCCTATCGCGTACAGGACCTGACACTCCCATGTGAAGTCATGTGACTTCCAAACAACACTTCTAATTGGTTCTTAGTAGTTTCTATTCTGGAATTTACACGCAGCACTCCACCCACTTCCATCACTTTCTTTTCTACTCTCAAGAGACAACAACGTCACACATCTTCCCGAAGACTTCGGTACAATGGCTACCGTTCCGCATTCATCTTCCGAATATGATGAAAATGAGCGACCACCTTTGACAAGAAAAACGGAGGCCACGCTATTACCATCAGAAGTAATCAGCACATCTTCCGGTGGACGACCTGTATCTCCATCGAGTGCTAAAATGGACTTGAAACCATGTCTGGCGAAGGTGCACATAAAATGCAACAACTGTGGAGAACTTCTTGTATACGGAGAGCAAAGCTTTACTCTAATTAAACACAAAATTGAGAGTCATAAATGCTCCAAGAAAAGTTAAATTTCGTCACTTTATTTGGATAGTATGACATACTGAAAAATATCATAGCAACTTTAAGAAATCAAATGCATCAAAACACTTGTTTCCAAAAAAAAACAAAAAAAAAAAAAGTTCTTTTCAGAACTAACTCTTTCCACCAAAACATGCTCGAAGAGCATATTATAAGATGTTTTTTCGCCGCTTTATTTTAGTGCGAGACCGGGTGCGCGCACCCTCCTATCGCGTACAGGACCTGACACTCCCATGTGAAGTCATGTGACTTCTAAACAACACTTCTAATTGGTCTTGGTAGTTTCTATTCTGCAATTTACACGCAGCACTCCACCCACTACCATCACTTTCTTTTCTACTCTCAAGAGACAACAACGTCGAACATCTTCCCGAAGACTTCGGTACAATGGCTACCGTTCCGCATTCATCTTCCGAATCTGATGAAAATGAGCGACCACCTTTGACAAGAAAAACGGAGGCCACGCTATTACCATCAGAAGTAATCAACACATCTTCCGGTGGACGACCTGTATCTCCATCGAGTGCTGAGATGGACTTGAGACCATATCTGGCGAACGTGCACATGAAATGCACGAACTGTGGAGAACTTCTTGTATACGGAGAGCAAAGCTTTACTCTAATTAAACAAATAATTGAGAGTCATAAATGCTCCAAGAAAAGTTAAATTTCTTCACTTTATTTGGATAGTATGACATACTGAAAAATGTTGTCGCAACTTTAAGAAATCAAAAGCATCATAACACTTGTTTCCCAAAAAAAAAAAAAACTAACTCTTTGTACCAAAACAAGCTTGAAGAGCATATTAGCTGATATTTTCTCGCCGCTTTCTTATAGTGCGCGACCGGGTGCGCGCACCCACCTATCGCATCGAGACACGCATGTGCAGTCATGTGACTTTAAAACAACACTTCCAATTGGTTCTTACTAGTTTCTATTCTGCAATTTACACGGAACACTCCACCCACTTCCCTAGAAAACCAGTTTATCGTAAAACTTTTAAAGCCTCCTCTTATGAAATATTCAACATCAATCACATAGCAGAGTACTAAATAGCACTATATACACTCCGTCCCTTAATTATAAGAGACTTATTGCTATGTAAAAGCAACTTTTGTTTTCCAAGATAATGTAAAATGCTGAGCCTATTACATAATTTTTTTTCACATATATGTTACTAGTCTCCTTCGAGTACTAACACCGTAGAAAATACCACCAATAGCGGTGATATTTTTTACACCGAGACCGGGCGATTTCTATCGCTTACAGCCCTTACAATTATAAAGTTTTATTTCCTAAGTCTCTGATCTCCAACTGTGCAACGTAGGTCCCCTGTGTGTCGCAATAAGGTCCATAAACAAAAACTACAGAGCCAGCATTATAAACATACACAGAACCACAAAACGACAAGAGCCACCATGCTAATATATATCCTTAATATAATAAACCTCTGAGAATAAATACATATTTCCGTGGCAGCCCATAACACAAATGTGGCGTCCTCTGACTCTGCTCCATTACCAAACACCGTAACTCCCCGCCCCCCTCACTTTTCACTAAACTCCGCACTCCACCCCAGCCGAACCCCTTATTACAAACCCCCAACCTACCCTCCCTGCCCAAACCCACCATGAACCTCAAACCGCCCCTAGAAAACTTATAAGACACAGGATTACTAAAACTCAAAGAATACGCAACAGGCACATAATGTAAATAGTACATAAAGGCACATATTTTTTCCAAAATACTATTTAAAAACATGTTCTATTTTTAATAAATCTATCATGCATCTGACCCTCTAGAACTGCTTTCAAAACGTGAACTATAAACCTCTACTTTTCATTTTCAAACCATACACTTTCTTCTGACCCTCTAGAACTGCTTTCAAAACATGAACTATAAACCTCTACTTTTCATTTTCAAACCATACACTTTCAATTACATTATTTTTTTTACACAATTCATGTAATGTTACAAACCTTTTCTAAAATACACCAGTCCGTATCATTTATAAGGATTTATTTTCAGTCTTCATCAGTGACACTTTCTTCACATATAATAGAAATCACTATAACTTTTTGTACGACAATGCTAACGCGGTAAAAATAACCCTTCATTTGCTTTCCTTTAAGAATGCACACTATGTACCCCACGCATGCGTTTCTTAATCTTTGTATTTGGCAGCGAATACCGACCTTGAATCGGAAGACATGAACAAGACCGCCAATGTCACATTTAAAACTGAATGTTGCATCTGCTCACACACATATCTTTCACTAAGCTAACATTCACAGAAAACAGCATTGATGTAAAAAAAAATTGACCTTGCTTTACAACTCCCTCAAATCACTCGCTTATTTTTTAACGCATCCTCCAGTTAAAAAAAAGCTACTTTTTTAATAACCACTAAGCAATATATAAGTGACTAGACTCTTAGAAAATGTATCAAGTCATTCTGCTTCTCTCCACTGCATAGCCGGCGACCTAATTCTGTGGAGTTGCTATACAACCAGCGGTGCTGCGCCGTTTCCTTTACCATCTTGGGAAATTCAAAATGGATGTCCCTCCTGCCTTCGCAAACGAGCCGGGCCACTTAGAACTATTTCGCCAGAGGATGCTTGACTACTACGGCATCTTACCACTCTCGACTTTGAATGCATCATATCGATTATCATTTCGATATTCGTATTTCACCTGTGTGCAGCCTGTATTTCATTGCCTGAGCTGTGATTTCACGTGGGCCCTGGATTTATGTCTCTGCAATTTGGTACCCCCTGAACCGAATTACAATCACCTCATGAATCCGTTACTTGATCATGAACAGCTTTGTTACAACGGAGGGTTTATGGCCTTTGCAGCGATACAAGGAGTTCTGGGTCATTGGAATATATTCGCAGCGGCGCAAGATTTCCTAACAGAGAGCTACATCGAAAACCCACCGAGCTGCCCAATGATGGTAAAAGACGCTCCAATAATGACAGATCATGAATGCTCCTTTGATCTTCTCAATTGGATGGCTGACATGTTTTCAGATGATAGAGAAAGAAAGTGTAGCAAACTCTAAGGGCATAGATAGTCCCTAGAACATAATCCAAACAGAATAATAGACCCTCCAAAACATTCAAATAACTGTGTGCTGAAACAATAATTTATACAAAAATTCTTCAATTTATTTGTTTTGTTTTTAGTATATTTAGTTTGTTATTTTTGTCCTTTGTATAAATTTCATTTACTTGTATAATTCATTCTTCACATTTAAAAAGAACCTTGGTATATAATACATGATATTCAAACATATGCAAAAATTTGATTATTTACAACTAAGGACGTACAAAGACAATAGGTGAGAACAGAAAAAATTACATAACCATAATTACAAAAGCAAAATAACCCAGTGATATACGAGATATTCAGTCGTTGGAATAATTGATGAAGGCAATGCGGCTGAATGGAACTACGCGCGTTTCGGCCCAAGGCCTTCGTCAGGTGACCGTCATTCGTATATTATAAATAAATAGAAAAGGTGATATAACCTAAACAGACAAAACAGAAAAGATATAAATATATCAACAGCTCAGACACACATATTCATTTCAACTATTTACAGTGCAATTTCTGTTTCTGTATTTTTAGGGTCTATAACAGTTTCAATACAGATGTATATATATACAATGTTATCATCTCAGTACAACTACCTAATTATAATTAATGCCAGACCATCTAGTTTGTTGCTTTACAGATGCACAGATATCTATTTGATGATTCTTGTTCTATATTGGCTAAGTTAAGGACCGTCACTTAAAATATATCCCTTTTTGCAACATTTCTAAATGTGATAGTTTTACTGAAAGGTTTTTTGACCAACAGTTCCATATTAGACACTAAAGTTTCAGAAGGAAAAGAATCCAGAAGCAGAATAGATGTAGACACAGATAAACAACCTTATACACTCACCCTAAAGATACCTTTACTTATGAAAAAGGGGAGTATAGCCATTTCTACTTACACAACAATGGACAAGTTGACAAATTAACACTTCGTTTCCTATGGCGACAGTTTTGATTTCATTTGTATCGAGTCAATTGTGCTGAAAAATAAGTAAGCACCTATTTTTAGATATTAATATCCAACCATATACCTTTAGTCTTAGTCTTAACTGCTCTATAATGAAGATGTACCTTATTTGTTCCTGTAAAAAGACTTTCTACGCACAGAGTCATTCTGCTTCTCTCCACTGCATAGCCGGCGACCTAATTCTGTGGAGTTGCTATACAACCAGCGGTGCTGCGCCGTTTCCTTTACCATCTTGGGAAATTCAAAATGGATGTCCCTCCTGCCTTCGCAAACGAGCCGGGCCACTTAGAACTATTTCGCCAGAGGATGCTTGACTACTACGGCATCTTACCACTCTCGACTTTGAATGCATCATATCGATTATCATTTCGATATTCGTATTTCACCTGTGTGCAGCCTGTATTTCATTGCCTGAGCTGTGATTTCACGTGGGCCCTGGATTTATGTCTCTGCAATTTGGTACCCCCTGAACCGAATTACAATCACCTCATGAATCCGTTACTTGATCATGAACAGCTTTGTTACAACGGAGGGTTTATGGCCTTTGCAGCGATACAAGGAGTTCTGGGTCATTGGAATATATTCGCAGCGGCGCAAGATTTCCTAACAGAGAGCTACATCGAAAACCCACCGAGCTGCCCAATGATGGTAAAAGACGCTCCAATAATGACAGATCATGAATGCTCCTTTGATCATCTCAATTGGATGGCTGACATGTTTTCAGATGATAACAGTGATTTCATGTTAGAGGCACTTGCTGCATACTTTGCCTACACAATGGACAATTAACTCTTTCCTAACAGCGAGCTACATCGAAAACCCACCGACCTGCACTCTGATGGTAAAAGAGGCTCCGATTATAAGAGATTATCACTACTGCTTTACTCTTTTCCATTGGATAGCTGACATAATTTCAAATGATAAAACTGATTTCCTGTTACAAGCAGAAACTACCTATTTTGCCTAAACAATGCTTCAATAACTCTCAAACAACCCATTGACGTCCTCATTTCCTTTTGGTTTTCTATATTCTTCACGTTATTTTCCATATTTTCTTTTGAAGAACAGACCTATTTGCTTTACTAACAATGGACATTATGATTTCGTGTTGTTTGACAGCTGATTCATAAAGTAATGATGTATAACCACTTGCATTTTCATATATCGTTCCTAAACTGAAAGGCCACAAACCTTCTTCCATTTATTAAAATATAATATACTTCCTTATAAGACTGTACAATGTTTTTTTCCAACTATATTCATTTTTCTTCAACTATAGCGTTTGTATTCCATGTACTACTGACAATACCAATTACTGTGTTTTTTGCAATTTCTGTACTCAGATTACATAATGATTTGCCTTTAAAATAGTACATTTCTAAATAAACATTTCAAATATTCACGGTTTCTCTTTTAATCCATAATCTCAACTGAAATGATTTCATATTGAAAAACTATTCATGGGTTCCACATAACCTTAACTGTAGACACTGAGGACCTTATTCATGAAGACCTTCCGCCGCCGGGGCCTCATTTTTTAAAATGGGAAAAAGTAACGCACCGGTGGCGCAAGGCCTTCATAAATAAAGTCCTGAATGTTTTCTTTTCTTGAACTCACTTACTGATACTAGAACCTCCAAGCCAATTACGGCCCGTGAACTCTTTCTTAGTAGGTCGCGCACCGTAAAGACAGTTATACCACTGTTAACATTTTTTTTTTTACTGTTACTAAGCACCGACACAGTTCCGCTTTACTCAGAGTTAATCACTGCTCCCACGCTTCTACAAGCCAGACGCTATATCGTATTTCTCTCCTTATCACCCTTTCATCTCCACAATAACAAACAGTTGTCCTCCAGCCACCAGAGAACAGACTCAGATGCAGATGCACCAAAGAGTGAACCCATCACCAACTGCCATCTCCGGCTGTTTCCATGGTTACACCTCATTCTGCACCTTGCTGAAGGCACAGGTCAAAAGTTCATCTCTCAACGTTCTACAGCTAACTAATAACACTATTTTCCCTCCAGAAACACCTGCCAATCCACAACTCTGTTAAATGTCTTGTTTTTTCACACCCAATAGTACTTTTCGTTTAACATAAACATTGACCTGTTCACTCTCCACTTGTTACAATCAACCAATCATTTTTATTTTTTTAACCACACCCAGCCTCTTCCTTTTTCTTTATTTAAAATTTCAACTTCTAACTACCATTCCACTTCCAGAACCGATCGGAGGACGACTACAAATCCCTTGAAAATGAAGGTCTGGCTAATAGGACACAGTTATATTCACTGGAGTGAAAAATATGCAGTAAGCAGACGAATTTGCAACCTCAGCTTACCAAATGTACACATAACATGGATTTCCAAAAGAGGATTGAAATGTCACCAATTAATTCCATTGGTGAAAACTTTTATGCATCTCCCAGAACCAGACCTTATAATTGTGCACTGTGGTGGGAACGATCTAGGCACAATCACTGGGGTAGGTCTGGAAATGCTTCTAAAAGACACCTTTCGACAATTGATGACACTTTTTCCTCGATCTGCCTTGGTATATTCCAATATATGCCAAAGACAGAAATGGAATTGGTCTAATCACCATTGTGCACAATTTGAGAAAGCAAGGAGACATGTAAATAAATCTGTTTCTGCGTTCCTCAGAGATTATAGCATGGGTTCTATTTACCACAACAACTTGCGCTACCACATGCAAGACGTCTATAGGAGAGACGGTGTTCATTTCACGAATGAGGGAAACAGAATCTTCCTCTGCAACATCAGGCTCTGCATCGGTACTTACTTATAAATGCAGAAAACACTCAATTAACACAAGGGCTCTTTTCAGAGCCACCTTATATCTAAGCACTCAAACTTCTGATTTACCTCCATTTTCACACTCTTGTAAATAGGTGTGCGCGACCGAGTGCGCGCACCCCGTATTTTTTTTTCGGAGAAAAATTATATCTTTTCGCGTTTAAGGGCCTTACTGCACACCCTGAGAAAACCTACACAGGAAGACAATCTCTACCTTCTCCCCTTTCCATGTTTCAACGCTTTGAAATGAACAATATATTTACTCGCAGTGACAAAATGGCGGACAAAACTTCCTGATTTCCTTCGAATCGAACGTTAACAGACGTCACGCAGCCCAAAAAAATACCGCTCACGCGCAGCCGCTTGGGTGCGCCCACGTGTGCGCGCCTATAGATATATAATTGACTTTAACTTTAATTTTCTCAACAACTACTGAACGGATTTACACCATTCCAAAAAAAGCGTAATCTGCGAGCCGGACTGTACAGTTTTGCCAAATTTCTTATAAATCCATTCACCCGTTCGACCTGTAGCCGAGTCTAAAGGTCCTATGGAAAATAACATGGAGAAAACACGTTTTGGGACCCCCCTTTTATCTCAGCCCCCACTTGACCAATCCCCCCCAAACTTTTAGGGAAGGAGCGCAGCGGACTGAGCCATCTTCTTTGAGAAATTCGCTAAGATTCTTCAACCAGGGCCAAAGTTATTCCAAATAGAATGTTGAGGATTTCCTATGGAAACTAGGTCCTAACTATAACTACCTACTGGCGACCGCCAGTAGGTAATACATACATATATATATATTCACAGAAAAAACCATAGGTTATAGTGGATATATAGTTAGGAATTTGCATTTAGAAAACCTTGAAAATTCAATGAAAAAACCATTGGTTTTAGGCCATATATAGTTAGGAATTAGCATTTACAAAACCTTATTTTACTCGCATAAAACCATTGAAATTCCATATATAGTTAGAAGCGCTAACTATATATCGCGCACCCGCAATCCACTGCTGATGATGTCACATATTACATCATTCATGACATGGTCAGTGACATCACTGATGACATCACTGATGACATCTCAAATGACATCACTGATGACATCACTGATCACAACATCCACTGATTGTATGTGTCTGTAAAGTTTAAATATGTTTCACATATTGAAGAATGAGTGGATGTATAAGTGTCTGGATGAAGAATTTAGTAGGTGCATGACTGACTGTATGAGTGAGTGATTAAATGTGTCTCACTGAGTGCATGGGTTAGTGACTAAACTGTCTTAATTTGTGCATCAGTATGTTTGTTGTTGTGTAAGCTGCTGCATGTGTTGATCAGTAGCTATAAGAGTGGCCATATGGGTTATTGATTGGTTGCCCAAGTATTTGAATGGGAGGCTGAGTGTGTGTGTGGGTGGCTGGGAGGTGCGTGACTCTGTGCATAGATGTGTAAGCAGTTGATTCACTAGGAGTATGAGTTCAAGAGTGCATGTGGAAACAGCTATATGGGCGGTTGACTATGCATGGGTGTGTTGGTGAGTGAATGGATTTCTCATTGCTACATGTGCAAGTAAGTACGTATGTAAAACACAATACATGTGAGAGTTGAGATATATAAATAACTGAACATAAGAGCCAGTGAATGTGTGAGTGGCTGTATCGATCACTGTGAGCTTGTATCAGGGATTATATAAGAGAATAAATATGTGTTATTATATGTTTGAATAAGTAAGATGTGTATAACTTTATAGTTGAGGAAATGGAGGTGTGATTAATTCTTTGCATGACTGACTAGGTGTGTGAGTAACTCCATGGATGAGTGACATTCTGTGAGTGTCTGTTTATACTGAGTGTATGTAAGGTTATATTAGAGTCTGAAGAGGTTCATTGTACTATCACATAAGTGATGTGATCAGTGATGACAAATGAGATGTCATCAGTGATGTCATTTGAGTTGTCATCAGTGATGTCATTTGAGATGTCATCAGTGATGTCATTTGAGTTGTCATCAGTGATGTCATTTGA
This sequence comes from Lissotriton vulgaris, assembly GCF_964263255.1. Classification (NCBI taxonomy): domain Eukaryota; kingdom Metazoa; phylum Chordata; class Amphibia; order Caudata; family Salamandridae; genus Lissotriton; species Lissotriton vulgaris. The sequence continues at coordinate 48,263,010 of NC_141690.1, forward strand.
GATGTCATCAGTGATGTCATCAGTGATGTCACTGACCATGTCATGAATGATGTAATATGTGACATCATCAGCAGTGGATTGCGGGTGCGCGATATATAGTTAGCGCTTCTAACTATATATGGAATTTCAATGGTTTTATGCGAGTAAAATAAGGTTTTGTAAATGCTAATTCCTAACTATATATGGCCTAAAACCAATGGTTTTTTCATTGAATTTTCAAGGTTTTCTAAATGCAAATTCCTAACTATATATCCACTATAACCTATGGTTTTTTCTGTGAATTTCATTGGTTTTTTAATAGCAAATATGAAAAGCTTTAAAATGTCAAGTACGTGATAGATAAAAACATTTTCGTATTTATGCACGCTGATGTGCTTTGAACGCTGCACCCCCCCCCTCCCCTCTTTTGTCTTAGTAGTACTCTCTCTTTGCAGATACTGAAGGGTAGTTAACGCAAGCCTTTACCCCCGTTGTAATCCGTCGTGCCTCCTTGTCTCTCCATTTGATTGATTGTTGTCCAAGCATTTACTGTTTTAGAATTGGTTCTCTTTGGATCATTCTCTATTTACAAACAAGCACAAAGTCGCAATACTCTGTTTAGTCTTTGCAGATAGTGAAAAATCGTGTAAAAAAATAAAAGTAATCGAGCAAAATCAGTAGGCCACTAATTGGATCTCTTTTTGACCTCGCTAAAATAGAAATATTAGGAACAACCCTTCATGAGAAATACGAAAATAGTGAGATGAACTGAGCTCCACACCATGAGGGCTGCAAGACAGCTCGGCTCCATCACCCATCCCGCACAAAATAACGACAAACCCTATGCAAATATTAAAAATATAGACAACACACCAGCAAAGAAACAGGGTAAAACATTTTATTAAAAAACTATTTACATAACGTTGGTTTATAAGATGATGTCAGTAGTGGACCGATGTGTGAATAGATCGAAAACAGCACAAGGCTCCAAGATCCGGATGGCAAGCTCCTGGATGTTGGGTGCCATAGTTTAGAGTTCTGAATTTCAGCCTTTTTCAATGCCTGTGCTTTGTTGAATCAAAATGGCGGCTTGACACAAAGCTGACTCAAGCGTTGCTACTGATGCTATGCAGACCAAAACTGGTTTTCAGTTTGTACATTTTTCTAGATTTTTCAATCCAAGTTTGGTTGACTTTGTAGAACGATGGCTTCAGATTTTCAACATACGGTGTGGTGGCGCTGACTGGGAGGGGGCGCTTCGCTCCTGCCCCCTCCCCAAGTAAGATTTTCATACGTGAAAGTACGTTAATGGTTTTGGTCCCTGAGATGCTTCGATGTCACTACCATTCTCAAATAGCATAAGTTCTGGATGTTGGGTGCCATAGTTAAGAGTTCTGAGCAGTGCTTGTAACACTGTCTGAAGCTTATTTCCACCTACTGCAGCTTCACTATTCTCAAAGTAAGTGAGTGTCGTTTGTGGACCTGACTGCATTAGAAAACAATGTGATATGTTACCTTCCTAAACAGCTTGACGGAGGCCCCTGAGGGGCGGTGTGATGGCCATGGACTCGGAGAAGACGCTTGGCTCCGACACCCTCCCCAAGTCTTATAGCACTGGTGTAGCCTGAGATCGCCCCCGACATAGGCGGCCGGCTCCCGGGGTCCGGCGGAACTTTTTGCCTTTTGATGACTCTTCAATTCTGGACCTTGTCCCACAATCCGTTTGACCTGAAGACAAGCTGTAGTGGGGCGCCCCTTTATCGTTTTAGTTGCCATTCCGCCCGCTTTTGCTACACTGTGCCTCTTCCGCCATTCAGCTGTTTACCGCCCGCTCTTGCGACTACAGCGTCTCGCTCACCATGTAGTTGAGATGCGCCCGCTTTTGCGCTGCAGCGATAGGCGGCTGCCACAGGACTCTCAAAATGGCGGCCGGCTCTTCGGTTTTGGGCCTGGTCCACTAAAATGGCCCTGGGACACCTTGGAACTCGGACGCTTGTCTGCTAGGGCTTGGGTCCCATTCTCGAAAAGCGTCCCCTCAGCCGTGAAGATTCTACAAAAGTCTTGGGGGCCTCCGACTCCCGCAGGCTTCTGGTGGGGAGCGGCTGCCATGATTGCTCGTGGAATGGCCACGACGGAGCTACGAGATGGTAGTGGTCTCATGCTGACGCCAGCTTTAGTCTGAAACATCCAGAAACACTATAGACTACCAATTCGATCAGTTCCGGTAGCGCCCCAACATGACCCGGAAGAGAAGAACTTGCCCTCCCCTCTTTGACTGATGGTTCTTGTTGCCTGTCCCCTCTGTTGTCATTTAACAGAACTTTTTGGACTGCTGAAAGGGGTTGTGTTCTGAACGCTGGTTGGTGGAGACATTTAGACTATATTCTTGACCTACGTTGTCGCGTAATGCGTTTTATGACACGCCGCGTTAGCGCACCCGGAAGTGATCCGAGGCGCGGCGCGCAGCGCGTAACGTAAGCATAACAGGTCATGTGACTTGTTAATAAAACTTTTCATTGGTTCATTTTACTTTTGTTAATTTAATGATGAAAAGCTTGGTCATATGACCTAAAAATTACGCTTTTTATTATTTTCGAACAATATTTTTTTTTCAAACATATGTTATAATATTCCAGGCTAATGTACTTTCCCGGAAAATTTACAACTGTCTTGCAAGTAAAATATATTCCTTTTTCGAGAAAAAGGGCGTTTCTTCCTTCCATGACGGAGCCGTTGAGTAAAAGAGATTCGGCCTGCTGTCTTAGTCGCCGATACGCCTGATTATCAGATTCTTATCGATCACTTTATGTTGCAGACATGAAAAACACAACTGCCCTTGACCATTTATCTTTACTGCGTTCCTACATATTATACCTTTTATCCGTCATGTAATTGGACTGCTTTATTTCACTTGCCTTTTACTGATTCGAAAACAGTCACTAAAAGTAAAAACTTTACAAATGTAAATACTACTACCGTGTTTTGTTTTAAAAACCTTTATTGTGAAAATGTCAGTATACAAATACGGGCCTATAACCACGTGGGCCGGCCACGGAGCAAACTGAAATCGTATATGATGAGGAGACATTTACATTGTAGAAGAACGTAACGAGCGGGCCATTAGGTGACAAGAACAAAGGTGTCTAACAGTTGCGGAATCGGTGGACGTACATTTTGTAATTAAAATACGACAGGGCCACTTACAATAACATTTTCTAGATATACATTTGCGGGCAAGGAGTTACGAGTCCCATTTATACCGGCGCCATTTTGGGCGAGGCCGGGCAGGTCCAAGATATAGTCAAAATGTCTCCACCAACCATCGGCCGGACCAGAACCCCTTTCGGCCCTTTATGCTACAAGATGGTGTCTTCCATTCAGAAAATATTGGTGGCAGCATTTTGAAAGGAAACAGAAACAGCCGTTCTCCTAGTGAGTTTCACATTGTTACATTTAGGAAGAATGTTGAAGAGTAGTATGTGGAAAATCTGAAGCCATTTTTCTACAAACTCTTAATCAGACTTGGATGGAAAAAAAAAACATGAAGAATGTACAAACTGAAAACCAATTTTTGTCTGTATAGCATCAACAGTAACGCTTGAGTCAGCTTTGTGTCAAGCCGCCATTTTCATTCAATCAATAGCGTCCCCCTGCACACATTCAGGGACCTGGTCGTGTCTTCAGATGAAACGGATTGTAGGAAAAGAAGCAGAAAGGAAAAGGCAAAAAGTTCCGCCGGACCTCGGGAGCCGGCCGCCTATGTCATGTGCGACCTTTGGCCACACAAGGGCAATAGTGAAGCTGCAGCAGATGCAAATAAGCTTCAGACAATCTTACAAGCACTGCTCAGAAATCTCAACTGAGGCACTCAACATCCAGGACTTGCCATTCGAATCTTGGCGCCTTGTGCTGGTTCCGACCTATTCACACATCGGTCCTGGATCTCGGCGCGTTCGACTCACTGTACCGCAACAGTGACTGCAATTCAGCTGGACAAGCCGCCATTTTCATTCACTCAATAGCGTCCCCCTACACACATTCAGGGACCTGGTCGTGTCTTCAGATGAAACGGATTGTAGGAAAAGAAGCAGAAAGGAAAAGGAAAAAAGTTCCGCTGAACACCACCTTGGGCAATAGTGAAGCTGCAAAAGGTACAAATAAGCTTCAGACAGTCTTCAACTTACTCTGATTCTTATAATAAACTTCAGATAGTCTTACTAGCACTGCTCAGAACTCTCAACTGAGGCACTCAACATCCAGGACTTGCCGTTCGGATCTTGGCGCCTTGTGCTGGTTCCGACCTATTCACACATCGGTCCACTACTGACATCACCTCATAAGCCAACGGGGCACCCCACGCCGACTTTCGGCGCAGCATTGTAGGATGGCCACACCAGTGCGGCAACTTGCTGGACACAACATCGGGGCCATCCAGATCTCGGCGCGTTCGACTCACTGTACCGCAACAGTGACCGCAACTCAGCTGGACACGCCGTCTTTCGGCGCAGCATTGTAGGATGGCCACACCAGTGCGGCAATTTGCTGGACACCACCTCGGTGCCATCCGGATCTCGGCGCGTTCGAGTCACTGTACCGCAACAGTGACCGCAATTCAGCTGGACACGCCGTCTTTTGGCGCAGCATTGTAGGATGGCCACACCAGTGCGGCAATTTGCTGGACACCACCTCGGTGCCATCCGGATCTCGGCCGGTTGTGCTGCCTTCGGCCTATTCGCACATCGGTCCGCTACTGACGCCGCCTCACGTGCCAACGGATTTTCTACGCTTTTTGTAGCCCTATGCCGCATAACAGGTCATGTGACTTGTTTATAAAACTTTTCATTGGTTCATTTTACTTTTGGTTTCCTAAAGATGGAAGGCTTGGTCATATGACCTAAAAATAACACTTTTCATTGGTTTAGAACATTTTTTTTTCCCAAACGATGAAAGCCCCACCTTGTTTCTGGATCATTCAGACTGAAGCTGGCGTCAGCATGAGAGCACCACCATCTCGTGGCTCCGTCGTGGTCATTCCGCGAGCAATCATGGCAGCCGCTCCCCACCGGAAGCCTGCGGGAGTCGGGGGCCCCCAAGACTTTTATACAATCTTCACGGCTGAGGGGACGCTTTTCGAGAATGGAGCCCAAGCCCTAGCAGGCAAGCGTCCGAGTTCCAAGGTGTCCCAGGGCCATTTCAGTGGACCAGGCCCAAAACCGAGGAGCCGTCCGCCATTTTAAGAGCCATGTGGCAGCCGCCTATCGCTGCACTGCAAGAGTGGAAGCAACTCAACAACATGGTGAACGAGACGCTGTAGCCGCAAAAGCGAGCGCAACTCAGCTAGATGGCCGCCACCTGGGGAGGCCCGTTCACGCCGCCTCCCCCACCCCCGGGCCGCCGCACGCCAATTTTCGGAGCAGCATTGTAGGATACCAAAACCAGTGCGGCAGTTTACTGGACATCACCTGGGTGCCTGTCGTACATGTTGTGTCAGCCATGTGACACTGGACACAGACCGCTACTGACGAGGCCTCCCCCCGCACCACCCGGGACGCCCCACGCTGTTTTTCTGTGCTGCATTGTAGGATCCCTAAACCAGTGCGGCACCCAGGCGACATCACCTGGGTGCCGTCCAGAACTCTGCACGTTGTGCTGCCTTGGGACTATTCGCACAACAGACCGCTACTGACGAGGCCTCCCCCCGCCCCACCCGGGACGCCCCACGCCAATTTTCGGAGCAGCATTGTAGGATCCCTAAACCAGTGCGGCACCCAGGCGACATCACCTGGGTGCCGTCCAGAACTCTGCACGTTGTGCTGCCTTGGGACTATTCGCACAAAAGACAGCTTCTAACCATTGTTGCTTTTTGTGTTGAGAAATGTTTAAATGTTTTTAGTTTTTGTTCCGTTCGTTAAAGTTAGTAGTTAATAAAGTTTTATAACCTTACTTTGTTGGAGTGTTATCTATTTTTTTTAAAACGGGTGAATGGGGCCTTGAATCGGGTTATTGTCATGTGTGGGCTTTGGAAGTGTGCTGCTGCAGGATCGGACATTTCAAACTCAAATGCACGTTCTTTTTCTTACCTTTCCGAAGCATGGAGCGCAATAGCAGGCAGAGAAAGGGTGATGCACGTGTTGAACACTACCTGACCTGGCAAGTTGCTGGCAGTGCCCCCCCGCCCGCTCCTGAAAGAGGGCACACACACACCGCCGCCTCGAGTACTTCACAAATCTTTAAAAGACCATGCGCTTGTTCATGAGGCTTAAATGGTTTATCACCTCTTCTAGAACCCCTGCATCGACCCTCTGACGTTTCATGGAAAAATTACCATGTAACACAATACCAAGCCCTGTCAGCTGAAACCCCCAAGGAATCGTGGGGCATATTATCAAGGGGGTTTATCTCCGCTTTTTTGGCTTTAAAAGCCATGAAAGCGGAGATAAAATTATTTCCCTATTACCAAGCTGTCGCTAACACCAGTTAGTGACAGCTAAAAGGAGATAGCGACCATCTTGGGCCCCGCTTTGCATGTCAGTGATACTTATCACTAATGACATGCAAAGTGGCGTGCCAAGATGTTAGCGACTGGAAACAGTCCCTAACATCGCTACCTTCTATTACCAACTTTTGGAGATATTCGCGCTAAGCGCGAATATCTCCAAAATCTAACACCTGCCCTGAGCAGTTCTTAGCCATGTTATCCAATGGGAGGTGGATAACATGGCTAAGAGCATTAGATCGATAATACATGAATATCGCTGACTTTTCACCTGCCCTGAGCAGTTCTTAGCCATGTTATCCAATGGGAGGTGGATAACATGGCTAAGAGAATTAGATCGATAATACATGAATATCGCTGACTTTTCTGCGATAATAGCAAGGTTTATCTGCGATAAAAATCGCCGATGTGCGGCGATAATTTTTGTCTCTAAACAAGTTAGAGACAAAAATTATCGCTAGTTGTTCGTAATATGCCCCCGGGTTTTTGCTTGCAGAAATCGGGAGGCGGGAGACTAGCACTGAAATCAGTACTCACACGCCTGAATCAGGAGGATTGGCATGTCTGAATTCTCTACAGCTGGGGCCATAAACTACATCCGCAGGGTTAGGTGATAGCCTGGGACCAGCCTGGCATCTAAAATGACTGCCGTGCACGACAAAATTGTGGCATTCGAAAAAAGGCAAGATGGCGCAGCCGCTGGAAGAGATGTATCAACATATATCAGCCTCCTCAGCCACCCTCAGGAAACATAGGGGATTAGGATACGTCTCCCGCACCCCCTTATACCTAGTACTTTAATTAACGAAGCACAAAATGGTGAATTCCCGTTTCGCTACCAGTTTGCGGCCCAGTTCGCGGCCCGTGAAGCGCTTCTACCGTGAAAAATAATTTTTTTTTTATTTTCCCCACGGGACCCTTTAATAACCCCAACAACATTCCTAGGGGGTCAAGAGGGGGATACCTTGCCCCCTTTCATTAAATTCCCCCTTAGTTTTTCACCTTTTCTTCTCTCTCGATCCTACCGAGAGACAAGATGGCGGCCGCTCCGGACTGTCACGCAGCAAAAAAAAAAAAAAGCTCACGCACAGCCGCTGGAAGAGATGTATCAACATATATCAGCCTCCTCAGCCACCCTCAGGAAACATAGGGGATTAGGATACGTCTCCCGCACCCACTTATAACTAGTAATTTAATTAACGAAGCACAAAATGGCGAATTCCCGTTTCGCTACCAGTTCGCGGCCGCGCTTCTACCCTGAAAAATCATTTTTTTTTTATTTTCCCCACGGGACCCTTTAATAACCCCAACAACATTCCTAGGGGGTCAAGAGGGGGATACCTTGCCCCCTTTCATTAAATTCCCCTTTCGTTTTCCACCTCTTCTTCTCTCTCGATCCTACCGAGAGACAAGATGGCGTCCGCTCCGGACTGTTTAGAATGTTGACAGACACCGGAGAGCCAATCAGCTTTCTGCGCGCAAAGTTCCGATAAGCGAAAAGTAAGCGGACCGGATCGCTGCCCAGAGCGCTGTTACAGATATATATCTTGGTTTGAACGTTAATTTCTCAAAAACTACTGGAGCACATATATTGAGACCTAGCAAAGGCACATCGGGCTAACAGTCCCTACAATTTTGCCAAGTTTCGTGCAAATCCATTCAGCCGTTCGAGCTAAAAGTGAGTCCAACCGCCCTATGGAAATTAACATGGGAAAAACGCGTTTTGGGACCCCCCTTTTTTCTCAGCCCCCCCTTGACGAAACCCCCCTAAATTTTCAGGGGCTGCTCAGAATCAAAATGTGCCATTTTCCTGAAAATTTCAGCCGATTCCGTCCACAAACGCCAAAGTTATTAGACATAGAATTTTCAAAAGTCCCATAGAGAAAAAATTCTAACTATATATACCTACTGGCGATAGCCAGTAGGTAATATATATATATATATATATATATATATATATATATATATATATATATATATATATATATATATATATATATTACCTATTGGCTATCGCCAGTAGGTATATATAGTTAGGATTAATTCCCTATGGGATTTTTGAAAATTCTATGTCTAATAACTTTGGCGTTTGTGGACGGAATCGGCTGAAATTTTCAGGAAAATGGCACATTTTGTTTCTGAGCAGCCCCTGAAAATTTAGTGGGGTTTCGTCAAGGGGGGGCTGAGAAAAAAGGGGGGTCCCAAAACGCGTTTTTTACATTGAGTTTTCCATAGGGCGGTTGGACTCACTTTTAGCTCGAACGGCTGAATGGATTTGCACGAAACTTGGCAAAATTGTAGGGTCCGTTAGCCCGATGTGCCTTTGCTAGGTCTCAATATATGTGCTTCAGTGGATTTTGAGAAATTAACGTTTAAATCAAGATATATATCTGTAACAGCGCTCCGGGCAGCGATCCGGTCCGCTTACTTTTCGCGTTTCGGAACTTTGCGCGCAGAAAGCTGATTGGCTCTCCGGTGTCTGTCAACATTCTAAACAGTCCGGAGCGGCCGCCATCTTGTCTCTCGGTAGGATCGAGAGAGAAGAAGAGGTGAAAAACAAAGGGGGAATTTAATGAAAGCGGGCAAGGTATCCCCCTCTTGACCCCCTAGGAATGTTGTTGGGGTTATTAAAGGGTCCCGTGGGGAAAAGAAAAAAAAAATGATTTTTCACGGTAGAAGCGCTTCACGGGCCGCGAACTGGGCCGCAAACTGGTAGCGAAACGGGAATTCGCCATTTTGTGCTTCGTTAATTAAATTACTTTAAATTACTAGGTATAAGGGGGTGCGGGAGACGTATCCTAATCCCCTATGTTTCCTGAGGGTGGCTGAGGAGGCTGATATATGTTGATACATCTCTTCCAGCGGCTGCGCCATCTTGCCTTTTTTCCAATGCCACAATTTTGTCGTGCACGGCAGCCATTTTAGATGCCAGGCTGGTCCCAGGCTATCACCTACCCCTGCGGATGTACTTTATGGCCCCAGCTGTAGAGAATTCAGACATGCCAACCCTCCCGATTCAGGCGTGAGACTACTGATTTCAGTGCTAGTCTCCCGCCTCCCGATTTCTGCAAGCAAAAACCCGGGGGCATATTACGAACAACTAGCGATAATTTTTGTCTCTAACTTGTTTAGAGACAAAAATTATCGCCGCACATCGGCGATTTTTATCGCAGATAAACCTTGCTATTATCGCAGAAAAGTCAGCGATATTCATGTATTATCGAGCAAATGCTCTTAGCCATGTTATCCACCTCCCATTGGATAACATGGCTAAGAACTGCTCAGGGCAGGTGTTAGATTTTGGAGATATTCGCGCTTAGCGCGTATATCTCCAAAAGTTGGTAATAGGAGATAGCGATGTTAGGGACTGTTTCCAGTCGCTAACATCTTGGCACGCCACTTTGCATGTCATTAGTGATAAGTATCACTGACATGCAAAGCGGGGCCCAAGATGGTCGCTATCTCCTTTTAGCTGTCACTAACTGGTGTTAGCGACAGCTTGGTAATAGGGAGATAATTTTATCTCCGCTTTCATGGCTTTTAAAGCCAAAAAAGCGGAGATAAACCCCCTTGATAATATGCCCCACGATTCCTTTGGGGTTTCAGCTGACAGGGCTTGGTATTGTGTTACATGGTAATTTTTCCAGGAAACGTCAGAGGGTCGATGCAGGGGTTCTAGAAGAGGTGATAAACCATTTAAGCCTCATGAACAAGCGCATGGTCTTTTAAAGATTTGTGAAGTACTCGGGGCGGCGGTGTGTGTGTGCCCTCTTTCAGGAGCGGGCGGGGGGGCACTGCCAGCAACTTGCCAGGTCAGGTAGTGTTCAACACGTGCATCACCCTTTCTCTGCCTGCTATTGCGCTCCATGCTTCGGAAAGGTAAGAAAAAGAACGTGCATTTGAGTTTGAAATGTCCGATCCTGCAGCAGCACACTTCCAAAGCCCACACATGACAATAACCCGATTCAAGGCCCCATTCACCCGTTTTAAAAAAAATAGATAACACTCCAACAAAGTAAGATTATAAAACTTTATTAACTTTTAACTATAATGAACGGAACAAAAACTAAAAACATTTAAACATTTTTCAACCCAAAAAGCAATAATGGTTAGAAGCTGTCTTTTGTGCGAATAGTCCCAAGGCAGCACAACGTGCAGAGTTCTGGACGGCACCCAGGTGATGTCGCCTGGGTGCCGCACTGGTTTTGGGATCCTACAATGCAGCACAGAAAAACAGCGTGGGGCGTCCCGGGTGGTGCGGGGGGAGGCCTCGTCAGTAGCGGTCTGTTGTGCGAATAGTCCCAAGGCAGCAGAACGCGTTGAGATGTTGATGGCACTGTGTCCAGTGTCCCATGGCTGACACAACATGTACGACAGGCACCCAGGTGATGTCCAGTAAACTGCCGCACTGGTTTTGGTATCCTACAATGCTGCTCCGAAAATTGGCGTGCGGCGGCCCGGGGGGGGGGGGGGGCGTGGGGGAGGCGGCGTGAACGGGCCTCCCCAGGTGGCGGCCATCCAGCTGAGTTGCGCCCGCTCTTGCGGCTACAGCGTCTCGCTCACCATGTTGTTGAGTTGCTCCCACTGTTGCAGTGCAGCGATAGGCGGCTGCCACATGACTCTCAAAATGGCGGACGGCTCCTCGGTTTTGGGCCTGGTCCACTGAAATGGCCCTGGGACACCTTGGAACTCGGACGCTTGCCTGCTAGGGCTTGGGCTCCATTCTCGAAAAGCGTCCCCTCAGCCGTGAAGATTCTACAAAAGTCTTGGGGGCCCCCGACTCCCGCAGGCTTCCGGTGGGGAGCGGCTGCCATGATTGCTCGCGGAATGACCACGACGGAGCCACGAGATGGTGGTGCTCTCATGCTGACGCCAGCTTCAGTCTGAATGATCCAGAAACATGGTGGGGCTTTCATCGTTTGGGAAAAAAAAATGTTCTAAACCAATGAAAAGTGTTATTTTTAGGTCATATGACCAAGCCTTCCATCTTTAGGAAACCAAAAGTAAAATGAACCAATGAAAAGTTTTATAAACAAGTCACATGACCTGTTATGCGGCATAGGGCTACAAAAAGCGTAGAAAATCCGTTGGCACGTGAGGCGGCGTCAGTAGCGGACCGATGTGCGAATAGGCCGAAGGCAGCACAACGCGCCGAGATCCGGATGGCACCGAGGTGGTGTCCAGCAAATTGCCGCACTGGTGTGGCCATCCTACAATGCTGCGCCGAAAGACGGCGTGTCCAGCTGAGTTGCGGTCACTGTTGCGGTACAGTGACTCGAACGCGCCGAGATCCGGATGGCACCGAGGTGGTGTCCAGCAAATTGCCGCACTGGTGTGGCCATCCTACAATGCTGCGCCGAAAGACGGCGTGTCCAGCTGAGTTGCGGTCACTGTTGCGGTACAGTGACTCGAACGCGCCGAGATCCGGATGGCACCGAGGTGGTGTCCAGCAAATTGCCGCACTGGTGTGGCCATCCTACAATGCTGCGCCGAAAGACGGCGTGTCCAGCTGAGTTGCGGTCACTCTTGCGGTACAGTGAGTCGAATGCGCCGAGATCTGGATGGCCCCGATGTTGTGTCCAGCAAGTTGCCGCACTGGTGTGGCCATCCTATAATGCTGCGCCGAAAGTCGGCGTGGGGTGCCCCGTTGGCTTATGAGGAGATGTCAGTAGTGGACCGATGTGTGAATAGGTCGGAACCAGCACAAGGCGCCAAGATCCGAATGGCAAGTCCTGGATGTTGAGTGCCTCAGTTGAGAGTTCTGAGCAGTGCTTGTAAGACTGTCTGAAGTTTATTATAAGAATCAGAGTAAGTTGAAGACTGTCTGAAGCTTATTTGCACCTTTTGCAGCTTCACTATTGCCCAAGGTGGTGTCCAGCAAATTGCTGCACTGGTGTGGCCATCCTACAATGCTGCGCCGAAAGACGGCGTGTTCAGCTGAGTTCCGGTCACTCTTGCGGTACAGTGACTCGAACGCGCCGAGATCCGGATGGCACCGAGGTCGTGTCCAGCAAGTTGCCGCACTGGTGTGGCCATCCTACAATGCTGCGCCGAAAGTCAGTGTGGGGTGCCCCGTTGGCTTATGAGGTGATGTCAGTAGTGGACCGATGTGTGAATAGGTCGGAACCAGCACAAGGCGCCAAGATCCGAATGGCAAGTCCTGGATGTTGAGTGCCTCAGTTGAGAGTTCTGAGTAGTGCTTGTAAGACTGTCTGAAGCTTATTTGCACCTGCTGCAGCTTCACTATTGCCCTGGTGTGGCCAAAGGTCGCACATGACATAGGCGGCCGGCTCCCGAGGTCCGGCGGAACTTTTTTCCTTTTCCTTTCTGCTTCTTTTCCTACAATCCGTTTCATCTGAAGACACGACCAGGTCCCTGAATGTGTGCAGGGGGATGCTATTGATTGAATGAAAATGGCGGCTTGACACAAAGCTGACTCAAGCGTTACTGTTGATGCTATACAGACAAAAATTGGTTTTCAGTTTGTACATTCTTCAGGTTTTTTTTTTCCATCCAAGTCTGATTGAGAGTTTGTAGAAAAATGGCTTCAGATTTTCCACATACTACTCTTCAACATTCTTCCTAAATGTAACAATGTGAAACTCACTAGGAGAACGGCTGTTTCTGTTTCCTTTCAAAATGCTGCCAACAATATTTTCTGAATGGAAGACACCATCTTGTAGCATAAAGGGCCGAAAGGGGTTCTGGTCTGGCCGATGGTTGGTGGAGACATTTTGACTATATCTTGGACCTGCCCGGCCTCGCCCAAAATGGCGCCGGTATAAATGGGACTCGTAACTCCTTGCCCGCAAATGTATATCTAGAAAATGTTATTGTAAGTGGCCCTGTCTTATTTTAATTACAAAATGTACGTCCACCGATTCCGCAACTGTTAGACACCTTTGTTCTTGCAACCTAATGGCCCGCTCGTTACGTTCTTCTACAGTGTAAATGTCTCCTCATCATATACGATTTCAGTTTGCTCCGTGGCCGGCCCACGTGGTTATAGGCCCGTATTTGTATACTGACATTTTCACAATAAAGGTTTTTAAAACAAAACACGGTAGTAGTATTTACATTGGTAAAGTTTTTACTTTTAGTCACTGTTTTCGAATCAGTAAAAGGCAAGTGAAATAAAGCAGTCCAATAACATGACGGACAAAAGGTATAATATGTAGGAACGCAGTAAAGATAAATGGTCAAGGGCAGTTGTGTTTTTCATGTCTGCAACATAAAGTGATCGATAAGAATCTGATAATCAGGCGTATCGTCGACTAAGACAGCAGGCGGAATCTCTTTTACTCAACGGCTCCGTCATGGAAGGAAGAAACGCCCTTTTTCTCGAAAAAGGAATATATTTTACTTGCAAGACAGTTGTAAATTTTCCGGGAAAGTACATTAGCCTGGAATATTATAACATATGTTTGAAAAAAAAATATTGTTCGAAAACAATAAAAAGCGTAATTTTTAGGTCATATGACCAAGCTTTTCATCATTAAATTAACAAAAGTAAAATGAACCAATGAAAAGTTTTATTAACAAGTCACATGACCTGTTATGCTTACGTTACGCGCTGCGCGCCGCGCCTCGGATCACTTCGGGGTGCGCTAACGCGGCGTGTCATATAACGCATTACGCGACAACGTAGGTCAAGAATATAGTCAAAATGTCTCCACCAACCAGCGTTCGGAACACAACCCCTTTCAGCAGTCCAAAAAGTTCTGTTAAATGACAACAGAGGGGACAGGCAACAAGAACCATCAGTCAAAGAGGGGAGGGCAAGTTCTTCTCTTCCGGGACATGTTGGGGCGCTACCGGAACTGATCGAATTGGTAGTCTACACTGTTTCTGGATGTTTCAGACTAAAGCTGGCGTCAGCATGAGACCACTACCATCTCGTAGCTCCGTCGTGGCCATTCCACGAGCAATCATGGCAGCCGCTCCCCACCAGAAGCCTGCGGGAGTCGGAGGCCCCCAAGACTTTTGTAGAATCTTCACGGCTGAGGGGACGCTTTTCGAGAATGGGACCCAAGCCCTATCAGGGAAGCGTCCGAGTTCAAAGGTGTCCCAGGGCCATTTTAGTGGACCAGGCCCAAAACCGAAGAGCCGGCCGCCATTTTGAGAGTCCTGTGGCAGCCGCCTATCGCTGCACCGCAAGAGCGGGAGCAACTCAACTACATGATGAGCGAGACGCTGTAGTCGCAAGAGCGGGCGGTAAACAGCTGAATGGCGGAAGAGGCACAGTGTAGCAAAAGCGGGCGGAATGGCAACTGAAACGGTAAAGGGGCGCCCCACTACAGCGTGTCTTCAGGTCAAACGGATTGTGGGACAAGGTTCAGAATTGAAGAGTCATCAAAAGGCAAAAAGTTCCGCCGGACCTCGGGAGCCGGCCGCCTATGTCGGGGGCGATCTCAGGCTACACCAGTGCTATAAGACTTGGGGAGGGTGTCGGAGCCAAGCGTCTTCTCCGAGTCCATGGCCATCACACCGCCCCTCAGGGGCCTCCGTCAAGCTGTTTAGGAAGGTAACATATCACATTGTTTTCTAATGCAGTCAGGTCCACAAACGACACTCACTTACTTTGAGAATAGTGAAGCTGCAGTAGGGGGAAATAAGCTTCAGACAGTGTTACAAGCACTGCTCAGAACTCTTAACTATGGCACCCAACATCCAGAACTTATGCCATTTGAGAATGGCAGTGACATCGAAGCAACTCAGGGACCAAAACCATTAACGTACTTTCACGTATGAAAATCTTACTTGGGGAGGGGGCAGGAGCGAAGCGCCCCCTCCCAGTCAGCGCCACCACACCGTATGTTGAAAATTTGAAGCCATCGTTCTACAAAGTCAACCAAACTTGGATTGAAAAATCTAGAAAAATGTACAAACTGAAAACAAGTTTTGGTCTGCATAGCATCAGTAGCAACGCTTGAGTCAGCTTTGTGTCAAGCCGCCATTTTGATTCAACAAAGCACAGGCATTGAAAAAGGCTCAAACTCAGAACTCTGAACTATGGCACCCAACATCCAGGAGCTTGCCATCCGGATCTTGGAGCCTTGTGCTGCTTTCGACCTATTCACACATCGGTCCACTACTGACATCATCTTATAAACCAACGTTATGTAAATAGTTTTTTAATAAAATGTTTTACCCTGTTTCTTTGCTGGTGTGTTGTCTATATTTTTAATATTTGCATAGGGTTTGTCGTTATTTTGTGCGGGATGGGTGATGGAGCCGAGCTGTCTTGCAGCCCTCATGGTGTGGAGCTCAGTTCATCTCACTATTTTCGTATTTCTCATGAAGGGTTGTTCCTAATATTTCTATTTTAGCGAGGTCAAAAAGAGATCCAATTAGTGGCCTACTGATTTTGCTCGATTACTTTTATTTTTTTACACGATTTTTCACTATCTGCAAAGACTAAACAGAGTATTGCGACTTTGTGCTTGTTTGTAAATAGAGAATGATCCAAAGAGAACCAATTCTAAAACAGTAAATGCTTGGACAACAATCAATCAAATGGAGAGACAAGCAGGCACGACGGATTACAACGGGGGCAAAGGCTTGCGTTAACTACCGTTCACTATCTGCAAAGAGAGAGTACTACTAAGACAAAAGAGGGGAGGGGGGGGTGCAGCGTTCAAAGCACATCAGCGTGCATAAATACGAAAATGTTTTTATCTATCACGTACTTGACATTTTAAAGCTTTTCATATTTGCTATTAAAAAACCAATGAAATTCACAGAAAAAACCATAGGTTATAGTGGATATATAGTTAGGAATTTGCATTTACAAAACCTTGAAAATTCAATGAAAAAACCATTGGTTTTAGGCCATATATAGTTAGGGATTTGCATTTACAAAACCTTATTTTACTCGCATAAAACCATTGAAATTCCATATATAGTTATAAGCGCTAACTATATATCGCGCACCCGCAATCCACTGCTGATGATGTCACATATTACATCATTCATGACATGGTTAGTGACATCACTGATGACATCACTGATGACATCTCAAATGACATCACTGATAAAATCACTGATAACATCTCATTTGACATGACTGATCACATCACTGATGATATCATTCATGTGATAATACCATGAACCTCTTCAGACTCTAATATAACCTTAGATACAATCAGTGTAAACAGACAGTCACAGACTGTCACTCATCCATGGAGTTACTCACACACCTAGTCAGTTATTCAAAAAATCAATCACATCTCCATTTTCTCAACTATACAGTTATACACACCATACTTATTCAAACATATACTAACACATATTTACTCTCTTATACAATCCCTGATACATGTTCACAATGATCCATACAGCCACTCACACATTCACTGGCTCTTATGCACAGTTATTTATATATGTCAACTCTCACATGTACTGTGTTTTACATATGTACTTACTTTGACATGTAGCACTGAGATATCCATTCACTCACTAATACACTCATGCACAGTCAACCGCCCATACAGCTGTTTCCACATGCACTTTTGAACCCATACATATAGTGAATCAACTACTCACACATCTATGTACAGAGTCACACACCTCCCAGCCACCCATACACACACACTCAGTTTCCCATACAAATACTTGGACAACCAATGAATAACCCATACAGTTACTCATATAGCTACTGATCAACATATGCAGCAGTTTGTAGAACAACAGATATAATGATGCACAAATTAAAACAGTTTAGTCACTAACCCATGCACTCAGTGAGACACATTTAATCACTCACTCATACAGTCAGTCATGCACCTACTAAATCCTTCATCCAGACACTTATACATCCATTCATTCTTCAATATGTAAGACATATTTTAACTTTACAGAAACATACAGTCACTGGATGTTGTCATCAGTGATGTCATTTGAGATGTCATCAGTGATGTCATCAGTGATGTCATTTGAGATGTCATCAGTGATGTCATCAGTGATGTCACTAACCATGTCATGAATGATGTAATATGTGACATCATCAGCAGTGGATTGCGGGTGCGCGATATATAGTTAGCGCTTATAACTATATATGGAATTTCAATGGTTTTATGCGAGTAAAATAAGGTTTTGTAAATGCAAATCCCTAACTATATATGGCCTAAAACCAATGGTTTTTTCATTGAATATATATATATATATATATATATATATATATAGTACTTTGCGTATTTGCACAGTTATTAATCCTTGCGTATTTGCACATGTCAAGATTTGCACTTTGAGGCTATCTATGCATTTGCACTTTACATTTGACTATTCTTTTATCAAATGTGCCGTTGTCATAATCATCAACTTTTGATTCCGTTTGTGTCAACGAAAACATCAAAGTTGTTAAGTTCTACAACCATGGCTTGTCTCAATTCAATCGCACACCACTCCAATATGGCGGGTCGAATCTGTGTGTGTTTTGAGATTGGGTCCCTATTTGAGTCCTATTTTCATTGCACTGAATTGTTTGAGGAACGTTTTGGCGCGTTGTTGCAATTAAGTGATGTATTTAACTTGATGTTGTACCGTTAACCCGCTGACAGTGAGCAAGGGCGTTCACGCCCGAAACGCGTCTGTTTGGCAGTGTGCTGCACCTCTGCACTTCATGAAATAAAGGAAGAATATCCGAAGAAAGTCTGGCTTGGATTTATTCAGCTGTGTCTGCGTACTGGGTTTGGTGTAAAAGCCGTTGCACTAACCTTCCGGTTGGAATTCGTATTACACAGGACGAGGTCGGCTCCTGTACACGCAGACCCTTCTTGAAACGAAGCAGGCTGGTAGAAGACTGACCATCTGGATTGTGTTGCTGGGAAGCAAACTATACCAGCCCCCTGCATCTCGGAGCAATTCACGGTATCGTTGAATCCAGTGACGGGACTTTTTATGTGCCGAGGGAGCCGTCGGAAGTCGGAGCCGTTTGGTACGAAAGTCCAGATCTACTGTTGATCCTCGGATGTGAAACCCGGGAGCAGGTTTAAGAAGTGTCCAAGCAGCCAGCGGTAAGGAGACGCGCGGTTTATGTGCAGTCTCTTTCTTTTTCATATATCATACGTGCATATCTACTGAGGAGCAACCATGTCAGAGGAGCGGGAACGGGAGGAGGCGTTTGAGCAGCTGTTTCAAAATTTGCCCACAGTGAAACAGGGTGGTAACATGAGCAAAAGCGCTACAGCGGTTAAAGACAGCGATGCGAAAAAACTGCTGCGTGAGCTGGAGAAACACATGAGAAGCGAACTCACGAAATGGTGGGAGATCCGCTCACTAGAAAAATATCGAGAGGTGAATCGGGTCCCCCGGGGCCTAAGAATTATGCTGGTGCCCAGCTTTGAAAACCCTAATCCTTTATTACTGAAGGATTGGGCAGAGAGTAACCTGGAGGCATCCATGAGGCTTCTATGCTTGTTGGTAAAATATGCTAAAATCGATAGGGACAAGGACCTGATGGAAATAACGAGAATCAATGAAGAACTATCCAAGGACACGTTTTCAAAGGACATTGCCCTAATCGAGCAAACACGTAAAGACATAAAAGACAGATTAAGTAAGCATGAAAGCACGATCAAGCAAAGGAAAGTGTATAAGTTTGCCAGAGACGAACAGGACTACAAACTCGGACAAATTTATACGTTTGCGAGAAAGTACGATCAACTACGCAAACAGAGAGCCACAGGAGCTAAACTGACCAAACCAGCACCTGCACCCCCTCAAGTCCAACCGAGTACGTCAGAAACAGGGAATCTTACTGCCTCAATTTCATCAGAGAGCCTGGTTCCAAGCAGTGAGGAATCTGATGGAGGAGCCCAGGGTTCAGAGGAAGGGGATTTGGGGCAACTCACCCTGGACGAAGAGATGGAGTTCGTGAGGATTCAAAGAAAAGGTACTCTACGCTCGAGAAACGCGAAACTAAACGGCGCAGAAACGCAAGGCGCAGAGAGCGTCGCAAATGCGCCAAAAAGCAGAGGGAGGCCACAAAGGAAGAAAAACGTGGTGAACAAGCAATAGCTATTGAAAAAACCATTGTAAATCTGACCAATGTGCAACTTGACCAAGCGGAAAAACAACTGTTGGCGTTGGGATTATCATTTTGTCCTGAAAGCAATTTTAACTATGGGAACACTCGTGTAGATGTTTTCAAGTTTATCAGGAAATTGAAGTTACGTAAATACTATGCCATCAAAGAGGGTTTAACTCAGCCCAAGAGAACCGGGCCAATTACACACAATACAGACAGAAGCGGTCTGCAAGTCAGAGATGTCCCCCTTCTGAAAACGATGCATGGTTTGCGTAACAAGCTGACATCAACTCCATGCACTCAGGAAGTGGCCGACGAGGGAAACATCGAAATTAGCCAAAGCGAACCTAGTGGCTTCAAACCACCCTCGACATTTATTTCGTCTATGCCCAAGGACGCCATAGACACCTATGCAGACCTACTAACCGATGGTTTGAAAAAATTGCACATTCAAGTTAGTAGAAGTAAGAATCACATCAACCCCAGGACCAAAGCTTACAATGATTTAATGATGAAATTACAATCTGACAACACCATCATCATTAACCAATCTGATAAAGGTGGTAATGTGGTTCTTTGGAGCAAAGCCGAATACATGGAGGAAGCGTATCACCACCTTAACGACACAGTTTGTTATGAACCTTGTAACTCAAGAACAGTCAGAAAC
The DNA here is from genome assembly GCF_964263255.1 of Lissotriton vulgaris. NCBI lineage: Eukaryota > Metazoa > Chordata > Amphibia > Caudata > Salamandridae > Lissotriton > Lissotriton vulgaris. The sequence goes on from NC_141690.1 coordinate 48,283,179, forward strand.
ATCCAATTGGAATACTGGAAACAACTTAATGGTTGGAAAAGGGATGGCCTTCTCACCAAGGATGAAATGAAATATCTGTATAAGGAACATCCGGTAATACCGAATTTATACTTCATCCCCAAGGTCCACAAGAACGTAAGACCAGTGCCTGGTAGACCGATAGTGTCAGCTATTCATAGCTTGTTTGAAAACACCTCGAAATACATTGATCATTATTTGCAAGACTTTGTGACCACTCTTCCAGCGTACATTAGAGACAGCACGGACTTTCTGAATAATTTGGAACAATGCAAATGGTCTTCAGATTTTTTGTTGATCACTATGGACATTGCCAGTCTATACACTAGCATATCGCATCAGGATGGTATGAAGGCTTTGAGATTTTTTCTTGGCAAAAGACCAGTTGAATTACACAAACATAGTGCTATGTTGTTATCCATGGTTGAAATATGCCTCAATAATAATGTTTTCTTGTTTGATGACAAAATGTATAAACAATTGCGAGGTGTGGCTATGGGGGCATGTTTCTCCCCGACCTACGCGGGACTCCACGTGGGTTGGTGGGAGGAGCATGTCCTCAGGGCGCAGCTCTCCACCATTTGGCAGGAAAATGTAGTCAAGTATATGAGGTATATTGATGACATATTCATCATCTGGAGAGGGAGCAAGGAGGAGGCAGAGAGTTTTGTCAAGGCCATTAACGTTAACAACTCCAACCTCATCTTTAGTGCAGATATTAGCAAGACCGATGTCAGCTTTTTGGATGTTCAAGTGAGCATAGTGGATGGCTCCATAACAACAAGCCTGTACAGAAAGAGCACAGCAGGCAATACCATTCTGCACGCTCACAGCTTTCACCCGGGGCACACGATTCGATCTATCCCGTATGGAGAGTTCCTTAGGATACACAGGACGTGTAGTTCAGTAGAACAAAGGAACTTCCATCAAATGGAAGCCATGAAGAGGTTGGAAGCTAGGGGTTACGAAAGTAGGGCCCTGAAAATAGCAATGAGTAAGGCCAACAAGATTGATAGAACTAGTCTCCTGCAGGCCCCTTCTGATGTGATACCCTCACATGACAACCGTGATGACAGCCAAAATACACTAAGATTGGTCACTGGCTTCAGTCGACAGGCTAGTCAAATTTCAAAGTTAATCAGGAAACAATGGTCGGTCATACTTACTGACCCCATCCTTAAAGAAATAATGCCCAACAAACCATTAGTGACGTACAGGCGAGCATACAGCATGAGAAATGCTCTTGTCTCAAGTTCACCAGAAACAGCTAAAAAAGAAGATTGGTTGTCTCCTCGGAAGGGCTTCTTCCGATGTATATCGTGTAGAGCGTGCAAGTTTGGCACCAATACCAAATCATACACGACACCATTCAGTGACAAACCAATCAACATAAGATCTCATTACACTTGTAAAACTGAATTAGCAGTTTATGTCCTCACCTGCTCGTGTAATCTGAGGTACGTTGGAAGTACAAAATTACCAGTACACCAACGTATTTTACAGCACCTGAGAGCAATAGTGAACTGTGACAAAAACTACCCTGTGGCTCGCCATCTCGATCAATTTCACAACAGAAATCTATCCCATCTTAGCTATTTTGTTATAGATGCGGTTAGAACTAGTAAGAAGGGTGGGGACTACGAAAAGAAATTAAGACAGATGGAGTCCCTGTACATAGTTCGCCTCAATACTAAGATCCCAGGAGGTTTGAACATGGGAGAAGACCTTAGCACCTTTCTGTAAAAATATCTCTGCTGTTGTTGGTCTGAAATAATGGTATGGGAGATTGTATAGTGTCAGTCCGGCTGCCTTGTTTGCATGTTTATAAAGTCGCTTTTTTGCTGTCTTCCTGAAATTATCTCTGTATACGCCATTCTATTGTTCATCTTATGTCTCTGCTTATTCATAGGCAGGTCTAGGGTCTGTGGCAGGGACCTTAGGCTACAATCATGTGTCATTACTATTTACATCCACCTGTGCAACTAATGGGCAATGCTGAATTCTTATGCAGTAGCATATTTTAAATGTAACTGAAGCAGCTAAGCTAATGAGTTTTTGACTGTTTTGTTTCACATAAACCTTGATGTCTTCCTGTTGAGTTTAGCAGGACATCCCAGCACTCCCTCACCTTCACATTATTTTTGCACTTTTTACGGTACAGTTACACTTTAACATCAACTAACTTTATATCCATCGTGTACATACATTGATCCTCTAAGTTCTGATTTTTTAGGAACCCAGCCATTGTAATTCATCAACTAAGCCTACAATATTCCAATTATGGAGGTTATAGCACTTTATGGAATCAATATTTCTGGATTCATGTTTTGAATTGTATAAATATTTGCGGTTTTATTTGACATACTACGAATCGAGGCCCAAAAGAATTAGTATATGGAATAGATTTTAATGTGTGTATATATATGAAATATCTTCATTTGACTATTAATGTATTTGTACAGGTAGTACTTTGCGTATTTGCACAGTTATTAATCCTTGCGTATTTGCACATGTCAAGATTTGCACTTTGAGGCTATCTATGCATTTGCACTTTACATTTGACTATTCTTTTATCAAATGTGCCGTTGTCATAATCATCAACTTTTGATTCCGTTTGTGTCAACGAAAACATCAAAGTTGTTAAGTTCTACAACCATGGCTTGTCTCAATTCAATCGCACACCACTCCAATATGGCGGGTCGAATCTGTGTGTGTTTTGAGATTGGGTCCCTATTTGAGTCCTATTTTCATTGCACTGAATTGTTTGAGGAACGTTTTGGCGCGTTGTTGCAATTAAGTGATGTATTTAACTTGATGTTGTACCGTTAACCCGCTGACAGTGAGCAAGGGCGTTCACGCCCGAAACGCGTCTGTTTGGCAGTGTGCTGCACCTCTGCACTTCATGAAATAAAGGAAGAATATACGAAGAAAGTCTGGCTTGGATTTATTCAGCTGTGTCTGCGTACTGGGTTTGGTGTAAAAGCCGTTGCACTAACCTTCCGGTTGGAATTCATATATATATATATATATATATATATATATATATATATATATATATATATATATATATATATATATATTCGGTATGTACAATGTTACATTTGCATTTTTGTTGCCAGTGCCCTGCTTTTGGACTAAAGAGGTAATATTGACAGTATGTTTACTATGTTCATTACTGGTCAGGTGACGGCATATCACATGATTGTCTGGTAGGGTTCAAATACTTTTAAAATCACGTGATTGGCGTTTTTGTGATCAAGGCTACTGGGATCGCCAAAACACGTTGTGACCACTTTGCACCGATTACTTTAATATCAATTAAGAATTAATTTCACCAGCAACTCACAGCGCATCGATGTGTCCGTTTTCTCTAAATGGTGCCTGCAATGCATTTTGGAGTTTGGACGTTCTTCAGAAAAAATCTGCTTGGTTTTCTTCAAACGGACCCCTCCCTCGCTAGAGGCGGAACACTGCTGTCAAGCCGGTGTGGATTGGGAGCTTTTTCGTGGACAGCCCCCTGCTCGACCGTTACTCTTGTTTAGCCCGCTTGCAGTTTCCTGCGTGACCTTGTAGGGTCGGATGACTCGAGGGGACACTAGCAACACTTGCAGTAAGTTGGGTGTCTATACAAGTCATACGTGGCAGGTTGGGAGGTCATTTCAGTTGCATGGTGTGTGTTCAGGATTACCAGAGGATTTCTGAACAAGTGAAAATCTAAACTTAAATAACACAGGTGCAATGTTGGCTGAAACGCTGAGAGACAGAGAGAAAGCAGCAGAAGAGATACTTTTAAATCTGCCGGTTATTCCTGATAACTGCAATCAGACAGTGAATCAAACAGAACAGAATACAGACGTAATGAGCCTTCTAAAACTTTAGGAAAAAAATTGCTGAAGCGAGATCACAAAGTGGTGGGAGGTGAAGTCCCTAGAAAAGGACCATGAGGCTGGTCGGGTACCTAGAGGCTTACGAATAATGCTCGCTCCGAGCTTTGAAAGCCCCAACTCGCTTCTTCTCAAGGAATGGGCAGTAAGCAACCTTGAGGCCTCAATGTGACTTGTTTGTTTGTTAATTAAATATGCCAGAATCAACAGAGAGTCTAATATCAAAGAAATAGCATGGATTCAAAATAAACTTGAACTGCTAACTACATCCAGCAACGAAGACTTTGGTGATTAAAGCATAAAGGAAATGAAGGACAGAATCAAAAAGCAAGAGGATGTTATTAAAGCAAGGAAAGTGTGGAAATTCGCTAGAGACAAAAATGACTACAAGCAGGGAGGTTTTCCCATTGCTTGCAAGTACGACTACGTGAAAAAACAGAAAGTGTTAACCAAATCTAACTCACAACAAGTCAATGCGAATGCCTGTGACCAAGCAATTGCGTCTGCCTCCGACACAAGTACGATTCCCAGTGATACTGAATCCGACCACAACAGCAACGCGGATGGTAACCATAGATCTTTATTAGGGCCTCTATCGTATGCAGAGGATATGGATTTTATCCGGGAGCAAAGAAAACAATCATTACGACCGAGAAATGTGCAAGCACACCAATCAAAGAAAGAAACCGCAGAAAGCACGAGAGACGGAAATGTGCAAAGCGCAAGAGGCAGGGGACAACAGAAAAAGAAGAATTGGCTCGCACAGCATCGACAGTGAATCAGACAATAATAAACCTAACCAACATCCAACTCAACGACGCCGAAAAACAACTGTTGGCTTTGGGGTTAAGTTACTGTCCAGAGAGTAATTTTAATTATGTGCAAACTAGAGTAGAGGTATATAAATTCTTCCGGAAGCTTAAGCTAATGAAAAACGTTACCATAAATCATGGCAAAGCAAAAACAACGCCTCCTACTCAAGTACCCAGCAGGGGCCTCCCTGCTGGAGAAATACCCCTACTGACAAGTTTGCATGCTCTACGAGGCGAGAGTACCGAATCCAATATTGATGAGTTGAACACACAGGCCATTGCACAAGAAGAAGACATCAATATCTCGTCTCCCGGCTGCAGTCCATTTAAAGCGCCTTCTTCCTTCGTTCTGATTATGCCACAGGACACGTTTGACATATTTCATGATCGTCTTACAGATGAGTTGAAAGTACTGTATAAGAACTCATGTAAATCCATGTCAAAACCAAATGGAAAAAACAAGGATTATTTTCAACTGATGTCCAAACTTAAACTTAATGACACTGTGGTGATCAACAACTCGGGCAAGGTTAGTAACATTGTGGGACAAACAACTCTACAGGACAGAAGCATTTCACCACATCAACAACAATCAAAGTTACGAACCCAGTGATGCAGCTTACCTTAGAAGAATGAACAGAGACTTCAAAAATGACCTCTCAACTTGGCAAATGAAAGGGCTAATTTCCAAAGAAGAATTAAAATTTTTGTACAACGAGCATCCGACCTTACCTACATTTTATATCATCCTGAAGGTGCACAAAGGTATTGATCCTATGCCAGGAAGACCCATTATTTCAGCGAGAAACAGTACATTTGAGTGCGCCTCGAGGTATGTACATTTTGATCTCCAAGAGCATGTCACCAACTTGCTGTCCTATTTATGAGACTCCAGTGACTTTTTATTGAAACTAAATTCTTTGCAATGGGCAGATGACCATTTGTTTTTAACACTTGATATCGCCGCTGTGTATACGAGCATTAAACATGATGACGGATTAAAAGCTGTTGACTTTTACATCAGGCATAGATGTACTTCCATGTACAAACAGATTGAAATGCTTATCAAAATGATACATTGGTGCCTTTACAATAATGTGTTTATGTTTGATGGAAAAATCTTTAAGCAGAAGCAGGACGTGGCGATGGGGGAATGCTTCTCCCCCAGCTCTGCATGTCTTACTATAGGCTAGTGGGAGGAGCATTTCCTCAAGGTGGAACACAGAGCATTGATTGATAGGCATGTGATTGAAATGTGGCGTTACATTGATGATGTCTTTATTGTGTGGAGGGGGACACAGGCTGAGGCTGACAATTTTGTTGATTTTATTAACAAAAATTATTTAAATCTGAATTTCACAGCACATATTGACCCTGTAACCACCAATTTCTTAGATATCACAGTATTCATAGAGAAGGGTGTGATTGAAACCTGTCTGTTCAGGAAACCAACAGCAGGCAACACATTATTACATGCCTCGAGTTTTCATCCCTGCCATACCATCTCCAGTCCGCCCTATGGGGAGTTTATGAGGATTCAGAGAGCATGCAGCTCCAATTCTACCATGGTAACGGCTCAACAGGCGGCCAAGCTTCCTCTGATTGAGTGAGGATATGACCCTGTGTGCAAAACGCAGTTGGAAGTGTGCCGCGTCCCACTTACGGAACTTGCAGCAGTCTGTCCAGACGTACGTCAGGCTGGGCGTGGCGAGTGAGGGGGCGGAGTTGGTGCTGACGGTGGCTGCGCGGGTGAGGCAAGGTGAGCTGGTTCTTCCTCGGGGGTATTGTCGGAGTCTCATGACCGGGGGCCTTGGAGGCAGGCATATACCGGTAAGTCAGCAGAAGCGTGCAGAGGGAGTGAGTGCGGGGAGGTGTGTGGCGTGTGGCCATCTTTGCCACCCCCGCTGCTGCCCTGCCGCTACTGCAGTGTCAGTTGCGGGCTGGGCGCTTAGACGGTCTGGTCTGGTCTGGTCGGTCTGGTCAGTGGAAGACGGTAAGACCGTATCTACCAGTACAACTTAGCCCCCCCCCACCCTCCTGAACCGCACGTCGCCACACGGGGTTGCTCGTCCCCATACTCCCTGGTTACCTTTGAGTCAGCTGCATCAGCTCCCAGGCCTGAGCCCTCAGTGGAATGGTAGGGAGCTCCACCTAGCCTTGCCTTGCTCTGGTCGGCCTCTGCACCGGCGCTGCCTTTTCCAGCCGGCTCAGCCTGCCGGCCGAGTGGTGCACTCGGCTGCTTTTTCCAGCTCTGGAGCTGCTCCCCCGCCTCCCCTCCCCTGAGCTTGTCAAGCAGCGGCCGGCTCCACTGCCCGCTCAGACTGCCGACGGGTTGACTGGCTGACTGGTGAGCTAACCGACCTCCTTATTTACTACCTGCGCACTTGACCCCATTTGGTGAGGGGGTAATACAAGAGGTGAGGTTCTGACTCCTAGTCCAGTCCAGTCTAGCCCAGACCGGCTTCGAGCGGTGCGGCACGTGTGTGTAGTTGTAGACAGGCGGAGGGGGTTGGGAATCAGTCAAAGAGTGGGGGGTTGCCACTACCCAGCCTGCCACGATCCAGCCAATGACAAGGCACACGTTCAAAAAAGTGTTAAAAAGTGTTAAAAGTGTTGAAATTGACATGGACAGCCAACAACTAACTGGCAGTCCCTTGACGACGGCACATTTTAAAGTCCTTTGACAGTGCAGAATCCCAGCTAACAGTTTAACTCCAGTCAGCTATTCAGCGACGTCATAACTGGTAGAACTCCATGATCCCAGATACATCAGAGTCCGCTGAGCCATCAGAGTCATCAGAGCTTCAAAGCACTGCAACCTCTCTTTGACTTTCAATTTCTTTGGCGGTGCCACTCCAGTGGCTTCAGCCACCTTACTCATTCCAGCACAGCATCCGCTTCAACAAATCAACTATAGCTATGAGATCTGGGAAAATAAGAAAGACCACAGCGGCACCAAAACGGCAGAAATCAAAACAGCCGGCATTAAAAGAAGAGCCCCATTTGGGTAACCATTTGGGTAACCACAAGGCTTCCTGGGCCCGTCAGGAAACAGCGACGGAGATAAAATCTACGCCAGATGGTCGGTGTATTCCCAGTTTTAAAGGCAAGAGTACGGATACGCCAAATGCCTTAAAACCCCCGAATTTGTTGGATTACTTTAAAAATATTTCAGCTACAACCAACGTTTTTTTGAAACCGCAGCCCCAGGACTCAACTAACATTGTAGCCCCGGACCAGCAGCAGGCCGAGATAAGTATGCCCCCCTTACAGCCGTTATCTCCACTACAGTGGCCAACGAAAACTAAAGAGTCAGCTCAATCCCCGGGAGTTTACATCTTTGGATCAGCACTCAATGACCTAACCCCGGTCTGGCAAGGGGGCCCAAGTCCCAAACAAAACCAATCTAGTTACCACTTGAAGCAGGAACCTGGTCAGCAACGTTCACCCATAGGAGAGGATACGCTTGGAGTATGCCCGTTGCAATCCCCCTCGGGGTGCCCACAACATCACTCAAGTTCTTCCATAGATTATATTCAGAAACCAGAAACAATAATAACACCTCCCCGGCAAGACCCTGACGGGCCAAAGTAAAGCATTATGGCTCCTCATCATCAACTAACTTTTGTACAAATTCATACGCAAAATTCGGATGCGCACAACTTCTTCAACCATCTCACTCACCTCAAACCATTAGTACACCTAAGGAGCACTTGGATGTGTCAAGCCCTCAACACATAGCTTTCTCACCACCGGCACCTACATTGACATCCCCACAAAAATCGCCCAAAAGTCTGATCCAAATGATCAACTTTTAGCTGACCTCTCATTCTTCTTTAAAAACAATCAAAACCCACCCGATGGCATGCCAAACCCGAATCTCAACCAAGAAGAACACACAGCAATTGGGGTCTGGGGTAGTGTGGCTCACTGGTTAGAGGCGGCAGACCCGAGAGCAGAGGACGGCCCGGGACCAGGGTTCGATTCCCGGCGCGGCAGGTTTCTGGACCAGGGTCAGCGGACTCGATAATTCTCTCGCCTCGGTGCCCACTCTGATCAGCGATCACACTCGGCAACTCTGGGCATTAGCTTGCCTCATCTTCACTAACGGCCCCACCAGACCGCCGGGGATGCCTGGTCTCACCCTGGAGATACCCATTAAGGGACCATCTCTCAGGGAATGCCAGGAAGGGTTTCGCAGCGGTCGAAGCGCCTTGGGACCCTACGGGTAAGTAGTGCGCTATATAAATGCCAATACATTTACACTTCTTCAAACCTTTCAACAAACAGTCAATGCACTAAACTACCACTCGGATAAACTGGATGTGCAGATCGATCTCCTGAACACCTTAGCGTTGTTCACGGCAGGGATTGATAATAAACTTGATAAACTGAACAACTTAATACTAGAAGCGCAAGCCTCGACAAAGTTTATACAGTCGGTCTGTTGCTGCTCCCCAATTATTGACTCACTCTCTTCGCTTCCAGATTTCCTAACAAGTGTAATAAAAGAAGTCAAGCCGCTTAAGGGAGGCAACCCACACACAATTCTCAGTCCGCAATCACATAGAATACAAGACACTACCCAAGATCAAGCTAATCCATGGACTACTGCAAACAAAGGCACTAAGCCAAGTGGGGGAACAGTTCTCTGCCCAAACCAGCCGAGTGAACAGTTAAAAACTGGCAAACCCTACACAACACTAACAGGGCCCGAACCATCCAAAGAGACGAAGGAAAATCCGGGGGCCCCAAGTGGGTGCATTACCTGTCCGTACCACCAAGAGTCAGGGCCAACGGCCAGCTTAATGACCTCGGACTCCCCCAAATCCGAAGGACCATCAGCCCCTCTACCACCCTGTAGTAAGAGAGAGCGTAAACGTTTGCGTAAACAGAGAAATGAGATGGGTCAGTAGCATTGTGGGTCACTTCTGTTCCCATTTTTTAAAGATAGGGACCACTGTCGCATCTGACCATGATTTTATGAGGTCCACTTTGGCACAGCTTGCCAAAACATTGGTAATAATGGGTGCCCGCAGCTGTGTGTTTGCTTTATATACATCAACCGGGACCCCATCCGGGCCCGGGGAATTCCCGGAAGCGCTCTCACCTAATGCTTTATTAACTTCGTCCAATCTGAAAGTGATCATTAAAGGGAACTCTATACCAGAATCAGTATGTGGAACACTTATCCTCTCAATGTCACTATTCTCTGATACAGCGGTGTTCACACTATATAGTGCCTGATAATGGTCAAGCCATCTGTCCTCCTCTTTTGCTATCTCTATCGTGTCAGTTAATCTAGGCGCAAGGAAAGGGGAATTCACTGCTTTCTAAAAAGCTCCATTATTCCTGCTAATACTTGCCTCATGCAAGGCCTACCACGCCGAGGCTCTCAGATGGTTCTTTCTTTCCTTCAAGGCTTGACTATAAGCATGTCTAGCCTCCGCTACCTCTTCCCTATTCCTCACGGCCTTGTTGAGGGTTTTTTTAAGTTCCTTCTGTGCTACCCGGCATGCCTTATCAAACCAACCTTCATGCTTTTTTGCTCCTTTATTGGTGACCTTTAACCTTTCTGCAATATTTTTTTTGTAATTATTCCAAATGCAGCAAGCATGTTCCCCTCACTACCCTCATCTCCCAAACAACATGTTAATTCATATTTACAATGATTAATCAGTTTAGGTAAGAACAACAGGGGGTCAACCTTATCCCAGCCTATAGAATAACCATTCTTACTCAACAGTTGAATAGAGGGGTCATATTTCCTTGTCTTACATATATCTTTACCCAACTTTTGATGGTCCAATGTGAGAGTAAGACCAATAGGATGATGGTCTGTTTAATCATTCTAGCATGCCTATCTGAGAACAAAACACAGCCTATGTGGTATTACAACCTCTCCCGATATAAGTTGGGTGAAAAGGGACAGGTGGATTACTAATCTCATTAGCATAGGCTAAGTTAAGCTGGGAGGCCATTGAATTTAGTTAAGATGACAATACTCCTGAAGATTTCTTTTCGTTTAAATTGCATTCCTCTTTATTTTTAAAAACCCACTATTGCGAAGCTTCAAAGTCACATCAACTCCTTCATCTGGGCATCTAAGACAGCTAGGATTGCCTGGAAGAAACTGAGGAGGAGAAGAGAAAAGGGGGGTTTGGCCCTACCAGACCTTCAGCTATATGCCTGGGCGTTCCAACTCACACACTCATGCATGTTATTGAGGATGCCTGTAGACACCGGGGCTAAAGGGATGTTTTTGGCCATGCTGAGGGGTGTTAATTGTCAGAGAATGGGGTTCTGTTCAAATTTGGGGACCCAAAGTTTAAAAAAAAATCAGGCTGAAGGTCCTGCAGGGGGTAGCTAAAACTGGGCCCAAGTCAGGGGTGCAGTTGGGCTTGACCATTTTTCCTGCTTAGCTCCCCTTTGGGATTCTCCTGGAACCCCAGAGTGCTTAAGAGACAGTTTGGCAAACCCCTTGAGGAAGGCTGAGTTATTGGTTTGGGGTGACCTCCTTGAGGATGGCACCCTTCCCCCCTGGAAACACCTCCAGGATAGGGTTGGGGAGGTCTCTTCCACTATTAACATGGAAGCTTGGCTCAATCTCACCCGCGGAAGCATGCCATGGGATGCGGAAATATTTTAGAACATCAGCTCCTTTCCAATCCCCCAGGGAAGATAAACGTTTATTTTTGGTACCAAACCCTGTTGGAGCAAGTAGATGGGGAATTTAAGCTTGCATAGGAACTGTGAGAGGGGGTCTTTGCCCACACAGGACTGTACTAAACTATGGCAGAAATCTTGCAAGATTTATGTGAAGTTGTGAAACCAGCCTGGCTTAAAAGAAATCACCTGTTCACCATCCACAGGACTTACTATACTCCCCATAAACTGACTAAAATCTCACTTGTCCTCCAGTCAGCTGTAAAAAGTGTGGCGTGGTTTCCGCTTCAGATGTCCACATGTTTATGGAATGTCCTGTTCTCATTACTTTCTGGCAGGAGGTCGGAGATTTTTTGACAAGTGTTTTAGGCTGCGCTATTAAAATAAATTTGCCTTTAATAATATTTGGTCTCGCAGAAAACATCACTGGGCTTGCCGGAACTTTGCTTTTTTACTCTGTTTTGTTAGCTAGGAGGCAAATCTGTATAAAATGGACGGAATCTAGCCCTCCTACTTTTGTGGACTGGCAGTCATCAGTTTTAGCAGTCTCAAAATTGGATTTGGCCAGACAAGGAAGTAGAAACAAGAAGGCATTCTGGAATCTTTTAAAACTTAGATGGAATTCTTAGATGATGAGGTGAACTCGTGTTTTTTTTGTTTTTTTCCAGAGTCCCGTGTTTATACTGTTAACACTTCCTGGGCTAATCTGTACGCTGCTAGGTATGGTGGCAGTTAATTGTCCAAAGTCATCCAGCCCTTGAGCTTGGCAGGTGGATTATCTCAGTGGTTCCTTCATTTGACACCCAGGGCAGGTCTAGTACTAGTAGGTGGGGCACCATCCCAACATTCCAATAGCCTACTCTCCTCATACAGATGCCCAGGGTGGATATGGAAGTGAGATAGACGGCGAATGAGGACAAAAAAAAAAGAATTGAAGGTGTTGCAACTGAGCACCTGCCACTTCCAAAGGGATTGATCTAAATATATATATATATATAGAGCCTTAGGTAAAATATTAATTTTACTGATGTTGCTTCTACCAATTAAAGTAAAATGTAGCCGTGCCCATTTATCAAGCGAGTCCTTAACACTCTGTATCATGCATTCCAGTTAGCATCAACCACCTCTGACATCGAGGTTCCTATTTTAATACCTAGATAAGTCACCTCTTTTAGCACTCTAATATCCTGTAAAATGATGCTTTCTGAACAAAGCATTTGTGTTTTTGTCATGTTAAATTTATAGCCAGAGACCTGGTTCGATCTCTTGAAGTGGATGAAAAAAAGTGCAAGCATTGGATCAGCCGATGTCACTGCATTGTCCTCCGCAGAAGCAAAAACAGAAAAAGGGATATCATTTGCATAAAAAGGTTTGATACGAGAATTGTTGCCCAACTGCTCGACAAAGGGATTAATATATAAAGCAAACAAAAGGGGGGAGCAGGTGCAGCCTTGCCTGGTACCTCTAGTAATTTTCACAGCATCTGATAATGACCCCATAGCAGTAATTCTACCAATTGGTGCGGTGTATAATACTTGAAGGGCAGTCAGGAATCCCTGTCCAAAACCAATACGACGCATCAGTTGCCATAAATACCCCCACTCCACCCGATTGAATGCTTTCTCTGCATCTAATAAAATTAATCCTAGATCTCGCTTTTCCATATGGGCAACATCAAACAATGTGATCACTTTATTTACATGAGTGGCAGTCCCACAAGAGGGTATAAACCCATGTTGCTTTACAGACACTAAAGAACTAATAACCTTGGATAAACGATTTGCCAATATCTTAGAATATATTTTACTGTCACAATTCAACAAAGAAATCAGGTGATATGATCCAACCAATTCCGGGTCTTTACCCTTCTTACAAAAAACCATTATAGTAGCTTCAGCCCATGATTTAGAAGCATGACCCTTCTGTGCAGCCCGAAAAGTATTCAACATTTCATCCTTTAGATGATGAAAAAAAAGTTTATAAATCTCTGTCGGAATCTTATCATGGCTGGCTGCTTTTCCTAAAACAAGATTATTAACCGCCAATTCTAATTCTGACATTGTGATTGGGCTGTCCAGTTGTTCTGCTTCTAGAGGGTCTAAAAGTAATATTCCTACCTCCAAAACTACACTATCATTAACCCCAGCCTTACCCTGATTTTCCTTTTTATAAACTAAATACTTTTTAGCACTCTCAAAATTCCACAAACCTTGAATTTCAGCCCGGGCAGTAGCAACCGAGTTTTCTAACTCCATAATATTATTGCATTGCTGTGAGATCCCCACGGTTAACTTACCCTCTGCTTCTCTCAAAGCATTATACAGCCCCTGTAGCTCTGATCTAATTTTCCTTTGCTGGTGAAGTCCAAAATTAAATACTTCACCATGAAAAAAATCTTTAAATGTATCCCAAATAATTGCGATATGAGTCGATTGCCTATTGTTGTAAAGAAAAATCCTTCATCCAGCAACCCATATATTCTCTGAACTCATCATTAAAACAGAGTTTCCGATCAAACAAAAAAAGTCTTAGGTAACCTCTCCTGACCAAATGTGCTCAGTTCCAAAACAATTGGGGCATGGTCAGAGGAAATCCTAGGATATATTAAGACTAAAGCCTCAGCTAGAGAGGTAGTGTATACAAAAAAATTATCTACACGAACTAACTTTTTATGGGGAAAAGAATAAAATATATAACCCGTATCCTTAGGATTTAACTTACCCCAAACGTCAACTAACCCATGATCATTGACTAGATGGTATAAGGCTTTAAATATACGTTAATTATGCCCTTTATATCTTCACGGCCCGTCCAGCAGTTCTTGGTTAGCCAGGTTAATGTTTATATCTTCACAAATAACCAAAGGTCGTGCCCAAGTAGCCAACTCTAAATTCAGTTCCTTCAAAGTTTCTGCCTCATCTAAATTAAAACCTTAAATGGTACCAACAGTACATTTCCTATCCCCAGATCGGCATTCAACAATGGCCCAACGCTCTAAATTATCAGCCAAGGAATAACCCACAGGCTGTATATTCAATTTGGCTAAAATAGCCACACCCGAGTCATATGAAGTTGTTTAGAGGCCGTGATCAATGAAAACCCAAGCTCTTTTAAAATATGTTGTTTGGTCTGAGGTATATGCGTCTCCTGAAGCCACACTAGGTCTGACTGAATAATTAGCAATTCAGCAGCAACCCTTTTCTCTTCAACAAATCATTAAGACTGGAAACATTCAGTGGTGTGGCTCACTGGTTAGAGGCGGCAGACCTGAGAGCAGAGGACGGCCCGGGACCAGGGTTCGATTCCCGGCGCGGCAGGTTTCTGGACCAGGGTCAGCGGACTCGATAATTCTCTCGCCTCGGTGCCCACTCTGATCAGCGATCACACTCGGCAACTCTGGGCATTAGCTTGCCTCATCTTCACTAACGGCCCCACCAGACCGCCGGGGATGCTTGGTCTCACCCTGGAGATACCCATTAAGGGACCATCTCTCAGGGAAGCCAGGAAGGGTTTCGCAGCGGTCGAAGCGCCTTGGGACCCTACGGGTAAGTAGTGCGCTATATAAATGCCAATACACATGAAAAATGAACAGAATTGTTACCCTTTAGAAATCATAGAGATAGTATGCCGATAATACCTCCCACAAATGCCAAGTCCCAAATAATACCATAACTGCACATACATATTTCCATTGTGACCATATCAAGATTTCTATTTTTGATTATATTCTTCAGAGTAGTCATTACTGTGTATTTTCGCCCCTTTGGACCTTTCTCATCAAATAAAGTTATGTGAAATGATATAAGAAGTAGGAGATAAATGAATGAAAATGAAAAGAGACAAAGATAATAATATGTTAGTGGCCTAGAAATGGGGAAAAAGCAAACAAGACATTCCCGGGCTAACCAATGCTTAAATCCTTAAGTAAATTTCAGAATCAATCTTTCTATATAGAACCCAAGAACTCTTTAGCAGTCCCTATACTAGTAAATAAGCGAGTGCGCTCTTGAAAAAAAACTTTTAGTTTTGCAGAAACATTAAATAAGCTTGTGCCCCCTTAACTTGAAATTGCGCAATCAGCTGCCAAAGCTGCCATCGGAGCTTGACACTGTGTTGACAAAGATCCGGCCTTGCACAAAATTCAACATCCCCCAGCTCGTTTTTTGACAGGTTGTGCTAACTGAAACACCTCCTCACGAGCTAGAAAGCTGTTGAATGAAATTAGGAAAGCTCTAGGCTTATGATCCCCCTGACCGGCCCTGGGGCGAATATTAAAGGGAAACGGATGAGCACGTTGGATTTCTCTGTCCCAAACCCACCTAATAAACTCAGGAAAAGCTTTTTTAAACAACTCTATGATAAATCTACGTGGATCCTGCCCATCCTTCTCCTCCGGAATCTTAAGTATTCTCCGCTAGTTGCCACGCGCTCGATTTTCTAAATCCGAAATCTTCCATTGAATGTCATCCCTGGTAGCCTGCAACTGCTCAGTGGCACCCTTTTGTTGAGTAAGTTCATCCTCCAGGTTGGAAATCCAGTTTTCAGCCTCGTTGAATCTAGCAATGAAGTCACCATGAGATTTTGCAATGCGCCTCACTGTGTTTTGTAATTTACAACATACATTTTGCACTCGTTGGCTCTCTTCTCGGGTTTCATCATGATGGGAAATTATCGATCGATAAATCAAAGTTAAAGAAATTTCTTCCCTGTCTCCTTCGACATTAAATTGCTCCACCAAATGTTGTGCCTGTACAATGTCACCTTTGTTGGAGTTTGCATTCAGCTCCAACTTTTTCCGTACAGTGTGAGGGTGATTTTCAGCACACTCCCCTGACTCTTCCAAGAACATACTGCTATGATTGCTGCCATCTACCATACTCATTTGTGTTGAGTAGTGTGGTCCAGGTCTTCACATGAAGACATAGACTGTTCAGAAAGAGAATAAAAATCCCCTGATTCGGCATCCGGTATTTGTAACTGCTCAAGGCCCTGGGAGTTGATCGGCAAACTAGACAGAGGAACAACCGATTCTCCTATACGCGGAACATCCAAGGTGGCCGCTCCCAGGGTCTTCTCCAAGGCATTAATATAGATTGAAAAAAGGAGGGGTGCCAGAATGCATCCCTGCCTGACACCCCTCTTTGAAATAAAATGGCTAGCGCACCGTCCTTCCCAGGTAACCCTCACTGCTGCAGAGAGGTCCTGGTCCAGTGATGGGTCTATGCCTATTTCTCCAAGGATTAGCCATAATTTTGAACAATTAACTAAATCGAAAGCTGAGGAGAGATCCATGAAACCCATGTATAAAGACCCTTCCTTAGCCACTGTGCATTTACTTATAAGGAGATGAAGGTTTAAATTGGTCCATGGTACTCCTATGCTCTCTGAATCCATATTGGAGGTTGGAGAGCACCCCCCTACCCTCTAGCCAATCCCTAAGCGTATGTAAAATGACTCTGCCCAAGATTTTTACTGCAGAGTCTAACAAAGAGATTGGCCTATAACAGGCAGGGTCCCCTCTAGCCCCCTTTTTAAATATCAGGACTATAATTGATTTTGCCGATGAAGATGGGAAGCCCATTAAGGATGAGTCGTTAAAGACGTTAGTCAAAATCTTGGCCCAAAAATGTTGATACAGACTATATAAATCTGCAGGCACCCCATCTGGGCCTGGAGCTTTATTTTTTGACATGTCTCTTGTCGCTTTTTCCACCTCACTCACTTCAAAATTTACTGAGAGTGCACATCGAGTGGTGGTGTTAGGACCATCCTGCTGCTCTAAGCAATCCTTATCATAAATTTCCTTAAAATGTTGGAGCCAGCATTCATCCGGGATGACACAATCCATGTCTAAGTTCTCCTGCTCTGAGAAGAACGGGTGTTTTATGGTTGACCAAAACTTCCTGCTATCCCGCAAAACTTCAGTTGAGAGAAGATTCTCCCATGCCTCCTCTTTGATTTATTTTTTACGTTTTGCAATAACTATTTTATATTCCTTCCGAAGGTTAGCAACAGGGCCCTGTCCCTAGGCCTAGATTTCAGAGCCTGAAGAAGGAATGCCATGCGCCTTCGGAACAACCACCATCAAACCATCTTTGTGCCTTCCTAGAATTGTATTTATTAACTACCTCTAGTTTCTTTGCTATCTGATCGCAGACTGCCACATAGGATCCTAAGATCTCCCCGCTTGGGGCCAAGCTATCGAGGCAAATCGCAAGATTTGCCTCCTCCTTAACTGCAAGGTCCTCAAAAAAGGATTCCGGTGCCATCCTGTCCCATTTAATCCTTTTCCCTTGATCTTTAGATCTATACCCATAAGTCAACCTCTAAAAGGACCGGGTTATGGTCACTAAATGTTGAAATCACCACGCTATAGCCTAGGGTCTTAACCCAAACCGCCGGAGATAGAGAAAGATATATTCAATAACTGTGTTGGTTCCTCTTCCGTTCAAATAAATTTGTGATGGCCAAAAATTCTTCGAGTGCCTCTCCCTGGCTATTGTGCTCAAAGTGAGGTACCGCTGCGGTAGGCGGCCCACACGGGTCACCTGAGTAACAGTCCCATTTACACAGGTGAATATTAAAATCTCCTAAAGGATCACATCGAAAACAGAGTTCTGAGTAAGTTTATAGACTGACAAAAACTGGTCCAGAGCCCTTAGGTGCTCATTATACTGTGAACCATCTTTAGAATTATAAAAGTTAATTAAGAGAAGCTTCTGCAAAAAAATCACACTTCATTCTAGTATCATAATATTACTGGAATCTAGGTCCAGTTTTTTAACGACACCTATCAGGTTAAGAGAAAAGAGGAAAATTAGACCACCCTTAGGCCTCCCGACAGTTCCCTGGACTGCTGGGATGGCATAGCTTAGGTAACCATCGATACTGAAGCTACTAGCAACATTCCACGTTTCCTGCAGGGCAATAATGCTGTACTGTTTCACAAAATCCAACCACCGATCATCAGTCCTCTTGGGCCTAATACCCGCCACATTCCAGCTCAAAGTCCTGCATGGTGCTAACCAATTGGCTCCCCATTTAAATCACCCTGATTTTGAATATTAGCGGATTGTCAATCGTTTGAATGCAATTGCGACAATGGAGAGAAACAATATGAAAAGCCTATCTCCATGTTTGACTGGTGCAGCTGAGAGTTAGTTGATGGAATAACCTGGGGAACCCTTTCTGTCCTCTCTGATGGCCCTACCTCTCGCCCATTATGAGCGGTATCCTCAATTATGTGTGGATTCCTCAACAAACTACCCCGGGTTGGCAGTGACTGATGTTTAGTCAAGTTCTTTTGGTATGACCTAACTGGAGGGTAGGGGAACAGGTCTAATGCCTGTGTTATGCAACTCCGAGGCGTCCCAAAATAATCTCTCAGCAATAAACCGGGTATAAAAGTTCACTACCACACAGTCCCTGGTAATACATTTGGGACGAAGACCAACCCAGTCAACTCTCCTTGTCATAATGATGGATCTTGGGATGTCAGAGCCACCACTACTGTGATGTGCACACCAGTGACTGGTTAACTTCAGGAGATCCTGAGTTGATTCCTTCATGCCATCCCATAATGGGGGGACCCCCGTAAAAACAGCCACCAGTGGGGCAGCGTCAGGCGGTAGATCCAAAGTAAAGCCCTGCCGGTACTCATGTCTAGCTCTAGATGGGGGTGATCTCCAAGTGTTACCAGCTTCATAATTAGTGTTCCATACTCCATCTTTTTTTAATGTTAAGTGGTCTGTTTTCTACGGTTGTTTCTAGATCCTTTTCCCTAGTTGGCCTATTCTCTTTACAGGAAACGTCTGCCCTAGGTTTATTGGGATAAATTACTTGGTCCTGGGTTGGGCGCCCTTCTTGGCCTATATACTGTTTCAAAAACACATAAATGTTATCACATTTCTTTAACAGCCCTACTACACATGTATTAAAGGTGTCCACAATGTCTTTCGTATTGGCCACTAGTGCAGGTTCCAAACGTGCTGTAAACAGTTCCTCTAACATCTCCCCGACATATTCTCTAATATTCGGGTCCATACAATAGGCAGCAATAATAGGCTTTTGTCTCTTGGTGGGTTTTTTAGCCAGCCTGCACTTACGCGATGGATGTTGTAGGGGGGTCTATGTGCTACTAACCCCATGTCCATCTGTCGCCACCAATGTATCAGTCTCATCAGCAAGGGGCTTGATCAGTGTAGGTCGTTTAATTATCACAATGTTCGGCTCTAGAGGTATACTCGGGGTCTGATCCAACACTGAAACAACTGCTTCCAGGACAACTTCAGCGCTACCCATGCCCAGTTCTCTCTCTGCATTAGCGATTTATTTGGATAGTACCCCCACAGCAGATGTTAAATAAGATATATTTGATTCCGATTTTCTTGGCACCTTAGCTTTTTTCCCTTCATGCTCCTCATTACATTGGTGTTTTCGCTTACCCATTGTAGATATCAGAGGGGTAGCCCGGCCAGGCCTCTTCTGGCCCCTGATGGCCACAGACGGCCCGCCCTTTGCCCGGACTTCGGAGGGGCTGCCGGTCACGTTCTCTGCCCCCGCAGGATTCTGGGGCTTGAAGCCTTCCCGAGTATAGCCCCGCTGTAGCACCTCATCCGCTGTTGCTGCACTGCGTTTCCAGCAGGAAACGCGAGGTCCTCTATAACCCGGTGGCGAGAGGAGGGGCTGCCGGTCATGTTCTCTGCCCCCGCTGGATACTGGGGCTTGAAGACTTCCCGAGACTGCCCCCGCTGTAGCACCAAGTCCGCTTCTGCTGCACTGCGTTTCCTGCGGAGCGGGAAACGCCAGGTCCTCTATAACCTGGTGGCCAGGGGAGGGGCTGCTGGTCACATTCTTTTCCCGGCTGGATACTGGGGCTTGAAGTCTTCCCAAGACTGCCCGCTGTTGCACCAAGTCCGCTGTTGCTGTGCTGCGTTTCCCGCGGAGTGGGAAACGCGAGGTCCTCGATAATCCGGTGGTGAGGGGAGGGGCTGCCGGTCACGTTCTCTGCCCCCGCTGGATACTGGAGCTTGAAGTCTTCCCGAGTCTGCCCCCGCTGTAGCACCAAGTCCGCTGCGCTGCGTTTCCCGCGGAGCAGGAAACGCAAGATCCTGTATAACCCGGTGGCGAGGGGAGGGGCTGCCGTTCATTTTCTCTGCCCCGCTGAATACTGGGGCTGGAGGTCTTCCTGAGTCTGCCCTCCATGTAGCATCAAGTCCGCTGCTGCTGCGCTGCCTTTCCCGTGGAGCGGGAAACCCCAGGTCCTCCATAACCCGGTGGTGAGGGGAGGGGCTGCCGGTCACGTTCTCTGCCCCCGCTGGATACTGAGGCTTGAAGTCTTCCTGAGTCTGCCCCCGCTGTAGCACCAAGTCCGCTGCTGCTGCGCTGCGTTTCCCACACTGCTACTAAATCCTCCCTCAAGATAGGTATATATCCACTGATTCTTACATGCAGCTTGCTATAAATATAATACATTTTTAAATAACAATCCAAACCACATTCACTGGATGATGCCATCACTGATGTCATCAGTGATGTCATTTGAGATCTCATCAGTGATGTCACTGACCGCATCATGAATGATGTAATATGTGACATCATCACCAGTGGATTGCGGGCGCAAGAGTTACAGTTAGTACAACTAACTATAACAGAGGAATTTCAATTGTTTTGTATGAGTGAAATGTCCAGCTAACTATAACACCCCTGAAAACTATGTTTTTTTCAGTATATATATATATATATATATATATTCACTGAAAAAACCATGGGTTATAGACCTTATATAGTTAGGAATTAGCATTTACAAAACCTTATTTTACTCACACAAAACCATTGAAATTTGCATATATAGTTAGTTGCACTAACTATATATCGCGCACCCGCAATCCACTGCTGATGATGTCACATATTACATAATTCATTACATGGTCAGTGACATCACTGATGACATCACTGATGACATCTCAAATGACATCACTGATGACATCACTGATGACAACATCCAGTGACTGTATGTTTCTGTAAAGTTAAAATATGTCTTACATATTGAAGAATGAGTGGATGTATAAGTGTCTGGATGAAGGATTTAGTAGGTGCATGTCTGACTGTATGAGTGAGTGATTAAATGTGTCTCACTGAGTGCATGGGTTAGTGACTAAACTGTCTTAATTTGTGCATCATTATGTCTGTTGTTCTGTAAACTGCTGCATGTGTTGATCAGTAGCTATATGAGTAACTATATGGGTTATTGATTGGTTGCCCAAGTATTTGTATGGGAGACTGAGTGTGTGTGTGGGTGGCTGGGAGTGGTATGACTCTGTGCATAGATGTGTGAGCAGTTGATTCACTAGATGTATGGGTTCAAAAGTGCATGCGGAAACAGCTGTATGGGTGGTTGACTGTGTGCATGAGTGTATTGGTGAGTGAATGGATATCTCAGTGATACATGTCAAAGTAAGTACATATGTAAAACACAGTACATGTGAGAGTTGACATATATAAATAACTGTGCATAAGAGCCAGTGAATGTGTGAGTGGTTGTATGGATCATTGTGAACTTGTATCAGGGATTGTATAAGAGAGTAAATATGTGTTAGTATATGTTTGAATAAGTAAGGTGTGTATAACTGTATAGTTGAGGAAATGGAGGTGTGATTGATTCAGAGCATGACTGACTAGGTGTGTGAGTAACTCCATGGATGAGTGACAGTCTGTGAGTGTCTGTTTACACTGATTGTATCTAAGGTTATATTAGAGTCTGAAGAGGTTCATCGTATTATCACATGAATGATATCATCAGTGATGTGATAAGTAATGTCAAATGAGATGTCATCAGTGATGTCATTTGAGATGTCATCAGTGATGTCATTTGAGATTTCATCAGTGATGTCATCAGTAATGTCACTGACCATGTCATGAATGATGTAATATGTGACATCATCAGCAGTGGATTGCGGGTGCGCGATAAATAGTTAGTGCAACTAACTATATATGCGAATTTCAATGGTTTTGTGTGAGTAAAATAAGGTTTTGTAAATGCTAATTCCTAACTATATATGGTCTATAACCTATGGTTTTTTCAGTGAATTGTCAAGGTTTTGTAAATGCTAATTCCTAACTATATATGGTCTATAACCTACGGTTTTTTCAGTGAATTTCAATGGTTTTTTAATTGCAAATATCAAAAGCTGTAAAACGTATTCTTCATTTAAAGGAAAAATATATTTTTTATGTATTTAATATAATTTTTTTATGTATATAATTTTTTTTTTTCCGCTACCGGTCCGCGCACCGGGTAGCTTCCCGTTAGCTTAATTTGGTGCCGTGACCCGATCCGCGCACCGGGAAACGTTCCGTTAGCGCAAGTGCTGCATTCGAAAACAACATCGTGACGCGTCACGTAAGCGCGACGTATCGCGTTGCCGCGTAATGCGTCTTATGACGCGCCGAGTTAGCGCACTCGGAAGTGCTCCGGAGCGCGACCCGAGTCGCAAAGCTCAGCACCCCGGAAGCGCTCCGGGCGCGGAGTGGGACGCGTAACGTAAGCGTAACAGGTCATGTGACCTGAAAATAACACTTTTCATTGGTTTAGAACATTTTTTTTTCCCAAATGTTGAAAGCCCCCACCTTTTTTCCTCACTCTCACTTTCATCTTTGTGAGAGGAAGACCTGGTTCTGCTTGTTCAGTCATGGCATCTGTAGTAGCTGCAGCTGGTGGACCCCCACCACCACCACAACCACCTAGGAAGGAAGGACCACCTGCAAAGTTCCTTCTAAACCCAGAGGAAGAGGAAGAAGAAGAGGAAGAGGATATAGAGCCGAGGCAGTTCTTGCGTGAAGAGCCCTGGCAATCCCACCGCTTAGACCATTTTATATGGCAATTTTTTTCTTACCCTCGAGGGCAAAAAAAGGTCAATGCCCGGCTGGTGACATGCCTCATTGTGATGCACAGACTACCATTGCCGAAACACAAGGGAATGCATCTCAGGGAGATAAGTCAAATACGTGGTAGATAAAAACATTTTCGTGTTTATGCACGCTGATGTGCTTTGAACGATGCCCCCCCCTCCTCATCATTTAGATTACCACCGCCCATTGCACAAAAGCGTACTAGGCGCTCCCCACGCAAAAAAAAAACGATTTATTTTTTTTTGCCCCGTGGGGCCCTTTTAAAGCCTCCACACAAACCTAGGGGGTCAGGGAGGATCTACTATGCCCCCTTACGGTCATTTCCCCCTTCGTTTTGGCCTCCTCTTGCCTCTCGATCCTACCGAGAGACAAGAAGGCGGCCGCTCCGGACTGTTTAGAATGTTGACAGACACCGGAGAGCCAATCAGCTTCGCTTCGCGAAGTTCCGTTTCGCGTCAAGTACGCGAACCGGAGCGCTAACCGGGACGCTGTCACAGATATATATATTTTTTTGAACGTTAATTTATCAAAATCCACTGGAGCACATATATTGAGACCTATCAAAGGCACATTGGGCTAAGAGTCCCTACAATTTTGCCAAGTTTCATGCAAATCCATTCAGCTGTTCGAGCTAAAAGTGAGGCCAACCGCCCTATGGAAATGAACATGGGAAAAACGCGTTTTGGGACACCCCTTTTTTCTCGTCCCCCCCTTGACGAACACTCCCCAAATTTTCAGGAGCTGATCAGACAAAAAATGTGCAATTTTCCTGAAAATTTCAGGCAATTCCGTCCACAATCGCCAAAGTTATTAAACATGGAATTTTCAAAAATCCCATCGAGAAAAAATCCTAACTATATATACCTACTGGCGACCGCCAGTAGGTAATATACATAAATATATACAGGACAGAATTATGACTATTTGGGCGCTGAGGAAGGCTCACTAATGCCGAAATGCATTCGCCTGTCATAATTGGCGAATAAATGGCTTCCCTGGTTAACCCCTGCTGTGGCCTCTGCTTTCTTTTTCGAGAGGAAGGTTTCTGCATCAATTTTCACGTCGGCCAGAGACGTGCCACGGAGGCCCCTGCTCTACAAAGTGGCCCAGACTTCACTGGCTTCTTACCTTGACAGGTTTTGCATTTCCGAGGGATCGGACAGCCTGGGCCCGCCTTGGTGATGGGGGAGAAGCAGGCGGTTGTGAGGTGTTCCACTTCACACAGGGCGGCGAGCACGGTCTCTCTGCCCCCGCTGATATGTTTCCCTGGCATTAAGGCTGGAGCAGTTGGGGACCCGAGGAGGCTTTATCCACATAAAAACAAGCAAGTAAACCTGCTTTCACTTTGCGCAGTGTCCTGCATCGAGCAAACATCACTTGGTGTAATTAACCCCTTGCATAACTTACCCGGGACATCTACAGTGTATTCTGGGTCTTGCAGTCCAGACGAGATCAGAGGACAAGCAACAGGTGTGCAGACTTCGTTGGGGGCGGAGCCTGTTTAAACTTTTAAATAGGTGGCAGGATTCTGGAGAGCAAAGGACAGAATTATGACTATTTGGGCGCTGAGGAAGGCTCACTAATGCCGAAATGCATTCGCCTGTCATAATATGCGAATAAATGGCTTCCCTGGTTAACCCCTGCTGTGGCCTCTGCTTTCTTTTTCGAGAGGAAGGTTTCTGCATCAATTTTCACGTCGGCCAGAGACGTGCCACGGAGGCCCCTGCTCTACAAAGTGGCCCAGACTTCACTGGCTTCTTACCTTGACAGGTTTTGCATTTCCGAGGGATCGGACAGCCTGGGCCCGCCTTGGTGATGGGGGAGAAGCAGGCGGTTGTGAGGTGTTCCACTTCACACAGGGCGGCGAGCACGGTCTCTCTGCCCCCGCTGATATGTTTCCCTGGCATTAAGGCTGGAGCAGTTGGGGACCCGAGGAGGCTTTATCCACATAAAAACAAGCAAGTAAACCTGCTTTCACTTTGCGCAGTGTCCTGCATCGAGCAAACATCACTTGGTGTAATTAACCCCTTGCATAACTTACCCGGGACATCTACAGTGTATTCTGGGTCTTGCAGTCCAGACGAGATCAGAGGACAAGCAACAGGTGTGCAGACTTCGTTGGGGGCGGAGCCTGTTTAAACTTTTAAATAGGTGGCAGGATTCTGGAGAGCAAAGGACAGAATTATGACTATTTGGGCGCTGAGGAAGGCTCACTAATGCCGAAATGCATTCGCCTGTCATAATATGCGAATAAATGGCTTCCCTGGTTAACCCCTGCTGTGGCCTCTGCTTTCTTTTTCGAGAGGAAGGTTTCTGCATCAATTTTCACGTCGGCCAGAGACGTGCCACGGAGGCCCCTGCTCTACAAAGTGGCCCAGACTTCACTGGCTTCTTACCTTGACAGGTTTTGCATTTCCAAGGGATCGGACAGCCTGGGCCCGCCTTGGTGATGGGGGAGAAGCAGGCGGTTGTGAGGTGTTCCACTTCACACAGGGCGGCGAGCACGGTCTCTCTGCCACCGCTGATATGTTTCCCTGGCATTAAGGCTGGAGCAGTTGGGGACCCGAGGAGGCTTTATCCACATAAAAACAAGCAAGTAAACCTGCTTTCACTTTGCGCAGTGTCCTGCATCGAGCAAACATCACTTGGTGTAATTAACCCCTTGCATAACTTACCCGGGACATCTACAGTGTATTCTGGGTCTTGCAGTCCAGACGAGATCAGAGGACAAGCAACAGGTGTGCAGACTTCGTTGGGGGCGGAGCCTGTTTAAACTTTTAAATAGGTGGCAGGATTCTGGAGAGCAAAGGACAGAATTATGACTATTTGGGCGCTGAGGAAGGCTCACTAATGCCGAAATGCATTCGCCTGTCATAATATGCGAATAAATGGCTTCCCTGGTTAACCCCTGCTGTGGCCTCTGCTTTCTTTTTCGAGAGGAAGGTTTCTGCATCAATTTTCACGTCGGCCAGAGACGTGCCACGGAGGCCCCTGCTCTACAAAGTGGCCCAGACTTCACTGGCTTCTTACTTTGACAGGTTTTGCATTTCCGAGGGATCGGACAGCCTGGGCCCGCCTTGGTGATGGGGGAGAAGCAGGCGGTTGTGAGGTGTTCCACTTCACACAGGGCGGCGAGCACGGTCTCTCTGCCCCCGCTGATATGTTTCCCTGGCATTAAGGCTGGAGCAGTTGGGGACCCGAGGAGGCTTTATCCACATAAAAACAAGCAAGTAAACCTGCTTTCACTTTGCGCAGTGTCCTGCATCGAGCAAACATCACTTGGTGTAATTAACCCCTTGCATAACTTACCCGGGACATCTACAGTGTATTCTGGGTCTTGCAGTCCAGACGAGATCAGAGGACAAGCAACAGGTGTGCAGACTTCGTTGGGGGCGGAGCCTGTTTAAACTTTTAAATAGGTGGCAGGATTCTGGAGAGCAAAGGACAGAATTATGACTATTTGGGCGCTGAGGAAGGCTCACTAATGCCGAAATGCATTCGCCTGTCATAATATGCGAATAAATGGCTTCCCTGGTTAACCCCTGCTGTGGCCTCTGCTTTCTTTTTCGAGAGGAAGGTTTCTGCATCAATTTTCACGTCGGCCAGAGACGTGCCACGGAGGCCCCTGCTCTACAAAGTGGCCCAGACTTCACTGGCTTCTTACCTTGACAGGTTTTGCATTTCCGAGGGATCGGACAGCCTGGGCCCGCCTTGGTGATGGGGGAGAAGCAGGCGGTTGTGAGGTGTTCCACTTCACACAGGGCGGCGAGCACGGTCTCTCTGCCCCCGCTGATATGTTTCCCTGGCATTAAGGCTGGAGCAGTTGGGGACCCGAGGAGGCTTTATCCACATAAAAACAAGCAAGTAAACCTGCTTTCACTTTGCGCAGTGTCCTGCATCGAGCAAACATCACTTGGTGTAATTAACCCCTTGCATAACTTACCCGGGACATCTACAGTGTATTCTGGGTCTTGCAGTCCAGACGAGATCAGAGGACAAGCAACAGGTGTGCAGACTTTGTTGGGGGCGGAGCCTGTTTAAACTTTTAAATAGGTGGCAGGATTCTGGAGAGCAAAGGACAGAATTATGACTATTTGGGCGCTGAGGAAGGCTCACTAATG
Organism: Lissotriton vulgaris; assembly: GCF_964263255.1. Classification (NCBI taxonomy): domain Eukaryota; kingdom Metazoa; phylum Chordata; class Amphibia; order Caudata; family Salamandridae; genus Lissotriton; species Lissotriton vulgaris. The sequence goes on from NC_141690.1 coordinate 48,310,590, forward strand.
CCGAAATGCATTCGCCTGTCATAATATGCGAATAAATGGCTTCCCTGGTTAACCCCTGCTGTGGCCTCTGCTTTCTTTTTCGAGAGGAAGGTTTCTGCATCAATTTTCACGTCGGCCAGAGACGTGCCACGGAGGCCCCTGCTCTACAAAGTGGCCCAGACTTCACTGGCTTCTTACCTTGACAGGTTTTGCATTTCCGAGGGATCGGACAGCCTGGGCCCGCCTTGGTGATGGGGGAGAAGCAGGCGGTTGTGAGGTGTTCCACTTCACACAAGGCGGCGAGCACGGTCTCTCTGCCCCCGCTGATATGTTTCCCTGGCATTAAGGCTGGAGCAGTTGGGGACCCGAGGAGGCTTTATCCACATAAAAACAAGCAAGTAAACCTGCTTTCACTTTGCGCAATGTCCTGCATCGAGCAAACATCACTTGGTGTAATTAACCCCTTGCATAACTTACCCGGGACATCTACAGTGTATTCTGGGTCTTGCAGTCCAGACGAGATCAGAGGACAAGCAACAGGTGTGCAGACTTCGTTGGGGGCGGAGCCTGTTTAAACTTTTAAATAGGTGGCAGGATTCTGGAGAGCAAAGGACAGAATTATGACTATTTGGGCGCTGAGGAAGGCTCACTAATGCCGAAATGCATTCGCCTGTCATAATATGCGAATAAATGGCTTCCCTGGTTAACCCCTGCTGTGGCCTCTGCTTTCTTTTTCGAGAGGAAGGTTTCTGCATCAATTTTCACGTCGGCCAGAGACGTGCCACGGAGGCCCCTGCTCTACAAAGTGGCCCAGACTTCACTGGCTTCTTACCTTGACAGGTTTTGCATTTCCGAGGGATCGGACAGCCTGGGCCCGCCTTGGTGATGGGGGAGAAGCAGGCGGTTGTGAGGTGTTCCACTTCACACAGGGCGGCGAGCACGGTCTCTCTGCCCCCGCTGATATGTTTCCCTGGCATTAAGGCTGGAGCAGTTGGGGACCCGAGGAGGCTTTATCCACATAAAAACAAGCAAGTAAACCTGCTTTCACTTTGCGCAGTGTCCTGCATCGAGCAAACATCACTTGGTGTAATTAACCCCTTGCATAACTTACCCGGGACATCTACAGTGTATTCTGGGTCTTGCAGTCCAGACGAGATCAGAGGACAAGCAACAGGTGTGCAGACTTCGTTGGGGGCGGAGCCTGTTTAAACTTTTAAATAGGTGGCAGGATTCTGGAGAGCAAAGGACAGAATTATGACTATTTGGGCGCTGAGGAAGGCTCACTAATGCCGAAATGCATTCGCCTGTCATAATATGCGAATAAATGGCTTCCCTGGTTAACCCCTGCTGTGGCCTCTGCTTTCTTTTTCGAGAGGAAGGTTTCTGCATCAATTTTCACGTCGGCCAGAGACGTGTCACGGAGGCCCCTGCTCTACAAAGTGGCCCAGACTTCACTGGCTTCTTACCTTGACAGGTTTTGCATTTCCGAGGGATCGGACAGCCTGGGCCCGCCTTGGTGATGGGGGAGAAGCAGGCGGTTGTGAGGTGTTCCACTTCACACAGGGCGGCGAGCACGGTCTCTCTGCCCCCGCTGATATGTTTCCCTGGCATTAAGGCTGGAGCAGTTGGGGACCCGAGGAGGCTTTATCCACATAAAAACAAGCAAGTAAACCTGCTTTCACTTTGCGCAGTGTCCTGCATCGAGCAAACATCACTTGGTGTAATTAACCCCTTGCATAACTTACCCGGGACATCTACAGTGTATTCTGGGTCTTGCAGTCCAGACGAGATCAGAGGACAAGCAACAGGTGTGCAGACTTCGTTGGGGGCGGAGCCTGTTTAAACTTTTAAATAGGTGGCAGGATTCTGGAGAGCAAAGGACAGAATTATGACTATTTGGGCGCTGAGGAAGGCTCACTAATGCCGAAATGCATTCGCCTGTCATAATATGCGAATAAATGGCTTCCCTGGTTAACCCCTGCTGTGGCCTCTGCTTTCTTTTTCGAGAGGAAGGTTTCTGCATCAATTTTCACGTCGGCCAGAGACGTGCCACGGAGGCCCCTGCTCTACAAAGTGGCCCAGACTTCACTGGCTTCTTACCTTGACAGGTTTTGCATTTCCGAGGGATCGGACAGCCTGGGCCCGCCTTGGTGATGGGGGAGAAGCAGGCGGTTGTGAGGTGTTCCACTTCACACAGGGCGGCGAGCACGGTCTCTCTGCCCCCGCTGATATGTTTCCCTGGCATTAAGGCTGGAGCAGTTGGGGACCCGAGGAGGCTTTATCCACATAAAAACAAGCAAGTAAACCTGCTTTCACTTTGCGCAGTGTCCTGCATCGAGCAAACATCACTTGGTGTAATTAACCCCTTGCATAACTTACCCGGGACATCTACAGTGTATTCTGGGTCTTGCAGTCCAGACGAGATCAGAGGACAAGCAACAGGTGTGCAGACTTCGTTGGGGGCGGAGCCTGTTTAAACTTTTAAATAGGTGGCAGGATTCTGGAGAGCAAAGGACAGAATTATGACTATTTGGGCGCTGAGGAAGGCTCACTAATGCCGAAATGCATTCGCCTGTCATAATATGCGAATAAATGGCTTCCCTGGTTAACCCCTGCTGTGGCCTCTGCTTTCTTTTTCGAGAGGAAGGTTTCTGCATCAATTTTCACGTCGGCCAGAGACGTGCCACGGAGGCCCCTGCTCTACAAAGTGGCCCAGACTTCACTGGCTTCTTACCTTGACAGGTTTTGCATTTCCGAGGGATCGGACAGCCTGGGCACGCCTTGGTGATGGGGGAGAAGCAGGCGGTTGTGAGGTGTTCCACTTCACACAGGGCGGCGAGCACGGTCTCTCTGCCCCCGCTGATATGTTTCCCTGGCATTAAGGCTGGAGCAGTTGGGGACCCGAGGAGGCTTTATCCACATAAAAACAAGCAAGTAAACCTGCTTTCACTTTCCGCAGTGTCCTGCATCGAGCAAACATCACTTGGTGTAATTAACCCCTTGCATAACTTACCCGGGACATCTACAGTGTATTCTGGGTCTTGCAGTCCAGACGAGATCAGAGGACAAGCAACAGGTGTGCAGACTTCGTTGGGGGCGGAGCCTGTTTAAACTTTTAAATAGGTGGCAGGATTCTGGAGAGCAAAGGACAGAATTATGACTATTTGGGCGCTGAGGAAGGCTCACTAATGCCGAAATGCATTCGCCTGTCATAATATGCGAATAAATGGCTTCCCTGGTTAACCCCTGCTGTGGCCTCTGCTTTCTTTTTCGAGAGGAAGGTTTCTGCATCAATTTTCACGTCGGCCAGAGACGTGCACGGAGGCCCCTGCTCTACAAAGTGGCCCAGACTTCACTGGCTTCTTACCTTGACAGGTTTTGCATTTCCGAGGGATTGGACAGCCTGGGCCCGCCTTGGTGATGTGGGAGAAGCAGGCGGTTGTGAGGTGTTCCACTTCACACAGGGCGGCGAGCACGGTCTCTCTGCCCCCGCTGATATGTTTCCCTGGCATTAAGGCTGGAGCAGTTGGGGACCCGAGGAGGCTTTATCCACATAAAAACAAGCAAGTAAACCTGCTTTCACTTTGCGCAGTGTCCTGCATCGAGCAAACATCACTTGGTGTAATTAACCCCTTGCATAACTTACCCGGGACATCTACAGTGTATTCTGGGTCTTGCAGTCCAGACGAGATCAGAGGACAAGCAACAGGTGTGCAGACTTCGTTGGGGGCGGAGCCTGTTTAAACTTTTAAATAGGTGGCAGGATTCTGGAGAGCAAAGGACAGAATTATGACTATTTGGGCGCTGAGGAAGGCTCACTAATGCCGAAATGCATTCGCCTGTCATAATATGCGAATAAATGGCTTCCCTGGTTAACCCCTGCTGTGGCCTCTGCTTTCTTTTTCGAGAGGAAGGTTTCTGCATCAATTTTCACGTCGGCCAGAGACGTGCCACGGAGGCCCCTGCTCTACAAAGTGGCCCAGACTTCACTGGCTTCTTACCTTGACAGGTTTTGCATTTCCAAGGGATCGGACAGCCTGGGCCCGCCTTGGTGATGGGGGAGAAGCAGGCGGTTGTGAGGTGTTCCACTTCACACAGGGCGGCGAGCACGGTCTCTCTGCCCCCGCTGATATGTTTCCCTGGCATTAAGGCTGGAGCAGTTGGGGACCCGAGGAGGCTTTATCCACATAAAAACAAGCAAGTAAACCTGCTTTCACTTTGCGCAGTGTCCTGCATCGAGCAAACATCACTTGGTGTAATTAACCCCTTGCATAACTTACCCGGGACATCTACAGTGTATTCTGGGTCTTGCACTCCAGACGAGATCAGAGGACAAGCAACAGGTGTGCAGACTTCGTTGGGGGCGGAGCCTGTTTAAACTTTTAAATAGGTGGCAGGATTCTGGAGAGCAAAGGACAGAATTATGACTATTTGGGCGCTGAGGAAGGCTCACTAATGCCGAAATGCATTCGCCTGTCATAATATGCGAATAAATGGCTTCCCTGGTTAACCCCTGCTGTGGCCTCTGCTTTCTTTTTCGAGAGGAAGGTTTCTGCATCAATTTTCACGTCGGCCAGAGACGTGCCACGGAGGCCCCTGCTCTACAAAGTGGCCCAGACTTCACTGGCTTCTTACTTTGACAGGTTTTGCATTTCCGAGGGATCGGACAGCCTGGGCCCGCCTTGGTGATGGGGGAGAAGCAGGCGGTTGTGAGGTGTTCCACTTCACACAGGGCGGCGAGCACGGTCTCTCTGCCCCCGCTGATATGTTTCCCTGGCATTAAGGCTGGAGCAGTTGGGGACCCGAGGAGGCTTTATCCACATAAAAACAAGCAAGTAAACCTGCTTTCACTTTGCGCAGTGTCCTGCATCGAGCAAACATCACTTGGTGTAATTAACCCCTTGCATAACTTACCCGGGACATCTACAGTGTATTCTGGGTCTTGCAGTCCAGACGAGATCAGAGGACAAGCAACAGGTGTGCAGACTTCGTTGGGGGCGGAGCCTGTTTAAACTTTTAAATAGGTGGCAGGATTCTGGAGAGCAAAGGACAGAATTATGACTATTTGGGCGCTGAGGAAGGCTCACTAATGCCGAAATGCATTCGCCTGTCATAATATGCGAATAAATGGCTTCCCTGGTTAACCCCTACTGTGGCCTCTGCTTTCTTTTTCGAGAGGAAGGTTTCTGCAGCAAATATATATATATAATGGTTGAAGTAACATGTGACTTGGGGGCGGGACTCTACTTACCTTCCAATGAGGGTGGTACTGGACATTTTTAAAGATGCAGGTGGGGCCATCACGCGTCAGCAACAGCAACCGAAGAAGGCTTACTGCCGAAATGCATTTTGCTATGCTGTCTACCATTAAAACGGCTCCTGCAAAGTTCCCCTGTGTGGCCTCTTCTCCTTCCCTATCTGCGAGGAGTGTTGCTTTATATATATATATATATATATATATATATATATATATACATATATATATACACACACATACGGTAAAGGTCCACTCCATTATGTAAAGCACTTTTTTTGGTGTTCAAAATGTTTTATTGAGTTTTCATATGAAGCAATAAACAAAGACAATACAGAAAAAATATTATTGAGCGAAAATACCAAATCACAATATAGAGATACAAGTACATCAATTAAATTATAGTAGCTATCGACAAATATTCTTTGGAAAATTAAAAGGGGGAGGGAAGGAAAACAGCTATAAAAATATTGCATTAACTATAGTATAGAGCTACTATATCGAGGATATTAGTCTACTATATCAATAAAAAACTAGACAGAAATATATTATTAAGAAGATAAATATATATCAACAGGTTTCAAAAGAGAGTGATAAGAGTTATAATTATGTTTAATACCAGACAAGGATAAAATAACCCATGACCACCAAGCATGAACTGATAATAGCGTCTTATCTTTCCAACAGAATGGAATGGATTTTAAAGCAACTGATATTAGAAGATTAAATAGTTTACCTACTTAGTCATTTAAGTTTTGTGAGAGAGCAGGAGATTTGCAAATTAACATTTTGAATGAAACATCATCATGAATATTGTTTATTGTTTTTTATAATATCCTAAACTTCAGTCCAAAATTTAAAAACTAAAGGACAATCAAAAAGATTATGCTGTAATGTACCAGGATGTAATTTACATTGCCAACATTTTGAATATTGAAGAAGTTTAGATTGAAATAAACATAAAAGAGTCCATAAACAGTTGAATAAAATATAAGAATTCGAATGATAGAGTGAGACAAGGAACCAACCAGAAATACTGTTAAGCTAAATATATTTCCATGCATCAGTAGATAAGGAGATTGAAAGTTCATTATTCCAAAATACCAAAATCATAGTAATGTTGGTTACTTGCGAATTAGATAATTCTTTTATATAAAATAGAAACACCATGAGATACTGTAGAAACAGTTTGAATATACATTGATAAATCAGATTGAACATTAGAAGGAATAGCATGAGGAAATGAATCTAAAATCGAATTACACAAATATTCATATTTGGTAAGGTCAGACTGAGGTAAACTACATTTTATTTGTAAAGTCTCAAATGATATGAAGGTATTGTTGTAAAAGACATCTTTAAGTTTAAAAATACCAGCATTAATCCAGGAATACCAGAAACTGATATTTCTATTTAATTTATTGACTGTACTATGCCATAACAACATGTCTTCTGTATTAAACATGGGGATTGAAAGATGGAATCTACATCATTAAAAATCAGTTTAGTGGATTTAAGAATAACAGATTTATGAAATAATTGTGATTTATTAGACATGGTTAACAAAGTGGGTAGTGGAAATGGTTTAACTATTGATTTCTCAATAAGAAGTGAATTATTTAAAAAGGAATGATTTAACCATATGGAATTTTGTCTTAAAATAAAAGCCTGATGGTAAAGAAAAAAGTCAGGTAATCCAAAACCTGCATTACATTTGGGAATTTTTAATTTCTAATAACTAATAGGAGGTGACTTGTTATTTCAAAGAAATTTGGAAAGACGTTTGCCAACATCCTTGTAAAACTTTAATGAAAATTGAGTAGGAATCATGGCAAGGGTGAAGAAGATTTTAGGAGTAATAGTCATTTTTTATGGAGTCCATTCTTCCCCACCATGAAAGGTGAAGTGAAGACCATTTGAATATTTTATTTCTAATATAATTTAACATACAGTCACAGTTCAATGTTATTGTTGATTTTATGGATAAAGAGAACAGAATACCAAGATACTTCAATGTATCTTTTCGCCAAATAATTTCATTGATAGGTATCATATCAGGAGCACAATAAATATTTAAGGGAAAAAATTCAGTTTTATTAGTATTTAATTTATATCCAGAAACTGTGGAATAATTTGAAAAAATCTCTAATAGGGAAGGGAATGAGGATATCGGATCACTAATGAATAAAAGTACATCATCAGCCTATGCTAAGGTTTTAATTAACCCTGGGCGAAGCACTACGCTACGCTCGCGGAGTTTGCGAAGTTTGCGCAACTTCGCAGTACGCGAGCTGCACGTAGCACAGTTCGAACACGCTTAGTGCAGCGTAGAGTAGTGCAGCGCTCATTTTTTGCTTGTTCGCGGTCCTGAACGTCATGTTCGCAACGGCAAGCAAGCAAAATGACATCCCAGCGAGATTTTCAACGCGGGGAGGTAAGGTTTCTCATTGTGAGTGGTTGTGCATGCTTGCGACCGCTCTAAATGAGAAACTACCAGTTCGCGTTGAGAAAGCTGCCGCTCGAGTAATAATCTACTCGAGCAGTAGAAAACTACAGCTCGCACTGTGCAAGATGCCGTTTTCAATGATTGCACAGTGCCAGATGCTTGTCCGCACTGTGCAATCATTGAAAACACATCTTGCACAGTGCGAACATGCTACTACGCAGCTCGCGTAGTACTACGTGAAGTTCGCGTAGTGTGAAGTGCACTTCGCGTAGCTTCGCGTAGCGCTACTTCGCGAACTACGCCCACCCTTAGTTTTAATAATAACGTCCTTAATAGTGATTCCTTTAATACTATCACAGTTTTTATATAGAAGTAAGTAAAGGTTCAATACCTATAAGAAACAAAAGCGGGGAATGGGGACCACCTTGTCTTGTACCTCTAAAGAGAGAGAATTGGTTTGAAACTTGGTCATTGAGAAATAAAAGAGCAGTAGGAGCAGAATACAAAGCAGAAATCATACAGATAAATATGTCACCAAAATTAATATGATAATAAAGTATGGAATAAGAATTGCCAGTGAATTTTATCAAAAGCTTTCTCAGCATCTAATACGAGAATTCCTGATGGTAGAGTTAAAGTGGAACCTTGTTCAATAACATGTACAAAAGTTCTTGTATTGTTGGCAGAATATCTGTTCTTTATAAAACCAGATTGATATTGATGAATAATAGAATCTAACACAAGGGATAATCTGTAAGCCAGTATTTTAGCATATAATTTACAATATTGGTTAATTAAAGAGATAAGACGATAATTTGACACAAGTGTGGGATCCTCATCAGGTTTGGGAAGTACAATAAGTAAAGCCTCAGTAAAAGAACCTGAGGTAATGTTAGGGTTTGTCCAGAGCAAAGAGCATGTCCCCTCTTATTGCACTAGTGGTCTCTGTAAGAGCTCACTTTAAACATACTACTGAAAGCCTTTCTTGTTATCTCAGCCCCTCCCTAAGACTTTTGTGTATGTTGTTCAATGTATTCACAAGTTTGGACATTGCTGTCTTGTTTGCACATTGGACCTTGCATTTACCAAGGCTTATTTAGAAACCATTTGACCTTGCTTTTACCACGGCTTATTTAGAACACTCCTCCCTAGGCCATGTGTTACTTCAACTCATTAGCATAATAACTGAAGCTCTGCACACCTGCTTGTGAGAACCACACCCAGTTCTTCGAAACACACCCAGCTCTTCGAACCACACCCAGCTCTGTCTATAAAAGGCAGCCCCTGAGCCTCACCCAGTGCTTGTGCTCGTCTACCTCCCACTTACCTGAGAACAGATCCTTCAGCGCTGGCACTCCTGCTCTCTCCAGACCTTCATTGACTTCAACGGGCGCGGCTTCTGGCTCTTCCTTCTTCTGGTTTCCGGCTACTTCTTGCTTCAGCCCCTCTTCTGTCCACTGCAATCGACCTGCAAAGAGAAAGAGGTCAAGGTTAGACTAATCAGTATCCATTTTCAGCAACAAGTAAGTGCAAAACCTTTTATTACCTGAAAGAACTTTATCGGCGATTTCTGGATTCATGTAAAGACAATTTGGAACAAGATATCTCCCACGAACTTAGAGGTTCATACCCTTTGTTACAAAAATACTTTGTGGATCTTTGTGAAATAAACATTGTTTTACATGGAACTTTTTTAAGAATCAAACAGAGTAAACCATTGACAGCAAGGCAAACAGTAAATCAAGGACTTGCACAAATCACCTGCTGTATTTTGATGTAAAAGTACAGTATTTGTTTTATAAAAAGTCTGGAAATGTGTGAAAAGTGAGTTTGTTATTAAGAATTTAGGCTTTAGTTATATTAAGGTGAATTTTAGACGTTGGTAATTCTGATATTGATATTCGTTTGATTTTACAGAAGTTTTACAGTGATAGAAAGCACATCCCAGAACAGCAACACATTCCAAACCTAGAAGCTTGAGACCAGGATCCAAGAGGTACTTTTAGAAGAAAATTTCTAATAAGATTAAGGTTTAATCAGGAACACATTTAGGGATAGGTAGCACTTATCTGTTCTTTGTTTATGTTTCATTAGGCACCAGTTTCTACAGAAGTCGGAGAGGGCCGCAGATTTAAGCAGCTCTTCTACAGTGGGAACGCAAGAACGATATTGTCTCTCTTTTTTTATTTTATCCACTTCCTCCCTTCCCTTGAGCTTCTGGATCTTAGTGCACTGTTTTAAAACTAGTTTGCTGGAACAAGCAGTTTCAGGGTGGGGCCGGACTGTCTTCAACCTCCATCAGAACTGAACAGAAACTCAGGTGAGCTGGGCTTTGACAGGTAATTCCGGTAGAACCAAAAAATGTAAAAAGTTGAAATAAAAAAGGAATAAGCTGTACTTGAAATTCTTTGTAAAACTCAGCAGGAATGCTATCGGGAAAAGGAGACTTATTTTTTTAAGAGATTTTATGGCTGATAGAATTTCATCTTGAGTAATGGGTCAGTCAAACCCAATTTTATCTGAATGTGAAAACTTGGGTAATCCACATTTATTCAAAAAAGAATCAATTAAGGAGACATCATTAAAATTGGGTTTGTTATAGAGAGTAGAGTAAAAATTAACAAAATGTTAGATCATTTTGGGATACCGGTCCTAGGATGCCTGCTTCCGGTTCAGGGAGGACATGACTTGGCAGTTCGCGCTGGACTGTTCCCATGAGTAATCAGGGACAAGACTGCTTTGCATATGGCCAGGTCTAAACTGGGGTGCCATGGTGAGCAAAAGAATGATGGATTTAACCCAGATCTCTTATCTGGGGGTGAATGTTTTGATTTTTTCTGCATTCCGTCCATCAATTGTGTGTCTATCATTTTGGGAGAAAGCAGTTTTACCATTAGGGCCATAAATGGAATTTATTTGAGTTTTATCTTTATTTAAACGCAAATAATAAGCTAAAAGTCTACCAGATCTCTTGGCATTAAAACAAAATTTGGCTTTAGAATTAGAAATCTGAATGCTCACTCTTTTGCTAAGGATTGAGTTAAACTCATATCAAAGTTTTTGTATTTTGAATCTATATTAAGGATCATTAGACGTAATAAAAAACGTAATAAAAATTCTCTCAAATTTTGCAATTTGCTTTTCTAAATTGTTTATATTTGCATTAAAAGTTCAATTTTAGTGGGCCATAAGAGAAATAGTTACACCTCTAACATAAGCTTTAAAGGCGTCCCATCTATTAACCATTGAAGGAGAACCTCCAAGGTTAAAAATGAAATAATCCTGAATGGCATTTAAGAACTTAGGTTTATTATGTTCATTAAGAACAATGCCAGTATTCATTCGCCATCTAGATGGCGTTGTAAAAGTTGAATTTAAGTTTAAAACAAAAGAAATCAATGCGTGATCAGAAATGTCAATGTTACCAATCATAGGATTAATCAGGGAGTTAATTAGTTGCTTGGCGACTAATAAATAATCAAGCCTAGAATGAGAATTGTGTGGGTTAGAAAAGAATGAAAAACTTTTTCCTGAAGGGAAGTGTAGTCCCAAATATCAACTAACTTTGTAGTTTGAATAAATGATTTAAAAGCATAAAAACCTTAGGAGGACAACATTTTATGAGATAATCTACCTAATAAGGGATCAGATATAATATTAAAATCACCTTCAATAAATAGAGGAACTTTACCCAACTTTATAACTTCAGTTGTAAGATCAGACCAAATAGCAGGATCATCTGCATTAGGACCATAAACATTTAGTGAAAGCATGACTGAATCATGAACTTTAATTTTAACTATGACATATCTTCCATCAGTATCTGAAAATCTACTAAAAATTTGGCAATGTCATTTTTTTGCAAAAAGAATAGCCACACCACTTATTTGCCATTTGATGGAGAAGAGACAATATTATCAACCCACTTTTTTCTATATAAACTAAGATGTTGTCATCTATATGTGTTTCCTGTGTAAGACAAATATCTGCTTTGCAACTTCCTAAATAATCTAAAATGTTTGTACACTTAACTGGATGACGTAAACCTTTAACATTTAATGAGAGTACTTTAATATTATGATCATTAGCCATAATAGAATAATAAGAGAAAAAAGGTCAAGAGGAGGATAGTACGAATTAAGGAAAGAATCAGAAAAATAGTAGCTCCTGAACAAGCGAAAAGGAAAGAGTAGATAAAATATTCAAGTAGCAGAGTCATGAGTATCCATGGAGTACTGTGAATGTTGATCCAGAAATTCTTCAGGATGATGGAAGGATTTAGAGAATTTATCTTTCGAAATACACATTGTTGAAGGGTCAAAAAGTCCATATTTGAAACCAAGCCTTCTTAGTTGAGGACAAAGAGCAGTGAATTCCTTGCAATTTGAAACAAACTCCCTAGCAAAATCTTGATGGATAAATATTTTATTCCCATTGACCATTAATGAAGGAATTTCTTGTGCTGCTTTTCTGATCAAGACCAAATGGTTGTGACGGAGGACTTTAAAGATCATTTGTTGAGGCTTTATGTGATGAGGTTTGTGATAAGAAGGAATCCTGTGTGCCTTATCAATTTCAAATTTTTCTGGAAATTTGATTTTTAGAAGGCCAGGAATCCGATTTCCCAAATACAATCCGCAGTTGGAACCTTCAACATCTTCCAGTAAATTGAAAATGCGTAGGTTATATTGTCTGTTACAATTTTCTTTGTCTAAAAGCAGTGTAGACATTGGTGATATTTTCACCACAAGTTTATTATCTTGTATTTTATAATCAAATTATCAAAGATTTTCATTGATAAACTAACCATGTCTTTGCGCATGCTTTTATTCTCTGAATAAATGGTATCTGTATTAGCACGCAGTGCCTGAATTTAGTAAAGAATTAAAGTTGAAGAAGGTTCAGTTGACTCAACCACTTCAGATTTAACTGGAGGTGGTGAAACTTGCTGTCTCTTTTTATTATGAAGAGAATGAGTATTTTTATTTTCCATTTTCTAGTAAAAAGGATTACATTTGTAGAGTAATATAAAGTTAAGGAGCAGACAGAGTATTATTTGAGAAAAAATCCTGAAAATGACTGGTTCAGCAGGTAAAATAGTCTGTGGGAGTGGCTAGGCCCAAGCCAGGCCCTCTCCTGAGCACTTACTCTGCCCTACTGAGAGACAAGCCTGGCAATTCTTCAATGTAGAGATGAGTGCAGGAGCCTGTAGGAGAAAAACACAACTTCCACTTGAAACCACTCCACAGCACAAGTATTGGCTTCATACATACAACGACCTCATAATGGTCACAATTCTGACACAAGTTTGTTGTTTTAAAGTAAAAAACGGGTGAAAATGAGCAGGAGCTCCCCGGGAGACAGCCATCTTGGAATACACGCTCACTTGTCTCCATGCTGGTGAGATTCTGACTGCATTCATTTCAGGGGAGTCTTCCACGTGGTTAAGAGAGGAAGGAGAGAAATCAGGTATTATTTGGATTTGGGAATGTCAACAGATATTTTTTCAGCTTTAAAGTCACAAGTCACACGATCAAAGGAGGTAGGACCAGTTGGTTCTGTTAATCATGCAAACTGTGAATTCAGCTGGTATGGAAGTAGGGAAGCATTATGAGAGGGTTAACAGAAGATTAGTTGTGTTAAAAAGACTGACGCTGGGACAGAGTGGGGTGAAAAGGGCACTGTTCTCACTGGTTGAATATTTGTAGCAATTAACTAAACCATAAGTTCAATAGAAAACAACGATTCTTTTATGGGGTGGGATAGTTGGTAAATGTTCATAACTTAAATGAATATTATGGGGTACATCAAAGGTTCTAACAGTTCATGGATGTGGCTATAATGCATATCAGGGATACGATTCGCCAAATTACATAAAAGCAGGTTAGATTAAGTATCTGAAGAGTTTGCAAGGCCATCAGGGGTATATGTATGAAGCCCATTTACCATTCGCAACCGTTTGCGAACAGGAAAAAGCCTTTTGGGATGTTACATCCCAGGAATCGAAATGTGCGATTCCTTAAATGCAATGTAAAAGGCACTCAAGTTGTGCGATTTTTTCTTAAGAAATCGCAAATTCACCACAGACTTCAAGTTGGTGGTAATTTGTGATTTCTTTGAAAAATACACTTTTTTTGTATTTTTCAAAGAGCCATGTGGCTCACATACATGCCCTTAGGGCATGTATTTGTGCCACTTTTGCACACATGTACATTTCAGGGGTGCAACACAGTGTCCTTTTGACACCCTGCCATCCTTGAAATTGCATTCTCAATTTGCCATTCTCTAATTGAGATTCACAAATTGATAATGTCTTCCCATTCATTCCTAAGGGCCTCTAGGCCCATAGGAATGAATGGGGAGGTATTCCATAATTGCGAATCACAATTTGCGATTCACAATTAAGGAATATATAGGATTCGCTAATTCATTAGCAAATCCTACATACATTGGGGAAGATTTATGTTAACTGGCAAAAACGGCACAGATGGGTGACGCATCTGTGCCGGAAATGTGGCGCATTGCTGGAGTTGCGTCGCAAGCGCCACGCAGCTCCAGCAAGGCTCGGGGGTGCCCCATCTAAACAATGCTGCGTCAAGACCTACGCCTGCTTCAAGCAGGCGCAGGGTTTTGACGCAGCATTGCCCTGAAAGTGACTGAGTGAAATCTCATAGATTTCACTCAGCCACTTTCAGGAGGCGTTCCTGCGCAGGAACGCTTCCTGCGCAGGAACGCCTCCTTATGGCGCAGTGCTTTACAACGTGACGCATCTCCTGCAGTTGCGTCAAATAAAGTGACGCAATTGCGGCGCAAAGAGGCGCAACGGCCTCATAAATCTGCCCCATAGCGTTTTGCGATCCTCAAATATCGATTCTCTAAAAATCACTATTTGAGAATGGCAAATGTATCCTTTGATACATAGGCCCCCTAGTATTTTCTGTTAAACAATGACAACATTGATTTGTGGTGGTTAATTAAGGGAAACTATCTGAATCATGGTGTTTTCCGTAAATATCGGGTAAATTGCCTGCTTGCCAAGATCCCCAATGGCAAAAGAATGATTTATATTTTATTGCAGTGCTAGAAAATCTTTTGTAAAGTATTACATATTACACGTAACGAAACTTTGAGTAGTGACATCTTAAGGAAGGGGCATCAGGGAGGGAGGACAGAAATCTTATTTTCCTCTAACCTAAATATGCCAAGTTATGACAGAGAATAGTACTACTTGAACATGTTTTTGTTGATAAATGTAGAATAATCTGAACTCTCCATCGCTATGTATTATTTCAGAATATTATCGGAAAATTGTCGATTAAGCTAGGGAATGAATGAACGATAATGAAATCTGTGTCAAAATAATATATAAAAAATCATGAAAGCTCAAGGGCAGTCACAAATGTTTGCATTCAATTGTAATTTCAAAAAGATTTCCGTGGTCTGAAAAAATCTATTATTTTTTTACATAATGTGAACTCGCAGCGGGATTTTAGTGGTGATAGGGATAGTAAGAGCACATCACTTTCTATTGAAAATAGATGACTGTGTTTTAGCTCAAGCAGACCTTATTTGAACCGTTCTGCGTCAGTGTCAACAATCCGTAAATGAGCCATTCAAAATATAAATCCTGCCTGATTCCACAGTATTCCACTTCTTACCGGGCATTCAATCCATCATTAAAAAGTCTGCAAAAACGTTGCAATTTCTGCAAGTCTCGCCAGAAAATAGAAAATTGGCTTCCCACAGTGAGTTTTAAAATGGAAAAGGGTTTTGAATGGCAGTTTTGAAGGGGAAAATACAACTCCAAGAGGCAAAACCTTTTGGTTTGTCAGTTATTAAATGCAAACTTTCTTTCAAAGTGGGCCATATCACAATATTTTAATGTCATTATATGTATTATATATTTTAGCTTGGCTTTAAAAAAATGTGTTTTTCTGCATTCCAAAGTATGTTAATGGTACAGAGAAAGCATTTGAAATTTCTTATCATGCTTGTTAGAAAACCCTGCACGGTATGCGCTCGTAAAAATTTTTCAAATATCAGTATTTTACTAAGTATTTAATTAAAGGTGGAGAGGGACCGATTCCCAAAGTCATTTGGACACTTAAATTTGATTTCGCAGCTGCCCAATTCTTTGTTTTATATTTGTGTATGTTAATGTACATGTAGTAGCAAACTTAATGTTATACATTTATGTGTGAGCAAAACTGTCTTAGGGACCAGGAATGGGGATTGCTGTGTATGGACATTAGTTAAAAAGGCCAGCAATTATAAATATTTGGATTTGTGGGTAATCACATTTGCCCATATTTATTTTGCATTGTCCTTGCATCGCGATTTACAAAGCCAAGAAAGGGGCTATTTGTGCAATAATGCCAGCCTTCTAAAGAAATGTAATTTAATGCTGAGTCTTGCGCTGCTTTATGTTACATGTTGAGCTGGTAGGTATTCCAAGGGTGACGCATCAGCATTTGTATCTGTTCACTCGTTGATTTGACGCAATTCCAGATTTGCAAAGGTTTGTAAACCTGGGATTGCATCAAATTGGTTACACCTCTCAGAGGATGGCGTAACAACTGGAAAAATCTTTCACCTCAGCTCTTTACTGGAATGTTTCCAGATGATCCATCATCTGGCAGCATAGTAAAAAGGGGGCATCCAAAATGCAATTTCCCATGCACTTTCCATTGGGGCTGGACTGACTTGCATCACATTTAACAGACAGCTAGATCATTTCTCCAAAAGCGTGCTTTTGTGATTTCCTGTAAATCTGTAAGAGATTTCAGAGAGACTTAAGGATTAAAAAAAAGAAAACTCTACTGCTGCAGGACGCTTGAAGGAGTCCAGAGAGAGTCCAAAGGGAGAACTATGGGACAAAAAGGGGAATGACAGATTTTGATTAGATCAACCTGCAGGACAGAGACCAGCCCCACGAGACCTGCGGCTGTGAGTGGATGGCTGGCTGCAACATGAAGAAAAATGTTGCTGTCACCATGAGAGGTCATGGGGACTCTGTCCATAGTCCTGAAACCGCAGTAAAATTAAGGTACAAGGGGGCAGGTTAAGAATACCCTGACCCCTAACCCTTGTTAGAGTGTTTCAGAGGGAGGCTCCCTGCGGACGACGGGGCACATGCATCATTGTAGGAATTTGCATTTCCTAAATAGCGAAAATTAAGGAATCGCTATTTAGGAATTGCAAAATACTATGCATCAAGAAATCCTAATTTTTTTTAGGATTTCTTAAATTTCGGAATTTGCGATTCCTTAATTGCGAATCGCAATTAAGGAATGGCATTACATTGATTCCTATGGGCCTAGAGGCCCATAGGAATCAATGCCGTTTTGCATTTCTTTTTTTCGGAAATCGCAATTTGTTGATGCATTGCAAGGGTGCAGAGGGGGGTCCAAAGGACCCCCCCCTGCACCCCTGAAATGTATTTTAAAGTGCATGTTTCACACACACATGTCCTAAGGACATGTGTGTCTGTAACATGACACTTTTCAAAATGCATTTTTGTGCTTTTTGAAACAATTTCGCAAATTAACACGAGGGTCAACCTCGTGTTCATTTGCACTTCCTATTTCAAAATTCGCATTTTTTTAAAAAATGATGCATTGCATTTAAGGAATCGCACAAATGCGATTCCTTAAATGCATTCGCATTTTTAGGAAATGCAAAAAAAAACGAATTTTGATTTTTTTTTTCATGCATCCCAAAAACGTATTTAGGAAGTGCAAACGGCCGAATTTACCGATTCGCACCGTTTGCACTGCCTGAATAGGTTGATGCATGTGCCCCACTATGTAAAAAAAAGATTTGGGGTTGTTCCAATCTCGAGAACTCCTGCACGAGTTCAGAGGTAGTCTAGAGGATTCCCAAAGCATAACAAATAACAAGTAAAAAAGCTAATGTGGGGTTTTTCCCTTCTTTTGGGGGTGGTTTGCTGTTCATGCCATGCGCAGTTTGGGGTTCATCATAGTTAGTTATTTTACTTTACGTTTAAGAAACCCTAGAAATGAATTATAAAAACTACAAAGGTTGAAGTGACATTATAGTATGGTACGTTAATATATTGCTTCACCTGTTATAGTCCTGAAGTAACTATAACAAGCACAGTGATGTAATCAGTGATGCCATTTCAGATGTCATTTGTGATGTTATCAATGATGTCATTGAACATGTCATGAGTGGTGTAATGTGTGATGTCAAACAGTGCATGGCTGGGGTGAAGGTCTTAGTATGAAAGAGTGTTTTTTATTTAAGTTTGAGCCTAAAATGTTCTCATGTGTACAATTAACGAGGATGTATTGTGTCTTTTTGTGAAGATACCTTGTTTTTCTGTGTTTTTGTACATCAATTTGGTACTGCGGGACCTATGACAAATAGAAACAACATTTGTTTGGTTAGTCTTCTTTCATTTACAGGAAGTTCCATCCCTTCCAGCTTCATTTGGGAGTAGCACTTAGGTGGGATTACTTCTTCTGCTGGGCCCTCCGGCTTTTTTGCATTTGTTTTGTGGAATTCTACTTTGACAAGGGCATCTGTAGAGGAGATTGAAGAGATGGAAGAATAGGAGAAATAAAATTCAAGAACCAGCAGGGAGTCGCTTGTTTGGCTGTTCATCTCAATACCTCTATTGGAGAAAACGTGTCTGCCAAAATTGTCACTTGCTGATTTAGTGACAAGGACTTCTCCCAGGGTACATTTAAGAAGTACTGCCAAAGACTATCAGGCACTTAGAAGCACACCAGGTCCTGCCACCCCTAACAACTCAACAGAGCAGAATGGCAACATGATGCTGAGGAGTCATTTACATCTACCTCTGGACGCTCCAAAGCACCCGGGTACACTGTCCAATCTCAAGTCTGCCTGGGACATACAGACACGAACCGCGCTTACCAGCACATGATAATTTACTGTGGAAAGTGCAGCAAGGTAGTCGATGGAGAGCAGAGTACGCGGGTTAAAGACAAGTTGGTCTTAGAGCACCAGTGCACAAAAAGGCAGTAGAGATTTTTGTGTTAAGTCTCCAAGTTCAGATTATTATTATTATTATTATTATTATTATTAATATTGCATTTATTACGCGCGACAGCTACCCACAAAGGGTTTCCTGGCGCGAAACATTTTCTAAAGAGATCATAACACAGATGACCTTTTTTCTTTATTAATTTGCATACCTTTGTCTTGTGTGTCTCTATATGATAGTGCATCGAAATATTATCCACAACAGCAGTCTTAACATAGTAATAAAGGGTTAATTTATTTGGCTGAGTGAAAGTAAAAAAATGATGACAATTGATTTCTGCCTGATTAAAAAGAGTTAGCTTCAGTTTGCGTTATTTTTTCAACACACACCTGCCACAAAATTCATGTGGTATTTACAGAACAACACAAGCCACGATTTGTGGGGAGTGGTCCATGTTTGGTGTATGGGTGTTTCTGAGCATCCACCCATTAATAATGATGAAATTCCACATCTACAAGGATTGTAGATATGTATTTGCACCAAAATCGTAACCCACCCTCAGGCAGCTGTAACATGTAGATATATATGTATTTCACTTTGTTTGTTCATCTTTGAATGTGTGCTGCATTCTGCAGTACACATTAAAAGATTAAATTACCTGGCAGAATAGTTTTTGTGCTGGACAGTACCCCTTCCTGTACAAAAAATATCCTGTTCACAAAATAACCACTCTTGTACTATGGCACAGTTGTGTATGTGTTGGAGCATGGCAGCAGAAAGTATGCTAGTTGAAGGAGAGACCAGAACGGTGCTACTTGTTTGTACATATGATACAGTTGTTCTCTCATCAGTACATGAAACACAGCACAGCTACATTTGCTGTCCTCCTCGTTGCGCTGTGCGGAATATTGATAAATCTGCCCCCCCCCCATTTGGTAATGTAGTTTCTTATATAGCGCACGTATCACCACAAAGGGTATCTCAGCGCTTGCTTTGGGAACCCGTTCTGATTTTTCCCTGTGGGATAGCCCAGCTGGGCACCCCCAAGGTGAAAGCCAGGCATCCCGCCGCGGGGGCCGTAGTGGAGATTGAGCAAGCTATTGCCCAGTGTTGCAGAGCGTGAACCCCTGATTCAAGTAGGCACCGAAGCGAGAATTATCAGGTCCGTGGACATTTGGGCTCCAAACCCTGCCGCGTCAGGAATTGAACCCTGGTCCCGGGCCGACCTCTGCTTCTGGGTCTGCCTCCTTTAACCGGTGAGCCACACTTCTCCAGAGTTTTTCAGTGGGACCAATCACTCTTTTAAAAAAAAAACATTTTACCGCAATCCTCCCCCTCAAATTGACATGTGAGCAATCATAAGAAATTGTACAGTGAGGGTTTAGTGAGCCTCACTGTCTAAAGAGACTGGCCTGTCCATAAGAGATTATGTACGGAGCAAAGGCCACAGGATCAAGCTTCCTTCTCATATCTGGTTGATTGCCCACAAGGGTGAACAACCTTTACAACGAAACCTTTACAACGCACTACCATTACAACGCGGTCATTACAACGCAAACCATTACAACGCATTGCGCTGGGGGGCGCTCTAGGATAAGGAATAAGTTTAATTTTCTATCCAACACTTTCCCTAGTGTCCACGGGGACTGGAGTTGGAATAGAAAATTAAACTTTTCACTATCCAGCACCTCTAAGCGCTATGCGTTGTAAAGGTATGCGATGTAAAAACTGTGTTGTAAAGGCAGGCGTTGTAATAGCCTGCGTTGTAAAGTCACATCCGCCCACAAGCGGTCAGCTACCCGCAAATGTTTTAGTACAGGGACAAGACTGTGTGTAGAACGAATGTGGAGCTCTAATGGGGCATACATATCTGGAGAAAGGGGCTGTGTGTAACTACTTCTGTAAAACGTAAATGCTTTACATAGTAGGGACTTGACCAACTACTTCTCATTGATCGTAAACAAGAGTCCGCTATATCCACAAAAGATTCATTACAGGGTGAAGTTTAAGCTTAGGAGGAGTTGACCACATATGCACACTTGAGAGTATGAAGTTAGTGGGCTCTCCATGATGAGTTTCTTCAAAACGAAGCTGTGAGTGGTAGAGGCTTGACCTTCTGAGGGGGCTTGGGTGTCTGTAGGGAGTGGCCTCTTTATGAAGAGTTGTTCACAATGTGAAGGCTGCGTATAGTATGGGCTTGATCATTGAAGCGGTTTTGGGTATCTGGAGGGAGTGGGCTCGCAGTAAAGCCTTCTCTACTGGGCAAAGGCTGTGCTATCCCTCTTGAACTGTAGAAAGGCGAGTTTAACAACACTAGAAAGCAATAGATATATTCTACGGATTTATCGCAATATCAAAATTCTAGCCTAGTGAACACAATATGAAGTCAATATGATTAAAAAGCTAACAGAATAGTAGAGGCAACATTTGCAAGCAGCATGAAATGCAGAACATTTTGCAACATATTGTTTAATGCATAAAGCAATCCTAATGTAAGTTTTCCCATTCCCACAATCAGACCTTGAGCTAACGAGCAGCAAAGAAAGGGCCTAATTCACGCTTTAAAGATGGATCACATCTGCATACCTTTGTGAAAAACTAGGATAATATTCATTATAGTAACATTGTATGCCATTCTTATGTAAGTTATCAATAGGGATTATTTACAAGTCCCTTGGGCCACTGGTGCATCACCTTTTATGATGCTCGGGCGGTGCAGATTGCAGTCCCATATCTACAGGTCCAAGCAAAGCCAGTTTGCATTGTTTTTCATGGCATCGTAGATATGGTGTAAGGCACAGTAGAATAAGTTGCTGCATTGCTTTTCACTGCATCACAGAGGCATTCCATGGGTATTATAGTAGATGTTACCACACAACGCCCATGGTTTTTGATGCATTACCAGATTTACAAGGATCTGTAAACCTAGGAATGCATCAAGAATATGTGCCACCCCAGGACAGATGTAAGAAGAAGAAATATATTTATTTCTCCTTGCTTTTTCCCCTCTCAGCAGCACACATAGAAAGAGAAAAACTCCTTTTAGATTTGTTTTATACAGGAAGATGCCCCATCCTGCACATAAACAATACTGTCAACAACACAGACACCCTAACACAATGGTGCAAGGGTGCCTCCATTGGCACAAGGAAGACAAAACGGTGCCAGTGAATTAGGAAAGGACAAGAATGCACTGTATATCATGAAGGGGGAACGTTGTTTATGATGCAACTTTTAGCACGCAGTGCTATTACAACGCAGTTTTTAAATCACATTCTATTACAACGCATGACTCTGGGGGGGCGCTCAAGGATAGGGAATACTTTTAATTTACTATCCAACACCTTCCCTAGTGTCAACAGGGACTGGTGTTGGAATAGTAAATTCAAATATTCTCTATCCAACACCCCTTTGTATTATGCGTTGTAAAAGAATGCGTTATAAAAACCGCGTTGTTACAGCATGCGTGCTAAAAGCATGAGTTGTAACAACGTACATCCTATCATGAAGCTCTTGTTCATAACTCAAATACAGTTACAAGCCCAGTACGGTGCAATATAATCACAAGGGGAGAATGTCCTAGTAGGTTGGTGCACTAAGATGTTATTATAAATGAAGAATTGCTTTTTGGTCAGTAAAGTAATTCAAACAGAAATTTCCTTGCATGAAAAAGAAAGGCCTGTTGTATTTTATCAAACCATGTGAGGATATGTGTTTTTGACAATCTTAAAACAAAAGGCAGTAGTCAGCAAGGAAATTACTCAATGTATGAGGCACATAACATGTCGGCCTTTTTCTGCTGAAATTAGGTACTCTTTTTCTCCTGTGCAAAGAAAGAGAGTACCCATTTGTATTGCTTCTGTTTTTTCGACCATTATCTGTGTTGTGGTCAAATTAGTAGATACACACTGCAGACTCATTGATAAGCTCCAAGGGCACTTTATTCGCCTTCAGAGTTTCTACCATCCAACTTTGTTGCGTTATATATCACCTCTGAGGCTCTTTTTGTTGCAGACTTACACATTCTTTGAAAATGTTGAGAGTTGAACAGATAGTAGTCAAAATCATGGATACTTGATTTGAGAGTGTTGGAAAGACATTGTCAGCAACTTTAAATGTAATCTGCTGTATTTATTTGTCAGCTATTTCTTTCTGCACCTTCTTTTTTCAGGATATGCCTGCACTTCCTCTTCAGTAGCATATATAAAAGAGGATACAATTCCTTTATTCTTCACTGCATGTGGACCCAAAAGAAAAACCTGTCTTCAGTAACTTTCACTGCCAGGACACGTGAAAGAATGTTATACTTTATAAATACATTGCACCCTGCCCTCCCGGCTGTTCAGGGTCTACCTCAGAGGTGGCTTATATGTATTATAATAGAAGGTGTGGGCCTGGCAAAAGGTTTATTTTTCTAGGTCAAAATGGCACTTTAAAACAACACACACAGGCTGCAATGACAGGCCTGAGGTTTGTTTAAAGTGCCACTTACCGTAGATGGCACAACCAGTACTGCACGCCCCTCAGGGCATTTAATTTACAGAACCTGAACACAGGGAGAACCACTGGACTAGGGAAATACAAGTAAATGAAATATGCTGATTGGGTAAAAGTGAATTCTACTAAGACAATAATTTAGCCCTGGTTAGCAGTGGTAAAGTGTGCACAGTCCAAAGGCCATGAAAAACAAAGTCAGCAAAAACAGGAGGTCTGAAGGCTAAAGGTTAAGAGGAAAACCACTTCAAGCAAGCCAGGTCAAACAAGGCCATTTGTGAATGCAAATAGGCTTGATACAACTGGGCCAAAGTGAAGAATGTGTGAATGTCTCTGAAGGTACTGAAGCCTGCTATTGTAAGCATTTCTGTTTGACTCAAATGCTGTCTAGTAACAGGTTAAGAACGCATGCTTTAAAAAAAGAAAACATTGACATTGCTTATTTATTTATGAAAGAAGTAGTCGTTTTCCAGTGTTCTCATAAAGCCCCGTATACGCTTTATAATAAAAAAACAAATTCCCGTATGCTGGGTGAAAAATTCGCTTAGCATAGTCGAGTCAGATTGTGCATTTTGTTTTACAACTCGAAAAGCAGGGTGCAACCTTGTTTGCTTTAGATTTCAGACATAATTTCCATGCTTACCTTGCAAATACCAGTGACAGTGAGTGCAGGTAAGTGTGGTGGGGCAGGGCGGGGCATGGAGGTGCAGACGGCAGTACAGGGATATTTAATTAAATTAACCCATTGTCTGTTGACTTCCCCCTCCCCTCGCCCACCCCACCAGGCGCACCAGCCATGACTGGAAAATACTTTTAATTTTCAGATACTATTGCTTACTATGCTCTTTGGGCAGGAGCAGTTTGCTTCCTGTAACTATTCTTATTTCGTCTCCAGGAAGAGAGCTAAACGATGCAGTCATACATTTTTTCTCTCATATTATCTAAAGCATGGTTTACTAAGTCAATTAATTAAAGTTAAACAATTTTTAAATTGAGATAGCAAGAGGCTTAGAAAGAACATTTTGGACATTTTATCTGAAGATGCTCTCCTCACGGTTGTTCATTGCAATCGTTTAAGAATCAATTATGTTTCCTTGCTTGCTGGCAATTCCATGTTGATAGTATCACTGTGTGATGTCTGTGGTACATGCTTAGCCATTTAAATTATTTGAATGAGTCGGAAATCAATCACATTAGCATAATTGAGTGTCCATGATTTTGATTCTATTTTTTCCGAACATCCCATTTGGCCTTACATTTTGATATTCATGTGAATGCGTATATCTTCAAGAGTTAACAAAAAGGATGTAGTCCTATATATTTACAGATTATGCACATGTAGCTGACACCCCCACTTGATAAATCATGTTAATATATGGGAGAATGCAACCAGAATATATTTAGATATACCACAAAAACTATTTTAAACCTTTTTCTGCAATTTAATTACTCATGAGGGACTGAGTCACGAAATAATGTATGCATTCAATTTAGAAGCACAAATGGCGTGATTATGAGTGCAAGGAAGCAAAAACAAAGTCATCACAAAAGGAGGTCTGCGGGTAAATAGGGGAAAGACCAGGGGCCTTATTTATGAAGGACTTGCGCCGCCGGTGCGTCACTTTTAACATGGGGAAAAGTGACGCATCGGCGGCGCAAGTCCTTCATAAATAAGGCCCCCGGTCTAAAACAGCTTAACTACATTGTAACATTTTTTTGTACTGTATATTGTTCTTGTATTGTTCCATGTTAGGTTTTTAAGCTTTTTGAGCAATATGAGCTTTAATAAAGTGTAATTTTAAATATTTATTCAAATGCATTTTTCCATAAGTATGTTTTCAATATTTTTAAAGTATGTCCTAAATTTACATTGTAGCTCACCTACACTACCACAGGAGCCTAAACATACTTGTTAAGGACACGTCAAAAATGTCTTATTGACTCAGCTTAGATTGTACTCGCCTCTTTCTATTGCTCCCTGTCACCTACAATGTGACCATCTCCTAAGCTGGCAAGATCATGGCATTTTCCCCCACAGCAGCCGGGAATAATAGAAGGGTGTACTGATGTCAGTATATAATAACACAAAGGAGCTAAGAGGGAAAAAAAGGTACCATTGGGATCAATGTACAATACAGGCAGACCGGCACTCATAAAGTGATATCTTTTTCCCCTTATGTTCAACCTTTATAAGCAAGAATGCATTTTATATTTCTCAATGTATCACTGATAACAGGCAGAGATGGATTCGTAAAAAAGAATGTACTTTTTAATTCAACAAAACAATAGGGCTGTATTGTACATTGATCAAGTTGATGACTAGTCCTGAAAATACGCCAAACTGCACCACTTCCCTTATGATCGAGGCAAGATTTGTAGCAGGAGCCCAGACAAATAAAAGAATATAATCCACGTATAAGTTGGCCAGGAGGGGGCCCGATAGTGATATGCACGTTTCCGGTACCTTTGCTAATAGTTTATAGTCTTGATGCAAAAGTGACAGAGGCCTAAATTAGGTACAACTATCAGGTGGTTCGCCCGGTTTAAAAAGTAGTGATACAATTGCTTCATGCATAGTAGGAGGCAGCTCACCCGAATCCAACACTTCCACATAGACCTCCAAAAGATGTGGGACCAGTAGCATTTTATAAGCTTAGTAGAACTGCCAGTTCTAGGCTGTCGATGGCTTCTACAATCTCGTTGGCGCCGAAAGGCGAAGCCAAAAACTGTTGCTGTCCCCTCTCAAGCAATAACATTGCTATTTCCTTCAAGTAATCAGATAGGGCTGTGCCAGTCGGTGGGAGCATGTAGTGTATAGTTGAGTATAGTGAGCCAGAAAGGTCGAGAGGATAACTGCACCACACGTGACACAGGCACCGTCCGCTGTTTGAAGTTGGGTTATGTATGTGATGTTTTGCAGCGGGGTGAGCAGATAGGCCAGAGTGCAGCCCGGTCTCTCCTGCTCCCAGTACACGTGTGCACTTCCATATTTTCGCAGGTAAACAGTCTCACGTAATGCAAGGACCTGGAAGTCACCCAAGAGTTTTGCACATTGATGCAACGGAGGAAGGGTCACATCCCCCAGTATCTGGGCACCTAAGTCTCGCAACATCCGCTCAGCAGCGTCAAGGTCCCGGCGAATTGTATGCAAGACCACAGCCGGTTTAGCTATACAAATGCCTCTATTATAGACCTTTAAAGCCTCCCCTAAGGTGGCATAGCGTGGGACAGATCTTCTATTAATACAGAAATATTCTTCGATCGTGTCTTCAACTTCACTTTAAAAACAGTGTCTAATAAAACGTCAGTGAGGAAGCACGCAATGTGAGGTAGAGTTACTGTTAGCCGTACTGGTGAGTTGTCTGAGAGTGTTCAGGGCAAATGATCCACCTCATGCATTACGGTCAGGAGATCGTGAGTTGCGTACCATCCATCTATACAGGACTAAGTGCGATGTATTGCAGAATACAACGACCAGTAAATGTGTATGCAATAGAGCCTCAAGCTCCTCCGTAGAGCACAGCTTTGTGATGCATCCCATGTCCGTAGTGTCAGCATCAGGCTGTAATGTGAGATTGAAGTCCTCCCCGAATGTGATAGTGTCAATCAGTAGGCTTTAAATATGTGTGGAGATACTAGCAAAAAAGCAGCGGGCATCAACATTAGGGGCATACACATTTATAAGCAGTATTCGTTTTGTGCCCAAATTCCGCTCCACCATCAAATACCATCCCTCAGGATCCCTAATCGCCATCTGATTTGCAAAAGGGAGCGCTTTGTGAATCAGCATACATACTCCAAAGGAGCAGGTGCTACAGCTAGCAAAGAGTCTGTTGCCACCCCAGGCAACAGCAAACCGGTTGTCCGGGACTGAGACATAGTGAGCCTCCTGCAGTTGGGCAATATGAATTTTATGTTTTGCCAAATAGGCTAGTATCTGCCGTCCCGTGCAGGGATTCGACAGGCCTCTCACTTTCCATATCATGCATCTGAGTTCTAGCCCTCCCACCCCCTCCAAAGCCCCTTACAGTAGATGCAGCAGTATGTAGTCCGACATGTCTCTATGTAGAGTTCTGTGCAGTTCACCATTGCATAAAATAATGACCTGGAAAATCCAGACAAATTCAAACTCAATCAACCGAGGATCCCAACCCACCTTCCCCTCCCGAATCGGATAACCACCCAATCTGTTTCCAGGAATTCCAACACAGTTCAACTTAGAAGTAAAGGAGAAAAATCTACAAAGAGTAGGAGATCTTCTAGGTGGCAGCAACTTCCCGAGCTGGCCACTTAGAATGACAACAATAGTTTGTGCATTTATATGGAACTGTGTTCATATAGGACTAAGATAGCAATTATCTCACCAATGATGATAAGGAAGAAAAAGAGATCTTGTCTCATCATCCTTGAGCTGTTTATGGATCCGCACCCAATGAGTCCGCACCATACACCTGAAGTTCGACTTTCTGGTAATCATGTAGCCGCGAGCAACGAAGGATCATTTCCAAGGGGAAGAGCCTCTGTTTGATTTGTGGCATTTCCAAAAGTCAGCAGCTTCTGCAGGTGTATCAAAAATAGAAATCTTTCCATTAATCTGGATCCGGAGGTGTGCCAAGTACAGCATGGCGTAACAATATTTTCATCCTTCAGAGTTCGTTTGATTTGCTTGAATTTGCATCTGGCCTCCTGTGCTACTGGTGTAAAGTCTGGGTAAAGTGACAGCGACATTACCTGAAACTGAAAGATTTTCTATCTCTCTGGCCTTGTGTAGGACGACTTCCCGATCTCGATAATTGAGCAATCGAGATATAATAAGGTGTGGGGGAGAACCAGGGGCCGATAGGGATCTATGTGCTCGTTCTGTAGCAAATGTGTCAGAAAAACTGTCTCTGCCAAACAGTTTAGACAGCAATTGTTCCACGTATGTCTCCATGGGGCCTGTGTTGGTAGTCTCAGCAACTCCGGTGATAAGTAGCCGCTATTTAGCCCGGATTCAGGTGCATGTATCTGCTACAAAATGGTCCTTCATTGGGCCTTCCATCTACGAGCCATCAGAGTCCCCAGTGCTCAAATCTAAGTAAAGGGGGTCCCCTTTGTCCTGGGGGGTTCATGGGTGACTTGGTGACTCACTGCCGCCCCTGATAATCAGCTCTGCAGGAGCTTTGCAGTGCCACCACTCCATCTCTCCAGGCCGCAGAGACCCATCCTCGATTTTTCCATCTGCCGTCCTCCACAGCGGTGTCCCCATCCTCAGGCCAGCCATGACCCCTGTTATCACGGGGCCTCCGAGGGCTGCATCAGGCTGCTGCTTTAGCAGCGCCATGTGTGGAAGGCAGGGGCATCTCTGCCAACTACATCGCACTACACCAGCGTCCCGAGGTCTCAGATGACCGTGGCTGTGTTCAGGGGCTTAAACCGCCAGCTTGTGAAGCCGCAAGCTCCTCGATCAAGCCACCATCTTCATGCTTGGTCAGGCCACACCCCCCACAACTGGATTCTATTCGTTGGGAAACTGTCTATGCAAAATGAAATTTTTGTGAGCATTAGCTAATTGTAATTGTTTAATACATCTAAAGTGTAGAACTGGGGGAATAATAATTACACTGGCATAATTGGCATAAGTTTGGTCATTCGATGTAACAAAACGTATGCAGAATTACAAAAATCCTCTATAACTCCACATTGCGCAATGGGAATCCTTTTCAGGGAAAAATTGCAATGCAGAATGTACAATTTTTTGGTCATTTTTGAGCGCGAGCAGCAGTGTTTTGAAATTGAGTGGCCATTCCTTTAACCCAAGTGGTCAACAAGCATTCTCAGTAAAAATGTTTTACTTGAGTGAACCATTTGAGTAATTTTTTAGCATGGAACTACAAATTTCATCATGGGTGACAGTGTTTTGAATGCAAGCTGCAGTTCCTTTAAGGCATGCAGTCAACAAAAATATTGGGTTAAGCAGACCAATTGAACAATTTTTGAGGCACATTTACACATCCCAATGTGTGTGCATTCTTATAAATGTAAGCAAGTGGAAATCAACTTACATTTACATTTTAAAGTTAATTGTTACCTGAACAGACCATTCAGTTAATTTTTTGAGTGTGAGATATAGTTTGCATTTATTTTTACATGCAATATAGCAACATGTTGCTGAAATTTCACATAAAGATGCCTCAGAAAATGACTTCAGTTGCGCACAATCCTACTAAGGGGCCAATTAGGATGTCATTTCGAAAGGCTCCCAATAGGATTCGGAATCTGAGAATCCAATTCGGAACCCATGTTCTGAACTGAATCGGATAGCTTGTCCAATGACTGATTAGGATGCAAGGAAACCATTCGGGCTCTCCGATTCAGTTCCGATCGGCATTCGGACAGCACTAGTCATTCGGAGATGAATCGTACAGCTCTGTGGATACGGTTTCTGACCGAGCGATAACGATGAGTGATTCTGACAGCCGTTCCTATTCGGTCAGCCAGACATGAAACGGCTGTCAAAATCTGACTTTGCAGGCCCGTAGCAGGCCCCTTTTCACCCTGAGGCCTCCGGGTAGGGGCCCGTGGGTGTGCCCATGGGACCCCTCTTTACCACCAAACAGTGTGACCGGCACTATGGGCTGCTCGTCACAGGGTGCATGATTTTTCCCAACCACCCCTTTTTTCAAAGGGAACCTGTGTTGAAGTCATTGCGATTCTGAGTGAACGATGAACGGAACCATCGTAATAGGTCGGTCGGACTCGCAGAACCCGATTCGGTCAGTCGGAAGAGTTTCCGAACAACATCGTAATCAACCCTAAATTGCAATTCCCAATTTGGAAATCACAAATAAGAAATCACAATCAGTAAATTAGTTACAAAAAATGATAGCTCAAATGAATATTTTGTATATCTAGCTCAATACTCCAAGTTAGTGAAGTCTTTACTTCTCATGAAACTGCCATGAAAATGTATTGTCAGTTATAGTAAATTAGACATTGCTACACCAATTGTCTAGGGAGAATGTATAAACAGGCATGGCAATATGTGCCTAACAGTGGCAAAATGACTACTTGAATGACAAACGTTTTGAAGTGATGCGAGTTTGGCATAGTACGATTTTATTTTTATCTAGCAAGGTGATTTTCTATGGGTAACATGAAATCTTACATGGTAATATATATAATTTTTTTGTAAAAAAACAATGTAAAATAGCCATTATATTATGGATAATAGCCAGATAATGCTCAAACAAACAAACAAATCTTCAGAAATGTAGGAAATGGCAGGTCAAGCAACACTGAATTAGTGCAATGTGAATACCCACATGGAAATGTGAAACTGGCATATCAAGGAGGAAGCTGTGTTTGTTGTACAGCAACTGTCACTTTCAGAATATGTACAAACCTGAAAAGCATTTTGCGCTAAATTGTAGTGAAATAGATCTGGCTACGTAGGTGCAGCAACTGGTGCTGGCATATGGAGGATAACTATCGAACAGGCGAGCAGCATTCCGGACTACCTAGAAGCAGATACGCAGGGGCAGATTTATGTTAACTGGCGCATCCCGAGGGATGCGCCAGTTAACGTGCGCCAATGTGCGCCACAACTACGCCACCCATAGTGCGCCGCATTTATAATGCGGCGCACCATGGTGCGAAAACGGCACCGATACGTGACCCATCTGTGCCGGAAATGTGGCGCATTGCTGGAGTTCCGTCGCAAGCGCGACGCAGCTCCAGCAAGGCTTGGGGGTGCTCCATCTACACAATGCTGCATCAAGACCTACGCCTGCTTCAAGCAGGCGCAGGGTTTTGACGCAGCATTGGCCTGAAAGTGACTGAGTGAAATCTCATAGATTTCACTTAGCCACTTTCAGGAGGTGTTCCTGCGCAGGAACGCCCCCCCCCTGCGCAGGAACGCCTCCTTATGGCGCAGGGCTTTACAACGTGACGCATCTCCTAGATGCGTCACGTTGTAAATAGGGCGCATTGTTTGCGCCGCAGTTGCATCAAATAAAGTGACGCAATTGCGGCGCAAGGGCATCATAAATCTTCCCCGCAGTGTTTTGTGCCCTTCCGTTCTTGTCTCTATTGACCCTACGCTCACTTCAACATACACTAGTGCTAAAAAGCTGCTCCATAGTCTCCGCGGTAAGACAGTCGAAGTGTTACACTACATCCCTCTTCTGTGTGAAGTGGGAAACTGCTGACGACATTACATGCCATTCTGCTTGAAAGATATCTGCCCATGGTTTCTTGCACTGATAACAGTGGAACGCTGAAACCAATTTGCTGCAAAGGGCATTCCAAGAGGAGAAGCTGCAAGGGTGTGATGTAATAGCCGCCCTTACTGGACAGTATGTGATGGAAATGCAGAACAAAAGGAGCGCAGCATAAACAATAGACTGTAACACTCCACATGCAATTTAATTAAATCTTCGTAATTGAACGTCTCTCCGGTGTTACATCAACTGTAAAATAATCAAAACATGTTTACCATTATAAGGATTTTCAACAATGCCTACTTAAGAAGCCACATTGAGCTTCGGTTCAGCATTGAGTTGTGAGATGCAACCCTGCTAAACATAAAATAGAACAATGCAAAAAGTAACTATTAGAATTAAATTACAGAAATCTTATCAAACATATCGGAAATCCAATGTTCAGTTCCACTGGATGAATAATGGAAAGTGGCATGCATAATGCTACTATTTAAGAAAATGCCCTGGGATGCAGTAAAGAAATTAAGGCTCAATTTGTTTTTTAACCTCAGTGGTACAGAATGCATTAGAACCAATTTTAAGTGATTAGGCAGAGAGCTCTTAGAAAAGAACAGCTTGATGGAACATTGCCTTGCCAAGATAATTTCAAAAACAAAGGATATGCTGGATATTTCTGGATGGAAGTGAAGATGAAACTGCCAGGAGAGACACATGGAGTGGAGTACACATCATAAATGCACTTGTTCCAGGAAGCATTTGACAACGTCTTTATTGAAGGTTAATTTATCGGATGGAGATAAAAATGAGAACATTTAACTCGGTTGAAAATTGTTTGGAAAAGAAAGAACGTAAACTGGCCAGATGCTACGCTTTTAGAAAATGGAACATTATGATAAGTATTAGACTGCCATTGGAGGGTGTTTTGTCTACAGTCTATGCAGGATGATAATGGTATTTTGTGCCATTCTAAAACAGATCTGACTTTGCCTTAATCATAGGACTTTTATTTAAAATAAATACAAAAATAAAATTAAATGAAGAGAATATTTAACTATCTTGTCTTAAAAAAACAAAGATTTATAGAGAGTTACTCGTCAAATATACAGGTGAAATATGCCAGCAAAATAGCCATTCTACAGATGTTCCTTGCAATGACCGTGTTGGACATAGCTTCCTTACGAGCACAGACAAGGGGAGTCTCTGCTGAGAGAAATGGGATTTGTATACTGTATGAAATATGATAAAATATTTTTTTCATTAAGTAACCGAATCGGCATATTTTCAGTTCCCCAGACTGCCAATAACATGGGGGTTGCCTTGGGGTATGTTTGCAGGGTTTCTTGCATACTGTAATGTGCGTGACATGTAGGATTCAAACTCCGACATTTCCAAAACGCAGTGAGATGCACCGCTGTGTTTTCCCTAGATCTGGTGCTAAAATTAGCTGCCTAGTGCCAACGCAGGCACCCTTGCACCATAGTGCAAGGGTGCCTGTGGTGTAGGGAATTATTATTTATTCACAAGAAGGGACACCATCAATATTCAATAATGGCGATGTGTTACTTCAGCGTGCTGCATTGTGTACAAAAAGTCTAAATATCCTGTGCAGAAGAGCTACATCTATCATTTGCATTTGTACTAATTTTAGTAACATTATTAAACAGGTGTTGTGTAGTCACAAATAAAAGATGAGAACACGTTGTCTGCCTGCATATGAATTAGAAAGAAGTAATATTTGTTAGGGATATATTGGGAAGTCTTTAATAATGTGGGTTTTAACTTATATGATCCCTGAGCATATCCTGTGATGGTGAGATGTGGTTCTTGTGGTTGCAGATAGCTATATATATGGTGGGACTTTATGAGATCAGTTAAAGATGCAGAGAGGTATATATTTTGGAAAGATGGCCTGAAGGTGTACATCTATTAAGAAATCACATATATGTTTACAAGGTGATCAATCTTCAGTAAGGATGATGAAATGTTATGTATATGGTGAGGGTTGTCTTTTTTCTTTAAACATGGTTTGTTTAAAATTGATAAGGATTAGTAGTGCAGAATGCCTTGAGAGTTCTGGTGCTAGCTGCATTTGGAGTGTAACTTTTGTTTGGAAAATGCTGAATGTATATTTTAGAAACAGAAGAAGTATCTGAGAAATTATGAAGCTATATCATTCACTTTTTGTGCATGTTCAGTAACAAAGCAATGTATGCTCCTAGAGAGCCATGTATGCAATTATATACCAAGCATGATAGCTAGGCTTCATTCGCACGTAGCTCAGTTGGAAAGTATATATATACAGTAAAACAGGTAGTTTGATACTGACAGAGGAGATAATAAATGAGACAGACATATAGTCCCAACCATTGTTCCCTGGAAGCTGCATGCATGAGCGTGCGCACACAGGACCTTTCTCAAGCGTGAAAACAATCTATCAAAGCGCGCACATCTCAGTTTCACAAGGGATTTACACCATTCACCAGCCACTGCCTTTTAAATAGGAGCGCTGCGAAAAGTGCAGTCTTTTCCTTGGTGGTGAAGTGAGTGTGCATCTAAAATGCAAGGGAGAGCAGCAGGTTTGCATTTTCGGGATAGGGCCCTTGAAATACCATAAAGTATAGGGCAGGCAGCAGTTATACTTTCTGCTTTTCGCTTTTTGTGTCAGAGGGGTGGGGGGCCTGCACACATTCACCAGAAATGTTTATTTCATTTCAGTGAGTCTGCTCGGTTTGTAGCATCCGTTCAGCATACACATGTTACAAAAAACAATCATTTCTTATTTCAAGTCAGTTTGGTATGCTTGTAAGCTCTTGTCAAACTACAGCTGTTCCCACTGTAAAATCGGAGCTGCATTGCACTTTCATTGTTATAATATGAACTGTAAACAACATGCTGGTCCCTATAGTGCAGGCCATGTTTTCTCTCTCCCCGTGATCCCTTCCCCACCCCCCCCCCCCCACCTGCTATACATTTATACAATCCGGCATAGACCGGCCCCTGGTCGAGTTTCCTCAAATTAAATAATGAAACTGTTGTGCTTTACGTTCAGACTTTGAGCCGGGCAAATATTTTTTGGCAGCTTTTTTAATGATTTCTTTTTGGTTTTGTTTCAAATGATGACTTATGATGGACATCCCAGATTTTTTATGGCATTGCTCTGTTGCGGTGGGGCTTTAGCACTCACTTGGTGCAGTCATACCTGGCGATGACCTTATGGGTTGGCGGGGTGTTGTGTTCAAAATAACTTTTCAGTTTGAAAGCAGGTGCTACAGATTTCCTTTGGTGTCCAGCAGTTTCATGCAACAATAAAAGGGTCGAGACGATTCTGGTGATTAAGGCTCCTGCTGGAGAGAAAGCAGAGGATGTCTAGTGGCAGGACCAGCCTTTTCTAAAGTAGAGCAAAGGGTTAATGTGCCTGCTACAAATGTGTTACATGTATATCACAGAACTGAGTGTGAGTGAACAATGAGTTAGGGGCATATCAGCTAGGAACGGCGATGAATGACCCAAAGCAAGCTTAGCGCTTTGTTATTCATCGCTGTCTATCTCTGGAATTTATCGCCCTGGGAGCGTGTTATCAACAACGCGTTGCTCCAGGGCGATAAAAATTACAGAGATAGTGGGGGAAATCACGGTTTTGCAGAGAACGTCATTGTTTTTCCAGCGGTGGTCCCTGCAAAAGGGTGCTAACCATGCTGATATGACCTTTTGGTCGTAGCAGAATAATCCACCCCCTATGTTAGGGATGGGTAAGTCAGGATTTTAGCAGATGATAGTTTTTGGAGAAAACTGCTAACTAACGTCTGCTAAAATGCTGGGGTAGCCTTGTAAATATCACGATGTGCACATCAGTGATATTTGCAAGGCTGTACTGCCCAGTGACGCCCACTTTGCATCTCATTAGAGATGCAAAGGGAGGCGTCGGGAAAAAGGGTGCTAACATGCGATTATGCATGTTAGCACCCTCTTGTAAATAGGGCGATAGTTTTATCTCCGCTTTTTTGGCTTTTAAAGCCAAAAAAGCGGTGATAAAGCCCTTGTCAATATACCCCTTAGTTTCTTACAAAACTTCTCTGTCAGTTTCAAAATGACCATTACAAAACCCTGCCCCAGTTTAGGTGGGTGTCGATGATTACTGTTACAAAAAGCCCAAAGGTGTTCATCCAACACCACGTAGTACAACACCACAAACAATGTAATTCCTTTAAAATAGTTTCCCATTTTATCACAGACAAAAGCTTGCTGCAAGTGAATATTGAGTTGTCTAACCAAAGGTGAATACTCACTGTTTAATGCAGGAATTAAGATCTGCTTTACTTTAAAAGGCCTCCTGAGTGCAATGAATGTGGATCTTACATTGGGCCGGGAGCAGGCTAATGACATGTAAGCAATGGACCAACCTGTGAGTAGGTGATGTGTACTTCCTAATTAAATCTGCAGGGGTGGAATTTGAGCCTGCTGCAGGAGCCTGAGCTTTAACAGAAGCAAGCACAGATAGCAACTATGCAAGTCTGACTTTACCAAAGTGACACAAATTAAGTATTAGAGTCTAAGGTTGAAGAGACAGCTGCTGCTAACACATTTGAGCTCCAAGATAACAGACCTTGGATACTTTGATAGGAGCCACAAACTGATGGAGGCTTCAGACCATCATTCAGTGGGGGTTTGCTGAGGGAGTGTTGCGGGAGGGGGGCAGGGTTGGGGGTAGTGGACTCCGACTTATGGCGGAATGGAGTAAGGTAAGTAAATAAATAAATAAAAGATTTTACCATGTGCGCGTTGCAATCGCAACTCGCCAATGCAGCGCATGCAAGGTAAAATGTTTTATTTATTTATTTATCACCCACTATGCCCCTCCCCACCCCACCCCAGTAACCTGCAGCACTCCCTCAGTGAGCCACCACTGCCATCACTCTAAGAACAGGCCTGCCTGTTTTCACGAGGATACTTTAAACAAGATGAGCCACAGAGTAGCTTGAACATAATAAATAGAGTAATATATAACACGCCCCAGAGATTGTTGAAGCAGCCATATGACCAATTAATTAAAACATAAATGGATGTCCTAGAGTAAGGGTCTGTGCAAGGTCCTGTCTAAATAGACATGCATCAGTTTCCAAATGATTTGGTGCTCTACTTGTCTACTGCTAATTATTGATGCTAAAACAAAGACACAATATTATGATGAAGATTGAAAAAACACCTCTCATACCTAATATCAGCAAGCACACACATTGTCATTAACATCTGTTCAGTATCCAACTCAGCAGTAATCATTCGTTTTCTACACCACTATACTTCACCTTTGTGTCTTTTGTAGTGGGTGGCAGCAGGGACATCATAAGGATTTTGGGGGCCCTGGGCCAAACATATCTTGGGGCCCCTGTTCGGAACAACCTTGAATTTATGATCCTTTTTCAGCTATCTCATGCCCTCTTTGCCCAGGTCACTGACCGTTGTTAAATATATATTCTTTTGTATAGTCTTCCAGCAAACCTCTTCCCAATGAGCAGTGCTCCAATCAAGAATATTCAGTAACATTTCATAATATTGGTGCTCCCTTCTGAGTCCTGCCCTTTTCTAAGCCTGGGGTATAGGTGTAACTAGAATAAACAATATTTATTTATTTATTTATTTATTTATAGTATTTCTAAATCGCTCTGCAACCCTACGGGCATCCTGACGCTGCATGAATATAGTTGAAAACGCTGTACATCCTGAGTAGAGGGTGGTCCTTTGTTTCTGGTCAGTTAAATTTTTGGGAACAGCCATGTTTTTACTTTTTTCCTAAAAGCCATCAGTTCATCTATTTTCCTGATGGCAATAGGCAATCTATTCCACAGACGGGCTGCCGCTATCCTGAAGGTTCTGCCGCCATAGGTGGCTTTATTGATCCTGGGTATGCCAATGAGGTTAGTGAAGGAGGATCGGAGAGTCCGAGTGGGTTCATACCACTTGAATTTGTTTTGTAGTGGTAGGGGACCTATCCCATGCACTGCCTTGAAGACGGTGCATAGGGATTTGAAGAAGATTCTCTGGTGTATAGGCAGCCAGGGTAGTTCTGCCAGTGCAAGAGTAGTGGAGGATCTTCGCCCTCGGGAGAGTGCCATTTTTGCTGCTGCCGCCTGGACGCTCTGAAGTCTGGAAATCAGGTAGGCAGGTGATTCCAGTAACAGGGCATTACAGTAATCCAGGCGGCTGAGAATGGTGCTCCTCACTACGGTGGCTCTAACTTGTACTGGTTAAAGGGGGAGCAGCTTTCTAAGTCCTCGTATTAAAGCGAAGCAGCTGCTTACCTGCTTGTTGACATTGGTCTCCAAACTCAAACTTTCATTGAAACTGACTCCTAGGTTCCTCCCTGATTTTACTGGGACTAATGGCTCTCCTGAATCCAGAGGCCAGAAATCGGCGGGCAGGCTTCCAGTGATCCTACCTACTTTACCGTGCAATATTTCGTTTTTTTCACTATTGAACTGTAGTGAATTCTTCTTTAGCCAGGATGTCATTTCCTTCATGCAAGTATGGAAGGTCTCGAGTGAGTCTGCATGGGCACCATCAAGAGAAATCATCAGCTGCGTGTCATCCGCATAGTTGATCACGCTAATGCTGTGAACCTTGATGATGCCCATCAGGGGTTGCATGTATACATTGAAAAGTATCGGACTGATTGCAGATCCCTGTGGGACTCCATGTGGCACTGTGGCGAATTCCGACTGGTATGGAGGTAGTGCTACTGCCTGCCACCTGTCCGTCAAATAGGACTGGAACCAGTCATGCACAACTCCCCTAACTCCAATGCTCTTCAGCCTTGTCAGCAGGATATCATGGCTCACCGTATCGAATGCGGCGGACAGGTCCAGCAAAATTAGGATTGCTGATTCTCCCCTGTCCGCCCTCGTTACCAGGTCGTCCAGTACCGTCAGTAAAGCAGACTCGGTTCCATAATATTGGTGCTCCCTTCTCAGTCCTGCCCTTTTCTAAGCCTGGGGTATAGGTGTAACTAAAATAAACAATTAATATTTATTTATTTATTTATTTATAGTATTTCTAAAGCGCGCTCAACCCTACGGGCATCCTGACGCTGCATGAATATAGTTGAAAACGCTGTACATCCTGAGTAGAAGGCGGTCCTTTGTTTCCGGTCAGTTAAATTTTAGGGAACAGCCATGTTTTTACTTTTTTCCTAAAAGCCATCAGTTCATCTATTTTCCTGATGGCAATAGGCAATCTATTCCACAGACGGGCTGCCGCTATACTGAAGGCTCTGCCACCATAGGTGGCTTTATTGATCCTGGGTATGCCAATGAGGTTAGTAAAGGAGGATCGGAGAGTCCGAGTGGGTTCATACCACTTGAATTTGTTTTGTAGTGGTAGGGGACCTATCCCATGCACTGCCTTGAAGACGGTGCATAGGGATTTGAAGATGATTCTCTGGTGTATAGGCAGCCAGGGTAGTTCTGCCAGTGCAAGAGTAGTGGAGGATCTTCGCCCTCGGGAGAGTGCCATTTTTGCTGCTGCCGCCTGGACGCTCTGAAGTCTGGAAATCAGGTAGGCAGGTGATTCCAGTAACAGGGCATTACAGTAATCCAGGCGGCTGAGAATGGTGCTCCTCACTACGGTGGCTTTAACTTGTACTGGTTAAAGGGGGAGCAGCTTTCTAAGTCCTCGTATTAAAGCGAAGCAGCTGCTTACCTGCTTGTTGACATTGGTCTCCTAACTCAAACTTTCATTGAAACTGACTCCTAGGTTCCTCACTGATTTTACTGGGACTAATGGCTCTCCTGACTCCAGAGGCCAGAAATCGGCAGGCAGGCTTCTAGTGATCCTACCTACTTTACCGTGCAATATTTCGTTTTTTTCACTATTGAACTGTAGTGAATTCTTCTTTAGCCAGCATGTCATTTCCATCATGCAAGTATGGAAGGCCTCGAGTGAGTCTGCATGGGCACCATCAAGAGAAATCATCAGCTGCGTGTCATCCGCATAGTTGATCACGCTAATGCCGTGAACCTTGATGATGCCCATCAGGGGTTGCATGTATACATTGAAAAGTATCGGACTGATTGCAGATCCCTGTGGGACTCCATATGGCACTGTGGCGAATTCCGACTGGTATGGAGGTAGTGCTACTGCCTGCCACCTGTCCGTCAAATAGGACTGGAACCAGTCATGCACAACTCCCCTAACTCCAATGCTCTTCAGCCTTGTCAGCAGGATATCATGGCTCACCGTATCGAATGCGGCGGACAGGTCCAGCAAAATTAGGATTGCTGATACTCCCCTGTCCGCCCTCAGTCGCAGGTCGTCCAGTACCGTCAGTAAAGCAGACTCGGTTCCATGAGCTGGTCTGAAGCCGAATTGCTCCTCCTCCAGGATGTTATTAGTTTCCAAGAAGAGGGACAATGATCTGCTGACCATCCGTTCCATGATTTTAATTGGGTATGGCAAGAGCGATATTGGTCGGTAGTTTTTATGGCAGTTGGGGTCCAGGTTTGATTTCTTCAGAAGGGGGGTGACAATTGCCAATATCCAATCTTTTGGTACCATACCTGTGTTAAGAGATTGAATACACAGTTGTCGGGATACTGGGCAGACTTCATCCCTGAAATCCTTTACTATTTTGTGAGGTAAAAAGTCCAGAGGGGACCCTGATGTTATGTTAAGGGCTGTTTGTTCGAATTCTTGTTCAGTCGGAGTCTCGAAAGTCTCCAGGATAGCCTTTGGTGTGGGGTGTCTTATATTTCCCTCGTTCTTCTACCCAATCTTGGTGTTACTGTTATGATGCGCTGGAGGGGGGGGGCATCCTTCATGCCCTTAATGATCTTAGTGATTTTTTCCTGGAAGAAGAGCGCCAGACCGTCACATAATTCCTGTGAGGGTTTGATTTGGCTATTAGCGCATTCAGGATTGGACAGTTCTTTAATTATCCTGAAGGTCTCACGTGATTTGTTGGAGCTATGTAAGATTAGGTCTGCATAATGATTTGCTTTGGCTATGACAATCTCTTTTTTGTATTGCAATATCATGATGATCTGTCTCCACACTGCAAAACTATCTCAAGACACTGTTAAAAAGAGCTATATGTGTGAAATGCACTTTTTCTCGAACTCATTGTAAACAAAAGTTTTGAGTTGTAATTGCCATGGATTTATGTACTTGCAAGCTGCGCTTGCATGCTTGCCGCACACAGCCTTGGCTGCAGTGCACAGAGATCTTGCATTGCCACACACAGAGTAAAACATTTAGAAGGAACATTGGTTCCAACTGCCATGTATCTAACTGTAATGAAGATATTTTCACAGTCAGTCAGGCAGTATTCAGGTACTCATGTAATCATGCAACCACTAGTGAGGCAGTTATCAAATCAGTGATTTAGTATCCATGGAGTTATTCAATTACCAAGCTGATTGTTCAAACCACTGTCCTCGCCAGACTGGACTATTGCGATGCACTGCTCCTCAGCTCCAATAAGTCTGTGACCAAAAGACCACACGCTATTTGCGCTCCCGAGGCCCTGCTTGGTCTTCAGCCTTCTGTGCCAACTTCACTGGCTGCCTATTGAGCAGGGAATCCAATTGAAGGTGCTGTGCTTTACCCGCAGGTTCTTTCTGGCTCCGGACCAGTGATTTCAAGCAAACTTTGCCTCCCGTACACCCGAACCGCGATCTACGCTTGGCTGATCCCCTTCTAGTTCGGCTTCCTTGTTTTTGTAGAACCAGAACTGGAGGACGTTCATTTAAGGTGCTTGCGCCAACACTCTGAATTCCCTGCCTCTTTCCATCAGATGCATCTCCAACCACCTGTCCTTCAGAAGGGAGGTAAATACCTGGCTCTTTCGCTGACTGTTATTTTCTTGTCTCACCCTCCTCTCTCTGCCACCAGCACTGGGACGTCTCATTGCCGGGACAGCTATGTGCTTTACAAATTTTATAACATAACATAACATTTATAACTACACATGTACTCTTCAAATCAGGCAGGCAGAAATTATGTAGTCATATAGCTATGGATCACTACTTATACATTGATCAAATTATCCAGGCAGAAACAATTCACTTATGCAATTTACAAGGCTGTAACTATGCAGTCATTGTAACACTTGCTCAGAAAATAAGATGTCATCTAAGCATACACTTACAACCTATGCAGTCATTGAAATACTGAGGCGCACGCATCAACTCAGGAAAACACTCAGGTTCTACTCATTAACTCATCTAATTACATAGACCCTGTTTGTTCAACGCCGTACCTTGTGGAGTGTGAAGAAAGGACTCCTGCTTGCCGCCCTTCAGCCTTTCAGCCCTCGTGAAGAAAGGACTTCTGTTTGCCGCACTTCAGCCTTTCAGCCCTCGTCACCTCAGCACCTCGCAGGACCCGCTTCGCGGGTCCCGCATCGTGGATAAAGCCCAGCGGGTGTGCGCAGAGACTCAGGGGGTTGTGTGCCGAAGATCAATCAAGGGGAGAACTGAGACAGCAGCAGGGCTGTGAGCGGAGTCGCAGGGACTCCAGTTCCCAGGAGACACCTGCTTGCCCCGCCCCCCTCCTCCTCCCCTATTTAGTTGGCACACCACACCGCTGCGCGGGAGCGCCCGGGGCTAAGCCCGGGCAAAGGGCAGGCCCGTTTAAGCCCGTTAAAGACCGGGTAAGACTGGACAGGGCCACCTCCCTAACGTTCATATTCATATATTCTGTCTGCACCTTCAATCTGCATATCTGTGCTTTTATTTTTGTGACAGTACAACACTGTTTCTCTGGGACATAAACTGTTTGTGTGAATCATGTCAACTAGAGGTAGCAGGAGCAAAACTGCACAAAGTCTGGCACAGATTACCGGCCCGATTGACCAATTCATTACCAGGGCTAATGAAGCTTTTGATCAGGGCATATTACTCCTGGACCGACGAGTTTCACAAGACTTGGCCCAAGCAAAACGGTCCTCGTTAGGCCCCTTGGCACAAGCGCAAACTCCTATCCGTCAGCAGGAGAAGGCTCCTGTAACAGAAATACGAGCAGATATCCATGGTATGCCCAATTTGGTTAACCTGTCGGCATACCTATCGTTGCTGGACTCGCAATTGAGACAGACTCTTGATGCAACGCCTGACATCTTTGCGAGCCCGGTTCGGGTGGACCCTGTACAGGCACAACCAAGGGGGATAAGGGAGGGTGCAATCCCAAAGTGGAGGAAATTAAAGAAAAGAAAGCACAAAAATGCAGCTAGGACACTGTCTAACACCCAGGGGGTGGGAAGTACTATACCAGAGTCAATGGGGCTTAATAACCATCCGAATGAACAGAACATTGAAAATGGCACAACTAACACCCCCTCAAGTATTGAGGACCCCAATGATAATGATAATAACACTGCTGTTGAAATCATGGGTGGAGGTTGCAAAATATGTAAAGGCAGCAACCAATTACTGGCCAGGATTGGAGAATTTATTAAGATCCAATTACAGCCAATCCAAGTGAGCCTTGCCACCATCGAGAAACAACTAGCAGCTGTGAATTTAACCCTGAAAATTCCAAACAACTTGAAGGGCCTAGGGGTGGTCACTGTAGGGGGCACAAAAAATAAGATTGCCAATACCACGTCAGGGCAATGTATCAAAAATACCCCTGTCGGACTGACAGACCCAAAAACAACGCCTCCCCAAGATACGACTAATAAGGTTCTTGATCCACAAAAAACCCCAGCCCCTATAAATGTTCCTACTAAAGATGTCCCTAAAAATGTTGTCCCATGCAATCACCCCTCAAGAAATCACCATATAGGAGAACGGGCTAAGGGTGGGGGGAGTCAGTCCACAATCCCTCCAATAAACCTCCCACCCGAAGCAAGCCCATTTGTAGTCATTATGACGGGGGTCCCTGAGCTGAACCACAATACTGAGGAACCCACCTGGTCTTTAAAAAACAAAGTCCAGCATTGGCTGAATATCAAAAGACCATTGCCACAAAACTGTGCTAGCAGGATCAACATGGTGCGCAGGGTTCCCTGGATTGGCCACAAACTAAAAAGAACCTTGGGTGACTGTATTATAGTCAACTTTGAGGAACCCCGTGCTGTCGATCACATCTGCTCATAGGGCTCCTTGGCCAAGGAGGATGGAATATGCACCAAACGCCTATCGTTCTTTTATCCACCAGTAGCCCGCAACATCGAAGGCCCGGATTGGTCTTGGAATCAAGCGGGCAATTGGGACAGGGGTTGGAACCAAGTAGGCAATAGGCAGGGGAGAAGAGATTGGGCGGATTGTTAGGCAATGACAGGAGAGATATAGTGTTTAGGGAAGGATGGGGTGGTATACCAACTTCTAACAGATACAATTGCCTAGAGATGGTTGATTGACCATCATCGTGTATTGAGCAGGTTGGAGCAGGTCCAATAAATTTAGATGACAAACTTGCGCAACCATTTAAAAGCTTTATTAACGACCAATCTCCTGAGACAATCATTAGACCAACTGCTACTTCAATCCCACCTAACAAATTGTCTACTAATAAATCCCTAGATACCCTAGGGTCTTTAGTGAGCAAGGCGGATGGCCCCACCGGCGAGGGGGAAACTGAACCCATTCAACTAGTGGAGATTCAGAATGACTGGGACGTTTCTGGAGGGTCCGATAGGCCCATGTTTAGAAGGAGTTTACGAGTGGAAAAGAACAGTCCACCTATAAAAAGATATAGTTTGTCCCTATTATCTTGGAACATTGCGGGTCTTTTGAAAAAATCTAAGGACCCCAACTTCCTGAGCTTTTTGGCTCAGTTCGATGTGATCCGTTTACAAGAGTCCTGGGATAAGGGTGAGACTCACTTGGAGGGTTTTAGCACATATGCTGCCCCAGCCCGTAACACGGGCAGAAGAAGATGTTCTGGTGGCCTTTCCACCTATTTTTCCAACTTGGCTAACCTGACAGTAACAAACTTGGATAGTACAAGCTGCCCTGTCAAATATAAGCATTTCTTTCAGATGTTCCACCTTAAGGGGGAGGGTCCCAGACTTTGCTCTTAATCAATTTATACAATAACATCCCAAAAGAGGATTAAAAGCCAGTTTTAGAAGAACTTAACGGAGCTATCAATAAGGGGCTGGGAACAGAGCAAACGGACACATGTTGTATAATAACAGGCGACTTTAATGGTCATTTGTGCGCCCAAAAT
The DNA here is from genome assembly GCF_964263255.1 of Lissotriton vulgaris. Taxonomy (NCBI): domain Eukaryota; kingdom Metazoa; phylum Chordata; class Amphibia; order Caudata; family Salamandridae; genus Lissotriton; species Lissotriton vulgaris. The sequence goes on from NC_141690.1 coordinate 48,355,100, forward strand.
GGGACAGAGTTGTGTGGTATAGTTGACCTAAAGGGTGAACCTTGCACGCATTTTGAACACCCTACCTTTGGTAATTTACTAAACATCATGATGCATGACCTGAACCTCGGATTTGCAAACAAGTTGAGTGACCCACAGGTCAATTTTGAACCTACATTCACTGGCCGGGGCCTTGTTTCCCTTATTGATTATACGCTGGTCTCCACTAATTACCACCATAGTATTCGGTCATTTAACACCGAAAAAATTGCACTGAGTGACCATTACCCGATCAGTGCCACTTTTGATATGGCTCCCAGGACCTGGTAGAGGCCCTATACTGCCACGGGGTTTCTCTGACAAGGATTAACGGCTACGTAATTAAGTGGAACAAGTTAACTCTGAGAAGTTTATGCATGAACTAGTGTCAGACGACCTTAATCCCTTTATGTTATGCCTCGAAGATAATCCTAATCCTTCAATGGTTGTAACAGCATTTGGGAAAATTACATCAAAAATAAGCAGCTACCTTGTAAGAAAGAGGAAGAAATGTGACAGGGATAGAGCAGAGGGCTGGTTCAGTTCTGATTGCACTAAAGCACATCTACACCTGGAGCAAGTACTGAAGAAGGTACCAAGAGATAAGTTTGAGATAAGGGGGGCAAAAGCAGCCTATAAACTTGCGCTTCATAACCGTAAAACGGAACTTAAGGAAGCGACTTGGGAGGCCTTGCGAATGGCTAGTGACCTAAGAGACAATACTTTGTTCTGGAGAGAGGTTAATGCCCCTTTTTGTAATGCCAGGAAAACAGACTCGATTGAGATCGCTATTGAAGAATCTGTCTGGGTCAACTATTTTACAGATTTGTTTAAGAAAGACGACCTGGGCAACTTAGAAATCCCTATTTGAGCGGACTCATCTGCACAGGGTCTTACCCCAGAAGATGCCCCTGTTAACGCCTTCCTATTAGAGATAGTATTCACACTAGCAGAGGTTGAGTTGGCAATACAGGAAAGTTCCAAATCTAAAGCCCCAGGCCCAGACGGGGTTCCTATTGACATATACAAAGATAACATAGCTCTCTGGGCACCACTCCTGACCAACGTTTTTAACAGCCATAACATCACTGGTTTCCCAACTACATGGCAGGAGGCAATTGTAGTGCCCATTTTCAAAAAGGGAAATCGTCGGGACCCCAATGCTATAGGCCGATTTCCCTGTTAGATTCAATGATGAAAATAGCCGGCCGCATTCTGCTGAATAGACTGCAAACCTGGGCTAAGGATGTGGGTATCCTTTCCAGGTTTTATTATGGTTTCAGAGCAGGGTTGGGGACCATCGAGCAAGGTCTCAATTTGGCATTAATCACAGGGAACTATATGGCAGCTAAGAAAGGCGACCTTTTTATGACATTCCTTGATTTAAGTTCAGCCTTTTACTGCCTTAGTCATAATGTCCTATGGAATACTTTGACTGAACTGGGGATTGATGAATCCATTAAGCATGGGCGAATTTTGCGGATTCGCGATCCGCAAATTTGCGGATTTGCGAATTCGCGATCCGCAAAATTTGCGAATTTTGTGCGAATTTGCGGATTTTTGTTTTTTGCGTGTTCGCGGGGTTTTTTGCGTGTTCGCGGGGTTTTTTGCGTGTTCGCGGGGCTTTTTGCGTCTTCGCGAGCCGCTTGCATAGCGAAGTTACCCATGCAGTCGTTTATGGGAGAGGGAGAGAGAGATAGATAGATAGATAGATAGATAGATAGATAGATAGATAGATAGATAGATAGATAGATAGATAGATAGATAGATAGATAGATAGAGAGAAAGAGAGGGAAAGAGAGAGGGAGAGAGAGAACGAGAGAGAGAAATAGAGGCCGGATCTCTGAAGGGCCAGATTCCTGAGTTGCCCCTACAGAACATACAGCTTTTTATTTTTAGCAAAATGCATATGAAAATTGTGCTGTAAAGGTCTCTTTTAATTTAACCCCTCCTGACAACTCGAAATGGGTGTATTTGCCATCCTCTCCCTGTTCCTGTTTTTTATATCTGTAAGTGCTTCCTGATGAGGTTTAATTCCTTGGACAGGTGCCTCGTTGCCTACTTGTAACTATTTTCTGACCCTGCTTTAAGGGTCAGAGCAGGGTCAGATAATAGTTGCAAGTAGGCAACGAGGCGCCAGGAAGCAATTAGCAGCAGGTGTCCAATTTGAAGTTAATTTGTTTGTAACCCTTTTGTAAAAGGTTACAAAGAAATTAGGTTCAACTTTTGCACCTGCTGCTGTAACCCTTGCTTGGCTGAAAATTCGTCCCCGCTGATTCGCGGATTTTACCGCGATTTCGCGAGATTCGCGGATCGGGAAATCGCGGAAAATCCGCAAATTTGCCCGCAAAACGGATTTAACGCCCACCCTTAGAATCCATCCTTGATTTCTTAAAGGAGCTCTACAGAGGGGCAGGTGCGAGAGTGCGACACGGGAGAAATGGGGAATGCACGGCAAAATTCCCCATTAAAAAAGGGGTGCGCCAAGGTTGTATATTGGCGCCACTCCTTTTTAATCTATATATCAATGGCGTGGATGACCATCTAATGAAACTTGATGTAGATTACCCTCAAATAGATGGTAGCGCTGTACCAATCTTACTATATGCAGACGATGCAGTCATAATGGTGAGAACACAGACAGGCCTACAGAAAGCATTGACCAGTTTTTCTGATTATATGGGGTCAAGAGGCCTAAAGATAAACGTGGGAAAGACCTTCACCATGTGCTGCTCGTCGAAATCTATCACCCAATGTAAAACTTTTTTAAATCAATCAAAGGTTAACCAAACTAAAACATTTTCATACTTAGGCATCATGTTTAACCGTAGGGGTTCATGGACGTCCGCTGTAACTACCCGTAATCTGGCTTTTTCTCGAGCCATTGGTGCACTGAATTAAATGTGTAGGTGAGCAACCCAATATACCCTTGCGGGCTCGGGCAAGATTGATTATAAAAGAAATGGCCAGCAAGGGGTTTTGTTAATTGTCTTTTTTACAGCACCATTAAGACCTGTATTGAATCATCAAGGTACCTAAGTCTGAGATTGATCAGTGGCTGTCTTGGATTTATTTATTTCTTGGAAAAGAAGTCCAGTGAAATCAGGACAAACAGTGTTACCACACTAACACGATATATACAATAAATGATGAAAAATGAGAAAAACCAGGATTTTGTATTATCTGAAAGTTATTATTCAAATCAAATAGGGTACATACATGGATTTTGATTAGATATTCAAGGTACTAGTTGTATCTTCCTTTGACATATCTAAACATTAAGTCCAGACTGCTCAAAACATATAAAACAATGATTTCAACTCAATAATCAGAAGAAAATCAAAGTATGACAAGAAATCAAAATATGCAGAGATGGACTAAAGTAGTCGACGTTTCGGTCTTTTTGCAGATTTTCACAAGTCCATCATCAGGACAGAAAAGTTCTATATACAATTGATGACCCTTTATATTTCTGGAATACACGTCTATTTAGATTTGAGATGACCGCAACACTTTCAACAAACAAAAGACAAAGTAAATGTATTATTCAAAGCAAAATGAAGAACATGACAAGAGCACAAATGATTAAACCCGCGTGTTGGTGTTGGTGCATATTATTCTAGATGGAGTCAGTAAAAACGTGCAAATCATGCAACACTCATTAGTAAAAATAAAAATTATGAGAGTTCCATTTGTCACGAACTATTATTCAGAAATAATTCTGAAAGTCCGCTCCATCAATTCCCTCATCTGGTGATTTAAAATTCACCAAACAAAACCCAAAAAATTATACTAAATTTTACTTTTAGAAATGGCATATAATGATCTCTCTCAGTATTAGTAAATCTAAACTCCTGTTTCATCAGTCTGTCTCTGTCTGGAAATTTCATGTTGAGCCCTACGGAACTCATCCATTTCTATCTCCTTCTCCTGAGCTTTTCTGAGTTTATAAATCCTTTTCTTTTCCCTCACATGCTTCTTTCTTTTGTGAATCATGCAACTGACTTTTAACAAGAATGGCACTATAACAATAACTATAACAGGGTAAAGCACTTTGCCAATGATTGAACTGCCAATGTCAGCAAACCACTCCTTAATTGTCCCAAATATTTTTGCCAAACGTATAGAAAAACTGTCATCTTCCATGGGTTTCTATTTCAGAATGAAATTCTGTAATATTCTTAATCAGCAATTCAATGTTCTGACTTTTATCTGGGATATATGTATAGCAATGCTGAACATGCAAAATCCCACAGACTTCTCCCTCTTTTACTAAAAGGATGTCTAAAGCAAGCCGGTTTTGCATAACCATGCTTCTGGTAGCAATGAGCTCTGTATTGACCAACTGGAAACCACCTGCAGTATCAGTGGACAATCTGTCAACAATTGTGGAAACCTTTCTGATCTTAATTGCTTTCAGGGTAATTCCCACCATAGGCATTATTGCGCCAAATATATCTAACATAATTTCTGAAAAACTTTCTCTTTTGAACCTATTCAGGTGTTTGCCAATTTCAAATGATCCTTCTCCATTTCTGTCAACATGGAAAATTTTAGGAAAGACAAGACCAAGGTAACATGTGCCATTCCAATGGTCAGGAAGACTGAAATATGCTTCATTTCCACAAACAAAATAAATTCCTGGGAAAATTGGGTCCTTGCCACCTTTAAATCCCCAACCCCCTATAATTCGGTAAGTGTGCTCACATTGACTAGCACCGACAAAATAGTTGTCGTAAAGCGTATTATCTCTTCTAATGCAAAGCTTTCCACTAACTGGTTCATGAATAGCAGCAAAACTGTTTTCACCATTAAGTTTCTCATCCTCAATCTGCCAACACTTAGATTTAGTTTGTTTCAGCATTACATTCCCCTTATAATTTGCTCTCCTCTCCTCAACCTGATCAAGGAAAGATCTTTCTTCATCCCTCATTTTGCAAGTTAAATTATTCTTGTATGCATACTCGTATGTTAGTTCATTTGTTACCAGGAAAAATTCCCTCATCTGCTTGGCAGGCCTAACTTTGTTAAGACTGTTCACAACTTTCAGGTTAGCAAAAATCTCATCGAAATCAGAATAGTAGTATTCCAGGCGACCAGTTTGATAGAACAAGCTTGATATAACACTGCATGTTATTCCATAAGTAAGGGGAAGCATAGTATACTTGACCCCTTCAGAAACTGAAGTAGGAAGCTTAACACATACATAGCAATCCTTAACATCCATGACTCTAACATACTCTGAAAGGAGTCTGGAAAATGAATTAGTAGAAAAATCCCCAACTGATCTGTCCTGATGGACATCTGGTTTATGCTCAATGATTCTGTTAGTTTTGCCTGCAACATCATGATCAGCTTGTTTTGATTCAGCTTTCCTTGTCATATTTATTTTATAATGCTCCTTATCTATGCCAAAAGGGAAAATAACTGCTAAAACTAACCAAACTAAAATAATTCACATAACACAAATAGAAGACATTTTGCAACATCTTTTAAGAATTGCACACCTAGAATTATCAGCATTAGGCATTATTACTCAATCTAAATAAAACAAAATTTAAAACTTGAAAAAACTTGAAATTTTACTAAAATTAGTATGTAACACACACACTCTCCTCTTTGAAATTTTTTTTTAGTAACCCTGTAACAGCTTTTCTTCGACCTTGCGTCCATAAAAGTATTCATCTAACACAATTTCTTCAACCTTGTGTCACCTAACACAATTTCTTCAGCCTTATGCCAAAAGGAAACCCCAAACCAACTGCAACTAAACCTCAATCATTGTCACTATTTTCTTCCAAATGTTCTTGGCTACTGCTGCTCACCTCAACTTTTGGTGGGATTATTATATAAGCCACTCTGGAGATTTATACTTTTGATTAGGCTTCAATGGCCTCTTGTTTTTTCTGTTTATAACTTCAATTTTCTTTCCAAGTCGTTCTTTTTTGTCTGCTTCACCTTTTTGACCAGTTATCTCATTGATCTGTTCTTTTGATTTGTTGACCAATTTGAATTTCAAATCTTCTTTTGGCCAGACATCACCTTTTCTTAAGAGTTTCTTCTTAGGCTCAATTTCATTACATTCAGCTTTCCAAGCTCTTTTTCTGAATTTTCTTACTTCTGACTCTCCGTCACTGTCATCCGAATCAGTTTCAGAGATTTCTATTCTGTATCTAGGAACTTCTTTACTCAGCAGTTTCACTCTGTTAGGAACAACGTCTTTGTAGCTGGTACTTGGCAATTCGTCTTCTTCTTCTGGAATTATTTCTAACTTCCCAGTTTCAGATTTCCCGTTCCTGCTTTCAGAGCTTTCAATCTGCATTTCAATACTCTCCTGATCTTGAATCTCTTCTGACACAGTTTCTTTTTCAGTTCTTTTTTCTAGAACATCTTCATCATTTTCTGAATCAACAACAACGATGTCTAGATGTTTTTCATTTGAAGCTTGATTTGCTTCTGGTTTTTCCAGATGTCGACTTCTCTGTCGATCTTCAGAATCTGGACTTTCAGGATCCTCTTCTTCCTCTTCCTCTGAATCTGCTGTAGTTTCATCACTATCTTCGTCAGGGTTATCTGGTGCAGGTACACGAAGGGTATGACTTGCATGCACCCACCTTTTCAAGCCCCTGCACTTAACAGCATTAGTTCTGACTAAAATCACTTGATGGAATACAGAGGTTACTACATCAGAGAGTTGCTTACAGTAATCTAAAATTGCTAGCAACTTTCCAACTGGAATATGAGCCTGTCTTATTATTCATCCCATAAGAATGTCATGAGGGCTAAGACCTGTTTTCTTGTCTGGAGTACTTCTCAAAAACATCAAAAGAAGCGGAAGAGCATCTGTCCACTTTATTCCTGTAGCAAGACACATTTTGGAAATTCTGTTTTTGATTGTTCCATTTATGTGTTCTACAACACCTGATGCTTCTGGTCTGTATGCACAGTGCAGTTTCTGTTTGATTCCAAATGCTTCACAAATTAATTCAATCAGTCTGTTTTAAAAATGTCTGCCACAATCACTTTCAATAGTCACTGGAAAACCATATCTAGGTATGATCTCCCATAAAAGCAATTTTGCCACAGTGATTGAATCATTGTGACGAGTTGGGAAAGCGTCGACCCATCTTGAAAACAAACAGACAATTACAAGAACATATCTGAGCTTATTATGTTGTGGCATGTCAATGAAATCCATTTGCAACCTGGTAAAAGGACCACCCTCCCGACCTATGGTTCCCATGCTTACCACTGTTTTTCTGTTTGGATTGATTTGCTGGCAGACCAAACAACGTTGGCAAAGTGACTCTGCAATAACCCTAAATTTTGGATTATACCAAGTCTCCCTGAACTGTCTAATCATTGTGTCTCTTCCTAAGTGACCTGGTCCATGGTACATTCGTGCCATGTCAGCAATCATGCAATTAGGCATAACAGGTCTTCCATCTTTGTAAACCCAAATTCCATCTTCCTCTCACTGTCTACAATCCTCCTTGAGCCATGTATTTTTCTCTTCATCATCAGCCTCATCTTGTAAGTCCTTTACTCCCTGCCATGTTTCTACCACATATATTAGCAAGAGAGAGTTCATTACATGTTCATTGTCCCTCTCCCGATTAAGTGAAAGATTGTTCTTTGCACAGTAATTGGCAGTCTCATCTGCAAAAGCATTTCCTTTAGTAACATTACCTTTTTTATGTGCACCACATTTAACTACTGCTATTTTTTCTGGTAATTGAATGCCATCAATTAGTCTTTTGATCAATTTCCCAATTCTGATTTGAGTCCCTGCAGAGGGACCAGGGTTCGATTCCCGGCGCGGCAGGTTTCTGGACCAGGGTCAACGGACTCGATAATTCTCTCGCCTCGGTGCCCACTCTGATCAGCGATCACACTCGGCAACTCTGGGCATTAGCTTGCCTCATCTTCACTAACGGCCCCACCACACCGCCGGGGATGCCTGGTCTCACCCTGGAGATACCCATTAAGGGACCATCTCTCAGGGAAGCCAGGAAGGGTTTCGCAGCGGTCGAAGCGCCTTGGGACCCTCCGGGTAAGTAGTGCGCTATATAAATGCCTATACATTTACATTTACATAATCATGGACCACTCCATATCCATACTGACTGTCAGTCACTATGGAAACTTTTTTCCCTCCAGCTTTTTCACAAGCACGAATTAAAGCAACCAATTCTGCTATTTGTGCTGAATGAATTCCTTCAAGAGTTGAACCTTCAAATATTTCAGAAACTGTGCAGATTGCATATGCTGCTCTCAAAATGCCCTCATCTGTTTTTAAACAAGAGCCATCAACAAAGTAAACAATGTCTGATTCTGGTAAAGGTACATATTTAATGTCCTTCCTGGGTTTGGTGCAGTATTCTAAAACATCCAGACACTCATGTTCCACATCATCATCATCATCAGGAGTCACATTATCAGGCAAAAGTGTAGCCGGATTGAGATTCAAACATCTCGCAATAGATACATTATCTGATCCCAGAATATTTTTCTCATATTTCGTTAATCTATTGCTAGACAGGTGTTGTGTCTTACTTCTGGTAAGAAGTGTTTCAACTGAATGAGGTACATATACTTTTACAGGAAACCCCATTATGATTCCTTCACTGTGCTCAAGACTCACACTTGTTGCAGCTGCTGCTTTTAAGCAACCTGGCAATGCTTTTGCAACAGGATCAAGGACAGCCGAGAAGTAAGCTATAGGCTTTCTCATGTTTCCATGTTTCTGAATTTGAACTGACAAAGCACAACCTTCTCTTTCACTGTAATACAGTTCAAATTTCTTATCATATTCTGGCATACCCAGTGCTGGTGCTTCACAGAGGCTTCTCTTTAGCTTTTCAAAAGCCTCCAATCCTCTTTTTGTCAAAACAATTGGGTCTTTAATGTCTGCTTTTGTTAATCTTTGTAAAGGTGTTGCAGTAACTAAAAACCCACAAATCCATTGGCGACAATAACCAACCATTCCTAAAAACATCCTGATTTGTCTCTGAGTTGTTGGTGGCTGTATTGCTCGAATCATTGTTATTCTCTCAATTGTAACTTGTCTAATTCCTCTTGCAATTCTGTGACCAAGGTATTTAACCTCTTGTTTGCAAAACTGTAGTTTTGCAAGCGACACTTTATGCCCTTCATCTGCCAAACGATTCAAAAGTGTAATGGTGTCAGTCACACAATTTTCTCTTGTTTTTCCTGCAATCAGAAGGTCATCAATATATTGGACTATTGTTGACTCTCAAGGCAACTTAAGATCTTCCAGGGGCTTTTTCTAACAACTGATTAAAAATAGATGGACTCTCAGTATACCCTTGAGGGATACGACACCATGCTAATATGCTATCCTGGAACCGAAATGCAAAAATTTGCTGGCTATCTGGATGTAATAGAACTGTAAAGAAGGCGTTACACAGGTCAATGACTGTGTACCATTCCGCATCATGTGGAATCTGATATAAAATTACCGCTGGATTTGGTACAACTGGACAAAGGAACAACTATCTTATTAACCCTTCTCAGGTCCTGAACTATTCAGTACGTTCCGTTTGGCTTTTTAATACCCATAATCGGTGAATTACATGGGCTGCTCTCAATTTCTTTCAAAACTCCTTGCTAAATGAATTTTTCAATAACAGGAATTACACCTTCAATTGTTTCAGGTTTCATTTTGTACTGAGGAACATTTGGAAAATCTATTCCCTGCCTTATAGTAATTTTTACTGGGTCCACATGTTTCATTAAACCCATTTCATCACCTGTTGAATCCCAAATTTTTGGATTTACTGTTTCTTTCAGTTCTTCTGGTAAATTGTTTTTATCAAAAGCAGGAAACATTCTGTTTTCTTCATCAACCATTAACAATGTCAATTTGTAAAACCCATCTTCTTCTAAGGTTTGAAGCTCAATACCTTCAGGTGAACAGTACATTTTACAGTTCATCTTACATAACAGATCCCGACCTAATAGGTTAACAGGACTGCTGTTACAGACAACAAATCTGTGTTTGTCTTTGTATTTTCCTATTTTTACATCTACAGGTTTTGTCAGATTTGTTTTAATATGCTGATAAGCTACACCAACAACCTGGATTGAGTCACCCGAGAGAGGAAGATTTTCAATTTCCACTGACCTAACCTTAGAACGGGTAGCACCAGTGTCCACAAGAAAAGTGATATCTTTGTCATTCACCTTACCGTTTACAAATTGACCTGACTGATCTACCTCAAGAGTGGCTCCAAGTACACACTCTTCTTCCCCCCTCGGGCACCGTCATGAGTAATCCTCTGAATCACTGCTCTCGTTTTCCTGTAACCAAAATTGTTGAGAGACATTTGACACATTTACTCTTTGCGACCTTTTTACCTGTTCAACTCCGCAGAAACCCGTCTCCGGATTATATCTCTGTGTATTTATGCAATTTGGCAAAGGTGGCTGTGGAATTTGGTTTTGCTGAATCAATTGGTTAGGCTGATTCGCTAACTGTCGCTCTAGCTGTTGCTGCTGACTTATTTAATTTAACTGTCGCTGAAGCTGTTGCTGCTGGTTTATCTCACTCTGTATCTGTGGATTTAATGATCAATTCTTTAAATTTCTGGGCGGATTTTTACACTCGCGCTTCCAGTGTCTAATTTCCCCGCAATTAAAACAGGGTAGCTTTTGTTTTAACTCTTCAATGTTTATATTCAATTTTGGCTTATTTGTAAAATTCCCTTTAAACTTTCCAGGTTTCTGGTTCTGCTTAAAATTCTTATTTTCCAAAGCTGCTATCGGTTGCTCAGCTACCTTCACTTGCGCCCACATTGCCTTTTCCTTGAGTTTCTTTTGTTTTGCATCCAGCTCATCACTGCAATATTTTGCCTTTCTCAGGATGTCATCAACTGAAAGTGCTGGCCAACCTACAATTCCTATCCTAATCATGTCCCCTATTTCAGGTCTTAGGCCATAAACAAACCTGTAAATGAAGTGGCTCATGTCACTCTCACTTAATTTTTCATAGCCACTGTATTGTTTAAATACCAGAAGCAATCTTTCATAAAAAGAATGAACTGATTCTGTTGGTTCCTGGTTATTTCTTTCAATTTTAACCCAATCTACTTCTTTTGGAGGAATTTTGTCTTTCAGCCAAACAATTACTTTGTCATAGAAATCCATGACAATGTCTGAAGGAGCACCGGTTACTTTATGCCGTTGTGGTTCCTCCTTCGGCCAACCCACAGAAATTTAGCATTCTGTCCAAAGATCTGATGGGACAACAATATCAAAGAAACCATCAAGATCAATCAACAGAACTTTAGAAACTTTGATAAATCTGTCTACCTGTCAATACCATTCCACTGGCTTTTCTCTGAGTCGAGGAAAATCATTTGTAAACAGTAATATATCCTGTCTTGTCCAGGGAACATGAACATAACCCCCACCAGCTATTTCTCTCATCGGAAATTCACCAAAAACTTCTCCCCTGTCTCTCTTTTCTTCTTCTCTCTTTTTTGTCCATTTACCTCTCCATTTGCTTAAATCACCTAATCTTTTCAATAACACAATCAATTCATTTATATGAGTTATTCTGCCTGTAGTATTAAGATTTTCTATGTCCTTTTCAGAAAAATCCACTCTGTAATGCTTTTGTAATTGCTTCTGGCGAGTTAAATCTATTTCCAATTCAGCAGCTACCTCTTCAAACTGTTCATATTTATTCTTGGTTTTCCACTAAATACTTTTGCAAATAAAAAGTAGTTCATCATCCTGATATTGTTTCAAACAATCAGTACCAATTGTGCCAATAATCAATTCCTCTAAATCTGCTTTTAAATTAGCAACATCAAGCTGTCTTGATTCAGGAATTTGTGTTAAGTCTGTTCTATTTACAGAGCCAGAATCTGATTCTGCAACTGATGGTGTGGCATTTGACAATCCTTGATTTAAAGGTAAATTTGGCATTGTTTTATCTTTACGAATCTCTGTGAATTCAGAATAAAAATTTTCGGCCACTTTCTGAATTTCTGCATTCAAAGGATTCGCTATCATTGACTGCCTGTTCTCATTTTGATCAAAAACTGGTACAACAGGACCAATTGTAACCAGAACTGTCACTGCTTCCATGCCTTTTGTCAATTGTTAAATTAATTCTCCCTAAAATTCTCCCCTTAAAATAATCTGTTATATTTGGAATATCAGGCAATGTCTTTTTATCATTTTTCAGGAAATTATTTCTTGAATTGGAATTTTCTCTTGGGGACTTTGTTTTACTTCTTGACCTCTCTCTATCAGGTAATCTCATAAACCTGGGTGAATCCTCAACTTCCCTAGGTGCAGAAGGAGAAACACCTGAAAAACTTCTTGGAGTAGAAAGTGAACAACCTGGTTGGTACGGCGGAGGACTGTTTAACATATCCTCTAAAACCCCATCGAATTCTTGATCTAGTTCACCTTTCTCCTGTGAATTCTTTTGACCTGTTTCTACAACCATTTCTAATACTGGATATAATCCTTCCTGCATGTCACCTTTCCTCCAACGACGTACTTTATCCTGATGAGTTTCTTTATATAAACTTCTTAGTGTTCCCCAATGTTCTCGCTCAAGCTCCATCATTTCAATTTCCCATTCAACTAAGACTTCAAATTGAGTGGGTCTGGGTCTTGGTGAAAGAGCCATCATTTTATCTCTTAAGTTTCTTAGAACTTTAACATTAAATGACCCATCCTCCGGCCAGGCTAAAACACCATCTCCCCTAGTGTATTGCATCCAGTTTTCAAACCAGAGAACGGTAAGATATCCGTATTCTCCTTTCATATATGCTGCGGGTGTGTTATACTTATGAAGTAATTTTCCACCTCGCGCTTTAATTTTTTTGTCAGGAATAAATACATTTTTTATTTTCTGAAACCATGAAGGCTTATTTTCTTCTTTATACCAATAACTCATGTTTTAAAATTAAAATCGTAAAATTTAGAAAAGATCGTAAATATTTTTTTGTTTTTCCACTGCTCTGACCAATCCTTGCGCGAAACTCACCAACAAGCCAATCAGGTTAGGCTACGTCACCACCTTGCTCAACCAATGAGAAACCAGTTCTCAGAAATGACCAATCAGCTAACAGCTTGATTTGATCATGTGAACCAATCAGCGCACTTGCTGTGACGTATGTCAACCAATCACAGCGCGAACCCTGTGACGTACACTGCCGCTGCAGCGAAACTGCTCGTGTCAGTGTCACTCCATAAACTCACCCCTCCCTTACAAAATATTTTCACAGCGCCATTTTAAACAATTCTTTTCTAAGAATTTCTGTTAATAACTACAGAAAAACAAACCATTTGTCCGTTTCGCTAAACAAAGTGATAGTGTTATCAAACATTCAAGAGTTTCACTCGCATGAAATAGACGACGCTATTTTCACAAAAACAATTTTTCAGCTTTCATACAAGAGAGAAACCTATCCATTCATACATGAATTCTTCAGTAGGAATTTAACCAAACAATAATGTTACGCCAGTAAGAATAGACAAAAGCTATCTCACCCTTCACACAAGTTCGGTAAATCCTATTACTCTTTTCACAGCGAGTTTTAAAACGGGCTCCTAGTCCCTATACTCAAAGTTACGATTTCATAGTCAATCCTCACTATTCATGTAAACTGTCATACCTAAATCCCTAAACTTGTGTTGTATGACCACAACACTTAGTGATATTTCTATACCACTAATTTGAAACAGAACAAATGAACTGTGTAACTTCACCTGTCACACTACTCTGCCGGCACATAGACTTTTCACACTGCTGGAAAAACCTAACAACAACAAATAACATCTAGACAAAACTTAACATGTGTTAAACATGTATCCTATGTAATTACCATGTAACATGTATGTTACCATAGTAACCGAACTCTGCTACCAGGAATTTGATCCAGCGGGTCTGAAGAAATTCAGTCTCATATGTACAACTCTACACCACAATACTCACCATTATTTATAAATTTATCACTAGGCCCATACACGAGACATGAATTTTGACCTACTGAATCTTATGACCTAATTAATCTAACATAGCAAATGACTTTAATTAAGTCACACATGTTGGCAATGGATTAACTAATGGTAACTCAAGGAAACAAACAAGACCAGCTTGTCATTTCAAAAACAATTTTTTATTAACCCCTTCGGGGCTATTGACGAGCTGGGCTCGTCATCGCGCTTACCTGTCCTGCGCGGATGACAAGGCCAGCTCGTCACGTAACGCGGTAATTTTGAAATTGCCGCGCACAGCGGGAAAAGCCGCCGCGGCGAAGCGGTTAACTTTATTTTAAAGCAAAATGCATTTTTGAGAAAACTCTTTTATTAGCAATTTTAATTAAGCAGAATAATTCATCAAAGGCACATTAGTCTTAGCAAGTTCGAACCAAATTCAGCATGAGTAAATGCTAAAACACTTAGATTATTTCTCCACAGCTTATTTCCCTATTTCCCTAACTTAGCTAAAGAAAAACCTGTAAGGAAAAGTAAAGTCTCTAAGGATCTTAAGTGAAAGGAAATCTGGCAGCGTCTTTGGAGCACAGGAACGAACGAACAGTGTTCTTAGCAAGGGGGCAATTCTTATAGTATTTTCCTATCTAAAACTAGTTAAAAGAATACAAATAATTGAGCAGGACAAAACGCGATTGGTCAAAGGATGTCTCCTGATGCGGTCATCCGACTTTCGCATAGCCAGAGTCACGTTCTTTCTAGAGCGGCATTGTCCATTATTTAATGTCACTAGCAGCTTCTGAAGGTGGTTACATTTGACAAATGTTAATATTATTTCCTTTGTCCGCTCAAGCTTTTCCGCTGCTGAATGTCAAGTGCGGCCTTGACCATGAAAAAATCTGAACCAAATGTCCTAAGCTTACACACAGCCTTGCTTGCAAGCCATTCTCTAATAATTAATGTAGAAAAACATTTTCACATTCCATTGTAGCTGTGCAAGGCCCACTTTTGGTAAAGCTTTTCGGACATCCATTTTAGAAGTAGGCCACAGGCCTTTTAGTGTGAGTCTAGTATGCAAGGAAACACAAGACAATAATTAATTAGAGAAATGATAATTATTCTGTTACCCACCCCCTTTACTAACATTAACCCATTAACTATTTTACCTAGTTTTGCATACGAACAATAAAATAAACACAGACACATGAGACAACAAACAATAAACAGAAGCACATTTAAAAGAATGCACATGCTATTATTTTAAAGTAAATGTATTATTCAAAGCAAAATGACGAACATGACAAGAGCACAAATGATTAAACCCGCCTGTTGGTGTTGGTGCATACTATTCTAGATTGAGTCAGTAAAAACGTGGAAATCATGCAACACTCATTAGTAAAAATAAAAATCATGAGAGTTTCATTAGTCATGAACTATTATTCAGAAATAATTCTGAAAGTCCGCTCAATCAATGGAATATTCACGTCTCCCCGCAAAAGCTGGGCAAACGGCTCAATATACAGATTAAAGAGAAGGGGAGAGAGCGGGCAGCCCTGCCTCATCCCTCTCATGATTTTAAACAAATCTGTCAAGGCCCTGTTTATTAACAGCCTCACCTCTGGTGAGTCATACATAAGAGTGATGGTACGACAAAAATTCAAACCAAAATTAAATTTCTTCAAGACCGCTTCTAAATAGGGCCAATTGACCCTATCAAAAGCGTTGGTCGCATCTAAGGTGAGTGTAGCTAAAGGAAGAGAAAAAGCTGAAGCTATATCTATTGCCCCTACCAGGTCATATGTTAAGTCAGATAACTGTCACCCCTTTATGAAACCCCTCTGATCTTGATGTACGATTTCACCTATAACTGAACCCAATCTTGCTGACATGATGGAAGCGAAGATCTTATAATCACTGTTTAACAGTGAAATCGGTCTATAAGACCCGCACTCAGTCGGGTCTTCCCTGGCTTGGAGATCAAGACTATGGTCGCCTTTCCCCAAGGTTTGGGGGGACTTCCCCCTTCTTAAGAATACCATTAAAAGGGCGGTAAGTGTGGGGACAGTAGCAGCACCCAGGGCTCGGTATAACTCAGCTGGTAGCCCATCAGGGCCTGCTGCCTTCCCATGCATAAGTTGCTTGATTACTTTACTCACTTCAGCCTCTGAGATTTCCATTTCCAGGCAATTACTCTGTGCCATTGTTAGGGTTGGTAGTAGAACTTGATCCAACCATAAATCCCTAGCCGGTTGGCCGTTGGGTGTATCTTCTCTGTCAATCTCCTCAAAGAACTCCCTAAAGGCTGTGCCTATCTCCTGATTAGATGTCCTGGCTACACTCTCCCCCTCAACCATAATTTATCTGATATAATTTTGGGCTTGATCAGCCTTAACCTTCCATGCCAGTACCTTGCCTGTTGCTTCCGCGAACTCAAAATGGGAAATCTTGCTGGCCTCCCATCTTTTAATCACTCTTTCCTGTAAAATGCTCTCTAATTGATTTTTCAAATCACCTAGTTTCTCTTGCTCATTTGGTGACCCTAACAAGGGGCCTTGCCCCTGCTCAATCGATACCATTTCCTGCTCCAGGCTTTTTATCTTTTCCCAGTATATTTTAAGCCGATGCGAGGCTCTGTTTGTAATACAGCCCCTCAGGAAGGCTTTTAATGTTTCCCAGACCGTAACCAGAGCCGCAGATCCAAGATTGATATACAGAAATGAGGTGGTCTCAGTTACCAGGAATTTGACTTCATCATCATCCAATAATAAAGTACGATCAAATGACCCGGATGGGTATTTAATCTGGGCTTCTAGTTTGAGAGTGAATAACAGAGCAGAGTGGTCAGACAGGTGGAGCAGGAGATAGTTTATTCCTAATAGGGAGTTCTTAAGACAATAGCTAAAAGCGCATAATCATTTTTTTTTTATTGAATAGAGCAAAAGGTAAACCAAAGGTACAAAGCATATTATACTAGATTTCAATAATCACACATTTCCAATAAATTTCTTAAATAACAAGCAAGAGATAAAAAGTTAAAAAAGATATACAAAGATAAAAGGGAGGTTCATCGAGATAGAAAAAATCAGCCTACTGCATCAATGAAATCTCCAGGACATTATGTACAAAATATGCAATTTATAAAGTGCATCTGCAAAAACGTGCAAAACTGCAATAAAGTGCTAGTGCAAGAGTGCCAGAAGAACAGAAAAGTACTAGTACTATCTTAAAAAGTGCATAGTGCAATCTGATATAAAAAAGTGCTAGTAAGTGCAGATGTCCCTGGAAAAAAAGAACAATAGACAAAACCATCAGATTCACCGATAAAAAGGCTATTAAAAAAAAATCATCTGCTCTCAATTTTCTTCACGAATCATCCTCTCTTAATTACTTCTAGAGTCTCAAAATATTACCAGTTCCTCTCAAATCTCCCAATGGTTCCCACTCTACCAGCATAAGCCTTTTCAAAAAAACTTGTTCTCCCCATTTTGTTGAACCATTTTAAGTGTGATGGAATCTCGCCGGACTTCCAGTTTTGAATTATTAAGGAATGAGCAACTGCACAAGATATAAATATAAATACTTCTTTTGCTTTATTAAGCCCGCTCCTATCTTTGCATATACCGAACAGGGCTACTTCTGCTGTTGGTAGAAGAGATTTCCCAATAGCCTGTTCGATATCGGCAAATTTTTCCTTTCCAAAAACTTTCTAGCTGATTGCAAGTAAAAACAAGCATTTACAATGCAATGGTTTCGCCTTTGGAAAAGTTAGAGCTATTGGCATTGTAAATGACAAACTTTGTATTTATGTGTTGGTTTTGTCATTTACATTGCCATTAGCTTAATCTCTCGCAATGTGAGACCTATTGTACCCTACGAACGAGCTCAGCAGACAGCAATTACTACCACACACACACAGAGCCACACACACACACAGAGCCACACACACACAGAGACACACACAGAGACACACACACACCCAGAGACACACACACACACCCAGACCCCCCCACACACACACCCACCCAGAGCCCCCCACACACACCCACCCAGAGCCACACACACACACCCACACCCAGAGCCCCACACACACACACACACACACACACCCAGAGCCCCACACACACACACACACACCCAGAGTCCCACACACACACACACCCACCCAGAGCCCCACACACACACACCCACCCAGAGCCCCACACACACACACACACCCAGAGCCCCACACACACACACCCACCCAGAGCCCCACACCCACACCCACCCAGAGCCCCACACACACACACCCACCCAGAGGCAGGGCAGCCCACATCTCACTTCTTGCTGTTTGAACAATATATTTGGGGACTAAGAGTGTATTGCTACGTTCTCCCTACCTCTCTTCACAGAAAAATCTAGGACTAACACAAAAACACACAAAATCTTTCACTCTGAGGAAAGGCAAGTAACCATACCATATACATTGCTAATCCACGGTTTCTGAGGAAAAAGCAACGGCCAGCCACCCCGTTATTGTCATCTACCACGCACTGAAAAATACTTAGCCAACAATTGCTTTTCCATCAAAACCTGAACAGGAATGAGACTTATAGGCAAAGACACAGAAACTCGATCCATAAAGAATGGTAGAATACCTTGGTGGTACCCATGTCCCCATTCTGTAGGCTCTTGTGGGTGAAAGCAGTATGCGATGAAGGGAGCTCACCCAAAGCCCCTCTACGTTGTAGGTGGGTATATTTTTTTAATTGTGTATTTTTTGATTGGATCTGGCTTGTGAATTAACTAGAGGTGTCTCCAGACCAGGTCTAAAAGGCCTAGCACTGATGCAGGGAGTAAGTAGCCAGAGCGAAAAGCAGAGGTGCCCAACATTGGTTTATGAAGGCCAAAGCCACTGTAGATTTCCAGGATAACCATCGACTTTATCATTTCATGCAGGTAATGCACAGCAACCAGAGTGACCAACTAACTCCAGGCCATGTCACACAGGTTCCAGTCCTAGGCTTTAATGTATCAGCCAAATGCATTCTGGGTGTCGTAGTTGTTCCTATTTAAATAATTAGACAAACTTAACTGATTACTATGATTTGTAGGGAAACAGTTCAGGACTTGAAACAGTTTGTGTGATGTACCGGAGTGAGGCCTCCCCCCCCCCGAACCAAACGCACAGCGACTGACCCGTCTATTTATTTATGAATCAGAAAGGAAATCAGAGGCGGAGGGAAGCGGACAGTTTGAGGATGTGGTGTGAAGAGGCGGGAGGAGAAATACACACTCACAATTTCCTACGAACCTCGCATTTCCTTTGCGGAAAACGGTGTTATAATGAACACGCGTTTCCGTGTGTAAGAACCTTCAGCCCCCCAAGATTTCACAACCCCGTCCTGTCCAGCCCGCAAACAGAAGCACAACAGTGACTGCGCCCCTCTTTACCAACAGACCACGTGCCATCCATGACGCCTGCACCAGTCACTCACCCACCCTCCCCGGGGCTTCATTTGTGAAAGAGTAAGTGCAGGGCCCGAAGTTTTGCTCAGAAGCTCGTGGCCAGCGCAGGAGTCCGGGCCTCATAACACTGTTCATTCTGGGACTGCTCGAATTGTCACATCGTTCGGACCGTGTGGCACCTGCAGCCACCCCTGCCGCGCCACCAGGGGCAGATCCGGGCCCAGCTTCAGCACATACAACCCTAGCAAGAGCAGCCCCCAGCTTTAGGGTGACCTGGCGTCCCGGTTTGTCCGGGTGGGTCCCGCTTTCCAACAGATATTTCAGTATATCCCGGTTTTTACTGTGGGTCAGCTGAAAACAGTGAGACACTTTTTCAGGTGTTCCAAAACAGGGCTGGTTAGCAGCTGTTATAAGTAAGCACTTTTATTAACGGGTCTGAGGCCGATTTTAAAAATTACCTTTTATTTATTTGTCTAGTGCCCCTACTGCGTTGATGAGGGCTGTTATTCTTTGCCACTTCGCTGTGTAAAATTGTAGTCCTTCCTCAATTTTTGCTAAATGTCCCGGTTTTTGGGTAAAAAGATCTGGTCGCCCTACCCACCTCCCAAATGAGTCAGACCCCGTTCATGTCCTCTGCTCGCACTAAAAGGAAGTATCCTGCCCCCTCCATCATCAGCGAAAGTCTCTGTCCCCACCCGGCAGTGACGTCACTGCCAAGTCACCCCGTGTTTTGTCACCTTGGGTCAGTCGCAGCTTGTCAGCCAACACCCCACCTTAACCCCGCGCATAGATGGATTTCTAAGCCCACACCTATATTTGTGAATGCGAGGCGAAAACAGGTCACGTGACTCAGTGGACTGACGCATCAGCTGAGAACCCATGGTCAGGGGGTACCACAGATTTTCATTGATGGGAAAAATAAGCACCACTAATTAGGTTAACGGTAGCTAGCGCCATGACGCATCCTGCTGGACGTGCGCTTTACAAATAGGTATATTATGCGGCTGGCTAAAAAGCCTGGACTGGCTACAGGTGTCTGTCATGCCTGAAGCTAAACTGACAGCTCAGGAATGACGCCCCCCCCAAATCACAGACAGGAAGGAGCCTGTCTCAGGGGAGCAGAGACAGCCCCTGCTAACTCTCCCAGAGGGGACGCACCTCCCAATCAGACTCCATCTCCCACAATCCCTTGCTCTGCGAGGACTGCGCCCCCTCTGCAGGGACAACCTCGGCCCCTCCAGCAGCTTACAGCCCCTGCCTTGACCCCCCCCCCAAAGCTGGCGCTCTCTGCATCTCCACCCCTCAGCCCTGCACGCCCCTCACCTCCGGGTGCTGCTCCTCTGGAGAATGAGAATGGAGAATGCAGAATGAGGAGGGGGGACACGGAGGAAGGCAGGACCACACGGAGAGCGGGAGGGGGGAGAGCGGGAGGGGGACTGCGGGAGGAGGGACACGGAGGAAGGCAGGACAGCAGCAAGCACGGCCCGGCCGGACCAGATTCGGGGGCGTTCCCGGCTTTTGGCTGACGTAGCATGACGTAGCCAAAAGCCAAAAATTCTCGGGAACGCCCCCGAATCTGGTCCGGCCATGACGGACGCCTCTCTGTTCCAATGGCTAGCCTTCATTTATGGAGCTAGCCAATGAAACAGAGGGCGGATTCCAGAGCAACATACTGTAACTCATTAGATTTCTCCTGCGCAAAAGCTGCTTGCGCAGCTTTTTTGCAGCCGAAACCTAAAAAGGGATGTCGGGACAATCCGGGGAACTATAGGCCGATAAGCCTGATTGACTTGACACAAAAGGTGGCGGGGAAGGCGATCCTGGGGAGGACTCTACACTGGGTGGACGAAAACCATATCCTGTCTGATTTTCAGGCGGGATTCCGCTCAGGAACAGGGACCATCGAACAGGTCTTCAGACTGATGCTACTGCATTGGAAGGTGTTGGTGCTGGGCAAAGGCAGTCTCTATCTGGCCTTCATTGACTTGAATACTGCCTTTGACCTGGTTCCCAGGGAGGAACTCTGGAGGGTTCTGCAGAGTCTTGGGTTGCCCCCTTACATTCTGTCGCTCCTCATCAAACTCCATACAGATAACTATGCCCAGGTGCGCTGGGGCCAGAATGGGGAAAAGACCGACAGGATACCGATTTGCAGGGGCGTCCGACAGGGATGTGTGCTGGCTCCCACACTATTTTCCTTGTACGTAAATGGTGTGGTAGAGCACCTGCTTCAAGAACCAGCAGATGCACCCTCCCTGGGGGGCGTAAGGATCCCTACCCTACTGTTTGCAGACGACATCCTCCTCATTGCCAAGACTCCCCAGGGTCTCCAGAAGCTTTTGAACCATTTCCAGGAATTTTGTTCGGCAAGGGGTTTGGTGATCAATGTAGACAAGACTAAATACCTGATAATGCACCCACCACGGAAACTAGGTCGTGCTCCAGTTTTGAACTCTGTCTCCCTCGAGAAAGTCTCTGAGTTTGACTATTTGGAATACGCATGAGCGATGCTATGAGCTGGACACCCCATATTAACAAGATGGTTCTTAGCCACAAAAGGGTGGGGGGCGCGCTTCTAAGGGAGTATCGCGCCTCATCAAAACAGTCTGTGGCACCCGCAATTGACATTTACAAAGCAAGAGGAGTCACTACAGCGTTATACGGGGCGGAGCTATGGGGCCTTTGCAACTTGGAGGCTCTATCCAAGTCGGAGAACAAATTTTTGAAAGACCTACTGGCTCTCCCCTTGAGCACCCCCACAGTTCCGGTGCTTTTGGACTTGGGCTGCAAATCGATCAAGGTTCAGGCTCGCCTCCGGCCACTGCTTCTATGGGCCCGTTTGTGGAGGGTCCCAGAACTGAAATCATATACCAATGGGCTGTCAGAGGTGATGGGAATGGGGGGCTGGTACAAGATTAAGTGGTTAAGGGATATCAAAAACCTCTTGGGGGAACTGGGTTTGGGGGCTTCTTGGTTACAAAATCTTCTCCACCCATGGCTATCCTGAAAAAACTGTATTGGGAATGGGTCTCCTCGCAACTTATTGGTAATTCCCGTCACTGCAATTCCACCGCAGCTTTTCTAAGAATTAAGGACGTGGTGGCCTACGAACCCTATCTGGATTTGATTACCATGCCAACTGACAGGGCTCTTTACTTTAAGTTTAGAGTAGGTACTCTTCCGATAGGGGATCTCCTTTCAAGATTGATAATGCCTGTGCAGTTCTCGCCTTTTTGTGCCCTTTGTTCCACAAGGCCCGAGACGGTGGCACATATCCTTTTTGAGTGCCCCGACTATTCTCGACCAAGGAGGTGTTGGCTTAAACCTCTCTGCAGACTATTAGGGACACGCCAGCACATGGTGGCGTTACGTATTTTACTAACTAACACTTTCCCCCCTATAGTCTGTGGTGTTTCAAAATTTTTAAAATGGGCATGGTTGATTCGCTCCAAAAGACTGTTTATTTCAATTTAATTCATTTTTAACTAACTTATTGTATGTACCAATGACATTTTTTACTTGTTTCAATTCTCGAATGCATTTTTAAATTTATGACTTGTAGTTTTATACATGAGCCCCCAGATATATTTGCATATTGAAATAAAGCTATCAACCAACCAATACCAATAGCTCAAAATTTCCTAATGCGAGACCTATTGCATTGCAAATGCTTGTTACCAATGTTTCTGGCTCTATGGGGCTTTAAAACCATAATTTATCAAACTTTTCTCTAAAAATTAGTCCAACGAGACTAGCCAAATGCATTTTCATGAACAGGTGTGATACGTTGATGTATGCCACTTTTTGGGGGTGCCCGGCCGTAATTGTAATCCAAATCCGACCTCGTCCCTATAAGGCAATCCCTAAACAACATACAAAAAGCTTTAGCTGTGTCCTGGATGCTCCTTGTTGTAAGCATCGATCCGGCACAAATCTCTCACTGCGACGGACGCCCCCAGGGCTCATCTGGGTCGTGTCCTTAGCAAGGCAGCTGGCCAGCTAGCTATTACAGCTGTGAAGGCATAGTTTCAGCCAATCACAGACTGACTCCTAAATTGGAGCTTGCCGAAGGCTCAACCAATGAGAGCAGAATTGAGGCGGGCCTACTGGAACGTGAGCTGCCCCAAGGGCCCTTCTGAGGGCAAAAACTAGACGGTTTTGTAGCCAATCTAAAACTGTCAAGAATATTCCAGCCAATGGCCCGACAGTGTATGAACTACTCATGCGCTCTCCGTAGCCAATCATTGGAATAGGCTCCACTTCAACCAATCCACGATGAGCACACTTTTCTATTACTCTAAAATATGTTTGATCGTTTCTGATTGCTTGAAAGCATTTGTGTGCAAATATGTTATGAAACACATGGCGTCCTGTTGGTGATGTGTGGAGTAGTTCTCCCCGGATGTTTCGGGAGCTGTGCGCTTTGCTGAGGAGCAAGGATACATATTCTTTTTGTAATTGAATTTTATATTTATTTCCCCTTTGCGGCGGTGTTAAGTTCCTTTCATGAAGGATACATCACCGGTACACTTTAAATGAGACTTGGAACTTGTTCATGTAGTTTCTGGTGATCCTTGGTTAATCGGACATAAGACTATTTTACATCACTGGGAAGGCCTCCTCGCTGGTAGAGCATTGGTATATTTCGAGGCGCTTTTGAATCGGCGCTGTATGTTAGTGCACACGCTTGTAGGTACACATGCCGGCTCTGGGCGCTGGGCAGTGCACCAGCTGGCAGTGTGTAACTGAGCTGGTGAGAAGTGGGCACGTGAGAGTTTTACCGTCGTGCACAGCCAGCTGACGCCGTGCCACCACAGGGTCAAAGTTGCTGTGGTTACACACTCGCCAGCCGAGCAGCAAGCAGTGCCGTTCCAGCCCCCGCATGTGGATCTCTCCAGAAACCAGAGGAACGCTTTTATGTTTCAGATGATCTTATGCGTCTTCGAATACACACTTAAGGATGACTTTTGTTATTTTTAAAATAAAACTATTTTTTTAAATGTCAGTAAAGCCAGAAATTTAGGGCATCGAAATACTCTTGATTTTACCGGCGTTTTGACCAAGAGTGCTTGTCTTGCGATGGAACATTTTTCTTGAAGATAGTCAATTATAAAGAATACTGGCGAGGCACTGTGAACTTACAGCGTCATCAATACTGCCGAGACATTGAACATATTTACGTTTTTTTTTTAAATAAAGACTGCGACGTTTGGAACTTAAAAGCTGTGAGCTCGCTGGATCTTGCTGCGTGAAAGCTTTTCTCTGAACTGCCCGTGTTCTCGGAAAGAAAGTCAAAGGTTGTTTTTTTCCCCCTATTGCCTGTGGACAAGGCGGACACGTAGATTTTGGGACATAAGATGAGAAGCCGAAGCAACTCCGGAGTTCGGCTGGATGGGTATGCCAGACTGGTACACCAAACGATCCTCTGCCATCAGGTGGGTTTTTAGGTTTGTTTGCTTAGGTGCGAAATTACTGGGTGTGACCTCAGCACAACGTAGGAAGTCCCAGTTCCTCAGTTTACTTTGTGAAACGTTCAATCGCCTGCGCCGCTAACATATACACCGAATTGTTTTTTTAGCGAATAGCATCGTTATTGGTAATAGTTAACGTGACAGATGCAGAGCTAGCAAGATGTAATTTTTCTCACACACTGTTGGGTACTTTATTTACAATCGTAGACCAAGAGCAGATATGTCACACATGCTCGGCTTGGGTGAAGCAGCGCAGTGCCCAGCAACAGGATATGGTTGTTACATGCTTTTTTTGGTCTATGGGTAAGATGACTCACCCAGAGCTGCATGCACCCTTCCACTCACTGGTAGTACAGCTGGATACATTCAGCATTTTTTTTAAGTCTCTATAAGTTTGCAAATGAAAATAGAAGTGAACTCATTCGTGAAATTGAAGAGTAGATTAGCTTGTCATTTCTCATCGCTGGAGGAAGATTGTGCTGACCATAATTGTCAAAAGTGACAGGGTAGTATGGGGTGTTAACATAAGAGACCTGGAAACGTTTACACCATGACTGAAAGGTATGCATTTTAATAAAGTCATAACCCAGACACGTAGTGAGTAGATCAGTCTTAAAGATTAAAACGGTTGAATTAAACAGTGAACAAGATCAATAAATCACAGTGACGAACAGGGCAGTTAACACAGTAGCATGTTAGCTGTATTTGGGCATGTAGTTAAAAAACTGGAAATTTATAATAAAATATAGGGTGCTTGAATGCATTTAAAACAAGCACTCACCTGGGCTCGTGGTCGGCATGAAATGACACAAAAACAACCCCCCTCCACAGAGGAAAACATTAGATTTTGCTGGCACATGCGTACTTCATACGCATTGCCGAGGCAAAACCTAACAGTCAGGTCCCGGGCCGCGCTGTGATTGGCTGACGTCACGGGGGTGTCCCGGGCCGGGAGCCAATCACAGCGCGGCCCGGGAATGACGTCACGGGGGTGTCCCGGGCCGGCAGCCAATCGCAGCGCGGCCCGGGACAAAGGGGCAGGGCTTAAAAAAAGCACCAGAAACGCCCCCGAATCGCGTTTTCTGGAGAAAGCGCGATTGACAGCCTCTGTCTCCCAATGGCTAGCCTCCATTTATGGAGCTAGCCAATGATAGACAGAGGCGGTCCAAACATCCCTACTGTTGACAATAGTTTTCGATCTGGGAGGGGCTTTGCCCCTCGCCAGGTCGAAACCTAAAAATGTGATGCCATCCTCCCTGGCTACTAGCCATACATCTGAAACATTTATTCTCAGCTCCGGGAAACATCCTTTCCAAAGCCTCCGGTGTATAATATGCTAACCAGCGAGAAAGAAAAGACATCCTTTTATAGTTGGCAGCACACAAAGATCTATTCCCCAACTGGCAAATGACCTCCCAATCCTTTGTGTGAAAAGTTACATTGTGTAGCAAGATTTATTTTCTCAAGATGTCTATCTACTAATACGTTTTGATTTGAGCAATGAAGCATCTTATACCAATATCCGATACCTTTGCTCATTCCACCATACAGGGCTGTTAGTATAATATTAGGAGTATTAAACAGGACACTTATCTCTCTTCTAATTAAATAGAAGATCTGCATATATTCAAAAAGGGTCGGTCGCAATGGACCATTTATTCTAGCAGCTACCTCCTGCCAACTAATTACCCTGTTTTGGACTACCATATGTCTTAACTCTCGGAACCCACAAAGTTCCCAGGTTTTAATATGATTCAAACTTAGCGGGAGGCCTATTTGAGTACATTCTAATAAACTTAGATAATGAGAACCATCAGTACCATGTTTTCTGAAAAGGAGTGACATTCTTGAGGCGTATTCTCTTAATGTTTTATATCTTGACCTCTTTGGGAGCTTTGCGATTTTTAAAAAAACTGAAATTTGGGAACCTACCTCTTGTAACATTCTTGTAAGAAAAAAATGATCTCTTGTTTGATTACTCCTTACTAATCCTGCCAATATGTCAAAAAATGCTGCTTCATAATAGGTCCTTAAAAGGGGTAGGGCTAAACCTCCTTGTTCAGCTGGCAGTTGTAATAATGGAAGTTTAACTCTTGAAGCTTTTATGCCCCATATAAAATCTCTCAGCATTGTTTTGAGTTCTTTAAAAAAAAGCTAAATTAATTTTAATGGGCACGTTACTGAACAAAAATATGAGCAAAGGCAGCACCAACATCTTAATCAATGACACCCTACCTATAATTGATAATGGAAGAAGAAGCCATTGATCTAAAAGGTTCCGAATTTTGTTCTTCATTCTGATATTCAATTCTTGACTTATGTTTGTATTTGAGGTTCCTGAAGGAAACCCCTAAAATAATGCCCACCCTTTCTCTCTATAGATCCGCCAATTCCAGCTGTGTCATAATTCCCACAATGATTTGCCTTGATTTAGAAGACATGCAGGCTCTAAAACCGGTGGATTTATCTAGTTTGTGGTTAAGTACAATGTTAAAATCACCCATCCAAATAATAGGGTCTTGGAAAGTGATCAGATGGTTCCTGATTATCTCCAAATAGGACGGGTCATCGATATTCGGCCCATAGTAACCAACTAATATACACACCCACCCATTGATAGAGATTCTCACAAGGAGCCATCTCCCACTCTGATCTTCCTTGTGTTCTAAAATCTGAACTTTCGCAGATTTTTTACACAGTAAAAAGACTCCTCTTATATTGGCATTATGGTCTGTAGATACAAACTTTTCCACCCATCTATGTTTTTTTAGGAGTGCAGTCGCCTCTGCTTTAGAAAGATGCATCTCCTGGATGACAATGGTCTGCGCTGGAGAGTCTCTTATATATTGTAAAATACGCTCTCTTCTGCTCCTCACGCGCAGACCATTGACATTCCAGTATAAAAATTGGACATAGGTCATCCTTTATCGACCTTCCACCCCCGCCCATCCGACCAACCGGCAAGCTCACTCACCCAAAGTGAAAAAAAATATCGCTAGGACACAGAACCGATTTCTGAAGGCATGACAAATGAGGGTTTTTTACTTTCCTCCCCCCCCCACCCTCCCACCCTCCCCTATAGAACCCCCCCCTTGCTTACTCTGGCCAGAAAAAAAAACGCTGGATTTGCGTCTTCTGACATCCCCCTCTCTACACCACTAGTGCCCATTTGTTTTTAACCGCCTCTGAAAGCTACATTTAGGTTTAGAATTCTTACCCACTTCCTTACCACCACTGACACTAGCCTTCTGAGTAACTATGTTGACTACAGAATCCACCAGGATAGTTATTCCGTCCGTATGCTTGTCACTTTCGTTGGCCGGGGATTCTAGGACTTGTAGTTTCCTACGTACTCTCTGGCTCTTCTGAGATTTCCACTTTTCCTAACTGCAGTTTTCAGGGCTTGCTTCACAGTTACTGATCCCCCACAGGTCTCGGTCTCAGTCACGGGAGTTCCACCGACCCCCGCGCCTACCTGCGAGATTCACTGCGGCTTCAGGAGCTCTACAGGCCCCTGACTTGTCGGGACCCACTTCGCAGGTGATTGTGCTGGAAGCACTAGAAACGCCAAATAAACTTTGCTGACAGCCAGCGCAAGAGCCTCCACGAAAGACCCTCCATGCAGCCACCGAGCGGCCGCGCCTCAGCTCCACGGCTGCTCGGCACCACGGGCATCACGGACTCCACTGTGGGCTTCACTGCGGGCAGGTTCCAAGGGGAAGGGAACCGATAACCACAACTCGGCACATCAGCCAATGTCGGTACATCAAGCCTCACCGTGAGCGGACCGCGTATCACAGGTCACAGCTCCATAAGACACAGAAAAGGCTCCGGGTAGAACAGCAGCACTACGGTGAGACGGAGGCTGGGTCAGACGCGCACGCCGCACTAGCCTGCGGCCGCCATGTTCTCCCTCTAGTTGCCCTATATTTATACTTCT
The DNA here is from genome assembly GCF_964263255.1 of Lissotriton vulgaris. Taxonomy (NCBI): domain Eukaryota; kingdom Metazoa; phylum Chordata; class Amphibia; order Caudata; family Salamandridae; genus Lissotriton; species Lissotriton vulgaris. Next base: position 48,383,954 of record NC_141690.1, read on the forward strand.
TGGCTTGTGTATAATAAATACAGTGAAAACATTTGAAATGGATAATCTGTAGGCAGTTGCTAGCCAACACTTGTTCTGTTTGTGACCTACAATATGTCTTTTGGCTATCAGTTATTTTGCACCCCAGTTCTTTTGCCCAGTTTGTTCTAGCAGAGTATTGGCCTGTAGTCTGTTGATTGTGTCCTGTGTGATATAGGGCAGAGGCGGCGTGATCAGGTGTCTTGGGTTTTAGTATTATGTGAAGTGGGGGGAAGGTTGGGGGATCTGATGGATAGGATGGCTTGTTATCTTTAACACCCTGTCTCAGTCTCACATACAAAAAAAAGTCAAGTGGTGTAGGCGTAATAGCGCTTATTAACTGTTTAAGTGTAAAGATCTTCCCATCCTGTTATAGGTCCCCCCAGCATGTTATATTTGTCCTCCCCATGACTTTCCTAAAAGCTGTTTCCTATACCACTTGTATGGAAGAGTGATATGTCAGCAGGAGAAAAGGGGAGTATAACATTGGAGCTTGGAGCAAATCAGCTATACGGAGCCAAGCAATCGCAGGACATGCGACCATCATGCTTTCTCTGATGCATAGTTTGGGAACGCTATATGTCATGCCCGTCTAAGGAATTGGGTCTGCAAGCAACTGATCCACAGCTATCTCTGCAGATGGAACCAATAGTGCGCACCATGGACTTGGGCATAATATAGGTAAAAATTTGGAACATCGAAGCCACCTTGAGAGTAAGGTCTAGTAATGACTTCCCGCTGTAGTCTCGGTCGCTTACCTCCCCAAGTCAACCTAATCAGTTCAGAGCAGAGTGCTGTGAAGAAGTGCTTACCAGGGCTCATGAATAGGTACAACAGCTGAGGGAGAATCACCATTTTATTGGAGAAGTTCTGCCCACAAGAGATAGAGGCAAAGCAATACATCGTGTGACACAACTTATGATATTGTGTAAAGCTCTACTATATTTAAAACGCATTAGATCCGCACGGTCCCCTGTACTGCATATTCCTAAGTATTTAACTTCTGAATTGCACCATTCTATCTGGAAATCAAGGGAAAACTGTGTTGTAGGGGATGTGAGTAGAAATATTTGTGATTTCCCCCAATTAATATAAATCCCTGAGAGTAGTTCAAAAACAATTAATTTGCTTAGGATACGATTCATATTCTGTTGTGGGTCTCTGACATATAGGGTAATATCATCTTCATAGAGCGAGACGAGGATCTGATGCATGCAACATCACAATGCTTTTTCCTGATGGTGTTGCCGCAGTTTAGCCACAGGGGGTTCAATAGCCAGCGCAAAATGTAATCGGGAAAGTGGACAACCTTATCTTGTGCCTCTAGTAATAGGAAAGGCTATCAAGATCTGCCCGTTGACCAGAACTTTAGCTGTCGGGGAGATGAACAAAAGACTTCTCCATTATATAAATCCCGATGGCATTCCCATACGTTGCAATATTCCTAGCAAATAATCCCATTCCACTGAATCAAAAGCTTTTTTGGTGTCAAGAAAGACCGCTACAAAAGCCAAATCAGAGTCTTTATTTCGGAATATTGAGAAAAAGGTTCCAAGGTTATGGGCTGTTGCTCTTCCCAGGACGAATCCTGTCTGGTCAGGCAGTACCAATTTTTCCATCAGCGGATTGATCCTGTTGGACAATATTTTAATAGGATTTTGGCATCATTATTATGAGGGACAGCAGTCTATCAGAGTCACATTGCTTTGTAGGTCTCCCTGGCTTAAGTAGGGAAGTAATAAGTGCCTCCCTCATGGACGGCGGAAGGACACCCATTTCCTGGGCTTCCTCATAGACGGCTTTCAATACGGGAATACGTTGATCAATATCAGTCAGTTAAATTCACTTTATTTGGTTATTTAAAACCATAAAAACATACTACATTTGAAACACAATAAAAAAAGAATCAAAAATATTACAAAAACCCAATCATCACAAAATACAGATAAATCAAAATCTGGATCATCAAAATACACAAGAATAATCAATTGAATTTAAAATATACCAATTAATAGCGGTCCCTCTTTTTTCTGTAATCTAACTGCTGCAGTCAAAAAGCTAGGTTTGTTAAAAAATGTCCAAACATTGGTCAGCATTTGCAAGTGTAGAAAAGCAGGTCTAGCCTGTATACAACCTTAGCCTTTAACAATGGGTAAAATAAACCAATTTTGGATGTGCAAAAAATGATCACAAAATAATACATAATGCATTGAGGCCTGAGTGGAAAAATTAACACATGTACAAACATCCAGGTCCTCTGGCTTTTGCCATCCCATTGGTTCTGCAAGAAGTAAATGTAGTTGGTTCGATCAAAATCTTACCAGGAGGTAACAATGATGGTGATTAGTAACTATATTTAGATACGTTTCAATTGTTTTCGAGGGGCTTGGTTGATTCTAAAGCCTCTCTATCCATTTCTGATAACTCATGGTACGTGCATTTAGCCCAGTGCATGTCCACCTTTCGGAGTTTCTCTGGGGAGATAAATAGCTCTTATATCCCCAGATACGATGCAGTCCTTTTCACGCAACTTAGACAAGTGATGCTATTTGGTCGGTCAAGAGCTAAACAATCGCGAATGATAACGCGGTACATCTTAAGCTCCGGTTTAGTCCAAATACTTATCCATTTAAGTAAAGGTGCCATACCGATGTTATCTGATATGAAACCTAAACCTGTTTCTCGATGGAAAATATAGGTAGATGTTGATTGTGGCACGGGCAAAATACTTCTTAAAAATTTATTTTCCACTATGTGGATATAACCCGCTTTTCTGTATCCCTAGAGATCGGAACCATAATTTGCTATAGCAAGGCATTTAGCCCTATAGATGATTAATATGGCATGCATTGGCTTTGATCCATATCTACGTGAAAAGTTTAGGACAGCAAAGGTAGATCTGGCCATTGCATTTCTTTTGGCCTTCATTTGTGGGACCCATGAACTCTTTTCATCAAATAACACTCCGAGATATAAAAACTAAGGGCCAGATGTAGGTAATCCAGATTTACTGATTCTAAAATGCCGAATTTTACCGATTCTGTATTTTTGGAATTGGTAAATGGGATGTAGGTATTCATCTGTATTTTGTACCCAATCAGTAAGATTTGGAAAATACCGAATCGTTATTTACAGATTCGGTATTTCCCATTCATCCCTATGTGCCTCAAGGCCCACAGGAAGGAATGGAAATTACCGAATCTGTAAAAACCGAGTCGGTAAAAGGGGAACACATTCAAGGGTGGCAGGGTGGCACTTTGACACCCTGTTCCATCCCTGAATAGTGCATAGGGGTGCATGGCACTGTCATAAATTGCAATAAGTTGCTTTTTATAGGGTTTTCGCTATTTACCACCAACTTGTAGTTGGTTGTAAATAAGGAATCCTGAAATGGGAAAAGCACAAATTTCAGTGCTGCCTACATTAAGGATTCGGTAATTTACCGAATCGGTATTTTAAGAATTTGGTAGTTTACCCATTCCTTAAATTACCGATTCAGTAAATTACTGAATCCTTCATTTAGGCTTCCTACATCTAAAAAGCTAAATAGCAGTCGGTAACAGACGAAACTTAGTAATTTCGGCCATTACTGACCGGTATTAGGCTTCCTACATCTGACCCTTGGTCACCTGTGTTATTACATTGCCTTCACAATAGTGGTATTTTGAAAAGTTAACATTGAAATCCAAAGACTTCCTAAAGTTTGCAAACAATGTTAAAAGATGCTGTAGGCCAATCGTTGTTCTAGCTAAAAGAGCAGCATTGTCTACGTATAGAAGTCTATTGGGAGTCCATCGAGGCCATGTGCTTTACCGGACTGCATTTGCTATATTTTAGCCTGATTTTTGTCCTCCTCAAAGGGGGCCACCAAAAAGTCTCTCTGCGGCTCCCCAATCAGCCGAAGACCACATCATCCAAATATGCAGTCAAACCAAGTAGACACTGTGGGTGAGTAGCAACTGCTTACTATGGTTACCCTAACTTTTTGCTGGTTATTCACTGTTTTTCGACTTTAGTCTGGCTGGGGCCCTGCTAACCAGGACCCCAGCCTAGCTGCTGCCTATATAATATGATTGCCTGTACATTAGGTATACTCCAGATTGGTTACTGGGTTACCCTTGTGAGTCCCTAGTATATGGTACCTTAGGTACTAAGGCCATAGGTACCCCAGAGGCCTACCAGGGATACCTTTCACCAATGGATGCCTGAGGCTTGAGCCGGGCAGCTGATTTTGAAATTGCTCCTAATTCTCCTGTTGTAATTATTCCCTGTGTGTCCGACCCCCTTCCTCTTTCAGCGCGCGGATTTTACGCAGCGCGTGTCTCCACCGAGTGAGGGTGGAGGCAATTACTATTTTAACTATTTTAAAAATTACCTTGATATCCTAAGACCTCCGCGCTACCTGGATAATTTCTCTGCCTCCCCCCTGAGCAAGCGGCCAATTCAGGGCGGGCCTGCCGGGGACACGGCCGGAATACGGCGGCGGCCATTTTGGGTAGGGCTAGGCTCTATAAAAACAGTGGTAGGACTGTGCTCGCGAGATACCTTTCACCAATGGATGCCTGAGGCTTGAGCCGGGCAGCTGATTTTGAAATTGCTCCTAATTCTCCTGTTGTAATTATTCCCTGTGTGTCCGACCCCCTTCCTCTTTCAGCGCGCGGATTTTACGCAGCGCGTGTCTCCACCGAGTGAGGGTGGAGGCAATTACTATTTTAACTATTTTAAAAATTACCTTGATATCCTAAGACCTCCGCGCTACCTGGATAATTTCTCTGCCTCCCCCCTGAGCAAGCGGCCAATTCAGGGCGGGCCTGCCGGGGACACGGCCGGAATACGGCGGCGGCCATTTTGGGTAGGGCTAGGCTCTATAAAAACAGACGGCCATGACTCCGCGTAGCGGACGCGCTAAGCGGACGTGCCGTTTTCGCGCCGGAGTCGAGCCAGAGTCCAGCCCGTCTGCGCCCGTCCGCGCTGAGGACGGGCTGGACACTGGACTTTTACCCACACTATCTCAGGGAACGCTTTTGTACTCCTCGGCCGAGCTATTAGCGTTAAAGCCCCCATGTCTACCATGTACCCATAGATTTTCCCCAGAGGGCATCCTGCATTCCTCCCGCTGTCACACGTGCAAATCTGTACTATTACCTCTCATACCTTCTAAAGTGGATAGGAATACTCTGATAAAAAAGGGCTTTTTAATCAATGCTAGATCCCTTATTAAAAACAATATTGCATTCCATGACTTTGTGGTAGACAGGCAACCCGATTGGATGCTTGTCACAGAAACATGGGCATCGGAGTCTTCTGGACATGACCTAGTGATGGCCATCCCAGAGGGTTATAAAATACTTCAACAAGACCGACCCATACGCAGAGGGGGTGGACTTGCTATTGTCTGCAAGGCCACTTTGCCCTGCACGATTAAAGCCCTGTCTGTAGTATCGGACTCTTTTGAGGCCTTGCATTTCTCCATCCTGTTTGCTCCCTCGGTTTCCTTCTCAGGAATCCTTATTTATAGACCCCCTGGCTCCAGAGTTACGTTCATTGATGACCTTCTCAGAATCCTGGAACCCTACTTTGGCAATTCCCATCTGTCCATTCTTGGGGACTTTAACTTTCATTTGGACAACACAAGAGACTCAGATACCATCAGGTTAGTGGACGCACTAGCTGCCTGTGAATGCATACAGTTGGTCAACAGCCCTACTCATTTGGCGGGCCACACCCTCGATGGAGTCTTTACTAATGACGACAGATTATCTGTTGACACCCCGGTGCCTCTGGTCTGGTCGGACCATTCGGCGATCCCTCTTCTGATGGCCCTTCCTCTGGAAGGAACATCCGATTTGTACTCCACTTCCAGAGGCCCAAAAAGGAGCTATAAGAACATCACCAATGACACTCTTGAACCTTACATAAAGAAGTTCACCTTCTCCTCCCTGGTAGATGTGGAGGATGCTGCGGTATTGCTCTCTGAATCTATCACCTTAACGGTTGATGAGCTGGCTCCCCTGTCTTTTAGATACTCGGCTCGCCGTAAGCCCACTGCCCCGTGGTACACGGATTCACTTAGACTCCTTCGTCAAGGCTGCAGAAGACAGGAAAGAAAATGGAGGAAAGCATGGGATCCCATTGAAAGGGAAGTACATAAGGGTCTGCTTGCCGATTACAAAACTAATGTTATCAGGGAAAAGCAGCAGTACTTCTCGAATCTTACTACCTCCCTTAGTTCCTCCAGGGAGCTCTTTAAGATTGTAGACTCCCTCTGTTCCCTTCAGGTCCCGGATCCAGTTGTGGGTTCGCAGGAGCTCTGCAACAATATATCAGAGTTTTTCCATAAAAAAATTGAGGACATCTATCTTGCGCTGGAAACTCAGAGAAAGTCCTTAGCTGACTCCTCACTCCAAACCCTGAACAAATTACAAGCCTGGACTAGAGACCATCCGGTTAGTCTAACGGCCTTTCCGCTACTGACCCGAGAAGAACTTGAGCTTCTACTCGATAGGATTAAATCCTCATCACCTCTAGATCCTTGTCCTTTGAGGATATTGAAGGAATGCAGAGCGATACTGCTCCCGCCACTCCTGGAAGTTATGAATGGTGCTATAACCCAAGGTACCTTCCCCCTAATATGGAAGAAAGCGATAGTGAAGCCTCTACTCAAGAAGCCCACACTGGACCCGGAACAGTTGAAAAATTTTAGACCTATCTCACTGTTACCCGCTCCTGCTAAGATTCTTGAGACACACCTCAATGGCCATCTTACCGCCTTCCTGGACTCATCTGGGTATCTTGACATCTCCCAGCATGGGTTCCGAAAGGCGCATAGTACGGAGACAGCTCTGACTATGGTGGCAAATAACATCGGTAGGAAGGTGGATGCTGGCCAAACTACTGTGTTGGTTCTACTAGACCTCACAGCGGCATTTGACACCCTGTCTCCCTCAACGCTTACATCTCGGTTGAGGGAGGCAGGGATCTCCGGCATGGCTCTGAACCTCCTGCACTCCTTTTTACAGCATAGGGAGCAAAGAGTCAAGCTTGGTGAGTTCCTTTCCCCTGCTATGTCCTTGCAGTGTGGGGTGCCACAAGGGTCGGCTCTCAGTCCGACCCTATTTAACATTTATGTCGCCCCCCTTGCAAGGCTAGTAAAATCTCAGGGGATGGAACTGGTATCATACGCCGATGACACCCAGATTATGGTGTCACTGGCCCACTCAGTATCATCATCCGCCACCAACTTCAGGATCTGTATGCAGACAGTCTCTGATTGGATGCTTCAGAACTCCCTGAAGTTGAATGGTGACAAAACTGAGATCCTGGTCTTTGGCAAGGACCAGGATATCTGGTCGGATGAGTGGTGGCCGGCCTCACTGGGAACCTGCCCATCCCCTTCCCAGTCAGCAAGAAACCTTGGGGTAATCTTTGACACCTCCCTATCCATGACTCTGCAGGTCAACCGTACGGTGGCCACCTGCTGGGGAGTGCTAAAGATTCTCAGGAGGATTCTTCACTATCTCTCTCCCTCAGCACGCAAACAGGTGGCAGTAGCATTGATAGGTTCAAGGTTGGACTACTGTAATGCGCTCTATGTAGACTCCAACAAGGGGCTCATTCAGCGATTACAGGTAGTTCAAAATGCGGCTGCTCGCTTTGTCTTAGCACTTCCCAAAGCTTCATCTGCTACGATGGCCAGAAGGAGCCTTCATTGGTTGCCCATTCATCTCAGGATTTCGTTTAAGATCCTCTGTCTTGTCTATCGAGCTTTGGCAGAGGGTTCTTCTGACCCCCTTGGTGCCCTGCTGACCCGGTATCAGCCCGGTAGATCTTTAAGATCTTCTGAGATGAATCTGTTGGTTGTCCCACGTACCAAAAGCGTTCGTTGGGGAAACAGAGCTTTTTCCGTTGCTGCTCCTAAACTATGGAACTTGTTACCTCTTGAGATTAAGATGCAACCTTCTCTGTCTTCCTTTAAAAAGGCGCTCAAGACCTGGTGTTTTGTCAGGGCTTATCCGTAATTAGGATCAGTCTCTGTTATCTGGTATTATTTGGTTAGGCGCCTTGACGCCCATCTGGGCTTAGTTGCGCGTTAAAAATTGTTTTTCATTTCATTTTTCAGGGGCTGACGCATGTATTATGCCACCCCTGGGAAGCCTTCCAAAATGGCACCACAGGTCTGCTACTGCAGTCTGGGTAAGGTGGTGCATGCACCACTTACTAAGATGTAGGTTCCCTATATCTAACTTTAAACACTGACACATATAAAACTATAAGTCACTCCTATGGCAGGCCTTATCCATCCTGAAGGCAGAGTGCTTGGTTTTGTGTAAGAGGGTGCCCATGCATGAGCTGGACCCCTCTGAGTCTATTCTATGAAGTTGTTCTGTGATGCAGCTAGACCAAATACTCTTAACTACATTATAACCTAGCGGTAAATGGTAACTTTGGAATGGCTGCATGGAAACATGTTGTATTTGGTGTCAAACACTTTGGAATCCTCCCCCCCGCCAGTTCTGGCGGCAGGGGTAGAATTCCACCCTTCTAGAGGGAGAAGACATGTACACACTTACCTAACCGGTAATAGTTTAAAAGAACCCCAGCATCGGGACGTGGCTTGCGATCCGCTACGTGATGGCGAGTCGCGCTTGAGTTCCAGGGCAATTGAGGTCCGTTGGAGGTTTTCACCCGTTTCCAAGTGCCCCTGTTCAGCGCAAAAGCTCTCCCGGTCTTGGGAATATGCTGAGAGCCGTTTGTGACCATTTCCTTCGGATTCAGGCTGCGGCTGCTTGATTTATGACAGTCTAAAGTGACGCTCGGTATCTTTACGAGCGGCCACCATTTTAGCTGGTTGTGACGGAGATCGGCATTTCTCCTCAGAAACAACGACATGGATACAGTCTTACCAGTTCAGCGAGATACCAGGCATTTTTGCCTATATTTGGTTACTTTTTGACTTTCATGTGCTCCCTTCTTTCTTCGCGCTGCTTGGCTGGATATTTTGTGGCTGTTTATTCTTACATACGCTTTGGCTTACCTCAGGGCAGTATTATGAAGTCGGAGCTGCATTTCACCCGCTCTATGTGACTCTGCTTTGGCCTTCTAGTTTCTGGAGGATTATTTTGTTAGTTCCTGCGAGGGCATTCAATATAAGTACGCCCTTTTAGACTATTTTGCTTTGTTTGCTTTCAGTGCGCTCTATTACTTTACTTTTGGTGTGGAATAAACATCCACTGACTTTTTACCTGCCTCTATTGTACCTGAAGTGGCTTTTTATTTTTCTCTGTGGCTGTTGGTTCCATGGCTGCAACTACGGGCCATTCATCAAATACTAAAGATTCCGGTACCTCTCTTAAAAGAGCCAAACAATTGTCTTCTACGCCTGAGTGTTCTCAAGCAGACACCAGTTCCACTCTTGAGACTATTTTAACGCGCCTCAATGAGGTTCATGATATTGCGCAGTCAACAAAGACTAACACAGATTTACGGCAAGTGGAGGTGTCCGCTATCAGGAATGACTTTAAGGCTCTCTCTATTCGTGTTTTGGCCACGGAGACACGTATCAGTGATGCAGAGGATAATAGGCAGAAGCAATCTTGGTCTCTTTTCCACTTGGAGCGCTCAATGGCGGCATTGCGGAGGGATCTCACTGAGCAGGAAGATCGTAATCGCAGATCTAATCTGCGCATTTTTGGCCTTCCTGAAGAAGCAGAGAAAGCAGCCCCTTCTATGATTGGTTTTTATACCAATGGATTCCTTCTACTCTACAAATCTCCTTCCAAAGGGACTTTGAATTGGAAAGGGCACATCATGTCCCCACCTTTTGTTCTAAATCTGCAACACAGCCAAGAGCGATAATTTTTAAGCCACTGCGTCATCAACACACGGAGCAGATTCTTGCTCATATGCGAAAGGTTAAAGCGGTCTCCTGGGAAGGTCATCGAATTTCAATCTCTCAAGACTTCGCCAGGGACACAGTGATAAGGAGGAAGGGCTTTCTTAATCTTCGGAGACGTCTTTCTGAGATGAACATCCCCTTTTCCTTTTCTGGTCCTTCGAAATTTCGTATTACCTTCAAGAGTCGTTCCACAATTTTCGATGAACCCGCAGATCTGGCTTCTTTCTTGGACAATCAGATGGAACTTCAGATGGAGCTTCAATCGGAATCTTCGCTTGATCCTGGTGCTTCTGGCACTTGAAATGTATACTTATGCCTCCTCTGCTCTCTCTTTTTTTCAGATCTATTGACTTAGTTTTCTCTTAAGATCTGTATGGTGGTGTCATGTTCCTTTGTTGCTGGTGTATTGATGCTGTCTGTTTGTGCCTCTACCAGCGGAGTTTTGGTTTTTGTTTTCTTCTTTTCTCTGTTTGTTGTTCTTCCTTCTCCTTTTATGGGGTAGTTGTTTGTTATTTTAGTCATCTCTATGTTCTGTCTTTTTCTCACTAGTTGTGGTATTGTCTCTTTCTCATGTCGCTCCTATTCCTGCTCTTCTTTTCCTTTTCTGTTCGTGGGCCTGTCTGTCCGGCCCTTGTATAGTTCTTTTGATCATGTTTTGGTCCATTTATTTCCTTCTTTTCTTGTAGGTTCTTTTTTCCTCTCCTATTTGTCTACGTGTGACCTGTTTCTTACTTTGTCTCTGACTCCAGCTACGGTTCTTATTCCTTTTAATGTTTAGTCTGTCCTTCTCCATGGGCTTTTTTATGTCTGCTCAGTCTTTATTTCTCACATAATTGCATTCTCTTTTCATGATTTTCCAAACTATATACATGAGCTGTTTCTTACGTTTCTATTGTTTGCATTCATATCTCTAGTTTTAGGTTTTTCCTATTATATCTCAGTTAGTAATAGTTTTTCTGTTGCTCATACTCCAATGATAAATATTTAATTGTTGTTTACTTGACGTTTATCCTTTTTACTATATAATCCATTTATATATCTTCATGGACTAGTGTGTTTCAGGCTTTGGATGCCTTCTTCTATTATGTCTAATTTTTTTCTGTTTATTTTGCTCCTGACAATCACCTGGCTGATAGCTATTCTTTCTGTCTCTCATGTTGGAGTATCTACGTCTCACCTTCCTGGATTTTACCTTATTTGTAGGATGTTTCTTCTCTTTTAAATTGACTATGATTAGATTTATATACCTATAGGCAGTTATTTTGGTAGTTTTTAAGTTGCTTCTCCTTAGTGCTTATCTATTTTCTAGATAAATTAATTCTTTGAACTAGTTGTTCTATAGCTTCATGGATTGTTTTGTTTAGTAGCCTTTTGTTGTTTTTCTTTACTTTGTTCATATTCTTTTATTTATATAGCACTTTATCATCTTCTCGATAAGTAACCTTACACATCATTATTAGTTTCTAGAATTAAAGGATGGATTACTTTCGTATGGTTCTGTTTAGTTTTAACCTACGTTTCATGTGGTTCCTTCTTTTTCTAATTAACTATAACAAGTTTTGTATAATCTGGTGATTGCTATTGTATTGATTTCTGTTAGCTTTTTGCCTATTTAATATGTTCTTAATTCGAGTATCTATTATCACTGATGATTCATTGATTGTTACTTCGAGTACTTATTAGATGCTTTTTCTAATATGACTAATTTATTATATTTATATTGCATTTTTTAATCCTCTGTTGTAGTTTCTTTATTTATATCTATTCTCTCATAAAATTACATGATAGTCTGTTTCTATAATATGTTTTTTACTAATAATGCTTATTCCAGATGTTTTTTCTTTCAATTATCTGTTTCAAGAAATGTTTTCTATTGGGGCTGATGATGCTGAATGTATTTCTCCTCATAACAGTTCCCTTGATCCCCTTTTTCACGTTCCCCCTAGTATGAATTTGGTCTTTTTCAGACCTCCCTTCCTTGCTCTTCTTCCCCTTCTTCTCTCTTCTCTCTTGCTTTCTCTTTTTCTCCTATCTTGTCCTATTTTTTTTTCTCCTATCTCTTGGCTTTTCTCTCTCCTTGGACTTCCTTATTGGACTTTCCCTTTTTGACGATTTTGTTTGGTGTTTAGAGGTTTGCAGCTGTTCTGTTTGTTTATATATTACCATCTATGTATTATCTTTTCTGTCTCCTGCATAGAGCATGCCTGGCTTGAATGTATTATCCCTTAATGTTAAGGGTTTAAATCATCCAGTAAAAAGGTCTAAAATATTGAACTATTGCAAATCACTTTCTTCGGATCTAGTACTGTTACAGGAAACAAAGGTCTCGGTCAGGGAGGCACTATTCCTGAAGAAAGAGTGGGTATCAGATGTTGCTTGTTCGGATCCGTGTGGCAAAAGGAATGGGGTCATTACGTTGATTTCTAAAAAGTCTGGCTTGTCTATAGTCTCTTCTGAACAGGACACTGAGGGTTGTTGGCTATTATCTAAGTTGTCTGATGGTAATGATGATCTTTTTTTCATGAATATTTATGCCCCTAATAAGGATGATCCGTTGTTTTGGAAAGCAGTAACCAAAAAATTGCATGACACTCCTCATTCTGGTAATCCTATTGTTGGTGGAGACTTTCATTTACCAATGGATCCCATCCTAGATAGAAATTCAGCCTTTCATTTTCGCCCCCCGAAATCACATAAACAAATGACTAATATGTGTTCTCTCCTCCATCTTCAGGATGTCTGGGGTCTCTATAACCCCACTGGTAGTAATTTTTCCTTTTTCTCCTCCCCTCATTCTACTTTCTCGCGTATTGATTATCTTTTGGTACACTCCTCTATTCTTCAATCCTCCTCCTCTCCTCTTATTCATCCTATTTTGATTTCAGATCATGCCGCAATTTCTTTCACGCTGTTGTCCTTTGCTCCCAAGACAAGATCTCGTTCATGGAGACTAAATACAGAAATTTTGTATGATGATTCCCAGGTTTGTGAGTTCTCTAAGGAGAAACTGTTTTCCTTGAAAATGAAGGCTCAGTCACTTCCCCAGTGGTGCTCTAGGATTCCTTTAAATGTACTTTCCACAGTCAGGTCATTAAATGTATGTCAAGGAGAAATGCTGCTATTAAAAAGGAACTAACAGATTTGGCTGTTGAGATTAAAATCCAAGAATCTCTTTTTCGTCAATCTAAAGATAAATCCTGTCTACAGTCAATTAAACAATTAAAATATAAGTTTAATACTATTGTCACCAGAAGAGCTCATATCAGATTTCAGGCTCAAAAATCTAAGAAGCTCTTATTAAAAAATCGAGCTGGCAAGATTCTTGCGGCTACATTAAAATGTCAGGAATCTTCTTGTAAATCTTCCCGGATTTCTTCTATTAATGACCAATTGGGTAATAAAACATTTCAGACTAAGGAGATTCTTGAGGTATTTCGGGATTTTTATAATAACTTAAATACTCCCTCTAATCAGGCCTCTTTTGAGCAATGTCAAGTATTTTTTAAAACAATTCCAGTAAAATCGGTATCAGTGGTGGATCGTACCTTTTTGAATGGCCCGATTACTTCTGACAAAATTACTGCTGCAATTAAAGACACTCGTTCTGGGAAAGCCCCAGGACCTGATGACTACCCTATTCAGTTTTATAAAACCTTTCTTCCTGTAATTGTACAAAATTACAATCCGTCTTTGATGCTTTTATTAGGGATGGATCTGTTTCTGTTTCTGCCGCTGATGCTACAATTGTAGTGATTCCAAAAGAGGGAAAGGATCATTCCGACCCCAGAAATTTCCGTCCTATATCTCTTCTCAAGATGGAAGCTAAGATTTTTGCTAAAATCTTAGCTAAGCACTTAGAATCCTTTATTCCTCAACTGGTACATCCCTCTCAAACGGGATTTGTAAAGGGTCGTCTGGCGTGTGATAATATTCGAACATTCTGTCACATTCTCGGATCAGCTAAACGTTCCAATCTTCCGGCCGCGGCCTTGGCACTCGATGCTGAAAAGGCCTTTGATAAGGTTTCTTGGCCTTTCCTGCGTGCTATTTTATGTGCTCATAACCTTGGCGACTCCTTCATTCATATGGTTATGTCTCTTTACTCCCGCCCTAGAGCTAACATAAGAGTCAATGGTGCTACATCATCTTTTTTTAATCTTCGCCAAGGTCCTAGACAGGGTTGTCCCTATCCCCACTTTTATTTTTATTATCCATTGATCCTCTTCTCAGATTGATTGACCTCCATCCAGATATTAAAGGGTTTTCTTTTGGTTCTCATTGTATAAAAACAGCTGCTTACGCGGATGATGTCCTTATTTTCTCTGATGACATTGCATTGGCCATCCCTGCTATTTCTGACACGATTTCTCTTTTTTCAAGGGTTTCTGGATACACCTTAAATAAGGATAAGACTGAGATGTTCCCTTTGAATGCGTACTGTTTCTCTCACCATATGGGCTCTGCTGGCTTTAAGTGGCAATCTAAACAATTAAAATATTTGGGTATTTATTTTTGTTCTTCCCTTTATGCTACCGTCTCTTATAATGAATCTCAAACTATTCTTAAGGTGCGGCGTCTTTTGGAAACCTGGTCTCCGAAATACATTTCTTGGTGGGGTCCCCTGCAAACTCTTAAAATGATGATTACACCTATCATTAATTTTGTTTCCTCTATGCTTCCAGTAAAACTTTCTGCTTCCTTCTTTCATGAAATTGATGTTCTTACTTCTAAATTCTTATGGAATGATAAAAGGGCTAGGATTGCCTATACATTTTTACGTAAACCTTATGACATGGGAGGCTGTAATCTTCCTGACTGGGAGAAGTACCAAATTGCCTTTTTGGCATTTCAAGGCGCTTTCTGGTTTTCTTCCCCTTCTATTCATGTTCCATCTTGGCTGTTAATAGAACAAAATCTGGCCTCTCCTTTGCCGACTGCTTCTTTTATAACTACGAATACCCTTTCTAGCCCCTTTTCCCGCTCCATTATTCTGGATACTATTGCTGCGGTCCGGAAGATTGATAAGAAGGTTGCGGTTCCATTGCATAAATCTAGATGGTTGTCTATTTGACGGAATTCTAGAATCAAAATCAATATTGATCCTTCTCTGGTGTCTTATTGGGCTAACAAAGGGATCTTGCTTGTTAAACATCTCTATGATGCTGATAATGAACCACTACCTTTTTCTTCCTTAGCGAGACAATTTTCTTTAACTAATTTGGACTTTTACCCACAATCACCCTCTTTCAATTATGGATACGGTCTGGGCATGTAGCTTCTAGGATTTATAAATTCTTATCATCTTCTTTATTACCTACCCCAACTGTTGCTCAGCGGAAATGGTTGCATCATTTTGATCATAGTGTTACGGATCATATCTCTTCAGACACTTGGCAGCTTATTGGTAAGCTTTCTCTTCGTAATAAAATTGCCCCTTCACTAATGCAATCTAAATTTTTCTCTATGAACCTCCTTCACTGGACTCCTATTCGCTTGCATTCGCTGAATCTTAAAGAGGATAACTTGTGTTGGAGTTGCGGTTTGTTACCTGGTGATTTCCAACATATGTTCCTTGGTTGCTCCCTTCTCCAACCCTTTTGGGATCTAATACACAAACATCTTCTGCTTATTTTTGGTATTCAGTTCCAACTTTCTTTTCCATTAATTCTTTTAGGTCCGTTAGCTGCCCCGGTCCCTCTCCCTTTGGATTCCATGGAATTGCAATTGTTAGACCTGTTGTTAACTGTTGCAGTGAAAGTAATTCTCATGGAATGGAAGTCTTTCTCTTCAATCTCTTATCATACTTGGTGGGCTTGGGTTTCCTTTTTATGGAGTGCTCATACTTCAGTTAATCACGCTCATCTTTCTCCTTCCATATCTGGTGGTGTTTGGTCTGCCTTGGATTCTTACATGGATTTAGCCTCGAAGGGGTTGGTTGCTCAATTTCCCTTTGATATGTCTGGTTAAATGCTGTTTTCCTATTTAGGAAAGTTCTTTGGAAATCCTTTTCTCTCTCTCTCATTTCCTTCTTCCTTTCTCTGTCCTCTTTTCTCTTTGCATTACTGTTCCATCTTCCTTTCTTTTCTACTTTTTTTCCTCTTTTCTATCTTCATTTCTCCTTCCCTTTTTCCCCTAATTTTATTATCTGATAGTGTTACTTTTGATAGTTACGTTTGCTGTATATTTATTTTTCTCCTTCAATTGACTTATTTATCTGACTTCAGTAGACCTAGATGTATTAGAAATATGTCTCGTGCTAATTACTTTTGAGCCTCATATTCTGATTGTAGTTATCTGATTCCAATGGTATCACTAATGTCTGTACCTTATTTCCTTATGTGCTCCTTCAAAATAATTCAATCTTTTGAAATAAAAAAAAAGAACCCCAGCATCACAAAATGGACGCTGCAGCCACAGACATGAGTCTGACCTCATGCTGCTGGATGAAACTCCGGCAGGGGAGGCCTGGACAATAGGTTTCCTGTCAAAGGGAGGTGTAACCACCTCCCAGACAGGCTTTAGTGTATTGGGGCTGGGTGGGTGTATTCATAGAATGCTTTTCAGACAGTGCTGGGAGCACACTTGGTGTCCCTGTGCATATCCCAGTTCCAACCGGTTATCGGGGCACTCAGCCCCTGCTCTGGCACAAAATTGGACAAAGGGAAATGGGCATAGCCACTCCCTCCCTGGATCCTCCCATAGGTGGGTCCCCAGCGAATGTCCAACCCCCTAACTTAGTATTAGTATGGGACCCCAATCCTTAGGACTTTAGAGTACACCTGGACAAAACTCTGCAACATATATCCTGGAACTGCGACATTCTTCATCGACTAGAAGACGGAAGAATCTCCCTTGGTGTAAAGGAGTGACTCCCCTGCTCAAACAAGCACCAAAGAAACATCTTGCTGGGCTGCTTTGCCAATGCTCCTGCTGGATCCTGACAGATTTGCAATTCAGGACACAGACTTCCAAACTTCTCAGAGGCCAACACGAGATCCCAGCAAAGCTGAAACCAGCTGCCCTCCGAGGGATGTGGGACCGGAATTTCTGGACACCGTGCACATTTGCAAGTGCATCAACTTCCGGAGCTTTCCCGAAGTTGTGCATTGGGCTATTCGTAGTCCAAGCCCGAGCACCATTTGCAACGAAAGTTGTGGCCCTAAACTCCACGAGTGTTCCGTGAGCCAGCTTCTAACATTTCTGCTTGAAGCCACTTCATGATCCCTGGTACGTCGACTGGTGGGTCCCCACAAAGGTAACTCTTCTGTTTCTTGGGCTTTCCTGGTACCTCCAGATGTGCCCTAACTCCCCTCTAAAGGGTGACTCCCTCAGACCTTGCTGGTCTCCACCGAAGCCAATCTCTGCACTTTGTGTGGGTTGCTGTTGTCAAAGCTTGTTGGGTCCAATCTGGAAAACAACACCGCATTACTTGACATCCTTCAGTGGACCGCTCAAATCCAGCTCCTGTTTGCCCTCGATGCCTCCTGGTCCTCGTTGCTGAAGAGTCAAGCTCCACCTTCTTCACCTGAAATCACCAGACATCGGTTGGCATCTTCTCATCACCTTCCTGGTCACTGGCAAGTGACCCAGACTCTGTTCTGTAGTGTAGTTCCTATATTCCCAATAGGCTCTGCGCATTGGAATAACATATACCATAGATTATACGTAGGACTGAGGTCGACTAGGTCTCTATCGAATATGTTAGACTTAATTGTGAGTGCCAGCTTGCTCAGAGATCACTAGAAACTTTCTCGAATACACAAGAAGAGATTAGTTTCTGATAACCACATAAACATGACAACTTTGTTTCCCAAGAATAAGAAATATGTCTCTAGAGTCGCGGAAACAATAGATAGTTATTTTACTCACTCAATCATGCATGCTTCGTTTCACCAGAGGTGCAGAGAAATAGAGAGACGGGCGTTTTCAATAAAAAGAATTTATTGAACAGTATTCTTTCTCATGCAGAAGAAAGGAACTGCTACAATCGTAATACTGGTTGCAAAGTACAATGCGGACAGTATGAAAAGTATTATAAAACAATACTGTAAAAGCATGATATGGTTTCTATGCCATAAAGTTCATAGAATACATACATTAATAAATAAAGACTAAAAGTACTCAACTGGTGCTTCTATAATACGCCTACCCCGGTGTACCTAACCGAGGTCTAGTACGAGGGGAAAAGTAAGTGAGGCGTAGCTTAAGTTTAGGATTTTCTGCTAAGAATCTATCCAAGAATTCTCTAAGGGTCTAATCAGCTCCGTACCTTGGTTTTAGAATGAAGGAAGTCTTGTATCTCTTTCTCAGTACTCGATTTCCCAGCAACCCGCAAGGGTAGCCTGGAAACACTGGAGCTGGATTTCTCTGCAAGAGAAAAGACAGCGTCTCTCTCAGTGCATCTGCTGGAGGGTCGGCTTCCTTCGGGACTTGCTTCGGCGAGCTGTGTCGTGGAGGTAGATAGTCGAACTGCTCTAAACCTCTGTGTGTTTGCCTGGGCAAGTGTGGGCATATTTATACCTTGAAGGTTCCGAGATTGATGTAAGGTTGGACATAATAACTTCATCAAAGACTCAGTTCTTTGAAAACTCCATGATTTTTTGGATAAATCTATATTCAAGCAAGGGGAAGTCCCTGACTGCTGAAGGCAGGTATTTACAAGAAATTGTTTTGGATTTTCGGAACTAGTGGAAGTAGCCATGCCGTATTTGGACTACATAGGCTAAGTCTAAATATGACTTCTATGCCTATATAAGAATAGGGTGATTTATACCTATATATGGGCATGAATCAGGAAAATTACACTAGGGTCCTAAAACGCTACACAACAGTCCCCTCTGCTTTTATGTTCTTCAGATCTCCGATCCACCCTTGGATTCACTGGACACTTTCCACTTGTCACCTGCAGCACTTTTCAGCAGCTTGCCATTGAAATCGAAGATGAATCCCGACATGAAAATACACTTATGCACCTTGCTTCCCTGGGTCAGGTAACTCAAATACTCTGGTACTCCCTAGGGTGTTGACTCTAGAACCTCCTTGTTCTAAATGGGGTTTCCTCCAAGTCCTCTTCTAAGTGTCCATAATCTGTACATTTTCAACAGCGACTTTCCCCATAGAAGTTATTGGTGATTTGCGGCTGTGTTTAGACACTGCACATGTCTCCCGTGGATCCTATGTGTCACTACCTTGGGTGGTTCCTGGTGACTCCAGCAGTTATAAAGACCCTAGGCCTTGTATCTATGTTAGTCGTGGTTCTTATAGCACTTTCTTAATATATGGTTTGGTACGCCCCTAGGGCTCAACGTATATTATGCTAATATACTGTGTGCTAAATAAGTTTATTGAATGTACTTTTGCTTCTAGCCTCATAAAGAGTCTAGAGGGATGTGTTTACAATAAATACATATCTTTTGTAAGCATGGGCGGAAAATCCGTTCCGCTCGTGGATTTTGCGGATTTTCGGTAAATTCGCAATCCGCAAACTCTCACGAATTTGCCGAAAATCCGCAAATTCGCACGCAGCGGATTTTTTTGCTTGGTGATACAATATTGCGGCGTGCGGCGTTCACTTACAGTCATTCAGCATTTGCCGAGTTGTTTTTCTCGATATTTTGCGAGTGCTGCGCCATTTTGGATCTTGCTGCTGGATCCCTTGGGAGTTTGGCGACCGCGATTACGTCATCGCGGCTTGCCACCTTGCACAGCAAGAGTTTGTCAACGCGAGTACGCCGTGATCACGTATCGCTGGAGTTCGCAATGGGGAACACGTAGATGCGGCGGGCAGCAACAATCTCGCACTCGCGAAATTACAAAATTTGCAATTCTGCACAAGAAATCCACCAGCAAGCAGCATAAACCTTCTGAAAATGATGATTTTTATCAGAATAACTCCTCAGTTGACATTTGCCTGCCCTTTTTTTTGCAAGGAGTCCATTTTTGGGGGTGGGGGGGTGGGAGGAAAGAAGTGCCCCACAGTCTCCAACTTCCTGTTCCTGTCAAGCAGGCTCCTCCCAGTGCTTTTTTCATGTGCTGGTCACTTTCATTTGGATCTTGACCTGGAAGCATTACTTTTTGTGGGTGCTGCTGGATATTTGGATTTGAGGACTATTTGACTTACTTTGGATCACTTTTGGATTAGAAATTTCACTAGTAAGTTTGTTTGTGGCATTACAGTTGCTGCAACTACAATTTTGGAATTTTCAATTTGTGAGCTGTTGTTGGGGCCTTTTGCCCAGGGGTAGTGAGTGGTGTATGGGGGTCTTTTTAATGTAAACATCATGGAGGGCATGGATGGCATGGGATTGTGCTGATTTTTGTGTGTTTTTCGATTTTTCGGGCTGCTGTTGGGGGCTTTTGCCCACGGGTAGTGAGTGGAGCATGGGCTGAGTCTTTCTGTGGGGTCTCTTTAATGTAAACATCATGGACAATGGGGTGTGCTACAATTTAAACATTGTTTTGAAGTGTCCTTCAAAGTACAGTTGTGAAGGACTTTCTTTCTACTCGATCATGCCATCCTTCTCGGCCGTGTCAGCGCAGCGGGCATCCAAGGCACTGCCTTCTCCTGGATCGCGTCCTTCCTTCAAGGCAGATCACAGGCAGTTCACCTCTCTGATTTCTCTGCTTCCCCTCTTCCGGTCACCTGTGGGGTCCCTCAAGGCTCTTACCTTTCCTCCTTCTCTTCAACCTTTACATCCGCCCCCTCATCTCCTCTCTTCTCGAGCTGGGGGTCTCTGTGTACAACTACGCAGACGACCTCCAGCTCGTCTTTGATCTTTCATCCCCAGCTGACTCTCTCCCTAAGTTTTGTTCCACTCTTGTTTTCATCTCCCAGTGGATGAGCTTCAATCACTTGAAGCTCAATCCCGATAAGACAGAGGTCGTCCTCACCGGTGGTTCGTCTAATCCCTGGTCCTCAGCTCACTGGCCCCTTTCTTTTGGCCCTCCCCCCTCCCCTGTTTCCTCTGTCAGGACATTGGGCATCAAGATCAACAATGACCTGTCCATGCATGCCCAAATCAGTTCCGTCGTGTCTTCTTGTTTTTCTTCCCTCCGTTTAATCCGTAAGATCTCCCGGTTCTTTTCTGTGGATGCTCTCAAAACCATTATCACGGCCCTCATTACATCCCGCCTGGATTATGGAAACGGCTTGTACGTAGGTATTCCTGCCTACGAAACTCGCCGTTTCCAGGCCATCCAAAACCAGGCGGCCCGCCTTATCCTTCGTCTCCCCAAATTTTCCCACATCACCCCTGCCCTCAAAACCCTCCATTGGCTCACGGTTCATTTCAGGTCTCATTTCAAACTAGCTTGCTTGGCCTTTCGGGCGCACGCTCGCTCTGCCCCGCTTTTCATCAACTCACTTATCTCTTCTCACGCCCCCAGCCGTACCCTCCGCTCTTCTTCACTTTCTCTCCTTCACGTCCCCCGCTTCCGCAAATCCCGCACCGGGGGCACCCGATTCTCTGTGCTGGCCCCCCAGATTTGGAACAATCTCCCTCTCTCCATTCGCTCTATCCCTATTTTTTTTTACTTTCGTAAAGCTCTTAAAACTTTTCTTTTCCTTCAGGCATTCCCCGGCTAATCTTCTTTGGTTTCCTCTGTAGATTCTGATGTGCTCCTCAGCGACAGGAAGCCGCTTGGCCGCAGTGCGCTTTAGAAATTCCTTTTTCATTTCATTTCATTTCATGGAGGGTATGGATGGCATGGGATTGTGCTGATTTTTGTGGCTGCTGTTGGGGACTTGTCATGTGGGTGGGGCCATTTTGAGTGCTGGTACAGACAGGCCCTGGCCATGTGCTGGGGGCAAGGGGCTATTTTGAAGGCAGGCAGTGTTTTCAGGCCTGCACCCATTTTGCCTAGCTTTCATCCTTTATGCCCAGGGGTAGTGAGTGGTGCATGGGCCTAGTCTTTCTGTGGGGTGTCTTGAATTTAAACATCATTGAGGGCATGGGATTGTGCTGATGTTTGTGTGTTTTTCGATTTTTTAGGCTGCTGTTGGGGCCTTTTGCCCAGGGGTAGTGAGTGGTGCATGGACTGAGTCTTTCTGTGGGGTCTCTTTACTGTAAACATCATGGAGGGCATGGATGGCATGGGATTGTGCTGATTGTTGTGTGTTTTTCGTTTTTTTGGCTGCTGTTGGGGCCTTTTGCCCAGGGCTAGTGAGTGCTGCATGGACTTAGTCTTTCTGTGGGGTCTCTTTAATGTAAACATCATGGAGGGCATGGGATTGTGCTGATTTTTGTGTGTTTTTAGATGTTTGTGGCTGCTGTTGGGGACTGGCCATGTGGGTGGGGCCATTTTGAGTGCTGGTACAGACAGGCCCTGGCCATGTGCTGGGGGCAAGGGGCCATTTTGAAGGCAGGCAGTGTTCTCAGGTCTGCACCCATTTTGCCTAGATTTTATACTTTATGCCCAGGGGTAGTGAGTGGTGCATGGGCCTAGTCTTTCTGTGGGGTGTCTTGAATTTAAACATCATTGAGGGAATGGATGGCATGGGATTGTGCTGATTTTTGTGTATTTTTCGATTTTTTTGGCTGCTGTTGGGGCCTTTTGCCCAGGGCTAGTGAGTGGTGCATGGACTGAGTCTTTCTGTGGGGTCTCTTTAATGTAAACATCATGGAGGGCATGAATGGCATGGGATTGTGCATATTTTTGTGTGTTTTTCGATTTTTTGGGGTGTTGATGATGGGGACTGGCCATGTGGGTGGGGGCCATTTTGAGTGCTGGTATAGGCAGGCCATGTGCTGGGGGGCAAGGGGCCATTTTGAATGCAGGCAGTGTTCTCAGGCCTGCACCCATTTTGCCTAGCTTTCATCCATTATGCCCAGGGGTAGTGAGTGATGCATGGGCCTAGTCTTTCTGTGGGGTGTCTTGAATTTAAACATCATTGAGGGCATGGATGGCATGGGATTGTGCTGATTTTTGTGTGTTTTTTTATTTCTTTGGCTGCTGTTGGGGCATTTTGCCCAGGGATAGTGAGTGTTACTTGGGCCTAGTCTTTATGTTGGGTGTCTTGAATTTAAACATCATTGAGGGCATGGATGGCATGGGATTGTGCTGATTTTTGTGTGTTTCTCGATTTTGTTCGCTGCTGGTGGGGCCTTTTGCCCAGGGCTAGTGAGTGGTGCATGGGCCTAGTGTTTCTGTTGGGAGTCTTGAATTTAAACATCATTGAGGGCATGGATGGCATGGATGGCATGGGATTGAGCTGATTTTTGTGTGTTTTTTTGATTTCTTGGGCTGCTGGTGGGGCCATTTGCCCAGGGGTAGTGAGTGGTGCATGGACTGAGTCTTTCTGTGGGGTCTCTTTAATGTAAACATCATGGAGGGCATGGATGGCATGGGATTCTGCTGATTTTTGTGTGTTTTTCAGATTTTTTGGGGCTGCTGTTGGGGACTGGCCATGTGGGTGGGGACCATTTTGAGTGCTGGTACAGACAGGCCCTGGCCATGTGCTGGGGGCAAGGGGCCATTTTGAAGGCAGGCAGTGTTCTCAGGCCTGCACCCATTTTGCCTAGCTTTCATCCTTTATGCCCAGGGGTAGTGAGCGGTGCATGGGCCTAGTATTTCTGTGGGGTGTCTTGAATTTAAACATCATTGAGGGCATGGATGGCATGGGATTGTGCTGATTTTTGTGTGTTTTTCGATTTCTTTGGATGCTGTTGGGGCCTTTTGCCCTGGGCTAGTGAGTGGTGCATGGGCCTAGTCTTTCTGTGGGGTGCCTTGAATTTAAACATCATTGTGGGCATGGATGGCATGGGATTGTGCCGATTTTTATGTGTTTTTTGACTTTTTGGGATGTATAACTGGTGTTCCTCTGGCTTCCATTGCTTTTAGGTGCACCAGATTCAAGAGAACCACCAGTGCCAGGAAGAAGTCCTGCAGCGGTGTGTGTGTGCAGCATAACGTCACGCGACGTCACGTCTGGCCACAGACAACTCTGCAACTCGTGCAACTGCGGCCTGCTGTTCTGACCTCTGAAGAAGATGGCCCCAAAAAAAGTTCCCCGTAGCTCCTCTAGCAAGAAAGTTGCCAGTAAGGAGCAGAAGAAGCAAGTTACCAAGGAGACTGGTGTGCCGCCTGCCAAATTTTTTTGTAATAAAAAAAAAAAGTACGCCTGCAGCAGCAGCAGGATCTGCTGGGGACCAAGCTGGGAGCAGCACTCCCGCTCCTTTGGGCTCAGTGCCACCACCACCATGCCAACTTAAGTCCAAGCCCTCGAGTGCTGCAGAGGCAGCCAGTCTAGTTGTTCAAACACCATCGACCAGTGATGTTGGCTCATCGCAAGAAAGTAGCAGCAATGTCCCTCAATCAACACAGATTGTTGTAACTTATCTGACGAGTGTTCAACAACCACAGCCGCAACAAGAACCACATGTGCAAGTACAAACCCAAGTACATGTGGAAGGAGAGGCAGCGCAAGGAGATGCGCAAGCAGAGGTGCATGGAGGGGTGCAAGTGCCCACAATAGTTGTTCCTCCCGAAGTAGGGGCACATCAGGAAATCATTCAAGCTGAGGTATCATTTGAGGAAGCCACTCCTCCTGATCATTCATTGTCTTCCACATCCCTAGCAAGGAAAAGATCAAGGATGGTGTCTACATCTTCTTCAAGCCCACCTCCTTCTGATGATATGGATCAAACTTGGGAACCACCACTGCCGTCTGAGAGTGAGGCACACCATGATCTGACAAAGTTAGCTAAACGTAAAAGGAAGGTCCCCGAAACTCTTGTACTTATGGAGTGTGGTGCTGAAGAAGAAGTGGTGTCTACTACTCCTGCTGATGAAGACTCTCACGACGACGACGCATTCATCATACATGCCACTCCAGCCTCAGCGGGCATGCAGCAAACAGACATTTTGACCCTAGCCCGAAAAGCTGCTGAGCGTGATGTTGTCGACGAGGAGGCAATGGGAACACCATCATTGGAGTTAACTAGTACACCACCACCTACCGATTCCATTTTTCTTTCTCGCAAGAAGGGACCTCCATCCACCTCGACCTCAATCAGTGGAGGTGCAAGTGCACAACGTAGTAAATTTTGGCAACACACATCCTCCACTTCATCTGGCATTAGCAGCATGCCCACCAGTATCGCCTCCTCCGCCCCCCACAGACATTTCAAGTCCGTAGTTTGGGACTTCTTTAGTGTTTGCCCAAAAAGGGAAAACATAGCCATTTGTAGCATTTGTAAGCTTGCAGTTAGTCGTGGTAAGTTTGGTACCAACTATGGCACCGGAGGCCAGAGAGGTCATCTTCAGAGACAGCACACTGTCCACTGACTTGCGCACCTAAAGGAGATCAAGGAAGCCCAAATTGGAAGTCAACAAACTGTATAAATTGATGTTTCATCTGATGATGACGAGGAGGAAGAAGCGTCAAACACTTCACTTACACCCAGTACCCCTGTCAGCAGCACACCCCCTGTGATCCACACTAAGAGTGTGGGAGAGAGTGAGACACCAATGTGAAAAAGTTCATCATCACCGAGCGTAACTGGGTCGAAGAAGTCATCATCATCATCATCCCGTAAAATCATGGTCCAGCTCACCATTAGAAGCATGTTTTTTTCAGAAGCGCCATTTGATCGCAACCACCCACTGACGCGTCTGTATAACACTAAGCTGGCTAAAATGCTAGCTCTGGACCTTCTCCCTTTTTCTTTTGTGGAAGGGGTTGGTTTTCTAGAATTAGTGGCAATGCTAAGCCCTAAATGGAAGGTTCCAAGCCAATTCTATTTTGCCAGAGTTGCGGTTCCAGCACTACATGAAGATGTGCTAGATGTGATTGGGGCAGCTTTGCAGAAGAGTGCTGTTCACACTATACATCTGACAACAGACATGTGGACCAGTGGCGCAGGCACTGATTACATGTGCATCACTGCACACTGTGTCTCTTTTTCAGGAGTTACAGCAAAGCTAAGGGCAGGTGTTGACCCGGACAACGTTTTTAAAGCTGGTCGGAAACATGCAACACTAGCCATGTTTGGCATGGAGACAAGTCATACAGGAGAAAACATTTTGAAGGAGTTTAACACAAAGGTCTTTCAATGGCTGTCCCCCAAAAAACGCAAGATTGGTTATGTTTCCACGGATAATGGTGCCAATGTATTTAAGGCCATGGAGCTGGGTAAATATTTCAGAGTGCCGTGTTTGGCGTACTGTATAAACCTGGTTGTTAAAAAATTCTTGAGTGAAGAAAGTCCAGTGTACGAGTTAGTGACCACCTGCCAAAGAATGTGCAACCATTTCAGTCTTTCTTTTAAGGCCCAGAAGCATCTGAGGGGCCTGCTACATGAACGTCGAATGCCAGTGAAAGCACTCATCCAGCAGGTGCCAACACGTTGGAACTCAACCTTCTACATGCTTGAGCGTCTGTATGAGCAGTTTACGGTACTCGATCAGTATTTCCTAACACTGGGTACAGCTCTGAAGGACCTGAGGCTAGATGTGGCGCAATGGGAGCCAGTTAAAAGCCTGACAGACATGCTTCGTCCTTTTGAGGTCTTCACGCGTGCAGTCAGCAGGGAGGACTGTAATTTGGGAAAAGCTATCCAATTGTTGCGCATGCTAGAGCACCAACTGAAGGCAGTGTCTTCTATGTTTGAAAAAGATGAAGAAAAGCAAGAAGCTTTTTATTTTTTTTATTTTATTTTTTATTATATTTATTTTTTTCCCATGTTGCACACACTTTATACATTATGGAATTTTCCAGCATTAATACTTCATGCTTCAGAGCTAAATAAACTGTTTTTACAAGATATACAAGTTTTTCGTTACACATTTCCACAAACAGTGTTTATGAGTTTCTTAGTTAAATACAATTAAAGCTTAAGCCCTTCTTGGATGTGCCTGAGACCCAATTCCTTCCTTCCAAATACTTATGGGTTGCCATATTCTTAGGCCTAATGTCCTTCCCCTTTTCCCTTTACGTGCATAGATTTTCTTCTCCATATTATACGCATTCAAGAGATTAGCCAGCCAAGTTTGCAGTGTCGGTGGGTTTTTGTCAAGCCAAGCCCTTGCTAGGGTCAATCTATATACTGACATTGCGACAAACAGAAATTCCTGATGTATGTCAGCTCCTTCCAATCCCAAACCTAAGATTATTCTAGCTGGGCTAAGAATGATTTGAATACCCAGGGATCTATCTAGAAAACCCTCGATGTCCCTTATTAGCGTGTGTAATTGAGGGCATGTAGCGAAGATATGGATACTATCTGCTTCGCTAGCGTTGCATCGGGGACAATTTATGCCCGTGCTCCCTCCCTATTTAGCTATCTTAGCAGGAGTATGGTACAATGAATAAATAGTTTTGTAGTGTTGTGACTGCATGGGGGATGAGCACAGTATAGTACGGCCCAGGTCCAATGATTTTTTAAACCACCCAGTATCTATGCTGAGTTTTTCCGCCCATTTGTTACCCACCTTTCCTAAGTCATCAGTTTTCCCTTTCATCAAACAGGCATAG
The DNA here is from genome assembly GCF_964263255.1 of Lissotriton vulgaris. Taxonomy (NCBI): domain Eukaryota; kingdom Metazoa; phylum Chordata; class Amphibia; order Caudata; family Salamandridae; genus Lissotriton; species Lissotriton vulgaris. The sequence goes on from NC_141690.1 coordinate 48,411,340, forward strand.
AAAGACCTAATGGCACAATCCCCCGAAAGTCTAATTTTTTCCAGTATCTCATTCCTGCCTACACCCACAGACCCCCCTGCTTTATCATTAAAAAAACTCCTGACCTGGAGATACTTGAAGAAATCTCTATTGTTAATACCATATTTAGTTCTTAAATCTGCGAACTGTACGATCCCCTCTATATCAAATAAGTCCCCGATCTGGATGATTCCACTGTTCGCCCATTCAAACACTGCTTCATCTGCAAAGATTGCATGAGGAAACGACCTGTTTCTAAAGAGTCTAGTGTATCTGTTATACTTCCCAATTTTACTTCTTTTCAAGAAGGCAGTCCATATCTTAACAGCAGTTGAGACCGTCTTAAACCTTGTTCTTTTAAAGTAGCCATAATCAATACAATTAAAGAAGCAGTTTCCCACGTCTGTCCCTAAGACCGTAGCATACACTTTTGTAGACAGGTTATTGACTCTTTCATCCAGGCCATTTCCTCCTATTAACCCCTGCATGTACTGTAGAGCAGCTGCCATATAGTATAGCCTGAAATCCGGTGCACCCCACTCCCCCCCTTCCCTTGGGAGCGTCATATATTTATATGCCCTTCGCGTCTTTCCATGGGCCCAGATGAATCTGTTGCATAATGTCTCTAGTGTATTAAACCAACTATTCTCGATGAATAAAGGAATCGATATGAAAAAGTAAAGAAATTTGGGGAGAATCAACATCTTGATAACATTAGTGCAACCCATCAGTGAGAGGTGTAAATTATTCATTCTTATTAGATCTATTTTTACTCTTAACATCAGAGGAGCCATGTTGATCTCTACCACCCTATCCAGATTTGCTGATATAGCCACCCCCAGGTACATGGCTGAACCAACTACCCTAGCGTCATTACACCCTGAGTAGCTATTTTCAACGATCTGTATCTTGGGTTTATTCAATTTATATCCTGAGATTAGACCGAAGCGTTCTGCCTCTACCTCGATTTCCCGAATAGCAGTGGAGGGGTTAGGTGTCAAAATAGCGACATCATCCGCATACGTGAGGGTTTTTATTGCACAGCCGTTTATGTTCATCGGAACAATCAGTGGATTCTGTTCCAACCTGCGCAGATAGGGATCCAAGTATAGCGCAAACAACAGGGGGGATGATGGACAACCCTGTCTGGTCCCTCTACATATCTTGACTGCTGCAGAGTTTCCCCTATTGACCCTAATCTTAGCCATTGGGTTGATATACAAGGTCTGTATGGCCTTAATAAAACCCTCCCCAATTCCATTCCACCTCATGGCTGACCATAAGTATCCCCAGGAGACCCTATCAAATGCCTTCTCTGCATCTAGAAAGAGCGCTGCCATAGGGTCTCCTAGGGTACCTGCTGCATCAAACATGGTGATGACCTGCCTAACATGCTGTGTGGTTCCTTTACCTGGGATAAACCCGTGCTGGGAAGAACTGACTAAACCCTCGATCACCCTTGCTAATCTTATAGCTAACATCTTTGAGCAAATCTTGACGTCAGCATTCAACAGGGTAATTGGGCGGTAAGAACTTGGTTCGGTTGTTGATTTACCTTTTTTTAGTATTACGATTATATTGGCTGCACCCCAGGACTCAGGGACAGATTCACCCTTTTGTGCCATTGCCATGATGTTAAACATGTCCCCTATGATTGCTGTTTGAAAAATTTTAAAGAATTCGACCGGGATCTGGTCCGGCCCTGCTGCCTTCCCAGAGGGCAAACTGCCAAGAGCAGTAACTAATTCCTCTACCCGGAGTCCAGCATCTAGCTCCTCCTTTTCCATTGTAGAGAGCACAGAGGGAGGCACCTCGCTCAGATATGTTTCTACCACTTCTGTACTTACTGTAATGTCTGAGGAGTAGAGATCTGTGTAAAACTGTTTAAAAACCTCCCTTACCTGTCCTGACTCTGTTAGTAAGTTCCCCTGTGTATTGACTATTTCTTTAACGTCTGCTGTTGCTACTCTCTGCCTGGTCCGCACGGCTAAGATATGTCCGACTCTTTCACTGAGCTCATGTGCGTTATCCCTATTAGCCATATATTTCTCAACCATTTTTTGTGTAACCCCTTCCAGGGCATCTGCTCTCAGCGATATTAGTTTAAGTATAATTTGTTCTATCTCGACCTGTTGTTGAACAGCTACTGCTAGATCTTCTTCAGCCTTTAGTAGATTTAGGCGTATTTCTTCTGACTTCTGTTTCTCTTTTTTTTGTGCGGACAATACAATACAAAGCTTAACGTCTCCCCTCTAACAGCAGCCTTAAAGGCATCCCAAACTATCCCTGGGGGTGCTGTTCCTCTATTTATATCCCAGAAATCCTTGATCCATTTTGTCATATACTCCCTGTATATGTTATCTTGCAGTAGCGACCTTTCAAAAGTCCATTCCATCTCTTTTTTATTAAAGTTCCCTAATTTTATTGTCAAGACTAATGGACTGTGATCGAATATAATTCGGGGTTCTTTTTCAATTTTAGATTCGCCGATTAATCTATTTGAAATTAAAAAGTAATCAAGTCTGACCAGCACCTGGTGAGGTGATGAGAAGAAGGTGCTACCATCTAAATTTGGGTGCCATTTTATCCAGGGATCTTCCAATGAGTTGTGAGTCGCCATGTCAGACAGTGCCCTATACACCTTCCTCTTCCTGCCTCGATATTGTGAGCCTAGCTGCAAAAATGAGCTGGTTGGGTCATGTATATTGAAATCGCCACAACATACAATTGGCTCAGGCCATTGTGCTAATTCCCCATCCAGATACTGGAATACATCTGGGTCGTCTTCAGTAGAACCATATTTTGTTGCTAAGGTGAATGTCTCCCCCTTAAAGGCTATCTCGGTCAGCACCCACCTACCCCATTGATCTTCTTTCTTCTTTTTTATAATTGTATCCCTACTCCTACCCAGCACAGCCACCCCTCTAGTTTTAGTGCTTTGATTTGATTTTGCCATAACTTCGAACCCTAGTTGGCCCAATAGGTGGGAGTTAGTGCCCTCTATATGGGTTTCTTGCAAACAAACCAAATCTACATGCAGTGTTCTGAGTAGTGCTGCTACCTTAAGCCTCTTTTTTTGTTCATTGAGCCCACATACATTCATCGAAGTTATCCTACATGCCATATAGCTCTGTTGCTTACATCCCCAAGCTGATAATCATCTATTTTATCTGTACTTTGCTGTATATCCTGTGTTCTTTTCTCTACCCAAGCTTGTAGTGCCGATTTCAAAACATCAAATTCTTGTGCAACATTTCTGCTCTTCCCCCTCCCTTCCCGTCCGACCCCTACTGTCCCCTCCTTACCCACACCCCGTGCCCTACCCTCAATGTGCTCCCCCCTCCCACCTCCCCCCTCCCCAAAGAGACACCCTGGGTACATGTCCCAGGTGTGGTTGTCAGTTAGGGCAGTCCGTGTCAGAGAGGCCCCGTGTCCCGGAAATCATATCAAAGTATTCCCTGCATCGCTTAAGAACAAACTCTCTTCCTTACAATATAAATAGAACCTCTGATTTGAAAATAAATATTCTAGTTCAATATGTACTTATTTTACTGACATGCGAAGTTATGTCCTGTTTTTTGAGTTGTTGCTGTGTATTTCTTCTTTAAGAAAGTGTTTTCAGGACTTTTGGTGTTTACCGGCGTCCTGATGATTATTTCCCCCCAATTTCGTTCAGATAAGCTTCTGCCTGTACTTCACTAGTAAAGGTTTTGGTGGTGCCTTTATAGATTATTTTTAGTCTTGCTGGATTTTGGAGAAATATCTTTGCCCCCTTTTGCTCGAAAGGAGTAATCAACTGTCTCATCCTCCATCGACGTTCTACAGTCATATGAGCAAAATCTGGGCGCACAAAAAAAGAAAAGTCCTTGAATTCCTTTTTCCTTGAGGGCCTTGCAATGTCATAGATGGCTTCTCTTAGTCTGAAGTTCCCTATATAAACCAGCATTGCTCTAGGATACTGTGCTGGTTTCTGGCTGTGTTTCGGGAGTGCCAAGGGGAAACGATGTGCTCGTTGGATTTCTGTGTTCATATCCCAACCTTCAAGCTCAGGAAAGGCTGCCTTTACCAAGTTGACCATATATCCCCTCGGGTCGTCCTCCTCAACACCTTCGGGAATGCCTAGAAAACGCAGATTATTCCTCCTGCCTCTGTTCTCTAAGTCTTCGACTTTTTGCATCAGATCCTTGATTACTCCATCATGTTCTACCCCTTGTTTCTGAAGTTTGCTAAAGTCTGATTCTAGGTTTTCAGTGCAAGACTCTACAGAGGCCATTCTGTTAGATATTTCCGAACATGTTTGGTCAACTTTTTCCACCACTCCTCGAAGTTCCTGGATAGCATCATGATTCCTGTTACTGTCCTTCTTAACGTCTTTGTGGAAATGCTTGATTGAATTCAGTACTTCGCTTAAGGAGGGCTCCCTTGTGTTTATCATATCAGAACCTTTTTCCTTTGGCGGTGGACTATTTTTTTGCTGCTCACGATGACGTTGACGTTCTCTTGGTACTCTTGATCGGCTATTCCTATGTTTGCCATGCTCTAAGTTGCCTCCTGGGTCTGTGGTCTGTGGACTATTTTTTTGCTGCTCACGATGACGTTGACGTTCTCTTGGTACTCTTGATCGGCTATTCCTATGTTTGCCATGCTCTAAGTTGCCTCCTGGGTCTGTGGTCTCTTCGCCATTTGATTGACAGTGCCTTCTATGTTTTATTCTTCTTTTTCCCCAGTCATCTTTTTTTTTTTTTTTTTTTGGCGGAGGAATTATTACAGCACCTACTTGGCGATGAACGTCTTCAAATGATCCACTCAGAACAGCATTACATTTGTGCTACTATTCTGGATCCACGCTACAAAAAGGCACTGGCAGGCAGAGCATTCTTTGCTTTTGGTGACACAGAAGTTTTAATGTACAAACATTGGCTAGCTGTGTCAGCCATGAGGTTTGTAAGAGAACGGCAGAAAATTGAAGGAAAAGGCAGTACATCAGCATCAGCAGGCCATCCCCAGTCAAAAGAATCCACTTTTGCACCTGTGGCTGTGGCAGAAGTGACCTCTCAGCCATTATAGACACCGGCAACTGGATCATCTGCACCAGACACAACAGTAACATTGGGTGAAGAAGAGCATTGGCTAACTCAGCTTGGGTTTGCTTCTCAAAAGGTCTCAGCAAAAAGTAAGCAAAGTGGTGGAACCGTGGATAACCTTGAGTCGATGGTGCAGGACTATCTGAATGACTCAACAGAGGTCTATATTCATGATGACCCATTGGCGTATTGGCATGGAAAAAAGAATTGTGGCCAGAGATCTCCAACCTGGCTATAAACTACTTGTCTTGCCCACTCGCAAGCGTGTCTTCTGAACATGTTTTCAGTGCTGCTGGTGGCATTGTAACTTGCAAAAGGACCTGCCTCTCGCCCAAAAATGTGGAGAGGTTAACAATGATCAAGATGAATCAGCACCTCATACTACCAGATTACAAAGTACGAGAATACACGCCGGAAGAAGATGAGGAGGACAGCAACTTAGATGAGGGAATTTCTTCTCTGTTAGGTTACCTACTCCCACCTGAATCCGCAGAGTATGAGGACGAACTCTTATTCCCTGACACCGAGCCCTGAAAATGAGCCAATGAATCAATAACTTTCTTTTTCGTCCTTATTCACTTTTATTTCTGTGTGTCTGTCTTTGTTTGTTTTGCACAGTTAATATAAATAAAAACAAAAACAAGCCCATCAGCAGAACTGTCTTCACTTATTTGCTTATTGATTTGAAGGTGCCGCAGTCTGCATTCCTCAGGTTCACAAGTACACAAGAACTTGCTCCTCTATCCTGCTCCTCCAGACTCCTATTTCCCTAAAAGCAGAGGGCTGGGGCCTGTTTGGGGGGCTTCCTGGTGTTTGTGGGTGGGTTTTGGGGTCTGGGAGCACTGCTGGGTATGGATACTTTTGATTGCAAGAGGTTTGAAGCAAATCCATGGTGGCAGAGGGGGGTTAGGGCCTAGCTGCAGAGCACGCGCGGAGTGATTTTGGAAATTGCCCTGAAAATGACTGAGTCACCATTTTTGTACTTTAGCTTTTTGGATGTTTGGGGGTCTTCTAATTGTTTTCGCCTGGGTTGACAGCTCTGTGGCCATTGCTGGGAATGTCTAATACCGCATAAAACTGGTTTGGACCAAATCCATGAGGAAAAAGTTTTTGCTTTTTCTGACATTTCGCTCAATTTAGCATTTTCGGGGGCCTGTTTGGGGGGCTACCTGGTGTTTGTGGGTGGGTTTCGGGGTCTGGGAGCACTGCTGGGTATGGATACTTTTGATTGCAAGAGGTTTAAATCAAATCCATGGTGGCAGAGGGGAGTTAGGGCCTAGCTGCAGAGCGCACGCTGAGTGATTTTGGAACTTGCCCTGAAAATGACTAAGTCCCCATTTTTGTACTTTTGCTTTTTGGCTGTTTCGGGGTCTTCTACTTGTTTTCGCCTGGGTTGACGGCTCTGTGGCAATTGCTGGGAAGGTCTAATACCGGATAAAAGTGGTTTGGACCAAATCGGAGGCAAAATTATTTTTGCGTTTTTGCTGACTTGCTTGTCTTTGAGGTGCTGTTTGAGGGGGTTCCGGGTGTTTGTGGGTGGGTTTTGGGGTCTGGGAGCACTGCTGGCACAGTCTAATTTTGATTGCATTTGCTTTTCAGGAAATCCATGGTGGAAAACTGGAGTTATGGCCTAGCTGCACAGCGCGTTTGGACAGAATTGAAAGAAGGCCGAAAAATATTGTAAGTATGAGATTTTCCATTTTTGCTTTTTGCCTGTTTGGGGGTGTTGTGCTTTTTTGCTGGTGGGTTGGCGGGTCTTGGGGCATTTCTGGGAAGATCTAATACCGGATAAAAGTGGTTTGGACAAAATCAGACTTGAAAACGTTTTTGCCTTTTTGCTCACTATCATGTTGTCTGGGGCCTGTTTTGGGGGCTTCCTGGTGTTTGTGGGTGGGTTTCGGGGTCTGGGAGCACTGCTGGGTACGGATACTTTTGATTGCAAGAGGTTTGAAGCAAATCCATGGTGGCAGAGGGGAGTTAGGGCCTAGCTGCAGAGAGCGCGCGGAGTGATTTTGGAAATTGCCCTGAAAATGACTAAGTCCCCATTTTTGTACTTTTGCTTTTTGGCTGTTTGGGGGTCTTCTACCTGTTTTCGCCTGGGTTGACGGCTCTGTGGCCATTGCTGGGAAGGTCTAATACCGGATAAAAGTGTTGTGGACCAAATCGGAGGCGAAATATTTTTTGCGGTTTTTGCTGACTTGCTTGTCTTTGAGGTGCTCTTTGGGGGTGTTCCGGGTGTTTGTGGGTGGATTTTGGGGTCTGGGAGCACTGCTGGCACAGTCTAATTTTGATTGCATTTGCTTTTCAGGAAATCCATGGTGAAAAACGGGAGTTATGGCCTAGCTGCACAGCCCGTTTGGACAGAATTGAAAGAAGGCCGAAAAATATTGTAAGTATGAGATTTTCAATTTTTGCTTTTTACCTGTTTGGGGGTGTTGTGCTTTTTTGCGGGTGGGTTGGCGGGTCTTGGGGCATTGCTGGGAAGGTCTAATACCGGATAAAACTGGTTTGGACAAAATCAGACTTGGAAATGTTTTTGCCTTTTTGCTCACTATCATGTTTTCTGGGGGCTGTTTGGGGGGCTTCCTGGTGTTTGTGGGTGGGTTTCGGGGTCTGGGAGCACTGCTTCGTATGGATACTTTTCATTGCAAGAGGTTTGAAGAAAAATCCATGGTGGCAGAGGGGAGTTAGGGCCTAGCTGCAGAGTGCGCGCGGAGTGATTTTGGAAATTGCCCTGAAAATGACTAGGTCCCCATTTTTGTTCTTTTGCTTTTTGGCTGTTTGGGGGTCTTCTACTTGTTTTCGCCTGGGTTGACAGCTCTGTGGCCATTGCTGGGAAGGTCTAATACCGGATAAAAGTGGTTTGGACCAAATCAGAGGCAAAATTATGTTTGCGTTTTTGCTGACTTGCTTGTCTTTGAGGTGCTGTTTGAGGGGGTTCCGGGTGTTTGTGGGTGGATTTTTGGGTCTGGGAGCACTGCTGGCACAGTCTAATTTTGATTGCATTTGCTTTTCAGGAAATCCATGGTGGAAAACGGGAGTTATGGCCCAGCTGCACAGCGCGTTTGGACAGAATTGAAAGAAGGCCGAAAAATATTGTAAGTATGAGATTTTCCATTTTTGCTTTTTGCCTGTTTGGAGGTGTTGTGCTTTTTTGCTGGTGGGTTGGCGGGTCTTGGGGCATTTCTGGGAAGGTCTAATACCGGATAAAAGTGGTTTGGACAAAATCAGACTTGAAAACGTTTTTGCCTTTTTGCTCACTATCATGTTCTCTGGGGCCGGTTTTGGGGGCTTCCTGGTGTTTGTGGGTGGGTTTCGGGGTCTGGGAGCACTGCTGGGTATGGATACTTTTGATTGCAAGAGGTTTGAAGCAAAACCATGGTGGCAGGGGGGAGTTAGGGCCTAGCTGCACAGCGCGCGCAGATTCAACAGGACAACTACAACAACGCACAGGTACAGTATCCGTTCTTTTCTAATTATGTTTTAAGTAATGTTATTGCTGTGAACTTCTATGAGTGTGACTCTGTATTTCTTTGATCTCTGCTTCTAAATTCATCCCTACTGCCATTCTATAGGTTTTACTTCTGCTATTTTGTAAACCTAATTTATTTGTAAGAAGTGTTTCTCTGAGTGCAGAGATAGACAAGTGAAAAGTAAACGCTGCAGCCCTGAACTGTCGCATACTTTCATTCACGGTTGTCAAATGTACTACTTACTTTTCAGTAACCATGCATGCAGTAGTGCATGCACTTCCTTTATGTCACTTAAAAGATTTATTGTTAGCTTTGTACCCAAAGATTTCTTTATCTTCAATTATTGTTTGTCCATGCAGTGCTTTTTTTTTCTTCTCTCAACAAAACTTTCCCAAAATACCCCATTCCCATCCATTTTCCAAACCCTAACCCTCTTCCCCCGGGCTGTGTGGTTTTGATTGATGTGTGACTAAATGACAGCAATAATTCCACACACTTGCTGGGGAGGATAAGGTCATAGCAACAGGCTGGTGAAGGAATCCGAGGATATATTCTATTCTTATTCAGCTTGACACACAGTCACTATTGGCAAATGAAAGCAGATTTTCATGTGCGCCATCAACTTGATTGGTCATCAAGAACATCCTCCTCCTAGACGTGGCAAATTATTACGCTGCTGAGTCCTTCACCTTCGGTACTATTTCTTGTAGTAGTAGCCAATGTCAAAGAAATTCAACACAAGTACTAGTTATCCTTTCAATACTTTACCATTTGTTAGGCTATATTGTGGCAATGTTCTAGTGTACTGTCACCTGCTATATTCTCTATCGTACCATTCTAATGCTACAGTAAGGACAAACAAGGTTTCCTTTTCTTTTTTTTCAGATGCTGCAACTGCCACTATTTAACACCACTAGTACCAACGCAAGGATTGTCAACCTTAATCGCCATTTGCCATGCAGCCAGCCCTGTGCCTAGCTCTATTTCCAAACTACAGGTAAGATAAGCGTTTGGGGGGAGGAAGTATAATGGAGTATTAGGAGAGACGAGAGACTGACGCTAGTACTAGTAAAGTCCTAGGACTATTGAATTCACTTACTCTGTGAGAGGCACTTAGTTTTGAAAACATTTGGGCAATTAATTACACAACTTGAATCAAGATGCCACTTAAGTTTCACAAAAACAAAGTTACTGTTAAGCCCCCACCCACCAGCCTCAAAAGCAGTAAAAAAAACACATATGCTAAGATAAAGTTTAAAGTATATTTATATCCCTGACAAAAATAATCTCCCGCAAGACCCAACCCACCCCCACTCCCTAACCCCAACGAATGTCCGTGAAAAGTCCAAAAAACCCAACTCCCAATTCCCACCCCCCAGAAGTCTTTAAAAAAGGGGCAAGGGACAGTCTCCTCCTACTGCTGGCTGCTGCTGTTGACTTTCCGGGCCAGGTCGGAATGCTCCTTGCGGAGGGTCTCGAGCAGGGTTTTCGTGTTGAGCAGCTCCTGCTCAAGGTAGGAAACCCTCAGGGAAAGGGGGTGCATCCGTTTTTTGCAACTGCTATGGGGGGCAGCTGATTTCTTTGCTGCTCGGTGGTGGCGGGTGGCTGCGGTACCCCGGCTCCGTACCGCTGGAGACCTACTGCGCTGACTGGGTGACCCAGGGAGCGCAGAGGAGGATGCAGCTGTGCCGGTAGATGTTGTTGTTGACTGCGTGTCCCCCTCCTCCTGGGCCACCACCTGCCGATATTCAGTGACAGTGGCCTACAGGCTCCGTTGTCGGGCCTGTCTAGCCAGCTCCTTCCGGGTTGGTTTGGAAGGAGCATCTATATGAAGAAAGAAAGACATAGTCTGTAACCAATGTTCTTTAAGATTAACACAAAATGATTCAGCAGAAAGTTGTGTCACAGTAGAACTAGCAACTTGCAAGTGCAGTACATAACTATTGTGGCCAGTATCTATCTAACCTCCCACTTCTTCACCCTTGCTCTAACATAAGTGGGAGTTTAAGGAATCAATTCTACGAGCACTATGGACTCACTCCATTAGAGCCGACTATGACAGTACCCCAGTCTTCTTCTTCTTCTTCTCTCTTGTTTAGCAAAATTGGTACGTTAACTTCTGCAAGCCGGCATTATACCAGCGCAGTCAACTTGCACCCGAGAAAAACAGACACCCGCCATGATGAGTGAGACAGACTTGCGTTACTGTACCAGTCCAGTACATGCAGGTGGTGATGCTTTTACTTTTCTTTTACGGGTTGCACTGAGAATACTCTGTTAAAAGGGCTACTGCTTAATTAATTTAACTTTCACCCTAGAGTACCAATGAATACTAGAAAAGGAAAATGAAGAAGATAAATAATCTGATTATCTATCACTGCACATGGTATGCATTTGCTTACATATGGGATGACTTTAGGTGCTTTGCTTTTTATTGAGTGAACAGTGATACATCCACACATGAATGACCGAGTTCTACTAAACTTATTAACAGAGGTAGTGAGTGGCCATCATAATAGCTGGATATATGCTGTGCTTGCAATACAAAATACTGCTACTATTCATGGTAGTATTCGGACAAAATTACAACTGCTTTTCCTTGCCTTTCCTACACTGGGACGGACGTGCGGGTATGGTGTTACATGCTCTTCAAAGTAACACTTAGTTCTTCCAGTGACCGTCTACTCTCTCTAGATACACATATGCTATCTAAGAGTCAGATAGCAACATGATCCAGGCATCCTTCCATTCAAACTATGGGGCAGATTAGGATTGTGGATTTCCCACATCCTCCCGGCCGGGGGAATCCCCCGCCGGCCCGGAGGATGCGGGAAATCCGCAGCGGACTGAAAAAGACCCCCCACCAGATTAGGATGGTTGGGGGATCGTTTTTCAGTCCGCCTATCAGACACCGCCAGCCATATTAGGATTTCTGGAGGAACATGCTTTTACAGGGCGGCATTTCCGCCGTGCAAAGGCATACAGATTTTTGTTTGGAGGCCCGTTGCGGGCCCCCAGAGGTAAAGGGGTGGTGGGGGTACACATGGGGGTTACCTATTTTACCCCCCTGCATGTGCCTGCACAAAGCGGCAGGCACCGTGCAGTGCCTGCCGCTTTGTGCATGTAAATGCACGACTTAAATTTTTATCATTGCGGCGGGTGCTGCTTCAAGCCAGGGTGGCGGTCACATCCTAATTACCACGGAGGGACCACCGCTGCCCCTGCAGACGGTCCCTCCTACTCTATGGTGGCGGACGGACTCAGGTCCGTCCGCCATCATAATAGGCCCTAAATGTCAATCATTCTTCTTCATGTCTCTCATCTGGACAAACCCTACGTTTTTCTCACGGGGAGCAGCACACTATGCAGTCTGCAATCTCAATAAGTAAGGAATATAAGAGCTTACCACTGCCCGCCACTAACGTGGCAACCCGCACATCAGTTTGGTCCGCCACTTGCACCGCCTCCTCCCCAGAGCTTTCCTCCTCCACCTCCACGCTGGGCCCAGCACCAGATGTTCCACCTACAAAGTGCCTTTAAGAATGTTAGATGTCATAGACATACACCACTCACTAGTATTTTGTCTAGGAATGAAGAAATGTGAATACAAAAACCAATCTAATAAGTTGTGACTGTCTACTCTAAAGTAAAAAGGCCCCTTTTTCCAGGGAAGGGTGTTGTCTTGCTGCACTTTTTGGCACAACTGATGAATGCTTGCTTTTTAACACGCGCCATTTTTCTCATAACAGACAGAAGCTTCACTTCTAAGAACAAATCATCATAACTAGGACGAAGGGACCAATGATTCTGCACCAAAAAAAAAAATGAAAGTTCAAACCAGGTGAGGGCTCGGCTCACCCACAATAAATGTGTGAAATAAAAAAAGCACTTTTCCATTTTTAATCAACCGTTTATGTTTTATGACAAGCTTGATTTTAATAAATATTTTAACTTTTAATAAAACTTTAAAACTTAAATAGACTCTGTGGTTGTTGGTCATGAGTGAATGAGCAAAAGGTTTTGCAATTTGCAAGCATGAGTCTGTGCCTCTGACACTTCTGGACTCTGACTCCGTACTCTTGTCCTGCGTTGGATAATCATCCTTGGGGATCAATCATAGATGAATTTGGGAGCTAAATGACTCTGCCACACTATCTAGTCAGTAAGGAGATTGGGGGTTCTTCAAAGTCTGATATCACTGAGGTATATGAAAAGTCTACCTGCGCCTATTATAATTGATAAACAATGCACAATTTAGTTTCCATAGTTCTGTTTGTGCAGATTTGTCCCTGCAACAGTAGTAGTATGGATTGTCCTCCTATCCAAACCAAAAGTAAAGTAGTATCTTATTCTTTCTTGGTGGTCATTCACCTTTTTATTGTTGGTAATTGTCAAAGCATAAACATTTAGAAGACTTGAAAAGACATTATGGACAATCCCAGAGGACTGCACTCAGTGCAGAGATCTATTGCTGACTAGAATGGGAGTTTCGTTTTACACCTTTGGCCAAATGTGCAATCTTAGTTAGCTACACAGACAGACTAATAAGAATAATCTAGTAATACCACAGGGAGTCATAGTCGAGGCAGGATAAGAATTTAGATACAGTCTACAAGAAGATCAAAGACGATTTAGAAAAAATCGAATGAGGAACGCTGACAAAATATTTTGGTGAAATAGCAAATAGACAACTATTTCGCGGGATATATTGACCTATCTCATGTGGTCTACTATGATATTAGTATTTCTTGATTTGTGGACCGTCGACTTGGAAAGTTATGTAACTCACTAAACAAACTACCAAAAAGTTTCGCCCAGGACTGGCAGGCAGCAGTCCGCAGCACGCGAAGTGACAGACAGAGTCCATCGTGATTGCAGATCAGCAACAACACTAAAAAGTTTCCTACTACATTAACCAGTCATTAAAATACTCAAACTATCAATCCACCACCACTATTTCTTCTTATTGCCAGGTGTACAAAGTAAGGACTGAACTTGAGTCTGTAGGGGCAGATTTACAAGCCCCTTGCGGCTCTTTTGCTCCATTGTTGCATGACTTTTGTGATGCAGCGGCAGAACAAAAGAGGCGCCATGGTGTGGTGCATATTAACAACGTGACGCATATGGGAGATGCATCACGTTGTAAAGCCCTGCGCCATCAGGGGGCGTTCCGGCACAAGGGAGGGCGTTCCTGCACAGGAACACATCCTCAAAGTGGCTGAGGGAAATCGACAAGATTTCAATCAATCAATCAATCAATCAATCACAGACATTTATAGAGCGCACTACTTACCCGGAGGGTCTCAAGGCGCTTAGGGGGGGGGGTGCTGCTACTGCTCGAATAGGCAGGTCTTGAGCTTCTTCCTGAAGGAGAGGTGGTCTTGGGTCAGGCGCAGGTCGGTCGGGAGGGAGTTCCAGGTCTTGGCAGCCAGGTAGGAGAAGGACCTTCCTCCTCTTGTCGTTCTTCGGATGCGGGGGACGGCGGCGAGGGCGTGGCTGGCTGATCGGAGATGACGTTTGGGAGCGTAGAAGTTGATGCGGTTGTTGAGGTAGCTCGGGCCTTGATCGTGTAGGGCTTTGTGTGCGTGGGTGAGGAGGCGGAAGGTGATTCTTTTGTTGACGGGGAGCCAATGCAGGTCTCTCAGATGTCCGGAGATGTGGCTGTGTCGAGGGATGTTGAGGATGAGTCTGGCTGAGGCGTTCTGGATCCGCTGGAGTCTCTTCTGGAGCTTGGCGGTGGTTCCGGCGTAGAGGGCGTTGCCGTAGTCCAGTCGGCTGGTCACGAGGGCCTGGGTGACCGTCTTCCTGGTCTCGGTGGGGATCCACCGGAAGATCTTCCGTAGCATGAGCAGGATGTTGAAGCATGACGAGGAGACTGCGTTGACTTGTCTGGTCATGGTGAGGGAGGAGTCCAAGATAAAGCCCAGGTTGCGTGCGTGGTCTGTCGGTTTGGGTGCGGTGCCCAGGGCGGGGGGCCACCAGGAGTCGTCCCAGGCGGAGGGCGAGGAGCCCAGGATGAGGACCTCCGTCTTGTCTGAGTTCAGTTTCAGGCGGCTGGTCGTCATCCACTCGGCTACGTCTTTCATCCCTTCGTGAAGGTTGGCTCTGGCGGCTGCGGGGTCGTTGGTCAGAGAGAGGATCAGCTGGGTGTCGTCAGCGTAGGAGATGATGTTGAGGTTGTGCTGGCGTGCGATGGCCGCGAGGGGGCTCATGTAGACGTTGAAGAGGGTGGGGCTCAGCGAGGATCCTTGAGGGACGCCGCAGATGACTTCGGTGGCCTCTGACTTGTACGGTGGTAGGCGGACTCTCTGTGTCCTTTCGTCGAGGAAGGAGATGATCCATTCCAGTGCCTTCTCCTGGATTCTGACGTAGCTGAGGCGCTGCACTAGGGTGCGGTGGCAGACAGTGTTGAATGCCGCGGAGAGGTCTAGGAGGATGGGGGCCGCTGTTTCTCCGTTGTCCATCAGGGCTCGGATGTCATCGGTGGCAGCGATGAGGGCGGTCTCGGTGCTGTGGTTGGCTCGGAAGCCAGACTGTGAGGGGTCGAGGGATCCATTCGTCTCGAGGAAGGCGGCCAGCTGATTGTTGACGGTCTTCTCGATGACTTTGGCTGGGAACGGGAGGAGCGAGATGGGGCGGTAATTCTTGAGTTCGGTGGGGTCCGCTGTAGGTTTCTTTAGTAGGGCGCTGAGTTCGGCGTGCTTCCAGTTCTCCGGGAAGGTGGCGGTGTCGCAGGAGGTGTTGATGATGTCCCGCAGGTGGGGTGCGATGACAGCGTCGGCCTTGTTGAAGACGTGGTGAGGGCAGGGGTCGGTCGGAGATCCGCAGAGGATGGAATTCATCATGCGGATGGTGTCTTCGCTGCTGATCGGGGTACAGGCGAGGAGGGTGGTGGTGGGGGGCGGTGGTTCGGTCATGGCGTGTGCTGAAGCTGTTGTGTATGTCCGCGATCTTGTTGTGGAAGTAGGAGGTGAGGGAATTGCAGAGGTCTTGCGAAGGGGTGATGTTGTTGTTGTTGTTTCCGGCGTTGGGGTTGGAGAGCTCTTTCACGATGTTGAAGAGTTCCTTGCAATTGTGTGCGTTGTTGTCCAGCCGGTCCTTGAATGCAGTTTTCTTGGTGGTGCGGATCAGTTGGTGGTGCTTCCGGGTGGCAAGCTTGAGGGCGGTCATGTTGTCCGGTATTGGTTCCCTTCTCCAGGCTTTCTCGAGGGCTCGGCAATTCTTCTTGGAGCTCTTGAGTTCGTCGGTGAACCATGGGGCCTTCTTGCTGCCGGGTCTGCTGGGCGGGGTCCTCAGTGGGGCGAGTTCGTCCGCGCAGTTGCTGATCCACTTTGTGAGGTTGTCGGCGGCCTGGCTGGGGTTCACTGAGCTGGCGGGAGGGTGCTGGCTCAGGGAAGCGGCGAGCTGGTCGGCTGTGATCTTGTTCCAGCTTCTTCGAGCAACCTGTTGCTGGTGGTGGTGGATCGTCGTTTTTCTGAAGGTGAAGTGGACGCAGCTGTGGTCCGTCCAGTGGAGTCCAGTGGCATGGCTGAAGGCGATGTCTTTGCTGGCTGAGAAGACGGCGTCGAGTGTGTGTCCGGCGAGGTGGGTGGGGGTGGACACCAGCTGCTTGAGTCCGAGGTTGGCGAGGTTGTCGAGCAGGGTGATGGTGTTGCGGTCCTTGTTGTTCTCCAGGTGGAAGTTGAGGTCCCCCAGGAGGATGTAGTCGGCGGAGAGGAGGGCGTGCGGGCTGACGAAGTCGGCCATGTCCTCGCTGAATTGTGTGCGTTGTCCCGGGGGTCGGTAGATCAGGGTGCCTCTGAGGGTGGTGTTCGGGTCGGTGCGGATCTGGAAGTGCAGGTGTTCGGCGGTTGTCAGGGTGTCGTCGGTGTTGGTCGTGATGCGGATGGTGTCCCTGTAGATGATGGCGATGCCTCCTCCCGTCTGTTTGACGCGGTCTCTTCGGGTGATCTTGTATCCCCCTGGGATGGCGATTGCGATGTCGGGTGCTGAGGAGTCGTTCATCCAGGTTTCCGTGAGGAAGGCAACGTCAGGAGCTGTGGTGTCGAGGAGGTTCCAGAGTTCGATGGCGTGTCTGTGGATGGAGCGGGTGTTGAGCAGGATGCACTTGAGGTGGTTGCTGCTGGTGTTCGGCTTGGCGGGTACTGGTGCGGGGCAGGTCCGGATGCAGATGAACTTGCAGGCGCGGCAGCTGAAGGGTCCGTGGGTGCGCCTCGGAGTGGCTCGGTAGCATCCAGGGATGCCACCGGTGTTGAGTGCGATGAGTTCGGTGGCGTCGTAGGACAGTCGGGTCGTCTTCCATCTGTGGGGGCCAGGGGTTCTGGCACTGGGCGCGGTCCAGGCGCGGACGGGCGCAGACGGGCTTACCTTTGGCACGCCTTCGGCGCACAATCGGCGCGTCCGCTGCGCGTGACTGCTGCGCGTTATCCACTCTGCCATAAGTGGAGAGTGGGGGGGTGGAGCGAGGGTGGGGCAGCTGGGAGGCGGGAGCGGGGAGGGCACAGAAAGGAAGAGGGCGTGGCCGCGGGAACTGTGGCGGGAAGCGGGGAGCGGGGCGGGGAGGGCACAGGGGGAACAAGCACCAGGGAAACGTGCAGAAAACCGCAGTCACAGGTCACAAATCTGTAAACTGAACTTAAACGGTAGCGCAGGAAGACAAACCGGGCAGCAGGGTGCTACCTGATCCGGCGGAGCCGAGTTGGAGGTAGAGAGCGCTCACGGAGTGCGAGCGTTGCCTGGCAACAGAGCACGCCGCAGGGGGAGGCGGGTCAGCTGGGCGGAGGTCTGAGCGAGGCTGAGCAGCGAAGGGAGAGGGCACCGGCACGGCTGGTGGCCGTGCGGCGCTGGAGTGTCCTGCGAGCAGGTCACGCAGGTCAGCGCCACGCGGTCACCCTATATGCACCTGTGGGAGGGCGGGGCAGCTGGGAGGCGGGAGCAGGGAGGGCACAGAAAGGAAGAGGGCGTGGCCGCGGGAAGCGGGGAGCGGGGCGGGGAGTGCACAGGGGGAACGAGCACCAGAGAAACGTGCAGAAAACCGCAGTCACAGGTCACAAATCTGTAAACTGAACTTAAACGGTAGCGCAGGAAGACAAACCGGGCAGCAGGGTGCTACCTGATCCGGCGGAGCCGAGTTGGAGGTAGAGAGCGCTCACGGAGTGCGAGCGTTGCCTGGCAACAGAGCACGCCGCAGGGGGAGGCGGGTCAGCTGGGCGGAGCTGGGCGGAGGTCTGAGCGAGGCTGAGCAGCGAAGGGAGAGGGCACCGGCACGGCTGGTGGCCGTGCGGCGCTGGAGTGTCCTGCAAGCAGGTCAATCAGTCACGTTTAGGACAATGATGAGTGACTCAAACCCTGCACCTGCTTGAAGCAGACGTATGGCTTGACGCAGCATTGGGGAGATAGGGCACCCCAGAGCATTGCTGGAGCTACTCCATCGTTGCGACGCAACTCCCGCAATGCGCCACCTTTACAGCACAGAAGCGTAATGCTTCGGTGACGTTTTGGCCCATGGGTGGTGGTGGCATGGCGCACAATTACTGGCGCACCCCTGCTGCTTTGCAGGGATGCGCCGGTATTTAAAAATCTGACCCTTAATGTCTAGCATTACGCAGTTCTTTGAACTACACTCATACTTAATTTCTCAGGCCAATAAAATGAACACAAAATCGAAAACAAATAAGCATAGTAGCAACGCTACTGAGAAGGAGAGCAGTGCACCTGAAATACACAGAAGATTTTGAAATATAATTTACCTACAATGTAATCAGCAGCAATATTGCTCTTGGCAAAAAACAGAAATGTGCAATATAATAACACACAGAGCAGGAGAAAACAGAGTAGTGTAGAAATAGCTACTACTACTCACCAAGCCCGGGGATCTCAAGGCCGAGCAGGTCGATCAAGTCGCGTTTCCGATCCAGGAGATCCGTCCAACGGTGGGTGGCCTGGTTGTAGGTGCGCCGGACCCGAGAGTGTTGGTACATGGCCCGGCACACCTTCTCCCACTGCTTCCGGCGCTCCCGGATCCCGTACCCGCTAGCGATCTTGCCGCCTGCCATGACGGTCCTGGGAAGGCGGCGCTGAACATTAAAAACTAGTGCGGCCACCTCCTCCACGCTGAAGATCTCCCGGGCTGTGAGCTGCTTCTCCCTCAAACACCCGCACGGGAGCCGGGCACGGGGTGCGGGACTCTTCCCCTTCTCAGGATGCTTCCCGGCTCCCTTTACCATGGTCTGGGCAGAAAGGAAGGTAAATAATAAAGAAGAAAAGAGAAGAGTTTAAAAAAGTAGTTTAAAATTAACCAAAAGTAGCGGAAAACGCAAAAATATAGAGCTAGAAAAATAGAGGGATAGATAATAAGTAAAATAGATTAAAAAAAAACTTCAAACAAGCAAAAGATGGCAGAGATTCAGAGAGGATACAGAAAGCATGCCCAGAACGATTGCAATGAATGAGAAACAAGATGGCCGCGCCCGCTCACGACCACAAGGGTAAGTTCGCGCAATATTTTCCTCGCGATCACACACGAACTTGTACTAGTGAGCCGCACACTTTGCGAGATTACACATCGCGCCCGGAAACTGAAATACGTCATGCAAACAAGATGGCCGCGCCCGTGAACAACCGTGAGGGTAACTTCGCGCCGTTGCGCTACAAGCGGCTCACTAAAACGCACAAAACCTTGCACACTAACACGCCGCAAAAAAACAAATCGCATATTCGCACAAATTTGCGGATTCCGAATTCCATCTCGCGCAAATTCGCGCCCCGCGAATCCCGCGAAATTGCAAAAAAACGAGTTTTGCAAAACTGAAAGCACTCAGCAGGTGCAAAAGTTCAAACTCATCATTAGTAACCATTCCCTGTAGTGCTTCCTGAGGGGCCCCTCCAGAGTTCAGTTGCCTACTTGCAACTATTCTATGACCCTGCTCTGACCCTCACAGCCGGCTCATAGAATAGCTACAGGTAGGCCACAAAGGTCCTGTGAACAAAAATTGCACTGCAACAGAAAGAAAATTACAGATAAGGAAGCAGGTGCCAGACATAAAGGACAGAAGGCATTTTAACAAATCTCATGTACTTTCCGGAGTAACAATGTTTTTGACACACCAGCACCGTAATGTGGTGCTCTATATTTACAACGCCCCATGAATCCACTATGCATAGATTTTCCTGGCCTTACAAATACAAGTGCTTTTCAGGCAGCACTTTGAGTGAAAGAAGGGTGTTGCTGTGGGTGGTGCTCCCAGGAGAGATGTAGGGAGACTCAACAAGCAGAAATACTTTTCATTCTCCTCATTCTTTCCTGTTTTTATGCGAGCTGCATTCTATAGCACGTATACAAAGAGGAAAATACCTCTTATGATTATTTTCTTGATTTGTTACCTTCTTGTCCCAGCATCTGCTGCTGCAGATCTCCTCCCACCAGATGTCTCCTTTGTCTCAGCCTGGGCTACTTTACACCTCATTAGAGCAGCTTGGCTCACCCTGTTATAGGCTATCCAATCAGAAGAGGCTGCTACAGGGCTGATTTTAGGTACATTTAGGAAACAGTTCTAAAAGTACTTACCTGCAATAGGTATAATAAACTCAACCTTGGAAAGTTGCTGGATTTATTGTAACTATTACTTTCATACTTTGAATTATAATTTTAGCACACTCTTGTTAACCCCTTCGCTGCTAGGCCTTTTCCCCTCCTGTGCTAAGCCCTTTTTTGGCGATTTGGGGTAGTGCGTGCTTAGGCCCTTGTAACTTTTTGACCACATAAGGTATCCACGCCAAATTTGCGTCCTTTTCTTCCAACATCATGTGGATTCTAAAGGTGCCCAGGGTTTGTGGATTACCTTGGAGGGGTCCCGGAAATTAACCAAAATATAGTGATTTTTTTGTTTTTTTCAGAAAAATGGGAAAAACGGCCTGCAAATGAAAGCCTCTGGGTTTTTCCCTGAAAATGTTATCAAAAAAGGGTTTGTGGGGCTGAAATATCCATTTTCTCAGCTTTTAGGAAATGACAGTCTTTTGTCAGAGAACCGACATTTTCACACAGTTTTGGCATTTTTCTGGGACATAGCCTATTTTTGCTATTTTTAGAGCTTTCCACCTCCTTCCAGTTAATGGTAGAAATGAGTTTGAAAGCAATAATGGATCCTAGAAAGCTGTACATTTTCAAAAAGTAGACAAACTTCTGAATTCAGAAAGGGGTCATTTGTCTAAATCCATGAAGGTTTCTTTATAGAAACTAACAGTTAAATATTGGAATAATTGAAAATTTGTTGAAAAAAACAGCCTTTTGTCTCAACGTTTTCACCTATAACTTTTTCTAGTTTTGACAGGTCTTAGAAAGCAATATACCGTTACATCCGTTAGACCTTCCTGGTTGTGGGGATATATAGGACTTGTAGTTTCACCAAGAACCCGACGAACCCAGATCCAAAAACTGAGCAGCAACTTGCAATGGTATTTTTTCATTTACTGGGTATAGAGCACATTGTCTTGCAAAAATGTATACATGGAAAAATCTGTATGAAAGACACCTATGTATTTCTGAATTGGGTACAAAATATAGAGTTCAGAAACAGTATATTATTGCTAATTTTCAAAATTGGGAATACTCATACGAGCATGAGAATTATTGGTCATTTTTCAAAATTATTTTTTTTTTACACAATGTCTTTCATTGAAAGGGAGAAATGCGCAAAAGCTCAATTGGTAATAACAGTTGATTTACAAATCTGAATTACGCCAAGTCTCCCGATAAAAACGGTACCTCACTTGTGTGGGTCGCCCTTGTGCCTGCGACAGGAAACGGCGCAAAATGCAAAGTGGTGACACCTAAATTTTGCAGTTACAAATTGACCCTTTTTTAGCAAAGTGCCTACCTGTAGTTTTTGCACCCTGGCTCTGCCGGCACCTAGGGAAACCTAGCAAACCTATACATTTTTGAAAAGTAGACACCCAGGGGAATTCAGGAAGGGGTGACTTGACTGCCTACCACCAGGTCTTGTTACCCAGAATCCCTTGCAAACCTACGAATTTGACAAAAAAAACACATTTTCCTCACATTTCTGTGGAGGAAAGTTCTGGAATCTGCTTGGATCAACAAATTTCCACCCACCCAGTGTTCCCCCAGGTCTCCCAAAAACAATGGTACCTCACTTGCGTGGGTAGGCATAGTGGCTGCGACACGAAACAGCGCAAAACGCAACGTGGTTGCACCTCAATTTCCCAGTGAAATCTTGCGCTCTTTGGACAAAGAGACTACCTTTTGTTTTTGAGCCCTAGCTCTACCAGCACTTAGGGAAATCTAGCAAACCTATACATTTTTGAAAAGTAGACACCCAGGGGAATTCAGGATGGGGTCAGTCGACTACCTACCCCCAGGTTCTCTTACCCAGAATCCCTTGCAAAGCTAAGAAATTTGAAAAAAAAACGCATTTTCCTCACATTTCTGTGGTGGAAAGTTCCGGAATCTGCGTGGATCAACAAATTTCCACCCACCCAGCGTTCCCCCAGGTCTCCCAAGAAAAATGGTATCTCATTTGCCTGGGTAGGCATAGTGGCTGCGACAGGAAACAGTGCAAAACGCAACGTGGTCACAACTCAATTTTTCAGTGAAATTGTGCACGTTTTGGGCAAAGAGACTACCTTTTGTTTTTGAACCCTAGCTCTGCCGGCACCTAGGGAAACCTAGCAAACCTATACATTTTTGAAAAGTAGACACCCAGGGGAATTCAGGATGGGGTCACTCGACTGCCTACCCCCAGGTTCTCTTACCCAGAATCCCTTGCAAAGCTAAGAAATTAGAAAAAAAAACGCATTTTCCTCACATTTCTGTGGTGGAAAGTTCCGGAATCTGCGTGGATCAACAAATTTCCACACACCCAGCATTCCCCCAGGTCTCCCGAGAAAAATGGTACCTCACTTGCGTGGGTAGGCATAGTGGCTGTGACAGGAAACAGTGCAAAACGCAACGTGGTCACAACTCAATTTTTCAGTGAAATTGTGCACGTTTTGGGCAAAGAGACTACCTTTTGTTTTTGAACCCTGGCTCTGCCGGCACCTAGGGAAACCTAGCAAACCTATACATTTTTGAAAAGTAGACACCCAGGGGAATTCAGGATGGGGTCACTCGACTGCCTACCCCCAGGTTCTCTTACCCAGAATCCCTTGCAAAGCTAAGAAATTGGAAAAAAAACGCATTTTCCTCACATTTCTGTGGTGGAAAGTTCCGGAATCTGCGTGGATCAACAAATTTCCACCCACCCAGCGTTCCCCCAGGTCTCCCGAGAAAAATGGTACCTCACTTGCCTGGGTAGGCATAGTGGCTGCGACAGGAAACAGTGCAAAACGCAACGTGGTCACAACTCAATTTTTCAGTGAAATTGTGCACGTTTTGGGCAAAGAGACTACCTTTTGTTTTTGAACCCTAGCTCTGCCGGCACCTAGGGAAACCTAGCAAACCTATACATTTTTGAAAAGTAGACACCCAGGGGAATTCAGGATGGGGTCACTCGACTGCCTACCCCCAGGTTCTCTTACCCAGAATCTCTTGCAAAGCTAAGAAATTGGAGAAAAAAAACGCATTTTCCTCACATTTCTGTGGTGGAAAGTTCCGGAATCTGCGTGGATGAACAAATTTCCACGCACCCAGCGTTCCCCCAGGTCTCCCGAGAAAAATGGTACCTCACTTGCCTGGGTAGGCATAGTGGCTGCGACAGGAAACAGTGCAAAACGCAACGTGGTCACAACTCAATTTTTCAGTGAAATTGTGCACGTTTTGGGCAAAGAGACTACCTTTAGTTTTTGAACCCTAGCTCTGCCGGCACCTAGGGAAACCTAGCAAACCTATACATTTTTGAAAAGTAGACACCCAGGGGAATTCAGGATGGGGTCACTCGACTGCCTACCACCAGGTTCTCTTACCCAGAATCCCTTGCAAAGCTAAGAAATTGGAAAAAAAAAACGTATTTTCCTCACATTTCTGTGGTGGAAAGTTCCGGAATCTGCATGGATCAACAAATTTCTACCCACCCAGCGTTCCCCCAGGTCTCCCGAGAAAAATGGTACCTCACTTGCCTGGGTAGGCATAGTGGCTGCGACAGGAAACAGTGCAAAACGCAACGTGGTCACAACTCAATTTTTCAGTGAAATTGTGCACGTTTTGGGCAAAGAGACTACCTTTAGTTTTTGAACCCTAGCTCTGCCGGCACCTAGGGAAACCTGGCAAACCTATACATTTTTGAAAAGTAGACACCCAGGGGAATTCAGGATGGGGTCACTCGACTGCCTACCCCCAGGTTCTCTTACCCAGAATCCCTTGCAAAGCTAAGAAATTGGAAAAAAAATGCATTTTCCTCACATTTCTGTGGTGGAAAGTTCCGGAATCTGCGTGGATCAACAAATTTCCACCCACCTAGCGTTCCCCCAGGTCTCCCGAGAAAAATGGTACCTCACTTGCCTGGGTAGGCATAGTGGCTGCGACAGGAAACAGTGCAAAACGCAACGTGGTCACAACTCAATTTTTCAGTGAAATTGTGCACGTTTTGGGCAAAGAGACTACCTTTTGTTTTTGAACCCTAGCTCTGCCGGCACCTAGGGAAACCTAGCAAACCTATACATTTTTGAAAAGTAGACACCCAGGGGAATTCAGGATGGGGTCACTCGACTGCCTACCCTCAGGTTCTCTTACCCAGAATCCCTTGCAAAGCTAAGAAATTGGAAAAGAAAACGCATTTTCCTCACATTTCTGTGGTGGAAAGTTCCGGAATCTGCGTGGATCAACAAATTTCCACCCACCCAGCGTTCCCCCAGGTCTCCCGAGAAAAATGGTACCTCACTTGCCTGGGTAGGCATAGTGGCTGCGACAGGAAACAGTGCAAAACGCAACGTGGTTACAACTCAATTTTTCAGTGAAATTGTGCACGTTTTGGGCAAAGAGACTACCTTTTGTTTTTGAACCCTAGCTCTGCCGGCACCTAGGGAAACCTAGCAAACCTATACATTTTTGAAAAGTAGACACCCAGGGGAATTCAGGATGGGGTCACTCGACTGCCTACCCCCAGGTTCTCTTACCCAGAATCCCTTGCAAAGCTAAGAAATTGGAAAAAAAACGCATTTTCCTCACATTTCTGTGGTGGAAAGTTCCGGAATCTGCGTGGATCAACAAATTTCCACCCACCCAGCGTTCCCCCAGGTCTCCCGAGAAAAATGGTATCTCATTTGCCTGGGTAGGCATAGTGGCTGCGACAGGAAACAGTGCAAAACGCAACGTGGTCACAACTCAATTTTTCAGTGAAATTGTGCACGTTTTGGGCAAAGAGACTACCTTTTGTTTTTGAACCCTAGCTCTGCCGGCACCTAGGGAAACCTAGAAAACCTATACATTTTTGAAAAGTAGACACCCAGGGGAATTCAGGATGGGGTCACTCGACTGCCTACCCCCAGGTTCTCTTACCCAGAATCACTTGCAAAGCTAAGAAATTTGAAAAAAAACGCATTTTCCTCACATTTCTGTGGTGGAAAGTTCCGGAATCTGCGTGGATCAACAAATTTCCACCCACCCAGCGTTCCCCCAGGTCTCCCGAGAAAAATGGTACCTCACTTGCGTAGGTAGGCATAGTGGCTGCGACAGGAAACAGTGCAAAACGCAACGTGGTCACAACTCAATTTTTCAGTGAAATTGTGCACGTTTTGGGCAAAGAGACTACCTTTTGTTTTTGAACCCTGGCTCTGCCGGCACCTAGGGAAACCTAGCAAACCTATACATTTTTGAAAAGTAGACACCCAGGGGAATTCAGGATGGGGTCACTCGACCGCCTACCCCCAGGTTCTCTTACCCAGAATCCCTTGCAAATCTAAGAAATTGGAAAAAAAAACGCATTTTCCTCACATTTCTGTGGTGGAAAGTTCCGGAATCTGCGTAGATCAACAAATTTCCACCTACCCAGCGTTCCCCCAGGTCTCCCGAGAAAAATGGTACCTCACTTGCCTGGGTAGGCATAGTGGCTGCGACAGGAAACAGTGCAAAACGCAACGTGGTCACAACTCAATTTTTCAGTGAAATTGTGCACGTTTTGGGCAAAGAGACTACCTTTTGTTTTTGAACCCTAGCTCTGCCGGCACCTAGGGAAACCTAGCAAACCTATACATTTTTGAAAAGTAGACACCCAGGGGAATTCAGGATGGGGTCACTCGACTGCCTACCCCCAGGTTCTCTTACCCAGAATCCCTTGCAAAGCTAGGAAATTGGAAAAAAAAACGCATTTTCCTCACATTTCTGTGGTGGAAAGTTCCGGAATCTGCGTGGATCAACAAATTTCCACCCACCCAGCGTTCCCCCAGGTCTCCCGAGAAAAATGGTACCTCACTTGCCTGGGTAGGCATAGTGGCTGCGAAAGGAAATGGTTCAAATTGTACGGTGGTGAATTTACAATCCCAAATTGCAAAACAACCTTGATTTTGGGGGGGGGGCACCTGAGTTTTTGGCCCGGGGCTCGGTGGTATTCTTTGGAAAGTACAAAACCCAAACAGTTCTGAAAAGTAGACCCCCGGGGGAGTCCAGGGAGGTATGGCATGCGTGGGTCCCCGAACGTTTTCCTACCCAGAACACCTTGCAAACCTTAAAATTAGGTAAAATAATCACTTTTTCAAACTTTTTTGCGTGGAATCACCGTGCCGGCAAAAATGTCCTACCACCCAGCGCTCCCCTTGTTCTCCCGAGTAAAAGGATACCTCACTTGTGTGGGTGCCCCAAAGCAGAACAGGCCAAAAACGAATGTTGAAAAAAGTAGTATTTCAGTGTAACAAATTAAGCCCCCCTGCCTTAGTCACAGGCCTTTGGCCCACCCACACAAGTGAGGTATCATTTTACTCGGGAGAACAAGGGGAACGCAGGGTGGTAGGACATTTGTGCCGACACGGCGATCCCACGCAAAAATGTATGGAAAACTGTTTTTTTAACCTAAATTTGTGGTTTGCAGGGATTTCTGGGTAGGAAAACATTGGGGGACCCACGCATGCCATACCTCCCTGGACTCCCCCGGGTGTCTACTTTTCAGAACTGTTTGGGTTTGGTAGTTTCCAAAGATGCCCGCCGAGCCCCGGTCCAAAAACTCAGCCCCCCCCCCAAAAAAGAAGGTAATCTTGCTATTGGTTATTGTAATGTCTCCACCGTACGATTTGGACCGTTTCCTGTTGCAGCCACTATGCCTACCCACGCAAGTGAGGTACCATTTTTCTCGGGAGACCTGGGGGAACGCTGGGTGGGAGGAAATTTGTGTGAGCCCAGTGACGCCACGCTTTCCCACACAAAAAAAGTGTGTAAAAACTGATTTTTCCATCAAAAATTGAGGTTTGCAAGGGATTCCGGGTAAAGGAACGTTGGAGAATCCACGCAAGCCATA
The DNA here is from genome assembly GCF_964263255.1 of Lissotriton vulgaris. Lineage (NCBI taxonomy): Eukaryota > Metazoa > Chordata > Amphibia > Caudata > Salamandridae > Lissotriton > Lissotriton vulgaris. The sequence goes on from NC_141690.1 coordinate 48,438,313, forward strand.
CCTCCTTGGAAGCCCCCGGGTGTCTACTTTTCAGAAATGTGTGGGTTTGGTAGGTTTCCCGACATGGCCGTCTCGCACGGGGCCAAAAACCCAGGTAACCCCTCTTGCAAAAGCTGGTGGTATTGAATGTCAATCCCACCAGCTTTTGAAAGAGGGGTTACCTGGGTTTTTGGCCCCGTGCGAGACGGCCATGTAGGAAAACCTACCAAACCCACACATTTATGAAAAGTAGACACCCGGGGGCTTCCAAGGAGGTATGGCTTGCGTGGATCCTCCAACGTTCCTTTACCCAGAATAACTTGCAAACCTCAATTTTTGCAGAAAAAGTCAGTTTTTTCACACTTTTTTGTGTGGGAAAGCGTGGCGTCACTGGGCTCACAAAAATTTCCTCCCACCCAGCGTTCCCCCAGGTCTCCCGAGAAAAATGGTACCTCACTTGTGTGGGTAGGCATAGTGGCTGCGAAAGGAAATGGTTCAAATTGTACGGTGGTGAATTTACAATCCCAAATTGAAAAACAACCTTGATTTTGGGGGGGGGCACCTGAGTTTTTGGCCCGGGGCTCGGTGGTATTCTTTGGAAAGTACAAAACCCAAACAGTTCTGAAAAGTAGACCCCCGGGGGAGTCCAGGGAGGTATGGCATGCGTGGGTCCCCGAACGTTTTCCTACCCAGAACACCTTGCAAACCTTAAAATTAGGTAAAATAATCACTTTTTCAAACTTTTTTGCGTGGAATCACCGTGCCGGCAAAAATGTCCTACCACCCAGCACTCCCCTTGTTCTCCCGAGTAAAAGGATACCTCACTTGTGTGGGTGCCCCAAAGCAGAACAGGCCAAAAACGAATGTTGAAAAAAGTAGTATTTCAGTGTAACAAATTAAGCCCCCCTGCCTTAGTCACAGGCCTTTGGCCCACCCACACAAGTGAGGTATCATTTTACTCGGGAGAACAAGGGGAACACAGGGTGGTAGGACATTTGTGCCGACACGGCGATCCCACGCAAAAATGTATGGAAAACTGTTTTTTTAACCTAAATTTGTGGTTTGCAGGGATTTCTGGGTAGGAAAACATTGGGGGACCCACGCATGCCATACCTCCCTGGACTCCCCCGGGTGTCTAGTTTTCAGAACTGTTTGGGTTTGGTAGTTTCCAAAGATGCCCGCCGAGCCCCGGTACAAAAACTCAGCCCCCCCCCCCCAAAAAAAAGAAGGTAATCTTGCTATTGGTTATTGTAATGTCTCCACCGTACGATTTGGACCGTTTCCTGTTGCAGCCACTATGCCTACCCACGCAAGTGAGGTACCATTTTTCTCGGGAGACCTGGGGGAACGCTGGGTGGGAGGAAATTTGTGTGAGCCCAGTGACGCCACGCTTTCCCACACAAAAAAAGTGTGTAAAAACTGATTTTTCCATCAAAAATTGAGGTTTGCAAGGGATTCCGGGTAAAGGAACGTTGGAGAATCCACGCAAGCCATACCTCCTTGGAAGCCCCCGGGTGTCTACTTTTCAGAAATGTGTGGGTTTGGTAGGTTTCCCGACATGGCCGTCTCGCACGGGGCCAAAAACCCAGGTAACCCCTCTTGCAAAAGCTGGTGGTATTGAATGTCAATCCCACCAGCTTTTGAAAGAGGGGTTACCTGGGTTTTTGGCCCCGTGCGAGACGGCCATGTAGGAAAACCTACCAAACCCACACATTTATGAAAAGTAGACACCCGGGGGCTTCCAAGGAGGTATGGCTTGCGTGGATCCTCCAACGTTCCTTTACCCAGAATCCCTTGCAAACCTCAATTTTTGCAGAAAAAGTCAGTTTTTTCACACTTTTTTGTGTGGGAAAGCGTGGCGTCACTGGGCTCACACAAATTTCCTCCCACCCAGCGTTCCCCCAGGTCTCTCGATAAAAATGGTACCTCACTTGCGTGGGTAGGCATAGTGGCTGCAACAGGAAACGGTCCAAATCGTACGGTGGAGAAACTGCAATACCCAAATGCAAAACAACCTTGATTTTGGGAGGGGGGCACCTGAGTCTTTGGCCCGCGGCTCGGTGGTATTCTTTGGAAACTACCAAACCCAAACAGTTCTGAAAAGTAGACCCCTGGGGGAGTCCAGGGAGGTATGGCATGCGTAGGTCCCCCAATGTTTTCCTACCCAGAACTCCTTGCAAACCTTAAAATTAGGTAAAAATATCACTTTTCCAAACTTTTTTGCGTGGGATCTCCGTGTCGGCAAAAATGTCCTACTACCCAGCGTTCCCCTTGTTCTCCTGAGTAAAAGGATACCTGATACAAACCAGACCATTGACACCATCCGGAAAGAACAGCAACACATTACAACAATCACAATAAGGGACAAGGTACACCCTACTTCAGAAAGAGATAAAAGACAAACATTACTGCACAGCCATCAAATCCGCAAGCACACACACATTCTGGTTGGATTTGGCACGAGGGTGAGTGATGATTCTGTACATACAATTGAATTTGCAAGTAATTTCCAAAAAATGAAATACACTGCGTATAATTGAAAGTATGATAAACTGAACCACTGACTCACAGCTCGTGAGCTGTAAAGCCACGTCAAGGCACCAACCTCTTTACAGGCCATTCATACACCTTTCGTACGTGTGACACATACAAAACATTCACACCGCCAGCCGCGGACCCATCACATTTCAACACTCCCACCAGCAGACAGCGCCATTCAAGGGCCCATCACTTTCACACGCCCACATTTCTGAAATTTCAACAACACAAAATGATGGACTGCGTTTAGTGTCACTCACCTAGCAGTGTGTGTAGTGACCAAAGTAACTACTCACACACCGCCAGCCGAGCGCCAGTCCACCGACACCACCACCCAAGCACCAGACCATGCACACCACTAGCCAAACACCACTCAGCGCACACCGACAGCCAAGTACCACTCCACACACACCACCAGCCAAGCAACACACCACGCACACTGCAAGCCAAGGGGCACTCCACACACAACGCCAGCCAAGCACCACTCCGTGCACAGACAGCCAAGTACCACTCCACACACACCGCCAGCCAAGCGCCACTCCACGCGCACCACCATCCAAGCACCAGACCATGCACACCGCCAGCCAAACACCACTCAGCGCACACCGACAGGCAAGTACCACTCCACACACACCACCAGACAAGCACCACTCCACGCACACCCCAAGCCAAGTGCCACTCCACAAACACCGCCAGGCAAGCACCACTCCGTGCACAGACAGCCAAGTAGCACTCCACGCACACCACCAGCCAAGCGCCACTCCACACACACCACCAGCCAAGTGTCACTCCACACACACCACCAGCCAAGCGCAACTCCACACACACCGCCAGCCAAGCACCACTTTGTGCACAGACAGCCAAGTATCACTCCACGCTCACCACCAGCCAAGCGCCACTCCACGCACACCACCAGCCAAGCACCACTCCACGCACACCACCAGCCAAGGACAAATCCAAACACAACACCAGGCAAGCGCAAGAGCACGCACATGGCCAACAAAACACCAGACCACGCACACCGCCAGACAAGCACCAGTCCACAGACACCGCCAGACAAGCACCAGTCCACAGACACCGGCAGCCAAGCGCCAAACCATGCACACCGTCAGACAATGGACACTACACGCAAACCAACATCATACTTTAGTTTTTTTTGAAAATGAAAGAAAAACAAAGACAAATTGCAAATTGATACAAATCTACTAACGCAACAACTACACTAAAAAGACTACACAAATGCAAACTTTGAAACTGAACAATAAGACCAACCAGTTCACTTTACCACTCATTGATACTCCCAAAAATGCTTTTGCGTGTGGTACAATCTATAACAAGCAGGTACACACAGCCCGGGGTTTGAAGGGCAGTCAGGGCAGTACATACGAACCTCCTTCCGCAAACCTTTTCGCCAACAGACTCTACATCTCCGACTGGGAAAGTCTTTTGAGGTTGTAGGAGGAATTTGACCAGGAAAATGGCGATCTTTCAATCTGGCAATATCCTCCACCACTCCAACTCTAGGAACACTTGCCTGTTCAACTAAAACAAGGCTGCCTATTACAGACTCCTGAAACTTTTCAAAAGTAATCTTTGACTGGGGACAAGATTTCTGGAACACAACAAAAGCATTAAAGGTTGCCAAGTGGAAAAGATGGATAGCCAACTTCTTGTACCAAATGTAAGCCTTACGAAGAGCAGCATACGGTTCCAACCTCTGATCTACTCTGTCAACACCACCCATGTACTTATTGTAGTGCATTATGCACACAGGTTTGCGCACTTCTGCAACCTGACCCCAAACAGTCACCGGTTCAGTGCTTTCATCATGTATTGTAGTCAACATGTAGACATCTCTCCTGTCTGAAAACTTCACAGCTAGAAGCTCCTCACAACGCAATGCACTACACTGTCCCCGAGCAAGCTTCTGACACACAAGTTCTTTTGGGAAACCTTTACGGTTTGAGCGGATTGTGCCACAAGCAACAGTGTCCACTTTGCCCAATTCCCTGAACAACCGCACACCAGTGTAGAAGTTATCGACATACAAATGATGGCCTTTGTTAAAAAATCCACGACCAAGTTCCCACACAATTTTCTCAGTCACTCCAAAAGTCGACGGACAACCAGGGGGGTTAATCCTGGATTCCTTACCAGTGTACACCCTGAAATTAGAGACATATCCAGTCTCACTGTCACACAGCATATACAGTTTGATTCCATAGCGTGCCCTCTTACTAGGAATGTATTGCCGAAATACCAAGCGGCCTTTGAACAACAGCAAAGACTCGTCCACTGCAATTTCTTTCCCAGGATAAAAGATCTCAGAAAATCGATCAACGAAATGATCAATGACAGGCCGAATCTTGAAAAGACGGTCACAATCAGGGTGATCTCGTGGCAAAGCAAGACTATTGTCAACAAAATGCATCATCCGAAGCAGAAGCAAATACCGATCACGACTCATGACTGCCGGAAATATAGCTGTAGCCATCAAGGGACTAGTAGACCAATATGAAGCCATTGATGGTTTCCTAAGCAAGCCCATCAAAAAAGTTAAACCCAAAAACTTTTTCATCTCCTCCAAATTTGTGGGAGTCCACCGGGTAGCTCTAGCGTGGGGCTTAAGGCTGGCACTGTTCACCCTCAAAAAATTTTCAGCATACAAATTAGTCTGCTCTACAATCTCTGCCACAAACACATCATCCATAAACAACTTGAAAAAATCAATAGGCAAAAAGTTTTCAGTGTTCACCCTACACCCTGGAACACCAGTAAATTCAGGCAATGCCGGCTGCACCATGCCTGGTGCAACCCAGAGGTCAGAACTTTCAACATCAAGTCTTGCAGCCGCAGGCTGCCGCCCAGCTGCCTCTCGTCTTACTGCACCAACAGGAATACTAGCAACCCCAGGCTGCAGCCCAGATGTCTCTTGCCGCACTATTGGCACAGGAATGTCCTCCGCAACCACAGACACAACAATGTCCTCTGCAACCACAGGCGCAGCAATGTCCTCCGCAACCACAGGCACATCATCCACACCAAAAGTAGCTTCATCAGCACTCAGAGTGTCTTCATCATCAGATGAAGCCATGTGTAGAGAAAACTCACTACCTGAATCTTCACCTCCCACCTCTGGTTCAGAATCAGAGTCAGACTCTGGACCATGGTCAGAGGAAGAATCAAAAAGCAATCCAACAACTTGCTGAGCAGTAATCCGGCGGCTAGCCATTATCCTTACAAATAAAGGAGTCTGCACAAACAACAACAACCCCAACACTGTGCAAAGTAAGATGAAAAATGTAAGCCTTTTCCAAAAAAAAACTAATTTAGAAAATATATACAATTCACTTACAAGACACAACTACACTCACCAGCACCTACTCTGCAAAGACACAGCAAAGGGGCAACGATATCCCACTAGAAAGAAGAAGAAAACACACTTACATCTACAGAAGGACACATCAAAAACAAATGCAAAACATGTTTTACAATCACAACAAACAGAAACCAAACATACTCGTATTTTACTACACACTTTTCAAAAAAATACAATCACAGTACAATTGAACAAAAAAGAGGTCTCTTACCAAACACATACAACTACAGAAACAGCAGAACAACCAGTAACGGAACCGCACACTGCAACACTCTAAAGAGAAAAAAAAACAACACACATTACAACAGGCTATGTCACAGGGTATGTCACAAATGGGGTGTCTGTCCCCAAGGGGGGAAGATTATAAATCATTATAAACGTGGGCCCCCTGGAAGCAACCCTACGGAGGGCAGAGAGGCCAAATAAAGACACGGCAGAACATACTGAAAACAAATGGGCCAAAGGAAGCAACCCTTGGCCAAGGGGTCGCTCCCTATAAAAAACAAAAACCTGGAGTACAGTGGGCTTTTCTACCCCCCCCCTGGGACCAGAAACTGTAAAAAAAAACAGCCACTCCGCCCCCAGGGTGGGGGGGGCAGAATAGTCTACAATATTTATAATGCCCCCTGGAAGCGACCCTTGCCCAAGGGGTCGCTTCCGTTATAAATATACTAAAATCCCTGGTGTCTAGTGGGCTTTTCTACCCCCCCTGGGTCCAGATGTGGCCCAAAAAATGGGTGATCTGCCCCCAGGGGGGGGCAGACAAGTCTACAAAAAATTATGGGCCACTAGGAAGCGACCCTTCCCCAAGGGGGTCGCTTCCTTTACAATTAGAAATAAATCCCTGGTGTCTAGTGGGCTTTTCTGCCCCCCCCTGGGTCCAGATAATGCACTAACATGGGCGATCTGCACCCAGGGGGGGCAGAAAAGTCTGCATTGAAAAATGATGGCCCTAGGAAGCGACCCTTCCCCAAGGGGTCGCTTCCTTTACAACTATACATAAATCACTGGTGTCTAGTGGGCTTTTCTGCCCCCCCTGGGTCGAGATCGCTCGCTAAAACGAGCGATGTCGACCCAGGGGGGGCAGAAAAGTCTGAATGACAAAATAATTGCCCCTGGAAGCGACCCTTGCCCAAGGGGTCGCTTCCTTTTCAAACATAAACAATCCCTGGTGTCTAGTGGGCTTTTCTGCCCCCCCTGGGTCGAGATCGCTCGCTAAAACGAGCGATGTCGACCCAGGGGGGGCAGAAAAGTCTGAATTATAAAAATATTGCCCCTGGAAGCGACCCTTCCCCAAGGGGTCGCTTCCTTTACAATTATACATAAATCCCTGGTGTCTAGTGGGCTTTTCTGCCCCCCCTGGGTCCAGATCGCTCGCTAAAACGAGCGATGTCGACCCAGGGGGGGCAGAAAAGTCTGAATTTCAAAATATTTGCCCCTGGAAGCGACCCTTGCCCAAGGGGTCGCTTCCTTTTCAAACGTAAACAATCCCTGGTGTCTAGTGGGCTTTTCTGCCCCCCCTGGGTCGAGATCGCTCGCTAAAACGAGCGATGTCGACCCAGGGGGGGCAGAAAAGTCTGAATTACAACATAATTCCCCCTGGAAGTGACCCTTGCCCAAGGGGTCGCTTCCTTTCCAACAAAAAACATCCCTGGTGTCTAGTGGGGGCATTACTGGTGCAGGATCGCGACGCTGTGCGCGATTCTGAACCAGTAATGCCCAGCATTGGGACATCAGGGGAGAGGAAACAGTGTTTCCTCCCCCCTGATGCCTCAAGGCACCGAGAAATGGCCCCCCCGCCCCACCGGAGCACCAAACACCGACCTTGTTCCTGGACGCGCTGGAAACAAATGGCTTCCAGCGCGTCCAGCGCTTCCTGATGACGTCGGCGCGCGCTGTGCGCGCTGACGTCACCAGGAAGCGTGGGGGGGCCAGGGGGTGGCAGCGGAAAGTCTTCCGATGCCACCCCAGCAAAAAAACCCAAGATCGCTGCACAGGGGGGGGAGCGCCAGCGCTCTCCCCCAGGGCTGTACTGATGACGGAGCGGTTCCGTCATCAGCACAGCCCAACCGATGCTGATGACGGAACCGCTCCGTCATCAGCATCGAAGGGGTTAAAATATACGTCTTTATAAACGTTTAATAAAGCCTTCTCATGGAGCTAAAGTACTACAATGGGGAAAATTTAATTGGCAGCTTTTTTCTCAGTAGGACACATAAAAGATATTTTATAATGTCATTGCTTATTACTACAGTGAACTATGGTAGACTTTAGGGGTGACTTATATGTACAAATAAGGTAGTGTAAGACTATGTCAGTATTTTAATTCCAAAGTCGAATTTAGACATAGCTTTATTTTTAAAGCAGCCTGCAAAGTAAGGTTACCTTTAAAATGACAGCAGGCACCACAGCATTGAACACTTGAGTGCAATAAATCTTCTGGGCTTCTATACCTACATTCCCTACAGTAAACTAGGGACGCGCAGATAGATGGTCACTACCAATTGTATTTACACTTATTTAACGTGGGCCTGCTTTTCTTTTTTTTTAATTTTCAAAAACCTCTATTAAAGACCAACATTAGACGTACATTTCCGCTTACTGCCTACAACCGTTTTTTCGGCCGGCACGGCAACATTGCGCATATAAAAGACGGATAGTTACTAGGGGTGGGAGAGAACACAGCAAGCCGCCTACATCCCTTTCGGGCCGGCCGCTTTAGTGGGGGTATGCGACAGTGAAGGCTGAATCACCTTTACCAACATATATAGTATTTATAACATAATACACAAACAAAAGTGTTTTGCAAAAGAAGGAAAAAGAGAAGACCTGATTCCACGTCTATATCACGGGTCAGCAAAACCATAATTGTGATGAGTAGGTGTTTTGGCCCATGAGTACAATATTCTACGGAATTCACTTCCCCTCTTCATAAGACTAAACTCCAATATGTCTACTTTTAGAAAAAGCCTAAAGACGCACTTGTTTCCTACCCAGCAATCCTAGTTATGTCACACAAACTTTCTGTCTTTGCTTATTTTCGGAACAACGCAGCGCGGAGATATCTCCTCGGAGATTGAATTCCGGCGCTATATAAGAACCATAAATAAATAAATACGACATAGAGCGTCGCAAGCTTGTTGATGCACTGCTGGTGCATGTGTTGTTGTGAGGGGACCGTCAAAGAGTAGGCAATGTGTATCATGAGGTGGTAGCGGTATTAGCCGCAGCGTGTTCTATTAAATAGGTTTGCAACAGACCCCATATATCTCTTGGGCTGTGATGAGGGGGGTTGGAGTTCCCCATATATGTGTAGCTGCTCCTTTCCTGGAGCCAGTCCTTAAATTTCGGTGCTCTCCCCCTCCCCCATCTACAGGAGATTTTTCTCTTGGCCAGTAGTAGAGCCATGGAGGTGTATTTCCGCATTTTAGTTTCAATGGGTTCGGTATACCCCAGCAGTGCATTGAACGGGTCAGTAGGATTGTGCAAGCCAGTCATGAGGTCCAGTGCAGCGAGCACTTCCACCCAGTAGCGCTGTACAGGCGGGCGGTCCCAAGCTTAATGTCTAAAGTCAGCGTCTTCCCTGCCACACCAATCGCAGCGGTCGTTGTCAGGCAACTTCAGTCTGTACAATCGCGCTGGCGTGTAATATAGACGGTGTGAGTATTTGTAGTGTGTCATCCTAAATCTGCTGCTGGAAGATATTTCACCCGTCTGCAAGCAGCAGTATGACCACTGCTCCTCGTTATAGGGTTTCCCAGGTCAATCTCCCATTTGCTCTGAGCTAATGGTGGGTTGTATATTCTATTGGTTCGGACAGTGCGATATAGTTTGGACAGCACATGTTCTGGGGCATCCTGTTGTAGTAGGATATGTAGCGGGGGCTTCACTGGGGGTTCTAAGGGAAAAGAGAGCGTGGCAGTTTCCATGTCTTGACGGAGTCTAATATTGTAAAAGCGGTCTAATGAGTGGGGCCTACGTTTTTAAAGAATTGTTCGCTATTACTAAACTTCCCAGCAGTATATAGATGTCCCCAGGTATGTATGGATTGTTTACGAAGGAGCTGTCGACACCCGCCCGCCCTCCTGTGTGACTGGAAGGTCATGTTTCCCCTGAATGGGTAGGAGAGGAGAATACAGTGATGTGCAATCGGTCTGTTTAGCTAGGTCGCGCCAAGCGCTAAGTGTACATTCAACGGTGGTGGCTGCATTGTGTCTGGGGACCGGAAGAACACTGATGTAGGCCGTGCTAGGGGTGGGGCACATGTAACCATGCTCAATCAGCAGGTGAGGCATGTAGGGGGGGTTTCATCCAGTATATGGCAAAGTGTGCCTGTGCTCAGCTGAAATACAATTCGATATCTGGTACAGAAAACCCTCCCGTTTTATAAGGGCGAGTGAGTGTGTCCCATCGGAGCCTCGCTTCATATCCTCCCCATAATAGCCGTATCAGTTGAGACTTCATAGCAGAGAAGAAATGTAGGCTGGGGGCATAGGGGACATTGACAAATAAGTGTAGGAGTTTAGGTAGGATGATCATCTTAACCTCTTAGCTGCGTCGAACGTTCAGCACCCAGTGCTGAACGTTCGAATAACGAGCGCTGGCCCGTCGGCAAACGGTCGTGCGCAGCACTGGCAAGGTAGTGCTTGCGACGACCGTTGGCCGACTGCAGCGCTTAAGGGGTTAATCAGTGACCCCTGCTGGCTATGGATAGATGTAACGCAATCCCCCTAGTGATTTTATCAGTGATGGAGTATAGAGCGCGCCCGTAGTTAGCTATCATAAGTTCGTCACGGGATCGGGACACAACGATGCCCAGGTAGGTTAAGAGTGTCGTCGCACCATTTAAGGGGGAAGTCCGGGGTGAATCTGGTGGTAGATTCAGTAAGAGGATAGATTTGGGACTTAGACCAATTGATGTTGACCCCAGGTATGTGTCTGAATATGATAAACAGGCGCAGTATGGGATTCAGACTAATGTCAGAATGCCGTAAATATAGAGTAATATCGTCGGTGTACAAAGAGATGAGAATCTGCCGCTCTGGATAGACAATAAAATGATCTCCATAATGTTGCCTGATTTTTGCAGTGAGCGGTTTTACAGCCAATGCAAATAGCAGAGGGGAAAGGGGACACCCCTATCTGGTGCCCCTCGTCAACGGGAAAGAGGAAGAGCACAGTCCATTCACCATCACAGTAGCACGCAGCCCAGTGTATAATAAATGTATTCAGGCTGGAAAGGGGGGGAAAGCCCATACGTACTAGCACAAAGGATAAATAGTTCCAATCTAGGGAGTCAAATGCCTTTGTGGCATCAAGAAATATGGCAGCCACGTTGTCGTCAGGATCAATATCGTGAAGTAAGGCAAATAGCTTTCTCAGGTTGTGAGCGGTGCACCTGGTCGGGACGAAACCTGATTGGTCCAGGAGGACCAGCACTGGCATAAGGGGGCTAATGCGGTTGGCAATTAATTTGGTGAGGATTTTGGAATCAACATTTATAAGGGAAAGGGCCCTGTACGAATCCAGTTGGGTAGGCGATTTGTTCGGCTTGGGTATGGAAATGATTAGTGCTTCTCGCATTGTACGGGGGAAGATGCCAGACTCGCGAGCCTCCTCAAACACGTGACGTAGCACTGGGATAATGAGATGTTTATAGGGAGGCCATTGGGTCCAGGGGCTTTACCTGATTGTAATTGCATAATAGCCTTGATAATTTCATCACCTTGATGGTGAGCAAGTAGAAATTCCCTTTGGCCATTCCCCAACCAGGCTATGGCAGTGTCGTCGAAGAAGGATTCAAAGTCTACTGGAGTGTGACAGTGGGTAGAGTATATGCTCTTATAAAATTGTCTGAACGCCGCTAAACTGTTCGAAGAGTCACGCATATCAGGCCATCTTCGTCTTCTATTTCTAAGACTGTGTTTGTAAAGCGGGGTGGGCGGACAGAGGAAGCCAACGCCCTTCCCGGTCTGTCACCTTCACCATAGCACCGAGCCTTGTAGTATTTCCCCCTGAATTTGCACTAGCGTTCTGCAGCTTCCTGATATTCACTGAGGAGTTCATGTAGTCACGCCTGTATTGTGGGAGAGGGCGCGGACTGGAATGCAGACTCAGTATGTTTCAGCTCTACCTCTAATTTGTGGAGTGTGTTTCTTATATCTTTTAATTTCCCACCACTCTTTGCGATGCAGATGCCTTCCATATGGTAGAGTATATGGGAACAGAGCCTTCATTATGAAGGAAAAAGTCTGATATTTCTTGTTCTACCTCATCTTTGAAGACAGGGTCAAGTAGTGATTGCGGATTGAGGCGCCACGCTAGGTATGGGGGTTCCTCCTGCGGGGGGTGAGCGTCAGCAATACCGGAGAGTGGTCCGAGTATGTGCGCGATAAGTAGGTGGTGTGTGGTGTTCAAGTCGCTAATCCCTTATCCACTAACCAGTAATCTATGCATGACCAGGAGGCGTGTACAGAGGAGTAGCAGTAACCCCGCTGGGTCACTGGGTGGTGAGTTCTCAATGGGTCTGCAAGGCCGTGCTCCTCCGTTATATCTCGGAGGGTTTGCTGAGCAGCCATGTAATGATGTGACTGGGGATGTGATCTGTCCAAGCTGGGGTCGAGCGTGACATTAAAGTCTCCGCCCCAAATCAAATGAGTGGTGTCGACATCTGATATCTTTCCCCATAACATCCGAAAAAATTCGGTGTCATCGGAATTTGGGCCATATCACGATACTATGGTAAGGGACTGCCCCAGTAGCCTCCCCCACATAACAGTATATCTCACTTGAGGATCTGCGTAGGAGCCGATAGGGGTGTATGGGAGTGTATGTAGCACTAGTATAGCAGTTCCCAGGGCATAAGAGGAATAGCAGGAGAATCCTCTGTGAGCCTCCCAGTGGGCAGTGAAGGTAGGGGGAGAGTTAGGGGATAGATGTGTTTCTTGCAGCATAGCGCAATGAACATTATGCTGGTCTAGATAGGCAAGAATATGACAACGTTTATGGGGTTCAACTAAGCCGTGCACATTCCATGACAGGAAGTTATATTTAAGCATGTTGGGATGATTCTCTGTCATAATCGCAATAGAAGGAGGCTCAATGGGCCATAGTGTGTGTAGTGACATGTGGAGAAAGCAATCAGTGGAATCGCGCCAAGTGTTGGAATAAAAGGAACTTACTCCCCCCCCTCGTCCCTCAACAGCAACCCCAACTTGCTGTGCTTATCAACCTCCCCCTCCCAACAGTCCCACATCACCCAGTCCCAACAGGGGACAAAAAGGGAACATTGCAACCTTGTTGCACAAAGTCACGTAGTAGGGTTTACCTGGTGGGTGGCTACAAGAGGGCAACCAGATTCTTCCTTGCAAAGGCGAGGGTGTTCGGGCTAAAGATATTCGGTCCATCCAGACGACTAAAAAAGTGGAGGTGAGCGGACAGAGGAGGGCCAGAGGAGATCCAAAGCGATAGCGGGTGCTCAGTGCATGAGTCAATTTGGTCATTGCAGGCCAAGCTCGGGAGCCCACTTCTAATCCTTGGGCAAGGGGAGTGAGTGATCTGATCGGTAGTGTGGACCCCCTGCAGTACCAAGGGTCATGGCTCTACGTCCTTCGCGTGACCCATGCTCACTGCAGCCAATGGGTGGCTTTTCAGTTATGTGCACATCGCTTTCCGCAGGGAGGCCTGACCGTGAATCTTTGTATGGTCATCCACTTGATGTCCGATGCTCCCCCGTCCCCCCACCTCTGTAGTGGAGGAGACGGGCTCCTATGATGTCAAAAGTAGCATTGCTGTATCAGAGAAGTGAAGTCCGTCGTCCTCCGCGCGCGTATGGCCGTCTCCACTGCACCTGATTGCCCAAGAGCCGCCACGTGGGTGATGCCATTTGATAGAGAAACCTGAACGAATGGAGTAGTTAGGCCTATTATTCAATGTCCGATGCACCTCTATTCTCATCTTCTCGCCTCTCAGGAGAACGGCTCTCTCTCAATAGTTTGGGCAGGGTCTTGAGGAAATCCTGACCATGTTGCGGATTTACAAAGAAGTGCTGTTTCCCTTGGGCTGTGATCTTCAAGCATAGGGGATGCCAAGTTGTTGAAGCCGTCTTTTAACCGGGAGGAATTTACGCCTCCTGTACAGCCATGGTAAAGTCCAGATATATGGAGATCTCCGATCCTTCATGAGTAAGGCGGCCTTTCTCCCTGGACAGGTGGAGGACAGTGTCTCTATCACGATAGTTTAGCATTTTAGCTATTATGGGGCGAGGGGGAGTGCCAGGTGGAGGACGACTCACCAGCGACCGGTGTGCCCTCTCGATCTCAAAGACTGTCGAGAATTCCTCTCTGCCAAACATCGCTATAAGTAGGCGTTCCACGTAGGCCTATATTTTCCCGGTAGCAGTGGATTCTGGTATCCCCAAAATGCGGAGGTTGTTTCTCCTAGAATAAATCAATCAATCAATCAATCAATCAATCAATCAATCAGAGTACTTGTAAAGCGCGCTACTTACCCGTGAGGGTCTAAAGGTGCTGAGGGTAGGGGGTGCTGCTATTGCTTGAAGACCCAGGCCTTGAGGAGTCTTCTGAAGGTGAGTATGTCTTGGGTCTGCCATAGATGGGTAGGTATGGTTTTCCAGGTCTTGGCGGCAAGGTAGGAGAAGGATCTGCTGCTGGAGGTTGTTCGTTGGATGCGGGGGACAGCGGCGACAGCTGGTGGAGCGGAGCTGGCGGGTGGAGGTGTAGAAGCTGAGTCTGCTGTTCAGGTAGTCTTGTCCGGCTTTGTGGAGTGCTTTGTGTGCGTGGGTGAGGAGCTTAAAGGTGATCCTCTTGTCGAGGGGGAGCCAGTGTAGGTCTCACAGGTGGAGGGTGATGTGGCTGCGGCGGGGAACGTTGACGATTAGTCGGGCGGAGGCGTTTTGGATGCGTTGTAGTCATCATAGGTGTTTGGCTGGGATTCCTGCATAGAATGCATTGCCATAGTCCAGTCTGCTGCTGACAAGGGCCTGTGTCACCGTTCTTCTTGTTTCGGTCGGGATCCACTTGTAGATCCTGCGTAGCATGCGGAGGGTATTGTAGTAGGAGGAGGAGATGGCGTTGACCTGTTTAGACATGGAGAGGGAGGAGTTGAGGATGAATCCTAGGTTACGTGCATGGTCGGAGGGTATTGGTGCTGTTCCAAGTGTGGTCGGCCACCAGGAGTTGTCCCAGGCTGAGGGGGTTGGTTCAATGGATGAGTACTTCTGTCTTGTCCGAGTTAAGCGTCAGACGGCTGTTATTCATCCATTCGGTGACTGCCTTCATTCCCTCATGGAGATTGGTTTTGGCGGTGTGTGGGTCCTTGGTGAGAGAGAGGATGAGCTGGGTGTCGTCGGCGTAGGAGAACATGTTGAGGTCATGTTGGCAGGCCACTTGTGCAAGGGGGCCCATGTAGATGTTGAACAGTAACGGGCTGGGTGATGAGCCCTGGGTGACGCCGCAGATGATGTCGGTGGCATCGGATCGGAAGGTCAGGAGGTGGACGCTCTGGGTTCTGCCAGAGAGGAAGGACGTGGTCCAGTCAAGGGCCTTCTCTTGGATTCTGGCTTCTAGGAGGCGGGTATTTAGAGTGCGATGGCAGACCGTGTTGAAGGTGGCTGACAGGTCCAGGAGGATAATGGCTGAAGTTTTGCCGCTGTCTAGTTGGCGCCTGATGTCATCTGTGGCAGCGATGAGGGCTGTCTGAGTGCTGTGGTTTCGTCTGAACCCGGACTCGGACGGGTCCAAGATGTTGTTGTCTTCCGGGTGGTGGGCCAGTTGCATGTTGACGATTTTCTTGATGACCTTCGCCGGGAACGGAAGCATGGAGATGGGCAGGAAGTTCATGAGGTCCTTGGGGTCCACCTTGGGCTTCTTGAGGAGTGCGTTGATTTTGGCGTGCTTCCAGCTTTCTGGGAATGTCGCTGTTTCGAAGGAGATGTTGATGACCCTCTGTAGTTGCGGTGCGATGGCAGCGTCTGCTTTGTTGAATACGTGGTGTGGGCACGGGTCTGACGGAGATCCTGAGTGGATGGAGTTCATGACCTTGCATGTCTCGTCGTCGTTGATGTTGGACCAGGAGGTCAGGCGGTTGGGGCTGGTGGTGTTCACAGGGGAGGTGGGGTCTGGCGTAGTCGGGGCAATCATGGTGTTGAAGCTGTCGTGGATGTCATCGATTTTGCAGTGGAAGAAGATGGCTAGTGAGTTGCGCAGTTCTTGTGAGGGCGGTATATCTATGGCGTTGGCGCTGGGGTTGGAGAGTTCCATTACGATGCTGAAAATCTCTTTACTGTTGTGTGCATTGTTATCCAGGCGGATTTGAAGGAGGATCTCTTGGCTATTCTCATGTGGTGGTGATGTCTGTGGGTGGCGTCCTTTTGGGCTACGTGGTGGTCTAGAGTGCGTTCGTGGAGCCATATCGGCTCCAATTTCCGGCAGGTGCGTTTGGAGGTCTGCAGCTCATCGGTGAACCAGGTGGCTCTCTTGCTGGCATGGTTCTTGGAGGGTTTCTTGAGCGGGGTGAGGGTGTTGGTGCAGTCTGCGATCCACTGTCTGAGGTTACAGGTTGCAGTGTCTGGGTTGGAGGGGTCGGTGGGTGGGTTCTAGGCAAGGGTGGTGATCGGCTGGTCTTCGGTGACTTTGCTCCAGCATCATTGATGTAGCTGTTGGGTGCAGTGGTGCGTGGTTGGTTTGTTGAAGTTGAAATGGATCCAGCGGTGGTCGGCCCAGTGGAGTTTGTTGGTGTGGTCGAAGGCGACATGGGTGCCTGTGGAGAAGATGGGGTCCAGTGTGTGGCCGGCGGCATAGGTGGTTGCGGTGACGAGTTGTCTGAGGCCGAGGTTGGGGAAGTTGTCGATCAGGGTGGCAGAGTTGGCGTGTTGTTGTTCTCAAGGTGGAAGTTCATGTAGTCCGTGGAGGCGAGTGTGTGGGTGCTGGCGAGGTCGGCGATGGAGTCACTGAACTGAGCTTTGGGTCCGGGTGGTCTGTAGATGAGTGTTCCTCTGAGGGTGGTGTTGGGGTCGGTGTGGATCCAGAAGTGCAGATGTTCGGCTGTGTTGATTGTGTCGACTGCGTGGGTGGTAAACTTGAGGTTGGACTTGTGGAGGATGGCTATTCCTCCTCCGATTCCGTTGGCGCGGTCCCTGCGGTTGATCTTATAGCCATCCGGGATGGCTTTGGCGATGTCAGGCACCGAGGAGTCGTTCCATCAGATCTCAGTCAGGAAGGCCAGGTCTGGGGCGGAAGTGTCCAGCAGATCCCAGAGCTCGACGCCATGTTTGCGTGTGGAGCGGGTGTTGAGGAGTATGTAGCGGAGGTGGTTGGGTCTAGTCCTTGGAGGTTTGGTGGTTCTGTCGCAGGTCAAGCTGCAGGTGTGGCAGGATAAAGGTCCATGAGTCCGTTTCAGGGTGGATTGGAAGCAGGTGTGGCTTCAGCCGGCATTGAGTGCTTAGAGGGTGCTGGCGTCATAGTGGAGTCTGGTGTTGTGGCGTTCGTGGGGTCCAGGGGTTCTGCCGCTGGGCATGCTCCAGGCGCGGACAAGTGCAGACGAGCTGCATGGCCTCCATAAGAGGTGAAACGGAAGGAAGGAGCAGCTGGGAGGTGGGAGCGGGGTGGCCAATGGGTATCAGAGGGGCAGGGCCACAGGGACACAGCGGTGGGAAGGAAGGAGCAGGAAATGGCAGCAGGCAGAGGGAGGAAACAAGGCAGCAGGCGGCTGTGTGGTGGCATGGGGAGCGACCTGCCTGCGAGCAGGGTCAAAGGTTGCTCCTGCACCACTGTGCGGCCCCCTTAAGAGGTGGAAAGGGAGGGAGGAGCAGCTGGGAGGTGGGAGCGGGGTGGCCAATGGGGATCGGGGAGGCGGGGCCACAGGGACGCAGCGGCGGGAAGGAAGAAGCGGGAAAGGGCGCAGGCAGCGGGAGGAAATGAGGCAGCTGGCGGCTGTGTGGTGGCGTGGGGATGGACCTGCCTGTGAGCAGGGTCAAACGTCGCAAGCAGGGTCAAAGGTCGCAATTCCAACTCCTCGTTCTTAACGGCTATCACCCTCAACACCTTATCCATTTCAAGCGTGCAAGTGTTAGTGGCAGTAGTAGTGTCCTCTAGGTCTGATATCCTCCTCTCCTCTTCAGTCAACCGGTCATCATGAGGAAAAGCAGCCAGCTACTGTCAATTGCCCAGGCTGTTGGCGCAAGGACGCCTCTAATTTCCCATAGCAAATAGTTACCAAATAAAGGGACAGGCGCTGAAAGCTGGAACGCAAGAACAGGGTTTATTTCTCATGAGGAGAGCCTGTCATTTCGGACACGCACACAGAATGTCTTCGGGAGGTGCTCTAACTGCATCTCTGAGGCCTGGCCTCTTATACACAGGTTTATAGCTTTATTACATGTGACACATTCTTGTTAAGGCTTTGATGTACGGAAAGACATCCTTGGAATCCCCACTTTGAGCCCGTTCCCACACATATCTACAGTAAGTGATGACTATTCCACAGCAGGATACTCTGTTGATTCCCGGAGCGGGTGTATCTGATCGGATCGCACAGGGTGAGGGGGGCCTTTGATTAGTCGGAGATCCTTTGAATCGGGGCAACTGCTTACAGGAAAGGGGGCCAATAAATGGCAGCTGCAGGGCCAGGTGGTGGCTTGGGAGCAGGGCAGGGCAGAGGAAGGGGGTTCACCAAAGGACGGGGAGGTGTTGGCCGGGGGGGAAATGCGCCTCCGGGGTAGGCTCGCGCTGGGAGGGGGTGCATGGTCCATATACGAGAGAGCGGGGGTGGTCAGAGAGTGCGTGGGGGGATGTTTGCAGCGCCAGGGGAACACGCTGGCGATCGGCGAGGGGCAGAGGGGCTATGGTGCTTTCAAAATGGCTACTGCTTACTAGAGCGTACGGGCCTGAGAGGGGACAAGGTGGCGCCGATTATGTTGACATCGCAAACCAGTTTTTAACAGTCCTCCCTTTTCAACATATCTAGCCAGCTTGTCTAGCCGGCACCCATCTTCATTAAATTCTTAACCTCGGCATTGTAAATGATTTCAGGCATTCTCTCTTCACAGTACAGAGTCTTAGGACAGACAGAAATAATCTGACAGAATTGTACATAATTACATGTAGTTGATGTGATAGGCGAGGAGGTAGCGCATACAAAATTACACCAGCTGCGTCATATGTCAGACCTTGAGGTAGGAGGAGGGAAACTCGCTTGAATAAAAACATGATAGTAAAACATTCTGGCAGAACAAGGGATATTACGTACATTATTTAAGGCCTAGACCTCGCGTGGATCAAACTAGACAGCATATTCAGGTGACGGCTGATGTTATACAATTGTCATTATACAAAGTTATGCGTACAGTTGGAAGTGACCGATATAATATCTCGAAAGCTCAATTGGGAGATAGTCAATATGAAAGTGGTTGGGAGAGGAATTCGACTCAACATGAATTACAGTCAGAGGGGGGGGGTTATGTTCCAAAAGGGAGTTCTTCTTTCCAGTGTCCTTATTAATGCGAGCCATCACTGGTAGGCTCTCATTGTTCTTCTTCTTTCGTTGGCGCTGTTGAGCACCGGCGGTGGAGCTAAGGTCCAGCTCAACCCCAATTTTTCACGTTGCAGGGTGTGACCGCTCTTTGCTCTCGGATCACAGTCCTGTTTTGTCCTGTTCCTTAACAAATTTTATCATAGTTACCCTTAGACGGGGTACCCGCATTTTGTTCTTCTTTCATTAAGTCAAGTTCAAAAAATCCCATATGAAAGGGGGGTGTAGGGGCGTGCTTTGGGAGGCCGAGGGAAGAGGGGGTGGAGTGGGATCAGATCAAAAGTGGACCAAGGAGGGCAGAGTCTTTTAGCAATGAGCCCATCAATCGGGCTCGACGGGTTGGGACTTCAGGCACGAACTGATCAATGTGCAGAGGTTTCTGAATAGCCCCTCTTTCTATCACTTCCCATGCTGAGAATGGTGCCTCGTCCCCCATCTCTTTGCTCCGTGGCTCCCCCTTGGACGAGGCCATAGATGTTCCACGATCCGCAGCCAGGCTGTGCGTCACGTCCGACCCCTCTCCTCCGATGACCGCATGTTATCTTTGAATAAGTAAAAACAAATTTTAGGGAACTGGTAGGGAAGACGTTTACATACTTCATTCTCTCTCCCAATCCCAAGTAGTTGGAGAAACGTTTATCGGTCACTCTATGGCGGATGTCTATCAACTCTTACATCGGTGTATGCTACTAACTCATAAATCATTGCTGCGATGCAAGTTTGCGAATGCTCCTGCAAATTCCCTCGTCGGGTCTGCTAGGTGTGGGTTCCTGTACTTTACAAACGTGGTAGGAAGTCTGACATTTATCAAATACCTGGTCTGTCAAAATTTGAACCGGCTTCTCCGGTAGAGACTCGTCTTTCTAACACAAGCCTTGTTTATTCATACTTCTCTTTTTTTCAAGGACTGCTAAAAAGGGCGAAGTGCTACTGTCATGGGCTCACAAGTATCTGTTCGGGGAGGGACATAAGCTAAACATTTTTCTTGTTGGAGACAATTGTTAACCTTTATCAGTTTTAAGCGATGCATCTTCAAAAACAAGGTCATCAACTATTTCTAAAATGTCCAGGGACGGCTAGTACAGAACTGGGACTATTCTGGAGGAACGGGGATGTTTGGACTTTTTACTTTGGGGCCATAGGCGGGGTGATCTGAGCAATGGAGGTGTGGTTGTTAGGGCCCTAAAACAACAAAAACCACTGACGTATAGTTCCCGTAATAAGGGCCAGATTGGGGGACATCAGTCGTCTTACCTGTCCTTTCTTTCTCAGCCAATTAAGTTCCATCATTTTACAGAAAGGAGAGGTAGTAGTGTGGCAAGATACGGTCGTTTTGCTTCTGTTAATTTGTTCGAACTCTTGTCGAGTTTAAGCCAATTATACATATACCGAGGAGGTACAGTGTCGTTATTTATATAAAAGAGGGCAAGAGGCCTTCAGTGAGGAAGAAAGAAAGAAAGAGAGGGAGAGAGAGAGAGAAAGAGAGAGAGAGAGAGAGAGAGAGAGAGACGTGCGCTTCAAGTAGGCTATTTGGTACACGAACGACATAAAATGAGGGAGATAGAGAGACAAACGTGTACGATAATAGGCTACTTGGTGCACACACAACATAGAGCAACACGGGTCAGGTTTACGTATAAGAACACAAGCCGAGGGAAAACATAAATTCGACGTTCACGTACACACAAATACAGGATAGGGTGTGACAGTACATACATCAAACACAGAAACCTAAAACGAAGACACAGAGCCATTTTGGGCAAGGGAACCTTTTTTTTTTTTCCTTTCCTCCTTTTATACGTGCTGCGTATTTTCAGCATTCTCCGTAATTCATTTGGAGGTCACTTATTACCTTTTCTTCCTCCCTAATTGTCGGCAACCTTCGCTGGTGGCCTCTGTTGAAAATACTTACTCTTTGTCAATTGGTCGGGGACTAATCCAGTTGTGCTGATACTCACGGTGGGGTCTTCGAACATTTTAGCAAATGATGATCCAAGCTGAGGCAAAGGAGGGCGTCAGTCGGGGGGGCAATGGTGCAGCTTTCACTTCCATGTCTATGAGGGTGGAAGAAGGTGGGGGTAAATCTAAAACATTGACAACATTCATAGTTTCTAGGTGGAGGGGACTTGGGTGAACCTCAACCCGGGGTACTCCTTGACTTTTTTTTATTTAGTCGGCGTATGAATTCACTCATTGGCGTGCGCTATTTTGGTTGCATATTTGGGGTGTCAGCTGGAGTCACGTTTTGTCATACTGTGATAACCCGTCAAGTTTCTGATGCAGGCCATCCTCCCAGTCGCTAGCTTCAGAGAGAGACAGTCGGTTCTGAGTAAGGAAGTGCTATCTATGTCTTTGTTTGTTCGACGCATGTAGGCACCATGTTCAGGCCCACTTTCCCCATTCCATCGACTGTTCGATCACTACTTTAGTCACACACAAAGCATCCTCTTATTGGTCTAGACGTGTGCAAAACGTATTTGGTCAAGCTATACGCATCAGGGCATTCACGCGCACATTCAAACAACACAAATTCCTCACGTTCCCAGGGATAGCCCCCGCATACAATGTACCATCTTACAGTGCTAGCCTAATTTCTGCGCGGAACATGGTGAGTCTTTGGTCTTCTCCATAATCCAGTGGAAGTACCGATGCGACCTGCAGAAAAGGGGGAAGAAGGGGAGGGGGCAGCGTTCAAAGCACATCAGCGCGCATAAACACAAAAAAATTCTTTACTTACCACGTACTCGACTTATCTCCGCGGGACGCCGACCCTGGCATCTCGACGTCTAAGCCCAGGGGAACTGGTAGTGTGGAAAGGACAATCAGTGGTAGGCTGTTTATTACATAGATCGCTCAAGTGCGGTATCACAGACCGTGTGCAGGGAAGGGTCAAAACCAGAGGTGGTCAGTGTAAAGTGAGGGGGTGACGGATCCATGTTCTCATTCGGAGAAGAGGAATGATCTGCAGTAGTACAGGGTCGTTCCTATGCACCGGGCATGGAAACTAGAGGGGTTAGATGGTATTCCTTTGGAGCGGTTTAGGAGCATCTGAAACAACTTCCCTGATACACGTGGCATGTAAAGCAAAGACTACGAAGTCTTTGCGTTCCGAGGACCCAGATGCATTTAGAGTTTATCACTAACAATGTTCCAGGCTGATGTATTTTCTCGGGAAATTTACAACTGTCCTGCAAGTAAATATTCCTATTTCGAGGAAAAAAGGGTGTTTCTTCGTCCCACGAGGGAGCCGTTGAGCAGAAGAGGCTCGGTCTACTGTCTTAGTTGCTGATAGGTCTGAATATCGGATTCTTATCAATCGTTTTATGCTGCAGGAGTGGAAAACACAACAGCCCTTGACCAAATTATCTTTACCGCATTTCTGCGTACTATACCTTTTAACCGTCATGTAATCGGACTGCTTTATTTCATTTGCCTTATACTTATTCAAAAACAGTGGCTATTATTCAAAACTTTACCAATCCAGGTGCTACTACCATGTTTTGTTTTAAAACCTTTATTGTGAAAATGTCAGGATACAAATTACGGGCCTATAACCACGTGGGCCGGCCACGGAGCAAACTAGAATCGTATATGATGAGGGGACATTTACACTGTAGAAAAACGTAACGGGCGGGCCATTAGGTTGCGGGAACTAAGGTGTCTAACAGTTGCAGAATCGGTGGACGTAAATTTTATAATCAAAGTACGACAGAACCAGTTACAATAAAATTATCTAGATATACATTTGCGGGCCAGTACTATGAGTAACGTCAATTCGAACTTTCAATAGTACAGTAATCAATAATACATTAGAACTTAATATCAATAGGGATGTCCAAATGTTCAACCAGTACCCGTCCCCGCCCACCATGTGCTTCAAAACTGCATACATATCTCGTGATATCAAGGCTGAGCAACCAGTACACAACAAGGAGTTGCTAGCCTCATTTATACTGGCGCCATTTTGGGCGAGGCCGGGCCGGTCCAGAATATAGTCAAAATGTCTCCACCAACCAGCGGTCGGACCAGAACCCCTTTCGGCAGTCCAAAAAAGTTCTGTTAAATGACAACAGAAGGGACAGGCAACAAGAACCATCAGTCAAAAGAGGGGAGGGCAAGTTCTTCCCTACCGGGTCACGTTGGGGCTCCACCGGAACTGATCGGATTGGTAGTCTACAGTGTCTCTGGATGTTTCAGACTGAAGCTGGCGTCAGCATGAGAGCACCACCATCTCGTGGCTACGTCGTGGCCATTCCGCAAGTAATCATGGCAGACGCTCCCCACCGGAAGCCTGCGGGAGTCGGGGGCCCTGGTGACTTTTGTAGAATTTTCAAGGCTGAGGGTACGTTTTCGGGAATGGGGCCCATGCTCTAGCAGGCAAGCGTCCGAGTTCCAGGGTTTGCCCAGAGCCATCCTTGCAGGCCAGGCCCAATTCTGTGGAGCCGACCGCTATTTCGTGAGCTCCGTGGCAGTCGCCTATCGCTGCACCGCAAGAGTGGGTGCAATTCAGCCGGATGGCGGGTGAGACGCTGTAACCGCATGAGCAGGTGAAACTCAGCTGGCCGAGCGAGGCACTGTGCCGCAAGAGCGGGCGCAACTCAGCTGGTCGAGTGAAGCGCTGGGGTGCAGCTGAGGGAACCTCCACCTGGGGAGGTGGGGGAGGCTCGTTCGCGCCGCCTCTCCCTCCCAGTGCACCCCTCGCCGTCTCCCGGCGCAGGTATATGTGATGGTCGGATCAGGCAATAAGAGGGGTGGGGGGGTCATCAGCAAGGCATTCACCCCCCCACCCGAGGCTCGCTGGATGTCACCTCAGGATGGACGAATGGGAAGGCCAGTACAACAACATCGTGGCTGTGGTGCCTCCGGCCTATTCGCACAACGGTCCGCTACTGATGCTGCCTCACAGGCCGCTGGATTTTGTAGGCTTATTATAGCCCAAAGCCGACCAAAAGACAGCCCAAAGCAGCCCAATGTTGCTGCTCCGAGGAAGGAGGGACAGGGACAGTATCAAGCGGACGGCGAATGCTTTGGGATGGATGTTGCAGCAGGCCGCCATGTAAATAGTTGTTTTTAAAAGAGTGTTTTACCGTGTTTGCTTCGTTGGAGTGTTGTATGTATCTATAAGTTATTAAAGTGTTTTAATCATACTACTTTGTTGGAGCGTTGTATATATTTGTAATCTGGCAACGAGCACAAAAATGTTACTGCATAACCAGAAAAAGACATAGCCCAATTGTGCGTGATCTAGCCCAATCTGGCGACGCCGATGGTGGGTATCAGTAGACTTCCATTTGTATAGGGTTTGTCGTTTATTGGGCGGGGTGGGTGGTAGGGCAGACATGTTTGGGGCCGCGGGGCGGAGGAGTCGAGCTGCTTTGCGTCCATCGCGGCTTCGAACTTGGCTCCTCCCACTAGTTTCATGTTTCTCGTAAGGGGCTATTCTTAGTACTTCTATTTTAGCGGGGTAAAAAGGGTCTCATCAGTGGCCTATTGCTTTTGTTTGATTTCTTTTGTTTTTCTATAGCGATTTTTATGCCATAGTTTGCCAGAAAGGTACAGCGGATAATCCGTATTTTATATATATGTCCTCTTTATTAGGGGTGCCCTCCGGTGGGACCAGACGAGCTACCTCTAATAAATGGTCCGGGTAGAACCAATTACCAATCAGTGGGGAGAAGATTGGCATGACGGGTTACAACGGGGGACAAAAGTCTGCTCTACCTATCTTTTCACTGCTTGCAAAGACTAGACAGAATATCTCTATTCCACGTTTTTTGTAAGCAGAGAATACCTCCAAAGAACCAATATCGAACAACCAATGTTCGGGCAATCAAACAATCAATGGCGAGAAAGAGATAGGCACGACGGTGAGGTAATCTAAATTTTATGGTCAAGTTGTGTTCCCTAGCGAGTACCCCACCGTCTCCATGTACGAGTTAAAGTGCATGTAACTTCCCTCCTGTGTCAGCTATGAAGACGCAAATACATTTGCGTCCAACGTTAACATGTCCTCTTTCAGACCCACCATGAATGGGTCGAATGGTCCGTTCCTAAGTATGCTATGCCAACGTCTTTTTGTAGTGTACTCCTACGTTTTTCAGCTCTGGCTGAAGTAGGCCCTGAATCTCTGCCACCAAGCCTCTTTTCTGGCTTCTGACTCCGAGAAATCTCTGCCCAGGCAGCCCCTGTACTCGTGAACTCTGACTTACTTTCAGCGCGGCCCCTCGCGCTCGGCTCAGCCTGCTGCCTGCCAAGATTGACTATAACCTTCGAGTTATCTGTTTCCCTCCCCGAAAATACATTCCTGCCTGCTAGCTTCAGTAAACATCCTTCCTCAGCTACAGGGCTAAAGGGCCGACCTGTCTCCGAGCAAGTAATTCGTAGCTTCGTTGCCATGCTTCCATGGAAGGCCCCATGCTCCCACGCTTCTCATACAGACACCCAGGCGCTCATACACGCATCCACAGCAAGTATAGAATAGCTTCTGCCCCAGAGACCTTTCCGCCCAGATAGCTTAGTTCCTAAACATCAGATATCAGATATGATAGAAGCACAAGTTGATCTGACATGCCAGACTTTTGTCTCTTTTCCGTCAGTGTAAATGTCAAGTCCCCTGCACCCCTCCAATTACACGTCATGCAGCTGCGTGCGCATCCAAGCTTCCGATTTCTGCTGACTTTGCCACATTTTCTGTTAGTGCCACCCCTTTGTGACACCTATCAGTGACGTTTCCAGAACACACCTCTAGTTCACGCCTCTTGATTACGCACATGTACTACGTGTAAACTGTTATCTTGTCTTCTCTCAGCTGTTACGCCTTCTATACTATTTTCAATGGTGTACAATAAGTATATAAGCTATGTACTGTTAATAAAATGTCAGCGCGCGCTCTATCCCTTCTGACACCCTGTGTGGTGGTCAGAACATGATATCTTGGCCATGACCATTCCTTTTTAAGGAATAAAACCCTTAGAACTCTAACACCACGGACTCTGTCTTTTTTCACCCGATCTGAGTTATTATTGATTAAGTACTTACCTGCATAGAAATTAAGAGTAAATTATTTATTTACATCATTTTGGCGCCCGAACAGGGACCCCTCCCCCACCTCACGCGCCGGTTGGCGCATTGCAAGCTCTGTCCCCTGCCATCAGTTAGATGGAATATACGCGTACCGGCAGGATTTCCTGCATCTCCCTCTGACCCACGGAGGTGACGAAGACTGCGATCAGTGCCCAGACGAGGCGGTGAGGAGTGCGGAGGATCCCGACCAGAGCCTAGCCGAAAGAAGCAAGGTCCGAGGTGTCAAGAGGCCCACCAGGTTTTCCGAAGTTTTCCGAAGTTTTCCGAAGTATCGAGTCGAATCCAGTCGAGTTTTCCGAGGCCTTCTGTTTCCGTGCTTCCCGGTGAGTACCATTGCTGGGTCGTATCTAGACGGGTTTGGGTATACAAGTCCGGTCTGCACTGTTTTTAGGCAGTGTATCTGTACTGTTTAGCAGTATATCTAGTATTCTGAAATTCTGAAATTCTGCACTGTTACAACAGTGTATCTGTACTGTTGAGCAGTACATCTAGTATAGTGGGGTAGTCATCTATGTTTTAAACGTTTTTTTGATTAATGTCGTGGTATGAATGTGACTGTTTTTCTTGTGCATTATTGTGTTTTCTTGTATAAATAGTTACATTCAGAATTAAGTATCAAGGATCGAGCATTTCAGTATCAAGTAGGCACAATGCCGTTTTTCAACAAGTTAAAGCAGATAGGAACTAGGAAAGGGATGTTAGAGGAAGAAATTCCGATCCCCCCTAGGGACACTCCAGGTAATTTCATGTATAACAAACATGGCATAGACGCCATATTGTATCTAGAGTTATGGACCGATTATACAAAGCACCTAGAGGAAAGATACCGATGGCCAGTTAACGGAACATGGGATGCCGAGTGCATCATAAAGGTAGAAGAAGCATTACGGAAAAAGAAAGCCAGACAATCTCAGAAAGACGCCATAGAATTTTGGCGTAAGGAATCACATAAACGTGCTGAAAGAGCACTTCGTAGAGAAGACAGACTTAAAGAATCAGAAAAGGCCCAAGAAAACGAATTAGTTATTGAAGGAATTCGAGTAAAATCAGAACAAATAGATCGCATCCGAAATAGCCAAGTGAACAACATGTATCTTTTGGCCGAGGGTACACCTGACGCCATTTCAGAAATACCGAAAAATTTGCCGTCACCATTAGTTCCAACTAAATTAATGCACAAGACTACTAAAGACATATTCCTAAATTCATACTTAGAGGATGTAGCACCAGCTTACACCAATCTGCCTGTTCGTGCCCTGCCTACTGACAGGGACGGGGGTGGCACTCCACCCCCAGGTCACGTTCCGCCGGTACCGCAACAGACCTCCCCTGTTCCGCCAGCCCCGCCGCTTCCCGTACTCAAAACTGACCTACCGAAACCACGTTTGCCTGATCCACCTAAACGACAAATTCAAGTTCAGATACAGACTCCGCAGGGAGGTAATGCACAAGCTTCTGCTTCAGGAGGTGCGACCGCGGGTCCTCAGACCCCGCCACCAACTCACAGATTCAATCTCAGAGGTATGCAGAGTCCTCTCACGTACAGGTCTCCCCACGCCTCTAATTCATCCCGCCTTGACACATTAAAAGAAAACATGTCAGTTTGCAGATATGATCCAGTACCCGGAAAGGACGATTTAATGATATTGGCATCATTACGGTTAAGATCTGCTACTGATAACTTGTTATGTTATGTAGGAATGAAGGAGCGTCTAGATAGAATATATGAGTTTGTTCAGACAGGAAAGGACCCTGACAGTATTAAGGATGCCATGGAGAAACAGAAAGTTGACATGCAAGCGCTGATACTACGATTTTTCATAAATTGTCTAATAAGAGAACGAGACAGGCCCGGAACAGATCAGAGTGAATTAGATGCATTGAACAAGTGGGGTCAAAATATAGCTGAAGGAAAACATGACAGACAGAATTGCATAGCCTCTATGTACAAGAAGATTAGGAAAGCAGTAATAGCAGTACACGAGAAAGGGAACGAAAAGGCTTCCTCCGAGGAGGAAGAAGAACAGGAAGAATCCGAAAGAAATGTAGGCACCATAGCATATGTAGGTAAGGGAACTTACCTTAGGAAGGGTATCCGTCCAGAGAGCAAGAGAGTTTTCTTCTCTGCCTTAACAAATCCGAATTCTGCTGAGCATCAGTTCCAGGAAACTGATAAACGGCTTCGAGATCGAGTTGGGTACCATGTACTCAATTCTATGGATGAACAAGAACTAGCCCGATCGGCTGTATCATGGGCCGAAAATGCAGACATATATAATGATGACACAGTGGCGCAGACATTTCTGAACCTCTCCCCCGACGAACAGAAATTAGCAGGTGTATACATGATTCAGCACCTTCTTATCAAATACAGGAAACATTATTCTGATCCAGGTCCCTTACACGAGACACTAGAAGCACTACTTATGGATAGATGGAGAGGCTTAAGTACCAAACTAATTCAAATAATTCTAGAACAGCGACATAGATATGATACCTTTGTAAGCTCTGAATATGTTCCCGCTCCACCTCCAGAAAGGAAAATGTACCACATGCAATGCGGGGGTGGTATTGAAAGTCAGAACCCCTTACGAGAAGTGCACCCTGTTATGGGTGAGGATAAAACCTTGAAACGCGTGTATGTACACACGCCTCTGACTAAATTAGAACTGTTAGAAATGAAGAAACTAGTACCATGCCATGATAAAGACCCTGCAGGTTTTCATAGAGAGCTTAAAGACATGTTACTAATGGGGGATTACACGTATGATGATATCATGAAAATGTTGAAGGTATTATTGCCTACAGGTATATTTGAGAAATTAAAGGAAAAGGAATGGGAGGTGGGAGACACAAAGATTGCCTGGGCAGAAATAGAAGATGAAGAGAAAAAACGGGTTCCAGGGTTAGGCCTTGGGGACAAAACTAAAGCATTACCAGGTTTGATAGTACAGGTTCTGCCCAGATTATTGACAACTAGAAAGGAAGATTGGGACGCCATCTCGTCCTGTAAACAGAAACATGATGAAGATACTAGTGACTTCTATTCAAGATTCGAGAAATGTTTTATTATTAATAGTGGCCTCCAGCCAAGTAGCGAGTCGTACCCGCAT
This sequence comes from Lissotriton vulgaris, assembly GCF_964263255.1. Classification (NCBI taxonomy): domain Eukaryota; kingdom Metazoa; phylum Chordata; class Amphibia; order Caudata; family Salamandridae; genus Lissotriton; species Lissotriton vulgaris. Next base: position 48,467,953 of record NC_141690.1, read on the forward strand.
CTTTTTGTATCGAAGTTAGTCGAGAATTCCTTACCGTTAGTCAAAAATCGAGTGTACAAGGTCGAGAGTACATGGCAAGCAAATACGCCATCACAGATGTTACAAATGTTACAATATCATCAGAACAGAATCAGAGAAGAACAAGATCAGGAACAAAAACGCATGAAAGACACAAAGATGAAAATGTTAGTAGCTCAGACGGTCCCATCCGACGGTCACAGAAAGGGTACGACCCAGACAAGTCACACTGCAGCTCCCGTTAAAGGGACATGTAATTACTGCAAGCAGCCAGGTCACTACGTACATGAATGCCCAGTTCTGAAACATAACATAGCGACAGGTAAAACTAAAGAAAGACCGCATCCGCCTAGACAAGACCATAACCAGCATCAGTCTTCACAGAATACACAGGGTACACAGCCTATGCATGCTTCCTCGACTCCAGCACAGACCGTAGCAGTACCACAGCCACAGCCCATTGCCGCAACTCAGCAAGTTTCACAGCAGATGTACCAGTATGCCCAGTCCGCTTACCCCGAATATTCCCGATATACATGAAACAGCCTAGAGAGGGAAGGTGGCTTGCCTCTTATTGAGATTCCTGTAGATCAAGAAGTTCCTTATGTACACAGTCAAGTATTGGGAAAAGACAGAAAGTGTTTAATTGACACAGGGGCAAGTCGCACTACAATCAGTCATGATGAAGTTCCAGGGGCACCCCTCTCAGGCTCACAGAATGTTTCCCTGGGTTTTTCAGGACAGCCTATTGTAAATGAGGTATCAGAACCAGTTCCCCTGGCTGTGGGTCCATTATCACGTGTTACAGACCTGTTACTCACGAAATCATGTCCAGAAAATCTGTTAGGAATTAAAACATTGAAAGCTCTAGGAGCTATAATATGCTGTTCCCCGGAGGGGGTTAGACTCTTTCTGCGGGATTTCAAGGGTCATTATGTTCTGCGTGAATTTGATGTCAGATTGAAAAATGTACCAGATTACTTGTGGGCAAAAGGCCCAACTGATGTAGGCTGTATGCACATTACACCATACCGCGTTACACTCAAGGCAGGTGTTGTATTACCCAGAATCAGACAATACAAGTTACCACCCGATGCTGTAGTGGCTTTACTGAAAATCATTGAAGAGCTCATTGCCCAAGGAGTGGTCGTCGAGACCGACTCCAATATCTGTAATTCACCCATCATTCCGATTCTTAAACGTACTGATCCCAATGCACCGCCAGTATATCGGCTGGTGATTGATCTTCGAGAATTGAATAAATGCATTATTCCACAGTATCCTGTGGTCCCCGATATCTCCTCTCTATTGACTGCTATTGATTCAGAAGCAACGTTCTTTACTGTAATTGATCTCAAGAACGCCTTCTTCAGCGTGCCTATTGATCCAGAGAGCCAATATCTCTTCGGATTCAGTTTAAATGGACGCAGCTTCAAATTTTCGCGCGCACCTCAAGGATTCACAGAAAGCCCCAGCATCTATAGTCAAGCACTGAAAAGACAACTAGATTGTATTCAAATGCCAGTTAACACCGCTTTACTGCAATACGTCGATGATCTGCTGATCACCGCACGAAGTGAGCCCGAATGTGAAAAAGCATCACTGACAGTTCTACACTTTCTGGCCGACAAGGGACACAAGGTGTCTCCTTCGAAGCTACAATTCTGTGTTCAGCAAGTTGTGTACTTGGGTCACTTGCTGTCCAAAGTGGGGAGACAGCTCACTCCCGATCGCATTCAGTTAATTGCAAATATGCCACAACCCCAGACACAAAAGGAAGTGCGGGCCTTCATAGGCCTCACCTCGTACTGCAGACAATGGATTCCCCAGTATGCATTTCTAGCCAAGCCACTCATCCAGTTAACGACACAGGAGGCAGCAACTTCGACTGCCCTCCCTTGGACTCAGGAACACACACAAGCTTTTGAAGACTTAAAGAAAGCATTATGCCAAGCACCAGTTTTAGCAACACCATGTTACAGCAAACCGTTTACACTTTTTGTTACAGAACGTGATGGTACAGCGTTATCTGTCCTCACTCAAGATCAAGCAGGTTCACATAAGCCTTGCGCTTATTTTTCTAGTACATTGGATTCAGTAGCCCAGGCACTCCCTGCGTGCTTAAAGTCAGTAGCAGCAACAGCGTTAGCAATAAGACAGAGTGATTCAATTGTTTTAGGTCACCAGTTAACAGTTCAAGTACCACATTCTGTAGAGGTTTTGTTAAACAGAACCCAGACTCAACACTTGACTATAGCACGACTGACAGGTTATGAATTAACGCTATTCCAGCCACACATAGAAATCAGACGCTGCAGCATCCTGAACCCAGCAACACTGTTACCGACAAGTATGACAGATCCAGCCCCGCATGATTGTATAGAAATCATTAATGCAGTAACAAAGCCTAGACGAGATTTAACAGATGTTCCATTGACAAATCCAGACCTGACACTTTATGTGGACGGTTCATGCATGAGAAAAAGTACAGGAGAATTAGTGGCCGCATATGCCGTGACCACTGAAACTGAAGTTAAAGAAACACATCGTATTGACACACTGTCTGCTCAAGCAGCAGAGCTCATCGCTCTGACCCGAGCTTGTATTCTAGCCAAGAACAGAAATGTTAACATATACACTGATTCCCGTTATGCCTTCGGGGTTGTACACGACTTCGGAGTCCTCTGGCAAGAACGAGGTTTCCTGACCTCTCATGGGGCCAAGATTCAACACGGTCCCCTCATTCAAGCACTGTTAGAAGCAATACATTTGCCCTCGGGCATATCAGTCATGAAGTGTAAGGCACATACTAAAGTTACAGATTCTGTTTCCCAGGGTAACGACCTGGCAGACCAGACAGCAAAACATACAGCACTAACTCACACCCAGATTACTGATGTGACAAAGACAATAGTACCGACAAAGTGTATGACAGTTAGAGATCCCGCCCTAGACGTAATTGATATCCAGACACATGCTACTCCAGATGAAATAAAGAAATGGACTGAACTAGGAGGGATTCAGACAGATCAAGGTTGGATAACGAAGGAAAAATCTATATGGTTTCTCCCTGACTCAATGGTTCAAGTCATGATAAATACAGCACATAGCCCGGCACATCTAGGAGAGAAAGCGATGTTAGACAGTTTACAGAATCTCTGGTACAACAAACACTTACGAGCAGCAGCAAAACAGAAAGTGCGTACTTGCATGATCTGTTGTCAGTTCAATCCAGGGAAGAGCGTCCCTGTAGAACAAGGTGGATTTCATCCTCCCGATCACCCTTTTGAAGTCCTCCAGATGGATTATATCCAGATGAACAGTTGTCGAGGATTCAAATATGTCCTTGTAGTTGTTTGTGCTCTGTCCCGCTGGACCGAAGCATACCCAGTTCCAGACTACACTGCTCCGACCACTGCCCGACAGTTGGTTCGTGAATTCTTCCCACGGTACGGTTTGCCCCGAGTCGTGTATTCAGATAACGGACAGCCATTCTCGTCCGAGTTGATGAAACAGGTTTCCCTTTTGCTAGGATATCAGTGGAGGTTCCACTGTGTCCGACATCCCGAAGCAGCAGGCCTTGTAGAAAGGCATAATCAGACACTAAAAATTCGCCTTGCAAAGATCTGTCAGGAAAAGGGGGTCGACTGGATAATCGCCCTGCCCGTGGCACTATTCTACATGAGAATGGTCGCCCATTCAAGATCAGGGCTATCCCCGTACGAAGTGGTCTTTGGCAGACCACCGAATATGTGGGGGACGCCCATTCCGAAGAAAATAACTGATGTTGATTGCAATATGTTGACAGATTACCTTGCCTCCTTGATGTCTGCACTCCAATCATGTCGTTCACAGGTTGCCGCAGCTTTTCCTGACAACACTGATGTAAAGCAGCACGAGGTCCGTCCTGGGGATCTGGTACTCGTCCGGAATTTCGACCGGAAAAGTCCGCTGGAGCCCCGCTGGAAGTCCCGAAGACCGTTCTTCTCACCACGAGGACCGCCGTAAAGATAGAGGGGAGAAAGGGGTGGGTCCACACGAGTCACATCAAACTTTGCAATGAACTAAAAAACGGACTAAAACAGGACTCTGACTCGTCCACCCCCACCAAAGACTGTGTTGAAAGAAAAGACTTTACAGTGTCTGAACGAGAAAAGACTCCCCAAGAACTATATCGTATGAAACTCCGATCTAGCAAGTCAGACAGTTTAATTGTTTAAGTCCTCCCCTAGGTGAATCGGTTAAATAGTTTCTGACATGTATCCCCTAGATCGAGATAGAGAGAGAGAGAGAGAAGCAAAGAAACGTACATACTGTAAATCACTGCGTAGTCACTGTATAGTGACGTTGTTAATAATGTTTTTTCTAAGTATTCTAATTATTATTGCCAGCATTCTGCTACCCATATATTGGCCTATTTTCAGGCGTGAACAATCTGTTTACAAATGTCTCTGCTGAACACACTTTTAGTGAACTTCCTGCACACGAACTCTCTTACAGACTTGCGCTGCGCAACAATACATTCATTAGTATGTTACACCACTCCCATCAGACAAATAATGCTACCGACTGCTGGATATGTGGCCGACTCCCTCCCTACCAGAATTACAAGGGAGCTCTGCCCCTCTTTCCGTACCCGTTCACTCACAATGGCTCCTGTGGGGCATGGTTTAAAATAATTAATTCCTTAGATCCTGATATTGCTGTCTTCGATGGGGGCTGGGTTTGGGGAAACTTGAACTTAGTCCTGCTCGACGTCTGTTATCCTGATAAAGAGGGACTTCCCACTCGAATAGGAACTGATCTAGAAAATGAAGTATATGGAATAGGTAATTACACAATTAGCCTTATGATCCTTACTGTTGAATCCGAGGCTGCTCCAGTTCTGCCCCATATGTTAGTATTACCAGTCACAGGTGAATTATGTGTTAGCAAGAAAGGTTCAGTACACGTAGGTCATAGTAAATGCACTACTGTGGTCGAATTCAGTGATCGTGGTAAATCGTCTTTCAAAGCTATCAGTCACTCCTATTTTGTTTGTGGTCATACCGCTTACATACGTTTGCCTCCAGATTGGGATGGTACCTGTTACATTGCATTCCTTCTGCCACCTGTTTTTCTAGCTCCCCCAGATTACCATAGAAATACGAATCTAGTACCGAATAGACCCAAAAGAGATATTCCACTTGTCGACTACACAGAAACGGCATGGGAACAGTACACTGATTTCAATAAAGGATTCTTTTTCTTTCTAGGACCTGTCCAAAACAGTAAATTAATACGTAGATTAACTAGAACACTTGAAGCAGTAGTACATGAAACTGCCTCCGCCTTAGGTAACTTAACAGAGGAGCAATCTGCTATGCGGGTTGTTGTCCTTCAAAATCGTCTTGTTATTGACGTCATCTTGGCAGATAGAGGTGGAGCCTGTAAGGTCATCGGGTCAAGTTGCTGCGTTTTCATCCCACAAAATGCACCATCTGTCTATCAAGCTATTACCCGTCTGCATAAAATTGCGAATCAGATACATCAGAATCCAGGCACCTGGACTTGGTCCGGTTGGTTCTGGACAACGTTATCAGCTTGGGGATGGAAGATCTTATCATTCCTAGGCATTGGCCTTGTTATAGTATTCAGCTGCTGCCTGTGCCTACAGTGTGGGCCAGCGATTTGTGGACTGTGTGCCACATCGTGCATTGAACATTCCAGTTTTCTCTCAAATCGTCAAAGAAAGAAAGATGAACATATAATGTTACAAGAACAAACTGATCGATTTATGATGATCGATATATCATGAAGGGTCCGTAGGGAACAAGGAGGGAATGAGGTAATCTAAATTTTATGGTCAAGTTGTGTTCCCTAGCGAGTACCCCACCGTCTCCATGTACGAGTTAAAGTGCATGTAACTTCCCTCCTGTGTCAGCTATGAAGACGCAAATACATTTGCGTCCAACGTTAACATGTCCTCTTTCAGACCCACCATGAATGGGTCGAATGGTCCGTTCCTAAGTATGCTATGCCAACGTCTTTTTGTAGTGTACTCCTACGTTTTTCAGCTCTGGCTGAAGTAGGCCCTGAATCTCTGCCACCAAGCCTCTTTTCTGGCTTCTGACTCCGAGAAATCTCTGCCCAGGCAGCCCCTGTACTCGTGAACTCTGACTTACTTTCAGCGCGGCCCCTCGCGCTCGGCTCAGCCTGCTGCCTGCCAAGATTGACTATAACCTTCGAGTTATCTGTTTCCCTCCCCGAAAATACATTCCTGCCTGCTAGCTTCAGTAAACATCCTTCCTCAGCTACAGGGCTAAAGGGCCGACCTGTCTCCGAGCAAGTAATTCGTAGCTTCGTTGCCATGCTTCCATGGAAGGCCCCATGCTCCCACGCTTCTCATACAGACACCCAGGCGCTCATACACGCATCCACAGCAAGAATAGAATAGCTTCTGCCCCAGAGACCTTTCCGCCCAGATAGCTTAGTTCCTAAACATCAGATATCAGATATGATAGAAGCACAAGTTGATCTGACATGCCAGACTTTTGTCTCTTTTCCGTCAGTGTAAATGTCAAGTCCCCTGCACCCCTCCAATTACACGTCATGCAGCTGCGTGCGCATCCAAGCTTCCGATTTCTGCTGACTTTGCCACATTTTCTGTTAGTGCCACCCCTTTGTGACACCTATCAGTGACGTTTCCAGAACACACCTCTAGTTCACGCCTCTTGATTACGCACATGTACTACGTGTAAACTGTTATCTTGTCTTCTCTCAGCTGTTACGCCTTCTATACTATTTTCAATGGTGTACAATAAGTATATAAGCTATGTACTGTTAATAAAATGTCAGCGCGCGCTCTATCCCTTCTGACACCCTGTGTGGTGGTCAGAACATGATATCTTGGCCATGACCATTCCTTTTTAAGGAATAAAACCCTTAGAACTCTAACACCACGGACTCTGTCTTTTTTCACCCGATCTGAGTTATTATTGATTAAGTACTTACCTGCATAGAAATTAAGAGTAAATTATTTATTTACATCAACGGGTTACAACGGGAGACAAAAGTCTGCGTTACCTACCCTTCACTATCTGCAAAGGAGGATAGAATATTGTTATTCTTCCCGGTTTGTAGACAGAGAATTCTCCAAAGAGAACCAATGTGTCAAGTAGCGACCAAGGCTAAATGAACCAATCAACGAATAATACCAGTATTTTCAAACAATTCCGATACAAACAATCAATCAAATAGTCACTTTAGATGGATAAAACCATCCTGCCAATCAGACGTAAAAACGTCCTACTTAACCTTACCCGGACCGCGAGGACAGTTCTTCGCCTTCCCCTTCCAGCGCCCGATCGTCCTCTTACTCCAGTTTTACCACAGCACTCCTGTGGGGTCCCAGCCAGGACAGCGGGTCACTCAAGAGAGGTCCGTTCAGAATCGGTGAAGTTCACTCGATCGGCAGCCAGACGAGGGTCTTCTCCAGGCAGGTATACTCCAATCGTTTAGACGTTCACCCCGTCGTCGGGACCTCTCTCACTGAACCCACATGTCGCTGATGGGCCCCGCGTTGGGACGCCAATTGAGGAAAAGCAGCCAGCTACTGTCAATTGCCCAGGCTGTTGGCGCAAGGACGCCTCTAATTTCCCATAGCAAATAGTTACCAAATAAAGAGACAGGCGCTGGAAGCTGGAACGCAAGAACAGGGTTTTTTTTCTCATGAGGAGAGCCTGTCATTTCGGACACGCACACAGAATGTCTTCGGGAGGTGCTCTAACTGCATCTCTGAGGCCTGGCCTCTTATACACAGGTTTATGCTTCATTACATGTGACACATTCTTGTTAAGGCTTTGATGTACGGAAAGACATCCTTGGAATCCCCACTTTGAGCCCGTTCCCACACATATCTACAGTAAGTGATGACTATTCCACAGCAGGATACTCTGTCGATTCCCGGAGCGGGTGTATCTGATCGGATCGCACGGGGTGAGGGGGGCCTTTGATTAGTCGGAGATCCTTTGAATCGGGGCAACTGCTTACAGGAAAGGGGGCCAATAAATGGCAGCTGCAGGGCCAGGTGGTGGCTTGGGAGCAGGGCAGGGCAGAGGAAGGGGGTTCACCAAAGGATGGGGAGGTGTTAGCCGGGGGCGAAATGCGCCTCCGGGGTAGGGTCGCGCTGGGAGGGGGTGCATGGTCCATATACGAGAGAGCGGGGGTGGTCAGAGAGTGCGAGGGGGGATGTTCGCAGCGCCAGGGGAACGCGCTGGCGATCGGCGAGGGGCAGAGGGGCTATGGTGCTTTCAAAATGGCTACTGCTTACTAGAGCGTACGGGCCTGAGAGGGGACAAGGTGGCACCGATTATGTTGACATCGCAAACCAGTTTTAACAATCATGAATGTCCTCCCTATGTGTGAGACCATCCATTCTGGCTGACATGGAGTCCATTTTGGATTCAATGGATGTCTTCTTTCAGATCAGCCGTTGATGTGGTTGCATTTTCAGTCTGCGCGTCGTCAAGTTCTGACTGGGATCGGGGAGTTTTCCTGGAATCAAAGGTGAGCTTTACTGCTTGTTATCAGGTTTCCCCATCATGACCAGATGGGATGATCTGCGAGTTAGTGGTGCGTCAGGGGGTTCCAAACTGTCTACTCTTGGCGTGCTTCTGTGGGCGCAGGACAGCCGGTCTCCGGTGTGCGCTGTATCTGTGCGGCCAATGGGAACGCCTGGATCCTCACGCCTTAAGCCGCCGCCTAGTTCCTCCTCCCCTCCAGAGGGTATCGCCAGGCCCCCGGCGTCGGTCCAGCAGCCGCAGATGGCAATCGTCGTGCACAGGTTGCACCCCTTTGAAGGCACAGGTGCTCCGTCACCCCAAAAGCTCACAATGTTCAAGTGTTATGCCCTCTCGGGGTGTCACCTCCACCAGGAGCGCAGGTGCACAGAGTCGTTATCTCAGGGATGTCCAGTGCAGTGAACGTGTGCTGCTGTAGGGAATAGTTGAGGGCCTTTCAATTGGAGGGTCCGGCCAGGGAGGCACTGTACTCTGCCAGGAGTCTATCAGGCCGTTCTGCTAGGCCCAAGCATCAACAGAATTCACTCCGCGCAGGGGGGCACCCACCATCGCGTTATTTATACAGCACCAGCAGTTCTAATGGGCAGGCATGTAGCTGGCGGCAGCTGTAGGGGATCACAGGCTGGAGGGAGTCCAGTCAGGGCCGCTGGTCTCAGATGCGGGCACTGCGCAGAACTGCGGGTCAGATGCCCTGTGCTAGGGCTCCTCACATGGGCCAACACCGGCAACGGGAAAGCCGAGAGGCCCAAGCCGCAGCCACCATCCGCCAGCCGTCGCCTCCCCACCCGCAGCGCAGAGCGGCCTCTACGGGTAGACGGGAGCACGGCAGGGTCTCCAAACGGCAGCTGCGACAAGGGGCAGTCGGTCATCCGGGTGAGCCCCTGTGCATGGGCCCCGCAGCACCAGGTACCCCCCGCAGCCTACCTCCACAGCGGAGGTCAGGTCCCTGGAGCAGCGCCCCTCCTTCAGATCAACAGGGAACGGCCTCAGCTCCGCGCGGCAGACAGCCCTAGAGTCACCAGGCAGTCCGTGGGGGAGCAGCACAGCAGGCCTGTGGACCGCAAGCAAAGTCTCAACTCAGCAACTGGGGAGCATTTTGCCTCATCAGCCCCACAGTGATCAGCAGGCTCTAGTACAGTAGCAGAATACAGGTGGGGCGCTGATCGCCAGCAGCAGCTTTCTCTGCGGCAGCCTCTCCTCAGTGTCTTCTCAGGCAGTCCGCTCAGTCGCCATTTTAGGAGCAGCAGCACAGCTATCACTGCCACAGGACAAACTCGTCCAGGTAGGTTAATGCCGTTTTTTGTGGACCCCGGCAGTCTCAGGGGTAGGTCCCATGCATGGATGGCTGATTAGGCTAGGTTTGAGTGCAGGATGGCCAGGATATTAGGTGGTTGTGGGCATGAACTGCAAGAGCCTCACATAAGTGCGGCCATCTTGCTTGGTGCCCTCTAGAGCCCCCCCACCATGGGCCTGCTTAGATAACCACAGGGCACAATTAGATTCAGTAACCAACAGTATCAGTCAATAAAGAGGGGTGATCAGGGCAAAACCAATTACTTTCTCACAGTATGTCATTGTTCCCCTGCTCGGGAGTAGAGTGACTATTTAGGCCCATCAGCTGAGACAAAGGCCTGGAATCTGATTATGAGCTGAGCCAGTGAAATATGACAATTATTGACATCCCATAAAAGCTATATTTATGTTATTAGAACCTGCAAAATTAAACGTGCTGTGCATTTTTCACCCAAGTTTGACATGTTGCTGGAATGTGTAGGCCTAATAAAAGTAAAACTGCACTCTAAGGCAATTTTCCCCTATGTAAAATACAGTAAAAACACTACAGATTTCCCAATAAACCCTACTGACCTATACATGAATGCCCACTAATATTATACGCCATATTCCAGATCACTGATCCTAGCAAAGTACCTTCTGTGCCAGGCTACCTGTGTGCAATTACTGGTCTGCATAGTTTCAAATGCACAGCCCGTGAATGTAAACACATGCGTGTACACATGTTCATTTGTAACCAGTCCATACCCTGGCTGATCCGCAGAGGTCTTATGTTAAAAGTAGGAAAATGGTGTAGGCCGGACTTGAGTTCTGCATGCGACAGAGTGTGGTAGGTTTTGCTGCTCATAATTATTTTTAGCATTAGGAGTTTTTCCTGTGCTGTAAAACAAGCATGAACGCACCACATTCAGTGCAAGAGGGTGCTGCTTCTTTCTGCTGCTAGAGTAGATGTTCTCCTTGAGCAGCAGCATCCTGATGGAGAGCGCCAGGTTTCTCAATGCAAGTGGTGGCGACCTGCAGTGACCACCCACATTTAAAGATCTCACCTGGAGGTGGTCTTGCATATGATTTTTCTGTCTGGGCATTACAAATTAACGTTGGTGAGCCACATGAGAGGGGAAACTCTGCTTTGCATCACTTTGCAGATTTTCCAGAGCACGAAGTGGGCAAAACTTCACAAACTCTGCTGGGAGAGCGGAATTTGTTGCTATCCCCTGCAATGGGGATAATTACTGAGAAATTATAACAAGAGAGACTCAGGTAGTGAGACTCAACCACAGTAAATGTCTAAAAAATGGGTGATCAAAAGCCAAAAATCCAGATGGACTAACATGATGGAACCCATTTGCAACAATCTCCAATAAGTTGAATATACAAATATCCAAATCCTTACTGCAGAATTGTTTTGTAGGTATTGTTGTATTTTGACCGTGTTGTCATCCAGTCATTCTATGTATATGCTACAGAGTGATGGTGACAGGCTGGATCATTAAAAAACCAAAGGGGATGATGGACGGAGCGGTGACAACACAAACACTCACCCCCAGTCAACTGATCTGGCTTTAATCCATCGGCGTTCTTTAGCTCACTCCGCCACCCCAGTTCAGACATGGCCATATGCAAATCAGTCTGACCCTGTGCCTCATGGGAACAGTCCAGCCCGAACTGCCAAGCCATGTCTTCCCTGGACCGGAAACAAGCTTCCTAGACCGGTTTCTGGCATTCCAGCCATCTTCAGCCGGGCTTGCTTTTGAGATATTCAGTGATGTTTGGGTAAGGACCCCAATCTAAAGGCTAATATGTGAACAACTGTGTGTTATCAGTGCATGAGGGCAATATTTATCAATCCTTTGTGTTGCCCTTGCATTGCCCTTGCATAACGCAAGGTGACAGAAGGACAACGAAAGCCACCTTGTGTGGTCCTGCCTTGTAAATCTGGAGTAATGTAAGACCGTGCAAGTAGCTGCTTTGTGTTAATCTGCCCCAGAAAGGCGTTACTTGGTTGGAGAGATAGTGTTCCCACAAATCTACCCATGCTCTTCATGTAAGCACCTTAGGACTACACACCTACACACCTTACTTAATCACCTAGATATCCTCTCAGGTAATTAGTGTGCTATACAAAAAAAATAACATGGCGCAAGGGTGCCTGAAATAGCGTTAGGCAGCACATAAAGTGCAAGAGCAGAGAGAAAACAGGAATGCACCCTATCTTTGTAAGCATGCTATTCCCTGCCCTCTCTATTTGACACAGCAGAGCAAGTTGTCTTGCTGCGTTGCGCCAAATACTGATAAATCAGACCCTGATCGCTTTACTGTAAGAGTGGAATTTGTGTACAGGACACTGGACCATGTAATCAGAAGTTACTCCCTACAACAGTGGGCCAAACTAAGACCTGGATACAAGTGGTAGTGCTCCTGTCGGTAAGTTCCTTTTGTCCATTGGTGTTCGATAGTACATTCATTTATGATTTCCTGCTAAAAAGAAAATATAATAAAACACTATTTGTAAACAAACTGTCAACGTGCAAATGTTAACTTAGCTGGTTGAAGTTTCTTAAATTCACTCACGTGCTATAGGCATCTACTGAGAGAATTAGAATTCTACGTATGCGTCAATCATCAGTAGCTTTGATTCCCAAAGCAAAAGCAAACTAAAAACCAAGAACCCGACAAAGCATTGTTTGAGCTCTTTTGAAATCACACTTTCAAAGTGGCCTTTGTGGATAGCGTTTGTTCTATAAAGGAAAGCTGTCTAAGTAGGAGCTAACAAAGAGTGCACTTTGCAGCTATGTGCTGGAGCGTGCACTAGGTAAAATGATGTAAAAGATTGGGCTTTCAGGGAAAACGATTTCACTTTTACCAATATTACACTGAAGGCACCTGTTCGAAAATGCTTCTTATAATAGCATATTGAAAATACTGGTATATTTTTTGAAAGCTTTGATTGCAGATCGATTCGAAGGACCCAAAGAAGACTGAATTGGGACAGAAAAAAAAACACTTCAGTGCAGTTAGGTACACATCAAGGCTCTTCAACGACACATTCGAAGTGGGGAAACATGAAAATAAGTGCCTACGTCCATCTCTGGGTTCTTGTTGAACTGTTGCTTTTTGTACTTTAAGTATGGCGCGGTTTGCAATTGTACACCTTTGTTGTTAGCACCTATTCTTTGAGTTTCACTTGCCCTTATGTCAAGTGTGAAGTTTAAAAAGTTGAAAGCAATATGACAATACCGCCTGCACGATTCAAGTATTTCATATATGTGATAAAGCCTGATGTATTTTATCTACATACTCTAGCCCTCCTGGGATGCTGAAATGTTACATGCTACATTCTACATTGATTAACAGGGCATTGCCATCTCTACTTTTCAAAGGTTTATTTCAGTTCATTTCTACATCTTACTTTTCTTTTAATCTGCATGGCTACTTTGCCCACGAAGCTTCGTTTCCTCTTAATATTCACCAATATTGAGTAAAAAACAGCACCTATGATCGAAATCACATATTTGTCGTTATCAAATACCACACATCCACAACATTTTCGCATTTACGTTTTTCCTCATATTTAGGTGATTTTCTGGTAGGATGTGCTCGGTATTCTGGTGTCTTAGCTAAATGCAAACAAGCATTGGCATAGGCAATAGGTCTCGCCTTTGGGACCTTATTAGTGTCTAGCCATGCAATGGTTGATATTGTTGCACCAAGGATATTGTGCTGCATAACTAAATACTTATAAGGTCCCAATAGCGAGACCTATTGTCTATGCCAATGCTTGTTTTGTTAGGCACGGAGAGATTTGCCCAGAATAACAGGATGTTCAGTGTCATTTCAGAGACTCAAACCCAGTTCCCCAGATTCGAGGTTGATCGCCCTACTGTTAGGCCAACTCCTCTCCCCAATTACCCTGCTGACAGTGCAGATTGCATCTTCTCTTGCACTGGTGACAGTTCACACTGTTGATACTGGAGATTTTGCCTCCAGGTGCACCGGTGATAGTGCATTTTTTGCTTCTCCATGCACTGGTAACAGGGCAGATTTTGCCTCCACATGCACTGGTGACGCTACGGAGTGCTTCTCCACATACACTGACAAAAGAGGTAACCGCATTGTGTCTTAAAAGGGGAAGTGAGTGGAGGTGGCACGTGCCTTCAGTGTTCTATGTTGGGTCCAGCACTGCACCATGAGGTTATTCGCTGCAAAACGATTCTTTTTCTTGGCTTGTCTAGCGTCTCCATCGGACAATGGTAACATCCCTGATTGCAGGCACACCTTTTGGTTCTTGAAAATCAAGACTCCTTTTTATTTTATCAGTATGATGTTTATTGCAAAGTTCATCAGTTGTTATATATCAATCTTTTCATACATATAAATCCATGAAGTTAAACTTATAACTGCTGCAATGTGCGCCAGTGCATTTCGGGCTTAAGAGCCCTTCATCTGGGAGCTCTAAAATGTAAAATATAACTATAAGCCACATGGCATACTGTCATGACATACAGTGAACTCATAATGCATATGTAAATAACATCTACATCAACATGAGTGAAAATAACTTCATGGATTTATATGTATGAAAAGAATGATATATAACAACTGATGAACTTTGCAATAAATCCCATACTGATGAAATAAAAAGGAGTCTTGATTTTCAAGAACCAAAAGGTGTGCCCACAATCAGGGATGTTACCATTGTCCGATGGTAACACTTTCTTGTTATATTTAACTGACGTGTTAGGACCGACACGCCACCTGTAGGAGCACCCAACCACAGAAACTTTTGATCAACTTTTTTGTACCTTTGGATACAACAAGGGTGTGCACCACCCTACCAACAGTTTGTGTCATTTCATATTCTCCGCCCTACCCAGGAGGATAGCACCCCACTAACACAGAATGCAATACGAAGAAATTACAAGATCTACAGAAGCTAAAGCTGACACTCTTGATTTTGATGATGATGCTATGGCTCGCATTTATGCTCTCATAAATTAAGATATAACTCAACATACCACCAGCCGCACTAGGGAACAATGTACCAGGCAACTACTCTATCTTTCCAAACGCGAAATTAACTAGAAACTCCATGCTAGTACCTTACTCAGATAGCATCGAGCACTACAAATACCCAGGGGCTTACGGATACCGCTCAAACCTTTCCTTTGTAAATATTCTAAGTCTTTTCAAGAGAAATGGAATGCAATATTAAATAAATGCAGCCTTGACCTAATTCTACTTATAGTGGAAGAATTGTCTCACATCCTTACTGAACTCAACAAAGAAATAAAAGAGATTGAAAAGGAACTCACAGATATGATACCTACTGAGGAGTGGTCTAAGATACTTGAAGATATTAAAGTTCAACTTGACAAACACTCAAGAGAGATCAACGATAGAAAGATAAGGAAGTATAGGAGAGATACCCTAGACTACAAGTTGGGCGAGGTTTACACGTGGGCAGACGTGTACGCCCAACGGAGAAGAAACACACCTTTTAACCAACAAACTGATACATCCTCATCCGGTAGCGATATGTCGAACAGACCACTGAGAAGAGTGATTCCACCCACACAAGACCCCATTCATACAGAACAATCCACACCACAAGCAACTGGCACATTAACATCGGTGCCTTTTTTAGGCCAAGGCCAAGGAGACAGAGACGACCCCGGCAGGGTACTAGAAAAAGAAAAAGAGAAAGGACATCCCAGCACCAGGAGCACAGTACCGAAGAAAGACAAGAAGAAAAACACTTAGTGATTAACATCTCAAAGACTTATCTTAAGCCACACAAAATGAAGCTATTGTCTTGAGGCACATCGTTTATTCCCACCACCGAAACTAACCACTTGGAGTTGGAAGTTAGTACCTTTAAATTTACACATAAGCTTCGATTAAGACACTTTTTTGATAACGTACTCCCATCTATTCCACAAAAACCGGATCAATTGAAAGGGCTACGACCGCATAGTTTTTACCAAGCATCTACCAGTCACAAGTGCATTGACCTTTTTGAGAACCTGGTAAGACAGGACCTGGATACGTTGAAGAAAATTGCCAACAATGATGACATCAAATGTATAAAAGCAGACAAATGGGGCGCCCTTGTTATTGTCGACACTGAGTTGTACCAGAGGAAGATCTTTGATCACATCAACGATGGACAGACTTATATGAAGTTGGCCAATAATCCCACTATCCAATTTAAAGACATGCTGACTGATATTGTGAAGAGAGCCCACGAGGAGGGACAATTGATGAAAGAACTAGAAAATATCTGTTAAAAGAATATCCAAAAAGCCCTACTATTCACATGACACCAAAGATCCACAAGAGCTTTTAGAAACCCCCTTTTAGACCGATTGTGTCGACGAGAGGATCCTTACATGAACCAGTTGGCAAGTTTCTAGACAGATACATGCCACCAATTGTCAAGAAAATGACAAGCTACGTGCAAGACACTACAGACTTTCTAGTTAAACTAGCACAAGTTACCATTGATGAAGGTGAACACCTGACATTATGCACTGCGGATGTTAAATCTCTATATACATCGATCCCCCACGATGGTGGAATTGAGGCAATGGAAAAAGCTATTGTTGAAAGCGACATAGAGCCGGCAATGCAAAAATTTCTGATGGAACTTATGATTTTTTACACTTTATCAAAGATATTTTGAACATGACAATGAGAGTTATTTACAGCTATCTGGTACCTCAATGGGGAATTGTGCTGCGCCCATGTAGTACCATGGAGTACCACAGGGCTCCATCCTGAGCCCATTGTTCTTTAACCTTTACCTTAGACCCCTGGCTGATTTAGCTGACAGGTCAGGACTCACTCTCATGACATACTCAGATGACTCTCAAATCATCTTCTCATTGTCAGAGTCAAACCCAATTGCCCCATCCCGTCTCAAACAGGGGCTCCAAAATATCTTCAGCTGGATGTCTACAAACCAGCTGAAGTTACACGGAGACAAAACCAAAGTCCTCCTCTTGGGAAAAAACAAAGACCTATGGAATGCCGCTCATCGGCCCTCCGAGCTAGGTAACATCCCCACCCCTGCTACCCACGTAAGAAATCTGGGGGTTACAATCGCCAATGCCCTATCGATGAAGCAACAAGCAAAGAAAGTGGTAGGCCTATGTTTCACCATCATGAAATGGTTGAAAAAAATCCTATGGATGCTGCCCGTTGCAACTCAAAAGACCGTAGTCAATGCACTCATCACATCTCGTCTTGACTACGGCAACATTATCTATCTGGGCTCAAATCAAGCTGTCATTAAACGTCTACAACTGGTCCAAAACTCGGCTGCAAGACTACTTTGCAAAATCCCAAAAACTGCCAGTGTGTCGAAACATCTGAATGACCTACATTGGCTCAGGGTAGAAAACCGCATCAGGTTCAAAGCCCTGAGCTATATGTTTAGGATCAAAACCTGCACCCCACAAAAATATCTGCAATCCCTAGCGACCCCATACATCCCGGGAAGAGAACTGCGCTCCCAGACCGCAGCAAACTTTACGACCCCTAGGTTCAAACTAGCGAGAATGGGAGGTAGATCCCTCTCTGTCCTAGGGCCCACTCTCTGGAACAAACTCCCCCCCCCCCCCATATTCGCAAGGAAGAAAACTATGTCAGATTCAGAAAGAACATAAAGACCTGGCTATTCCAGAAATAAACATACTGACCTAATTTACCCCTTACTTCTGTTCATCGGTAAGTCATCGGCGCCGGGAAACCCTTTTTGGGTAGCTGTGCGCCATACAAGTGTAAAAAATAAAATAACAAAAAATGTACGCTAATATATTTATGCAACAATATGAGGATATGAATATTTATGGCAACCCTAATTGGACCAACAATTTTTAATTATGTGTACGTTGTATTGTTGACGTATTCATCATTTGGACCAACACCAAAGAAAAATTACGAGAATCACTCCGATCGTTGAATGAGATCAGTGATCGCATACAATTTACCTGGGAGATTGACGATAAAACCATCACTTTCCTAGATGTTAAAATTAACCTCACCGCCACTGGGCTTGAGACTGACCTACACCGTAAAAAGACTGACAGGAACAATACTTTACATTACACCAGCTTCCACCAATCGTCACTGAAAAACCACTTACCATTTTCCCAAATGTTGCGAGTTAAAAGAATAGTATCGGATGTTACATTAACTAGTGATCGACTAGAGGAAATGGGCAAAAGATTCATTGACAGAGGTTATCCAGGTCCCCTCATTGAACAAGCCAAAGCACGAACATCTCTGATCCAGAGAGAGCAACTTCTTGCTAGAACACACAAACCTAAAGAACACAGGATGGTTCTGGTATCGAAATTCTCTACCATGAGTTCAACTTACAAGAAAATCATTCTAAAATATTGGCCGATTCTAAGCATGGAACCTGACTTTGGCACAGCTTTTAAAAACCCGCCGATATTTGCACACACCAGAAATGCTAACATCAAAGAAATACTCACCAAGAAGACCATAAAACCAGGACAAGCAAAAGGCACAAGGCCTTGTTTGAAATGTAATATTTGCCATAACGTCATCTGTGGTAATACAGTCACTCACCCAATGAAAGGTTACAATATCAAACTGCAAGTAAACGCCACATGCGATACTTCAAATGTGGTGTATCTCATAAAATGCCCATATGGTAAGCCTTACATCGGCAAGACTGAGCGGAAGATTAAGATTCGCATAAATGAACATAAGTCGAACATACGTACCAAAAACGCTAAATCCAACATTGCGATTCACTTCAATGAGGCACGCCATAACATTTCACAACTGAAATTCATGATCCTGGAAGCCGTTAATAAATGGGAAAATATGGACAATAACAAGTACCTACTGCAGCGAGAAATGGCATGGATTTTTAAATTACAAACCATGAAGCCATTTGGATTAAATGACCGTCTTGAATTTTCATGCTTTAATTGAAGATACCTCTTGTGGGGTATATCATGTCAGATACAAAGTCCTTTTAGTGCAGTGGTAACTGCACTTGTCACATATTTAGTTTTGTATTTATAATTTTTATATAGCCTTCTTGATTATATGTGCACCAGTTGTGTTATTAGTATTCATGTTACTGTTTAACCTGTCACATACTCATAGGAGCTTCCTTCACTCTCTCCCCCCTTTACACACTTCAATATGGCCGTCGTGCACTGGGTTGCACCAGTCCTTTCTCGATGCCGTTTCCACACTAGTCACACACCACTCTAATATGGCCGCCTATGATGGAAGGGAATAGTCCTTTTATTATGTTTACCTAGTCGAACGCGTTATCTGCTAAGCGTCAGGATCTATCTTGAGCATGATTGTTTGACCGTCACGCTGTTGGCACATCTTTTCCAGTACGTTTTGTGCTTCTTAGCCTCTCGAACTGACACGTGAAAACTTTCTTTAGCCCGTACTATTGGTGGGCATTGACAGTCTTTCGTGCTTTTTTACAGAACACGCTTACGCTCTACCTATATCGACTTGTTGTAAGTCCTTGAACTTCCTATCCCCCACTATGATGAACCGAATTCACCTTTTATCTATTTTTGACACATCGCTTTCACCGTGTGATTAATGGCATTGTTTTTCACTACCGTTTCGAACGTCGAGCACTCCTAGCAATCACGGCACATATACTGACCCCCCGCCTTAGTGTGGATGAGCGCGTAAACTGTTTGCATGCTGACACTCGTTCTTGACACTCCATGGGAAGTCCGTGCACACCCGTTATTTTCGTTATTGTCGTATTTCATTTTAAGGGTTTCTGTGCACCCTCGTCTTACCATACTGTTAAGCACTATTCAATGAGACACCGTTTACACACAAATGTTATTTACATATGCATTATGAGTTAAAAGTATGTCATGACAGTATGCCATGTGGCTTATAGCTATATTTTACATTTTAGAGCTCCCAGATGAAGGGCTCTTAAGCCCAAAATGCATTGGAGCACATTGGAGCAGATATAAGTTTGATACATCAACATGAGTGAAAATAACTTCATGGATTTATATGTATGAAAAGAATGATATATAACAACTGATGAACTTTGCAATAAACCCCATACTGATGAAATAAAAAGGAGTCTTGATTTTCAAGAACCAAAAGGTGTACCCGCAATCAGGGATGTTACCATTGTCCAATGGTAACACTTTCTTGTTATATTTAACTGACGTGTTAGGACGGACACGCCACCTGTAGGAGCACCCAACCACAGAAACTTTTGATCAACTTTTTTGTACCTTTGGATACAACAAGGGTGTGCACCATTCTACCAACAGTTTGTGTCATTGTCTAGCATTTCACCATCACCCGTCAATTCCAGTGTGTGTGTGTGTGTGCGTGTACACATAGAGCTGTGTCACAAAGAGGGCGTCCATGCACTGAGTCAACATGGGAATAGAGGACTACAAAAGTGTGCCGGGCAGCTGGGATCAGTCCGTTGATTGCCACAAGCAAGTCACTCATTGACTACGACAAACTTCTTCCCAAAAGTGGCCATAGAGACAGAAGTGCACATTCTCCAGAGCGCTCTAAAGCAAAGTGCAGACCACCCTCCCCGAAGGCAGCTGAGCGCAGGGCCAGAGCTGGCTAATACATCAGCACCAGACAGCCTTGTGCCAAGGACAGGTGAACAGCGATTTGTTTCGTTGACACCACGGCTCACCCTGTCAAAATGTGTCCAGCGTGGGCCCAGCAGGCAGAGGTCCATGTCAGATAATCAGGAAAGGCATTGACTGAATTACTGTCTTCTAGCTTCTGTGTTTACATTCCTCTTGTGTGTCTGCCCAGTAAATTATGCTGAATCTCCCCCCTCCCCCCACATTGTAATGCTCTACTGTAGGCAAACATGTATTCGAAGAGACAGCTGGAGATCTGTGGCTGGACGAGTGCCCAGTGCATTGTGATGCGCTCTGTCAAGAGGCCAGCAGAGATGCAATCTCTGGCTTCACACCTAGTCAGTCTTGGCACCTTCATGGTGGTGGCGAGCACCATGGAAGTGGTGGTGAAGTAGTGTGGCTCACTGGTTAGAGGCGGCAGACCCGAGAGCAGAGGACGGCCCGGGACCAGGGTTCGATTCCCGGCGCGGCAGGTTTCTGGACCAGGGTCAGCGGACTCGATAATTCTCTCGCCTCGGTGCCCACTCTGATCAGCGATCACACTCGGCAACTCTGGGCATTAGCTTGCCTCATCTTCACTAACGGCCCCACCAGACCGCCGGGGATGCCTGGCCTCACCCTGGAGATACCCATTAAGGGACCATCTCTCAGGGAAGCCAGGAAGGGTTTCGCAGCGGTCGAAGCGCCTTGGGACCCTACGGGTAAGTAGTGCGCTATATAAATGCCAATACACAATACACATGGAATGGTGCCGAGCCCCTGATAGTGAGGGCAGCTACAGCCACTTCCTGCCTGGGCTCTGAGGCTCCATTCATCTTTGTTAAATGAGACCCTGGCAAATGAGATGGTACAGTGCCTATGAGGCTTATGAGATAGTACAGTGCCTACAAGGCATATGAGATGGTATAGGGCCTACTTCTGGATCTGGGGAGCCAGCTGAGTGTGCCTTGGCATAAGAGACGGTATAGCGCCTACAAGGCATATCATCTGGTATAGTGCCTACCAGCCATATTCAATGATATAGTGGACTCAGGATCTTAGTCCGCATCAATACTTCACCAAGCTGAGTGAGCCTTGGCATATGAGAGAGGGTATAGTGTCTACAAGTCACATGAGACAGTAAAGTGCCTACATCAGGACCTGTTGAACCAGGAGTCTTGGGTTATCATAACTTATCAGCTCCGTTTCAAGGCTTCACCAGACTTAGTGAGCATGGATATACGAGAGGGTATAGCTCCTACAAGGCATATCAGAAGGTATGGTGCCTGCAAGGCATATAAGATGGTACAGTCCCTAAAAGGCATATGAGAGGGTATATTGCCTACATCTGCACCTGGGGAAACAGGAGACTCAGGATCTCAGCCCCTCTTCAAGAATTCACCAAGCTGAGTGAGCCTGGGCATAAGAGATGGTACAGAACCTACAAGGCTTATGAGATGGTACAGTGGCTACAAGCCATATTAGATGGTATAGTGCTTAAATCCGGACCTGGGGAACCAGGAGACTCGGGATCTCAGCCCGCTTCAAGACTCCACTAGCCTTAGTGAGTGTGGGCATATGAGAGGGTATATTGCCTACATCCAGACCTGTGGACCAAAGAGACGTGGGTTCTCAGCCCTGCTTCAAGACTACACCAGCCTTAGTGAGCATGTGCATATGAGAGGGTAGAGTGCCTACAAGGCATATGAGATGGTATAGTACCTACATACAGACCTGTGGACCCAGAAGATGTGGGTTCTCAGCCCTGCTTCAAGACTTCACCAAACTGAGTGACCCTGGGCAAATCACCTTATTTCCCGTGCCTCAGGTTCCTCACCTGCCATAATCGTGAGTGCTTGTAAATGACTTAGCCACAGTGTAACGGGTCAGACCAAAATTGCACACTTAGGATTTCTGCTGACATTTCGAAGAACCACTAACATCCAAGGCTACTGATCCCAAAGGGGCCATTTGGTACGTGCAGTCACCTATCGGAGACTACATGCCCCCTATTGTCTGGGTTCGGTGTTTATTCCCCACTTCTCATAGGACAGCTTAGTGGGATAACTGACTGCTGTAGTTTCTGTTCAAAGCTCAGAGAAGCCTATCTGTATACTGTGGAGGCTACCCCAGACTTACAGCAAATATAGGGTCAAAAAGGGAACAGTTATGATTTTCTAATGCTGGAGAGCATAATACGTACAAATCAAAGCAATCTGAAGGGAAGAGCTTTACAATAAAGTATGCGTTACCATAGTTTTTGTTATTATTCTAATGAACCTCTAAGGGACAATTTTTTTGCATAATTCTGCCATATCCTTCCAACCCAGTGCTGGAAATTAACAGGGAATTTAACTAATCACATATGCCTCAAAGTATGTTTCTCACATGAATTTATTGTATCAGCTCATTTGGTTGAAAAGCAGCATCAGCCTTCTAGAATTTGAGCCTGTGTCTTACAGGATGAACAGGAGTAAACCATGCAGCACATGCAGCACACCACTAAGCCAACATACCTGCACATGTATATTGTGATATCTACATTCTTAGCAAAGAAAAACAAGCGTGCGCGCGCCTCGGGTTAAAAGTGGGAGGGTTGAGGGGAGTGCGGCCGAAAGCACACAAAGCGTTTCCCTCACGAGAGCGAGTCAGGGACACCATGTGTTTGCAAGTTAATTACAAAGATATGGTGTCAAAGCTTGCTCCCACAGGGGAACTGCCAAATGTGCACGCGTTGCCATTGAAAGCAATGCAACGTGTGCACGTTTTTGGGACACAAACTGTGTCCATGGCTAAAGATCTTTTTCCTATGCAGTGTATGCAGGCTGCGTAGGCGAGATCTAAAAAGTCAGATTACTTGGTAACAAGAGCAGTGCAAAAGAGGACGCCTTAAATTGACTTTCTGAATACAAACCATTTTTCAAACTTCCTTAATAAAAATAGATATAGGGCCTCTTTAAGAGTTTGTAAGGCCCAGTAGCGTAGCTAGACCTTTGGCCACCCTTGACGGTCCCTGCTTTTGAGGCCCGCAGTAGCAACATGAAAGTGGGGTTCTGGTGATTCCCAAGTTTGCCACCCTGCAATGGCTGCCGGTAAGGGCGGGGGGGAGACATCCACCCCCAACACCTGTGCCACCCAGGATGGACCCCCCGCTCTCCCCCTTGCTGCGCCACTGGTGGGACCTGATACTCTGCCACATATGTGGCTTATATTCTGCTTTGTGATTACAGCCCGTGGCAAGAGCTACTAACTACTTTTAGATGGAGGATCCCGTCCCCCTTACTCTAAATGAGGTCCTTAGTCAGCAGAAGTCTCACTTAATATTGTGACTGAGGTAGCCTACTGGATCCAGAGCTAAAACTGGTGATGTTGTGTGAGGACATCAGTTTAAACTCCCCAATCTCCCCTTTTTATCTTGGTTTTCAACTTGAAATGTTTGATCTGTGCCTTGAGGTGACTCCTTACAGTGACACCAATCCTGGAGTGCCTGTAAAAAAGTACTTTTCAGTTGCATATTGCCTACTCTGCTGTAGTGGGACCGCAAGTAATTTGTTAGGGAACTGCCACTAAGATCTGTGCAATTAGTCCTATCTCTCTTTACAAGTCCTCAGCTGTCAGTTTTAGACAGGGCGTCCGTCGGAGATATCTGCTGAGAACATTGTGAAATGGAATATGACATGACCTGAGTTTGTCATCAAGCTGCAGTCAAACTGCCAAAAGTCTAAACAGAATCCCTGGAGAAAACAATTCATTCACTCGTACCACTTGTAATCACTGGTCACAAACTAATTTATACCGTTTGTGACCAGTGATTACAAGTGGTACGAGTGAATGAATTGTTTTCTCCAGGGATTCTGTTTAGACTTTTGTCTGTAGCACCCTGTTCCCTGGAACTTGTGGGGTCTTCTCTCTTCGTGTTGACTGCAGTCAAACTGCTACAGCATTTTCTGCACAATCATGCCTTTGTTGATTAAAACCGGTACTTGACGAATCATTTGAATCTCTATTGCGGTGAATGCCAGAAACAATAACATAAGATCCTAAATGTGATTTGTCCTTCGGACATATGGAATATTTTCTGCTAATTCGCACTACAGTGTCTGACTGGAATTAGTTATTTACCTAAAGCCATTTTGCATCTTTTTCGCACTAGTCTAGAGAAAGAGACCTTGTGCACACCCCTCCTTGAGACTACTGTGCAGCAAACTTTAACGGGCCTCCACAATTATCATGAAGAATGGATCCAGCTCTATCGATTCAATCTGAGGCCCATCTTCATTCCAATACTACTTTACCAATTGCACAAGGTAGAGGACTGGAAGGAAAAAGCACAAGCTGGGTGGAACGAAGAGCTGATCAGCCTTCCTTGCCTTCCAGAGCACATAACTAACTAAAAATGAGCTACTAGTAATAATTAGTTCACCATGGCACCTGACTCAGAACCTACCAGCAAATATTACATGAACTCTGCTTGAAGTTAGTGAAAAGCTAGGTTTGTAGTTGACCAGCACAGTTTCCCTAGTTTCCACACGGGTACATTTCGAGAGTAAATCCATGCCACCAATGTTTACAACACTGCATCAAATATGGGTGCACTGATGGTAACATGTGACGAATCTCCTCAGGTATTTATTTATTCATTTTATTGTTTTATAGAGTGCAAACTTGACCTGTTAGGGTATCAGAGCTCTTTACAGGGAATCATAGCAGTGTACAATAGGCAAGGAATCCCATTAAGGGTAGAGAACACGTGTGTACAGTTTACATTTAAGTACTCAAGATAAGGCTCCAGGTTTCTCCTTGAGATAGCTTGGTACTCCAAAGGGAGGCGCTGGTCAGTAGTTGGTCAGGGTGTCTGTGTCAGTGGGAGGCTGCATTTAGAAAAGGAATTTACCCATAAGGAAGGTTTAGGCCTCCTTTTTGAAACGTGCCAGAGAAGGGATTCTTCTGATGGCGGGCAGGAGAGAGTTTCATATTCTTGGAGAGGCTCCAGAGAAAGCCTGGTTGAATTTTTTTTTATTTTCCTGGAACCGTGCAGGTTGGAGTAAGAGGTCTCCGGCAGACCGGGAGTTTCTGATTCCCCTGGATACCACATGTTTCTGTGTGAGATAAGCAGGGGAGTTTGAGTATGAAGCCTTGTGTGTGATGCAAGCCAGTTTGAGTTGTTTTCTGGCCTCAAGGGGAAGCCAGTTCAAAGCTTTCAGGTGTGGAGAGATATGGTCAAATTTGTTTGAGCTTGTGAGAAGTCTGGCGGCAGCGTTAAGGCAGGCTTTTAAGGGTGCCAGGGAGATCTTGAGTAGAACAGCCATACTCCAGTTTGGAGATTACTAGCGCTTGGACTGCACTTTTTAGGTCGACAGTGTCGAGGAAGGGTTTAATTTTCCTAAGTTAGCTCAGGTAGAATCTGGCTGATTTGGCCATCGAGTTGAGGATTATTCCCAGAGATTTTGCTGAGTCCACGACGGTCGATGGACATTCTAAGGCTGTGATAGCCTTGATCCATATCTGCATATTGGGACTGGTTTGTGGAGGGGAAATTAGGAGAAATTCAGTTTTCTTAGCATTGAGTTTAAGTTGATTGGAGCTGTGCCAATGGATGGGTAATTTCAGGGCCTCATTCGGGGAGAGAATCTCCTCATGAGAAGAGGCTTTGATGTAGAGCTAAGTGTTGTCAGCATACATATGGTAGAAGATATTCGCTTTGCGTAGTACTTCGGCAAATGGTTCAAGGTAAAGGTTGAAGAGGGTAGGGGACAGATTTGATCCTAGCGGGACTCTGACCTTGACCGGAGAGGGAGCAGATAGGTTGCCTTTGATTAGGAATCACTGCGATTGGTTTCGGAAAAAGGATCTAAAGCATTTTAGAACAGAGCCATTCAAACCCATCCTGAGTTTGAGGCGTTCGAGTAATTTTTCATGGTTGACCGTGTCAAAGGCAGAGGATAGATCTAGGAGGATTAGAAGGCACGTTTTCCCTTTGTCGAGGGCTTGAAGGGCATCATCAGTGATGTGGAGCATGGTCATTTCAGAACTGTGTCCAGGTCTGAATCCAGATTGGAAGTCCTCAAGAAGGTGTAAGTTGTTGATGTGCTGACTTAGTTGCTGTTGTACACACTACTCCAACACTTTAGCTAGGAGGGGGATGTTGGAGATAGGTCTGAAATTGTCAGGGGAAGGCTGGATCTAGTGACAGCTTTTTCAAAATGGGGTGGACTTGGCCGGAGCTGGAGCGAGGTGTTAATTATTGCAGTCAAGCTAGGAATATTGGATTGGACAATGGCTGCTAGGCAGTTAGAGGGGAGCGGGTCATTGAAATGGTTATTCACGTTTAGGGACTATAGGATTTTAGAGACGGAGTCTTCGTCATAGATGTTGAAGTCATTCCAGAGTGCTTCATTTTTAGGTGATGTCTGTGGGGGCATCGCAGGAGGAGGGGACAGGTCAACAAGGGGTAGAGAGTATGAGGCGGCACTACATTAATTTCCTAAGGCTGTGACTTTGTCTGCGAAAAAGGAGGAGAATTCCTCAGATGATATTAAAGACTTGGGGGTTTCTTTCAAAGTTTTGACCAGTTTATTGGATTGGCGTATGACCAGATTGAAGAGATTGAGAGGTCTGTTCTTGGCGTTCTCAAGTTCAGTACACTGAAAGGAACCGCCGTGGCAGCAGCTCCTTTCAATGTACAGAGTTATCGACTGGGCTGATGAGCATCTCTAAATTTGACCTACATAGTACCCTAAGGGCTGTGGATATAATGCCATCTGCCATCCAAATATTTCAAAAGCCAAATGTTAAATCCTTCCAAACCTTTACCACTACCCAACCCTAAGTCTTAAATAACCCTTACCACTCTTGGCCACTGTCACCTGAAACATAAAAGAAAGTTTACCTCTACCCATCCTAAAAAATTGCTTACTTCCTTTTAAATCTGCCCACCCCATAACTCTAAAAAACCCTTTCCTTCCTTTATCTCTACCATTCTCTGAACCCTAGAAAACTTTTACTTCCCCTTACCTCTAAAAGCCCCAAACCCTAACATATCCATGTCGTGTTTAACTTTTGTTCCTATTCTCGGCTTCCCCGCTGGCCCCCCGATCCCCTTCATTAACTTTCAGCTCCCACAACTTTGCACTTGGAGATCCCTCCTGTACAAACACGTTTCCGCGTACAATGTTTTCATGCCTTGAGACTTGCTCTTTTCTTTCTTTATTTTCTTTCTTTTGTAAAAAACAAAATAATACTCCATTATGACTCTATCCTGTGTTGTTATGAATCTCATCCTGAATCGCTGCCGGGCCTCAGGGATGTCGGCGAAAGAGCTGTGGAATATAATGATTACTTTTGCTTGCCCCTGAGGTTGTAGGCCCTTGTATGTAACTTTCTTTAAATGCACAATAAAGTTTAAAATAAATAAGTAAATAAATAAATAAATAAATAAATAAATAAATAATTTGTCATGACGATAAAAATAAAAATAAACTTAGCAGATGTTTCCTATATTGCCCCGATGAGAGGACAAGTGTGCATCAAACTGGTTATGTCCCAGCCCTTGTGGCGTGAATCGCGTTTCCCTGTGGTTGGTGAGTAATATGTACTAATATCTCTAGATAATGTTTAACATAAAGAAACTGCTTACCTTTTTGCTTTATTACTGATGGAGTGCCTATTTTCATAATTTTCAATAGTGCACAAACATTCCTAACTCTTGACCCTATCCGTATCATTCTTAAGTATTTTGCTGAATGAAATATTTTCTTTTGTAACTAATCATTATTCGGTCCCATTAGATCTTGATTTCCTTTTTGTAATAGTGTCTTGTTTTGTTGTTACACACAATACCCAATTCATCCTCGCTGAGATTTGTCATAATGTTGCAGCCTAAGCTTCCAAAAAAGTATATATATAGGAATATAAATGGAAATCTGCGTGCATCTCTGCATTGGACTGCGTGGGAAAGTATAAGAGGGCTGTTGCACACAATATTAGTTCATGTTTTCATTAAAAAAAGTTATTTAATCCTGCATAAGAAGAAACTCTGAAAAATGTTTGTATTTTGGTTAATGTAAACATTAGAAATCTTTAATATTTTAGGTAAAGGCTTTCACATGGCTGAATTTTTGTGGAGGGCAGATCATACTTGGTTAATCTCCACCCATTTTATTCCACCCCTGGTCTAAAAGCCTTCAACATGGAGTCCCTCAGGGTTCGGACCAGAGCCCCACCCTTTTCAATTTGTATCTAGAACCTTTGGCTCAGCTGATTGAATCCTGGGTGTGCAGGTAGTGTCATATGTTGATGACACTCAGCTTCCCCTGCTTTTTCAAGGATGTTTTGAAATTAATTAAGTTCATGGGCCCATCCCAGCTAGTATTCCTGCCTGGGAAAGAAAAATAACTCCCTCATCCAGGGTCATTGACTTTGCTGTGGGAGCAGTTTTCATGCCTCATTAAGGTCAAGTGCTTGATTGACAGTTGCTGTAGAGCTAAAGTAAATAAGCCTCCAGGAGCTTCAGGTAGGGAAATGATAACTTACTAAAAGTTAACAAATATTATGGGTTGCGCACAATTTGTGTAATTTGCTTTTGCGTAACTATGCAAAATGTCAGCAAAATGATACATAATTATATGAAATGCCAACCTTGCTCACTTTGCCACTGGATTCAAGCAAGCCTGGCTGAAGATGGCTGTAATGCCAGAAACCGGTCCTAGGAAGCTTGTATCCGGTCCAGGGAAGGCATGGCTTGGCAGTTCAGGCTGGACTGTTCCCATGAGGCGCAGGGTCAGACTGATTTGCATATGGCCATGTCTGAACTGGGGTGGCAGAGTGGGCTAAAGAACAGTGATAGATTAAACCCAGATGTGTTGACTGGGTGTGAGTGTTTGATAGGTTCAGAGGCTCCGTCCATCACCACCCCCTTTTTTACCGCTTTGTTCACCATAAGTTGGCAGGGTATGCTCAGACGTGAGTCCCTTGCTCACTTTGCCACTGGATTCAAGCAAGCCGGGCTGAAGACGGCTGTAATGCCAGAAACCGGTCCTAGGAAGCTTGTTTCCGGTCCAGGGAAGGCATGGCTTGGCAGTTCAGGCTGAACTGTTCCCATGAAGCACAGGTCAGACTGATTTGCATATGGCCATGTCTGAACTTGGGTGGCAGAGTGGGCTAAAGAACGGTGATGCATTAAACCCGGATCTGTTGACTGGGTGTGAGTGTTTGATTGGTTCAGATGCTCCGTCCATCACCACCCCCTTATGTAACCCTTTTTTTGCGGCAGAAGCATTTTACAATATACAAATGGCAAATTGTGAACAAATTGCAATTTGCGTTTGCTACCATATTCAGATTCAGTATTTGAAGGGAAGTTCATTCCAAATACTAAATCAGAATGGTATGTATTAAGGTTTTGTGACCAAATTCTGGTCTCAAAACTAATGCTTTACCATTAGATTAAAATTGGTGATTGCAAATTTGCAAAGGTGAAGGGGGGCCCATTGGGGAATCCTTCCCCTTTGAGAATGTTAAAAAATAAGTCTTAAATAACCCTTACCACTCTTGGCCACTCTCACCTGAAACATAAAAGAAAGTTTACCTCTACCCATCCTAAAAAATTGCTTACTTCCTTTTAAATCTGCCCATCCCATGACTCTAAAAAACCCTTTCCTTCCTTTATCTCAACCATTCTCTGAACCCTGGAAAACTGTTACTTCCCCTTACCTCTAAAAGCCCCAAACCCTAAAATATTCTTACCTTCATTTATCTCTACCCAACCCTGAACCTTAAAAACTCACAACTCCCTTTACCTTCACCCATCCCTGATTTAAAAAAATACTATTCTCACTCTTTATCTCTACTCACCCATAAACCTTACCTTATTACTATATATTTACCTAATGTGTTGTAAATGCCTGCCTAGTAAATATATGCATTGAAAACAAACATGTTTTAATACTATATAGGATGATTCCCCTTCTGTCCAGTGAGATGCTTTGAGAATAGGAGCAGGCAAGGGTCATACGGAACACCGCCTACTCATCAACAATGAAACTGCACAATTTTCTTCACAATTATTCAAGAAGGAAGTAGCGATGTGGTACTGGGCAATGGTGGAGATGGAAGATGGCCCGTTCACATTGCCGGAACTGCTGTGGGGAGATTGCTTGCCGGACATCGCTACAGAAAATCAATGGCAAGTAATGATGACTATACTTTATAAAACAGTAAAATCTGCAAATTTAAGGCGAAATGTTATGTTTACTATCCATAGAGCCTATTGGACTCCCCGCAGATTATCGAAGTTTAAAGCTGGAGGACGGGTTGAGTGCCCAAAATGCGGAAATATAAATGTGGACGACCTGCACATGTTTGTGGAGTGCTTAAACATCAGGGAATTTTGGGAGGCGGTAAGAAACTGTCTATCACAATCAATCGGCTGCACGATAGAGGTAAGCCCTGAACCAATTATTACCGGGAGACATGATTTACATGATAATAGAATGAATGATAAAGCAAAGTTAGTTTTTTATGGGGTTCTGTTAGCTCGTAGGGAAATCTGTAAAGTATGGGTAGAAGCTATGACACCGACACTTATGGACTGGTTAAAAAGCATGTGATACTTTGCGACATTAGATTCCAAAGGTCGGATGAATAAGAAACACAGATTTTGGTTACTTTTTTGCAACATTTTGAGTAATGAGGGGGCCTCCACCTTGGTATATTTTAAGAGATCAGGACATAAATGAAAAATTCCTATGATTAAGGCCTTGGCCTATCTCGCAGGCATGTGGAGCAGGTCCGTCCTTCGTGAAGGCGGAGTTGGAGACCGGGCCACGGCCTCCAGCGTGGCTGTGCCATTATCTACACAGGGCGGTACAGAAGATTGTGGCCCAGTGCGGGCTGGAGAGCCGCATATACCTGAGTCCATAGCCAGCATATGAGATAAAAGCCCAGGGCGGAAACTATCGAACATGGGTGGCGGAAAGGCTAATGAGGATAGAAAAAAATCAATAAAAAAAAAAAAACAATGAAACTGCAATTTTTCATTTGTTCTATTTAAATGCATCCCATTTTCCTTTTAAAAAAAAATGCCTTAATAAAAAGCAATCACAGACACATAGGTTTGCTGACCTCAGAAGGCCACCATTCATGTGATGGCTGAAATTCCTAATGGGTCACAAACTGCATGAGGTAGGTATATTTGTGACTCACTCGGAATCGCTAATGAAACTCAAAACTCAAAATAGATTCATACGTTAGGCATTCTGATTTCCTAATTGCGATTCAGAGAGAATCATATTTAGGAAATCATTATTCTTAATGTTTGTACATCTTGCCCTTTGTGCTATTTTTTCTGCCAAATGCACACTGGCATCAATTCTTTATTAGAGGATGCATTTAAACAAAGGACAATGAATAGCAGCCACTTGGCTTCAGTTGTTTCCTGACATTTTACTGTTAATGGCACATTTTAAAGTACATTTTTACCATCCATGGCTTATAATTACATGCAGTGGCATCATTTTGGGAATGTAACTATACAAGCATAACTCACAATTCTAGAATTTAGATCAATTAGGCCAGCATAGTTTTAATTTTCTAACATATATTAAAAGGAGTGGCTGAATTATTTTTCTAGCTGGTCCTAAACTCAAGATTCTGAATAAATATTTGTTTTGGTACTCTTGTTTTCTCTATAAGATGGTCAAAGCCTTACCCAGTCAAAATAGCTTTCAGATGCTAGTTCCTGCAGCAAAATGGAAACATAAAATATCTCCAAGTCCCCTTTTTAAACGTCATGCCCCCTACCATGGGATGACATTATTGTTTAAATGGAAAGGGTTTCTCCCATCAAAAGGGTTATTTTGACATGACAGGATGCAGGGTAAAGCTTTAGTAGTCAGTCTGAAGTAGTAGGCTTGTAGCCATGTTTTCCTTTGCAACACTAGTGACAGAGACTGAGAGGAGATATGGTCTGCCACACAGCCTCGCTATAAAAACTGCACACAAATGCAACAGAACGTCAAACAAATGACTGTTAGCAAACACCTAGTGTACCTCAGGTTTCAAAAAGTAATGGGTCAGGACACCTCACCCACATTTGTGCGGCATATTCCATTTCTGGAGTCCTTCTCCAACATGGTAGTTATACTACATGATTTTACTCAATCTTTTGAGGGTGTTTAGCATAATAATGAACTGGATAATTGCAGGACACCATTTTTTTCAAAATACCACTTTCTAATGTGCAGCCCTGAGGAAGGCCACTGATCCATTCCAGCATTGAGGGCTGCTTAATGATGTTGGCATTTGACAATGAATGTATGAAACATTGCTTTTTAGATATCTGACCTGGTTCCTCTAATAACTTACATTTTTTCTCAAAAGTAGCCAAGAAACATATCAATGCTCAAAAAGATTAGTTTGATGGATTCAAATAACATACTTATTGATTCACAATAAGGATTACGTCTGCAGTTCAGCAAAGAATCAGGCTTATTATTGGTTTCTGAGTGTCTCAGAATCTATGCAGATCCAAATTGCTGTCTGGATCATGCAGGACCTCCTGTTTAAGCACCTTGGAAGTTTCTGTGTCAGGGGCCTACGTAGCTATAAAGTGGCTGGCCTCCGTCTTTTGTGATTGCACCTTTCAAGTGGTGCAGACTCCCTTTACCTTGGAAGTTCTTTCCATGCCTCAGAGGGTGCCTCATGGCTCAATTTTGAATCCTACATTGTTTAATCTCTATTAACCCTGGGCGAGCTACTACGCTACGCTTGTGTAGTTTGCAAAGTTTGTGCTACTTGGCACTATGCAAATTGCACGTAGCACAGTGCAAACATGCATAGCGTAGAGGTAATTTTTTACTTGCTTGCGGTCCTCAACGTTAAGTTGGTGACCGCAAGCGAGCAAAATCATCCAGGCAAGTCTTTTTCCTCATTTGTGATCAGCAACATCAAGTTGTCGATCATGAGTGTGGAAAATAATCCTCCCAGTGAGATTCTCAATGCGGGGAGGTCAGGTTTCTTATTGCGAGTGGTCGCTTATGCTTGCGACCGCTCACGATGAGAAAGTATCAGTCCACATTGAGAAAGCTGCCGCTCGAGTAGAAATCTACTCGAGCTGCAAAAAACGACCGCTTGCACTGTGCAAGATGCGGTTTGCAGTGATTGCACAGTGCCGACAAGCATCCAGCACTGTGCGATCAGTACAAACAGCATTTTGAAAAGTGCACTACACAGTTCACGTAGCTACGCGTAGCTACGTGTAGCTAAGCATAGTGCGAAGTACATCTCCGTGTAGCTATGCGTAGCACTACTAAATACCACTGTCTAATGTGCAGCCCTGAGGAAGTAGTAGTAGAGGCACCACCCCTCCCTTCAGCGCCTTGAGACTCTCACAGGTGAGTAGCGCGCTCTACAAATGTATTGATTGATTGATTACTACGCGAACTACACCCAGGGTTAATCTCTATTAGGGCCCCCTGGCAGATGTCATCAAGCAACCAATGTCACCACGGTGACCTGTGCTGAAGACATGCAATTTATTGTCTCTTTCTGCCAGGAGGAGGAGGGGCGACACCCAATTTCAGATTCTGCCTGAGGGACCTTGCAGAATGGATCAACATAAGCTGCCTTCAGCTGAATGCTAATAAAGTGGAGGTATTCACTGTCAGGAAGTAACCTTCAGTTTGGTCCTCAGTATGATGGTCAACAGAACTTGGCCCAGCCCCAGATCCCAAGCACAAAGTAAAAAACTAGGCTTTCTGTGTGATTCAAATCTTACCTTTGAGAGACAGTTTTACTTGTCCAGTGGAAAAATGTTTTTGCACTCTTAAAATTCTGCCAAAAATGATGGATCTTCTGCCTACATAGGCCATTAAAACCGTTGTCCAAGCTCTTGCCATGACCCAACTGGATACTATATGTACTTTAGATTGGAGCCACTCAAGGCATATTGTATATACTTCAAAGGGTGCAGAATGCAGCAGCATTCCTTCTGCTGAAACTCCTTAGGTGAGCACCAATTGGCCCTGCCCTGGACGATTTTCACTGGGTACCTTTGAAGAAAGAATCTCCTTTAAGGCTTTGTGCTTTTGCCACATGAGCCTTAATGTCAAAGGCCCTTGTTATATTTTTCCACTCTTCAAGCCCGCCTAACCCAGTAGACAACTCAGATCAGACACCATGCTGTCAACAGTGCCCATCATAAAAATAACCCATCTGGGTGGCTCTTTCTTTAGCTTTCGAGCATCTAAATGGTGAAAAACTCTACCACTCCACATGAAACAAGAAACCACTGAGGACACGTTTAGGAAGAAACTTAAAACATGGCTATTAAGTCTGTAACCTAATCTGTTTCTTTGTTAACCGTACCTTGCTGGTCAGGTTATGGTTCTCCTTTCTCCTCCCATCACCCCTATAGTGGTTAGGGGAACCCTAGTGAAGGGGCACTCTGTTAGGAGCAACTGTGAGCTTTGAAAAAAATGTTAACATGACATAAAAGATAAAGATATGTCTTTTGGATTTACCCCAAGGCATTTTTAGAATACATCTGGGTCTGAATTTGGCCTTACTGCCCATAAGACAGGGTGCAGGGTTTTTTAAAATATCAATTAATAAAGTCCTACAAAGACAGATTTTACAAGCGTAGCATCATCTGTAAAGAGAACAAAAAAGGACCCTCACCCACCTCCTGCTAGGTCATGCTCTATTACTACTTTTGGAGGAAAAAATCAGCCTTAACTCACACATGGAAAACAACAAGTACAACGCTTCAGAGAATTGATAACTAATGGCGACATTTAGAATGTAAAATCTCTTGTGTGGAACAGAGCATCGGTGATATTAGAGATGTTACAAATACCATTTCAAAGCGAGCGTGTGAGGACAGGGAACTTAAAAAACTTACAGAACACCTTGAGAATAGAAATTATCATAATAATGTATGTATTTTGCGGTCTTACAGAAAATACAGAAGTGGTGCATGACAGCGTAGTTGAAATCTTACATTCCTAAATTATTTGGTGATTCTAATCTCTCATCTTTGAATATTGAAAGGGCACATGGACTTGTTAGATTACAGAGGTTTTTGAAACTGCATTCAAGTTTAGAGGCATTATTGTTCATTTGCAGTAGTTCATAGACAATTCATAATCATTTTAGTGTAAATGAAGCTGAAGCCAAACCAATTGCAGCAAGAAGAAAAACTGGTTTGTCCTAGGGTCAGCATTAAAAGAATTAAAAGCAAGATATTGCTTATGGTAACACCTAAAGGCAATACTATTACAGGCTCTCATTCATCAAATCTGAAAGCTTATATTTATAGGTGTACAAAAAGAAAGGTATGGATGCATTAAGATTCAATTCTAAATGAGTCATATTATAATTTGATATGAAGTATGAACCCCTTGGACTACTCCCTCCTCTTAAACAACCTTTTTTTCGCATCCACGAAGTGGAAAGAGTCCCGAGGGGAACCCTTCCCTTTTGCAAATGGGTTGTTACCTCCTTTGAGGTAACCATTAAAAAAATCAATATGTTGCAACTGGATTTCAGTTGCAAAACTTTGATACATTAGACACTGATTCCTTAATTAGGAGGAATGCCTACAATATGCCCCTTGCAAATAACAGCTCATGATCCATTCAGAAAACAGTTTCAAACCATTATAGGACTTATTTTCGAAATTAAAATGGGATATGTAAATAATAAAAAGTATTTTAGTACCTACAAATGCCAAATAGAGCATTAACAACTGTTTAAATGCTTATTGCAGATTGTGCTCAATTTGTGTAGATCTCTATACTTACTCTTTAGGCCATAGACTAGGTTACAGAGATGGTTTAGCAACAGATTTACTATGATTAAAAAATCAAGGTAATTGGTGAAGTGGGTTTTTTGATAAATATATAGGAAATGTATCTTTTAACAAGTTTACTTCCCCTGCCTGAAGCCCCTGTCGGCTAATTAGCATTAGCATGCCTTCAAATGGCATGTCAATGCTTCTATGATGAGGTGTGAAATACT
The DNA here is from genome assembly GCF_964263255.1 of Lissotriton vulgaris. Taxonomy (NCBI): domain Eukaryota; kingdom Metazoa; phylum Chordata; class Amphibia; order Caudata; family Salamandridae; genus Lissotriton; species Lissotriton vulgaris. The sequence continues at coordinate 48,504,476 of NC_141690.1, forward strand.
ATTCTCAGAGCAGATACACTAGTTTGGACCAAGCATAATGGCTTTGGGTAAATATGTGAGTGAGCTTAACCCAAGCAGGAAGTTTAGGAGTCATCAGGAACCTTTACTTTTATAGTTTAGTGATGAATTAATCCTGGATAAGAGGGTTCTTTTGCTCCCAAAAATGATTTAACCTCATTAGTCCCTTCTCAGTGGAGGAGGAAGCTGGTTGGAGTGATTGAGTCGGAGGGGGCTTTTCATTATCTTAAACAAACCTGTAGGTGTGCTACAAGTGCCCTCCAGGTACATAAATAATTTTCTATATTTGATTTTACTGAGAATGTTGCACTCTTTGCAATGAGGCAAACAGAATGTGCTGAAAAAGGTTGAAGGTTCACCCTTGGGAAATATTTGTCCATGGAGTCACCCCTGTCAACTTCACAACAGCTCCTCAGAACACTTTATGGACATATAGAAGAATAGAAGAGGATTAGGCCTGCTGTCTGTAGCCTTGGTGGGCCTCTTTGTGGCTAAAGGAACATGATAAGTTGCAAGGGGACTTTTTTTATGGGAGTGACTACTTGACCTGTCACAACTGACTGGACCTTGCTGAAGGTTTCTTGCTGAGTGTATGCTGGACCCTAAGTGTTGTTCCTGAGGTCCTGGGAGACTTAGAACTGATTAAAAGGAACTGTTTGAGAAAGTCTGTAAAGTTAGGACTGAGAAAATATTTGGACTACTGGACATCAAGAGCATTAGTGGGACCTTGTGGCCAAATGGACACAATTTCAAAAGTATGTCAGGCTTTCCAAGCTGGATGAACTTGAGCTCCAAAAAAAGACTAAATATGAAGGTAGAAATTTTGTCTTGGTGAAGGTACATAAGTTTCCTCATGACCAGAGTATTCCAGCTGCCATGAATGTTGAATTGTCCCAATGAGAGCTTTTCTGCCATAACCAGTGGCTTCATTAGGTCCTTGTCAATTAGCTATTTTTAAAGTGGTCATGGTTGATTCGTGTAAGAAGGCTGTCCCTGTCAATTTAATTCTTGTTTTAACTGTTTTAACATTTTATTCCCTTTTTCCCTTTCTGTGTAATTAGGAAGTGATTGCTGTAAATGTTGTGTTTTATAATTGTTGAACAAGCTTTTATGATATTTTTACATCTAAATAAAGCCTATCAATCAATCAATCAATCAATCAATTAGCTATTTGTATTCAGAGGGACTTCTTTGGATACAGGTTCAACCCTGCCCAGATGGAGTATTTTGACTTTCATGAAAAAGACTAAGTTCTGTCAGACTCAAAGGGTCTGTCTGGGGATGTCTGGCATTTGCAGCTGCTCTGTTTGGCCCATCGTGCACTTTGAGGAGGCTAAAAACAGGGGGAAAGTGGGTATTTGTACGAAAAAGCAGCAGCGGACCTTAGAATGCCGCACCTAAACTCCAGTGCCAATTAGTCAATATTCAAGTAGGTTTGTTGTTGTGCTGCCAACCCCGACACCAGCTGCTGTTTGGCGTCGCTGTGCTTTCCAGATCAATTGAATAGTTTTTTAGATACTCATGGGGGCGCACCAAAATGAAAGACCAAAAAAGAATTGAGTAGAAAAATGTTCTTTATTATCTTTGTCCAGCTAAAAAGTACATCAATAAAATATGTAGCGAGTTCAGCCAACGCGTTTCACTCCCTACCAAGGAGTTTCTTCAGGGCTGAAAAAACAATAAAAGACAAATATTCCCATCAGTTTCCTGCATAGCCAAGCCTGTACAGATTTTTCCATTTGACATTACATCATATGGAGATTCTTTGTAGAACACAAGTTTCCCTGAGACCAGGGAAAACAAGAAAAAGACACAGCAGCCAAATAACAGGGAAAGACTGATCAGTGAAAATTTGTTGATACATAAAAAGTCCTTTTCTAAGCGGTTTCTGCCACGGAAGGGGGAGGGTTCGCATGGAAGGCCGTAAAGAAAAGTACAAAACATATGATGAGATCACACTGTAGTTTTAAAACTATAGTTTTTAAAAAAGTCCCCACAGGGAGAGATGAGTATGTTAACGTCAGTAGAGGAAAACACATCTCTCACTTTACAATAACATAAACATTTGTAGGTCCAACATCACTATTTCACATTCATGAGTAAGTAGGAAGAATCTGTATAGTCTCACTGTTTTTCCTTCATAGGTAGAAGAGAATGCACCAATGCTGGCTGTAAATTTATATAACCATTTTCCAAAGAGTACATTCCGCAAGTTTTTGTCATGTTGTACCATTCAGTTTAAGAAAGACTAAAGAGGTTATGTATACATAAATAACACATTTGAACATTATACATCATGTTTTGTCTATTTTCTGACATTTGTATCATAACTTTCTCATCCCACATTCAAGATAGACCATCCTCCTTTCAACCGTTTTTGTCGGGTTGTAGCTTGGGGTCAAGAGGGCAAGGAACGGAAATTGGAGTGATAGTTTGGACATATTTCTCCTATCTGTAAGTGACAAAGAAGGGTATGCTATCAAGACTATGGTTCTTACCGCTGCAGATGTTTTCGCTGTGTTGCGTTTGAGACTTCCCTCTGTAATCACACTAGTATTTCTCCAGATCTTTTCTTCATTCCGATATGATTCTAATCAGTATAGAAAATCAGTATAAAAACTTTTGTTTTGCACTATGTCTGTATTCTATTAAAATTTTCCTATGGTATCATCCATTAGTTCCCTTATTGAACATACCTTGAAATTCTATGAAGTACCTCTCCGCCCTTGTCTTCTCACGTTATTGCGGACTTTGTATATTTTGTCCAAGAAGCAGTTCTGGTACTCCAGTGGTTACCCGTCCCTGGCTGTATTTGTTCGAGGTGGGTACAGTACTAGATGGTAAAGAATAGACACTAAGTCCATCATATATTCCTATTTACACAATCTGTTATATATTTGCCCTTTATATTGTAGGACCTACTCAACCGGATAGTCCAGAATCATAATAGCCCATGCTCACAAGTTTAAAAAGAAATCAGTAGGGTAAAAGTGTAACGTATATGTATATATAAAAGAATCTTAATTCTCTCATGCTGTTTCAGATATTTTTTTGGATATTTTTTTGGCAGATTTTAGTCCTCTCATGCTGTATCGTATTATCATTGTAGCGAGTCATCCTACCCTATATCATAGTTTCCTACGCCAATAGCGCTTCACAAGCCATGCTGGTAATGAAGATCAAGGGTTCACAGACTAAAAAAACATCCTTATTTTAACTGGCATGAGAGAGCGAGCAGATAAAGAGAAGCACTCAACATGGTTTTACTACAGTTTCCGTCTGTAAAGGTAGTTAGACTAATTAAACTCTCCCAAATGTTAAAGGAGAACCCATGGAGGTACCATTATAGAAACCAAAAGTTACTTATATGTATACCAAGCACTCACTAGCACTGCTGAACCCCACTCATCCATTAGTATTAGGTTTTGGAAGCCCAGTATGGATGTTCGCTACACTCCTAACCCCATCTCTCACCTGTAATGACAGTCGTTCGATTTCAGCGTCTCGGCATGGCTGGTTCCAAGCTGAGTTCGCCATTGTTGGGACCGTCTTATATTCAAAGGAGAGCTAGCCCATTGGTCAATCCAGTCTCGTCCCCGTAATTGTTTTTAATGGATAAACTTTACCCGCTTTGGTCGCCATCTTTAAATGGGCAAATCTACGCAACAGATGTATTTGTAACGTGTTATTTATATATTTAAAGAATGTTAATAGCAGTGTTTTGTTTTATAAGAAATAGGGAAGCCTTTCTGTGCATTTTATCGCTTATTGTAAAGTAACACTAGTTGTTATACGTAGTGTTACCGATCGTTATATAGGCATTAGTCGTCTAAGTTAATGTTGCTGCTAGAGTATTGGACCCCGACCCCTTGGTCACACAGCAGTGGCATGATTGTGGTCAACAAAAATCATATTTTGTTTACTAAGGATTGGGTTGTATTTTCACTAGATTAAATCACGCATATCATGCGGGCGCCATCTTGGAACGGGTAAAAGGACAAATCTATGCGACAATTGTATTGTACACGTTATGTATATCTGTAACTGGTTTCGGAAACAATGTTTTGTTTTTTAAGGGGTTGGAAAGCCCTTCTAAACATTTTGTCGCTCGGTGTGGAAAAGCACTAGTTCATGCATGTTGTTTTACCGCTCGTTCTATAATCCTTGATCGGCTAACTTAGATTGCTGTAAGTGTGTCAAAAAAGTGACCCATTGGTCACCCAGCAATAGTATAGTCTTGATCAACACTACCTTTATTTCGTTTCCTGAATATTGTATGGCGTTTTTACTTGATTGTCCCCGCATGTTATGCGGGCGCCATCTTAGAACGGGTGAATGGCCTACAGTATTTTATTTTCTCGGGTTTTATTTGTTCAGGTTCAAGGGGTGTCCATCATATTCGGGAATACTGATAGCCTATCAGAACACTCGCCAGTATATGCCATTAGGTCAATTCTAATTTGGGAAAGGGGGTGGGACATTGTGCTTGGTGCTGCCTATTAAAAAGCACTGTATATTTATTTATTTGAACAGGGTGATTGTCAAAAGTGCGCAGTATATACTTTTGTGTTTGGCGGGCAATGGCCGGACCTTGGCAGCAAAGGAGGGGGTAGCAGAGAAGGGGGTGGGGAAAAGGAGGACAAAGTGTCCTTTCAGTTGTACCTAATAGTACTCTATATGGGGGGGACAAGAAGGGAGGATGTGTCTAGATTGAATTCATATCTGGTCATACAGTTGTCACAGTCTTAATACATCGTTAGTACCCCCCTGACAGACTAGGTACCCAGGGTATATCCATCACACAGTTTTAGTATAGTATTGGCTCATAGTAATTACAGGTTATCATGTCATCATAGAAAGTGGTACATTTCACTGTCCACGTTCATGCCGTATTTTATACTTTGTAGTTTGCATATCCATCTTGCTTCCCGCTGTCTAAGGAGTACCTCACGATTACCTCCTCTTATAGGCGATTGTACATGTTCCAAACCATGGAACCAAAATTCAGGTTTGCCACTATGTTTCTCCCAAAAGTGTTTTGTGTGGACATATCTAGCATCTTTATTCAAAATTGCTCTCCTATGCTCTTGGATTCTTATCTTAAGATTTCGTTTCGAACTGCCCACGTATATTAGGCCGCAAGTACAGCCCAAGATGTATACCACAAAGGTGGTAGCGCAGTTTATGAAGGAAAGAATTTCAAAGTTTGGTGAACCATTGAATGCAAAATGCTTAGTTTTGTCTCTGCCATATTCACAGATATTGCAATCCCTGCATGTAAAGAAACCTTTCGGTTTCTGTGGCAGCCAGTTTGTACTGATGTCTTTGTTTGGTTTAAGATAACTTGGGCACAGTTGGTTGCGTAATGTCCTGCCTCTGCGGTACGTTACAGATGGATTGTTTCTAACATGTAGTTGCAATCCTGGGACCTCTTTTAGGAGATGCCAATTATTTTTCAGGATTTTGAATATACTACTGTTGTGTCTAGTATATTTTGTTATAAATCTCACATCCGTGCTTGATTTTTGTTTTTTACGTGATTTGATTTTAAGAGTTTCGTCCCTAGGGATCTTGCGTGTCCTGGTCTCTGCTCTGTGGATGACATCTTTACTGTATCCCCTAGCTTCAAAACGACTCTTAAGTGTTCGAAGATTGGTATCAAAGGATTCTGCTTCTGTGCAGTTCCGCTTCAGGCGGACCATTTCCCCAAATGGTATGTTGTTAATTGTGGAACTGGCATGTGCACTACCTGCATGCAAAACCGCATTGCAGGCAGTGTCTTTGCGGTAGAGGGTACTTTGGATTTTGTTGTTCCTGATATAGAACTTCAAGTCCAAAAAGTTTATGCTCTCTCTACTGTATTCCATCGTGAGTTTCACGTTCATGTAGTTCTTGTTTAGGTAACCAAAATACTCCCAAAGATCAACTTCAGATCCGGACCAGAGACAGATAATATCGTCAATGTACCTCCCCCAGAACACGATGTTATTAGTCCAGGGGGAGGCACTCTGGTTCCATGCATGTTCTCTTTCAAATTGTCCCATAAAAAGACAGGCATACGACGGTGCAAATTTGGTCCCCATCGCAGTACCCCTCTTTTGATGGTACCACATATCTTCAAACAGGAAGTAGTTTTTTGTTAGTACCAATTCCATCATTTCTAGGATCATTTGGTTCTTATGGAGCAAGTCAGCCCCTTCTCTATCCAGATAGAATTCACTAGCTTTAAGGCCAATGTCATGTTGGATGGAAGTGTAAAGACTATCTGAATATATAGACCTTAAACTCAACAAACATGTCCTAAACTTACCATCTTTTATTCAAGATAGCAAGGACATATTGAACAAGCTACAAGACTTTGAATGGTCAAATGATCTCTTTTTTGTGACTTTAGACGTTACAAGTCTTTACACTTCCATCCAACATGACATTGGCCTTAAAGCTAGTGAATTCTATCTGGATAGAGAAGGGGCTGACTTGCTCCATAAGAACCAAATGATCCTAGAAATGATGGAATTGGTACTAACAAAAAACTACTTCCTGTTTGAAGATATGTGGTACCATCAAAAGAGGGGTACTGCGATGGGGACCAAATTTGCACCGTCGTATGCCTGTCTTTTTATGGGACAATTTGAAAGAGAACATGCATGGAACCAGAGTGCCTCCCCCTGGACTAATAACATCGTGTTCTGGGGGAGGTACATTGACGATATTATCTGTCTCTGGTCCGGATCTGAAGTTGATCTTTGGGAGTATTTTGGTTACCTAAACAAGAACTACATGAACGTGAAACTCACGATGGAATACAGTAGAGAGAGCATAAACTTTTTGGACTTGAAGTTCTATATCAGGAACAACAAAATCCAAAGTACCCTCTACCGCAAAGACACTGCCTGCAATGCGGTTTTGCATGCAGGTAGTGCACATGCCAGTTCCACAATTAACAACATACCATTTGGGGAAATGGTCCGCCTGAAGCGGAACTGCACAGAAGCAGAATCCTTTGATACCAATCTTCGAACACTTAAGAGTCGTTTTGAAGCTAGGGGATACAGTAAAGATGTCATCCACAGAGCAGAGACCAGGACACGCAAGATCCCTAGGGACGAAACTCTTAAAATCAAATCACGTAAAAAACAAAAATCAAGCACGGATGTGAGATTTATAACAAAATATACTAGACACAAAAGTAGTATATTCAAAATCCTGAAAAATAATTGGCATCTCCTAAAAGAGGTCCCAGGATTGCAACTACATGTTAGAAACAATCCATCTGTAACGTACCGCAGAGGCAGGACATTACGCAACCAACTGTGCCCAAGTTATCTTAAACCAAACAAAGACATCAGTACAAACTGGCTGCCACAGAAACCGAAAGGTTTGTTTACATGCAGGGATTGCAATATCTGTGAATATGGCAGAGACAAAACTAAGCATTTTGCATTCAATGGTTCACCAAACTTTGAAATTCTTTCCTTCATAAACTGCGCTACCACCTTTGTGGTATACATCTTGGGCTGTACTTGCGGCCTAATATACGTGGGCAGTTCGAAACGAAATCTTAAGATAAGAATCCAAGAGCATAGGAGAGCAATTTTGAATAAAGATGCTAGATATGTCCACACAAAACACTTTTGGGAGAAACATAGTGGCAAACCTGAATTTTGGTTCCATGGTTTGGAACATGTACAAGCGCCTATAAGAGGAGGTAATCGGGAGGTACTCCTTAGACAGCGGGAAGCAAGATGGATATGCAAACTACAAAGTATAAAATACGGCATGAACGTGGACAGTGAAATGTACCACTTTCTATGATGACATGATAACCTGTAATTACTATGAGCCAATACTATACTAAAACTGTGTGATGGATATACCCTGGGTACCTAGTCTGTCAGGGGGGTACTAACGATGTATTAAGACTGTGACAACTGTATGACCAGATATGAATTCAATCTAGACACATCCTCCCTTCTTGTCCCCCCCATATAGAGTACTATTAGGTACAACTGAAAGGACACTTTGTCCTCCTTTTCCCCACCCCCTTCTCTGCTACCCCCTCCTTTGCTGCCAAGGTCCGGCCATTGCCCGCCAAACACAAAAGTATATACTGCGCACTTTTGACAATCACCCTGTTCAAATAAATAAATATACAGTGCTTTTTAATAGGCAGCACCAAGCACAATGTCCCACCCCCTTTCCCAAATTAGAATTGACCTAATGGCATATACTGGCGAGTGTTCTGATAGGCTATCAGTATACCCAAATATGATGGACACCCCTTGAACCTGAACAAATAAAACCCGAGAAAATAAAATACTGTAGGCCATTCACCCGTTCTAAGATGGCGCCCGCATAACATGCGGGGACAATCAAGTAAAAACGCCATACAATATTCAGGAAACGAAATAAAGGTAGTGTTGATCAAGACTATACTATTGCTGGGTGACCAATGGGTCACTTTTTTGACACACTTACAGCAATCTAAGTTAGCCGATCAAGGATTATAGAACGAGCGGTAAAACAACATGCATGAACTAGTGCTTTTCCACACCGAGCGACAAAATGTTTAGAAGGGCTTTCCAACCCCTTAAAAAACAAAACATTGTTTCTGAAACCAGTTACATATATACATAACGTGTACAATACAATTGTCGCATAGATTTGTCCTTTTACCCGTTCCAAGATGGCGCCCGCATGATATGCGTGATTTAATCTAGTGAAAATACAACCCAATCCTTAGTAAACAAAATATGATTTTTGTTGACCACAATCATGCCACTGCTGTGTGACCAATGGGTCGGGGTCCAATACTCTAGCAGCAACATTAACTTAGACGACTAATGCCTATATAACGATCGGTAACACTACGTATAACAACTAGTGTTACTTTACAATAAGCGATAAAATGCACAGAAAGGCTTCCCTATTTCTTATAAAACAAAACACTGCTATTAACATTCTTTAAATATATAAATAACACGTTACAAATACATCTGTTGCGTAGATTTGCCCATTTAAAGATGGCGACCAAAGCGGGTAAAGTTTATCCATTAAAAACAATTACGGGGACGAGACTGGATTGACCAATGGGCTAGCTCTCCTTTGAATATAAGACGGTCCCAACAATGGCGAACTCAGCTTGGAACCAGCCATGCCGAGACGCTGAAATCGAACGACTGTCATTACAGGTGAGAGATGGGGTTAGGAGTGTAGCGAACATCCATACTGGGCTTCCAAAACCTAATACTAATGGATGAGTGGGGTTCAGCAGTGCTAGTGAGTGCTTGGTATACATATAAGTAACTTTTGGTTTCTATAATGGTACCTCCATGGGTTCTCCTTTAACATTTGGGAGAGTTTAATTAGTCTAACTACCTTTACAGACGGAAACTGTAGTAAAACCATGTTGAGTGCTTCTCTTTATCTGCTCGCTCTCTCATGCCAGTTAAAATAAGGATGTTTTTTTAGTCTGTGAACCCTTGATCTTCATTACCAGCATGGCTTGTGAAGCGCTATTGGCGTAGGAAACTATGATATAGGGTAGGATGACTCGCTACAATGATAATATGATACAGCATGAGAGGACTAAAATCTGCCAAAAAAATATCCAAAAAAATATCTGAAACAGCATGAGAGAATTAAGATTCTTTTATATATACATATACGTTACACTTTTACCCTACTGATTTCTTTTTAAACTTGTGAGCATGGGCTATTATGATTCTGGACTATCCGGTTGAGTAGGTCCTACAATATAAAGGGCAAATATATAACAGATTGTGTAAATAGGAATATATGATGGACTTAGTGTCTATTCTTTACCATCTAGTACTGTACCCACCTCGAACAAATACAGCCAGGGACGGGTAACCACTGGAGTACCAGAACTGCTTCTTGGACAAAATATACAAAGTCCGCAATAACGTGAGAAGACAAGGGAGGAGAGGTACTTCATAGAATTTCAAGGTATGTTCAATAAGGGAACTAATGGATGATACCATAGGAAAATTTTAATAGAATACAGACATAGTGCAAAACAAAAGTTTTTATACTGATTTTCTATACTGATTAGAATCATATCGGAATGAAGAAAAGATCTGGAGAAATACTAGTGTGATTACAGAGGGAAGTCTCAAACGCAACACAGCGAAAACATCTGCAGCGGTTAGAACCATAGTCTTGATAGCATACCCTTCTTTGTCACTTACAGATAGGAGAAATATGTCCAAACTATCACTCCAATTTCCGTTCCTTGCCCTCTTGACCCCAAGCTACAACCCGACAAAAACGGTTGAAAGGAGGATGGTCTATCTTGAATGTGGGATGAGAAAGTTATGATACAAATGTCAGAAAATAGACAAAACATGATGTATAATGTTCAAATGTGTTATTTATGTATACATAACCTCTTTAGTCTTTCTTAAACTGAATGGTACAACATGACAAAAACTTGCGGAATGTACTCTTTGGAAAATGGTTATATAAATTTACAGCCAGCATTGGTGCATTCTCTTCTACCTATGAAGGAAAAACAGTGAGACTATACAGATTCTTCCTACTTACTCATGAATGTGAAATAGTGATGTTGGACCTACAAATGTTTATGTTATTGTAAAGTGAGAGATGTGTTTTCCTCTACTGACGTTAACATACTCATCTCTCCCTGTGGGGACTTTTTTAAAAACTATAGTTTTAAAACTACAGTGTGATCTCATCATATGTTTTGTACTTTTCTTTACGGCCTTCCATGCAAACCCTCCCCCTTCCGTGGCAGAAACCGCTTAGAAAAGGACTTTTTATGTATCAACAAATTTTCACTGATCAGTCTTTCCCTGTTATTTGGCTGCTGTGTCTTTTTCTTGTTTTCCCTGGTCTCAGGGAAACTTGTGTTCTACAAAGAATCTCCATATGATGTAATGTCAAATGGAAAAATCTGTACAGGCTTGGCTATGCAGGAAACTGATGGGAATATTTGTCTTTTATTGTTTTTTCAGCCCTGAAGAAACTCCTTGGTAGGGAGTGAAACGCGTTGGCTGAACTCGCTACATATTTTATTGATGTACTTTTTAGCTGGACAAAGATAATAAAGAACATTTTTCTACTCAATTCTTTTTTGGACTTTCATTTTGGTGCGCCCCCATGAGTATCTAAAAAACAGGGGGAAAGTGGATCTAAATGAAAACACACATGGTACCTTTTCTTGGACCTGGTATAGAGTTGGCTCATGTGATCTAGCCCTGAAGAGAGTAAACAAGTAACATTACTAATGATGGAATGGGTGAATACGATGTAGCTGAATGTCATGATATGAGCAGGCCCGACAACGCCAATATCAGTAAAATGCAATGTGAAAGTATGCCATAGCCTGTGCCCAAACAACCACATGACTGCCCAACCATGTAAGGTCAATGTATACCGTAAATTATGCACGCACAACAGCGCCGACATCAGCAATAATCTTGCCAAGGTATTTCATAATTCATGCACGTATGATAATATTATTGTTACCAATAAGAAACAATGTCAATGTACGTTGAGATCAAAGCAAACACATCCTTAACAGTACTAGTAAGAACTGTTTGCCTCATGCTGATAATGTCAATAAAATGCTATAACAATGACTGCCATATTAATTTTTGGAGTTCCAATGAGCTTACATCATTACTGTTGCATTGACCCAAGGTGACTTCCCTATCAATCCTGAGTCAGAGATATGTGGTCAGGTTGGTCCTGTGACCCATAACTATCAAGTAATAGGTCAAAGGTGGGTTTCCCCATAAACTGAAGACAAACACAGACCCAGGGAAAACCCTGATCGAATCTATATATAAATAGTTGCCCCACAAACTAGTCTGAGGTAATTGTCCCCAATGAAGGATGTTTGGCCCAAGGCTCACATTCCCCAGAAATACCACAAAGCTAGATATCACTTATGGATATGTACACTTAACCAATCAGGATATGACATTCACACCACATGTAGTGATGATGCGCTACTCATGCCGGACATATGGGAACATATACATGTGTCCACATTGCTCTCCCAGAGGGCAAGAGCCATAGGTGTTCTTATCAGATGCATATAGGTGATTGATTTACCATTATGATCCTCATTAGGAATGTAGAGATCAATGTATTGTACCTCATGAACTGTATAAATTGCTGGCCAAAACTTTTTACAGTAAGAGCTCTTGAGCAGACACAGTCTGTCCAGGCTATTCTGGCCACAGCATTTAATTAAGCCAACTTGCTCCTGTTTTGCCAAACACCTCTTGTCTTTTCATTTATTTGAGGTAAATTCATATCCAAGCAGCACTTATGCTCCTGAAATTAAACTCACTATATAACATACTCTATATTGATATATATTTTTGAGTTGAGTAACACTCTGTAGCTATATTGGCTTGTTAATTCAAAATAGTTTGCCCGAAACATTTAATGGGAAATATTAGTCTTATAGCTTTACTGCTTTGAATGTAATTATATAAATGTATACTATTAATACTTCTAACAGCATTGAATAATATCAAATGCAATTCATTTTATTTTAAGAAAGCCAAATAAAATACGTAGTTCAAAGTCTTTCAAAGCAATAAGCGAACATCTCTCCAAGACAAGAAAGTAAATAAGGGTCAAAATGTCTTTCGTGAAAAATATCACCTTAAAGGATAAATCCCAAGTCCTTGCAAAAGCTGATAGCTCTAATATTTATGTATTTTTTAATTCTAAATCGTAGTGGATTGTAATCCTCAAGGCCTCATTATTAATAATGAGGTAAGTTACAAATTAAGACTCACTAAAATTGGAGGTTAGCACATATATGGTGGCCTGATGGGGTCAGTGGACCACTTTTCCTCTTGCTAATGGGAAACAGCTCTCCTACTTGGGGGTCAGTAACTTTTTAATAGTTTAAAACCACTATTTTGGTCCTAAGCCATTGATACATTTGGACAGGAATAATTATTTGGAAGGAACATTTATAATAATCGATTCATTATCTTTTCAAAAATTATTTTAGGAATTGGTAAAAAGATACCAACTCTTAAAATGTCTTTAGTACATTGCTTAAGGCAGTGTTTCAGTTGCAAACTCTAAATTGGAGTGATTGTAACCGATGTTTACATCTGGACCCAAAAGTGTACCAAATGTCTATATTCATCTCCTAATATTTGCCCGTGATGATTTTTTGTCTACTTTGACCAAAAGTGTTGCATTCTGTGTTAATATTCTTTACATGTTTTAATGTTTGAGTGAAAAATATTTCCTAATTACTGTAAAAGCAGCATGCATTTAATTTTAAAAGCTGTGTAAACTCCTTTCCTACTGCTGTTCAGTCTGCTTCTGATCCCTTAGCGCTGGGACACTTCTGTTAGTAGTAGCTACTCGCTTTATAAATTGTGCATTCATTCATTTGTTCAAACAAACGTTTTGATGTATTTCCAGTCCACAGAGCAATTTGGGCAGAAATTATGGTTTCAGCCTCTTTCTCATAATGGAGCGCTATGTATTAATATCAGCGTTTTGCCTTTTTAATATTATATGCTACAAAGCAACTTTTAATTAACCCCTTGCATGCTGATGACGGAGCGGTTCCGTCATCAGCTACGGGTGAGCTGTGCTGATGACGGAACCGTTCCGTCATGACTCCGCCCGCGCAAGGCGGAGTCAGCATGGGCGGGGAATTCCCGCCGCACGCAAGGGGTTAAGAAAAGCGTTCAATTCACGGAAGGTGTTCTGGTGTTGTGAATCAATTTTATTGACGGAGGAAAATCCACATTCACGACAGTTTTATTGTGAAACCTGCTCTCGCATAATGCACCCACGTGTAAGTTAACTTCTGTCATATTGTTATTTTTGCAGTCGAACCTCAACGGAGAGCCATCTTGGTTCTAAAGGGTTTGTGGTGCAGTGATCTTTTTTCTGCATCAGCAGATTGGAAGGTAGGATGCTGGACATACAGGAGAGAGTCCCCTTCTCTTTTGCATTGGACTGCAAGCTGGCCTTGGTACACTCAAAATGAAAATGAATATGGAATGGTCCCACTCCAAGGTAATACTGGTGTCGCCTTCAATTATTACTTGTATATTGCTTAGGTGCTCGTGAGTGCCACCTTCTGATCAACTGAGGTATAAATTATACATTCAAGCAATGACGCCCTCCTACAGGGAAAGGACAAACTCACATCAGCACTCTGTATCCACGTGAAAATGCTTTGGAAATGTAAATCAGATACACTTGGGTCCCGTCAAATTAAACTTCCACCAGACAGTTTAATGAACTTCTGCACAATGTTTCTTGTTCATATGATAATTCTCATATTTCAAAACAATTCCACGTTCAAACTGTTAAACAGAATGGCAAGTAACATAGACTCCCATAATACTTATTAACTCATTGTAATTAATAATAATTAACTCATTGACAATTAATTATGGCAATTGTGTGATTAATTTTATGTGTGTGTTGTCTGGTTTATAGGGATAACAGGTAGGAAGTAATTTATTTTTAAATAATTAATTAGTTGCTAATAATTATTAAATATTTGACAATTAATTATGGTAATTGTGTAATTAATTTTAGGTGGAAATTGTGGGATTTATAGGGGTAAAGGTTGGGAAATAATGTATTTTTAATTATGACTAATTAGTTGTAAATTAATATTAATTAATTGATTTCAAATTAATTAAGGTTATTCTGTAATGAAATCTAAGCGCGGGTTGTGGGGTTTTTAGGGGTAAAGGGTGTGAAATATTTTATTTAAAACAATTATTGATTAGTTGGTGATTAAAATTATTTAATTAATTGATAATTAAGTCATTTAATGGTATAATCATGTTTAAGTGTGTGGATCTTGGGTTTTTAGAGGTGAAGGGTGGGGAGTAACTTAATTTCACTTACTTCATAATTAGTTGTTAAATACTATTAGTTATTTAATTGAAAAAGATTTTTAGATGTGTAATTCATTTTTTTACAGTTTAAATGTAGGCGTGGGTTGTGGGGATTATAAGTGTAAAGAATGGGCAGTTAATTACATGTTATGTTTTTAATCACTAATATTTGTTTAATTTATAATTAAGTATGTTGATTATATATATACATTTTTTTCCATGCAGGTTGTGAGTTGTGTGGTGTTATAGGGTAGGAAGTAAATAGACTAAATGTATGTAATAATTAATGTTTTTGTTAATGAGTAATTCCTAAATACAAATATTTAGTTGTTTGAAAATTATATTTTTGTTTTCTTTAACAAAATATTAGTAGGTATTTGTGTATTTATTTTTAACATTATAATATGTTAATTTTTAACATATTTCAATATAAAAAAATGGATGGACTTTTAACCTGCAGGTGTTGTAGAATGTTCCAAAAAGTGTGGTGATAAAATAGGATGAACTTCTGACCTGTAGGTCAGAAGTTCAGTGGCGTAGAATATTAAGTAGCTTTTAGTATGGAAAATTCAAAATTAACCAATGAAGTTAAGTTTTGGCATGTCGTTGAAGGAATGAAGTATTCTGATTTGTTCTTTACCTGTATTTATGTGTGGAGCGACTTAGAAATTGTGCCATTCCTGGTTCCATTCTTGATGAAATCGGTGCTTTACATGTACTATGGGACTAAGAAAGAATTGGATGTGTGTGTGACATTTGAAATCTGCATACCAACTACAAAGGTGAGTTAGAAATGAACAAGGTGTGTTGTGTTCTGTAGTAGTGATTAAGTATTTAAGGTGACGTTTTGAATTTTGGAAGTATTTTTTATTTCAAAGTAATATAGTGTTATTGAAGTGTGGTGTTTGATATTGGTTATAAAATATGCATAAAGTTTGACCTGTTTTTAAATAAGTACTTTATATATGTTTAGGAATTTTTCACAAAGAAGAAGTGTAGTTTGTCATCTTTATAGGACTGTATGGTTTTAAAAATGAGGTACAGCGTGAATTTGGGTTAGTAATGTATTCGGGCGAGATAAACAAAATGTTGCATGTTTGCAAACTATACTTTTTGTGAAAATATGGGCTGGTGGTAGGAGATGTATGTGTTATTAAGTTAAAAGTGATAAAACGAAACCCAGAAATGTTATGTGGGCAGGTTGTGGTCTCATTGTTGACACTGAGAGGTAGATTTGAATGTAAGTGGAGGCAGATTGTTGTACTGTGAAGCCATTTACAGTGTTTGGAGATTACATGGGGAGGAGATGGAGATTGGAAAAGTAATACGTTCCTTTTATATGTACGCATAATTTGAATCATTTGATCACAGGTTGACATATATATATATTATGAACATGGTTTCTGGTTTGCATTTGGGTATAGTTAATAGTTTTTGTAGTTTCTTACTAATGATTAATAAAAAGGTAGATATACTAAAATATATTGTAGTAAATCTATTAATTATTGTCTGTTCTTATGGAATATAAGTGGTTGGGGAGTGCTTCTTTAGAAGAGATGTTTTATACATGTGTGAGAGGTAAGAAAGAAATGAAAATGTGCGGTGTATTTCCTGTATGACTTTGTTGACATTACAGAACTACATGTGATTTGAAGTGATACTATTTATTAGGCTGTGTCCCTGTGCTGGATATATGTAGGTGTTGAAGTGGTCTGAGTTTTACTGATGCTCAGCTTCACTATCCCTTTTCAGACACTCGTCAATGTATTTATTCCATTTAATGTCTTTAATATGAATAAAGTAAAGGGACAGTATATCAAAAGTTTGGGAATTAGAACTTTGTTTACTCTCCCCATCCATTACTATACACTCTACAGAGTGTTTAAACTACTTTAGTAACAAATAGATGTCTAGCTAGTAAAGGTGGTGTAGTTCCACTGGGGCCATTTATAAACCGTGCTATGGGATGGTTTATGTTTTACACTCCAATTTGGATGTTTGAATAGTTTTTGCTGATAAGTGTTCCGGCAGACACTTGTTAAAATTAACATTGTATATGTGTATATTGGCGCTACTGGAAATGGTGGGGGTTTCTGTTTGATTTTGTACGGTTACCCCAGGGAGGGTGAGTCGGTGTGGGGGAGGTGGGTATGTTGGTGATTAAAACACAGAATTTATTACCGTGCAGATGTCGACCTACTAAAGGTGATGTAGTACCACTGGGAGCACTTATAAGGCGGCCTATGGCATGGGTTATGTTTTACCCACAAATGTGCATGTTTTAATACGTTTTGCAGATGAGCGTTTCAGGAGACATATGTTGCCTCTGTATGGCTATAGTGGTGTTTCTACATTTGGAGGGGCTCTTTCTTTTATTTTGTAAACTTAAGCAAGGGCGGGTATTGAGGTGGTGAAGTGGTACTGCGATTATTCATAAATCGTCTTATGGTATTGTGTATGTTTTAGTTGCAAAATTGCAGGTTTTAATATGGTATATCATTTTCTGGCAAATTCCCATGTTTTAATACATTTTGCTGATAAGTGTTCCAGCATACAGCTACACAAATTACACAACATTTCTGTGGAGAACAAATCTTCATGCTGATAGATACTCTTGCACTGTGGTAGAAGGCTGCTAGCGTTGATGGCAAATTATGAAACTTGGTGCCATTGTGGATTTCAATGGAAGCTTACAATGTTTCTTTGTTGGTGTAGTCAGAGAAAAAAGTGGGGGTGCTCTGAAAGAGGGGGCAAAGCTGTTAAAGGGGTGTGGGCTATGCAAGTAGGATTGTGGTCTAAATCAAGATAAGTATCATTGCGTCCTTTAAAAAATCCTCTCCAATTATCCTACATTCAGAAAAAACATGCTTTAAAGGATTTCCCTTCCTTCTACAACATGGGTAACCTAGCATGATATCTCCAGTTCTCAGAAGTGAGCAAAATACGCATGCGTACATCGATGTGCATGCTCTCACTGCAGTACAATAAAAAAACAAAATAATTGACTATCTTTGAGAGGGCCAAAAATAGAGCTCGATAGAGACCCGTTTGGAGGTCCCCTAAAAATAAAGTGCCGGTCCTCAGACCCGGACGAATCAAAGCCCAGCATCCATCCATCCTAAGTACTGTGCAATTCAACAATCTTTTAATTGATGCATACATTCCCACTTATATACATGCATACACTTCTTTCTGCACTTATGTTAAGCATCTATGAGCCCGCTCGCCTATAGTAAGCATTGTGCCATTCATGCAGTATACGCCTATATACGCATAGATACATCTGCTCCAGAACCAATCCTAAGCATCTATCAGCCCACCCGTCCATCTTAAGTACTGGTCCCTGCATTCATTCATCCTTCCATCCATCCATACATTGATCCATCCATCCATGTATCTATCTATTGAAGCATCTGGCCATGCATCCACTCACCCTTTATTCAATGATACGTTCTTATTTCCGGGCATCCTCCACCCCAATCCTAAATACGACGTATTATACTCATCCACCCAGCCGCTTAACGGGTCGACAAGGCTGGCGATAAGCATTGACAGGCAGATGTTTCTTATAAAGAACAACAAAGCTTTGATTTGCTCTTTGTGGAGCATACTTCACCACCCTTCTCTGGTGGTGTTTTAAACAAAGGTACATCTAGTGAAAGAAATGCAAAGGAGCTTTTCAGTGTAATACGTTAATTTAGAAACATAACGTTTTGTTAAGTTGTATATAGGTACACTGTTTAAAGTGGCAGTGACTGACAGATAATGAATACCTGGACTTCTTACATTTGAGAAAGTATACCAGAGAGCTAATTTGGGGTGGTGAGAACCTGCAGTTCTATATTTCCATGTGAAGCACATGATATAAAGCCGCTCTCCGGGACGCTAAAGCTAAGTTCTTCAAGGAGAGAATTGGCAATTCTGCTAACTCCTCTAGAGAGTCCTTTAAAGTTTTCAGAGACCTCCTAAAACCCCCCGAACCTCCAGTGAACCATGAGAGTCCTCGAGAGAAATGTAAGGAATTGGCCAACTATTTCTACATGAAAGTAGAAAACATCGTAAGGTCCCTACCTCGACCGGCCCAGGAACCAGACACAGGTAACCAGCTGGGTGCCATGGAAATCGAACTGGAAGCCTTTGGACCAGTGACCACTGACGAAGTTCTTAAGTTGCTAGGGGCCATAAAGAGTGGCTCGCCTAGTGACCCGGTTCCGATGAGATATCCTAAACAGATAGCAACTACCATCGCCGCCCCAGTAACTGATCTCATCAACTCATCTCTTATGCAGGGGGTGCTGCCACCAAGTTGGAAAAAAGCAGTAGTAAAGGCCCTTATGAAAAAGCCTGGTCTGGATCCATATGACCTGGCAAATTTCAGACCGATTTCTTTGCTTCCCGGGCTCGGTAAGATCGCGGAGAGACTGGTGAACAGGCGACTGTCACATTTCCTGGAGTCCAATGGCTTGTTGCGGAATTCCCAAACGGGATTCAGGCCGGGCCAGGGCACTGACACTGCCCTTCTGGAAGTCGTGGAAGAAGCCAGGAGCATTTTGGATTCAGGAGGATCGGTGGCAGTGATCCTCCTGGACCTCAATGCGGCTTTTGACACCGTGAACCATCAGGTGTTGCTCCAGTGACTGTCAGATGTAGGCCTTACAGGGATGGCCCTGAAGTGGCTCACGTCTTTCCTGAACAATCGAACTTACCAAGTCTGGGAAGGTAGTACATGGTCAGCCTCGATCCCACTCCAGTGTGGTGTGCCTCAGGGCTCCTCTCTGAGCCCCACATTGTTTAATGTCTATATGGCCCCTCTGGAGGATGTGGTGGCACCATTCGGTATTAAAACTATCAGCTATGCTGATGATACCCAGTTGGTGGTGGCCCTTTCCCAGCTGGTGAATCAACCAGACCTACTTCACTCCTGCTTGTCCAAGGTGCACACATGGATCTGCAACTCAGCATTAAAACTGAATGGCTCCAAAACAGAGATGATGCTGCTCGGACATTCGGTGCTTTCCCTGCCGCCAGGCAGCTGGCCTAGCTGTCTTGGCGATCCCCCAAGCCCCAAAAAGGAGATCAAAAGCCTGGGGGTGTGGCTGGAACAAGACTTATCTTTCAAGACCAATGCCAAAAAAAACGCTGGAGTCTGTTTTGGTCTGCTCCGGTCAGCCCGTAAGATCTTGCCTCTTCTTCCACTGGTCTCCAGGAAACTTCTTATCCAGGGATTAATTGTATCGAGGCTGGACTATAGTAATGCGATTTTTTTGGGCGCTCTGGAAGCAACGCTCAATAAACTCCAACAAGTGCAGAACGCAGCAGCAAGGCTGCTGATGAACATTCCTAGGAGACAGTCAGCCAAACCGGCACTAAGAGAGCTGCACTGGCTTCCGGTGCGAGAGAGGATAACATTTAAATCCCTCTGTACGGCTCATAAAATCCTTCAGGGGAAGGACCTCCCATTTTGGGCAGTATGGTGCTCCCCTACAAGGCTACCAGAGCCCTGCGCTCGGATCATAAATATCTGTTACAAACGGTGAGAGTGAACAGAGCCCGGACGGGCGGCAGAAGATTCTCAGTGAACGCAGCCAATTTGTGGAATGCGCTTCTTTTGAATCTACGTGCAGAGACTTGTACTATGCGGTTCCAGAAATTACTCAAGGCCCACCTGTTCCCCACTTAATGCTTCCTTTCTATTTCTATCCCCTGGAGTCTTGAACAAGCGCTGGGATGCCCGAGGGTAACCGCGCGCAATACAAAATTCCAAATAATAATAATAATAATAGTATAGGAATATAAAAGTAATTGCATGGCTTTTATGTTTATGTTAAAGAGGGGGTTTGAGAACTAAGTCAGCCAGGCAAAGCGTATGTTTTCGTAGCACTAAAACAAGACAGTGTGTAATGTCAAAGCAGGCTCGTGCTGGAGCTGCCTGCTTGTGGTCGTTTCCAGAGGTGCAACCAGAGCGAAATTTCAGGGTAGCCTAATTCTTTCAGCAATATGCAGAGTGGGGATGTAGGGGCTGTAAAAAGGAGTGAAAAAGAACAAAGTCTCATTTAAAAAAAATAGATTTTGAAGAACTGTGAAGTACTCGGGTGCAACTCTGTGTGTGCGCCCGGGAAGCTGTCTCAGAGAGTCTGGGGCAATGGGCGTTGCACGCCTGGTGGTCTGTCTGCTAATCACCCCACGATGATGTTGCTTCTGTGTTCCAAAAAGAGAAGGCAAATCCTGAGAGAAAATGGCTCTCTTTAATGGGTTTCGCTTCTCCTACAATGCAAGTCACCTGACATGCTCTAACACTCACTTTAGTACAATAAAGAAAAAAAAGGATTACCTTTGTGAGGGCCGAAAAAAGAGCCCCATAAATACCCGCTTCGAGGTCCCGGAAAAAAAAATGCTGGTGGAGAGACCCCCACAAACACCCCGCCACTTAAAGCCCTGGGTACAGTGTTATGTTTGCGAAGTTGTAGATAAAATTGTTAGGCTAATAATGGTAATTTTTGTGTGTGCTTTCTGGTTGATAATATCATCCTAAGGTTTTCTGCGGTGGGTTGCAGAGAAAGTGCTGTGGGTTGGTGGGGTGCGGACCAGAGGTGAAAAGTAAGAGGTAGTGCAGTTACATATAAATTATAAAGGTATATGTAAATAATTAAATAAATACTTTATGCATGTTCTATGGCACTACTTGTCATCCTAGTACTCCTCTGTCATGCTCCATCACGTTGCAGGACTGGGTCTGGAAGTCGTTAATAGAATTTTTGTAATTGTATGTTATTATTTTAATATAGTGAACAAATGTGAAAAATAATTGAATCTATTTTTTGTTTTTCTGAAACTTATTTCGTTTGGATTAAAATTTGGAAATGCTTAAAAGAAGTGAAAAAAAGAAAAGAGAAGAAAAATATATATTTGAGCAAAAGAAAAAATTTTCAATTAGAAAAAAATGCGAATAGTACAAAAACAGTTTGTTCCACTAAAAGTAGAAGACAATTTTTGAAAACAATATTAGGAGCATTTATTGAAAAAAAATCACACAATGCAAAAAGAAGAATTTTTCAAGTAAGGTAAAGCAGAGTTCAATTTCAAATACCAGGAAAATGAATCATAATAAAGAAATAGTAGCTACTCAGAGACAAAAGCAATTTCAATAAATTTGTCAGAGACTTTTTCGATCTAAAGGGATTCAGAATTTAATGAAAACATGCTGCAAATATAAAAGGAAAGTGTTGCAATTCAAAGAAAAGCAGCATATTGAAAGTATAGTGGATACTGCTTTCAATTTATTCATTCTGATTTTGAAGAGAATCAAACTGTTGGATACAATAGTCAAAGTGTATAAAGACAAAAGTAGACTTGTGAACAGAACCAACTTTTGTAAAATCTTTAGTGGACATTGGAGACATACTTCTACTAGTGAGCCTTTTTTTAATGAGGAAAGTTACTTTCAGGAAAATATTTTATCATTTGCAGTTGATGCTGGAGGTCGTTGCTACGAAGCTCAGGATGGTTGTCCTCTTTCAAAGGAGGAAATGGTTAGTAAAAGTGCAGAAGAGTTAATAGCTGAAGAAGAGCAAGGGAAACATCCACGAGCTCCTATGTATAAGTGGTGTTGTAGTGGTATTTGTAGTATTTGACAGGAATTCATTGATATAATGCAAAATTTGCTACTAGAATATACTCAGAAAAGTATTAAACAGAAGATTAAGTTGTTACAAGGACTAGATCCATGTCATGTAAGAAGATATACTGAGAAGTATGGGAATTCTTTGGCTTGTCTTTCAAGAAAAGGTTGTAAACGTTGTTTTCATCATTTGAGGATGTTAGCAGTACACCATTCAGAAATTCGGAAGTTTGTAAGGAAACTCTACTATGTAAAAAGTACTGCATTATGTTTAAGTGAACTGAATACATGTCTTTTATATGGTTCTTTATCAGATGTTCAAAAAAAGTGTGATGATATTGAAATGTGATATTTTGGTTCAGAAGAGCAGTTCATTGATAGTAAAAGTTTGACAATTACAGATGTACGAGGAGATGAAAAAGTGATTAGAACTGATCAGTTTGAAGAAAAAATTGTAAAGTTTAATGTAGTGTGCTCTGAAATACCAAACTATGTTTGTGTTTGTTGTCGGCGTACTCATTATAAAAGTCAAAGTAAGAATGTTGATTTGTATTTGAAAAGTGGAAAGGAGAACAATGTTAAGTGGGAAGAATTTGCAACTTACTTTTTTGTTGAAGGTCGATTTGAGTTAGGTAGTGATCAAGGTATATGTAAATATTGTTACAACAAATTAGAAGAGAACAAAATGCCTTAGAGCAGTACAAACAACTTAGAATTAGTACCTATTCCAGAGGAACTGGCCAAATTGAATACATATGAGCTGGTTCTAATTCAATCTGTTCATCCTTTTCAAACTATAATTAGGATGGAGCCTAAAACAGGTAAACTAGTGGAGTACTTACCTTTGGATTTTAAGAATAATATTGAAACTATTGCTGGAGACAAAGAGGAAAATGAGGCAGTAGTTATTTTAGTGAATGGTGTACCAAAAAAGAGTCGGAAAATATGGCAAGAATTTGTGGATGTTAAAATAAAGTTGAAAAGGCTACCTTATATCTTATAGAGAACAATATTTATTACAAAAATGTAAATGTGGATGAACAGGTAATACGTTTAGAAGATGAATTTGAAATTTTAAGTGGTCAAATAAAGAAAGTGAACAAGTCAAGGACTGAAGAGATTCATGAACATTATACAATATGTCTTTTGCATTCAAAAGAAGTGATAGGAAGTAGCATTGAGTTATTTCAAATAAAAAAAGCACTATGAAGTCCAATGAGTGTATGGGAGAAAAGCTTGGAAGCTTGTTGTTTTCCACAGCTGTCTCCTACAGGAGAAGGTGGATGATATGATGACCGACCTGTACGGATTCCTGCTTCAGAATATCGGTCAACAAGATTATATTCTGAAGATCCTAGATTTTGACTGTGCATTCCATACATATTTTACATTTTTTTTAAAGTGATCTGTCTTCTCTCTCGTATGTTGTGAACCACATACTTAAAACTGGAGTTCATCAATCACTTCTTACTGCGAAAGAATGTGTGGAGAAAGTTCAAGAAACAGATGAAAATTTAGAAGCACAGTTAATCAATTTGATGGCATGTGAACTTGGAACAAATGATTATTGGTATCGTCCTCATGGAGATCTCAAGTGTATGTTACGGAACTTAGGAACACCAACATGTTTTGTCACACTTAGCTGTGCAGAGTATGCATGGGAAGATTTGCTTGAGTTTCTAAGAGAAGCAAACTCCAATATAAAAAATGTTGAAATAAAGACTCCTGGTATACTGTCTTCATTGGATCCTGTAAATGTTTGCACTTATTTTAATCATAGGTTTCAAGCTATGATGTCTTTTATCTGCAATAAAAAGAATCCACCTCTTGGAGAAGTTACTGATTTCTTTTGGAGAAAGGATTATCAAGCAAGAGGTGCACCTCATATACATATGCTTACATGGATCAAGGGTGCACCTAAATTTGAAAATGATTCTGATGAAACAGTATTGTCTTTCATCGAACAGTATGTGACATGTGAGATTCCAAGAGAAGAAGGAGATAGAAGCTTGAGACAGCATGGTTTACGTTTCCAAAGTCACCGTTGTGGAAAGTATTGCAGAAGAAAATAAAAGTCTACAGGAAAATTTTACACCAAATGTCGGTTTGGTTTTCCCCGTTAAGTAATTTGTAAAGGAAGAGTAAATTCTTTTTTTTCTTCTATAAACCACACAATAACTCGAAAATCTCCAAAGAATACCTACAACTTAAAAAGAACAGAAGTGTCAAAGTACATCAATGACTACAATCCAGTCATTTTGAAAATGTGGAATGCGAACATTGACATCCAGTATGTTGCAGATAACTCAATTGCTGTTGCACGTTATTTTACACCGTACATAACAAAATCAGAAAAAACAGAGATGAAACTAATGTGGGAAGAAATTGCACAATAGAATAGTCTTAGTAAAAAATTGTACACCTTTACTTTGGAAATGCTTTCCCATTGAGAAATTGGATCCTATGAATGTTCAGACCGTTGGGCTCTTCAAGTTAATATTCAAAGTCACGAGGAATCATTTGGGTAAGTTTAGGTCTTGCCTGCAAACGAAATAGAGTTTTGAAATCATTAGAAGAATTTAACAATTAGCAGCAAATGAGCCCGACAGTACAGACATTCTTAAAACTAATATGTTGGACACATACTATCCAAAAAGGAGTCGACATCTGGAACAGCTATGTCTGAATGAAGTACTTCAACATTACAGCTTCAAAAGAAATGTTAAAGAGAATTTAAAAGAAGGAACATTTGCAGTAGTTGGATGTCATGGTTTTTTAGTAAAACGTGCAAAGGGTAATCTTCTAAACCACAGAAAACGTAGATACGCGAGAATTTTACTATTTAGCACTTCTGCAACTGTTTAAACCATGGCTTAGTGAAAGTGAATTAATTGGAGAGTTTGGCTGCTACGAAGATTCTTTTAATGCTTGATAAAGTTAGCTTTGGATGTACAATTTTCCCTACACATTCAAAAATGTTGAATAATGAAGTTCAACAGGAAGAGACTATTATATCCGACATAGCTCATGAAAGTTCTCAAGACAGTCAAAGTAGTGGTCCATGTATTCAAAACCTCTTGGACAACCAATGCTAGAAAATGAAGCAGTGATTGCTATGCATGAAGTCGAAATTGCAATGCAAAAGGCACACAAGGAGAATATCACATTGGAAAACTTAGAAGAACAAGTAAATGTTGAACAGAAATATATATATGTTCAAGTGAGAGAGAGGATAGAACATGGTTTGTTCCATATAGAAAAATAATGTTTGTGTTCTTCTTTTAAACCTCTTCTGATGTATATCAGTGGTCAAGCTGGGACAGGTAAAAGATTTTTAATTACCATTTTGACCAGTTATCTTAAAAAAACTACTGGTTCACATTTATGTTGTGTGGTCACAGCGCCAACTGGATTAGCTGCACACAATGTTAAAGGAGTTACTTTGCATAGATTATTGATATTACCAGTTGAGCATGATAATAAATTAGAATATCAGAAGTTGTCTGGAGAAGCTTCTTATGAAGTGCCAAGAGTGCCGAAGATGATTAAACTTTTAATTATTGATGAGGTGAGCATGGTCTCAAACTTAATGCTTGCTTTTGTACACTTAAGAATAATAAGGTATTACAGACATATTACGATGTTCTGTTTGGGGTAAAGCATTTAATTGTATTTGGAGATCTGCTTCAACTAACCCCTGTAAAAAGAGAACCAGTGTTTAAAACTCTTCTACATGAAGACACTAAGAAATATTTGGGAAGTATTGGAAATGTGAATCTGTGGTAACATTTTGAATATAAAGAAATTACTGAGAATATCCAACTAGCAAGAGATGAAGATTATACAAATATTCCAAAAGATGTAATAATTGGTGTTCTAAGCAAACATGGTAAACAAGCTTTTCAAAGTCGTCTATTAAAGAACTTGTTTACAAATGAAAACACACCAGTAGACGTAATGTACCTGAAAATGAAAGAAAAAAGTCTATAGTTTGCTCAATGCCTACAGTGGAAGAGTGTGATACATTTAATTGAGAGCTTATGCAATTGGAACATAAAGAAATAGTTCACATTGAAGCTATTGATAAAATTGAGCATCAAGGAATAACAATTGTTCTTTCAGAAAGACTACAAACTAAATTGGATTCTTTGGAAAAGTCTGTATCAAAAATTGCTGGCTTAGAAAAAAATGTAGATGTATGTTTAAACTGTCAGGCAATTTTAAAGCTAAATCTGAATGTAGAAGAAGGTTTAGTGAATGGAGCAAGGGGGAAAGTTGTTGATTTTGTGAAATTTCAAAATAGAAATGGAATTGAATTTGATCAGATTGCAGAGGTAAGACAGATTGCACCTTCTGCTGTACTTCTTTTGCTTGTAAAAGACTTGTATGTTTGTAGAAAACTGTTTCCCTTCTGTTTAGCATATGCAATAACTATTCACAAATCACAAGGTTTAAGTGTAGATAATGCTTTGGTAAATGTAGGAAGAACTGTGTTTAAAGAGGGAATGGTATATGTTGCATTATCTCAAGTTAGAACATTGTCGGGTTTGTATTTAATTGATTTTGATGAGAACAAGGTTAGTGCTTATGTTAATTGTGTAAGAGAATATAATCGTTTGAGAAGGCTTTATGCTCCCCATTTAGGTGAATATCCTATTTATGAGAAACGTGTTGTGTGTTCAAAACACAAACATGTTGTAGCATTAACTATGATTGAAAAGTAGGAAGAAAATCAAGAGAAAAGAAATGAAGTAAAGAAGCAGAAAATACAAACAAGTGATGATGTTGTCGGATACCAACTAGAAAATGCTTGTGGTGTCAACTGGTATTGTAATGTTATTCTAAACGTTATATTTTATCTTGAAGATGTTTGTGGTGAAATTATGGAAAGTCAGGAAAAAACATTATGTTCTGCACTTTACACTTTATTTCAAGAATTGAGAACTGATAGAGGTAAGATCCATATGGCCGGGATGCCTGTCACCCCCTCCCAACACAATCCCCAAGAATGGGAAGACGGACGCAGTTCTGAACTTTTGAAAGGCGGGAGGGAGTCACCCTCCCGGCCGTATTTATTAAAATATGAAACAAAACTAAAACATTAAATAAAAGTTTCATTTCATGTACAATTTTCATTTATTACATTTCGATGAAGACATGTTCATTGGCTAACCTTAACAAATCTCTAATACAAAGGTTTCCTAGCCGATTCTAACATCCTGCAAATGCATATATCTTAAATTAAAATTGTACATCCTAGCATTAAGGGCCAACGGCAAGGTCGCAACCGGTGTCAGATCCCTACTACCAAAACTCTCGCCCTCACGGTGTGAGTGGCAGCCGCGCAGAGGACTGTACCCTCTGTGCCAACTCCAATTTCCCTTGTCTTGTTGGGGGCCCCCATTTCCGCTCGACGCCATCTTAAAGGTCGTCCGAGCACCCGTGTGAGGTATCTGTAGGAAGGCAGCGTGGAGTCCCCCCCCACCCCACACTCTCTATCACATCCGCCGTCGCGGATATCCGGGCCCCGGGAAATTTGTAGGAGGGGCATATAGCCGCCTCCTCCCCTGGAAGGGGCCTATGGCCGTCTCCCCCTAGGCGACCCATACTTAGTGGGTGCCGCCTCCCAGTGGGAGGGGCCAATAGCCGCCTGCCCCCGGGCGCTCCCATCCATAGTGGGTGGCGCCCCCCTCCAGGGACCTTGAAATTACTGCTCACCGATCATGACCTTACTGCCCGACCAAAAAATAAATACGACATTTGTTTACCTACTAAGGGAGGAAATATCATCATGTCTACTTGCATCATTTGTTTATTCCTAAAAGAAAAACAGTACCTTCAGACAGAAGCCACATCCTTAAGCTAGACATTCATATTCTACTAAACAGAGGGAAGAAGATGTTATCAGAGAAAGACTTTATTGCAAAACTAACATTGCCATTAGGGGCTGGTGGGTGGGTCAAAATTGCTCCTTGTTCCGTCGAGGGCTCACGTGCAACGAGTGGGTGCAGCTTCCAAGCACAGGAACAAGAGGACGCTTCTTCGGATTCCCGTTCTCTTTATTCCTCTTCGGGAGGGCGTGAACCCTCCGCCGGTACGCCTACTGGGCGTGGCCATCGGTGTAGGTGTCTAGGACAACCCCTCTTGGGCGGGAAAAGGCACGCCCTGGCTACGCCGCTTCGGGCATACCAGCCGAGACACGCCCCCCCGCCCAAAATGGTTTCCCGGGAGGATTGGGGCCCCAAACCATATGTTCGGGGGGACCGAGTGGTCGCCCCTTTCCATATGGCCGGGATGCCTGTCACCCCCTCCCAACACAATGCCCAAGAATGGGAAGACGGACGCAGTTCTGAACTTTTGGAAGGCGGGAGGGAGTCACCCTCCCGGCCGTATTTATTAAAATATGAAACAAAATTAAAACATTAAATAAAAGTTTCATATCATGTACAATTTTCATTTATTACATTTCGATGAAGACATGTTCATTGGCTAACCTTAACAAATCTCTAATACAAAGGTTTCCTAGCCGAGTCTAACATCCTGCAAATGCATACATCTTAAATTAAAATTGTACATCCTAGCATTAAGGGCCAACGGCAAGGTCGCAACCGGTGTCAGATCCCTACTACCAAAACTCTCGCCCTCACGGTGTGAGTGGCGGCCGCGCAGAGGACTGTACCCTCTGTGCCAACTCCAATTTCCCTTGTCTTGTTGGGGGCCCCCATTTCCGCTCGACGCCATCTTAAAGGTCGTCCGAGCACCCGTGTGAGGTATCTGTAGGAAGGCAGCGTGGACTCCCCCCCCCACCCCACACTCTCTATCACATCCGCCGTCGCGGATATCCGGGCCCCGGGAAATTCGTAGGAGGGGCATATAGCCGCCTCCTCCCCTGGAAGGGGCCTATGGCTGTCTCCCCCTAGGCGACCCATACTTAGTGGGTACCGCCTCCCAGTGGGAGGGGCCAATGGCCGCCTCCCCCTGGGCGCTCCCATCCATAGTGGGTGGCGCCCCCCTCCAGGGACCTTGAAATTACTGCTCACCGATCATGACCTTACCGCCACAGGCCGGATAGTTGACCGGCTATCCGGCCCCCCCACAAACTCCTCCTAAAGGTCATGCTTCCTCAAACCCCTTAGCCATGCTATGAAGTCTCCCATGAGTAAGACATTCCCCTCCTGGGACAGGTGAACCCCATCATTGAGATACATGTGATCACCCCGAATACACCCATGCGGAATGTTATGCAGCTGCGCGGAGCCAAACAATCTACCAATTTTGTTGTTAACCTTCTTTACCGAATGGTTCAGTGCTGATACTGAAAGGCCCCCCCACCAAACCCTTCTGGGAATCATGTGGGACCAGGCAATCGTGCACCCCGGGACTCTTTTTGCCAACCAGCTAACGGCTGACAACACTCGCTCGAGTAATACTCGCCTACCGAGTGTCACCAAGTCATTGCCCCCCAGGTGTACTATGATTACAGATGGCGGTGACCTCTGCCGCCCTAAGAGACCCTCAATAAAAGATTCGAACTGGTCAATACAGAGCCCGCCCCTTCCGTGGAAGGCCACTCTGTACCAGTATTCCCCAGCTGCGTGAGTCACGTCACCTGCTTTGAATACGTCCCTGGCCCGCCTCACGTATGAGTGGCCCACGACCCACACCACTCTCTCCTCAGCAGGTGATCTCTGACCGCTGGTCCCCTGGTGCTGGGTCGACTGCCAATTCCGCCCGCATGACATGCTCGCGAAACTGTAAACCAAACAATTCGAGGACCATCGTCCTAACTGTTTCACCTCTTCCGCACTCTGACCCCTGGCTGTAGCCTCAGTAGCAGCCCCTATCCTAAAGGAGTGGGTCCCAAAATCGCACGGGTCCATGCCCGCCGCCGCGATTGTCAGTGCTAGCACCCTCTGGAACTGAAACCTTGTCAGTGGGGTGGCATCCATGTGCCTAAGCAAACTCCCCCCCATGTATCCGCCCTCAGTGCCAAGTATTCCTCAATGCACCTTATTGGGCACGTGGGGGACCCTCGCATGCGCTGGACAACAACACTGTTTCCCATAGCTCCCTGGTCAGTTTTGGACCTAGCTATCGTGACTACCATTGAATCACCCCTAAGTAGGATGTGATCCCTGCACAAGCCTCCCTCCACATCTTTCTTATTCCTTGCGACCAGTTCGCTCAGCCGCATAGCCCCATGAAACGCTAATGCGAAAGCTGCCCGGAACAGAACTGCTTCGAAGTGGGAGGAGCATGTCGTGACTAGTGTCGCCATGAGTAGGGACAACCTTTCTAAGCCAATCGGGCGCCTTTCGTCTTGCTTACGACCCTCGAGGCGCTGCCAGCCACGAAGGGCTTTCTTCACCAAAAAGGAACCCGTTGGGTCTTTTATGCCATGCACCTGCGCCATGAATGAAATGGCCGCCCTATGCCTATTGGCTGTTGGCGCTGATCGGCCTTCCCTGTGCAGTGCTACCAGGAACCCAAGAAAGGAATCCTCCTGACCCCACTTGTGATTCCCTGTCGGACCCAAAAATGCACAATAGGAATGAAACGCTCCTTCGTATGCCTTCCTCGTCCTGGGGGCTAAGCTTGCTGCCACGAGGTCTTGTAATCCGGGGCACCGATTAGCCAGAGTGCTTCGGGGAATGGTGCCGCCGCTAGGTCCGCTGTAGGTAGATAACCCCTGAACGCCTGCATATGTGAACGAGAGAGTGCATCAGCCGCATGATTCAGTACACCCGGCACATGTTTCGCCCTGAACTGTACATTCAGTCTCATGCAAAGCAGCACAACTTCCTTCAACAATCTCAAGATCCACTTGCAGCGTGCTGCCTGATTGTTAATACATTCGACAACAGTCATATTGTCAGACCAAAATACCACAGAGCGGTTTCTGAACTCGTCCGGCCATGCCATCAGAGCAACAAAGATAGGGAATAACTCGAGGAACCCTATGTTACCTGTGAGACCGCTGGTGTGCCACCACGTCGGCCATGTTTGCGCCGACCATCGATTACCAAAGATGGCGCTGAATCCCACGCTCCCCGCCGAGTCAGTCCACAAACCCAGCTCGTCCGAGGACGCTGGCGGCTTGTTCCACACTACTTGACCGTTGAAGTCCGCCAGAAATGCCAACCAGATGCGCATATCCTGGCGAACCTCTGCAGACAGTCTTGTGGGGTGGTGTCCTTCCTTGAGACCAACCATAGCTTGTGCAATAGAGCGTGAAAAAGGGCGGGCCATTGGTATCACTCTTAAAGCAAAGTTAAGCTGACCCACTGCCTGCTGTAGCTGGTGCAGGGTCACCTTCTTCTTACTAAGGCACAGTTCCAGTGAAGCCCTAAATTTAGCTACTTTTCCCTCTGGCAAACGGAAACATCCCTCCACAGAAACGAGCTCAATTCCCAGAAACTCGAGTGAAGTAGATGGTCCGACCGTCTTACCTGGTGCCAATGGCACTCCAAACTCCCCCATGAGGGTGCAAAAGTCCCGAAGTGCCTGCGCACATTCCGTGTCGCCGGCTGCTCCCAAGAACAGAAAGTCATCTAGGTAATGCATAACATGCCTATGCCCTGTGGCCTCAGTGAATGCCCACTCTAAAAAACAGCTGAGGGGCGTGGCCAAGATGGCGGGGTGAGCGGACGCTTCCTCCCGTAGCTCCTCCGGCCCGGCTCAGCTCGAGCCCCGATTCCTGCGCCTCTCTCCCCCCGCGGCTGCACTGCGGGTGAGAGAACTGTGCCGGAGTTCCTGGGGCACATTTTGGTGCCACTTTGACTTCTGGAGCCCCGGGGGAAGTTCCCGAAAAGTTTATTCGGAGATCGCTCCGAGGACTAGAGCCCGGGTCGCCCTGAGGAGAGGAGCCTGGAGGCGGAGCGTAGTGCGGCGCTGTCCGCGCGCCTTGGCTGGCCCGAGTGCTGAAAAGCGGAACACCGGAGGTCCTGAAGGAGCGGACTAGAAGGACTCCGCGGAGCGAGGTGGCTTCCTGGCGGTGCCCTGGTGGCAAGCACCATTGCTGGGCGACGGACTTTAGCCCTGTACCGGCGATCCCCCCACTGCCCGGGGTCTCGAGGGGCGACGCCTTGCGAACTCCGCGCCCGGAGGCGCTGGATGGCGGAGTTCGAGCAGTGCCCGAGCCGGGCAATCGACTGGTGATGGGGGGAGGCGCCGGTTTCGCACTTTCCGGACCCGTTATCATTTGAGAGTTGCCCACGGACTTGCTGGCCCGGGCTGCCTTCTTGGGTCCCACCCTCCCGCCATCTTGTCTTTGTGTGGCTGAGCCCGGTGGCCCCTGCCCACGCCCCTCTCACACGGGAGCCTCGACTCGTTCTGGCGCTAGCTCATCTACTGCCCTCCCTGGGAACACGAGACGGGAGGCCTACTCTTCGGACATTGCTGCCTGCCCTGCTGGCCCGAGGGCCGTCTTGCCCATGCCCAGACCGCCATTTTGTCGCCTGCGACGCACTATCCTTGTCCTCGGCGAAGGCCTCACATCTGGTGCCCGCGAGCGGTGGCGCTCGCCTACAGCAACTAATCCTGGGCTTTGCCGGGCCCCAAGATGACTGGAAGACGTGGCGCGGCACGGGGTGATCGCACCTTGCCGGAAATGCTCGGCAGGTCCCAGCAACTACGCGACAGGACGCAGCCGTCCCCGGGGGCCTCCCGGGCATCAACGGACGCAACTGCGGGCGAGCCGCCGGTCACGCGGTCCTTCATGGAGGACTTATTCACCTCCCTCAAGGAGGAATTTCAAACTCTTAAGACCGAAGTGGCTGGAGAGGTCCGGGAGGTGCGCAGGGAAGTCGAGGGCCTGGGCGAACGGGTCGATACTGTGGAGACGGCGGCTCAACGCCGCGATGAGGAGATAACCCATCTCCAACAGGACGTCCTCCGCCTCCGGGAGCAATGTGTCGAGCTCCAGGCCCACTCGGAGGACCTCGAGAACAGGTCCAGGAGAAACAACATCCGGGTCCGGGGTGTTCCATCCGCCGATGAAGGTACGGATCTAGTGGCTTATCTGCAGGACCTGTTCCGTGACATCTTGGAGGAGGGAGCGGATTTCCCCATCCGCATCGACAGGGCACACAGGGTGGGCCGCCAGCGCCAGTCATCAGCACCCCCGCCTGATATCCTGGCATTCTTGCCGGATTTCCCTCTAAAGGAGCGCATCATGACTGAGGCCCGTAGGAAGCAACCATTGACCTTCCGCGAAAGACCTGTAGCGCTCTATCAGGACCTGTCGGCCATCACACTGCAAAAGCGCAGGTCTTTCCGCATCGCTACGGACTTTCTGCGAGAGCACGAGACAGCCTACTCCTGGGGTCACCCCTTCCGTCTTATCTTTCGATGGAATGGGGTACTGCATCAGCTGCGCTCCTTACAAGATGTTTGCGGGGTGCTGGGTCTTACTGCTACGGAGGAGGACGGGGCTACACCCGCATGGAGGCGCCCCGAGCGGCGGGGCCGACGGAGGTCGAGAAGGCGCCCATCGTCAGCGCCAGTGAGTCGCCCGGACTCGCCCACCATCAGAGCTGACATGGCGGAGGCCCTGAGGACTGCGGCCAGGAACTTGCCTGAATCTACTGGTGTGGCCTTGACGGCCTAATTTTTCTCCGGGGGGAGAGGCTCTTAGCTTTTACGATGCTGGGCTGGGGGTTGGGGGGGCGGGGGGGTGGTGTGTGGCTGGACGTCCACTTGACTGTTTTCTGCAGACTCGCCCATTTGGGCTAGACTGAGACTATGGGGTGTTGTTTTTTGCTTTTTGTTTTGGCCGGTTGCCATCAATGGTTTTTGGGGGGGTTTCATTGTTGGTTTGTTGTGGGGGGGTCCCGTCCGAAGCTGTCCGAACGAGTACGATGCCGCCTCTGGCCTTCCCTGCGCCCCTCCGCTAATCCCCCGCCTGCTGCATAGCGCGCTGTTTCCCTGGAGGTGATGCCACCCCTGAAAGTAGTGACCCTTAATGTCAAGGGTCTGAATAACCCCGTAAAGCGTAGGGCGATCCTCTCCCTATTGGAGGGGTCGCAGGCGGATATTTGCCTCCTGCAGGAGACCCATTTACTCTCCAGAGATTGCCATAGGTTGCGCTCTGCCAAGTTCCCCACTCAACTTTTTTCCTCTGCTGCGACTAAGACCGCTGGGGTGGCCATTCTTTTAGCCAGCTCCTTTAGGGGGGAGGTGCTGTATAAACATGCCGAGCAGAAGGGGAGGCTCTTAGTGTATCGCATGCGCTTAGGAGGAGTTACCTTTACGGTTGGTTCGGTTTACAGCCCAAACGATCACCAGGATCGTTTCCTGGACTCGGTGTTGGTGGACGTTACTGCCTCGCCCGATCGCCATGTCATCCTGGGGGGAGACCTGAATATGGTCTTCGACTCCACTCTAGATAGGTCTGCCCAGCGTTTTCCGCAGACAGGGGAGCTTTCTAAAGCGGTGCGGGACCAGATCGCAGAGATGGACCTGCATGACCTCTGGCGCACCATGCATCCCACCGATAGGGACTACTCCTACTTTTCCCACGCACACCGCACTTATTCGCGGTTGGATTATCTTTTGGTGAGCGGCCCACTTCGCTCGGCCGCCACGGCGGCGGATATCGGGGTCTTGTCTCTGTCCGATCATGCGCCGGTCTCCGGAGTTTTTGCGTGGCCGGCGCCCCCCCCCTCGAGAGGGATGTGGCGGCTTCGGGACACGCTTCTCCATAAGAAATCGGTGGTGAGGCGAGTGGAGGAGGTCATCCAGGACTACCTGACCCACAATAACAACTCTGACACGTCCCTGGCTACACAGTGGGCGGCTTTGAAAACAGTCGTCAGGGGAGAGTTTATCTCCATCTCCTCGGCTGAAAATAAGGAACGCCAGCGCAAGAGGGAAGAACTGACGGCGCAGGTTAGGGAGCTTGAGCAGGTCCACCGCCGGACGGGGGCACCTCGGGTTTGGAAGCAACTGAAGGCGGCACGAAAACTCCTCTCTGCGTTGGATCTAGATCGAGCGGAGTACGCAGCGCTGCGCCTGAAACATGCCTTTTACACCGGCGGAGACAGGTGCGGTAAGCTCCTGGCCCATAGGCTTAGGGTTGCGCAGCAACGCAATGTGGTGAAGGAGCTGGTGGGAGTGGATGGGATCCCGGTTTCCGGTGACGCGGAGGTGGCAGATACCTTTCGATCCTTTTACGAGTCACTGTACGCTTCAGAATCTTCCCCACCGGGAGAGGCTGAGGCCTATCTGGAATCCGTGACCCTCCCGGTCTTGGACCCCTCCCAGGCGGACCACCTAGAGAGGGACATTCACGTGGAGGAGGTTATCTCCGCGATCGCACGGCTGAAGCATGGCAAAGCCCCGGGCCCGGATGGCTACACGGCCTTGTTCTACAAGACCTTCTGTCCCACTGTTGCTCCTCTCCTGGCTCGCTTGTTCAACTCCTTCTCCGAACCGGGCGCCATCCCACCGGACCTCCTCTCGGCGACTGTGTCGGTTATCCCCAAGCCGGGGAAGGACCGGACCTTGTGCGGCTCGTACTGGCCCATTTCGCTCCTAAATGTGGACCTCAAGCTTTACACCGGAATCTTGGCGGCCAGACTGGGTCTACACTTACCAGGTTTGGTGGAGGCAGATCAGGCCGGTTTTGTACCCGGTAGGCAGACGGTCGACAACACGAAGAGAGCGACGCACGTCCTGGAAAAGGCCTCACGCGTCCCGGGGGAGCGGATGCTGCTATCGGTCGACGCGGAGAAGGCCTTTGATAGGGTTCATTGGCCATACCTCGAGCTGGTCCTTGGGAAACTAGGGATCGGCGAGAAGTTCCGCACTATGGTCTTTAACTGCTATAGGAGACCGTCGGCGTCAGTGCGTGTCAATGGACACAGCTCCAGCAGCTTCACCATCGAGCGCGGCACGAGACAGGGTTGCCCTCTCTCGCCGCTCCTCTTCGCCCTTTATATGGAGCCGTTTGCGCAGAGGATCCGCGACAACCCGGACGCTATTGGGGTGAAGATGGGGCAATACACACACACTGTCAGCTTATACGCGGACGATGTCTTGTTGACCCTAGATGACCCCAGGCGGTCGCTCCCTGCCTGTGTCCAGGAGCTGAACGCTTTTGCCCGCGTTGCGGGCTTTAAAATGAACATGACTAAGTCGGCTGCACTGGATGTGTCGCTCTCTGCCGACACCAGACGGGACCTTCAAAGTCTCTTCCCTTTGCAGTGGTCCTCCTCCACGGTGCCTTACTTGGGCATTTTGCTTGCTCCCACCCTGCCTGCCATGGTCGCAGCTAACTATTCCTCTCTAGGCAAAAAGATAAAGGAGGAACTCGGCCGATGGAACAAGGGCCTACTCTCGTGGCTGGGCCG
The DNA here is from genome assembly GCF_964263255.1 of Lissotriton vulgaris. Classification (NCBI taxonomy): domain Eukaryota; kingdom Metazoa; phylum Chordata; class Amphibia; order Caudata; family Salamandridae; genus Lissotriton; species Lissotriton vulgaris. The sequence goes on from NC_141690.1 coordinate 48,541,354, forward strand.
TATTGCGGCGGTGAAAATGACGATACTGCCCCAGATCCTGTATCTTTTCCGCGCTCTACCTCTTCAGCCCCCCGTGGGCTGGATACGGCAGGCGCAGGCAGACATCTCCCGCTTTGTGTGGCAAGGCCGTAAGCCTCGGATGAAGCGGGTCCTCTCCATGCTTGCCCCGGAGGCGGGAGGTCTCGGGGTCCCGGACCTCCGGAAGTACTTTCAGGCGGCGCAGCTCCGGTACCTGGTGGAGTGGAGCCGGTGGGAATCGGACAAACACTGGCTCTTTCAAGACCAGGCAGTTGCGGGCCGTACCCTCCAGGAGGTCCCGTTCCTACGGCGCGCTCACCGCCCGCCTAATCTCTACGCCTCCTTTATCACCCGGGTCCCGCTAAGAGTGTGGGACGCGGTGTGTGAGCTACGGGAGCTCACCACTTTTCCGTCGCCGTTCTCTCCCATTGCTGACAACCCGGACTTCACTCCGGGCCTGGAGCCGGGGGCCTTTTCCCACTGGGTGAGTGCGGGATGTAGAGCGCTTTTCCAGATCTACGGGCCGGAGGGCGTGCTCCCCTTCCAGCAGCTCCGACAGGAGTTTGGCCTGACGGAGGGGGACAGACTGCGTTACATGCAAGTCCGCCACTGGGCTCTTCAACCCTCAGTGCGTGACGTCGCCGCCCGTACAATTACGCCCTATGAGCGATGGTTGGTGACCCGGGCCTCGGATGCCAAACTCATCACTGATTTGTATAAATTTCTCCAACCCCCGCCGTTTCACTACCATAACCCGGGGAGGGAGCGCTGGCACAGGGAACTGGGCAGGACCCTGAGCCACAGGGAATGGGACAAGATTGCGTATCGGGCGAGGCACTCTGCGTACCACACTGGGCTGACGGAAACCTTCACTAAAGTGTCCACCTATTGGTACTACACCCCGGAGCGGCTCTACGAGATGCGCAAACTAGGCGATAAGGGTTGTTGGCGCGGCTGCGGACAGGAGGGCACCCTCACGCACATTCTCTGGGAGTGCCCGGTGCTGTCGGCCTACTGGAAGGAAGTCTTAGATGAGGTGGATAGGCATTTTGAGATTGAGCTCCCGCGCTTCCCCGCGTATGTCTTGCTTGGCCTCCCCAATGACTTGATGTACCCGCTGAAATCCCGCAGGGGCAGGCAGATTGCGATTGCGCTAGGCTCAGCCGTTCAGAACATACTTGTCCTTTGGCGCACCCCCACTGCCCCCTCTATCACTGGTTGGTTGCATAGGCTCTGGCAGGTACTGGGTATGGAGAAGATATCGCTAACGGTGGCTGGGAATGTTGACCAGTTTGAGGAGCTCTGGCATCCCTTTTTGGCACTGCTGTCCACGGAATTTCGCGAGCTAACGTGCCCACGGTACTTGCGCCTCCTTAGGCTGACACCGCCGGCGCCAGCGGCGGAGTGACTGTGCGGATTGGGGACCGGGGGCTGGGGGTGGGAAGTGGGGTTATATGCTTCTAATGCTGCTTTTCGGACGGGGATGTTGGGGTGTTGTTTTCTTTTCTTTCTTCCTTGCTTTTCTTTCTTCTCCTTTTCTGGGGTCGAGGGGCTGGTGGTATGGTATGCTTCTCTTTTGCTGTGTCGCAGAGTGCTATTCTGGCTTGGCCTTGCCTAGGGAGTGGGGGCCTACGGGGGGTTGTTTACAGTGCCTTACTGCCTTATGTTTTTTTGCCTTGTTGCCCTCTGGGGCACCCTGCCTCCCTCTTCTTCTTCTGACTCGCTGCAACGTTTTGCTTCTTGTATTGTATGTTTGCCTGACCTCCTGCTCCCCTCCCCGTGTTTTTTATGCCTTAATAAAATACTTTAAACCTAAAAAACAGCTGAATGTTTCAAAATAGGCACAAGAAATGGAGCAACCCATCGGCATGCATTTATCCATGTAATAACGTCCTTGGAATGCAAAACCTAGCAAACGCTGATCCTGTGGGTGTACCGGGAGCAACCGGAACGCTGATTCGATATCTGATTTCGCCATCAGCGCCCCGGGGCCCAGGCGATTTAACATGGTGACGGCATCATCGAATGATGCGTACCGCACCGAACAGACTTCTGGGTCAATAGCATCGTTCACTGAGAAACCCCTTGGAGCAGACAGATTATGGATCAGCCTAAATTCCCCCGGGTCTTTTTTGGGGACCACCCCTAATGGGGAACAGATGAAATTTGTTACTGGCGGGTGCTGAAATGGGCCAGCGATTCGGCCTAGGGTCACCTCTTTAGCGATTTTCCTCTCCACCACACCTGGATTATGTTGTGCCGAAAGCTGGTTTTTACAAAATGGTTCCCCACGAAAATCCCCCGCCGGGATGTGGAAGCCATATAAGAATCCCTTCCTCAACACCCCAGCAGAGACATAATCAGGGTATTTGTTTAACCAGGGAGTCATAGCCATGAGATCAACGGGAGTGGGCAATTGTACACAACGATCCACCTCAGTCTTGTTTGGACCCTCCTCTACCTCCCGACCCACTATTTTTTGACCTGCATGAACTCTCCGGTTGCGAGGAATTCCCACAACCCGCACACGCATGTTTGAACTTACATGCCCCTTGCGGTCTGGTACAGTTGCCTCTATTGAAGCCCCAACAGACCCCCCGCTTTCCACCATTCCCGCCGTTTCTTGGCTGGTGATCGCCACCGGCGCCTGCTCGAAAGGGCACCGCAGGCTGATGGCGGGAAAACCCCGACCCATTCCCACCTGGCGAGGACGTCCTCGCCGCGCCAGGCAGGAGCTGCTTCTGCCAAGAAATCGAGTCGAGGCAATCCCATGTCAGAGATGAATCATACTCTTTCGCTCTACGGAATTTCATGTCGTAACCCATCCATTCATTCCCCTCATATGTTTCATAAAAATCCATTATACGTGCCTGATAACAAGATAATTCGGGCAATACCTCGGGCTTACGGGCAATACCTCGGGCTTACGCTCGCCAATAATTGCAGTAAACATTGCAAAGGCCTTGGCCCAATTTGTTATCGTCTCATCCACCCTGAATCCCGCCATTTTTGCTCGCCAGACACTCGGGTGCCAAAAATCTTTCTGTGTCTTAGCATACTCCATCTCGCGATGGTCAGTCAACAACGAAAACATATTGACATACTTGTCTGCCCATATCAATTCTTTAGTGGCCAACGGGATATGTTGAACCACTCTCTCCCGTCTTGAGGGCAATGAGCCCTCCCCCGCCACTGGCAAAGCGAGCTTACCCGGTTCGGTCGTTGTTCCCGCCGTTTTCTCGATGCCACTTGCCGGTCCTTCCGGGGTCACCTGCGGGGAGACAAGAGGGAGATTCGCCTTCGCGGCATCTCGCGACTGCCGCAACTGCTGTATTAGTAACTTGGCCTCTTCGGCCGTGTCTCCGGGTGCCGTAGCACCCCCTGCCTTTCTGTTGAGCCATGCGGCCAACTGGGTGGCCAATTCGGGAGGCATGTCCTCGTCGTTGGCGGGCGTAATCACAACCGGAATCGGTTGACCCGCGTCTGGGATTGGTACTGGGGCATCAGCTGGTATGGCAGGGCTGACCGGGGGTACCTCACGGACCGGAACTTCCCCTGACGCCGCCCTCCTCTTGACCCGTTTCCCTCTACCCTCGGGGACGACTCCCGGCAATGCCGGGCCTATTACCTTCTTCGAGTTACCAGGCTTGTTCAGTGCGGCCAGTTGCTTCTTAATGCCCGCCATATCACGACCAAGCGCTGGAACTTGACCGATGCTTCGTTCTATCCTCGTCATCCTGTTCACCAACATACGAAGCACCTGGTCTGTCTCGGAAGCCTTTCCTGCCTTCTTGCCAGACATGGTTCGATTATCTCCTCTGGGTCGATCAAGATGGTCCGAGACTCTTCTCTGTAAAGTCACTAAAAGAGAAACACAAGGATTAAAAGTTCTCAAAATTGCTCCTTGTTCCGTCGAGGGCTCACGTGCAACGAGTGGGTGCAGCTTCCAAGCACAGGAACAAGAGGACGCTTCTTCGGATTCCCGCTCTCTTTATTCCTCTTCGGGACGGCGTGAACCCTCCGCCGGTATGCCTACTGGGCGTGGCCATCAGTGTAGGTGTCTAGGACAACCCCTCTTGGGCGGGAAAAGGCGCGCCCCGGCTACGCCGCTTCGGGCATACCAGCCGAGACACGCCCCCCACCCAAAATGGTTTCCCGGGAGGATCGGGGCCCCCAACCATACGTTCGGGGGGACCGAGTGGTCGCCCCTTTCCATTCTGCTTCTGGTATTCGCCAACTGTTGGATACATGTACTGGATCCTTAACATTCAGTGCTAATATACAACAGTATGCACAAGAATTTCTGATGGTTATGCTTGGAGTACTAGAAGATGAAGGCGTTCAGTTTGAGAGTTTATTTGGACTCAGCTACAAAATGGCAACATAAATGTGAATAGTGTTTATGAAACTCAAGGGATATAGTTGGCAGAGAACGATTTTTATATTTAGCAATACCTGACTGCAAATCTGTACCATTTTCCAAATTAGTAAAAGAAGCTGATCATGAGGTGATGTGTTCTCGTTGTAAATCAAGAATGCTATCTACATCATGCCTACAAAGATATAGAAAATATTTGATTATAATGCTGCAATGCTGTAGACCAAATGGAAGAAAAGTGGAAACCAAAATAAGAAAATGTGCTGCTAATCAAGTATCTATTTCTGGAAGAACTTTTGCATCAGATGCTATTGTTTTCCATGCTGGAAGTACTACTACAAGTGGACATTATACAGATGTGCTTTCCCTCATGGGTATTTCCCTCAATGGTATTATTTTTCCTTCAAAAACGAGAAGGATTATTCAACTTGTGCACCATGCTGGTTGTTGATCAACTCGGCATCGCATTTGATAAGTCTATATTTATTTTTCTGTCCAAAAAATTGGTTTGATTAACTTTTAATGAAACAGGAATGGTCTAAAAAAAATTCCATTTGGACAGAAAAAAGAGTTGACTGTTCGTTACTCTATGAGTAGTAGGAGTGTACTGTAGTACGGAGCCGGGTTCATTGTTTTGTTGTTCTGAACTTTTAGTGAGTGAGCATTTCTCTGTGCTTATGACTCTTTATGCTTTGCTGCCTGAAACCAATATACATCTGACCTGGGTGATAGCTACACTTTGTGCATACTTTCTGGACAGCCACAAGACAGAAAGTGCTGGGTGTGACAGGGGTTATATCTGCATTCATATGCATACTGATGGTCTTCCTGGGCTGGGAGTGGTCGTTCAAACTTTACATTTGTACAGGTTGTGTCCTGCCCCCACACAAAAGGCTGATTTACACACTACTGATGTCATGAGCCTGTGTTGGGTTGGAAGGGATTGTTGTGCACTTCTAAGGGATCCTTTAAAGTCACCACTTGAGCAGAGACATTTTTGATTATAAATAGAGGGGCTCTGACCCCATGTTTTCAGACACTGTGTGAGACTTGTAACCAGTTACTGCTGGCTCTAAATCCTGCACATTGCAAGAGGACTGCTGTGGCGACAGAAGGAGCTGCCATGAGGGCTACCTTCTTTGTTTTGCTGGCCTGCTGCCTGTTCAGTGGCTGAAGGAAATGCCACTTTGCCAAGTACCCTTAGGTGGTACCCTGCTTGCCTGCCTGACACTTCTGGGGTGCCCCCAAATGTTTTCTCAAAAATCCAGCATGTAGCGAGCGCTGGTTACTGCTCCTTGTATCTTCAAGGCAGTGCACACTGAAGCACAGCTGAGGACCAACAGAAAGTGCGAGTGGAGCGATTTGCCACCATGGGAAGGTAACCCATGCTGAGCTCCTCCTCACTGTGGCACAGTGGCATTGGAAGCAGAAATTCTATGTTGGCGCACCGGCACTCTGTGCATGTATCGCTGCCGACCCAAGGGAGATCCCTCACCAGCGCAGCCCCCCTCCCTTCCAGCAACACACAGTTGCAATGTAACGCCAGTGTCAACCCTGCCCAAGGGACAGTACCGTGACTGCAGGACCGCCCCCAGGGAATGCCTGAATATTGGCACCCTACTGGCCCCACTTCTGAGACCCGCAAGGTGTGTAGAAAAACTTGGAGGGATCACAAAACCACCTCTGTCCTCCAGGTACTGTGGGGTTCTGACAGAGGCATCGCCAATCCACATGCCTTCACGGTAGGCCTAGGCAGAGTGCGCAGTGTCATCCAATGTGGAACTCAGTGAAGTGTAGAAAAACTATGCCATGCTATGGGGAATTCCATGAGCAGTGGAGTGCAGCACATCACATTGATTTTTAGCACCAAGAGTTTCTCTGGTGCTGTAAAATCATAATGAATGGCATCATGGAGAGTGCCAGAGAGTGTTGCCTCCTTCTGCCACTTGAGTAGATTTTCAACTCCACCAGCAGCTCCCTCATTGCGAACAGCATCTTCCTCAAAGCATGTGGCAGCTTTCTCAATCTGAGCAGCCGCGATCTGCCATAAATGCACGCATTCAGAAATCTCACCGGAGGGTGGTCTAGCATGTAATTTCTGTAGCTCTTGCTTGCCAACTTTTCCACGTTACTCTGCTGAATTTTTAGGAAGTCTGCACTCCAAGCCGAGTGAGCAAGACTCTGCAAACTCTGCCAGTGGAGCATAATTCTTCTTCCACCCTTACTTTATGGGTGGCCGAGCCTATTTTAAAGAGGAAAGGCTGCACTTGGTTCAGCAGCTGCCTTAGCATTCAGGAGCCGCTGCACTTTGAATGGTCCATACATGGGTCATTAGGAAGTAGGGTTTTACTCCTTTTTCTTACGCTGATGATACCCAACTTCTCTTATCCTTCGATAAGGACACTGAGTTTATTGATTAGTGTTCTGCAAATGGCATGATTGCCATATCAGACTGAATGACAGTACACTGCCTTCAAGACAGAAATCTTACTGATTGGCTCAGCTCAGACTTCCTGGTCCCCTAGGTGGTGGTCGGTAGTTTTGGGTCTTGCTCCCTCTCCATTTACAGTGGCAAAAAACAGGGGGTCCGCTTAGATGTATTGTTATCTATGGACCAAGTCATGACTACGGCAGGGAACTGCTACCATACCCTAATCCTTCTGCACGGGTCTTCCGGTGGTTACCTCTTTCTGTACATAGAACCCTGATTCAGGCTTTGGTTATTGAGGGGCTTGCCCATTTGTGTTTAAATGTGGGAATCATGTGGTGTTTCTAAGCCATTCTGCAGTACCTACAAAGTCTTTATGGTTATGGTGATATTTTGGGTGATTCATGTGTTTTACTTCTAATCTAACTAGCATCATATTCACTGATGTTACGATGTATGTCGTTTTGATTCTTGCATTGTCCAGGATAATGAGTTCTATATCAGTATTTGCACAATATGCACAGCATTTATGATTCATGTAGTTTTGGTCTACGTTATGTACAATATGCTATGTTTTAATATAATCCTGTACAGAGTCTCTTTTGTCATGTATTCATTGTTCTTCTCTAAAAGTGTGTTGTGCAAACACTTTGCACATTGTCTCTGATTGTAAGCCTTCCTGCTCTGTGCCAAGCAACCAGAGGGTGAGCACAGGTTATCTTGGTGTCTAATTTACCTGCCCTGACTAGAGTGGTGGGTTCTGCCTGGCTCAGGTGCATATCCTAGCCAAACAGAAACCCAATTTCGAACAGGTCCATCTCAATGAAATTTGTGACACCTTTGAATTGCATTCTCAGTATAGGGTTACAATATGGCTTCATTGAAGATTCTTTTTGTCGTAATACAACCAACCAAAAGCTAATATGGATGGCTGTACTCGACCCAAAGAATAACCATATAGTCCAGTTAGAACTATGTTTGCTCACTAGATAGTAATTGACGTCAGTTTAGGAACTCTGTGAAAACCATATAACAATTAAAAATTAAATACTATACGAAAACACCATCAATTTATTTCGTAAAAATTAATAACATATCTGGAAATCACAGTACATGATTAAAAACATTTCATAATTACACAACAATAAAAAAACAAGAGTCAACGCGGCGTTTTGGTGTCTTTTGTGGATAGGTACACCTTCTTCAGGACATTTTTTTTTAAATCACTAAAAAGAAATATCACAATTAAAATTTACTTCTAACAGAGTCCTAATCTATGCTGACGTTGAAAATTACATTTTAACTTACAATAATGTGCTATAAAAATCACATATTACAGTACTTATAGCGTACAAGCATTACCATTAAAGATAAAACTGAAGTTGTACATAGTAGTGATCACTATTTATTAAAAAGGCCCACTTATAATTGATTATTCACCATTTTTTTATGTAAATATACACATGGCCCCTGCTGTTAATCATGCCTTACTTATACATATTTACTATATCACCTTTCAATATGTATCTCTTTCTTTAAAAGAATTCAATCTTGCAACATACCTCGAAATTTGAGAGATTTTTAGGAAATAGATTGCATTTAGATGATAAAGCTTCTTATTCTTTTAATGACGTATCTTGCAGGTTTGGTAGTGGATTTTGTTAAATTTTCCACCTAAAGAATAAGTTATATAAGATATTTGCTGTTCAAAGCTCTTAATGACACATATCTCATTTAGGCTTTTGGGCTTCTATATCAGGAGGTTAACTTAATATCAAAAGTACCTGTTACCTGAATCCAAGTCTTGCACTAGCAGGATAGTTGCTGTACCAGGGGTGACCACCGTATGAGTTCAAACACAATTGTGTTAAAAGATGGACAGAAATACACAGTGTTTTATTTAGTCTGATGTATATTTATGTAATTAATGAGAGTCTTTTGTTATAATCAAAAAATGTTGTTACCTTTTTATTTAATAATAAGTTGGATGCAATCCCATTCCGGAGTCACTTTGTAAATGGAGTCTTGCGACTGTAGGATCGATAAGATTAGGAATCGTCTTAATAATTGCTTCCTTCTGCCGTTTTGTAAATCTCCATATCACGGCTTTGAATCTAAATGGAAGAAATGTATCCCCATTAGTATCCGGGTCCACCAACCCTTATATCAAGGTCTCAGATCGTCCTTATTGATACGACCCCATAGACATTTTGCTAAATTCGGTTCTGTCTCATTTAGCTAATTAAATATAGCCCATTAATATTACTCACATATTTTCACTTTAATTGTGAGTCATCGTTTACTAAACAGAACAACCTCACTACTTGTTTTTTACGATATAACCCCCTGAATCAACACTCGGTGAGTCAAAGTAGAGTGGGCTGTATTTAGATACTCGTTATATTTAATTTTAGAGTTAACTCGAACTGGTCTCATACCGAGATAACATGCATACAGATAAATGTAGCGGCTATTTAGAGGGCTCAAAGGTCCGTTTACCCCCACGGCTCTTGCAATTTCAACCCGTTTATTACCGCTAAAGAAAAATGTTTTGGGTGCTTCCGTTTCGCATGGAGTAAGAGTGCATATACGTTATTTTTACCCATGAGCGTTTACTATAGAGTTAACTAGCATCCCATTTTGTTTAGCGATCAGTAGGCGGGCACAAGGACCCGTTACTACATTAGCTCTTATAAATCCAGCCTGGGCGCATTTTTTTGTAATAAAAATTAGCCTACATCCGTTTCACAAAGAGTTCTAGTGCATATAAGCTATTTAAATCATAATTTCAAAACTCGAAGGACCATTGCCCTAACAGCTATCACAGTTCTTGCTCACATACCTTCTTTTAAAACAGTGGCCTCCCTGTCACCGGGTCCTAGTACAGCCTTCTGGTATGTGGGAGAGTTTCTAATGCCGCCGTTTAAGTACTTCCTTAGAGGTCACGGGTCACTACAGGTACCCCGGTCACGTGTTACACGGCCACCATGTTGTAATGGGTATTTGTTGTTTGGAACAAATGCTTCCCCGTATTAACAATGTTATCATCACACTTTTTTTTATATAAAATTTCGTATTATTCTTATTCAAGAATTATCCGCTAACTATTTTGTAGTTTCATTGTATCTGGAATAATTTGTGCTACTATTGTCGAACATTGGCTATTCAATCCACTAGAGTTCAACCGAAAGTTTCCGCCATCTTGGAGTGGGTTTATAAAAGGCAACGGGGAAATATTTTACGGGGAAATATTTTACAACATCGAATCCCATCCCATCTCTATTCTGTTGCTTAATTCCATATCAATAGACGTTCAATCTGTGCATAAAAATACACGTTTTACCCACATAACTTCTTCATAATGTAATCGTGGATGTGATATCTCAATAGCCTAAAGTGGGTAGATAGTGTCAACCATCATGGAGTGGGTTTATGTTTCACAACCTAGATTACTTTTTAATACTATGATCGAGGATGTGATCTCTGATAACATAATACTTCTGTATGTAATAAAAAACGAACACATTAATAAAAGAACTGCAAAGGATAACAACCTTAGGAATTCAATCTATTTATATTATCTTTTCCCAATCTTCTTTGTTGTTTAATCCTTTATGAACCGAGTTGAATTGGGACATATAAAATTGTTCTCTTTTTTTGCGTTTTATGGTAATATCTCCTCCTCTCATATTCATTTTGATGGACTCCAAAACACACCATTTAAGATCTTGTTTGGTGTGTTTTGCAGTGGTCCAATGTTCCACTAAAGGTGCTGTGTTTTTGTGAGTTCTAATTGCGGACCTGTGCTCATTTAGTCTTATTCTAACTTCTCTCGCTGTCTCTCCTATATATATTAGATCGCAAGGACACTTAATCAAATGGATTAAGTTTTGGGATCTACAGTTATTGAACTCCTGGATTCAATGCTTCTTCTCATTTATGGTAATTTCTGGACCTTTAATAATGTCCTTGCAGTTACCACATCCAATACAAGGAAATGTGCCTTTAGGAAGTGGGGTCTTGTCTAGCGTGAGTTGAGTTGGTGGATTGGTGTCTCTGGGTTCAAGAAGATGATCCTCTCTCCTTCAACAGCAAGGCAGGTCTCAAGCAGAAGGGCTGTCCTCTGAAGAACAAAGCAGATCTCAAACAGCAGGGCAGTCTTCAGGAAGCATCAGGGCATTCCTCCAAAGGATAAGGCAGGCTTCAAGCAGGAGGGCAGTTTTCTGGAGGACAAGACAGCCTTTTTATATTCTTTCACAAGTTCAGGAATTAACTGAAAAGCAGGTTTGTCGATAGCACAATGCTTGCAGCAGGCCTATTAGTAGCATTTCATTTACAGGCCATGGGTATATGTAGTACTATATGCTAGGGACTTTTAAGTAAATTAAATATGCAAATCAGGTTGAAGCTAATTGTATCATATTTTAAGGAGCGAGCACAAGCACTTTAGCACTGGTTAGCAGTACACATAGTTCTGAAGCCAACAAAAACTAAATTCAGAGAAAAGGTGGGGTGAAGGCAAAATAATTGGCGGTAGACCACGCCGTGTATGACAGATCTAATATTTTTTTTTCCCCTGAAAGTAGGGAAAACTGTCCATCCTCATGTGAGATCTCATCACTAAAGCATAGGAACATGGAAATGCCACCAACATTGGACTAGTCACTTTCAGGGTGGTGTTCAACCATAAAGTTCATTCGCTGTAGAGAGATGGATTATTTCAACAGTTTGGGTTTCTCACCCATCATCTGCATTATCCATATGAGGGGTCTGTGTTCCGTCTGAACCCAAAATTGAGCCCCAGACAAGCAGGAGCAGCTGGCAGGGAACAGGTGTGTTGGGGCAAGTTGGTAACAAAATATTAAAAATAAAAATACTTACCTTCTCTCAGCCGTTGACCTATGTCTTGTTTTGACCCAGAAGCAGGAAGCACACAGTCTCCCCTAAGCCAATCCCAATGCTGGAATACAGCACTGTAATTGGTCTGAGCACCGTGGTTCAGCTCTTGGATGGGAAGAGGGAGCCTAAGCATGTCCCTGACCAGGCTGTGCAGACAGCCTAATGGCCAGCCAACCAGTCATGTGCACTTATTGGGCACAAACCACTCCTCCCCCTGTGCCATCAGCCCCATCCTGCCCTAACCCAACCCTGAACCTACGAAAATTAAAATGATTATATTTTTTCCTGCTTTGAGAGAAGTGGGGTGAAGCTTCTCTGCCTTATCAGAGGAGCTACCCCAGGACAAAAGTATGGCCTCACCTTCTTCAGTGCCCAGACAAAAGCAAAACCTCCTTCTCAAATTCACTCCCTCTCTGTTCCCTGGGAAGTAACCTCCAACTGATGAATCCTACAGGTTGTTCTAGGTCCTCTTCATTAAGCTGTAAGAGTACAGACCATATACCATGCTTTGAGGCATCTGCTTGTACGATAAATGTTTGGAGAAGTCAGGTGCCTTGAGTACCAGTGCTGTACACATGGGCTCCTTCACAGTGTCAACGGCTTTCAGGCAGATTTCTGTCCAGATCACCTTTTTGGGCTGCTTCTTAAAAGTCAAGTCAGTCAAAGGGGCAACAATGGTGCAATAGCCCTGGCCAAACCTCCTGTAATATCCAGTGAGATGTAGTAATGCCCACACTTCAGTTGAGTCTTGCAGGGTTCCCAGGCCAGGATAGTGTGAATCCTGACCCGCCCACTATGTGTCCCATATACACCACATTTCTCTGCCCTATCTGGTACTTTCTACCCTTGATAGCCAGACCTGCCCACTGCCAGGCCTGAAGCACTTCTTGGAGGTGAAACAGGTGGTCATCCTAGCCAGGACTATCTTAACCAACCTCTGGAGATGACAGGGGCATTCTTTAACCCCAAAAGCATTTCTTTAAACTAGATGTGCCCTTTGGCATAGAGAATGCAGACCTCTCCTTACTTCCCTCACATAGGGCCAGATGTAGGTAAATCCTGATTACCGACTCTTAAATACCGACTCATACCAAATAGGTATTCAAAATTCGGAAAACGGGATGTAGGTAAAAATTTGGTAAAAATTACCGATTCGGTATCAGTCAGAAAATGAAATCGGTATTTACCGAATAGGTATTTTCCGAATCGGTAAATACCGATTCGGTAATACCCATTCATTCCTATGGTCCCCCTTGCCCATTGGAACGAATGGGAATTAACAAATCGGTATTGACCAATTCGGTAAAATACTGATTCAGTAAAATACAGAATCAGTAAATACTGAATCGGTAATATGAAAAAGAACCCATGTGAGCCTGTGAACCAATCAGGAACACCTACCACACCCCACAACAAAGCTACAGAGGATACAACCAATCAGAAGCAACCACCCCTCCCCAGTACCTGGGAGTGGCCACACCCATGCAGGTGCAGAGCAACTGAACTGTTTGCAGAGCAGGAGGAAACAAAGAGGAGCAGGCTTCCCTGAGCATACCTGATCACCAGAATGGAGTCCCAGGATGGCCAGAAGGATGCAGCAGAGCGCAGGAGGAAAATAAAATTCAGCCCAGCAGAACTGCAGGTGCTTGTAGAAGAGGTGGTCAAGCACCACACCCAAATTTTCGGTAAACAGTCTCTGCATGTTGCAGAATCTGTGAAACGTAATACATGGCTTGACATCCAGAAAAAGGTCAATGCCATTGGGGTGACACACAGGGAGATTGATGACCTCAAGAAAAGATGGTACCATCTGCGTATCATCACAAAGAAAAAACTTGCTGCACAAAGAAAGGAAGCTGAAGCCACAGGAGGAGGACAAAACAGAGCACCAAAACTAACAGCCCTTGAGGAGCTGGTGGAATCCACCCTGGAGCCAGAAAGCATCCATGGAATTGGGGACGCAGATAGCTCTGCCAGAGCTGCAAAGAAGCATGGTAAGATGCATGGACAGTAATCCCCACCCATTTCCCTGTTCCCCTTCCCCACTGTGTGTGTAAGCATAACACTCCAGAGCAGGTGTTACTGATGTCCAGAAATGCATCATGGGAGACGTAGTCATAGGTACATAAATTCAATGCAGTCACCATCGAATTCTGCAAGGCATGCCACACAGTACTTTGAGAAGCTGATATAGACTATGCAATTGTGTGATAGAAATGTAATTTAATAATGACACACAGGTGAATGAAACCACTGACCCAATGTCCATATCTGTCCACAGGAGAGTCCTCACGCAGTACAGCTCCAGAAAGGGAGGAGAGGGCACCAACAACTGAGAGGAGGGAAAAGAAGAAAGAAAGAGCAGGTCACAGCGCTGTTGAGAAAGACAACACCACAGTGCAGGAAGCCACAACACCTGAGCGACCCACAACACCACAGCCTCAGTCACCTATGTTGTTTGGGACACAAGAGTTGGAACCAGCAGCACTTTCCCCTACACCAACAACACGGTTATCCATGCAGAAAAGGGCAAGGAGGCTTGATGTGCCCCCTCTGAGGATCCTGCAAACCTCAGATGAGGAGAATGAGGAGGGTGAAATGCAAAGTAATCCACCTGTGGCTGACAAGGCTAGGCAGCAGAGTACTGCAGGCGCTGTGTGGGCCAGAGTCCTTGGCCGAAGGGCACGGGAGAGAGGTGAAGGCCAGGAAGGAGAGGGAGTCTTTTGTAGACTAGAGGCCACCATGGTAAAGGTGCAGCGCCTGCAGGCGAAGGCAATGTTGGCAGTGCACAGGCAGGTGCGCAGTATCAATTGCAAAATATCCAACATTGACCATGGAATTGGCAACATGGCTGGGAGGATGCAGTCAAATGCAAAGGGGATGACAGACAACACACAGTACATGAGTGTTCTCTGTGACAAATTGGATAGGGACCACTCAGAGTGGCGCAGGGAACGCCAGTGTATGTGGCAGCAGTCAAAAACCCTGAACCGCTTTGCCACAGCAACCTCACGGCTGTGCCGGTGTTCTGTCGCGATGCAGGATGCAATTGTGCACTGCTGCACAGATTTGTCAAGGGGATAGGGAGAGTCACCTCTGCCATGGAGCAGATGCTCACAAACAAGGCAGGCACTGCTGGAGACACAGGTGTCGATGAAACTGAAGAGTCCACCAGCACTCCTGTCCCTGAGATGCGTAGGAGCGGCAGGCGCCACAATGTCTGACCCAGGCACCACGGGAAGTGTTGAGAACCAGCCTCGTGCATCCCACACTGTAGTGCGTGGGGGCAAACATTAAAAATGGCCTCAAGCCACAGGACAGGTCACAGAGAGGAGAACTGCGACCATCCAGTCATGGACACAGACATTGTAGGACAATGGTGTTGAATCTTTAACATGCTGTAGTGACAATTAAACTACATACTTCACATACTATGCGTGTCTGTGTCTCCTTACTTACTTAGAAATATCGACGTGTGATCTCTGCCCATCTCAATCTCTCATCTGTTGCTGCTGCTCCTGTTGCATGGGGTTCGGCCTGTTCTTGGTCATCATCAATATCCTTGTGATGTGTGAGCTCCACCTCTGTGCCTTCCTTGGTGGCAAGATTGTGCAACATGGCACAGGTCGCTATCATCTTGCAGCACAGGATGGGAGTATACTGGTGTGCCCCTCCACTCTTGTGGAGGCAGCGGAACCTGCTCTTGAGGAGTCCAAATGTGGCTCCACTACGTTTTGAGTAGATCTGTGAGCCACATTATAACGCCTCTCACTCCTGGTAGTTGGATTGATGTAGGGTGTGAGCACAAAGGACCGCAGGGCATATGCACTATCGCCTAGGTTGAAATGAAAGATCCATTAGTTGCATACTCATGATACATTCATCTGCCATGACTATCAGGGTATGTCACAGTTATTTACCTAGCAGGTATCCATCCCCAAACACTCCAGCAACAAGGCGTGTGTATATCCCACTGTTCTGGAATATGCACGAGTTGTGGGTACTCCAGGGAATTTAGCCACAATGTCTGTAATGATGTTGCCAGCATTGCATATCACCTGCACATTGATGGAGTGCGTTGACTTACGGTTCCTGTATATGTGTTAAGTGGCTGCAGGTGG
The DNA here is from genome assembly GCF_964263255.1 of Lissotriton vulgaris. Classification (NCBI taxonomy): domain Eukaryota; kingdom Metazoa; phylum Chordata; class Amphibia; order Caudata; family Salamandridae; genus Lissotriton; species Lissotriton vulgaris. The sequence continues at coordinate 48,557,198 of NC_141690.1, forward strand.
ACCGAGTGGAATGTGGGTGCCATCTATGCAGCCTATCACGTGAGGGAAATGTGCCAGTTGATACATATCAGTTTTGGCCCTGGCAAGTTCCACAGGTGTGTCAGGGAACCGGATGTAATGATGCATTCTTTGCATCATGGCCTCAAGGAAGTTCCGGAAAAAACGGGACAGGCAGCTCTGGGACACACCACCAACTGCAGCTATCACACTCTGGTAGCTCCCAGAGCATGTGAAGGCTACACAGCACCTGCACATGGGGTGGGATTGCGTGCGCCCTTCGTGTTGGGTGATCCAGGTGTGGGTGGAGGTCCTAAATCAAGTCCAGGACGGTTCTGGGGTGTAGCCTGTACCTCAGCAGTATCTCTGGCTCAATCAGTTGGAAGAGCGTTATCCTCTGCCTGTAGACCTGCTCCTCCCTTCTCCATACCCTCTCTCCCTCTGCCTGTAGCCGTAGCCACCTTGCTATGACGTAGAATGCCGCCATTCTGGTTGCACTGTTGCATTTGGGACCTTCTTTTGTAGCCTGCGCCTGGTTACTACCTGCTTCAATCCATGGTAAATACCGACTCTTAAATACCGAATTTCATGGAATTCGGTATATTTCGGGTTTCCTGCGTCTCGATGGACATTTTTACCATTTCTTATTTACCGATTCGGTAAATAATAACTCAGTAAATAGGAATTCAGTAAACACCGATTCAGTAGATTACCGACTCATATTTAGCGAATCAGAAATTTTTTGCCTCCTACGGCACCCAATTTTCTCCTGCTTGGAGATTTAAACCTACATTTCGACTCAGCGGAGGATAAAGTTGCAAACGACCTAACATCCGAACTTGGGTTGGGGAACATCACCCTCCATAATCAGGAGCCCACCCATGTCAAGGGCCACTTATTGGATACGGTGTTTTCTAATCTTCCCCTTCTCTCCATGTCACCGTCCCTGCCTCTCCCTTGGACTGATCACTTCCTGATCCCCTTTCAAATGGGTTTTGTTACAGCTCCCCCACCTCCCCCGGCAGCCACAGCACAAGTACTAGTAAGGGTATGGTCGAAACTCCCGGTCAGCGATCTTACACGCAAGCTGACACATACCATCCCGGTGCTTAATAGGGATCCTATAGAGGCAGATGAGGCTTTCTGCGAATGGCTCAGCACAGCCTTAGATGCGGTACTTCCCCTGAAAATAGCCAACAGGAAGACGGGGGGCCCCAAATCCTTATGGTTCACCCCAGAGCTGGGTCTTCTGAGAAAAATTTGTAAAAAGAAAGAACGTGACTGGTGGAAAAACTGGGCAGGAAACTCCAAAGAAGAGTACAGGGCAGCCATGAGAACGTATAAAGTGGCACGCAATGCCACCAAAGCGGCCTACCTTGAAAATAGGATAAAATCATCAGCCAGTTCTTCAAGGGAAACCTATAAAATTCTCAAAGAGCTGCTCAAAGTTCCAGTATCTCCAGAACCCTCAGAGGGGAGTACGGACCGCTGTAACCTTCTGGCCCAGTACTTTGACCAGAAAATCCAAAACATCATAGCCGGCCTCCCCTTGCCCCGTCAGAGCCTGCCCTTAGGGGAGAGCTGTCTGGCCACTGATAGAGTCGTGCTAGACAAGTTTGCCCCGATCACTAGGGAAGCTTTCTGTAAAGAGCTGGCCGCGCAAAAAAGTGGCTCTCCGACGGATCCCATGCCTATGTACATCCTAAAGCAGTTTACGGATGTCATAGCGGGTCCGGCAGTAGATCTACTCAACGCTTCCTTTGCCGCCGCCAAGGTCCCCCCCAGTTGGAAGCAGGCTATAGTAAAAGCCCTGCTAAAAAAAGCGGGCCTTGACCCCGCCGATTTGTCCAACTTTCGGCCAATCTCCTTACTGCCAGGGATGGGAAAGATCGCTGAGAAATGGGTTAACCGGCAACTCTCGTCCTTTTTGGAATCCAACGAGTTGTTACGGCACACCCAGACTGGCTTTCGGCCCGGTCAGGGCACTGACTCGGCGCTGATCACCATGGTAGAAGAGGGCAGGTGCATCTTAGATTCAGGAGGATCAGCAGCCCTGGTCCTCCTGGATCTGAGCGCGGCATTTGACACGGTGGATCACAAGATCTTGATCCACCGGGTGGAGGAGCTGGGAGTAAGAGGCCTGGCGCTCACCTGGCTAACGTCATTCTTGAGTGATCGAACATATCAAGTGTGCGAGGGCAACAATAGATCAGTGCCCACCCCCCTTCAGTGTGGTGTCCCGCAGGGCTCATCACTGAGCCCTACGCTTTTTAACATCTACATGGCCCCACTGGAGGGGGAGGTCGCACCCTTTGGAGTGAAACTCGCAACGTACGCGGATGACACCCAATTGATTGTTTCGCTCTCGCTCGCAGAAAACCATGGTGAGAAGTTTGCCGCCTGCCTTACCAACATCATGGCATGGATGGCCGACTCAAGACTCAAGCTTAATGCCTCCAAAACCGAGGTGATGTTGCTGGGAAATCTCTGCACCTCCCTCCCCAAATGTATGTGGCCGGCCTGCTTAGGAGATCCTCCGACCCCGAAGGGATCCATAAAAAGTCTTGGCGTCTGGCTTGAACCGGAGCTGTCGATGCACACTCAGGCGAAAAAAACCGCAGGGTGTTGCTATGGGCTGCTCCGCTCAATACGGAAAGTTATGCCCTTACTCCCACTAGACTCCAGGAAATTGCTGGTACAGGGCCTTATTTTGTCAAGACTGGATTATAACAACGCCCTTTTCCTGGCTGCACCGGAATACACCCTGAACGTGCTCCAGAGGGCACAGAATGCAGCCGCAAGACTGCTGACGAATACACCCAGAAGAACGTCAGCGAAACCGGCCTTGAAAGCACTCCATTGGCTGCCCATAAGAGCGAGAGTGAAATTCAAAGCGCTCTGTACAGTGTTCAGAGTCCTCCAAGGCACAGGCCCTCCGATCCTCAGAGATCTGATCCGCCCTTACAAATCATCATGAACGCTCCGCTCTGGCGAGGAAAACCTGGTAGCTATCCCGAGAGCAAAAAGAGCAAGGGCCGGAGGACGCCGCTTCTCAATAAATGCGGGTCAGCTATGGAACTCCCTCCCAACATCAATGAGGAAAGAACCTAACTTGACCAGATTCCGAAAATCTCTGAAAACGTTCCTTTTCCCCCAGAATGACTAACATCTCGGGATGCGGTTCAGAGGAGGTCTGTCTGTGTGTACACGTAGCGCTGGGACGCTCAAGGGCAGCCATGCGCTTTAGAAATTCTTTTTCATTTCATTTCATTTCATTTCTTTTTCATTTCATACATCTCAGATTCCAAATACCAGTCGGTAACGTCCGAAATCACTGAATTTCGGCCATTACCGACCGGTATTTGCCTACCTACATCTGGATCTTAGAACAATCTGCCAGTACTGTAATGTGAAATCAAACGTACTTAGGAATTTGCCAGTTGTCAATCTATTTTTGGGCTCCTCAGCTCAGGGGATTGAGTGAGCATCAGTCTTTGTATTTGAGTTGGCCCCCTGTAGTCCACACAGAATCTGAGTTCTGGGGTGGCACCCATTGGGGAGTTTTTGGGTATCAGCATCACTGGGCTGGCCCAAGGGCTATTGAACTGCTCAATCACCCCCGACTCCAGCAGCATAGAAACATCCTCCTTGATGTTGGCTCTCACCTTGTCAAACTGTTTATAAATTGTGTTCTTTACAGGCATTCTGTCCCCATTGTCAATATCATGGTGTGACACTGGAGCAAGCATTCACTGGCTATGGTCTTGACAGATGACATGTAATCTATTGTTGCTTTATCTTTCCTCTACTTTAGATCAGTCTAGCTACTGTATTATGTTATTTCCTTCTGTTTGGGCTGCTTAATCCAGCTTCATCTCCGTCGGAAATCAGCGTCGTTCCTCTGTAAAGAAGACAGGACCCAGGAAAGTCTCTTTTCTTTTTCTTATCCTCTTATTCTCTAACATGCCTGTTCTTAAGTGGGACAGGGAATGTGAGGAGTGTAATGCTTATGTTCACCCACCCTCCACCAGTGTGTTCTTTCCCTTTTCATTTATTTTTTACTGTTTAAGTCCCTGCTCCTGCCCTTCACCCCGTCCAGTTTTCTTCCACCTCCCCCCCACTCTGCATCTACTTGTGGTCTTGAGTAGTTATGAACAAATTTCAGATCCGGTCACTCACCTGCATGAGCCACGCACCTCCGGGAACGTGTCCGGGGCACCAGTTCTCATTCCTTACATCTTAGGACACACTCTTGTCTGGTAGCCTTTGCCCCACATACAAGTACCTCCTTTGCTCCTCCATTTCGGTCTCCCAAGTTGGTGTCTTCCTCCCGGCTCGTTGCTCAAATCAACTCTTCCGGCTAGACTCTTAAAGGGCCAACGTCGCCAACGTCGCCTCTTGCTTTCCTCAGAGTTTTGGTTTCATGGGAGTGTCCGAGTGGTGTCGCTACCCTCTTCATCAGGACTAGCTATCACAACAGGTACCGTAGGCTGCAAGGAAGGGAAAGGAGAGAAAAAGTGGGGTAGAATGTCAACTTGCTCCTCTCCTTCCTTTACCATACCACTTTGTGACACATGGGTACAAAGATGAGCGAGCCTAAAGGTCAATAAGAATAAAAGAAGCACATTTCCCCAGCAAGTGGTGACATCCTCTGCTGCTCTGAAGGTTGACACCTTCCACTGACCCATCCGACTCCTTACAGGAAAAGAGGTCAGGGAGAGGTCACTCCCCTCTTCGACCCCATCATCTGCCACCAGAACCATAGTAACTTGGAACTCTCGCAGTGGGGTTTGAGGCAGTTAAACTGGGAGCCTCTTAAAGGGTTCCTGGCAGTCTTGAGGTTTACCGAGTAGATGAACTCCCCCATTCTCTATTTCACTTTATGGTCCAAGACCAGCAGTTTTGTAGGGCTCCACTGACTACATTTCCCACACTTTTGGACCAAGCAGAACCTCAATCAGAGTGACCTTCCTATCATACCAGAGCTTTATCACCTCCAGGCTGGCTTCCAGTTTCTCAATGGCCTTCTTCAGGAAGTGCCACATCTGAGTCCTGAGAACCATCATGTGTAGCAGATTAAGGGCCAGCTGTAGAAATCCTAATACCAGTCGGTAACGGGCGAAATTACCAAATTTTGGCCGTTACCGACCAGTATTAGGCATTTGAGATGTAGGGGCCTAATTTAATTCTTAAATACTGATTTAGTAAATTACTGAATCCTTAATGTAGGAAACACTCAAGTGAGTGCTTTTCACTTGTAAGGATTCGTTATTTACCACCAACTACAGGTTGGTGGTATATAACGAAAACCGTTAAAAAAGAAATATTGTGCTTTTTTAACAGTGCCATGTGGCAGACATACATGCTCTTAGGGCATGTATGTGTGCCACATGTGCACCCATGCACTATTCAGGGATGCAACAGGGTGTCAATGTGACACCCTGCCACCCTTGTAGGGCGTCCCCCTCATACCGATTCAGTATTTACCGATTGGGTAACTCCCATTCATTCCTAAGGGCCCCCAGGCCCATAGGAATGAATGACGAATTCCAAATCGGTAAATACCGAATCAGTATTTACCGAATTTTACCGATTCAGTAAAAATTACCGAATGAATACCTAGATACCATTTACCCATTTCAAAATACCGATAAGGTAAAATCTGGTATTTTAGTATCGGTAAATGGTATTTACCCACATCTGGCAATAAATCTTGTGAGAGCTTTTTTAAAGCTTGCTCCCACCACTCCTTTACAAAACTGAGAGTTCCCCTAACAGGGTAGCCAAGCAGGAGTTCAAAAGGATCACACCTTACTCCTTTCTGCTGCACTTTTCTGCACGCAAAGAGAAGGAATGGTAAGAGGAAAACATATATACAAAGGTCTGAAACAGGGATGCGTCATCAATCCATTTCTGTTCAACCTGTACACAGCAGATGTAGGTTTGGAGCTGCTGAAAGGGAACCTTTTTCCTCCAACGGTCGGGTCCCTTAAGTTACCTATTACACAATATGCTATTGACCTGGTAATACTAGACAACACATATTGGTATGAAGTGGGCATTGGGAATTTTACAGTTATGATTCTTCAATTTTTTTTTTTTTAAATCAGCAAAAATGAAAATCTTAATTATTGCACAGTGGGCAAAGAAACACCAGTTGACATGGAACCTGTGACCCTTAAGCATAACCATGGCTGGTGAATATAACTACCTTGGTGTATGGCTGTTGGACACAGGAAATTCCATTCTTCAGGCAAGGGCAATAGAGGAACAGGCAGCTAAAACATTATATGTCCTAGCCAAACTTCACTGTAAACTACAACGCCCAACAGCCAAAGGAATCTGAAGTTATCCATGCCAAACCGCTACCCACCATAAGCTACGGGCATCTTGCCCTACCAAGAATGCTCACAAGACATTAGAGCACTGCCACATTTGCACACTATAGGAAAATAGTTGGGCTCCTAAAATCAACAAGACAAACATTGGTACAGCTGAAGTTAGGGCAGTTGAATATGGACATTGAATGCAGAAATGACTTATTAAAATCCCACCATCAAACCATTAGAGCAGAAGAAGGTTCCAAGAAAGGTGTTTTGCAGTGGATCCTCTATGATGCAATGAACCTATGGTCAAGGTATTACAATAATGATTCTACTACATTAAAACTTGTCACAGATAGTCTAAATTACCCAGCCTTGACACTGCCCCATTTGAAGAACATACTAAAGAAACAAGGAAAGTACATTGTGGAAAGAATAAGACATGAATGAAATCAAACACATTGCAGGCACCTTAGGGCTTTACAAGTCACATGAGGATGCTGCATGCCAGCCATATTTAAAAGCCGCCATGGCGAGATATTATATTTGCCAGTCTTTTGACTCTGCCTATTTGGGAATTCAGAAGACATTGGAAAATAAAAATGCCAGAACAATGGCAGTGCAGACTGTGTCCATGCATCCTGGTATATGTGGTCCACTCAATATGTTTTTGTCCAGTTTGCTCAGGGGTGCCTCGTTTTTAGGCCAATAATCTTGCAGCATGGTATCTGAAATTGCAAAGAGGCAGTGCTTTGTCTACGTGTGTGATATTCTCATGGACAAGTTTTGCAACCGTGGTCGAGACCACAAAATGGCTTGGTTTTGTAGGCACAGGGTGAATCCCAATGTTTTGTGCGGTGCTCCCCCAATGCAATGGGATGGTAGCCGAGCTTGTTGCACTTTGTATTTACCCCTACCTCAATATTAAGAATAAAATCCTAAATCTTGGACTGTGATTAGCATGCTGTACTAACTGAGAACTTGCACTGATTTTAAGAGTAGCCAGGAGGGTATTCTGATTGATGAACTGTTGATCGGTTTTAAACGCTGGTAGCCTTTGTCGTTATTTTAATGAATCGACATTCTTGTTCACATGATTGATTTGCATTGCCAGTTTGACACCTTCAATTTCTTGAAATTTATAGTTATCATTTTTATGATCATGCTGCTATAACAAAATGATTTTAACTTGATAACATTGCTTGATTTATATGTAATACTAACCACTACATGAAAATGCAATAGACGCATTAGTTGCTTCAAAAGACTTGCTATCGGGTAGCCTATACAATACGTTGCCCTTTTTAAAAAAAAAATAATTGGCACTAACGCTTGAGACCGTTGGGATATTGCACTATGGGAGGTTTAACATATTGATCTGCTTTCTTTTTAAGATGATGATGCACTGAAACTATCTTCGATGTGTTGCAATGTTATTGGGACGACTTTGAGACTTTGGGAACTCTTTCCGCCCTTTGGGCAATCCCCCTCAAATACCTTCTTAGGCACTCTGGTGCTGAGCCAGAGGCCCATCTCCTGGGCAAGATTCTTAGGAGAAGTGAGCTTGCTGTCAATAAGGTGTTGGCCATAACTCTGTCAAAATCATGTCATACAGCTTATTGAAATCCTTTCTCTCACTACCCCTCACCTAATCACTCACTGGCTAGCTGGAGTAATCAAGGAAATCCACCCAAGACTGGTTAGACAACTTCTAGCGGTACATAAATCCTACACAGTACTTCTCTGGGGTGAGCCAAAACGTATTGAGAAAGATGGATTTCATGGGAGAATACCTCACCTGCACCCAAACCTCTAGTGTGAGCAAAGTATTCCTCCCTACTGTAGGGAATTTTTTCCAGAGACTTGCACCCCAATTCTCCTCTTGTATCCTATGCATCCTCAGACCTGTCTTACAGGAGGAAAACCATTTATCTATGTCATGCCCCCCCAGATAGGGAGGCACCAGGTCTTGGGCAATACAAACATTCTGTTCTCCACTGCACTGAACTCTGTATTACTGCCACCATTGCTGCTAGACTCTGAGGCTTGTTTGGATTTTAGGTGGATTGGGAGGAGCTGGTGTAATTCTCTCTGTTGTAATCACTTGCAATTATGCCTAAGTATGTGAGAAGCATAAGCAAGCATGTAGCACTATTTTCTTAGTGCAAAATGGACCAGCGCATCCAAAATGTGCTTGAGATGCATTTTACATTAGGAAAATGACACTAAATGCTACAGGACATGAACAGCTTTAACCAGCAGCTACTCACTCTCTTTTAGCTCATTGTTCCTGTGCTCCTGAGGTAGTTCCCAATCACTTAAGCTGGAATCCGCATCACAAGATTGTACATAATTACTAATGTACTCTTATTAGTCCAGCTTAATTAAAAAAAGTCCTCTTCAAATATGATTGGTGTAATAAAATATTGTTGTTTATCTGCTTTAGTATATGGATATAAGTAGAAGTTGTGGTTAAATTTAATAATACATTTTTTGGAGTGAAGCATTGCCAATATGGCAAGGTATTGACACCAATATTCAAAATGAAAACATTTTTGTTGAGTTAGGAAATAGGTACATTTGAATAATTATATCATCCAGGGATAATGGTCTCATAGAGAAGTTTCATAGCATTTTTAAAGTATCAATCCAATTAAAGTGGATTTTGAACAACAAGTTAGAAAGATAAAGTTGAGGAGATGGTACATGCATATGCAATGAAAAACAGGGTAACTGTTCAGTCACTATTTCAGCTTGTAAGTGGGAAAACAGCTAGGGCCCGATGTAGGTCGGTCGGTAACGGCCGAAAATCGGTATTTTCGGCCGTTACCGATCGGTAAATAGGTGATTGGTATGTAGGGGGCATTATATTACCGAATCGGTAAAATTACCTATTCGGTAATTTTACCGATTCGGTAAAATAAGAAATCGGTAAATTTACCCAATCTGAGCCACCCATATGTAGGTGGGACTCTTCAGAGTCCCAGGAGCCTTACCGAATCGGTATTTTACCATCAAATCCAATTTGATGTTAAAATACCGATTCCGGTGTGCATGCACATGTGTGCATGCACACCTATGCCATGTGACAGGCAGACCTGACCTTAGGGCATGTATGCCTGCCACATGGCACCCGAGCCTGTTTTGGGGGTGCCAGAGGGTGTCAAAGTGACACCCCCTGCACCCTTGTGAAAATCGGTATTTACCGATTCGGTAAATACCGAATCGGTAATGCCCAATCATTCCTATGGGCTTTAAAGCCCATAGGAATGAATGGGCATTACCGGTTCGGTATTTACCGAATCGGTAAATACCGAAATCATCCGATTCGGTATTCCAGCACATCTGGAATACCTACATGTCGACCCCATAGATTTACCGATTTTTAATTACCGAATCGGTAAAATTCGGTAATTTAAAATCTGTAAATCTATTTCACCTACATCTGGCCCCTAGTTCCTTATTTATACCTGGTTTGGCAAGAACACCACAAACTGAGTGTTGAAGTTGAAAAGGGATTAATTAAAGTCCAGCAAGAAAAATTAAAAATAAAACATTTGTCGGAAAGTGTTGAGGATTGTAATAATGCTAGGATAAAGACAAGTGGTTTTGTTGAATAGGTACATCACATTTACCAATCTCAAAAGATTGATTGTAATGTTATGAAGAGAGGATTTAGCAGACTGTGAAATGTGGTTTCTCAGCAGGATTTCTGTATGTGTAAATAGTATGTTGCTTGGATATGATATTACCTTAAATAAATGAAAAGACAAGAGGCGTTTGGCAAAACATGTACAAGTTGGTTTAATTAAACGCTGCCGCCGGGAGAGCCTGGACAGAAGGCGTCTACTCAAAATCTCTTGATGTCCCAATGCTTTAGTTGTAAATTCGTACAGTTCATGAGGTACATTAAAATGTTCTCTACATTCCCAAAGAACATCTTAGTCATAAAGCAATCACATGTGTGCATCTGATAAGTACACAGATGCTCTCGACCTTGGGGAGAGCTAATGTGGGCCAGTGTGTATATGTCCAGATGTCCGGTGTGAGGAGCTCATGATCGCTACATTTGGTATGCATGTTGTGTCCTGATTGGTTGAGTGTACCTATCTACATGTGGTATCTGAGTTTGTGGTATATCTGGCGAACCCAAGCTTTTGACCAAATGGATTTTATTAGTGCCAATTACCTCAGACTTGCTTGTGGTGCAAATAATTTTCTGTGGAATCGATTAGGGTTTTCCCTGGGTGTGTATTTGCCTGTAATTTATGGGGGACCGAACCTCTGACTTGTTACTCGATAAGAGTGGGCATGGGTCACAGAACCTGCCTTACCACATATCTCAGGGCTGATGGGGAGGTCACCTTGGGTGAATCCGACAGCAATGATGTGAGTTGATTGGAACTCCTAAAAATAATTTGGCAGCCACTGGTAGCATTTAATCTACATTATCAACGTTGTGCATACAGTTGTCTTCTTGCACTCTGACATTGTTCTTACAGGGGTTGTTAAAGGTGTGTATGCTTTGGTATGAATGTACATTGACATTGTTCATATGGGCAACAAAATACTATCATACGTGCATGGATTATGACATACATTGGTATCATTATTGCTGACATAGGCCCTGCTGTGCAGGCACACGTTATGGTATACATCAACATTGCATTGACAAGCATGTGGGTAAGGCTGTGACATAACTTTACATTGCAATTACTGATATTGCCATTGTCGGGACTACACATATCATCACATTCGTTGACATTGTATTCACTCATCCCAACAAGTAAAAGTGTGGAAAAGGAGACTAAATGTGAGCTAAGTGAAGTTATGGAGGATCATGGCCTTGAATATGTGGGAGTTGTGGTTGTTGAGATAGGTAATGGTATAAGGAGTTGGATTTTAAAAAAAAGCATGTAGAGGGGAAGATGGCAACAATGAAATGAAGGGTGTTAATTCTCCTGAGATTGAGGAGACCTCAAAGTAGTGATAACAAGGGGAGTCTAAATGGACAGGCTAGAGAGGATGTCGAAGAACATGGGTGTTAAGTGTGATGTAAAAAAAATCTAAGTGAAAATATTCCACTGCGCAGAGAAAATGTTGTTGGCGGGAGGGTTTGGTCATGAAAAAGCTAGTACCAGAGTGAAGATGCAACAGGGAGTTTGAGTCACTAAATAAATATAACACTTTATATTACATTTATTTCTCTGTCACTTTCAGAGTTTTATCATAGTAGTCCTGCGCTCAATATGGTGTGGCATGTTGGATATAGACATTGCAAGTTTGAGAGGATGGAATGGAAACCCAAGGGGAGTGGTATTGGAATGAAAGTTGAGTGCTAATCTTCTCAGGGAATTCAGCTGAAGACAGACTCTTGGAAGCTGGAATATAGCTGGATTCTTCATCAGACCCAACTTGGAGCCTATTGCTCAAACGAAGTTGAACATAAACTGAAATGCAGGACCTGTTGCTTATTGCTTTGATTCCAGTTGTACTTCTTCACTACGCAGGTTTCAAAATTGGATACAGAAACTGTTTGATTGCACGAACTTGCATCAGAAAGCGCGCGACATCATGACGAGAGAAGATATACTAGCAAATATTTTGCATACTGTTTCCTCACGAGAGTTCGACAAGAACAATTTGTTGAATGACCTACGCTAATGGCTTCCATAATCAAAATGTATTAAACATAAAGGGACAGTCAGGCTGAAAGGTTAGTTTCTAACTTACATTTAATGCGGCCTCAATAAACGTTCATTTCCATATAGCAGCCAATTATACCAACGGCCCATACCGATACAACAGCAGTGCCTCATTCTTTGATACTGCATCACAATGCTACTGCAATAGATATTAATTGAAGTGCACTCGGTGACAGTAGCAACTTGCAGAGGTCATTTATCACGTGTGTTTTGTGTTTTCGTTTTTGTCTATTGATCAACACAATGATGGACGTGAGAGATCGAATGGTTAGATGGTATTTTGAAAGTGAAGCACCCAGTTGCTGCATTCTATTTTTTTTAATTTTTTTTAATTTTTTTATTTCAGTACTTTTTTATTGAAAATAAAGAGCATATTTACATGGTACAGGGTGAATCACATGGGGAAAAAAGAAAGGAAAAAAAATAGGAAACAAGCTTGTGTCTTTGTTTTGCTGCTTTCATTCCCAATAAAACAAAACGGGGCTGACCTCTGATTCGAAAGGTTATTCTTATGCTGCTTTGACAGACACATCGAGCGGCACTTAACTAACCATTAGAATGTTTCCTCCAGCCGGCCCTCTCTCCGTAGCGTTTCGTGTATGCACAGTCGCAGGATGGCTGGCTTGGGGAACATTTCTACACTGTCTCTCATTAAATCTAAAATGTTCCAATTGGCATAAGTGCTATAGTCGTGTTGCAAGCCCTATAAACAGCTCCCATACTTAAAATGACTAATTGCCTTAATTAAAAGAGGTAAACAAGCACACAAATGACAGCTCACCATGAACATTAATTAAATCTATAAAGACATTAATCATGGCGAGGCGGCTGGAATCACACAGGCTATTGATGAAGTATGGCCACCCACTCTCAGGCAGGAAGATCGAACATTGCAGGGATCTTTGAACTGCGCCCTGCTGGAAGAATGAATTCAACGTCGATCAATGCGGACCCAACTCGAACAACTAAGAACTATTTGGTGTGACAGTATCTTTAGTTTAGAGAGGACAGGACAAATCATTGCAAGTTGGATGTTTTTTCACCTTATTCTTAGCTCAAAAGTAAAAACAATTTCTGATCAATTACTAAAACTATTTTGACCTGCAGTACAATTAGAGCGGGTGATTTAAGACATTTTGGGGCAGATTTATGCAGGGATGCGCCAGTTAACGTGCGCCACAGCTCCGCCACCCATGGTGCGCCGCATTTATAATGCGACGCACCATGGTCCAAAAACGGCACAGATGCGTGACGCATCTGTGCCGGAAATGTGGCGCATTGCTGGAGTTGCGTCGCAAGCGCGACGCAGCTCCAGCAAGGCTCCGGGGTGCCCCATCTACACAATGCTGCATCAAGCCTTACGCCTGCTTCAAGCAGGCGCAGGGTTTTGACGCAGCATTGGCCTGAAAGTGACTGAGTGAAATCTCATAGATTTCACTCAGCCACTTTCAGGAGGCGTTCCTGCGCAGGAACGCCCCCCCCCTGCGCAGGAACGCCTCCTTATGGCGCAGGACTTTACAAAGTGACACATCTCCTAGATGCGTCACATTGTAAATAGGGCGCATTGTTTGCGCCGCAGTTGCGTCAAATAAAGTGTCCAATTGCGGCGCAAGGGCATCATACATCTGCCCCCTAGTGAGCAAATATACGTTCGGATTGAAATTCAGAACAATATATTACGGAGTTTACATTTAATTTAGAGATTATACATTTCAATACCACAGCACATGTGTTGCACATGCAATGAGTTAAGATGCTAAATTTGCGATTCGTGAAATCCTAGGCTTACAGACCACAAAAAAGGCAAAATGTATCAAATGGCTTTCTGACTCCCATCCAAGTGCTAACCAGTCCCGACCCTGCTTAGCTTCCGAGATAAGACGAGATTCGGCGCGGTCAGGGTGGTATGACCGTAGGCAAAATGGTTTTCTGACATGCAAGTTCTCATTTATAATATGGTGATTTGGTAAAAATGGGCATGAAAGGGCAATCCCCATCCTCCTACCAAGTCGCAAGGTGATTCATCTATTGTATAAAACTCCAATTTCAGACACAAACAATTGATTCAATGCAGACTCCCTGAAGAGGGTGAAATCCCAAAGCAGATTCTGCCTCCAGTGAACAGCTACCAACTTTTGAATGTTTGCATGACATCTGAGGGGGAGCAGTCAGTGATGGAAGGGATCTCTGCATCCTCCACCCACCCCCGTATTATTCATTTTTTTTAAAGGAGCGGCTGTCCATTCAGGAGGACAGGGCAGCTTAAAAAACAGTTGTATTCTGTGAATTTGAATGCAGAGACTTAGGGAAGCTGTTTATGGCAGATCACAACCCAACATTTTCAGCTATTTAGAGGGGATAATAAAGTGACCAATGCCTTTTAAATATTAATCAGCAGAGGTTTTTGCAACCCTGGTCTATTGGGATTTTGCGATGTGGCTGAAGGTGGAAACTAGTCAGTTTGCAACAACTACAACTTTGACTAAAGTAATTAATTTTCACAAGTGTCTGTGAGGGAAAGTTACACAGTCTGTGGGAACCCATGACTTTGCTTTGACCGGGCATTCCCACACTTCTTTTGATGGACATGGTACCCACTTGGATGACTCGGCCTATCCCCTGTGGCAGAAAAGGCAACAAAAAAAGCAAGAAAGAAGCATTGCAAATATTCCTTTACAATTCACCCATTCTAGAAAGATGTGGCATTTGCAGTAGTAATGATTCCCCGGTCTCTTCTCTCACAGAGTAAAAACTCTACATCTGTGATATGGTTTACTCTTCATCTCAGTTGAAGGAATCTGGTCTGCAAATTATTGATCCTGCAGCCTTGCAATGACCTCCATAACATATGAAGTAGAGGCTACTGCTTCTACAGCAGTTTAACTAACAATAATGGCCAAAACAAAGTCAAGGAAGGACATTAGCCTTCCCATGATAGGCTGGTGATCAACAATATGTACATTGATACTGCCAAAGGGTAAAGGCAGAGAGTGCATTACTATATACCTGGTGCAATGAAGATTACGCGTAGGCTTGTAAACACGAGACTACTTACTTCACACCTTGAACATGGAAATGCTTCCATCAAGAAATGTAGTGAATACTACACACTACCCAGGACAAATAAGTGGACTTCTCAGAAGATAGGGCTAACCTCCTGTTCAAGCAACAGGGACATACCAATCTACAACAGGCCTTGTCACTGCCTAGCATGCAAACTGGACCTGTCCTGGATACAGCTGATGGCCTCTGATGGCGTAAGTCTTGATCACCAAGTGCTGTTCTCAAGGTCCTGGACCCTTGTTTGGTGTACTCCTCCAATGACCCTGGAAATCTGGGACGTAAAAATATTTTAGTTCCAAAGATCTCTGGAGGACCTTGACAGACCTGCCAATTTGATCTCATGGAGGTGAATAGCAGTGGGGACAAATATTCAGATTTCTCCCACTGAGTGCTTTTTTACAGCAGCACATTCTTTTCTGTGGGAACTCCTAGAGATGGTATCCAGCCATGTGCAGCCCTCTTTGGCTATAGCTTGCAACCTTGCCCTTCTGGAACTCCAAAAAGTGACTACATCCGAATGTAGTACAAAAGGGGGTGGTGATGGACGGAGCATCTGAATCCATGAAACACTCACACCCAGTCAAAAGATCTGGGTTTAATCCATCACCGTTCTTTAGCCCACTCTGCCACCCCAGTTCAGTTGTCTGAACTGGGGTGGCAGAGTGGGCTAAAGTACGGTGATGGATTAAACCCAGATCTTTTGACTGGGTGTGAGTGTATGATGGATTCAGATGCTCCGTCCATCACCACCCCCTTTTCTACATCCGAATGTAGACATTTTTACTGGGCAAAGGCTCCAAAAGTATCTGGCGAGTGAGGGACCTTCTCTGGGTGCAGATTTCAAATGTTTTCTGCTCAGATCTTTCCTGCCAGTCCAGCAGCTTCATATGGACCTCATCCAATGGCTGACCTACATTTTGGCACCCTCACACAGCCCGCTGCCTTGCCCCATTGAAGATTTTTGACTTCCATTTCAGAGACTATGGGGCATATTTACCAGAATTGTGGTGCAGGGCAGTACAGCAATCTACCTTACTGCGCTGCCCTTCATCGCAAGGAAAGAGCAGAAATGCACCATATTTATCCAATGCTGTGCATTCCTGTCCTTTCTGCCTGCATTGGCGCCGTTTCGCAGCCCAGTGCCATTGCTGCCACCCTTACACTATTGTGCAAGGGTGCCTGTTTTGTAGTCAAGATTGCGTTTGTGCAGGAAGGGGCAACTTCCAGCACAAAAAACAATCAATTGAAGCATTTTCCTCTTTCTATGTACATTGCAAAATGCAGCCCAATTAGAAACAGGAGCACATGAGGATAAATAAATATATTTCTCCTCATTAAGCCTCATCTGGAGAGGCATAGCATTCAAGCTTTTTGCACAGGTTTGGTAAATCTGGGAATGCATCTGAAAACATGGGATTTGCATAGGAACACCCACTGCAATACCTGTAGACTGCCTCTCATGTGCAGAGAAATGCAATGTAGTAATTTGCGCTGTGTTGCATTACTCCATATTTATGAAACTATTCAAAGCCACGCAAAGTGGCTTTGTATTGTTTGATAAATATGACTAGGGGCTTTTGCGTTGTGCATGTACCACTGTGCATGGTGCAAGACTGATGAAAGGCCCTCGTATGTATGTCCCAAGTCTGAAGGTTCAATTTCAGATGGGGTTGAACCTGGTTTCTTTATTCAACCGACACTCCATCTTTGACAGCCTTAACTCACACCCAGGACCTGTTAAAAGAAACCAGGTAACTGTGGTAGGCAGTTAACACTTTTTGGTTCTATTTTTAATTTAAACGTTAAATATTCATATCTGCTGTTTCTCTAATTGGATTGTTATTTTTTTATTGTCATTTAATTTAATAAAAATTGTCTATTGTTTTAATTTCGTTTGGGATTCCTGTTTTGATTTTATTACTGTTTTGGTACTGTATAAATAGTTTACACATTGCCAGAAAAGTTAACCCTATCTGTTCTGTGCCATAGAAACCACGGGATTGACCTCAGATTTATTTTGTGACTAGGGGCTCTGCTCGAGAAGGATGGAGATTTTTTTTGATTTGAGAAACTCGCCCCCTCAAATAATACTCCAAATTGCTGCAATGGCTGTTGCTCAAACAGTATGAGAAGCCCACCAGGACTGTACTCGTGGTTTGCATGATTTGCCCATGAACAATGTAAGGCTCCAAAATTGTTTGGACTTCCCAATGAAGTGGGAGAATAGAGGTGTCCCCTAGACTGAGGCGATTCAGTGCCTCCATGCTCTCATAAAACTGTTTGGGATGCAAAATGTTTCCCTCTCAATTTCCTCAAGTAACACATCACCCACAGAATGTGGGTGAAAAAACTTGTATTTTTGACTTTACACCCAGTAATGCCAGTTAAAGGAGGAATTGAACGCTCTATTACAAACAGGGAGCTGCAAAGTGAACACTCTTTTTGTGAACCTGACAATGCTGCTTATGGGACTACACTGCCACTTTTTCATAGCAGCGTATGTTTCACTTGTGAAGGGACATTAAAACTGCCTTTTTCTGCTACATGGCCATGTTTTTCAGAATCACTGTAAGGAGAGTCATTGTCAGCTTGAACTCCCCCAAATAAAAAGTCACTTCTAGTTTCTGATCCATTATTTTGTTCATCAGACCCAGTCACAATATCAGAACCAGCCTCAGCTCTCTCCTCCATTTTTGTACTCAAGGAGCATTCAGCAGTTATCTTACGAGACAACATGAGTGTTTCCTATCTAAAATGTTGTCCCTAAAAACTGTGCGGTAGGTGCAATGCAGAGGTACTCATAAAAATGTTCATGCACTGACACTGTTGTCTGTAATATGAACAGAAAATGTGAATGCAATACAGTGCATTGCAAGTGAGAATGTCGTACAGCTGGAAGCAATTAAGTAATTTTATTCTAATCTCGTAACATTCCAGGATCACCGGCTTCACAAACAGACAAAAAGCAACCTACAAGAGAATTTAATGGAACAAATGGTTTCAACTTGAAGTACAGTTATTAAGGCACACTGACATACAATTACACTATCAACAGTCCAAATGTCGACAAAGCAAAACTTGCTTTCAAACATGTATGGAAATTCACATTGAAAATTCAGCTGCCCGAAAATTTGGCATGGGTCAGTGGAGGGGGATGCAAAGCCCCAGGAACAGAAAAGTTGATTTAAAATTGAAAATATAATTTTCATCCAAGAGGTGTAGGTCCGTAGCCCAAGGGATGGGACCAACACCGTCAAAAAAATAGTATCTAGTGGTGAATTCCTACTTAGTAATGATTGTGGAACAACAATGATCCCCAAACAGTAACCTTTTCTAGAGGGAAACCTTTGGAAAGGAGAGATTGCCCCTATTCAACTGTGAAATTCCTGACACAAATGTGGCCAGGGGTGATACAAATTACCCATATGATGTGAATGCGCTATCAACCAACATATTCTCTACCTGGGGAGCATATTGGGATGCCGATGGTTTCCGATTAACACCCCAGGGAAGGGAAAATGCATACATTGTAATTAATTCCCATTTGGGTAGGCCCCACGGCCAGGGGGGGATTACCACCTAAAAAAAATCATCTATGTTGTCTAGTGATGGATTTCCACAACATGATTACTTTCTTAAGGGGCCTCCATGGGAAAGACGAGGCCGTCCTATTTCCCTCTTGACTATACATTTGCCTGCCCGGGGGACAGCAAAGAGCCCCTGGGCACATGTGCTCAATCAAATGGCCACCAACATTTCCTTTCCTGGGAGGTGGGTATTTAGGGGGTGCATGGTTTGATGGCTTCCCCCAAATAATGATAAATACTTAAGTTGCATTTACTCAATAGTGTGTCCGCCTGGTGTCTAGTGGTGGAGTGCTGCACAAGGTTTGCATTGAGCCCATAATTCCAACTGACCACAATATTTACCAGCCCGTGGCTAAAGGTTTTTATGCTTTGTAAATCCACCTTCACACCATCGCTGATACAGTAAAACCTCATGGCACAGGCTGCTTCAGAGCCATCCTTAAACAACACAAATAGAAGCGGGTAAACATCTGTTGGCCAGCATATGTGGGCTCTCTGCTAGAACCCAGCAGTTGCAGGTGCCGTTATAGATAATATTAGGTGCCTGGATGACAGCAACAACTTTCGTAGGCTCCTTACTATGGATAGTACCACTACCAGCACTGTAACCTTTCGACACCTGTGAACACCCACTTAATCATTGCAGCAATCCGAGGACTCCCACTGAATCAGTATTGTAATCCTGAGACCCCCACGGAGTCATTACTAGATGTCAGTGGCCACAGCCTAAGCGTTTTTAATTAAATGAATCACAAAGCAAAACATGTAATAGTCAGAAGCACGCGTTTATCAAACAAATACGCAAATTATGATTAATTTCTATTTTTATGTACAAACACCAGACTACAGGTTAAGAACCACTGATCCAGGATTTATGACGTTTTCAACGCTATAGGAATGGTTACAATGGCATTTTAGTAAATTAGATATGTGTAAATCTCCGATGCAAAGTCTGATAGGTCAAGTCAAGGACACCAGGGACCTCTTCTCTCCATGTTCTAAAGTTTACAGATCGAGGCAAGCAATGAGAAAAGTTAGTAGAGTGAACATAACAGTTCGTCTTTGCAAGTATCTATAATGATGCTACACGGTGCAACCACATACCGAACGAAATAAATATAGTTCTCTACCACTCCCTATTTTCAGTCATTGGTTGTATTATGAGTAACACATCGTGAGAAGGATTCGAAGGAGAGTTACATATTATCATATATATATATACACACTGACTATCAACAATATCAGAAATATTTTGAGCTTCTTCCAAGAAGAAATTATGACTCTAAGTGTCATGAAAAACAGCTAAAGTTTGATAAAAAAAAAATACGGGGTTTGTAAAATGTTTATGCATTATACACCACAGCGAAATAATGTATACAAACGTTGCCCTTAGTACACAACAAACAATTTTGAAGGTGGTTGCAACTTCTCTCCAGATTTATTTTTAGAGGTCCCTCTTTGCAAGTGATCTTTTGACAGCACTTCAAAAAAAAGATAGAAGGATTTTATATACTGCACTGACAGTGAAGAGATTAAAAAACCTTTTAAGGAGACAACATTTTGCAGCACAGGGAGAAAACAGACTGTGCTCAGTGTGGTTGTTCAGATCCCAGGGTTTTCAGCATCATATTTTCCACCACTCTGGTTTGATGGTGTTGTGCTCTCTGAATTCCAGGAAGAAACAAATGACAGCTGTTGCTGGAATACATTTGAAGTGAAAGCCTTTACATCAAAGACCACATAGAGTAGGAGCTAAGCATGGTTTCTTTATTGTGTAGAAGAAAATATTGATTTTTTTTCTGCTGAGAGGCCCTTTTCAAGGGAAAGAGGAAATGCTTCATTTTAAATATTGTCAGCATGTTAAATACCATCCTGTTAACCTAATTTGCTCACCACTGCATCTTTCAGTGTTACTAATTAATGTTCAATTTGGGTTAGCTTTAGCCAGCCATTCAGTCTGGCGTATACATGTGTTCTGGTTGTCAGTGCCTTTCAAACCTGACTCACCATGAGCACGGAAAGTGCGCAAAAGATTTAAAAATCTAGGGGCCTCATTTATGAGGCTGTGCGTCACTTTTACGCCGCCGGTGCGTTACTTTGTGTGACGCACCAGTGGCGTAAAAAAAACGTCTTGTTGCGCCATATTTACAAAGTGACGCATCTAGGTAGATGCGTCACTTTGTAAACCCCTGCGCCACATTATACCTGCGCCAGGTATAATGTATGCATGGGGGGCGTATTGACGCAAGGAAGGGTCGTAGAAGTGACGCAGTGAAATCTATGAGATTTCACTGCATAACTTTTAGGACTCGGTTTTGTCAAAATCTTGCGCCTGCCTCACAGCAGGCGTAAGACTGACGCAGGCCCTTTCACATGGGGCTTGCCCCATGTGAAAGGACGCATTGCTGGAGTTGCGTCACTTTTGTGACACACTCCAGCAATGCGTTACTTTTGCGCTTACAGATACGTCAGAAATACTGACGTTTCTGTAACTCCTTGCGACATGATGCATCATACATTAAATATGATGCATCAGGAATGTCGCAAGGAGTGTGCACTGAGAAGTGACGCACCGCTGCTTTCGCGCAGCGATACGTCATTTCTCGTAAAGGAGGCCCTAGACATTTTGATCCTTTCATATCGAAAATAATCACTTTCCCTGATTCGGCCAACTGTTACCATTCTTTCAAGTTGATATTGCAAGGCGCTTTTAAAACACTGTGGGCCATATTTTGAAGAAAGGGCAATACATTATCGCCGTTTTAATGGATTTGAAATTTTTTGCCCTTGTGAATTCCCATAGGAGCCCAGGTTAGGTTAACACCAGAACAAGGGCTTCTATGGGAATTCACGGTAAACAGACATAATATCGAATCCAAAATATAGACTGGACATAATATCGAGGAAAAAATATAGACAAGACAAAATATCGACCAGACATAATATAGACTACAAAAATATCGAGTTATATCGATATTAATAGCCAAAATATCGAATCAAAAATATAGACTAGACATAATATCGACTAGATAGAATATAGACAAAAGAAAATGGAAAATAAGGTACGTTTTTACTAATTTTTAATAATTGTGTAATATAAATCTGTAGCGGGTAGTGGGTTTATAGGGGAATAGGGTGGGAAGTAATTTAAATATAATTAATTAATTATGTAATTATTAATAATAATTGTAAAATAATTAATCATTGGTAATTAAATAAAAAATAATTGGTAATTAATAATAATTGATTAATTGAAAATAATTAATTTATAGTAAATTCGTTTCAGTAGTGGGTAGTGGGTTTATAGGGGAATAGGGTGGGAAGTAATTTAAATATAAGTAATTAATTATGTAAATTAATATTAATTGTAAAATCATTAATAATAGGTAATTAAAGAAAAAAATAATTGGTAATTATTAATAATTGATTAATTGATAAATAATTAATTTATAGTAAATTAGTTTCAGTAGCGGGTTGTGAGTTTATAGGGGAATAGGGTGGGAAGTAAATCAATAATTAATTAAGTAAATTAATTAAATTGTTTAATTAATTAATAATTGTCCATGAAATTAAAATTAATTGGTAAATAAAAGTTATTGGTATAGGAAATTAAATTTACTTGGTACAAATATTTCTATAAATTATAATTAATTATTAAGTTTTGCCTTTTTATACAGTTGCACTCACTGGAGTGGGAATAGTAATTTTTACCCTACGCTATCCAACGCTTTCCCTACTGTAGCACCCACTGGAGTGGGAATAGTAATTTAACCCCTACGCTATCCAACGCTTTCCCTACTGTTGCACCCACTGGAGTGGGAATAGTAATCTTTACCCCTATGCTATCCAGCGCTTTCCCTACTGTTACACCCACTGGAGTGGGAATAGTAATTTTAACCCCTACGCTATCCAACGCTTTCCCTACTGTAGCACCCACTGGAGTGGGAATAGTAATTTTAACCCCTACGCTATCCAACGCTTTCCCTACTGTAGCACCCACTGGAGTGGCAATAGTAATTTTTACCCCTACGCTATCCAACGCTTTCCCTACTGTTGCACCCACTGGAGTGGGAATAGTAATTTTTACCCCTACGCTATCCAGCGCTTTCCCTACTGTTGCACCCACTGGAGTGGGAATAGTAAATTTTACCCGTACGCTATCCAACGCTTTCCCTACTGTTGCACCCACTGGAGTGGGAATAGTAAATTTTACCCCTACGCTATCCAACGCTTTAGCTATTGTAGAATTCACTACAGTTGTTACAATAAATTTTAACCATTTTGCTATGCTACGATAAAATTATTATATATGTTTATTTAATATAATTTTTTTAATATAAATATATATGTATTTTTTTTAATTTACAATAAATATTTATTAATATAAGATTAATTTAATAATTTTAAGTAAGTTTATAATAAATATATTTATAATTACATTAGTTTTAACTTAATTGAAAGACATTTAAAAAAAACGATATTTTTACAGTCTATATTTTAGTAACTCAATATTTTAGAGTCGATATTTTAGTACTTACCTGTTTAAAGATAGCCAGTCGCTATTTTGTCCATCGATATTTTATCAACGATATTATGGTAACTCGATATTTTTGAGGTCGATATAATTTCAGTGATCCGGAATTCACAAGGGTATAATATCAACCCCATTATCAGCGATTTAGCGGCAGTTTCCTGCCGATAAAAGTGGCGATATTGTATCCTGCCGATAAAAACGGCGATAATGCATCGCCCTTTCTTGATAATATGGCGCTGTATGTGCAGGTATGTAGCAAATTATCAAACTTAAGTTGAAGTCAAACACGCATATATTTAATTATTTTTATGTACACAGGCGAGACTGCATTGGTGATAAAGAAGGAGCATTGAGCCCAATTTTGTAGCACGGAACAACACCAAACATGTTGATGCAAAATGCATCTTCAAAATGAGGCATAACTCATTTGGCATGGCTGTTTATCTCTAGGCAATGTATGGTGATTGTTGTTGTGGCCCCACATGTTACCACTAGTGCTTTAATTGAGCTACAACGTTTTGTGAGGGTGGGGGCAGTGGCAGGGTTTTGGTCGTAAAAGAATATCGAAGAAATTTATAGAAGTGGCATGACCGATGTGACTCAGTTAGCAGGCAACGGCATATCTATTCAAGAGTTTACAGAGCTCCACTGTTATGGAACCTAAGATATGAAAAACGTCATAAGGTACAATTAAATTAAGAGGCGCCCATTCTGCTTGCTGTCTCTACACACTACGCTGGGTGAGGTAAATGTATAAACATATAACTTGGTTATTGTACAGGAAGGAAATAACACTTATTTAATTATCTACTTTGTGCCTTTATCGTTACGTCATCACTAACAGTGACTTCCATTGACATTGTGTTAAAGCCATGACGTGACACACAGGCACAATAATTCAAGTAATAGAGTGCCCCATGCTTTGCAAGGACTCCTTAGCCTGGAATGTCTGTGACCCACTCAAGGAAGTGTTAATATTTTAAAACATGCCAAGCCACACCACTTCCCAAAGGAGATGAAAAATGTGGAACTATAAGACTGAATAACATTCAATGGCACAATAACCTATATATCACAGGAAACCGTGAAATATGAGCGATATTTGACAGTTTCCAGTGAAATATGGATTTTATCATCAATAATACAGACCATTAAGCCCTCAATAGGATTTATAACATTGTCAGTATGTGGGTAATTAGGTTGTTTGTTGAAGGGGGGTGAATCCTGTTCAATCAACAACCACAATTCCTGTCAGGGTAAATAACAAAAGTGAGACAATAAGTGCTACAGCCCTTAAAGACCTTCCCTGGTCACAGTGCCCCGGGTACCCGTGGTACCGTTACCAGGTACTGACCTGTGGCCAAAGAGTGCCAATTTGTTTTTGTTTTTAATGCACTTTAGGGAAAGAACATAGGCAAAAAGTCGGGGCAACCATACAAAAAGAAGGCACTTTCTCACACAGGCCCGACCTCCTTGAATCTGCAGTGCACAGCCTTCAGTCTAACACAGCTACTTTGCGTGGCGTATGTATTTGTACCTAAGAGCAAAACATATTCTTATTTAGTTGATAGTAATTATAACCAAGTCTGTTCCTAAATTGCAGTTTCTCATATTTCTGTTGACTTTCAACAGAAATACTTTACCTAAGGTATTAGACAATTATATCACAATATTACTTAGCCACATTGTTTTGAAAATCATAGCATTTCTAAGAATAAAATAAAAACAAATGCCTGAAAAGGCATTTTTAAATGAGCAGTAACATTCTTACTCATATTAGACATTCGTCATAGTTATATGAAGAAAATGGTTCTTATTTCTTAATGTACATGGATTAGTGACTTCAAAAGAATTACAGTTTTCTGCATTAATATTATCATATTTGACATTTCTCTAATTGGGGATTCTCAGGAAAATCCCAAATTCAGAAAAATGACTACAAATCAAGTTCTTTGTCAAGTTTTTTCAAAATATAACCAATATCCGACACTAGAGAACGACGTCCATCCAACACATCCAAATCTTTACTTCTCATTTGTAGCTATTGCCAATAACCAGAGATGGTCTATTCCTCAAAATTTTTTGGGTAATTTCAGACTTTTAAATACTCTGGCTGGTGGTTTACAGTCCACAAAGTGGCATCAGGTTTTTCATTTATATTTTTGCCTTGCTAATAAAGAACACCTGCACATGATAATAATTTATTGTGTTAGAAATAACCTTGGATATTCCAAGGGAGTTGCTCTGACACTTGAAACGAGGCAACATAATGAAGCATAATGACACATCCAAATAAATTGTAAGAATATTCAGCCGCTGTCAGTGCAGGTAAGAGCAGTCAAGCGGGGGGGATTTCGACATACAAAGACGACGGAAAATTAATTATTTAATTAATTTTCACTCCTAATCGTCATCCGAATTCCCGCCAAACTTGCCCCACCACTCTTACCTGCAGGGGCCTCTCCTAGGAATATCAATCCAGATATGTTTTTTAGCACTGGCTAGCCAATCATATAAGCCTGCCCTATGTCAATCAATCAATCAATCAATCAATCAATCAGGGGTTTATAAAGCTTGGCTACACTGAGAGGGGGGCTGATGATCCGTCTGGGTGCTGGGGTTTCTTCAAAGAGCCAGGCCTTGGGATCCTTCCAGAATTGGGTCAGTGACTGGGATTTTCTGAGGTTCTGGTCTTGTGGAACTGTGGGGTGGTGGGCAGGGCCAGTTAAGTAGAGTGGATGTGTCAGTTGTGAACATGGAATGAGAGGCAGTGGTTGAGATGTGCTGGTCCCTGCATCATTGAGGGCAATGTAGGCATGTGTGAGGAGTTTGAAAGTGATTCTTTTGTTGACTGGGAGCCAGTGAAGTTCTCAAAGGTGTTTGGTGATGTGACTGTGGCAGGGGAGGTTGAGAACCAGTCTGGCTGCTGCATTTTGTTCTGTCGTTTTCTGAGGAGCTTCTGAGTGATGCCAGCCTGGAGTGCATTTCCGTAGTTGAGTCTGCTGCAAATGAGAGCGTGGGTGACCATCTTTCTGGATTCGGTGGGGATCCATCTGAATGTCTTACGAAGTAGGTGAAGCTTGTGGAAGCAAGATGAGGATACAGCGTTGATCTGAAGGTTCATTGTGAGCTAGAAGTCCAGAATGATGCAGAGGTTTCCTGAGGGTCTGTAAGAGTGGGGATTCCCAATGCAGTGGCCCACCAAGAGTTATCACAGGTTGAGGGCCTGGGTCCCAGGATGAGGGCTTGGGTCTTGTCCGAGCTGAGTGTGATATGAATGTTTTTCATCCAGGTGACAACGGTCTTCATTTCGCTGTGGAAATAGTTTCTGGAGTTTGTGGGTAAGTTGGTGGGGAAGAGGATAAGCTGGTTGTCATCGACGTAGCAGCTCTGTTGTAACAGCTATCCAGACTGCAGCAAGTGGCAAGTCCTCAGACTCTGAAGGTGTTCCAATAGATCTTTTTAAGCACAATGTTGACTTTTGGGCCTCTCTCTTAGCAAATCTCTTGAGAGCAGCATTTAGGGGCAATTTAATCGAGTTTTGAAGGGAGGCTATATTTTTCCAAATATTTAAAAAGAGGGATCGGAATTTCCCTCTATTAGAAATGGGGGTCTCCAGTTAGCAATGGTTTGGTCCTTTGTCCAAGTAAAACCCTTCTTCCTATTCAGGGTGAGGGGATACACTCCTACAATAACCCCTACTCACCCTCTTGAAGGTTGGCATGAGCAGTGAAGCTTATCATTTGCACATACCCAACAGTAATACAGTGAAAACACTACAAAAGGACACCACAACAGTATAGAAAAACATCCAATATTTTGTTATACCTAAAACAAGACCAAAATGATAAAAATCCAGCATGCAGTACTGACAAATCTATACTTTGCAGGGTATCCTTACAATGATAGAAATATCTCAAAGGCACAGTATGAAGTATGAAATTAGCTTTATTTTGATAAAAACATATCTTAAAAGCGTGACACAATACTTAAACATTCAATAAAATTTAAAAAAGAATTACATTTTCGTGGACATGATAGAATAGATGCTAATTTCACATGGTTTAAAAAGACATGAATTAAGTCTGAATAGATAAGAACAGAATAAAAGATTAAAAGTTGTTTGGCAGGCAATAGTATAAAACCAGATTAAGGGATGTTGCTAAGCTTCTTTGATCTGATAGACCAGGCCCATCTCAAAAACTTCGACAGGCCACACACATATAACGAGCGGGTATCAGACTTGGGAATACCCACCACTACGGAGTGATCTCTAGTGCCCAACTCTCTACATATTGGTTTAAGCGAGTTGCTCACTCAGAGGCACCCTCCTCTACAGGCCACCAGGACACCGTGCACAATTCAGTGAGGACATCACGGACTTTATCACCCCACACGCCCTCCCCTCCGAGGATTACATTCTTTTGGGAGACCTCAACTTTCACCTGGAAAATAACAATGACCGCAACGCCACCACCCTTCTGGACAATCTAGCCAACCTCGGACTCAAACAACTTGTCACTACCCCCACCCACACCGCAGGTCACACACTCGACCCTATCTTCACCTCCAGCAAACATGTCTCCTTCAGCCACACCACTACTCTCCTTTGGACGGACCACAGCTGCGTTCACTTTACCTACAATAAGACCACAACCCACAACCATCCTCAACCCACTCTGCGAAGAAACTGGAACAAAATCACCATCGACCAGATCTCCTCATTGCTTCTTCAAAACCCCCCCGCCCACTCCTCAAACCCCGACCAAGCAGCCATTAACCTCACCCAATGGCTATCCAACAGCGCCGACATCCTAGCACCGTTGAAAAAACGTCAAATCAAACTAGTCAGCAAGAAGGTCTCCTGGTTCAACGATGATCTTAAGAAATCTAAGAAACTCTGTCGCTCCCTCGAGAAGGCCTGGAAAAAAGACCCAAACAACAGCACCAAGGACGCCTTCAAAGACGCCACCCGTATACACCACCAACTGATCCGGAATGCCAAGAAAGCCGCTTTCAAGGACCGACTAGATAACAACGCCCACAACAGCAAGGAATTATTCAACATCGTCAAGGAATTTACCAACCCCTCAGCCAACTCCAACGACATCACCCCCTCTCAAGCCCTCTGTGACTCCCTAGCCTCATTCTTCCACAACAAGATCGCAGACATCCACAACAGCTTCGACAACCGACCCGAAGACCAACCCACCCAACCCGCTGCAGGACCCCCACCCCCCTTGAACATCCTCAATGACTGGAACCCAATCTCCACTGAGGACACCATCCGCTTGATGAACTCTATCCACTCAGGATCCCCCACAGACCCATGCCCTCACCACATCTTCAACAAAGCAGACTCCATAATAGCACCGCACCTCCGAGACGTCATCTACTGCTCCCTCAACTCCGCCACCTTCCCGGAAAGTTGGAAACATGCCGAACTCAGCGCACTTCTGAAGAAACCCACAGCTGACCCCACCGAACTCAAAAACTACCGCCCCATCTCGCTCCTTCCATTCCCGGCCAAAGTCATCAAGAAAGCTGTCAACAACCAGCTCGCCGCCTTCCTCGAAACCAACAAATCCCTCGACTCCTCACAGTCCGGCTTCCATGCCAAACACAGCACTGAGACCGCACTCATCGCAGCTACAGACGGCATTCGAACTCTGCTAGACAATGGAGACACAGTCGCCCTCATCCTCCTCGACCTCTCCGCAGCCTTTGACACAGTTTGTCATAGCACCTTAATACAACGCCTCAGAAACATCGGAATCCAAGGAAAAGCACTGGAATGGATCACCTCGTTCCTTGCCGGAAGAACTCAGAGAGTCCGCCTCCCACCATTCAAATCAGAAGCTATCGAAGTCATCTGCGGCGTGCCACAAGGATCTTCACTCAGCCCCACCCTCTTCAACGTATACATGAGCCCCCTCGCGGCCATCGCATGCCAACACAACCTCAACATCATCTCCTACGCTGATGACACTCAACTGATATTATCACTCACCAAAGACCCTAACACCGCCAAAACCAACTTACATGAAGGAATGAAAGAAGTAGCCGAGTGGATGAAGTACAGCCGTCTAAAACTGAACTCAGACAAAACTGAAGTCCTTATCCTAGGTACCTCCCCCTCCGCCTGGGATGACTCTTGGTGGCCAGAGGCCCTTGGAAAAGCACCCATCCCGACGGACCACGCACGGAACTTAGGTGTCATCCTGGACTCCTCACTCTCTATGAACAGACAAGTCAATGCCGTCTCATCATCTTGCTTCAATATTCTTCGCATGCTCAAAAAAACATTTCGCTGGATCCCCACCGAAACTAGAAAAACGGTCACCCACGCACTGGTCACGAGCCGCCTGGACTACGGAAACACCCTATACGCCGGTACCACCGCAAAACTCCAGAAAAAACTCCAACGCATCCAGAACGCCTCAGCGAGACTCATACTAGACATCCCGCGTAAAGACCACATCTCTGAACACCTGAAAAACCTCCACTGGCTCCCCATTAACAAGAGGATTACTTTCCGCCTCCTAACCCACGCACACAAAGCACTCTACGAACTTGGACCCGAATGCCTCAACTCATGACTTTCCTTCTACATCCCCTCCCGCCAGCTACGATCCTCCAACCAATCCCTTGCAACTGTACCTCGCATCAACAAAACCACCATGGGAGGCAGATCCTTCTCCTACCTGGCTGCTAAAACCTGGAACTCACTTCCCACTCACCTTCTCCTCACTCAGAACCACCTAACATTCAGAAAGCAACTTAAAACCTGGATATTCGACAAGTAATTCCCCACCCTTCCTCAAGCGCCTTGATACCCTCTGGGTATGTAGCGCGCTATATAAATCACTTGACTTGACTTGACTTGACTTGTTCCTTGGGGATTTGTACGCCGGGCATGCAAATAAGATGTGTGCAACATACTCTGTTCTGGATTCACATTTTGGGCAAAACGGTGTTGCCTGAGTTGGAGCTTTCCAGCGGGCAGTCAGTTCACATGTTGGTAGTGTGCCTACCCTAAATTTAAAGTACAGGGCCCTATCATAGGGCTTCTGTATAATGTCTAGGTAGGGTTCGCAAAATGCGGCATCCTTGATCCTTAGGAACGCGTCCGTTATTATGCCTAATTTAGGGTCAGAGATGCCTTTACCAATTGCCCAGCTCCAAAAAACTTCTTCAGTACTGCCTTTGGTGGGGCAGTTCTGTATTCTTATGCTTCATTGAGGCCCAAATCGTAGAGTAGAGATTTAACATCTTTTAGCCACTTTATTTTTTGCCACCCCGGCATAGACATTATTTCCGACAACCCTTCTGCATATTTCCCTAGCTCTGGGACCCGCCAGAGCCGAGCCCATATTAAGAGTGGTCGGACTTTTGCCAAATCATTAATTGAATGACACCCCAGATCTAATAAGAGTGGAACCGTAGGGGTGCTCTGGGGAGTACCAGTAATTCTTTTAGAAATGTATTCTCTGATCTTATCAGCTGATCCATGTTACTTGTACCCCAGAGTTCGGCTCCATATAGGGCCGAGCTCACTCCCTTCGCCTTGTATATATCCATAACCGGGGCAATCGGTCTGGTTTTTGAAGAGCGATGCTCCCTGAGTATAGCACCCGGTACCCTTTTGTGGTTTAACAACATTTTCTGTATGTGTGGGTTCCACTGCATGGTGTTGGAAATGCGTATACCCAAATAATCAAATACAGTCACCCTTCCAAGCGTTATAAGGTTCAAGACTGGGGGTCGCCCAAGTTTCTTTGGTGGGTTTAGTACCAGATACTTAGTCTTGTCTGTGTTAATTACAAGCCCTCTCAAGGTGCAGAAGGACTGAAAACTATTTAGAAGGTTCTGGAGGCCCATGGGAGATTTAGAGATGAGGAGGGTATCGTCAGCGAATAGGAGAGTTGGAATTTGTTCGCGCGCCAGGGTGGTGCGTCAGATGGATCTTTCGTTCCACCACTCCATTCACATAGAGTGAAAAAAGAGTGGGAGCAAGAACACATCCCTGGCGGACACCCCTATTCACTGGAATTCTGCCAGTTTTCTGGCCCTGTGGACCCCACCTCACTTGTGCAAAATTTCCATCATGGAGCCTAACTAATAGTGTAAGGATATTTGATGGAATCCCCATTTCAGAAAGCACTCCCCACAGACGTTACCGGGGTACCAGGTCAAAGGCAGTCCTTAGATCAATTAATGCGAGGTAAAGATTGCCCTTGCCTATGAGAACCACCTTCCAATAGATGTGTAACAGTCTAAATACCTGTTCTATGGTTCCAGTGCCGGACCTAAATCCTGCTTGGTAATCAGAAAAGATTTTATTTTCACCAGCCCAAAGTAGAATCCTCTCAAGGACCACCTTCCCCACAACCTTTTGGGTGGAGTTGATCAGACTTATTGGCCGATAATTGGCGGGGTCGTCCATTCCCCCTTTTTTAAAGATTGGGACGACCTTTGCCCCTTCCACGGCTCTGGAATTGTGGCACCATTATCAATGGCATTAATTAAAATGGAAATGAACTTTCCCCATTTAGGCAAGTCAGATTGGAGAAGGTCTCCGGGGATGCCATCGGGGCCTGCTGCTTTCTGTGGTACAATATACGGCATATTCCACTTCCTTTACTGTAAAGGGTCGGCTATTAACTTCCCCCAGGGTTGCTGGCATAGTTTGGAAAACGGTCTCATTTTGACCTCCCTGCGGACTAGTATAGAGTTTGTAGAATGGTCGAACCAATCTCGGCTTGTTATGTTGCACGTTATAAGATCCAGGGCTGGTCTATTCTTAGTTCTTATGATGTTCCAAAAGCGGCCAGCATCTCTCCCAATGCTGGCCTCCTTTAGTGCTTGCCAATACTGTTCCTCCCAATCCTTCTTTGCCTCTAGTATGGTCGCCTTATACTCTTTCTTTGCCAGCTGGATCATCGTTTGGGATTTGCACTTTACTGCCTTAATTAATGCAGATTTATTACATCTGCATTTTACTGTAAACCAGCCATCACTGGCATTAGGCTTTTGCAAATCCCTCTGTGCCCCACCTTTATTTTGAACTAGGAATAAGTTCCCCAGCACTTTGATGGTATCTTGGAATATTACCGAAACACCAGTTGGGTCATAGTGATCCTCTGGGGTCGTACCTAACTTACTCAGTGCTGTTAATAATAGGGCCCCCATGTCACAGATTTTCCCCTCATCTAAGGCAACTTTACTCCACTTGAGGCGTCTCTCAGAATTAGAGGGGCGCACTTCTAGTGTTGACATTATTTTACCAGTGGCCACAGGCTCATATGCGAATGGCCACAGAGAGTCTAGGCTTAACGAGAGTGGATTGTGGTCACTATCGGTGGTAGGATGGACTTTCATATCCTGAATGAAACTCCAAAGTTTGAAGTCAAGGAGAATATAGTCAATCCTTGTGGAATGGTTTACCCTATTATATGTATTGGCCCCGGCTGGATCTGAGAAGGTCCTGCCGTTTACGGCCCTCAGGCCAAACTCCATAACTAGTGTGTTCATCTGTATGGCCCGTTGCGACCACCTCTTTATTGGGTGGATTGATAGTGCGGGAATTCCCCACTTAGCATCATCCTCAGCGACATCTAAAATGTCCTCTGACGCAAGGGGCTCCAATGTACAATTGAAGTCCCCTGCGACCAGGACATGTGTATCATGAGCACATTGCCTAAGTTTGCTTTCTAGGAGTGTGACAGTGGGGGATGACGCTTTACTTTTGATTCCCCGGGCATATATATTGAATATGTCCAGTGTTCCTCCTCTTCGTTCACCCCTGACTGATAGCCTTAAAATATCAAGGGAGTTGAATTGCTTCTGCTTAGTGCTGCAACCCAGGGAGATGCTAACCCAGATTAAAAGGCCGCCTGAGAGCCGCCCTCTACCTGTGAGCGGAGGTACTGCAGGTAGGAAATAAGTTGTATAGCCAGCCCTATGATAGGTAACCATACTCCAAGTCTCCAATATTATGGGACTTAACCAGGATATTCCAATCGGGCAGATCAAGTTTCTTTGAGATGCCACTATATTCCAGCTAGAATCTTTAAGTTGTTATCAGGTACGCTTAGATCCTGCATTATGTGTGCTGGCTCTAAGTACGCACAATCTTGAGTCACAGTGGGCTAGCGGGGATGGCGGGGCAATTACCTGCCTCCTGGAAATATTATCCCACATTAAAGACTGTTCTGGTATGCTTTACCTAGTTTCATGAGAACTGACAAGAGAGGCCTGGGTGCCACTTAATTCCTCCCTAATTACAGTCTCAAAGCATTGACCCTCACCTACGCGGCTCCCGCTGCTACTCTGGGTAATTGCTAGATTGAACACTAATCTATTCTTGCTGCTGGCAGCTTTAGCTGGAAAAACACTATTACAAGTATACTTATACCCTTGCTGCTCTTCAGTCGTCCTATTGGGGGGGATCCAGGTCCTATCCTTAGCAACTACCTCCAGAGTAGGAGAATAGAATTCTCCATGTCAGTATGCATTGCCTATTCCATGAAAATGCAGACGTCTGTTAAGAACTGGAGCTATGGGATTAGTATAGATAGCCTCACTTTGCAGCCCTCCCCATGTAGGATAGTGGGGATTCTGTGTGTGTGGTAGGTAGGCGGGTTGTGAATGAAAGTGGCTCAGATCATACGTGCCAATTCCATTCCAGTCTTGGGCGTACTGTTGATTACATCTAAACCCTGCAATACGTGCATCCCTAAAATTCACTAAGATACAATCCCCAGAAGTATCCTTAGTCCTGTTGCCAACCCAATTAACCCTTCTTACGAAAAGAACCTGACCATCCAGTTGGCTCGGGAGCGGTCTATTCTTGTTCAGGCAATATGTAGTTTTATTTTTGAGTTCATGATAGGACTCAATTTTACCGGCCTTTAGTTGGGGAACCCCAGTTAGAACCACTACATAAGGTAGGCATTCGGGAGCCAAATTAATGTGACTTAAGTTTTGCTCCACTGTTTTTTCCATATCGGTCTTTTGTCCTATTCCAGGTAGATCTTTACAGTGCCTATGTGTTTTATTTCCGCTGTCGGCTGCATCCTGACCCTGCAAAGGAGAGCTTTGAGGGAGTTCTTTTGATCCTTTAACTAAGGTTGAGTTAATGGGTTTTCTTCCTCGATGGGCATTATGGGTTAGAGTGTCTATTGCTACCGGAATAATTCCCGGTAATGACTCAGAGGCTACAACAATGGGTGTAGATACCTGCACAGGTGGAAGAGTAGGATCTTTGGGAGGGTTTTGTTTCATTTCAGGGTCATCATGTCTATTTCTTGAGTGTAATTTTATTAGTTTCTTTAGGGAAAAGAAGTTGTCGAGTGTAGCTTGTTCAAATCTTTCCAATCTCTCAGATAAGACTTTTACTCTCTCAAGTAGTGGGAGTATGAGCAATTTAGCAATTTGTTCTATCTGGGCGATAAGGGGGATCTGTGACATGAGGCCTATATATGGACTTAGATTTGGATTGTAGGTTGCCAAGTCTATTGGATTGCGGGTAGCCAGACTACTGGCAGGTGGCTCATCCCTTGATGGAAAAGGCAGAGAATTCCCTAACTTCCCCGGGCCTATTGTTTTCTGAATTACCTTGTGTGTTCTTAAGTTAGGTTTTTTGGAGGGTTTTAGGCGTCCCCCCTTCTGGCCTCTACCAACTCTTTTTCTTTTAGTAGAAGATGTTTTGGTCCCTAATTTGTTCGCTGCCTCCAAATGCATTAAGGGGATTTTGTTGTTGGTGCGTTCAGGTTCCCTGTTTGGGATAGCCACCTGTGGGGGAATTGGGGGATCAGGCCGGGTTAAAAGACCCTGTACCACTTGCTGCTCAAAACTAACCTCTGGACTAGACATCCTGGGTGATGTATCGTCAATCGTATCTGTTTCAGTGCCCTCATCTATATTGACAGGGGGGAAAGCCAATGCCAATGGCCCTAATGAAGAACGCTTGCGGTTCAATGGTTCGATATAGAGGCGTCGTTTGGTAATAGC
This sequence comes from Lissotriton vulgaris, assembly GCF_964263255.1. Taxonomy (NCBI): domain Eukaryota; kingdom Metazoa; phylum Chordata; class Amphibia; order Caudata; family Salamandridae; genus Lissotriton; species Lissotriton vulgaris. The sequence continues at coordinate 48,592,422 of NC_141690.1, forward strand.
AATTTCATGCTCAAGGACTGAATGGGCACGGGTGATGAACTGATCTAATGTGCCGCTTACACAACATCCCCCTACCCTCCTTCTCTTTCCTAACCGTGTAATCATTGGCATGTACAATGATTCTGCAATCTGGCGAAACAACAGCCCATATGTTACAATGTCAAAATAGTTATACAACAGTGTTAGCGAAAACTTACTGGGGCAGAAGAAGTAGGGGAGAAGTTAGGGGGTGGCCCAGCCCTGCTTCCTCCGGCCTGTGACGGCCTTGGATGGTCCAGCCCTTGTCCCGGGCTTCTCCCGGTGAGCGACCGCGCGCGAACCACGCAGCGGAGGACCAAACTTATTTAAGTACAATCAGGTAGGGGACGGGAAGAGGCTGACAGCTGGATGGTGTTACGGGGCTGCTGGTCCTCGCAGTCCCATCCCGTCAAGTCGCTCACCACAGCACCGCAACAGGAATCCAAAGCCCGAGGCTCATTAGTGTTGAGCAATTATGCATCCCAAACAAAGTTCAGAGCACCACAGTCAGTGAGAAAAACAGCAACCTCTGCGAGCGGCACAAAGACACAGTTCTTCCAAGTCATCAGCTCCATCCGTTGCTCCTGCGATACGGAAAACAACAGAATCCAACAGTTCTGTATGACCGAGTAGGTCTGGGGTGTCAGCAGACTCATAAACTGTACCTTTTATGCTGCGGCCGAAACATTGGTGCGAGCCGGTCATGGCAACACTTGTGTTTGCAATGTGAAGTAAAGCGGTGCAGTGTGCGTTGCCCTCAAGGTGTGTTTCAGACAGCAGCTCAGTGACGGTCGCTCAGCTGCATTGGTGAGACCAGGGCTATGATGTGGAGTGAGGCGATGCTCGTTGCGGTGCTGGCAGGTCACAGTGCAAGTGACATAGCCGGTTAATGGGAGCAGGCATCAGTTGGCCCAGACTGCGATGTGGGATGAGGCGAAGTGTTGTTGGACTTACAAGAGATGCCCCCAGCCACGATGCGGTCACAGGTGTCAAAGTCAGAAGGCAGCGTCAGGGTGGCCAAGTGAAGCAACACAATGCGGAGTGTAGTGCCCACAGGTCACATTGCAAGCAGCGGCTTGGTGGCAGCAGCGTCGGTCGTCAGCAAGACCAGGGTTACGGTACGATATGCGATGGTGCCTTCAGTGGTTGCTTTTCCCTTCTTTGTGGAACCTGAAACAACAGTTCCAGAAGTGGTACCCAGAGGTTGTTGAAGTCTTTGCAGTCCCCAAAACAGGAGGCAAGCTCTACTTCAAGCCCTTGCAGATACTCAGCACAAGTAAAGAAAGTTCAGTCCAGTCTTTTCACTGCCCAAGTCAGAAGCAGCAACTGCAGGCCAACCCAACAAAGCAACAACAGAGCAAAGAATCAGGACTCCTTCTGGCAGCTCTTCCAGCACTTCTTCCTGGTAGGTTACTTGATTTTAGCGAGTTCTAAAGTTCTAGGGTTTGGGCCCCAATACTTATACTTAAAACCCCTTTGTCTCTGTGGCACAGAGAGTCTGTGCTCAGCAAAAAACAGTTCTGTTCTCCCTGGCCCAGCTCCCCGGCAGAAGGTGGAGACAGCATTGTCCAAGGCAGACCAGGTCCATTAAGGTCCAAGAAAATCCAATCTCCTCCCATTACTCCAAATGCAGCCCAGGCCTATTCAGCCAAGCCGTGAAAGGCAGAGCACACCTCAACCCCCTGTGGACATTTGAAGAACATGCACATCTCCAGCCCCTGTCATTCCAAAGCCAGACAGTCGATCCACAAACACAGCAGAGGGACACAGGATGGCTAAGCAAAAAATATCTGCTTTCTGAAAGTGGTATTTCAAACACCGGACATAAAAATCAGCTTTACTAAAAGGTCCATTTTGGCAGTCTGAGTATAGGCATACTAAACTCCATTTCCCAATTTTGTCCCAATGGGAGGTTATGCTTATAAGATATGTTATTAAGTAAAACTCCCATTCTATCTTAGGGGACAGATAGCCTTGCCATAGTGAAAAACGAAATACACTGTAATTCACTATAGGACATTTCACACACACCAGTACATGCCCTACCTTTAATTTACACAGCACCCTGGCCACAGTGGTACCTTGGACCTAACTTAGGGGTGACTTAGGTGTAAGAAAAGGGAAGACTAGGGCCTGGCTAGTTGGTGCACTTGCCAGGTAAACTGGGCAGTTACAAACTGTGCCAAGACTCTGCAGTGGCAGTTCTGAGATACATTTACAGGGCTACCTCCGTGGGTGACACAATCAGTTCTGCATGACCACTAGTAGCATTCCAATCATGGAAACACCAATCCTCAATAACATTTATAACAGGAGCACTTGAACTTTACCACTGAGCAGCAGTGAGACACTAAACCAGCCAGACTGAGTAAAAACCGGGAGATCAGAAAGCAAAAAGACAGAGGAAACACCCCAAAAGGTGTCAGAACTAACAGCCTGCTTGCTACCATCCAACCTCATTAATTGATTGTACAGCCACGATTCGTGGGTGGGTCATACTGGAAAAATTGGAGGATTGGGCAGAGTTGAACTCCTTTTGTTCTCCTTTTCAATGTGTTTTTGCCCTAGTTTATGGATGGTAGAGCAGGCCCTTAATTTAAACCTCATGTGTGGGAAGTATATCAATGCCAGCAGAGGTGCCCTTCATATGGAATGTATGGACTGCTCCTGAGCCTTTGACCTAGTTGACAGGAAGATATTGTGGGATTTAATGGAACAGGCAGGTGTGGATCCTTCCTTGCTGGACAATGTCAAGCGTATGTTTTGGGACACAACCATTAAAGTGCGTTGCACACTTCAGGAGGGACAATACAAAACCTATAATGGTGAACAGAGGAGTGAGTCAGGGTTGCATTTTGGCTTCAGTTTTGTTTTTATTTTTTATTCACCCCCTTGATATTTTTTAGGGGCCTGTAGTAAAGAAAGCAAGAAAATCATCACTTGTGTAGCTCCAGTTCTTTTGTATGTGGAGACGCAGTTCTTCTGGGGTTAACTGCAAATGGCCTTCAAAGTATTTTAAATAGTTTTGATGATTTAATGAGTAAGGTAAATCTTAAGGTAATTCATAAAAAATCATTTATAATGACCTGTGGCCCCAAAAGTACAAAGACTAACAGCCAGATTCATGAAGGTGAATTGCGCTCGCAAAGGGCCAGATTCTCAGAATCTGGCCCTTTGCGAGCGCAATATTTGCATTTGGGATTCATCATCCCAAATGCAAAAATCGGTAATAGCGAATTCGCAAATTTGCGAGGAATTACATTTAAGGAATCTCTATTTGAGATTCCTTAAATGCAATTCATCATCCATTTTCAAATTGCCAAATCGCAATTTCGGGCTGCTATTTACCGCGAGGTCAAACCTCGTGGTAAATAGCGAAAACATTTTTCTAAGTTGCATGTTGCACACACACATGTCCTTTGGACATGTGTGTGCACGACACCAATGTAGATTACCCTTCAAGGGTGCTACAGGGTGTCCTTTGGACACCCCTAGCACCCTTTAAATCGCTATCTTATTTGCGATTAGCAAATTGCTAATCGCAAATAAGGAATACTCCCCATTCATTCCTATGGGCCTTTTGGCCCATAGGAATGAATGGGGAGTTATTCCTTATTTGTGATTAGCAATTTGCTAATCGCAAATAAGGAATGTGTAGGAATCGCATTTTTTTTTGCGATTCCTACATGAATCCCGTTTTGCGAGTCTGTAATAGCGATTCCTTATGAATCGCTATTAAAGACTCGCAAAACATTTACATTTGATGAATCAGGCTGTAAGAGTTTCAATAATGGAGGGATATTAATAGAAAAGGTATCTTCTTTTAATTATCTAGGCCTTTTGATGATGCTAATGAGTCTTGGGAAAGTTTAGTTAATCAGAGATCGCAAAAGATGGGGATAGCAGGTGAAGCTACATTCAGGTATATGAAAAAACTGGTGCACAAACCAGTCAGGTAGATGATCCAGCTGTACAGAAGTAAGTGTCTATCCCTTGTTGCCGGCCGGCTGGAGTGTGGGGTTATACAGTTCCAGGAAAGTTAGAGACAGTAAAAAATAAGTTTCTACAAAGACTTTTAGCACTACCCTTGTACACTTCAAGTTTTGTCACACATTCAGTAATTGGGGAAGGGATTTTGGGAAGATGTTATTGGTATAGCTCCTTTATTACTGTGGGTAAAACAACAGAGCACTCCTAGGGCCAGCTTCTCGAGGGAAGTTCTAAAGGGTTGTTTGAATTTTGATAACATGATTGCTGTCCCATGGTTGGCTTATGTAAAAAAATATATAACTTAAGTCTGAGTGTTCTTTTCATAGATTTCCAAACAAAAGGGAGGGTTAAAGAGAAGAGACCAGAATTGAAAAGTCTTTCAGTTTAGATGCAACTATCAATTATATGCACATTTTTAACTCCAGAATTTTATTTAACCTGGTTTGGTAACCCACAGCACTTATTCTATTTGACAAGGCCAAGATTAAATTGAATTCATCAATTATTTGCCTTTTCTCTGTCTTATTTTTGGGTTACCTTTCTTTCAAAATGTCCGTGTGATGCTGTTTCCACTCAATCCACTGTGCACTTTATGCTGTTTTGCACATTGTATTACTCAATACAGGGTCAATTTCTGCACCTAATTCTCTCGCACATGCATTTTAATTCATACAAAGAGGGTTTAGGATACTTACAATCTTTAACCTCCCCATAAATTTGTTATGCTATTATTTATTACATAATTGCTGCCCTAAAACATAGGAAATGTTATGCAATGTAAAATCTTTTATATTCCAAACATGGAACCCTTGTCGTTGTCCTTTTAGATGTTTTAAATCTTTATTTATTGTATATGCTGTTTTTTTTCTTTTATTAATATTGATCGTTAACTTCGTATTTATTCTGTGTGCTTTTGCGACCAGTTATCTGGTCATATAAAAAATTTTGACAGACAGACTGAACCATTCCCCATGTTCTGAAATCATTCTCACAAAATACCACTTATATATACATGTGAGAAAGGGACATAGTTCTATAAAAAATTGATAAGATGAAGGAACTTTAGAGGTGACTGATGGATATAAGGTCTTTGGCGATTTTTCTCATACTGCGACAAGTTGTTTGATATCAATATGTTAATGTTTTTTATTCCTGTTTCTTTTTTGGATGCGATTACTGCTGAGTAAAGAATATTATTATTCTCATATCTAAAATTGAGAGACAGCCTTTGGAAATTTCAGAAATGAGTATCAGGCTTTGCTTCTATGCTGTTTTTGTATTAACAATATACTTTTCTATATGCCTAAAATAGTCCACCAAGAAGATCACTTTACACAAAATGGAATTTACATGATGTTGAGAAACACTCTGATGTAGATATGCAAAGACCATGTGCAAGTAGATTTGACAACAGAGCCTAGTGTTAAGTATGGCTCAAACCAAGCAGGGAGGTGATGTGGCCTAACAACCTTAGCTGCCGACTGGGCAACCAGGTTTGAGCTCCCCAAAAATGTTTTATGCTGCAGTGTGTTAGACCTGTCAACCTTAGAGTGGTTTTCCCCAAACACTTTGCCTACTTACATTCATTTCTTTTGCACATATTTTTTTTTTTGCCTTTCGGAATTTACCACTGCTAACTGGTGCTACAGTCCTTGTGCTCACTTTGCTGTACATGGTTTAATTGGATTACACCTGATTGGCATATTTAAAATACCTATTGGTCCCTTGTACAGTGGTATACCATGTAACTAGGGCCAGTACATTAAATGCCACCAGGGGGACTGCAGCACCTATTGTGCCACCTAATTAAGTAGCACCTTAAAACATGCCCCAGGCCTTCCACTGCAGACTGTATGCAGTTTTATACTGCCATGATGACTTGGCATTTACACCACATTTCCAAGCTTTAAACAACACTTTTATTACATAAAAGTCACCCAAAGGAAGGCTATAGGTAGCCCATAGGGCAGGGTGCTGTATAATTAAAACACTGGGCTTGTGCTTTAAGGTGTGACATGTACTGGTACTGAAAAACTCCTAAAATCATTTTCCACTACTTTGAGGCCTACCTCTCTCATAGGATAACATTGGGTATTCCTTAATACCTTTATTACCTGTAATAAGCTGTAATTCCTATTTGGGATCAGGTAGCTATAAAATGCCACTTTTAGAAAGTTTTAGTATGTTATGAGGTTTGCTATGACTTATGCTGTGGAAGTCAAGAGCCACACTTACCTCATAGGGAATCCTTGTGTCTAGATTAACTTTTAAAAGTTGGTATTTGCCTGCACTTAGCCCTTTAGGGCTTACAGCTTGTCTTGGGCCATGTGACTGTATGTAGCTGACATACTTTGTATATTCCTCCCAGACAGACACACAATAGAAGGATTAGGTGTGCCTCATTGGGCCATCTGCTGGCAGGATGGGGGCTTGAGCTGAGAAAAGCTACACTTACATCTGAATAGCCTGTGATCTGCCTTCACACACAGGGCCTAATGGCCTTACATTGGCAATTCAGCTAGCTTGGAGCAAGGGCATGGGAGTCCGGTAGTTTCATGCACTTCAAAGAACCTTTCTAGAAGCTTCCAGAAGAAGGGCACCATGGTTTAAAAATGCCCTTCAGACCTATTTTTCAGTTCACTACTGGACCTGTGGAAGGACTATATGGACTGCCTGTTATTTTGACTGCTGCTGCACTTGGAAGGTCTGCTTTGCAGTCTAGAGTCTGCTTGAACCCTACCTTTTACGGTCCTCATTTATGGGGATTTGGGGTAGGGCAGCGCAGCAAGTACCCTACCCCAAAGTGAAGGGGCAGTAATGCACAGTATTTCTGCAATACAGTGCATTTAAATACTTTCCAACTGCGCTGGTTCCGTTTCTGCAGCTTAGTTCCAATGAAGGGGCACCCTTGTGCTATGGTGCAAGGGTACCTTTGTTGTCGGCAGGATTGTTTTTGTGCAGGACGGGGCACCTTCCTGCACAAAAACCATCCTGGGGTAATCTCCTCTAGTGCTCTGCGAACATCAAAAGTGGAAAAAAACACAATGTCCATGGAATGCCTCCCTTACGTAGAGTAAGTCGATGCAACGCTTTGCGCTGCATTGCCTTGTTCAAGATTTATGAGGTCACACAAGGTGGCTTTAGGTGGCTTCATAAATCTGACTGTGAGCCTTGTGTCACACATGCACTACTATGGGTGGTGCAAGCATGAAGCAAGGCTCTCCTAAATATGCCCCTAAGTGTATTCCATGTCATGAAGGTTAAACTTTGCAGTCGTAAATGTATATCACTTACACAACTAATCATTATGTTTGGGCTTAAAGGACATTTAGGTTGAGACAAACATATATGTATATATAGCTTGTAGAATTCCTCTATGAATCAAACAGACAATGCTCTAGATTATTCTGTGCTCCTTTAGGAGCACATTTTATCATTGCATTTTGGCGAACCACTGAGGTGATGTTGCATCAGTATTTCCTTTGATATTCATTCTAATGAAGTCTGATTTCCAAATCATTGTATTCTTTACTTTTTAGTTTAATATACTTTTTGGGAAAATAATTATGGAAATAAGAGTCGTAAAAGTACACTTTAAGATAGTCTTATACATACATAATTAACAGAGTATACAACCATCTTGAAAGTACATGGATGTCTTTTTTTGCACGTCTTTATTGTTTTCAAGCAGTCACTGGAAATTCCATTGCAAAGTATAACAAATAAAAGGACATTATTGTCAACAAAACCAGTAATTGCAGTCACAGTTTAGGCAACCTCTCCTTGTGAGGACATATCATGGTTTCAGCATTCCTATAGCCCATAACCAAAGAACAGATGAAGGTCTCCAATGTGGGGACCTGGGATGCCACTGAGTGAAAATCCTCCATTCTCCCCCATCTGTCACCCCTTAGACATGCACCATATGTATGACATGAAATTAATGATATTATTATAGCCAAGTACACAAATGTCTGTTAGCATTGAAGGATCAATGAGAAATCAGTTTCATGTTAGTACACGTAACCCGGAGTTGGATATGGTCATGGCACATCAAGAATGCATATGTTGTGCTAGAAAAGTGTGTGATTGTCAGATACATACCTGCCAACCTGAACAAAAGCCTTACAGTGTGAGGAGGGGTGGGCCTTGAAGAAGGCGGGCCTCATGCCAAGAAGTACCTAAGAACAACTTTTGAAACCTACCCTGCCCCCATGCCACCTCCCCCCAAAAAAACTAAGCTTGCTGAGGCTGGTGCCAATGTCCTGGTGTGTTTTCACATTCTTTAATGGACATCGGCTGCCCAAAGCCTTGAAAAATGAGCAAAATACACTATTTACAGAGGTTTTCAGCTCGTTTTCCCCACCACCTTGTGATATCAGCTCCTCACCGGTTGATTGTGTGATGGGACCGGATATTGTGTGTAACACAGTGGCACCATGTGAGTTGGCAGGTATGCAGTTATACATCTATGGTATACAAAAAAACAACAAACAAAACTGCCAGGATCAGAAAGATGGGAGGAGCAAAGGTAGTAGGAGAATGCTTAGGGGCATGGGGGTGGGTCAGTCCCTGTTCGCCTTGAATATTTGTAAGTGAAGTCAGGGGGAGAAAGATGGGAGAGGGATTCGGGTCTGTAATGGAAATTTCTCTGCCCAAAAAAATAATGAGGTGGCATCAGAGGAGGAGGGATAAAAACGGGAGTGACAGGGCATTCCCATACCTGCCAACCTGAATAAACATCTCAACTGTGAGGAAGGGGCGAGGCCTTGGAGGGGTGGGTCACTGTGCCAAGATGTACCTAAGAGACACTTTTATCCACACCCTACCCCAAGCACCCTCCTAAAAAAAAAAGAAAGCTTGCTACCGGCTGGTGCTAATGTCCTGGGATGTTGTCACACTTCTTAATGAATCTCTGAAGCGCAAAGGCTCAGAAAATTAGCTGAAAATTCACTATTTACAGTGGTTTTCACTGCCATCTTATGATATCAGTTCCTCACTGGTTGACCATGTGATTAGAGCTCATATGTAAATGTAAATGTAGTAGTATTTGTATAGTGCACCGAATCGACCCCCGAAGGGGTATCTCAGACGCTTGTACGCATACCGCTTTGGAACCCTTCCTGGCTTTTCCCTGTGAAGTGCCCACTACTGGGCACCCCCAAGGTGAAGCCAGGCATCCTAGCGTTGTTGGGGCCGTTGTGGAGATTAAGCAAGCTATTGCCCAGAGTTGCAGAGTGGGACCCATGATTAGAATAGGCACCGAGGCGAGAATGATCAGATCCGCTGAAATTGAGCCCAAGACCCGCCGAGGCGGGAATTGAACCCTGGTCCGGGGCTAGATCTCTGCATCAGGGTCTGCCGCTCTAACCATTGAGCCACACTTCTCCACACTGTGGTTATAACATGTGTCACACAGTGGCACCTGGTTATTTGGCAGATCTGCATTCCCCCCCCATAGTGGAATAGGGAGTGATCGTTGAAGATGAGGTTCAAATGGCCCGGACCTGGATTCGAGGAAATTCAGTGAAAAGGTCTAGAATCCTAAAAGTCAATGTATGTGTCAAAATTAATCAAGGAGATTGGATGTTTATGGGACCAACACTGCATTCGCAAATGGGCCAATTCACAGAATTGGACCGTTTGCAAACACAAAAAAGGCGTTTTACATGTACCAAACCCTGTTTTGTGATTCTGTGGTTTGCGATGTTGGTATTTGGAAGGGGCGTTTTTAGGGTGTTCCTTCCAAAAACCGAATCGTAATGGTATTTATTTTTTGTGACTGTGAATGCGGTCGCAAAACATTTGCAATCTACCCCTAACCTCAAGTTAGTGGTAACCCATTCTCAAATGAGAAGAGTACCCAAGGGACCCCTTACCCTTTGGGAATGGTTGTAAAAACGTTTCTTAAGAGTGGGCAGTGGAACATGGCCCTCTGTCTGCTCTTAAAAAATTAAAAGAAAGCTTTTCATTATTTTTTAAATGCAACCCATTTTTCTTAAAGGGAAACGAGCTTCATTACAAAAAAAAGATTGCCTCATTCAAAAGCAGTCATGGACATGGTGGTCTGCTGACCCCAGCAGGCTACCATCCCTGCTATTTTAGTGATTCCTAGGGGGTTGCAAATTGTGATCTACCTCCCTAATATTAATGATGTAGGTCGATTTACATCTCAGTACGAATTGGTATATGAAACTCATGGAGTTTCATACATTGGAAATAGTGATGACCTAATTACGATTCTCAGAAAATCGCAATTAGGTCATCGCAATTTCAAAATTTGATATATGTGATCTCATCAGGGGGAAAGCACTGTCTCTTGGGTTTCCTCGACAATGGCGTCCAAAATTAATCCTCCACTCCTGGATGTTACCTCAAGCTACTGCTTTTAAATCTATGTAGGGCTTTGATTTCAGCCTGTGACCATCTCAGTTTTGTTGATCACCAGAGGGAATTGCCACAGACTTCCAGCGGGGTGTGATTGCTAGGTTTGATAAATGAAGAGCTAAGTTCAACCACCAAGAAAGTGCGTTACATTGAAGGGGGCATCAGTGGGGTGGGCATACCTATAAGATGTGTAAAAGTATGAAAGACTTGCATCCAAAGCGTCATGAAGGAAGGACCGTTCCAGAGCATGTGATAGAAGTCCACCAGACAGTGATGGCATCCCGGGCAGGAGACAGATGTTTCAGTTGGCAGGTGAGAGGAGGCGCAGTACAGCACATAAAATGCAATGAACTAAAAATGGGCTTTTCTCGAAATTGTTCATGGGTATTCAAGTATTCTAGCCCTTTAACATTTGTGACCCATTGAAATTCAGTCTTGACGAAGATGTTGCATGAAAGTTTGCAAGGGACAAGGGTATTGGAAATATTGTGACCAGGATAGCCAAGTCACACAGTGTCTGCTAATGCCCATGAATACGGTGTGGGTTGGTTAATGGACAGCTGGTTCCTCATCTACCACCCTCCTCATGGTCCAGAGTGTGTGTTGGAAAAGACCGTGGGCTAAAAAGTGGCCTTCATGCAGTAAAATTATGGTGAAATCTTGGAATGGCTGTAAATAGTTGTTATAAAATAAATCTACAATGGTTTCTATTCATGCTGCTTTCCAAGGGGCCAGACGTTGGGAGCCCAGGTATGAATGCTGATGAGGTAGGCCAAGGATCAGGACATTTGGGCCATATGGGTTTTGCATCTTGTAAGGATGCAAACTTATGCCAGACAGTGAAGAGCCACCTTGTTCAGTTGGGGTAGACCCTGTGAACACGCTTCCTTGAGAAGACCAGGTTTTGTATTGCAACTTGAATCAGTTAAGGAAGAAGCCCCCTAGCCTCTAACAATGCATTTGCACCAATCCACCTATATACCTGGCCAGTCAAGTAGTAGGTCTAAAACAAGGGGCTCCAAGGCTTTCTTGTGGGAATAGAAATCGCAAAAAAAGGGATAAAGCCACTCAACAGCGGCCAGTTGCCCAAATGAGTTTTACTAACAATAAGTCAGTTTGCAAAAAAGAGCAGCTTGTGGGGAGTAGAGGGAGGTGGGCAAAATAATAGAGGCATCTGCACAACCACCATTTTAGATATGGTGATAGGACCTTTGACTGAAAGCAGGAGTGTTGTCCAGAAGGCCACCTTGGACCTCATGGAGGTCACTGCGCTTTTGAAGTTGCCATCACTGAGGTCATCCTCATTGTGGACTATGTTAATGCTGATGTATCTGAAGCTTTCCCATCCCAATTGATCAGTTCCCAGTGAAACAGGAAAATGGTAGGGGGTCCACCAACATAGGGGAAGGGGACATGATTTGCCCTTGTTAACTATAAGGCCTGAGGCTCTACCATATGTAACAATCATTGGCATAGCCAATAGATCTAGCCTTTGGGACCTTATAAGAGTTTATTATCCAGCACAATATCCTTTGTGCAACAACATCAACTGTTGCATAGCTAAACACTTTTAAGGTCCCAAAGGCGAGACCTATTGGCTATGCCAATGCTTGTTGCTGTATTGCAGCAGAGTTTTTGAACACCTCTCTTCAGAGAGTTGAGGCTGAACTCTATATCATACCTAAAATGGCACAGCTCATCTCCGAGGCGGTGATGGAGACTTCGGTGCAGCTTAGCTTGCAGAAGTGATGTGAAGGGGGACAGAGCGCGTTCTGTCTCTATGACAGCACCATTTTCTTTTATAACTATATGCCTTGAGCGCTGAGGAGACAGAGGCTAGCAACATTGATGCCACCTATTTGCAGTTGACAAGTAGAAGGATGAAAGTTTTATAGACCCCCCTTCAGATTAATAGGAGGTTTTAAAGGGAGTGACCAAAGTGTTTTCAGTGCCTTGGTAATGTGGTTATTATAGCTCATCGTCGATACAACTGTCGCAGTAAGTGACATCTGCTGTGCCACGAATAAAGAGCACGCTGAGAAAAATAAAGTGCTTGATACGTTGTGGCCAAAATATACCCGTTTTCAGCCGAACCCTGCTACAGGGAAGAATGGAAAAGGGGAATCACTGTGGTAATAAGGACAGAAACCGAAATCCCCAGCACAGGCCCTGACAGTACCACAACTGAAGCACTGCTCCGCATTAGTACATGATTACTGTGGTGTCATCCTCATCATCATTACTGTTCCATTCACGCTCTGGTAATAAAGACCTGAGCACAGCATCATAGGACCACAAAACATATACTGAGGCAACTCTGATCCAGACATCAAAGGAGAATTATAATCATGTGAGTGCCTTTGGTTTTTGCCGTCAGACCTTCCAATAAGTAAAGACACGCGGGTTGGCGGGCAACAGCGTAGGAATGTGGGGGGCATAAAGTAAACATAAAGGTGAGAGGATCTGAAGGTTACAGCATGCACCTACTTCTTTTATTAACCCCTTCGATGCTCATGACGGAACGGTTCCGTCATGAGCATCGGTTGAGCTGTGCTCATGACAGAACCGTTCCGTCATGAGCCCGTTGGCTTATTGGAACCTTCAGCACAGCGCGAAAATTCGCACCGCGCTGAAGGTGTTAAAAAGATTCTGTTCCCCTGCTTTTTCTTTTCAAAACTGTGTCCCAGAAGGGAAGAAATAGCAAAGGCCTTTAGAAAAGGCTCTGCTTGCTTTCGTGGACATTTGGGACGGGCAGAGAAAGAACAGGACTTACTGCCCAGAGAAGACACTGACAATGTCCTCTTCTTTTCTGTACTGGCAGCTGCCCCACCCCCCTCTCTCTTCCTATTATTCCCTCTCTTTCTGTGTTGCTCCTCACTTACTGAAAATTGTGACTTAAAGAAACGGGTCTCAACCTCTCCTTCCTTCTTTCATTTAGTTGCTTCCCTCTGAAATGGATCCAAAAAAGACAAGCACGCGTGCCTCGCACTGGCAGCAGGGGGAGAGGAGAGAGGAGGGGGCCTGCGCTTGTATCCTTGCGGAAGCGAGCAGGAACCATATGGTTTCAAGGCTCACTCCCGCAAGGGAACCACCAAACGTGCATGCGTTGCTATTGAAGGCACTGCAATGCGTGCACGTTTTTGGGGCGAAAACAAAATCGATCACTAAAGGTCTCCTATGCAGTGCATGCGCGCTACGAAGGTGAGACCTAAAAAGGGTGTTAGGGATTGAGTCAAGTCCCTCCCTAACGACACCGATATGTATGTGGACATCATCTTCATATAGGAATATGACCTGGTGGCTATCCAAAATAGAACCATTCTAATGTATCGATGGCTTTCTCCAGGTCAAAGTTAATGCAACTGAGAAAGGCCAGCATCATAGAACTGCATTCAGGATTCTAAATATCTCCATATGAGGGGTGGGGTTGACCTGGCTGGTATATATTCATTCTGATATGGATGGAATATGCGTGAGAAAACCATGTATAGTCGGTCTACTAAGTCTTTTATGATCATCATTCAATAACGCCATCAGTCTATAGCAGAGCTTTCCAAACTGTGTGTCCCGACACAGTACTGTGTCGCCTGCAAAGGGTGGGTGTGCCGCGGGATGACACCAGTATTAATGGGCACTTAGCACATAACTGCTGCTAATTAAGAGGCATTAACCTGGGCTTTAAGGCCTCTGCCGGCGACGTCACTCACCCACTCTCTCCTGATCTCTGTTGAAAACACCCTAATGTCTGAGAAAAACCCCCCCCATCCCCGCGCCGACGAGATACAGAGCTGGCATGTGGGGGACTGTGAGTCATTCAAAACAAAACGCTGTTAGAGTGCAAAATGCCAGGCTTTCTACACAGCAGGGCACGCAATCAGCTCATCTGTGTGCAAAGCTTATGTCTGCTCTGTGTATGGAAAAGAAAAAGAATTCCAACCATATATTCTGCAGGAAGCGAAAATAAAATTCTTTTTTTTTAACAAATATTGTTAGCTTTTTAATAGAACTCTCTGTGTCCTCCTTCCCCACCGGGTCAATTTTTTATTTTATTTTATTCTTAGCAAACATATTTTGGCCTCTAAAGAAATGCGTTGGCATGTGCCCATCTAACCGACACGTCCCTTCCGTCTACTGTCTGGAATAGACAGAGGGAGAAAGACAGAGGGAGGGAGACAGATGGAGGGAGACGGATAGAGGGATGGTGGGAGAGGGAGACAGAGAGGAGACAGACAGAGGGAGGGAGACAGAGGGCGGGAGACAGAGGGAGGGAGACAGAGAGGGAGACAAAGGGAAAGGGAGACAGAGAGAGAGATGGAGGGAGAGGGAGACAGAGGGAGAGGGAGGGAGAGGGAGAGAGAGGGATAGGGAGGGATGCACAGGAACGGAGACAGTGGAGGGAGACAGAGGGAAGGAGACAGACGGAGGGACACAGAGGGACAGAAACAGAGGGAGACAGGGAGAGGGAGACAGAGAGCGGGAGATAGAAGGCGACAGACAGAGGGAGGAAGGGAGACAGAGGGAGGGAGACAGAGGGAGTAGGGCAACAGAGGGAGGGAGACGGAGGGAGACAGACAGACAGAGAGAGATAGAGGGAGGAAGACAGACGTAGACAGACAGAGGGAGACAGAGGGAGGGAGACAGTGGGAGACAGTCAGGGGGAGACAGAGAGAAGGAGAAGGAGACAGAGAGATGGAGGGAGACAGAGAGAGGGAGACAGAGAGGGAGACAGAGGGGGAGACAGAGGGAGGGAGACAGAGGGAGAGAGACAGAGAGAGACAGAGGGAGATGGAGAGGGAGCCAGAGGGAGAGGGAGACAGAGGGATAGAGAGAGAGAGAGAGGGAGGGAGAGAGAGAGAGGTAGAGGGAGGGTGACAGAGGGAGGAAGACAGAGAAACGGAGACAGTGGGATGGAGACAGAGGGGCAGAAACAGAGGGAGACAGAGAGAGGAGACAGAGCGGGGAACAGAAAGAGACAGACAGAGGGAGGAGGGCGACAGAGAGCGAGACAGAGGGAGAAAGACAGACTGAGAGAGACAGAGAGAGATAGACAGACAGGGAGACAGACGGAG
The DNA here is from genome assembly GCF_964263255.1 of Lissotriton vulgaris. Classification (NCBI taxonomy): domain Eukaryota; kingdom Metazoa; phylum Chordata; class Amphibia; order Caudata; family Salamandridae; genus Lissotriton; species Lissotriton vulgaris. Next base: position 48,607,886 of record NC_141690.1, read on the forward strand.
ACAGACAGAGGGAGACAGAGGGAGGGAGACAGCGGGAGACAGTCAGGGGGAGACAGAGGGAAGGAGAGAGAGACAGACAGAGGGAGGCAGAGAGAGACAGAGAGGGAGGAAGACAGAGAGGGATACTGAGGGAGGGGGACAGAGGGAGAGAGACAGAGGGAGAGAGACAGAGGGATAGGGAGACAGAGGAAGAGGGAGACAGGGGAAGAGGGAGACAGAGGGAGAGGGAGGGTGACAGAGGGAGGGAGACAGAGGAAAGGAGACGGAGGGAGGGGGACAGAGGGACGGAAACAGAGGGAGAGAGAGAGAGGAAGACAGAGCGGGAGTCAAAGGGAGACAGACAGAGGGAGGAGGGCGACAGAGAGCAAGACAGAGGGAGCGAGACATACAGAGACAGACAGAGGGAGGTAGACAGGGGGAGACAGACAGAGGGAAACAGAGGGAGTGAGACAGAGGGAGACAGAGGGAGAGAGAGTGAGCCAGAGAGAGACAGACAGAGAGGGAGACAGAGGGAGAGAGATAGAGGGGGAGAGGGAGACAGAGGGAGATAGAGAGGGAAAGGGAGGGTGACAGAGGGAGGGAGACAGAGTAACGGAGACATAGGGAGGTAGACAGAGGGATGGAAACAGAGGGAGACAGAGAGGGAGCGACAGTGAGAAGGAGACAGAGAGTGTGAGACAGAGGGAGACAGACAGAGGGAGGAGGGCGACAGGGAGCCAGACAGTGAGAGACAGAGGGAGGTAGACAGACAGAGGGAGACAGACGGAGACAGACAGAGGAAGACAGAGGGAGAGAGAGTAAGGGAGACAGAGGGAGAGAGAGGGAGGTAGACAGAGAGAGCGAGACGGTTAGAGAGAGAGAGGGAGACAGACAAAGTGAGTGAGAACCCCCTCAAACCCCCCCTTAGGTGGTTCAGGCTAGCTCGCTACGATCGCTAGCTACACTGCCTTACTGTGTCCCAAAATGATGCGCTCCAAAAAGTGTGTCACCAACATGAAAATGTTAGAAAGCTGTGGTCTATAGGTAACAGAGGGTCCTTAAGAGATTTGAGGATCGGAACTAGGGCAGCCTCACACATTGATGGGGAAAGTGTTCCTGAGTGTAAGGATTCCAAAAAGAGTTGGGATAGCTTAGGGGCAAAAGTTGTTGAGTAAGTTTTATAGAATACAACCAGGAGGCCATGGGAATTGATAGAGGCCTGGTTTGTTAACAACGCTTTAATTTCTAGTGGGGTGATGTGATTCTGCATTTGTGCACCGAGATTGGGTGGGAGGGCTAGAAGGTGAATTGCAGATTCATGTAGATCCCAGCGTAGTATTGAAATTATGTGCGGCAGATGTCATGTTGAGTATACACAGGGTTACCTGACTGTTCCTGAAGTGCAGGGATGGCGTGTCTACACCAGTCCTTGGAAAGGATCCAGGAAAAGATTTAGCCTGGTTTATTTGCTTGAGAGTGGGCTCTGGCAGTATAAGCTTACCAATCTAAATAGCAAAGCTTTTCTATAAAAAGAGCTTCCTCTTTGTGGATGGCATTCCTTGCTGTGGCGTCAGACACCATCCTTCGTTCAACACAATGCAGATATTGCTCCAAGGTCCTGCCCTAACCAACCCTACCTTGAATGCAATGCACTTGGAACACTACTGTCATTACCTCAAATAGGCAGAGCCTTTTAGGAGAGGGTATTGTCATTTAAATTAAAGTATTCCATTATCTGAGGGGCTAGGGTTGATCAGAGGGTCTGTCTTCAAGAAGGGAAGTGGGAAGTGGGAGAAGTTGGCCTGGCATATGCTGTCCATTATTCTAGTGGGCACCTTGCACCAGTCCAAAAAACCCTTATTGATGGTAGGTTTAAAGACAACCTATATAGAAAGCTATCCTAGTGGTAGCTGTGGAGAACAGCCTTTAGGTTATGTCTTGAAGGAATGTAAAGCAGCTTGTTTTACCAGTCTATAATCTCATGAATGTCCCTTCTGGGACACCAGTTATACATATATGAAATATATGTATTTATTCTAAACACATCCGTCTAGTCTCTTTATGAGGATAGAGGCAAAAGTACATTCGGTAAATTAGCACAGTATACATTGAGCCCTAGGGGCATACCAAACCACATACTAAGAAAGTGGTATAAGAACCATGACTGACATAGATACAAAGCCTAGAGCCTTTAGAACTGCTGGGTCCACCAGCAACCACCCAAGGAAGTGACACAGGGGACCCACGGGGGAACCGTGCAGGGTCTACACACAGCCGTGAATCACCATGAACTTTTATGGGGAAAGTTGTGGTTGGAAAATTACAGATTAAGGACACTTAGAAGAGGACTTGGAGCAAACCCCTTTAGAACTAGGAGGTTCTAGAGTCAACACCCAGGGGAGCACTGGAGTACTCTAGTTACCTCATTCAGGGAAGCCGGGTGCATAGGGGTCTTTTTGTGTCGGGTTTCGACGTCGATTTCAATGGCGAGCTGCTGAAAAATGCTGTAGGTGACCAAGTGGAAAGTGTCCGGGTGGATCCCAGGGTGGATCAGGGATCTGAAGAACCTAAAAGCAGAGGGGAGAGAGTCTAGGTCACTTGCCAGTGACCAAGGATGCGATGAGAAGATGCCAACCGATGACGGTGATTTCAGGCAGGTGAAGCTTGACTCTTTAGCCATGAGGACCAGGATGTGTCGAGGATAACAAGGAGCTGGATTCGAGCTGTCCCTCAAAGGATGTCAAGTGCTGCAGTGTTGGTTTCCAGATTGCACTCAACAAGCCTTGGCAACAGCATCCCACACAGAAAGAAAAGATTGGCTTTGGTGCAGACCAGCAAGGTCTGAGGGACTCACCCTTTGGAGAGGAGTAAGGCCACATCTGGAGCAACTAGGGAAGCCCAAGAAACATAGGAGTTTCCTTCGTGGGGACCCACCAGTTGACGGACCAGGGATCGCAAAGGGGCCTCAAGCAGAAATGCTAAAAGCAGGCTGATGGAACACTCGTGGAGTGAGGGCTCACAATCTTTGGTGCAGAGGGTGTTTGGGGCTTGGACTACAAGTAGCCTAATGCATATTTTCGGGAAAGTTCGGGAAGTTGATGCACTAGCAAATGTGCACGGTGTTCAGGAGTTCTGGTCCTATGTCACTCGTGAGGGCTGTGGGTCTCAACTTTGCTGGAACTCGTGTCAGCCTCTGAGAAGTCTGGAAGTCTATGTCCTGAGTGGCAAATCCGTCGGTATCCTGTGGGAGCCTTAGAAATGCAGACCAGAAAGATGCTTCTTTGGTGCCTGTTTGAACAAAGGAGTCACTCCATTGACCCCAAGGAAGATTCTTCCATCTTCTAGTTGATGTAGAATGTTGAAGTTTCAGGATATTTGTTGCACAGTTTCGTCGAGGTGTAATCTGAAGTCCTAAGGTCTGGGTTCCCATACTTATACTAAGTTAGTGGGTTGGACATACTCTGGGGACCCACCTATAGCAGGATCCAGGGAGGGGGTGGCTACACCCCTTTCCCTTTGCCAAGGTTGGCGCCAGAGCAGGGGCTGAGTGCCCCTGCAACCGGTTTCAACTGGGATATACACAGGGACACCAAGTGTGCTCCCAGAACTGTCTGAAAAGCATTCTAGGAAGTCACCCACTCAGCCCCAATACACCAAAGCCAGCTTGGGAGGTGTTTACACCTCTTTGTGACAGGAAACCTATTCTCCAGGCCTCCCCTGCCGGAGTTTCATCCAGCAGCAGTAGGTCGGACCTGTGTCTGTGGCTGCAGCATCCATTTTGTAATGCTGGGGCTCTTTTAAACTATTAACGGTTAGGTCAGTGTGTACATGTCTCGCCCTCTAGAAGGGTGGAATTCTACCCCCGCTACCAGGACTGGTGAGGGAGTAGAATTCCAAAGGGTTTGACACCAAACACAACATGTTTCCATGCAGCCATTCCAAGGTTTGCATTTACTGCAAGGTTATAATGCACTCAAGAGTATATGGTCTGGCTGCTTCACAGAACAGCTTCAGAGGGGTCCTGCTCATGCATGGGCACCCTCTCTCACAAAACCAAGCACTCTGCCTTCAGGAATGATGAGGCCTGCCATAGGAATGACTTATAGGTTTATATGTGTCTGTGATTAAAGGTGGATATAGGTAACCTATATCTCTGTAAGGGGTGCATGCACCAACTTACCCAGGCTGCAGTAGACGACCTGTGGTGTCATTTTGGAAGGCTTCCCAGGGGTGGCATAATACATGCTTCAGCCCCTGGTAGGCCTCTGGGGTAGCTTTGCCTTTAGTACCTAAGGTACCATATACTAGGGACATACAAGGGTGACCCAGGAATCAATCTGGAGTGTACCTAATGTACATGCAATCAATTTAGAGAGGAAACAGCTAAGCTGGGGTCCTGGTTAGCAGGGCCCAAGCCAGACTAAAGTTGAAAAACAGTGAAACACCAGCAAAAAGTGGGGGTAAGCATAGTAAGCAGATCCTACTCTCCTACAGTAAGTCTCCAGGTTGGAATGGATGTTCATTGCGTACCCCACTCTAGGTCTAGGATCAAGGCATTCTGGTCTTATATATCTGTTCCATGTTATTCTATCTGTGTAATGAAAGGCATAGGTCGTACTTAAAGGCCACCCTCCATAGTCACACATAGAGGTCATAGATGAAAGAGTAAAAAGTATATAGGTACTGGGTCGTCTTGTGTACCCTCCACATGTCCGTAAGAGGCCGGTGTTGTGGCCGCTGTGCAGTATTTCAGCGTTCAAGGTCAATTTTAGTCCTTGGGGAGGGGAGGATCCCTCAAGATCTACTTCCAAAACTGAATTAAAATCACCACCAAACAACCAAAGAAGAGGTGCCAAATACACCAAGTGCATAGAAAGGGAATCAAGGAATGGGTGTTGGTGGATATGGGGTGCACAAATATTGCAGAGACCCAAAGGGGATGTCGACCCTCGAAGAATAAAAAACTGCCATGTAGGTCAAGGATGGTACAGGTAACTTTTAAATGGACCACGGCTTGTATACATATCAAAGCTGTACTGGCAAAGGGGCAATAGTTGGTAGTGAATACCTGAATCCACCAGCACCTCTGCAGTTTCAAATTTTCATCCCAATAAGTGTGGAATTCCTATAAAAATGCTATATGGACTTTACAACGCTGCAATAAGGAATGGATTTTGTAACCCTAATTCGGGTATGACATGCCTTGCATATTCCATGTGATTATCTTGTATTTTCTAGGCACAATTGTTGTGCAAACTGCATACATTCCATGAGGACTAACCCCTTATCCTGATCCCCACCTCCAAGCACCTCCAACCCAACACTCCCCCAGCCCCCGAGCCAACAGGAGTCTCTACAGAAGTAAACAACTCAAGAACAACAAACAGTTGAAAAGAGATGTAACCAAAAAAGGCAGGCCAGAACCAGCATCAGCTCAGACAACACATGTATGAGAATGTGAGCTCAGCATCAGGAAGGGCCAGTTCTCATAAAAATGAAAAGATGGAACTGTCAGAGCAAGAGTAGAGATCTGGATGTGAGCCCTCTGTGTGCAAGGAATGGAGGTCCATTGAAGTGAAGTCATCCTACGTGTTGCCTAGTGAGCAGGTCAGCTCTAAGGTCCGATATTTAAGGGAGAGAAGTGAGAGACCAATCAACAACTGTCCAGGGTGTGCCAAGAGGGTCATCAATAAAATGAGTTTGTTAGTCCTCCACCAGTTACTGAAAGGAGCAAAGTGACAAGCGGGCCTAGCAATGTAGTAGTTTACGGTGTCAAACTCAGAGGAGAGTCCATTGAGTCTCTGGGAAGGGATGGCTTTGCAAGAGATACTCCTGCTCCAAAGCCAAAGAGGAGGTTAAAAAGAGGCTTGCAGGACAGTTGCAGAAGGCAGTTGCCATTAGCAGAGATGCTTGGAGAGGCCATAAAGCCTTTCCTGGTCATGGAGGATGGAGTTGTCCTTGGATCACTGCTGGAGTTCCACCTTTTGGGTTTCTGATGTTGCAAGAATTGTCAGGAAAACTAGGGGAAATGCCTGAGAATCACCCCAATCCCATACAGCTATCAGTTCAGTGAAAAAGTGGGTTTTCTGTTCATGGATAGCATTAAGTCAGGCGCAAAGAGGAGGGAATATTGGACTCCATGATCCCGAAGACGTTTCTTGACTCCCGAAAAAGAGGCTCTCTGGTACTAGAAGGCTATTGTATCTGGGAAGAGCATGATTTGAGAATTGTCTTTTAGTAGCGAAGCCGCCTACTGTGCTGCCCGCAGGACTGTGTCCCGTTCTGATAATGCAGGAGCAAGACTACTAATGGGTGCGATGAAGCCTGTTAAGGCATGTTCCGGGCCAAGACCCAGTAAGCCCTTGTAATGGAAAAGAAGAAGGACAGGATAGTCACCAATGTGAATGCCCGGAACCAGAGTTCTAAGAAATTATTGAGGAAGGAATTGGTATGTGAAAAATGGGGTGGAGGGCTTAGTAGATCAAACAACACACTTAATAGCTTAGATCAGCTTCAAACCTGGTTGCCTACTTCTGATGGAAAGTTATAGGGGGCAGCATGAGCAGTCTGAGCCTGTTTGATTTGTTTGTGATCAGCCCGTCATTTGACACATATATGAGTTACAATCATGGATAAGTAGAACCTTTGCTTAAAAATAATTGAAACATCAAGGTAAATAATGGTACCTTGAAAGAAAATAAATGTTGGATTGGTTCCTCTCTATCTTCTTTTTCTTTAAATAAATCTGTGATCAGTCAGCCCTTAAAGCTGTGGCAGGCTGGATGGCGAATAATCGACTCCAACTCAACGCCTCTAAGACCGAGGTTATCATTTTTGGTAGGGAAAGTGGGCTATGGGGAGATCTATGGTGGCCATCTGAGTTGGGTCCTGTTCCCACTCCCGTGGCTGAAGTTAGAAATCTCGGGGTGTGGCTCGACGACAAACTCTCTTTCACTCCCCATACCAAACGTGTAGCTGGTACATGTTTTGGTGCCCTGCAGTGTCTCCGACCTATTTTCAAATATTTTGATGTGGACACCAGACAGATCATAGTCCAAGCTTTGGTCCTAACCAGATTGGACTATGCCAGCTCCCTGTTTTTGGGCGTGAATCAGGCAGAACTAGCTCGCCTTCAGCGGGTTCAAAAGGCGGCGGCCAGGATGCTGGTCGGCCTTCCGAAGTTCGTCTCTGTTCGCCAAACTATTCAAGATCTTCACTGGCTACCTGTGGGGCAAAGAATTAAGTTTAAAGCTCTCTGCTTAACTTTTAAAATTCTTAAATCAGCCTCTCCCCCTATCCTTTCGCAGACAATGCTTCACTATGCCCCCTCCAGAGCTCTTCGATCCTCAGGGTTAAATCTAGCCATTGTTCCACGTTTTAAAAAAGCTAGAATGGGTGGACGTTCTTTCTCAGTGTTGGCGGCAGCTCTCTGGAATTCTCTGCCTGCCCCTCTCCGCTCCATCCCTGACCTGCTCCCTTTTAGGAAGGCATTAAAAACCTTCCTATTTTCAACAGTTTAGTCCCATTCCTATCTGGTTACCTCTGCTGTGTTGTGTTTTATCATCTCCTAAAGCGCCGGGACACCTCTTGGCTGCGGCATCCGCGCGCTATACAAAATAAAATAACATAACATAACATAACATATATGCTCAGGTATAGGAGGGTGATTTAGGGCATAACCCCTCTTTTTGTCTTCAGTCTAGAGTCGCACAGTGGGTGAAAAACAATGCTTCGGAATACTATTCAGAAGTATTGCCAGTGGTTAGACCATTCGTCCCATCATCGTTTGGGTGTTTGTCAGTAGTATGCCTGGAAGTTTGAGACTGCCACAGAACAATACTTCAGTGTGATGTCCTAATTGTGAAGGGTTTGCCAAGATGTTGATCAGGTGGTTAAGGTTGTCCTTTGAGCATTGACAGTGGCAGTTAAGGTGGTTGCGAGGGTGGAGGTGTACAGTTGGGTTTCAAAGTGTTGTATATGCTGGAGATTTTGAGGCTCAAATAATCAATCAAGGACTTATAAAGAGGCGCCAGTGATGTGGTTGCGGCATGGGATGTTCAGGATGACTCTGTTTTTGACGGTCTGGAGTTTCTTTTCGAGTTTGGGGGTGGTGTCAGATTAGAGTGCATTGCAGTAGTCGAGTCTGATGCTGACGAGCACATGGGTGATCCACTTGAACATCTCATGTCTGAGGCAAATCATGTGGAAGCAGGAGGACATGACTGCAATCATTTGGTCGTTCATTGAGAGCGAGGCATTTAGAATGATACAAAGGTTTTGTGTGTGGCCCGTCAGTGTGGGGGGATTCCGAGCACTGTGTGCCACCAAGAGAAATACCTGGTGGAGGGGGAGGAGCCCAGGATCCGGTCTTCGGTCTTGTGTGAGTTACGTTTAAGGTAATTGTCCTTCATCCAGGTGGCAACTGCCTTCATCCCGTTGTGTAATTTGCTCTTGACGACTGTGGGTTCATGTGTGAGGCAGAGAATCAGCTGGGTAACGTTGGCGTAGGTGTCAATGTTGAGTCCCCGGCTTCTGACAATGTCTGCAAACAGGGCCATGTAGATGCTGATGAGCGTGGGGCTCAGTATCACTGTGAGTTCTGATTTGAATGGTTTAAATCTGACTCTCTGCATTTGGCCACTGAGGAAGAAGTGGATCCATTTGAGGGCTTTGTTTTTGGATGCTGGCATCTTGGAGTCTTGTGCAGGGGGTGTGGTGAGTGATGGTGTCAAAGGCAGCCGAGAGTTCCAGGAGAATGGGGGCTGCAGACCTGCCTCACTTGAGGAGGGTGCAGGTATCATCTGTAGAGTGCTGTGGATGCTTCTGAAGCCCAATTAGGGAGGTCCAAGATGAAGTTTGTTTCAGCAAACTTGGAGAGTTGGGAATTGATGGCTTTCTCCATGACGGGGCGGGGAAGGGGAACAAAGAGATGGGTCTGTAGTTCTTGTGGTCTGTCCGGTCTGCAGAAGGTTTCTTCAGCAAAGGGTTGATCTCTGCCTGCTTCCAGTCTTCTGGGAAACTTGCGGACTTGATAGAGCAGTTGATGGTGTGGGAGCGACGGAGGTGCCGGCTCTGTTGAAAATGGGGTGAGGGCAGGGATCTGAGGAGGCTCTGGATGCTGAGGAAGAGGGACATCTGGCTACTAGGTTTTCTAAGTGAGTGACGCTAGTGGAGCATGCTACCGTAGACCTGAAATCCCTAATTGTGTTGGTGCTGCTGTTGAAACACTCACTGAGGGCGGAGCATTTGGTGGTGTGCACACCAGCATTTGTCAGCATATTCTGTTAAAGTCATTTTGCAAGCTTTATCAGTTGCGTGCGAACTGGGTTACGCAATGCCCTAATGCACCATAAACATATGAACAAGTGGGGAGCGTGAAAATTGCGCTCCACACCCAGACGCACTGCGGTTTGAGGATACTAGATACAACTCATTGTAATCCATTTGTCCATCTAATTATTTTCCAAAAGTTTGTCATCTTTTTCTTCTTTTCTTTAGCTATAATCCACATATTCAACGTATTACCGATTTCTTCTTTAATGGAGAAATCGATAGTTTCAGACTAACTCGGGGCTATGTGGAAAGGAAATATGTGAGCAGTTATCCCTGACGAAGGGCAAGAGAATTGCCCGAAATGCATTGGGTCATGAATAAAGAAATACTGCTCTGAACTACTTGTTGCGTTGAATTCGTATGTATGAAGAGGCCTGGATGGGCACAAGTTCAATACGTTAAGTTTCCAAAAAACGTAATACGTTGAATATGTGGATTACAGCTAAAGAAAAGAAGAAAAAGATGACAAACTTTTGGAAAATAATTAGATGGACAAATGGATTACAATGAGTTGGATCTAGTATCCTCAAACTGCAGTGCGTCTGGGTGTGGAGCGCGATTTTCACGCTCCCCACTTGTTCATCTGATTTGTTGTCGGCATTGTCTGAGAGCCTATCTGTATTAGCCCTTGTTGGTATTGTCCTGGCTTAGCGTACATCTGCTTTTCTAGCTGCAAGTTGTTGGTGAATTTGAACTCTTCTGTGTGGCAACTTAATTGTGGTTTGGTGCTGCTCATCTTGGTAGTCTTAAGTGGGTCCTTGTGTCAGCCCAGGAGAGGTCCAGGCTTTGAAGATGGAGACGGGTAGGTAGTTTAGGTGTTGCCATTGGTAGTGTAGCAGCCCTGAGTTCCAGGATTCTTCAGATACCTTGTTCCAGCCACAGTGTGAGGGTTTGGTAATGGCATTTTCTGGGTGGTGAGGAATGGGTAATTTGAAATGGACAATGGTATGATCAGAAAAGATGATGGCTGTGGTTTGTCCTCTTTAATGTTTATGAAGCTGGTGAAGATGAGGTCTATTTGGTGTCCAGTAACAATGATGTGGACCACTCCATTGGATGAGTCAGAGGTTTGTTAGGTCCTCCATAAGGTTGGCTGTGTTGGGGTCGATAGGGTCCAGGTGGTACTTGCAGTTGGCAAAGAGGATGAAGGCTCTGGAGGCTCTGGAGGCAGTATCAGGGAGCTGAGCAAGTCTGGAAATGTGCTTCTGATGTTTGCTAAGGGATAGGGGAGGGGTTGGGTCAATAGCCAAGGGTGCCACTCAGGATGCAGTTGGCAGTGATGTGGAGTTTGAACGTCTGATGTTCCATGTTGCTATTTGTGATAGCTGAGGAAGTGCAACACTGTATGTGTTCGTTGAAGATGTTCGTGAGTCACCCTCCGGGTCTGTTAGTCCTGTCCTGTCTTATGACCCTGCATCGGAGTATAACTGTGGTAATTACAGGAGTGGACATGGGAAAAGCAAGGTTTCTGACAAGAAGAGAAGGTCTAGTATGTTATCAGGCAGCATTCTCAGATTTCAGTGGCGTGTTTGCTGAGTGGGCAATTGAGGAGCAGGCAAGATAGGAAGGAATAGGGGCTGGGACAAATGGGTTTGCTTAAACATTGGCCAGTGTGAGATATGTGGCTTGAACATTGAGGGATGGGTAGTGTGAGGGTTAGGGAATGCAGGAGAAGTGACAGATGGGGAAGGCATCTTCAGGGTTTGCTGGGAAGGCTCAGCAGTAGCGGTGAGAGGTGAATCTGGGGTCCTGGGTGAGGAGGGAATAGCAGGGGTGGGTAAGAGGAGGACCAGGGGTCCTGGTGCTGGACACGGAGGGTATCAGGTTACAAAATGCTTGCCATTGGCATCCCTTTGACAGCCATTAAGCAGGAGATGGATGGGCTGGAGCTTCAGGCAGTGGTCCAGACTAAGCTTGTGGCGGGAAGGAAGCCTGCCACTAGAGAGCAGGCGGTAAAGTCCCACACTGGTAGAAGGGCACAAATGAGAGTCAAAGAACAGTATAAATGAAAAGTGGAGATAAGAGATAATGTAATTTTGCAAAACTAGCAATAACACGAAAAAGGGATTAGGTGAAAAAAGCAAACATTAAGGAATGAAGGGCAAAAGCACAGAACAGTAAAAAAAACAATGAAAGAGTGTAGGATGACCAGAAAAGTGGGAGAGAATGAGTGAGAAATGTTCAAAAGTGGCAAAAAGTGACTGAGAAAGAATGGGAAAAGCACAGAAGAGCGATATTGCGAGAAAGAGAAATGCAAACAAAAGCGGCAAAGAACGAATGAGAGAAAATGAGAAATGTGCATGTTGAGAAAAGCACATGTGTTTCATTGCCCATAATCTGTTTTCACTGTTTACTGCTGCGCGTGACATACGTCATCTCCGAATGTTTGGAGATTACTTATGTGACGTCACAGCTGTCACCTGCCAGACGCTGTGCCTGCTATTGCCACGGATGCACTTCAACCTGTTGGCTCCTTGTGGGCCCTTTATACGAGTTAATTAATAAACTCCACCTTTAATCTATCTGTGGTCAGTCTATGCTTCCCACAACAATTGGCGACGAGGGTCAAAATCGGCGAGGGCTCACGGGAGCGGAAAAGCAATTAAGGAGCACGACAACTCGAGATCAACGCTGGTCATCCGGTAAATAAATGAAATCGGAGGCAAAGTAAGTGGAAAAAACATTACCGGCGATGCGCGCAGAGGAACTGAACGTCAGGCTGAGTGAATAGCGTATGCGCGAAAGCATCTAGTCAACTGGTACACGTGAAGCATGCCGGGAAGGACGCAGCTGTGCACTGATTCGTAATTGGTCTGTGTGCACTGATGTCATCGGCGAGGCGTGCGTGCGTGCGGCCATATGGAGAAAGTGAAGGCTGACGGGAAAACTTAGACGAGTGAAGGCAAAGGCGAAGTGGCAAAGTGTCAATAAATAAACTGAATCGTAGCAGAGCAAAGGAATAACACTACGCGTAGGCTTCGAAGTCAAAGCCAGTAGTAAAGGAATAAAGAAATATACTAAAGGAAAATTGAAAAGGCCGAATATAAAAGGAGTTTTAAAAACAAAGGAACAATAAGAAATGATATTCATGAAATGGTGGTAAAATTAAATAGTAATTTAAAGTGCCTCAACCATTAAAACTGTAAGAAACATATCATAAAAGACAACACAAAGTATATCTTATTAGAATTAAAACAAAAAGTAATTGAGCTTAAGGAACAGTACAAGCGATATAATGGCGCAGAGTAATAATATATGTGTGCCACCTCTCTTTCTTGATGAACCAGGGAAGCCTGCAATGAAATGGAGGAATTGGCTGAGAGCTTTCGAAAATTATATCATATCTATTGATGGTAAAGGTTACAATGCAGAAAGAAAAACAGTGCTTTTATTTGGGTTACTAGGTAAAGCAGGAAAAGAGGTGTTTGATAGCTTGCCAGAGTTTGAAAGCCCCCCTGGTGTTTTCATACCCTTAAATGAATATCAAGAGGCAGTTAAAAGACTCGAAAAACAATTTGATGAGGAAAGTAACATAATGGTGGGAAGGCACAAATTTGCACTTCGCAAGCAGGAAGAAGGAGAAACAGTTGAGGAGTACATAGCCTGTTTGAGAGTGCTGGCAAAAGAATGCGAATTTGAGGATATGACTGACACCTATATTAGGGACCAAGTAGTATTTTACTGTTACTCAAAGAAGGTGCTGGAAAGGTTGCTTGCATGTAAAAAAAGTACATTACAAGAAGTAGTGGATATCGCTAAAGGAATAGAGAGATCAATGATATCCACGAAAGAATTATCTTGCACAAGTAGTAACGCTAACGTATTTTACTTGCAGGAGAAAAGGAAAAGTGACAACTGAGGTAGTGAAAAGAGTTGGAGCAACAGAAAGGTAGGAGGAAAAAATATGAATTGTTTCAGGTGTGGTTCACAAGAACATCTAGTGGACTGTAAGTCATGCCCAGCTCTAGCCAAAAAATGTTCAAAATGTAAAAAATTGGGTCACTATACTACTCTATGCAAAACAAAAATGACATATAGTAATGTAAAAGTTAACGCTACAGGTGATTTTGATGAAGAAATGTGTGTCAACATTGTGTTGTATGTAGAACTAGTTGATGGCAAAATAAAGGGACCGATTGGTGAAGTAAAAATTGGTGAAGTTGAATTGCAGTTCACTGCAGATTCAGGATCACCAATCGCTCGGCTAAACTGTTTGAGGAAAAATGGAAAGATGTTGACTTACAGGAAACAGACATTAACCCGAAAGCATTTGGGGAACATGACAGAGACATGGTAGGATACTTCTGGGACACTGTTACATTCAGGGAGAGAGTAATAAATACTAAAATCTACGTGGCAGAAAGAGGAAGGATTCTAGTTGGATGGAGAGAATTGGCAAAGTTAGGCGTGATGTTGCAACCAGGTGCAAAAGATCCCATAATTCTGAGAGATGATTTTGTTAACAGTATTGGAATGGAAGAAGAACACAAAGGTGTTGGCAGTATTTTTGGAAAAATATAAAGAAATTTTTAAAAACGAAATAGGTTGTGTGAAGGGATTTACACATGAAATACAATTGAAAGAGAACGCAGTGCCAAGTTATTTAAAGAAGATGTGATTGAAGAGACTAATGAATCTGAATGGTTATCCGCAATTGTAGTTTCCAAAAAGAAAAAAACAGGAGACCTAAGACTGTGCGTTGACCTCAGATCCTTGAATAAAAACATCCTGGTGAATTGTCACCCGCTTCCAAAGATCCAAGAGATACTACAATCTGTCACGGGATCAAAATATTTCACCTTGATAGACTTAAAAGCGGCTTACCATCAGGTAGTTTTAACAGATGACAGTAAAAAACTGACTACATTTGTGACACCATATGGGGCATACAGATATATCCGCCTACCATTTGAGTTGGCTTCATCGTCAGGCGTATTCCAGAAGCTAATGGACATACTGTTTGGGGAAATGAAGGGAGTCGAAGCGTTTCAGGACGACATGCTGATACACTCAAAAACAGAAAAGGAATATCTTGAAATACTGGAGAGGGTGTTGAGTGTACTAAAAGATAGAGGGATGACAGTTTCTAAAGATAAGTGCAAATTCATGGTGAACAAAATTGAATGCGAAAATCAAGAGGGAGAGAGAGGACCAGATAGCTAGTCCAGATCCCCGGTTATATGTAAGTTTATCAAAAGGAGACTAGCTCAAGAGCAGGGGTTAATCTGACATTATTATTATTGTTTTCCTAGCGACTCAGTATGGTTTTGCCGATTGGCAGTGGCACCTGTTGGGTGTCTTTGGAAAGCCCTCACCCACCAACCTAGTTGGTGGCATGCTTCATCATCGGGCCCACCCAGTGACACCTAGCGTGTCCCGGGTGTACTTCGACGCCTGATTACAGCCTGATTACGCCTGATCCAGTCTTGTACCTGTCCTCAATGTTAAATGTACAGGTGATCTTGAGAAGGGAATCCCCCCTCTCACAGTTAGATACACTTTAGGGCGTGTAGACACATAGACCACACTACACAACCCTATTTTAACTCACACATATTTTACAGTCCTGATGAAAGCCAGATTAGTATAAGGCACTGGCTGAAACATGTTGACACTCTAAGGACGTAGGAGGTCGTAACCCGCCTCTAACGTCCCATAGCCTTATTTTTAACCGCTGACGGAGGCCCTTTTAATAAAGTATCCTCACCTCAGGGACCATCCGCCAAGCCGTTTTAACTTCACATACCTGAACACCCCACACCGCACACACAGTGACATACCTGCTCCGCTGTAATCAGGCGTCGAAGTACACCCGGGACACGCTAGGTGTCACTGGGTGGGCCCGATGATGAAGCATACCACCAACTAGGTTGGTGGGTGAGGGCTTTCCAAAGACACCCAACAGGTGCCACTGCCAATCGGCAAAACCATACTGAGTCGCTAGGAAAACAATAATAATAATGTCAGATTAACCCCTGCTCTTGAGCTAGTCTACTTTTGATAAACGAACAAAATTGAATACCAGGGCCATCTTTTAACTTCGGAAGGTATTACACCCAAAGATGACTTAGTAAGTGCAATCAGAGAAGCTCCAGAACCTGAAGACAAGGAAACATTAAAGTCATTTTTAGGCCTCAGTGAATACTACGCTAAATTCATTAAAGGGTATGCAGATATAGTCGAGCCACTGAGAAAATTACTGAGAAAAAATGTAAGTTACAAATGGTCACAAGAGCAAAGTCAGGCATTTAGGAAAATAAAAAGAGATATAGCAGAGGCGCCTGCATTAAAGCCTTATGATCCGGAACTTAATAATGTGATCACGGTGGATGCTAGTGCAAGAGGGATTGGAGCAGTATTTTGCCAACTTCAAGGAAAGAATGAAAACATCATCGCGTTCATATCTAGAAGGCTAAATGAAACGGAGAAGAACTACAGCACAATAGAACGAGAGACACTTGCATGTGTTTGGGCAGTGCAAAACTTGAAGGACTACCTGTGGGGCAAGAGATTTACAATAATAACTGACCACAAACCTCTGGTCTACATGATGGATGGTGAGGGTCGAGGAAATGGCAAAGCTAGCTCAAGATTACCAAGACTGCTCTCCAAGCTTCAAGAGTACAACTTTAGGATTAGTCACATTAAAGGTGGAAAGAACTGCAGGGCCGATTGCCTCTCACGTCTACCAGTGAGCGATAAAACAGTAGACACCCTAGATGATATCGAGTGTGTAGTAGCATATATGGACGCAACTACCATGTGCAGTGGATCAATAACAGAGGAGGAGTGGTTGCAAAACTTAGAGATTGACAAACTATTAGAAAGTGTAATGAACCATGTGAAAACAAAATGGCCTCCTATCAGAAATCTAAGGAATGAGTTGAAGAGCTATCTGCAAATAGAAGAAGAATTGACAATTGAAAGTGGTTTTCTAAAAAGAGGTGAATTATTCATACCACCAACAGGTCTGAGACAAAAAATAGTGACACTAGCTCAGCAGCGTCACCCAGGTAGTACCACCACAAGGAACATTCTGAGGATGCATTATTGGTGGCCGGGATTAGATAGCGATGTGAGGGACCATGTTGACAATAGTGAACAGTGCCTCAAGGCAGACAAGCACTGGAATTTGAGAAGAGGAGAATTGCAAATGGTAGAAATACCTAACGGACCATGGGCAAAGGTCGCAATAGACTTTGCTGGGCCATTCAGTGTGTTACAAGAAGATTGCAAGAATATAATCGTGCTTACCGATTATTATTCAAAATGGGTACATTACAAATTTGTAATTACAGTGACAACAAATGCCGTAATAACATTTCTAAAAAAGGTGTTTGCATCGGAGGGGCAACCAAAGATATTGGTATCGGACAATGGCACCCAACTGGTGTCCAGACAAATGATGGAGTATTTGGAAAATGTAGGGATTAAACAAGAGAAAACGCCACTGTATAGCCCTAAAAGTAACGGACAGGTGGAAAGGATGCATAGATTTATCAAAGAAGGTATCCAACTAGCAATTGCATCAAAACTAAATGTTAAAGAATACATAAGAGAGAAAGTAAGCACGTACAACAACACACCCAACGAAACAACTAAACACACGCCATTTTTTCTGATGAGGGGAAGGAAATGTAATAGTAGACTTACCCCAAAGTTCAATAAATGGTACAAAGAGGAAGACACAACCAAGGAAATAAGTGAAAGGTAACTCAAAGTGAAAGAGCAAATAGTATGCAAGCAGGAGAAAACCAAAAAGTATGCTGATATGACAAACAATGGCAAAAGATAAGGAGATTCTACCAGGAGACTGGATCCTGGTGAAAAAACCATGCAAAGTTGCAAAAGGAGAATCTGCATATAGCCCCCCTGTCAGGGTGTGTGAAGCATCTAGAGCAGTGGTCTTCAAACTTTTGTCGGCTGAGCCCCCCATCTAAAACATTTTACACGTTGAGCCCCCCCACCATCACCACCACCTGACAAAAAAGTTCTGGAAGCTTGTACTCTGCATCATTGATGGACCTTCCCTGCTGCAGAGCCCAGTGAAACGTACTTCAGACATGAGAAGCAACATGGGATGCAACTAGACCTGAACTTTCGGGGGGGGGCTAAGACTCCCAGCCAGGGCTGGCCCTAACACTGATCGCACACCTGAGGGGGACAGGTGAGTGAAGTGTCACATGAGCAGGGTGAGTAGTGTGCTTGTGTGACTGCAGGGTGCGGTACAGGGTGAACTCGTGTGACTGCAGGGTGAGGTACAGGGTTAACCACGCAAGAGCATTGTGAGTGCAGAGTGCAGAGTGATCACTGAGAGTGCAGAGTGTGTGGTGTGCCTAAGTGACCACAAGTAAGTTGAGGGAGAATGGTGTGAGTTCATGGTGAGTGGCATAAGTGCAGTGTGGTCACTGTGAGTGCAGGGTGAGTGAGTATTATGAGTGCATGATGATCAGTGTGAGTACATTGTGATCCCTGTGAGTGCAGGGTAAATGTGAAAAAGAAGGGCGAGAATGAGGAGTGAGCTGTCTGAATGCTGGGTGCATTCCCAGACACAGTTAAAATGACTTTGCATGTTATTGAGGCTTGCCATAAGGGTTGAGATATAAGTTAAACTATTGCTTTTATGGCATTATTCAGGCTCCAGGGATCGAGGGTGGAGGAAATAAATATTGTGCTTATCATGCATTAAACTTCCAGTCTTGCGATTAACATTGCCAGCTCTTTATATTGATGTCCCAGATGGTACAAAAATAAGCAGTGACCTAAAGCCTATTTTCAGCACTTATCTGTGCATACTTGGAACAGCAAAAATAAATAGAAAGCATTTTTAATTTTGTTCTAAGGTTGCCTGAATGATCCATGACTGAAAATTAAAGGGAACAAAGATTGAAAAGTCACATTACAAATGAATACATACTATTTTATTTATAACCCTATTTAGTGTCAAGATAAGGCCTTTGCAGGCTCTTTAAACACATGGCTGGCATTTTTCTTCTGGGAACCCTACTTCATATTCCTATTCATAAAAAGTATTCTCACACTAAGGCATTAAAATTCAAATGCAAGGAATAGGCAGAGTAGGGTCCCAGGGGGTACTAGAACCAGAAAACAAACCTGTGTAATCAGTTTACAAAGGTATATAAATATACACATGGTCTTTAAGAGGCGTGCAACGTCCATAGGGCTCAGAGAGTTTCAGCCACCACCCCCCCCCCATCAGATAGCCTTTCCTTACATTTCTATGACTTGTGAGATTTGTCATGGACAGGGATTTTATCATCATGTTAGAGCTGACAGTAACTGAATCAGTGGTGGCAGCCATGTCAAATGCCTTAAAAAAATACAGGACCTCCTGTCTGACCGGTTTGGACTAGCAAATTGACACACTCTCTGGGTGCAGGAGGGTCCCCAAAGTGTGGATCAGAGATAAGAGATAATTGGAGCAAAGGCATACTCTTGACAAGTTACAGTTGCGAAAACACCCACCAGATACTCCCACTTGTATTTCCATTTCTGTTTGATATAGGCCACCATTACTAATTTGGGGTCAGTCCGCAGCTCCATGTGTACATTTGCATGTTTGCCAATTGCTGCACCTTCCTATTTGTTTCAACCTTCCGCAAGGTAATAAAATAGCATTGAGCCTTTATCTATGTTAGTTCTGTTGAAGTAAATTTTGCACAGACCGGCTAACGAGGCCTGCAGTCACGGTCTCAGCTCACCGCCACTGCAGGAGCACACTGCCTGCTCCACCCCTCTGAAGAGCCTGGATCACAGTGCTGTGCCTGCTTCCAATTCGAAGGACACTGGCACAGTGAGTCCGACTACTTCACTACATGCAGCATGGAAAAGGCAGGAGAGCATAATTAACATGATCTGCTTTTAATATTGACTGTTGAACTCTACCCAAAGGTATTGGCATTTTAAATGAGCACCAGTAACAGACATGCACGCAATATTTTCTTGGTAGGCACGGGAAAATTGTGATTTGCATATGAGCCGAAGCCGATTCTCAAACGCCAACTCCAAAGTCGGCACAGATTTAAGCACAGTGACGTAGTGCAAGAAATTAAATCTTCATCGCTGTGTTTTTGTTGTTGGTATGCCACAAAAACACAGCATTGTAGTTTTAATTTCTTGCAGGATTCTTGCAGGATTGTGTCCATGGAATGTGGATGTACTACACATAGAGAAGAGAAGCCTCACCTTTAGATGGCACTGCTTGGCTTTCATCGCACACCCCCCCGCCTCCCCCTCATCGTGTGTCAGCCCAGTCTGAGACAGCTTCCAGGCACACACACACACAGTTTCTGAGCTGCCGGCCGCCAAGTACTTAACAGCCCTTTTTTTTTTTACACTACGAGAACTGTATGATTTTATTCCAGGCATCCATTGTACCCTATTTGTGAAGAAAACTCTGTGTGCAGTTTAGAACTCATTTTGTTATACTGGCGATATGCAGATCTCCGAGGCCACTCCGTTCTTTAAGTATGGGGCCTGCATAAGTGTAAATACTCTGCTTCAGCACATACATAAACAATGAGCAAACCAAAAATGCGTAATTGCTGCAATTATGGCCGCGCTACAATCAACACTCAATAAGTAAAAGGCCTTTCACGTGTTAACGAGGCTTTCACCTCTTAGTGCCCCTACATCTCCACTCTGACTATGGCCAGGCGGAGACACACAAGGCTCAGGTGCCTGAAGGCAACAGTGGACTATGAAGTAGTGGTGTGGAGTGCGCGCCCCCCCTGAGGGGATGCTGCGCCCCCCCAGGGTGTGCGCCCCACAGTTTGAAGACCTATGATCTAGAGGGTCTGTGTGTGTTGAAGGAAAAGGCTGGAGAGGCAAGGATGATGTAATCAAACTAAAGAAAGGACAAGAAAAGATTATAATGAAAGACAAGGAGGGAAAAGAGAATAGCCTTGATGAAAGCGTTGTTGAGTGGGCTAATGTCTCAGAGAACCAAAGTTACTCAAAATTAGACGATAGCCTGAGTGTCGCTAGGAGTAATGATGAAAGGTCAAGGAGTGGCAGGGAAGATGAAAGTTTTAATGAGACAGACCCAATTAATCCTGACCCAGTTTTGCCCAGTGGGAGCAAAGAAGTTTATGGAGGACAAACAATTAATGACAGCACACGTGATACTTCATGTGCTAAGTCCAAATCTGGTAGAATTGTCAGGATGCCAAAACGTTTTGGAGATTGTGTACTCGAATAATGTTTAATTCTGTACATGTCACTGTTACTGTTTATGTTTATGTTTTGTTTGGTAAAAAAGGGAAATGTTGAGAATAGCACTTGTGTTTCATTGCCCATAATCTGTTTTCACTGTTTACTGCTGCGCGTGACATACGTCATCTCAGAATGTTCGGAGATTACTTATGTGACGTCACAGCTGTCACCTGCCAGATGCTGTGCCCGCTATTGCCACGGATGCACTTCAACCTGTTGGCTCCTTGTGGGCCCTTTATACAAGTTAATTAATAAACTCCACCTTTAATCTATCTGTGGTCGGTCTATGCTTCCCACAACAGTGCATTTTATCCCAGCCAACTTTTGCTTTTAGTTAGGAAATATTTAGGTGTTTCAGGTCTTTGACTTAGAGTTTCCATCTCCGAGCTTGTCTGTTAGTTTAATTTTAGAAGACAAAGACAGACTTGTATTAAAATGTGTGTGTCCAGTTAAAGGGATAGAGGTCAATGGGGCATAATACCAAAGTTAAGCGATATTTATCGCTAACGATGCTTAGCAACACATTTTTTAACGCTAAGTAGCGCCAGAAATTATCGCAGAGATAACTTGCTATTAGCAAGGTTTATCTCAGAAGTGATAAAAATCCTCACGCTAACTGCCAATTGAGAGATTATCGCTGGGAAACCAATGATAATCTCTCAAAGTTTGGCTTTAGCTTGATGATAGGGGCTCACAAACTTAGCCATGATATCCACCTTCCATAGGATATCATGGCTCAGTCAGGAAAATACCAGGGGGCATATTATCAAGGGATTTATCTCCGCTTTTTTGGCTTTAAAAGCCAAGAAAGCGAAGATAAAATCATCTCCCTATCAGCAACAGGGTGCTAACACGCAAATTTTCATGTTAGCACCCTTTTTCTCTACACTTCCCCTTGCATCTCTAATGAGATGCAAAGGGGGCGTTCCAGAGAAAAATAATAGGAGAAATGTTGTTAAGCGACATTTCTCCTATTATCAAGGATTTCGCTAACCCTGTTAGTGATAAAAAAAGCAGTGCTAACCGCGGTTAGCACTGCTTTTTTTACACCTGGTATTTTCCTGACTTAGCCATGATATCCTATGGAAGGTGGATATCATGGCTAAGTTTGTGAGCCCCTATCATCAAGTTAAAGCCAAACTTTGAGAGATTATTGTTGGTTTCCCAGCGATAATCTCTCAATTGGCAGTTAGCGTGAGGATTTTTATCACTTCTGAGATAAACCTTGCTAATAGCAAGTTATCTCTGCGATAATTTCTGGCGATGCTTAGCGTTAAAAAATTTGTTGTTAAGCATTGTTAGCGATAAATATCGCTTAACATTGGTAACATGCCCCCAGGTGTAAAAAAATCAGTGCTAACCGCGGTTAGCACTGCTTTTTTTATCACTAACAGGGTTAGCAAAATCCTTGATAATAGGAGAAATGTCGCTTAACAACATTTCTCCTATTATTTTTCTCTGGAACACCCCCTTTGCATCTCATTAGAGATGCAAGGGGAAGCGTAGAGAAAAAGGGTGCTAACATGCGAATTTGCGTGTTAGCACTCTGTTGCTGATAGGGAGATAATTTTATCTCCGCTTTCTTGGCTTTTAAAGCCAAAAAAGCGGAGATAAATCCCTTGATAATATGCCCCAATATTTTTTGCATATTTATTTGGGCTGTTTTCAGATTGCAAATCTAAACTTTGTTTTGTGTTGCAGAGCTGTCGACGATCATTCGTGTAATGAAATGAGGGTAGTTAGGAACCACTGTTTCATTAGTGTCTCTAGAGTGAAGGTTAGAGAGCTACAAAGAAATGATATGAAGTGGTGGGTGAGTGCCAAGTAATGAAGTCTAACACTCTTCTAAGAAGAATGGATTGTGGCCCTATACGATGGTAAATTAGCTGGATGGTGGAAGAGTCATACAACATTTTCAGTTCAGTCGACAGGCATGCACTAGTTTTAACAGTTTTTTTGTTCATTCATTCTAATGGAGTTTTTGTGTATGATGGTCACCCCATCTCCAGTTTTTTCTTCTCCATCGAGGAATATCTTCTTGAATAGTTCACTTTCTGAGTCAGCTCTCACAAGATCACTAAGCATTTGACCTCAAGAGGTTATTGTGCTACGCCTTTTTGTCCTATGGGTAGCAAAACCATAGTGTTTTTTCCAATCGATACTTGATGCAACTAACATGATGAAAGCCTTTCTAATAGAAAAGTTATGTTCTTCAAGCTGGATTGTACTTATGTTTCCCTAATAATAGGCGTTCTCTCTTCGTCCCCTAATTAATTCGTCCTCCATTGCTGTTCCTATCACCCTATGTGGTGCTTTATCTTTGGTTTGACCACTCCCCCACTCCACGTCTTTCACTCATGCCATCCACACCACTCCCACCCCTGTTTACTTTCTAACCGCTGTCTTCAGTCATCATATGTTCCTTTTTTTAACTACTGGGTTGAAGAAGAAATAAATAAGGACTACAATAATCCTCTTTTTTTCTTAAAAAAACTAAATATTTTTTAATTCCTGTAGTATACGAAACTGTAATGTAAGGTAAAGGTATATTGTCATTGTGAAATTTCCCCAAATTTAAGTTTTGTCATGCTGAATTCATTAGACTTACTTTTCAGAAAGGAAATTCATTGCCAAGGTTTTGGTGATGTCAACTGATGCATGATCTTTATTACCATTTATTTATTTATATATTTACTTACCTATTACCTTTTCTGTTTTTTTCCAATGTGTTGTGTCTTTGATGAGGAGACGTCTAAAAAGGAGGCTCTTTAACATCCTCATTGATGGAAGTCCACTTTTTACGAATGCCAAATGAAAATAAATAAAAGGAGGCCCTGATTTACGGGGTTTTGCCGCAGCTTGCTGTGCTGCCCTATGTAAAAGTGTATTTATGCAATGTGGTCCTTTACCACTGTGCCGTGCCATTTTGGCTGCCTAGTGCCAATGCAGGCACCCTTGCACCATGGCAGTGTTGTTGGCAGGATTGTTTTTCTGCAGGAAGGGGCAATCCTAAGAGGCATTTTCCTCATTTTATGTGTGCTGAAGAATGCAGCAGACATAGAAAGAGAAAAAAACAAGGAGAAATAAAGTTATTTCTCCTGGTTACCCCTCAACTCAGGATACGTAAGGTTTTGGTGCTTCTCCAGGTTCACATACTCTGGTACATCCGGGGAAGTTTCAAAATTCATGGGTTGTTACATGTGAAACCCGCCCTGCCAATAGAAAGCCTCCAGAGTGCAGAGTAAGGCGACGCAGTGATTTGCGCTGCCTTCCCTTACTCGTTATCAATGAGGCCAATCAAAGCCACGCAAAGTGGCTTTGCATGACGTCATGGATATGATTGTCTAGTTTGCGCTGCAGAAATGTCAGAAAAAGTCACGCTCCAGGGTCGCAACGAGCTCCTAAATATGTCCTGTAGTTCTCAAATCATGAAGTTGGAAACAGTGCAAAATAAAAGTGAAGGGCATGTTTTTAAATATTCTGTATTTGAAATGAGTTGCTCGTTTGACCTTACTGTGGTATTTTTCTGCTTTCTTTGCTTGTTAATTATTTAAACTGCATGGGGATGTCTTTACAGCACGACCAGACACAAATTGGAAACAAGTAAGGAAACTCACTTCCAGGCATCTGATGTTAATGATTTCCATTCAGCTCGGTCATGAGATGGCTTAATCTGTGTCTCTAAGTTTAAAGGCTTATCACCATTAAATCACCAGGTTCCATCTAATGAGTTTTAAATCAGAAACTATTGCACTCAGAGGCAAGCTGGGCTTCGTACATTCTATGGTCTTGTTTATCCATTTCAGAATTACATTTTCTTAACACTCCTTCAAGATGAAATATTAATCAGTGCTGATGCAACAGAACTAAAGGCCTTTTTTCATGCTCTAGGAAAAGAAAATAAAGAATGCTTTTGGACAGTAATGTTATTACATTTACTATAAATCAAAGTTTAAGGTATTTGTTAGAAGTTGGTAGAAGTCATAGGTAGGATGTAAGGTTATGGTATAATAAATATTTCGCTGACTAAATGGCATCTGAAAACAAAAATGCACACAACGATAAAGCATTTTTCCTAGTTTTCACCCTTTTTCTAAATATGCATAATCTTCAAATGACACTATCTTTGAATATTATTTATCCGGTTCACAGGCTTTGTACATTCTGTGAAACTAAGGTAAGGTGGGCTCATTCAGTGATACAGAGCACATGTGGCGAGTCAAAACTCCCAAAAAATTAAGTATCCAGATTAAATTTGTTATCTAAAGTTACAGCGAACAAAACAAGCAATGGCATAGTTAGAGAAGATCAATGTGCATTTTCAAATACTGAAGTAATAGAATTTAAAAGAATTGATATGGGTATTGTAGTGGAAGTAAACACCCTCAAAATGTGGGTGGTTATACGTTTTGTCACTTTCCACTCGCGAAAAGAGATAATGTAGAAAGTACATTTGATCTTGCTCTCAAATGTACAAGTGATGAAATGTAGGTGTGTATATTTGAAAATTTAAGAAGGGAATTTACACAAATTAATTCAGGTGGACGCTAGAGTCAAATACAACATTGAAAGTAACCCAGAGTAAATTGTGGAACAGTGTTTGATTTAACAGAATGTAAATACATTTTAAAGATAGGCATATATCCAAAGGAGATTTGTTTGTGACTTAGGCTCTCATAAACTCAGCAGGTCTCTTTATTGGTGGCTGAGCTTCAAAGAATCCTGTTCACTAATAGATCATGTAATGTTTCACCCTGATATTTGATTAAATTGGCCTCTGTTCTGATTGGACCATGGATTCCTTCCATAGATTATCTACGTTGACTTCTGCTGAGTCAGCTTCAGCCTTCTCAGTGAAGCCATCCTAGGATCTGGAGCTAATATGCTTGGAATTCTCTGATAGTATTAGCTGGAAACCCTGGCCTCTGGGGAAGTGCCCATCAAGAAATGTTCTTACCGGTGTTCCTTCTCTGAGGGCTCAAGATCCTTACGGTCAATCCTTCTGTGGTCAGTCAGCTCCTTATGAATCATATCACTGATTTATTTATCAATGGATTAAGATTTTTTTATATATGGTAAACTAGATCTGAAAGATGATACAGCATAATAGTCTTTGCTTTATTACAGACGTGTACAATAAGTGTATATTAAGCTTCTTCATCATAAATTGAGGTGAGGGGAAATATGTCCATTATACACAGATAACAACAATATATGCAGTGTGGAGAGAACTATGAGAGTAAAAATGTTATCTACAAAATCACAGTATGAATGATGAAGTGATAAGCTTCATATCTTTCAATTCAGTGATTATCTGCATTGAGTCTTAATATCTATATGAGCTGGAGACATGTTAGAGCAGCAGGTTCTTCCAGGCTTCATGTACTGCTAACATCCTGGTTGCTGCTGTGTTGGAATTGTAAACCATAGCGGTGCTTCCTGGGGAAGACTTCCAATTCATGAGACACTTTTCTTCGCTCTTGCATTATGCAATGTGGTGCAGGAGTGAGACAAGATACAAATGAGATGTATGAAGCCATGTATGGCCCTGAGTGGCTTCATGAATCTCTAGTAATGCAATGTAGCGCAGACCTCTGCATTGCCTTGCATTTCTCTGTGCCAGGGAGGCTTTGCAGTGGGTGTTGCATAGGTGTTCCCTCTCAACATATATGGATTTTGATTAATTCCAGATTTACCAAAAGTGGTAGACCGGGCAATGCACCATAAACCTATGCCTCTCCAGGTGAAGCGTAACGAGGAGAAACTTGTGTATTTCTCCTTGTTTGTTTCTCTTTCTAGGTGTGTTGCATAGACATAATGTATGTGTGGAAGTGTGCACATTTGTTGGTTAGTATGTGTACACAGCTTGGCTTATTGATCAACATAATTGCATGTAACTCAATACTGTTGTAAGCTGTGTTAACAGGTGTAAATAGGAATGTTACCCATATAGTCACGATTTTGTTTGCTAATTTGTGCCAGTGTTGCAATTTTTATTATGATTAGTGGGGATCTGTCATGTACATCTCTACATATACACCTGTATAGAGAAGATTTATGAAGCATTTATTAGGCTTGTGGCGAATCTGCCACATATTCTTTACCTTTTGCTGGAGCCTCTATTTTTGCTGGCATTAGACTTCCACCATCTTGCAAATTTCCAAAGTGGGTAAAGTTGGCACCAGGAATATTTGTATCATTAGTTAGGGCATGCCTAGGAGTCATTCCTACTCATTAGCTCATACCAGGCATAGATGTGGCACCTCCAGCCATCCTCTTCAGCACACATCTAGAACTGAGAAAGAAGAGATGAGAACTAAACCTGCTATTTGTGACCTGAGAGGAGCTCCGAGTGACTCTACCTAATACCTCTAGTATCCATGGCTTAGATGTGGACTCCAAGGGTCATAGGCTTACCTTCTGTTGAAGCTACAGGAATACAATAAGGCACACAAGGCTGTTTCCTGCATCAGGTATAATGTATGCAGAGTGGGCGTTCCCAAGCAGGAAAGCTTGTAGAAGTGACGCAGTGAAATCTATAAGATTTCACTGCGCCACTTCTAGGATTCCACTGCGTCACAACCTCACGCCTGCTTGAAGCAGGCATAAAGAGTGATGCAGTACAATAAGTATAGGTCTCCCCATGTATTGCTTGAGTGGTGTTATTAAACGACTCCAGCAATGTGTGACTTTTGGGCCAAAAGATGCCTTTCTGACGAATCTGTCAATCCTTATGTCATGGTGTGCCATATTGTAAATACGGTGCATCCATGGTGGTGCAAGGGTATTGCAGGACGGCATAGGGAAATTGGCTCATCTCTACAGATGCGTCAGTTTCTTGTAAATCTGCCCCTTTATTTTTAGGACCTACTGGCCCAGTAAACCAAGAGTGCTCCAGCTGCCAAAGAACAGGTGTTCTGGTCATTCAGAAGGTGAAAAAACAATACGAAATGCCTTTAAATCTTGTTTTTATCTTGTCACATTTGATGTCAAATGTCATCTTATGTTTCCAAACAAATTGCTTCTTATCTTATCATGAAGATTGATCTTTACCTTACTTACTCTGACTACAAAGTTAAAGGATTTTGTAAAATGAGCTGTCTGACAATCATGTTGGACACATAGCATTTAAACAGCTTGTTAATGAATTTTACAAATATTTCAAAATATTTTTCAGTAGCTAGGAAAACATATTTTTTGCAATCCTGCAGTGAGATGGAAACAAAGATTTTAATAAGATCAAAATTAATTGGAATACTTGGTAATGTGCAAACAATGAATACTTGCTGCAACCTGATTTCCACACATCATAGTTTGCATGCTACATAGTTTTATCAGTAAAACTGCATGGGAGTGGGAACATTTGGGGTCATTTTAATTGAAAATGTCTGTCATTAATGACGGTGCGCTACCGCTTCATGATTTAGTTATACATTTATTGAAAGTGAGAGTTGTTAAATGTGATCTGAGAAACATTCCTGCCTCTGCCCTGTAGACAATTCTATTAAAGAACTAGAAGGCAATTCATGGGTCATTTGTACCCTTTATGTGGTCTAGTTTTATATTATAAATGGAGCAAAAGTTTAGTCTATTAGAGGTTTTTTAACAGCACACCTACTGAACTCACGTTTAATTGTGTTCTTGTTTGATATAATGATGGAAAAAGTGACTCTGTGAAAAACAAAACCTTTGCCCAGGATCGCACAATTTGAGATGAGTTTATAGGTCAAGTACAATATAATTAGGTTGAGTAAATTATTCAATTGGGGAGAGGATGTGGTCTAATGGCTAGGGCGGTCAACCTCAAATCTGGGGAACCGGGTTTGAGTCTCAACAATGATGATGCTCAACATCCTGTGATTCTTGGCAAATTACGTAATCACCCCGTGCTTAACAATACATAATGTGTCCTTGTGTAATGCACTCGTGATCATGTAAAGTGCTCCAATACCTGATATTTTCGGGTCAAGGTCACACTATATGAAACTCCGTAAAAAGAAAAAAGACTCACTTGTCCTGCATGTCTTAGAAGATTTTGCTGGCTTCCTTGTGTGGTGAAAGAAATAGGAAAAACAAATAAAGGGAAGAGGACAGCAATAATTAACAAGAGGTAACAGTAGTGAAAGACAGACCTGTACGTTTCTCTGGTAAATGGTGTGATGACAAGCCATTGACAGACCAGGTACTAAGAAAATACCCCATGATGCTAGAGATTACAAGCACAACAAAGGGCAGGAAATGTAAGAACCAGTGAGGACTACAGGTCTCAGCTAAGGAGAACCTGGAAGAGAGGAAAACAACTAAGATGAGGGAACAAATTTGTGTGCAAACTCAGATGAACGCTGTAGAACCTTAGAAACAATGTAACGCATTGCCTTGTCCTTGATCTCCTTAGAAAGGTCTACTGCCTTTAAACCTGAAGTGTTCACTCTTACAAGGAAGTGGATAGCCAACATGAAACTAATAATGTGGTCTAGTTGTTAAAGGCATGCAGTTTCAAACTCCAAATCTTCAAACCTTACACCCTTTTCCCAAAGTACTGTGCACTCTCTGTCTGCAGACGTTCTTGATCTTGACAGCACTCTCATCCCTAAAAGCCCCCCTAATTGGCAATATTTGGCACAATTACGTTTTTTTTGCAAGCGTTTGTGGAACTGTCTTACCAGTCTAGGTGCATGGACAGAGTCTATAGGTTGCCAACATCTATCAAATAGAACATATAATTTCCATGCTCTGCTTCACCTGGGATTGGGGAAATCCTCAGCTTCATATTCTGGGAAACCATCTACCATCAAAGGAGGAGGAGTACGCGGAATGAAACAGTTGGCTTGTTTTGTAAAGTGGTATGTGCTAGTGAGTAATTGAAATGCTTACGTTTCAGTCTCTCCTCCATTTTGGAATGGACCCACAAATTTAGGAATGGATTTGGAATGTGATCCTGGAATGGTTAGTTGTTTAGTTGAGAGAAATACTCCCTAGACCTGCAAGTTCATTGCTGCTTTTGGTGACGATTTGTAAATGTCTTGTACTGAACTTTGACTTGAAACAGATGTTAATAATCTGCTCTCTGAATTATTTGAACATAAAGGAGACATGACTGATGGAATTATGGAGGTTGTAATTTGGGAAGAACAAAACTGAGGATTATATCTATATATACAGGAAAAGAGATATCCTTCCATAGAGGCATGCAGAGAGTTATTGTAAAAACATTCTGCTATGAGTTATACCTACTCCAAGCAACAGGATGATTCTTAAGGAGGTACTGTTCGATGTATGGATTTAGTTGTTCTGTCTGTCAGTCTGTTTTCGGGTGACAGCTGATGAACATGAAGTCTTGAAGTGTTTGATTTCTACTCTTTTCATCAGCTCTCTCCAAAAGATGATAATAAGTTCTGTCCCTTGCTTCATAATATGGTTTCAAATAATCCATGTTATAGAAATATGTTCATAAAAAAAGAATGGTGCTAATACCTCTGCTGTGATTAAGTATTCCAATGGAATAAAGTGGCCCATTTTGGTGAAATATCATATTACAATCAATACGGTGGTATAGCCCTTTGCAAGAATTAGATCTATTATAAAATTCAAATATATAGTATTCCGAGGTTGTGTTGGAGTAGGTAAGGTTTGTAGTAACCCACTTGAATGCCATCCCTTTTCTGGTTAGTTGGATAATGGGTTATATAAACATTGTGAAGTGTTGAATGAATTGTTGATAACGTGTGACAAATGAAAACAAAGCTCTGTAACTCTTTAACCGGCTTCTGGAATGACCATTGTAAGACTGCTCACTCTTTGGAGACATCCATATTGATACTGTTTCCAGAAATTGTGAAGCTTAAAAAAGAGATTTTGGGCACTCTAAAAAGACACTTTTTCGCCTTAGCATGCAATGCATACATATGTTGTCGACAAGGAACTTTTTGTACATGTTATTTATGTTGTTTAAAGTTGCCTGAATAAATGAGCATGTTCTCAAGGTAGACCACCATAAAACCTTCAAGCTCATTTTGTTTCCTACATAGAAGCGTTTGCTAACCTTAAAGATTGACTCAAAACACACATTTTCCTAACATTTCTGTGAGGAAAACCTCTGTAATCTGCAGGGAGTCTCACATTTTCTACCATCTGTAATTTCTCCATGTTTCTTGATAGAAACAGGACCTCTGTTGTGTGGCTAGTACCTGTGACAGAAAACGCTCCAAAACGCAACATGGATTCTAATTTTTTACACAGAAAACTGACCTTTTCTTTTAACGTAGCTAGCTGTGGATTTTGGGCCCTAACTCAGCCACCATCTAGGGAAACCCAGCAAATCTGCACATTTTCTAAACCTAGAAAGCCAGGGAAATCCAA
This sequence comes from Lissotriton vulgaris, assembly GCF_964263255.1. NCBI lineage: Eukaryota > Metazoa > Chordata > Amphibia > Caudata > Salamandridae > Lissotriton > Lissotriton vulgaris. The sequence goes on from NC_141690.1 coordinate 48,638,792, forward strand.
GATGGGTTCACTTGCATGGCGCTTATGGCGTTATCTTACTCAGAAGCTCTTGCAAACCTCATACCTTGTCTAACAAAACATTTTCATCACATTTCCATGATGGAAGGTTCTGGAATCTGCAGGAAGCAACACATTTCCTACCACCTAACATTCCCCCATGTCACCTGATAAAAATGGTTCCTTACTTGTGTGGATAGGCCTATTGACCGTGACAGGAAAGATCTCAAACTGCAATGTGTAGACATCAACATCTCCTGTCATAAAATTGATTTAATTTGGCAATGGCGGTTGCAGCGTTTTTTTGACCAAGGAACAACAGCCATCCTGGTAAACCTACCAAATCTAGACATTTCTGAAAACTTAACACACAGGGGAGACAAGGGTGGTGTGCCTCACCTAGATCCTACAAGGTGCTCTTACACACAATAATGTGTAAAACTCAAACATTTCCTAAAATTCCAAATTTTCCTTTCATTTCTGTGACATAAACTTCCAGAATCATCAGAAATCTACAAATTCCTACTACTCATTGTTCATTCACTTGTGCCAATAAAATCTAATCCCCAGTGGCTGGGCATAATCCACCTCATGGCACAATTCTTATTGACTCTGGTTTGATTTGTGCCTATCTGGGGCACTAGGCCCATCCACACAAGCTGTGCAGCATTTTTATTAGGACAAGTGGAGGAACACTGGATGGTAGGAATTTTGTGGCTCACAGAGGTTGCTGGACATTTCTGTCACAGAATTCAAGGAAAATGTGTGGATTTAGTCAGAAATATCTATTTGGTAGCTTTCCTTGTGTTGCCACGGAGCCTGTATCCAAACACTGGAGCTACCCCTATTATTGACTTCTCCAAGTTGCCTTTTGAGATATTTTATATTTCAGACTACAGGCCCTACCACACAAGTGGTGTAACATTTTTATTGTGACAAGCGGGGAAAGGAAATTTGTGGATCTCTGTGGTTTCTGGAAGTTTACATCACAGAACTTCAAGGAAATTGTGCAATTTTAGTTTCAGAAACATTGACCTATTCTGGTGTGGGGCAACGGCATGATGTGTTTCAGTTCCCTTGAAGAAAGATTTTGGGTAAACATCCTCAATCTACCCCAGGGTAGAAAGACTGATGAACATATAGGGTGAGAGCAAGTCATAATGCCTGGGTGAGCCACCTCTGCACTCCCGATTTTTTGCCCTTCATCATGCCTTGCTCCCACCTCAGAATAGTTTCACAAATCTGTCTGATCCAGGGGTGTATTGAGGGTATTTACCCGAAAACTTCATCTGGGGGACCGAAAGGTCACCCAGACATCAGGCCTTGCTCCCACTCTAGAATAGGTGCATCAGTGTTTCTGCCCGCCACCCTTGGTGAATTAAAAGTGTTTACCCAAAATATCCTTCCTCGGGACAGAACTAGACACCTGGAAAAAATGTTTTTATAAGAAGTGGGTTAGCTCACTCATGCATTGCACCTTGCTCCTAAACCAGACTGGGCACCACAGTTTTGGGGCAACACCTTCCAACCCCTTTCCTGTATGGTGCAGAAAAATCTCTCTGGTGTCTAGAGGGCTTTCCACCCCCCCATCAATGCATATTGAAGTTATACACCTCTCATCTGCCCCTGACGGTAGAAACACTGTTGAGGTCATATTGGAGGTGGAACCTAGGCCTGATGTGAGGGCAGTACACACCCACACCTTTCAGCAATAAAATACCATGGTGTCTAGTGGGAGTTCTGCCCCCAATGGGACAGATTGGTGTTAAAACCTCTTATTTGCTCTTGGTGAGCAGAAAGACTGTTGTTGGTCATTTGATGGGTGGGAGTTAGGCCTGATGCTTGGCGAAGAGGTTCTGAGGAGCAAGTCAGAGGAAACTACCCCAATCTGCTGCTGACAGGGGGAAGAAAGACAGCTTTGGATTATTTGAGAGGGGTGGCGGCCAGGCATAATGCCTGGTTGGCCTCCCCCATCTACTTAATCAATTAATAAAATCCCTGGTGTCTAGTGGGCTTTTTGCGCCCTAGGGGTGCAGAAAGACCGTTTGGTCGGGGGAACATCAGTCCACTGAGAAAGGGCACACCCCCTCAAAAAATAGCCTTTGGGTCTAGCGGGTGGATCTTAGCTTGGAGATTTCCCTTCCGAGGAGATCCCCAAGCAGGAGTCCACTAGGAAAATGTTCTATTGGAAAGGAATGATTCTTCCTTTTACAATGATACCTCTCCTGTATGAATTGCTACTCAGTGGCCTGAGAGCACCAAACTAGTGAAAGTGAAATGAGCTTATTGATTCATTTCACTTTCACTTTGAATTGTATTAGCATCAGTGCACAATGCATGCCAATTGTCATTATAAAATTTAAAAAATGCATTAGGTTGCTGGGGAAGCTCTTCCTTAGCAGCCCGAAGTAAAATTGAAACGAAAGATGATCCCTCTGGTGATACACCACAGAGAGATCCTGCTGCAAATCCTATGATGTGCCTGATTTGTCCATAGCATCTGAGCACTCGTGCTATGGACATCTGCAGCATGTCCATAGCACCCACGCAGTTAAGGAGAAAAACTGTTTGCTTGACACACCTTCATGCAGGTGAGCGATAATGAGATTTTGAATTTGAGACAAGAGAATAAGATAACATTTCTTTTCTATTGGGGGCTTCACGATGAGTTGAAGGATGTTCTGTCTCAAGTTATTGAACCCCCAGAGGAGTGTTCTGATTTATTGTTGTTGAGGAGAAGTTAGATGACAGGTTAAGAGAACGTAAAGGGAAAAAATCTTGGTTGGAAAATAGCGTCATTATTTTTCATAAGAAAAAGTCTGACTATAAAGGTGCTGACTCACCAGAATCTGTGCAGATCGGAGGTCTTGAGACCCACTGTTTGCACAAAAAAAGACAAGAGAAGGACAAATAATCCATGTTTGTATTACACCAAGGGAGGACATTTCACCTGGTAATGTCCAGTTAAACCAAAAAAGCCAGCCCCTAAGAAAATAGATTTTGTCTCCGAAGTTCGACCCATTGACTTGGAAAACTAGAGTGCTTGGGGAATGTGTAGACCGGTCATCCCACATTGTCGTATCAGTAAGGTCTTCCTGCCCCTGTCCAATCCAACAAACAATATCCTAAAACACCTATTGATCACTGTGACTTTCATACTCTCTATTCAAGTTAGGAAAACCCTCCCTGTTCTGGAGGACTCCAGATATAGAAGAAATGTCCTTGATTTAACTCTTGCTAGGACTCTCTGAAGGAAATGAATATTCCTGAGTCAGTCCATTCAGGTGATGGGTCTGAGTTTGACCTTATTGATACACCCATGTACGGAGTCATTCTGGTAGTCTGTTGTATCCTTCTTTTCCTCCTCATTGTCCTTTCTTAGTGTCTTGTTCTCTGCTGCTCAGCCAGTCTCTGTGATTTCATGTACTGTTCTCTCTGTGTAAGTCTATGTAGATTTGTCAGTTATCTTGGAGGCTTAGCAGGAGGACAGCTGCTCCCGGTGGGGCCTTTACTGGAACCTGGATTACTACCCTATCTAAATGCTGTATCTGTTTATTTTATTACCAAGAATAAACATACATCCTGATACAGCAATTAAGGAATCATCTTTGATTTATTGGATGTTACACTGGCGACGATTGGAGAAACGGAACTACACGTGACAATACTACAGAAAAGGATCTACTTTAGAAACTAAGAGGAACTGAATTGCACCCATTGCCAATGCTTTCAAAGCCCCACCGGTGTCTATAACATCAGACAGCTTACAGAAGTAAGTTGAGCATTGGTATCTTGCTTGTGTGATGTCAAAAGTCTGCCTTCGCATCAGATGTTTATTGAACTTCCTATGATCTGATACTTGATACCTGCAGTTTTAATTTTTGGGAGATTCATTATTACTAGCTTGAAGTCCTTCTGAAGTGTTTAGTACTTTTATTTGCCTCGTACCAGCTTTCAAATGATTGAGAGTGAGATTGTTATTTTGTTTGGAGGCTGCTACTATTACACCTGTGGAACTGTAAACTGTTGGGAATTTGCCTGTCTATACCCATGAAAAGGCTGCTACATCTGGTAGAGGCAGATATCTAAGTGGAGCAGACTCGACTGCATTTCTGAGAGCTGTCCCTGGAGTAAGTGTGGAAACTACTGGAAATTTGGGAGCACAGGAGGTCTGAGAGAGAGAATTTTTTTTAGGACAATCTGAAAGAGCCCACAAGAACGAGGGAGATGCCCCAGTCAATCAATCAATCAATCAGAGACATTTATAGAGCGCACTACTTACCCGGAGGGTCTCAAGGCGCTTGGGGGGGGGTGCTGCTACTGCTCGAACAGCCAGGTCTTGAGCTTCTTCCTGAAGGAGAGGTGGTCTTGGGTCAGGCGCAGGTCGGTCGGGAGGGAGTTCCAGGTCTTGGCGGTCAGGTAGGAGAAGGACCTTCCTCCTGTTGTCGTTCTTCGGATGCGGGGGACGGCGGCGAGGGCGTGACTGGCTGATCGGAGGTGGCGTTTGGGAGCGTAGAAGTTGATGCGGTTGTTGAGGTAGCTTGGGCCTTGATCGTGTAGGGCTTTGTGTGCGTGGGTGAGTAGACGGAAGGTGATTCTTTTGTTGACGGGGAGGCAGTGCAGGTCTTTCAGATGTCCGGAGATGTGGCTGTGTCGTGGGATGTCGAGGATGAGTCTGGCTGAGGTTTTCTGGATCCGCTGGAGTCTCTTCTGGAGCTTGGTGGTGGTTCCGGCGTAGAGGGTGTTGCCGTAGTCCAGTCGGCTGGTGACGAGGGCCTGGGTGACCGTCTTCCTGGTCTCGGTGGGGATCCACCGGAAGATCTTCCGTAGCATGCGCAGGATGTTGAAGCACGACGAGGAGACGGCGTTGACTTGTCTGGTCATGGAGAGGGAGGAGTCCAGGATGAAGCCCAGGTTGCGTGCGTGGTCTGTCGGTTTGGGTGCGGTGCCCAGGGCGGGGGGCCACCAGGAGTCGTCCCAGGCGGAGGGCGAGGAGCCCAGGATGAGGACTTCCGTCTTGTCTGAGTTCAGTTTCAGGTGGCTGGTCGTCATCCACTTGGCTACGTCTTTCATCCCTTTGTGAAGGTTGGCTCTGGCGGCGGCGGGGTCGTTGGTCAGGGAGAGGATCAGCTGGGTGTCGCCAGCGTAGGAGATGATGTTGAGGTTGTGTTGGCGTGCGATGGCCACGAGGGGGCTCATGTAGACGTTGAAGAGGGTGGGGCTCAGCGAGGATCCTTGAGGGACGTCGCAGATGACTTCGGTGGCCTCTGACTTGTATGGTGGTAGACGGACTCTCTGTGTTCTTCCGTCGAGGAAGGAGATGATCCATTCCAGTGCCTTCTCCTGGATTCCGACGTTGCTGAGGCGCTGCACTAGGGTGCGGTGGCAGACAGTGCCCCTGGTGAGGTGTTTTTGCGGTGGCAGACAGTGCCCCTGGTGAGGCGTTTTTGGCTGCTTCAATTTGGGATTTCACATTTGTGTTTGGTCTTCACAGGGGGAGCCAGTTGGGAGCGCGTGCATCCTTTTTAAATTCAATGGCTTATGTTCAGCAGCGCGAGCAAATGTCACAAAATGTTCATTGCGCGCTGCAAATGTCTCGAGATGTTCATTACCTGCCTCCTGCTGTTCTCCCATTCCTCCGTGGGATCCTCAGTGATGTGTTGCTCATGGCGGTTGTGGATGTTTTTGAGCATGGTGATGCCGGTAGCCATCCGGCGCGACATCACCGGTGTGTGCCACCATTTTGGGATTGCCATTTCAGACCTTCTTGGTTTACACACTTTGCCAACCACGTTCTTACATGCTTTTCAATAACGTTACTGGAAACATCGTCTTAACGGAGCAACAAGTGGCATTCTCCTTCATCCAAGAGCCCTGTTATTGGGTGTACGTATGAGCCATTGTGGATTTGGTTCTCCTCCTACTTAACTGTTTGTACTGTTTTATTTTTGGCAAACATTTTGTCTCCATGTTCTCAAAGATTTGTTGGTGTGGTGACTGTCCTTCGTTCACACTTCAGTCAACAATTCAGGGAAGGAGCTGTCTGAAGATTTGATGATGGTGACTACTTTTATTGTTTTAACTTGTTATGTTTAAACTTTTGTGATCTATTCTGTTGCATATTAACTAAGTTACACAGTATGCCGTTTCCGCTACAATTTACAGTTTAGTACATGCTACATATGTGTGCGTGTGAGATTTATTTTGGGAATTTGGAACGACTTTTGTTCTCAAGATTTTTGAGGTGTTCAATTATATTTATGATTCCTCCTAATGATTTTGAGATGTTCATTCTTTTTAGTTTACTTGTACTGAACTGAATCAAGTTCTATTTGCTTTGAGGTGTTCATTTATATTTGAATTTCTGGTGAAGCGTTTGTTAACTATTTCTTTTTATTAAAGCGCATTTTAACGGAGCCACTCGTGTGCTCAATTTACATTGAGGTGTTCATTAAAATTTATTCTTGCCATGATTTGTAGAAGTGTTCAATTCTGTTATGCTTGTTGGAGCCATTTATTTGCTCAACTTGTATAGAGGTGCTCAGTTTGGGTTATGCTTACAGGCGATGGGTCAAAGAGTACTCAGTGTTTGTGATGAGCCATAGGTGTGCTCAGTTGTATTGGTGAGGAGCCGTAGAGGTGCTTAGTTTTATTGGAGAGTAGCTGTAGAGTCCTCAGTTGTATTGGTGCGGAGCCTTAGAGGCGTTAAAATTTATCGGTGAGGAGCCTTAGAGGTGCTCAGTTTTATCAGTGAATATTTTGCAGTACTGAACCATCTGTGCTCAAAATGTATTGAAGCGTTCAGTTTCTTTGTGTTAGTAATGAATGGGTGGGTTTGTCATATGGAACACAATAACCACTCTCATTCATTCTTTTGTTGTCTTCTTGTGTGTTTAACCTCCTCTCCTTACTAGTGCAAAGAACGTTATTTGTGTGTGTGTTTGACTATCTTTTCTGTTATCCTTTTGCTCCTCTGCTTGATTTTCTCTCTTCCTCATTGTTTCTATTAGGGAGAAAGGTGTGTTGTATCCTTCTTTCCCTCCTTTTCGTGCTTTCTTAGTGTCTTGTTCTCTGCTGCTCAGCCAGTCTCTGTGATGTCATGTACTGTTCTATCTGTGTAAGTCTATGTGGATTTGTCAGTTATCTTGGAGGCTGTGCAGCAGGGAAGCTGCTCCCGGTGGGGCCTTTACTGGAACCTGGATTGCAACCCTATCTAAGTGCTGTACCTGTTTATTTTATCACCAAGAATAAACATACATCCTGACACAGCAATTAAGGAGTCATCTTTCATTAATCCGATGTTACATAGTTCCCTGGTTACAAAGTCATAATTTTAATATATACTGGACGGGAAACATCACTTACAACGCATTCATTACAACGCACTACCATTACAACACAACCATTACAACGCAAACCATTACAACGCATTGCGCTGGGGGGCGCTCTAGGATAGGGAATATATTTAATTTACTATCCAACACCTTCCCTACTATCCACGGGGACTGGAGTTGGAATAGTAAATTAAATAATTCACTATCCAGCGCTTAAAAGCACTATGCGTTGTAATGGTATGCGATGTAAAAACCGCGTTGTAACAGCAGGCGTCTTAATAGCCTGCGTTGTAACGTCACCAATCCATACTGGACCCTTTTGTCAACACACCTGTTAAAGATTAGCTACAGACTGATTAACACTGTTAACCTGTGCAAGTACTCATGCCTTTAGATTGCAGCTGAGCTCCCCCTGGAATATCAAGAAAAATGGCATAAACTCTACCTCTTCATATGAATTGTGATTGCCACATAGAACTTGAACAGCGGGTCTACCCTGCCATGTAGTCAGGTGTATGCCCTTTATGAACCTGAGACCCATCATCTTAAACAGTATCTGGATGAACTGCATTTGTGAGGTTTCATTTGACATTCAACTTTCCCAGTCTTCTCTCTGCTCTTTTGTTGTCTCCAAGAAGAATGGCGAGCAAAGAGCCTGTGCTTACTTCCATGCTTTAAACAAGGTGACAATAAAAAATTGCAACCCTTTTCCCCTCATTCCAGTTTTGTTGGATCAGGTGAAGCAAACCATAATATATACCAAGATGGATCTCAGTGGGACATATCAACATATCATCCCATCTACATGTGAGAAGGGGATGAATGAAAGAATGCCTTCTGCACCAAATTTGGCCTTTATGAGTAATGTGTAATGCTGTTTGGACTTTCTAATGCTACTTGGGTGTTAGAGTACTTCATCAATTAGGTATTATGATACTTTCTGAATGTATGTCATTGTCTATATTGATGACATCTTGAATGAGTCCATAAACATCCAGGACCATGTAAGAGGTGTAAGGGCAGTCCTACAAAAAGAGTGAGAGAATCATCTGTATGCCAAATTGGAAAAATATGCCTTCTACAACACATAGATGGATTTCATAGGCTTCATAATGTTTCCCACACAGATCCATATGGATGGCACAAAGATAGAACTGATTCTAAACTGGCCAACTCAAAACTATGTGAAAGGAGTGCAGAGATTGATAGGCTTTGCAAATTTCTATCGCAGAATTATTACATATTTTCTGACATAGTTAGCCTGATCACTAAGCTACTGATGAAGGGAGCCCCATTCAAATGCTCCAGAGGCGCAGAACATGCGTTTTGTCTTACTAAAGGAAAGATTCACTTGGACTCAATGCAACCATATTTCATAGAGGCAGATACTTTCCAGTTTGCCGTCGGGGAAAACCGTTCCCAAAGGAATGACCACACTGGAAATATGCATTCAATAGCGCATTTCTCCTGCAAATTATTACAGTAGAACAAAACTACACAGTTAAGAATGAGCTCTTAGCTATCAAAATGGCCTTCGAGGAATGGAGATATTGCTTATCAGAGGCTTTCCTCACCATAAGGATATACTCTGATAACAAAAATCTGCAGTTCTTTCACTCTGCCTTGGCTATGACGCTTCATAAGATGTGTTGGCCCTGAGTTTGATTTTGTGATAACATACCAAGTTGGATGCTTTTTCTGGTATCCATGGTCCTGCAGACCGTTTCCACTATTCTATATCTTGAGCGAAAAGTAGGAGCTAATACTTTATCTGATTTTTAGAAAAAGAGCGCAACAGCAATCTGACAAAATTATTACCAGAGATTGGTTAAACAAGCCTAGCAATACCAACCGACAGGAAGGATTCTACCATTCTGGACTATTTATTATACCTACTACAGACTTGTAAAACAAATGTATACACCGGAATCATGCCACCTCCTTAGCGGCACAATTTAGGCAACAAAAAACTAGAAAGAATTGCATGTGCTGGTTCTGAGGGAGTAGATCTCCAAAGACATCACAACCTTTGTGCAACAATACCCAACCTGTGCACAAAGCAAAAGTAGTACAAAAAAACAACGGGCTTGTTATGCCTACTACCCATCCCACCAAGTCCTTGTTACATACTCAGTATGGATTTCATCATCAACATGCCAACAATGAACTGTTATAACACTATCTTTGTAATTGGGGTTATGGTAACTAAACTAGCTCACTTTATACTACCACAGAAATTTCCAAGTGCCATGGAACTAGCCATTTTATTTCTGTAAAATGTAACTTATTTACATTGAATTGCTTCAATCATAATATCAGATCATGTGACACAATTTATTGCATATTTTGGTGTGGCTTGTGCTTAACTTTGGGGATTACCCTCTGTTTCTCCTCTGACTACCGTCCTCAGACCAATGAACAGATCGAGAGGGTAAATTAGTCCTTAGAACAACTCCTTCATTGTGCATTACATACCCTCACCAGCGGTTGTGTCTAAGTCCTTGGCTTAGCAGAATTTGCATACAGAAATATCACATATTCAGCTTTTATGGTTTACCTGTTCTTTTCCAATCTAGGATACTACCCACAAGCTCTCCCAGTCTCTCTCTCACATGATTCCACTCACATACCCCCAAGCAAAGACCATCATGATAATCTTAGACTCAGTTGGTCAGCTGTAAAAGAAATGTTCACACCCAGCAAAACAACCATGAGAATGCAGGCATACTCCAAACACATCAAGGAACCGGATTATGCAGTAGGAGATATGGTATGGTTTGCAACTAAGCGCCTCCACCGACCAGGCCCATGGAAGCTTCAGCCTCACTTTTTTTTAATAAGAATCTGTTTATTGAGTATTTATCAGCATTCTATGCATTACATCACATCCACAGTATGTTTATATTCATTGCCTTCCACCAATAGAACACCTTAACAGAAACAAAAACAGTAGAAACAATAAAAAAGAGAACAGGTAATGGTACATTAACTATGTGTATTACGCTGCAGAGTCATTACCTTACAAGGACATTAATCACCCTTCCCTCCAGGGCAGGCCTAGTTCCCTTTCTGGCTAGTCCCTTCTTTGTCTCCCTCCCTGGAACTATTGGTCACATGGCAAAAATAGCAGTCATGTTTTGGGCTATTCAGCGCTGGGTGGTCCTGCTATTCTGCCATGCTGACCATCAAGCAGTCGTTAAGGGCGCAGGACAGTCACGAGCGAATGCCCTGAGTGTGATCCTGCGTGTGTTAAGCTTGTGCACCCTGTCCTTCCTTCAGCTGTTGTCTGAGTGCATATTTTTTAGTAGTGCAGCATATATTTCCAAGTCCTCTCGCAGCGTATCGTCCCCATGACTGATATTCATATGTATGTCCTCAGCAATCGCCTACTCATCCACGTCCCTACACCATAGTTTTATGGAAGGGCCCATTCAACCAATCATCCCACAGTAACTCTTTTCTTAGCTAATGCCAACTGTGTCAACTTCCAACACATTTTAACCCCTCTAGGCACTTTCTGGGCTGTCCCTCAATTGCCAATGCAGTCCCCACCCTTAACCTTGCAGACACCCTAAGCCAATAATCCTGCACTTCGGGCACTCCCATACCATGTGTAAAAAGGAGGTTTCTCTGTCACAACCCCCTCATGTGTCCTCTGTATTAGGGGCCAATTGAACAGGGCTCATGTTGCTTTACCCCATGGAGTTTTATGATGTGCTATGATTTCATGAATGATGTTCCCCAGCACCCTCATACCAGACGTTCCCACCAGCACCATTATGACTGATACTTTCCCAGCACCCTCATGACGGATGCTTCACCAGCACCCATAAAGCCCTTTGCACTTGAATTCCTGCAAGCATGCCCCAAATCCGGTGACTGCACCCACTGTTACTAGGACCTTAATGTGGTTTCCCATTGAATCCCTAAAAGCTTCTCGTAGATTTCCATGATCCATTAGCAAACCTTGCTCTCGCTCTTACTGGGGCATGGGTGGTGTTTTCGGTTATGCATGTTCGAGCAAAAATGATACATTAATTTCCTGTTATTCGGTTCCATTCAACAAGTTGCACCTGCTCATTCTGCAGGGTTAAAGAGAGTGTATTAACATATGTTTTCTCCAAGGTTTGAGAACCTTCCTATTGACCATGTGCTCCACTTGCCTCACATGATCTAGCTACATCCATGGAGCCTTCAATAGCGTATATAAACCCTGTCCAAACTAAGCATGGGCTGAAAATTCGTTCCGCTCACGGAATTTGCTGATTTTCTGCGATTTCGCGGTCCGTGAATCTCGCGAAATCGCGGTAAAAGATCAGCAGGACGAATTTTCAGCCAAGCACTTACAGGGTTACAGCAGCAGGTGCAAAAGTTGAAGCTAATTTTTTGTAACCTTTTACAAAAGGGTTACAAAGAAATTAACTTCAACTTGGGCACCTGCTGCTGTAAGCCTGTAAGTGCTTCCTGGCGCCTCGTTGCCTACTTGCAACTATTCTCTGACCCTGCTCTGACCCTTGAAGCAGGGTCAGAGAATAGTTACAAGTAGGCAATGAGGCGCCTGTCATGAAAATTAAACCTCAACAGGAAGCACTGACAAATATAAAAACAAGCATTTGCAAGGCAATAGGTCTCGCATTAGGAAAGTTTTAGCTATTGGTCTTGTAAATGACAATTTTTTTTATTTATGTGTTGGTTTTGAAAATAGATAAATTAATAGCTTTGTCATTTACAATGCCAATAGTTATAACTTTTGCAAATGTGACACCTATAGCATTTGTAATGCAACATGTTTTGTATTTATTTGACTTAGATGTATTGATATTACAAATTACAATGGCTTTTAATTTTTTTAAATAATTAATACTTAAATAAAAGTGATTTTAATTTATAATGGCAATAGCTTAAACTTTTGTAAATAACTTTTGTGAAGATTAAGTTCAGTGTATTTTATTGTGATGAAAATCCAAGAACAGAAGGGAAATATTAACATCTTTTTGTGACATTTGTAATAAAGCTTGAAACATTGAGAGAACATATTTGAACCAGTTGTTGTTGAATGGTTGCGCAGATTGATGCTGAGGTGGCGCTGAGTGGTGCTGTGTGATGCTGTGGTGGTGCTGAGTGATGCTGTGATGGTGCTGAGTGGTGCTGTGGTGGTGCTGAGTGATACTGTGGTGGCGCTGAGTTCAAGTTCAAGTTCAAGTTCAGGAATTTGTATAGCGCACTACTCACCCAGAGGGTCTCAAGGCGCTTGAGGGAGGGTGGGTGCATTACATAGCCAGGTTTTAAGCTGCTTTCTGAAGGAGAGGTGGTTCTGTGTAAGTCGGAGGTGTGTGGGGAGAGAATTCCAGGTTTTGGCCGCTAAGTAGGAGAAGGATCTTCCTCCCACGGTGGATCTATGGATGCGCAGAATTGCTGCGAGGGCTTGATTGGAGGATCTTAGTTGGTGGGTGGGTGTGTAGAAGGACAGTCTTGTGTTGAGGCATTCGGGTCCTAGGTCGTAGAGGGCCTTGTGTGGGTGGGTGAGGAGACGGAACGTTATTCTTTTGTTGACGGGGAGCCAGTGGAGGTCTTTCAGGTGACCGGAAATGTGAGCTTGATGGGGGATGTCCAGTATGAGTCTGGCTGAGGCGTTTTGGATGCGTTGGAGTTTTTTCTGTAGTTTGGCTGTGGTTCCGGCGTAAAGGGTATTTCCATAATCCAGTCGGCTAGTGACCAGTGCGTGGGTGACTGTCTTTCTTGTTTCGGTGCGGATCCAACGGAAGATTTTTTTGAGCTTGCTTAGGATGTTGAAGCATGAAGATGAGACGGCGTTGACTTGTCTGGTCATCGAGAGAGAGGAGTCTAGGATGAAGCCCAGGTTACGTGTGTGATCTGTAGGTATGGGTGCTGTACCCAGGGCCGGGGGCCACCATGAGTCGTCCCAGGAAGAGGGGGATGATCCTAAAATGAGAACTTCCGTTTTGTCCGAGTTTAGTTTTAAACGGCTGTTTTTTATCCATTCGGCTACTTCTTTCATTCCTTCATGTAGATTGGTTTTGTCGGTGTTTGGGTCTTTGGTGAGGGAGAGGATCAGCTGGGTTTCGTCTGCGTAGGAGATGATGTTGAGGTTGTGTTGTCGCGCGATGGATGCGAGGGGACTCATGTAAACGTTGAAGAGGGTGGGACTGAAAGATGATCCTTGTGGCACGCCGCAGAAGACTTCGGTGGCCTGTGATTTGAATGGGGGGAGGCGGACTCTCTGGGTTCTTCCGGCGAGGAACGAGATGATCCAGTCCAGAGCTTTTCCTTGTATTCCAACGTTGCTGAGGCGTTGTATGAGGGTGCTATGACAGACTGTGTCGAAGGCGGCGGAGAGGTCAAGTAGGATGAGGGCAACTGTTTCTCCGTTGTCCAGTAACGTTCGGATGTCATCTGTAGCTGCGATGAGGGCGGTTTTGGTGCTGTGTTTGGATCGGAATCCGGACTGTGATGGGTCGAGGGAGTTGTTGGAATCAAGGAAGGCGGCGAGTTGACAATTGACGGCTTTCTCAATGACTTAGGCAGGGAATGGGAGGGGCAGAAAGGCACAAAAACAAGTCTAACAGAGGGCAGAAGGGCACAAAAAACGAGTCTAACAGAGGGCAGAAGGCCAGAAAAATAAGGGAATAACAGAGGGCAGAAGGGCACAAAAAATGAGTCTAACAGAGGGCAGAAGGGCAGAAAAACAAGGGTAAAATGAGTCTAACAGAGGGCAGAAGGGCACAAAAAACGAGTATGACAGGGGGCAGAATGAATCCCGCCCTGCATGTTTGTCCACGAAGATGCCACCGTTTTGTGCAATACCTCTACTCAACTGGAGTACTTTCTACTGTCTAATCAGTAAGTGCTCCCTCGTTGGCTAAATGTATAGGGGCAGATTTACAATAACTGGCGCATCCCCAGGGATGCGCCAGTTATTGTGCGCCGCAGCTCCGCCACCCATGGTCCGCCACATTTACAATGCGGAGCACCATGTGGCAAAAACGGCACAGATGCGCCACGCATCTGTGCCGTAAAAGCAGTGCATTGCTGGAGTTGCGTTGCAACCGTGACGCAGCTCCAGCAATGCTCTGGGGGGCCCTATCTCCCCAATGCTGCGTCAAGCCTTGCGCCTGCTTCAAGCAGGCACACGGTTTTGACGCAGCATTGGCCTAAAAGTGACTGGGTGAAATCTTGTAGATTTCACTCAGCCACTTTTAGGAGGCGTTCCTGCACGATTGACATACAATTGACTAATGGTGACACTTCCTGACATGCAAAAGTTAGCATTGATAAAGAGGGAAATGTGACAATGTCTGCCATTCCAGTCATATCAGCAAACTATTACTGTGAGGGAAACTAAGAACTGCTGCAAAACACCTGACATGTAAGGTTAGCAATCTGTAGGAGGAGCTCATGGTGGTTTGGGAATGAGGAATTTCAAAATCATTGCAGTGAGATAGTTTTTGGAGAGCTGCACCACAGCTGCAGACCCTAGACCCCAACTATCCTCACTGCTGTGTTCTTGATACCGAGCAGTTTGTTTGGTTGTGAAAATTAAGCAAACACCTGTAACCCTCCACCCCGGTAGTAAATATGGTGAATAAATTGACATGTTATTGTTGGCAGTGTTCACTAATCAATGTGGCTCATGCAAACTAGGGAGAGGCTGGTGAGGGGGTGTAAGTAGAGTGGGCAACGTGATAGGTCTAGCCGTGCAGGTACACATCCTGTACAACTCTGTGCCTCACAGTGTCCAATCTGAGCAGTGAGTGGGTGTCCACCCTTAGGCCATTGGTTTGCCGGTCACTGCCATGTCATTGATTTGGGCTTGCACACAGGACAACTGACAACTGACATTACCACAGTTGCAATACCTGAATACATGTTATGCACTTCCAAGTTCGACATGTGTGTACAACTGTGTGTTTGTTAACATGGAACATGTGAAGTGATGTTGTCTTACATTGTCATCCTCACAGGTCACTGCCCATGAGAAGAGTGAATTTTGGCTGACCATCACCTGGGCACTTAAGTCGGTGGGGGTCTACAGATGGTGCATCCGCAACTGCCAGAAGAGGTGGCATGATCGTTGTTCCTGGACCTGGAGGATAGCAAGGGTTCAGCTGAAGCTGTTACTTCCTGGCAGGAGGGGCGGATGACGGACTCTGACCCCCCACATGCTAAAGATCCTGGCGGTGGTCTTTCCAGACCTTGAATGGAAGTGGAAGGCCAGACAGCAGTAAGGAGAGGGTAAGTCCATGCCTTGTAGGTGTATTTGGTTTAACCTGTTGTTTGTAATCCTTCAGCCAAGTAACACTAACACTGTTAGTCTGTCAGCTCAGACAAGTCCCATGTGGCTATATGTGGTGTTGCCCCATTCACATCTGATGCGAAGGTGTGTCCGTTCCACTATGTCACTTGTGTCACTTGGGTTGTGTGTATTCCTGCTGTCCAAGGGAATGTTGACACCAACATCAGCAAAGTGTTCATTGTCTTGAGCTACATGGGTGAGGCTTATCTGGGACGTGTGTCAGATCATTTATGGATTATTAACATGTCCTCTGTATTTGATCAACATCTCTGCAGAAATTGTGAAGTAGTGTGGCTCACTGGTTAGAGGCGGCAGGCCCAAGAGCAGAGGACGGCCCAGGACCAGGGTTCGATTCCCGGCGCGGCAGGTTTCTGGACCAGGGTCAGCGGACTCGATAATTCTCTCGCCTCGGTGCCCACTCTGATCAGCGATCACACTCGGAAACTCTGGGCATTAGCTTGCCTCATCTTCACTAACGGCCCCACCAGACCGCCGGGGATGCCTGGTCTCACACTGGAGATACCCATTAAGGGACCATCTCTCAGGGAAGCCAGGAAGGGTTTCGCAGCGGTCGAAGCGCCTTGGGACCCTCCGGGTAAGTAGTGCGCTATATAAATGCCTATACATTTACATTTACATTTACAAATTGCTGTTGAGGATCAGCATAAGAGTGTGATGTATTGACCACACACCCATGCAGCAGGCATGCCCAATCGGGATACCTCAGATATTTAATGTGTATGAGTTCCAGCACAATGCATGGTCACTGGCATTGTACTCTTGATTATCCCATGTCGCACATGGCCCATGGACAGGCTTGCCGCTCGGGTCCCATGAAACACTGTGGCCTCCTATTCGTGTGTATCAGCCACCCCTTCCACCATTGTAAACAGTTTTTAACATGTGTCTGACTCTGTGACAAGCTGGCCTGCCATAGCTTTTTGTATTTCAGAGGTTTGCTATGTGTTTGGCATGGACAGACATCTGACATATAACTATTGATTACACACACAGGGTAATACTTATGTGTGTAGTAACTATGTTTTGCATTTTGGTGTACTCAACAGATTTGGGTCATCTGCTTTACTAAGTACTAGTGATGTCCTCTATTATTAGGTATACAGAGTTTTAGTCCCTCAAACTGTGATGTCTTCTGTTGCTTCTGTGGCTTCATCATTTTCTATCACATGTGTGTATAATGTGGTGACCATGTATTCATGACCACTATTGGAGTTCCATTCACAGTGCAAACATTGGTGTGACAAGTTGCTGAATGTGGACTAGCCATGTATTGATCCTGTGACAGTAGTCAGTATTGACTGATGGGCCAGACTGGCCTGTGGAATCATGTTAGACACTAATATCTGGAGCATACTGTATTGTGACGTGTATCTTGTACTGCAGCCACAGTGTGCTAACTTTACATTTAAAGTAATGGGCCGTATTGGTGTCTGCTAATGGAAGTAGAGTGATCATATAATCAATGGGACCATGCAATCACAAAGGCTGTTCCAAGACCTAAGTCAGTGGCCAGGAATGTGACATGTGTGTCACAACACATGACAGATACTTTAAGAGCAGATCAGAGTCCTGGGTAGTGTGCCAATGCCTGCACATCATACATACTATGGGCTGACAGGTCCATTGTCATCATGGGTACTGGGGCATGCTTCCCTGGCAGACTCATTGGTGCCTTGTTAGCCTATGTGTGTTAGATTGCGATTTGGTGTTAATATGATGCCTGGGATTGCTCAGCGATGTGTTGCATTTAAGGTCACTTGTCCAGTACATACAGGTGACTGATATGAATCTGTGTCTCCTCCTTGTTGATCAGCGTAATAGGCAGACACTGGAGGGGACAGCTCCCCGGACCATGAGGAGGGCCACAGCCAGACTGGATCCACTGTGGAGGAGTCTGAGGGAGCAAGTGACACCGAGGGTGAGGGAAGCCTTACGGGCGAGTCAACAGTCACTACATCTGCTGGGGACGACAAAGGCTCAAGTGATGATTCACAGGAGGGTGGGTGTTTCAACACCAAAGAACATTGACAGCAAGTCTGTTCCCCCAATCTCCACCATCTCCGCCCTCCCAGTTGCTCCCATCCCAGATATCCATGGAGCCCCCGTGTTAGGACAAGAGTCTCCTCCAGTCCAGGCACCGCACCCCCTGCATCTGTCTTCCCTGCTGCCCCGAGTGTTGAATCTGTGGACCTCCTGAAGCAGATCCATGTGGGGCAGACATCAATGCTGAGTGTCCTCCATGCTCAGACTAATCTGTTGACACAGTTGGTGTTGTTCGTGGAGGGCAAGTCAGCAACCATGTCTGCCCAACAACTGATCAGTCAGTCCATGGCCTCCTCACTGACAGCAGCAGTGTTCTTCCTCCAGCAGTCCCTCACGCCACCTACCTTGGCACCATCCACAGTGACCACTACCCTCCCCAAAAAAACCACACTCACACCTGCACCATCACGCACAACAATAGGCCAGAGCAGCACACACAGGGAAATCCAAGTCTGAAAGCACCAGCACGCACACACAGGGGACTGAAGGAACACACAGGGGATAGGGTGCAGACACACAGCCAAACATCCACAACAAGCCTGCAGTCCTCGGATACCTCTCCTGCCAAGACCTCTTCCCATGACTCCCCAGCTAAGCCGCCTTCCCGGAATCTCTTCCTCCGTGAGCTTGGCCTCTTCCCCTCAAATACACCTGTACCATCTCATAAGGGGAAGAAGAATTCACCTTTCCAGGTGGATATACCCACCAAACCACGTACACCCTTACCCGAGAGCAGTAATACAGAGGTCTCCCCTGGAAATCACCAAGAACCAGGAAGACCCCACAACATTCACACACTCCCACCACAAACTCTCCATCCTCAAGCTCCCATGCCACCACTCCTTGGGTTCCCCCGACCCATCCAGCCTCAGTTTCACCCGTCCACCGCTGGCCATCCCCAAAGTCTTTATGCCCACCCCCCTACCACAGACACTTCAACAACACCCGGCACTCAGCCTGTTCCAGCAACTGCAGTGGAGCCTGTGTCCCCTCGATCTGTCCTAGACCCTGCAGTCTCCATCCGACATGCTCACTGCAGTGGATACCCCAAACACCGATCCTGACCTATCCACTGCAGTTGCTCCTATGACCCCTGTAGCCACCACCACTCCCCTGCCCCACTCTTGTTCACCCTGATCCTGTCCCTGCAGTGCCTGGCCTGCCACCATAGATGCCCTGCGAAAGGGTGATGTCCCCTACTGTGTACATCACAGCCTTTGGAGCACTTCACATATTTGTTTTTCACTGTTGCACATGTTTTGTGCTGACATGTGAACACATCTGCCTTCAAACTGACTCAGCCCGTCAGCACCGGACATGTATTTTCATGCAGGGGTGATGAACAAGTCATCTGTGTCATTGGTGCAACGTGGCAAAAAATATGTTTAGCGTATGTGCTGGTGACTTAACCCCTTCCGTGCTCCTGTTGCCCATTGGCGGACGGGTGCACTACCTCCCCAGTGCTGCTGACGGCCAACGGCCGACGCAGCCCCGCCCACTCCATAGAAAGCCTGCATCATGGCGGAAAAACCGCCACGTTTAAGGTGTTAAGGGACACTGCAGGACACAGGCTGTTGTGACCTGAACCTTCGCTCAGAATTAATAGGTGGCTCACTGGCAGACTCCTACTCTGACATGACTTGGGCCTGCACAGACAACTGTTAGCAAAGCTAAGGTTAATGGCGTCACCTCATGGCAGTGTGCAACCTTGTGTCATTGACTGGGCCCATCTGTTGTGTTCTGTGTGCATATCTCAGTGGGTAACCATGCTTTTTTTACACAAAGCCTACAGTCCCTGCAGTTGTGCCTGACTGTGATGCTTGCTGAATTGCCCTCTGTTTGCCATAGGTATTACGACTGGGTTTCCTGGGATGTGGGTACATGATATATACTGTTTATATGGGAGTCATTGGTGAGTGTGTGTGAATTTATGGCCCTGGTATGTGTGCAAACTCACATGGTACATAACCAGGATTCAGCCCTGTACTTTGGTGCTGCCAAAATCAGGCTGTTGTCACATTGTTATGTTATGTTAGGTGGCACTTGTAAAGCGCACTGACACCGGAGGTTTCCTGGCGCTTAGTGACAGAGTGTAAGGTCAGGGGAGGCAGAGTTTAGCCTAAGGAGGGAAAGAGGAGGGTTTTGAGTAGTTTCCTGAAATGAAAAAGAGTAGGACTGAACTTGATGGAGAGAGGGAGAGAATTCCAGAAAGCAGGGGCTAGGTGGGCAAAGCGGCGACCACCAAATTTTTTAGTTTTAACTTTGGAGGCGACTAACAGATGAAGATGGGCTGATCTAAGATTGCGTGTGGGTCGGTGTGGGGTGATGTGAGTGTTGTGGTATCTTTATGTGCCTGGGTAACTTGCATGTGTGTGTCAGTGCTTACACTTATCAGAACCTAGCCTTCAATGGCTGCTGCTGTGAAAATGTGCTCTTTGTGGGCATCCATGTGCTCTCCATTATTCGTGGACTGTTCCAAGGATCCCGATGTGTCAGATAAGTGTCAGGTCATGCACTTGTGCCTCACAATATACAGCGTGTGGTGCATTCACTAAGGATGTTGCCTGGTCATGTGTGATGAGTTTTACACCTTAGATCCCCCTCCACCCCTGTGATTTTCAGAGGTGCACGTGCAATGTCAGCAGTACCTGTGGGAATGGCTGCTGCGCATTGGTGCTGATTGAGGTGTATGGAATCTGGAGTGGGAATATGTGAGTGTTCTCATGTCTTGGACACTACATACATGGAGGGCTGACGTCACAGCACATGGCCATTTATTTTTCTGAGTGAGTGTGATGCCAGTTTGGCTGACACTACCTGCCACTGTGTGCACACCACACATGTGTCTTTGCTCAACTGTAGAGTGTACATCCAAAGTGTTACACGCAGAGGGCTCCTCATACAGGTTACTGTTGCAACAATGTGTGCTCCTTGTGGATAGTGATGGAGTGGGTCTGTCTCTTGCTGTTTGCTGGTGTGCAGCCTAGCGTATGTCACATGACTGTGCTGAGTGACCATTAATGTAACAATGGCTGATTGGCCACATGTGTGTAGCCAGTTCCTGTGTGACTTCTGGATGGCAGTGTGTACACATATATGTTTTGATTTAAATACCACAGGATGTGTCATACTAGCCTGGGTAGACTGAGTAACACATCCATGTGGTGTTCATTTTGCAGTGTGGGGCTGGCTGGTTGTGTTTGGGCACCTGCACCCATGCGTTAATATGGCTTTTTTGGACATTGCCTGCAAGTCGGGTGTAGGTATTGCCGTACTGTCCTTGGCACTCCTCCCTTATCATTCGGTGAATTCTTCATGGTTATTATGATCCATGGCCGCCATGGTATGGGTCTTGATTACCTGATGGCTGCAATTTTACACAGGATTCCTTGGTATGTGTGTCTGTTTGTGTGTATGCATTGTGTTGGGCACTACTTACATTGTGTAGTTGTTCATTAGAGGTATTGTCAGCTTTCATGTGCACTGCTACTCTGCACATGTCTGAGGGATGTTAGTCGATGAAGGTCGCTTCCACTTCATAGATGTGTGTTTATTTGCAACACACCCACTACTTAGCCACTACACTGCTTGCAGTATTACAACCAGGAATCCGATGAGCAGAGCAGCATTTTCTGTCAATTTTGGACAGGCACTCATATTTGTATCCCTGCAGTGGGGTGGGGTTTGGCAACACTGATGCTATGTATAGGAGAGTAGGGTCTGCTTCCTATGGTCACCCCTACTTTTTGCTGTGATTTTCTGTTTTTTCGACTTTAGTGTGGCTGTGGGCCTGCTAATCAGACCCACAGCCCTAGCTATTCTCTCTCTAAATTGATACCATGTACTTTAGGTACATACCAGATTGGGTATTGGCTTACCTTTGTGAGTCCCTGTATAGTGTACCATAGGTACCCAGAGCATAGGTGCCTCCAAGGCCTACCAGGGGCTGCAGCATGTATTATGCCACCCCTGGCTGGCCCTCCAAACTGACCCCACAGGCTGATCACTCAGCTTGGGTAAGGTGGTGTAATCACCCCTTACTTAGATATAGTATACCACTATCTACCTTATATGTAGACACATATGCACCTATAAGTCACTCCTAAGGTAGGCCTCGACAATCCTGGAGGCAGAGTGCTTGGTTTTATGTGAGAGGGTGCCCTAGCATTAGCTGAGCCCCTCTGCAGTTTTCGGAACCATCTCCTTATAGCTGTTCTATGATATAGCCCTACCATATACTCTTAAGTGCATTAAAATCCTTGTGGTTAATGCTAACTTTGGTTTGGCTTCATCAAAACATGCCGTGTAAGGTGTCAAACACTCTGGAATACTACCCCCCGCCAATTCTGGTGGCGGGGGTAGCATTCCACCCTTCTAGAGGGAAAATACATGCATGTTACTGGTTTACCCGGTTAAAGTTAAACAGAGCCCCAGAATCACAAAATGGATGCTGCTGCCACAGACACAAGTCTGACCCCCTGCTGCTGGATGAAACTCCGGCAGGGGAGGCCTGGACAATAGGTTTCCTGTCCAGGGAGGTGCCAGCACCTCCTCAGACAGGCAGATGTGTATTGGGACAGGGAGGGCTGCATCAGAAGATGCTTTTTGAGACACTGCCTGGGGCACACAAGGTGCTCCATGCATAGCCTGGTTCAAACCAGTTGCTGGGGCACTCCCGCCCCAGCTCTGCCGTGAAACTGGACAAAGGGAAAGGGGTGTAACCATCCCCTTCCCAGGTCCACCCATAGGAGTGACCTAGGAAGGTAATCCAGCCCCTTAGCATAGTATAAGTATAGGAGATGTGAAACCAAGACTTTAGATTATTTTGGAAAGAAACTTTGAAACAGAACTCTTGGACCTTCGACATTCTATTCTGACTAGAAGACGGAAGACATCTCTATGGTGGTCAAGGAATGGCCACCCTGTGCTAACAGGCACCACCAGTAACTTGCCAGTTTGCTTTGTCGACACTCCCAGCGGAACCCAAAGACTCAGTGACACAGGAGCTGGACTCTCAGACTTCTCTAACTCCGACCCACATCCACAGCAAAGCTGAGACCCGTGGCAGACACGAGAGACGTGGGACCGGACACCCTGGACATCCTGCATTTTGCTAACAGCTCAACTACCGAGGTACCCTTGCAGTTGTGCATTGGAGTACGAGAAGCCCCAGACCTGAGTGCCATTTGCTCTGAAGCTCAGCCCTCCACACTCCACGAGTGCCACGTGCGGCTGGCTCTTGCATTGCAGCTTGATGCGTCTTCCCCGTTCCTTGCCTGTTGGCTAGTGAGCCCCCTGAAGACTTTCCTTTTGAATTAAACTGCTTTCCTGGTTGCTTCACGCTTGCTCCAGCTTCCCTTCAAAGGAGAAGTGCCACAGACCTTGCTGGTCTGCAACATAGCCAATCTTGACATCCTGCGTGGGTTGCGGTTGCCATGCTTGTTGGGTCCAAAATGGATACTAACACCGCAGTCAACTAGATCCATTGTGGCACAACTCGAATCCAGAGCCTGGTCATTGTCGATACCTCCTGGACCTCGTGGCTGAAGAGACATGCTCATCTTTTTCACCTTCAAGCACGGGACATTGCCTGGTTCCTTCCTGGTCACTGTCTAGTGACCCAGACTCCGTCCCCTTTGCTTTCAGGTTCTTCACATCACCGATCCACCCTTGGATCCACCCAGACACTTTTTCTTTGCTCGCCTGCAGTGGTTGCCAAGGCTTGTTGGATCCAATCCAGATACCGACACTGGAGTCAACTAGATCCCTTGTGGGACAGCTGGAATCCAGTGGTTGGTCATTGTCAATGCTGCCTAGACCTTGTGGCTAAACAGACAAGCTCACCTTCTTCACCTTCAAGCACGCGACATCGCCTGGTTCCTTCCTGCTTCCTGGTTGCTTCAGGCTTTCTCCAGCTTCCCTTCAAAGGAGAAATGCCACAGACCTTGCTGGTCTGCAACATAGCCAATCTTGACATCCTGCGTGGGTTGCGGTTGCCATGCTTGTTGGGTCCAAAACGGATACTGACACCGCAGTCAACTAGATCCATTGTGGCACAACTCAAATCCAGAGCCTGGTCATTGTCGATACCTCCTGGACCTCGTGGCTGAAGATACATGCTCATCTTTTTCACCTTCAAGCACGGGACATTGCCTGGTTCCTTCCTGGTCACTGGCTAGTGACCCAGACTCTGTCCCCTCTGCTTTCAGGTTCTTCACATCACCGATCCACCCTTGGATCCACCCAGACACTTTTTCTTTGCTCGCCTGCAGCGGTTGCCAAGGCTTGTTGGGTCCAATCCAGATACCGACACTGCAGTCAACTAGATCCCTTGTGGGACAGCTAGAATCCAGTGGTTGGTCATTGTCAATGCCTCCTGGACCTTGTGGCGAAACAGACAAGCTCACCTTCTTCACCTTCAAGCACGCAACATCGCCTGGTTCCTTCCTGGTTCCTTCCTGGTCACCCAGACTCTGTCCCCTCTGCTTTCAGGTTCTTCACATTACCGATTCACCCTTGGATCCACCAGGACACTGCTCCTCTGGTTGCCTGCAGCACTTCTTTGCAGATCTCCATAGAAAACGGCAACGAGACCCGACACCAAAAGGCACCTATGCACCCGGCTTCCCTGGGTGAGGTAACACGACTATTCCAGTGCCCCCGTGTGTCTTGACTCTCAAAGTTTCCTAGTCTAAAAGGGTTTTATCATAGTCCATCCGGAAGTGTCCTAAAATAGCAACTTTGTAACTTCTTCGTTTCCCATTATAAGTCAATGGTAACTCCCAACTGTGTTTAGACACTGCACGCGTCTCCCGTGGGCCTCCTACTTCCTAACCTTTGGTTGTTTAGTGTAGTCCCCGCGATTCTACAGGCCTTAGGCCTGCTGTCTAACTCTCACATGGTTCTTATACCACTTCCTTAGTATATGGTTTGTGAGGCCCCTAGTGCATAACTGTATTTGTGCAACTTATCGTATGCTAATTGAGTAACTTGTGATGTACTTTTACCTCTGACCTCATAAAGATTGCAGAGGGGTTGTGTTTAGAATAAATACATATATATTTGATATATACCTTGTGTGGTGTCCTTTCATTTGGTACTCAAGGGATTATAATTGGTAAAACAGCTTTCTTCACATGCTCTCTGACGTCTTAGCCTAAGACTGCTGGTACAAGCTACCACTAGGATAGCTTGTCTATAAGGTTGACTTTACAACCACCTTCAATCCTTCAATAAGGGTCGATTAGACTGGTGCAAGGTGCCCACTAGAAAAGTGGACATCATATGCCAGGCTAACTTCTCACACTATGTTCACGATGTGCTTGGATTCAATAAGGGTCGATTAGACTGGTGCAAGGTGCCCACTAGAAAAGTGGACATCATATGCCAGGCTAACTTCTCAGACTATGTTCACGATGTGCTTGGATTCATGATGCAAGAATCAGCTTGTGATCACAGTTGCAGGGACTTCAAACACAATACACAATCTGGGCATGATGGTAAGATGAGGGGTGCTGGTCCTAGCTTACATATGGGTGGGACAGCTGATAGTGATAGGCTTCCACCCCCAAGTGGATTTGGACTGCTGTTGGTGATGGGCATCTCCCCCTGAGGCTCAAGGACTGGGCATCCACCCCCTATGTGCTTCATAATGCTGGGGGTGATAGGCAGGTGGAGTATGCTGATAGTGGTAGGCATCCACCCTCAAGTGGATTTGGACTGCTGTGGGAGATGGGCCTCCCCCTGAGGTTCAAGTACTGGGCATCCACCCCCTATGTGCTGGAGAAGGCTGGGGTAATAGGCACTCACCCCCATGCAGGTGGAGTATACAGATAGTGATAGGCATCCACCCCCAAGTGGATTTGGACTGCTGGGGGTTGATGGGCATGCTTCCTGAGGCTCAAGGACTGGGCATCCACCCCCTATGTGCTGGAGAATGCTGGGGGTGATAGGCATTCACACCCATGCAGGTGGAGTATGCCCCTAGCGCCTTGAGACCCTCGCGGGTATGTAGTGCGCTTTACAGGTGCCTGATTGATTGATAGTGGTAGGCATCCACCACCAAGTGGTTTTGGACTGCTGGGGGTGATGGACATCCCCTTAGGTTCAAGGACTGGGCATGCACCCCTTGTGTGCTAGAGAATGCTGTGGGTGAAAGGCACTCACACCCATGCAGGTGGGGTATGCTGATAGTGATAGGCATCCACCCCAAGTGGATTTGGACTGCTGGGTGTTATGGGCATCCCCCTTGAGGTTCAAGGACTAGGGATTCACCCTCTATGTGATGGAGATTGTTGATGGTGTTAGGCATCCACCCCATATGGCCTAGGCACTGATGGTAATAATGGGCTCCTCTCCGCCCACCCCTCCATTGGTTGTTCCTGCTGGTAGTTATGGCTATGTACCACCTATGGGTGTTGTACTTGCCGTCTGTGTGGTACGCGTTGATTCCTGCTGTTGAATCTGTCATAAACATACAGTGCAGGGATGACATGCATGATCAGATACATGCTTGGTTCGTCTGTCCGTGTTGTGGCGTAAAACGACGCAAAGAGACTCCACTTCTTGATGCTGAGACGTGCATCGTACTTGCCCGGACGTAACCTGCTGTTTGAATGCTTCTTGACGAGTCGAATTCTGTGGTTATGGTTCCAGCTCGTAGGGGAAATGAGGCTGATTTCAGAGCCTAAGGCTCCGTCTGCCATCGGAAACATTTTGGCATCGTACTTCCTTGTACAGACAGGTCAGCTCCAGGACAGGGTTGGTCGTAAGGTATGGCTATGGACGGCTCTCGGAGGGCTGTCCGACCCGGATCGGAATCGGGCCCTTAATGTACTGCATTGTTGTGTTCTAGTTACCAAACCAGAGATGACACTTCAGTGCAGCCTCTCTCTGCTGGGTCCACTAACTAGCCATCGGGCTACCAGGTCTCCTCATGCCTAATGACTTCATGAAAAGTGAGACATCTAGCTAGCATGAGAATGCACTTTTCTACCAACTCCCAAAATGAGAGAACCTCTCTCTTAGTATGCGGCGCTCCTTAGCCCATTTCAGAGTGGGAGCAACCTCGGGGCCACACGCCCACCGAAAAGACTGTTTGGCGCTGATTTCCTCCTCTCCATCTATGATGCCAGCCTGTGTGCAAAAACAGTTAATCTTATGTGTGACTACTTTTTACCCCTGAGACTCTCCTTCCCCTTTGAGGCTTACCTTTGGGCTCACATTCCATTTGGCCATCCTACCGGAAGGGGGTCAAGCCTTTTTTAATAGTACTCACTTTGTGTTCCTTCCTGAGAATCGTTCAAACCTCTCCCCAGAAGGGCATACGTTTGTCTTAAGGTTAGTAGCTTGTGTGAAGCTGTAAATGGTCACTGGGAAATTAGGAGCAACAAAGTGGCAATGCCTTGGGTTTAAGGCAACAATTCTTTTAATAGCTTAAAGTACTATATTTAGTCATCCCTCTCTGAAATAGGCACTGCTGAGCTGTCAGCATTTAGCCCTAAACTCGTCAATGGAGCTCCTAGCCTTTCTACAGTAAAAAAGGCATGTGGGTTTTTTACTGTCAGGACATGTAAATCCTACTTTTTAATTTGCAGCACCCTGCCTTAGGGCCCATTCGGCCTTCTATAGTGGTGACTTATATATATATATATATATATGAACGGAAGGTTTGGGCTTCCTCAGTACTTTAAAGGGCAAAGTTGAGTTAGCAGTTTAGAAACAGCAGTAGGGATGTCATGTACACTAGCAGAGCCAAAAAACTAGGAGCATCAGTACTTAGTTACCAAAACGTGGGGCAAATTTTGTGATGATTTTGTGAACAGCAAACCGACGCTTCTGGTACCAGCGTCTTGTTCTGGAATAAAAAATGCATGAGGTTAAGGATCCTTCATTAAAGAACATCATGCATCCCAAAGCAGTAATATGAGCATTACGGTCATCAGGTGCATTGACTCATGATCCACATGCCAGAATATTAATTATTTATTTCTATCCATGACACTGATGTACGTAGTGGACACACATGTGTCTGAGTGGTCTCCAATATTTTCCATCATACGGATGCTTACAATCACATTTGTGACACTAGTGGTGTGGTCTATTCATAGGGAGATTCACGTGCAATTTGCCAAAATTACCCTGTCGAGGGAGAGAGGCTGAAAAATGCAGGCTCTCCAGCTTTTCAATTTTTAAGGAGAAATGTGATAATTCATTCAAAATGGAGGGTAAAATTACAATAAAAACTCAATCGGGCACATGCATCAAGCGATTTTGGAATTGCAAACGGTGCAAATCGCAAAATTCGGCCGTTTGCGATTCAAAATCACTTTTTGGGATGCATCATTTATTTTTCATTTATCGCAATTTAAGAAATCGCATTTTTTTGCGATTTCTCAAATTGCGATAGCATGTAAGAAATCGCAAATTTTGCGATTTCTTAAATGCTATGCATGATTTATTTTAATTTGCGAATTCGTAATTTGGAAGGGGAAAATTACCATGAAGTACACCTTCATGGTAATTTGCGAAAAGTTTCAAAAATGCAAATAAATGCATTTTTGAAATTTCTATTTTACACACACACATGCCCTTGGGACATGTGTGTGAGTAAAATGTACTGACGTGACATTTCAGGGGTGCAGGGGGGGGAGTCCTTTGGACCCTAAGTCGTTGGTAGCAGAACCGTAAGTTTGTGGTTCACTTCTCACTGAATGAGTGCACCTTAGCGAGGGCACTTATTTTCCCACTGGGCCTGAAGAAAGCCTAACTCTTAAGCAACAAAAGGCTGAAACAAGTAGACAAAAATCCTGACCTAACCACGGATCTTCATGACCAATTCAGTCACAGAGAAGAACCCCTTGCAATGTTTTTTAAACTTTGCCCTAGGACCCCACCAATACATTTCTAGGTGTCATAGAGATAATTTTAATCACTTTCCCTTGTCACTCCCTTTGCACTGTCCATGAAAAAAAACCATTCCACTGCTCAGGCGTCGGAGTACACCCGGGAGGCACTCGGCCCCTCGGGTGGGAACCCAATGATGAAGCATGCCACCAACTAGGTTGGTGGGTGAGGGTTCTTCTTAAAAAAGGAGTTTTTTCCTTTTTTGTTTCTCCCTTCTAAGCAGTGATCCAAATCGGTATTACTCATTCATTGCTGACTGTGTTAATCTCCAGGGGAATAGGAGTTGTACTGTCATACCCTTTCTCTCTTTGTGTTTCTTGATAACCTTGGAAAAAGCCATTTCTTTACAGGGATATAACTGGAAATTCATTCATATGCTGCAGAACTATCGGTTGGGTATTTTTCAAAAGCTTACAAACTTTCTTCAATTACCCAATCACAGGAGTACATTCTAAGTCCCCCAATATCTTAGGGTAAGGCACTTAGAGACTTTCAGGGTGTCAGACAGAGGCCAACAGTAATGTCCAGTCAAGATCCAGTCACCACTTGTCAGTTGGACACTTCAAGAAAAATACTGATTGTCCAGGGTACAAGAAGAAGCATATCCAGTCCTTCAGAGCTCCTCTCAGGCCTACAGACAGCAGGTGCAGTCCTCTTCTTCTAGAAAGTTGTTACTTTGAAGACTGGAGCGAAGGTAAGTTTAGTAACTTCTTTGTTACGGCCTCCACTCTGCCACAAACAAGCTCTCAGTGTACCGGGCACAGCACACTCTGCCGTCACTCAGCCAGGCTGCTCTTGTCAACATTCCAAGGCAGCCTCTGGCCAAACAGCAGGAATATACAAATAGGAAAGCAGAGGTGGGGCAAAGATAAAGGCTATTACATAGATTCCCAAAGTGTCCGACTAGTAAAACCTGAAAGAAAAGGGATATAGAAAATAACAAAAGTATTTTGAGGAGGATGCCTAAGGATGACACATTTATGATTGACATTAGTTAATAGGTGGAGATGACTCCTGGACACTCCCTAACCAATGGGGAAAAAGTTCCAAGGCCATGTCCTATTTAATGTTTCAGTAGCTCCTCTTTGCCTAATTGAAAACAGGCCCACAATGTGTCAAAGCAATTTCAAGATGGCAAAATCATTCAGCAACACTAAGCTTAGGTTCTGAGAGCCGGGTTTCTGTGGGGGCATGTACTATGTAAATTACTAGTGTCCTTCCACATATTGCACTAAAATTCATTTTAAAATAGGCCCCGGACCGCCGTGACCCTGTTTGATTACTTTCAAGGAAGTAAACATTTTACATATGTCTCAGACAAGCCTTTTCAACAGGATTTGAGATTGTTGTACCAACAGGAGACATCCCTGCTCCTTCAGGTTGACCTGCCAATAAAAGTGATGTATAGTGTGGCTCCTAGAATAAATTTCACACATTTTTGAAGGCCTAGTACAGGCTGACAGGGAGGCTGCTGGAGAACTAATGCAAAGTAACCTTCAGTAGTCTTAGGCAGGAAAAAAATAACTTTATTAAATTAACTCTTCCTAACTATATATTATTAATCTGACTTCCCAATTAAATGGGGCTTTTAGTAAATATTAAAAATAGCCTTTAAATACGTTTTTTGAGTAGTTCCTGTTAAACGTTACAGTTTAGTTTATAATCTATGCACTGAGATGTTCTAGGATTCAGTTACAACCCTGCCATTGAAAATAGCTTTTAGGGTCTAGTCATTGGAAGAACATTCAAGTTTCTGACTTTGGAAAAATTCCACTTGAAATATGAGGCACGTAACCTTGTGTGCAAGCAGGTGAAGTTAGGGGTAATTTATTAATTTAAAAGGAGGGTTTCCCACCAATCAAAAAGGGTTATTTTGACAAGTTTGACAGCAGATCTTAGGCAGCGGCAGTCAAGTACGCATTAAGTGTCTGAAGCTGTGTTTTACCAGTCCACTCCGTGGATGGTATAATTGGTATTGCAGTCTATAGGTTGCATTTCATTTCCAAACCTTGCGTACAATTTTCCACAATATACTATGGATGGATCATGCAATCAAGGATAAGCTGGTTTAACCATGTTTAAAGGGGGAGCACAGACACTTTACTCCTGATTATTTGAGGAACAGTTTGCAGAGTTCTATGTCTAGTAGAAATATAGTTCAGAAGAAGGGGAAAGGTCCGTGGTGACCAACATTTTCTACACTACAGGAAACCTTACTTGCTGTGACTTGAGGAGAAAGAAAATACTTACCTACACAAGAGGCAGGTGTATAACACCGGTCCCAGTAGAACTGCATGAGTCACAATAAATGTGCAATCAGAACCAGAATAATAAATTGACATACTTTAAAGTCAAAAATAACCATGAAGATGCAAAAATCAATTGTTGGGATTGACAACCATTGAGGTGCAAGTCTTAGCCCAATAACAATGACGTAGGGTTAGGTAGACCTAACAGGTTGCTCTGGTCAAGAGTTTTACCTTCTGTGTTAGTCTTTGTCATGGACATCCAATTTCCCTGTTGAGCAAGGAAGGATGCTGTAGCACATGAGGTCATCTTAATGTCAGATACATAGTTGTAAGGGTTTCTGTTTGTTTGCAGAAAGCGTTAAGCATACAAACTTGAAAATGTAACTGTCAAGTAATTTTCTAACTGGGATCAATTGCTGCCATGATGTCACTAGCTGCCTTTTAATGTTCTTGAATTTTCTCAAACCCAAAATAATTCCTTCCCTTTGAAATGCCCAGAATGACACAAACTGGAACATCTTGGCAAACAACAATGAATATTATTTAGGGCAATAGTAAAATGTGTTGTTGATATCCATTCAAGACATAGGTATCTGAAGAAGATTTTTTAAAGTGCTTAAACAACTACATAAACAACTACATTTGTGGGTCCTCACAAACTCTTTTCACTCACCTTTCCACCCTGGCATGCGGCAGATTTTTACTCCTGCCAGTCAAGAGTTGGTGTGTAAAATAAATTTGTGAAAGATGTCAGTACCTTACTAAGAGTAAAGCCGTAACGGTGAACAGGATCGTCTGCCAGAGGTCCGACGGTCCCGCTGTGGCCATGAGGATCCCGATGTGGCCATCAGGGTGGTGGCATCTCTCATCCACAACATTGTGGTGGGCAGTGCTTACAGCACCGCCCTCCACAATGCTGTGGATGCATGTTGTGCATTGGCATGCACAAGGTGACAGGCACCGCATGGTGACTGCCACCTTGTCCATGCCAAATAGGGAGTACCATAGATACCCCCATGTGCACCCCCACAACCCCAACACTCCAGGGGCCCACAACGGGCCACCAAAAGCAAAAACTGCATTCCTTTCCATCTGCATATTAATGTTGATGGCGGTGTCTTGCAGGCACTGCCACCATATTAAGCCCCTGATCGGCCCGGACGACTCATCGGCGCCCAAACTTTTAGTCCGCCGCAGACCCCAAGTCATCCCAATATGGCAGGGGTTCATTTAGGTGTGGAGGATGGAGGGCGGATCGCCCCCGCCGGGCAGGGGGTAGCTACTGCCAGCCTGGAACAGGCGAGCCGCCCCCCATCCAAACAGACCCCATAGTTTCTATTATTTAAACTTTGGCAATCCCCTTAAAGCTATGGCACAAAGATTTGAAAAATGTGTAAATTATTTAGCAATAACAAACTATTTAACAAGGTCAAAACCCAACACAATAAAAATCCCACAACCAATTTCTAAAGTTGGAGAAAAATGTTATGAGCAAAATGACCCAAAAACTAAAATCCAGCAAGAGGAAACAGAGATATTAATTTTTAAAGATATAAGGCAAACAGGCAAGAAAATATAAAGCCGAACCACAAGTCATTGTTTGGGGTTGACTGGTACCTAGGCACGATTTCAGGCTGAACACAATGTCCCAGTGAAACATTTTACTGCCTGATTTCGGGGCTCATTACGATGTTGGGCGGAAAGCCTCCACCCGACAGACGGAATCTCCTTGACCGTGTCAGAGCCCTTAAAGGTGACTTGTTGGTTTACATTCTGACCAAATGTAAGCCACCCAGTCATTTGGAATTGGTTCTGAGCGACTAACGGCGTATTCCTGTCGCTCGGAATCACATTACATAACATAACATGTGTATTTGTAAAGCGCACGTTCACCCAGCGGTTTCTTGGCGCTGAATAACAGATGTTTATTGTTACTCAACTCAATGGTACTCATTTTATCAACCTCAGATGGATAAAAGGCTGAGTGGACCCGCCGGGTTTTGAACCTGTGACCATGAGGTCGAACACAGGCCCCTGCAGTGGACGCATTAGTCCATTGAGCCACCAGACCCGGCATTGAACACCTCTATGGACAGCGTTTCTGACCTTGGGATTACGATGCAGATTTCCAACAGCCTCTCTTCGTCTGCCTGTCCATTGGCCTGTCCGACATGAAAAAGCTGTTATAAAGTGACTTTGGGGGCCCCTTTCAGGGCTCTATAGGAACCAAGGTCTACAGTTGATGGCCAAGGGGGTACCTAAGGGACTCCCCTGTAAAACCCTGTACTGAGTGGCAGGCACCCACCGTGGCGTTCCTGCAACAGCTTGAAGGGTTTTCCGCAAATACCCCATTTCCCCATAGGAGCCTGTGTTATGGTCGGTTGTCAGGCAGAACACGAGCTCCAATAGGTAACAATGGCACTCCGACTGAACAATGTTAGGTTGCATCATAATCCAGCATATGGAACCACTGACCGCAAGTCTGTTGGTCCTGGTTCAGATTTGGTGTCGGGCGGAGGCTTCTGACCCAACATCGTAATGAGTCCCTTCGTCTTTGAAATGTCATTCAAAATACTCCAATGTTGAAAGATGAATTGGATAAAGTCTTCTCAAAGCAGGATAACAGATGGATAAGGTCCAACTATAGCTGCAGGTTTTGGCAAGCAAAGCTCTGAGCAGATGAAATTCTAATTCTACAGCTGACAAAGTCCTTCCACCGGGCAGATACCTTTGGTGCCTTTGCAATAGGGCACTCCAGGAACATATTTTCAATTCCCAGTCACTGTTATGTTACATCTCTGAATCCAGCATACATTATAGCATGACAGACACTGCACTCACATACTTAATCTTAATCTTTGTGTAGGCATATATAATATATGGCATGGACTACATGTGAACATCAATAACTGAAGCTATTCCTAAATTTAGTCTGAATGGCACACATACTAGGCCTCCTAATAACACTCCTACTTCCTTTAGTACACATAGTGAAGAAAATGACCTAAAGCTACAACAGTGCAACATGTACAAAATTATAAGACTGAGAAATTGAAGAAAATGAGTAATATAATCAACATATTGGAACACGCAATTGTGTAAAGCAAACTTTATAACATTTAATAAAATGGTATACATCTTCAAGTAAGCAACATTCTCACAAAAGGTTGAATTATAAGTTTTAATAAATTTAAAATAAAAAGGGAGGACAAAAATCTTCTTTCTTTGGGTATTTTAAGTGCAATAAAAAAAAAATCAAAATAAAGACCGGCGTCAGGTAAAAAGAAAGTCTTATCACAGTCTTTAATGAACTCAATGCATTTATTTTGCCTCAATATCATGTACTCTTCACATGGTTCTTCATCCTCCTGGAGCAGATGGATGTCTGGGCACCTTCTTTTGGGGATGGGTTGGGGGTTTTAGTTTTTTTTTTACGTAAGGGAAAGCCGGGAAGGAAGAGGTTCTGGGGATAAATGTTGAGATTTTCAGTGGTATTGGGGTATGTGAATGTTTAGGTACATGGAAGCCAGTAGAATTGTGCCAGGAGGTGAGGGGAATGGAAAGGAAGGAGCAATTGGGGCGGGCTGTAGAATTTAGTAAGGGTTTTGAATGGAGGCTGACTGAGGCATAGGGGTACGTGTGCCAAAAGCGCTGGTGTCAGCAGAGGCACTAGCAGAGAGAGGACCACTCTGTAGGACAGGAATGTCTGACAAAATGTTGATACAAAAAATATCGACATACAAAAATATTGCAACAAAATTATTGATGTCAACAATATTGACATCCTATCTCCAACAAGGTAAGTACCAAAATATCCCCACAAAAATATCAAATATCAAAATAAATGTAATAAACAGTTAAAAATATTTTATAATATTTAAAATTAATATTTAACATACATAATTTAATAAAAAGTAATTAAACATATACATATCATGCATAATATATATACCTACTTAATAATAACTTTTAATAATTATGTTAATAACTTAAACATAATTAAAATTATTATAAATTACAAATACATCTATACACTTAAATGATAATATAAATAAAAAATAAATAAACATGTAAAACAAATTAAAAAAAATTAAGGAGAATGTTGGATAGCGTAGAGGTAACAATTACTATCCCAGCTCCAAAGAGTGCAACAGTAGGGAAAGTGTTAGATAGCGTAGGGGTGAAAACTTACTATTCCAACTCCAGAGAGTGCAACAGTAGGGAAAGTGTTGGATAGAGTAGGGGTAAAAATTACTATTCCAACTCCAGAGAGTGCAACAGTCGGGAAAGTGTTGAATAGCGTAGGGGTAAAAATTACTATTCCAACTACAGAGAGTGCAACAGTAGGGAAAGTGTTGGATAGCGTAGGGGTAACAATTACTATTCCAACTTCAAAGAGTGCAACAGAAGGGAAAGTGTTGGATAGCGTATGGGTAAAAGTTACTATTCCAACTCCAGAGAGTGCAACAGTAGGTAGAGGGTTGGATAGCGTAGAGGTAAAAATTACTATTCCAACTCCAGAGAGTGCAACAGTAGGGAAAGTGTTGAATAGCGTAGGGGTAAAAATTACTATTCCAACTCCAGACAGTGCAACAGTAGGGAAAGTTTTAGATAGCTAGGGGTAAAAATTACTATTCCAACTCCAGAGAGTGCAACAGTAGGGAAAGTGTTGGATAGAGTAGGGATAAAAATTACTATTGCTACTCCAGAGAGTGCAACAGTAAGGAAAGTGTTGGATAGCGTAGGGGTAAAAATTACTATACCAACTCCAGAGAGTGCAACAGTAGGGAAAGTGTTGGATAGCGTAGGGGAAAAAATTACTATTCGAACTCCAGTGATTGCAACAGTAGGGAACGTGTTGGATAGTGTAGAAGTTAAAAACAACATACTTAAAAATAAGTAAAATATAAAAAAATATAAATTAATTAATTAATAAATAAATATGAACTATTTAAAAATACCCAAAAAATAATTAAAAACATAATTACCAATGAATAACTAATTAACAATAAATTAATAATAAATACCAATACATAAAAAATAAATATTATTTAAACATTAAAAAATATAAAAAATAACATAACAAAAACATCTTAATTATAAAAATAATTACCAATTAACAAATATTAATAATTAAATAATGTTGTACAAGAACAAAAAAAATAATTACAATTCATTAACAATTAATAAAACATAATTACCAATTAATAAAAGTGAATTGCCAATTAATAAAAATGAATTACCAATTAATAGAAAATACTTACCAGATAATAAAAAACTAATTACCAATTATTAAAAATTAATTAACAATTATTATACATCATTTACCAATTAATACAAATTAATTTCAAATTAATAATTAATTAACAATAATATAATTATCAATACCACTTCATAAAAATAAATTATTAATTAATTACATTTAAATTACTTCCCATCCTATTCCCCTATAAACCCACAACCCGCTACAGAACTTAAACAATAAAATTAATTAAATGTATTTATAATTAATTCAAATGAATAATTAATTTACTATAATTAAATTACTTCTTACCCTATTGCCCTATAAACCCACAACCCTCTACGGTATTAAAACACACAATTTAAATATACATATAAAATTATTAACAAAATACATGAAAATAATACAAATATCAATATTAGTAACATCGATATATTTGATATCGATATTACTAACATCGATATCAAAAACATCGATATTACTTACTTTAAAGTCAATATTCTGTCCATCTAAATATTGACATCGATATTTTGTACCATCGAAATTAAAATATCGATATTATTGTATATCAATATTTTATGTTAGATATTTTGGGTACTCACCGTAGGACAGACAGGGTAGAGCACATATCATCCAGGATGTCATTCAGCAGTGAAAGTTGTTGACTGACACCCTGGATGGCATGCAACAATGCTGTCTGCTCACAAAGAGGTTCCTTGGAACCTTCAGTGCCTACTATGACACTAGTCCTCATGGGATGGGGGCTAGAGTAAAGATGTCTGTGGAGAAGAAAGCCCAAGTTGGTTTACTGAATGGCTGCTGACTTTGTACTGGGAGGTCAGTATTGGTGGCAGCCACACAAACAAATGTTGTTGTCTATGTTATTTTGGCCACCACAAGTAGAAGCTGGCCCAAGTTGGGGGAATCAGAATCACCATGGCAAAATACTAGTCCCTTCTTGGGCAGCCCATCACTTTCATCGCCATTGTGTCACTTGGTGTTGATGGCTTCACCTTCAGACTCCCAGTGACGCTCCTGCTAGTCCCCTGAATGCGGACCAGTGTCTTTTTCACTGACTCCTTAAAAAGTTTGAAAGTATACAGATCCAGACAGTTACATACCACAGAGGTCAGTTTCAAAAGTATAGATGTTAAGGACATTTTAGGACATTTTATCATATAATGTCAAAAAATGGCTCATAATGTGACATCATAAAGGGCCTGATTGTAATTCAGCAGGCTGATTGTGCCATTTCAAATGTCATGGTTATTTAGCCTGCCTTTTTACAACGTCATTACCTTATCAAGGACTTCTAATAAGGAGGATGGCCTATCTGTGACTTTCATGACAGACTACCCATCTGTAAATCGCTGTATTATTTGCACATTTCTGTATTGAGATTTTGGTAATAAAAAAACAACCATAGCATAAGATATCAGATAGTGCTTAAATGAACTGATTTACACGAGGACCTAAAATAGACAAAATTAACCAAAGATACAAAAGGAACAAAAAGAGCCAGAGCATCACAGACACAAGTCAAAGAATGCTTGATATGAAATCCCTGTGCACAACGCTAATCACACCAAAATAGATCATCAATATACCTACTCATATCACCTTCAACCTCTACCACCTCTGATAAGACAAAACCAACAGTACAATAGCTGAAAACAAGAAAGGGTCAGCCCTCATGCCCCAAAGCAACAAAGCACACCCAAAATATTTCTACCCACGCCCCCAATGTGTTAGCAATCACCCCAACTACTGATCTAGTAAACAGGAAATGAGAATGACTCACAGAAGGTGTAAAGGAGATTTAGGAGTCACGTAGTCCTACAGAACCAAGGGCTAGCATACATCAACCACTGCCTGAACTTAAACCAACCATCCAGACAGATGTGCAGTCTCCTCCACCCTCGCTCCCACTCCCTGTATCCACTGAAGCAACAGAGGAGGACGCTCCTTTTCTTACCTCGCTCCGAAGTCATGGAACAACTTCCCCCTTCTCCTCTGGACCTCATCGTCTCTGTTGGAATTCAAGAAGAAACTCAAGGCCTGGCTGTTCTACTGAACACTGCACTAGTAGTAGGTTCTCAATGCCTGCAATGGTGATTTGCTGTGCTTTATAAGTCCTGTTTGGTTGACTGAGGTTCCAAAAAGCAGCCCGCACTTTGTTATAGATGGTATTTGATGAAGTTGAAGTTGAAAGGTTTTATAAAGCGCTCTAACACCATGCAGTTTCTTGGCGCTGCAGACGGATAGCACTGGGGGGAGCAGGAGGGTTACTGCAGCGGATAATCTTGGGAGAAAAGATTCGTTTTTAGGGCTTTGCGGAAGTCCATGTAGGTGGAGGTGGACCTAATGTTAAAGGGAAGGGCATTCCAAAAACGAGGGCAAGGGTGGAAAACCTCATGCCTACGAAGTTTTTTCCTCCGATAGCGAGGGATGCTAAGGAAAAAATGAATGGAGGAGCGTAGGCTTCTGTTGGGAACGTATGCACTGATCTTAGAATTAATAAAGTCTGGGGCAGTGCCAGCCAGAGCCATAAAGATCAGGCAGCCCATCATGAATAAAGAACGCTCCAAGATGGGCAGCCAATGGAGGGATTTTAACAGAGGGGTAACTCAGTGGGACTTAGGTAGTCTATAGATAATACGAGCTGCCTGATTTTGAATTAATTGCAGGCGCCGGAGTTCGTGAGCAGGAATACCTACATACAGGCCATTGCCGTAATCAAGGCGGGATAGAATCATAGTAAGAAGGATGAGTTTAAGGGCTGTGACAGAAAAAAATGGGAGATTTTGCGTATGATTCTGAGAGACAAAAAACAGGATGAGATCACGGTGCTGATCTGGGGGCGCATGGTAAGGTCTTGACTGACTTTGATACCCAAAGTTTTTACGGAGGCAGAGGGTTGGGGGAGGGACCAAGGGAAGGAGGCCTAAAGGCAGATGTCCAGGGGCTAGAAATGCCACCGGTAAGAACCAACTCCGTCTTATTGGGATTCAGTTTTAAGTGGTTGAAGTTCATCCAGTCATAGATGGTATTTGAGTATGAACCTTTTAAACACATCGGTCATAGGTATCCAAATGGTATAGCTCGGAGGACCATTATTCATGAGTGGGTGGCTGCGATTAATGCCAATGCTGTAGGATGCATATGTTAGCCATCATGAGATTGGTCAACATCCATCAATGCCAATAGGAAGTTGTATCATCCAAGGCAAAAACATTGTAGTAAGGCTAGTTTGTACACTGCCACAAAAGGAAGGAAATTAGTGCCACGTCCACTACATGGAGTGCCAAAAAACTGTAGAGAAGGGCAAGAGCATAAAATGGGGTTCAAATACCAGGCAGCATCTTGCCATTAATAACAGGAAGCATAAGGGATTAAACATACCCTGTACAATGTCTGTGGGAACCAATACCAATTATGGACAATCTTGAAATAGGCATATCTCAGGAATGCTACCCGAAGTGAGCAATCACGGAACTGATGGACTACCGTCCAATCAGCCTCTGTGTACATAATAGACACACCTAGAGAGCCTTCAAAGCCTGAGGTAATATAAAATGAGCCAGGCAAGATTATGTATTAGATTCTGCCCTAGCTTACCCCACAGACAGTGTCACACCTGCCGATATCACCACAACTGGGACGAGGAATCATGAGTTTTGATTTTAGCTACTCAAAGGATCAAATTGAGTTCCCCTCAAAAAGATCTCCAATTGTCTTAATTCCCCTGTCCTCCCATATTGTCCATCTAATTGCATTCATGTCAACTGTGACCACTTCATTGGACCAGAGTGGTGGGTATTTGTGAGCAGATCTGTCCATACCCAAGAGTCTATACAAGTACTTCAAGTCAGCCCTCATAACCTATAGAATAAAATGGGAGGGCAAAGCTGGGTTGTCAGAACATGAGTATTATACAGAATACCTATGCCCACTGGGGACTGCACAGTAACACATTCCAAAGGCACCAAAATGGGCTACTCATCATCAGGCACTAATAAGTAGGCCAACTGAGAGAGGTGTTGTGCCAGTTAGAATAACTGCATGTCAGGGAGCCAGAGGCCTCATGCTCAAGTGTCTCCATGCAACTAGATGGTTTAAAGTGCAGTTTACTGCCCGCTCAGATAAGCCGATTTATACTCTGATTAATAGCATAAAGACTATGCTTAGGCATCAAGAGGGGCAACATTCCAAAAATGTTGATAA
Organism: Lissotriton vulgaris; assembly: GCF_964263255.1. Lineage (NCBI taxonomy): Eukaryota > Metazoa > Chordata > Amphibia > Caudata > Salamandridae > Lissotriton > Lissotriton vulgaris. The sequence goes on from NC_141690.1 coordinate 48,679,121, forward strand.
ATTAGGGGGCATCACCATCTAAATCATCTGTACTCTCCCCAAAAAGAGACCTGTAATGTTGACCATCTCAAGAAGTCCTGTTCTATTTTAGTCAGTAAGGGCTGAAGATTGTCATCTACCATGTTATCCAGATCTCTGGTGACCAATCCCAAAAACTTCTAACTCAAGGTCCTCCACATGAAGCCAAAAGAATCTCACGTAGACCACCACCCCCCATTTGTTAGCAGAAGCGCTTTCTATTTAGACCAATTGATTGCGTCACCAGAGAAGACTGAAAAGGTATCACTTATAGACATGAGATGTTGGACAGAGGAATCTGGGTAACTTAAATTCAATTAAATATCCTCAGCATTGAAGCGGATTTTGCATAGAACAATGGGCATGTCAATGCACCATATATTAGCGGACTGGTGGATAGTAAATGTTAATGGATCATGAGCGAAAAAGAACCACAAGGGAGGCAATGGGCAGCCTTTCCTCATACTCAGAGATATATCAAAGGGTCCCAATTATGTCCTTCACAGTCAATCTGCACTGAGGGGACTTTATAGAGCAATCTGACCTTAGCCACAAAACTGGAACCCATCCCTGCCCTGCTCAACGTATGGAAGAGATACCCTCACTCAACCAAGTCAAAAGCCTGTTTGGTGTCTAAGGAGAGCACCAACTTATAATCCAAATCATTACCTAAATGGATAGAACATTGGAGAGTAGACGCATATGGTTGTGAGAAGAACGCCTAGGCACAAACTTCATTTGAGAGGCATGCGTTAAACTATGGAGTACTCTCTTAACCGCAGTTATTTTTCCGCTGTGCGGCTTTTTTCTAAAAGCAGCGTTAGATGACAAGCTCAGCTCGTCATCCGCACACAACCACCGTGGCTGATGACGAGCTGAGCTCGTCATCAGCATCGAAGAGGTCATCAGGACCTTTTTGAGGATCTTCATGTCCGCATTAAGGAGGAATATTGGGTGATAGCTTACCCAATCAGTTGAATCCTTATTGGGTTTCAGCATGAGTCTCATAAGTGCTCTATTGAACTCAGGTAATATAACAGTATCACCCTCCAGCTCCTTAAAGAGTCTGCAAAGGAGTGGCACTACCAGTTCCTAGTGAGTCTTATGAAAATCAGTCCAAAAACCATCATCTACCAGAGCTCGTGAGAGCTTCCATGATCTCCTCCTCTGTAATGTTTCCCCAAGGATCTGCCTACCAATCTCTGACCGAGAGGGCAAGTGGAAGTCTTCCATGAAAGCCAACTCAGGGCAGGACCATCAAATGCCTCTGCATTAGGTTGCACAGTAAAGAAGTGGGTGAATGCTTTGGTCATTTCTACCAGATGAGTGAGCAAGCCCTGAGTCTCTCTGCAAATCACTGGGAAAGCAGAGCTGGCATTCTGCCTGAGTAGCTGCACCATGAGAAGCCTACCTGCCTTTTTGCCCTGTTCATAATGACACCACTTCAAATGATGCAGTATTCCACCTTCGTCATCAAGTGTGTATTTAGATCGTACTTTGCATACTCTAACCAGTGTTGGAGGGTCGGCGTTGGTCACCTCGTACAGTCCAGTTGGTACATTCTGAGCTCCTGCTTGCATATTGCCTAGTCCGCATAGGTACATAGCTCAAGGTGGCCTTCCCCGCTGCCCCCCACAAATATATGATGTTACAACTCAAGCCATTACAAAGCATGCTTTTACGATGCGGTTTTTACAATGCAAGTACGATAACATCACATGTTTCTACAACGCATAACATTGCAACGCAAAATAATGTTAATGAGTTAAATAATCCATTACAACACAAACATTTACAATGCATCAAGTACAACACATACAATTACAATGCATTTAAAAAAAATGTTTTATGAACCCCGGGGATGGGATGCAGTGAAAATAGGAGTTTTGGGTGGGTAGTGTATTAAAACAGGTATATTTAAAATGAGTACTAAGGGCCCCATTAGGATGACGGGCAGACTTTGTCTGCCTGCCACCGTATCAGTAAACAGGACCGCCCGCCATAAGGGCAGGGGTCCCAAGTGGGGCAATTAGGATGCACCCGCCACAGTGGCGGGCGCATCCAGCATTCCCATCCTTGTGGCGGGCGGTGCACTCAGCACCGCCCGCCACAATGCCAGGAAGGTATGTTGTGCACTTCCATGCACAACATGGAACTGCTACGGGGTACCATAGGTCCCCCCATGTGCACCCCCCAGAGTCCCTGGGGACCTGCAACGGGCCCCTAATGTCTAACACTGCATGCCTTTCCGTGGCAGCAACGTATGTCCCTACCTGCATAGTAATATGGATGGCGGTATCTGACAGACAGTCTTTCCATCCGCCGCGGTAGTAATATGGTGGGGGGAATTGGGTGGTAGGCAGGGTAGGATCTCGGGCACGCCCGTGATCCTAATGGGCCCCTAAGTATTAAAATTACTACTCGAGCACTACAATTAATACTTGTGTATTAATTGAATGTATAAAATGTGATACTAACCACTGGGATGGGATGCAGATAAAAAGTGATTTTAGGTGGGGTGGTGTATTAATACACAGAATTTTAAAATAGTATACATTTTTTAATTACTACTCGAATACTAAATTAGTACTCTTTTTTTATCTTGAACAGTAATAAAATAATATGAATAATATAATAATATAAATATTTTTTATTTATATAATGAACATATATTTATCACACAAAATACATTTTAAAATGACTAATTATATTACGATATCATTTTTAAACAAACACTTAAATTAAATGCACATCATATAAAAAAATATATTTAAATATAATGACGAGCACCCCAAAAAATGAGTGTTAAACACTTTCATATACTAAAATATCTTCCAATATTTAATGGAAATATAAAACATAATTAAATGCGAATAACAGACAACTAATCGAAAATAAAACAAACAATCAATAATTTTAAACTTCACTAAATCAAAAGTCCTACAAGAATTTCAATGAAATCACCTTGACCATCGGGTTGCCTAAATGGCGGACATAACAGATATTTAAAAAAATAACAAGCATTGATAATTCCTAAAAAATTATTACAGTTTTACACAGCATTAAAAAGACAAAAAAAATACACAAACCATATTTTGTTTATAATTAAGGTAGACAACAAAAAAACGTATACATGCAGCAGTCCACCATTTTAAAACAGTGGCTAACTGACTATCGGACACACCACATGCGTTTTGCCTGCCAGAAAAACTTCTTCATCAAACAGTACCATCTACAGTTCCAAGTAAGTACCATATAATAAATGTAATAAATCAACAAATTAATCCAAACATGATTTTAATAACCTATACCATTTAAAATGTTTTACAGCTTTTTGGGAAAAATGTTTAAAGTTGCTTTAAGCACAATTGTAAACAAAGTCACAGAAAAAATATATGATGAAAGTAAACCAAACTTTATTTATTCAAATATATTTTTTAAATTAATTAAACAAACATTTATTAACATTAAAAAAGAGTAAAATTATGTAAAGTTTAAAGCTAATAATACCACTCAAACAAATGTTTGCAGTGAGTAAAATGCAGAACGGTGTAGCTTGCAAATTTACTACTATTACTCACAAAACCAACATATCTCAGGAAAATGCAGGATAGTATTAGGAGCAAAGTTACTATTCCTACTCCAAAGGTTGCTTTGCCTCAGGGAAAGCGCTGGATAGTGGTGGGGATAAAATTACTATTCCAACTCCGATGGGTGTTTGACTAAGGGAAATAATGAATAGTAGTGAGGGAAAAACTAATATTCCAACTCCAAATGGTGCATGCCTCAGGGAAAGTGCTGGAAAGAGGTAAGGATAAATTTACTATTCTTAATCCGAAAGGTGCTTGCCTTAGGGAAAATGCTGGATAGTGGTGGGGACAAAATTACTATTCCTACTCTGACAAGTGCTTATTGCAGGGAAAGTCCTGCATGGTGTTGGGGTAAATTTACTATTCATACTAAAAATGAAGCTTGCCTCTGGGAAAGTGCTGGATAGTCTTGGGGGCTTAATAACCATTCCCTACTCAGATATGTGTTTGCCTCTGTTAAATTGCTGGATGTTGTTTTTCCATTCAAAATGTTTTAAATAAATGTAATTAGTAATTAATCATTTTTACATGCGAACAGATAACTACAGCAACAAAATACAGCTTGAAAAATAACCATATATTTTATTTGAAAAGAATCAACAGAAGCCCATCACAAAATTGTTATAAAAGGTAAATTACTTGGAAAAATATACAAGAAAAAACAAGTTAAAACAAGTTTGCAAAAAAGAACTACATTTAAATAACATTTTTTAAATACTGTAATTATTATTTTCTTAAAGATTTTACAACTATAAACATCTTAACTTTTTTTAAAGTCTAGCAACAAAACAAGAAACATCATTTGCAGGTAATTTTTACATCAAAAAAATATATCGAGGGGGCGTGGCCAAGATGGCGGGGTGAGCGGACGCTTCCTCCCGTAGGTCCTCCGGCCCGGCTCAGCTCGAGCCCCCTTTCTTATGCTTCTCTCCCCCCGCTGATGCTCAGCGAGTGAGAGGAGTGTGCCGGAGTACTTGGCGCGCACATTGATGTCACTTTGGCCCTAATCGCCCCGGAGGAAGCACTTCGAAAGTTTGGTCAAAGATCGAGGCACGGAGGAGAGCCTGGGAGGCGGAGCGAACTGCAGTGCTGTCCAGACGCCTCGGCTGGGCCTGGTGCTGAAAGCTGACGATCCGGAGGGGACCGGACCCACCGCGTACCGGAGGATAGCGGAGCCCTACGGGCAGGGTCTTGGTGACACGGAAGACTTTGGATTTGAGATTTGCGCCATGGCCCCTCGACTAGCGGCGGCGACACACTGCGTTGTGCAGGCCCCGGCCCCGTGAACGACAACCAGGGGCCTCAACGCTGAGATCGGCCCACCTGGGCCCTTCGGTAACACTGTGTGACATTGGCTGCGGACTTTCTTTGATCGCTGTATTCCGAGGGGACGCCGGCGGTGTCGCCAGCCCGGGCCGCTCTACCTGGCCCCGCCCTGCCGCCATCTTGTCCCCGAAGGGCTGGTGTCGGTGGCCTCCGTCGGTGCCTTTGGCTGGCTGGCGCTTGCTGTCGCCTCCGCTACTGAACTAACTTCCTGTGGGACATGCTGAAGGGAGACCCCTGCTTTGGCTCCCGATCGCCGCCCTGGCCGGGCGCCGCGACTGGTAGGGCCCGGACCGGACCGCCATTTTGTCGCCTGTGGCGCAGCACCCTTGTTTGCGGAGCGGTCCCCACATTTGGCGCCCACCGGCGACTGGGCAACTCTGAGGCGGCCGGACCTGAGCCCGCTAGTCCACTGCAGCGACTACGATGACTGGGAGGGGCGGCTCGAGGAAGGGGGACCGCACCCTGCCGGATATGCTTGGCAGGGCCCAGCAGCTGCGGGACAGAACACAGCCGTCGCCGGGATCCTCCCGGGCCTCGGCGGATGCGGCTGGGGGCGAGCCACCGGTCACGAGGTCCTTTATGGAGGAACTGTTTAGCTCCTTCAAGGAAGACTTTAAAATGCTGAAGAGAGAAGTGGCCAGTGAGGTCCGTGAAGTACGCAGGGAGGTGGAGGGCCTTGGCGAGTGAGTTGAAACAGTAGAGACGGCGGGCCAGCGCCGGGATGAAGAGATAGTCCATCTTCAACAGGATGTTCTCCGCCTCCGGGAGCAATGTGTCGAGCTCCAGGCCCACTCTGACGACCTTGAGAACAGGTCCCGGCGGAACAACATACGGGTGCGTGGTGTCCCATCCGCGGACGAGGGGACCGACTTGGTGGCCTATCTACAGGACTTGTTCCGAGAGATCCTGGGGGAAGATGCAGACTTCCCTGTCCGCATTGACAGAGCGTATAGGGTTGGTCGACAGCGCCAGCCATCGGTGCCCCCTCCGGACATTTTGGCATTCTTGCCCGATTTCCCGCTGAAAGAACGCATCATGGCGGAGGCCCGAAAGAAGCAGCCTTTAACTTTCAGGGAGCGGCCTGTAGCGCTCTACCAAGACCTGTCCGCCATCACGCTGCAGAAGCGCAGGTCCGTCAGGATCGCCACTGACTTTCTGCGCGAACACGAGACGCCTTACTCCTGGGGACACCCTTTCCGTCTGATCTTTAGGTGGAATGGGGTGCTGCACCAACTACGCTCCCTACAAGACATCTGTGGGGTACTGGGGCTCACGGCCACAGAGGAGGACGGAGCTACACCGTCGTGGAGGCGCCCAGAGAGACGGAGCCGACGGAGGTCAACGAGGAGACAGTCGCCAGCGAGTGCAGGTCGTCCTGATTCCCCTACTATCAGGGCGGGCATGGCTGATGCTTTGAGGGCTGCGGCCAGGGATTTGGCAGACTCCAATGGCGTGGCCATGACGGCCTAAATTCACTCCGGGGGGAGAGATTCTTAGCCTCCACAATGCTGGGTTTGGGGCCGGGGGTCGGGGGGGGCGGTTGGAGGTGAGTGGCTGGACGTCCACTTTGCTGTATTCTACGGACTTGCCCATTTTGGGGCTTGACTGAGACAATGGGGTGTTTAAATTTGTTTTTGGCTAGTTGCCATGAGTGTGTTTTGGGAGGGTGTAAGGGTTGTTTTGTTGTTGGGGGGGTCCCGTCCGATGTTGTCCATGCCCACGCTTGGCCTGTCCTGGCCTTTCCCGCGCGCTTGCCCCATGCGCCCCGCCCGCTGCTCCCTTGCCTGCTACATAGCGCTTCTGATCCCCGGGAGGAATGCCATCCTTGAAGGTAGTGACCCTTAATGTTAAGGGTCTGAATAACCCCGTGAAGCGAAGGGCGATCCTATCACTGCTGGAGGGGACGCAGGCGGATATATGCCTCTTGCAGGAGACCCATTTGCTGCCCAGGGATTACCATAGGCTGCGCTCTGCCAAGTTCCCCACTCAGTTCTTCTCCTCAGCGGCGAACAAGACTGCGGGAGTAGCCATTCTTTTAGCGAGCTCCTTTAGAGGCGAGGTTCTGTACAAGTATGCCGAACACAAGGGGAGGCTCCTTGCATATCGCATGCGACTAGGGGGAATAGCTTTACGGTTGGCTCAGTTTATAGCCCGAATGATCACCAGGATCGTTTCTTAGACTCAGTGTTGGTAGACGTCACTGCCTCTCCCGACCGCCATGTTATCCTGGGGGGGGACCTTAACATTGTTTTCGACTCTGTTATGGATAGGTCGGCGCAACGCTCCCCGCAGACGGGGGAACTTTCCCGCGCGGTGAAGGATCGGATTGTGGAGATGGATTTGCAAGACCTCTGGCGCTCTATGCACCCCACTGATAGGGACTACTCCTACTTTTCCCATGCGCACCGCACTTACTCGCGGCTGGATTACCTCCTGGTGAGTGGACCGCTTTGCACTGCCGCCACAGCGGCGGACATTGGGGTCCTGTCTCTGTCCGACCATGCACCAGTTTCCGGCGTTTTCAAGTGGCCGGGGGCCTCTCCCTCTCGGGGGACGTGGCGTCTTCGCGATACCCTTTTACATAAGAAGTCTGTTGTGAAGCGCATAGGGGAGGTCATTCAGGATTATCTGATTCACAATGGCAACTCCGACACGTCCCAAGCAACGCAGTGGGCAGCTTTGAAAGCGGTTCTCCGGGAGAATTTATTTCCATCTCCTCAGCCGAAAATAAGGAACGGCAACGTAAGAGGGACGAACAGACTGCGCAGGTCCGGGAGCTTGAGCAGGTGCATCGCCGCACAGGGGCTCCGAGAGTTTGGAGGCAATTGAAAGCGGCGAGGAAGCTCCTATCGGCACTGGATCTTGATAGGGCGGAGTATGCCGCTTTACGCCTGAAGCATGCCTTTTACTCAGGGGGGGACAAGTGTGGTAAGCTCTTGGCCCACCGGCTCCGGGTCGCACAGCAGTGTAGTGTCGTGAAGGAACTGGTGGGCACGGACGGGGTTGTTGTTTCTGGTGACACAGAGGTGGCGGAAGCTTTTCGCAGCTTCTACGAAGCACTGTATGCTGGGGAGCCCTCCTCGCCGCGAGACGCCGAGGACTATTTGGAGTCAGTGGCCCTCCCGGTGCTGGATCCCGCCCAGGCGGACCATCTAGAGAGGGACATCTATGTTGAGGAAGTCATATCTGCTATAGCGCGACTGAAGCATGGTAAGGTCCCGGGCCCGGATGGCTACACATCCTTGTTTTATAAGACCTTCTGCACCGCTGTGGCCCCAATCCTGGCTCGACTGTTTAACTCCTTCTCCGAGCCTGGCGCTATCCCACCGGACCTCCTGAACGCGACGGTATCGGTCATCCCAAAACCCGGGAAGGACCGGGCCTTGTGTGGTTCGTACAGGCCCATCTCACTCTTAAATGTCGACCTCAAGCTATATACGGGGATTCTAGCGTCCAGGCTTGGTCTACACCTACCGGGACTGGTGGAGGCGGACCAGGCTGGCTTCGTACCCGGCAGACAGACGGTGGACAACACCAAGAGGGTGACGCATGTACTAGAGAAGGCCTCGCGTATCCCGGGGGAGCGGATGCTGCTATCAGTTGATGCGGAGAAGGCCTTCGACAGAGTTCATTGGCCGTACCTCGAGCTGGTTCTCAGGAAACCGGGTATCGGCGAGAAGTTCCGCACCATGGTCTTCAACTGTTACAAAAGTCCTTCGGCGTCGGTGCGGGTCAATGGGTGTAGCTCCGGTAGTTTTGCCATCGAACGCGGTACGAGACAAGGCTGTCCCCTCTCGCCGCTTTTGTTCGCCCTCTACATGGAGCCGTTTGCTCAGAGGATTCGCAACAACCCGGACGCCATTGGGGTCAAGATGGGCCAATATGTCCACACGGTCAGCCTTTACGCGGACGATGTCCTGCTGACCCTAGACGACCCCAAGAGATCGCTCCCTGCTTGCGTCCAGGAACTGGACGCCTTTGCGCGTGTGGCCAGCTTTAAAATGAATATGAGCAAGTCGGTGGCGTTGGATGTGTCACTGGCGGCGGATACCAGGAGGGACCTTCAGCGCCTTTTCCCCATGCAGTGGTCCTCGTCTACGGTGCCATACCCGGGGATCCTGCTGGCGCCCACACTGCCTGAGATGGTGATAGCCAATTACACTTCCCTCAGCAGGAAGATCAAGGAGGAACTTGGCCGCTGGAGCAAGGGCCTGCTGTCGTGGCTGGGTCGCATCGTGGCGGTTAAGATGACGGTGCTGCCCCAGATTCTGTACCTCTTTCGCGCTCTACCTCTCCAACCCCCTGTGGGTTGGATACGGCAAACGCAGGCTGACATCTCCCGCTTCGTTTGGCAAGGCCGCAAGCCGCGGATGAAAAGGGTTCTCTCCACGCTTGCTCCGGAGGCGGGGGGTCTTGGTATCCCGGACCTCTGTAAATACTTTCAGGCGGCGCAATTGCGATACTTGGTGGAGTGGAGCAGATGGGAGTCCGACAAACACTGGCTTTTTCAAGACCAGGCGGTGGCGGGCCGCACCCTCCAGGAGGTTCCGTTCTTACGCCGCGCGCATCGCCCTGCTAATCTCTACGCCTCTTTTGTTACGCTGGTCCCCCTGAGGGTGTGGGATGCGGTTTGCGAAACTCATGACCTGACCACCTTTCCCTCGCCGTTCACACCCATAGTGGGTAACCCGGACTTTGCCCCAGGGATGGAGCCGGGAGCCTTTTCCCATTGGGTGAGCGCGGGCTGTAGGGCGCTTTTCCAGATCTAAGGGCCAGAAGGCGTGATTCCTTTCCAACAACTTCGACAGGAATTCGGCCTGACGGAGATGGACAGACTGCGCTATATGCAGGTCCGACACTGGGCTCTCCAACCCCAGGTGCGCGACACCGCTGCTCGCCAAATCACACCGTATGAGCGGTGGTTGGTGACCCGGACCTCGGACGCCAAGCTAATTACCGATCTGTATAAATTCCTTCAGCCCCCGACGTTCCACTATCATAACCCGGGGAGGGAGCGCTGGCACAGAGAATTGGGTAGGACACTTAGCCATAAGGAGTGGGACAAAATTGCATATCGGGCGTGGCACTCTGCATATCACACGGGACTAACGGAGACCTTCACTAAGGTGTCTACTTATTGGTACTACACCCCGGAGAGGCTGTATGAAATGCATAGACACACTGACAAGGGGTGCTGGCGGGGATGCGGACAGGAGGGTACCCTCTCACACATTCTTTGGGCTTGCCCGGTGCTGACCGCTTACTGGAAGGAGGTCTTGGATGAGGTGGATAGGCACTTTGAGATTGAGCTGCCGCGCTTCCCAGCGTATGTTTTGTTAGGCCTTCCTAATGATCTAATGTACCCGTTGAAGTCCCGCAGGGGTAGACAGATTGCAATTGCGCTAGGCTCAGCGGTCCAGAATATTCTTATCCACTGGTGCACCACCACTGTCCCCTCCATTACGGGTTGGTTGCATAGGCTCTGGCAGGTGTTGGGAATGGAGAAGATGTCGCTTACAGTGGCTGGGGATGTAGATCAATTTGAGGAGCTATGGCAACCCTTCCTAGCACTACTGTCCACGGAATTCCGGGAGCTCACCTGCCCGAGGTACCTTCGACTTCTTAGGCTGACACCACCGGCGACCCCGGTGGATTAGACTGCACAGGGGACAGGATCTTAGGGGATGGGGTGTGGGCTAATTGGGGCGGGTTATCCTAGTACAGGGCCATTGGACGGGGGAGCTGGGGTGTTGTTTTCTTTCTGTTTTCTTTATTGGGGGTGCGGGGATCGGAGGGACTGGGTTGTGCTTTGATGAATCGCTGATGGCTATCCGTGCTCGGCTTTAGATGGGGTGTTGAGGTGCACGCGAGGGTTACACAGATTGCTTATTTGCCTTCCATTTGTTGTATTTTTCTTCTGGACCACCGGACTACTTTTCGCCAACGCTCCTGAGATGCGCTTCTTCCTTACTATACTGTATGTAACCTTAACCTCCTATTCCCCTTCCCCATGTTTCTTTTGTCTTAATAAAAATGCTTTAAACCTAAAAAAATATATCGATAAAGTTTTTGATAGAATAAATAAACACAAATGTACTATTTCTGTGAAAAGACAAATACTGTTGTAAGAAGACAAAACATTAACCTGTTCTTCCATAACTAAAAATATTTAATTCAATTTCAGGAGAACATTTTTCCAAATATCACCAACACCTAACAGTAACAAAATTCTACTATTTCAGACCACAATAAAATTCAACCTGGTCAAGAAGCCAAAAGCCACAAGACATCCTCCCTAATAAGCTAAGATACCCAAAACATGAAACAATAAAATTACTTAACCATATTTCTCTCCCTAGAAATCTTTATTTAATTAACATAACACTGATAAAGTGCATAAAATCTTTTTCCTTTCAGAATCAAGTAATAAACAAAACCGTCCTCCAAAGACAAAGCATCAAGCAACATCTTTTCAAAGGGTTAGAATACAAAAATATTTAACATTAATGCAATGTAACCATTTTTCTCTCCCGTAACCATTTTTCTCTCCCAATAAAGCTTTTTATAAGTAACATATCAGCAAAATCATAAATGCAACATGTTTATAACATTAAGGGGCCCATTAGGATGTCGGGCGGTGGCACCACCGCGGTGCTGGTGGGGCGGAAAAACAACTTTTTTCCGGCCAAGAGCAGCAGAACTCACGTCCGCCACATTAGGATAGCAAAACATAGGTAATTTCCCGTCCGCCACCGAGGGCCGTGCACAGCCATAAAAGGGCGCCCGCAACCACGGCGGTGTGAGGCAATCGAGACTCTCCGCCGTGCAGAATGACGTCCGCCCGCTCAACAAATTAGGATGGCCCAAACAAGCAGACACACCGCAGCGGAGACACCGCCCAACCTGAGCAGGCGGAAACTCGACAGCAGAGCAAGATAGTCGAGACCCGGTCATGAACGCCATAGATCCAGCCCTCCATATGCATCCGGTGATGTAGCTCCTACAACACTACCTTCAGAGGGTCCGCCGCGGACGTCGCCGCAGGTACGCAACTACACAAATACAACACACAGGCCGACACCGGCTACAATCACCACAAAGACACCCTGCTGGAGGTCACAACACATCCACAAGGGCACCCACACATAACCCACCTGACAACAAGGCACCCCTCAGCAACCGGGACACACATCAACTGCCAACCAACAGCAACGTCCCGCTCCCGGTCACGTCACCGCCGCGGTCAACACATGCGCACTATGCAGAAGGCAGGGCCACTCCAAGGTATAGGCAGGGCACAAACACCACAGGGCCACACCACCCCAAACCACACAGCAACACACCCCATCAAGTCACAGGCCTCGTGCCCATCCTGTGCACCCCCATGTACACCAACAAGCACTGCAGCAAGCAAGCACAATGCACACCCTGCACCACACAACACACAACCAGGGAGACAACCACTGCAGGAGTGCCTGGCAAGGAACAAACAACACCAGTGCCACACACACTGAAGGCCCACAATCCTTGCCAGCACATACACACACAAACAACATACCCTGGGTGTAGCCACAAACACAACACATACACAGGGATGCCTCAACAGATGCCTGTACAAGAACAACACACAAACACTACAGGAACACATATTGAACCCTAACATAAACAGACACACCCTGTCAGCCAAACCGGGGAAAGGCAATGGGAGCACAGACACAACAGAAGTTCACAACATCATCACTCAGGAACAAAGCACACACACCATAACACATATCACACAATAAGTGCATCAGGACAAACCCACACTGCCACATCAAACCAACCACAAATGCACATAAAACACTAATCAACAAACACAACAGGACATCAGGGGATGCACATCAGGCAATGCCAACTCCACATACACATAGCAGTGCATGCACAACAAGCAGTGTGTGCATAACAAGCACAACAGCCACACACAGACATGATTGACATAACCTCATCACACACACCACAAACAAGCACAGCACAAATACAACAGCACACCCAGGAAGTGAAGCAATACCACAGCTAACACACACACATCCAACACAACAACTACACATGCACCACTCTGGGATACAAGAGACAAGCCATCTCCACCAGAGCACTGGGCAGCACACACAGCTGAAGTGCATATGACCACCACGGAAAGACCAATAGCACAAGGACAGCACACATACACCATTGGGGCAATGTCCAGAGGGGAACACTCATGGCCCAAGAACTGCACCACAAAGCACTAGCTCACTAATGAAGTGATGGGGAGGCCCACACACATGGAAACCAAGGGGACAGCTGACATCAAAGTGAAATACCCTGCACATCAGTAGCAGATGTGTAAGGGGTGTACCACACAGAAATAGAGAGAGGGAAGACCCACAGTGGCCAGGCACAAGTGGCACACATAGGGGATGGATGAGCAACACACATACCATGCCATACAGGAGTATAAAACCCACCATGTGCCTGCAATGCATGACAAACACAAACACAATGCCAGTGTGGAGCAGCAGGGCCACACAGTCTACACAAACACACACAAGACACATAGAGGATCAAACAAACACAACACTGATGTGCAACTCACACAGGTTGCACACTTCTAACTTACCAACACAACAGCATGGAGACACCAACACACAACACAGTGCACAACAAACAGCTCACACAAGTGCATACTATCCCATATACTGGGCAAGACAAAACAAACAACAGGCACACAAATCCTGGGTGACACATGTGTGTATCTCACAATCCAGGGGCACTTACACATCCACTACAAACTTACACCCTTCACACTGCACACCTCTGCTACACCCAAGACCACGCATCTCATGTAGGCCATGGTACCAGGACTAAGGTCCAACACAAGATGACCATACACATACACGGCTGGGCACACATAAAGGAATCTACACACATACCTCATTACATATCCGAGCCGGCTTCCAAACCTTTGCACAGCATCACACCCTGTGCTGGCAGTGTCCCCCAACCTTCCTTTTTTAATTAAATATGTTTATTGGGATTTTCAGGTTCATTATAAAAAGACATAGCAATTCATTAAGCCAAAACAGAGTAGACAGGGCTTATGCCCAGCGTTTAAGACATACAAAATACATACACATTGATGGAAAATACACTAATATACATAGAAAAGATAAACAATTGATAATAAGAGCCTTGATGATAAAAGCATTTAAAACCCTCCTGGCTAGAAATGCGGATTTAAGCATGGCGTACTGTGCCGTCAGATCACAGTCTTGCCTCCCTCCATTTTGTAATAGGGGCCCAAATGCGTCTTCCGAAATCCAGAGTTTTCTAACCCTTCTGTTCATATAGATAGGACTCTATATTATGTATGCCCAGAAATCTGGAGTGCCACATTTGGAAAGAGGGGGCAGTACTATCTTTCCACCCTGCCGAAATTAGAATCCGGAGTACCGCCACTGAGATAAAGACCAAAGCTTCCTCATCTTTTCCCAGTTTCAACTTAACGTCTGTACCCAATAACATCAGGGTAGGGGATAGATCGATCTTATGACCTAGCAGCCCCTCCCAAAATTTTTCTATCTCGTGCCTAACTGGAGCTAGCAGACTACAATGGAAAAACATATGCAATAGATCTGCTTGTCCTGCATTGCATCTGGGGCACCTATCGTCCTCCCTAACCCCCCAAGCGAATAGCTTTGCCGGCGTATGGTAGAGGTTAAACACCGTTTTGTAATGCTGGGCCCGCAGATTTGAAGACCAAAATATCTTTTTATTTAAACATAGGGCGAGATCCAGGTCAGCATCGGGATTGCCCAATTTCATGGCCAGAGCACATTCGGTCTTTTCAATAGCATCTTGGATTCCCATTAAAAGACGATTATACACTACTTTTATCTTCATGCACCCCTTAGTTAATAATTCAATCAAGGGGATATCCACCGGAGGCGGCGGCTTAGGTCTTAGTGCCTTCAGGGTTCGCACAATTTGGCCATACCAAAGCCAATGGTTAGATGGAATACCAAACCTGCTCTGCAGGACATCAAACCCCACCACCCCATCACTCTCCATAATATCCCCTAGTGTCTTAATCCCCATCCCCTTCCAAACCTGAAGGTTCCTATCTGCGCCCAACTGTGGAAAGAGGCTAGAGTTGCACAAATGAAGGTATGGGTTTACCTTCGGAACATTAAAAAACTTTAGGAGAGATTTCCAAACCTGCCATGCCCCATCCAGAGTCTTAAAACGGGCCATCTTAAAACATTTCCGGTCCACTTCACACATCAGTAAGCCAATTGCCATTCTCCCCAACAGCAGCTCGAAAATAGAGGGAGGACTCTGAACACCAATATTTTCCACAACGGGATTCCCCTCAAAATGAAAAAGGGTAAACATTTGTGTCAGGAGGCAAGTCCAGTGGTATAATCTTAGGTTTGGGAGTGCCAGCCCACCCCTTTCCTTAGGAAGTGACATAAGGTTGGTGGAACGCCTGACCTTTCCGTACAGCCAGATAAATCTTATAAAGATAGATTCCAGAGTTTTAATTATTTTCTCCTCAAGAAATAAGGGTATGGCGCGAAACAGGTACAGCACTTTGAGAAACATCGTCATTTTTAGTGCGCTTACCCTCTCTATCAATGAGAGGTGTAACACATCTATTCTTCTTAAATCTGCTTCTATAGATTTAATAAGTGGGAGATAATTTTCCTTTACAATTTTATCAACTGAGGCATTAATTTTCATCCCTAAAAAAAGTCGGATTTAACAATATTTTTAGTACAAATTATCTGTGTTTTTGATTCGTTTAGTAGATACCCTGATCGACTACCAAAGACCTTTGCCATTTGGGCCGAAACTGGCATCGCCTGCTGGGGATCGGTGGTGATAACCGCCAAGTCATCAGCATATGCCAAGATTTTGTTAACATGACCATTAAATACAACAGATCTAATCCTAGGACACCCTAATATTTCCTGACTGAGGGGGTAAATATAGAGAGAGAAGAGGATCGGGGTGCAGGGGCACCCTTGCCGCGTTCCTCTCTTGATGGCTATTATATCTGATCTCTCACCCATGACCACCACTCGCGCTACAGGGTCTATATACATAGCTTTGAGGGCTCTGATGATTTTTTCTCCAAAACCTCTCCCTGGCAGTCGAAGGCTTTCTCTGCATCGAGCAGGATCATGGCCATCTCCCCCCCCCCGTGGCACCCTGGGCGTTGAACAAAGCTATTGCTCTCCTTATATGATCCGTCGTACCGCGCCCAGGGACAAACCCATGCTGCCAAGGGGAGACGAGACCACCAATGATCCTGCCCAACCTTTTGGCCCAGATCTTAGAATACAGCTTAGTATCCGCATTTATCAGCAATATAGGGCGATAAGACCCAGGTTTCTCACTGGGTTTCCCCTTCTTATGGAAAATTATTATATTAGTTTCCCTCCAAGAGTCCGGGATCATTCCTGAGCACAGCACCCCATTAAAGAGGTCCACAAGCAGCGGGGTGATCTCGGATTCAATACATTTATACACCTCCAGGGAGATCCTATCTGGGCCTGCCGCCTTACCTGAGGCTAACTCCTGTAGTGCGGCTGTGATCTCACTCCCAGTAATATCCCTATCCAATTCTTCTCTCGCTAGAGCGTCTAATAGAGGACCATTATCCCTGCACTCCTCCCCCTGACCTCCAACCCGATCTTCCTCATCATACAGGTTTTGATAAAAGTTCTTAAACACATGTAGTATCTCCTTGGCATCAGTATATTCTTTATCATTCTCTACTATGCTGGAAATTACATTCTTGGCTTTTTCCTGTCTTAATCGTATTGCTAAGGCTCTACCTGCATGTTCCCCCGTTTCGTAGTGTTTGGGCCTAGATGATTAATATTCTCCAATCGCCTTCTGGGTTACCACCTTCTGCAGCTCTGCTTTGACCGTCAAAAGAGCCCTTTGGCTTTCGCTACCATCCCCCCAAGGGCAATATCTTTAATGTGTTGTTCTTCTGCAACAACTCATTTCCCCATTAGTCGCTCCACCTCGCTCCTATCCTTTCTTCTCAGCCTAGCCGAACAGCTTATAGATTCACCTCTTAAAGCCGCTTTAAAGGCCTCCCAAACTCCATTTCGCGAGGTGCTGAATCTGTTAGCTGTAAAAAATGTGCCCGACCATTTCGTAAGGTGCTCCACAAATTTATTATCCACCAGTAATCTCATTTCGAATGTCCAGCTTGTCCTTTTTCTTTCTACCATATCCAATTCATATGATAATACTAACCCTGGGCGGAAAACTACGCTCCTTTCGCGGAGTTTGCAAATTTTCGGCAACTTTGCACTTCGCGGAGAGCGCGAAGCTGTCGACTACTTCGCAATCTACAGCGTAGCGTAGTAGTTTTTCTCCCCCGCGTGCTCAATAGCATTCTTGCGTGCGCGATAATGACTTACTGTGGTTCTGCGTTCGCTTTCTCGCTTTTCTCTCCCGGTCGCGTTTGCTACGATGTTTGGAATCCGGCCGCACAATCCCATGCGACTTTGAGAACGCGATTACCTCATTCGGACGCGCGAACATGTCATGGGACGCGCGATCCTCCTTGCAGCGCCATGTTGGTACGATCGCATTTCCGAACAAGCAGAAACTGCAATCTGGCACAGAATATCTCTCGAGCATGTTAAAATTTCCTCAAAAATGTTCATTTAACCCCTCAGATTGTGATTTGGCTGTATTTTTTTGGGCTAGGAGTCCTCTTTTTGTTTCTACTCTTTTTTTCAAGAGAAAGGAAGTGCCCCTGAGTCCTTTGTCCATGTAGTGTTCACTTTCATTTGGAATTGGAGCTGGAAGGATCACTCTTTGTGTTTGTCTGCTGCATCATAGCATTTAATTGGATTTATTGAGGAATTTTGGATTTGAACTTTTCTTTCACAAGTAAGTTTGAAAATTGAGAATTGGTGTACTGTAATTTTTTTTTTTTAACTACAGTTTTATGTGCTTCTCAATCTTTCCTAAAAATTATTATTGAGGGAGGCCTGTACTGTTTTGCACAGTGCTACAACGCGACTTTACAGTGTTAGTCGGGCGCGCAATCACGACGTTTTGTACAGTTTGCGCCGCCGAACACGCCGAATTTGCATTCTCGCAAGCAATATCTCTCGAGTTGCCTAAAACGTTCCCGAAAATGTAAATGCTGTTCATTTTGCTAAAAGAAACTCCTCAGGTTGTCATTTGCTTGTACTTTTTGGAGCATGGACCACTTACTGTTTCTGACCTCTATGTACCTTGTTGTTTGAGGATGGCCTGACCATGTGTGCGGCTTGGCGGCCATTTTGTCAAGCCAAGCATTGTCCTTTTGCCATAGGAATGTATAGTCTGTCTTCTCTTTCTTTTCATTTTTTTGGGGGTGGCCAGGCCATGTGGGGGCAGCCATTTTAATTACTGGTACTAGTAGTAGCCTCTGTGTTTTTGCCATTGGCCTCCAAGCTTGTGGCCTACTGTGCCAGTAGGTAGGCCCAAGGGTACTACTAGAGTCCTCATCATGGGTGCATGAAAGTTGTTCAACTGTTATAGGGGTGTTTAAGTTGTAAGTGTAACATCATGTAGGACCTGGATGGCTTTGGATTTATTAGCAAAATGTGTTTTTGGTGTTGAATTGCAGGTTTTGGGTGTGTGTGGAATAATATGGCTTTTTCCTGCGCACTAGGTAACCCTAGAATTCAGCTTGCGTAGTTTTGGTAAATTTGCACAGTGCTACAACGCGACCTAACATTTTTTGTCTTCTTCGCGCGCTCAATGTGCATGCTCGGGCGCGCGATCACAACCTTTTGTACAGTTCGCGCCGCCGAACACGCCGAATTTGCATTCTCGCGAGCAAAATCTCTCGAGTTGCCTAAAATGTTCCCGAAAATGTATACGCTGTTTATTTTGCTAAAAGAAACTCCTTAGGTTGTCATTTGCTTGTACTTTTTGGAGCATGGACCCCTTTCTGTTTCTGTCCTCTATGTACTTTGTTGTTTGAGGGTGGCCTGACCATGTGGGCGGCTTGGCGGCCATTTTGTCAAGCCAAGCATTGTCCTTTTGCCATAGGAATGTATTGTCTTTCTTCTCTTTCTTTTCATGTTTTTGGGGGTAGCACCGGCCAGGCCATGTGGGGGCGGCCATTTTGTGCGACCTTCCATCCTTGTTTAGATTTTTTGCCGCAGGCCTACAAAGTTGTGTGATTTTTTTCTGCCAGTAGGCCTAGAGTCCCAGAGATAGTCAGCGGGGATGCTTGATGTAGCGGTTTCCATTTTGTCTGTTGAATTTAACATCATTTAGGGCATGGGTGGTAATGCATTGAATTTTCAAATGTGGTGTTTGGGGTGTAGATAACTGTTTGGGGGAAAACTCCAAATGCCTTTGTTGTTTGTGTTGTTGTGTAACTTTCAAACCTTGTAGCCATGGGGATTTTCTTTTTTGCATTAAGCTGTGATGCAGGCATCCTCCTTTTTCTGGCCATATAGGGAGGGATAGGCCTGCTTGAGTTTATTTTTTTCTGGCCTTTACCCATGTACCTGTGATGAGAGTGCCCATGTGGAGCTGTGGTGGTAGTAATAGTGTGCTGTTTTGTTTATGACAAATTGGCCTGTGTCTTGCCATTGTTCCTGTTGGCTTACTACTGTTCACATCCCCATTGCTATCTGCTGCAGGTCACTGATGCTGCATCCATCCAAATGATGCACAAATTAAGGATAAACAAGTTCCACTTCCACTACATGTGCATTTTAATTCTTTGCTATTCTTACTCTTACTGGATGTACTAATACTTCTAGTAGTAATTAAAATTAAAGCTAAAAAAATCCATATTCGACTGATGTTGTTCTGATTTTTTTGCCTTTAGGTTTACAAAAGACTGAAGAGGAGTTGTCTGTCATCATTCATCACCTGTTCTACTGCCAGACGGACGTCCTTCTGTACTACGTCACGTGTGGTGTGACTAACCTGACCAGACATCATTCTCAGCAACTTGTGAAACAGAGTGCTGCTGCAGACTTCTGAAGAAGATGGGCCCAAAGAAAGCAGGTACCAGGTCATCCAAGACCAAGAAAGTTGCTGAGAAGAAGGAAGAACAGAAGAAGGAAGTGACACTTAAGTCTGGTGTTGACCCGAAAACCTTTTTTGGGAAAAAAAAGTACGCCTGCAGCAGCAGTGACCGGGGTCCAAGCTGGGGCCAGCACCTCCGCATCAGTAGGCCCAAGCCACCACCCCAGGCCCAAGCAGTTGAGTGGGGAAGAGGTAGCCAGCCTAATGGTGGAAACCAGTGATACTGAGCCTGACCTGAACTTATCTCTATCTCAAAGTAGTACACATTCCACGCAAGAGGGAACACAGCAGAAAAGTGGTGAACAACAACCAGCGCCCGCAATAGTAGATGTTCAACAACCACCGCCCGCAATAGTCGATGCTCAACGAAAAGAACAACCACAACCACCGCCTGTAATAGTAGTTGTTTCACAACTACCGCCCGCAATAGTAGATGTTCAAGAACCACCACCGGCAAAAGTAGTTGTTGTTCCTCCCGAAGTCGGGGCAGTTCAGGAAATTGAGCCTGATGCAGAGCAAGAAGAGGCAGCACCTCATGCAGGAGATCTATTGTTTTCCAAATCCCCACCAAGGAAAAGGAGGGTTAGTCCATTGAGTTCTTCGCCAAGCATCCCTTCGGATGATCTTGACCTCAATTGGGAGCCACAACAATCTGAGCATGAGAGGGAGAGACATCCCAAGAAGACCAGGCTAGGGAAAAGGAAGGTTCCAGGAAGTCTACCACTTATGGAGTGCGATGTTCAGCAGCCGGATAATGATTGTGATGATGAGTCAGACCGAGTCATCACAAGCATTACTCCTGGCCCTAAGGACATGGAGACCAACATTTTAACCCTATCAAGAATGGCTGCGACTAGGGATGTAGTAGCACTCATACCACCAACACAGGCCACACCAACACTACCTCCAGCTTCCATTTTTATATTTGCACAAAGCCGGCAGCGTCCTACATCCAGCACAAGTTCCACCTCAGCAGAAGTAGGTAGTGGTACTACTGCGCAGCCACATAGGGAAGTTCACCACACAACCTCCAGTTCATCCGGCATTGGAAGTGGCACCTCTAGCAGGAGACAAAAGTTAAGCTCCCCAGTGTGGGACTTCTTTACAGTTAGCACAAATGAGGAGAACATTGCTATATGCTCCATTTGTCATTCCTCTGTTAGTCATGGTAAGCTTGGTACAAACTATGGTACCGCAGGCTAAATGACCCACTTGAAAAAACACCACCCAATCCAGTGGGAGGACCACCTACGTATTATGAAAGCAGGAACCATTAATGATGGTGGGGAAGTAGTAAAAGGTCCACTCACGATCGAACAGGAAGAAGAGGGAGACATTCTATCTGGTAGTGTTACACTAAGTACCCCTGTCCCACTCCCCAGCACTGCAGTGGTAGAACCCACATCCTACGCATCAGCAACATCTCTGTGGCCCCAGAGTAAGAGTAGTAATAACCCAGAGACACCAAGGAGTACGGGTGCGAAGTCTGTGACACAAAGTACTGCATTGGGCATATCTGAAAGAAATACCAAGCAGCGTACCATTGTTAGCATGTTTAGGCAGGAGGGAAAGTACGAGCGCAACCACCCAATAGCACGTTTGTACAATGCTAAGCTTGCTAAAATGTTAGCTCTGGACCTTCTCCCTTTTTCTTTTGTGGATGGGTTTCCTGGAATTTGTGACAACCCTCTGCCCAAAATGGAATGTTCCCAGCTGCTACTATTTTGCCAGAGTTGCTATTCCAGCACTACACCACGACATGCTGGAATTGCTTGTAAAAGCCTTGCAGCAGAGTGCTGTGCATAGTGTCCACCTGACAACAGACATGTGGAGCAGTTGCCAAGCCACAGATTACATGTGCATCACTGCACACTGGATCTCTTTTTCAGGTGTTAGAGACAAGATATCTACAGGCATTGACACTACTGAGATTTTTAATGATACTCGCAAAGATGCTACTGTAGCCATGTTTGCTATGGAGAAATCGCATACTGCTGCAAACATTTTGGATGAGTTCAACAGCAAGGTCTTTGAATGGCTGCGACCAAGAGGCCTCAATATTGGTTTTGTTGCCACCGACAATGGCAGTAATGTAGTTAAGGCCATGGAAGATGGTCCCTATTTCAGGGTCCCGTGTTTGGCACACTGCATTAACATTGTGGTTCAAGACTTTCTGAAAAATGAAAGCAAAGTCAGCAACTTACTGACCATTTGCAGAAGAATCTGCACGCATTTCAATCATTCTTTTAAAGCCCGGAAGCAGCTACATGTCATTCAACGTGAGTGTAACATGCCAGTCAAAGCACTCATCCAGGAGGTACCAACACGTTGGAACTCTACGTATTACATGCTCGAACGGCTGTTTGAGCAGTACATACCACTTAATGCTTATGTCATGACAAGAAGATCAGGGGATCCTACTGTTAAAGCCATGACCGTTGCGATGTGGCAATGGGACCTCATTAAATGCCTGACTGAGATGCTACTTCCTCTGGAGGTCTTCACACGTGCAGTCAGCAGGGAGGACTGTACTATGAGCCAAGCAATCCCATTGTTGTACATGCTTGAGCAAGAGCTGAAGGAGGTGTCTGAAACATACGAAGGAGTGGAAGGAAAACTTGAAGCATGTAATTTTGCGAAGTCCTTAGCTGGCCGCTTATCTGAGAATACAAGGATTCAAAATAAGATTTTGTCACATCAACATTACATTACTGCCACAATTTTGGATCCACGGTACAAATTATTTGTGAACAGTAATGCAGTAATTCCTTTTTCAGAAGGGGATGTTTCCAAGTACAAAACTGTAATAGCCAAGGAAGCCACTGATTTAGAAAATGAACGGCTCTCAATTAGAGGCCTGCCAGTGCCAGCCCAGGACAGTGCAAGTACTACTGAGCATCCTACACGGTCAAGTTCTTCTTCACAGCATGCGAGCAGTGCGTTTGCTTCCCAGCAGTCACCAACACAAACAATAACAACAACCGCACCAACAGGATCTAATTCATCAGACACAAGCAAAAAAATAGCTGCTTGGTTTCTACAGAAAGGGATGGGCAAGTCTGTTGCTGTCGCAAAGCAAAAAGAGTATGAGCAAACGAGAGCACCAATGAACATTGAGTGGATGGTCCAGGCCTATCTGGATGACACAACAGGGGTGTTTATGGAGAAAAGCCCATTGGTGAATTGGTATAGGACAAGAAGCCAATGGCCAGTGCTCAGCAGGCTGGCGATAAAGTATCTAGCTTGCCCTGTTGCAAGTGTCTCTTCTGAGCGTGTGTTCAGTGCTGCTGGTGCCATTGTGACAGTGAGAAGGACCAGTCTCTCGCCCAAAAGCGTGGAGAGGTTAACCATGATAAAAATGAATCAGCACTTGATACCACCAGACTACAAAGTCCGTGAATCAGAGCTGGAAGAGGAGAGCGAGTCAAAAGAAATAAGTAGTGGGTTACAGGACCTACTTCTGTCAGAAGAACCACCAGGGTTTGAAGACAAGCTCCTCTTCCCTGACAACTAGGCTTGGAAATTGTTACATTCTCCCTTCCTTTATTTCTCCCTTCCTTATTTGTGTGTATCTGTCTTTCTGACTCAAACTTCAAAACCAACACCATCTTCCTTTCTCTTTTAATTACTTATTGGAGTGGCACATCTGAGCATTTACTGTGCACTCCACTCATCAGACTCCTGCTCCATCTTCCTGACTCACCCTAAATACATTTCCATCTTGCCATACTTTGGATGGAGATGGACAATAGTGCAATAATGTAGCCTCTAACAGTCCCTCCATAACAAGTGAAACGTACGTGACTACAGCCATCTTCTGTTTTGTTTCAATCTGAAATGCATCACTGTCTTAAGGCTACACCTCTGTCTGCAGGCATACACAACTCTTCAATGTCAGACCTTGAGCAGGGCTCCAAAATTAAAGTAAACTTGTCATCACTTTCAGAAGGCTCTGCTGCATCTGTTTTCTGACAGCCACAAAGAAGAGAAAGACAGGTATATGAAATAAATGATGCCATACATTGCATTGGCTGCTTGCTGACTCAGAGCAAATGTGCATGAAGTAGACGTATACTAGTAGTTTAATATAATAACAAAGTGCTTGTGTCTCAACTGATGGTCAATGTTTCCATGTTGTTCAATAATATGTATCAAATTGTACTCCTACTACTGCAGGTGCAGTCTGGACTTAATCGTAGTCACTCACTACAGACTTAGTTGCTGTTTTTGGTCTGTTGGAGAACACATACACGTGCCACACCAGATGATGATGATAATGACCACCATACCATCTTTGCACGCTGTCAGTCAGTTTGATCAGAGATGATTGATGGAATGTGTTCAGGAAGTGGAATACACGGTAAACACACAACCAATCAACAAGAAGCACAGCAGACCTAAGCTACATGTGTGTGCAGTGGTGGAATGGAATAGTGGTATGATTGACTTACATTGGCGCATTGATTTACATTAATCACTTGTTTTGGAAATACTAGGTTGATGTATTTGCCTTTTGTCTGAAACTCTGAAAAATGTAGGTAAATGGAGTTTGGGCCACAGACTCACGCCCCAGTGTTGTGGTGTGGCCCTGTAACTGTTCTGTGCTGGCTCCTATCTTGTTGTTCTTTTCGATGACTGCTGTGCAAATAGAAGAGTAGAGTAAATCAATGTATCCAAGCTGCCTCAGTCTGAAAATCTTCTCGCTCACGAGTCTTGTCTTTTTTGCACTACACCGTAATTGATTTTTATGTTTTCATTCTGTTAACTTATTTTGTAATACCCCATTTCTTCTTTCATCAACACTTACAGGCCGGCCTTTCACCCAGCGCTATTATACGTGGAGCAACAACTCACACTTACCTTATCAATCCTCCTCATCATCATCCTGCCAGAGGCGCACAAGAATGATATAATCAATCAATCAGTCACAACAGTGTCCATGGGAGGGAGGAAAAAATGAATGACGAGATACAACTACACATTTGGCCCTGGATAATACATTAACTTTAGTATCATTTTCATATTTTTCTTTGATTCCTTTTTCCTCTTCATTTATTTTACGCTTGTGTTTGGTAATTGATTGTTCACTTACACTATCTCAATTTTGTTTGCTAGATTTCACCCCGCTACATCAAGTATTACGGTTTCTCAGAGGGCATACAGCCTAGGCAAAAGTCAAATCATATCATAAGAAGTACTTACTTTGAATTGTGTAGTAGTAGTTAAGTAATTACCACTTAATATTAACCATCCAGTTAATATTAAACCTTCATCATGCATCCATTTTGTTGTTCTTAATTGACTTTACATTTATTGGGGAATTGTGGATCAGCAATCATCGTCTTCATTGTTTTGCTTTTGTTGTCTCCATGCGTACTGTTTTTCTTTGTCAAACCTTTCCCCAACCCCCCGTTCCCATCCATTCATCAAACCCTAACCCTCTTACCCCGGGCTGTGTGGTTTTATATTGAGGTGTGATGTTACTACATTAAATCTACACCAACAATTGATCACATGCTTGCTGGGGCAGATGTGGTGAAACCAACACTAATGAAATCAAATGTCAACGAGGCAGGGCGAGGATCTTCTTCTGCATGCCCACCCAAGCTCACTTTATGTAATAGTGTACAAGGCAATTAATTTCCCAAAGTGACCCAACAAATAAATGTAAATCATTGCTGGCAATGTTTGAATTTAATTTTAGAGCATTTACGTTTACGATTTGTATTGGGTTTTAATGACTCCAACGCAACTACAGTTATCTTCTTCTACTTTTTCAGTCCCGGACACCATTGATTTCTTTGAGTTTGTTAAGCAGTTGCAATATTGTTTGTATTTTTGGTCCGTATTATGTACTGTAATTTACTACTTCTCTCACATTCTTTCTCAGGCAAATGACTGTCTCTTTGTTTTTGTTTGCCAATGCTAGTGCCAGTGTCTAGGAGTCTAGTCTACTACTACTATCACATAACCACAGCATATTCTCCGTTGTCTTGGGAAACCATGCAGCCCTTTCGGTGCCAAACGTAATCATCTTCAATCACAGGTAAGAAGAGAAGTTTGCTGGGAGGTATAATCGAGGAGAGGCTGGTAGTACTAATAGGACAAATATAACTGAGTGAGGGGTACAGCATCTATCTGTTTGCATGTTACACATGTGGTCAATTAATAAAGTATTTCAATCAAACACTGGCCGCTGCCCTGCATCTAGAGTAAACATTGTGACGTACAACAGTAACCACACCACAAAACAACATCATATCATATGTGTAAGTTGAAAAAAAATTACATTTATTCATGTATAAAAATATCCTCCTATCCCACCCCTATCCCCACCCTAACCCCAAACAATGTCCAAGTCCAAAGAATGTCCCACAAAAATAACCCCAACACCCAATTCCCACCCACCAACAAAAGTATTAAAAAAGGGACAAATCAACAGGGTCCGGGTCCATTGCAATTGGCGGGCTTTGAGGTGTTTGTCCACAATGATCTTTACGCGCTCCTCTAATTGGTCCTCCAGCTTGGCCACCCGGAGGAGAAGTTGTTGCCGAAATGCACGGCACCTACATTTGCATCCATGCTGTGTGGGGGTGGCAGATGTTAAATCCCGGCGGTGAGCGGCTGTCTGGCCGTGGCGCCGTACTCCTGCAGGTGGAGCCTTGCTGGGGCCAGACGCATTGGAAGAGGTAGCAGCTGCTGTCGCCACCTCTTCCTCCTCCTCCTCAGCCTAAGCCACCAGCTTGCGGTACTCCTCCACAATGGCCTGCAGTTTCCTTTGCCGGGCCCTGGCTGCCAACTCCTTCCGCGATGGTTTTGAGGAAGGAGTATGGGTATCTATAAAAAAAGAAACAGAATTGTAACTAAAACTCTTCATAATTAATTCAACAGTACATTGTGGCATAGTAGCACTACCAAGCGCAGTACATACAATTGGTGTCAACTTTTAGTATCTATCTAATCTGTCCTCCTGCTTCCCCTGCCTGTAGCATTTGTTGAAGTTTTTTCCGGCATTATACTTGCCCTAGTACTGGGTGGCCTTGAGTACACATAAGAACAAAAGTCTTTTTTGTATCTTCTTTTATTTTTTCAAAGTAAGACTCTGCTTCCAGTGACAGTCTTCACCTATGATGAATACAAATACATTTAGGGGGCATCCACCCATTAAAAGTAAATGTCTATCATTCTTTATTATCGACTTAGCTGGTTTCACTTTCACCAGCAACCACCCATGTGTCCACTCCTTCCTTGCCTTGGGTTTCATTGACACAAACTCCGCTCATGATTCTTGCTATCCACTGTATCCATGCACCCATATTCTTTTGCCCAACCAGGCCTGCATTTTCTTTGACCTTCCAGTTCTACACATCCTTTAACAACCCATGCATCCGATTCATATCAGCCATGTGAATGAACCTTCCAAAGTATCCTTCTATGGTAGTTAGTCTTATTATTACATCTCTTTAGTCCTTCCTCCTTCCACCCTAGTTCACTTCTTTCCATTTTTGTTCAACACATCCCTCAAGGTCATCTGATCTGACTTTTAGTCTTCTCCATAAGTTTCACAGCTGAGTTGGAGTCTGATGGAAGAGGCCTTGTTTACTCAACTCAAACTGGTAATGCTACAAAGGGTGTCTTCTTCAACCATTGTATATTGTCCAGTACAACTTCAAATTCATACTTTCTTAATGGGTCTCATAGCACAGTGAGGAAAAAAATGTCCCCCTTCCACCTAGTAATGCAAATAAGTAATGAATATAACTTACCACCGCCCACCGCTGAAGTTTCCTCCCCACTGATGCTCCTGCAAGTGTCGCAGCCTCTGTCCCCTCCTGGATGACAATTGCATCGCCGCTGGCCCCGTCGGCACTGGTGGTTGGTAGTGATTGTGCACCTATAAAAGCAAGTACACCTTTTTAGATGCCTGCACACCTCCCCCTATTTTACTAGTTGTACTTTTTTCACCAGGAAGGAAGATTGAAAAAACTGTTACGTACAACATGAATCGTTGTGACAGTGTAACTAGTCCAAATTGCGTCCTAATGTACAGCAGTTACATAAGACAGAGTTTAGTTTTAATTTATAAGATGGTCCCTAGGGTCATCTAATCTACTCCTACTCTAGTCTTTGGAAAGTTAGCCTGAGCCATATAACCATTTTTAGATCCAGGCCTATTGCTTTGCCCATGTTACCTCGCAGCTTGTTGCACAGTAAGAAAGACACCATTGAGGCCACATGAGTGTTGCATACAATTGACAAACCAGTATTGTTAGTCCCTTTTGCTTATCCATAATGTTGCCCTTTTTGCCATGACTGCTAAAAACTGGCATAGTTGTATTCACTGTCTAACGTGCAACATTTTTCACATAGGCAGATGAGAAGAGAAGATTGCCTTCTACGAAACAAGGGATTTGCAGAGCTTTCGAAAGATGCATGTGTAACCACTAACAGTATACGTTCAACGGTGAGAGGTCTCCCACGATTCACACATTTCTCTATCGTGCACTAGATGTACAAAATGTACAGTATTTAATCTTCTTCATTTTGCATGGTGGAGCAGGATGTTTTTCATGGAAATACTTACAAGTTACAACAATACAAAGCTTGTTATTAAAAAAATTATGTTTTTGAGCTTACACATAGACTCTGTGGTATATTTTCAGTGTCTGGTGTATTGTGGACTGAAACGAGTGAGTGAGCGAAAGGGTCTTCTTCTGTTCTGGCATGGGTTGTGTAATAATATCCTTGGGTATATATATATGTATCTAACTATCTTCGTGTGGGGGTCGGGAGTGGGACAAATGGCTATGACCGAGACACTTAGGTAGGTAGACTAGACGGTCATTGGATTATGGGTTCTTCTGACTGAATTCTGTGACTAGGGTGTAAGGTCCAACCTCCCTATCACCAACATCAACAACATCCTATTTTCTTGTGCATAGTTCTGTATGTGTATGTGCAGACAATAATACCCACAACAGTAGTAGAAGTATACTAACTGAACAAAAATTAGTAGGCAAACATCTGGTTGTGCATTTTTGTTGGTGGGAATTGACAAAGACTGGAGATTACAGAGGACAACGCAAAAGACAGGAGTGGACCCAGTGGCTACAGCTATTCTATCACAGCTTTATTCAAAAGAATACCTTAACTAAAGAGTGGCCAACAGGGCAAGCTTAGCTACACACAGTCTAATAGTAGTAGCACAGAGAGTCTTGGGGCAGAGGCAGTTTGAAGGAACTGAAAGTCAGGGATGGCATTGGATAGTTACCCAAAATTTGGAAAACAAATTTAAGACCAAAAAAGGTTTTGCTAACATTGAATTAGGAAGGAGGATTAATAGGTTGGAAAAAATAAGGTGCGTTAAAAAGTTAGGGAAATATAATTGTTAATAATATAAGCACTGTAGGACTTACTGGGGCCAGCAGCAGGATCCTCGGTAGAGGAGCGCTCCTCTTGTGGTTGTCCCGCCAACTCGGACCCCGTCTTCTTGCCCTTGGGTGGGGCTGATCATGTAAGAAATAATAAAGAAAGAGAAACATTAAGTGCTGTGAAACAAAGACCTCATTCAAAAATCCTCTCAAACATTTTAGGGAACAACAATTCCAATAAAATTGACTTCGAAGTATAAATGACTACTGGCTTGCAAGATCCACAGACCGTCTACTTATAGAACACTAATCAAATGTGCCATAAACATTCTGATTGCAGAATATACTAACGAAGCCAGTACCACCTGACCTACACCACCTATTCAAGAATCCAGACCGGCCAATTGTTCAGTAAGTCGGCATTTCAATTTTATTTTTGCCCGCAATCATGCATAGATGATGAGATGAAGGACACATGCATACATTTCTACATACACGTAATTGTTGGTTGCTTGCGTCAGAACTGCTACTGACTCACCTGACCATGCTATTGCTGTGCTAAGTCTACCACTCAGTAAACAAACTAAAACCGGTTCTATGGAGGGGTGAGGTAAATAAGAACTAACTAAGCATTCAGTGACAGAGGAGGCGTCATGCAGACCGTTAAAAAAATATGAACTAATACTATCCATCCACCACTATTTCACTAAAGGACAATGTAAGGACTAGACTCTAGCAATAGCATTAACTAACTTCAGTTCTCTAAAAACTCTAACATCAATAATCAGCAGCTCAAGCTAGCGCTAAGTTACAAACCAGTAAGAGAAGTGGCGAGCAGCACCTGTGTCATACAATAACAGAAGATTTTGAGACGGAATTGATCTGCAATGTAACTAAGCGCACCAGTACCAGTGTTACTTATTCGTCCAAGAATTATACACAATACTTATAGTACTATAATATATATAAAATTATTAATATTACTAGCTACTGACCAAGCCCCAGGACTTCAACATCTAGCAGGTCCAACAGGTCCTTCTCCCTGTCCAGAATGTCTGCCCACCGGTGGGCCAGCTGCTGGTGGGTGCGCCGGATTTCCGAGCGACGGTAGACTGCCCGGCGCACCTTCGCCCACTGGCGGTGACGCTCCTCTGGGAAGTAACCGGACCCTGGCCTGCCGCCTGCTGCCAAGGTCAAGGGGAGGTGGCGCTGGATGAAAAAAACCAGGGCGGCCACCTCCGCCTCCCCGAAAAGATTCTGGGCCTGCACCCCTACAGGTCGCATTCTGCAGCAAGGCAGCCGGCTCTTGGGCTCAGGCGCCTTGCCCTTCGATCCAGTTCTGCTGCTCCCCTTTGCCATGGTTCTGGGGTGAAGGTGGAGGTGGAAAAGAAAAGTTAGAACAAAAGGAAAAAAAGTTAGGGGGAAGAAGTAGGAGCTTAAATAAAGAAGTAAAATAAAACAGTAGAAAAGCTAAAAAAAGGTGGAAAAGTAGAAATAAAATGCAAAATATAAACTTAGGGACAGAGAGAGATAGATGAGAAGTAAAAAAAGTAAGAAAAACTGTAAAAATAGGTCAAGTTTGCACAGATATAAGGTGGATAGAACTAGGCCCAAAACCATAGCATAGAGTGGGAAAAACAAGATGGCCGCGACCACGTACGTAAGTTCGCGCGAGATTTCACGCGAACACGCACTTTGTCAGTGTGAACAAGTAGTTGTGTTCCCGAACATGACGTGCACCGCGTGAACGCGTTATTCGCAACCCGGAAGAGGAAATAGGGGACATGGTCGGGCGGGACAATTGAAAAAACAAGATGGCCGCGCCCATAGCCCACCACATGGGTAAGGTTGCACGCTAAAATCCCCCGAACACGCAGACAGCGCCCCGAACACGCACATTGCGCTCCCGAGCAAGAAAAACGGCTCGCGAACCGTACCAGCAAGCTACTACGGAAGCTTGCAAAGCTCGTGTAGTGCGAGAACGGCTTCGCGTAGCTTCGCGTAGCGCGACTACACGTACTACGCCCACCCTTAGATAATGCCAACGGATTATGGTCCGAAATTGTTCTCGGAAGTTTTATAATACCTACCCGATTTATTTCACGGGAGGAGATAAAGAAATAATCTAGTTTGGTATACTTCTGGAAGGGGTTTGAAAAATACGTACATCCATGATTTTGAGGCTCTTTAACCCCCCAGACATCCTTCAGCCCATGTGATTCCATAAGAGCCTTTACTGCCTTAAAAACTCTAGGTTTCCACCCAGCATATACTACTCTATTATCCCAATCCGCTGAGATGTTTAAATCTCCACATAGTATTGTGGGGGTAGACCAACTGGCTAATTCTACTTCTAGAAGATCATAAATCTCTGAGTCATCTTTATTGGATCCATAGACTATACACAGTGTATAGCCCATTTCCATCTCTGCTATTACCCATCTACCAAAGCTATCAGTCTTAACCCGTTTAACCCCTCCCAGAGATGTACTTGCTAAGATTGCGACCTCCCTAATTGTTGAGGATTGCGTTGAGCAAGCCACCAGCTCAAAACCATTAAGGAAAAAAAGTTTCCTCTTAGCCCACGGGAGATGGGTCTCTTGAAGACAAAGAACGTAAATTCTGTTATGTTTCACAAAGTAGGCCAATCTTTGACGTTTCCTCCAATCGTTCATCCCTCCCACATTAATTGTGCAAATTCTAATGTTCACCATCCTGGCGATCTAATCGACCAACTATATAAAACTGAGTCTTATTCAGCCTGTCCTTCGCAGAGCAATTGCATTGTCCAGGAAAACCTACCAAAATGCACCATTTTCTCCCCTTTTCTTGTTTCCCCCGAACACCCCACCACCCCCCTCTCTCCCCCCTCTATCCCCCCACTCCACCCGCCTCAAACCCAAACCCCCCTGAAATTCCCCAACCCCACTCTGTGACGCGCACAGACCGAGTCTGTGCATGTGATGGTCATGCAGTGTTAGCGGTGAGGACTAATACAAATAACAAACACAATATACCTAAACAAGCCCCTACACCAATAAACATGATACCCAAGTTCACAGCCAGATGAAATTGACCCGACCAGTTTTGAACATCATCTTAGACCTTCAGTTCTTGGAGAACTTCCTACAACCGCCGGCACTTATAAATTCCACCCTATTTGCCTAAAGAGTCGAGGTACTCCTTTGCTTTAATTTCTGAAGAGAAATACAATGTCCTCCCATCATTAATTATTTTTAACTGAGCCGGGTTTATCAGGAAGGCTTGAATCTTTTTATCCTGAAAAGGCTTAATCATTCCCCTCAGTCGCCAACGTCTCTCTACGGTTGTGTGGCAGAAGTCCGGGCGAACGAAGAATGAGACCCCCTCACTGCTTCTCTTAGCGTCTGGTCTAGTCATTTCTGCGATGGCCTGCCTCAGGATAAAGTTACCCAGAACAATTAATACTGCCCTGGGTTTATCCCCTCCCTTGCATTCCTTCGTATTTTAAAAGTGGTGCGGGACACTCTCTGTAACCCGTTAGATCAATTCCAGCTGGAAAGTTCAGGGAAAGCTTGCTGAAATAGCTTGATGATATACGCCCTGATATCGGAGCCCTCGACCCCCTCCCAGGACCCTCAGATCGTTTCAGCTGAGCCTGTTTTCCATCTCCTCCAGCTTCCACTGTATATCAACCACCTGGGAGCAGTGAGCATTAAACTTAGTGACGGCTTCAGCCACCTCGGCCTCAGTTGATACCACCCTCTCTTCCAAATTTGAGACTCTGTACCCGGTATTAGCACAGGCCTTAGATAGCTTCCTAACCACGCCCTGCATTTTCCTCATTGCAGCCTGGGATTTACGGTTGTCCTGGCGTGTTTCCTCCCTGTCCACGATTATCTCTTGGTGGATTGTCTCCAAGAGGGACATTTGGGTGAGTTCCAAACAGGGACTTCCCTGCAGAGGCATGGCGGAGGAATGATCCCAGCTCAGTTCCTGTTGGGGATGAACCTAGCTCTTGGCTGCCGCCAAAGACTTTAATGCAGTTGCTGGCTGGTCAAGCTTGGGGTCACTCTCGGAGTCCAGATAGGAGCTGCGTTCCTCATCCTCCTCAGACCACCCAACCCCATCTGAAACCGAGAAAAAGGCTTCACTTGGAGCACTCTCCTTTCCATTACCAACTTCACAGGTCGTCAAACCAGTCTCTATATACAGGGAGTCAGAATCAGCCGTGGCCCCCACCTCTGAAGGCTCCACTGTTTTAGGGTCAATTGGGACTTGTGACAACAATTGGCCACCACCCACCATTAGTTCCATTTCCAGAGGCACTAAGGTGATCTCATCCTTTTTTTCTATAATTGGAGCTGCTACTCCTGGAGTCATCACCTCAATTAAACCCTCAACCCTCAACTGAGCCCTGAGATGCCCCTCCAAGCACCGGGGTAACTTGTGCCGAGGGTGGAGCCAGATTGGGTGGGCTTACCCCCCCTACTAACACCTATTGGGGCTTCTTCTCGAACCTCCACCTCAATAGGAATGCTGCCCCCGATTCCTTGTCCTCCTTCTCCTTACCAGCTTTGGAGAACAGGTCTACTATTGAGGTTGTAGCCAGGCGGGTCCTTGCAGGAAATTGTTGCCTTTTTTTAGGTTGTTCCACCGGGCGCATTTGGTCTCTCAGTAGGTCCTCGATTCCCTCAATTTCAGCTCCTTCCTGCAGGGCTTTTTTCTTCAGCAGCGCTGCTTTCGACCCCAGATTCACTTTAGGGGCCATCGCTTCCTTCCGCCCCCGCTCCTCTGACAGGGCGGACTCCGGACTTCTCGGCGATTGCTTCCACTTGTGAGTTCCGCTCTGAGCTCCACTTCGCTCCGCCGCCTTCGCACCTGGCTTCGCCCACCTGAACTCCCGAGCCGTTTGCGGCTAGGGGAGAGAGCGTCCACCGCTAGCACCAGTGCCCGCAAAAGTTGTTTAGCGGACCCGCGGCAGGTAAGGCCGTCATCATTCCGTCCGTATTTTCCCGTGTTTCCCAATATTAGCTTCTCCCTGATTACAGTGTCGGGAGACTCCTGGCTGAGGAAATATGTCTCCATCAGGCTCATTCTGCTTCTCGTCCTCACCGCTTCACTGCACCGGACACAACTACGCGGCCGCCATCTTGCTTCCCTCCGAGATCTCCCCCAACCTTCCATGTGAACACTGTAGCCAACAATAGCAAATCACCAAGAAGTAAACTGCATGGCAGGTAAAATAGCCATCACAGATTACACTATTATCAGGTTCAGAATGGACAGATATCCTGTCTAAAAATCTGATGCGTGCAAAGAGTTTTGCAATGTTGAAGTGATACATAGAGCATGGGGCACAGCCAATCAAATGCAAACACAAAAATAACTTTAATCAGCAAGGACACTGACAAAAAACACAACATGAGTAACTGTATTTATTCACATATTGCACAGCTGTAGCAGTAGAACAATAGTAGACAACAGCAAGGCACACAATGATCATCATATGCAAGATACTATGCACAGGTCAAATACAAACAGGAAGGCCAGTGTCCATGGCACAAGTGGAGAGCCCAACACAGCAGAGCAACACGGCCAGAGTCCATGGCACAGATGAGACAGCAAGTACATGAGAGGCTGCACGGGAGAGAGTACAGCACAGCAGAGCAACAGGGCCAGTGTCCATGGCACAGCTGAGACTGCAAGTACATGAGAGGCTGCACAGGGGAGAATACAGCACAGCAGAGCTGCTGTTGTCGCACCGCAGGGTCCAGGCGGTAGCTACCGCCATTTGGGTGGTGGATCATGCTCACAGCCATCTACACATGTCTCCATGCCAATGGCTATAGCACTTGTGAAGGGGGTTGTGCTGGTGTCACACCGCCGGGTCCAGGCGGTAGCTACCGCCATTTGGGTGGCGGATCATGCCCACTGCCATCTACACATGTCTCCATGCCAATGGCTACCGCACTTGTGAAGGGGGTGGTGCTGATGTCGCACCGTCGGGGCCAGGCGGTAGATACTGCTATTTTATCCATCGTGAACACTGCATCAGTACACAGCAGCAACATGGTGAAGGGCACATCCTTGTACACACAATGCCGTTCTTCCATATCATCACGCACGTTCTGTGTGACGCACTTTGGTCTGTGATCCCTGCCATGTCATTTATGCATTTGATGGTTGATGATGCTTGACACTCTTAAGCTGGTGTCAGTGATGTTGAAGAAATCAATGTGTTGTGGGTCAGTGCTGAGCTTGTCAAGACTTGTCTCACTGCATGGTATCGTACCAGACTGGTGCTTTCACATAAGCTCATGCACACAACTTAAATTTTACAGACTACTGTGATCATTCTGATGTGGATGTGTGCAGAGTTTACATGATAAATTGAGGCGTGACAGGTACAGCAGAAGGGCATGATACAATCATGGTCATTTTAGACACATTGGCGGATGGTACAGCACCAGGTGTGCACACGTGAAATGTGTGGTTCAGTATCTGTGCATTCACATTGACCTATGTGTTGTTAGCTGCACTTGTGTATTGTTAGTGGAGAGGTGTGCCCTCTGTGTGTCTCAACTGGCCACCCATGTAACCTGGTGTGCCATGCGTCTCTCTGGGCAGTCTTTGTTTGCCATGACATCGTTGATGCTGAGTGCTGTGGCCATCTCATGATGGTTGTCACTGACATTTGCACATTTACATCTCAACTAGGAGGTGGCCAAATCTACTACTTTCCCTGACAGTGCTGGAGGACATGGAGAATGTTGCAATCATTCGGAAATTCCGCCTCGACAGACCAACACTGAAGACCCTGTGTGATCTTTTGGAGCCCCACGTGCAGCCTCGCCACCACTATCCAACAGCATTCCCACCCATATACAAGGTGATGGCAGGCCTCCACTTTTTTGCAACTGGTTCCTTCCAGGAGACTGTGGCCAGCGCTGGAGGGATGTCGCAGCCCATGTTCAGCCAGGTGCAGAGGGATGTTCTTGCAGCCATGAGTGATATAAGAATCACTACATTCATTTCCCCAGGGGAGCAGAATTGGCCAGTGTAAACGGTGATTTCTATCCCTCTGGGCGCATCCCCTGTGTTGTTGGTGCCGACGATTGCACCCATGTAGGGCTGGTGCTGCCACAGGCAACTGAGCCAATTTGTTTGAAATCATAAACATTATCACTCTATCAATGTGCAGGTGGTGTGCCTTGTGGACATGAACATTCCCCATGTGTGTGCAAGATTTCTTGGCTCTGCACATGATTTGTACATCATAAGGAACAGCATGGTGCCCCGGATGATGGAGAATCTGCATCCGGAGCGTGCTTGGATTGTGGGTGAGTATGCCTACTTATATGGCGTGCTGTGTGTTACCTGCTGCACTCTGGCTGTGCAACATTGCAATGGGTGTTTGTGATTCACAGGTGACTCAGCATATCCCAGTCGGCCATGGCTGTTGAGCCCGCTAGGGAATCCCAGGACCCCGGGTGACGTCAAGTACAATGAGGCCCATGACAGGACTCGACGTGTAATCGAGTGGACTTTTGGCATGCTGAAGTCAAGATTCCGCTGCCTTGACAGGGCAGGAGGTGCACTGGCATACTCGCCTGGGAAGGTCTGCAAGATCGTTGTGGCATGCTGTATACTGCACAACCTGGCCATCCGCAAGCGGATCCCCTTGCTCATGGACAATGGTGAGGAACCAAGGCCACCCCCTGCTCAAGGACCTGAGTCCAGTGATGAGGACAGTGGAGAGGCGGAAGGAGTTGACCTGCACCAACAGCTCTTCGACCGCTACTTCACTTGAAGGTGGGTGACAAGGTACGACTTGTACATTGTCTGGTGTGGTTGCTGTTGTTGTGAAGGGCTATGCGCAGATGTAACAGACAGGCACATGTGGAGTGACCTGTATCCGAAAATGTGTCAGTGACATTTCAAATGTGACCATATGCCGGACTCGAATTGTTGACACTTGCTGCACATTGTGTTGTCTGCCTGTACAGTTATGTTGATGTTTGGTGTTATGTTATGTCTGTGATAGCACACTGACGCCAATGACTGTTGTTCTGTTGTGTCTCCCTAGGTGCTACAGAGTCATTCTGGCCTACATAATGTACATCTTTTGTATACATCATGGACATTTTGGAGACAGTCAATATAGCACTAAAGACAAGACTGTACAAATTGTAGTGTGTAAGGTGTTTTATTTACAAAGTTGACATGTGAGGGGTGCGGGCATTTTCACATGTAGGTGGTGATGTAGCAGTGAGTTGACAGTCATGGTAGATGAGATGCAAGAGTAGAGACCACATGGATGTGGTGACCCAGTCCAACAGACATGTGCCATTCACAAGGCAGTGTGGGGAAAAACAGTTCATAGAGTCAATGCAATGGGGAAGAGGGTTGCCATCAGGGCTGGCTCCGTGACTGGCGTGTGGCCGGTGCTTTGCCTCCAGAGACTGCCAGGCTCTTCTTTGGATGCCCCCTTGATCTCTTGGGGGGGCTGCTGCTTGGCCAGCAGTGTCTGAGGACTCACCTTTCTCTGTGGCTGCAGGGGAGGATGGTGCACTGTCATCCTGTGGCACAACAGAGGGGGCAGAGGTGTTGTTTGGGACATTGGCCTGTCCCTCAGTAACGCCACTTGCTGGCCCATTAGGTCCATCATCTGGCCTAGGCGGTTGTCGATGGACCTCATCAGCAGGATAAGCTCCCGTAATAGTTCATCAGACCAGCCGCTTTGTCCCTGGACCTGTTGGTATGCCTCCACCACTCTGGTGAAGTGATCCAGGGATGGTGTCCACTCCTCCTGAGGTCTGGTGGTGACCCTGGCCCTCCCACCTGCCCTGCTCCACGGACCTGTTGCCTGGCCACTCTGGGTCCACGCACACTCTCCCTGCCCTCCACAGTTGTTGGTGTGGCCTATCATCCCCTAGGACAGGGAGGGTGCTGCAGGTGGTACTGGTGGTGGTGGTGGTAGTGGCAGTGGTGGCAGCGGTGGAGGAGGAGGCCGTGACTGCAGGGGTCTGCTGTACTGTTGTTGTTGCAGCAGATGTAGTGGTGGGGAGGATGAGGTCTTGGGACCTCTGGATCTGTGGCACACCAGATGGGCTGGCCTGAAGCTCATCGTCCAAACTGTTCTGGGAGTCAACATCCAAGAGTCTATGTACCGGGGGTGGAGACTGGCTCTGCTGGTCGATATTCTGGTCCTCAGCAGTGAGTTCTTCATCACCTGTGGATTAGATGGGTAATGGTCAGTGTAAGGGCTCTGTGCAAGTATTGTGTGAACTGCATGTCATCAACTGTCTGTACACTACACAATAGTGAAGTCAACACTAGTATTATTAATTGCAACACTGTGTAATTTCATGTTGCAGAGCAACATCATTTACTCATACATGTCAGGTGTCAATGCATTGCATGCAATTGTTGATGTGTGTAGGGTTGCAGGTCCCCCACACACAGATCAAGAACAGTGAAGATGGCTACATACCTGTTAGGCGAGGGAGAACAGTGCAATGGCTGACACATGCTCCTTGTTGGGAGGGAGTGCTCCATGCTGCTGGAGTGTGGGCCAGGGAGCATGCTGGGAGTAATGATACAGGCCTCCCACCCCCAAACAGTCCTCAAATACAAGATGGCTACCTACCTGTTACGTGAGGGAGAACAGTGCAAAGGCTGACACATGCTCCTGGGTGGGAGGGAGTGCTCCATGCTGCTGGAGTGTGGGCCAGGGGGCATGCTGAGAGTAGTGATACAGACCTGCCTCCCCCAAACAGGCCTCCCAAGCAAGTTGGACAAATATCACAAGCAAGATGGCTACCTACCTGTTAGCTGAGGGAGAACAGTGCAATGGCTGACACATGCTCCTGGGTGGGTCAGGCCTCCATGCTGCTGGAGTGTGGGACAGGGGGCATGCTGGGAGTAGTGATACAGGCCTCCCATCCCCAAACAGTCCTCCAATACACGATGGCTACCTACCTGTTAGCTGAGGGAGAACAGTGAAATGGCTGACACATGCTCCTGGGTGGGTGAGGTCTCCATGCTGCTGGAGTGTGGACCAGGGGCATGCTGGGAGTAGTGATACAGGCCTCCCTCTCTCAAACAGGCCTCCAAAGCAAGTTGGACAAACATCACAAGCAAGATGGCTACCTACCTGTTAGCTCAGGGAGAACAGTGCAATGGCTGACATATGCTCCTGGGTGCATGAGGCCTCCATGCTGCTGGAGTGTGGGACAGGTGGCATGCTGGGAGTAGTGATACAGGACTCCTATCCCCAAACAGGACTCCAATACATGATGGCTACCTACCTGTTAGCTGAGGGAGAACAGTGAAATGGCTGACACATGCTCCTGGATGGGTGAGGCCTCCATGCAGCTGGAGTGTAGGACAGGGGACTTGCTGGGAGTAGTGATACAGGCCTTGCACCCCCAAACAGTCCTACAATACAAGACGGCTACCTACCTGTTAGGTGAGGGAGAACAGTGCAATGGCTAACACATGCTCCTGGGTGGGAGGGAGTGCTCCATACAGCTGGGGTGTGGGCCAGGGTGCATGCTGGGAGTAGTGATTCAGGCCTACCCCCCCCAAACTGGCCTCCCAAGCAAATAGGGACACACATCACAAGCAAGATGGCTACCTTTCTGTTAGCTGAGGGAGAACAGTGCAATGGCTGACACATGCTCCTGGGTGGGGGAGGCCTCCATGCTGCTAGAGTGTGAGGCAGGGGGCATGCTGGGAGTAGTGATACAGAACTCCCAACCCCAAACATTCCTCCAATATAAGATGGCTACCTACCTGTTAGCTGAGGGAGAACAGTGCAATGGCTGACACATGCTCCTGGGTAGGTGAGGTCTCTATGCTGCTGGAGTGTGGGACAGGGGGCATGCTGGGAGTGATAAAGGCCTCCCTCCTCCAAACAGGCCTCACAGTGAAGATGGCTGGCTACCTGTTAGGTGAGGGTGAATAGTGCAATGGTGCTTGGGGTGTGAAAGGAAGTACTTATCAGTGTATTGTTTGGCATTTGTTTGTACTTACCAGCCTCCGTTCCCCCTGGGTACTCCTGTGAGAATCTCAGGATGCAGTATGGCAAGCACCTACTCCTACCATGGTGAGAATGTTTTCGGTGGGATGGGAGGGCCACTGCCAGTCACGTTCACCAGATCCCAGTTCTTACTCCTCTTCTCCTTGACAACCCTCTTGAGATCATGCTACTGCTTCATGATCTCCTTCTTGGTGTTTGAGTAGTGTTGTGTGCTGGGGGATTGTTTGTGCTGGTGTGATGGTGGTAGTGATGGTGGTGGTGGTTGTGTGTGTGTGCTGTGCTCTTTTGCCTCTCCTGTCAGATGTGGTGTATGGCCTTCTCTTCTGGAGTGTTGGAAAGGGTTGTGGTCAGTGAAGGGGCTGGTTTTATACTCAGCTATGTGGGTGTGTCCAAGTGGAATTTGGCTGTCAGGTGTGTTGTGGGAATTGTCCTGTGCTTTTTTATTTGTTTTTTTAATTAATTTATTTTATTTGTATTTTTATAATGTATTTGGGGGGCATGGCTACTTTGATTTGTGCAATGTTTGACATCACTGCGGTGTTTTTGCATCGTCCGCTATTTTTTTATTGTACCTTCCGCAAAGGTGGCTATGCTGCAGCTCTTCCACTATCTCTCCCATTCACTCCTGTGTGCGACCGCGGCGGTCGGAAGCTGCGGTTCCGACCGCGGAACCCTCGGGGATATCCTATTTTCCCGTGCGGTGTATCCGCTATCCTTGCGGCGGGTTGTTGCTTTTCCGCTGCTTTTCCGACCGCAGCAGTAGCTTTTTTGTCTTCACCGCCCGCTTTGGGCGGTTTTGGTAGGCCCGATACCGCCACAGTCGGTCTTTCAAGGTGGTTTATCCTAATTTTGATGCCGGTTTTTCCGCGGTCCTGGCGGGCAGTTGTTTCCCGCCTCCATGGCGGTCCGGGTGATTTTCCGCCCGCTATCCTAATGGGGGCCTAAAACTTCAAACAGCATTAACTTGACATAGTAGAAAAGTGCATATATTGTAGTTTCTATTTTTTCTTTCGAACAGATAAACACAAGAAATGAAAAATATACAAAAATGTTTTTTTTTGCAATCCATAACAGAAAATGACTTCGAATCAAGAATAGAAATATATAACCTCCTGCCGGGGAAACCGTCTACTCAAACATAGTAGCTCTGTTGATTACAATTTAAACTAACTGAGCCCAGGTGTCAATCGAGGTGTATGTAATACTTCTCAACCCATTGTACAGGCAGAGCAGTTACTTTTGGTAACTCTAGGGCATATTATCAAGGGCCATATTGCTGCATTAGCGGGACTTTTTCCTGCTAAATCTGTGATATTTTTAACGTCCTATTAGCAAGCTGTTGCTAACATCAGTTAGCAACAGCTTGTAGGCGAAAGCTACAGGTTTGGGGCTCGCTTTGCATGTCAGCAAAATTTATCGCTAATGACATGAAAAGTGGGCGTACCCAACCTGTTAGCGGCTGAAGGTTATCGCTAATACAGCTATCGCCTATTAGCTAGGCAGGCAAAGTGATTTAAAAATTCATGCTTAGCCTGAATATCGCTAGAAACTAATGCCTGCTCAGGCCAGGACCTAACCTGTATATCCATTGGAAGGTGGATAATCAGGTTAAGTCTCCATTAGCGATATTGCCTGAATAACGCAGAATTTCCAGCGATATTCACGCATTGAGCCGCTATCGCCGGATATTTTACCGCTTTTGAGAGAAACGTTGCTAATAGCACATTATCTCAGCAAATATATCCGTCGATGCGCAGCGATAAAAAAATGCGCTAAGCTCATTTAGCGATAATTTTATGCTATTTGTTGATAATATGCCCCTCTGTTTTAAGAACTACAGAACATAACCACTCTGCAATAGAGATTAAAGTTAGAGAAACAATTAAATGAAATTAAAGATATTGCATCCACCTCCAATGAACCCTTTTCAGAGAGGTAGCACAACACATTGCACCACATGTTGCAAGTAGTATGTCTACAATTCCTAATCTGAGAAGAATTTTCCAAAGTAAAAAAACAGGAAAGTAAGCCACAAAGAGTCACACCGCAAACTTTTTCTGACTTAATCATCCCACCTGAACTCTCTGTAACTGTTACTAATGAAACTTTTCTTTTGCATGACAACAAACACCCTCAAAAAAGAATACTAATCTTTAGCACACCCCATAATCTAGTGAGGTTGGAGAACAGTGACATTTGGATGATG
The DNA here is from genome assembly GCF_964263255.1 of Lissotriton vulgaris. Lineage (NCBI taxonomy): Eukaryota > Metazoa > Chordata > Amphibia > Caudata > Salamandridae > Lissotriton > Lissotriton vulgaris. The sequence continues at coordinate 48,721,745 of NC_141690.1, forward strand.
GATGGGACATTTAGAAGCACGCCCCATCCATTCACCCAAATAAACACTATTCACACATATATGAATAACACAGTAGTTCCCTTAGTTTACAGTTTACTTCCTGCTAAACAATCCTCAACATACACTGTATTATTGTCAGTGAAAAAAACTAAAACATCAAACAATAGTTCTAGAAAATTACTAATTGACTTTGAATTACCTATGATTAATACTATTACGACACTGTACATGATACCCAAGTTCAAGGATATTTTTGTTCACTTTTCACAGGCATATTGTCGAAAAATGTAATAAAATCCTTAGATGAGGATTATATATCAAATAGCAAACTATAGTTTGAACTGAAAAAAAAAACAACCCTTTGCTTTGTACCTCCTAACAGTGTAGACAAGTACTACTGTCAGGATCCCTAACGATCCAGAACCAAAATTCAGACCAGTTCATGATGCAAAAAAAGTGCACGGAACTAATTGGAAAGGAGGACTGAAGAGAAAACCTCCTTGGTCAACCCTGTGGCATTTGGGTAACCTTAAGATGGCCGCTAGGGAGCTGGGGTCAGCTGTCTAGTTATCCGCGGTCGTCAGCAGGGAGCTTAGGTGATGCTCGCGCACCTGGGAAAGTGCTCACTTCACTGAAGCGTTTCCAGTGAAAGCCTGACCCATTTTGAGCGCTCGTAGTTTCTTAGTGTAAAGATAAATGAAAGTTTAAATAGATGTCGGAAACCTTAGTTTTGAACGTTCCAGGAAATTCCCCGAAGGTGCGCCGCACAGAGTGAGCTGGAAACGCGTCTTGAGAGGTTTCCCATTACAGAACGGAGCTTTGGAGGACGACGCATTCCAGTGAGCAAGAGAAAAAATGAGAAGACAAAGCTAAGTGTCAAATAGTTTTCACGATAACTGAGAGCAATAACATAGAACGCTAAAATTGTTAAATGCTTAAGTAAGAAATACTTACCACGAAGTGCTGTTAATCAGCATCTAGAAAGGAAAAGAAGATAGATAACATATTTGAGTGACCAGTTGTAATACAGGAAAAAATAAGAGACTTGTCAAATAAATGTTGAAGCCATTCATTTTAATTTAATTGATGCCCCTCAGTTTCAGCTCATCTTAGGACTTCCTTGGCTCACTGAGCACAATCCAACAATTGACTGGAGGAACAGAACGATAGAAATGACTTCAACCTATTGCCGAGAGAATTGTTTTGGAAATCAAGAAGAAGCGAATAAAGAGAATCTGGCCCATGCCTTATGTTCAGCGGAAGCCACAGTGAGTGTAATCAACACACAGCCAATACCTCTGGAATATCAAGATTTTGAAGACGTATTGAATGAACAGGAAGCTGAACAACTGCCACCGCATCGTGTTTACGATTTCAAAATAGATTTTGAACCAGGTGCTAATTTGCCATGCTGCCGGGTTTAAGTCTTGACAGAAAAAGAACATCGCCATCTGAGGGAGTATATCGACAAGTATTTGGCTAACGGGTTTATTCGCCCCTCTCAATACCCCATATATTCGCCTCTATTTGTTGTGCCCAAGAAGGAAGAGGGGGAGTTGAGGACGTGTATAGATTATCATGCAATTAACAGAATAACCAAGAAGAACCGATATCCGCTTCCACTTATCTCAGTCTTGTTGGATCAGGTAAAGGGGGCTCGGATTTTCACGAAGCTGGATTTAAGAGGAGCTTACCACCTCATTCGAGTAAGAGAGGGTGATGAGTGGAAGACGGCCTTCAGGACTCGCTTTGGATTATTTGAATACCAGGTGATGCCCAATGGGTTGTGTAATGCTCCTGCAGCATTCCAACACTTCATCAATGACGTACTTAGTGAATACATCGATCAATGCGCAATTGTGTACATAGATGATATACTAATCTACTCAGTGGATACTCAGGAGCATCAGAAACAGGTCTGAGGGGTTCTACGGAAACTACAGGAGAATAAATTATTTGTCAAGTTGGAGAAGTGCACCTTCAGTGTCACTCAAGTGGAATTTTTGGGCTTCGTGATCTCACCATCGGGAATCAAGATGGACACACGGAAGATTCAGGCTGTGCTTGAATGGAAGTCACCAAGCAGTGTCAAGGAAGTGCAAGCGTTCATCGGGTTTGCCAACTTCTATCGAAGATTCATAAGTGAATTCTCTCGACGAACCTTGCCTCTTACTCGACTATTGAAGAAAGGAACCTCCCCCTCTGGAGGTGGGGAATGAAGTCTCGTTGAATACTAAGAATTTTAGATTAAAGGGCAATCGAAAATTTCAACCAAGATTCATTGGCCCTTATCCCATAGCGGAGCAAGTGAATCCTGTAACATACAAATTGACATTGCCACCAAAATTCAAAATCCACCCAGTGTTCCATGTCTCACTATTGAAAAAATCTGCTCCAAATCTACGAAAAGAATCCACTCCACAGCAGATTCAGTTAGAGACTGGATTGGAGTTTGTGGACAAGGAAATCCTGGATTCGAAGCTAGTGAGGGGTAAATTGTATTATTTGATCGACTGGAAAGGCTATGGACCAGAGGAGCGGTCTTGGGAACTGGATTCAGATGTTCATGCTCCTAGACTAGTCAAACTTTTTCAGCAAAGATATCCCACCAAGCCAAGATTGGGAGGACAATCTTTGGTGGGGGGTACTGTCAGGATCCCTAACGATCCAGAACCAAAATTCAGACCAGTTCATGATGCAACAAAAGTGCACGGGACTAATTGGAAAGGAGGACTGAAGAGAAAACCTCCTTGGTCAACCCTGTGGCATTTGCGTAACCTTAAGATGGCCGCCAGGGAGCTGGGGTCAGCTGTCTAGTTATCCGCGGTCGTCAGCAGGGAGCTTAGGTGACGCTTGCGCACCTGGGAAAGTGCGCACTTCACTGAAGCGTTTCCCGTGAAAGCCTGACCCATTTTGAGCACTCGTAGTTCTTAGTGTAAAGATAAATGAAAGTTTAAATAGATGTCGGAAACCTTAGTTTTGAACGTTCCTGGAAATTCCCGAAGGTTTGCCGCACAGAGTGAGCTGGAAACGCGTTTTGAGAGGTTTCCCATTACAGAACGGAGCTTCGGAGCATGACGCATTCCAGCGAGCTGACAAGAGAAAAAATGAGAAGACAAAGCTAAGTGTCAAATAGTTTTCACGATAACTGAGAGCTAAAATTGTTAAATGCTTAAGTAAGAAATACTTACCACGAAGTACTGTTAATCAGCATCTAGAAAGGAAAAGAAGATAGATAACGTATTTGAGTGAACAGTAGTAATACAGGAAAAAATAAGAGACTTGTCAAATAAATATTGAAGAGGACGACTTACCTAAGCTTCAGCCAGCAACTTGAGAACCCTAAAAGAAAAGCAAGAAGTTAAAGGCATAGAAGAATACACATACAGAATACAACAGATATCAAAAGAGAATCCAAATATAAGGCAACACACAGTATAGAGTCTGGTAGGTTCTTCTAATAATAAGACAGATTTAAATAGAGTAGAAAGAGAAGCCAGGAATTAATCTTGTTAACTGTAATTACAGATGTGGATTTCAACTAACTAGCAAAGAAGAAAAGACACACATCATACTCCAAGAAGCGAAGCGGATCACTGTAGGATCTAGGGTAGGTAATCACTTTAGAGAGACAAAGAGAAAAGAGACAGAGTAGTTAGATAGGAAAAGACTCATAATGGTTGTGTATGCTTAGTTTCCTTAGGTATCTTCGGTGGGCTGATCTAAAGCTGACGGAAGACCCAGACAGGAAACCCGAAGGTTCAGGACCAGTCTCTTCTGTTGTTTGTTTATTATTTTATCTAATTTCCCCCTTCCCACTTTCAAATTGATTAGCGCCATGATTTTACTCTGGCCCTGATTGATTGGAAGTGGGAGTCGGGAAACTAGCATCTTCTGTTCCTGTGCATGAACTAGAGAACCGTGATTGGTAAGCAGTGTCATCTGACAACTACACTTCAACTACATAATCTGAATACTTTACTTCAAACGAAGATAAATTGGCACCTATTCTAAATTATTTTGAAGACACATGGATTGGCCATCTAAGCAGGTCTGGTCACAGGAGGAAACCACATTTCCATGTAAAGTGGTAGAACTGCTACACGACCTACTTAGAGTGAGCAGCAAAAACAAAGAATGCCATAGAGGGATGGCACAACTCCTTCAATAAATCAATTGGCAAACCTCATCCTATCATTTCTTGGGAATTTTGAGAAAGGAGCAAAGATAAAAAAAAATGTTGCAGTCATTAACAGGTAGTCTGAACCCATGTATATCCAGAAGAACAAAGGTAATGTCTAAAAGACTATTGGGTGCAATACAACAGTTTACGTTGATGGTGGCTTCAGACTACCTTGCTAATCTTGCACACATTTTACATTTATAACTTACACTATCTGCTCACTTGCCTATTTTGATTTAAAAAAATAACCCTAATTAATTTGGCATTTTTTTAAATAGATTAACTTTAATATTAAAAGTCTTGCCACCAGATGTCTTCTTTTTTCAACTCTTGGACTTACGTAGTATCTGTTTTTTTCACCAAGAATCCTGTGTCTTTTTTATATATTCCATAACCCATTGCAGAAAATCCACATCTAAAAAAGGTAAATCGCACTACCAACATCCAAAAACAAAAAAACAATAGCTGATCTTCTATTTTCCAAAATTCGTGTTACCGTGATGATGAAAAATCCTTTTTTTGTAAAAAGCCTGTCACAAAAAGAAAAAAGGAAACCTTTCTTAACACTTTTGTTTATTAAAGTTTTTAATGTATATATTTTTGATAGCTTTATTAAACAAAAATTGTTATGAAAGAATGGGACCTGACATGGGCCTACTACTGCAACCTATTATGGCGTGAAATAGTTGGTTAGCACACAACAAAAGTACAGAAAACACATTTACTACATCTATATACCTCCCTCCTCTCTTACAATAAACATTACCACTAATCTATGTATTTTAATAATTTACATTTGTCTTACCATGACAGAGCTCTCCCTTGCATCTGATCTGTAGCTCGACGATCCTCGTAATGATAAAAGTTACATTTACATGGCAATGTCATGTAATTCTGTAAAAATGAAAAAAAGACATTTTCTCCCATTGACTTCAATGGAAAAGCGTACAAATGTTTGTTTTTTAATGTTTAATAAAATGTTAATGTGCATAGAGAATTGGTAATTAATTTTTGTAAACTATATAAAAGAATAAACTATTTTTTGATAATGTAGTTGTAAAATGTAACTTTATTAAAAATGTTAATACAAATATAAGGTAACTACATGTCGGGTAATTCTTTCTTCATGTTATATTAAATACAATTATTATATACAGTATACATCATTTTTAAATTATTTACATGACGTTATGTCTTGAATGGATACTCTGGTGCTACTTTTAATACCTGAGTATTTTCTTACATTTCATAAACCTTTTTTTACCATTCTAATTTGTATGTAATATAAACATCCCTTTAATTCTCACTATAATAGTAAATATTTACTTAAATATTGTACACAATCTAGTATTAATTTTAATACATGAGTATTTTAATAAAAAAATAACACATGTATGTATTATTTTATTAATATTTATATTATACACTTCCAAATAAATTTTCACAAAAATTGCTTATTTTTTTAAATCAATCGCTTCTCCCTAAAAATATTAATATATTACAATACGTTAATTTGACTAAATTTTAAAATATACTCCCGCATTCATTTAAATACCTGAGTATTAAAAATAATTTCCTCAACCATTATTTATTGATATTTATATATTTGTATAAAACAACCTCACTTCATTTTACATGTAAATATATTTCTTGCATTTTTTGAACAAATACTTTTGTATAAATGTAATACATGAGTATTAAAATAAACAATAACACCCTTTTGTAAAAATAATAAATATTATATTCACATATAAAAATATATAATAGTATACATTATTTTTATTAATTAAAATATAACTTACCATACTATACTTACCAATGCAATATAATAGCATCCGTTGCAATAGTATACATAGTAATGGTATGCGTTGTAATTGTGTCTGTGTTGTAATGGAAGCATTGTAAAGGCATTGCATTGTAGTGCCTGCATTGTAATGGATGTCTCCCCTCAAAATACCTGGGCAAAAGTCGTCAATCAATCAATCAATCAATCAATCAATCAGGGTCTTGTAAAGAGCAACTACTTACCCATTAGGGTCTCAATGCGCTGAGGGGGATATGCGGTTCAATTGAAGAGCCAGTTCTTGAGGTCCTTCCTGAATTGAGGCAGAGACAGTCATTGCTTGACATGTAGAGACAGGGAGTTCCAGGCTTTTGCGGTGATGTAGGACAATGATGTTCCTCCACCATGGTCTTTCAGATCCGTGGGATGGTGGCTAACGCCAGTTGGGCAGAGCAGAGATTTCTGGTGGGTTTGTGGAAGAAGAGGTGCCGTTGAGGTATGCAGGGCATGTGTTGTGGAGGGCATTGTAGGCATGCATGAGGAGCTTTAAGGTAATTCTTTTGTTTATCAGGAGCCAGTGGAGGTCTCTAAGGTGACCAGTTATGTGGTTGTGATGGGGGATGTTCAGGATTAGTCTGGTGGAGGCATTCTGAATGTTCTGTAGTTTCTTTATGAGTTTTTTGGTGGTACCGGTGTAGAGTGAGTTGCCATAGTCCACTCTGCTGCTGCTCATTGCAAGGGAATCATTTTCCTAGACTCAGTGGAGATCCACTTGAAAATCTTCCAAAGTAGACAGAGTGTGTGGAATTAGGAAGACAAGACAGCATTGATTTGGTGGCTCATAGGGAGCAAGGAGTCCAGGATGATGCTGAGGTTATGTGTGTGGTCTTTGGGTGTGGGGGGGTACTGAGCACTGTGGTTCTGCCAGGAGTCATTCAAAGAAGAAGGAATGGAGCCCAGGATGAGGACTTTGGTCTTGTCCGAGTTGAACTTGAGGCAGCTGTCTTTCATCCATGTGGCAACTGCCTTCATACCGCTGTGGAAGTTGTTCTTGGCAGTTGTGGGTTCATCTGTGAGGGGAAAATCAGCTGGGTGTCGTCGGCATAGGAGACAATGTTGAGTTTGTAGCTTCTGATGATGGCTGCAAGTGAGGCCATGTTGATTTTAGAGAGGGTGGGCCTTAGGGAGGATCCCTGGGACATTCCACAGCTGATCCTTGTGGATTCTGAGCAGAACTGTGGAAGTCTGGCTCTCTGTGTTCCCCCAATGAGGAAGGAGCGGATCCATTCAAGGATTTTGTCATGGAAGCCGGTGTGTGGAGTCTTGTGCAGAGGGTGTGATGGTAGCAGTGTGGAAGGCTGCAGGGAGATCCAGTAGAGTGAGGGCTGCAGTTTCACCTTGGTCAAGGAGGGTGCCGATATTGTCTATAGTGGCAAGGAATGCAGTCTCTGTGCAGTGATTGCTTCTGAAGCCCAATTTGGAGATGTCCAGGATGTGGTTAGTTTCAATGAACTCAGAGAGTTGGGCGTTGATGCCCTTCTCCAGGACTTTTGGTTGGAAAGGGAGCAGAGAGAAGGGTCTGTAGTTCTTGAGGTTCATCTGGTCGCCAGAGGAGTTCTTCAGCAGGGGGATGATCTCTGTGTGTTTCCAGTCTTTGGTGAAGGTGGCCGACTCGATGGAGCAGTTGATGGTGTGGCAAAGTGAAGGATTCGTTATCTGAGAATTTTTTCACGCAGGTGACCAAAATGTTTCAGCTTGTGCTTCAGATGTCCGTAATGGGAAATATTTGGTCCCCATCACCTTGAGGTTGGAGACAAGTGTCCCATGTCCAGCTTCTGAATTGTCAAAGCATCGTCAGAGATTTCCTCATGTACATTGGTACAGGCTCATCAAAGACCAGCGAGGCATGGTAGATAAGAAAGATATCTTTCTGGGAACGGGTTCCATGCACACTGGAAATAAATGTATAGTCCCTATCTCAAGGATGAGTCAGGCGCAATGGGTCTCAAAAGCTGTGTTCATGTATCACATCATGTATTATTGCTCTATCTCTAGCAGTAGTCTTTTCCAATGGGCCAGACCAATTGTTGGAAAATGGCCCTCTCTTAAGGTCACTTTAAACGTATTGTCTTCCTCCTCCTATTTTCCGGCTGTTTTTTTGGCCTTAGGACTCAGAGCACTTTAGCACTGTTAACCAGTGCTAAAGTGCATATGCTTCTTCCCTAAATATGTCAACATTGTTTTATCCACAATTGGGATAGTTAATTTATCTCTAAGCCCCTTGTAGAGTGTACTATGTTTGCCCAGGGCCTACAATTCAATGTCTCTAGTGGGCCTGCAGCACTCATTGTGCCACCCATACAAGTAGCCCTTTAAAAATGTCTGTGGCCTGCCACTCCATAACCTATATGTGCTGTTTTACTGCCATTTCAACTTGCCATTTAAAACCCTTCACCAATCCTGAAACTCCCCTTTTATTATACATAAGGGTTCCTTAAGTTAGGCCCCAGGTATCCTATAGAGCAAGGTGCTGTGCTAGTAAAATGTAGGGCATTTTATTTTAAGTTGTGCATGTCCTGGTATTGAAAAAAAAAACAATGTATTTTTCACTACTGCGAGGCATTGTGAAGCCTACTCCTCTCATAGATTAAAATAGGGAATTCCTTGTCACACTTTTAAGCTGCAATTACTGATTTGAAATTAGTAGCTTTGTCATGTTTTATATCTTTGACATATCATATTAATGATACATCCTCTTTACTGGTAAAGTGTGATTTTACATTACTAATTTAGAAATGGCACTTTTATAAAGAGGGCATTTCTCTGCTCTTAAATCTTGGTGTGCTGGAAGCCTGTCTCCAATACACGTCAGGGTTGGGTGATGGATTGACTTTGTGCATTCCCCCTAGGCAGTCTGGAAAGAAAGGATCTCTATACACTTCAAAGACCCTTCTTTGAAGTCACACCCACTTCAAAGGCCCAACTGAATATAAGCATTGGGTACCTGACCCAACCAAATCGGAAACTTCTGGGCCTGTAATATACTTCTGTCAGAAGAACTGCTGTGCTGGCGCTAGGACTGTCACTCTGCTGGACTGCTGCTCTACAGGAACCGCATTTATGCTGTGGTGCCCTGCTGCCTGCTGCCCTCTGACTCTGCTGAGGAAAAGCTGGACAATGCTTGAACACAGAGTGATCTCTAAGGGCTTGTTGGATTGCCTCCGGTTTTCTGAGACTCATGGATACCAAAGTCTCATCATCTGTTCCTGTGCCTCATCTATTGGAAGAGGACACAGGTGCTTGCTCCAGTAAAACCAATGCATCTCTTGTCTACTTATAGCAGAACTGCCACATCAATACTGCGGCGGGAGCAGAATCAGTGCATCGCACTTTGAACCAGTGCATTGTTTTAAAGAAAAGACACATCGAAACCAACGCATCACCTCCGCTGCAATGTGGGAAGATCGACGATTCCCCTCAACTGCATGGAGAATACGGCACATCGTCTACGGAACCAATGCCTCTTGACTCTTCGCATCCTCAATGGAACTGATGCATCGCCGCCACTGTGTGAAAAAAATAGGCCCATCACCTCGACTGTGATATAGACGCTGAAGCATCGCTCCTCAGCACACTGCATCTTTCTGTTGCAACGAGGATCAAGGTACTGTGTTCACTGGGCTTGTGTAGCATCTGTATAGGGCCCGCGCTCCATCGCGGTCGACCTAAACTCTTAACTTTGCCCCTAGTCCAGGGCGACCAGCACCCCATTGGTGCTTATTGCTTCTCTACGGTACAAAAGGGGGTGGTGATGGACGGAGCATCTGAATCAATCAAACACTCACACCCAGTCAAAAGATCTGGGTTTAATCCATCACCGTTCTTTAGCCCACTCTGCCACCCCAGTTCAGACATGAACTGAGTTATGTTGGACTTGGAGTTAGAATAGTAAAATAATATGCTTTAATGTCCAGCACTTTCCCTGAGTTGATTGATTTGGAGTTACAATAGTAAACTATTATGGTTTACTGTCCAGCACTTTCCGTGAGTTATGTTGGATTCGGAGTTAGAATAGTAAATTATTATGGTTTAATGTCCAGCACTTTCCCTGAGTTATGTTGGTCTTGGAGTTGAAATAATAAATTATTATGGTTTATTGTCCAGAACTTTCCCTGCCACACTTATGGCGGCCAAAAGCGGTACAAAAGGGGGTGGTGATGGACGGAGCATCTGAACCAATCAAACACTCACACCCAGTCAAAAAATCTGGGTTTGACCCATCGCCGTTCTTCAGCCCACTCTGACACCCCAGTTCAGACATGGCTATATGCAAATCAGTCTGACCCTGTGCCTCATGGGAACAGTCCAGCCCGAACTTCCAAGCCATGTCTTCCCTGGACTGGAAACAAGCTTCCGAGGACCGATTTCTGGCATTCCAGCCGTCTTCAGCCCAGCTTGCTTGAATCCAGTGGCAAAGTGAGCAAGAGACTCACGTCTGAGCATACCCTGCCACACTTATGGTGGCCAAAAGCGGTACAAAAGGGGGTGGTGATGGATAAAACCCAGATCTTTTGACTGGGTGTGAGTGTTTAATTGGTTCAGATGCCCCGTCCATCACCAGGGTATGCTCAGACGTGAGTCCCTTTCTCACTTTGCCACTGGATTCAAGCAAGCCGTGCTGAAGACTCAATTCAGGGAAAGTGCTGGACATTAAATCATGATATTTTACTATTCTAACTCCAAGTCCAACATAACTCAGGGAAAATGCTGGACAGTAACCCATGATAATTTACTATTCTAACTCCAGATCCAACATAACTCAGGGAAAGTGCTGGACAGTAAACCATAATAATTTACTATTCTAACTCTAAAACCAATATAACTCTGGGAAAGTGTTGGACATTAAACTATATTAATTTACTATTCTAACTCCAAAACCAATATAACTCAGGGAAAGTGCTGGACAGTAAACCATAATAATTTACTATTCTAACTCCAAGACCAACATAACTCAGGGAAAGTTCTAGACATCAAACCATAATCAATTTTAATTTTTAAAAATCACAATTAAAATGTCAACATTTAACATTTTTTTTATTCTAATAAATTAAATTTCAATAAATTGTTACACAACATTTTAAAATTCTAATTTCAAATTTTATTTTTCGAAAAGTAAATTTTTAAAAATGTCTATACATTTTAACAGAACATTTTTTAATTGATACCCACCCTTATCCCCTATAAATACAACAACCCGCTGCCAAAAATATATAAAATATTTAATAATATAATTTTATCAAATATTACATTTCTAATTTCAAATACAATTTTTAGAAAAGTACATTTTTTTACTTCTAATTTTCATAATGTCTAGAAATTTTAACAGAACATTTATAAATTACTACCCACTCTTATCCCCTATAAATACAAGAACCCGCTCCTAAAATATATACACATTTTAATAATATATAACATAATTTCATTAAATAAAAAATTCTAATATCAAAATTAAAATTTCAAAATGTAATTTTTTTTACTCCTAATTTTTTTAATCTCTATACATTTTAACACAACATTTTTAAATTACTACCCACCCTTATCCCCTATAAACCCAATAACCTGCTCCTAAAATATTTACAAATGTAATAATATATAACATGATTTAAATAAATAAGAAATTTCTAATTTAAAATTTAAGATTTCGAATTTTTTTTATTATTTCCTTCTAATTTTATGCACACAACTTTTTTAAATTACTACCCACCCTTATCCCCTATAAACCCAACAACCCGCTCCTAAAATATTTGCTAATATTCACAATTAATACAAAATTTACATTTATATTTTTAAATTACTACCCACCCTTATCCCCTATAAAATAAACATCCCGCTCCTAAAAATTTAACTAAAAATAAAAAAAGTAATTAGAAAATAACATTTATTATTCACATAAAAACATAAAAAATATGTATCCATTAAAAACATAATATCGATATAAATTACATCAATATTTATTTGAGCTATATTTACTACATATTTCACAATGTTGATATTTCTGCACTACTAAAAAAACAATATTTCCTGCATCGATATTTAACACAGACGACATTCTTACCTCGATATTTCTTCTTCTCAATATTTTCGCATCGATATTCTTGCTATACACCGTCTAATATATCCTTTGACATTTGCAATAGTAACTTTATTATTGTGATGTTAAATGGCAGGGGTATGAGAAAGTGTGTCTTTTGGTGTGGTCACCACCGCTTTTTGTGGACTGATTCTGCATGTTTCTTAACTGTATGCATGGATTACTACTGTTCAGTGATCAGTGCATGTGCTACGACACATAAAACACAGTAACATTGGGTGATCACATTTTTACTTTTAAATGAGGCTATAGAATATGGTGTGAGAAAATATCCAAATGGCTTAGAAAGTTGTATGGCACCTGTGGAATGCAGCACCTATTGTACCATTCACTAGACTAACAAGGATAACAGGGCTTCAGCCAGACATGTATAGCTGGCCTCCTCCAGTGTTATAACCTGCAGGCAACCCTTTCGATCAGAGTGAAACCCTACTTTCAAACAAGTTACCCATAAGTAGGCCTTGCAGCCCACAAAGTTGGGTGCCTGTTATCTAAAAACTTAAGACTGGTCTGCTCTTTTGTCATCTGGGTTACACCATGCTGAAACAGGGGAGCCTGAATAATTTCACTGTAAGATAATGAGGAAGTGCTGCCAAAAGAGGTGGAGGTGCTATTAGAAAATAGGATTTGGTGGTAAAATGTCTCTAGTCATTAGCTAGTGCACCGGATAATCCTGGCACCAAAATACATGCTCAGTAAATTTTTGGACCTGGGAATATTCCCTCTAAAGTAAACAGTCCTGCTGGAAGGTGGCTCCTAACTTCTCACATCTGCTGGAAGAGGAGGAGTTACTAAAGGACTCAAGGACTCTTAACTCTTGCTATGAACTAAGGAATAGAAGTGCTCTCAAAGTGTCAAGTGGATGGCTTTCTATATGCATGTTTCACAAAACGCAGAAGCACTCCTTACCCTAAGCAGGCCCAGCTCAACACTGGGGACTGGAACCTAAAGGACACCTGACTAGAGTGAGACTGCATATTTATAATCTTAAACTGAGGAACTGAGACCTTCTAACTGACCAAGAGGAACATTTACAGAACTTTTAAAAGTTGGAATTTATTAATTGTTTCCACTACCAGAGGACAGGTACAAGGTGCTCAGGAAGATTGCACCCAAGGCAGATAATAAATCCCTGTTCATTCAGTTCAAAATGTATTGCTGCTCTGAAAAGTGGGTCTACGAGACCTTGCAGCAACAGTATTCAGCCTTGTGGACCCCTGTCCAGCTAAAGCTTCCAACATTGTCACACTGGAGGATTTACACTTCCCAAGAAGTGGCAATGTCTGAGGGTAAAACCTTGCAATGGGGCAAGGCACCACATTTGTCCCACTGAGGAAGCACGTTCAGTGCCCACAGCGTCCAGATTTGCCTCTCTCTGCCCTTTCGAACCAATAACCAACAGCTTCAGAAGGACTTTGATGACAACATATCCGACTTCAATTAATCCTTGCTGAATACTCACAGGTCTCAGACTTGGACCATCTCTCACTGGATGATTTCAATTTCCATTAGAGATATAAAGTTAGAAGGTAAAATCTTTGACTGGGTCCCCAACTAGGTTTACACGACTTCTGCCCGGGGTCAAACTGAAATTGTGCCTATGTCCCATCAACCACAAATAGTGACTTTAGCTTTTAACTTTGCTTTTTCTCTGCACAATTTGTCCCAAATATTTTAAGCTTCCTATGTGTTTTTGACACTACATTACAAAGATGCCCCCATACATGTGCATAAATGTGAAACCTCCATCTTGTATTAGAATTAAAAAAAATAAGAAACTTCATTACAAGATGGTTACTGATCATACAAGTTAATTCATGCTGACCATCGTGTCATAGAAGTTTTGTTGTTTTAATACTCCATTACAAGATGGTCACTACATCCTTGTGAGACTGCACTGATGCATATCGGGGAAAAAAACATTGGCAGAGCTAATAGGTCGACTCCTACTAACAAAGGGGAGACCTGTTGGCTTTCCCAATACTTGTTTTAGACTGTATTGTGATGCAGTGTATTTTATCAACCTTCTAACTCTCTTATAACTCTAACTCTAACTCTCTGCCCTACTTCATTTACTATGATTTAGAAAAGGGGTGGTGATGAACAGAGAGTCTGAGTTAAACAGACCACTCTTACCCAGTCCAAAGATCAGGGCTTGATCCATCACCGTTATTTATCTCACTGCCCCATCCCAGCTCAGAACCTGGCTATATGCAAATCAGTCTGTCCCTGGCCCGGGAGCTTGTTTCCTTCCCAGTGTAAGAATTGGCTTTTGTAGTTTGGTTTGCCCTGTTCCCATCATGCACTGGGACAGGAACAGACTAATTTGCATACAGCCAGGTTCTGAAACTGGGATGGTGCAGTGAGCTAAAAAACGGTGTTGGATCTAGCCCTGATCTCTTGACTGGGTGAGAGCTTTCTGCTTAATTCAGAGACTATGTCCCTCACCACCCCTTGTTGTAAATATTTTTGTCCACCCTAAGCGTGGAAGGGTATTCTCAGATGTGAGACCCTTGCTCATTGCACCATCAGGATTCAAGCAAACCGGGCCGAAGACGGCTGTAATGCCAGAAACCGGTCCCCGGGAGCTTGTTTCCTTCCCAGTGTAAGAATTGGCTTTTGTAGTTTGGTTTGCCCTGTTCCCATCATGCACTGGGACAGGAACAGACTAATTTGCATACAGCCAGGTTCTGAAACTGGGATGGTGCAGTGAGCTAAAAAACGGTGTTGGATCTAGCCCTGATCTCTTGACTGGGTGAGAGCTTTCTGCTTAATTCAGAGACTCTGTCCCTCACCACCCCTTGTTGTAAATATTTTTGTCCACCCTAAGCGTGGAAGGGTATTCTCAGATGTGAGACCCTTGCTCATTGCACCATCAGGATTCAAGCAAACCGGGCCGAAGACGGCTGTAATGCCAGAAACCGGTCCCCGGGAGCTTGTTTCCTTCCCAGTGTAAGAATTGGCTTTTGTAGTTTGGTTTGCCCTGTTCCCATCATGCACTGGGACAGGAACAGACTAATTTGCATACAGCCAGGTTCTGAAACTGGGATGGTGCAGTGAGCTAAAAAACGGTGTTGGATCTAGCCCTGATCTCTTGACTGGGTGAGAGCTTTCTGCTTAATTCAGAGACTCTGTCCCTCACCACCCCTTGTTGTAAATATTTTTGTCCACCCTAAGCGTGGAAGGGTATTCTCAGATGTGAGACCCTTGCTCATTGCACCATCAGGATTCAAGCAAACCGGGCCGAAGACGGCTGTAATGCCAGAAACCGGTCCCCGGGAGCTTGTTTCCTTCCCAGTGTAAGAATTGGCTTTTGTAGTTTGGTTTGCCCTGTTCCCATCATGCACTGGGACAGGAACAGACTAATTTGCATACAGCCAGGTTCTGAAACTGGGATGGTGCAGTGAGCTAAAAAACGGTGTTGGATCTAGCCCTGATCTCTTGACTGGGTGAGAGCTTTCTGCTTAATTCAGAGACTCTGTCCCTCACCACCCCTTGTTGTAAATACTACTTCATTTACTACTCACTCTTGGCCTCTTTTAACTCTCCCCCACTTCTCTTGGCCCAGTTCCAAATGAGTTCTGCCCCTGTGCTTGTTGACAGTTTTTAACATCTGGAATTTGATACGGGGTAATTATGTTTTTCACCCTTTTGGTCACCTTGAATATTCTCTATTATGACTTATTTTCAAAACTTACAATTCTCCTGATCTTTCTCATCTATTTTTCCGGCCGATTACGATGGTGGGAGGTCCGCCACCGCTGGGCCGGGGGTGAGGACCGCTGGCGCAGCGGTGGCGGACTTCCCACCATCACCCTTAAAATTCCCACCGCAAAATTAGGATGGTGGTGGGAATGCGAATAGTACCGCGGTAGACGGAAAAACCGTCCACCATGGTCCCGCAAGGCGGTTCTTTTCTGCCCGCCTTGCGGGGCCCGGTATCATGGGGCAATGGAGGCTGTGCCGTGCAGGCACCGCCGTGGGCATTATGATGCCTGTCTTTTGCGGCTGAGATCCCGCTACAAAAAGACAGGCAGAAAATCTTTTTGCTTCATAATGCTTATTGAATACATTATGTAGAACATTGTTGTTGCTGTCTACAGAGTGTCACTTTTACCCATATGATTATTCCTTAGGTCTGCACCAAATAGTCATTTCAAGAATTATGCATTCATGTTTGATATCACATTTGTTTTACGAAAGACATTTTTGAATCAAGCACTCAGAAGTAGCAAAGAGCTAGCAGAGTTAAGTGTGTATTTCATGTGCAAAACAATTTGTTATACACCTGTTGGTGAGGGGCCTCTCTGAGGAAGAATTTCAACATTTTATGAAGCTGATCATCTCAATTTTCATCACCTGGTTAAGAAGTTATGCAAGCTACGGTTCACCCAGTATTCAGTATTTATGATTACACCTGCATAATATAGTTGCAAAATAAAGGGGCCTCCTGATACTGATGAGAAGTACACCTAGACAGGGAAAACACAATAATGTAAATACTCTACTTGTTTTCATATGCAAGGAAAGAGCCAACAACAAAAAAGGACATACATACAAACATATAAACAATTTCTCAAACATGTGTAACATTTCAAACATACAGATAGTCGCTATTGCTAGTGACGTACACTTTTTATGTGAATTTCATATTAGTGGTATCTAAACCCCTTCCCAGAGAAAAAGAATAGTTAATGTCCCTGAATGGAAGATGGATAAAAATGAACTCCAGAATGATTATTCTGTAGAAGAAATACAGAATAATCATTCTGGAGATCATTTTGTATCCATCTTCCATAAGAAAACAATGTGAGATATCATGTCCTAGCTTAATCATCGGTCTTTGCCATAATATGAAATCATTGTATTGATGAACAATAGTGACACTTGTAATTATCTTTACATGTATGTGATATATATGTATATATTTCCTACGGAGCACTACAGTCTGAGGTGGAATTCCTGATGAATACAGTGTTTCTGTCGAAATGCGCGTAGGGTCAGTTTTGAAACCACCTAAAAGAGCAAATCATTCATCAAGATGTTGCTACTGTATTTTTTCATCACATCCTAAACAAATTCAATCTAACCTGATAAAATAACCATATATACATATCAATATGAGTATGTGTATGTAGTATGTGTGTGGTTGTGAATGAATGTGATCAGTATGTTGTGTACAATGTTTAGTCTCTGTAGGAATTTTTCAGAATTTTTTCTGTTTCTAATATATCAAAAAAAAACTAAAAGATAATTTATAAATAAATCTTGTTATATTTTCCTAGCTCTTTAGTGTCAATATTGTTTTGTTCTTTTCCTCATAATGGTTTGATGGATTTAATGATCTGAAGTAGCCCTAGAGTATTTACATTATTATACGCCTGCGTAATATAACATGGCCCTATTTAATTATTTTTATTTTTTAATCCGTTTTCAGATATCACCTCCTTATAAGTGATCATGGATACTCATGCGCTACAAAAAACAGAAATTGTGGTGAGTTTCTTATGGCTAGCGTTGTTACAAGAAATAATTATAACTACATGGCATTAGTATGTAATTCAATTATTAGGAATTACAGAAGGGCTTGTCCAGTGAGTAAACAATCTTTTTTAGTGACAATTCAGTATTCGTCCTTTATAGCTGCTGTCTCTAAAACGGCACGGTTTCGCATCTTAAGTTCTTTCAACAGAGCCCGTGATCAATCCTTAAATGTAAATCTCTTATTGACAAGTTTGCACTGCTTTGTTGTTTTCTATTGAATGACGATTCAATGATCGCTCGTCCCGAAGGATGCATTTCACATTTTTAAGCACTTTACTTGACCAATGGGACACACTGTGCCAGAAGAATTGAATCCAAGAACAATATTTCTCGAACACAGCCTTAGTCAGCACAAAGAGTCTCCTAGACTTCTCTGGGTATGGCATAATACTTGCTGAGGCGTTCCAGTATTCCATCTAGGGGGTTTAAAGTTAAAAGACAGCTTTACTAATACTGCTCTGTCTCAACGAAACCGTAACGTTGTTAAAAAATGGCTGAAATGCATGGGTCACCTTTAGACTATTATGCAAATTAAGCTGAGTCGTTCCTTGTAGTATTATTAACCCGCCTTTGTTCACTGAAACCGGGTTATGCAGACTCCTTAAGGGGCCATTGTTGTGCATATCTTTGCATTTAAATTAGGGCTTTATCTTGTTGTAAAAAACATGATACAAATTCGTATATTTTAATTATAAGCAATACTGGAGAAACTCGATAAAAAATATGCGGTTGTGCAGAGTTCAAAACGGTCGGCATTACCTTCAAGATTCACAATAGGGGCTTCGATGCATGCCGCTCGTTCACTGCCTTTTGAGAGTGCCGCCACGGTAAAAAAAAAACACACAGCAAAAGCAGCATTAGCTCAATACTGTTTACAATCTGTCTGCTAAAATGTGAAAGAACATTCCCAATACATTCTCCATAACCCTTACTGGGTTCATTGTTATCGTCCTTTAAATTTTCTGTAAACAGCTTCCCACACTGTGCACTTGCGTCAGTTCCTGGCGATGCCGTTTCTATTCTGACAGTCTCATTAGTTACAGAATCTCAGTGCACACTACTAACAATAGCCAAGCATGAAGTCCCGAATAAACAAGCAATCATGTGCTCAAATACGGTGCAAGTAGGTCGAATTGGTTAAAACAACAGCTCAAAAAATATTGCATTACAGGACTGATATTAATAAAATGATAATTTTACTATTCAGAATAGATATGTGGTGCTAGCACTATTCAGTGAGTGTTTTGGCTTTAATTAGTACAGCTAAATATATTATTTCCAAGTTACATGTGTGCCATATGTTGTTTTTTTTTGCTTAGCTAAACATATCTGGCTAATTTCAGAGGTTTTGCAGGTTTGAGCATATATATAGCTTATTGTGGAAGCTTTATAATCCACATGGCTAAATGGAAAAATTGCAAATGGTATAAAAATATATCCTCAATCCTGTAATGGCAATATAAGACAATATCACCGTACCCATTGTATATTTTTATATTATATGATTTATTCATTGACTTTTGTACATTTTACTAGGATTTAAGCACCAAACTTCTCTCAAGTTTAAAAAAAGTCCGGTGGATAGCAGCTATCAATTTTGACCGCTGTCCCCCAAAATACAAATCTATTTTTGTTTTCTGAAAACAAACAAACAAACTTCCATAGTCACAGTTTAATATTGAAAACAAAAAAACAAATGATCCCCGTACCCAGGGAACATTTTCCCTGTGAGTGGGGGATCATATGGCCGGGATGCCTGTCACCCCCTCCCAACACGATCCCCAAGGATGGGAAGACGGACACAGTTCTTGAACTTTTGGAAGGCGGGAGGGAGTTACCCTCCCGGCCGTATTTATTAAAATATGAAACAAAATGAAAACATTAAAATAACAGTTTCATATCATGTACAATTTTTCATTTATGACATTACGATGCAGACACGCGTATTGGCTAACCTTAACAAATCTCTAATACAAAGGTTCTCCTAGCCGAGTCTAGACATCCTGCAAATGCATACTTTCCAAATAAAAATTGTACATCCTAACATTACGGGCCAACGGCAAGGTCGTAACCGGTGTCAGATCCCTAATACCAGAACTCCCCCCTCACTTGTGAGGGGCGGGCGCACAGAGGACTGTACCTCTGTGCCAACTTCCAATTTCCCTTGTCTTAGCGGGGGCCCCTTATTTAACTCGACGCCATCTTAGTGGTCGTCCGAGGACTCGTGTGAGGTGTCTAGAAGGTAGCGTAGACCCCCCTCCCACCCCACACTGCTTACCACATCCGCCGTCGCGGATGTCCTGGCCCCGGGAAATTCGTAGGAGGGGCACGTAGCCGCCTCCTCCCCTGGAGGGGCCTATGACCGCCTTCCCTTTAGGCGACCCCATACTTAGAGGGTGCCGCCTCCCCGTGTGAGGGGCCAATGGCCGCCTCCCCCCGGGCGCTCCCATCCATAATGGGTGGCACCCCCCTTCTAGGGATCTTGAAATTACTGCTCACCGATCATGACCTTACCGCCCGACCAAATAAATACGACGTTTTGAACCTAATGAAGAGCGGAAAAGCGGTTAAACTGGACATTAGCAATATAAACCTTCATTTACACATGTAACACATCTTTAAACTAGACTGTGATACTCCGCTTAATTTGAGTGAGAAAACATGCTATGAAACAAATCATTTTATTGCCTTAAAAACGATCCAAACTTTATTACACATAAAACCCTGGAAAAAAGAGATATTATCACCGCAAATCAACTTAATTGCAATACTAATCGTTGCCATAAGGGGCTGGTGGGTGGGTCAAAATTGGCTCCTTGTTCCGTCGAGGGCTCACGTGCAACGAGGAGGTGCAGCTTCCAAGCACAGGAACAAGAGGATGCTTCTTTGGATTGTTGCTCCTTTTATTCTTCTTCGGGAGGGCGTGTACCCTCCTCCGGTCTGCCTACAGGGCATGGCCAACGGTGTAGGTGTCTAGGACAACCCCTCTTGGGCGGGAAAAAGGCGCGCCCCGGCTACGCCACTTCGGGCATACCAGCCGAGACACGCCTCCCGCCCAAAATGGTTTCCCGGGGGGATCCGGGCCCCCTAACATACGTTCGGGGGGACCGAGTGGTCGCCCCTTTCCATATGGCCGGGATGCCTGTCACCCCCTCCCAACACGATCCCCAAGGATGGGAAGACGGACACAGTTCTTGAACTTTTGGAAGGCGGGAGGGAGTTACCCTCCCGGCCGTATTTATTAAAATATGAAACAAAATTAAAACATTAAAATAACAGTTTCATATCATGTACAATTTTTCATTTATGACATTACGATGCAGACACGCGTATTGGCTAACCTTAACAAATCTCTAATACAAAAGTTCTCCTAGCCGAGTCTAGACATCCTGCAAATGCATACTTTCCAAATAAAAATTGTACATCCTAACATTACGGGACAACGGCAAGGTCGTAACCGGTGTCAGATCCCTAATACCAGAACTCCCCCCTCACTTGTGAGGGGCGGGCACACAGAGGACTGTACCTCTGTGCCAACTTCCAATTTCCCTTGTCTTAGCGGGGGCCCCGTATTTAACTCGACGCCATCTTAGTGGTCGTCCGAGGACTCGTGTGAGGTGTCTAGAAGGTAGCGTAGACCCCCCTCCACCCCACACTGCTTACCACATCCCCTGTCGCGGATGTCCTGGCCCCGGGAAATTCGTAGGAGGGGCACGTAGCCGCCTCCTCCCCTGGGAGGGGCCTATGACCGCCTTCCCTTTAGGCGACCCCATACTTAGAGGGTGCCGCATCCCCGTGTGAGGGGCAAATGGCCGCCTCCCCCCGGGCGCTCCCATCCATAATGGGTGGCGCCCCCCTTCTAGGGATCTTGAAATTACTGCTCACCGATCATGACCTTACCGCCACAGGCCGGATAGTTGACCGGCTATCCGGACCCCCCACAACTCCTACCAAAGGTCATGGATTCACAAACCCCTTAACCATGCTATGAAGTCTCCTATGAGTAAGACATTCCCCTCCCGGGACAAATGGACCCCATCTTCGAGATACATGTGGTCCCCCCGAATACATCCATGTGGAATACAATGCAACTGTCCTGAGCGAAACAACCTACTAAGTTTGTTATTGACTTTCTTTACTGAATGATTCAAAGCTGTCACAGAGAGGGCCCCCCGCCACACCTTCCTGGGAATCATGTGTGACCATGCTATCGTGCATCCTGGGACCCTTCTCGCCAACCAACTAACAGTGGATAGAATTCGCTCGAGTAGTACTCATCGACCAACGGTCACCAAATCATTGCCTCCCAGGTGTACTATGATTACAGACGGCGGTGACCTCGTCCTCCCTAACAGTCCCTCAATAAAACATTGAAATTGGTCAATACAGAGCCCGCCCCTTCCGTGGAAGGTCACCCTGCACCCGTATTCCCCAGCCACGTGAATCATGTCACCTGCTTTGAATACGTCCCCGGCACGCCTCACGTATGAGTGGCCAACGACCCACACCACTCTTCCCTCAGCCGGTGATCTTTGACCGCTGGTCCCCAGGTGTCGGGTCAACTGCACAGTCCGCCCCGCATAGCCTGCTCGCGAAACTGTAAACCAAACAGAAGACAAGAAGCGTGAGTGCATGACATTGGCTTCACAACATGTGCAACCGCACATACCTTTTATAACAGTTCGAGGACCAACGTCCCAATTGTTTCACCTTTTCAACACTCAGACCCCTGGCTGTAGCCTCTGTAGCAGCCCCTATCCAAAAGGAATGGGTCCCAATATCGCTCGGGTCCAGGCCAGCTGCCGCGATTGCCATTGTTAGCACCCGCTGAAACTGAAAGCTAGTCAGTGGGGTGGCGTCGGTGTGTCTCAGCAAGCTTCCCCCCCATGATACCGCCCTTTGCGCTAAATATTCCTCAACGCATTTCACTGGGCACATGGGGGACCCTCGAATGCGCTGGACAACAATACTGTCCCCGACAGCTCCCTGATCGGTTTTGGACCTGGCTATCGTGACTACCATTGAATCACCCTTTATCAGAATGTGCTCTCGACACAGACCTCCCCCCATATCCTGCTTATTCTTTGCCACCAGCTCGCTCACCCGCATAGCCCCATGGAACGCTAATGCGAAAGCGGCCCGGAACAGCACTGCCTCTGACTGGGATGAACATGTCGCAAGGAGTACGGACATTAACAGGGACAACCTTTCTAGCCCAATCGGGCGCCTCTCGTCCATTCTATGACCCTCGAGGCGTTGCCACCCACGCAGTGCCTTCTTTACCAGAAAGGACGACGTGGGGTCCTTGATGCCATGCGCCTGCGCCATGAATGCAATGGCGGCCCGGTGCCTATTGGCCGTTGCCGCTGATCGTCCTGCCTGGTGGAGTGACACAAGAAACTTCAGGACATACTCCTCCTGCCCCAAATGATCCCCTCTTGCTGGACCCAAAAATGACCAATAGGAACGAAATGCCCCTTCGTATGCCTTCCTTGTCCTGGGGGCTAGACTTGCTCCCACGAGGTCCTGTAATCCGGCGCACCGAGTAACCAGAGAGCTTCGGGAAATGGTGCCGCCACCAAGTCCGCGGAAGGTAGGTAACCCCTGAAGGCCCGCATGTGGGAACGAGAGAGTGCATTAGCCGCCTGGTTCAGTACACACGGCACGTGTCTTGCCCTAAACTGGACGTTCAGTCTCATACACAGCAGTACAATTTCTTTCAGTAATCTCAATATCCACTTGCAGCGTGCTACCTGATTATTTATACATTCGACCACGGTCATGTTGTCGGACCAAAACACCACTGTGCGATCACGAAACTCATCTGGCCATGCTTTCAAGGCCACAAAAATGGGGAACAGCTCACGAAACCCAATGTTACCTGTGAGCCCACTGTCGTGCCACCACGTCGGCCATGTTTGTGCCGACCATCGATTACCGAAGATGGCGCCAAATCCCACACTCCCCGCCGAGTCGGTCCATGAACCCAGCTCCTCAGAGGAAGCTGGTGGCTTGCTCCACACAACTCGACCGTTGAAGTCCGCCAGAAATGCCAACCATATGCGCATATCCTGGCGAACCTCTGCAGACAGTCTTGTGCGGTGGTGCCCTTCCTTGAGACCGACCATGGCTTGTGCAATAGAGCGGGAAAAGGGGCGAGCCATTGGTATCACTCTAAGGGCAAAGTTAAGCTGTCCCACAGTTTGCTGTAACTGATGGAGAGTTACTTTCACTTTGCTAATGCATAGTTCTACGGAGGCCCTGAACTTCACCACTTTTTCCTTGGGCAGACGGAAGCATCCCTTCACAGAATCGAGCTCAATTCCAAGAAACTCGAGTGAAGTCGATGGCCCCACCGTCTTCCCTGGTGCCAATGGCACACCAAACTGCTTCATGAGCGTGCAAAATTCACGTAAAGCCTGTGCACATTCCGTGTCACCGGCTGGCCCTAAGAATAAAAATCGTCTAGGTAGTGCATAACCTGGGCATAGCCCGTGGCCCTGGTGAAGGCCCATTGCAAAAAACAACTGAATTTCTCAAAATAAGCACAGGAGATGGAGCAACCCATTGGCATACATCTATCCATGTAATAGCGTCCTTGAAAAACAAAACCTAACAGACGCTGATCCTGTGGGTGTACCGGGAGCAACCGGAACGCTGACTCAATATCCGATTTAGCCATCAGCGCTCCAGGCCCCAGGCGATTCAACATGGCGACGGCCTCATCGAAGGATGCGTACCGCACCGTACAGATTCCTGGATCAATCGCATCGTTTACCGAAAGACCCCTAGGAGCCGACAAGTTATGAATTAACCTAAACTCACCTGGGTCCTTCTTGGGAACTACACCCAGTGGTGAACAAACAAAATTATTGACTGGCGGGTGCCTATATGGGCCAGCAACCCGGCCACGGGCAACCTCTTTTGCAATCTTACTCTCCACCACCGCCGTATGCTGCTGAACCGACAGTTGGTTTTTACACCGTGATTCCCCCCGAAAATCCCCCGCCGGGATGTGGAAACCATACGAGAAGCCGTCTCGCAACACCCCAGCGGCGACATGATCAGGGTATTCATTCAGCCAGGGGATCATTGCCATGATGTCTACGGGGGTAGGTAGCGGTGCCCCTTGGTCGACATTAGACCTGTTTGGCCCCTCCCCTACCCCCTGTATCACCATTCTTGGCTCTGCACGAACTCTCTGGGGGTGAAGAGTATCCGCACCCCGCACACTCATGCCTGAACTTACATGTCCCTTGTGGCCTCGTGCACTTGCCTATGTTAAAGCTCCAACAGACCCCTTTCTTACCCCCGTTCCCACTACTCCTTGGTTGGTGGTCACTATTGGTGCCTGCTCGAAAGGGCGCCGCCGAATAATGGCGGGAGGGCTCCGACCCATTCCCGCCAAGCGAAGACGACTTCGTCGTGCCCGGCAGGAGCTGCTTCTGCCAAGAGATGGAGTCGAAACAATCCCACGTCAGAGATGAGTCGTGCTCCTTGGCCTTACGGAACTTACTATCATAACCCAACCATTGATTGCCTTCATATGTTTCATAGAAATCCATTATACGTGTCTGGTAGCAAGCCAATTCAGTCAACACCTCGGGCCTACGTTCCCCCATGATCGCAGTGAACATTGCAAATGCCTTGGCCCAATTAGAGATCGTCTCATCCACCCTGAATCCCGCCATTTTCGCACGCCATACGCTCGGGTGCAACAAATCCTTCTGACTCTTAACATGCTCTACCTCGTGGTGGTCAGTCAAGAGAGAAAACATATTCACATATTTATCAGCCCAAATCAATTCTTTCGTGGCCAGCGGCATATGTTGGACCACCCTTTCCCCTCTTGAGGGTAACGATCCCTCCCTTGCCATTGGCAACGGCTGCTTACCCGAATCGGTAGCTGGTCCTGCTGTTGTTCCAACGCCAGATGCCGGTCGTTCCGAGGGAACCTGAGGGGAAACAAGAGGGAGATTCGCCTTCGCAGCATCTCTCGATTGCCGCAACTGCTTCATTAGTAACCTGGCCTCTTCGGCCGTGTCCCCTGGCACCGTAGCACCCTCGGTATTTTTGCCGAGCCATGCGGCTAACTGGGCGGCCAACTCCGGAGGCATATCCCCCTCGTTAATGGGCGTAACTACAACAGGGATCGGTTGTCCCGCGTCCGGGATCGGAACTGGGGCCTCCACTGGACTAACCGGGCTTGCCGGGGGTGACTCGGGAACTGGGCCCCCCCCCCCTGCCGCCCTATTCCTGACCCTTTTACCTCTCCCAGCGGGGACTACTCCCGGCAATGCAGGTCCGATGACTTTCTTTGTTCATTGCCGCCATCTGTTTTTTCATGCTCGCCATATCCTTCATCAGCATGCAAAGCATCTGTTCAGTTCCAGCCTTCTTTCCGACCTTCTTGCCAGGCATCGTTGTCGGATATTCGAACCTTGCTGCTCGACGAGGTCCTGGATCCAAAGATTCGGAGTCGCTGAAAGAGAAGCACAAAAATTACAAGTTCTCAAAATTGGCTCCTTGTTCTGTCGAGGGCTCACGTGCAACGAGGAGGTGCAGCTTCTAAGCACAGGAACAAGAGGATGCTTGTTTGGATTGTTGCTCCTTTTATTCTTCTTCGGGAGGGCGTGTACCCTCCTCCGGTCTGCCTACAGGGCGTGGCCAACGGTGTAGGTGTCTAGGACAACCCCTCTTGGGCGGGAAAAAGGCGCGCCCCGGCTACGCCGCTTCGGGCATACCAGCCGAGACACCCCTCCCGCCCAAAATGGTTTCCCGGGGGGATCCGGGCCCCCTACCATACGTTCGGGGGGACCGAGTGGTCGCCCCTTTCCATTTGTTTTGTATGTCTCTTACCACTAGGTTCTACCTGGCAGTTGCAGACAGAAAAAAAGGACAGCACACCATCGCCCCTAATTAGGGCAGCCAATGTAATGCCCTTCACCCAATGAACCTAACAGCAAAGGGGAGCTCTGACAACAGAAAACCAACACTCCTCTCGCCCCTAAATAGGACACATGAACCATCATTTTCGCAGACATAGTACACTACTGTGTTTGCATAACCTGTCCACCAAACTATTAGTCCCATTTCATTTCATAAGCAGTTGCTGTCAATTTCAGAGGAAATTGCAGCGACCCATATACCAAGACAACAATGGATATTGTTTTTAGGGTACACCATTGTTTGCTTTAATTTAGCCTTCTGTGAGTCTTTTCGGAACAAATGCAAGTAGAGAGTGCCAGGTCAGTATGCTCGGGCACGCAGATAATTTCCAGATAGATCTCTAGGGATCTTAACTTTGGGGGATTGGATGATTACCCTGCCCTTGAGCAACATAACGATAGAGACCAACAGAAATAATACTGTTTCTAGTGAGTGCCAGAGCCACACGGGGCATGATCATCCAAGACAGTCTTCAGTTTAGGTCTCAAACCTGGTGAGGCAGCTCTTACGGTTACACTCAAAATAAGGGCACTATGGATAGGAACAAAGAAGCGGCGACCTTTTTGATAGCCTAGCAAGAGGCAAAACAGTGGTTAACTCTCTACCAAGTTGCAACCCACACCAGAAAAAAGAAGGATTTAAAGATAAATTAATCCTACTCGGGAAATTGAGAAAAATTAAAACGCTAATTGGTGGGATGGTGCAACATTGAGGCAATATCTCAAACATAACAGAATCTCTAGAGGACTGAGATTGCAGATACTCCCCACATATGATGACCTGGATGAGGACTTGCTGCTCATCTGGGAAAAAGAGCTAACATCAAATTCCTACAAACTGATTGAGATATTGATTGAAAATGCAGACCGTAGAGTGAGAAGTCTGCAGGTCGATATCACACAATTAGAATCAAAAATTTGAGAACTTGATCTAAAAGAAGCAACAGGAAAGAACTATGGGATCTTAAATGGGGTGATCAAAAAAACACCAAGAGGACATAACACAGAGAACAGCACACAAGCTAAAAAGGGAGTACATTGATTACAAGCAAGGGAGAACCTATACCTTTGCCCAAAAATATGACTATTTGGTAGAAAACAATAACAGAGATCAGGCAAAAAAATACCCAAAACATTACTCCTTTAAACTCAAGCTCTACCTCACTGAGCACCATACCCACTAGTGAGAGTGGAGCGTAATCAGTATCAGCAACAAATGTCAAGGATAATCATTTTTTGCAAGAGGTAAAAAGAATAAAAAGAGGGAACAGGTCCCAACCATAGTATCAGGAAAATATAACAAAAAGACGAGGAGGTGGAAGAGAGGAGGAGAAAGGGGAAGAAAAGAAAGGCATGAAACTGAGATCCTGGAACAAACAGAAATAGAGAATAGCCAGATCAAAGGTGTGGAGGCTATAAACCTTAGTGACAAAGAACTTACAAAATACTTCATTACCCTATTAGAAAAAGGTATGGGTTTCTGTTCCAAAGAATATGATTGATTTATTCAAATTCATAAGGAATCTCATACTAAAGCAATTTTTTGCAGACAATCCAAAGCCTAATAAATTAGTTAAACCATATCATACTGATGTTATTCCTGAATTGTCGACCATACAAGATATTAGTGATGCAGAATTACTTTTATCACTTATTGACGATGATCGTGATCACATGAGCATTGAGGAACTTCTATTGGATTATGACATAGACACTGACCTGACTATCTCAAGTGGGCTCAAAAGCAAATCAAGATGGATCCCTACACTACCAAGTGGTAACAATATAGAGATATTCGATAAACTAGTAGTGGGGGATTTGAACAGGCAATTTGACACAAACACAAACCGAGACACAGAGATAATGTGACTCTGAATAAACGTAGGGCTCTTGAAGATTTAAACAAGATTAAATATATTACCATCAAAGAGGCTAACAAGGGTGGCAACAGGTCCCAACCATAGTATCAGGAAAATATAACAAAAAGACGAGGAGGTGGAAGAGAGGAGGAGAAAGGGGAAGAAAAGAAAGGCATGAAACTGAGATCCTGGAACAAACAGAAATAGAGAATAGCCAGATCAAAGGTGTGGAGGCTATAAACCTTAGTGACAAAGAACTTACAAAAGACTTCATTACCCTATTAGAAAAAGGTATGGGTTTCTGTTCCAAAGAATATGATTGATTTATTCAAATTCATAAGGAATCTCATACTAAAGCAATTTTTTGCAGACAATCCAAAGCCTAATAAATTAGTTAAACCATATCATACTGATGTTATTCCTGAATTGTCGACCATACAAGATATTAGTGATGCAGAATTACTTTTATCACTTATTGACGATGATCGTGATCACATGAGCATTGAGGAACTTCTATTGGATTATGACATAGACACTGACCTGACTATCTCAAGTGGGCTCAAAAGCAAATCAAGATGGATCCCTACACTACCAAGTGGTAACAATATAGAGATATTCGATAAACTAGTAGTGGGGGATTTGAACAGGCAATTTGACACAAACACAAACCGAGACACAGAGATAATGTGACTCTGAATAAACGTAGGGCTCTTGAAGATTTAAACAAGATTAAATATATTACCATCAAAGAGGCTAACAAGGGTGGCAACATTGTGATTATGAACACACAAGAATACAACACAATAATTTTGTCACAATTGGGGACCAAACTTGTTATGAAATCACATCAGTTTGCTTGCTCTTTTAATTAGTACACATCTTGGAGAATGGTATACCCAGGGCCTGATTGAACAAGATGAATAATTTTATTTTAAGGTTGAAAAGCCCAGATTCAAATATCTACATACTGCCAAAAGTTCATAAAAATCAACAATTCCCACCAGGCAGACCTATAATCTCCCGCATTGGCGTACCTACTGAAAAATTGTCTCATTATGTGGATGCATTCCTACAACCAATGGTTAAAATCCTTCCTTCCTATAACAGGCATACAAAGCATATTCTCAGCATTCTTGCAGATGTGTTATGGGAAGATGGGTTGATCTTAGCCAGTTTAGATGCACGAGCATCAGAACCGTCCTGGGAATTCAAGCAGCCCGGAAATTTCTAAGTAAAAGAACAGCCAAACAATGGAAACAAGTGGAAATGTTGATCAACATGATGGAAATATTTCCTAAGAATAATGTGTTCCTATTTGAAACACAGTGATACAAACAGATACCAGGTGTTGCCACGGGCTCCAGGTTCTCTCCTTCTTATGCCAATCTCTTCCTGGGATGGTTTGTGGAGGAGTGGGTCTGTGGCCCAAAGGGAACCTAATGGAGTGAATCCATTATTTACTGGGGAAGATACGTAGATGACTGTATTATGATAAGGTCTGGCACAATGGACAACTTACGTTTATTTTGTGAATTCCTGAATTCCAAAAACAATGGTGTCCAATTTACATATAACTACAGCTCGAACAAATTGAATATCTAGATGTCACACTATACATTGAACAGAATCAGGTACATAGTAAGTTATACCACGAGTCAACTTACTGCAATGCGGTACTGCTTGCTAGCAGTGCGAATCCAAGACACCAAATAGAACCAATTCCTTATGGAGAACTAGACAGGGCCAGGAGAAACCGTAGTGATGACACAGACCTCAAAGCATGTATGGGCGGAATGAAACAACGCTTCCGAGTAAGGCGTTACAACACACATATTAGCAACACAGCGGAATGCACAACATCAAGAATCAACAGAGTAGATATTCTAAAAGACAAACATCATCAAGACAAGGCACCTTCCAGTCTGAGACTAATTACAGACTCAAACAAAATGTCAATAGCTCTCATAAATATTATAAAGAAACACTGGCAGATATTGTGCTTGGACAAGTCTCTGAGCGGCTACATTACTAACACGCCACGGGTAGAATACAGGAAAGGCAAGAGCATCACATCAATACCAAGCCCTAATTACCCAAAACACAAATCCAAAGAGAATTGGTTATCTCAAAGATGCATAGGATTGCACAAATGTGGCAATTGTAAAACATGTGATTTAGCAATGGACAATGTAAAACACTTTGAAAGTACCAATGGCAGCAAATATGAAATTAGAAAAATGGTCAATTGTAACAGCAAATATGTGGTATACATGCTAAAATGCAAATGTGATAAATTCTACATTGGTAGCACCATCAGGCCAACAAAATAAAGGATCAATGAACATGTAAGAGCCATCAAACACTGAGATATTAGATACCTCCGGCAATATATATAAATGAATGCACATCCGAGAGGGTATGCAAAACACTGACCTTCTGTGGTATAGACCAGATAGAAATTGATCCAAGAGGTGGCAACAAAGAACTGTACCTCAGATGCAGAGAGGCCACATGGATTATGAGGTAACAGGCTGTAGAATGTGGATTAAATATGGACCCTGAACTGCATTATTTTTTGAGTGACTAATAAGATACATTAATAATTTTGTTTATTGATCCAATGCTCAAAAATGTCCTGTTGAACGCTATCACTTTTTTCACTAGGGCATGCCTATACTACACTGTAAGAAAGATTAAAAAAATAATTTATATATATGTTCGGGCAATGGCCCATGACCTAATGCATATGTCAAAATGACCCATTACCTAGCTTCTACAAACAATTTTAACAATATATGGGCGATGACCATTTACCTAAAGTTTTTGTTTAAATGACACATGACCTAGCATGTATAAGCAAAAGTAACATTATATGAACAAGAGTAACAGCCTTCTATGATACCAACATATTCGACCTTACACTGTTCAACATGATGAAGTACAATATTATGCTAAGATCAGTGCACCTTGTATTTATTGTATCAAAAATATTTATTTTATTTTCCCGCCCCGTCCGCACTGTTTTCTTCTGGGGTATGCTATATCCTACCCACCATGTTCTGAACCTTTTCCATTACGTATTATAGCCATTTTCTAATTCTGCAATTGCACCAACATACTTCTCTTTAGCTCACCATAGGATGACAAAACAGGCTCTCTCCCCATGTCACTTTGCTAAGAATAGTGGTTTGTGACATATGGTCATAAGGAATTCACAAATAATATCTGACGATCACACACAGATCGACCGGATTAATTTCTGGAGTGCAATCAATCAGATAGGATTGACACCAATCATTCTGATAATGTTGCACGAAATAGGGCAGGCACATGGAATTGAAACTTGTGCACAATATGGGCCACTTAAAAGCAAAATAGAACTTCCAATATGGCGGCTCAACTTAGTCACTACTTGGGACTGCGCCTCACAACACTTTTCCCAGCTTTTTTATACGCAGGCCATTTCCGGTTCCCATTACTCACAGCGGCCAGACGAGGAGCCAGTGTCGTATGCTATCACGTTTGTGCGCTACACAGGTATGGAAGGCACGAAATTCAAAGATTGAAACTTTCCATAACATTAGCCATTATGGATATAAATGTGCGTTCTTTGTTTACAGTGCCACAACAAGCTGAATATTGGATGCTCGTTTTATACCAAACCACTAACACCACGCAATATAACCCGATTGTCAGGTAAGTTGTTATCAGACTCATTTTAATCTTGCACTCACCGGGGGGAGATCTTCTTTCTTTCATATTTACAATACTGGGACACGAGTCACAGATACAGTTAGGATACAATACGAGCACGGAATGCTCACATAGCTATGAACTTAAAACTACTCAATGGAAATCAGGAGATAGTCATGAAAAGTACGGTGCTAATACACTGAGGAGCCACTGTGATAAAATCTATATATGTGCACTCCTAGATCTAACACAACAATAATGAGTATTCTTAAAAATTACCTTTTAGCGGGAATTGAAAATTAGAAGTTGGAAGCCTACAATATTTTCCCTGGCTAAATAACAGCCAGAATGGAAATATAACCGGCAGAAAGGTAGGACCCAGATAATGAATTTGGGTGCTATAATACAAAAATATTTTGAAATAAATTCATAAGTTGATACATGTTCCTAAATAAGCTTTTATTATTAATATTTTCTCAGATCAACACAGGTAGGCCTGCCACCCATTTTTTCTTTGCAAACAAATGGTACTCACATTGCAACACTATAAAAAGACTGATTATGAGCACTCCCTTCCCCTCAGTAACTAATGATTCGACGGAGTGGATATTGATCAGTGCACTAAGCCCCACAATCTCACACAGAAATTACTATAAACCGAAATGTATATCTCACCATCTTCATTTTTTACCCTACAATTGTATGCAGTATTGTTAGAGGTATGGCCATATAAGGTTGCAAGTATATAGCACATAATGTGTTACATCTAAGCCAAATTGTTGGTGATTATTGATAGAAATTGAGGTTGGGTGCCATTTAAATTCACCAATTTGTGATAGAATGTTTTTTCCAAGACACAAAGGTATATACACTTGCACATGTCTTTCCAGCCCTGAGGAAGTTGTGGGTCTCAATCTCAGTCAATGAAACACCTGTTGGCTGGATCAACCACAGTGAGAAAATAAATGAAAAGAATTTCTGTATAACCAGTACTGTAGTATGTTTGTAATTTATCACTATGAAAACTGATAACCATAGTAGGTGTGTTTGGGCGTGCAGATATGTTTTTCAATAAGTTAGGCCACTAATGTCAGGGACCGGTTCCTCAGAAACGATGGACTCAAGATTCATCTTTCTGGCAGCACTGACTCTGGGTTTTGTATTTCATGAGAGTATTGATGTGGCTGAACGGGGGAACAGAAGTTAGAATGGGTACTGCAGGGAAGGAGACCTGGAAGAAAAAAAGGTTAGTCAACAGTTCTTTGTTTTTACATTTCAAACAAGAAAAGGCTGGTTGTATTCACTAAGGTAGCAATGTCCAAATTACAGTTTGTTATGTTAAATAACACAACGTTCTTGATATTCCTGAATCAAAAGCTGTTACAGTTCTTTTCAAGGCTCACTGTGAGCTCCCAAAATAAGCCTGTATATCCAAAGACAAATCTCTACTGAGGGAGGACTAGGAGATTTTTCCCAATGAGTTTCTCATGCTATCACCTTCCCCAACCACTCGTGCAGACCTAAACATACCCACCAACTTGCCCCTATACTGAAGTGCTGTTTTTTCCCAGTTCGTCAGAAGAATTTCTGCTCAAGCACCAAAAGACAATACCTCATCCGATCAGCTGGAGAAGGTGAGTGGGGCCTGAAAATACATCATCAGAGAGTGAAGTGGCAGGAAACACATGCAGCCTTCATCTGTACAAAGACTGGAACAGCTCTCTGAAATCAAGAAAAATCTATTGGGTGTTTGGACCTTCAATGTGAAAGCCCCTTTTAAAACCAAATATGAATAGTAAGCGCTGCTGAAAGGACACAGCCTCTTTAACCCCTTCCATGCTCATGACGAGCTGAGCTCGTCATGAGGCACGGTTGAGCTGTGCTGATGACGACCTGAGCTCGTCATGAATAAAGGGGCTTTTAAAAAAGTCAGCACCGGAGGGGAAAACCCTTAGCAGCCAAGTGGTTAAATAGAGGTGCCATCTCAGAAGGCAGTGCATGTTCCAGGACTGACACCTTCTGCCAAAGGGAAATAACAAATGAGTCATCAGAGTCAGCACAAACAAATAAGTTACACAGTGAAGCCCCTTACTGGCATGAGTGTTCAAGCACACAAAACTATACCAATAAAGACATTACAGAAATGCAACAAATCTTGATATTTAAGCATTGCAACCTTATTGGTATAAATATGCTAATGAGATGGACTTTTACTACTATTTGTAATATGTGCGGCAAGGTGATCATGATGTCTAATCTGAACAAAACATGGATCATGAAATCTGGATGCAGAAAGACTTGGGTTTGTTGGTCGATTAATGATGTCAAACCCAAGTTAGTAAAAGCTACTGTGTCTTTAAATATTCAGGCAACAAAGAAAGGTTTTAAGCTTTTTAACCATTGTTTTGGATGGTATTTGGTTTAATGATATACGTGTTGGAAGAAAACAACAAGGTAACGAATAGGAATTGGAAGGAGATGATATGAAATGCTATTCAGTCACTTTTTTAACCCCATGGCTGCCAGGTCTTTTCACCCCATGCCGCGCCCTTTTTTGGTCATTTTGGACGATTGCTCTTAGTCCCCCATTCCTTTATGTCCACATTAGGTATCCATGCCAAATTAGCACCCTTTTCTTACAATATCCTTAGGATTCCAGTGGTCCTCAGGGTTTGTAGATTCCTCTAGATGGGAAATAGAAATTCAGCAAAATACAGCTTGATTTTCTTATCTAGGACCCCTGAATTGGAATAAACTTCAGAGAGACCTTGGCCTAACCAGTGATATCGCTGCTTTCAAAAAGAAACTCAAAACCTGGCTTTTCACTTATTCAGACTAGGTTTTAAATCGGTGCCTTAGCCTTGAGTGCTGGGACACTCATTGAGTAGCTGTGCACTGTACAAATTGTAATAACATATAACATAAACTTTGGGATTTTTGAGAAAAATGGGAAAGTGCTGGAGAAGACAGCGTCTGCTTTTTGCACCTGCAAATGGTATCAATGAAGGATTTGTGGTGATAAATTTACCATTTACCCAGGAACAAGCAGACTTTTGTCAGAAAACCAACATTTCTACACCGTTTTGTCATTTTACTGGGAGATATCTGACAACATCCTTCCAGTTAGTGGTAGAAATGAGTGTGAAACCAGTTATGGATCCCAGAAAGCTATACTTTTCTGAAAAGAAGATAGAATTCCAAATTCAGTAAAGATTTATTTGTGGACCTCTTTCAAGACTTTCCTATAAAAAGTAACAGTTGAAATAAAAAAAAGATTGGAATTGAGTTAAAAAACACAGCCATTTGGGCCTACATTGTTACCTGTACCTTCTTCTAGCAATGCTAGATAGATTCTTAAAATAAATAAACTGTTTTGTCTGCAGGACCCTTTTGGTTGATGGGGATATATCTGGCTTGTAGGTTCACCAAGAACCCGAGGTATCCAGAGCCAATAACTGAGCTGCACCTTGCAATGATTTTTCATTGTGTACTGGATATACAGCAATTCATTTAGTAAAATATATAGAGTGAAAAATAGGTATCAAGGAAACCTATGTATTTCCAAATTGGGGAAAAAATATACAGTTTAGAAGCAGTGATTATTTGCGCATCTCTGAATTTGTGGGTAGCCATACTAGCATGTGAATTAGGGGGCATTTTTCAAAATGTTTTCTTTTTTAAAGAATGTCTTACATTTGGAAGGCAGAAATGCAAAAAAAACAACTGGTAATAATATTTGTTCTACTATTCTGTGTTTCCCTAAGTCTCATGATGAAAATGGCACCTCACTTCTGTGGGTAGGTCTAGTTCCAGTGCCAGGAATGGGTCAAAATGTAGCATTAACACTTAAACAATTTGCCACTGAAAACAGACCCTTTTTTTGCAATGTACCTAGCTGTGGATTTTGATCCCTAGATCAACCTACCAAACCTGTATAGTTTTGAGAACTAATGACCGAGGGGAATCCAGGATAGGGTGGCTTGTGTGGCTCTCACTAGGTTCTGTTACCCAGAATCTCTGGCAAACTTCAACTTTTGTAAAAACAAAAAAATAAAAATTGTCCTCATATTTCTGTGATGGAAAGTTCTGGAATCTGTGGGAAGCCACAAACTTCAAGTGTTACAATAAAAAAGTGCTTCACTTGTGTGGGTGGCCTAGTGCCCGCATCAGAAAAATACCCAAAATGCAATGTGGACAAATCAAATATTTCCACCCAAAAATAATTTTTTTAATGCAAAATACCTACCTGTGGATTTTGGACCCTAACTCAGACAGCCCCTAAGGAAACCTCGCAGACCTGTACATATTTGAAAACTGAACAACCAGGGCAATCCAAAAGGGGGTGACTTTTGCAGCTCTCATCAGGTCACGTTACCCAGAATCCCTTTCAAACCTCAGAATTTGTTTAAAACACATCATTTCCCTCATATTTCTCTGATGGAAAGTTCTCTAATCTGTGAGGAGCCACAAACTTCCTCCCACCCAACAATTCCCCAAGTCTACAGAGAGAAAAATATAACCTCATGTGTGTGTGAGTAGGCCTAGTTCCTGTGACAGGGAACGGCCCAAAGTGCAACGTAGACACAGCACATTTTTCTACTGAAAACAGACCATTTTTTTGCAACGGAGCTAGCAGTGGAGTTTGGGCCCTTGCTCAGTAGGCATCTAGGGAAATCTAGTAAACCTGTAAAATGTTTAAAACTAGACAAACATGGGAATCCAGGACGGGGTGACTTGTGTGGCTCTCACCAGGCTCTATTACCCAGAATCACTTGCAAACCTCAAACACATTTTCCTCACAATTCTTTGATGGAAAGTACTGGAATCTGTGGGGAGCCACAACATTCCAAACACCCAGCAATCCGACAAATAGCACAATAAAAATGGTACCTCACTTATGTTGGTAGTCCTAGTACCTGCAAAAGGAAATGGTCCAAAACGTACCGTTGGAGACCTCATAATTATTGATCACAAAGACATTGTTTTGCGAGGGAGTCACCTGCGCTTTTGGTCCCAGGCTCGGCCATTTAGGGAATCCTACTACACTCAGACATTTCTAAAAACTAGCCACCCGCAGGAGTCGAGGGAGGTGTGGATTGTGTGGATCCCCCAACATTTTCTTATCTAGAATCCCCTGCAAACCTCAAACAATCCAATTTTCCTCACATATATGTGTGCCAGGAGTACAAGGGTGTGAGATCACCGTGCCGGCACAAATTTGCCACCAGCCAGAGTTTCCCTTAGTCTCCCAATGAAAATGATACTTCACTTGTGTAGGTGCCCAAAGCAGAGTCAGCCTGATAACTTATTTTTTTTTAAACTGCCCTTTTGGACCCACTTTGGTTCCCCTTCTGCTTTTCATTTTACATGTTTTTAATTTCTCTGCTTTTGGCACCCACACAAGTGAAGTGTAATTTTTATCAGGAGACCAAGGGGAATGCTGGGTGGGTTATAATTTGTGTCGGTACAGTGATCGCACAACTTTTCAACACAGAAATCTGTGGAAAGTATGACTATTTAGCTAAATTGATGGTTTGCAGGGTATTCTAGATATTAAAACACTAGATGATTCACACAAGCAACACTGCCAGCCAAGCACCATCCATGCACACCACCAGCCAAGTGCCATCACTGTACACTACCATACACGCACATCGCCAACCAAACGACAGTCCACGCATTCCACCAGCCAAGTTGTGGTATTTGGGTTCCCAAGGCCTACATGCTCCGCAGAATACCCATTACACCGAAAGAACTTTTGGCACGGAAACTGAAAAGTACAAAAGACAAGTTTATCAAGACCCCATGGGGTGGTGGTACATTCCTACAGCCCCCTTCGGCAATGCAAGAAGTATCACACCGAACGTTGGTGCGAGTCCTTCTTTTATACAATTTACAAGCAATAAAAGGTAGGAGGTACAAAGTTACAAAGTTTAGGTACATATATGGTTTGGGTGCGGTGCCCCGCCCTGGGCACCGCACCCAAACTGACGAACCACGCACGCAACCTGGGCTTCATCCTGAACTCCTCCCTCTCCATGACCAGGCAAGTCAACGCCGTCTCCTCGTCGTGCTTCAACATCCTGCGCATGCTTCGGAAGATCTTCTGGTGGATCCCCACGGAGACCAGGAAGACCGTCACCCAGGCCCTCGTCACCAGCCGACTGGACTACGGCAACGCACTCTACGCCGGAACCACCGCCAAGATCCAGAAGAGACTCCAGCGCATCCACAACGCCTCAGCCAGACTCATCCTCGACGTCCCACGACACAGCCACATCTCCGGACACCTAAGAGACCTGCACTGGCTCCCGGTCAACAAGAGAATCACCTTCCGCCTCCTTACCCACGCTCACAAAGCTCTCCACGATCAAGGCCCGAGCTACCTCAACGACCGCATCAACTTCTACGCTCCCAAACGCCACCTCCGATCTGCCAGCCAGGCCCTCGCCGCCGTCCCACGCATCCGTAGAGCCACCACAGGAGGAAGGTCCTTCTCCTACCTGGCCGCCAAGACCTGGAACTCCCTCCCGGCCGACCTGCGCCTGACCCAAGACCACCTCTCCTTCAGGAAGAAGCTCAAGACCTGGCTGTTCGAGCAGTAGCGCCCCCCCCCCCAAGCGCCTTGAGACCCTACGGGTAGGTAGTGCGCTCTACAAATGTCTTGATTGAATTTTTGGAGCACAGCAAACGCATGGGAGGGATTACAACTCCACTGGTCAGTTTGGCAGAACATTCCTGAGGGGTGACTGGTCAGTCGGAACTGCGCATGTACAGGCTTGACCGTTACTAAAAATAGCCTGTTGCTGGGCAAACTCGAGTGGTCAGCGGCACGGACAAAGGACTAAAGGGCATGCTGACCACGAGGCCGCTCATTCCCTAAAATGGCCGCCGTAACATTCAAAATGGCGTTTTCGAATAAGGCCAAGTTAAGGGAAATAACGTGTAGCAAAGCTAAGCGCTAACCCAGCCATTGTCAGATTACGACAGACGACCCTTTTAGCGTTTAGCTGAAGCTACCTCATAGTGAACATAGTCGGGATACTCATCTTTGATATCAATTGACATAATTTGAGCTACTTCTTCATGAAGCATTAATTCTTTTTGGGCAAGAGCTCGTCTAGATGGAATACAGGCTGATAAACACATAAAACATAATGCAGGGCCACATTGTATACATAAACACAAGAAGAAGAATATCCCAACTATGATAGATAAAATCGTCAGTAGCTTCCAGCCCCATGTACTAAGCATTGACCAGAACCACCCTGAAAGGGTCCATGTACCATTGTCCAGGTGTATTTCAGCAGCGATTTTGTGGAGTTTTGATATGGCATCATATACAGATGGCGAGTTGTCAGGCACGTAAACACAGCAGCTACTTCCGATAATTCTACATGCCCCCCCTCGATCGGCTAGAACTACATCAAGAACCATCCGGTTCTGAAGTGTAACAAATCTGGATATTTGAAGTTCTTCCGTTATATTTCCCAATGCAAAAGCGGTATCATTAGCTACAGCCTCAACAACACAGGTCAGTCGTCGTATTTTCCGACTATTCAGAGAAGCCCCCACAAAGGAAAACAAACCCAAATTGAAATCTACATATTGTTGTAAGGCAGTATCTGTCTGGTCAATGTCTTCCAGGACTACAGCACGTTTGACTCTATTTAACACAAAGTCATGATATAGAATATAGTCATTATGGTACATTGGTGGGGCAATGAATACAGAGGGCAATACAAAAGAGATATAACATGTACCTAGCCATCCTAACGGGAGCTGATGATAGCCTTTATTTCCACAAATGAAATATGTATTTCGAGATGCCACAAATGATATGCCATTCGGACTGTCAAATGTAAGTGTGGTGTTACAGTCACTTTTTCCAACCGGGATTGTACCTTTATTTCGTATACACAGATCCGCCTTAGTGTCAATGACATTTATAACATGAGAACTGGACATATTAATGTTCCTTTGGTTACTGTAAACCCGGGGTGCAGAGACATTATCGGGACGGTACTCCTCCCATTCGAACCGAGTACCTTCAGCTTGTGGATAGCCATCCCGGTCATGGTAACATATTTTATTTAAACGGAACAGCACCCCCCCTTTTGTTGGCCAGCGCAAAGTGAATAGAAGAGTATACCAAGCATTGCAGGAACCATTATGGGAAAACAGGAGTGGGATGAGCGGTGTGCCCCCTTTCTTCTGATGCCCGGGCAACATCCCACACATCCAACAGTTAGAAGTGTTCGTCATATTATGAGTATGATGCAAGATTTGAATGAAGCTATTGTTCAAATAAGTCTGTCGGTGCCGTTCTTCATGGTAGGGTAAGGTGAAATGAAAATGTTCTGATGGAGCCGGGGTAGTTGGCAGCAAATGTTCTCGTACAGGCACCACAAGTTCTACTACCCAGGCTATCACTGCTATCACCACAATTGTCAGTACGAACAAGATGGCACCAAGAATTCTCTTGTCTCGTGTTGCAGAAGACGCCATAGTTCAAAGAGTTCACAATGTCTCAAATACACAACTAAAAAAATAAAACGTTAGTGCTGAGCTCCGAGGTAGCCGTTGTTTTCTTCTCCGGGGTCAAGACGGGTGTCGCTACTCTTGGCAGAACTGATCCCCCCCCTTGGGATTCCCGGCTTCCGTTTCAAAACCCCCAGAGCGGTAACCAACCAGTCTCGCATCAAAAAAAAAATCTTCCTCCTATCTGGGCCGCAGATCGTAGCGCCGTCGTCCAGAAACAGTGTGGTCCGGGAAGGCTCCCTCAGATTCGGCCGACGTCACAGCTGGGCTCTTTTCTTCATCCAAGATATCTCTGTAGTTGGACAGCACAGTAGGATTCACCAGGTCCGGAGAGACACGACGGCAGTGAGTTGAATGCACCCACCGCTTCCTATTGGTCACTCGCACAGCCGTTCGAGTTGTGAGCAGGACTTGCTCGGGGCCACGCCACCTCGGTTCCAAGCTGTTCGCTCTCTCAAACGACTTAATCATGACATAATCTCCAGGACGAAGATTATGAGCCTCTCCAATGGAATTGTCAGGGAGCGCTTCTCGAACCTGTTGGTGAATAGAAAGTAAATCATTTGTTAATCGTGCCAAATAATCGTTCATCATTATACAAGGCACATCATGTAACAATCGCGGCTTAGGAACTCCCCATATATTCATAGGCCTTCCAAACACCACTTCATACGGTGTGAGGCCAGTTCGAGAGTGGGGCACTGATCTAAGAGAGAGTAATGCTAGCGGCAAGGCATCCGGCCACTTCAATGACGTGGACGCCACAATCTTAGCCAGTTTCAATTTCAACGTGGCATTGTACCGCTCGACAAGACCTGCTGACTGAGGGT
Source organism: Lissotriton vulgaris (assembly GCF_964263255.1). Classification (NCBI taxonomy): domain Eukaryota; kingdom Metazoa; phylum Chordata; class Amphibia; order Caudata; family Salamandridae; genus Lissotriton; species Lissotriton vulgaris. The sequence goes on from NC_141690.1 coordinate 48,763,277, forward strand.
GGAACACAGCATGAAACTTTTGCTGGATCCCCAGTCCCTTTAGCACATACTCCACAATTTTCCCGACAAAATGAGGACCATTATCGCTCCACAAAAATTTGCAAACTCCAAATCGAGGGAAGTACTCCTTGAGCAGAACCTTAGCTGTTGTCAAAGCGGTATTATCTTTCGTGGGGAAGGCCTCAACCCATTTGCTAAAAGCACACACCACCACTAAGACATACTTAAGGTTATTGCAACGCTCAAGCTGGATGTAATCCATTTGAAGTACCTCGAATGGTGCAGAAGGTGGAACGAACCCTCCTTTCGGAGTATGCGTCCCTTTTGCAGGATTGTGCTGTAAACATATCAAACAGGTCTGCACTACTCTCTTGGCAGTATTGGCAATCTCAGGATGCTCCCAAACTCGTGTTAACAGTCGAGTGATTGCAAGGGCCCCCACATGTGTCAATCCATGTGTCATCTGGACCATCGCTTGCAAGTAAGCTGCAGGCAATTTCCATCTCTCCATGTCCTTGCTCCTCCAACAACCCTCGTCATCTAGTACCCCTTCTGCTGCCCATGCTACAAGTTCTGCTTCAGTCGCTGATTTTTGGATGTCTAGTATCTCCGCTCTAGCATCATGCCATCGCTCGGCCTGCGACTTCACTACATACATGGGGGAGTCATTTCGTGACATAGCTGTTTGTCTTGCTATATTGTCTGCAAAGGCATTGCCTTGTCCCACTTTGACAGTGACCCTTTTATGTGCACTGCATTTGATTATCGCTACTTTCTTTGGACAAAGCAACGCGTTTAGGAGATCACGCACTAGTTCTCCGTGCATAATGTGTACTCCATGAGAGGTCAAAAACCCACGCTCTCTCCAGAGTAAGCCGAAGTCATGTGCTACTCCGAAGGCGTACCGACTATCTGTGTAGATGTTCACACATAAGCCAGCACTCAGTTCACAGGCTCTTGTCAAGGCTATCAGCTCCGCTGCTTGGGCTGATATCTGGGGTATTCGTGCTGTTTCTACCACTGTCTTAAGCGTCGTGATCGCATATGCTGCAGACGTCGTGCCATCTGGCAGCCTCAAACACGATCCATCAACCCACAGTTCCCCGTCCACATCTGGAAGTGGCATATCCTGTAAGTCGACACGACCCTTTGTTTGTTCCTCGGTCAGGAAAACACAATCATGGTGTTTTTCCTCCTGGCCCTCTTCAACCGGATAAGGCAATAAAGTAGCAGGGTTCAGGGTAGCACATCTTTTCAATGTGATATGTGGCGCCAGGAGTGTGAGCTCATATCCTGTTAAACGTGCGCTCGTAAGATACTGAGTCTTTGTTTGATTTAACAGGGCATCTACTGCATGGGGAACTAGCACCAACAGTTTGTGCGATAAAACTATTCCCTCACTCTGCCGTATAGCTACTGCTGTCGCTGCAACTGCTCGGAAGCACCCAGGTAACCCTCGTGCTACAGGATCAAGAATGGCTGAGAAGTACGCATATGGCCTCTGCTTGTCCCTGTGTGCCTGCACTAACACTGATAATGCGCACCCATCTTTCTCGTGCACGTGCAATGTGAAAATCTTTGTGTAATCTGGTGTACCTAACACGGGTGCAGAGCAAAGGGCCTGTCTCAATTGTTCAAAAGCATTTTGACATTCATCTGTCCATTCAAGGGGCATTGGTGTAGTTTTGGACAGTAACGCTAACAACGGTTTTATAATGTGCGAAAACCCCATGATCCACTGTCTACAAAAGGACGTTAGTCCTATGAAGGCGCGTACATCTCTCTGAGTGCGGGGGACTGGCGTATCTAGAATAGCTTGAATTCGATCTGATGTTAATGCACGCCCCTCCTTAGACAAAAGATGACCGAGGTAGGTCACCTTGGGTCTACAGTATTGTAGCTTTTTCTTAGAGACTTTATGATTGTTCTGAGCCAAAAAGGAAAGCAAAGCAAGTGTATTCTCCTCACATTGTGCATAGGTGTCCGCAGCCAATAAAAGATCATCAACATACTGTATAAGGGCTACTCCGGATTGTAATTCAAAAGAGTCAAGCTGTCTCTTTAAAGCCTGGCTATAAATGCTGGGGCTCTCAGTGTAACCTTGGGGAACACGACAAAATCTATACGATTTATTATTTAACGTAAAGCCAAATAGGTATCTGCTGTCGGGATGAATGGGAATGGAAAAGAATGCGTTTTTAAGATCAATAACAGAAAAGGTTGTTGCTGTTGGGGGGACCAATGTAAGCAATGTCATGATGTCAGACACCACCAGGTATTGGGGAATGACAATTTTGTTAATTTCTCTCAAATCAATAATAAATCGATAGACCTTGTTGTCAGTGTCTTTCTTAAGGATCGGAAGAATAGGGCTGTTACAAACATTGTAAGGAACTTCCTCCACCACTCCTGCAATGATCAAATCCTGAACAATATGCGTCAGAGCAAGTTCACCTTTCCTAGAGATCTTATACTGAGGTACACGTGGCAAAAGTACTCCCTCCTTGACAGTAATTCGAATAGGTGGAATAAGCATCTGTCCCACATCCGTATCTGATGTCGTCCATAACGTGTGTGGGAGAGAGGCTAATGCTTCAATTTCCTTCATTGTACAAAATCTGTCTGAATCTGGGTAATTGTCGTTCAAAATAACCCGCACTCCTTCAGGAGCGCAGCGTATCGTCGCTCGAAAGTATTTGAGCAGATCAATGCCTGGAGTGTGAGGGGACAACAAAAATGGACAAAAGCTGAAAAATTTGTCAATACAAAGTGCAAGAGGTTGTGATAATGGGCTAGGAGAGGGTGTGCCATCAAACCCTATACTTGTTATCGTTTCGCCAGACAGGGGAGCACTTGGAACCAAGTTTTTGGACAAAGCACTACGAGTAGGCCCTGTGTCAACTAAAAACTGATCAGTAGAACCCAAAATGCCCGCTGATACATATGGACCTCTTTGATCTACTGGCACTTCAACTGATTCCGTACCCCATCCTACGCAATCCTATGCATGCACATAATCCTGATGCTCCCCATTCTCACCCTCCGATATCTGATATTGATTCCATCTATCAAAGGTATTTCGTTCATCCTGGCCACGACCCCTCGCTTCAAACCTACCACGATCACTTCTGCCACCTCTCGCTCCTGAATAACTATTCCTCGACCTTCCACCTCCTCGACCACGCTGGCTACGTTGCTCACGAAGCACCGGACAATCTTCAGCCCAATGCCCAAACTCTTTACAATATGCACATTGGTCCTCAGCAATGTCGGTATGACCGTATGACGCATTACCCCCTCCTCGCCTGCCTCTATCATTCCCTCTAAATTGCACACCGCGAACCTGTGCCAACATCACCTTCGTTTTCAATTCCTTCGTTTTCTTATCAACACTTTCTTTAGCCTCTAATTCCTGCCGCTTGTAATACTGAGCCATAGTTAACAAAGACGCAGGGGTCGCCGTGGTCCAGGAACTTTCACTTGTCTTTAACCGCTTTGCAATCTCCGGTAGGAGATTAGCCACATACTTATCAACAAACAGATGCCTACCCGTATCATCTGTTAACAATTGACCACTGTAATCATGAAACGCTTCTTCAAAACGTGTAAAGAAATCTGATACCGATTCATCAGGCTTTTGTTTGCATGAAGCTAGCATAGTCCAATCGATCTTTTTAGGAGGAACAAGCGTTTTTAGTTTGTTCAAAATAGCCGCTGGGAGTTCTAAAATTAAATCACATGGTTTGCATGCAGGTTCCCTGTCTAAGTCAGCCTGGCTTATCTCTTTCCAAGTTGCCCCAAACATTGTTTGATCATTAGTTTTACGAATCGACCTCCACATATCAGGCGGAAGAATTAACCCAAAGAAAAGATCTATATCAACAAGAGTCATAACACAAGAGGAAATGGTCCCCTCCACCCCTTCATAGAATGCGGCCGGATTCTTACGGAGATCAGGTAAAGCATTTTTCAATGCCATAACATCTGCTCTATTCCAAGGCGTATACACCCAATTATATACAAAATACCCCTTTGAATTTGCCGACGTTTTATCATCATCTGTACCGTCCCCTTTAGGGGGAACATACAAAGGTGCAGCTTCACGCATAGGCATAACATGCACTTTAGAATTCTTATCTGAGCCCCGGAGAGAACACTCTTTGGACTGTTCCATCGACCCCGGCACGGACTCGTTAGCTTTTTTCCCTTCTTCCCGCCATCTGGACGCCTCATCCCGTAGCTGGAGCAGTCGCGTGAAAAAGTCATCTGCATCTGTAAGAACAAATACACCTTTATCCAAATTCTCACGATGAACTGACATATCCTTAGGTTCTAGGGTCTCTGAATGTTTACGAAATCGAGTAATAACTTCTTCTGCAAGAGTATTCAAAAAACACATCAATTCTCGTTCTGTCCACTTATTCTTTTCAGCTACAACTTCTGACACAGTTATCTGATTCAGATTTAGCTTTCTAGCAAAACTACGCAAATCCGCGGCTCTCTGCGCAGATAACCTGACACTCGACTTATCCGTCTTATCCGACTTATCTCGTTCTTCATCACCAGAATCTTCAGTCGGAGCCGTAGGCTGAAAGTACAGAGGCGGAGATCGATCTAATAACGAAAAATCATCAATTTCATTATTAAGGACAGGATAAAGCGGTCGTCGAATAGGAAATTGACCAGTCGTTTGCAAATTACGTTCCCGTGCCTCCCTCTCTTTCTTCTCCTGCGCCTCCTTTTCCTCAAGCTGTAAAGCTTTATCTCGAGCAGCCTTGCGCTGCTCTTTGTCCGCCAAGGCAACCTCACGCTTCATTCGTTCACGCACCGCTTTCTCCCACATTCGCACACAATCAAACATGTCCTGTCTAGACCTGCGCTGAAACAAACATTGCTCCACAAACTGAACCTTTCGCAAATCAAACGACCCATGTAGTGGCCATTGCAACTCGGGATCAGTCCTAGTGTATTTATGCCATAATTTACTGTACAGTATAGGGGGAAGGCCAAATTTCACATACATCTCACGATTGGGAGTTCCCTCTGGGGGAGCCGGCTGAGATTCCGCGAACCTATATGTGGTATCATTTCCAAGACAGCACATCCCTCGGAGTGTGCTTAAAACAGGCATGTTCAAAAAGTACCACGAAAGCGTGATACCGTAAAAAATGGCACTTACAGTAATTCACACAAATGTGCCGCTCAGAGTACAAACAACGTTAGAGAAACATCTCTACATGCCTGCCTATGTGAAGTGCACTACACATATATATATTCAAAGTTCACAAAGTCAAAATGTTAGCTAACTCAAATCGTAGTCACAATCATAGAACTTCAGTAAGCGTCCATAGACTACCTTACCAATCACAAATCTTACCCGATCTCAAATATCCAGATTCCAACTGCCAAGGTCTTTGATAGAATCAGCCAAACGAGCACTGTACAGCAACACAGACGATCAGGATCTCAGTCGGAGACCGGCGCCACCTGGATGGTCAGATCAGAAGGAAGGGAAGAAAACACCGTGGGTGCCAAGACTCGGGTCACTCAGTGGCAGCGTACGCGTCCATGGCGAGTTTCCTATCCTTCGTCACGACCTCTCCTTCGGGCATCCGAGTCGCCGATGAGTCCCTTCGTGGTCGCCAATTAGTGGTATTTGGGTTCCCAAGGCCTACATGCTCCGCAGAATACCCATTACACCGAAAGAACTGTTGGCACGGAAACTGAAAAGTACAAAAGACAAGTTTATTAAGACCCCATGGGGTGGTGGTACATTCCTACAGCACCCTTCGGCAATGCAAGAAGTATCACACCGAACGTTGGTGTGAGTCCTTCTTTTATACAATTTACAAGCAATAGAAGGTAGGAGGTACAAAGTTACAAAGTTTAGGTACATATATGGTCATTTTTGGAGCACAGCCAACTCATGGGAGGGGTTACAACTCCACTGGTCAGTTTGGCGGAACATTCCTGAGGGGTGACTGGTCAGTCGGAACTGCGCATGTACAGGCTTGACCGTTACTAAAAATAGCCTGTAGCTGGGCAAACTCGAGTGGTCAGCGGCACGGACAAAGGACTAAAGGGCATGCTGACCACGAGGCCGCTCATTCCCTAAAATGGCCGCCGTAACATTCAAAATGGCGTTTTTGAATAAGGCCAAGTTAAGGGAAATAACGTGTAGCAAAGCTAAGCGCTAACCCAGCCATTGTCAGATTACGATAAAGTGACAGTCCACACAAACAGCCAGACATGTGCCATCCATGCAGATCGCTAGCCAAGCAACAGGCCACAAAAACTGCCAGCCAAGTGCAAGTTCACTCACACTGCCAGCTAAGCACAAGTCCACACATATTACCAGCAAAATGCAGATACACTCACAGCCAGCCAAACACCAGTACAAGCAGACAATCAGTTGAGCTCCAGTTCACATACTCACAGAAGATTTTGCTAGTGTCTAGTGCTTTTCTGCTCCCTACAGCCAAGAAATATGCAGAAGCAGCCTAAATGTATTCACAAAAATAAAGGGGAGCAACTCTTGCCTAAGGGGACGCTCCCTGACATGCACATAAGAATGTCTCTGGTGCCTAGTCGGCTTACAGCCCCATGGGGCAGATCGGGGGCTGTTGACCATATCCGCCGTCGGTGGGGCAGAAAGACTGGGGCTATTCTTTGGGGGAGGGAGAGAGGGAGAGGGATTGGCATCACCCATCATGGGCAGCCCACACCTATGTTTTATTTATTTATTTATTTATTTATTTTTAAATCCATGGTGTATAGAGGGCTTTCTGCCCCCATGGGCAAATTGGGGGTAATAACCACCATCTGATCCCTTAAGGTGGGCAGAAAGACTGCCCCTTTTTTTGTTTGGGAGTGTGGGTATTGGCATGCCCATTTTGGGCAACCCGACCACTACATATTCAAAACAAAAAATCCCTGGTGCCTAGTGGGCTTTCTACCCTGGGGGTGAGACTGGGGGCTAAAACTCTCATCTGCCCGCCTGGGTGGCAGAAATACCTCTGCTTTTATAATTGTAGTTGGGGGCATAGCCTTGCCCTTTGTGTGCAGCCCCATCCCTCTTTTATAATAAAAATGAAATCCACAGTGTCTAGTGGGAAGAAGGACTGTCCCTTTTGTTTTGGGGTTGGGTATATTAGCATGCCCATTTTGGGCAGTCCAAACCACTCTTTTACATAGGGAAAAGAAACCCATGGTGTCTATGCATGTATATCATCACTACACTGAAAATAAATGCCTCCGGCAGCTGGAGAAGCTCTCCCCAAGCTCCAGAGGCTGAAAAAACAAAGGAAATCCCTCTGCTGTTTGAGGCAGAGGTATTTATAAAGAGTGTGCTTTGGATGTAATGGTTACATTGTTGGCCACGGAGTGCCACACACTTTGATGTAACCATTATGTCCAAGGCATGGAAGGGGTTAACCTAAGAAAGTGATGTCTCCAAGGTTTAATTAGCTGGCTAGGGGCAGACAGGCAGCAAGTATGCTACCAGCCAAATCATATATGTAATAGTTTCTAGCCTGAAACTCCCTTAGACTGGATTGATGGCCACTCAGTAATGGGAATGACTTTGCAGACATAAGGTGTTTAAAGTTATTCATCTAACCTATCTGTCAAAATTATTGATGTGGTACAGACACATGGCTATTTGGGCAGGTAATCGATTGTACAGGTCAAATAAGAAAAGTTTAATATAGTCAAAATCACAACATTTAGATTTTAATAGAGCTCTTTTAACCTTTTTGACGTTTATGACGAGCTCAGCTTGTCATGAAGCACAGTGGAGCTGTGCTCATGACGAGCTGAGCTTGCCATAACTGCCGCGGAATGTCTACTTCATTTGGATGCACTTAGTTGCACTTAGTTGGATGTACTTAGTTGGATGATTTTAAGCCATGTTTTTTAAGAATATTTTAATTGTACTCGAAATTTAGAAAAATCCCAAAACAATACAATTGTATGATGAAGCACATATAACACTTTACAGGCACACAGAAAAATAATTTTTAACCAAGAACATTTGATGCGACAAATGGTGATTAATTCTGGTTTGGATTTTGTATTGAAGGCTTGACAGTGACTAGTTTACTAAGGCTATTGTGATATACATTTTTGTCTGGTGTTGCTTTGTTATTGTATTTGCAGTAATATGTTTTTACCTATAGTAAAACAGATTTGAACTGAACATCTTATTGCACATGTAAGATGACTTATTAGTACAATGCATTCAATGAATGTCATGGTCTTCCTGCGATACTTTAGAATATTCAGTTTAGACATGATATTAGAAAATTGTGGATAAAAACAAAAAATGATTGTGGGTACCAAATTTGCATTATGCTTATGTAATGCAGTATTCTAGTAACAGTAACGTTTCTAGGATGAGTGTGGAAAATGTGCCATCTGGGAAAAGAACTAAAAGACGTAAACTCACCGACCTGTGCCCAAGTTCATATTTTCATAACAAAAGGAAAACCAATGTGTTATTCTCTCCATGGTGGATTGGGGATGGTTTATTAGTAGGAACAGCTAGTAAGCTAGTATTAACTCCATAATCACAAACAAGATCCAGTCAAATCTCAATAAATTAATCCTTGCTCAACCCTTGTAGCTTGGCAGACGAGTAGTCAGAGTTAACTTGGGCAACAGGAGCGTGAAGCATTATTATCACCAAAACAATAAATAGGTAAAAGACCCAACACAATCAAAATCAAACAATACGTAAACATACAGAGTATTTTTTATCAAAACAATGAAAATCCAATGTAGGGAAGCAGAGATAAGAATTTATAAAGTTTAAATAAAAAAATTGCAATCTAGCGCTAAAAGGTGTAAAGTGCCAACCAAGGCTCTTTGTTACACTAAACCGGGACCAACTCAAAGTTTCAGGCTGATCACAATAGAGCGTGGGTAGGATATGTTGAGTGGTTGGGGCCATTCAAAATGTCACCTTCCCATGTAGTCACTTTTATAGAGCTTTTTCTCTCTATGTCAAGCGTTCTGGTCCTCTGTTCTGGATTGCGAGTCGACAATGACGGCCTGCTGCATAGCAATGACTCGCTGAGTTCTGGAGGTCTTTGTCTTCATCTTCAGCAGAAAGGAGCTCTGGAAATTTTAACGGGGCAAACCTGTTAATCAGGCTGATTCGCGGTTCGACGTCATAGGCTTGACTCTCATCGTTGATGCCAGTCTTCATATAGAGTTTTTTCACAAAAGTTGGAAAAAAGGTCAGAAATGTTCAAGTCTTCTTCTGAAAGGTTCCTTGAGGGTCAGAAGAGGTCCACAACACCAGCCAAGGGTTCAGAATATCGTGATGGCCTCATAGAGCCGGGGACTTCAACTCCCAAAATGCACCCGGTCAATCCAAGTAAAATCTAGGGGAAGCTGGTCATCTGGAGTTTTCCTTTTAGGTGATGTTGCAGGTGGTTTTTTCCAGCACTTTTCTACGTGTTGCTCCTCAGGAAGTTCACTTCTTATCATTCAAGACTGCCAAAGGCTTTGTGTTGTGGAGCCGTTAGAGTGCAGCAGGCGCATTCCTCTCTTGTGCATTCCAGGGGTCTAGCAGGGGAGTCCTTCTCGCATGGTACCCACTCAATAGCAGCCATTCGAGAAGAATTAAAACAAATACAGAACAAGTATGGAGCATAAGAGGCCCTGGACTTGGAGATGAAACTGATAGACAAGGGGAGGTAGCAGTGGTGGCTATATGCCATTGCCTGAGGGCATGCACTCCGGTACAACAGGAATGAGCATTACCTAAGTTTATTGAAGATGCCTATGCTTCACTGGGTAGAGATAATTTTGGAGCTAGCTCAGGAAAACCATAATTAATGGGAACTCCAGAAAGAATCACTGAAAGAAAGCACCCAATTCTTCTCAAAAGAAATGGGATAACACACAATCAAAAAACAAGCAGAATGCATCACAATCACGGGGTGGGTCTACTCAACAGGACCCCTCTGACAGAAAATATAACCTTGGAAACTATGACACTATAAAAAAAAACCTGACAGGTATCAGCATACTGATATACATTCCTCCCATTACTTTCAGGGTTCATTCAAAAATTCGGAGAGGGAATAATGGTCAGACCACAGATGGGAAGAGCGAGTCCAGCCAAGAGATACACACTGCACTTCAGACTACATTATGAAACAAGAGGATGAACCTTAAAAAGATAGCTGGCCTTAAAATAAAAAAATGCCCAGGCTACTGTGGACTCAACTATTGAATATGAATGGACAATGCTAGACAGAGCAGCAGAAGCAACAATTGTTCACCAGAACCTGATGGAATTCATGGTGATAGCAGCGCTGAAAGGACATATCATGTTGGAAACACTTTATACCAGGGTAAGTGTCCCAAATTGTTTACATGAAATAATGCTTCAAGTGGACGGGGACGTACCAAGGAAAGTGAAATGTTTCTTTTGGTAGAACCTTACTTTTGGATACAATATCCATTTGGCTGAAAGAGATTGGACGCCTGAGATTGTGATGGATTGCCCAAAAAGGGAAAGAGATCATTTTACCAGCTTTTTCTGACCTTGTCACAGAATCAGTGAAACACACATATGCGCCGGAGTGAGCAGTAGCACTAGCTCCTGCATTATACCTAAGGCTCCCGGTTTTCCGTTTAAACAGATTTTTACATATAAATACAAACGGAAAAATATTTTCCTTCCGTCTGTATTTATAAAATTAAAGCGGAAAAATACGACCAAATCAGATTCCGAGAATTGTTCGGCAATCTGTGCTCTAGCCCTGAGCCCAGGGTTAGCTGACATGCCCCTCTTCCTGACTGCAGGGTATGCCTGTCCACATTAACACCTGCTGGGCCATTAATCTTTGGCAGGGGCCTAGTTAACAGTTAAATGGTCTTTTAAAGACCTTCGAAGTACTCGGTGCGGCTGAGATAAGCTCATGTTTGAGTGTCCCTGGAAGCTGTCTCAGCCCGGGGTGTCACACAAAGGGGGTTGGGGGGGGAGGGCGGAGGGGCTGAAGCCCTTTGAGCACAATGGGCGCCAGTCTCTAGCACTTCACCCAAAAGAGAGGCAGCCAGGTGTGTGCGCACTGCAAGAACGAGTGATTCACACCTGATCTTACCCTTGTAACCGACGAGACCCCCTTCACATTACATTTCAGCAGGTTACAGATGACATAATGGAATACACATCTACTGCCTGTCAGAGGGGCAGGGACAACACGGCGTATGCGCCGGGCAGACACTTAACCTCTGCAAAGTGCTTAAGACTGCTTTTCCGCTAGACACTAGAGCGCCCTGAAGCTGCATCCCAAGAAACACTTTGAATGAATAAATACATCACGGCCTTGCCCACAGGTATCTGCACTGTCCGTGAGACGAAGGCTCACTGAGAGGAAAGGTTAGTTTGGTAAATCCAGCCCGCTCCTCCTCTGTATTGGTGAACACTGTTTGATCTTGGGCCAGGAGCCGTGGGTGTGGGCCTTGTGTAATCAGAGCTCTTTGTTACTGCCCTGCAATAATCGCAGGCCGGCTTCATCTCCAATAATAAGAAGCTCGGTCCCAACTAGAGGTCTGTCCAGATGCTTCTCATTCCAACGCGGACTACAAAGGATGCGCTTCCGGTTCTGTGCATAGCTGGCCTGTGCTTGTTGAACAAGCCTCAGGAGAGCCCCAGGGGTCACTGTGTCATGTGCTCCCTTGCAATACCCCAACAGGATGGAACCGAGTGTGAGACTTGTTCACTCCACTCATAAAGGATCAGAGAGTGTTCCAGGGGCCAGGCACCCTCACCGGGCGTCAGTGTCACTGCGCCTGCGCTGGCCACTGTGAATCTGGTCTGATCTCCTGCACACTCTGGTTCTCGCATCAAGGCAGTGTCTTCCTAAGGATTTTGGGGACCTAAGACCTTAATATTTTTGGGTGTCCCATTAACAATATTCTTCTAAGTGAAGTACCTTGATGCCAAACAATATTGAAATATGTGTTAAGGGCTGAGATAGAGAAAAATACAGAAGTACAAATGATCAAAAGAACATTTTCCCAGGAGCTCCTAGGGTGGTGGGGGCCCTGGGCAACTGCCCACTTTGCCAATGACTTAAAAAATTTCTGCCTCAAGGCACAATACTCTACAAGTGCGCCACAGCACACATTGTCACATCAGGTGGGTGTGTGCAAATGTGCCCTCTTGGGTTCATGTGTGCAGAGGTCGAAGCTGCTGATATGAGGGGCCCCCTCTGCTTGGCTCAAGGGGCCCTTGAACTAGTGACAGCCCCCTCGCTTTGTGAATGTTCAGCCTTTGTTTTCTGAATGCAGACAACCAACTGTGTCAAATGTGAAGGAGATGAATTGAAAGCGCCTTTCAGCACATCTAATCCGGGCCAAAATGGGAACACATGTTTTGTGAGTGCTCCGTGCCCCAGAGGGCAGGTGCTTTCTAAGCTTGTGTGCAAGTAGCAAAGAAATTCAGAGGCGAAACTGCAGTCATGTCATGTCCTCTGCAGGCCAACGTAGTTGGCAGAGGCGCAACTAGAGCCAGATTTCAGGGGGCGGGGGCTAATTTCAGGTCACTGAAAGTGCACAGGTGCACTTGTCTAAATTTTAAATGTGTTTACATTTAATAATCATGGCTAATGACAGTGTTTTCAATATTGTAACACAACAGCAGCTCACTAATTCTGCAAGTAATTTCTGTGGCAAAGTTTTCAGCTGACTGTTTTGTGTTTACTTAATTTGGCACCGATATACATATAGCTAAACCTATAACAACCGTGTGCAGTCTATTTAAATAAATGTGGAAAAATACTAGCTGAAACATCTGTTTTTGCTTGCGACAAAAATAAATACAGATATATACAGATAAAATGACAAAAAAATAAATATGGATAAATACAGACGGAAATGTTAAAAAAATAAATACCATAAAACCGGGAGCCCTAATTATACCGCAAAATTATAAGGTGGGATTCTAAGTCACCTCACCATTAAGTCCCAGTAAAAACTATTACAACTCCACAGAGGCAGCACCCAATAAAACATGATATAAAAAAGCAAGCCAGGGAGACCTTAGATCAACTTGAATATTAAGGTGTGTTTGAAAATTGTACCTCCTCCATAAATAATTTCCCGTAATGAAAGCTAAAAATGTATAACGTCTAGTTTTAGACAACAGGCATTTAAACATATCCACAAAGACATTTGCAGTACAAAATACTAACCCTGGGTAAAGCACTATGCTACGCTGGCGTAGTTTGCGAAGTTTGCACTACGCGAGCTGTACGTAGCACAGTGCAAACACGCGTAGCATAGTGCAGCAGTCATTTTTTGCTTGTTCGCAGTCCTCAACGTCATGTTCGCGACCGCGAGCAAACAAAATGACATCCCGGCGCGACCCTCAACGCGGGGAGGTGAGGTTTCTCATTGTGAGTGGTCGTGAATGCTCGCGACCGCTCGCGATGAGAAACTACCAGTTCGCGTTGAGAAAGCTGCTGCTCGAGTAAAAATCTACTCGAGCTGCAGAAAACTACAGCTCGTAATGTGCAAGATGCCGTTTTCAATGATTGCAGTGCCGGATGCTTGTTCGCACTGTGCAATCACTGAAAATGCATCTTGCACAGTGCGAACATGCTACTACGCAGCTCGCGTAGTGCTAAGTGAAGTGCGCGTAGTGCGAAGTGCACTTCGTGTAGCTTCGCATAGTGCTACTTCGCGAACTATGCCAACCCTTACAAAATACACACATTACTACATCAATGAATAACATTGTGCGGAAAAAATACAAAACAACACTAGATATCTCCTGAAGCTAAAATATAGTTCCTGAAAACAGATATTTGACAGCATTTCCAGCCCTATGCTCTGAACACTAATTTTGTGGACTACCACAAAGCTATAAGAATAGCCCTAGGTTGCACTCAGCCAGAGTACTAGAGTTACTTCAAAATTAGGATGAGGAGGCTTTGTCCTATATAGAGGACATCTATCTGAGGGATGATGAATTGCTGGATCATTTGAACAGAGTGAACAATATAATTCTGGGGTTTGCTGCTGGGGGATACAAATGTAACTTTAAACAAAAATTGCCCTCAAGTGAAGGAAAAATCCTAGCAGCTAATGTTTTAGGAAAATGTTGGTTGCTGCAGCCTAAAAAGACCCTGAAAAATATACAATCCATTTAAAGATTTTTGGAAGAACATACATTTTGGATTACACAGAACATGTAAAACCTTGCTATGATTTAATTAGACCTGATTTTTCAGTCCGACATTGGACACAGGAAGACACAGAAATTTCATGTTCCTTACAAGCTGAGATGATACCTTCAAAACACTTACACACATGTGTGAACACTGCAAACGCGGTGGTCCGTGTAATAGCCGACCAATCAGGATACACATACCTAACCGTCAATGAAGGTAAAATGGTAGAGAAGTGTTTTGCATCAACAGAAAAAATGACAGACTGCTGTAGTGAGAGAAAGAGCACTAGATCAAGGAAAACAAATAAGTGTCATGCCTCCAGTACCAACCTTAGAGACTGTTTCAAAATCAAGCGTTCCAAACACAAAAGCACTGCAACCACGATGGATACAATGGGTTAATTCTCTCCCTACAGCAGATGTAGACTACAATTTTGATTCAACATTAAAAGCACAAGCATTCCTGCAGTATGAACTAGAATATCCTTTCAGAAATAAAATAATGCCTCTGGATCAGTATGAAGGCATAACTTACATTGACAGATCTGGCCAGGCGGCCGTAGGAAGTAAAGAGCAATACAACACAGCATGTGCGATTGCAAAGGGACGTATGCGGGACGGCAAATTTGGTCCTAGCAATATGCAGACGCAGTCTCTAGGTGATTGCATGGCACAGCTGGCAGAACTAAAAACCCTGATACTGCCACTAAAAAGTACAGTTCGAGAATTTGCCACACTAATTGTGTGTGATTAGTTTTACCATTCATACAACAAATATCTTCATGACTGGGACCAGAATGGGTTTAGAGATTCTAAAGGTTGCACAGTAAAGCACAAGTTGCTTTGGGATCACGTGCCAGAGCTGAAAAAGGCTTGCCATAGGCTCATGGAATTCACACATTGAGTCATCAGCGTGTTGGCATGCACGTTGAAGGGAATTCACTGGCCGATGGAGCCGCTAAGGCGACAGTGAGAACTGCAGGCATTGCTGCAATCCTTTTAGTACGAGGATAGACGGACAGATAATGATAGCTGTGAAAGCTATGCTCAACAATAGCTCAGGCTTGCTAAAAGGTTTTCCACTAAAGTGCTCCTACAAGTTAGATGCACAAAACATACTGTATGCTCAAATTCCAGGAGTAAAGGATAGAGTAATACCAAACATGGATCACAGATTAGGTTTAATTCTAGCTG
This sequence comes from Lissotriton vulgaris, assembly GCF_964263255.1. NCBI lineage: Eukaryota > Metazoa > Chordata > Amphibia > Caudata > Salamandridae > Lissotriton > Lissotriton vulgaris. The sequence goes on from NC_141690.1 coordinate 48,778,662, forward strand.
CGCACAAGGGTATGGGTTCAGCACACACAGGTATTACTGCAATAGTTACACTACTGTCAAAATGTTATTGGTGGGCAGGTCTTACAAAGCAGATCAAATTATTTGTCCCTAAGTGCAACATCTGTCAACAGATGAAGGGTTCCACCATAGCACGTCCACCTTAAACAGCATTACTGATATCAGACAGACCTCTCAAATCTGTCTATTTGGACCACTCTGGCCTGTTAAAATCTAACAGGGCTTACAAGTACATCTTAGAGGCTGTGGATTCATGCTCTAGATTCCTGTGGGTGTGGCCCCAGCTCTCAGCTTATGCTCGAACCGTTATAAAGGATTTCCGAGTCTTTATAGGGGCAGACGCAATTGGCACATTACAATCCGACGGTTGCTCTGCGTTCAGCTTACAGGCTTACAAAGAAGCCATGGAAAGTTAGGGTGAGGTCTTGCTGTACTCCTCTCAATAGCAGTTCAATTTCAATTCAATTCATAAGCTTTATTTCGATAAAGGATATCTTGAAAGCTATGCATTACAGGGTAAAAAATATACAAATGAGCCAAAATATATAATTTTTTTAAATATGCTATGTACAAAAGATCAATAGAGTAGCAAAAATTCATTAAAAATAGAAGCAATTAATAGTTAAAAATTGCTTGTTCATTTATATAAAAAGGAGAAGAAAGTGCAAATTATGGAAGACAAAGGTCACATGAGCATCTTTGTATTTAGGAATTAGCATTCAAATTTCTTGCTCTAATGCTCCATGCCCATCTAAGAAATGTTGCTAGTCCACAGGCATAAAGATCCCGGGCTTCGGATCTTAGGATACACAATGCGGCTTGGTGGCTACGGGTACCCAGCTCTTTGTAAACTTGTTTCCACCAGCGCCCCCTTGGCAATTTATAGGCTGGGCACGAGACCATAAAGTGTGCAATTGACTCAATGGTAGCCTCACAACTTGGACAAGAAGTTGGATTTTGATATGGAGGCTTCCACTGGGCAGTCAGCTCTCTTATGAGGAGTGTACCTACCCTGAACTCAAAATACAAAGCTCTGTCGTATGGTTTTTGTATATTGTCTAGGTAGGGTTCAAGACAGATGTAATGTTTATGCTGCATAAACTCCTCTGTGAGCCTGCCTCCTTTAGGGTTAAGGAGATCATTCTTACTAACCCACAGCCAGTACGCCTTCTTGACTTCTGCCTTGGGTGGAGAGGTTCTTATTAGCCATGCCTCTTTAAAATCAAGGTCATATAGGAGTTTTTTTATGCATTTAAGCCAGTTGATCTTGTGCCACCCATCCGTATCCATTACCTCCCTTCGCCGCGCTGCATATTTTGATAGTTCTGGTGTCCACCACAAGCGAGCCCACAGCAAAAGTGGGCGAAGTCTTGAGGTGTCTCTAAGCAAGTGGCAGCCTATATTGTATAGTAGGGGCTTAGAGGGTGTCCTCTGAGGGAGCATCATTAGATCTTTTAGAAATGTGTTTTCCGATCTAGAAATTTGATCTATATTGGAAAAACCCCACAGTTCGGCACCGTAAAGTGCTGAACTTACTGCTCTAGCCTTATAGATTGTGAGGGTGGATGCAATTGGTCTGCTCGATGAAGAGCGATGTTCTTTTAATATTGCCCCACAACCCTTTTGTGATTCAAGAACATTTTCTGCGTATGTGGTCTCCAATGCATGGAATCGGAAATGGGAATACCTAAGTAGTGGAAGGTAGTGACCCTCTCTAGTGGAACGCAATTCAGTGAGGGTGGGTTCCTAACTGTTCTTGATGGGTTTAGTGTTAGGAACTTTGTTTTCAGTGTGTTGATGGTCAACCCTCTAGTAGTACAAAACTGTTGGAAACTGTCCATGAGGAGGGTGTCGTCAGCAAACAGGATGGTGGGGATTTTTTAGTCCGCCAGGGCAGGAGCATCAGATGGTATTCGCTGTAGGTAATTAACCACCCCATTCACATACAAAGAGAATAGGGTGGTGGCTATTACGCAGCCCTGGCGGACTCCCCTGTTCACTGGTATTCAAGCAGTTTTTTGCCCTTGTGAACCCCATCTCACTTGGGAATCGTTGCCGTCATGGAGGTGGATCAGCATGTTTAGGATGTACCTAGGGATCCCCTGCTCTACTAGGACCTGGCACAGGCGCCCACGGTAGACCAAGTCAAAGGCAGTCTTTGAGTTGATGAATTTGAGATAAGGACTGCCTTTGCCTATTTGGACCACCTTCCCGTATAGGAGGAGTAGCCTGAACGCCTGTTCTATTGTCCCTGTACCTGCCCTAAAGCCAGATTGGTAGTCTGAAAGGACCCCATTTTCATCTGCCCATGTTAGGATCCTCTCCAACAATACCTGGCCGACAACTTTTTGGATTGAATCGATCAAGTTTATTGGGCGGTAGTTAGCGGGGTCGTCCCTGGTCCCCCTCTTAAAGAAAGGTACAACCTCTGCTCCCTTCCAGGAGTCTGGAATAGGGCAGCCGTTGTCGATGGCATTAATTAAAGATGAGATCAATTTTGCCCGTTTAGCAGGATCTGCTCGAAGGAGATCCCCTGGGAGTCCGTCGGGCCCGCTGCCTTTGCTGGAACTATTCGCCGAATGGCGGATTCCACCTCCAATTCGGTGAAAGGATATCTATTAGGTTCCCCAGAGGCAGCCCAGGGGTCAATGGGTGGACCATCAAAGGTAGCTGCCTCTGCGTCAGAGCAGAGGCTCAGAAAGTGGTCATACCAAGTTTTAGTTAAAATGTTGTTGGCAATTAGCTCGCAATCAGGGCGAGTCTTATTCCTGAGCAGATTCCAAAAGAGGTTAGCATCCTTCACCGTACTAGCTGCTTTTAGGGCTTGACAATGCTGCTCCTCCCACTGTTTCTTAGCTTTGAGGACTGCCTCCTTGCACTCCCTTCTTGCTGTGCAAATCTTAAAAGGAGACTTGCTTTTAACGGCCATGATCAGAGCAGATTTTTTACATCTTCAAGTGTTCGTATACCATGTGTCAGTGGTGTTCCTACGCAAGGTATATGGCCTATTGCCAGAAGTTGTGTCGAAAAAGGTTCCCAGGGTATTGATGGTTTTCTCATGAATTGAGAATATCTTCTAGGTACCATCTATATCAGTGGGAGCTCTTGCAGCTCACTTAAAGCCTCTGCCAGGGTCTCTCTGATGCCAGATAGTTTTATTTCATCAATGGCAACTTTGTGCCATTTAAGATGCCTTCCGCAATTCGAGGGAGTTACTTCCCTTGAAGACATTAGATCTACTCCGTGTGTTTCCAAGATTAGGAACCCGTGGGGGTTTTAATGAAAGACATAGTGGATTGTGATCGCTAACAGTAGTTGGCATTACCACCATGTCTATTAAATGTCTCCATAGCTTGCGAACTAACAGGATATAATCAATTCGTGCGGAGTAGCCCACCCTGTTGTAAGTGTGTGCCCCTCGAGGGTCAGAAAGTGACCTCCCATTGGTTGCCCTAAGCCTATACTCAAGGGATAGGGAATTCAACTGGACAGCTAGTTGTGTCCACCTTTTTATCGGGGGTATGCTCAGCGGGGGAATTCCCTGCTTTGCATCATCCTCTTCTAAACCTAGCATATCCTCAGCAGCAAGAGGTTTGAATGTACAATTGAAATCTCCCGCTACCAGAATATATGATTCAGAAGGGCAACAGGAGAGTTCTGCTTCGAGACACATGATTATGGGAGATTGCGCTCCACCTTTTGTTCCGTGTACATAGACGTTAAAAATCTCTAAGGTCCCCCCTCCTTTTTTGTCCCTAAGAGTCATTCTTAGGAGGTCTGGACAATTGCTCTCAATCTGATGTAATGTGCAATCCAATGAGACGCTGACCCATATAAGCAGGCCGCCGGATGGCCGCCCCTTTCCTGTTACTGTTGGTACTGCCGGGATATAATAGAAAGCAAAGCCCACTTTGTGGTGAGGCAACATACTCCAAGTCTCTTGGAAAATACAAATAGCATGGCTTTCAACAAAGTTTTTCCAGTCAGGCAGAGCTAGATTCTTGGAAAGTCCAGCTATATTCCAGGAAAGGATTTTAAGGTTTAGGAAGTTATCTCGAAAACTCCCTAATTCACTTTCTGTTTCAGCCTGGGGGAAATTGGGTCCTGGTATGCGGCTTATCAGTGTTGGCGTGTTGGTATTTATGACTATATACAGGGGGTTGTATGTGCTACTGGGTGTGTGGGATGAATCTATTGTGGGTTATATCACCTGAGTCTGTGAAGTCTGTAGGACAGTAGAAACAGTGGGTACAGCGTTCAAAAAAGCGCAGTCTTGATTTACAGTGTCTGGTGCTATGTTGTTATCAGTCAATCATTAACGTTTAGTTGGGACCGCCTTGGTGACTTACACTCCGGAACTTTGGCCCTCATGCTTGCACTATTTCCAAGTGGGGTAGATCTAAATTGAATATCCGAGGTGCCAGGAGGGCAGGTCCTGTACTCTAGGGCTAATAGGCCCTCGGCCAGCTTGGAGGAGGTCAGTATAAGCTCGATTGTGTCTGATAGGTGGTCGTGAGAAGGATACCTCCTGACCTTCATGATATCTTCTCTTATTATTGATCGACACCTTCTGACATAACGGATCCAGTGGATGACCTTGTTTGTAAGTGAGTCCCCCTGTTCATGGCCCGAATATTTGGGAACATTCACCATGAACACTGTCTGCTTCTCAAAGGGGTTCGGGAAGCCAAAGGAGTGCGGACGGGGCGCTGTAGGTGTATACGTGGGATACGGAAGGGGCTTAACTGTGGGGGTGATTGTTTTTATGTGATACATCTCTGGTGGAGCTCTAGCTTGCCTTCTGGCTTGGGTCAGCAAGGGTATCATGTTAGGGCCAGCTGGTGGATAAGGTGATTTGGTAGGTATAAATCGGGGGTACAAGTGACCTGTTGTGCCTGTAAGCTTGGCATTAATTTGCGGCAATTCAGAGGACTGCAGGTTGTCTGGTGATTTGTGTGGAATGTGATGCAAAGTCAGTCTCTTAACAGTAGCTGTTAGATCCAGAACTAAAGACTTCAGATCTCTCACCTGGGTTGTAAGGAAATTTATTTGAAATTGGGTCAATGCTTCTGGTAGGGCCTGGGTAACCAGGTCGTCAGCAGAGGCTGATTCATCAGTCAGGGTAGATAATGGATTGGAGCAAACTATGACGGTAGGCTCCAGGTGACTCGGCCAGGCTGTACCGGTGGCGGGGGAGATGTCTGGGGGGGCAAGAAAATAGCTGCACAGCATTTGTTCCTACAGCCCCCCTGCCCCCCCCATAACTTTACGTTTGCCCATGGTGAAGGAAGTAATATATTTGAGGGCAGAGTAAAAAGTACCTTTCTAGACAGTCTCAAGTTGGTACAGTTTGTTCCAGTTGATGGCAGGCGGCAGATATCAAGGGGGTGGCCCTGCCCTGGCTCCTCCTGGCTGTGACAGGCGCGGACAGGCCAGCCCTTTGCCCGGGCTTGGCCTGGGCACGCCCGCGCATGTCCCACGCTGCGGGAGTGCCGGGACGGTTTTCAATGCCCCTTGCGCTCTTCAAGCGTGTCACCAGCTGCGTGCCTCGCGAGGCCCCCTGGGATATGGAGTCTTGGGCATCACAGGAAGTCCTGCAGAGCAGCTAGCTGTGGCGGTGGAAAGATGGCAAGCGTGGCGGTGGGCTTTTTTTGTGGGCTGGACTCTCCAAACACAGGAGTCGACGGCCGTTCCCCTCACTGCAGATCAAGTTAGTCCTCGTCCCGCACTACAGGAGTCCCAGGTCAGTTTTCAATGGCCCTGACGCTCTACAAGCGCGTCACCAAATGTGCGCCTCGTGAGGCCCCCATCGAGATGGAGTCCTGGCTCTCGCGGGAAGTCCTGCAGAGCAGCTAGTTGTGCGGCCGAAAGATGGCAAGCATGGCGGTGGGCTTTTTTTGTGGGCTGGAATCCCCACAAACAGGAGTGGAAGGCCGTTCCCCTCACGCCAGATCAGGTTAGTCCTCGTCCCCATTCTGAGGAAAATTTGATTGTGGTGAGGAAAAACCGTGTTTGAAAGCATTCCTTAACAGCTAGTGTAATAGGCTCAGTGGGAATAGAGTCAATCACCTACATGGGGTCCAGAGGGCACTTAATAGGATGCAAAGAAGTTCCCAAGGAGGCCGTACTCCGTATAAAGTCCTGTTTGGGACTAGAATGTGGATACCCTACCTCGATTGTGGGAGCACAGTGGCAGATGAAAAAAGCATTTTCCATCAGTGAGAGGTGAGCTGTTGTACAAGAACTCAATGAATTCCGGACATTACAAAGCAACATCCAGGTTAAATGCACCACCACTGGGGATGTGAATGCTGTTCCGGCAAGACCTGCCTGGGGCCCGAATATTGGGGGCCTGGTCAGAGAAAAGAGTGTTGACAAAATAGAATTTGGACCATCTTACAGAGCACCTGTACCTGTCCTGGCTGTCGAAGGAACAAGAACACTACTCCTTTCACCACTTACCAGCAAGAGAGAAAAGAGATTTGTCTCCATCGATCTGATCAAATCACACTATGTGGCCGATACCGAATAGCAGGCTGCGTGGGCTCCTGGGTAGCTGCTGATCTCCTCTTGCTACGATTCAGGAAGTGCAGACAGGAAGATTATTAACATTTGAAGACTTGTCTCTACAAGGTGAAGGAGTTACCAAAATTGGAATGGAACTTGTGCCTGATGAAATTGAACAGCAACAAAATACAAATGAAACACAAAGCTCAATTTGACCTACCACCGACATCTATGTGAATATGTCTCAAAACGAGTCATCTGCCGATTCTTCTAAACTTGATGAGCTACCAAAGATAGATTGAACAGCATATGGCTACTTTATTGATTTTGATTATTTCTCTCTGCATCCAAGTGAACCCGAGTCAGCACTAGCTCCTCTTTCCCAGAAACAGAAACTACATGATCTTTACCTTTGGGTGAAGAAGACTTACTTTGATTCTCCCTGGCTACAGCTCTGGATTGCAATTAGTCTACTGTTTCTAGTCCTTTGGATAGGTGTAGTGACTGTATTTTTCCTGTTCCTGAATGGACACTATCTCCCAGAATGCCCCCCAACAAAACATGTGAACTTGGGGCACATGCATCCATCATTTTTGCCTTCGCAAATGGGCCAATTATGAGAATTGGCCCATTTACGAATGCAAAAAATGCTTTTCATATGCAGCAAACCCTATTTTGCTATTCAGTAACCTGTTACAGAATTGCAAAATGGGTTTGCGATTCGCTAGTTGGAAGGGGTGTGTTTAGGGCACCCTTCCTAATACCGAATTGCATTGGCATGTAGGAATGTTTTGTGACCAAAATGTGGTAGCAAAACATTCGCATTGTACCACCTACTTCAAGTTGGTGGTAACCCATTCATAAATGGGAGGGTGTCCCCAAGGGACCCCATCTCCTTTGTGAATGTTTGTTACAGCATTTATTAAGAGCACGCCGCGGTCCCACGGGCAGCTGCCTACTCTGGAAACATGAAAAGACACATTTTCGTTTTACTTTTTGTAAAGAATCTCATTCTTCTATAAACAAAATGGGCTGCTTTACAAAAAAATAGATTGCTGTATTTAAAAGCAATAACAGACATAGTGGTCTGTTGACCTTAGCAAACCACCATCCCCGTGATTTTTGAGATTTGTAGGAGGCCTCAAATTGAAATCTACCTTAGTAATATTCATGAGGTAAAGCGATTTGTGAACCCCTATGAATCGCTATCTGAAACTTTTTGAGTTTCATACATTGTAAATTGTGATTACCTAATTGCGATTCACAATTAGTTATTCGCAATTTACTATTTGGATGCTTGTAGCCTATGTAGTGAAATCGCATGTATCATCACATCATGAACAAAGAGACCTGTCCTTAGTGAACATTACAGCAGTTCCCATTCCAGAAGGAATAGTTTGGGACAGGGTGTCATATGATGCATATGGTCCACCTGAACTTTTAAAAATACTACACCTGTTTAAAATTTCTGCGAACGATATCATCACGTCTACTACTTTCCCTGATTATTAGGACTTTGAATCTGAAAATAATATACTGTCTGATTTAGAACAATCTTCTGCATTTTTCAGTAATGAGTTGTAAATATATATATTACTTTATTGCATGATTTGTTAAAAACCTTTGAAATAGTGTACAGGGCCAAATAGTCATTCATTAAATACTAGCTTTAACATTAATTTTAAAAACATCATTGTGTCATCAAATCTAAAAATTAATTAAATGCCTGCTTTCAACATTAAGAATTAAAAGAGTAATTGTGTCATAAAAGCATCTATTGAGTGCGACCAGGTCCATGGTACTCCTACTGTGCATTGCGTGATTTGAAGGTCAGAAGCATGTCTGTGGATCAGTAGCTGATAGTGGCAGTATAAGTGAGGAGGTGGGCCCTATAGCGGTATACTTTCCAGACTGCCTGTCCCGTTCACACGTCACCTCTTCGATCTTATTAGAAAAGCGATAAATAAATCTGGCCAAGGCACAGTTCAGAGTGGGGTTCAAGGGATTAAAATAGACCAGGACCGCTCCACTGCAAGATCTTATGTCTTTCGCGATCCAACACCTTTGTAGCAGAGCCCTTCTTTCCTCTAGGTGGGTGGGGCACAGGCACAATATATATATTATGTCTAGGGCTCCCGGTTTTATGGTATTCATATTTTTGACATTTGCGTCTGTATTTATCCACATTAATTTGTTGCCAACTTTATCTGTATATATCCATATTTATTATGAGTTTTGTGAATAAACTAAAAGCTGCAACTGGTATATTTCCACATTTATGTATCCAACAAATATGCAGCCTTGCTTGAATGTCTGCCAGATTTCAGTGATATGAACACCCACAGAAGATAAATCAATGTACTTATATGAAAATATGCACATTTCAGTATCAGCCTTGTGCATATCTACTGTTGCTTATGCCTCTTTACTAAAAGTCCTTTCTTTTTTTAACCCCCTTACCTATCAATTCACACAGTTATTGGCCTGGCAGTCATGGCAAAGTGTATTAAGAATCACTCAAAAAGCACCCAATTTCTGTTTGTATCTACATTTAAAATTGAAATACGAGAAGATAAATGGCTTTCTCTCTGTATTTATCTGTAAAAATCAGTAAAAACAGAAAACAGGGAGCCTTAATTATGTCCTCCTTGTGTTGAATATAAAGCCAATACATTTAACACGTGTTATCTCTTTTCCATATTTGGAGGTGACAGGATAAGGGGATGACCTGCATTCTCTGCTTCATAAACTGTAGCTTGGTTCCTTCTTTATAGGTATTCATTAGGTAGCACTGAGATTTCAGTTGATTGTAAGTGCGTAGGGTCATCCAACCATGGTTCTGTGCGGGAGTCGTTTCATATACATTTTTGCCCACCTCTTAAATTCCTGTTGGCAGATGAGTTCTATGATGATACATCTGATTTTTGATCCCATGTATTGCTACATCACTATGGTCAACAAGCACAAAGCAAGCATCCCACATATTGTTTTTACTTACCATCAATGGGAACATAGCCCAACACCACCAAAAAGTAGTTCACAAGAATATGCACAGAAGTTTGCTTATTTTTCTGGGTTTAACACTTTAGACCCGACATCCTATTATTTTAAGGTTGTACCTACACCTGCAAAGAAAAATATGCTCACCAGCACAAAACAGATATACCCTGTTTCTTTTATTTCCCAGCTGTATTTATAAGACTTTGACTTTTGTAGGGATACCTTAGACATTAAATCTGTCTGGGGGACTAAAGATTTGCAAGTTCAGAGAACTGAGGCCTTAGTTAGGATATGCCTCATACCACAGCAAATTGTGTTTCTGAATGACACTGTCCAACATGCTTTCTGTTGTCGAGTAGCCAAGGTCAAGGACTTGAACACAACTTGGATTCCCTCGCTCTCACACTTTGACGGATAACAAAACTATACACAACATAGTGAGGATGCTTTAGATGACTGTCTACATGATGGTTTGTACAATTCATCAGACCCCAATTGGAAGGCATGGTTAGTTAGGCCTACTGGCACAAATAGTTTTCAGTCAAGATTCAGGGGTACCACAGAGGGATTTAGTATCCATAGCTTAACCAGCACAATGTACAATGAGAAACACTCGTGGGTGGTGACATCTTAATGTATTGGGAAGCTATGCCTAGAGTTGTTAAAGACCTCAACACAGTCCCAGGTGAAACAACACTTGTCCTTACGCTCAGAAGAAATGGATTTTGGGGATTATATGTAGGTCTCCAGAAATCATGTAAGAAGTGCTTCCTTTATGCGATTTACAACTAACTATAGAACATTTCCCAGCAGGAGGCTGCTGAGAGATTTTGTGAAATTGACAGGGTCAATCTAGAAAAGGTATTGGAAGTGGTCAAAAATGGCATTACCAAACTAACATCCAGGATTTATTCACTGGGCAATTTTGTGTCTTCTGCAATAGATATAACAGAACAGGATTTGTCTGATCTTTAACATGGGCACTGTCAGTTGGGATCTATTATTGAACTGGACGCTACACTCATTGTGCTCTGGTCACGTCCCCTGGTGTTACATCAACAGTACGTCTCTGTTTTCTGCATACAATGTAACAGAAAGACGGGTGACTGTGGCATGAAGAGATGCAAAATCACCCTCCACAGAATTGTTAATCCATGGCCATATTACACTGCCAGTCACAATATTCCAATTTTACTACTGTCTAAAGTATCACCAAGTAGGCAGGTATGATGCGTTGGTTAAGGGATACCTACATGAATCTTGGGAATTACCAAATGGGTTTAGATACAGGAATGGAGACACTGACGTTTTTCTCAGTGATTCAGACTTAGAGATTTTTTTCTGTTGGTCCCTAATCTGTCAGGATATTATGCTTCACGGAGCATGTAAAGCTTCAGATGAAAACCTATTGTGCCACTTGAAATGATTCCCAGCTGCCGTGATTTATCCGGTGTTCAAATTGCTCTCGAATGTGAGTTATTTAATGTTGCATTATCTAGGTGGTTGTGGGATGTTGCCAGGCATTGTTTGTCTGGTCACAGTAACTTCCCTTCCACAGTTACTTGTTGTATGCAAGTATTGCTTCCACCGACTCGCACAGTAGAGGAGGCACCGCTATGCCATCATTGAGTATTTCCCTTATATGGTTTGATTCTCTCATCAGACTGAAAACCATGCTTTTGCAGAAGGATATGGCCTTAACCTCAGTGTTGGAGATGTTTGATCTCATTCATACACTCCTTATTAGAAAGCGTTTTTGGAGGGCTTCCACTGGTCCTACTCCTTGTAGTGGGTATCCCGGTTTGAATTTTCCTGCTTCACAATGGGTGTACCAGCTTCTGAAGAGATGGAAAAAGCATTCCTGGGGCGACATTGCCATGAATGCATGGTACTCCATCTTGCCTTGCCTGTGCTCCTCTGCCTATTCTGTGGGCATGAATGAGTGTTGGACATATGCCTAACACTTCCATCGGTTGCGCCACCAGACGTAGACATACTACTGAACCCCTTAAAGGCGCACGAATTATAGTGTCCTCGGCATATTCCCATGTTGATGTCTGCATTCTTAGAGCCACCACAGGATGCTTCCACCCCTGTCAGAATGGTCACCGGCTCTGCAAAAGCCTCACTGATGTCGAGTGCTTCCTCAGCAGCTGCTGTGGGAACCGGAGAAGATCACCTTTGCTCCATTGACCTGATCCAAGGAGTGTCAAAGGGACCGTTGTCTGCAAAGGCAAGCAACAGTGATGTTGCATCTCCCACACAGGACACATAAATATTTGTCTCTCAGTGTGATGGGAACAATCAGTTTTTTTTCTAAAACAACCCAAATTGGAATTCTACAACAGCATTTTTGTTTTATTTTTCTCTCTTGCTCTCATTGGGCACCAGGGCTTTCAATGTTCTCAGTCGGTCTAAACAATATTAACTTTCTAGAGGACTTAAAGGGCTTTTTTACCCTTGACATACTTTTTTAAGTATACCATGTTTTTTAGATGTTTTTTACATTTGCTTTTTAACAATGTTTTTTATGCTCCTTAGACATGCATGCTTTATCATTAGTTTATCTTTTTGTCCTTCGGATGAGGAGTGGGTGTTATCAGCATGAGCCCCAATGTACCCCAATAAAGGCCTAGGTAGCTGCACAACCTTATAACTATAATTGTCCTACTTTGCTCTATATAATGGCTCTGGCGCTGAACTTTTACCTAGTTAGGTGGTGAATAAATGTGTGGTTTTCTTTGAAAACTAGCCTCATTTATTAAGCATGAGGACTCTTAGTATCACACAGCAGGATTACCATCTTCTTTACAATAGTTCTGTACAAAGGTCACCGCTATCGTCATCCTTGGATGACAGGCCCACCGTACAATGACACATCCAGGTAGAACCCCTGAGGGTATCTTTTGGGTATATAAGTCCCACATCGTCACTGGGCAAATCAGAGGAGAAGCTTCCATGCTGACACAAAATGCTGAAGTCTCTGCACGCAGAAACTCCAGCACGCAGTGGTCTGACATCCTTTGAGGGATGTCCAACTCGATGCGAAGAAGGGGTCCTTTGTTCTCTCCTATCAGGTATTTGGGGAATGTTCACTTCACACTTATGTACATGCTAGGAACACTCAGGTAAACTTAGCTAGGGTTCGCATCTCAGGAGCACCCATGATTACTGCCATGTATTTATATGCCTACATATATTCACTGTTGTAGAATTCTACATTTTATTTACTCTTGCGGTGCTTGTAATCATATATAACAGTTTCTCTCTAATGGTTGTCGCAGCACATGTATTTTATTATAGAATGGCACTGGTTCAAAAAATTGAAAACTTCCCTCTAGTATATTCTCTGAGAAGAAGTGATCACAAGTGACTGAGTGACTGAGCAAAAAGTAGAGTACTGTTTCCACAAACCCTGAGGAGTCTGGGTCATCATGTTTGATGGCTGCCAGAAACTATTTGCACCTTGGTAAATTTGTGGGGCATATAGTGGCACTGTGAGCTAGCTGGTCTACAGGCTAACATATCCTTTGGGAGTATCTGGAATCTGTCTGGACAATAATCTCATAGTTTAGGTTGTCCAAATGCACGGATCCTATATAGATATTAATGAACTACATGACACCCTGTAAATGCAACTCAAACCCTGATGCTTTACTCCTTTGGCCCTATTCCGCTTGTCTGCCATGTTACTACGATGATCACTTTTCAAGCAGCTTATGTCTAGTCTTAGTAAGTCAGCTCGTCATGGGCTGTGGAATGCTCAGGTGCGGGGAGAATTCCCCTGCGGTGCTGCGCGTTCAACGGAAGCCGGTGCACCCGTGACAAGCTCAGCTCGACATGAGCACAGGAGCGCCGTGCCTCATGACGAGCTGAGCTCGTAATGAGCATGCGGGCGCTGTGCATGCCCCCCTCCCCCCAGCACAGCGGGGGAATTACCCCCGCGGATAGGAGCAATATCATAGCATAGCCCTGAAATACTTCAGCACATCAAGAACCACAATATTGTTCGGTGTGCTCGAAGAAAGCACAAATGGACAAGGAGCAGTAAATGTGTCAACATGAAACACAAGTGGTTGTGATAGTGGGCTAAGGGAAGGTGTCCCATCGAAACCTATTGATGTAATGGTTAAGCCAGACAGGGGAGCCCTTGGAACCAATTGTTTGGATAAGGCTCTACGAGTAGCTCCTATATCAACCAGAAACCGATCAGTACAATCCAAAACATGTACTGTAACATAGGGACCCTTCTGATCTACTGGAACTTCAACTGATTCCTTACCCCAACCTAGGCAGTCCTATGCACAAGCAGTAACTTTCAAATCAGACGGCAAATAGTCAGACATTTGATACTGATTCTGTCTATTGAAAGTGTTAAAACTATCCTGTCCACATATATTAGTATCAAACCTAGCACGGTCATCCATGCTTCCTCTCGGCCCTGAATATCCTGAACGGTTTCTCGTTTGTCCCCGTCCACGTGGAAATTGCTAAGCACGCAGTGCCGTACAATCGGCAGCCCAATATCCAAATTTCCTGCAGTACACACACAGGTCAGAAGACAAAGTCGGACGAGCATAAGGAGGAAAAGACGGACCATAAGACACACGTTCACCCCCGTCACCACCTCTAGAAGGCGGACCATAGCCTGAGCTGACATAACGTTAGTTTTTAACTCCTTAGTCTTCTTATCCTCATTACCCTTCGCTTCTAATTCCTGCCGTTCATAATACTGAGCCATAGTCAAAAGAGAAACCGGAGAAGAGGTAGTCCATGAACTCTCACTGGCCTTTAGGCGACTAGCTATTCCTGGTAACAGCTTTGCGACAAATTTATCGACAAACAGATGCCTGCCCGTGTCATCTGTCAATGACTGGCCACTAAAATCGTGGAATGCCTCCTGAAAACGTGTAAAGAAGTCAGAAACCGATTCATCTGTCTTTTGCTTACAAGACGGTAATATAGTCCAGTCTATCTTTTTAGGAGGAATAATCATCTTTAGCTTAACTAATATAGCTGTGGGAAGATCTAAAATTAGCTGACATGGTTTCTGTGCGGGTTCCCTTTCTACATCCATTTGTTCTAAATCTTTCCATATCACCCCAAAAGTCATACGATCATCAACTATACGAACAGTTCTCCACATATCAGGGGGTAATATCAATGCTGAAAAACATGTCAATGTCAGGCAGAGTCATAGTACAAGAACTAATGACATCCTCAACTTCCTCATAAAAAGCGGCTGGATTTTTCCACGGATCAGGTAATGCAGTTTTAAGAGCCATAACATCTGCTCTATTCCAAGGAGTGTAAACCCAGTTATACATAAAATAACCCTTTGCATCAGTGGAATCCCTATTATCATCTGTCCCCGTACCTCTAGGAGGAACATACAAAGGTGCGGCTTCCCGCATAGGTTTCGCATGAACTACTACATTCTTATCTGTTTCGGAAGTAGAAGCCTGTGTCATGCTGGTCTGGGATGTTTGTGCAGCTGCCTCTGCTGCATTTTTCTCTTCTCGCAAACGGGCTGTTTCATCATGCAATTTAACCAAACATCTGATTGAATCAGCCACCTGAGAGAAGACAAAAAGACCATCACGCATTTGCTTACAGTCATTTGCTATATCATTGGGCTCCAATTCTTCTGAATATGTACTAAACCACTCAATGATCTCAGTGGCGAATATCTCGGTAAAATATATTTGCTCCCTTTCCTGACAGCTTTTCATGTTATCTATAAGTTCAGAAGCAGGAGCAGTACTGCAAACGGCTTTACGAGCAGCGGATCTAATTTCAGCCGCACGTTCAGCGGTCAACATAGAATGAGTTTCCCGTGCCTTCTCTTTAAGCATGGGCTGAAAATCCGTTCGGCTGGCGGATTTTGCGGATTTTCGGTAAATTCGCAATCCGTGAACGCTCGCGAATTTACCGAAAATCCACAAATTCGCATGCAGCGGATTTTTTTTTCTTGGTGATACAATTTTGCGGCGCGCGGCGTTCACTTACCGTCATTCAGCGTTTGCCGAGTAGTTTTTCTCAATATTTTGCGAGTGCTGCGTCATTTTGGATCTTGCTGCGAGATCCCGCGGGAGTTTGGCGACCGCGATTACGTTATCCCGCTCGCCACCTTGCACAGCGAGAGTTTGTCAACGTGAGTACGCCGTGATCACGTATCGCGGGAGTTCGCAATTGCGAACCCTTACATGCGGCGGGCAGCAACAATCTCGCACTCGCGAAAATACAAAATTTGCAATTCTGCACAAGAAATCCACCAGCAAGCAGCAAAACCTTCTGAAAATGATGATTTTTATCAGAATAACTCCTCAAGTTGACATTTGCCTGCACTTTTTTTTGCAAGGAGTCCATTTTGGGGGGGGGGGGAGGAAGGCAGTGCCCCACAGTCTCCAACTTCCTGTTCCTGTCCAGCAGGCTCCTCCCAGTGCTTTCTTCATGTGCTGGCCACTTTCATTCGGATTCTTCACTTGGAAGGATTACTTTTTGTGGATGCTGCTGGATATTTGGATTTGAGTTTGTTTGGGGATTTACAGTTGCTGCAACTACAATTTTGTAATTTTCGATTTTTGGGCTGTTGTTGGGGCCTTTTGCCCAGGGGTACTCAGAGGTGGGTGGACTGAGTCTTTCTGTGGGGTCTCTTTAATAAAAACATCATGGAGGGCCTGGATGGCTTGGGATTGTGCTGATTTTTCTGTGATTTTCGTTTTTTTAGGCTGTTGTTGTGGCCTTTTCACTAGGGGTAGTGAGTGGTGCATGTGGGGTGTTCATGGGGACAGCCCATGTGGGTGGGGGCCATTTTGAGTGCTGCTACAGGCCCTGGCCATGTGCTGGGAGGGAGGGGGCCATTTTGAATGCAGGCAGTGTTCTTAGGTCTGCAACCATTTTGCCTAGCTTTCAACCTTTATGCCCAGGGGTAGTGAATGGTGCATAGGCCTAGTCTTTCTGTGGGGTGTCTTGAATTTAAACATCATGGAGGGCTTGGGATTGTGCTGATTTTTCTGTGATTTTCGTTTTTTTGGGCTGTTGTTGTGGCCTTTTCACCAGGGGTAGTGAGTGGTGCATGGGCCTAGTCTTTCTGGGGGTGTCTTCAATTTAAACATCATGATGGCATGGGATTGTGCTGATTGTGGGATTGTGCTTGACCTGCATTTAATTTGAGGAATACTCACCACCGTTTTGGTGGGCCCGGGTTCTGTGGGTGGTCCGGGGGATCGTCTTGTGATCGGCGACCAGCGCCATCTTGGATTGGGTCCAGGCTTTTTTGGCGGGCGCCATCTTGGAGCGTCCATGCGCTCCTCCCTCTACTTCGGCGCCTATTTAAGGCACTTTTAATCAGCGGTCAGCCTAGAAAGGTCCCGTATTACCGCGCTGCGGTTTGTAAGGGCTGCAGATTTTAATCTTTAACTAGTTGCAGTATTTAGCGCGTTTAGCGCGTTTTCGCGCGTTTTGCACTCGTTTTTGTTTTTTTACTGTGCACTGGCTGGGCTCTCCCCCCCTCACACCTGCATTTAATTTGAGGAATACTCACCACCGTTTTGGTGGGCCCGGGTTCTGTGGGTGGTCCGGGGGATCGTCTTGTGATCGGCGACCAGCGCCATCTTGGATTGGGTCCAGGCTTTTTTGGCGGGCGCCATCTTGGAGCGTCCATGCGCTCCTCCCTCTACTTCGGCGCCTATTTAAAGTCGCTCTCACCCGCGCAGCGGGAACGCGCAGCTAGGACGCCGTCGCTTGCCGGAGTCTTACCAGAGTCCTGCCCGTCTGCGCCCGTCAGCGTCCCGGAGGCGCACGGGGCGACAGGGGGGCTTGGATTCGAGCATGTGTCGTTCTGGATCACCCGTGCAGCGGTATACTTCTGGGGAGCTTCGCGCTCTCTCCACTGTTGTCAGTGGATGCTGCACTGTTTTCCCGGGCCGTTACCATGGCAAGTCCATCTGCCCCGGTTGCGGCTGGCGCCCCACCCGTGCGTTGCCATGTTCCTCTGGCATTAACATCGCCAGTGTAGGATTTCGCTGCATGCTACTAAACACCAGATCAGCGTGCAGACATGCTCAAGACATCTTTGAGCTTCTTGACACGGCTAAACCACTGTGTCTCATGCTTACTGAGACGTGGTGGGGAGAACTTTCGAATCCAGACGTGGCCATGGCAATCCCCCCGGACTATAACATCTTCAGGAAGGACAGAGCGAAGGGAAGGGGCGGGGGAGTGGCACTGGTGGTGAAGAAAGGCACGGCTTGTACTATCTTGCCAGCGGAGGACATTCGCGGCTCGGAGTCCCTTGCGTTTTCTATTGTCTTAGCTCCGCATCAATCAGTCAAGGGATTATTGGTTTATAGACCGCCCGGTCCTCCCGGTACGTTCTTTGAAGACCTTGACTCTGTCTTATTGGGACTGGCCCTGAAAGCGGAACATTGCATCGTAGCCGGGGATTTTAACTTTCTGATGGATGATCCATCTGACGCGGCCACTATTAAAATCTTAGATGCCATGGCACCGCTGGGACTGCTCCCCTATCTGCAGGGGCCGACGCATGACAAGGGGCACACTCTCGACCAGGTTTTCTCGACATCCCCTCTTGAGGCGCTAGAGATTATCCCGGTACTTTGGTCAGACCATTTGCTAGCTAAATTTTCAATCAGAGGCACAGCTAAATCGGCTGTTGCCGCACCACAGCAGCATGGCCGAACCCTTAGGGCTTACCATCGAGTGACCCCTGAGATGTTAGCTCAGGCTGCCCTGGATCATCCCTGCCCCCTCACGGACGACCTGTCGAGGGATCTGGAGTCCTTGCAGGCGTGGCTTTCAGACAGGCTTAATGATCTTGCCCCGGAACTGGCCCCCCGTCTTACTCCAAAACGGGTCTCCGCCCCCTGGTTCACCGCTGCACTGTCGGCTAAGCGGCAGCAGTGCAAGGTGGCCGAAAGAGCTTGGCGGATTAAATATGACCCGGAGGCCAAGCTGTCGTATAAGAGTGCGGTTAAGGACTATCACCGGGACATTCGCCTGGGCAAGAAAGCATACCTGGCAGGGAGGATAGAAGCTGCCTCCAACTCCTGTAAGGAGATTTTCTCTATAGTTAGAGAATTTATATCTCCACGGTCTAACATCTCGGAGGAGAGGCCCTCTGATTCCTGGGCCTCCGATCTGGCTAGTTTTTTCACTAGCAAGATCCAACTCATACAGGATTCTTTTCCACCGGCTATACCTGCAGGGCTGATCAATTCTGAGGCCAACCGACCACCCCCAGCCTCGCCAGGCGTGACGTTGGGCGTGTTTCCACCTTTATCTGCGCCCGCCTCTTTAGCTCTTATGGGCAACTTGAAATCAGGCTCGCCTTTGGACCCGTGCCCTGCTAAAATTCTGGCGAAATTGGCCGAGGTGATTAATCCACTGGCTAACCCGCTCCTGAATCTCTCGTTGAGCCAGGGAGTGGTTCCGCAGGCTTGGAAGCAGGCAATGGTCATCCCGCTGCTTAAGAAGCCTGGTCTGGATCCAAAGGCCCCAGTCAACTACTGGCCTATCTCCCTGCTACCAGCTCTCATGAAAATTGTAGAAAAGCACGTGCAGACGGTGCTGTCCAATTTTCTAGAGACAAACGAGATTCTGCATGCCACCCAGTCGGGCTTCCGCCCAAATCTCAGCACGGAGACCGCGCTCCTTGAGGTCTCAGAAACCATCAAAGGGGTGCTGGATGCTGGGGGAAAAGCCACGCTGGTGATGCTGGACTTGTCGGCGGCCTTCGATACCGTCCCCCATGATGGCCTGCTCACCAGACTTAGTGAGATTGGACTACGGGGGGCGGTGTTCAGCTGGTTTTCGTCCTTTCTAGCTGGCCGCCGGCAAACGGTCTGGGCCTCGCCAGATTCCGCCGTGATGCCGCCTTTGGGAGTTGGGGTCCCCCAGGGCTCTATCTTGAGCCCGACCCTCTTTAATATCTTCATGACCCCTTTGGCGGCGTTGGCGGAGTCGTTTGGGGCCCGGATCGTATCCTATGCAGACGACACCCAGCTCCTCTTCTCGTGTAAGAGAGGAGGAGACTTTGATGGGGAGAGTATCCGGGATTGCCTTGGGGCCGTGTTCCAATGGTTCCAACTGAACAGCCTCAAGTGCAATTCCGATAAGTCCGAGGTACTCTTCTTTGGGTGTGATATGGAGCCAGATTGGCAGGCATGGTGGCCGACTGGTATGTTCCCCCCCACTTGTTCATCCCAAGTGGCTAAGAACCTGGGGGTCAAGATGGACAAGGGTTTGACTATGAAGTCCCAGATCCTGGGGTTGTCGGGCATCTGCTTCGGCTTCCTTAGGATGCTGCGGAGGTTTCTTCCCCTTTTGTCGGAGGAGCACAGGAAGCTGACTGTGCAGGCCCTGGTAGGCTCTAGGTTAGATTATTCAAACGTTCTGTACCTGGGCCTGCCAGAGTACCTGCTACAGCGGCTCCAAGTTGTGCAGAACGCGGCGGCGAGAGCGATCTTTGGCCTGAACAGACGTGCCAGTGCTGCGGGCTTATTGCAGACCCTGCATTGGCTTCCAATCCGTAAACGGATTGCCTTCAAGGCTTTGACCTTGACATACAAGGCCCTCCATGCGACGGGAGCGAAGTACCTCCAAAAGAGACTTGCCTTCTATCGGCCGGCTCGCTCTCTGAGGTCAGAATCCCTGTTTTTAGCGACTGTCCTACGAGTGAAGAGAGCGCGCTCGGGATGTCGCTCCTTTGGACTATTGGCGCCACAGTTGTGGAACTCTTTGCCTCTTACTCTCCGGGGAGCTTCCAGCTTATTAGCTTTTAGAAAAGGCCTCAAAACCTGGTTGTTCACACAGTAGGCTTTTTTCTTGCTCTGTTTTGTTCTGTGATTCTCTCTTTTTTAATGTGTTATGTTAGCAGTTTGCAGCCTTTCTCCTTAAAGCGCCGGGACACTCTTTTTGAGTAGCCGCGCGCTCTACAAAAGCCATTATAACATAACACAACATAACATAACATTTTTCTGTGTTTTTCGATTTTTTTGGGGTGTATAACTGAACTGATGTTCCTCTGTCTTCCATTGCTTTTAGGTGCACAAGACTCAAGAGAACCACCAGTGCCAGGAAGAAGTCATGCAGCGGTGTGTGTGTGCAGCATAACCTCACGCGACGTCACGTCTGGCCAGAGACAACTCTGCAACTCGTGCAACTGCGGCCTGCTGTTCTGACCTGCTCTGAAGAAGATGGCCCCAAAAAAAGTTCCCCGTAGCTCCTCTAGCAAGAAAGTTGGCAGTAAGGAGCAGAAGAAGCAAGTTACCAAGGAGACTGGTGTGCCGCCCGCCACATTTTTGGGGAGTAAAAAAAAAAGTACGCCTGCAGCAGCAGCCGGATCTGCTGGGGACCAAGCTGGGAGCAGCACCCCCGCTCCATTGGGCTCAGTGCCACCACCACCACCACGCCAACTTAAGTCCAAGCCCTTGAGTGCTGCAGAGGCACTTAGTCTAGTTGTTCAATCACCATCGACCAGTGATGTTGGCTCATCGCAAGAAAGTAGCAGCAATGTCCCTCAGTCAACACAGGTTGTTGTAACTCATCTGACGAGTGTTGAACAACCACAGCCGCAACAACAACCACATGTGCAAGTACAAGCCCAAGTACATGTGGAAGGAGAGGCAGCGCAAGGAGATGCGTAAGCAGAGGTGCATGGAGGGTCACAAGTGCCCACAATAGTTGTTCCTCCCGAAGTATGGGCACATCAGGAAATCGACAATCAAGCCGAGGTATCATTTGAGGAAGCCACTCCTCCTGATGATCATTCATTGTCTTCCTCATCCCTAGCAATGAAAAGATCAAGGGGCATATTACCAAGCAATAGCGATAATTATCGCTATTGCTTGGTTAGAGACAAAAATTTACCGCTGAGCTGCGGCGATTTTTACCGCAAAAAAACCTTGGTATTACCAAGGTTTATCGCAAATGCGACAAAAAATCGCCGCAATGCATGAATATCGCTGAAAAGTCAGCGATATTCATGCATTACCGAGCTAATGCTCTTAGCCATGTTATCCACCTCCCATTGGATAACATGGCTAAGAACTGCTCAGGGCAGGTGTTAGCTTTTGGAGATATTCGCGCTTAGCTCGAATATCTCCAAAAGTTGGTAACAGGAGATAGCGATGTTAGTGACTGTTTTCAGTCACTAACATCTTGGCACGCCCACTTTGCATGTCATTAGTGATAAATATCACTGACATGCAAAGTGGGGCCCAAGATGGTCGCTATCTCCTACTAGATGTCGCTAACTTGTGTTAGCGACAGCTAGGTAATAGGGAGATAATTTTATCTCCACTTTCTTGGCTTTTAAAGCCAAAAAAGCGGAGATAACCCCCCTTGATAATATGCCCCCAAGGGTGCTGTCTACATCTTCTTCAAGCCCACCTCCTTCTGATGATATGGATGACAACTGGGAACCACCATGGCCGTCTGAGAGTGAGGCACACCATGATCTGACAAAGGTAGTTAAGCGTAAAAGGAAGGTCCTCGAAAAACTCATAGTTATGGAGTGTGATGAGGCTCAACAAGAAGTGGTGGATACTGCTGCTGATGAAGGCTCTCACGACGACGACCCAGTCATCATAAAGGTCACTGCAGCCCCAGCGGGCATGCAGCAAACAGACATTTTGACCCTAGCCCGAGAAGCTGCTGAGCGTGATGATGATGTCGACGAGGAGGCAATGGAAACACAACAATCATTGGAGTTAACTAGTACACCAACACGTACCGCTTCCATATTTCTTCCACGCCAAAAGGGACCTCCATCCACCTTGACCTCAATTAGTGGTGGTGAAAGTGCACAACGTACTAAAGTGCAGCAATCCACATCCTCCACTTCATCTGGCATTAGCAGCATGACCACCGCCACCAGTATCGCCGCCTCCTCCGGCCCCCACAGACAATTCAAGTCCCCAGCTTGGGACTACTTTAGTGTTTGCCCCAAAAGGGAAAACTTTGCCATTTGTAGCATTTGTAAGGTTGCAGTTAGTCGTGGTAAGTTTGGTACCAACAAAGGTACCGGAGGCCAGAGAGGTCATCTTAAGAGACAGCACGCTGTCCAATGGTTTGCGCACCTACAGGCGATCAAGGAAGCCCGAATTGCACGTCAAGAAAACGTTGATTTTTCATCTGAGAAGACGTGTCAAACACTTCACTTACACCCAGTACCCCTGTCAGCAGCACACCCCATGTGAGCCACACTAAGAGTGTGGGAGAGAATGAGACACCAATGCGAAAAAGTTCATCAGCGAGCGTAACTGGGTCGAAGAAATCATCATCATCCTGTAAATGCTTGGTCCAGGGCAACATTAGAAACATGTTGTTTAAAGAAGCGCCATATGAACGCAACCACCCACTGACGCGTCTGTATAACACTAAACTGGCTAAAATGCTAGCTCCTGACCTTCTCCCTTTTTCTTTTGTAGAAGGGGTTGGTTTTCTAGAATTAGTGGCAGCGCTCAGCCCTAAATGGAAGGTTCCTAGCCGGTTCTATTTTGCCAGAGTTGCGGTTCCAGCACTATATGAAGATGTGCTGGAGGTGATTGGGGCAGCTTTGCAGAAGAGTGCTGTTCACACTATACATCTGACAACAGATATGTGGACCAGTGGTGCAGGCGCTGATTACATGTGCATCACTGCACACTGGGTCTCTTTTTCAGAGGTTAAAGCAAAGCTAAATGCAGGTGTTGACCCGGACCAAGTTTTTAGAGCTGCTCGGAAACATGCAACACTAGCCATGTTTGGCTTGGAGAAACGTCACACAGCACAAAACATTTTGGATGAGTTTAACACAAAGGTCCTTCACTGGCTGTCCCCAAAAAAACGCCAGATTGGTTATGTTTCCACGGATAATGGTGCCAATGTAGTTAAGGCCATGGAGCTGGGTGACTATTTCAGAGTGCCGTGTTTGGCGCACTGTATAAACCTGGTTGTTAAAAAATTCTTGAGTGATAAAGACAGTCCAGCGTGCGAGGTAGTGGACACCTGCCGAAAAATGTGCAACCATTTCAGCCATTCTTTTAAGGCCCGGAAGCATCTGAGGAGCCTGCTACATGAACGTCGAATGCCAGTGAAAGCACTCATCCAGGAGGTGGCAACACGTTGGAACTCAACCTTCTACATGCTTAAGCGTCTGTATGAGCAGTATACGGTACTCGATCACTATTTCTTAAAACAGGGTACAGCTCAGAAGGACCTGAGGATGGATGCGGCGCAATGGGAAATAGTTAAAAGCCTGACAGACATGCTTCGTCCTTTTGAGGTCTTCACGCGTGCAGTCAGCAAGGAGGACTGTAATTTGGGAAAAGCTATCCCATTGTTGTACATGCTGGAGCACCAACTGAAGGCGGTGTCTTCTGTGTTTCAAAAAGATGAAAAAAAACAAGACCCTTTTGTTTTGGCGGAGAAATTATTAGAGCGCCTACAAGGTGATGAACGTCTTAAAATGATCCACTCAGAACAGCATTACATTTGCGCTACTATTCTGGATTCACGCTACAAAAAGGCGCTGGCAGGCCGAGCATTCTTTCCTTTTGCTGATGAAGATGTTACAAAGTATAAATGTTGGCTAGCCTTGTCAGCCAAGAGGTTTGAAAGAGAACGGCAGCTCATTGAAGGAAAAGGCAGTACATCAGCATCAGCATCAGCAGGCCATCCCCGGTCAAAACTATACACTTCTGCGCCTGTGGCTGTGGCACAAGTGACCTCTCAGCCGTTAAAGACACCGGCAACCGGATCATCTGCACCAGACACAACAGTAACATTGGATGCTGAAGAGAATTGGCTAACTCGGCTTGGGTTTGGTTCTCAAAAGGTCACAGCAAAAGCTAAGCAAAGTGGAGGAACCTTGGAGGAACTTGAGTCGATGGTGCAGGACTATCTGAATGACTCAACAGAGGTCTATGTTAATGCTGACCCATTGGCGTATTGGCATGGGAAAAAAGAATTGTGGCCACAGCTCTCCAACCTGGCTATAAACTACTTGTCTTGCCCACTCGCAAGTGTGTCTTCTGAACGTGTTTTCAGTGCTGCTGGTGGCATTGTAACTCCCAAACGGAGCCGCCTCTCGCCCAAAAATGTGGAGAGGTTAACAATGATCAAGATGAATCAGCAGCTCATACCACCAGATTACAAAGTACGAGAAAGCACGCCGGATGAAGACGAGGTGGACAGCAACGTAGATGAGGGAATTTCTTCTCTGTTAGGTGACACTGAGCTCACCCTGGTTGAATTCGCAGAGTATGATGACGAAGCCTTATTCTTATTCCCTGACACTGAGCCCTGAAAATGAGACAATGAATCAATAACTTTCTTTTTCGTCCTTATTCACTTTTATACCTGTGTGTCTGTCTTTCTTTGTTGTGCACAGTTAATATAATTCAAACTTTAATCACCTAATCACAAAAACAAGCCCATCAGCAGAACTGTCTTCACTTGTTTGCTTATTGATTTGAAGGTGGCGCAGTCTGCATTCCTCAGGTTCACAAGTTCAGAAGAACATGCTCCTCTATCCTCCTACTCCAGACTCTTATTTCCATCAAAGCAGAGGGCTGGACTACGCCCAATAAAGAAAGACTCAGCACTTGTGGGGGTGTTCTACTTCTTTGCGGGTGAGTTGACAGCTCTGGTGCCATTGCTGGGAAGCTATAATACCGGATAAAAGTGGTTTGGACCAAATCGGAGGCGGAATTTTTTTTGTGTTTTTGCTGACTTGCTTGCCTTTGAGGTGCTCTTCGGGGGGATTCCGGGTGTTTGTGGGTGAGTTTTGGGGCCTGGGAGCACTGCTGGGTCAGTCTAATCTTGATTGCATTTGCTTTTCAGGAAATCCGTGGTGGAAAACGGGAGTTATGACCTAGCTGCACAGCGCGTTTGGACCGAAGGCCGAGAAATATTGTAAGTATGAGATTTTCCTTTTTGGCTGTTTGGGGGTGTTGTGCTTTTTGGCTGGTGGGTTGGCGGGTCTTGGGGCATTCCTGGGAAGGTCTAATACCGGATAGAAGTGGCTGGGACAAAATCCATGCAGAATTTTTTTTTGCTATTTCTTTCATTTTGCTCAATGTCGCGTTTTCGGGGGCCTGTTTGGGGGGATTCCTGGTGTTTGTGGGTGGGTTTCGGGATCTGGGAGCACTGCTTGCTATGGATACTTTAGTTTGCAAGAGGTTTGAAGCAAATCCATGGTGGCATAGGGGAGTTAGGGCCTAGATGCAGAGCGCGTGCGGAGTGATTTTGGAAATTGGCAAGGAAATGACTAAGTCCCCATTTTTGTACTTTTGCTTTTTGGCTGTTTGGGGGTCTTCTACTAGTTTTCTCCTGGGTTGACGGCTCTGGGGCCATTGCTGGGAAGCTCTAATACCGGATAAAAGTGGTTTGGACCAAATCGGAGGCAGAATATTTTTTGTGTTTTTGCTGACTTGCTTGCTTTTGAGGTGCTCTTTGGGGGGTTCCGGGTGTTTGTGGGTGAGTTTTGGGGTCTGGGAGCACTGCTGGGACAGTCTAATCTTGATTGCATTTGC
This sequence comes from Lissotriton vulgaris, assembly GCF_964263255.1. NCBI lineage: Eukaryota > Metazoa > Chordata > Amphibia > Caudata > Salamandridae > Lissotriton > Lissotriton vulgaris. Next base: position 48,804,728 of record NC_141690.1, read on the forward strand.
TTTTCAGGAAATCCGTGGTGGAAAACGGGAGTTATGACCTAGCTGCACAGCGCGTTTGGACCGAAGGCCGAGAAATATTGTAAGTATAAGATTTTTCTTTCTGGCTGTTTGGGGGTGTTGTGCTTTTTGGCGGGTGGGTTGGCGGGTCTTGGGGCATTCCTGGGAAGGTCTAATACCGGATAGAAGTGGTTGGGACAAAATCCATGAGGAAAAGCCTTTTGGCACTTTTTGTAGTTTAGGGTTCGTTAGGGTTTGCCTAGCAGCAGGATTGCATGTGTTTCGGGGTGTTCTAGATTTTTGCAACTGAGTTCTGGGGTCTTAGAGCACTCGTGAGAATGTGTAATTTTGGTTGCAAGTCATTTGAAGAAAATCCATGGTGGGAAAGGGGGGATTTGGCATAGTTAAAGAAAGCCTTTGCCACTATTCTTAACTTAGGGCTCGTTAGGGTTAGCAGTATTTCTATTGCATGTGATTGGATGGGGGGGTTTTCGAGTCTTGGAGCGATGTGGATACTTTTGCTTGCTTGCAAGTGGTTTGAATACAATCCACAGTGGGTAAGGGGGTATTTGGGCCTACTTTTACTTTCAAAGTACGTCTTTTTATAAAGTAACTCTAAGATCACTGACAAATTGCAGGAGTAGCAATGTCATTTACGCTATCCTGTTTCCATGTGATCTTGCCTATATTGGTGAGACAGGGGGAGAATTCCGCATTAGATTCAGCGAGCATAAGTCAGCAGTAAGATTGAAGAAAATTTCGGCACCCTTAGTGCAACACTGCATAGACCTGAATCATAACGAGACAGAATTGCGGTGGTGTATCTTAGAAAAGGTACAACATAAAACAGGTCAGCCTATAGAATATACCCGCAGAAAACGGGAGAGTTTCTGGATATTCCAATTTGATAGTGTACGTCGAGGACTCAATGAGAATATAGCGTGGTTTGTCACGAAACACTTATAAATTGGTTAACCTTAATTAGACAACATTAAGGAATCTGTTCTACTCCACAGACATGCAAATCTTAAATTTTCTGTTTTCCCTGACAAGATTTTGCTATCTTTAGAATATACTTCCTTATTGGATGATACACGCTGCTTAAAAAGAATTCAGTTTCACCTTCATTTTGTCTCTCAATTATTGACTCTTCAAGCATGAACAGAATCGGACTCCACTTACAAATGGCGTCTACATACAAATACATTAGTAGTGTGGTAGTCTGTGGTTTAATATGAAGATATATACGTGTCAGACTTTAAACTCAGATACAAGGTAATTTATACGTTATAATATAATGAACAACGTGTTCTGACCTATGACAAGATATTTTATATTTCACTCTTAATAATATCTTCATTTCTGCCAGTAATAACATACTCGCTATGTGGGAGTACTAAGATGATACCGTTTAAAGATGGCGACCGCACTTCGGGATCGAAAGTGCAAAGTTGCTGTTTGCTTTAATCACTTCCGGTTTACAGAACGCCAGACTCACAAATCGCGCGTACTTGTGACTACTTAATGCATGGGTTTGAGGAACCCTAGTCTGCATCAGTTTGTACGAGCGGCATGAGGCAAGACGACCGAACGGATTAGGAATAACAACACAGCAAGGTACGTTGAGCTAGCAGCGAACATAGTAGGAGGCGAGTGATTCCCTTGTAAAGTAACTGTATCTCTCAGGGCTCAGCACCGGTAGCCAGTAGCTAAAAGTGTGGAACTGCAGAGTGAGAATACTGCCGATAATAGTATGTTTGACTTGGAGTTGGCTTTCACTGGGTAGGACACTTGTCTGTGATTACATCAGGCTGGCACTGGGTCCGGGACATTTAATAAATACTTGATGCGGTAGATCTGGCAAAGTGTGTTCACCAGCTGGGGATTGATTACAATAGACCCATATCTTTACTGTCGGCTGGCATGTGACGTCCTTACATATACGTCAGAAAATATGGCCACAACTGGAGATAGAGGACGTATAGGAAAGGGATTGTAGAGAGGGGATCGTAAAATAATTAGCTAGGTAGAACATGAGATGACTGATTATCGACATATAGTTTTTTTTATAGACTGCAGCTACTAAGGAAGAAAGGAACTAAATCAGCTTGAAAAAGGCATCATTTACATTAAAAAGGATTGAGAAGTACATCTTCCCGTTTTAAATATCAAGTCAGTTTACAAATGTAATTCCAGGAAATATATAAGCAAACAACAGGTATACAGGGCAATATGATTCAGTCTGAATTTACCCTGTTTAGGACGTCTCTTCAAGAAAGCTAAACCACGAAATGCTTGCCTCCCCTCTACAACTGAAGATAAGGAACTTTCCCTGAGTGAGGTACTCATGATATAACTCGGGGGTAAGAATGCTTTCTATGTTATTACTTGCGCCCATTAGTTAAATAAAGTTATATATAGAGGCTCCAACTCTCATAATTTCCTTCTCCCTTTTAGGTTTTGTCTTCTCACTGAATTGACTTTGAAGATAAGCTTAAACTTATTTATATAAGAACCCAGATAGTTCAGGCTACCATCTGAATTTAAGGTGAGATTACAACTGCAAATAACCTCTGTATTGTGTGATATGCCCGCAGTCACCCTAATAGTATTAATGCCATGCCCCTTGGTGATTAGTGTCCCTGACTGCAAACAACGAAGTCTAAGTACTTGTTTCACCATTATTTAAACTCATTAGGAGCCTCACAAACCCGGATAATATAATACCCTTCCATACTCAGCCACCCCAGGTGTAATGTGGTGTTTCACAGCCTATGTAAAAATGTAATGATTGTATTAAGTGTTGGTGATTAAATCACATGTCCTCTTGTCTAGTTCAAGGCATGGGTATATTATATTTTGTTTGTAATTTCAGGTACCCTGCACACACTTACAGAAGAGAGAGTAAATACGCTTTCTTGCCTGGTCCTGAGGAAGGTGGTCTCAACCCACCGAAACGCGCGTAGACCTGGCGTGGACAAGACACAAATAACATCTGTGTCACTCGAACCTTAGAATCAGCCTTTTTGTTGGGATTGGAATAAATGTGGAAAATGTATGAATGTGTTAGTGTGATTTTTGGTTGATGTGTGGATGGCAGGGTTGTATTGTTTTTGCTTTATATTAAGGATTGAAATTCTAATAACACTGTGAAGATCAAGGCACTTTGCACTATATTTTTAATTGAACTGAATTTAAAATGATATTTATGAACTTGATGTATATACAAGAAATGATTCAAAAAAGTAAAAATATATATATCTTTTGATACACTTTAAAAAAAAGAAAATAAACAAAATATATAAAATGAAATTCTTGTTGTTGCCTCACCTATGCTATTAAGAAGGTAAATAAACGTGCTTGATGTAACTAGTTATGTAAGTAGGAACTGGCCGAGGGGGGATTCTTGTATGTTCATATTGCTGTCACCTGCTATATTCTCTATTGTATCGTTGTAATGCTACAGTAAGGACAAACCAGGTTTCATTTTCTTTTTTTCCATAGGCATGCAACTGCCACTGTGTCACACCACTAGTACCACCGCAATGAGGAGGACATTTCATCCGCCCAGGATTGCCAACCTTAATCGTCATTTCCCGTGGAGCCAGCCCTGGGCCTAGCTCTACTTTCAAACACAAATTACAGGTAAGATAAGCGTTTGGTTGAAGGTAGTATAATGGAGTATTAGGATAGACGAGAGATTGACGGTAGTACTACTTACGTCCTAGGACTATTCAGGAAAACAAACTTACTGTTAAACCCCCACCCACCAGACTCAAAAGCAGTAAAAAACAGGTATGGTCAGATAAAGTTTCAAAAAGTATATTTTTATAGCCCTAACAAAATAATCTCCCGCAAGACCCTCCCTAACCCCAATGATTGTCCTTCAAAAGTCCCAAAAAAACCCAACTCCCAATTCCCAACCCCAAAAGTCTCTAAAAAAGGGGCAAGAGACACTACGGCAGGGTGCTGTTGACTTTAGCGCCCAGGGCATCATGCTCCTTGCGGAGGGTGGCATGGTCAAAGCGGAGGCCCTCCACCAAGTTCTTATAGGTTAGGACCTCCTGCTCCAGGTTGGACACTCTGAGGCATAAGCGGCGCTGGCGTGCCTTGCAAATCCTGCGGAGGGCAGCTGCTGTCTTTGCTGCTCAGCGGTGGCGGTTGGCTTTGGTAGCCCGGCTCCGTACCGCTGGAGCACTGCGCTGGCTGGCAGCCCGTTGGGGCATGGAGGAGGATGCAGCTGTCCCAGTGGATGTTGTTGTTGTACCGGTAGACTGTGTCTCCTCCTCCTCCAGGGCCACCAGCCACCGATATTCAGCGACAGTGGCATCCAGCCTCCGTTGCCGGGCCATTCGAGCCAGCTCCCTCCTCCTTGATGGTCTGTTTGATTTGGAAGGAGCAACTATATGAAGAAAGAAAGAAATAGTCTGTAACCAATGCTCCTTAAGAATAACACAAAATGATTGAGCAGAAAGTTGTGTCACAGTACAAGTAGCAAATTGAAAGCACAGTACATAACTATTGAGGAAAGTATCTATGTAACCTCCGACTTCTTCATCCTTGCTCTAACATTAGTGGGAGTTTAAGGAACAAATTCTACGAGCACTATGGACTTCCATTACAGTCGACTATGACAGTACACCAGTCTTATTCTTCTTCTTCTCTCTTGTTTAGGAAAATTGGTACGTTATCTTATGCAAGCCGGCATAATGCCAGCGCAGTGAACTTGCACCCGAGAAAAACAGACACACACCATGATGAGTGAGACAGACTTGCGTTACAGTCCAGTACATGCAGGTGGTGAAGCTCTTACTTTTCTATTACCGGGGGCACTGAGAATACTCTGTTAAAAGGGCTACTGCTTAATTAATTTAGCTTTCACCCTATAGTGCAAATGAGTATTAGAAAAGGAAAATGAAGAAGCTAAATGTTCTGATTATCATTCACTTCACATGGAATGTATTTGATGACATATGGGATGACTTTAGGTGATTTGCTTATTATTGAGTGAACAGTGATACACCCACACAGGAATGACGTACTACTACTAAACTAAAGTTATTAAGAGAGGTAGGGAGTGTCCACCATAATAACCGGATATATGCTGTGCTTGCAGTTGCAATACAAACTACTGCTACTATTCATGGTAGTATTTGGACAAAATTACAACTTCTTTTCCTTGCCTTTCCTCACTGGAACGGACGTGCGGGTGCGGTGTTACATGCTCTTTAAAGTAACACTTAGTTCATCCAGTGACCGTCTACTCTCTCTAGATACACATATGGTATGTAAGAGTCAGATAGTACCACGATCCAGGCATCCATCCATTCAAAGTATATGCACATATAGAGTTTCTGTTTCACCCACCTAGGCTGTTCTCCTTCCACCCATCCTTGCTTCATCATTCACCCAGCCATGCACCATACCATATTCTTTCCTTCCGAGCCACCTCGGGGACCAAGCAAACACGTATCATTCTTCTTTGCCAGTCATCATTACATTTCTCGTCCTTCCACACTTACTTACACCCTTCTTTTGCTTTTCGTTCATCCCATCCATCAAGTTCATCTCAGATCTGATTGGGATTCTTCTCGCCAAAAACTTCACAGCTAAGTCGAAGTACATTTAGAGGAGGCTACTACCTGGTTGATTTATAATACACCCGTGCACACCAGTGCAGAAAGCACACTCTGCAGTCTTCAATCTCAATAAGTAAGGAATATATAGCTTACCTCGGCCCGCCAGCACCGTGTTATCCCTCACAGGCATGTCCGGCACTTGCACCGCCTCCTCCCCAGAGTTGTTCCCCTCGTCCAATGCCACCACCTCCGCGCTGGCCCCACCTCCAGATGTTCCACCTACAAAGTACATTTAATAATGTTAGAATACACCACTCACTACTATATAATATTTGGTCTAGGAGGAAGAAAGAAATGTGAAAAAAACAGAATACAATGTAATAATTTGTGACTGTCTACTCTAAAGTAAAAATTTCCCTTTTTCCAGGGAAGGCTGTTGTCTTGCTGCACTTTTTGGCACAACTGATGAATGCTTGCTTTTTATTTTTAACACGCACCACTTTTTCTCCTAACAGACAGAGGCTTGACTTCTAAGAACACGAGCAGGATCAAGTTCAAACCAGGTGAGAGCTCGGCTTGACCACAAGAAATGTGTCCAATTAATCGTCAGCATTAAGCACTTTTCCATTTTCAGTTAAACGTTTACTTTTATGACAAACTTGACTTTAATAAATGTGTTTACTTTTAATAAAGCTTTTAAACTTAAATAGACTCTGTGGTTTTTGGTCCTCCAGACTAGAGTGGATGAGCTAAAGGTTTTGAAAATTTTGCAAGCATGAGTCCGTGCCTCTGGTATCATTGGGGATCAATCATCGGTGACTTTGGGAGCTAAATGACTCTGCCACACTATCTAGTCAGTAAGGAGATTGGGGGTTCAACTACAAAGTCTGTTATCACTGAGGTATGTGGAAAGTCTAACAGCACCTATTATAATTGATAAGCTAAGCAATGCATTATTTAGTGTCCATAGTTCTGTTTGTGCAGATTTGTCCCTGCAGCAGTAGTAGAATGGATTGTTCTACTATCCAAACCAAAAGTAAAGTAGTATCTTATTCTTTCTTGGTGGTCATTCACCTTTTTATTGTTGGCAATTGTCAAAGCATAAACATTTAGAAGACTTGAAAAGACATTATGGACAATCCCAGAGGACTGCACTCAGTGCATAGAGCTATTGCTGACTAGAATGGGAGTCCAATGGAATTGCCAAATGTGCAATCTTAGTTAGCTACAGACTAATAAGAATAATCTAGTAATACCACAGGGAGTCATAGTCGAGGCAGGATAAGAAATTAGATCCAGTCTACAAGAAGATCAAAGACGATTTAGAAAAAATCGAATGAGGAACGCTAGGAAAAATAAGTACTCTATATAAAAATTAAAACTTACTGGGGCCAGCAAAGGAGCCCTCGCCTGCCTGATCCTGGCCTGCATCCTGAACAGCACCCTCCTCCTCCTTCTGTGTCCTCTTGCCCCTGGGGGGAGCTGATGTACAACATGAAAGAAAGAAAGACCAGAAAACATGGATGATATTTGTTAACCAAATCAAACATTTCAAAAGAACAATAACAAAATATTTTGGCGAAATAGCAAATAGACAACAATTCCACGGGATATATTATTGACCGATCTCATGTGGTCTACTACGTTATTAGTATTGCTTGATTTGCAGACCGTCGAATTGGAAACTTCTTATGTAACTCACTAAACAAAGTACTAAAAAGGTTTGCCTAGGATTGGCAGGCAGCAGTCCGCAGCACGCGAAGTGACAGACAAAGTCCATCGTGATTGCAGATCAGTGACAACACTAAAGTTTCCTACTGCATTAACCAGTCATTAAAAATACTCAAACTATCAATCCACCACCACTATTTCTTCTTATCGCCATGTGTACAAAGGAAGGACTGGACTTGAGTCTGTAGGGAATGATTTAGAAGCCCCTTGCGGCTCTTTTGCTCTATTGTTGCGTGACTTTTGCGACGCAGCGGCAGAACAAAAGAGGCGCAATTGTGCGGCGTATATTAACAACGTGACGCATATGGGAGAAGCATCACGGTGTAAAGTCCTGCGCCATCAGGGGGCGTTCCGGCACAAGGGAGGGCGTTCCTGCGCAGGAACGCATCCTAAAAGTGGCTGAGGGAAATCTACAAGATTTCAATCACTCACTTTAACGACAATGATGCGTGACTCAAACCCTGCGCCTGCTAGAAGCAGACTTACGGCTTGACGCAGCATTGGGGAGATAGGGCACCCCAGAGCATTGATGGAGCTGCGCCATCGTTGCGATGCAACTCCAGCAATGCGCCGCTTTTACGGTACAGATGTGTAATGCTTTGGTGACGTTTTGAGCCCATGGTGCGCCGCATTGTAAATACGGCGCACCATGGGTGATGGTGGCGTGGCGCACAATTACTGGCGCATCCCTGCTACTTTGCAGGGATGCGCTGGTAATTAAAAATCTGAACCTTAGTGTCTAGCATTACGCAGTTCTTTAAACTACACTCATACATAATTTCACAGGCCAATGAAATTAACACAAAATCAAAAACAAATAAGCATAGTAGCAACACTACTGAGAAGGAGAGCAGTGCACCTGAAATGCACAGAAGATTTTAAAATATATTTTACCTACAATGTGATGAGCAGCATTATTGCTCTTAGTAAAAAACAAAAATTTGCAATATAATAACACACAGAGCAGGAGAAAACAGAGTAGTAAAGAAATAGCTACTACTACTCACCAAGCCCGGGGATCTCAAGGCCAAGCAGGTCGAGCAGATCATGTTCACGGTCCAGTACATCCGTCCAGCGGTGGGTGGCCTGGTTGTAGGTGCGCCGGACCCGAGAGTGGTGGTACATGGCCCGGCACACTTTCTCCCACCGCTTCCGGCGCTCCCAGATCCCGTACCCGCAACCGATCCTGCCGCCTGCCATGATGGTCCTGGGGAGGCGGCGCTGAACATAAAAAATTAGTGCGGCCACCTCCTCCGGGATAAAGATCTCCAAGGGTACGACCTGCTCCCCCCTCAAACGCCCGCACGGGAGCCGGGCACGGGGTGCGGGACCCTTCCCCTTCTCTGGATGTTTCCCGGCTCCCTTCACCATGGTCTGGGCAGAAAGGAAGCTAAATAAAAAAGAAAATAGAATAGGGAAGAGATGAAAAGTAAAGAGTTAAAAAAAGTAGTTTGAAATTAACCAAAAGTAGCAGAAAACACAAAAATATAGAGCAAGAAAAATAGAGAGATAGATAATAAGTAAAATAGTTAAAAAAAAAGAAAATAGAATAGGGAAGAGATGAAAAGTAAAGAGTTAAAAAAAGTAGTTTAAAATTAACCAAAAGTAGCAGAAAACACAAAAATATAGAGCAAGAAAAATAGAGAGATAGATAATAAGTAAAATAGTTAACCCCTTCCATGCTCATGACGAGCTCAGCTCGTCATGAGGCACAGTGGAGCTGTGCTGATGACGAGCTGAGCTCGTCATGAACAATGGAGTTCACACTAAATCAGCACAGGAGGGGAAAATGCACAGCAGCGATGTGGTTAAAAAAAAACTTCAAACAAGCAAAGGATGGCAGAGATACAGAGAGGATACCAAAAGCATGCCCAGAACCATAGCAATGAATGAGAAACAAGATGGCCGTGCCCGTTCACGACTGCGCGGGTAAGTTCGCGCGAGATTTTCCTCGCGAACACCCGCAAAAATGTACTAGCGAGCCGCACACTTTGCGAGATTACACTTCGTGCCCGGAAACGGAAATACGTCATGCAAAAAAGATGTTGTTCATCACCACCCCCTTTTCTGAATCGTTTTTGGCCACTATAGGTGTGGCAGGGTATACTCAGACATGAGTCCCTTTCTCACTGCACCATCAGGATTCAAGCAAGCCGGGCCGAAGAAGGCTGAAATGCCAGAAACCGGTCCCCGGTAGCTTGTCTCCTTTCTGGTGAAGAATTGGCTTGGTAGTTTAGTCTGCCCTGTTCCCATGATGCACTGGGCCAGGGACAGACTGATTTGCATATAGCCAGGTTCTGAGCTGGGATGGTGCAGTGAGATAAATAACGGTGATGGATCAAGCCCTGATCTTTGGACTGGGTAAGAGTGGTCTGCTTAATTCAGACACTTTGTTCATCACCACCCCCTTTTCTGAATCATGCAAAAAAGATGGCCGCACCCTTGAACGACCGCAAGGGTAACTTCGCGCCTTGCGCTACAAACGGCTCGCTAAAACGCACAAAACCTTGCGAACTAACACGCCGCAAAAAAACAAATTGCATATTCGCACGAATTCGCGGCTTCCGAATCCGATCTCGCGCGTGTTCGCGCCCCGCGAATCCTGCGAAATTGCAGAAAAACGAGTTCTGCAAAACTGAAAGCACTCAGCAGGTGCAAGAGTTCAAACTCATCATTAGTAACCATTCCCTGTAGTGCTTCCTGACTGGGGTCCTTCCAGAGTTCAGTTGCTAGTTGCAACAATTGTATGACCCTGCTCTGACCCTCACAGCAGGCTCATAGAATAGCTACAAGTAGGCCACAAAGGTCCTGGAAAAAAAAATTGCACTGCAACAGAAAGCAAATTACTGATAAGGAAGCAGGTGCCAGACCTGGAATTTTTAAACAGTGACACATTAATAAACTAACCCCAAATTAATTCATGTCAGTTGAAGCAGGGCAGGTGTGCTTGCTTTTCCCCCCCATAATCTACAGTGATGATGATGAACCAGAGGGTGGCATTGATGTAACAGAGGGTGGCATGGGTGAAACAGAGGGTGGCAGTGGTGAAACAGAGGGTGTTGGGAACCTGTGATGATGAACCAGACGTAGAAACAACATAGTCGCAACCGTTGCGAGCCGACAAGTAAGTTCGCAATTGCGAACTGGTACCAAACCCTCGCGAACTGGCAGAAACCCTTGCGAACACAAAAAAAAATCCGCAAATTCGCGAGAATTCGCAGATTTTGGGGATTGCGAGTATGCAAATACGCAAATTCGCGAACGCCAGATTCGCAAAATTCGCCCATGCTTACTTCTCCTGCTCTGAAGAAGACTCCTCATCTGACTGAAGGAAATGTATACGGAGGCGGAGAATGGTCTAAAAAAGGATAATCATCTTGTGGTTTATTAAGGATAGGATAGAGGGGTCGCCAAACAGCGGATTGGCCAGTTACCTGCAAATGACGCTCCCTATCTTCTCTCTCTTTTATTTCTTTCATTTCTTTATTTTTCATTTCTAATACTTTTGCATGAATACTTTTTTGCTGTTCTTTTTCGATCAAGGTTTGCTCTCACTTCATTCGTTCACACACTTCTTTCGCCCACATTCATACACAGTCAAACATGTCTTGCCTAGCCTTTCGCTTAAACATACATTGTTCCACATACTGAATCTTTCACAAAACAAATGAACCATGCATAGGCCAACGCAACTCAGGATCCTTACTAGTATATTTATTCCATAATGTGCTGTACATTATAGAAGAAATACCATATTTAATATACATATCCCTATTAGGCGTCACCTCTGGGGTGGCCGGTTGTCTTTCATCGAGTCTCAAACTGGTACCACCACAAATGCAACACATTCAACGAAGTGTGCTAGAAACAGGTATGCCAAGAATAGTGCAGTATTTGCAGTATTATACGCAAAGTAGCACTTAAAGTACGTTGTACGTTGTGAAGTTCAAATCTTTTACAAGGCTGAGAAAATTCTCCTCATTACCTGCCTATATAAATTGCAATTTATATATACCCAAATCAAAATCCCAAATTGGCCTATACAAATTCCAAACCAAACAGCAATCAACGCATCAACGACCTTACGAATCCAAAATGTCCAGATTCCAACTGCCAAGTTCTTGAATCGACCAAATGGTCACTACACAGCGATTCAACAGAAGAGATCTCAGTTGAGGACCGGCACCACCTGGCGGGTCAGATCAGAAAGAGAGGAAAAACGCTGTGGAAGGCAAGAAGCGGGTCTCCTCGGGCAGCGATATTCCGCAGCGAGATTCCAATCCTTCATTTCAACCACTCCTTTGGGCATCCGAGTCGCTTATGAGCCCCACTGGTTGGGTACCAATTTGTCGTGGTGAGCCTCAGCTAGGCCTACCATTGCTAGGGGTTCACCCTTCTCTGCACAAAGTCCTCAGACCAATAGGATAGAAGTTGGCCCAGAAACTGAAATATAAAACAAAGCTTTTATTTAACCTCAAGAGGTAGTGTATGAAGTAGCACCCTTAATAGAAGGAACATGCTCCTTTTATACCCGCACAGGGGCTCAGAAGAAGGTGGTACAAGTACAGCATATAAGGTTTACATACATAAAAGGTCAAACGGAAATACACAGTCAACAGTAGGGAGGAGCTTAGCAGTTTGCTAATTGTGATAAAATAACCCTGACCGTTACAGACTAAGACATATGTGAACAGTTACAGTTTCTTCTGCGCATGTGCAGGGTAGCAGAACCTAAATATAGTCGGTCTATAAGCACAGTACAAAAGTAAATGACAACAAAGAAAGACAGAGCACATGGTGAACACATGGCAGACCAGATGGCTGCCGAATACAAGATGGCTTCAGCTAAATGCTAACCCCGATCGCTGCCAAATTACAACAATGTAGTCGGGCGACGTGGGCTAGCGGTGCCATTTAGATGTTGAACAATGCTGGGCTGAGGGATGATCTCTGGAATATGCTGCAGATGATCTCGGAGGCTACAGACTGGGAAAGGGGGAGGCGGATGCTCTTGGTTCACCCAGAGAGGAAGGAGGTGGTCCATTCCAGAGCCTTGTCTCAGATCCCAGCGTTGTGGAGGCGTGCAGTGACAGGCAGTGTCAAAGGCAGCTGATAGGTCCAGGAGGATGAGGGCTGCGGTTTCGCCGTTGTCCAACAGGGCCATGATATCATCCGTGGTGGCGATGAGGGCAGTTTCAGTGCTGTGGTTGCTGCGGAACCCAGACTGGGACGGGTCCAAGATATTGTTCACTTTGAGGTAGTGGGTCAGTTGTCCGTTGACAGTCTTCTCAATGACCTTTGCCGGGAACGGGAGCAGGGAGATGGGCCCAAAGTTCTTGAGGTCTTTTGGATCCACCGTAGGTTTCTTGAGTATGCCGTTGATCTTGGCATGCTTCCAGCTCTCTGGGAAGGTCACGTTTTCCAAGGATATGTTGATGGCCTTGCAGAGATAGGGTACGATGGTGGCGCTGGCTTTGTTGAAGATGTGGTGTGGGTATGAGTCTGAAAGGAGAGCCAGAGTGGATGGTGTTCATGATTTTAATGGTGTTATCGTCGTTTATGTTGGTCCAGGTGAGCAGGGGATTGATGCGGGTAATGGCCGTGTGGTGTGAGGTGTCGGTGGCTGTCGGGCGGCCCGGTTGCTGAAGCTGTTGTGAATGGCTGCGATCTTGTGATGGAAGAAGGTGGGAAGGGAGTCGCACAGGTCTTGCGATGGAGGGATGTCATTGGTGTTGGAGCTGGGGTTGGAGAGTTCCTTCATGATGTTGAAGAGCTCTTGGCTGTTGTGTGCATTTTTGTTACGGCGGTCTTTGAAAGAGGCCCTTTTAGCAGATCTGATGAGTTGATGGTGTCTGCGCATGGCGTTCTTGGGAGCTGCACAGTTGTCTGGTATATGTTTGCTATACCATTTCTTCTCTAGCTTTCAGCATGTTTGCTTGGAGGCTTGGAGGTCCATGGTGACCCAGCTGGCTTTCTTGTTAGTTCGTCTATAGGAGGGTTTCTTGAAAAGGGCGAGAGTGTTGTTGCAGTCATCGATCCATCGCCTGAGGCTGCAAGCAGAAGTGTCGGGGTTGGTGGGGTTGGCAGGTGGACTTTGGGCGAGGGTGGTTTTTAGCTGGTCTTCGGTGATTTTGCTCCAGCTGTGGCGGGGGGGTCTGTTGACTGCGGTGGTGGTGGTGGGTTTCTAGAAGGTGAAGTGGATACAGCGATGGTTGGTCCAGTGGAGTTTGGTGGTTTGGTTGAAGGTGACGTAGGGACTGGTGGAGAAGATGGGGTCAAGCGCCTGGCCGGCGGAGTGGGTGGGCGTTGTGACGAGCTGTCTGAGTCTGAGGTTGGGGAGGTTGTCAATCAGTTTGGTAGAGTTGGTGCAATTGTTGTTCTCGAGGTGGAAGTTCAGGTCTCCGAGGAGGATGTAGTCTGTGGAGACAAGGGCGTGTGTGCTGATGGAGTCTGCGATGGAGTCGCTGAAGTGAGGCCATGGTCCAGTGGTTCGGTAGATGAGAGCTCCTCTGTGGGTGGTGTTGGGGGTCAGTGTGGATTTGGAAGTGCAGGTGTTGGGTGGTGTTGAGGGTGTCATCGGTGCTGGTTGTGACTCTGAGGGTGTTCTTGTGAACAATGGTGATTCCAACTCCTACTCCATTGGTGCGGTCCCTGTGGGTGATCTGGTAGCTGTACCGGATGGCTATGTCGATGTTGGGTGCCTAGGAGGAGTTAATCCAGGTCTCTGTCAGGAAGGCAACGTCCGGGGAGGATGTGTTGAGTAGGTCCCAGCGTTCGATGGCATGTTTGCGTGCGGAGCGGGTGTTCGGTTGTATGCAACTGAGGTGGCTGGGTTCAGTCGTGGTGGGCCGTTTGGCGGCTCGGAGGCTGATGAAGCTACAGCTCCGGCAGGAGAAAGGTCCTTTGGTGTGCTTCGGGGCAGCCAGGAAGCAGGTTTGCGGTTGTCTGGTGTTGAGTGTGTGGAGGGTGCTGGCGGTGTAGTGGTGGCGGTTGGTGTGGCGTTCACGGGGACTAGGGGGTCTGGCGCTGGGCGCGGTCCAGGCATGGACGGGCACAGACGGGCTTGCCTTTGGCGAGCCTCCAATGCGCCTGCGGCACACCCGCGCTACAGCCACCATTATGAGGGGAGGTGGTTATAAAGAACAGCAGGGAGGTGGGAGCGGGCAGCGAATGCGGAGGCAGGGGGGCGGGGGGCGCACGGAAGCAGCAGCGGGAAAACAGGGCATGAAGAATGAGAAAACAGAAGGCACAGAAGCGGGCAACAGAACCAAAATAACACTTGGGCACAAAAACTGAACAACAGATACAGGACAGCAAAAACATAAAACAGAGCAGGGGGACACGCCCCAGAACCGAACAACAGAGTCAAAGTAACAAAAGGGCACAAGAGTAAGCAGCAGATTCAAGGAAGTAAAGCACAAAAGCAGAGCAGGGTGAAACGGTCACACAGGTGGTGCTGTGTGGCGTGGGGGAGCGACCTACCCGAGTCAGGGTATAGGGTTGCTCTCCTCACTGCGCAGCGGCTGCCATTATGAGAGGCGGTGGGTGGGAGGAGCAGCAGGGAGGCTGGAGTGGGCAGCTAATGGGCAGGTAGGGGTGAGCTTTTAGGGGATGCAGCGGCAAGAAAACGGGGCATGGAGAGCGAGAAAACAGAAGGCACAGAAGCGGGCACCAGAACTAAAATAACACAACGGCAAAAAAACTAAACAACTGATACAGGACAGCAAAAGGACAAACCAGAGCAGGGGGACACAGTCACAGAACCGAAAAACTGAATCAAAGTAATAAAAGGGCACAAGACTAAGCAGCAGATTCAAGGACTCAAAGAGCAAAAGCAGAGCAGGGGGACACGGTCTCACAGGTGGTGCTGTGGGGTGTGGGGGAACGACCTACCCGAGTCAGGTCAAGGGTCGCTCTTCCTGCTTGGACATGGTGCATACCCCGGCCAACCTGAAACTTGGGCCTATTGCCGAAAGACCCTGGATCACTGTTGCGTCACTTTTTGTGATGCAAAAATGGCACAAACCACAAAATCATATTTATGAAGCAATGCAAAGCTTCTTTGCTGGACTTTGAATGGCCTCATAAATATGGAGTCATTCAAGGTAGCACAAAGGGCAGCGTAGCCTTACTCTGCGGTAGGGAGGCATGCCATGGGCGTTGTTATGAGCGTTACCTTGCAACACCCATGTTATTGATGCATGTCCATATTTACAAGCCCTCGTAAACCTAGGGATGCGACAAAAACGTAGGCCTCTCAGGGGAGCCACAACGAGGAGAAATAGCACTGCCCCCCTCCCTCCTCGATATATCTCCTATGTTCACAGCTTTCCTCATGAATGGGAAGCTCCATTATTGAATGGTGACGAAAAGTACATGAAGAAGCAGCCCTTACTAAGTGGATCAAAAACTTTTAGAGGTCATTGCTTGACTTGAATTAATTTGGCTTTATTGACAGAAAGATTCACTAACGAGACAATTCCATTCTTGTTGTACAGCCCAAAGCCTCAGAGATTAATGCTACATTCAGCTCCTGTCATTGTCACTTACAGGATGAGTAGCTGTCTCAGACGCTCTCATCTGGAGGCAGGAACTCACTTGCAAGAAAATGTTTTAAAAAGTTAAGTAGTTCTTTCAAGACAGTAGAGAGCAAGTATCATAAAAAAAACAAAATTAAAAGGCGAGACAAAGGTATCTCGGAGTAAAATATGTTTTAAATATAGTAGATAGGTGAAAAGGTGACAAATCTCACACATGTATCTAATACGGACACTTCTAAATGTCAGATCGCACAAGGCACCAAATGAAACTATCGTGCCCCAGAGGGCCTAATATTGAGTTTGATTAAACTATTAACAAACAGCTCCTCTTTGAAGCTTTTTAATTCTAAGCTGAAAGAAATAATAGTTGCTAACATCTTTAATAGTTGCTTTAAATACTTGTATAAAACAATCTACATTGTATCAACATTCATTTGAAATGCTATATCAATGCAAAGATCAATCAACATACATCACAGACACTTTAAAGAATACCATTTATAATCATTTTTCTTGGCCTGACCTGAAAAATAAATCAATAATCGAGATCAGCTAAAAATTGCATTGATGACCACTAGGAAGCCAGCATTCTCTATCATGGATTGAAAATTGCGTACATTGTGGAAAATAATCAGCATGGAGATTTCTGGAACTGTTTAAGCTATCTACATACTGCATTCTTATTTATCCTCTTACCTACAAAGACCGCACACTAGTACATGGTTACTCATTAGGGATCTGATTTTCCAAGCCTTTTTGTGGTTTCAAACCCTGTGATTCACAATAACATCGGTTTCGCCTCCAAAGAAAGGAAATTCACAATCTGTATAAGACATACTGTGGGAGAGATTTACTAAGATTTTACGCTGTGCTTGCATCACAAATCGGCACAAAATGTTTTCTTCTGATTTACTTTCTAGCGCTGAACATTTTTAGTGCTGGAAATAACATGAAAGTAACACAAATCATAGTTATGCTCTATAATAATTAGCCCCAAGGGGGCATGCCATGGGTGGAGCATGGGCTTTCACATGCAACCCCCAAGGTTTCTGACGCTAAACCATATCTACTAAATTGAGTAGACAGAGTTTAGGTACAGAAAAATGCACCAATTTAAAATAAGTGCAAAAAAAGGAGAAATGCTTTCATTTTTCCTTCCTTTTCCATCTTTGTACATGTGCTGATCTTTAAAGCACACATACGAATAGGGAAAAGGGTTAAAGTCAGTCAATGCATACTATTTTGTACTGGAAGGAGAAAACCTATGCTAGACTCACTGAGACACCCTTGCACTACAGCGCAGAGGTGCCTCCATGGCGCACAGCAGCTGATTTCAGCACTAGGCAAGGGCAAGGAGAGAGCCATATTTGTGTAAATATGGCCCTCTCCTTCTCTCTCAGTGGTAAATCTGGCCCTGCGGGTCAAGAATTATGTTCCAAAATCACTAATTGCTACTTGGTACTGACTGCGGTTTATTTGGAACAGGGACCTGAAATTGGTGTCACCCTTTTCCGACCGAATTACAGTGGAAGGTATCCATTGTTTGTATTGCATTTGCAAGCCATTGATCAGATACTAACTCCTGAAATGGAGGACATTCAATTTCAAAGTAAAATCTGTCCCCACTGAATGGCTTCTACCCTCTAAGAAGAGTGCAATAACATCTGAGAGAGTAGGCAGTGTTCCAAGGGTCTGCACACTCACCACTAACAACCTGATGGTATTCACTCATTCACTGGTTCATTTTTTTTTTTTTAGCCTTCAAGGGTGAGGGGCTACTTTAAAGAAATTCATTATGATGCTATGTGAATGGAGGGAAGAGGTCAACTGTCCCTCGCAGGCCCTGATCCCTGCATGTGCAGTTTTGTGAAAGTCTCTGCATGGATATTTTATGAAGTGACTGATTAGTCCTTTAGTACATCATTTGCCTTGTAAAATTCAGTTGGCGTTTGAAAGCAGTCTGTTTTCAAACAACATTTACTGCTTTTTGACCCCCACCTCTATTCATTAAGGTCAAATTCAGAAAAGTCGATGTGTTATTCTTACCAAGATTTAAAAGTTTTTAGAGGACCTAACCTGAAGCAAGAAAAAAAAATATTAGAAATAAAGCTGTATGATAATATAATATTTGCTTAAGTACAATTTAGGGCTCCAATTTACCACTACATTTCTGTTGGCAATACAAGCCCCCAGGATTAGCATTACATTCTGATGTTTTGTCATTTTGCAAATAATAAAATATTCTCAATTTAAATATGTTTAACTCTGTTTTTTTGCTGCAAATATTAGTAAATGTTATGTTTTGCCAGGTATGCTTGAAAATGTTAACTTGTTCAACAATTCAGCAAAAGTTCATCTTGAGCAGAAAAAAATGAGTCAAAAATTGAAACGGGGAAATATCATCTGTGACTTGTGCGGTGAACACTGAACTGCTACCTTAAGCGCATACTGATATCACCTACCGGATAGATGTTGTACTTGTTCATGTTAAGTTTCCCAATTAAATCTTCCGCCTCACCCTTCGCGCCGCTCCAGACAATGAACAAATCATCAATGTTGTGTAGCCACATGATGACTTTCTTTTTCAGGCGAGAAGGAAGGGACCCACTCACTGGTGCCTCCTACCCTTTTCTCCACATATGCTCCCGTCACTTCACTCCTCACTTTGGTATTTGCGCTTAGTATGTGCTTAAGGAAGCAGTTCAGTGTTCAATGCACAAGTCACAGATGATATTTTACCCTTTCAATTTTTGACTCATTTGTGTCCTTACAATTTGTATTGAACACAGGGCTCTGTCAATAGCTACTATGTCAGGTAGGGCATTGGCCCGACATATTTAGACAGTTCTGTCAATGTTGCTATTCAAGAGACTTGCCTGTAATTTGAAATGCGATGTGTATTGACTTTCCAGTATGGATGTTTTAGGTATGAGGGCACTAGCCCTTCATCCACGTCTTATGACCCTAGGAAGGCACTGCTGAAATGTGAAGAATAGTGGGTCTCATAGTAGGTCTATGCTGGGCACTGGCCCTTTACTTATTATTTTACAGCATCTGCCATGCACCATTGAAGAATTTTATTCTTTCCGCATTTAGGACTTCACCACATGGTGATTTAACGCTATACATGAGCAGTGTCTGTCCTTTTGAAGGGGTACTTAACCGGTTTGCAGTAACCCGAGCATATTTACATCACGGGTCACGTGGCAGGTAGTCATTATCTTGTCTTTGGGTAGAATTTGCCGTTTTGCGGCACATAGATGCACTAGACACACTTTAAATATGTGTGAGAGCATACACACGCACACTGCCATGATTCTCGTTAGCATTGAGGCGCGCTTATGTAATATTAATTATGAATTCAAATGTGTGTTAGAGACATCTCTCTGTAGCCACTTAGCAATATGCCATCATTTTGTTTATTATACCACTGTGTATTATGTATTCTTTGAATCAGAATGTAATTTTCTCTAACACTACATCATGGCCGCCATCACTGTGAACCAGTCCTATTTCTCTTTTGACTGTGTAAACGTGTGTGAAACTTTATTAGCTGCCATTGCACATGTGCTCTGTTCACGTGATCAAGGCTGTTCTTCAGTCGAAACGCTTTGTGGATTAAACTTGGTGGAAACTATACTGCTGTCTTGCCTCGTATCCTGAGAGCGTACGATTGAACTTTGCTTTTGTTGGAATATATATATATTATATATATATATGTATATATATATATATATATATATATATATATATATTACCTACTGGCGGTCGCCAGTAGGTAGTTATAGTTAGGATTTTTTTCAATGTTAAATCTCAAAATTCTATTTGGAATAACTTTTGCGCCGGTTGACGAATCTGCCTGAAAATTTCCTGAAAATGGCCTCGCGGCGTTCCGGTCCTTCCCTGAAAGTTTGGGGGGGATTTGTCAAGCGGGGGCCGAGATAAAAGGGGGGTCCCAAAACGCGTTTTCCCCATGTTAATTTCCATAGGGCGGTCGATTTCACTTTTAGCCCGAACGGCTGAATGGATTTCCACCAAACTTGGCAAAATTGTAGGGACTGGTAGCCCGATGTGCCTTTGCTATGTCTCAAGATATGTGCTCCAGTGGATTTTGAGTAATTTAGGTTCAAAAAAATATATATATCTATAGCAGCGCACCGGTGCGCGCACCGGGGAGCGCTCCAGGCGCGCCACGCGAGGTGCGCATGGAAAGCTGATTGGCTCTCGGGTGTCTGTAAACATTCGAAACAGTCCAGAGCGGTCGCCATCTTGTGTCTCGGTAAAATCGAGACATAAGAGGTGGCTAAAACAAAGTGGGAACTGACCATAAGGCGTCAGGGATAGACCCCTTTGACCCCCTAGGTTTGATGTGGGGGCTATAAAAGGGCCCCGCGGGGCATTTAAAATATTTTTTTTTTTTCGTTTTGCGCGGGGGAAGCGCACGGTGCGCGCACCGGGGAGCGGCCCTGGGAGCGCACTATGATGAAAAAAGGTGACAGAGTGTTTAAAAAATGAAGTTTTGATTTAGAAATTGGAGGTAGTTCTAAAAAGAACTTTTTTTTTTCTTCTTTTTGTTGTTTTATATTTTTTTTGTGTTTTTTGAACTTTTTGTACTTTTTTTGGCTTTTCAAAACAGTTTTATATATTTTTTTGTATTTTTTGGGGGGAGAAACAAAAAAAGGGAATTGAAACTGGCTCAACTGGAGCAAAAAAACAAAAAACCCAAAAAATTACTTCTTTTTGGGGCACTTGTGATTATCACCTGCAAGGACGATGAGTTTCACACTTTGTTCCCCATAGGAGATAAGTTTGCCACAAGCTTTGCAAGTAATTTTAAAATCAGCAAACCTCGGCTGAATGCAAGGCATCACCTCAGATGTTTCTGGTTGCGAGGAAGTGGGTTGGTTTCTTTGGGAGGGGGTCCTTGATGAATGGGGGAGGTTACTGGCCAGTTCCCGGAACTCTGCACGAGAGTAGTTGTTTGGATGCTTTCTTGTCATGTGCCGAATCATGGTATAGTTACCAAAAGAATATTTCTTATTTGGGTTGCCCCGTGAAAGTTCATCATTGCAGATGAGGCAAGTGACTTTTGGCGCATTCACCTTTTTTTTCCCCTCTGGAATTGAAAAAAACTCCCAAATGAAGTGTGGTTTGGGTTTATAAGGTGTGTTTTCTTCAGGCAGCCATCTTCTTCTCCCCTCCTCCTCTTCCTCTTCCTCTTCCTCCTCCTGTTCTTGACCACCAACATAATTTGGAGCTGGTCCTCTTGGTGGTTGTGGTGGTGGTGGTGGGGCAGATGCACCAGCTGATGCTACTAATGAAGCCATTTTATAGTACAAAATATTACTCAAAGAGCAAAAAAGTAGACAGAGCAACAAACAGGTCTTCCTCAGTCAAAGGACAAAGTCAGAATAAGGAAAAAAGGTGGGGTCTTTCATCATTTAGAAAAAAAACTGTCCTGAACCAATGAGAAGTGTTATTTTCAGGTCACAAGACCAGGGGCTTCATCATTATGAAACCAAAACTGTTATGAACCAATGAAAAGTGTTATTTTCTGCTCACATGACCCGACGCGCTTGCGCCCCGGGTCGCGCAGCGTAAGCGCGTCGGAAGTTTACGTTGTGCGATCGTATTCGCTCGAGTACTTCCGGGTGCGCTTACGCCGTGCGTATCACGCGGTCGCGGCTACGCGATACGTCACGATTATGTTTTCGTTTGCGATATTGGCGCTTACGGGACGCTCCCCGGAGCGCGCCCCGGGGCGCTTTGTAAAAATACGCTTTTCGGGGCGCTCCCCGGGGCGCGCTCCGGGAGCGCTCCCCAAAATAATTTTTTTAAAAAAAATTGGGAAAATTGTAGGGACAGGTAGCTCTATTCTGAAGTGGTTTGTAAAAAACATTAACTTTAGAAAAATATGTATTGTGCTACATTGGGCTTAATATATGTTAGAGCCAAAATGTAGCCCAAATGTAGCCCAAAGTAGCCCAATGTAGCCCAAAGATGGCCACCAGAGATCAAAAATTGAAAATGTAGCCCAAAATTCAACTAGATGTAGCCCAACTGTAGCCCAATGAGAAAATGTACCAGAGTGTTAAAAAGAACAACTAGAGTGCTAACAGTCTTATTTATAAAGTGAAACTTATAGTTAGGAATTAGCATTAAAAAAACCTTTGAAATTCACTGAAAAAACCATAGGTTTCACACCAGTTATAGTTAGGAATTAGCATTTAAAAAACCTATTAAATTCACTGAAAAAACCATAGGTTTCACACCAGTTATAGTTAGCTGGAAATTTTACTGATATAAAACCATTGAAATTCCCACGTTATAGTTAGTCGGACTCACTATAACTTGCGCGTGCAATGCACTGCTGATGACATCACATATTACATCACTCATGACATGGTCAGTGACATCACTCATGACATCACTGATGACACCATCCAGTGAATATGTGTCTTTCTGAAAAATAAATATTAGTGAGTTATGTTTAAATATTTAAATACATATATTAGTGTTTCACTTTGTGTATAAGTGACTACATGTGTTGATAAGTAGCTACATGCGTATGTACATGCACAGCGATATGCACACAAGTGAACAATATTCACAAATACTCCATGGTTTTGGCAAGTTCATCCAGTTCATTGTAAAATGTCATCAGTTTTTTTAAACCATCACGTCAAAGGCGAAAGGTTTTCTATATTTCATGCGTCTTAGTGCTCTGAGATTGCCCATCCGGGCATATTCACAGGCAAGTGCAAAAACGTCATGATTACCAGATGTGATATTTAAATATATATATATCCGTATATTTATTCAAACTAACAGTTTGAAACAAAGAAAGAACTAGTAAGAACAGCAATACATGGCATTATCATGAAGGAATACCTGGGTGCCAATTCGGCCCCTAAAGGCCTATGGGTAAAGAATGCCCTATGCGTTTTCCTGAAAGATCTTGTATTTAGGAAAGACTGGTCATCCATATCATAAAAATGCCCCAGGGATTACCTTGTACTGATGATTAAGACAGCTACACGGTTAATAGAAGCTCTCACAATTAAGATTCAAGTGAGTGAAGCTAAACTGAAAACTACTGTTCACATCTCAGACGTGAGTCCCTTGCTCACTTTGCCACTGGATTCAAGCAAGCCGGGCTGAAGACGGCTGGAATGCCAGAAACCGGTCCTCGGAAGCTCGTTTCCGGTCCAGGGAAGACATGGCTTGGCAGTTCGGGCTGGACTGTTCCCATGAGGCACAGGGTCAGACTGATTTCCATATAGCCATGTCTGAACTGGGGTGGCAGAGTGAGCTAAAGAACGGTGATGGATTAAACCCATATATTTTGATTGGGTGTGAGTGTTTGATTGATTCAGATGCTCCGTCCATCACCACCCTCTTTTGTAACCATTTTGGCCGCCATAAGTGTGGCAGGGTATGCTCAGCCGTGAGTCCCTTGCTCACTTTGCCACTGGATTCAAGCAAGCCGGGCTGAAGACGGCTGGAATACCAGAAACCGTTCCTTGGAAGCTCGTTTCCGGTCCAGGGAAGACATGGCTTGGCAGTTCGGGCTGGACTGTTCCCATGAGGCACAGGGTCAGACTGATTTGCATATAGCCATGTCTGAACTGGGGTGGCAGAGCGGGCTAAAGAACTGTGAAGGATTAAACCCAGATCTTTTGACTGGGTGTGAGTGTTTGATTGATTCAGATGCTCCATCCTTCACCACCCCCTTTTGTACCGCTTTTGGCTGCCATCAGTTTGGTAGGGTATGCTCAGACGTGAGTCCCTTGCTCACTTTGCCACTGGATTCAAGCAAGCTGGGCTGAAGACGGCTGGAATGCCAGAAACCGGTCCTCGGAAGCTTGTTTCCGGTCCAGGGAAGACAAGGCTTGGCAGGTCGGGCTGGGCTGTTCCCATGAGGCACAGGGTCAGACTGATTTGCATATAGCCATGTCTGAACTGGGGTGCCAGAGTGGGCTAAGGAACGGTGATGGATTAAACCCAGATCTTTTGACTGGGTGTGAGTGTTTGATTGATTCAGATGCTCCGTCCATCACCACCCCCTTTTGTACCACTTTTGGCCACCATTAGTGTCTCAGGGTATGCTCAGACGTGAGTCCCTCGCTCACGTTGCCACTGGATTCAAGCAAGCCGGGCTGAAGACGGCTGGAATGCCAGAAACCGGTCCTCGGAAGCTTGTTACCGGTCCAGGGAAGACATGGCTTGGCAGTTCGGGCTGGACTGTTCCCATGAGGCACAGGGTCAGACTGATTTGTATATAGCCATGTCTGAACTGGGGTGGCAGAGTGGGCTAAAGAACGGTGATGGATTAAACCCAGATCTTTTGACTGGGTGTGAATGTTTGATTGATTCAGATGCTCCGTTCATCACCACCCCCTTTTGTACCGCTTTTGGCCGCCATAAGTGTGGCAGGGTATGCTCAGATGTGAGTCCCTTGCTCACTTTGCCACTGGATTCAAGCAAGCCGGGCTGAAGACGGCTGGAATGCCAGAAACCGTTCCTCAGAAGCTTGTTTCCGGTCCAGGGAAGACATGGCTTGGCAGTTCGGGCTGGACTGTTCCCATGAGGCACAGGGTCAGACTGATTTGCATATAGCCATGTCTGAACTGGGGTGGCAGAGTGGGCTAAAGAAAGGTGATGGATTAAACCCAGATCTTTTGACTGGGTGTGAGTGTTTGATTGATTCAGATGCTCCGTCCATCACCACCCCCTTTTGTACCACTATAATTGAAAGCATTACGCTTTTATTATTAATAACATCATTGCTAACATTACACTCTTATATATAGCAATCTTTCACCAATACAAATAAACCTAATATCTTCCATGCCAACCAACAATGCCAAACACTATGCACACATAGTCTCTCTTTACTGTCAACTCCAAGAGTTGTTAAAACCAGTCTGACAAGGCAACACGTCACCCAAGCAACCAGAGCCAGCACAAGTCCCAGTGATGACAGCACTGGTAAGACATGAAATGGTAGTCAGCTCAAAAAAAAGTGTAAGTAAACCTTACCCGATTGATAGCTGTGTATTTGTTGTTTTTTTGAACATCAGCAACAGGTCCACCAAGCTGTCCGAATTCCCTGATGATGTCAGAGTCAAAATTATTTAAGGTAATAACAACCGCAAGTGTTTCTGACGCCTTCCTTTATCATGCAGGCACGATGTTCAGTTCGTCCATGGACACATTCGATACCACAAACTTCACAATTCTATGAAGAAATATGGTAGACAACAGCTTTTGTAAAATTTCCGCGCTTACGAGTCTGCCTTCAACAGAAAACCGCTACCGACCGCGAAGCACAATGGCAACTCGTTTCTCTAAAAATCTGTTTATATACTGTTATCTCAACCTGCACATGCGTTCTTAGGCTCATTAGCCTCTGGAGATAAACAATGAGCAATGATTTACCTAGAAAGTGCAAGTTAGTCATTCTAAGATAACCGCTACCGATCACATAAACATAAGGGTATTTTTCCCTCGCATTTTTTATAAATCACTTCTTTTAAAATACTGACTTAAGATACAGTCCCATTGTAAAATATCACGAGGTCGGCACCAGCAGTGCGTCTCTTTTTTGATTCAATCCACACAGACGACACAGCTACTGAAAGATAAACCGCCATTCCTCACACGGCTTTCTTTCTTTATAAAAAACTTTTTTTGAAGCATGAGCTTATTGATAGACTAAACAACCATTAGAATTAAGGCGTACAATTATCTCCTTGCAAGCATTGCCTATACGTGACTCTGAATAGATGTATTATTTTATTCCCTTATTCTCTGAATCAGTATTCACACCCTGTTGAGCAAACAAATCAACTTTATTAGGCCCTATATAATGTATTCTTGGTTTACATGTGAAGTAGAACATCTGCCTTTAGACACCAAAAAAGAAACCCTATTCTTTTCCCTTGCCCGTTAACCAGCGTTAACACACGCACCATGTTCGCAAAATGACCTATGTGATTTTATGACAATTTAAACTATACCGCAACAGCTATGATGACAAATGTTTATATTACTGTACAATTCTCTTTTCCTTTTAGGTACAGATAAAACTTATCTACCTACAAACTATAAAGGTGGTGACAAGACCATTTTTATACTATTAGGAGCCACAAAAGGCTCTTAAAAGACTGTTCCTAACGAAAGCCTCTAGCGATACCAGGAGGCTGAAACATGTTGACCGTTTTCACCAGTGCGTAAGGCTAGTAACTAGGCATGAAGACACACATTTCTGTTTTTAGCTTCCTATACCACAGATCTGCAGAGAGACATGGTGTAAGGAATTTTATTTCACACTCACCTGAGCACCAGCACACCCTCTTTTTTATTTCTGGCCACTACTGTCACACCAGTTGGTCTTCCTCCCTCTGGAGGTCAGCATAACATACTAAGTAAAAGACCTAATGATAATGCTGTTGCGACACTGAATGGCGAAGAACCAAGATATACCGCCTAATGCCTGTTTTCGCATATGAGGGTTTTTTACAACCATGGCTCGTCCTACGTTATCATAGACCCTGGGAACACAGGACAAGGGGTTCATTCTCCCCTATTTAGATTTTTTGCTCCCCCACTTTCACTCAGTTTTTTTTAATACAATGTTTGTATCCATTGTTGCTAAATAAAGTCCTCCTATTCTTCTTATTGCTCCTGTGCTATATACAACTGTTAAATAAATAAAAATCTTTGCCTTTGCAATGTCCAACTACCAGTTAAATTTAATAGACAAACAGGCATTGCTTGAAAATATTACTACTCAACTGTCAAGTATTACTGATGGTAATACACAAACCACCCACTTCAGGCTCCGAGCAAATCCTCTTGTGTTGCAGAACGAGACATCACCTACTTTTAAGTTGTGTGTATGTGCGTGGGCATATTTATGTGTGTGTAGAGTAGTTTTACACCAGGATGTATATTTAAAATTCTTCAGAAATGTATAAAGTTGTAATTTTGTCTGTATGTGCATCTATTATGTTTCCAATATTATACTGTGATTGGTGTAGGTGTCTTTAATGGTTACAGTTACATGAGCTTTTTTAACATGTATTTGTTAATATTTGGTCTATGTTTAATAGTATTTGAATAGGTAACTGCAAGGTTTATAGTTGTATTACCATGTTTTTTACATTTTCATAGTAATACAATATATTAGTAGTAAATTTCTTTTCAAATATATTTTTATTATGGTTTTGCATCATGCATCTGAGATAGGACCAAGGCCTCATCCCACGCAGGGGAGCAAAGTAGTGCAGCAATAGTATAAAGGCCAAAAGGAGTGCAATCTCCAATATAAATTAAGCTGCACCCTGATAGAATGGTCCGAGTAGAGGATACAGTTTCTCAACACTATGGAGCTTGAAGTTAGTCCTTTCTGATTGCAGTTGAGTGCAGGCACTTGCACCGAGTGTCATTTATTCTCCACAGAAAGAGTCTCTTCATTTCAGAGACATGACATATGTGACACGAAATAAGCATTAATCATATAACAACTTATCTCAGATATAAAGGGAACTGAATAAAAAACAAAAGAACCCCCCCCCCCTCAAACCCTACCCCCACCCTCCCTGTGGTGGTGGCGGCAATCTCACAATGAGGAAGTCACATGACACTAGGACTCTAATCAAAACTGAAAGAGATGAAGAGCCCTTATGGAGGCAGGACATACAGCAGATGGAAGACCTTGTGAAAGGAAGGAGACAAGGGGGCTGCACTTAAACTCAAAGTTCTTATAGTTATCTCTGAAAATGTCAGACATACGCTCTAAGCTGAGCAATTTCCTTAAGCGAGAGTGCCAAAGGGAAATTGCAGGAGCCTACTTTCTCTTCCAGGTGGCCGCCAAAGTAATCTTAACTGCTCCAATACATAGCCACATAATTGTTTTATCAGCTTGGGTCTGGTATTCTAGGGAGGGGTTGCGAAGCCCCAAAAGGACGCCTGCCATGGTAGTAGGGATGGGATATCCCAATATATATTTTATGTGAGCCAAAAAGGGCGCATGGTTGGGCGATCCCACCATATGTGTAGAAAGTCTCCTAGTAGCCCGCACCCCCCCCAACACCTATCGGAAGTAGCAGGAAAGACTTGTCGTAATTTGGCAGGGTGCAGGTACTAATCCATCATAGTTTTCAAGTGTGCCTCCCTAAGCTCTGTGGAGTGATTACATCTTGTAATATCGGACTATAAGTGCGCCCATTCCTCTTCAGAGATAGGATGATGTATCATATCTTCCCACATGGACATATAACATGGGCGTGGGGTCAGAGCAGTTTTGAACAGGAAGCTATATAGAAATGAAATCACCCTTTCATAGAGGTGGGCTTGGTGAGAAAATCTTCAAACTTTATGAGAGGTCGAGTGGCAGCTTCTCGTACGTGAGGAGCAAGGGCCCAGTGCATCAATTCGGTTTACTGGTATTTTTCTGTGTGTCCAATTTCATAATGCCGCTTACCATCATCAAAAGTAAGAGGGTCGAAGTTGTGGAATAGGTGTGTCAGTGCCAAACAGCCTCCCTCTCTCAAAGGGTCCCCCAAATAGAGCCGGGGTAAATGCGGGGTTGAAGTGGATCAGCGTGAAGGGGAACGAAGTCCACCTATCGTCCCCTGAGACAGAGTCCAACATAGGCCCAGATCTCTGTACTGGGGTGAATGTATGACATTGTTCTGCATTCTGTCCATCAACTGTTGTTTTTGCTTTAATAAAATCTGACTGATCTGGATGTATGAGACTGGGCATAAAGTCATTCAAGCGTTTGGCCAGAATTGAGGATGAAAGTTTTGCGTCTAAATTTAAAAGGGTAAGATGCGGAGCGCTGGGGGTCCTTCCCTGGTTTTGGTATCAACGAAATCACATTCTTGGACATGGTGCCGGAGGCCGTGCCTTCCTCCGCCATAATATTAAAAAGACGAGCAAGCTGGAAGATAATATAGGGGACTAATGTTTTATAAAAGAGGGCAGTGTAGCCATCCAACCCTGGTGCCTTATGGGGCTTCAGGGCTTTAATGGATGACGTTACGTCGTCCTCCGTGATAGGGGCCGTAAGCAATGCATTCCATTCGTCCGACACCTGGGGAAGCAGCAATGTCTGAAGGTAGTCTTGTTGGGCATCCAGTTCTAAAGTGTCCCCAGCGTATAGATCTTTGTACAAAGAACCAAAGAGTTCAGCTTTTTCTTCATCTTTATATGTAACGTCCCCCATTGGTCTCTTAATGCCACCTATATATTCTCTCTCTCGTTTGTCTCTCAATTGCCTGGCAATATGTTTACCAACTGTATTGCCCTGGGTGTATGATAGGTGTCGTAACTTGAGGAATGTAAATTCCGTCCTATTATTAAATATGGCCCTAGGTTTGCCTTAGACTGCCGTGAGGTTGCGTAAAGTTTGCCTTGTCGGGGTGAGTTCATGGGAGCGTTCAATAGTAATCAATTCATTTTCCAGTTGTTCTCTCTCATTAGCCCTTTGTCTGTTCAATGCCGCATTGAGAGCAATACATTCCCCCCTACTGACAGCTTTAAAGGCATCCCAGGTGTTGAGCTCTGAAGTGTTCTATGGACTATTAGTCTCGAAGAAAGCTTATAAAGCATCTCTTAGTTTAGTACAGGAATCCCTATCTCGGAGCAGCCATGAGGGAAAGTACCACCTTGAGGGAGTCAGGGTGTTTCCATACCAAGTGAGGCTAATGGATAGCAGGCTATGGTCGGACACCGCAAGTGGAAAAAATGTGGAAGAAATTTGCGATCTTGTAAAGCACCCTGTAGGGATTAATTAATAAAGATATAATCGAATCGGGAGTGTGTTCGTTGGACATGCACGTAGAAGGTGTAATCTTGCGTCTTTGGAAATAGAGTGTGCCAGGCGTCCTAGAGACCATAGTCATGGAAGCGTTGTTGTGTGGCCCCCGAAAAAGAGCCCATGTCCAAGCGTTGTGTATGCGTACTGTCCAAGTCTTTCTGCCAAATCAAATTGAAATCATCTATAAGGATTAGGGGACCTTCTACAAAGTCTAATACCCTTCCCAAAAACGTATGTAGAAAGAATGTATGCCCAGTATTGGGGGCGTAGACTACTGCAAAGGTGCAGAGTTTTCCCTTAAACGCCCTTTAATCATAATCCAATGGCCTTCCTTGTCACCCTGGACTCCTATCGGTTGAATTGTATGGAGGAGCGGACATGACGGCCACCCCTCTATGTTTTGTGTGTGCTGAGGACCTATATATTAGTAGGAAATGTTTGTGTTTCAGGTATGTGTCCTTGGCTCTGACTAAATGTGTCTCTTATAACGCCACTAAGTCCGGGTGGTGATCAACAATGTATTTCCATACCTTGTGGTGTTTTGGGGGGGAATTAAGCCCTTTAACATTCCAGGTGCCAATAGTAATCAGCATTATGTCCAATTTAAAACACTACAGCTCGCCCATAAGCCTGCATGCCCTGCAAGATCGTTGTGTCCGAACTTTGCTTCTGAAGGCATGTAAGACCCGTACATTTCAGCTGCATTATCCCAGTAGTCAAACATCCTTGCAAACACACTAGTCAAAAAGCTGCCACTACAGCCCTCCCAGATCCACCCCTTAACCCCTAGACAAAAGAGAATAAACATAACCAAGTAAACAGTACAAACATTACCGTTGGTCCCCCTGCGGAGCTGGAAAAACCCCTCAGGTACCAGTGGGGACAGCAGGACCTAGGACCCTGTCCATGCCTGCCCCTGTGTAAAGCAGAATCAAGAGCATATCTGTGCGGCTAACCAAAGAATTCTGATAAGCTATCTTAAAATTAAGTCCATGTCCAAATAAATGCTTCTGTAACGTCTTTGCATGTGTGGATAAC
Source organism: Lissotriton vulgaris (assembly GCF_964263255.1). NCBI lineage: Eukaryota > Metazoa > Chordata > Amphibia > Caudata > Salamandridae > Lissotriton > Lissotriton vulgaris. The sequence goes on from NC_141690.1 coordinate 48,835,444, forward strand.
ATATGAAATATCATTGTGAATACCCACAATTAATACCAACCTCTCCTGTCATCAATAATGAGCTGGTAGAAAAAAAGGAAGCAACATAGGTCTTACTCAGAAAGACTTCGATGTCCATGACCTCCCGCGCCGTGACAATGAGACCGAAGCATGCGAAGCGAGAACAGCAGATGGGCTTGAATTCAACACAGATGTGGAAGGCCAAGTCGGAGCTAACCTCTGGTGTGTGTTTTCAGATGGTGCCAGAGGCGTTGAGGAGCTCAGTCAATACCCAAAAGTTTGTAAAGGCACAATCTGTAATGCAGATTATTAGTGATTATCATCGCCCCCTGTGTGATCCAGCAATCCGTGTTGAAGCTGATATAAATCCACGTGAAGATTCTCCATTTTTACCTTGTGAGGGAGTTTCCTCTTCAGAGGGGAGTCCCAGCAGATCCATACCCTCCTGCAAGTCGGTGATATGGCTCCGCTTGTTCTGATATTCAAATGAGAGCCCGAATGGATAGGTCCATCTGTACCTGAATTTGTCATCACGCAGTTAGTGGTAACGGGCCTGAGTAGTTGCCTCTGTGCAAGGGTGCACGGCAATACGTCCTGGTAGATAGTGTAGGAGTGGCCCTGAAATGAAACAGAGTTGTTTGTCCTAGCGGCCTGAAGAACTGCCTCTTTGACTTTAAAGGAGTGGAATTTTGCTAGGATGTCGCGTGGCTTCTTCTTCTCGCTGTGTTGTAAAGCGCCCACTCGATGTACCTTGTCCAGTTTTATTTTAAGAGCCTGTGGGGCGAGTATCTCTGACAAAAGACCCACCAGGAAGGCCTCCAGGCAGGCCCCTCTGCACCCTCCTGCAGGTTTCTTATGCATAGGTTCTCCCTCCGCGCTCTGTTCTCGAGGTCCTCCGCCTTGAGTTGCGCTTGCTGAAGCTGGTCTTTAAGTGAGCGGACATCTTCCTGGAGCTCAGTAGAGATCCGTTCTTGCTCCTGATGCTGTGTTTCAAGATCAAGAATTTTGGTGCCCACGGAGTCAACATCATGCCGTAGCGAGGACATGCGATCTGTCAGGTATGGTCGGAGTTCATTAATAGAGGATTTTATATCTTGACTAATATCACTACGTAGTTAAGTTTTAAAGTCTTTAAACATGGCCAGGAGGTCGGTCTTCGTGAGGGCCATTGCTGTCGCACCTGCATCGCCCCACAGCACGGAATGTTTTTTTGTGGCAGAAAAGAAATCTGAGAGCCTATTCGGTGGTTTGCTCGTAGATTTCTTAGGCGGCATAAGGCTGAAACCTTCAAAGCTGTGCAGGCAAAGCAGGAAGAGAGTGATCAGGATGTCGACTGAGGAGCGTCATGAGGTGCCAGCTGAAGCATTAATCTATGCGCTGTGAAGTGTTTGTGCTTCTAAGTTAATGCCGGGTTCTTCACTTGCATTGTGCTTCCCAATCAACCAGCGTGGAAAGGTGGGCACTGCAAGCATGTGAGACTGGGAAAGCAAGTGTATGCTAACACTCGCGGGAATACAAAGAGCCCTGACAATCTGCTTCCTCGTCTGAGACAGCCCCAGGAAGAGGTGGCTCCAGCAGGGGCACTGAGGCGCCCGACCGGGACTTCTAGGGTCAACAACCCGCACTGCTGTGCGCTACGAGGTCTCACCCGCAGAAAAAGTAGCAAGAGCATGATGTCACTGATGCAGTCACGGACAGTAGCGGTTTAGTAATCAGGTCATCAGTGAGCGCATGGCTGCATCACAGGGCTAGTAAAAAAATAAAGGGGGAGCACTAATCCTTGCATTAAACAAGCCCCCCGACATGTGAACCGCTGGCGTCCCTGGGGCATTGGATTGAAAGATCGGTGTCTTCCACCATTTGAGGAGATGCAACCTTTTTCGCTCTTTTCGCTGTTAAAGAGGCGCTTTTTCCACCGCTGGTGTCCCATATTCAGTTTCTACCCTTGATGTTGAGGCGCTCCTCGCAGGAGCTTCAGTTTCTTCGCCGCCACAAAGAGATCGGGAAATGTTTCCGCTACACTGACGGCTTGCCGCCATTTTGTCTGCGCCGCGTTTCTTTCCCCGCGCAGCGATAGCAAACGGGATACTTACTACAGCAGCCAGGAAATGAAAATGACCTCCGTGGGATCCTCATATCTTCCCACACCGAAGGCTCCGCTTGCCTATAGCCGCACTTCTCCGCACCAAGAGCACACGTGGACCGGGAGCCAATACGGGCTACGTCCGATCGGCCATCTTACCCGGCCACGCCCCCGCAGAAATTATTTTTAATATATTTAAAGATATGTTTAGTGTGAAATATATGGGTGAATACACTGTAAAAATCTAAAATATCTGCATAACTATTTTGAAATTGATTTTATTTTTTTATTTTACTTTATTTTCAATATGCTTTTAAATCTGTACAATGTGCTTATATGTTCTACATTATCTGAAATGTGATACCCTTTAGATTTTTTTCTTTTTTTTTCTAGTTTTTGGGCTTTGTGCTGTTAGTTTTACTACCTGCCTCCATTGATTTGTACAAGATCCCATTGCAGTATCTGTAGTGGACTACGTGTGGTGTGTGACTTACTCCAAGTTTTGTTTTGGTTAGATTTAACCGTGCATGGGCTGTATAATTACTTAAGTACGGTTGGATAGCAATCAGCCCAATAAAAGACCTCCACCACCACCAGAATCCTGGATCCCGCAGTGGTGTGTAAAGTGGCAAGGAATGGAGACAGTGCTGAACTCTTCACCATCGTGCTTATTACAAGTTGCCTTTCTGACAGCCTTTTCATGGCGGTTATGCCACCATAAAAGGCTGTCAGAAAGACAAGGAGGGGGCCAAAACCAGGACCTTGGGGCATTGTGACCCAGTGGAAAGTGTGGCTGGAGGCACAGGTTGTGTCCCCCTATGCCTGCACTGTATGTACGACATGGTGCATGGCAACAGTTTCAGTGAACTGAAGCATGCCACTGCTACAAAACCACCGCTGGCACACTGCCAGCCCAGCGGTCAACTCGTAATACTGCAGTCAGAAGACTACCGGCGCTGTGGTCTTCTAGGGTCCCCGGACACGGCGATCAGGTTGTCAAACTGCTAAACTCATAATCAGGTCCAAAATCTTTGTGAATTGGAAAAAAAGCATAGGCAGGAGTAGGTGGAAATCTTCATCTACACCTCAGTGAATTACATTTAGTAGTATGTGAAGTAGAACTACAAGAGTACTACTTTACAAAATGAAAAATGGTTTTGTGAACTAGCCACTCTGTGTCTCCTGGTCATTTTAAATGGAGTAATATATTGATAACATCAGCAGTTGCGATCACTAAGTGTAGTGGAGTAACTACCCGTAAAAGAAAAGCATAAAATATATAGGTAGTTACAAGTCATATAAGCTGTTAGACCTGGCATCATTGTCGTGAGTCTGCCTTCCATTTTGTCGGATTGCCTCCTCTGTTTTGATATGTTTTTGCTGGATTTATGCTTTGGGCACTGTGCCACTGATAATCAGTGCCACAGAAGTTGAGACCATACTTATTTTTAGACTCACTTCAGAGTTCAGACCGACAACAGGGCCCTCAGATGGCTGATGCAGATGAGGGGTGAGAACCCAAAGTTGTTAAGGTGGTCCATTTCCCTCAAGGGTATGGACTTTATGGATCACCGCCCTGGTACGGAACACACCAACGCTGATGGTCAGTCCAGATTTTTCCACCTTAATGAAGAGAACTCCCAAGGGGAAGGGTAGTTCTCCCCACATTTCAGCTGGAGGGGACACGTGTTAGACCTGGCATCATTGACGTGAGTCTCCCTTCCATTTTGACGGATTGCCTCTTCTGTTTTGATATGTTTTTGCTGGATTTATGCTTTGGGCACTGCGCCACTGCTAATCAGTGCCACAGTGCAAGTGCTCCCTATGTTAAATTAATGTAGTAATTGGTTATTCCATGAGTTGGTTATTTGATGTACCTGTCAGCCCCTAGTACAGTGCACCATGTGTGCCCCAGGCTTGTAAATCAAATGCTGCTGGTGGGCTTGCAGCACTGGTTGTGCCACCCACAGAAGCAGCTTGTAAAGTGTGTCTCAGGCCTGCCATTGTAAGGCCTGTGTGCAGTCTAGCACTGCCATGCCGACTTGGCCAAGTGCACCCACTTGCCAGTCCCTAACCTTCCCTTTGCTTCATATTAGACATGCCTATGGTAGGGCCAAGGGCAGGTTGCATTGTACGTGTAAGGTAGGACATGCTCTGATGTGTGTAGCATGTTCTAATAGTGAATTACAGCCATTTTTGTTTTTTACTATTGAAGGCTACCTGTTCTCGATAGGTTAGAATGGGCAGTTAGATTATTACATTCTTGTAATCCTAACTGACTCAGGGAACACAGTAGAAATTTGAATTTAGTATGCTTGAACTCAGAATACATCTTTTAGTGTTTAAGTTTATTTTAATATTCTGTGTTTGCAAATACCACTTTTGGAAAGTAGGTATTTGCTTGCCTAACCATTTGAGCCTGCCTCTGCAGGGTTGTGTATTCCTTGTCAGGGTTTGTGAGTGACAGGGCTGGGGAACTTTAGGAAACAGGCTGGTGCAGCCCAGTGGTGAATAGAGAGATCTGCATCTAGATGGGAGGGAGGAATTGCACCTGGGACCTGAATAGGGCTGGGCCTTCCCTCTACAATGCTGGCTTCATCCCCTGTGGCTTGTCTGATGTCTCTGCCCTGCACTGTGAAAGGAGAGGAGGAATCATGTCAACAGAGTGCTCCAGAGCTGTATCTTCCCTCCTCTGCACTGGCTCCACCTCCTGTGGGGTGGCTGATGTCTCTGCCCTGCACAATGAAAGGAACAAGAGAGTCATGTAAACAAAGTGCTCAGGAACTGGTTTGGACTAGGCAGAGGACTCTCTGCCTTCAGAGAACAAAGGATTTTGAGGTATAAATATTGGGACCCTGATCCCAAGAAATTAGATCACTTCTGGACCAGAAAACTTTCTGCCAAGGAGAATAACCAAGGAAACTGCAGGAGTTTGGACTGCCCCTCTGCCAGTGTGCGGTTTGCTGGGTTGGCCTGCAGTGGTTGCTTCATTGCCAAGGGAAAGGAGAAGGAACTTTGTAAGGACTTTCTTCTACAGAATATTCTCCAAGGGCTTGAAATGTGCTTGCCTCCTGCTGTAGTCTCAGGGACAAAATACTTCACCTCTAGCTCCCTCCTGAATTTCCTTGCTGGGAATTCTGACTCAAGTAACTTGCGTGCTGCTGGGAGCTGGAAGCGCGACGCATCGAGAAGAAGTTAAAATAACCTGAGTGCTTTCCAAATTCCTCCGCGCTTAGAATTACCATAGGGAAGGCCTGTGTCGGGTCTGTAGTATAAATAAGAATATCATCAGAATACATCGTGACTTATTTTTCCCACCCTGAGAACGAGAAGGGGGGGATGTTAGGGTCTTCTCTTATGGAGTGAGCAAATGGTTCTAGATAAATGTTAAATAATAGGGGGGAAAGAGGGCACCCCTGTCTTGTTCCTCCAGAAATTTGAAAGGGATTTGTGCATGTACTGTTTATTATCAAACTTGCCTTAGGGTTTTTATATAGTAAGCCTATCGTTCTACGGAATTTAGGACCTATTTTAAACTTTGCCATAGCGGCATGTAAATAAGACCAGTTTACTCTATTGAATGCTTTTGTTGCATCGAGAGCCATGATCGCAAGAGGTAGAGCAAATGTTCAGGCGATATCTATAGCTCCAACTAGATCGTATATTAAGTCGGCAAGTTGTCGGCCTCTTATAAACCCCTTTTGATCCTGGTGTATGATACCTCCAATCTCGCTTCCCAAATGAGCGGCCAAAATTGACGAAAAGATCTTATAGTCATTGTTTAGAAGCGAGATTGGATGATATGAACCACAATCAGTTGGATCTTTGTCTGATTTAAGGATTAAGGCAATGTTTGCTTCTCCCCAAGAGCTAGGCGGTGTCTCTCCTTTTAATAGTATGTCATTAAATAGCTTTGTTAGTGTTGGGGTAAGGGTGGAATTAAGGACCCGATATAATTCACCCGGAATCCCATCCGGTCCTGTGGCTTTCCCCTGTTTTAGCTTCTTAATGGTACTTTCAACTTCCCCCTGGGTTATCTCACTGTCTAGATTCTCGCTCTGGTGCTCTTTTAACTCGGGAAGGTCCATCTTTTCCAGCCAATTGTTTCTTTCCTCGATGTTATCGATATTATCAGTTATTTCAACAGTATAGATTTTATGAAAGAAGGTGCTGAAGGCATCACCAATCTCTGTGTCCGTTTTCCTTCTATTTGATTCTCAATCCACCCTCACTTCTTTTATGTGATTCCTAACCTGGTCAGCTTTTATTTTCCAGGCTAATACCTTTCCTGCTGACTCGCCATATTCAAAGTGGGAGAGTTTACTAGCCTGCCAACGTTTGTTTAGTCACTCCTGTAATAATGTATCTAATTTATCTTTTAGCTCTGTTTTCTTATCTAAGTTGGTAGAGGGTACTTGATCTACTAAATCCAGCTTTGCCAGATCTTGCTCTATTGACAGTAGTTCCTCTCTGTACTTCTTTTTCCTGTAAGATGCCCTATTAGTGATGCAGCCCCTAATAAGCAGTGGTTGCTTCATTGCCAAGGAAAGGAGAAGGAACTTTGTAAGGACTTTCATCTACAGAATATTCTCCAAGGCCTTGAATTGTGCCTTCCTCCTGCTGAAGTTTCAGGGACAAAAGACTTCACCTCCAGCTCCCTCCTGAATTTCCTTGCTGGGAATTCTGACTCCAGTCACTTGTGTGCCGCTGGGAGCTGGAAGCGCGATGCATCGATAAGAAGCGTGTCGCCGCCGCAGCTGAAATCATCGCAACGCCGGAGAAGCGGGCCTTCATCGTATCTCCCTGGAAACTAGTGTTCATCGAAACTGCCTGCTGTCGAATCACCGGAGAAGCGTGACAACATCGAGAGAGTCGCCATCACATCACCGGAGAGGCGTGTCGCAGGGCCTGTCGCAACTCCAAAGTACAGAGTCGTCGCAAGGCTGCTAGGGCGTCATCGCATCGACGGATCAAAGGCACCATCTTCTCGCATTGCAACAGGATCATCGCATCACTTCAAGGCGCGATTAAGCAGCAAGCATTGTCAATTGTCTGTGCCCCAGCCTACCTCCAGTTTTGTTTTCCTGCGCTGCCGCCATTTTAGTTGTTGTTGGTGGTGCCTCAGAGCCCGTCCCCCACAGCCCGCCCCGCCTCCCAGCTGACCCTCCCTCGCCCCTCCCCTTCCACTATCCATATATGACAGATGCATTTGCGCACAGCGTCCACGCGCAGCGGTCGTGCCCCATGCGCGCCGAAGGTGCGCCAAAGGTAAGCCCGTCTGCGCCCGTCCGCGCCTGGACCGCCCCCAGCTCCAGACCCCCTGGCCCCTGCAAACCGTATTCCTCTCGCATATCATATGACGTCGCCACCCTCCTAGCCCTTAACCCCGGTCGCACACCACACTGCTATGAAGCTGCCCCAGGACGTACCCACGGTCCCTTCACCTGCCACACCTGCAAGTTCGCCTGCATCAAGACCCACACCAAATCCACGAGCTCCAAACACAACTCCGACTCTAACCACCTGAAGTGCATCCTGCTGAACACCCGCTCGGTCCACAGACACGCCACTGAACTCTGGGACCTACTCGACACTGCGTCACCAGACATCGCCTTCCTTACAGAAACATGGATGACCGCATCATCAGCACCCGACATTGCCATAGCCATCCCGGACACCTACAAGATCATCCGAAAAGACCGTACCAACCAAACAGGAGGAGGCATCGCCATTGTCCATAAGAACACCATCAGAATCATGACCAGCTTCGACGATAACCTCGCTACCGCCGAACACCTTCACTTCCAGATCCATACCGACCCCAGGACCACTCCTAGAGGCACCCTCATCTACAGACCACCAGGAGCCCGTAAACAATTCAACAAAGACATCACTGACTTCATCAGCCCACATGCCCTCCCCTCCGAGAACTACATTCTACTGGGAGACTTCAACTTCCATCTAGAAAAGAAAAATGACAGCAACACCACCACCCTTCTGGACAACCTAGCTAATCTTGGACTCGAACAACTCGTTAACACCCCCACCCATGTAGCCGGACATACGCTCGACTCCATCTTCACCTCCTGCAAACACATCTCCTTCGATCACACCACAGCTCTCCACTGGACGGACCACAGCTGTGTTCACTTCAGCTACAAAACTACCACGATCGACAACCCCCCCCAACCCATTCCCCGAAGAAACTGGAACAAAATCACCACCGACCAACTCATCACATCGCTCAACCAAAACCCCCCCCCACACTCCCATCGGACCCAAACGAAGCTGCCACCAAACTCAAACAATGGATTACTCACAGCGCTGATGAATTAGCACCTCTGAAAAACCACCAAACCTAACAGGGTATTAAAAAGGCCCCTTGGTTCAACGACGACCTTAAAAAATCCAAGAAACTTTGCCGTACTCTCGAGAAAACATGGAGAAAAAACCCAACCACTGACAACCTGGCCTCCTTCAAAGCATCCACCCGCAAACACCACCAATTGATCCGATCCACCAAGAAAGCAGCATTGAAGGATCGACTCGACAACAACGCCCTTAATAGCAAGGAACTTTTCAACATCGTAAAAGAATTTACCAACCCCACCGCAGCCTCAAACGACATTACTCCCTCCCAGGACCTCTGCGATTCGTTATCCTCTTTCTTCCACAACAAAATCGCCGACATACATAACAGCTTTGAGAACATTTCCAAAGAACAGTCCACCCCACCGGTACACAGACAAAATATCGAGTTTTAAATTTCGATATACAATTATATCGAAGTTTAAATATCGATGGGACAAAATATCGAAGGTAAGTAATATCGACAGTCTTAATATCGATATTAGTATGATATCAGTAATATCGAAGTTTTAAATATCGATGTCAATAATATCGAAATAAATAACTTCGATGTTACTAATATCAATTTTTAAATAAATTTAGTGTATATTATATTGTATTTATTATGTTTTATTATTTATTTTTAATGTAATTTAATTAAATATTGTCTTTTACTACTGTAGCGGGTTGTGGGTTTATAGGGGAATAGGGTGGGAAGTAATTTAATTATGTTAAATTAATTATTAATTAGTAGGAATTATTAATTAATTAATTGAGAATTAATTTTTAATTAATTGTAATTAATTGATTAATTGATAAATATGTTCTGTAGCGGGTTATGGGTTTATAGGGGAATAGGGTGGGAAGTAATTTAATAATAATTAATTAATTAATAAATGTTTGTACATATTTTAATTAATAATTAATTGGTAATTAATTTATATTAATTCGTTAATTAATTAATATAATTTTGTACATATTTTTAATTATTAATTAGTTGGTAATTACTTAATATTAATTAGTTAATTACATTAATTAGAGTAATTTTTTTTATATATAGTTTTTGTTATTCTTAATTATTTAATTGGGAAAAATAATATTAATTATTACATTAAATTAATTACAGCTGATGTGCTAATATATTTACTTTATTGTTATTGTTAATTAATAATTAATTGGTAATTAAATAATATTAATTAATTTTGGGTAAAGGAGTATTTTTAGGGTTCAGGGTCAGTTTTCATTTTTTGGGTAAAGGGGTATTTTTAGGGTTCAGGGTCAGTTTTCAGTTCTTGGGTAAAGGGGTATTTTTAGGGTTCAGGGTCAGTTTTCAGTTTTTGGGTAAGGGGTATTTTTAGGGTTCAGGGTCAGTTTTCAGTTTTTGGGTAAAGGGGTATTTTTAGGGTCCAGGGTCAGTTTTCAGTTCTTGGGTAAAGGGGTATTTTTAGGGTTCAGGGTCAGTTTTCAGTTTTTGGGTAAAGGGGTATTTTTAGGGTTCTGGGTCAGTTTTCAGTTTTTGGGTAAAGGGGTATTTTTAGGGTTCAGGGTCAGTTTTGGGTTTTTGGGGTACAGGGATATTTTTAGGGATCAGGGTCAGTTTTGGGTTTTTGGGGTACAGGGATATTTTTAGGGTTCAGGGTCAGTTTTGGGTTTTTGGGGTACAGGCGTACAGGGTAAAAATAAAAAAAAATTACATTAAATCAATTAAATGAAATAAAAAAAAAAATTTAAATTAAATTATTAAGTGTTTTGTTTATTTTAAATGTATATGTATTAGTTTTAATTTTGTTTTAATATTTTTATTTAATATTTGAAAAATATATGTATTTTAAAATTATTTTTACATTATTGTTAATACATTTTAAAAAACGATATTTTTAATTTCGATATTTTTGTACTACGATATTATTTTTTCGATATTTTTGTACTTACCTTTATGAAGATATGACTCCGATATTTTTGATGTCGATATTGTTGTGCCGATATTTTTGTATTTCGATATTCTGTCTGTCGATATTATGTCAGACATTCCACTCCACCCGCTTCCGAACCTAAATCGCCCTCTAGCAACCTGAGCACCTGGAACCCAATCACCACTGATGACACCATCCGCCTACTGAACTCCATCCATTCAGGCTCTCCAACAGACCCCTGCCCTCACCACATCTTCAACAAAGCAGAATCCATCATCGCACCCCATCTCCGTGATGTCATCAACTGCTCCTTCAACTCCGCTACCTTCCCAGATAGCTGGAAACACGCCGAACTCAGCGCTCTCCTGAATGAAACCCACAGCAGACTCCTCGGAACTCAAGAACTACCACCCCATTTCCCTCCTCCCATTCCCTGCCAAAGTCATTGAGAAAGCCGTCAATAGCCAGCTCGCCGCCTTCCTTGAATCCAACAACTCTCTCGACCCATCACAATCCGGCTTCCGAGCCAAACACAGCACCGAAACCGCCCTCATTGCAGCGACAGACTACATCTGATCGCTACTGGACAACGGAGAAACGGTTGCCCTCATCCTACTAGACCTATCTGCCGCCTTCGACACAGTCTGTCATAGCACCCTCATACAACACCTCAACGACGTCAGAATACAAGGTAAAGCCTTGGACTGGATCATCTCGTTCCTCGCCGGGAGAACCCAGAGAGTCCGACTCCCCCCATTCAAATCAGAGGCCACCGAAGTCATCTGCGGCGTACCACAAGGATCGTCAATCAGTCCCACCCTCTTCAACGTTTACATGAGTCCTCTCGCATCCATCGCGCGACAACACAGCCTCAACATCATCTCCTACGCAGACGACACCCAGCTGATCCTCTCCCTCACCAAAGACCCCAACACCGCCAAAACCAATCTTCATGAAGGCATGAAAGAAGTAGCCGGAAGGATGAAAAACAGCCGCCTAAAACTTAACTCAGACAAAACGGAAGTCCTCATCCTAGGGTCATCCCCCTCTGCCTGGGACGACTCATGGTGGCCATCTGCCCTGGGCACAGCACCCATACCCACAGACCACGCACGTAACCTAGGCTTCATCCTAGACTCCTCCCTCTCGATGACCAGACAAGTCAACGCCGTCTCATCCTCCTGCTTCAACCTACTTCGTATGCTCAAGAAAATCTTCCGTTGGATTCCCACCGAAACAAGAAAGACGGTCACCCACGCACTGGTCACTAGCCGACTGGACTATGGAAACACCCTCTACGCCGGTACCACAGCCAAATTACACAAAAAACTCCAACGCATACAAAATGCATCAGCCAGACTCATACTAGACATCCCTCGCCAAGCTCACATTACCGGCCACCTGAAAGACCTCCACTGGCTTCCCGTCAAGAAGAGAATAACGTTCCGTCTCCTCACCCACGCACACAAAGCCCTCTACAAAATAGGACCCGAATGCCTCAACACGCGACTGTCCTTCTACACACCCAACCGCCAACTAAGATCCTCCAATCAAGCTCTCGCCGCAGTTCCGCGCATCAACAAATCCACCATGGGAGGAAGATCCTTATCCTACCTGGCGGCTAAGACCTGGAATTCTCTCCCCTCTCACCTCCGCCTCACACAGAACCACATTTCATTCAGAAAGGAACTTAAAACCTGGCTATTCGACAAATAATATACCCACTCCCTCAAGCGCCTTGAGACCCTCTGGGTGAGTAGTGCGCTATACAGATTCCTGAACTTGAACTTGAACTATCTTGCGCACCACAACGGGCCCGCAGGCTGAGAATCTACGCATCACCTCTGCACCGCTAAGGCTCACGACGAGTCCCATACTCTGCGCAAGCATTGAGGAAGGACGCATCCATTCCCCCGGGTCACGGAACCGACGCATTTCCCCTTTTGCTAGCCTTTTGTTCACTTTGCTTTACGCATCCAGGTACTTTGTTGAGAACTTTGTCGCATTTACCAACAACTTGAACTAAGAGACTTTAGATATCTTTTAAGTAATCTTAAGTGTAGTATTGTGGATTTTTGCGAACAATTTCCTATGCACACACAATTACATTTAAACACTGGATAATACAATCGTAAGTCAGGTCAACAAAACAATGAAATTATTGTCCACTTCTTCTTGTTTGAGCAATTCTTTTTTTATTGCTCGAGCTACAACGCGCCAGCCGCCACGTGTTTCATCAGAATATTGGTCGCTCTGACTCTTCAGGGCTGGAATTGAAACAAAATATATACAGTACTAAATATCCTGTCCAGAATATCCATTGCACCATTCATCTACACATGATGGATTGATGCTATACAAACTACAAATCTGCATTTTTAACGATTTTACAACTTAGGCCAATCATTTGCCCAAAGAAAGGCTTGAGGAACACGAGGACCACCGATGTCCATAATTAGAAAATTTCTTCCCAGTGTATTTCATGTTAAAGAAACGCACTCTCATCTCCGTGCTGCTGCACACTTCACTTGTGTCTGTTACATGCACATGCATGAGAAAGGTGGCTGTGAATCATTCCCCGCGGTGACGGCAAACTTTAATATAAAAACTCAAATCATGTTATTCACGCTATTGCCTACACGTTTACAAAAGAGAAAAACACATTTATTTGAGAGTCATTCATGCACATGGGTAAACTGTATTTGCGCTGTATTTGCGCGCAGAAGTTTTGTGCAACCAAGTTGAGAAGGGCCACCAGGGCCCCGAGCTTGTCACGATGTGAGAGAGGAAAATAAAGGGTACAAACAAAACAGGGGGGTGGCAATGGGATCAAAATTCTCACCTTCGTTTGCCAATTTATACATGGGCTGCCTTGAAACCGAATACATCTGGGGAAGTGAGGGTGCGGTCTGGAACTATTGAATTGTATATTGGGGTCGATATATTGACGACTGTCTTCTCATTTGGTCGGGCTCGACCAATGAATTGAAGGAGTTCACTGGGTATCTTAATAAGAAAAAATATGGTATGCAGTTTACAATGGAACAAGGTGCTCAGAAAAAAAGTTTTCTAGATACAGAACTGTATGTGGAGAACAATAAACTGAACAGCAGACTCTTTAGGAAAGAAACTTCTTGCAATTCAATACTGCACGCCTCTAGTAGGCATCCCGGGCACCAAATCAGATCCATACCATATGGGGAATACCTACGAGCCAGACCCACATGTAGGAAGAAGAAGAAGAAGAAGTGGATAATAATTTCAGTGTTTTGTTGACCTGACTTACGTTTGTATTATCCAGTGTTTAAATTTAATATTGTATGAATAGGAAATTGTTCGCAAAGTATAGGTGTTGCGTGAGCAACATCTCTTAAGGGGTTGGGAGGGTCACCCCTTTCCTGTGGCACCACTACCCGAAACTATCTAGCCCGACAGGCAATAATCAGGAACGTAGCGGAGCGCGAATAGTCCCTGAGAATAAGAACTCTGCACCTTTGTAAGTAATTGTGGATTTTGGTTGTTTGGGGTCTTATGTTTAAGTCTATATAAGGAATACTTATTTTTATAAAAACCTGTGTTGTGTCCACCTGTAGTTTTTTCATTGTATTACTGTGTTTATTCACAAATGCTTAACACACTGCCTCTGAGATAAGCCTGTTTGCTCGTGCCAAGCTACCAAGGGGGTGAGCAGGGGTTAATAAGGAGTGTAATACCCTTATCCTGACTTAGAAGTAACTGTCCCTATTTGGACAAAGGTGAATACCATTGCCAACTACAGACCCCCAGATCTAACATAAGCTATTAAAGATAAATAGCCATAAGCCATTAACACGATTTGAAGTTTTCCATAGAAGTGATTTGAGAGTCTTCATAGAAACAAATCTACCAACGAGGCAGTAAGTGGTGACAAAGGTTTGAAGAAGAGGGAATTAATATTCGGTTATGTATCATATAATAAATAAATCACTGCATCAAGAGAGACGTGTTAAATCTAGACTGATAATAGAAACAATAGCAGCCATTTTTTATGTAAATATGAGCAGAAGTCACATAGATTTTAGTAAATTGGACAATAGCTGGGCCTAGAGCAGCCAAGAATCACTAGATTGAGAGCTAATAAGAATAGATTCTTTAAAACGTTTGAGGGGCTTAGGTGGTCTAATTCCAAGCAAAAGGTGGATTTTGAGGATTTCCACATATTTGTAATGGAAGATAAAGATGTTGCAAATTGGAACTAAGAAACTGATAGTATGAAGGGCTTTATGATTGATGACAGAGTGGACTACGCCAGATATTAAACAGGCACCCCCGCACCTAGGTGAGGGGCGCCCTTAGTTGCGCCATGGGGCAGAGCCTCCTCAGGGCCCTAGGACAAAAAGAAGGGGGGTTGGTGGTGATTACTTTTTGACGTAAGGCATGGAGAAACAAAACCTACGAGAAACTAAACCCTAAACCTAACAAATATTTAAGGCTGCACCCAGGGGAGCTTCATTCTTTTTGTCCCCTTAGGCTGCAACCTGCGCTTCAGGAGCTTCGTTGACCACCCACCCACCTGGCTGGAGAGCGTGGTTTCACGGAGGCAGAGCGCTGATAGTTAACAACAAAGATGGATGCACAATCATGGAGGTGCAGCCATTCGTTGGACCCCAGGAGGGGGTAGATTCCATGTGTGTAGTGGGTCAGCAGGGAGGAGGGACCGACCTGCTGGTGGTCCTGGACTTTACTACCCTAACCCACAACGTATGGACTGATTAGTATCTTGGGGAGGCTGCCAGTGTTCAGGTACCCCGGTGGCCTGGGGCGGTATGTGGTGCCCTGTATATCAAGTAACTGTTGGCTGTAGCACGTTGGGGCCTGCCGGCGCAAGGTGCACAGCACAGTAGGCCATTGGTGGCCGAGACGGGCCAGTTCAAAGGTACGGCCAAGTTCTAGTGTACGGCGGAGTCTAAAAGTTAAAGTGTAAAGTTTAAATTCTACGGCCTAGTTGTGTATGGTTGAGTTAAAGTTAAAGTGTAATCTTACCTAATTTCCTTGCTGCCATTGACATGTGGTGAGGCTAAAGTGTGATGCTGTGAATAATTCTTATATATCGAAGAAGGACACATTTCTTGGTAATGGGCTGTGGTAAATTGCCTAAAGTAATGTGAAGAAAAAGGCTACGCCGTGGACAACAGACCCTGATTCTGAGAGTTATTGGGTATAGCGGGCAGTAAAGTGAAGGAATTTGGGGAGGAAGGAATGTCACGTTGTGTGCATACTATGATGTATGTTTTTAAAGAAAACTTAAAACTTAAAGGGATTAGTTAGTAATTCTATATTTAACAGAATATTAGGCAACAGAGGTGATGCTCCTATTGGTGAGTAATGTCTTAGTATCTTCTTAGAAAAATAAAAACGACATTAAAATATAAAAGTAGAACTGCATTTTCCTTAAAACGAAAAAATATTAGAAATGTGTACATTAACGGATGTTTTGTGTAATTCTTTAGACTATAACCAAAGGCCATTCTATTTGTAATGTTTTTTCTTAACATTGTAACCGCTGTTCGTTTTACATTTGTGTAGAGGTCACTAAGATACAAACCAACAAAGAACAATTTAGTTCGTATTATTTTGCATGGAAAAGCGATTCATCACGGAAGCATTTAAAACCGCAAGAAATGTAAAGCGTCAATGGGGTAAGTGTCTGTGAATGTGGGTAGGAGAATACAGCATTTGTTACTAAGAGACTAATGTTACAGCTCTTTGAACTCGGAGCAGATGGTACATCCTGTGGTTTCCATGAACAACTCATCATTCCGCGCTCGAGAAGCAAAGGGCCGAAGGAGGATTTGTTATGCACAGGCGTGATGCATGCTCCGATGCTTAAGGGTCATTGCCCAGCGGGAATATTTTTAGAAGCTCGCCTTGGTATTTACAATGTAGCACTCTATTCATTGGAGTAATGAACACAGCTGGATTGTAGCTGACTTCAGGGCCTTAAGCGTGCCGGGTCCTGGCAGTTCTGAAAGCAGGCGCTGGGACCGGTCGCTATCGGGCGCTCCATTTTAGTTTTCACCCTCAAGGTGAATACACAAATCTTAACTCTGCGCCAATACCACCCTTCACTGCGTTTGAGGTAACTTCAAAGAGACTCGTGGTGTTCTTTCACAGTCTCATCATTTCAGAATGGAAGTATTTTCAATATCATATACACCGAAGCTTTATTTGTTGCTTATTTATTGTATGCAGCTAACAACGACTGGCAAAGCCAATAGTCCTAGCTTGTTGTAGGTGTAATGTTACTTGTACTATATATCTAATACAATGATAGAAGCAGCAAAATACCAGAAGGGTGGCACATTAAGCACACATGTTTTGCTCGATGTTAAGACACGCCCTTAATTACATCGACCACGGCCCTTTTTCATCCCACTTGCTGACTTAATTTCTTGTACATTCCTGTGCTGCTACTTTCGATCTATTACGTTGATACAAAGAAAAATCATAATTTGTGCAATCTATACAGCGCACTTTATTATTTTCAAGTATTACGTTCGTGATTTCCCATTCCCATGTCTTCGAATGTATTTAATTTAAAGCAACAGATACAAGCCTCAAAACGAAACAATGGATTTGTGTTTGTGTTGGAATAAACAAGTGCAACTGCGTAGTCGTAGTTCTTCATGTGTAGAGCACTGGTACACGACGTGCGTGCGGCAGGCAATTTTGCAAAGGTTCCTCGCCATTAAGGAGCCATCGTTGCTTGGGCAACGAGTGCAAAGATCAGAAGTCCACAGAGCGACCTGTGAAAAAAAGAAACTTGTACTAATCGATCTTTGACTAAGTCTGGCAAAGCTTGTGCAAAATTTCAAGGCAGACTCCAACACTTGCCAGACATTTCTGTGGTGTTGCAGTTCATTTCGCACTGCTGCACAGCGTGAAGGATTGCAATACAGTAAATAACTAAGTGTACCTCTCGGAAGACAGAGATGCCATGGCTTAACCTCTTAGATCACCCGAACTAATAAGGGTTTTAACATGTCGTAAACTACTGTATGTGTATATAGTGATCTACATAATTATAGTCACATTTTATTTTACATTATCGGCAAGAGATTTCATTGCCCTTTGTATTTTCCTTCTTTGTTTTGTACCTTAACATCCCCTGCTCCAATCTTGCATGAAGATCACTCACCTGGCAATCTTAACGTGGAGAGGATATGATGTGTCACCCCTCTCCAGAACATTTTTAATAAAGTTGGAAAGATACATCATTTTGTAGGCTACTACATGAATTGTGGAGGATGATGTGGCATTATGGCCAGAGCAGCCGCCTTTGGAACTGAGGTACGAGGTTCAGTCGCTGCATTGGCTCAAACATCACATGGACATCAATGAAGGGTCACCAGGGGTCGCAAGCCAACCATTGTGACCCCTTCCACCTTACCTTAACCCCTGGCTGGAAAGCACTCAGCCAGTTTGAGCAGTGCTTGATTGCTCAGCTGAAGGAAGCTCTGGGTGAATGCATCGTGATTGCAGATAGCCTGAAAGCTGGCTGGTCCCACTGGCCCGGGCCTCTGCAGAACGTGGCCTCTCTGCCCTGGCTATGGTGACCCCATAATGTGACGGCTGACGCGCAATCCTAGACTTCTAGATACATGTTTATGTACCTGCTGCGCTGCGTGTCTGGGCCTCGCTTC
The DNA here is from genome assembly GCF_964263255.1 of Lissotriton vulgaris. NCBI lineage: Eukaryota > Metazoa > Chordata > Amphibia > Caudata > Salamandridae > Lissotriton > Lissotriton vulgaris. The sequence goes on from NC_141690.1 coordinate 48,853,470, forward strand.
AGTCACTTGCAGTGCCGTCAATCCAATAGTGTGCGCAAGAGCTGCTACCAAAGACAAACCTGGCAAGATCAATTTAACAGCCCCCGACAGGTCTCCCTCTTGGAGTCGGGCTCGTGTGACGACGCATATGTCAGACTCCAGTAAGGGACCAACAGGACCAAGTTATGGCCGTTATATAAACTCTGCTCCTCTCTAATTAAATAGAGCCTCCATGTTTTCCTATTATATGATATGCTAACTGATTGGTTAGCAAACAATTTTCCAAAGCTTGAATTGGTGCATGATTCAGTACATTGTAATCAGTGAAATTCTATCTTTAATTTCCTTAATATGAAGAAACATTTCACATTTTAAGCTTTCTGGGCCTCTAAACAATGCAATGTAATTAATATGAATAAGGACACTTACACTACACCATTGTTTAATGCACCTTCCAGCCCCACCACAATCTACATTCGATGTTACAGTACACCGATATATATTCAAAATCACAATCTGTAATATAGCGATTTTTATTCTGCCTGCCGGCTTCTTCTTTTTTTTTAGCCTTATAGCCAATACGTATTTTCTTGTGTGGGGGGCAAACCCCACACCTTTCTCAGGGCTGTATTTTTATCCCCCAATCAGTATCACACCAAGAGGTGCTTTTGTAGAGTGGTGGAAAAGGGAGCATGGCCTCCAAAGACCTCTCAGCAATTCCACTGCATGGGACTTACTGGAGATAACAGGAGGGATAGTTGCCCCCCCCCAAGAACCCCCTGGAGCCAAGGAGACTTCAACCCTCACGCCAGCATTGCACCGGGAGGCATATTTGCAAAGTGATGGAGAAAGAGGGAGTGGCCTCCAACAACCTCACAGCTGTCCCACTTTGTGGGCCTTAATGGGGGTAACAGGAGGGCTTGTTGACCCCCCAAGGACCCTCTGAAGCCACAAAGACTTCATCCTCTACACATCAGTGCACCAGGAGGTGCGTTTGCAGAATGGTGAAGAAAAGGGGCATCTAAGCAATCGCGCTGTGTGGGACTTTGTGGAGGTAACAGGAGGAGTTGTTGACTTCCAAGGACATCCTTGTAGACCATCTACCCCTCCGGTTACCTTTTTCAAGTCTCACACTGAAGTATTGCTAGGAGGTCTTCATGGCACCACCCCTTTCTCTACCACTCTGCAAACACACCTCATAGTGCCCTTCTAATCGGGGGAGTAATTCCTCTTGGTTGCTGAGAGCCATTGGGGATGAGCAACCCTACCTCTTACCTCCAGTAAGTCCTACACTTCAGCATTGATAAGAGGTCTTAGGAGGCTACGCTGCCTTTCTCCACCACTCTGCAAATGTCAATAATACTTAAAAAACGACAGCAATTTACTGAAAAAAAGGTTACAGGAATGTTATAGTTAGGAAATGCAATAAGCAAAAACCTTAGAAATTCACTAAAAAAACAAAGGTTACAGGGATGTTATAGTTAGACTCAGGTTTTACTATTACAAAACCAGTGAAATTCAGCAGGTATAGTTAGCTGAGCTAACTATTGTGGTGTAGTTCCGATATTCCTAATAGGTTCTGTGCATTGGAATAATATATCCTATAGATATTTATTTTTTATTTTTATGTCGAGTTTTCTATAGCACAAACATGACCCATTGTAGGGAATCAGAGCGCTTTACAGTAGCCTTTCATCATTTGTTAATGTTTCATACTTCAGTTTAGCATATAGACATATATATATTCAATATTACAGTTGTCATGGCGCAGTTAAAATCCATGATTATCTATGATCATGACCCAGTGGGGTGTGACATAGCTTTTTTTTAAATAGTTTTTCATCCGTCATAATGTTTTACACTTCGGTATAGCATATAGACATATATACATTCAGTAATACATTTAGGCAGTTTATGGATAGCAGGCCTACCCTTTGGTCCTTATGGAAGAAATGTGCTCATATAGTATGATTTTGCTTCCTTTTTGAAGGTTGCATGGATGCAATTCTTCTGATGTTTGGTGGGAGTGCATTCCAAATTCTCGGTGCTGCTCCTGAGAATGCTCAGTCATACGTCTTTTTCTTGCAGAAGCGAGTTGGTTTCAAAAAGAAGTCTGATTTGCTCCTGGAAGGTCGGTTACCTCCTGATGGCGTACGTTTCTGGGCCAGGTAACCTGGAGTTTTGTGGTGAATTGCATTATGAGTGATACATGCAAATTTGAATTGAATTCTTGCTTCTAACGGCAGCTAGTTTCGCATTTTCATGTGAGGTGAGATGTGGTCGAATTTTTTTGATCCCGCTATCAGTCTTGTGGCTGCATTAAGACAAGCTTTCAAAGGGGCAGTTGAGATCTAAGGTAGACCAGCCAGGGTAGTGTACCCATATTCGATCCTTGATATGACCAGCACTTGTACTGTGGTTTTAAGATCTGTTTTGGTCAGGAAAGGTTTAAGTTTTCGCAAATAGCTCAAGTGGAACATGGAGTTTTTTGCCATTGTATTAATATGTGCTAACATATCCAGGTATTTATCTAGGGTAATTCCCAGTGACTTGGTGGAATCTACAATCCTTGGAGTACAGTTTAGAGCAGTGATAAGTTTGGGCCTTTCTGTTACGTTTAGATTGCTTTTATGTGGTGTAATCAGTAGGAATTCGGTTTTCTGTGGGTTTAGTTTTAGGTGATTCTTGGTTAGCCATAGGAGGGTTCTTGATAGTGCATGGTTCATGGTCTTAATTTCTTCCTTTGATGACACCTTGATGTACAACTGGGTGTCATCCGCATACATGTGGAAGGCTATGTTTGCTTTTTGTAGTATTTCTGTTAGTGGTTCCACGTAAAGGTTGAATAGCGTCGGTGAGAGCGTTGATCCCTGTGGAACTCCTATTGTATTATTTGTTGGGCAAGAAAGGGTTTGGCTGACCATGAATTTTTGTGATCAGTTCTTAAGAAAGGAGCTGAACCAGTTAAGGAGTGTACTTCTAGGCCCATTCTGTCTTCATCAGGTCTATAATTTTTTCTTGGTTCACCGTGTCGAACGCGGATGACAGGTCCAGCAAGATTAGTAGGCAGGTTTCATTGTGGTCAAGAGCCAGCAGTGCGTCATCTACGATGTATAAAATTGCAGTTTCTGTGCTTTGGTTTGGATGGAAACCCGATTGGCAAACATTTAGCAGGTTGAACTCAGAAATGTGTCGACTCAATTGTTGTTGGACACATTTTTCCAGGACTTTGGCTAACATGGGGATATTAGTTACAGGTCTGAAATTGTTTAGCACAGAGGAGTTCTCTGTGGGTTTTTTTTAGTAAAGGGATGACTTGACCTGTTTTAAGGCATGCTGGGATTAGACCTTGCGATAGTGAGGCATTTATGATCTTTGTCCACAAAGGGATTAGCAGATGGTTTAGGGAGGGCCAGCATTTTGCTAGTAAGGGATCATTATAGTGGTTGTTGGGTTTAGTGGACGACATGATCTTTGAGATGTCTAGTTCATTGACCACTTTAAAATCTGACCATCTGGCATTGTTTTTAGGTTTCTTTACTTCTTGTTGAGTCAGTTCTTCGTCCTTCAAATCCGTTGTACTTTCAATCTCTTTGGCTGCTTTTTTTAACTCCCTTTCCAACGAGTCAGCTTTATCTGTAAAGAAGGTCAAGAAATCCTCACTATTTAGGCTATTAATGTTGATGGCTGGTGATACTTTAGCAGATTTATTGGATTGTTCTTTAAGGAGATAAAATAGTTTCTTGGGTCTTTTTACTGCATTGTCCAGTTCTTTCTTGAAAAAGTCTTTTTTAGATTTAATAATGCTTTTATTGTAAGCCTTCCTCGATTGTCTTAGTAGAGTTAAGTGGGGTGAGGAAGGATGTTGTCGCCATTTGCGTTCTTTTAGTCTCATTGATCTAGCTCACAGGTCACTAGAAACTTTCTCAAATTCACAAGAAGGGATTCGTTTCTGACAATCGCATAAACATGACAACTTTGTTTCCCTAGGACTGAAATAACTATCTACAGAGTCGTGGAAACAATAAATAAGTATTTCACTCAGTCAATCATGTATGCTTAGTTTCTACAGAGTTTTTCAGAGAAAATAGTGAGACGTTTTCAATAAAAGGATTTATTGAACAGTCTTCTTTCTCATGCAAGAGAGGTGAACTGCTACAATTGTGAGGCAGAATGCAAAGTATAATGCGTACAGCAATAAAAGTATTATAAAATAATACTGTAATAGCATTGTATGGTTTCTAAGCCATATAAAAATACATACATAAATAAAACAGGCTAAAAAAAAACCCAGGACGCCCTATTATTTCAGCAATAGGCAGCGCACTAGAACACACTTCCAAATTTGTTGACTCTTTTTTGAATCCTTTGGCAAAAACACTCCCTTCGTTTTTGCTAGACACTGGAGACTTTCTGAAAAAAATATATGACACACCATGGGAAGATGATTATTTGTTGATTACCATTGATGTGGCCAGTTTGTACACAAGTATCAGGCACAAGGATGGAATTCGGGCCGTTAAACACTTCTTGGGTACAAGAGCAATCAGCCTATGGTCACATACACAAATGCTCCTGAGAATGGTGGAAAAATGTTTAAACAGCAATTACTTTTTGTTTTATGAAAGCAAAATCCTTCAAAGACTGTTTGGTAAGCAATGTGCTTAAAAAACCCCAACCCAAAAAAACTTGGCTAGATGGAAATGGCTTCGTGAAATGTACAAAGTGTAAGGCATGCAATCACGGTGTAAACTGTAGTAAATACAGATTGGGCCTTTCCAACAGAATGGAAAAGATTAACAACAAATACACATGTAAAACTGATTATGCTATCTACATTCTCGAGTGCCCATGCGGGCTCCGGTATGTGGGTAGTACAATCAATGAAGCCTACAAAAGGATTCTACAACACCTGCGGGCGATCAAAAATGCAGACAGAGCCTATCCTGTAGCCAGGCATTTTGAAGTAATGCAGAACAAGGATGCTAAAGGGTTGACATACTGTGTAATAGACTCGATTCCAGCAAGTCAGAGAGGGGGCAATAGATTGAACAAACTAAGGAAACTTGAATCAAGATACATAATCAAGTTAAATACCAAGCAACCAAACGGTCTTAATACTTTAGCATAGGTTTAGTTTTTGCCAAGAATCTACCAAAGGTTTCTCTAGGTTCTAATCAGCTCCATACCTTAGAATGAAGGAGGTCTGGTATCTCTGTCTCGGGACTCGATTTCCCAACACCCTGCAAGGGGAGTCAGAAACACTGGACCTGGATTTCTCAGCAGAGGAGGGCAGCTTCCTGATCAGTGCATCAGCTGGAGAGTTGGCTTCCTTCGGCACTTGCTGTAGCGAGCTGCGTCGGGCAAGTAGGTCGTCGAACTGCTCCGAACCACCGTGCTTTGCCATAGCAAGTGAAGGTATATTTATACCTCAAAGGTGTTTAGGAATGCCAGCATGGACGTAAAGTCAGGCATATGAACATCATAAATGATCCCTAAAGGAATAGATGTTCATTGTAAAACTAACTGAGTTCTTGAAGAAATCTTTATTCAGGCATGGGAAAGTCCCTAACGGCTTAAGCTGGTTTTCCAAGAAATCGTTGTGACATTTGGTGAGCGGATGGAAGGAGCCATGCCTGTATTTGGGTTGCATGGGCTACGCCTAAATAAGCGCTTGATTTCTATGCCTATATAAGGGCAACATGAATTGTACCTAAATAAATGCATGAATCGGAAAATCCATTTGGATTTTAAAACGCCATACAACACCCACTCCATTTGTTTATGCACAACATTACTAAGTTCTAAACACTTTAAACATATCTAAACATGATGTGTTAAAACCCACCCAAAACACAAAGAAATGCAATGGTACTGGTTGTACTCAAAAGCGCATTGGTGCTGAAAGCCTTCAAAGCAATGTTTCATTCTAAGCATAAGGTTGACATTTGTAAATGCTGTCTGAATAAATCACGAAAATACATTTATGAAATGGCTCGTTAATACATAATAAAAAGGTGCCGAAACCATTTCATATCATATTACATATAACTGTTGGTATGAGGAAAAGGTCAAATATTGTCACTGGAAGTTTTTCAAAGAATTCTAGTTCTATATGAATAGTTCTACTTTAAGCAGATTACTTTGTACCAAAAATTGAAAAATACAAATTTTGAAAAATTGATTATCATATAAAAAAAAGAGTTCCAAAGTTAGAACTTTGTTTTGAAAAAATGAAGGTCGAATTCAGAGTCTCTCAGAACACTGGGTGCCAAATCAAAAGTCAGTGTTATTGTTTGGAGAAAACATAAAATCTTCCAAGTCTGTAAAGAATTTGTCTACCTTTGTAGGTGAAAGTTGGATTACCTCATTAAGAGGATCAACCGCACATACATGTGAAGCATCACCGTCAGCATTTGTCGCATTAGCAGTGTTCATAGTGGATGATGCCTATGTGGCTGTTTCCTCTTGTACCTCACCATCAGCAATTTGCGTCTGTGAGATCCCAATGAATGCCGTCATCAGAATTGGTAGCCGCTAGGGACAACACAGTGCATGGGGTGTTACTGGTTCAAGCATGGTTTCAACATCCATTGGCCTGACTGATGGGAGCGTCAGACAAGTGTCTTGCATGTATTTTCTCCGCATAGAAGGCAGCGCAGAACAGGTAAGATGCATCTTGCCAAATTGGTCTGAATGACATAAACCATGTGGTATTTAATTCTCTTAAACAAGTTAATTTCAAAATTTGAACAATGCACTCATGACACTTCATCGCCTGTAGAGTTGTCTCCATTTTGAACTTGGTGTCGCTTGTGGCTTGACATGCCATATCGCAGCAATAGGAGCAAAAATAGTATCCCTGCAGCGAGTTCCAAAATGAGAGGCAATCCTTCAGACACAGAGTTCACAAACTTTTGAAATATTCCTAGGACTGCTTCAAAAGGTGCTAACAGTCTAGAAAATACTGTCTTAAATACATGTACAATACCACTCGTATCAGACATGTTTAAGATACGACTTAACAATTCCGAGAAATATATAGGGCAATTTGTAGTTAAGAGGGCATGTATCTCTGCAGAAGTCCTTGCGACTAGCAGATCATAGGTTTCTTTGGCCGAGGTCAGTGGCACAGTTTTCTGTAAAAGAATGTCTTTCATTCTGCTTAAAGTATCAATACGTATAGAAGAAATGTTCAGTGAAGGCCATAACGGCTACACTCGGTCTGTCTTGGTTTTTGGTTTTTGGAAACAATACTTGCGTAGAGGAAAGTGATCATGCACTCTTACATTTAACAACCCTCTGGTCGGCACAGACTACTTTTCAGAACGAGCCAATATTCTATAAACCTAATATGGAAGTAAATATAGTCCAGCGTCGGATTTATTGGGGTGCAGAAAATTTGGACTATTTGAATATTCTAATTTCTCAAACTCAATTGTTGACTACTATTTACTCAGACGACCCCATAATGAACTTCGAATATATAATTTACAAACTTAAGCATGCTTTACAAAGTAAATTAAAACAGGATAGACCAATAAAAAGTAAATGCGCCAGTAGGAATAAAAACTGGAATCAACCAACTGTAAAAAAAACGTAATAGGTTGATTCGAGCCCAGTATTTGAGTTTCTCATCAGTAAATAAAGCGGAAATTAACTGATTAAAGAACCAAATACGAAGAGAAAAAACTAAACAGGAAAAATTGAAGCAGGACTCTAACTGGATTGACATCCAACTAGCAGTCAAGCAATGTAAACAACGCAAATATTGGTCTTTGATTGCGAAAATGACTGGAACCAAAAAGAAGTTAGAAGCAACTCCTGTTTCAGAGGAAGACTGGGGCATCTACCTAAGTGACTTATACAAACCCAATCTGAATACTACGGTGAGAGAGGCTGTTGCACGAGATATGGAAATCAAAGATACTAAACTCACCAAGACTTCGGCACTGTCTATTGCCACGAATATCAGAAAGGCAAGAAGTACGGGTGCATCCGGCCCTGATCAGATTCCTATTAAGGTCTACCAATCTGACCATAAAGCGTGGGGCCTGATGCTCTCGCCACTATTCAATTATAAATTTGATTCTGGGAAAATACCAAACTCCTGGAAAGGAAGCATAATAATCCCGATATATAAAAAAGGAAAAAGAAGTATAGCAGGAAACTACAGACAAATAGCTCTTATGGATGCTGCCGGGAAGATTTTTGCTGCAGAAATATTGGACAGGTTGAAATCTTGGGCATTTACGCTGAGTCTAATTCCCATGTTTCAGGCTGGATTCCGACCGAATCATTCAGTCACAGACAATATAGCAACCTTTCAAACAATCCGAGATAAATATGTAACAGGAAAATCACAATCAATATATGCAGCGTTCATTGATTACTCTACCGCCTTTGACCAAGTGGATAGACCGACCCTGTGGACAAAACTAAGAAATATGGGTATCCAGGAACCACTACTACAACTAATAGTGAACCTACATAGTAACACCTGGTGCCGAGTTCAAATGGGGAGAGATAAGGGCTTGTCAAAGATAATACGGACATCTAACGGCTTAAAACAAGGGTGTCTCTTGGCTCCGATTTTATTCTCTCTGTACTTAAGTGACTTACCATCCCATTTACAACAAGGGTTATGTACACCTCCAAAGATCGCCACTCACCGCATTCATGCCCTGCTGTATGCGGACGATATAGTTATGTTTGACCTAACGCCTTTTGGACTTCAAAGTCTTCTAGATATTTTATACAACTACTCTAAGGAAAATTTTTTAATCCCGAATATAAACAAAACTAAAGTGGTTGCATTTTCAAAAAAGAAAAAAGGTGTGAGGTACCAATGGAAGCTGGGAGGAGAGAGGCTAGAGCAGACAAAGGAATATACCTATCTTGGTAGAATTTTCTCACATAATATGAGTAACATCAAACAAATTAACCATTTAAAAAGGAAAAGTGATTTACATGCTGGGGCCATGTCACGCCTGTACACGGCCACTGGAAATAGGCATTTTTCTGCATTAATAAAAGTCTACAGAGCTAAGATTCCCCCGGTTCTATCATATGCCTCGGAATATATTCCCTTAAAACAATGGAGTTATATGGACTTAAACGAAGGCAAAATACTAAAAAAACTACTGAAAGTTTCTACTTCTACACCAGTACAGGTGCTAAGACTGGAATGTACTATCACAAGCGCATATGCCACAGCCGTAGCAAGTATCATCAGGTGGGCCTATAACCTTCTTCATTCAAAAGAAGGTACTCTACGATATCTGTTAAGAATCGAGACATTCAATAAAGATTCCACCCATCTTATCTTTTCCAAAAATATGAGAGAGGCTTTTCAGTTAGCAAAAGTCAGCTTAGAAATTTTGTCATCATGGACACCTGCACAACTCAAACTCTTCCTAAAAAACTTTACCCCCAAATTGAGTTATGAGCTTGATCATTTACATTGTACTAAACTATCTGTGTACAAGACTTATGCTGACTCCCAGGAATATAAGCAAAAACAGCCGTATTTGGAATATACTCTTACACACGGCGCAAGGCGTAAATCATGATGTTGCGTTTGGGTATACTTCCCGTATTAACCTTTACCTCTTCCTGGAGACAAGACAGTCCCTCGCTATGTAACCTTTGTCAGGGGGGCAAACAGAATCTCGAGCACCTGCTTTTTATATGCCCAAACCACAAAGTTGTAAATGCAAGGTTAACATGTCTTGAGCCCATCTATCGGTCCTGTAGGATTGTCAATGCAAAAGATTTTATATCTTTATGTATAAAGCCACCTAACGAATATGTTTCCTATAGAATTTTTAAGTTTTTGAAAATTTCATTGAAAATGTATTAATTTGTATGAAAAACTAAATGTATATTTTAATCAATTTTGTGGTCCTCAAAAGAGTACCGAAACAAAATAAAATTTTTTGACTTTGACTTGACTTGCGTAGAGCAAGTGACCCTGTCTGACACAGTTACTACATATGGTAACCCTGGCAACATGCCTCCAACATCTGTAAGTGTACGGTAATTCCCAGGATGTCTTAATGTTTTCTTTACCCAACCTTTCATATGAGCCTGCTGGTATGTGTTTTATGTCAGAAAGGTGGGCAATGAATAGTTAAAGTAAAGGATGATTACAAGGGATTTTGTTTTAGAAGTCACTTCACTTAAATTGTTATATACTTATTGGTTCTTTAACAAATTGAACCCAGTGTATCCATAGGATTACTTCAAAATTAATTTAAAATTTCAAGAGAAAAAGTAAGCGAATACAGTAAAGAGAAGAAACACACACCAAAAAAGGATACTATTCAAAGTTATTTATATAAAAATTAATCAAGTGGAGAATTTCATGGGGATAAACATGGAACAAAACTCTTAACATAAAAGTTATGGAAGGCAGTATATCTGTGTCAACAGGTCAATTCATAACAGTGCATCAGCTCCAAAAATAACAGAGGAGAACCAAAATCATAAATGTATCATGGTTTCCTTCAGTGCAAACAATGTTGAGGAGTTGATGTATTAGGTCGACGTTTTGGTCTTGTATGTTTTCATCTGTCAGACCATCATCAGGACTAAGCTTTTCATAAGGTAAAAACCCCCTATACAAAAACAATTATATACAATTAGATGATCTATTTACAAAAAATCAAAATAGCATCATCCACTAGTTATTTACATATAATACAATCATGCTGTGTTTAAATAATATCCAACCAAAAAGAACTATCTCTTGGGTTGGAAACTTCTCTTATCAGACTAATTTCTCCCAGGTTAACCCTTTCGATGCTGATGACGAGCTCAGCTCGTCATCACCCACGGGTGTCGTGTGCTGATGACGAGCTGAGCTCGTCATGGTGCCAGCAAAATGGCATTTTCCAGCACAGGGGGGGAAAATGACCAGCAGCCATGTGGTTAATTAGCGGAGGGCTCACATTATGTAGACAAATTCTAGTTAGAGTCGTACAAGGATTCTTAACATTTATTAAAGGAAATAGTACTCTTTTTTCAATTGGTAGAGCTATGTTTGGAGTTATGGCAGTTTATAACTCAACTTTCATTGTATGTGGTACCGCTTGGTGTACAGCGGTCTCAGAATACTAATATAGATACACATCAATTAAATACAAGTATAGATAATTTTTATCCACTGTCTATGTTATACTCACTTTGGTACATCAAATGAGGTGAGCTAATTTTCAAGAATGGACACTGGTACAGACCGAATGCACAAAGTTGATTGGATCTAAAAGAGTGTGATGATTAATTAGGTATATGGGCTATTATGATTTTAAAGTGTATTTGACGGACCTCGAGATAAATCATAGGCAACATACCTTGTAGAGCTCTACGTGGTATTCTGAGAGCTTGTTAGATGGTGATAAGCTGCTTTGTATCTAGATATATCGGGAGTATTCGCAATATCTGTAGTGAAAAAATATAAATATATATTCCCTTTTTCCGATGTGTATATATCGTAATTTCCAACAAATTATATTTAAAACCATTCTGTCAGCATATTGCTGTCAGGAGGCAATAATATCATGTGTAACTGATGCAATAAAGCGTTTCCCTATGCCACTAGGGTCAGCTCTATTTATGAAATGCAAATTACGTATATATTGCAATATTCGGGATCAGAGCATTGGGGGCTCAAGGGTCGGTTATTCTTATAAATGGCTCCAATGTTGCAGCGGGCATTTCTGTTCTTAGCAAAACCGTCTATTAAATATATGTAGTAAGTGCAGATGTTTAATCTAACTTTGTCCTCTGAAGAAACGTTATTCACATAGACAATCGAGACATAAGTGTGGCAGTTCTATCCCACATATCAATGGGTTTGTTAGTGCTAGTGGTCTACGATTATCGAGAAATAATCCGTACTCACGTTTTCCTTTTGGAAACGATTATTTAAAGAAAATGACTATTTAAAGAAAACGGCACTATCATAAGATAAGTGTTGTTTTACATCCTTGAGTGTAGATCTATGTAACCATTCAAGGCACAGTTTCCCTACACTGTATGTTGTTACTATTCCTGGATGCTGTCTCTAAACATAACCTTGGATCTGGCCTAGTGAATGTGAACCCCTGTGTTTTAGTCAGGAATCTATCTTGGCAAATGTTTGTGTCTGTGGGCCAGTTTAACATTTTTTTCACATCTGGATCTGTTCTGTTGTGAAGCAAAATAGTATGTATGTGGACCTCCCCCTCTGAAGTGCTATCACTAGCAGATGTAGGTCTAGGTATGGATGGATTGTTTAGGTCTTTTATCTTTGGTAACCCAAGACAAGATGTCTGTTGGACAGTTTCATTCAAAAACATAATTTGCTCTGGGATGATGCAGGCTCTAAATAAAGCTCTTATCCCCTTGCCAATCTTTTGTGCCCCAGACAGTTCGTTTCTCAATGTTGTCTTTCCAAAAGTTGAAACCTAGTGAAGACAGCTGAGCATAAAAGGCTGCAGAATAAATTTGCTTGGTATTTGTCAACATACTTTCCATTCCTGTCCTATTTACATTTTTAGGATTAAATATTTTTATTGAGCATGTCAAGACAGGATGGATACAGTACAGCCATATAAAGTCACTCACCACGCCGACAAGTGACGGGCAAAACAATGCATCGGGTGGGGGTAAGGCATAGTTCTCAGCTACCTGGGTGCAGTTATACACAGCAAGCCGCCTACAACCCAGTTTGGGCCAGCCGCGTTGAAAAACAGGGCAACTTGCAAACTCAACTGAACATGGCAACCTGCTCCAACCTGGTGGAAAACCAAAGGTAAGAAACTGCAACTCGCAGCCCGCTGCTCACCACTCCGAATCACCATACCACGTTGCTAGTAGCTGTATAGTCCTCCAGGTGCTGGTGCATCCTCATCTGTGACATACAATTGAACAACCCACCCGCTCGGAACCCCAACAACCGCTTCTAAATAAAAACGAAGCCCTCCGTTCCCTTACTGCACCCCAACCCCTTCACAACCCCAACAAGTCCCCACCTCCCCGCCACTCTCACCCCCCAGGTGGTCCATGGTCCGTTCGTCAGTCCTTTCCCCTGCACATCTTCTACCCTCGGGCGGGCCCACCCTGCACCCCTGCCTGTTCTGTGTCGGTTAGCCGCAGCAGTCTCAGATACCTCGGGCACGTTACTTCCACAAATTCAGACGACAAGAGGGACAAGAATGGTTTCCAAAGCTCCGTATACTTGGCTCCCTCACCTGCTTTATATAGGGAGAGCCGTTTCATGCCCAAGACTGTCCAGAGGCGGTGGAGCCAGCCCTGACGCGTAGGGATTTGCGCCAACCGCCAGTGCACCAAGATATTCTGCATCGCCGACCCCAGCGCAATGGCTATCAAACGGCCCCTCCTAGACCTCAGTGGATAAGTCAATGCGTTAGGCAGCCCCAGAATGACATATGCAGGAAAGCGGGGAATGTCTGTATCAAAGTGGGCATCCACGTCGCTCAAGACCTGCCGCCAGTAGTCCTGCAGAAACTTGCAATCCCAAAGGTTTTGTGGGTTAACTTACCCAGTTGACCACAGCCCCGCCAGCATAGAGGATCTTTACTACTATGCATCTCATAGAGATGGCCACTTTCGTGAGCGTGTCTGTGAGCCCCATGTGATAGGCCGAATGTTGCGCTCTGTGGTATATCCCATCCCATTCCTTGAGTGAGAGAGTTCTCCCTAATTCCCGCTCCCAGCACGCCCTACTCTCGCTGTACGTGTATTTGTGCTTGTGCATGAGTGTTTTGTAAAGGTCTGAGATCAGTTGCTTGTCAGATGTCTGCGAAATCAGCCAGCGCTCAAATTCGGTCATCCGCCTATCTGCTGTAGATCTAATCGCGGGGTCAAGGGCCCAATGTCTGACCTGGAAATATCTGAGCCTCTCAGACTTGGGGAGACCATACTCCTGACGAAACTGTGAGAATGGGACGGCACCCTCCGGCCCGTTCATATGGTAAAGGGCCCGGCAGCCCGCCGGCTTCCAATGTTCGAAGGCCTTCTTATCCATCCCCGGTTGGAAGTCAGGGTTGTCAAGGACGGGCGTGAGCGGCGACGGCAAGGTGGTAAGGTCCAGCGAGACTCCCACTCGGTCCCATATCTCAAGCGGGACTCGCGTGATGAATGACGCGTAAAGATTGGGAGGCCTGTGTATACGGTGCATGAACGGGATCTCCTGCAGGGTCCTCCCGGCGACCGCCTGGTCCTGAAACAACCAGTGTTTTCCAGACTCCCAGCGGACCCATTCTGTCAGGAAGCGTAGCTGCGACGCCTGGAAGTATGTTGCCAGGTTCGGGATACCGATCCCGCCTTGTTCCTGAGCAAGCATCGCTATCTGAGCCTTCAGGCGGGGTTTCCTCAAGTTCCAGATAAATTGTGAGAGCTCTGACTGTGTCTGTTTGATCCACCCCCTGTGCCGGGTAAGAGGTATGGTGCGACAAATGTACAGGATTTGGGGGAGCACTGTCATCTTGATTGCCGCCACCCAGCCTAGCCAAGACAGTGGGTAGTGTTTCCACTGCCCTAGCTCCTGTCTGATTTTCCACCTCAAGTGGGAGTAGTTGATGTCCACTGTGGTCTGAAGAGAGGGAGCCAAACGAATCCTGAGGTATGGGACCGCCTCCTTGGCCCACTGTAAACTTGTCTTGCAATGTTGCGCGAGTGCCCGGGTCTAAGGAAACGTCTAACGCTTCTGACTTCGTCATGTTGACTTTGAAGCCTGACACACGACCATACTTAATGAAGTCGTCTAGGCACGCAGGTAGGGAGCTACGGAGTTCAGCGAGGGACAGGAGAACATCGTCGGCGTACAGGCTGATCGTGTGTACGTCTCCTCCGAATTTGATCCCCTTGACCTCAGGATCCATGCGGATCAACTGCGCCAACGGCTCCATATAGAGCGCGAACAGCAGGGGGAATAATGGGCACCCCTGTCTAGTGCCCCGTTCGATCTTGAAACGCGGCGAGGAGCAGCTGTTCACCCGGACCGTGGCGGAGGGGTATTTATAGCAGTTCAATACTCTGGTCCTGAATTTCGGACCCATACCTGCCTTAACCAGGACCTTCTCTAAGTAGGGCCAGTGCACCCGGTCGAATGCCTTCTAGGCGTCAATGACCAGCAGCATATATTCCCCCTGCGTTCTAGATGCCTTTTCCACGAGATGGAGGGCTCGTTTGTTATCGGAGGTCTGGCGCTTCGGTATGAATCCGGACTGGTCCGGATTGATCAGTCTCCCCATGTATGGGGCCAACCTGGCCGCAAGGATCCCCGTGTAAAGCTTGAGGTCCACATTTAGAAGGGAAATGGGCCAAAACGCTCCACAATCCCCGTGGTCCTTACCTGGCTTAGGTATAACCGCGATGGAGGCCTCAAGTAGATCTCCAGAGATCATCCCTTCCTCAGCAAAAGAGGTGAATAGCCTAGAAAGCAGTGGGGCAAGCTGTACGCAGAAGGTCTTATATAAGCTCGCTGGGAAGCCATCAGGGCCAGGGGCCTTGCCTAGCTTAAGCCGGGAGATAGCCGAAATAACCTCCTCCGGCCGGATGTCGGTCTCCAATCTATCAATCTGTTCTTGAGTCAGAGCTGGCAATGGGATCGACGCCAAGAAGTCCAGTTCAGCCTCTGGGTCAGTCGGGCCGGCCTCTTAAAGCTCCATGTAGTAGTCACTAAAGGCCTCGGCTATTGCCCGATCCTCTGTGACAGGTAGACCGTCTCTTCCCCGCATCTCCCTAACCTCCCGTTTCTGTGTAACTGTGTGCAGCCTGTGTGCCATAAGGCGCCCACACCTGTCACCGTCAGTGTAGTATAGATGCTTGAGCCTCAATGCCGCATATTCCGCTCTATCTAAATCTAATGCCGCCAGTTGCTGACGAGCAGCTTTCAGCTGGCGCCATATTGGAGGAGCCCCCGTCCGTCTATGGATCTGTTCTAGTTCCCTAGTCTTCTGGGTGAGTTCATCCCTTTCAATTTGGTGTTCCGCATTCTCCGCCACTGAGATGGAGATAAAGTCTCCCCGTAAAACTGCCTTCATTGCTGCCCACTGGGTGGCCAAAGTGGTGTCCACTGTACTGTTGTGCAACTGATAGTCTTGTATCGCCTTTTGGATTGTGGCGACGGTTTCCGCTTTGTGGAGCAATGAGTCTCGAAGCCGCCACACTCTATCAGCCCGTGGTGTCAACGGCCCGGTAAGAGTGATGGTGACTGGCGCGTGATCAGAGAGAGACGCTGTGCTAATATCAACGTCCGTAACAAGAGACTGTGTGGACAGGGAGACAAGCAAATAATCTAGGCGAGCGTATGTTTTGTGTGCTGCCGAAAAGTGTGTGTAGTCCCTTTCCCCTGGGTGAAGCGTGCGCCAAGCATCCACTATCCCTAGTTCCTTCAGACGAAGCACCCCTGCCTGTGAAAGTGCCCCCACCTGACTAGTGCGCTGGCAAGATCTGTCCAACAGGTTGTCACAGACTAGATTGAGATCCCCTCCCAGCAATAAATGACGATCTATCGAATCAGTGGCTTCGGCCAGGGCTTTGTGCAGGAATTTCTCTTGCCCCTTGTTGGGCCCGTAGATGGAGCCAATCGTTTAGTTCATGCCGCCAAGTGCAAACCTGTAGACTAAGTCTACCTTTAATTTCTGCAATTTTACCCAATACCTTGCCCTTAAACTTGCGTGCAACTAGAATAGCTACTCCAGCTCTCTTATCCGGGCAGGAGGAGTGAAACTGGTGGGGAAATTTACTAGATTGAAGGCGGTGGCAATCTCTTGCCAGCAGATGTGTTTCTTGAAGGAGGCAAATGTCTGCCTGGGACTGGTCCAGGAACAATAGGACTGCTTTACGCTTCACCAGATTGTTCAGCCCTCTCACGTTCAACCTGAGAACAACTAATTCACCCAACCCCATCTATGAGAAAATGACCCCCCTTTTGCCATAGTAACGAACTCAACCTGCCCGCCTGTGGACCCCAGCACCAAGCCTCTACATTTGCAACAAACCCTCCAGAACCTCAGACCGTTCCCTCCTCGTCGACCATGGACCAACACCTATTCCCTCAACTCCCTCTAACCTCCCCACCCCCTCCTTCCCTCCTTCCCCCCAACCCCAACACCCCCCATCCCCCCTCCCTCCCAAACTATAGAACTTAGAAATTGAACATGTCCATTGTCCACACAAGACCAGTCAGTATGGGAAATAAATTGGGGAAATGAGTCCGTATCCATTGATTCCCCGTCCCGCCGCCAACCGCTGCTTCACTCCTTGCCCACACCCGGGGACTCCGGGCCATTGAAATCCGTGTTTCACCAGTTGTCCGTCGCCGCCAGCTCCAGGGCCACCATCTCGACCGCCGCTCTCTGACCTTCCTGAATCTCCCCTGGGGGTGGGCGTTGTGGCCTGCGCCGTCTCTTTTGCTGCCGCCATTGACCGGAAGACCCGGATTCCGGGCCTTTTCTGGCATGTGCACCGCCCTCCGACTCGGGCTCCTCAATGCCCAACAGCTGGCATGCGTCCTTGAGTGACCGCAGCAGGTACATTATGTTCTCCCATTTGAACACCAAACAGAATGGGTGTCCTCAGCTGTATGGTATGCCAGGCGTCGCAGCTCGGTGGTGACCGGCTTGAAGGATCTGCGTTTCTCCAGGGTGATGGCAGCCAGATCCTGGTATAGGGTCGGTGAATGTCCGCCAAAGGAGATGGACCCCATCTGTCTCGCCTTGCCTAAGATCTCTTCCTTGGTACGGAAGTCCTGAACGCAGACCAAAATGTCTGCCGGCAGGGGTGAAGTTGCTCTGGCCGGGCCAGTCCGGTGCTCTCTGTCCAGGCGTATGACTGTATCCGCCGGTCTGCCCAGGATATGGTTGAAGAGGCCTTGTGTGAAGTGGAAGAGATCCTCAGTGTCGGGGGAGTGGGTCACCCCCCTGATCCGAATGTTATGTCGCCGATAGCGGTTCTCTAAGTCTTCGACGTGGGACTGCAGATCGACCTGTTGATCATGTATACGTATGATCTCTTGTTGGAGCGCTTCAATCTCTACATCCCGGCCGTCGCTCTTCGTCTCTAGGTCCGCGACTCTCTCCCCTATAGCATCGGTGTACCGACGTAGCTCCCGAATCTCTTCCTTCAACTCCGTTTTAAGGAGCCTGAGGTCTTCCCGTAGGCGGCTGAACAGGGACTCCAAGAAAGTCTTCGTGATGGGGTCCTCCGCACCCTGTGGCCCGATGCTGGGCGAGCTGGTCGTTATCTTGGTGGATCCCACCTGTTGCCCAGTGATGTGCAGTTCCGTCTTCTTCCCCGCCGAGATAGGGGTGAGCAGGTCCCTGATGGATCTGTCTTTGCGCACTCTCCCAGCGGCCATGTCCTCCAGCGCCTCGACAGGTATGGTGCGGCGTGGCGAGGTACACTGCCTTAGACTGTCCATGCGCAAAAGGCGCAGGCCTGCTTTGACGTGGCCGTGACGGTCAGCCCCAGCTCCCTGCCG
Organism: Lissotriton vulgaris; assembly: GCF_964263255.1. NCBI lineage: Eukaryota > Metazoa > Chordata > Amphibia > Caudata > Salamandridae > Lissotriton > Lissotriton vulgaris. Next base: position 48,871,942 of record NC_141690.1, read on the forward strand.
TGGAGCCCACTAGAGTCACCCTCCTCACTTCTGGGGAGTCGCCGAGACCAGCGCTGGTCGTCCACTTGCGTCTGGCGAAGCCAACCTTGCAACGAGCGTTCAGGTGCGGCCCCCCACACACCCCCGTCTGTACTTGAGATCTAAGGGTGGATTGCTGCAGGACTGTGGGGCTTCACTGCTTTCCTGTTTGAAGTTGTGGGACTGTGTACCGGCAGGGCAGGGCCAGGACCCCGAAAACGGTTGTGGCTGGTCGCCGTACAAAATGGCGGCGCGCTGCGCGCTGTGTCCTGGAGGCTGTTTGCCGCCCAATTGTCCTTGGCCCACCCCCGCTGCCTGCTGTGTGTCCTTTCCCGCCGGCACTACGGTTCCCCGCCGGGCGGGTCTCTACACCCGGTCGCGGCATCGCAGCTTGAGATGTGTCAGTCCGGGGAGGGCCTCACTGGTACCGACCGCTCCTCACCTCCTCCCGCCTGTAGGCGGGTTCTGACGTTTCGCTCCTGGCGCTCTCTCACTGGTGACCGCGGCTACAGTCGGGTCGCCTCAGCTGCCTCTCGGCCTGCTGGGGAGGTGGTGGCAGATCTGCAGAAGCCCCCGGTGAGAAACCCCGGGAGGCCTCGCGCCTTGTCGCGCGGGCCAGACCCACCACCAAAGCCGCGGCCCGATCAGGACACACCAGCGCTGGGCACACAGCCCCGCCCACCACAGCCTCGTTTCCACTGCTCCAGACTCCACAGGCCTTGCAAGGCCGCACCGGGTCGGCCCGAAGCTGACGTCACCCGGGCACCGCCGCTATCGTTTCCGGGCCCCCTCTGGCCGCCGACACACAGGGGCAGCAGTCTGGCCACCCAGGAGTCCGACTCAGGGCAAGGAGGTGCTGTAAAGATCGCTATTAAGGCGGCCGGCGGCGGGAGCTCAGAGAGACACGTCCGCTCACACCGCCATCTTGGCCACGCCCTCCTATTTACATTTTTAAAGAAAAATGATTCTGGCTTGGAAATATTAAAACCTGAAAAGTATCAAAATTTTCCCAATTTTTTTTTTTTCGAACTACCCTTTGGTGGTGTAGGATAATGTTCCCATTGGTTATACATCAATACATTTCTAGGGTTTGCAGATTTGTGCAAGAAATGATGACCATGGTGATTATAACAATAAATGTGTTCATAATCTGATAAACCTTCTAAGTATTCATGATGTGTAAATACAGCAGACATTTCTATGTCTGACTTCATACTATTAACAGTCTTGACGTCCCAATCATCAGAAAAGGTACTAGATGAAACAAAGTCATTCAGGAAAATCTTGAACTGGTGTGGAATCTTCAACAGCTCCGCAGGGCCAAAAATGTCATACTCAGTTCTTTCCCAAGCTATACCCTCTGGTATAGGAACGGCTGTGATGTTCACTGATGACAAGTCTCTTTGTTCACGATGAGCTGATTTGTGTGGTTTGAGTAGTAAGTTGATGTTCCTACTTGCTGTGTCCTTTGTAACAAATCTACCATTTATCAGCATTCTCAAAGTTATTACCAGAGTCAACCAAAGTAGAAGAAAAAGCATACCCAACACAATCTAAAGTTCAATCCATGGTGAAACCAGATACATCTTTTCCAAGTGATTAAAAAGGTCTGCTGCTTGTTCTTTCATAGTTCTTTTACTGGCGTCGTTTCAGGTTCGCTGGGATCCTCGGAAAACGTATCAAAGTTAATGAACTAGCCAGAGGCATTTCTGTCAATTGTTGGGATTGCATCAGCATTCGTTGAAATCGTTGGAGCCACTTGATCACTTGATATATTAGTGTAGTCTGCTGCTACTTCATTGTAGACAGGTGTTTCTTGACAAACTGTTATTTGGGTCTCAAGTGGTACAAGTTCCATAGCTGTGTTGCATAGACCTTCATTTCGCACTGCAGATTCTTCAAAGGTGATGAGTCTCTCAGTTTGAACCTCTTGTATAGTAGCCAGAGCTGGGCGTCTGCTACATTGGAGGAGTCCACTTGGTCCACTGCTTATGATCGGCCACATGATGTGGTTTTACCAGGTCGATGAACACGAACCTGTTCTCCTTTTTACCAGCAAGGGGCCGCAGTAATACTGTTCTTGATCTGCGGATTGCTAGGACAGGTACTGGTTGTCTGTAAGAAGGCCCAAATTCCTTCTTGTCTGCGATCTTCTCTCTGACTAGATCCCCAAGCTTCGGAATCCAGACAGGCCTTACTGGGAAGGTGGGTTTCTCTTCGGTGGTGGTTGGCTTCAGGAACACGTTACTTTGTTTTGTTCTTATTTCATTTAAGTCCTGTAAACAGCCAAACGGCCTTTGATATCAAAGGGTTTTTGGTCTACCACTGAAGTTTGACAATTGAGGTCACGCTAATATCACTCTGGTCCCAAAAAGGATTTAATATGGAGTGATACCCCCTAGAGAACTTCTTCGCAGATTGTTAAGACTACATTGGACACTTATTAGATGTTTGACCCACCCGTTACCCGAGCCTAATACCCTAGCTGTTATAGATTCCTTTATGTCCCGGTTTTTTCTCTCCACTATCGACTTTCCCTCAGGATAGAATGGACTAGAGTACCACAATGTAATGCCAAATTTGGCCATAGCCTCCTTGTAAGCTTGAAGGCTAAACGCAGGACCCTGGTCAGAATGTAGCGTGCCGACTCCGTATGTGCCGATAAAGACTCTTTTATAACAGTATGAGCATCAGCCGAGCGCTGAGGCCACATCCAAATGAACCTTGAACATGAATCCACTGCAGCTGTGATATATTTATAGTTACCATCCCTCTGCAAGGGAACGCAGTGATCTAGGTAAAAGCAAGCTAATGATTTATCTGAAATTAAGAGGGGCGTCTTCGCTGGACATTTCACTCTGGAGACTTTCCTCTTTTAGCAGATTTCACATTCCAAAACATAGTTTCTGGTCTGTTTCCTCATGCGCAGACACCAGTATCTCTGTTTTAATAATGACACTGTGGCGGAAACACCTGCATGAGCAGAGGCGAGCCCTTAATTTGCTCCTATGATTAGTCCTAATCTATGTTCCATGTTTGGAATTACCCTATCCCCCACTCCAGAGATTCGAGCAAACAGAACATTGTTCACATCCGTTATATACGATTTTTTGAGTGGAAACCCTTTCGGTAATATTTTACCACTGTCTTTGCTTGAAGCAGTGAACGCTAGCATTATTTCGCTGTCAATTTTTGTTTTTGAACGAGTGATTGCAGCAACCAAAGCCATTTGCACAGCTGCTTTTGTGGCTTCATCAGCCAATGAATTCCCTGCAACGTGAACGCCATCACGTTGATGACTCAGCATATGTATCACCTGAGTGTTTTGTAGTCCCTGTCGTATCTGAACTATTTGTTCCCAAAGCAGTTTAAGCTTGATTGTGCCACCTTTTGCATCTTTGTAACCGTTTTGAATCAAGTTCTGCAAGTATTCATTGTAAGATTGAACACAATATTACGAATCACACACTATGAGTGTGGGGAATTTGCGGTCCATATTTTTAAGCGCCATCTTGAATGCTTGTAGTTCAGCTCGCTGAGCTGTACAATCTCCTAGAGATTGTGTTTTAGTGACCATTGGTCTGAATTTGCCATCCCGCCAACAACCTTTAACGATCGCGCACGCTGCACTATAGGCTTGTTTACCCCTCGTAGCGGGTTGAGCTGATCTGTCAGTATAAATTATACATTCATACTGATCTAGAGGCAGAATTTCAGTAGGCAAAGGACATTCTGGTTCGTATTATAGAAATGCTTGTGTTTTCAAATATGGATCAAAAACGTATTCAACATCTGTTGCAGCAAGAGAATTAACCCATTGTATCCATCTTGGATGTAAAGCTTTTGCATTTGGAATGCTTGCTTTTGTTACTGCCTCTAAGGCAGGGTCCGGTGTAACGACCATAATTCATTTACCCTGTGCGAGGGCTCTCTCCTTTGCTACTGCAGTTTGAACCACTGTCAGAATTTTTTCTGTTGAAGTGAATTTTATTTCTGCTTGTGTGTACAAATGTGATTTGTAAGCTATTGGTACTTTTATACCTTCGTTAAAAATTAAGTACGTGAATCTGCATTGTCCTGAAATGCTTTGGATCACTAAGTTGCGTACGTTTATGCGTGTTTGCAAATAATTGTCGCTAACATGTCTGTTTGCAATGAACGCAACATTTCTGTGTGTTTTTGTGTCCGATTTACTGTTTTGAAATACGTTTTGATTAATTCATAGAGAGGTTTAACCCTTTCTGCGTAGTTTAGAATGTATGTTCTTCAGAAATTCAGGAACCCTAGAATCAACTGTAGGTTTTTCATTGTTTTTGAAGGTTGGAGCAGCGCACATTTCTCTAGAAAGTTTGCTGCCAGGCTTTTGCCTTAACTTGAAAATTCATATCCTAGAAAAAGGACGTTTAAATGGGCAATTCTAGAATTTTTTTAATTGAATTTGTACCCTTCAGAGGTCAATCACTATATAATTGTATTTACCCTGTTCAAGTGCCTATCCAAGCCATCTGTCAGATAGATGTCATCGACATATGACAAGGCTTCATCATCAAACGTTTGTATTAACTCTGTTACTCTAGCTGAAAAGAACGCCAGACTATTCTTGAATCCCTGAGGAAGACGACAGAAGTGACGCTGTGTCCCCATAATTGAGAAAGCGGTCAAACACCTGTTTTCTGGTGCAATGTTTTGACAGAAAAAAAACGTTAGAAACATCTAATGTGGTTTTATACTTTTTACGCACAATGTTATTCATTAATGCTTCACTGTGTGCATTTTGTACTGCAAAAGTTTTGCAACAAGAGTTTAGATGTCTGTAATCCAATACTAGACGATACGTATTGTCTGGTTTGGAGACAGGAAACAAAGGATTTGTGATTGACGAGGTGCATGTTTCAATCACCCCTTTGTATTCAAGTTGATCTAATATCTCCCTGACCTGTTTTTTAGCTTCTTACTTAACTGGGTACTGCCTTTGTGCAGTTGGTTGTTTTTTCAACTGGATTTTATGGTGTGGAGAATCCTCATCCCATCCTACATGATTTTTAGATAATGCAGGGCCAGTGCCCATTTCCTGGCATAGGTATATTTTAAATGAATTGGAATGTGGTTGGAGAAGGATGGAATAATGATGTCTTCGCAATGTAAGCACTCCCTGACAAATTCTGATGGCCAGTCTTGTTCAGCTAGAAGAATGTCATAACCCCAAAAGAGTGCTCTTATCTTTCTTGGTATGTCTCTCTCCATCCGGAGTGTTACTTCATATAACTTAAGTGGAGAACTAACCCTGGTATCTGCAGTTTCAACTTGAATACATTCATTCAAGTCCACTGTCTCCAGATGATCCTTCAAGTTCTTGAGAGCTATGGTGATTTCTGCTGTGCTGTCCAACATTGTCTGAGCCCATTCCCCATTCTTGAGTTGCGTCCTCAAGATCCTCGGCATGTCTGATTTTTAGACGGCTACCTTCTTTTTGGTGAATTGAGGTTTGTTGATTTCCTGAACGTGCTGATCGTCTTTGGACTTCATGCGTTCTTCCTTGTTTTCTGACCATCTTCTTCTTTCAGATTTCTGTGTAAAAGTCTGAAAGGTATCAGAGAAGAGTGTATCAATATCTTGATATCTATCAGGTTTTCTCAAATTATCCCTATTCCTGAGGTTATACCTCCTTTCAGAGGGGTCCTTTTGAGGAGATCTACCTCAGGATTGAGAACGCTTCACTTTAGAAGTTTGTTAAGTGTTTTCCCACTTCTTTTTAGAAGGAGTTGGAGTGTTTTTAGAAAAGACCTTTAACTGTGTAATTGTACTAATCTTTGTATATTATAAAGTAATTGTTCATTCGACATTGATTCAATGTCTAAGTCAGGTCTGTAGTTGGCTAAAGCTACCCATATTGCTCAAACAATCAATCAATCAAGAAAGGGGGGAGTCGCTACTGCTCGAACAGCCAGTTCTTGAGTTGTTTCCTGAAGGAGAGATGGTCCTGGGTCAGCCATAGGTGGGTGGGGAGGGAGTTCCATGTCTTGGCCACCAGGTAGGAGAAGGATCTTCCTCCGGCGGTGGATTTGCGGAATCGTGGGACGGAGGCGAGGGCGAGGCTGGAGGATCGGAGCTGGCGGGTGGGTGTGTAGAATGTGAGGCGGCTGTTGAGGTATTTCGGGCCCATGTCGTGGAGAGCCTTGTGTGCGTAGGTGAGGAGTCTGAACGTGATCCTCTTGCTGACGGGGAGCCAGTGCAGGTCTTTCACATGGGACAGAGTTGTGGCTGTGACGAGGGATGTCCGGGATGAGTCGTGCCGAAACGTTCTGTATGCGCTGGAGTCTTTTCTGGAGTTTGGCTGTGGTTCCAGCGTAGAGGGTGTTCCCGTAGTCCAGTCGGCTCGTGACGAGGGCCTGGGAGACCGTCTTCCCGGTTTCGGTGGGGATCCCCCGGATGATCTTTCAGAGCATGCGCAGGGTGTTGAAGCAGGATGACTAGAAGGCGTTGACTTGCTTGGTCATCGTGAGGGAGGAGTCCAGGATAAAGCCCAGGTTGCGTGCTTGGTCTGTTGGCTTTGGTGCGGTGCCCAGGGCAGGGGGCCAACAGGAGTCGTCCCAGGCAGCAGTGGATAGTTCCAGGATGAGGATTTCCATCTTGTCTGAGTTCAGTTTCAGACGGCTGAGCATCATCCATTCCGCGACGTCTTTCATTCCTTCCTGGAGGCTGGCTCTGGCGGTGGTGGGGTCGTTGGTGAGGGAGAGGATCAGCTGGGTGACGTCGGCATAGGAGATGATGTTAAGGTTGTGTTGGCGTGCAATGGCTGCGAGAGGGCTCATGTAGACGTTGAAGAGGGTGGGGCTGAGTGAGGATCCTTGCAGTACGCCGCAGATGACTTTGGTGGCCGCGGATTGGAACGGGGAGGCGGACTCCCTGGGTTCTTTTGGCGAGGAACGAGATGATCCACTCCAGGGCTGCTCCTTGGATTTCGGCGTTGCTGAGGCGCTCTATTAGGGTGCGGTGGCATACGGTGTCGAAAGCTGCTGAGAGGTTTCGGAGGATGAGGGCAGCAGTTTCCCCGTTGTCGAGCAGGGACCTGATGTCATCTGTAGCTGCGATGAGAGCGGTCTCGGTGCTGTGGTTTGCTCGGAAACTGGACTGTGAGGGGTCGAGGGATCCATTTGTCTCGAGGAAGGTGGAGAGTTGTTTGTTGACGGACTTCTCGATGACTTTGGCCGGAAAAGGGAGGAGCGAGATGGGGCGGAAGTTCTTGAGGTCCGTGGGGTCCGCGGTGGGTTTCTTCCGGAGGGTGCTCAGTTCGGCATGTTTCCAACTCTCCGGGAATGTGGCGGATGCGAAGGAGCTGTTGATGATGTCCTGGAGTTGGGGTGCGATGAAGGAGTTGGCTTTGTTGAAGATGTGGTGTGGGCAGGGGTCGGTTGGGGAGCCGGAGTGGATGGAGTTCATCAAGCGGGTGGTGTCTTCAGTGCTGACAGGGCCCCAGGTGCAGAAGGTGGTGGTGGGGGGCATTGGTTCGGTGGTTGGGTGCGTGGTCTGTGCGCCGAAGCTGTTGTGTATGTTGGCGATCTTGCGGTGGAAGAACGAGGCGAGTGATTCGCAGAAGTCTTGCGAGGGTGTGAAGCCATTGTTGCAGGGACTGGGGTTGGAGAGCTCTTTAACGATGCTGAATAGTTCCTTGCTGTTGTGGGTGTTGTTGTCCAGGCGTTCTTTGAATGTTGTCCTTTTGGTGGTGCAGATCAGCTGGTGGTGTTGGCGGGTGGCTTTCTTGAGGGCTGTCATACTCCTGGTCTACCTAGTGGACTGAGCCTGGTAATGTGATTTATATGTTTTAGGGCACCTTTAAACCAGTGCGCATGCTTCTGGTTTGTTAGTGAAATTTCCATATCCTTGAAAGGAATGTATTCTGTTGGTGGTTCATCTTCTTTGTAGTAGTGAAACGAATTTGTTACTGGATTTGCTTCAGGGAAGACTATCCAAGAATAGAATAACTCTGTCTGGCGATATTCATGTGCTTCTATCACAAAAACTGCCCTACCACCTCTTGCTGATAGGCAATTTTTTATAGGTTTTATAGTGATGGCTCTCCTTAAATTTGAAGAAATGATTATAGCATCATTGTCAGTTTCATTAAAACCTGTTGTGTCAAAAGCTGCTGAATCAGTCGCAGCTCCACCATTCTCGGTGTTGTTGCCGTTTTTCAACATTGTTTAATTAAAATTGCAGAGCAACTTTCAAGGAAACAAAGATATGGTGCACAATATTTTGGAGCACTGTATCATTCAACGTTAAACAAATCAAAAAGCTAATACATAGGATTTTCGTCCTACTCAGCTATGGCAGATATTATCCATTTACCCACTCCAGACGTCTATTGGAGAATTACGGAAAAAGGGGTCTCTGAGAAAAGCAAGACTGAGTTACTTTAGTATCTAGCATTAAATTAGTGCCTTACCAAATGTTGGGCACCATGTAGTGTAGTTCCTATATTCCCAATAGGCTTTGCACATTGTAATAATATATCCTATAGATATGACGTAGAACGTAGGTCAGTAGGACTCTATCTAATAGACTACATTTAATTGTGAGTGCCAGCTAGCTCAGAGGTCACTAGAAACTTTCTCAAATTCACAAGAAGGGATTAGTTTCTAACAAACGCATAGACATGACAACTTTGTTTCCCTAGGAATGGAATAACTATCTTCAGAGTCGTGGAAACTATTGATAAGTATTTCACTAAGTCAATCGTGCATGCTTCATTTCTACAGAGTTTGCAGAGAAAATAGTGAGATGGGCTTTTTCAATAAAAGGATTTATTGGCAGTCTTCTTTCTCATGCAAGAGAGGTGAGCAGCTACAATTGTTAAGCAGAAGGCAAAGTGCAACGCATACAGTAAGAATAGTATTATAAAATAATACTGTAATAGCATTGTACGGTTTCTACGCCATATACAAATACATACATAAATAGCACAGGCTAAAATAGTCAACTGGTGCTTCTAAAATACGCCTACACCAATGTACCTAACCTAGGTCTAGTATGAGGGAAGAAGTAATTATGGTCGTTAGCATAGGTTTAGGTTTTGCCAAGAATCTACCAAAGGTTTCTCTAGGTTCTAATCAGCTCCATACCTTAGAATGAAGGAGATCTGTATCTCTGTCTCGGGACTCGATTTCCCAACACCCTGCAAGGGGAATCAAAAACACTGGAGCTGGATTTCCCAGCAGAGGAGGGCAGCTTCCTGATCAGTGCATCAGCTGGAGAGTCGGTTTCCTTCGGCATTTGCTGTAGCGAGCTGGGCCTGGCAAGTAGGTCGTCGAACTGCTCCAAACCACAGTGCTTTACCATAGCAAGTGAAGGTACATTTATATGCTGAAGGTGTTTAGGAATGCCAGCATTTACGTAAAGTCGGGCATATGAACGTCATGAATGAACCCCTAAGGAATAGAGGGGCATATTACCAACAACTAGCGATAATTTTTGTCTCTAACTTGTTTAGAGACAAAAATTATCGCCGCACATCGGCGATTTTTATCGCAGATAAACCTTGCTATTAGCAAGGTTTATCGCAAATGCGATAAAAAACGGCCGCAATGCATGAATATCGCTGAAAAGTCAGCGATATTCATGCATTATCGAGCAAATGCTCTTAGCCATGTTATCTACCTCCCATTGGATAACATGGCTAAGAACTGCTCAGGGCAGGTGTTAGATTTTGGAGATATTCGTGCTTAGCGCGAATATCTCCAAAAGTTGGTAATAGGAGATAGCGATGTTAGGGACTGTTTCCAGTCGCTAACATCTTGGCACGCCCACTTTGCATGTCATTAGTGATAAATATCACTGACATGCAAAGCGGGGCCCAAGATGATCGCTATCTCCTATTAGCTGTCACTAACTGGTGTTAGCGACAGCTTGGTAATAGGGAGATAATTTTATCTCTGCTTTCTTGGCTTTTAAAGCCAAAAAAGCGGAGATAAACCCCCTTGATAATATGCCCCAGAGTTCTTGGAGAAATTAATATTCAAGCAAGGGGAAGTCCCTAAAAGCTTAATCTGGTTTTCCAAGAAATCGTTGTGAGGTTTGCTGAACGGATGGAAGTAGCCATGCCTGTATTTAGGTTGCATGGGCTATGCCTAAATAAGGGCCTGATTTCTATGCCTATATAAGGGCAACGTGAATTGTACCTGTATAAGGGCATGAATCCGGAAAATCCATTAGGAATCTAAAACGCCATACAACACTACAACTCGCAACCCTGCAATGAACTGCTCATTAACTCACATATTACATCACTTATGAAATGATTGGTGACATAGCAAACACAAAGAGGTGCTAGACGGAGCGAGGGACCTTTTCAGACACTCACCCCTAGTCACAGATCTGGGTTGTCTCCATCATTGTTCTTTAGCTCACTTCGTCACACCAGATCCGACCCAGCCATATGCAAATCAGCCTTGACCCTGTGCCTCATGTGAACAGTCCAGCCTGAACTGCCAAGCCAGGTCTCACCTGACCTGAAGCAAGCATCCTGGGACCGGTTTCAGGGTAGCAACCCTCTTCAGCCAAGCTAGCCTGAATCCAGTGGCAAAGTGAGCAAGAGACCCACGTCTAGGCATACCCTGACAACTTATGGTGAACAAAGCAAAAACAAAGAGATGATGGACGGAGCGCTGACATTTTTCAGACTCTCAAGCCCACTCACAGATCTGGGTTGAATTCATCATCGTTCTTTAGCTCACTTCGCCACACCAATTCAACCTAGTTGGCCGGGTATGGGTCCCTTGCTCACTTTGCCACAGGATTCAACCTAGCCTGGCTGATGAAAGGTGTTACCTCAAAACTGGTCCAAGGAAGCTTGTTTCCAGTCCAGGGAGGACCTGACCTGGCAGTTCGGGCTGGACTCTTCTCATGAGGCACAGGGTAAAAAAATGATTTGCATATGGCTGGGTCCAAACTTGGGTGGCAAAGTGAGCTAAAGAACGATGATGGAATCAACCCAGATCTGTGACTGGGGGTGAGTGTCTGAAAAGTTTCATCTATCCATCTATCATCTCTTTCTGTTTGCGTTGTTTACCCTAATTTGGCAGGGTATGCTCAGACGTGGGTCCCTTGCTCACTTTGCCACTGAATTCTAGCTAACCTGGCTGATGAGGGGTACTACCACAAAACCGGTCCCAGGATGCTTATTTCTGGTCCAGGGAGGACCTAGCCTGGCAGTTCGGACTGGACTGTTCCCATGAGGCACATGGTCAAGACTGATTTGCATATGGCTGGGTCCAAACTGGGGCGACAAAGTCAGCTAAAGAATGATGATGGATTCAACCCAGATCTGTCACTGGGGATGAGTGTCTGAAAAGTTTCAGCACTCCGTCCATCATCTCTTTGAGTTTGATATGATCAGTGAATTAACTGATGACATCAATGATGACATCTCACATGACATCACTGATGACATCATCCAGTGACTGTGAGTTTTTCCAAAAGTTTTATGAGTGTTAAAAATGTATACCTGTATGAGTCAGTGAGTGGATGTGTTTGCAGATATACACATCAGTGAATGGATGTGTAAGTATTGGTATGGGTCTTTGAATGGGTTTGTGAATGGTTGTGTGGGAGTGGGTGAATGAAAGGTTCTACGGGGGTATGAGAGGGTGCATCAGTGATTCTGTGGATTATGTCATCAGTGATTTCATTTGAGATGTCATCAGTGATGTCACAGACCATGTCGCAAGTGATGTAGTATGTGAGGTCATAAGCAGTTCATTGCAGAGGCGTGAGTTATAGTTAGCTTACTATAACTGCTGAAATGCACTGGTTTTGTATGAGTGAAACCTGAGCCTAACTATAACGTCCCCATAACCTTTGTTTTTTTAATGAATTTCTACTTTTTTTATTCCTGTTCTGAAATATAATGCCCCAGTAACCTTTCTTTAAAGGCTAATTCCTAAATATAACGCAAAAAATCTCCACTCTGTCCCGCTGCTCTAAAGAGAACACACAGGACTGCAGACTCAGGTATGATTCCAAATCTTTTTATTATCTTTTGAAACACCATTAGTACAAGAAAAAATGGAAGGACGGTCTATGCGATTTTGCACCCAGGATTCAACTTTTTTTTCAACCAAACAGCTTGAAATAGAGACCTGAGGCCATGAGGGCTAGAATGCAGAAAGCAGATAAGCTCACCGGCTTTAAATGATCAAGTCCAGGGTCAAAAAAGCACAGAAAGATGCTCACTCAGAATTACTTGCAAAACTTCGCCTTCACTTCCAGCAATATGTGGAAAACTTCACTTTACTTCCAATTAAACACATTTTTGCGATCCCAGTGGCCTTGTTCACATGTACATGTTAGGCAAATCACAGTGCTTATACCACCCATTAGTGAAAACAAACAGTGGACTGTAAGCATAGCTATAGAAGATATATTGTGAAAAGACAAAATTCATACATCATTAAACATGTATTTATTAATCAATCAACTTTAAACTGTGGAAGAAGTCAGTCTTAATACTCTGCTTTGTGAAATTGTGCTTGGCCAATAATCACTATAATGAAACAGAACATACTCTTAGACCCGCAGTCATGGTTTAGTTGTTGAAATATTCACAATACAACACTAGTCAACAGTTGACTTGTGATTGATAATGTGAACTATGCTACATGCAAACCAAAGTAATTTATACTGCAATGTGCAGGAAAATTATGTCCTCAGTGATGTCATCAATGATGCTATTTGAAATGCCAATTGTGATGTCATAAATGATGCGATAGAACATGTCATGTGTGATATATTATGTGAGGTCATAAGCAGTGCATGGCGGGGCACAAATTATAGTCAGCACTGCTGACTATAACTATTGACTTTCTGTGGGTTTTTAAAGTTCAAAACGTTGCTGTCACTGACACATTCACCTAACTATAATGTTACTTTAACCCTAGTTTTTCCAGGGAATTTCTACGCTTAAAAAACAAAAGTCAATGAATGTTTTTTAAGTCTATGTTGGGTGGAATACCTGAATATATATCATGTGTGCGGATGTTGTTTTGAAAGGGAATTGTTTTTGCATTGTTACTTCATAGGAAAGGGTGAACAGTTTGCAAAAGGTTTCTAAAAAATGACTCTCGGATGTCGCTCACAGTAGTCAGACACACAGTACCCTTCCTAGACTCCAAGGGGGTTGTACTCCCTGGCTGGCTTTCACAACCCTCTCAAAAGATCATGCATTTGGAATTAAGTTAAGATTTTTTCTCTAATTGTGAACAAAGTAAGAGATTAGACATGTTGAATATTTCAGTAAAAAGTATTATGATTTGTTCCATTAAATATATAAAGCAATATTTGTTTGGCGGTCTCGCAAGAAGCTCGTAAGAGTTGAACACACAATCCCCTGCGTGGACTCTGAGTGGGCTGTGCTTATTGCTCATCTCTCGCGTTCTACCCACGAGATCCTACATTTGGAATTATGTTACTATTAGTGGTTTCTTACAATTCTGTACAAATTAAGACATTAGATAAGTTCATTAACCTCGAAAAATTGATTATAAATAGTTCCATTCTATATAAAAAAAATGCAATGTTTTAGGATCTTGCAAGGTGCTCTTGGGAACCTCGCAAGAGGTCCGTGAGAGGAATCACACCGTAGGAAGAGTTGTCATTGGTTCATATACTTGTCTTTATTTCCAAAAGTTAGATTGCAATATTTTGGTTTATTTGCATATTTGGGCTTGCTCTGTTTGCCTTTTTACTTTTGCACACAAGAATGTCTTCCTCAGATTCAGATGAGATGCTGTTGAAGCACTTCTGGCACCTCAGCCTGCCAAAGTGTTTTTGTTATAGCAAACATTAAACATAAGGCAAAGGGAGAAAATAGTATCTGCAAAGTATTTCAAGTGGAAACTTTGGAAGAAGGAGTTCAGCCTGGAGAGTAGAAATAAACAGTACAGTATGAATAACACAGGCATGTGGAGGCACCTCAGGTCTATGCATCAACAAAGGCTTGCTTGGGCAGAGTTAGCTCAAGCTGCGAAGCTAGACAAATGAGGCTTCCACCTCATTTGAACCTGGTGATACTGTGCTTTCCCAGGTAATGAGTGCTGTATCAGAAAACAACCCTGCTTATCTTAATAAAGTACTCTGTGGTATCTTCCATCTGTGCCGCCACCACCCTCCTGTCCCATTACATGCAGTGAAACACTCTGTGGTGACATCATATAGAATGTCACCACTGCAAGGGTTCCAAGGTGAGCGACGGAAGTCACTCCTGACTAGCTGTATTGCGGCTAGGCTTCAGCTGTGGCTGAGGTCGTGTGTTGTACCTTTTACTTTGGTAATATCAATAAATACTTCGCATTACTTGTCATTGCCTCCCTCGCCTCATTGGTGACTTACTACACACTCCTTTGCTGCTTATGTAAGCAGATCATTTTTTCATTGGAGACAGGCAGGTCTGCACAGGACAAGCTTTTCCAAGATCACAAGTGACCCCCTAGGCAGTAGTTTTTTCTTTAAGAGTTAATGTTTTGCATATTTAATTTATTCATCCAAATTTAATGTTTTATCAGCAACTTAATATATAAAAATAAAAATGAAAAAAAGCAAATTATTTCTAGAAAACACAAAAAATTAAAGTTGTTTAAAACTGTTTAAAAAACTGTTCTTTTCATATTTACCCTATAGTTTCCTTATCTATGTTGTTTGTTCAATGTTTCTGTTAGAACTGGGGGTCTCTAGATGGCAGAGGTAGGTACCACTGTCCAAATAGGGACCCTTGCTTCTAGTCAGGGTAAGAAGGATGCACTCTTTAGATAACCCCTGCTCACCCCCTTTGTAGCTTGGCATGAGCAGACAGGCTTTACAAAGGCAATGTGTAAAGTATTTGTACCAACACTCACAGTAACACAGTAAAAACACCACAAACTGACTCCACAACAGTTTAGAAAAATAGAGTTATTTAATCTAAACTACACTAGACCGAAACAACAAAAATCCAACATACACAGTTCAAGAATATGGTTGCAAAAGAGTTCTTACAATTGCAATAAAATAATCCACAGTTCCGTGAAAAGTTCACAGTTGCGTCACGTTTAGCCAACAGTACCTTTAAATGCAACAAAGTTCCAAAGCAGGAGCTGGTGCGGTGGAAAACAAGCGATGCGTTGCTCATGAGACTATGGGGAGGCGTTGGCGACAGTACTGCTGCAGCAACGGGTGTGTTGCGACTAATCTGGTCTTTATGGGGAGGAAGGCGATGACTTGTATGGATTCCAGTGTGTAGGTTCTGTAGGAAGTTTGTGCTTGCAAAGGCACAATGTGATGATCTGTAGGGGCTGCGACGATCTCTGTGGCGACGATTGTGATCCAGCAGCGATCTTCCTGTCGCAGCTCCTCGTTGCGATGGGTCTGCGATGATGTTCACAGCGACGTGATGCGAGCCACAAGCAGGCGGTGCGGTGATCTCACCCAGCGATGACAGGCTCTGCGACGATGCTCGCAGCGATGATGATCTTCCAGCAAATGAAGGATCCAACAGCGGCAACAGGTGCTGCGACGATCTCAGTCTTCGTAGCGGCAAGAATTTCCTCACGCTGTCGGGGATGCGCTCTGCAAGCGAGCGATGCGATGACTTTTCTGTAGCAAAGTCTTTCAAATCTTGGTTTCCAGCTTCCCAGAACAGGTACAACAACCAGAGGTACCACAACTGGCCCAAGCACTCTAGGAAGGTCGGAGCTCTCTCAGCAGAGCTCAGAGAAGCTGGGGGTGAAGGCTTTTTGTTCCTGGGACTTCAAAACAGGGAGCCAGCTCACAACAGGCCCTTGGAGATTACTTCAAGTAAGGGGACAAAGCAACAACAAAGTCCTTCCTCTCTCCTAGGCAGCAAAGCAACTGCAGGTCAGTCCAGCATCACACAGCAGGGCAGTCCTTCTTCTTCAATCTTCCAGCTTTCTCCATGGCAGAGATTCCTTCTTGTTTCCAGGATGATCTAATTTTCTGTAGTCAGGGGTCCTGTACTTATACCCCTAAAAGTCTTTGGTCCTTTTGTGCAGAAGGGCTCTGAGCCCGGTCTGAACCAGTTCTCGTGTTCCTTGAGCACTTTGTTTTCCTGGCCTCTACTTTCCTTTCAGGGAGAGAGGCAGGGTCGTCAGCTGCCCAGTAGGAGGTGGAGCCAGCATTGTGGAAGGCAAGCACAGCCCTATTCAGGCCTAGGTGCTATCCCTTCCCACCACTCAAGATGCATATGTTATGTTATGTTATGTTATGTTAACAGATGAGTTATAAAGCGCGCTAACACCGATTGGTTTCTTGGCGCTAACAGACAGAAGAAGGAAAAAAACTTGAGCAAAGAGTAGGCGGAAATCTATTGAAATGCTTGAATGAAGTGCCATGTTTTTAATGCTTTCCTGAATGTAAGCAGGTCCTGACAGGACCGAATTTCCAAGGGAAGGGTGTTCCACAGACGGGGAGCCAGAGTGCCAAATCTGCAGCCTCCAGAGCGTTTACGGCTGAACTATGGTATCTGTAAGAGGCCCAGGTGGGCAGAGCGCAAATTTCGCGATGGGACATACTTGATGATCAGATTGTCTATAAACCTTGGGCTCTTACAGTGTAGAGATTTGAAAATTAGGCACCCCGTCTTGAAAGTGCATCGCTGAGCCACCGGGAGCAAGTGGAGTTGCCTCAATAGAGGGGAGGCAGATATCCAACTTGGACGATTTAAAATCAGTCTCGCCGCATAATTCTGTACCATCTGAAGACGTTTCAGAAGAAAAAGCGGGAGGCCCAGATAGACAGAGTTTGCGTAATCTAGATGGGAGATCACGGTCGCAATTACTACCTGAGTAATGGCTTCTGAAGTTAAAAGACGTCGCACTTTCCGGATTTTACGTAATTGGAAAAAACACTTGGAGACCACCTGGCCTACTTGTGTTCTTAGTGAGAGATCACTATTCAGGGTGACTCCAAGTGTCTTTGCCGAGGAGGAGGGGATAGGGGTTTGACCTAGGTCAGGCGGCCAGTAGTGTGGGCCCCAGTGCCTAGTACTGTCTCCAGTGAGAACCAGCTCGGTTTTTCCTGGATTCAGTTTTGGATGGTTCTGGTCCATCCATGATTGGATGAATCTCATCGTAGATTGGAAGGTGGAGATTGATGCTTCCGAGTTGTCAATAGAGAAAATCAACTGCAAATCATCTGCATAGTTGAACACCGTTATTTGTTGGTTTCTCAGTGCCTGGATCAGGGGGAATATGTAGATGTTAAACAGGTGTGGTGACAGGGAAGATCCCTGTGGGACCCCACATGTGATAGTTTGTTTGGTGCCAACTAGTTTTCCAAGTCGGACTGCCTGTGAGCGGTTTTCCAGGAAGGATTTCAGCCAGCTGGCTGCAGAACCTTGGATGCCGGCCTGAGTGACACGGTCTATCAGTATGGAATGGACGACCGTGTCAAAAGCGGCCGACAAATCCAGGAGTACCAGGGCCTGGGAGACGCTTGTCCACGCCATCTTGGAGGGTGTCCAATACTGCAGTCACAAACCGCAGTATGCAGTCTTTCAGCCTAGGGCTGACCCAGCCAGCCTCCTAGGGGCTCCCATCCCCTGTCACTTTCAAACCAGACAGCCAATTTGCAAACAGGCCAAGGAATACAGAAGGGTCAGACAAGAGAACAGCAACTTTCTAAACGTGCTGTTCTCAAACACAGGATTTAAAAACAACCTTTCCTAAAAGATCTGTTATTAAATTCAGAGTTCAGGGATGCCAGACTTGTATGCCCTATATTGCTCCTATTGGAAGATACGCTGGTAGCCACTGTAGCCAGCATTCCCCATGATAGCCTATGGTGCAAGATAGCCTTACAATATTGAAAAACGAAAATGGCTGTAATTCACTACCAGAGCATGTCACCTGCACAAGTACATGCTCTACCTTTCACATACACTGTACCCTGCCCAAGGGGGTACCTTGGGTCTTCCATAGGGCTGACCAATGTGCACAGAAAAGGAAGGGTTAGGCCTGGCCAGTAGGGACACTGACCAGGAGGGCGTGGCAGCTCACAGACTGCAAACAGGCACTGCAGTGGCAGGCCTGAGACACCATTTTAGGGCTACGCATGTGGGTGGCAAAATCAGTGCTGCAGGCGCACTAGTAGCATTTGTTATCACCAGCCCTGGCACACTCAGTGCCCTTTACTAGGGACTTCTTGGTGACACAACTATGTCAATCATGTATAAACAATCATAACAACAATTTATACAGGGAGCACTTGCACTTTGACACTGAACAGCAGTGGCAAAGTGCCCAAAGCATCTAAACCAGCAAAAACGAAATCCAGCACAGCATCAAAAATTGAGGAGATAGAGGCAAAAAAATAGGGGGAAACCAAGCCAAAGATGCTAGGTCTAACAGTTTCCCTTATTTTTCTTCTCAAAAACTCAAGCGAAGGTCTTGTGAGAGCCAGGTAGACAATCCCTCACTTGCAGTTTGAGGGGACAGTGCTGTTTGCTTTACTGCCACAAGCCTCTCGCAAGACTTTACCAAAATTTGAAAATTACCGATAGAAAAACGAATACTGTTAACAGGTAACTGTGCACCATACAAACAGCAGTTGGTCACAGCCTAACCTACTTTTATAACAGCCAAGAATCTACCAATTGCATTTCTAAATTTTCCACGCACCCATTTCTTACTCTCCAGACATAAACCTGTCTTTTTACTGGAACATACACATTCTGCTCAGCACTCCTCTTGTGACTGAGCTCTCCATACTGCATTATAGCTAGCCTCAGGATTTCCGGACACAGCTTCTTCGACTGGGCTAGAGAATATGCCATTAAGTGTCATATTGACAAGACTCTTACATTTCCAAAGTTGGATATAATTTGGATTAACCATAGAGGTATGAAGTGGGATCTATTGTTATCAATGGTTAGGAGCATTTTGGATTGCGAGAATCCCGACCTCATGGTAGTGGACTGTGGTGGCGACGATCTTGGCACAATCACAGAGGTTAGGCTAGAAATCCAAATGTAAGAGAACTTTTAACAGTTTATGTCTCTCTATCATAAAACAGCCTTTGCATATTCTAACATGTCAAAGGCAAAAATAGCAATGGTCAAAAAAGTGTTGTCCTAAAATTGAGAAGTCCTGGAAGCATGTTAATAAAACTGTTTCTCAATTTCTTTGTGAATATTGCATGGGCTCTATATATCATAACAATATCTGCTTTTAAATGCCATGTGTTTACTGGCAGGATAGAATGCATCCAGTTTTATGTGTAACACTATAAACACAAAGGCTTTTGTCAGAGCCACCCTATTCATACATTATGTGATTCTTTCATGTTATAACTCCCTCTTTTTGGGATAATAACACCTCCACAAGACTCTTGCAAGAGCAGTAGCACTCGAATGCCTGACTCCTTTTGTATATTTGTCCAACTTTTGTGAGGCTCTTGTGAGCTCAAACACTTAGCATATATCTCATGGATAACAGTTGTGTATTTTTGGGTGTGAGTGGAAGAGTGCATAAACACATACACCTCTCGTCTGAGAATTCTCTCTTTAAACACATTTTCTCTACTGTTCACTACTTTTTTACGGTTCCGCTAGACACTCATAAGATTGCAAATACTTCTGGGTGATAGACTTTACATTTTCTTTGATTACAGTACTTATACTTTATAGTTCAGACTACTAGTGTATGGAGCGAAAGAGGCCTCTCAACTCAGAGCTTTTCACAGTATAACAGGAGTATATAGTAGGGTGTGAGGAGAGACTGGCATATCTATTGACACCTATCCTCAGGATAACCAGTATGCATAGTAGAGTGTGGGAGGGACTGGCCTGACTTCTCTGTCACATGTTTGGTGACCATAGTAAGTTCCATAAAGGGAATGCCCTCTCTGCTGACATCCCTCTTTTGAACCACAGGTGTGCATAGTAGGGGGTGAAAAGGAACTGGCCTCTGCTTTCACACCTCTCTGACAGATTATGGGCATGTGTAGTAGGGTGAGTGGAGGAACTGGCCCCTATGTAGTGTGGCAAGCAGTTAGGCTTAGCAGATGGAAGTTCTAAGCATTTGTTATACTCACAAAGAATAAATGAGACACATACTCAAGAATAAATCTGAGACCAATTTGCAAAAATAATATTTATTTTGATAACAAATTTCAGACCAATAACTTCATTCTACAGAGAGGGGCAGATTTATGACGGACTTGCGCCACCGATGCGTCACGCATCATGACGCATCCTGGTGTTTTCCCATGCGCTAGATCAGCAAGGTGACGCATCTATGAAAATGCGTCCCGCAACGTAAGATGCGACGACATCTAACTGCGCAAGATTTGGCTGCGTCACGTAACATTTAATATATGCAAGGTAGGCGTTCCCACGTACAAAGACACGCATTTCCGTCGCATCCATATTTACGACATTCCGTCACGTTGACGCATCTACAAAATGCGTCACGCAAATCAAAAAAACCTCTCGCAAGCCTACGCCACTGAAACCCACGCGCAGAAAATATTGCAAGTCTCATTGCGTGTAGCAGAGAAATTTTTTCACAAGGTGAACAGAAATGGATCTCTTAATTTTGCAATTGGGAGTTGCAGAACCACCTGCACAGGTACTACCACAACCTCAGCCACAACCATTGGTCCCAAGGCAGCGCAGGAGAAAGGAGCGCGTCTACCGTGTGAGGACCACACTGGCTGGATTGCGCAATGAGCAAATTATCAAACTTTACCGCCTCAAGAAAGGTTCCATTTTGACACTCCTACGGCAGATAAAACCGCACTTGCTGTCTGAAAATGAAAGGGGCAACAACATCCCACCGATGACCAAACTACTTGCAGTATTGCACATGTTAGCGTCTGGTTCTTTCCAAACTACTGCAGCTACATTGGCAGGGGTGTCACAAGCGTCTTTCTCTGCCTTCCTGCCATCAGTTTTGGATGCAATTCTTCAGCTAACGGCACAGTACATCCTTTTTCCAAGCACCCACCAGCAGCAGATGGACATCAAACAGGGCTTCTATGCCATTGCTGGATTTCCCCATGTGCTAGGAGCAATAGACTGCACCCATGTCCAGTTAGTACCACCTGCTGCAACTGAACACCTCTACAGAAATCGAAAGCATACCCACTCCATCAATGTGCAAGCATTGTGGACCATCGTGGACTATATCTCAATGTACTGGCAAAGTATCCAGGGAGTGTCCATGATGCGTACATTTTCAGAAATTGCATCATTAATGACCGTTTTCAGAATGGACAATATGGCAATGGGCTCCTAGTAGGTAAGCCAAATGCGTTGAAGAATTAAGTATACTATGTAATAAGACTTCGTACTTTGCCACACCACATGTCGGCATTTCACCATGATATAATAAGTCAATGTGGGGGGGGGGGAGGGGGGGGGTATTGCACAGGGATGTCCCATAACATTAGCAGAGTGAATTCCACCGGATTGTATGTGCTCACTTTCGTGCAAATGTTGATGCAAATCCTGTGCCCGCTGCAAGCAGGTGTAATGACTGTAGTTGCATTGTAACAATCATGCCCCCCCCCCCACCATTTTAGGTTTATGTGTTGTGGTTGCAATTACATATCTGCAATGTACCACTGTCATGGCACAGATCACTCACACATCAATCAAGTCATGGCATCATGGTGTGCAGCATTGTAAATGCTGTGCATAAATGTTTATTGAAGGGTGGTGCTGAGTAACTGGTGCCTCTTTGTTGGTATGGAGGGATGTGCAAGTCAATGTCAAATAGTCCCATGACAACTAACACTAATTAAATTTAGAAATGTGCATTGCTTAGTAAGAAATGCAATTATCATTATTTAATGGGTGACACATGTAATTTTGTCTGAAATAAACATGAAGTATCACTTCATGGGCCAGATTCACAATTAGTCGATCTACCCTGGTAATCTGCAGGGATGCAGGAGTAAATGTGCACAGCATCTCCACCACCCATGATGCCCTGCCATTACAATGCCATGCACCATGGTGGCAATTCTGCGCAGATGTCTCATGCAACTGCCCTGTAACAGTGGGGCTTTGCTGGAGTTGCGATGCAAGTGTGACGTAGCTTCAGCAATGGTCTAAGTTGGCCTCATTTGCACAACACATAGCACTTGTGTGATCAGTCACTATCTCCTTGTGCCATTCATGAGTCTATATCTTACAACTCTATTAACATTTCTCCTCAGTCCTGTGCAGTAGGGCATATACGTAGTCCTTTCTCTACCTCCCTATGCAGTGACGCAGTCTCTGCAGTGGACCACTTCAACATATCAGACTGCCATACTTCGACATTAGGGGGTCTGTGCAACTTCCATCTCTTTTTCAGTGCTTGAAGTGCCAATTGGAGGCCCAGGTCCACTAATTTCAGTACTGCCTTACACGTCTTGGATATTGTACTGTTACCTACCAGGCAGGGTACTGCACCTTCATGGATCTGCTGAGCTCTTACAGTGTATATTGTGTTTGTGATTTCACACTCAGTAGTTGTGTACTCTTGGGTATGGCCATAGTATGTGAAGAATATTTGTGTCATCCTTATTACATCTAGGGTAATTGTGGGGAGTGGCAGGAAATATGCTGTGTAGCCTTTGGGGACTGAGATTAGCTCTATGCAAAAGCATGGCCTGTATAAATGTGAATTTGTCAATCCTGTATAACGTCCTAGGGTGGGCCAGGATGATTGGCCATTCGCCGTCTGTCATGGCCTATCCTGTGTCTGCTATCCAAGCTTCCCTAACTTTGTGAGGGGCAAACATGCATGTTCCATAATGCCCACATATACCCATTTTACTAGGTGTCCACCCGTCAACATATAGTGGAGGATTTGCACCACTTCATGTTGGTTTTGCTTGGTGCGTTGTGGAGCCCAGGTGCGTCATACATTGTGGCTCACCGAGGCGTGTACAACGTACAGTGATTGCAGGGCCTCTGTGGATAGTAGGAAGGTAGCATGATCTAGTATGGTGTTCTTTACAAACAAATCTCCAACTCTGTCCATGCCAGTATCTGTCCAGGGTAGTAATCTGCGTTGTGTGTGGTTCCCTTGTGGAGTTGCTTGTCCAAGCAGGGGGATGTTGTCTGCGTAAGGAATGGTTCCTGCACTCTACTTCAATGCTGTCCCCCAACATCTCAGAGGCACATGCAGTAGGGGGTGGCACTCCCTGGGAATCCTGACTGTAGGTAGTGAAAGGAAGTGAAGTTACCCGCGTGCAAATTTTGCCACCGTCAAAGCTACTTTGGAGATTACTACCCGACACCCATTTCATCATCCATTGTAGGTGGCTAGTATTATAGTAGCATTGTAGGTCTGGTACACCTTTGCTCCTTGTCTGGTGTTCAGCTGTAACTTCTTGACACTGATCTGCCGTCTCCCTGTCCCCAAAATGAGAATCATCACTAACGTCTTTAGTGTGTCAAAAATTGGTTGTGGGAGTAGGACTGGCAACTGCACAAAGTACTACAGTATTTTGGGGAGCAGGACCATGTTTGAGAAAGCCACCCGGCCCATTACAGAAAGGGGCATGGATGTACAAAAGGTCATGGCACTTTGGAGGCCTTTGCTTGCTTGCCGCACATTGCCCTCAATCTGGTCTTCCGGGCACTGGTATACGTCAATACCAACGTATTGAAACATAGTTGCAGATACCTGGATCTTGTGTGTGCCTGAATGTATATGGGTAGGTCGCACACCGTCTTGGCAAAAGAAGCACAGTGATTTACCAGGGTTTACCAGCAAGGCAGAATTCCTTATTAAATGCATAAAGATGGTTGGTAGGTCTGTAGGGTCACCTTGCAGATTTTGGAGGGACCTCATTATATTCTCCACATATATGGAGAACCAAATATGGGTCTGTACAACTAGAATGGCCACCTCTGTTGCTCTAGTGCAGAGTGCAATTGCCAGGGGTTCCAGTGTGGCCATGAACAGTAACGGTGAAAGCGGACACCCCTGTCGGGTGCCCCTGTGGTCGTAATAACTGTCGGAACTGTGCCTGCCTGTGCGTGCTGTTGCTGTTGTGTTTGTGTACAGTACACGGATCCATGTTACCATGCCATTTTTGGTATCCAAAGCGACTTAAGGATGCAAACATGAATTCCCATGTCAGGGACTCAAATGCTTGTCTGAGGTCCGGGGCCATGCAGCCAGTGTGGCCAAGTCCCTGTGGGGTGGTCGTCATGAGGATGTGGAGTTCAATCATATATTTGGAAGTACTCCTCTCCGGGAGAAAGCCACATTGATCTCTTTGGATCATGCCAGGAAGATGGACTTCTGTGAGACGGAGACCCGGAGTGTCGGCCGAGTACA
Source organism: Lissotriton vulgaris (assembly GCF_964263255.1). Taxonomy (NCBI): domain Eukaryota; kingdom Metazoa; phylum Chordata; class Amphibia; order Caudata; family Salamandridae; genus Lissotriton; species Lissotriton vulgaris. Next base: position 48,896,289 of record NC_141690.1, read on the forward strand.
GGGGGGAGAGGCCTCCGGTGAGGGCCGTCTCGGGTGATCGTAAAGACAAGTAACTTCCCCTCCACAGATGGACACACACAAGGATGCTTTTAACACACTTAATATACGAATCTTGAGGCAAGGTGATAACGATATAGGGGTACCAGGATACGAGGATCATGGCAATTCTAGTCTCTGCAGGGAAAAGGGGTAGCAGGACAGTCTTAGTACCGGGCCGGTACTGGAACAGCAAGAGATGGAGCTCACAATCCTCGAGCTTGAGGGTTCGCAAAGATGGGCCGCGACAGCGCCAGCAGGCCTTCAAGGATGAGTTTGTCTCGGTGTCTCTCGACTCCAGGATACAACTGCCTTCCTGCTCAGGAGCTGCCCCAGTTATAGGTCTGGCCTCCTTTGACGTCTGGACCCTCGCACTTGGAGGTCGGGAGGTCCGGGATGAGGGAGTCCAGACACCCAGCAGGGGGTTTGAGCCAGCGCCCGCGGAGGCCGGGGGCGATCGACACCTGGCGGAGGGGAGCCGTTGACACTCCTTCTCCCATTGACCTGTCAAGTGGTCTCTTGACCTCCTGGGTGGATGGTGGTGCCTCGATGTCGGGGCCTGGCCAGGCCCAGAGTAGGGGTTGATCTGAGGCCACGCGGCCTTGTCGGGCAGTGTCTCAAAATGGCGGCTGGGCCGGGGCAGTGGTACTGACGTGGTCCCGGGCCAGCCGAAATCGGGGTGTTCAGGAGTTGGGGTCCCGTTGTGGACGGGCCGGGGGTTGTCCCGGTGGGTTGCCGGGATGATTCCTCTCTTGGATACAGGGGAGCAAGGGTCCGGGCCCCGCCATGCGGGGAGGGAGCGGGCCGTCCACGAGGCCTGTCCAACAGGTGCTATTTCTAAGGTGATAGCTTTGCTAAGGATTTCATACTCCCAGGAGAGCATGGACAGGGGTCTACAAATTCACACGTCAAGGGTGTCTCTGCCGGGCTGTGTGATGGAGATGATTAAGGCCTGCATAGTTGTGACTGGTAGATGGGCAACTTCATAAACATATTCTTATAATGTTTATCAATACAGGTGCCAAGGTGTCGGAGTAAGTGTGGTAAAACTCTCCAGGCATGCCATCCATACCCGGAGACTTATGCTGGTTTAGTGTGTGAATGTGAATTAAAAAATCCAGTTGTGTAATGGGTGTTGCTAGGGACGACTGGATTTCCTGGGTCACTGTTGGAATCATCAATTCATCTAGCAAGTCTATCGGCAGAAGGCTAATGGAGTTTTGATTGTGCACCACGTGCCCCTGACCTGTTCTCTGCGTGGTCCGCTCCTTCCTTGAATGTGCTGGCCGATGAGTTCTGATTAGTGTTTAGGTCGACCTGGATGTCCATCACTCCCAGCCACTCCTCCAAGTCCGTGGGGCTGTCAAAGAAGTGAGTTTTGATGTCTTTGATCACTTTGAGGTGTGCAAAATCAGCAGGGTGTAGCGGAGTTTGGCACTATGGAGTCCCTTGGAAATTGAGTAGTAGAAGGACCAGTGCTTCTGTGATTAAAGTGGTGTGTGTAAATGATAGTAAGTATCAGTGATTACTAAATTCTACCGGGGGTCTCTGTCAGTACATAGTGATATGGTGCAGTGCGCTGCTCTGACAGAGTCTCCAAAATAAACAAGTAGTGTCAGGGGCTTCTAAAGTTGATCAGCAACATCTAACACAACATGCAATTGACCACAAATGAATTCACCATGACAAACTTCACAAAGTATTTGTACAAAATATGCTATGTATGCAGAAGTAACACTAAAGTAAGATATGTACTTTTACTTACAGCTGATCAAGGTTATGGTCTACAGACGTGGATGATGACTCCATTTGCCAACCCACAAACGGAACCTCAAAGGGCATACAACCATGGCCATTGTAGGACGCGGAACATTGTTGAGCGGAGTTTTGGCTTGCTAAAATCCCGGGTCCGTTGCCTTGATGTGTCTGGGGGAAGGTTACTATATTCCCCCGAAACAGTGTGCAAAATGGTACTTGTTTGTGCAATACTGCACAACATATGTGTGAAAACAAATGTCCCTTGGGATGAAGAGGACCAACACCATGATGAAATGGACAATGGTGATGGAGGTGAAGCAGGAGGCCAAAACATCTGCAACACTGCAGCAGGGATTAGACGCCGCGCACACATTGTGTCTCAATTTTTTCTTGATTATTCATGCTTAACTTTGTAAATATGTAAAATAAATGTCTACATGAAAATTAATGTAGGAACATCTTTCTATTTTTATTCTTTGAACTGTACAGCCCATATGATTAGCAAGTATGTGTCTGGAAGTTTGTGTTACCATCACCTGCTGGGGTGTAAGGGGGTATTCTATAAGGAATGGCATGGTTGAATCAGACAATAAAGGAAATGCTGCTTGGGGAACAATGTTTTAAGTTATTTTTGTTTTTTCAAACCCCTTTATTAACATAGACCAAGTCTTACACAGCTCCTCGCCTACAACCCCCCAGGGCCGCCAATGCGACAATGATGAATACGGTCGGGAACCAGACGATCTGAAGTACACAGCCTGATGCCGTCAACCCTGGGGTACGGCGGCGTTATGCCAATGTGCAACCAGCAAGAAAGCTACAAGTGAATTATTGGTATTATGACCGTACACTTGTACCGTTCTCCTCGGTCCCAGAGGGTGGGATATGTAGGACGAGTGCTTTAGAGCCGGAAATGTAGGTGTATTTAGTGCTATATCAACCCACCCCCTACTCCTCAGCAGGAGGCCCCCCCTCGTTCAAACACGAAAGAAAGTACCCCGAAAAATACACGCACAATCCAACCCCCCCTCCCCCCCACTGTCCACCCTGTTCGCTGATCTAACCAGTAATGCCTGTGCCATTTCAAATCCTGTGCTGGTGTCCATCTCTCTCCCCCCTAGCGCAACCCCTTCGGCATGGCCCAAGCATGTCCCAAACTCACCCCCTCAGCAGCCCTAATCGACTACCACTCATCAGTCGCTACAGGACAGGCGGGTTTCAATACTCCACCCAGCCATCACCATGGCTGCCTAATTGCGGACGGCTCACCCATACCCCAGGCTCCGGGATTGTACTGAGCAGGTTACAGTTACTGTGTAGCCCCCCTCTCCTCACATCGCTCATCCACTGTGTCTTCCCTGGCATACCTGAAAGTGTTACATAAGCCCCAGAATTTTTTGGGCCTACTAGTAGGAAGGAGGAGTCTGCTGTAGTGTTCAGCCTGTGTGGAACAGTATACCATGTCCCTGTCCCATCGGCTTTTTGTCGGGGTTGGCCCTCTCATCCAACACTGCGCCACCGTACGCCTCGCCAACAGCAGCCCCATATCCGTCAATCGCCTATACTCCATTGGTAGAGGTTTCGAATATCCCAATAGCGCCAAAGCGGGATCTATAGGTAGTTCATGCTCCAGTATCTTGCTGAATTCCCAAATGACCTCCACCCAGAACTCATGAATGTTACGAGAACTCAATGCCATGCGTAGGAAGTCCACTACCGGCGCGTGACAACGCTCACACTCCGGAGACTGTCGGAGGCCGTATTGGTGTAAGCCTTCGGGAGTGTAATATAGTCGCTGTAAAAATAGGAAAAGTATCAACCTTTGCCGTCCATTCAGCGAGACTCTCCTGGTGTTGGCGCAGCAGTACGTCCACATAGAATCATCTATTTCCACCTCCATGTCCCTCTGCCAAGCCAGTCTGGCCTTGGAAGGTTCCTGTGCTCTGTAGGAGATAATGCTCTTGTACAGGTGTGTCATTAAGTGATGAGGGGAAGCAGTAGCTATGAGGAAGGATGGTTCTGGGATGTCCTGCGGCTCTGCCATATCCGGGCCCAGGATGTCCCTCAAGGCACCCTGAAGCCTGTGGAATTAGAACCGTAGCAATAATGTTGGGTTTTCAACCATTTGTGCCACCTGGTCCCATGTTGCGGCCTTACCCTCCACAAACAGAGCCCCCGCTGTCGCAATGTTCAACCCGTGAAGTGCTTGGACGACATTTCCGTCCCCGATGGGGGCCAGCCACTGTAGACACTCCACCGCCATCGCGGGAGAGTATAACAACGTCTCATTCCTAGCCTCCAATATTTGATTCCATGCATGTTTTGTAGCTGTGATCGAGTCTGGTAAGCCTACCCGGCGGTCTACTGGATTTCAAATCGTGGCCGGGAGTGGAAGAGGTGCGCCGAAGAGCTGCTCCATGCGTATGTGAGGGATATCTCTATGTCCATGAATCCATGTGTGCAGGTGTGTGGCTTGGCCCACCCTATAGTATCTTACTAGGTCAGGGGCACCGAGTCCTCCCAGCTCACATGGCAGCATGAGAGTGTTCCACTGCACCCACGGTTGTTTGCCTCCCCAGGCCAATTGAGTCATAAGTTTTGTTACATTCCGGAATAAGGCTATAGAGAGTATTATCGGCAGAGTGGCACACAGAATTAGAAATCTGTGGAGAATCACCATCTTCATGACGGCTACTCATCCCATCAAGGAAAACGTAAGCTTGCACCATCGCTCCACGTCATCCTCGCATCTACTAAACGCCACCCCGTAGTTTTCATTGAAGAGCACTTCCGGGTCTGTGTGAATAATTTCGCCTAGGTATAGTACCGGGTCCGTAAACCAGCGTAATGGGTAGTCCATGTCAAATCGAACTGTCACTGGCGTCAGCGGAAACACCACCGATTTCTCCCAATTCACCTTCAGACCCGAGAGGGCGCCAAAACGCACTACCTCTCTGAGAACAGGGGCAAGGTACAATTCTGGGTATCGCACATAAAGCAACGTGTCGTGCGCATATGTCGAGGTGACTATTTTGTAGGACGGGAAGCAGACTCCCCGGTACCAGTGGTATTCCCACAATGCGCACACAAGAGGTTCTGCCACCAGGGCGTACAGCAGGGGGAACAAGGGGCAGCCCTGTCTTGTTCCTCTGCTGATCGGGAAGGGGTCTGAGAGCCGATCCCCCAGTCGCACCCTAGCCGTCGGTTTCCCATAAAGCGCACCTATCACCTGCAAGAACTGCTCTCCCAGACCCATACGACTTAAGAGCCTAAGCATGAACGGCCATTCTACGGAGTCGAACGCCTTTTCCATGTCCAGGAAAACGGCTATCGCTTTTGCATCCTGACGCACATGCTGCATCGTACCCAGTACAGTTTGTATATTATAGGACAACTTTGGTCCCAGCACAAAGCTCGACTGTTCCTGGGCTACAATTTCCGGCGCAATGAGTGACAGCCGGGTGGCCAAGACCTTGGCATAAAGTTTAGCGTCAACCTCGATATGAGTTAACGGCCCTCGGGGTAAGCTTGGAGCGGCCACTGGACCAGCTTGGAGTGCGGGTTCACCATGTCAATACGCCCCTAGAATGTGTAGTGTAGCCGGCCGCTGCAGAATTACACAAGAGGCTCCTGTGTTGTAGTATCTTGCTCGTGAGTGGTAAGTTTGTTTCCTGAATGAAAGCTAAGTCCACACGCTGTCTCTGCAGATAGTGAAGTAACTTCCTCAATTTCTTGTGATTGTTCAGACCCCTAACATTCCAGGTTAACACTTGTAAGGTCCCAGCTGGATTAGCCGGGGCCGCTACCTGAGGGTCTGCCATCGGAACTGACATAGTACAATACAACTGTACATTTCAGCAATGCCACCAACATTTCTCAAATCATGAAAGTGACATAGCTAACATTTTGTGAACAGTCCCGTCCCTCACCCACCCCCCACCCCACCCAATACTTCTAAATTCATTAAGCAACATAGCAACAAACTACATCTCCCCCACCACCTCAAAATAATCTCAACCCCCACCCACAGCAGACCCACCCCAACCTGGCCTGACAGTAGCTCACCCACCCCACACCCCAACAGACCAACCACAACTAGGTTCAACCACCACCACAGTGTGCTTAACGCGCGGGGAAGCAGGTAGCCAAGTAACACAGTCTCTGCCTAGCTCTCAGAACTCTTGTGTGGCCCCCCTCCGCTCCCGCCATGCACAGCCACCAGGAGTAACGCAGCAGTCGTACATATCAAGATTGTCTGTTACACACCTTGATCTACCGTATCGCGCCCAGGGCCACATCCTGCCAATGTCCCCAGGTCCAGGCCTATGACCATTGATGGTCATTCACATAGTCTCCTGCAACAGGTCCCCTCATATATCAGGACCAAATGTGTAGCACATTGCCACCCGGGCGTACCCCCACACTCCGTATACCCCCGCAATAACACTAATCTGCACAAACCGCCACAGTCTCGTAAGGCAAGGAACTTCTCGACTCCCTTCCAGGGAATACGCAGCATACCACTGTCTCGGGATATCCATGCCAGAAAAAAGCAAGCCAGTCCATCAAAGACAGTGATCAGTCCTGATCATCTAGTTGTCCGCCGGATCCTTCTCCCTCGGGGTTCCGCACTGTGTTTGTCTTCTGTTCCTTTGCACACCTTTTCATCGCCTGTTGTAGTGCCTTTGGATCCGTGAAGATATTGGAGTGTCCTTCCCTGTTGACGCGCAGTTTGGCCGGGTACAGTAAGGCATAGTCCAGGCCCATTTCTCTTAAGCACTTCTTGTGCGGGATAAATTGTTTCCGCTCCTCCTGCACCTTCGCTGAGAAATCCCGGTATAGCGAGATGGCGGACCCTTCGTATTGCAGCTGCTGTTTGGATCTCGCCAGGCGGAGCGCAGTGTCTCTATCCCTGAAATTGAGCTGTTTTGATATTATTGGGCGCGGCAGCACACCCGGCTGCGGTTTTGGAGCTAACGACATGTGCGCCCTCTCAACTGTGAACATGTCCAAATTTACTTGGTCCCCCAGTAGTTTCATGAGTAGCTGCTCCACAAATCATTCCATAGGACCAGTGGTTGTGCTCTCCGGAATGCCCGTGATGCGTAGATTGCAGCGTTGAGAGCGTGCCTCCTAATCCTCAGTCTTATCGCTCAGGACCTGCATCATCCTCTCCATCTTCTTCTGTGCCGTGTCCAGGTCAGTTTGCGCCTCCTCCAACTCTGTCATCCTTCTTTCCGCCATGTTGTGTCTCTCCGCCTGCTTATGTAGCCGTTTCACCATCCCATCCATCCTATATGACATGGCGTCTATCTTGGACCCCAGGGCAGAGATTCTGGTCTGTATCCCCTGTTCCATAGAGAGCAGCATGTTTTAAATGTCCGAGTCAGCACTCCGGGCCTCCTCCGTCCCAGTTGTTGGACTGTCGTCCGTGGCCGGGCTATGCTGGAGCAGCCTCTTCTGAGAGAAGGGGAGCTTGCTCTGGGTTCAATCCCCCTTGCCCATTGTCTCTCTGAGCAATCACCGGCTGTGTCCTAGTAGGTGCGGGGTCCCCGGGGATGTCTATGCTGCTAGTAGATACGGGGTTGCAACTCACAGGTACTCCACCATACCCCCAATCTGCTCGATGGTTGAAAGCAACGGGAAAAGACAACCCCCCCCCCCAACGCCCACTCCTCAGTGGCGTGTGGCCTGAGGGGAACCATCGGCCAAAGACCTCAGGGTGCGTGCCTCTGACCCCAGTCGCTGTTGGCCCAGGTGCCAAACATAAGTTCAGTCAAGAAGCAGAATGAGGAGGAAACGGAGGTACCCAGGGGCCTCTCAACCGACCAGTGGCTTCACTGTACTCCAACCAGGTGCGCACCTCACCTCCTGTAAATGCTGACTCAGGCAACACCGCTATGGCCTGCCACAGCTCCTCAGCCAGCGCGTTCCGTAGGGAAATGGCGCCAAGCCTTCCAGGGGGGCTGATCAGCTCGCCTCTCAATCTCTCTAGTGGTGGTGCAGTCCCCAGTGCGGCCCCCAGCGGCTTCTGCCCCACAGCAGGCTGCTCAGCGCCCTCTAACTCTGGGCCTCCGTACCTTCGCCACCTCGGCGGGGGGGGCAGCAGCCCATCATCTCTCCCCCAGTGTTTGGCCGGTTCGGGGACCGCCCGCTCAGGTTTGGCTCCCGCTGGCTGCAGCTCCGGGGTCGCAACAGGAGGCAGTGGGCAAATTTAACTTCAGGAAGTGCGTGCAACGGAATACTGCGAAACCTCCAGACCACCATGTACGGATTTTGTAAGCTGCTGTTGAACGGACACGCTTACTTGCGCCTGTGCAGCCTGCTACATGAGCAAAAGCTGCAGCCGTGAGTAGTGGACTAAGCCAGAGATGATGAGGCCAGCCGATTGCAGGCACTTGTGATGCTGCCACGCAGTGCGGCTCTGATTGGCGGCTGGGCGGCCGGGAGGAACCTGGGGTGGTGAGAGAGGTGGAGGAGCGCTGACAGCCAGAGCCAACGTTTGTTTTCGTAGCCATTTTGTTAGTTGTGCCTCCTCGTGGACAGCCTCCCCGCCCCGCTAAGGCCTCCCAGCTGCCCCTCCCTTGCACCTTCCCCCTCCACCATCCATATATGACAGATGCCTCCCTGTGCAGCGGACGCGCACCATGCGCGCGGAAGGCGTGCAAAAGTTAAGGCCATCTACGCCCGTCCACGCCTGGACCGCGCCCAGCCCCACACCCCCAGGCCCCTGCAAAACTCTCCACCCCAGCATTAAGTATGACGCCGCCACCCTCCTAGCCCTTAACCCTGGATGCACAGCAAGGTAGCTTAAAACGCCTATATACAGAAGCCTGCACTGTCCAACCTCATTCTGCATAAAAGTGACCACTCCATTAAATTGTGACATCTACACACACAAACACTGATGTATAATCCACATTGTGTAATGAGTCCCTCTAACTTTGCAAGTCTCTAAAATTGCAATATTCACTCAATTTGAAGAAGAGTCACTCAAAATCAAGATGAGTGTCGCATCGTTACCTAAATTGTCTCAATGAAACCAATGTTTTGCATCAACACAAATGACAATAATAGCAAGCTACAGTAAAAGTGTAGCATCTACCATCAAAGTATAGCAAATCACCCAAAACGTGTCGCATCTTGACAAAATGCATCGCACTATGACAAATGTGCCGCTTTCCAGATTGTAAATGCATGTTAACGTGCGATGCAACACTCAAAACATGAAAACGTGACGCATCTGCTGGAATACTGTACCTAGCTATAGAAATAATATTGCATCGTGAAATGCGCGTTGCAAATCATGAAAACGTGACGCAACGCCGGCAGGATGTGATGTCATCATTCTAGAATCATCCAAACCAGGAAGTGGAGTTTCCTTTCAGTTTCTGTTAGTCTCTTTGGGTGTGTGCTTGGTGTTGGAGGTGTTTGGAGAGATTGAGACAGAGAGTTGTGTTTCCTTGTATCTTGTTGTGAGTTTATTGTGTGTTTGTTAAATTTTAGGTCTGTCTATTGTTAGTCTTGTCTATCTATTTGTTTGTTGTGTCAAGGGGTGTGTGTCATTAGGGGTATTTAGTAATTTAATAGGGGTGGGGTTTTGAGTTTTTAGAACTCACTTTTAGGTTAAGTTTCATTTTGTCTCTGACAATATTTTTAATTTTTAAACTTTGTCAGAGCACACTATGTCTGCCAGGTCCAAGAACCTCACAGATAGTGAGTGTGGGGGGCTGTTGTGGTTGGTGCAACATTATCTGCCGAGAATGGTGTCCATGGGTGGCCGGGTGAGCCAAGGCTACCCCACAGAGGAGCGGAGAGGCAGATGGGAGCTTGTACAAGGACACCTAGAGCAATTGTTCTCCATCCAGCGGACCGTTCATCAGATTAAGCACCGGTGGCAGGACACTGTCAGCCGTGAGGGTGATGTCCTGGACCATCTGGGAGTGGAAGTAGGAGGCCCAACCGGTGAGTACATTTATTTTTTTTACTCATGTTGTCATTCTCACTATTGTACAGATCTGTAAAAGGTTTCAATGATAAGCAAAGTATGCCTCAAATTTACAACAAGGTAAGGCAAATGTTATTCCTGCGCCGTGCTGCGTTAATTCAGAAACCACAGAGATGCAACATATTGAGAATCATATGTTGTGTGTCTGTGCATCCCCCTGCGCTCATGCACTAAGGGGCAGATTTATGTTAACTGGCGCATCCCCAGGGATGCGCCAGTTAACGTGCGCCACAGCTCCGCCACCCATGGTGCGCCGCATTTATAATGCGGCGCACCATGGTGCAAAAACGGCACTGATGCGTGACACATCTGTGCCGGAAATGTGGCGCATTGCTGGAGTTGCGTTGCAAGCGCGACTCAGCTCCAGCAAGGCTCGGGGGTGCACCATCTGCACAATGCTGCGTCAAGACCTACGCCTGCTTCAAGCAGGCGCAGGGTTTTGACGCAGCATTGCCCTGAGAGTGACTGAGTGAAATCTCATAGATTTCACTCAGCCACTTTCAGGAGGCGTTCCTGCGCAGGGGGATCTCCTAGATGCGTTACGTTGTAAATAGGGCGCATTGTTTGCACTGCAGTTGCGTCAAATAAAGTGACGCAATTGCGGCGCAAAGAGGCGCAACGGCCTCATAAATCTGCCCCTATCTGTATACATGCACTGGCGCAGGCACCCTTGCACTATGATGCAAGGATGCCTGCGCCAAGGGGAGAAAATGCTAAGTACAGTGAGGGCAAAGATGCAGTACAAAAAACAATCATTTCACTTTTTCCACTTTCAATGAGTGCTCTGAAATGCAGCAGGCATTGAAAGTGGAGCACACATGGAGAAATGGAAGCATTTCTCAATGTGCCTTGCTACCCGACCTCTAGTGTGGCGTAGCATTCCTACGCCACTCCACCTTCAACATTTTGTTAAAAATTGTAAATGTGTCTCCCTCCAAAGGTGTTGCCTGTGAACATCCACTGCAACATCCATGCAACACCCCTTCCATGCACAGTGCTGCGTGTGAAGGGTATGTATTTTGAATGAGAGGTGAAGTCACGCAGGGTGGGTTTCCCTCTCCTTATAAATATGTATAACCACTCTGCACCACCACTACGTTGAAAAGTCTGACATACTTGTGGTGCAGTGGGCTAGTAAAAGACAACCAATGCCATTAGATGTTGATAACTGTGATGTGGTGCATATTTGCAAATATGCAGGGAAGCATCATCACACATCCAACACTCATTTCCCTCCCTGGTCTACTGCATTTGTCTTTCACTTTGTAAGCTGCATCTCGGCGCTACATTTTTACAGTATAATGTAATAAAATATACATCACAAACAGGAACGCATGTACTTTTAAACAGTCAATTAGGCAATATGTATTCTGGTCATCCTGGACTGCATTGGATTGTGGAAACATTCACCCAGGTAGCAGATGTGGCCAAGAGTATAGGTAGTGCCTGTGGACAAGATGTAGTCCAGCGTGTGGATGGGGGTGTAGATGGGTGTTGTGAGGAGTTGTCTGAGGCCAAGTTTCGGTAGGTTGTGTATCAGGGTGGCAGGGTAGGCGTCATAATTCTTGTAAAGGTGGAAGTTGAAGTCCACAAGGATGATGTATTCCATGAAGGCAAGTGCATGGATGCTTGCAAGGTTGGCAATGGAGTTCATACATTAAGCCAGGGAACCACGGGGTGGGTCAATTAGTGTCCCTCAGAGGGTGAGGTTGTTTTTGTTGTGGATCTGCAAGTGCATTTGTTTGCCAGTGTGGAGGGTGATGTCTATATGGCTAACAAACGTGATGGCATTATTGTTTACAATACCTATTCAACTTCGGTTTCCATTGGGACAATCCATGCAGGTGATCTTCTATACATCCGGGATGGCTATAGGAATGTTGTTGGGCAAGGAGTTGTTCCACCAGGTGTCACTCTTGAAGGCCACATCTGGGGCAGAGGTGTCTTGCAGATCCAAGTGCAGACCAGCGTGTAATGTAGCAGAGCAGGTGTAGTGGAGTATGCTGTGGAGGTGTGTGTGTTCAGTATTTTGACTTTTGGTGGTCCGCTCACAGGTGAACCTGCATGTGTGGTTCAAGCAAGGTCTGTGGGACTGTTTCAGGGTGTCCTTCAAAGTGTTGTGGTTTTGGCCTGCCATGAGTATGTGGAGGCTGCTTGTGTCACTGAGGAGTGTGCTCTTGTGGGATTTGCGTGATCCATGGAATCTGATGCTGGCCAGCCTCCAGACATGTGCATACGGGCTTGCCTTATGCGCGCCTTCCGCCACCCACCTAATGGCATTACAATGTTAGCTGGGAAGGCAAAGCTGCTGGGAGGCGGGATGCTGGGGATGGGGAATGGGGCCAAGTGGGCTGGACCACAGGGGTATTTGCATCAGAACGTGAGCTGTTTACACGGGGGGGTGAGTTGTCAAACATGATCAAACAATGTACACTCATGTGGAGGTCAACATGCATTACCAGAGTCCATGTACATTTCCTACCTACATTTTGTAGGACAAATGAAAGGGTAGTAAAAGACTATGAATGACATGCATATGTTACCGTACAATCTGCCCGCTACAATATTGTGAATTTATAATGCCATGCATTAATGTACATATTTGCACATTGTTTGTAGGTGGTCTGCCCCCATACACGCAGGGGGAGATCGACAGCTTCGAGGACCCCAATGCAACCAGTGAGTAAATGTATTAATTCCTACAGATTGAAGTAATGTGTGTGGGAGCAAGATGCACTGTGTATGTGCCCAACTATGGCATGCTCAATGCATCCATTTGTATCAAATCTTTGCTGACACCCTCAAAGTAAATGTAACATTTTGTGAGTGTTTGGGACAGAAGTTGAATCATGCATGGCCAAAATGAAAGGCACATATGTGTCAGACAGCCCATTACCCTAGGAACAAAGTAACAGTCAATGCCTGTTTCTTTTTGACACTGAGGGAGCAGAATGCAACATGAAAATGCAAATTCTTTACACGTACATCTGTACAGTAAGGCATGCTGAACACAGCATACAGGATGTGTCCATACCGGACGCGCAGCGGACGAGCGCAGCGGGCGCGCCTAAGGCAAGCCCGTCTGCGCCCGTCCGCAGCCGACCGGGGCTCGGGCCATGTCATTCTGCCCAACTCATCACCTCTTACGCTCCCGGGGACTTAACTGCTCTACACTCACTCCGGCCATTGGACACTACCAGCTCTTCACGCCTGCGTCATCTAGGTATTTATCAAGCCCGTAGCACCTTTTCAGAGATTCAGACTATCCCGTCTTCCCTCACCTCTGAACCCATAGTCTCTCTCCCACTTCCCAATCCCCTGCCCGCTCAGACATCCGCTAACATGGAATTAGCAATCATTTATCTTAATACTCGATCACTAGTCAGTCACCAACTCGACATCTTCCACCTCCTGGACTCAGACCGACCTGACGTTCTTCTCCTAACCGAGACCTGGCTGAATGAGGACTCGTCCCCCGACATCCTGGCCGCCATTCCTCCGGGGTATTACATACTCCAAGTCAATCGGCCTGCTGACAAACCAGGAGGCGGCGTAGCTGCCATTATCAAACTTCCCCTCAGGTTCACTTCCCTCTCTTTACTCACTATTCCCCAGGTGGACTGCCTGGCTATTAGATTTGATTCCTCTGTATTCCCCCTAATCTGTGTCTTGGTATACCGTCCCCCTCAATCCATGCCTAATTTTTCTTTTCACTTTGGTGACTTGCTTTCCCAGCTTACAAATAATAACTCTAAACTCTTTGTCCTGGGTGATTTTAACTACTGGCCGTCAGATGCCCACGAAAGCCCGCAATCCCTTGCTTTTACTGACTTATTAACTGGGCTCAATGGTCTTCAACACGTTCACTCACCCACTCACTCCAATGGCCATATTCTAGACCAGGTGTGGACCTATAATCTTGACATCAAGTCACTCACGATCACACCCTGTCACTGGTCTGACCATCACCTAATTTCCTTCCTCCTCCTGGTCCCTCCTCCGCCCCCTCGTAGCCGAGGCACTAGCCTCTTGGCCAGAAACTGGAAAAAAGCTGACCTTGACTCATTTTTTACCTCCTTAACATCCTCAGTTCTGCCCAGCTCTGGTCCTATCGACTCTCAAGCAGCTGCACTCGTCAAATGGCTAGAATCCGCCAGTGACAAGGTCGCCCCCCTCAAGCTAATTAGAACCATGCGCCCTCACGACGCACATCGCTGGTTCTCTGACAACCTTAAATCTTTAAAACTTGGTCTCCGCCAAGCCGAGCGTCGCTGGCGTAGAAGCTATGATCCCTTAGAAAAACCTCCTTTTCTAAAATTACTGGGAGAATATAAACGAGCAATCTCAGCCGCCAAAACCACCTATTTTTCCACCAAAATCCTCAACTCTGCGCAAAAATCTAAAGACATCTTTGCCATTGTAGAAGAACTCTCACATCCAGATAGGGTGACCATCAAACCCCTTCCATCTCAGGCACTCTGTGATTCCCTCAACTGCTTCTTTGTAGAAAAAATTAGCAACATCTAAACAAGTATCTCCTCCACACCCCCGACTACTCCCCTCACTGAGGCTGCTCCCTTCACCAACCCTCACTCTCTGACTCAGTTCCCTCCCCTATTAGAAGATGTCTTCATTGCCTTGCTTAACAAAGTTTCCTCAGGCTCCCCCACAGATTGCTGCCCTCCCGCGATTCTCCGGCCTGCTTTCTCAGCCTGCCCCACCCCCCCTCTGGCCCTCCTGAACAGTTCTCTTCTGCGCGGTGAGGTCCCTAGCCAGTTTAAGAACGCGGAGGTAGTTCCCATTCTAAAGAAACCCACTGCTGACCCTACGGTTATGGGCAACTTCCGTCCCATCTCCCTACTTCCCTACCTAAGCAAAGTGCTCGAGACGTATGTGACTAGTATCCTCAGTTCTTTCATTGAGGACTCCAACTTCTTGGACCCCCAGCAGGCCAGGTTCAGACCCGCCCATTCAACAGAGGCGGTCATTCTCTCTGTAATGGAGGAACTCCGTAGAGGCGCCGATTCTAACACCCATCAAGCCTTGATTCTTTTGGATCTGTCGGCGGCCTTCGACACGGTCGACCATACCATCTTGGTCGACCGTGTCAAAGAGGCTGGTATCGGAGGGACGGCCCTTGATTGGGTCCGCTCATTCCTGACGAACCGCCACCAATCTGTCCGACTCTCCCATTTTTCGGCTGACAGGATGAAACTCACCTGCGGTGTGCCACAGGGTTTGTCTCTGTCCCCACTTCTTTTTAATTTGTACCTTACCCCCCCTGATCCGCTCCCTCCGGGGAAGGAACGTCACTGCATTTAACTATGCAGATGACATTCAGCTCATTTTCAATCTTGACTCCTCGCAGGATGCGGCTCAGGATTTCCAGTCTACCCTCTGTCATATCAGCAATTGGATGGCCACTCATCATCTCAAACTCAATCCCGACAAGACGGAGCTTGTTCTCGTCAGAGGCCCATCCAACCCCTGGAACTCCACCTTCTGGGCCCCTGCCATTGGTCCCTCCCCTTGCCCTGCTGACAAGGTAAAAAGCTTGGGGGTCTATATCTCTCAAGATCTTTCCATGCAACCTCAGGTCAGTGCTACAGTGTCTTCCTGCTTCCACCAGCTCAGAAAAATTAGTAAAATAGCCCATTTTCTGACCACCGAAGCCCTCACCCTGACGTTGCTGGCATTAGTCATCTCTCGGGTTGACTATGCCAACGCCTTGTACGCAGGTATCCCACAATGCCAAATCAAAAGATTACAGCTGATACAGAATCAGGCAGCCCGCCTGATTTACCACCAACCAAAACATCATCACGTTCGTCCTCTACTTAAAGCCCTTCATTGGCTTCCTGTATCAGAGCGTTGTAAAATCAAACTAGGCTGTTTGACCCACAAATCCCTGGCCGGCATCGGCCCCTTCTTCATCTCGTCACTCCTGCTCCCGTACGCCCCTTCTAGACCCCTCCGATCTTCCCACCATGCTCTCCTTCAGACGCCCAGGTTTATGCGCAAAAAGCACGGTGGCCTCAGATTCTCTTTTTTGGCCCCCTCATTCTGGAACTCTCTCCCACTGGAACTCAGACTCTCCTCCTACCTTCACTTTAGGTCTCTCTTAAAAACTCACCTCTTCCGCTGTGCTTACACATAAGCTACCTCCCCCTCCCTCCTCTGTCTCCTCTTGATTTAGTGAACTGCGCCAAGAAACCGTCCGGTGTATGTTGCGCTCTATAAATTCTTTGTACATTACATTACATTACAGTGCTCACTACGTGTGTTTAGTAAATGTGTTGTGTGAATGATTATTACAGGCTGTGGTACCAGGGTTGCAGTGTGTGTAAGCTCTAAATCAGGTGTACTGTGGAAGCACATGGCTTTCTACGTTTGTTCACAATCACTGTTTTACAAGACACGTACACCTACAAATCAGTAAGGGTGAGATTTATGTTCACTGTTGCATCCCCAGGGATGCGCCACTTAATGTGCGCCATAGTGCGCCACAGGTCCCCACCCATGGTTAGCCGCTTTAACATAGCGTTGCACCATGGGCCTCAAACGCCACAGATGTGCCACAAAGTTGGCGCATTGCTGGAGTTGCATCGCAAGCGCAATGCAGCTCCAGCAAGGCTTGGGGGTGGCCCATCTACACAATGCTGCATCGAGACCAACGCCAGCTTCAAGCTGGCGCAGGATTTTGAGGCAGCATTGGCCAGTAAGAGACTGAGTGAAATCTCATATATTTCAATCAGCCACTTTCAAGAGGCTTTCCTGCGCAGGAAGGCCCCCCCCCTGCACAGGAACGCCTCCTTATGGCGCAGGGCTTTACAAAGTGACACATGTCCTAGATGTGTCACATTGTGAATAGGGCCCATTGTTTGTGCCGCTGTTGTGTTGAATAAAATGACGCAACTACGGCGCAACCGCATCATAAATCAGGCCCGCAGTGATTTTAGCAAAACTTAAGATGCCCACAGTGCATGTAGTGCCTTTTCAATGTGTAATACTTTGTGCATGCTGCATCAAAGTCACACCGTCACTCCTCGCACATGTAAGCACAGCATCCCTCCGTGTAATGACACTGTGCCACACCAGGATCTGCTGTAGCAAACGTATTTATCATTTGGCCCACACCAACCCCTAGTCCAGGAATTTGCGTGTCAATTTTGTTGTGCTAGTGTGGGTTCTGAAATGTTACAGACATGTTGCTGTATCCAGATTAATTTTGTGTTACAATATATGCTTTTACATTGTGAAAATGTCCTCACAGTAAGTGAACAAAATAAATTCTATCCCACAACATGTGCATAGGGCACACATTATGCAATTAAAAATATTAGCCTATATGAAGAGGTTACTGCCTTGATCGTACACACACCAATCCTTACATATTGCCATGCAGCATTCACTGGTGGTTGAAACAGGCCCGTCCCACCATCACTCTGCATGGCAGTAACCAAGGGCGTATGGATTAAGTAATGAGCCCGTGACAGGCCAAAGGTATCCTGCACGTTGTCCATTTACAGGACAACTCCCTTGCTATTCCGGTCTACCACTCCCTACAGGACAAGCTCCATCCATGTAGCAAGGCCCAACCAATCTCCCACATGTGAAAGTGGTGTACACATGGGCAATGGTACCTCTGGGGCATGAGGGCATAGCACTCCCATCGTGCCATGGTACCTTTTACAACAAAGTGTCGGAGTCAATTTGTACTCAGTCAATAAATCCATCCTTATCTTGTGTGATAAATATCACTAAGGATGAGACGTGCCGTCCCACCTCTGGTTCCAATTTAGATTCAGCTTGCATTAAGTCCTGCGCCACTGCGTGGGTGAGCCCCTTCAATGGAATTGGCAATAAGTACAAACAAAAATGTGGGACAGCAATTACCCCCTCTGCCCTGTGCTGCATCTGGGTCTCCAACGCCACCCTTCTACGTCCAGTTTCCGTAATAACAGTCAACATATAACAGAATTCTATGCACACCAGCAATGTATGGTACTAGGACAACAGACAGGAATGTGCCACCATCATCACCAATGCCGCTCGTCCCACCTACAACCGTACCAACGTTGACCAGAATGCATGCTACTCCGATGCACTCTCATGACTCATACCATATTGACATCACTTTGTTATTCCTGGGTATGGTAAACATGTATCCCCCAGTAATAGAGATGTCTCAAACCTGTTTTTGAGAGCATGCACCCCCTCCAATGCCTCCCCATCGTCCACTGGAAAGAACAAAAGGTCATCCGCATTCTATGAGACAAAGTGCGTGTGATCCGAGAGCCTCAGGCCACAAACAACCCTACACAATTGAGAACAAGTTGCTCATGTTTCGACAGCCAGAGCAAATTACTGAGGGGAGAGCAGGCAACCCTCTTGGCCTACTGGGTATTAGGAGGACATGTATAATCACACCTTTACTGTGGGGATGCCTGACAAATACAATTTTACTATCCAGTGGACAATTTCCGCTCCCAGCCCAAAAACCCTCCTAACAGCAAACAAGTAGGGCCACTCTGAGCAATGTAATGATTTAGCTATATCCAATTAAGGTCCTCTGCACATTAGTCCACCGCATGGTCTGTGTTCAACATTTATATCAACTTCCATAGACTAACGGCCATATTGCTGGTAGGGATGAAACCAGCCTGATCAGGGTGTACCAAGTGTAACAGGTGTGTGAATACTTGTGCATACAGGATGAGATTTGTCATCACATCATCCATGGTCAGCATGGTTAGGGGACAGTACCCACAAAACTCACTTTGGACTTCACACTGTATGAGGAAAGGGATAGTAATAGCTAACCTAGTCGTAGACAGCAGCATCCCCAGTTGGCCAGCCCCCATGAACATCAATGGCATCTGAGGTGCAAGAATGTTGACATTACCCTAGTCAAAGTTGATGGTGAGACCATCAGCCCACAGGGGTATTGTTCAGGGCCACTTCTTTTACAGTGCACCGGACTTCCACATCCATTATATCCCTACTAAGAGAGTGCACCTGCTCCTCGTACACGGTGTTCTAAGTAAGCCTGTGCCTCTGCTTCCCAAACCTGTAACTGGCCACTCACTATGTGTATCAGCGGCCACTATATGAATCCAAATGAGATGAGACAGTGTGTACACATACCTATCAGCTTTGCCTTTCATTGGATTACAATTATATCCAACATGGAGATTTTACCCTTAACTACGGGCACCTCCTGTGTATCGTGCTTTATATTGTCACACATATACCTTTGACTTAAGACAGCGTGCTCTTCCATTACAATGTATCCATGCCTCATACAATGTGATCTCTCCCATCCTCTCAACTTGCATTCCTTCTACTCAAGGATGCATGGGGCTATGATACCCTCACAAGTATCTTTTGCAAAATAAAAACGTAAGACAAGATAGTTCAACATAAACCAGCGTGGGATACCAAGGCCACGCTTGAGCAGACAAGCACATCTGTAATACTTGACAGTATGTATGTGGCCAGATGCTGGTGTGTCATTTCATGGCAGTCATTTGACTTGGCCACCACCTACTGGCCCGTGGTCATGTGACTGTGGATGTATATGCTAGATGGCAATTTTGCAGTGTGTCATCACAAAAGTGGTGGTCTTATTTTCATGACACTTGCCATTAATTTATTTGATTGTACAACTTAGGTCATGCTGATGTCCATCATGTACTGCTTGCCTTACACATGTTCCCTTTTTCCATACAGATAACATGAATGCAGCGGAGGAGCGGGTTTTCCGCATCCGGAAAGCTCGGTATGGACATATACTTGCCGTTGCTAAGGCATTTCGTTGGTCGGGGCGCCAATACCAGAAGAGGAAGTTGGCGAGAACATGGGTTCTAAAGTCATCCAAAGGCAAAAGTGGAGATACAGTACAATCAACAGTTCCCTCAAAACATGCAGGTGGTGCTGCTGCCCCACAGGCATCAACATCCACTGGAGGCACGGCAGCAACTGTTGATGCTACAATGTTGGCAACCATGGACAGGAAAGTAGATAATTTGGAGGCAAAAATTTCTGCATTAGACACCAAACTCAACAGGGTGCAACAGACATTGGACCACATAATTTCTATGATTTGATGGATATCTGGACAATGACTTTTTGTTCATAGTCAAATGTTGTAGCGTATTTGTTTTTAATATTTTATATAGGTTTAGATAGATAGTTTAGGTAGTTAGTAAGGTTTGATTTTTCTATTTCTTATTTTAATTACGTAGTTGCTGGCTTTTAAATTTTCTATTTGGGTGGGTGGGTTTTCTTAGATGTGTTATATGTGTTTTAAAAAAATTTATAAAAAAAAATTCAAAAAAATATATCTTTGTGGTTTGATTAGATTTGTGTGTAGTTTATGTTTAGGATAAGTATGTGTATGTCTCTTGTGCATTTATGTGTTAAGGGGGGTGGGGGCTGATGTTTACTTGTCCTGCGTCAAGCTAGGTAATTTTAGGGTAAGTAAGTTAGGGCATAGTTATGTAAGTTAGATAGGTTTAGATAAGTTAGGTTAGGTTAAGTTTAGATAGTTTAGATAGGGTTAGGTATTTTAGGATTTAATGTGATTTGTAAGTAATGTGCATATTTTTACTGTTGTGTTTGAGAAGTAAATTTTATTTGATTTTTCAACTTACATACTTTGTGATCTCTTGTTTTAAGTACTGCATTTACTGTGTTAGAAGTGTGAGTAAGTTGACACATTGAATGGATAAAGTGTCATGTTTGCGTGCATGTCATTATTATGATCTTGCTATGTTCAAGCTGCATCTGTGAGTACATGTGCTGGCAATCCCTGTGATGTCAAATCTTGTCGAATATGTCATGCACCTATTTGCATACATTACAACTTCAAGCAGATGCCCTCTAACAATGTTCTTGAGGTCTCTCCCCGCATTTTAAACACAGACTCTACCGCCTGGCCAGTGTTGACCATGTCCCCCACAATACATACGGTGCCTCAGGGCACAATTGCCAGGAATGTTGTCACCGCTATCACTCACCAGGGCAACAAGTTCATTGAGCCAAGGTATATGGGGACATCACTTAGGTCTGCTCTTGTCATTTGAAGGGAGATTGTGAGGTCATGTCTGCCACCTTCTAAACACCGCTCAGCCAAAGTGATAGAGGAATGTCCAACACTTACCCTGTAGTTATTCACTATTGTGCAGTGGGGTGGAGCTCGGGTACATTGTAACTAACGCACCCATTCCAAGGCATACTCGGCATCCATCATATGCATCTACGGATCCTCAGCATACAGTGATATTATATGCATGGTGACAACAGTTAAATGTCAATAGGAAACAACAGCGTGGACAAGGAACAACCCTGACGAGTACCCTGCCCCACTGGATATCACAAGGAGACCCCCGCCCAACCCCCTCCCTTGTGCTTGCCAATGAATACAACCTGTCTTTGCATCTCAGATGACACTCCCCAAATTCTAAGGCCCTCATTATTCAGAATAGATGAGACCACTAAAGGCTTTTGATACACCCACTAAGTGGATCACTGGCATCCTCTCCTCATCATAGGTCTCTCCCAGAATTCATAACAATTGCCATACATTGTGTGCAGTGTAACGGGTGTAAATAAATCATGCCTGATCTTGATGAATGTAAGGCACAATATGCAAGAGGAGTGAAGTGGGCAGTATCCAGGTCAATCTTCATAAATACATCATGAGCATGGACTATCTGCAATCTAGTGAGTTGTCCTCAGAGGCCATCCCCAGCTGAAGTAGGGGGCCGATCACCAGCTCTCTAGCATAGGCTTGCAATACTCACAGATACGTGGCCTGACAATGGCTCTACAGCTGTGTAGGGGCTAGGACATCAAACTAGATCAAATGATGTAGACTTAGTAGCATTGACCTGGTGCAGTCGGCGGTGAGCCACCCTGCACCACCTACAAGATTCTATCGTAAGATAATGTGCATCCTGGACACAGTGATTTCAGAGTGAAGCTTACAAGTGTGTATGACTATACTTTCATCCATCACATGACACACATTGCAGGTAATGTTTACTGATGTGATGAAAATGTTGTTGTAGTGAGAATTGCACCATGTAACACAACGAGTTTATGTAAGTGAAACATGGAGGTTGAAGAGTGAATGCATTACAAGAAAGGTTGTGGCAGGTAAGAACCAATTTGCCCATTCCAGTGCTATGTCCACTATGCCAGCGTACTTTAACATTGGTAGTGTAGTGTATTTGATGTATGTGTTGAACACAGCACAGATATGAACTGAGACAACTTGCAAACATGCATCCCTCAACCAATGATGCCCTTGTCAGTCCAGCATTATCATTGCAATATTGTATTTGATATAGTATGATTACATGTGAGTTACTGTGTGTGTTGACTCCAATAAACCCATGCATTACACAGAAAGCAAGCTTTACAATTAGATCTTCATCCTGCTATTCCATCTGCATGGTGCAGCACAGTAGGGGTTACAGAGAGTGGCACATTGATCACGTTTGCATACTACACATCTCATTGTGTTAGAGGTTGTGCTTCAGTGTACAGCATGTTTGGTTTGGGTGCAAAGCCAGTTGTGACACTTCTTGTGAGGTGATGGTGAACATTAGTGTAGTAGTCTTATTCCATGTACTACTCAGTGTACCATGACTAATGCGACTATGGTGCCTACACAGGCACATGAACAATATAGTAGCATTACCACAGGGTAGGGCACATGAATGCAACATGCACTTCTATATGGGCCAATTGATGTGTTTGCAAAGGAGTGTTTGCAATACCCAGCTGTACATTTGTAAATAATTGTATTTTTTAAAAAATTATGTCACCCTAAAGTTTGACATAACAAGATTATTATCACAGTGTGATCACTTTTGCAAATATTTCTATTTCTCTTCCACATGTGTCTACTTTGCTCATCCAAAAATGTACACAGTACAATCATTACATGTTACACACTTGACACAATGGAACAGTGTTATGGACACACAGGTGGTCATGAAGAACATGTTGATAAGTTTGACTGTGTTTATCAAACAACATTTTATTTGAGGGATGAGATTGTGATTAACACATTCTTAATTTCAGAATGTGTATTGCTTCAGTGTTTCATGCATGAACATTGAGGTGTGACATTTTTTGTAAGACAGGTGTGTAATGTCAGCAATGTTCTCCTCAGTGAAATGTTTCATGTGTTGTCCAGGGACACCTGTGTGCAATAGTAATTTACAGTCCTCTCTTCCTTAGTATATTTATTGAAAATTCATCCTCTGAGTCTTCACTTTCTTGAGTGACTGCAGGGCATGGTGTGCTACTGCTTCCACCAGCAATGGCAGAGGATGTTTGAGGGTACACATGTTCCCTCGAGGTTACATTATCCCTTTGTT
This sequence comes from Lissotriton vulgaris, assembly GCF_964263255.1. Classification (NCBI taxonomy): domain Eukaryota; kingdom Metazoa; phylum Chordata; class Amphibia; order Caudata; family Salamandridae; genus Lissotriton; species Lissotriton vulgaris. The sequence continues at coordinate 48,919,485 of NC_141690.1, forward strand.
CATTCAGCAACATTTGCTGGTTTTTGATGACCGTCAGCAAGTCTGCATGAAAAGCTGTCATGGATGACAGGAAGAGGTCTTGACGTTGCTGCATCTCTCTCATTTGGTTAACTATATCTTGCAGGTGCTGGGCTATTTCCCTGCTTGCATTTTGTGGTGGCATTTGTACATGCCTCTCACTCATGATCTTAGCAATGTTTCCCAGAGATTGTGATAATCCTGGTGTTTGTGTGGAAGTGCCTTCATCTGTGCCAATGTTTGCCAAATCTGGATTGATACTTTGTTGTATTGATCGCAGGATGGTAGCGATACTTGGCAATGCCACATGTAGCTCACTGAGGAGCTCCCGCTGAACACTTACAGCAGAACTTTGGAACTCTCGTTGTGTGTTCTGCCACTCATTCATAATGTTTGTAGAGGACGGTACAGGTGGTGTTGGTGTTAAAGTTTCACCTTCAGCAGCAACCACATCGTTGTCACACTGTGGAGGGGGTGTGGGGGACCGTATGTTGCTTCTTTCCACCTCATGTGTGACAGTGTCAATGTTAGGAGGATTTTCTTCCATATCATCCGAGACAATATTGTCATCCAGTTGTTGTGCAGTTGATGCAGCATCCACTAGGAAAAAATGTGCACATGTGTTAGTAGTGTTGGGATGTTTAATTGTAGAAATGTTTTATCAGAGCAATGACGTGTTGGAGTTCTGGACTTTTTGGTTCCGTCCAGAGGTGTCAGGGAACAACACCCAAAGACCCCGGAGTTCCACCTGCCTTGGTGCGCAAATGAACAGAAACACGGGCTTCTCGATGGTGGCGTCAAAGACCAAAGGTTTATTACTGCAGGGACACAGAAGTCACAGAAACTACGCATGGGCAGTAACTAGGAGCCTGTTCGAATTGTACAAAGAGGGTTGCTCCTTATATACTAAATTTTGGCCTTCAGGCGAATTCTTCACATGTTGGTACATTCCCAAAACCTTTGTGTCATAAACAATAAATATTTGGCGTACACAGGAACCGTTGAAAAAATCTGATACAAAACATCTACGAAGAGGGGTTCCCACTAGTTCATCACAATCCCTTGTCAATATTGCATTCAAGAGCCGGACCGCCTCATCGTAAATTTCGTTACCTCCCCCTAATAAAGATTCAGAAAGAAAGGAACGGAGCCAGGTGTGGAAGATAGAAAAGCGGGATAAGAGATGTTTGTGGGTTGTAAATGGGCAAGGCTACCGGCTTCGGCCGCCTAATCATGATCGGGACAATGGACACGAGAACCAGTTCAGTTGGGCTGGCCTCGGGCAGAGGAGGCAGTCTTTGTCGAGTCATGTAGCTACAGCGTGATCTGGTTTAAGGTGCACGTGTCATGAAAGAGGTGAATCTCCGGCTAAGGCTACGTGTCCTTAATGGAATTGAAGTGATCAGGGGTTATTGCGTATGTGAGGGCAAGAAACACAAAATGGCTGCCATGATCTAAGATGGATGCCGTGGGTAGATCAGAAATGTGTTCATAACAGGAGTGCTCTTGCTCGTATCGTAGCGAAAACACCAGGATATGCTAAATGGATCATTTGCTGTTCGCTGATACCAATATTATGTATTTCCGACAATATTGAAAACATGGGTTCAAATCGTCACGGAACATCAGTGTGCACTCATTGGTCAACACTGCTATAGTTAATTGGTTGTGTGAATACAGGGTGTTTGTCTACTTCCAATACATAGAATTGATATGCCTAATTGTAGACATATTCGACATTGCAGCCCATGGGTACAGGTACTCACTCACAGTCTCACACACCCTCTTCATGTCATGTTTTTTGTATGCCTGCCTATCACAAGCAAAGGACACACTGTTTGGGATATTGTTGGAATATTTTTGGTCAAGACTGGATTTACAATAGTCTACAATTGAGAGTGACAGAAAGACTGCTTTGTACACATTATTCATTACATTGCATTCAAGCAATGACTGAGTACAATACACATTTCCAACATATTGTATGCCATTATTGAACACAATCTCTTATGTCACTACCATTTTATGAATGATTGTATGAGTCAACCTACAATGATGACAAGGTAACTGACATTGGGTGTAGTTGAAATGTCCTACCCAGGCCCCAAATACACAACAAATGACAGTTGACACTGATGCAACAAATGCCATGGCCATACAGACACAAAGTCTGAGGAAGATATCTGGTCTACAGTACTGAGTGCATGATCTTTCATGAGCAATTGCAGTGTGCATATCATATCATTGTACACACATTGAACACAATGGCATACCATAATAAATTTTCCACACAATAATTCAATACTCATGGTAGCAAAGCTCGTCTCACATTTTGAATCCAACATGGGATGGTGTGGTGCAGGGTTGTTGCTGAAAAGTGCTGTGAGGCATTGAGGTACACCCAAACCCAATGTGGGAGCTGACTGTTGACGGTTTGCTCAATGACTTTGGCAGGGAAAGGGAGGAGTGGAATGGGGCGGTAACTCTTAAGTTCTGTGTTGTCTGCTGTGGGTTTCTTCAGGTGGGTGCTGAGTTCCGCATGTTTACTAAATTCCATGAAGCTAGCAGAGTTGAGGGAGCAGTTGATGACATCTCGGAGATGGTGCACGATAATGGAGTGTGCTTAGTTGAAGATGTGGTGTGGACAATGGTTCGTTGGCTATCATCATCAGGTGGATGGTGCCTTAAGTGGTGATGGTGTTCCAGGCGAATAGGTTGTTGGTGGGTGTTTCCGTTTGCAGGTGGGTGGGGTGGACTGATTCCCAAAAGTGTTATGTATGTCAGCAATCTTGTTGTGTAAGAACGAAGCTAGAGAGTTGCAGAGGTCTTGAGAGGGAGTGATGTAATTGGTACCGGCAGTGGGGTTGTAGACAGTTTGACAATGTGGAATTGTACCTTGGAGTTGTGGTCGTTGTTGTGGAGTCAATCCTTGGAGGATGATTTGTTAGTGGTTTGGATCAGTTGGTGATGTTTGCGGGTGGCATTCTTGAAGGTGGCCAGGTTCTCAGTGGTTATTGGTTGTAAGAAATGTTTTTGTAAGGCTGCAACAGATCTTCTTCCATTCCTTGAGCTCATCAGTGGACTAGGGTTTTATTTTTTGCTACCTTATATGAATTGATGGTTTTTCAAGGGTGCTACTTTGTCACCGCTTTCGTTGATCCATTGTGTGAGGTTGATGGCTCCTTGGTTTGGGTCCAATGATTTGGTAGGAGGGTTTTGGTAAAGCGATGTGGTCAGTGGTACTTTTATTCCCATTTCTGCGGGGGATTGATTGTGGGTGTTTCTGGTTTGTGGTCTTTTTCTATTTGAAGTGAATGCAGCAGTGGTCAGTCCAATGGAGTCCTGTGGGGTGTATAAAGGAGATGTGCTCACTAGAGGAGAAGATTGTGTTGAGCGTGTGCCCGGCTTTGTGGGTGGGGGTGTGAACAAGTTGTTTGACTCCAACTTTTGCAAGGTTGTCCAGAAGAGTGGTGGAGTTGGTGTTGTTGTTCTTTTCCAGGTGGAAGTTGAGGACTCCCAGTTCAATGTAGTCCTTAGAGGGGAGGGCGTGTGGGCTGATGCAGTCTGTGATGTCTTTGCTACATTGTGTGCAGGGTCCAGGTGGTCTGTAGATGAGGGTGCCTCTGAGTGTGGTCTTGGGGTTGATGTGCATTTGGAAGTGAAGGTGTTCAGCAGCTGCTAGGGAGTTGTCAGAACTGGTTGTGATGCAGATCGTTTTCTTATGGCCAATGGAGATGCCTCCTCCTGTTTTGTTGATGCAGTCCTTTTGGATGATTTTGTAGCCGTTTGTGATGGCTATGGTCATGTTGGGCACTGACGTCCCTTCATCCAGGTTTCTGTAATAAATTGTGGGTCAGATTTATGAGGCCCGTGCGCCTCCTTGCGCCGCAATTGCGTCACCTAATGTGATGCAACGGCGGCACAAACAATGCGCCCTATTTACAACATGATGCATCTAGGAGATGCGTCACGTTGGAAAGCCCTGCGCCATGAGGAGGCGTTCCTGCACAGGGGGGGGGGGGCATTCCTGGGCATGGAACGCCTCCTAAAAGTGGCTGCGTACAATCTATGAGATTTCACTCAGTCACTTTGTACATCAATTCCTTACGCCTGCTTGAAACAGGCGCAAGGGTGACGCACCATGCATTGAAGAGCTGGCTCCTGTGCATTGTGGGAGTCAGGTCACACTTGCAACATGACTCCTGCAATACGCCGCCCGTACGCGAAGAGATGCGTCATGCATCTTCACTAACTTGCACCATGGGTGGTGGAGCAGTGGCGCACTGTGGCACATGTTAAGTGCCGCATCCCTGGAGATGCACCAGTTAACATAAATATGCCCCGCAATGTCTGGCACTGTGGTGTTGAGTAGGTTCCAAAGTTCAGTTGCATGTGTCTGAACTGAGCAGGTGTTCAGCATGATACACTTCAGGTGATTAGTTATGGAGCTCAGTTTGAAGTGTGAGGATTTGGTGTGGGTCCTGATGGTGTTCAACTTGCAGGAGTGGCAGGTGAAGGGTCCATGGGTGAGTCCTGGTGTGGCTTGGTAGCTGTCTGTGAGACGGCCGGAGTTCCGTGCAGAGAGGATAGCAGCATCATACGTGATGCAGATGGAGTGGGTTTTAGAGGGGACAGGGGGGTCTGGCGCTGGGCACAGTCAAGGTGCAGACGGGTGTAGACAGGCTTCCCTTTGGCACATCTTCAGCACACATAGGGCGCTTATACTGCACGTGTACCCTGCGCCTAGGCTGTTGTGACATACGTGGATGGTGCTGGGGTGCATAGCAAGCGGGGAGCAGATGGGATGCGGGAGCGGGTTGGAGAGCCGGGCTGGGAGGCACAACAAACATACTACTAAATGGCAGCAAGCAAAAACTGAAACAGGACAAGATTGTAGGGCAACCAGACAATCACTATTAAATGGACAGTGTCACCAGCACAACCAGGCACTAAATAAATTGTAGTAGGCAAAGCAAGCAGTGCACAGATCAATAATTAATGATGACCAGTCTTGCAGTGAAGCACTATGCAAACAATGTTATGAGGCACAATGAATTGAAGGCAGCAATGGGCAAATGAAAACACAGCCAATGAACAATCACGCAGTAAGGCCTACAATAACAATGAGATTACATTAATGAATTCTCATTTACATATGCATATACGAATTAGTGTGACTGACTATTGTATTCATTGTCATTGTTTAAAATTATACTGGAACTATCGTGGGACTGAGAACATTTATAGCTGCTATTCACACCATCACCCGTCACAGGGATATGCACACTTATTTGTACTTACCTGTTGTGTGGTCAGTCGTTTCTCTTTTGACACTGTCCTGACCAGAAATTCCTATTACTATTTCATCAGGTATTACTTGTGCCACTTGCTCCTCGAGCTCATCGAGGTCCTCCTGGTATGCTGGGCTGCCTCCTCCAGTTGCAAAGGCTGCCTTGCGGTTTGCCGCTAGTTTTTCTTTAGTGCGGTGCTTGTAATCATGCCACCTTTTCTTGCAGTCAATGACTGTCCTCTTGGCCTGTCCTACACTGTTTATTTTGTGAACAATTTGCTTCCATATTGCCTCCTTTTTGCCATGGGGCAACTTTGAATTGATGAACAGCTGATGCTGGTACCTGATGACCTCTGCCACCAGGATTTCATTTTCCTCATGGCTAAAATTAGACTTGCGTTTACGTTTGGCGTCAGCCTGTGCCTCAGGACTTTTGCTTGCATGAGTTTCCTGGGGGTCCTGGCTGCTGGTATGTGCTTCTTCCATTTCGCTTCTGTGATCCTCAGCTATCGCAACAGAAATTTGCGTCACGTAACCAGCTGCCTTTTGACGCATCCCGCACTTTACAGTGTTGCGCCGGCGCCGCAATGGCGTTGCGTGTCGCAAAAAAAGTTACGTGACTTTTCCTTACGTTGCGTCAGGCTGACTTGCGGCACTTTTGCGGCACGTACGTCACGTCATCTGACGCACATTGGCAAGTTGCGACACGCTGCGTTCACTCATTAATTTGGCGCTTCCACATTGACTTGCGTCGTCGCAGCGGCGGCGCAAGACTTTTGACGCAACTCTACGTTGCGGGAGAGTTGCGTCACTCATCATAAATCTGCCCCTAAGTACTTTAAAAGTTATGATTTCTTATTGTTCAGAAAACAGATCACTCTTATGCACAATTACGCACCATTGAAGTGAATAGGTAAAAAGACAAAAATGCATTCATTAAGGTTCACCTCTTGGATTTCAGTAGTTAACACAGCCATGTCAAATGTTCCACAAGCCCATTTTCAGGAGCGTCTCAGATTCGGCTAGGCACAGGGTGCTGAGTTTTTGTGGTAGCTGGTGTGATTCAGGAGAGTGGGCCACTTGAAAATACACAGCACAAGGGGACTCACAGTAAAATCAAGGATGCCCCCTCGAGGGAGCAGGTTGAAATGGCCTCAAGACCACAAAAGCGTAGTTGGATCATCATTACCAGGCAATTAGGCCAGGTGCAGAGCAGATAGGTCAGCTGGACAGCAGGTGTCAAGATGTCCTCTCGGCCAGGAGCAAGCAACCTGGAGTGGTGATTTCGGGACAGCAGGGACACTAACGATGTGGGAGGTCCAGGAGTCATTCAACTTGGTGTAGGGACAGATCTGACCCTACAATGAGGTTGTGCCGTAAACTCTGCTCTGCCGGCAGAGTTTGCAGGGGTTTTGCACTCTGCGCTCTGCTTGAAGCACGAACTATGGCAAAACAATTCAGCCAACCATGGCACAGCAGAGTTTACCAACATGTGCACCAGTCAGCCTAAATGGCCAACCTTTATACTACATTACCCAAAAGGCCAAGTGGCTGGAGAGGACATTGCATATGCGCCTTTCCCTTGATCTTCCACCCGCCTTCTCTCTCTGGTTCCAAGTTTGGAACATTACGTCAGCTGAGCCGACAGCCCCGGAAGATAATGTCGCCACAGAAGTTCGCCTCAAACACAATTCATGGCAATAAAAACATGGCATGCTTAGTGCGGCTCTGTCTTGCCGAGACCCAAAACTTGGAATCCCGTGGCGGCCCAATTGGAACGTGGCTCATCGTACGGGCTCTTCTGGGGACCCCTGCATGTTGTCTTTGCCTGTGGGGGTCAGTACGGATGACCTCAGAAGAATGCACTAGCCATTCAAAGAAATCCCAAGGCAGCTGGGGCTTAGCCACATGGAGACAATAACCTGGATGGACAAAACAGGCTTCCTCTGCCTGCTGGGCTGTTCAACTAAAGAAAAGTACATTTGGACTTTGCTTTAATTTAATAACTGTATTTTTTATAAATATCCCAAGTCCTGAATGCCAAACAGTCCAAAACACAAATCTATGTCCTGGTATCTATTAGTGCAGTTCATGCTAAATAAATAATTTTATTGGTTTTCAAACAAACGTTCACTCCAAAAGAAACGTATTCCTAATTTAAAAGAGAAACATTGTTTGACCGAGTCCTGGAATGGAAAAGCGAAGCGCATGTTTACTGGTGCACATACAGCAGTGCAGGGCATATTTCTCTATTTGTTTAATGCCTTCCGTAAATCGTGGCACTAATCCCCAGTTTATTTATGATGGAGGGTACCCATAGCAAAGGAGGTAGGTGTTGTATTTCACTAATGCAAATCTAGTTATCTCTCAAACGTTTAATTTTAGACTATTTAAAATGTATTTTGTAGGTGCCTATGCTTGTCTGTGTATTTCGAGCATGGGTGAAGTCACCAGATACAGGCATAGGCAATGGTACGTGTGTGTGTGTGGGGGGGGAGGGGTTGGGTGGACACTGCACTGTGACACCTGCACATGCATATTTTAGAATGCAGATGCCGGGGCAGTGCACCCTCCAAGAGCGAGGGTGAAAACATTCTCTACTCTGGGTCACATGAGCTTACTATCTGCAGGGCACGAGTCGGGGTACCACGCGGGTGGACGGCATCCATCCCACTTATTTTCGAGGGTTTTCCAGGGTGGACGCCGTCCACCCTGCTCAATCAAAACGCCGTCCACCCTTTTCCATCAAAACCGCGTCCATCCTTGCCTGCTGCCTGACCTGCCTCCGCCTCCCACTCCAGACTTCCCTGCTCGAGACTCGAGACTCCTCTCCCGGCCATGAGCCCCCCTCCGCGCCCCCGGCAGACAGTCGCCTCCCTCGTTTGTAAATTACTTTGAGTCGGTATGTCGCCCCCACTCCCTTACACCTTACTGTGCTCCCATCAGCCAGCATCAATAGCCCCTCAGGTGTCAGTTCAGACAAAGGGTGGCCCAGCTCTCCATGGCGCCGGTGCCAGTCTGATGGGCGGCAGGCTCCTGCCATCCCCTTCATCAACCTAAATGAGGTGTGAAAGGCAGGCTGGAAATGCACCAAGCAAAGGTCACACCTCCAGGCTACCTTCAAAGACTGGTGAATAACACCAGTCAGACCAGCCCCTCCGAACTGCGGTAGGACCGGCGCCCCCTGGACTGGTAGCGGGAGGGGGAGGGTTAAAGACACCATGCCTCCTGCCATACTCTCGCACTGTAGTCCAATGAAAGCACTAGGATGAACCCAAACTGCACAGACAAGATCAATATAAAACTGTCTGTGAGAGTGCTACGTTTTTAACACCTCGCCCGTGTAAACAAACTGACACTGTCTCAAAGGAGATATCAACACAGCGATTGTAGAATCTCCTTCTGCACGCAGCAGGGGCCGGTGGACGCTATGCAGAATATTGAACTGGTTGGGAAGAAATACAGGGGTTCAAGTAGTTGTTAAACATGCACTTCAAACAGGAGGTGGAAAGAAAGAGAGGGTTCAGGGCAATCTATAGGCGGCTTATGCCAGAGCTGCTCAAATGCAGGGAGCAAGTTAAACAAGGAGTGCACCATTTAAACCACTGCTGGGAAATCAACAGGTGGCATTTTAGGAAATAAACAATGTATTGTCATTTTGAGATTCTTTGTATATTTGTATTTACTTTGCTGTTGCAGAAGCCTATTCTTAAAACCTTCATGCGCCCTTAAACAGCATGAGTTCTGAAGTTTTCAAGGTCTGTGCGTGAGTAGTTTATTCAGTCCAGGATCTTCTGTTGCATTGTGGTCCTTGCAGTCTTGTTTATTTAATTATAAAAACAGCGATACAAGAGCCAGAAGTCAGAGCAAAACTGGGCTACAAGGCCTACTCACTTATGAACGTAAAAAAATTAGATCTTTCAAACATAGTTGATTACACTGCATATTTTGTGAGATGCGTGTGTAAACCTTTCTGGACTTGTGTGACGCACTTTATAAAGAGTCATCCAGGGACAGCGGGTTTTCAATTGTCAACCACACTTTTTTGACTAAAACAATTTGCAAGAAAAGCACATCATGTAAGGTAATGTGGCACATTTTGTGATGCTGTTATTTCATAATTTTGCAATTTTTTTTACATTTTAACACTGTTAGTGCAAATGTTTAACACAATTAGTACAAGTGTACCATTTAAATACAGTAATAAGCAACTGAAAGGCGACCAGCCAACATCTGCATAGGGCCTTCCACTGCCCGGCTAGACGCATTTTCTTTGTTCAAGTCTGCAGATTATTAAACAGATGACGGATTGTGTGACCAATGCAGTAAATCAGAAATTATGTGGAAAATGTGCAGCAGCAGATTTGCATTATTCGAGTGACAACGTTTAGAACCGGGTACGTATGTCCAAGGAGTATAGAGAACCAAGGCTCCAACTCTGACCTGTACTAGGTTGCTAAATGAAATAGTTGGACATCAGATATGGTTGTCGTGGCCCAGCAAGGGTGCCTGGACCCTAATGCCAACATAGAAATAATAATAATTATGTGGAGTGTTTCCTTCACAGCGTTGAGCCCCATTGTCACTACACCTGCTGCACCATTGGTAGCCATGTCCTTGTGTAGTGGGTCCGCCTGCAATGTAGTCATTTTTGCTCTTAGGATGTTATAAGGGGTTTGGCGGATGCAGGACATTTCCTGTGTTGGCAGATGCCCAACTCATCCCTTTTACAGAGTATGTACACTCCTGTAGAAATTCTAAATCCATACATATACTCTTAATAGGGCAGAAGAAACATATGACACATTTTGCAGTATAAATCTCAACTACCGTAATATATAAAACCAATGTATATAATCACATCCTACAGAGGCTTATATAGAATCCTCTCTTCGGTTAGACAGATTGCACCCCCCCTCAACCTTCCCCCCACCAGCGCCTTGAGACCCTCACAGGTGAGTAGCACACTTACAATTCCCCTGATTGCTTGATCCTGCTCAGCCATTCCCCCACATTTCTCACTGACTTGTCTCACTTCAAGTCTGAGACTCAGAGATTTCGAATTATCTCATACCAACCTTGTTGCAACAGGACCATTGTGTTCTATGAAGAGGACAAGGACATGTTGCAGATCTCCCACTGCAGTTTCATTTATTTGTCTCCCACCCTCAGAGAAAGAGGAGGCATCTCTCTGCAAAAGATTTGCATATCACATACATATCTCATCCCAAAACTGTGTGGGTCAGCCTTCTCCAAGTACTCTCCAGGGTCCTGATGGCAAGAGGAGGATGGAGGCCGAGGCACGATCTACCTACGGAGCTTAGAGTACTGTACAAAAACACAATCTAGCTACATATTGCTGCTTAAAAACATACACTCTGTAGGTAAGTGCCTGGACTGTGCATGTCTGAGGGGCATAGGTCAACCAAACCCTTCCCAAAGGAACAAACCATTTATTGAGCAGACATACTGCGCATTCCTCAGTCAGCACAGTATAATTGCTCAAATGTGGATGTCAAAGCACACATCAGTGCATCGCACGAGTCAATGACAAGGCACCCAGAGTCGGTAGAGGAAGGGTCCCCAGCACTATCTCAGCTACTTATGGGGGTGTGTTTCCAGTCCAATCAAGAAGCTGGCAGGGGTCTATCCCTTTTCAAACATGGCCTTGCTGCTCCGTCTGGCCCCTCTTTGGCAATCATGGCTTTCTGGCTTTGACATCTGGCACCAAATTCCTGCTCTCTTGATAGTGAGAACCAGGGCACGAGTCGGGGTACCACGCGGGTGGATGGCATCCCCCCACTTATTTTCAAGGGTTTTCCAGGGTGGACGCCGTCCACCCTGCTCAATCAAAACGCCGTCCACCCTTTTCCATCAAAACCGCGTCCATCCTTGCCTGCTGCCTGACCTGCCTCCGCCTCCCACTCCAGACTTCCCTGCTCGAGACTCCACTCCCGGCCTCAGCTGCTGCCTGCTCGTAGATCGAGTGTGGAACTAAGTTATGCTAATAACATGTACGAAGCGATTAACATTATGGCCTTTAACTCGTCCCAATCAGGAACTACTCTGTTGCTCTGAAAATAAACAGTTTGAATGTTGAACTTGGCGGGGACGGAGGGGGGAGGAGGGGAGGGGTGCAATCACAAGGTAGAAAGAGCTAAACATTATTAAGACAGTGAGGCGAACAGGGCGACGTGGGAACATAGGTCACCGCTGTCAAGCAATAGGGTAACTGTCTCAGATCTTGGAGATACAAATAGATAGGTGCATTGATCTTATGTGGTGCATAGCGCGTTCTTCTTGGGAGAGATCTCTCAGATAGAGTTGTTTTTAGGTCTTTCTGAAGTGAGTGTCAATTCTCTGCTAAGGGGTGCTTGCAGAGTCCCATGGCCTATTCTCAATGCAGCACATGGCTCTTGGTGCCAGCCCACCTGAGAACGTCCTAGTTCCATGAAGCCAGGGAAGGTGGAACTTCGGACTTCAAGTGGGGATGCACTTTGCTTTGAGTAGGGCCAGGTTAGCCAGTCTCTTGTTACATCCTTAATGTGACAACCTTAAAGGCCTGGGTGGTCCTGTCGTACAATCTCTTAGTTGTGTACACCATGGACAGATAATGTTTGCATTAATCACAAAGACCAGGTGAAGTATTTTTTTGTGAGAAAAGGAAAGTGAAGTGTCATGGTTCGAGACACAAAGAAACATGTTTTCCCTTTTGTTTTGTGGCGCTAAAGACGTGCTGTATAAGTGAACTGGTCGCCGGAAACCCACAGCTTAAGAAACATACTTCATGCATCCTCTGAGGGATCATGCTAAAAGTTTGCCTTTCTCGTGCAAGTAGTCTTATTGCAGTTTTAACTTTTAGACCACAATCAATTCTCACACCTATGAAGGTGTGAGAAATGCTTGTGGAGTAAAAGTTAAAACTGTGGAGGCGCCAAAATGCTGGACAATGGGGCCCCCACAGTGTCTGTGAAGGGTTTCCTTGCAAGGGGCCACTTATGTAAATTAGAGGGGGCCTCGCACGTGCCCTTTCAGCCCAGGGCCTCGCAAATCCTAGAACCGGCCCCGGGTAGAGCTTTGAAACCTTTAGCAGAACGCAAAGCTAGTGGGACACCTCAATGCTTAAATGAAGTGCAGCACAGGTATGTTCATAGAAAGACAGACCTAAAAAGGAAACGCTGAGATTTCCCTGAAAATCTGGGTTGCATCTATGCGCCACAACTGGCTTGTTTTGGTATGACCATACTACAGGCTACACCCATGACATCTCCTAGGCCAGAGGAAGTCACCTGGAGGGGCTGAGACAACTAGGCTCTTATTGGACTTGTGCACAACAGAGGGCAGTGTTAAAAACTGTGCAGTTCTATTCCCGAGGCTCATTATGCAATCTGCCTATTCGGGAGATGACCAAATAAATGTAGACAGTAGACAGTAAACACATTGTTTTCTGTCTGTATTTATCTGTAAACTGCTAATTCCTCCATACAGGGACCTTAAGTCACAGGCTTAAGTACCAAGCAGCTTCAATTGTTAAATCTTGCAATATATACAAATGATAGCTCTGCCTTACATGTGATGTCACTTCCTGTCGTGATGTCACTTCCTGTCGTGATGGCACTTCCTGTCGTGATGTCACTTCCTGTCGTGATGTCACTTCCTGTTGTGATGTCACTTCCTGTCGTGATGTCACTTCCTTTGACCACGCCTACCTTGGAGAGTCCCCCCACTTCTTTTTTTTAGGACTTGTGCCCTGACTATCTGTTACTAATAAAGTGCCCTGATGCACTGCAATGCTGCACATTGTTGTATAAAAGACCCAGAAGGACACAGACTTCGGGTCAGCCAAGCTGTGGAGAGAGGCAAGGCTGACAACAACTCTGCTCTTCAGAGACAAACAGGGCCCTCTGAAGAGCGATCCTGGGCTGGGCTGATGGGAACAGTGTCAGTCCCCCCAGCACTCAGTGCAGTGTCACCATCAGTTGCAGCTGGCAGAGCCAACTCCTTGCGGCAGGGGCAGCTTCTGCCAGTCAATATCTGCTCAAGCATGCGTATCCTGCACTATGGTGCTACAGAGTTTATTGGTTGTGGTGGCCAAGCAATATATTCAGCCCACTCACGCAACTATGAGGAATTCAGTGGACTTTCCTGCTGACTCTGTGGCATTCCACAGAGTAAAACATGGCGAGCTCCGCTCACCCCCTACCCTTCAGAGCTGCATTACCACTTTTGCTCTGGGTGCTGTGTTGGAATCGCCGGGGAGCAGCAAGTCGGTGTGACTGGAGGATTGCAGTTTGGGGCCTGCTGTCATATTGAAGCAGAGCCTCTGCACCAAGGGAGTGTCTTTAACAATGTGTTGACGACTAAGGGTGTATCGCTGTTCTTGGAGTCCTCACAGTGGCAAGGTGAGGCAGCACATCATGATTGTTGAGTCCTTCAGGCAGCAGGCAGGGTTTGGTGCCAATTTCTCTGCAGTAGGGGCTTCAGTTCGTGAGCAGCACCTCTTCTTAGCCTGTTTCGTCTCTGGGTCCTTCAAATCTAAGCTTAAAGGTCCAGGGATACCACCTAAATGCTAAATTTAAGGGTGTTAAAGGGAGAGAGAGGTAGTAGCCGGTGGGCTACCTACATTTTGGGGCACAAGCCTAGCCCTGATAGGTCATTTTCCCACCATCTCCAGATAGTGTCTACATCACCTGCTACACCGTAGGTGTGGTGCTGGCTGAATTTGGACACTCCTCTTCATCTAACTAATTTTCCTGCATGTCCTACCACCAAATGTGGAGCAGGACAGGGGCAGGCATGCCCAACTATCTGAGGCAGCCTGGGTAGCTCTTAAAAAGCTTCACTTCCTTTGAAGATTTGTGCTCTGGAAGACTATTCGGGCCTGGTGGAGGTCAGATGCACCTCTGCCCAGAGCAGGCTTTGTTTCGAGCCTCTGAAAGTGTGGGCCTGTACCTCATAAGGTCAGAAATATGTCAGGTGTTGGCACGCTGGCTATGACAAGCCAAAGGCCACATCAGTGCTTGGTAGGTTTTCAGGGAACACTCTTAAGTGTCTTCTGTGTGCATTTATCTAGAAATACAACAATGACATCAGTGAGGATTTATTAGGACAAGATGTTTGGTACCAAACATCTTAGGACACAGTAAAGCCATTATGGTGCTAAGACTCTCATAACGACAAGTATTCAGCCCATCTGCTCTCTATGGCTTCCCTGTGTACTTACAATATCCAAGAATGGACTTGATACATAAGACGCTAACTGCTCCGGCCCCTATGGATTCAGAAGGGAATAACTAGCTGCAGGCAGGCTGTGATGCTCTGCTTTAACCCTGGTGAAACCCAGTTAAACTGTAGAACAACAACATTCTTTGACATTGTGGCTAATAGACTAAAAGAATCAGCTGCTTGGCCAACTGGAAGCACTGTGTAAAACAAAAAACTGTTAGCATCCAGTCGCCCCAATGGACAGCAACATACCCACATGTGTTTTATTAGCTATCAAGGAGAACTCACCTGCTATTTTAATTACAAACACTTTAGTTAGAGATTGTCTTATAAATTTGCTTGTTTTAATAATTGTGAGTTTTTATTAACTGTGCAATAAATCTTTACCTTACCTTACCTTATAGGGTAATTTCTTCTCATGTAGATATCTTCACTCATGGGAAATGTGCATGCTGCCTTAGGGCTGAAAGGCCTGCAGGAGGGGTGAATTAACTGTACCTCATGTAGTGTATGTGGGCATGGCACACAGGGCTGTGTGCCATGTCGACTATTCAGTTTTCTCTGCTCCAAGATAAGCAGCCTGCAATGGCAGTTTGCATGGTCTTGGTGAGGGGTTCCTAGGTTGGCACAATTTGTGCTGCAGCCCTAGTGGACCCTCTTCAGTCCCAATGCTCTAGGAGCCAGAGTTCCAAATACTAGGGATTTAAAGGGGGTTCTGAATTAGGCTACATTGTGGTCTATTGTTTGGAAAAGAAGACAGGCACTGAGAACCAGGTTAGCTGGGACACAGTTCACCTCAGTCAAAGTTGCATCAAAAACTAGGCAAAAAGTGTGGCGAGGTTAATGCAACAAACACCCAGTTTCTCACAGGTGTAGAAGTTGAGTATCCATTCTGCTGAGAATTGCATATAGTGTGATTGGTGTGGATAGCTGAATGTGGGTGTCACACTCATCTCTCCCCCAGACCTCTCCCCAAGGTGAGAGGCAGACATACTAATGTGTGCACAGGGACCCAATTGTTTACTGAAACTTCTCTCCAGAATTACTACATGTATGGTAACATGTTCAAAAAGAACTGCCCTCTATACTATCATATCTGAAACAGCTGATCCCAGTGCGCTTGTCTCTGTGCCAAGACCTCCCTTGTGTATGAGGGCTCTATACTGCAGTGCAGACAAGGACTGATCTTTCTACTGACACCTCACTGTTGTATGATAGGTCCCCATAGTTGGATAATAAAATAATTGAGTACTCCATTAACAAGTCTCTGCAACCAAAAATATGTGCACAGTGCAGTATAGATACATATACATGAAGCAGCACATTTACAGTCTCTGGAGATGGAACTGCTATGTTTTAGTCAACATTGGAATGCTATAAAAATATTGAAATATATAACAACTACTAAGCAAATACATCAGGAGTAAATATAAACTGTTTTTATTACAAAACCATTACAAAACTACAACACCTTTAAAAAAATAAACTTTACTTGTTTAAATTGATTTGCGGTGACTCTGATGAGTAGCACAAAACACTGCATCCTTCTTCCTTCATTTTTCTATTGTATTTTGCTGTCGTTAGACCTTCTTGACTTTCTCTCTTGCAGCCACTTGAGCCTGCCAAAGAATATTCAGTTTCACACTTCATGTAAATGAGGCTAGACTGCAAAATAGTTTAAACTTTGCAAAAAGAAGTTCAGCTGAGAAAGTAGAAAGAAGCAGTGTAGTATATATTTGTGGAAATATTTATCATCCATTCATTCTCACAGGATACCTCAGGCTGACTTAGCTCGTGCTGCTGAAATGGTGAGATCTTCATGTGTTTCAACATCTGTTCACCTTGGCTACTGTGTGCCTCCTGAGGTTCTTTCTGCTGAACCTGACAATAATCATGCTTCACTTAAAAAGCTCTTTTTTAATGCTTTTGTAAGCAGGTGCTGGTGGTCTATGGATGGATTTTCTTGGTTCTTTGCAGCAAAAGCCGTCTCCAAGGGCCCAGAATTGTAATTGGCACTACTTGGCAGGTCAGACCTCCCAGCAGAGGAGTTCAGGGGCTGCATGTGAAGTCTTCGATGGCCCTGACAATTTTTAACAGGAGGCAAGCACATACAAACCCTTGGGCAACCTTAACAAACAGGATGTAGAAAGCAAAGTCCAGTCCTTTCACTACCCACGACCGAAGCAGCAAGCAACAGGCAAACACAGCATAGCACACAGCAAAGTGGTATACCCTCCTGACAGCTTCTCAAGCTCTTCTTCATGGCAGAATGTCCTCTTAGTCCCGAAGTGTTCTGAAGTTATGATGTCACAGCTCCAGTATTTGTACTAGTTTGTTTGTATGAAGCTGGCAAACTTCAAAGAAAATAATTTGTTGTGCACAAGACCCTTACTTTCCTTGACGTGACTCCAGACACACTACATGAGGCTGAAGACAACTGTGTGTGAGGACAGGCACAACCCTATTCAGGTGTCTCTATCTCTTCCTAATTGAAAGTTACACTTGTAAGAGGTTACAGGGTAGTTCTAATGATAACCTATGGTGTGAGATAGCCCTTGCAATAGTGAAAAAAATGAAATTAGATGTAGTTCACTATCAAGACATGTAAAACACACCAGTACATGTCCTACCTTTTAAACACAGTGCACTCTGCCTAGGGGGCTTCCTTGGGTCTCCCTCAAGGGTACCTTACAGGTATTAAAAGGGAACGTTTGGGCCTGACAAGTGGACAAGTGGGTGCACTTGCCAAGTCGACAGGGCAGTTCAAAACTGCACACAAATATGGTTAAAGAGATACCCAAGTGGGTAGCTGCTGCAGGCTAACTAGTAGCATTTGATTTACAGGCCGAGGGCACACACAGTGCAGTTACTAAATATGTCAATCATGAATAACCCATTGCAAAAACCATTTTCACAGGGAGCACTTGCACGTTTGAACTGGTCAGTAGTGGTAAAGGGCCCAGAATTCTAAAACCAGCAAAAATTAAATGCAGCACACAGTTAAACACAGGAGTTCGGAAGCAAAAAAAGGGAGGAAAAAAATATGCCAAAGATGCCAGGTCTTACAACTATGTAGAGAGACAGATTCCTACAGGGAGGTCACCTCCCCGGTGGACCTCAAGACCCCCATGATCCCCTTAAGGGCCACCCATGTTAATTGGCTCAATCTCTGATATAAGAGGTCAGATGTCACTATGATCCTTGTGACTGATGATAGGGTGGAAGAGGTCAGTCAACCTTTCCCCTACACTGACCCCAGAGCAGTAGTGGGACAGTTGCAACTTTCTGCCACAGTTTGCCTCTTTATTCTCATTGACCTCTGGGCTCACTCACCTGTGTACCCATGATATTGACACTGGGGAACCCATGCCTTTGAAAAACAAAATTTACAGGCTCGCTAGCATATTGAGATTCATCATTAAGGAGGAAGAGTCCAGGATGCTGGAATTGGGAGTGATTACGTATTCCAATAGCCCTAGGTTTAGCCCAGTGGTGCTGGTACCTAAGGCTGACCCACTGGGTGCTACAACAGAACTCAGATTCTGTGTGGGCTATCGGGGCATCAACTCAGTTGTAAAGATTGATGCTCATTCTATTGTTCAAGCTGCCAAGATGATAGACAGATGGGGGCTGCCAAGTTCCTAACTGCTTTTTAAATGTCTTCTGGAAACTGGTAGATTGTCCTAACAGAGGAGGCTAAAGAAAGGTATGCATTCTCCATCCTAAATTTCAGGGTGAGGCCCTTTGAGTTAAACAATGCCCACCACCTTCAAAAGTGTGGTTCACTAAATCTTGCTAAGATGTAGGATTTCAGTGCCCCCTACTTGAATTGCACTGAAATCTCAAGTTCAAGCTGGGAAGACCTCTTGTTTCACATCCACGAAGTGACTCAGGCCTTATAGCAGGCAGGCCTGACTATAAAGGCTAGCAAGTACATAGGGCAGAGCTGCCTGGTGTATCTGGGACACCTAGTGAGCTGGGACAATGTGCAGCTCTTCCAAGCCAAAATCCAAACTAGTCTAGCTTGAGAAACCCCCCCAAGAATCATCCAAAGGTGAGGGCCTTCCTAGCCTCACTGGATATAACAGGGTTTTCAAGGGCTATTGCACCATTGATGCTTCCTTGACTAAACTGACTTCTAAGAAGCAGCCTAAGAAGCCTTTGACACCTTGAAGAAGGCCATGTGTCCAGCACCTGTACTTAAGGCCCCTGTATTCTCAAAAGTAATGTATTGTTCAGACAGATGCCTCAGAGCATGACATAGGGGCTATGTTCTCACATTAAGAGGGGCTAGACCCACATGTAGCCTTCACCAGCAAAAGATTATTTCCAAGGAAAAGAGGGCAAGTGTAATTGAGAAGGAATCATTTGCTGTGGTCTGGGCACTGAGGAAGCTGAAACCCTACCTGTTTGGGACTCACGTTCAGATTTAGAAAGGGCTCAGAGCTCTCAAATGGCAAATGCTGATGAGGGGTGAAAATCCCAAACAGCTGAGTTGGTTCATCTCTCTACAAGGAATAGACTTTATGGTGGAACACCAGTTTGTAAGTGACTCCAGTGCTGATGGTGGGTAGTTCTCTATACTTTCAGCTGGTTGCACATGTTAGAACTATCATCCTTGATATGGTCTCCCCCGAATGTTTTGCCCACACTGCTCCTGTTTTCTGAATTTCATTTTTGTTGGCATTAGGTCTCTGTGCACTCTATCACTAATAATCAGAACTACACCCACTTAAATAGCCCTTTCAACATGTCTCATGACTGCCATTGAATCCTGTGATGTTGGTTTAAAGCTGACAATTTTACCTGGCAAAACAAACCTTTATCCAGGCCTAAACCTTTCTTTTAAAAACATTTAAATCACCTCTAGGGAATGCCCTAAACAGCCTACAGGGCATGGAGCACTGGATTTAAGAGGTATGCCATATGTTTTTAAGTTTTACATGTCCTGGTAGTGAAAATCTACTGTTAGCTTTTCACTTTTCACTACTGCAAGGCCTGTCTCTCCAATTGGATAGCATTGGGTTACCTGCTGCTTCAGGCCTTCTTCATTCCCAAGAGGACTACCCTGCTGCTTCAGGACTGCTGTGTTCATCAGATGGCTGTTGTGCAGCTATCATAGGACTGTACACCTCCTTGAAGCTTGCCTTGTTCCCCATAAGCAAGCCCTGATGCTTGAGGCCTGACTTCTTTCCCAAGTGGAATGCTCTGTTTCTTAAGATCTGCCCCGCTTTCTGAGAAGGAAGACTGGCCTTGCTCCCCTACTCCTAGGCTGACCACCTGTTCTGAGCTAGAGGGACACAACAAGCTCTACAGGCCTCCATGCAACTGCCCAGCTGACCTGCTGCAACTTGCCTATGCCAAGCTGGCCTCTACTAGAGTGAGTCCCTGATTTCCAAGAAGTGTCTCCCCAGGTCCTTGACCTTCAGCTGGAATCAAGTGCACAGCTCTTCACGACTGTAAACTAGACCATTTACCCCAAGACTCTGCTCCCCTTGACAATCGTGAACGCAAAGCTTGTGTGAACCCAACTCTTTGCCCTATAGCAACTGCCAACAATGATCAGCAACAAGAAATCTGCACTTCGAGCTGCATCATCTACGTGAAGCTCCAACAACAACTGCCCAGAACACCTGCCTGAATCATCATGTGACAGCAATGACCGCAAGCGAACAAAAGGTATGCTCTTTTCACTACAACTATGACCTTCTGTGATGCCCCCTGCTCCTGATGGTTTCATTCACTGCGAATGCAACTCCTCATGCCGGTCTTTGAGAAGGTAACATTTTGAGCGTGACAAACCTGGTCCTTGTATCTGGTCCACATTCCATCATGATCACCCTTAACCTGTGACTGTCCCTAGTCTAACACAGCCAGATGACCATTAGTGGCACTTTGTGCTTTTGGGCGCAATACTTACCAAAAACTTTGAAAATACATATCTCCAGTTCTACTGATTGAATGTTTGTTCATCTGGTATTGTTTTGTTAATTTAACTTGTTTCTAGATTTTATTTCGTGTGTATTGTGCTTTTACTTTATTACTATTTGAGTGATACATAAATACTTAACACAGTGCCTCTAAGTTAAGCCTGACTGCTTTTGTGTCAAGTTACAAGATGGTTAAGCACAGGGTAATTTAGTCAGTCAGTCAATCCCCTTTATTCGATTAGTTAAAATCATAAAAGTACAAAAACAAAGCACAAACATAGACAATATTACAAAAAGTTTTGACATAATAATTTAATATACACAAACATTATTTCAATTCGCTTAACTAAAAATCCTAACACTAAAACATACCCCTTATCCCTTAAAATTACAGTAAACGTTACAATCTTACTTAAGAAGAAAACATCATTAAGTTTCTCTTATTCTTTAGCCTCACCACAGCTACCAAGAAGGATGCAATGTTAAAATTATCCCAAGGGTTACACAAAGACTGTAGGAAGACCAATGCCGGTCTTACCTGGGGGTATACAACCTTTGCCACGCATCTTTTACCACGAAGTACTGTTACAACGAAACCATTACAACGCAAGGGTATTTACAACGCATGTATTTACAACGCATTACACTACAACACAGCTACTATTACAACGCATACAATTACAACGTAAGTATAGGTAAGTTTATCTATTTTAAAATACATTTATTAGGGGTATTGGGTTATGGGGTATAGGGGTATTTTTAGGTTTCAGGGTTGGGATTGGGTTTTGGGGTACAGGGGTATTTTTAGGTTTCAGGGCTGGGTTTAGGTTTTGGGGTACAGGGGTATTTTTAGGTTTCAGGGCTGGGTTTGGGTATTAGGGTACAGGGGTATTTTTAGGTTTCAGGGTTGGGTTTGGGTTTTGGGGTACAGGGGTATTTTTAGGTTTCAGGGCTGGGTTTGGGTTTTGGGGTACAGGGATATTTTTAGGTTTCAGGGCTGGGTTTGGGTTTTGGGGTACAGGGGTATTTTTAGGTTTCAGGGTTGGGTATGGGTTTTGGGGTACAGGGGTATTTTTAGGTTTCAGGGCTGGGTTTGGGTTTTGGGGTACAGGGGTATTTTTGGGTTTCAGGGTTGGGTTTGGGTTTTGGGGTACAGGGGTATTTGTTGCATTTGGGTTTTGGGGTACAGGGGTATTTTTAGGTTTCAGGGTTGGGTTTGGGTTTTGGGGTACTGGGGTATTTTTAGGTTTCAGGGCTGGGTTTGGGTTTTGGGGTACAGGGGTATTTTTAGGTTTCAGGGTTGGGTTTGGGTTTTGGGGTAAAGGGGTATTTTTAGGTTTCAGGGCTGGGTTTGGGTTTTGGGGTACAGGGGTCTTTTTAGGTTTCATGGTTGGGTTTGGGTTTTGGGGTACAGGGGTCTTTTTAGGTTTCAGGGTTGGGTTTGGGTTTTGGGGTACAGGGGTATTTTTAGGTTTCAGGGCTGGGTTTGGGTTTCGGGGTACAGTAGTATTTTTAGGTTTCAGGGCTGGGTTTGGGTTTTGGGGTACAGGGGTATTTTTAACATATATTTACAAACTCTTAATTTAAAATTAATATAATTACTTAAAATATTTAAATAATTATTAATTACTTTATTAAAAAATATTATATACTTACTTATACTTACGTTGTAATGGTATGCGTTGTAATAGTATCTGCGTTGTAGTGTAATGCGTTGTAAAGGTTTTCGTTGTAAAGGGTCCTGCATTGTAAAAATTGCGTGGTAATGGTATGCGTGCTAAAAGTATGCGTGCTAACATCATATATCCTACCTGGGTGAAGCCCCTGCCTCTCAGGATAGGAACCAGGAATCTCAACATGCATTTACATATTCAATTGTACTTATTGCATTGATGGTACGATTAAAGCGTGAGAGTAATTGCATCGAAGCCCTAACTATGATTAGGAAACATAGTGTTCCAGGATTATAACAAGACCTATGAAGCTTATGCAGGGTGAAATTTTCCAAAAAAGGTCGTAAACATACTAAACATAGTATTGTGAATAAATAAAGTTGCATGACTTAAACACAATGAACGCATCATACCCTAGTGATACTTCTCTGGGTACAACCCTTGCATAGATTAGGTACATTGAAAAAACTGTAGGTGAAGGGTAGGTAATCCTAAACTTGTCACAGGGATGTGTAGCGTACAAAGAGCATACGTAAATACAATGATTCTATCTTTTAAAAGGCATATCCTGTTCAGTGGTTAAGAATGATAGCTGGATGTTGCTGGCATCTAATCCATTAAGCGGAAATAGTAGATTGCCCACACGATGGTGACAGGACAGAGACTAGGACTGAACAGTTTCCAAAAACGTACTAATTGTTATTAAACAGTTTATTATATAATTCATAAAACAAGGGAATCACATATATAACGTAAAAAGAACATACATAAATTTAAAACGTTTTCTCCGTTTATAAAAAATGCACATAAATAAAATTGAATAACAAAAATGAATTTTTTACAATGAGGCAAGAATTTTGTGTCGACGCGTTTCGGCGGCCAGCGCCTTTCTCAAGACAAAATACAATTTTCTGTGAATCAAAAAAAGGGTAATTTAGTATACAGATTAAAAATTACTATTAATTTACAAAAAAGTTAAATTGTTACATTTTATACATGAAATTACATAAATGACATACACAGGTTATACATAATTATATTCTTTTGAATCTGTCAATTAAAAAAGGAAACTGTACAAAACAGCTAAGTCCTATATTTAAAGCAATCAATTACTCTGTTGATAAGGAGAGAGATATAGGGGCCTCTGTTATAAATCAAGAAATAACGCCTAATAACTAAAACAGATTGATTATTAGCAAAAAAAGGTTTAGGATACCATGTAAGCAATAACATAAACATTTCAATTAACCCAGAAAAAGGCCAAGACTACTATGACCCCACGAAATCCTCATGAGATGCCAGAGGCACAGGCCTAGTTTATCCCACATAGGAAAATATATGACCAAATTGACAAATCTTTTTCTCTACCATCTCAATCATATCGATTGCTCTACTATTCTCACTTTATTTATATCTGATCTGTTAATGAAATCTGTACAGTAACCTTTTTGCGATCTCAAACATCTAATTCTGCTGCCCTATAATCAATCTGTTTTAGTTATTAGGCGTTATTTCTTGATTTATAACAGAGGCCCTTATATCTCTCTCTTTATCAACAGAGTAATTGATTGCTTTAAATATAGGACTTAGCTGTTTTGTACAGTTTCCTTTTTTAATTGACAGATTCAAAAGAATATAATTATGTATAACCTGTGTATGTCATTTATGTAATTTCATGTATAAAATGTAACAATTTAATGTTTTTGTAAATGTGAACATTCTAAACGCCAGCAACTTACTGGGAGTAACGTCGCCATTCCAGCCAGCAGAATCCTCGCAAGAGCGCCATTGCCGTCGACCTCGCTGCAGCTCCACCGCCGAGTAGCTCCTCCCCCCGCCGCAGCCTCACAACAACCGCGCTGCCGCTGAGTGGGGGAGAGGGAAAGACTACATTTCCCAGCGGCCTCCGCGACCGGAAGTCGCGTCGAGGCGGAGCGCGCCAGGAGGCGCTTAAAAGCAGCCTTCAGCATCAGAGGAGTGGGTGAACATTCTAAACGCCAGCAACTTACTGGGAGTAACGTCGCCATTCCAGCCAGCAGAATCCTCGCAAGAGCGCCATTGCCATCGACCTCGCTGCAACTCCACCGCCGAGTAGCTCCTCCCCCCGCCGCAGCCTCACAACAACCGCGCTGCCGCTGAGTGGGGGAGAGGGAAAGACTACATTTCCCAGCGGCCTCCGCGACCGGAAGTCGCATCGAGGCGGAGCGCACCAGGAGGCGCTTAAAAGCAGCCTTCAGCATCAGAGGAGTGGGTGAACATTCTAAACGCCAGCAACTTACTGGGAGTAACGTCGCCATTCCAGCCAGCAGAATCCTCGCAAGAGCGCCATTGCCGTCGACCTCGCTGCAGCTCCACCGCCGAGTAGCTCCTCCCCCCGCCGCAGCCTCACAACAACCGCGCTGCCGCTGAGTGGGGGAGAGGGAAAGACTACATTTCCCAGCGGCCTCCGCGACCGGAAGTCGCGTCGAGGCGGAGCGCACCAGGAGGTGCTTAAAAGCAGCCTTCATCTCCCGCGTCGCGGGAGCGCGCGGGGCAGCGCCGGGCTAAGCCCGGGCAAAGGGCGGGCCCTCTGTGGCCCTCAGAGGAACGAGGAGGACGGGACGGGCCATCCCCCTTTCATCTGTGCCAAGGCATCCTAATACGCCTTGCTCTCTACCTGCAGCGCATTAAAAGGGAGCTCCCCATTACTGTCACACCTCGGATAACAACGTGAAGATGTCCAAAACCAGAAAGACCCCCGTGGCCACGAGATCTGTAACAAGAACAACAAGTGCACCCAAAACACCTCTTCCTACAATAACTGCTATTGACTTAATGTTACAGAAAACAATTAGTGTGGTGGCTGATGCTATCCAGGATACTGAAAGACGACTATCGCTAACGCCAGACCTGTGTTTTCCGGACCTTTCCCTACACACTACCGAAAACGTTAATTCAAAAGACACTACAATGAATTCCCAAGAATCAATCTTAATGCTGTCCTTCACAGGGCTCCCAAGTCCCCAAACAAGAGACAACACCCCATCTGTCCTGTCCATTCCCTCCCCAGGTAGCAGTAGGGACAACAGTCTTATGGTGCCTAGCAAAAACGGTACTAATATATGCCTACCGTCTTCAGACCATTTAGACCCCGGGTCTTTAACCCTGGCAGACTTAACATCTATAGCTCCTACAGGAATAGAACCCTCCCCGGCTAGGAGACTAGGGTCAAAAAATACAAATAGGACCCGTGGTTCTCGAATCAAAAAAACATCTTTAGTTAAAAAAACCTCTCGCTTAAAGGCCAAAAAACACCATCCAGTTAAAGACATTTGGTCCACTTTCAGACTGGCTAACCCTACACCTAAAGCAGTAAATTTTTGCCCACCCACAATTAGTCAGGAGCTAGGGCCGCCCTTGAGCAAGCAGCAGATAGGTCCTACAGTCATGACTATAGCCCCCTCAGATCAGTTAGCCAACACACAAACAAGCAATGAGCCGCTTCTGGGTCAACTAGAAGTCCTAATCAAGACCCTCCTGAAGCCCATCAGTGAGAGAGTCATTAACATCGAGAAGGCTCTAGGGAAATTCGAAAGGGCTCAAAATGATGCATCCACCACCTTACTCAAAATATTGAATGCACCAAAAAACACTTCCACCTTTGTACCAGCCCGCAGTTCACTTGCCTCAACTAGTAACAAAGCTGTAAGGACAAACCAAACTAATCATAACACTGCAAATAACCACACTCTGCCAGCCTGTCAGGATAAAACTCCTCACTCTAAGCCGAGAGTAAATCTAGACACGGTGGCTAACCCTTCCCCCACAGCCGCCACTACCCTGACCAATGCCCAAACTCCACCTGAAAATGAAACTGAGGAAAGTGAATGGGCCACTGAAAGTTCCCCAGTCAAACTAGTACCAACCCACCCAGAACTACCGAGCCAAACTAAAACTACACATTTGAGTATACCTATAACGCTAACAGGGGACAAATTGCCAAAACCAGTGGCAGTCAAAAGACCAACCCACATAAATCTTTCACCTGAATCCAGCCCTTATACCAGTGTCATGATTGGGGTACCTAAATTACCGGACGAGAAAACAGAATCTCATGCGGAACTAAAAAATAAGGTCAGCCACTGGCTTACAAATCACAGACCGATTCCACAACATATAATTGGCCATATCTCACATGTGAAAAGAGTAGACTGGGTGGGCACCAGATTTAAATCAACTGAGGGTGATTGCATTGTGGTTACCTTCGGCGATAGCCGTGCAGCTAGTTTTGTGAACAGCTGGAAAAGTGGCACGACCAATAGCCTGATCCGCACAATGGATCTGAGCTACTTTTATCCCTCCAATAATCCCACTCACAATGTAAAACAATCACAGCTAACCTATGGACAGGGGGGGCTGCCTGAGCAAACGGCATATCACCAAGCTAGGGAAACCTTATGGCAGCATGACCCGCTCACCCCGTTGGATCATACAAACCACAGGAACGAACCCCCATGGTTTAACAGGCAAAACAGATATCGTACAAATCTTCAGGAGAGAAGGGAGTTTCCACCTCGCCCACAGTTTCAGCACTATTTACACCCACAACAGCTAAACATGCACTATGGGGTCCCCGTCTCAAACAGATATGACACGCTTTATGCCCTAGACTATCTGGACGAGATTGATTGACATACTGTACCCCTAACGCCCCCTCCTACACACTCCGAGTCTTTTTGCATGAAAGCAGTTTCGAACAATCTAGTGAGCACTACACTAGAGTGTACGAATAATCCTACTCAAGGGTTAGGTGTAACCCCCGAGGCAGCTCTTCCAGTAAACCAGTCAGAGAGCACATTGCCCCTATATGATCCTAGTCCCCCACATCCTCTGAACCAAGTTCTCTGCGACACCGCCGGCGTTGTAAACTCTCTACCCAGCACTGGAATACAAGCGGATACAATAACTGTCCAAGGGAATCAAGTGACACCTCCACCTACAACCAACGCCCAGGAAGTAGGCCCAAATGACACATCAACAAGTACTATAAAACTTTTGTCCTGGAACGTTGCTGGCCTGGCCTCCAAGGTAAAGGATCCAACATGGGTATCACACATAAAAGACTATACCATTTTGTGTTTCCAAGAAACATGGATGGAAGACGTAAACGCACATATTGAGGGCTTCCAAAGTTTCTTCCTACCTGCAACTCCATCGAATAGCGGAAGATCAAAGGGGGGCTTGGTAGTTTACGGTAGCCTTGCACTCAATTGCCAGGTTTCAAACAGGGAATCCAACAACAGACATATTTAAACCCTGGTACTCAGGAGGGGAAAAAGGGCATTGACCCTTATTAACTTTTATAATGCCGTATTATCAAATAGGGAGTGCAACATTATCCATCTACATGACTTCCTTAAAACTAAAGCTTTAAGTCTGCCCCGCAGCACCATCATTGCTGGAGATTTTAACACGCATCCATGCGGTAACCCTGTAGATACACCAATTGGACTTTTAGGTTGCAATAACAGATCTGGCTTCCACTTTGATCACTCGCCACGTGGTACCCTTGTAAATAACCTAACTGATGACAGGAACCTGACAGTTGCAATGTCTATATCAGAGGATTCCCACATCTTTGACATTCCCACGTATAAAGGACCCGGAAATGGCACCTATATAGATCACATTCTTCTTTCAAGAGACCTGGTTGATCTAGTAACTGACTTTGAAATTCAAACAAGTTTGTTCAGTGATAACAATCCCATCTCCATCAAAATCAGAGGAGGTTTCTTCGAACTTCGAAAGCCCAGGAAAGACTGTGGCAGCTTAAAGCCAATAAACTGAAACCGGCGTTTGAAGTGGTCAAAAGTCAACAGTGTTACTCTGTATGACTCAATTAATAATAGTTGTGGCAAAGAACTCGCGCTTTGTGCCTCTCCTACCACCTTGCCTGAAGTGACTTTAACCGCCTTTTCAGTGGGCGAACTGTTAACCATACCAGTGAAGGGTCATTATGAACCCCACCCGAAATGGTTCGACCAAACCTGCTCAAAGGCTGGACGTAACTTAAAAAAAGCACTAAAGACTAACCCCAGAGATTCCACCCTTGTAAAAGAACTGAGAAACATCTATAAGACATCCTTAGCAGCCCGGAAAAAAGAAGTGAAGGCAAGCATCTGGGAATCTCTGAGTGACCCAGCAATTCTGGGTAATAGCTCCAAGTTCTGGAACATTATAAACCAGCCCCTGTTCGACGACCCCAGTAATTCTGTGATTGGGTCAAATATACCCGAGGATGAGTGGTTAACTCATTTTAGAACAATTTTTCAAAGTGACGATGCACAAGCGGACAATGATTTTAACACCCCTGATGAAGAACTGTTGTGCTTTACAGTGGGGGAGGTAGTAAAGGGGATTCAGGGCCTGACCAGCAATAAAGCTCCGGGCCCCAATGGTCTTCCCCCCGACCTCTTTAAATCAGACATTCAACTATGGGCACCAGTCCTTACCGCAGTAATAAATGCCGGGATCTCTAAAGGTTGTTCAAAATCATGGGGGTCCTCGACCATAGTGCCTGTATTCAAGAAAGGGGATCGCAGAAGTGTAACATGTTACAGGCCAATATCACTGATCAACTCAATCGCCAAGGTGGTGGGGGCATTATTCTAAATAGGCTAGTACTTTGGGCCAAGGAAAAAAACATTCTGTCACCCATCCAATACGGGTTCAGACCAGGTCATTCCACGATAGCTCAATGTCTGAACCTGTATTTAATAAATGGCAAATACACCATGGCCAGAAAAGGGTCCATCCATATGGCCTTTATGGATTTATCATCCACTTTCGACTGCGTTGACAGAGGTAGGCTTTGGGAGGTCATGCAAAAAATGGGTGTGGAGCAAAATCTAATTAACTTTTTAGCAGATCTACACTCGGACACCAGAGCAAATGTTCGCTTTACACAGGACATGAAAGTAACTAGGGACTTCAGGATAAACCGGGGGGTTAGACAAGGGTGCATCCTAGCCCTGGTTCTTTTTAATCTTTATATTAATGATTTGGAGGAACACCTACTAAAAACCGGCGCAGATTACCCATACATAGGGAGGAAGGGCGTGCCCGTCTTGCTATATGCGGACGACGCCGTCCTAATCTCTAGAACGGCGATCGGCCTTCAAACCCTGCTTGATTCTTTTTTTGTATTTATGAATTCCCGTGGACTGAGCATTAATAACTCGAAATCTTTCATCATGATGACCGGCTCAGGTCCAAAAAAAAGATATCCCCACTCTGTAAATAACGAAAAAATACCGACAACTAAGACCTTCTCGTATCTTGGTGTCCTTTTTGACCACAAACTAACCTGGGCACCTGCAATACAAAAGAAAAAGGGCGAGGTAGTGCGCGTAAATGCAGGTATAATGGATTTTGCAAAGAAAATGGGTAATAGCCCAGTGGCCGCTGTTCTAAAGTTATATCAAGCTAAAAGCATTGCAGTTGCATGCTATGGGAGTGAATTATGGGGATCTGAACCCCCAGACACCCTTGAGACCACTGAAAACAACTTTTTAAAGCAAGTCCTAAGGCTCCCCAGGGGTTCAGCAAACTTTTCTGTCCACAATGAACTAGGTATGTCCCATCTAAGCGACAGGATTGCTGTTAACCCCTTGCTATGCTGGCTAAACAGTTGGCTAAATCCAGATATACCCCTCACTAGAAACATCCTGCAAGAGGCATTAGTGTGGGAAGGGAAGTATAAGATACCGTGGTTAAAGTATATTAGTAGATGTCTCTCCGAACTAGGCCGGCCTGATCTTTTCCTAGACCCTGCGAAAATAACTAAGTCTGACGTTATTTACGTAAAGAACACCTTCATGACAACTAGGTACCTAGCAAGGGAGGAGAGAGAGTATGAGAAAAAAAGTGTGAGATTGCATGCTCTCACCAAAACGACCCTCCACATAGAACCCTACCTTGTCTGGCCCTTGTCGGGTTATGAACGATTTCTGCTTACAAGGTTCCGATTTGATATGTTTCACCTTTTGCTAGCCGTACCAAGCGGGGCACACAGGGGTCAAGTGTTGCCAGCTTGTGGCTGCGACAATAAGTCTCCACAAGATCTGGCACACTTTTTATTCTTCTGTTCATATTATACAGTCCCTCGCAAATTGTTTTTAAAACCTTTACTACAACGGCTCCACTTTGCACAATACAGACCAGCACTTTATTATCTTCAAATGCTAAATAGCGACAGCACTCTGTTTTTATGTAGCTTTTTAAAACTTGCACTTAAATACAGGAAAAGCATGGCAGGGTAACCACCTTTGTTCCTGAAAGGTATCTCTTTTTTTTAACATTGTATTTTTACTGCTTTTAAATTACAAACTTGGCACTTTTGCTTGTGCTCGTGTTTACGTGGTAACATACTTTGTTTTTTTTGCATAAACTGTACTTTGTGATAAATGTTTTTGATATGTACTTTTATGATTGTTACATGTAAACAATCGAATAAAGAGATTTTACTTACTTACTCTGTCCTGTCACCATCGTGTGGGCAATCTACTATTTCCGCCTAGGTTGTTATTTTCAATGTGTTTTTCCCTGACCTAGGGGTTGTTCTTACCAAATTATACAGGGAACCCTTGTTTGATACAAGTTATCTAATCCATGAAGCCCATTCAGAATAGTGTCTAAAAGGTGCATCCATTTATATTCTCGAATGTTTAAAACAGATTGAATGTCTCCTCTCCTAATGCCTAAAGTAACCTTCTCCAGAAGAACCCATTTCAAATGCTCAGCTGGGTGTTCTGCACTCTGAAAATGTTCTGCCAGGGCGCCCCAACTAAACCACATAGCACATTGCTGAAATGCTGGAGTACTCGTTTTTTTCATTTTTGTCATGTCTGACCTACATGCACTCCTTTAAGAAAGGAAACAGTATACAAGACCATGTGGTCCATTCCCTGCTGGAGACACCTGCCCCACCCTCCATCCAGACTATGTGGCATCTTCTAGAAACAATAGGCCACTACAAATGTGGCCATTGCAAGGCTTGTAAACTAACCATTCAGACAAACAACTCAATCACAAACAACATGTCATTGATCTTAACACCCACACTAATTGCAACACATCAGATGTGATCTACGCTATCAGTTGTCCCTGTGACATGATGTATGTAGGTTAGACACGACAAAAAGGGAAAACACAAGTACTCCAGCACTACACCAGGGTGCAATGTGGTGTAGTTTGGGCACCCATGGTAGAATCGTACCATCTTTGTAATAATTATGATCAAATATGTAAATGCATGATGTAACGCTCCTGTTAACTCTAATGCGGACATTGAGTCATGTATTATATACATTAACAATGGTTTCATGTATGCATTAGATCAAGGGACATTTTGTTTCAAATATTACCCATACAATGCCCTGTTTAAGTATTTCTATCTTCCAACACCATTCTTGGTCAACTATTTGAATTTCACTTTGAAAGAGTTGGTTTGGGGGAAAGATTTAAAAGAGGGCTCCTTAATGCATGATGATTTCACATACCAGATTAGATCGGATTTGAGTAAGAGGACGGCCCAGAGACAGTGGGAGCTAGGTTCCAGGATGAGTGAACTTAGAGGCAAAGGTCTACAGGTGCAACAAACATTTCTGGCCATGTTAAAAATTAGGTGGCGGAACAAGATGCATAATATCAGCGATCCTGAGGAAGTTGATAAGTTTATACAGCAGATGGATGAATGAGATATGTTTAATGAAATAGATATATATATGAGATGTGAATATAAAACTTAAAAAAAGAGGGGAAAAACCCCCACTTGTATATACATAACACATGAGGAAGAGGAAAATTGTACATATGGTTTTTCTTGGTCTTTTTTCTCTTATTTCCTATTCTCAGAGTGTAGAGTAACTTAGTATTTTGTTGTTTCATTCCTTTATTCGTCTTGAGTTTGCCTCCTACATCTCGGTCCTCTTGATATGAAAGCTCTCAAACGGTGGAATGTATTGTCCAAGAGGTAGAATGAGGGTCACTGGGTGCAGGGTGCAGTGGGAGGAAAAAAATGCATCCTCAGTAATGCTGATTTTCTTTTGTGGGAGGAATAAGACAGGGTTGAAATAGTTTGGGGGATTGAGGACTCTACTTAGGCGATGAAATGAGCATAGACAATGCTAAAATAATTATTATATTAACATGGAACATTAATGGATTGAGATCTATGAAAATAGTGACATGGGTTGCTGAATTTTGTAAGGACAGTGCAGCTCAAATAATATTGTTGCAAGAAACTCACCTAGAAAGGACAGAATGTCGTCAAGGCTTTCTAAAATACAGATGAGTACAAGAGGTCGTATCCTCAGATCAGAGCAGCAGCAATAGAGAAGTAGCCATAATTCTTAAGGCTAATTACGAAATAAATTTACTTAAATACGAATCCGACGCTTCGGGTATGTAGCTGGTGGCAACTCTCTTGGTGCATGGTAGACCCCTGATATGTGCTGGTTACTATGAGCCAAACAAGGATAACCCGGATTCATTGGAAAAATTGGAGTCCTGTCTATTAGAGACAGCAGCCCCAATTGCATTAGGGGAAGACTTTATTTTGGTCTTAAATATGGGATCAGACAGAACCTCGAACGCAAAATATAATAGCCTGCCTAGAATGCTTTCTAGATTGACAACAATCATAAAAGAATTCAATTTAACAGATATATGGCGTATAATTAAAAAGGACAAGAGATAATTTGTCTTTTATAGTAGAAAGTATGGACATCACACCGTATAAACTATTTTTTAGTTGATATGGAGCTCTGTGTAGATGTTCTGAATGCGAGTCATATCCCTGCAATAGTATCTGATCATTCTGCAGTGGTATTGGCTTTAAGATATCACCAAATTGAGAAGTGTAGAAGGTGGACTCTGAATAGGGAAATTCTTTTAGATGAAACGGTAGTTAAAGACTTCAGGGAGAAATCAGATGGTTTCTTTATTATCAATGATGAATCAGGAGAAGAAGATAAAGATGCTTTTAAAGCATTCTTAAGGGGACCTGGTATGGTAGGGAAGAATCAAGTAGATATTGGACAGAGAAGGTGCGATTGAAGAAATTAAGAAAAATGAGGGGGAGCTACAGGTGGTATCCATGGAGGTTCCAAATAAAGTGGGTGCTCTAAGTAAAGAGTTAAAAGGATTACTTGCAGCATTTGGGCAAAAATGGAACAAAATCTATAGATAAGTGGAAAGCAAGTAAACTTCAACATTTCACGTATTGTGAGAACTGCGGGGCACTATTATCTTGGAAAGCAAAAGGGGTCAGGGCAAGAAATACATTACAAGAATTGATAAGCGGAGAATCAGGAGCTCTTCTGAACGTTAATTCAGATTTGTGCAGATATATGAGAAAACTATATAGAGAGGACACAACACCAAGTCAGGCAGATATAAAGGATTGGCTTGGGCTAACAACTCTCCTCCGGTTGTCCACCTAGCAATTTAAAACTTTAGTAGGAGAGATTAAGGAGAGCGAGGTAAGAGCTCAGTGCCATAAAATGGTTAAGGGAAAAGCAGCTGGACTAGATGGTCTTCCTGTAGAAGTTTTTTTGTGTGTTTTAGATACTGTAATCCCTGTTCTATGCAAATTATTTAATAGGATATACACAGGTGTTAAGACGGTTCGTAAATCTTGGCTTGAGGAAACAGTCACAATGATTCAGAAACCTAATAAAGACCCATGGAAGATAGATTCTTAAAGGCCGATTTCATTACATTGTGGGTGGATAAAGTAATAAATGAGAACATTTGCCCCAACCAAAGAGTGTTTATCCCAGGGAGACAACTAAATGAGTTGACCTTCCAGTTAATTGGAACTATAGACCTGGCAGAATCTGGGAAATTACCTTTGACTATAGTGGCAGTTGATGATGCAAAAGGTTTTGACCAGTTACATTGGTGTTACTTATGGGAGACTTTGCGCAGCTTTGGTTTTCGCTGAAAGTGGTAACTGCGATTCAGACTTTATATGCAGGCTCTAAGGCGAGAGTTTTAATAAATGGGAGACTTTGAGGTTGGTTTGATATTTTAGAGGGACAAGACAGGGCTGCCCCCTTTCCCCGCTCCTCTTTAATATGATCCTTTAGCCAACCTGATTAGGCCGGATATAGCTATTTCTAATTTTAAATCACATGCTTTTGAAGTAAAGTTAGGACTTTATGCAGATGACTTGCTGCTCTACACAAGTAACCCTCAAGTAGCGGTTCCAAATCTTATGAGGAAGGCTGAGATTTTTGGTCCCATCTCAGGTTACAAAGTAAATTCAGATAAAATCGAGATCATAGATTGGAACCAGGGGGTGGCAAGTAGGGGCGCAATGATCCAAATAAGATATCAAGGGGTCCAAATAACTCAAAATATGGAAGACATTATTAAAGTAAACTGGAAGAAAGTCACTCATGAAGTCATTGGTTTGCTTTCTAAATGGGCAAATTTACCACTTAATATCTATGGTAGGATAAACCTTTTTAAAATGATTATTTTGCAAAAAGTGACTTTTATGTTTAATTCTATCCCACTTACATTTCAAAAGAAAGATATAACGAAGCTCCAGGGGAGAATAGGAGGTTTTATTTGGGCAGCAAAAGGTACCAGGATTTCCTAGAAGAAATTATGTAGGAGACTTGAAATTGGAGTTCTGGCATTACCAGCTATATTAACTTATTGCAATGTGTTCCAATTCAAGAATGTACGTATGTTGGCCAACAAGGTAGATAATTCAATGATTGGCGTGCTTTTTGAGGCACTATTAGTAGATGTACCACAAAGTCAAAGTGGTTTTCTTTTTAAATATGGGGAGCCTACATTTTTTTAAAAGTGAGGCTTAAGATTTTGAAATCATCATTGAAGGTATGGATGTATGTGCGAAAAACTTTATAAATCCCGTATTTCTAATCATGGGCACCAATTTGGGATTCTCCTGGTACGCAAGAGTGCTTGAGGGACCAATTGAACTTACCTTTCAACGCCAGAGGTATTTATTGTTGGGCGGACCTTAAAGTTGACATAAATGTAATGAGTTGGGAGGCATTGCGAAATTGTACAAATGGTCAGCTGACAATGTTTAAATATTAACAACTTAGTTGTTGTATAGCATTTTAGGACCCTAGGGTAATTTTCCCGATTCATGCCCTTATATAGGTATAATTCACCTTGTCCTTATATAGGCATAGAAATCTTAACCATATTTAGACATAGCCCATGCAGTTCAAATACAGGCATGATACTTCCACTAGTTTCGAAAAGCCACAACGATTTCTTGGAAAACTCAGTTTCAGCAGTTAGGGACTTCCCCTTGCTTGAATATTGATTTGTTCAAGAACTCAGGCAGTTTTCAAAGAACTGTGACGCTTTGATGACGTTATTATGTCCACCTTTACGTCAAACTCGGCACCTTCAAGGTTTAAATATGCCCACACTTGTCCTAGCAAACACACAGTGGTTTGGAGCTGTTCGACTATCTACTTGCCCGACACATCTCACTACAGCAAGTGCCAAAGGAAGCCGACCCTCCAGCTGACGCACTGAGAGAGACGCTGTCTTTTCTCTTGCAGAGAAATCCAGCTCCAGTGTTTCCAAGCTCCCCTTGCGGAGTGTTGGGAAATCGAGTCCTGAGACCGAGAGATGCCAGACCTCCTTCATTCTAAACCAATGTACGGAGCAGATTAGACCCTAAGAGAAATCTTTTATAGATTCTTGGAAAAAGAATACAAAACTTATGCTACACCACACTTACTCCTTCCCTCGTGCTAGACTTAGGTTAGGTCCATCAGGGTAGGCGTATTTTAGAAGCACCAGTTGAGTACTTTTTAGTCTTCATTTATTTATGTATTTTAGGGCTTAGAAACCACACCATGCTTTTACAATATTATTTTATAATTCTCTTCTTTCTGTATGCATTATACTTTACAGCCAGTATTACCATTGCAGCAGTTCATTTCTTCTGCATGAGAAAGAAGACTGTCCAATAAATACTTTTATTGAAAATGCCCTTCTCTCTATTTCTCTGCACCTCTGGTGAAACAAAGCATGCATAAATGACTGAGTGAAATATCTATCTATTGTGTCCACGACTCTGAAGATACGTTTTATCTTGGGAAAACAAAGTTGTCATGTTTTTGCAGTTGTCACAAACGAATCCCTTCTTGTTTATTCGAGAAAGTTTCTATTGACCTCTGAGCTAGCTGGCACTCACAATTAAGTCTAATATATTCGATAGAGACCTAGTAGACCTAAGTCCTACGTCACATCTAGAGGATATAATATTCCAATGCGCAGAGCCTATTGGGAATATAGGACCTACACTACATAGTTACTGGTGGGCTACGCACGATTGGGTAGAACCTGAGGATGCTAATGCTGATCAAGTAACGAGAACTGGTCAGTGGCGTAAAGAAACATCGTTTTGGTATAAGGCCTTTGTGAAGACAGAAGGGCATATTGAGAATGAAATTTTAAAACTGTGGGGCGAGGAACTGGATAATCATGATTTAATGCAAATATCGCGTACTTCTTTTTCTACCCTTCAAAAAGTGGTTAAATCAGCCCCACTGAAACAAAATCATCTGTTCACAACATATAGGGTATATTGGTCTCCTGCAAAACTTTCAAAGGTCACTAGCATTATCTATACATGTCTCAGGTGTATGTAGGCTGAGACCGATGATATACATATGTTCATGTTATGCCCGAAGATTGCCCATCTTTGGAATTCAATACCTGTTTTCTTGGGAGAAACCATAGGAGCACACATAAAGGTAACTCTAAGTCTGATCTTTTTTGGGTTGAGCTTGGACCAAGAAGCACAAATTTCGGCTGCAGAATCAACATTTTTGTTTTATGTTGTGTTATTGACAAAATGGTAAATCTGCAAACTTTGGAAATCTGGGAACCCCCCACTTTTTTCTGAGTGCCTCAAGAATATTGTATATATTAGTGAATCTGATATGGAGTGTGATCAGAGAAGCAGGGAGATGGTGTGGGCACCGTTGGTAATGTGGAGAGAGAAGGCAACGTTTGTCCAATGATTAAGCCATTTACTCTGTTGGCCATATTATCTCCTAGCACCCCGGTCGAGACAGTTAGAATACAGAGATAGAACTTGAAACAATTGTACACTTGTGGGAAATTTGCTTGTGGTCTTCTGTTACAGGCTCTTCGATCATTGCCCCTCCAGATAAGACAAGACCTGGAGAGACTAGGGTGATAACCCAGAAAGATATTGGGTAAAGTGAGGACAAAAAAAAACCGTTCTTAGCGTACCATTCAGACTGTATGTAACTATGTTTAGATATCACCTAGGACACCCAAGGTCCCATGAACATATGACATTAATGTAACTAGTACACTCAAATATGTGAATGCATGACGACAAGCTCTTATTTACTCAAACGCGGCCATTGACTTGTGTATAATATGCATTTCATGTATGCAGTAGACCAAGGACATAATTGTTGTTTATTATGTTTTGATGTTATCCATACGATGCCCTGTGTGATCAGAGAAGCAGGGAGAAGGTGTGGGCACCGTTGGTAATGTGGAGAGAGAAGGCATTTCATGTATGCAGTAGACCAAGGACATAATTGTTGTTTATTATGTTTTGATGTTATCCATACGATGCCCTGTTAAAGTATTTTTCAACAACAGAGACATCACAGCGTATTCAGACTATATGTCATGAGTTGCACCTATGACACCAATGGTCCCTTGTAGATATTAGCTCGTGGACCAGACATTTCTTTCCTGTAACCTCTAGGATGCCTGCTGTGGCATTCGTTTTTTCATTAATTGCAGTGCATCACCAGCACTCATGCAGATCATTGTCAACTATGTCAAGAGCTACTTAGAACAAGACAAGCCATTGCTTTTTATATGCCAACATTCTGACCCCATGCTGTCTAATTTCCCTTTTTTCTGCTGCAACCGAACTGCGTTGAACATGCGGTCCTTCACTCTCCGTAGAGGATCAGCCCTGATAATGCGGGTGACAGCCTCTAGCGGCTGCACTCGCTCCCGGCCTGTCAGTCCAGAACATTAGTCCCCACTCAATCATTGTTCCTTTTTCGAGTCATCGATCGGACGTGTTTTTTTTCAAGAGGAGGTAGGTTGTTTCTGCTTACTTTTAATAAAATATGCTGATTGACCAGAACTTTCAGATTTTTATGGTGGTGGGGAGATAATTTACTCTTTATTTATACATATAATTTCTTTACTATTGTCATAGAATTTCGGAGCAACTGGAGTAAATATCAGATAGACAAGCAGTCTTAAGCACACACCTGCTTTGTCGTTTAATACTGATGCCATGTTAAACTCTTGTTACAGATTACCATCTTGATTTCCTCTCTGCTTTGGGAGCCCACAGGCCCTTCCAGACCTATTGTTCACCACAGACACAGGTGGACATTGGTAATTTTTCATCCCTTGTTTGAAATCGTTTAGCAATTTGTATTGTAACCAGTCCTCTTTATTTTAACACACTAAACGTTATTTTAATTAATCCTCATGTGCCCTCACAGTCCTGATGAAGACCTCAGGTTGGAAAGGTTTTGTATGTAATTTTTTATGTATATATTGTCACTGCCCTCCTCATTTTCCACTAAACTCTCACTTCTGCACTTTGCAGCACCAACCCTTCTTTTCCCTTCATTGGGGCACCACTGTATCATTTATTCAGACATATACTGTGTTTTGAACATGCCAACATGTGTTCAATATGATTAAATAATGTTGAACATGTTGAACAGGAATTGTCTATGAGTAATTTAACAGCCGTAATCATAAATCATTGTATTAATTGTGTTCCACTGGGACCATTTTCTCCAGTACCGCAATTTACCCGGGTCCTAGTGACGTCTCCGAGTCATACCCATTATTTTGTAACTTCTAATAAATAACAGCTGACTTCTTTTCTTGGGGTGTAAACTTATTATGCGTATGGATGGGGCATTTCCATATGCTGAGACCACCCTGGAGAACTCCTAAAAAAACTGTAAATTGGAATGGTCTCAGCAAATGATGGAATATTTTTGCTCACTTAAGGTTAAGATAATCCAGACTGCTTTCTCCTTTGAGTGAAGCACATGAGTGCAATTGTACTGTTGATGCCAGTGGTATTGGGTTGGGGGACCGTTTCTTCTCACTGAAAGTATCAGTTACATGATAATTCTAACTTCTGATGTGGAGAGGAGATATTCTATGATTGAGGGGGAGCCTTGGACTGTGCATGAGCTGTCAAACATTTCAAGATAACTGTGTGGGGCTCTCCCTGAAGGGTCACAGCAAACCTTTTGGCACCCTCCTTCTATTTTCTGACCTTCTTTGTGTTGGCTCTAGGTCTCTGAGCACTCTTCCACTGCAGATTAATGCTAAAAAGTAAGTGCTTCTCCCTTAAACATGGTTACGTTTGCTATATCTTCAATAGGGATATTTAATTTGTTTGTAAGTCCTTCGTAGAGTGTACTACCCGTGTACGGGACCTGTAGGTTAATGCTATTAGTATGCTGTCAGCACTGATTGTCCCATCCACACAAGTAGCCCTCTGCACATGTCTCAGGCCTGCCAGAGCAGAGCATATACGTGCAGTTTTACTGCCCTTTTGATTTAGATTTTGCATTTATTGCCCTTTGCCAAGCAATCTCCACTATTATTACACGTCACCCATAAGGTAGACCCTAGGTAACCCATAGGCCAGGGTGCATTGTAAGTAAAGTGTAGGACATGTTCTTCTAGGCTTTGTATGTCCAGGCACTGAAAAACACCTACATTCTTTTTCCACTACTGCAAGACCTACTGTTCTCATATGCTTAAGATTGGGAGTTCTTTATAACTCTTTTAGGTTGTAATTCCCAATGAGAAATGAGTAGCTCTGTCATGTTTTATATCTCTGGAATGGTAATGAAAGATCCTATTCACTGATAAAGTTGGATTTAACATTATTATTTTAGAAATGCAATTTTAGAAAGTGCAAGAGAAACAAGTAATTGGCAGAATGTATTTACCCCAGTAGAGAGATCTGGTCCTAAATCAATTTTTTTCTTGCTCCTCATACAATTCCAGTTTGAACCCAGCCATATGTAAATCAGTGCTCCCCGCTGGGATAGTCCAGCCCGAACTGCCAGCCAAGGTCCTCCGTAGACCGTAAACAAGCATCCTGGGACCAGTTTTGGGGTACCACCCCTCATCAGCCAGACTAGCTTGACTCCAGAGGCACAGAATCCACATCTGGGCATATATTCCCACTCTGCGTCACAAATGTAAAAAGAAGGATTTAACCCAGATCGCTTGACTGGGGGTGAGTGTTTGATTCATTCAGCATTCAGTCTATCATTTGTTGCTGCAGTACTTTTCGCCCTTCGCCCTAAATGGGATGGATATGCCCAGTCATGAGTCCGTTGCTCACTGTCCTACTGGATTCAAGTTAGCTTAGCTGATGAGGGGCATTACCCTGAATATGGTCCCAGGAGGCTTGTTTACAGTCTAGGGAGGACCCAGCTTGGCAGTTTGGGCTGGGCTGTTCCCTTCAGGAGTAGGGTCAAGACTGATTTGCATATGACATGGGTCCAAACTGGGGTGATGTAGTGAGCAAAGAACAATGGATTTAACCCAGATCTCATGACTGGGGGTGAATGTTTGATTCATTCACCATTCCGTCCATTATTTGTTGCCGCAGCACTTTTAGAAAGTGGGCATTTGTTTGCTTTTAAAGCTCTGTGTGCCTGCAGCCTGTCTTTAGTACATGTCTGGGGTGGGTGACAGCTTGACTGTGTGCATTTCCTCTAGATAGCCACACAAAAAGAAAGGTTAAGTGTGTCTGAGTGCCCATCTGCAGTCTCATGGCTAATCCTTTGCCAAATGGGAGGGAAGAGCTTACACTTACATCTGAATAGGCAGTGTCCTATTCCCCTATAAAGGGTTGATTACTCCTATGTAGTTAGTCTGGAGCCAAGACTAGGAAGAAAAGACCTCTGCGTACTTCAAAGACCCTTCTTTTGTTCACTCCCACTTCAAATGCACAACTGGAATCAGTATTTGGTCTCTGATCCCAGTAATTCAGAAACTTCTAGACCTGTAAAGAACCTCTATCAGAAGAACTGCTGTGCTGCTACAAGGAGTGCTACTATGATGGACTGCTGCGCTTGAAGAACTGCTTTTCTGATGTGCTGCCCAGCTACCTGCTGCTCTCTAAACTTGCAGAGGCAGAGTTGAACAATGCCTTAACCAGAGAGTGATCTTCAAGGGCTTGTTGGCTTGCCTCCTTTTTTTGAGACCCAGTAATATCAAAGTCTCATCACCTGCTCCTGTGCCTGGTCAATTGGAAGTAGACCTAGGTGCTTGCTCCAGTAAAATTGCCAGATGGCCAGTCTGCATGTAGCAGAACAGGTGCATCAACCCTGTTGCAGGAACAGAATCAGCACATTGCAGTTGGAACCAGTGAAGTAACCCAATGCATCATTTATAGAATTAACAACTCTCAGCTTGATGCATCGTCTTCGGAACTAAAGCATCTAAAGCATCTCCACCACTGCATGAAGTAAAACACTGCATCAACTTGACTTTAGGATAGACACTGATGCATTGCTTAGCTGCGCCCGCATCTGGCTGATGCGACCAGAATCAAGATACTATGTTCAGCGGGTCTGCATGGCTCATGTATCCAGTCCGCGCTCTATCAGGGTTGGCCTGTACTCTTGACTTAGCCCTAATCCAGCATCCCCATTGACACTCATTGATTATAAGTGCAATTTTACTTTTATTATTTAAAACCTCATATCTCGACTTCTACTCATTTCATTTTTGTTGGTATGGTCTTATTTATAAAAATTAGATCTATTTTTCTAATCTGGTGAGGAGTCTTTTCCTGGTATTTTCATTGTGTTAGTGTGTGTTGTGTTGCACAAATACTTTACAAATTGCTTTCTAAATTAAGCCGGCCTGCTCAGTACCAAACTACCAAAGGGTGAGAACAGGAAAATATATGGAGTGTGACTGACTTAGCCTAACTATCTTGAAATGATACAGGTACTCCTCCTATAACATGGTAAATTGCAGTGTGAATTTCAAGATAGAGGTATTAATTGAATGTTTCTGGAATCTTTTGTTCCAGATATTATCCAGTCATACGCCTTCAAGAGAAACCCCAATAACTGATGAAGGGGATTAAAACGTGTCAGTGTTTTTTTCCGATTGGGATAGAAATAGAATAACATTTATCTCTACCGAGCCAATTGTGAAAAATGTGTTTGCCCTCATAGATCTAAAACCTTTACCCAGTAGGCCACAGCCTAGAGAACCACATAAACCAAAAAAGTTGAAACAACTTATATATAAGGCTGTCATGTCTAAAAATTACTGGTTGATATTCAAATCTTAATTTGTTTTTGTTGACAAGGTTTGTTTAGTTCTATGTTGAGCACTGTATTTATATCTTTAATGTCATATGTAGTCTGTGTTTTATAAACGACATGCTTTAATAATGTTCAATCATGTTTAAAAAACACAAATAGAAGTAAATGAAACACTTCGGATCCATTGAATGAATAAATGGTCCAAGTCTGTTGAATAAATAAACAGCCTCAATATGCCATAGGTCAGGAGCTTATTTTGATTAAAAAAACTTTCTCAAAGTGGCATCTTCAGACTTACAATTTTAAATAGGACTTCAACACAAATTGTGATTACAAATTGTAAGTCAAGAGACACCAAACACCAAATCTCTGTCTATTCCCAAATATAATTTACACTTAAAAGATGTTTTAAGACAATTCAAATGCTAACCTATGAAGAGTTTGGCCTTGCAATACTGAAAAACATATTTAGCAGCTGTTCACTACCAGGACATGTAAAACCAAAAGTACATATCCTACCTTTTAAACACACTGCACTTTGCCCATAGGACTGCCTGTGGCCTAACTTATGCGTGACTTACATGTAATGAAAAAGAAGGTGTCGGCCTGGCAAGTCAAAATGTCAGATTAAAACTGCACACACAGCCTTTGCAGTGGCAGGCCTGGTGCATTTTTAAAGGGGCACTGAGTGGGTGGCACAATCAGTGCTGCAGGCCCAATTGTAGCATTTAATTTATATGCCCTGGGCACAAATAGTGCACTGTACTAAAGAATTATAAGTAAATTAAACATGGCGATTGTTATTAAGTCAATGTTACTATGTTTTTAGTGTAGAGCATTATCACTTTAGCACTGGTTAGCCTAGAATCCTAAAGCAAGTAAAAATGAAGCCAGCAAACCAGGAGGTCTTAAGGCAACACGTCAGGGGAAACCATGTAAAGTTCTAACAAGCACATTGTAAAAACATTGTGATACCACTGTGGACTTCACTCCACAAGAAGAGGTTTCCCTTTTGCTCATTTGAAAAATTATATACCTTATTCTGAATTGAACACAGAATCGTTAACCAGGTTTCATGCAAAGAAGGCTCAGCAAGACATGGACAAAGTTTAGACTAAACAGATTGAAGTCATCTAGGAGACAATTCAAAAATGGTATGATAACAAATATTATACAAAATGTCCCTAAATTGTTGTAAGAGATCTAATCAAGATCATAATACTAGATTTGTGTTCAAAGGGAGTTGTAAGCTTTTGGGTGCATATAGATCCAAACCTACTGCCATAATTGCAAATGGGAGGTTGTGAAAATTGAGCAAGATAACACAATGTAATTTTAATGGTGTTAGTATTTAGGTGACCTTTGCAAGGATGTTTGATATTCTAACACTCTCCAGGATCTGACAGTACATTAGGTAATTCTTACTTGGAGGTAGAGGAGTTATTTGTTACCGATCAGTCAAATGAAGGTGCTAGAAGGAGTGGTTGATCTATTCAAAAATCCAGACTTCTGATGAATATGTTACTACATAACCGTGCCGTCTTCTATTCAGTCTAATAGCGGTCACTGTTCCAGCCTAATTGTACTGCTTATCTCTTCTTGGGATCAATATATGCCATCCCCTTGTTACACGGTGTATTTTTAGGATGGTGCTGTGTCTATTGTTTCATAAGGAAAAAAGATATGGTGTATTCCTAAATTCTGTTTTTCTTGTTCCTCTTGCAATTTTCCTCTTTCATTTACCATGTTTCCTTAAATACCTCTTTGGCATGTCTTACCCCACATCTCATGCATAATTATTCTGCATTACAATATATGTATTCAAGTGGCATATAGAGCTCACAGCTATTATTGCTTAAGCTACAGACTTTGACTGTGGCACTGCAGGGCTGTAATAAAGAAAGCCACCTACTTATAAGTGACTCCTGTCATTACTACAATCTGACGTGTATATCTTGTGGTTGCGCATCTTCCCTGCTGCCACTCTGAGTAGCACCAGGTGTTTGTGTTTTATCATTTGAAATTTCTGATCAAGGGCATCCACTAGGGAAACCTAAACTTGAACTTGGAAATCTGAGGGTATGTGAGTTGAACATGGTAAGTCACAATCATCCATAGAGGGTCCACCACCATATTCCTTAGGAGAGGAAACCATGCATTACTTTCTCTGTAAGGCACAATGTTATGACGAGGACTGTGTGAAATTCTTATCATACGTGTGAAATATTGTGAAATAAATGTTGTAGCAAAATTCCGCATTTTTGCCTGTTATGGACTGCTGTTTCAGCAGAAAATGTCTATCAAAAACAAGGAAATCATAGGTGCAAGACATGGTCT
This sequence comes from Lissotriton vulgaris, assembly GCF_964263255.1. Lineage (NCBI taxonomy): Eukaryota > Metazoa > Chordata > Amphibia > Caudata > Salamandridae > Lissotriton > Lissotriton vulgaris. Next base: position 48,964,348 of record NC_141690.1, read on the forward strand.
CCTCGATCCAGGTTTTTCACTGTATCCCACAACTTTTGCACACAAGATATACCTTTGTGTTCACTGTTTTTAAAAGATAATGGGAATCATATATTGCTACATTTCACAATTTTGCACACCTGTGGTAGTGACTTGGTGTGAATTTGTAAACCACAGAATTGGCTAAATGTTTGAGTAGGGGACATATTTACTAGTTTTTTGTGTAACATTTTGTGTGATGCAAAGAACCGCAAACACACGTCGACATTTACAAACTTGTGCTAAATCAATTTAGCGCCACACTTACATGCCTGCATGAGGCAAAACAACACTTTCGTTGGTTTGTGTAAGAAGCATGCAAGTGTATGCAAAGTGGACATGGCAAGGCGTTTCCAGCGCAAGATGAAGAATAAACCAGGGGCAACCTAATTTTCAAAACGCACGCAAATCCCTGCAAAGTAGCGAATGCTTCATTTGAGTGAGAAAAATAGCACACATACAATGCAGGGGCAAAAGTAAGCTCACCATAACAAGGGGAGACTGCAAAAGGAACAACATAGAAAGAATAGTACTAAGGTAAACTAAATGGAGATAGTCATTGCAAGACCAAGGCATCGTCTAATTGCGCAAGGAGGATGAAGACGAGGTGAAAATCTTGACCAGCATGAGGAAGAAAAAAACCACGAAATATCGACTAAGCTGGGTAATGATTTTATGTCTGCTCCAGAAAATTGCACCAGCACTTGAACCAGCAACCCTCACATCACATGCCATACCTACACATGTGAAACTTAGGTCAGTGCTACATTTCTTAGCGTCTGGATCCTCACATAATATAGTAGCTGCTGTGGCAGGATGTCACAGAGTGCCTTGTATGCCTTTCTGTAAAAAAGTTCTGGAAGCTATATTGAGACTTACATAGCATCACATCAGCTTCCCCAAACATGGTCCTAAAATTCTAAAAGTGAATAAAGGCTTCTACCAAGTAGATAGTTTTCAAAGTGGCATTGATACAACAGACTGCACCATTGTCAACCTGCTCCCACCATCTGGAACAGCACACCTATACAGGAATTGAAAACAAACAATCTGAATCAATGTACAGGCCATTTGTGACGACAAATACTGTTTCACGAATATAGTAACCAAATATCCTTGCTCTGCACATGACTATAAGTCAAAAAGTCACATGACTCCTACATATTTCGGCACTCAAGGATCAGTGAACACTTTGAAAGTGCAATGTAGGGTCAAGGCATACTTTTAGGTATGTATGTGTGTCGGAAGAGACAGATAAAGAAGTAGAAACGAATAAAAAGGACATTTGTATATCAGATATACATTGACAAAAAGCCATAGGGAAATCAACTACAACTTTAGTGGAGTCACAGTGATGGAGCATCACATCAAATATGGTTTCACTATGTCAATGCATCTGTCTCTGTAATCTGGGTAATGTGCCATACATGTCATTAAGTCAAATATATTAACCAGGTCTACCAAACTGTTTTGTTGCATGGGAAGTAGTCACCCACATTTACATGCAATACTCATGTCCAACATCAAAGTAGATTTAGCAAGAAGTGTCAAAATGAAACATTGCTAGCAATTAACATGCATCATATTAACAGTAATGTAAATTAATGTAGTTGTTCCAGGTGATCAGGGATATTCTCTAAGGCCATGGTTTTTTACTCCATTTGGGTATCCAAACAACTCACTGTTAATATAAAGTATGTAAAAATATGTCAATGATACCATCATGTCTCGAATAACATATAGATGCAACATCACAAGGTATTTTGGTCAAATTGTACACAGCAAGAATACACAAATTCCTGTGCTACATACTACAACAATTTACATAAAATAATAATGACAAAACAACAAATTCACAAACACAAAGCACAATATTTCCAAATCAAATGTAAAGGTCTGTACATAAAATTCCCATTGCAATCCCTGGAGTACATAGTCAGAGGTTTCAATTGTCATGTGACATGAATCAAAGGGAAGTAGTCTCAGTGGACCATAACTGCAACAGAGAAAGTATGTCTCACACCATTGGAAATGGGTCAAATCTCTTGCGATGTCTCCCAGCAGGAGAGATATGGGGTGTAATGGCAGAAATATCATGCAGTGAAGCAGACAGAAATTCAGTAATACACTGTGTGAGAAGGACAAAGCTTGAGAGGGTCACATCAACAGAAACATGGACCCATACAGCACTTTTCCCTATTGCCGGAGGTAAATCAGGTAGGTGTGTGCCCCCCACACACCTTTGCACCATAGTGCAAGGGTGTCTCCATGAGTCTGCATACAAAGGGAGTGGGCTCAGTGAGTGGCGGGCGAGGTAATAGATGTGGGAATAAAAGTAGGATGACTGAAACCTTTGTGTGTACCGTCAGCTTAAGGTAGCTGCCTTGGAATTATTCACCCCAAGACAGACCAGTATAGAAAAAATAAGGGTTCTGTTTTGGAAATGCACTGTAGGTCTTTTTTCAACCTCCATTAGGCAATACACTACAGTAGTCTGTGTGTGACCAGAGAGCCGCACATTTTCACCTCAATCGGGGGTGCCGGAAAAGATTTTAATTCGCCTCCTGGCGCCACGAAGGCAACGAGTGCTAGTTCGACAGTTTAGAGTAATTTTTGATGTGGGGGAAGCAGGATTGTTTATGGATGGGTGCCCTCTTGTGCCCCCGTATTATGGCATTTTCAAAAATAGTTCATCCCATCATGGCAGGAGCACCAGAGTCCAAGGACCCCAGGGAATTCACAGGATGTGCAGATAAACGTGACTGATGATCAAAAGTCTGTGATGTCCAGGAATTTCCGAAAAAATATGAGGACATTTATGGTGATTACCTGCATATATCTAGAGCTCACTCTCACACAGGAGGGTATCTTGGCACTGAGCAGATGTGAGTCTGGTAAACAGTGACTCCTTGTGGGTCTATTTGACAAGCCAGGCCATTGTCTGCATCAGGTATATGAGAACTGCGGAGGTGACTCCAGTGTATAGTGTTAGGTACATACACACCTTAAGAGTGGTGTAGATGTTGACTCTACACTGAAGAACGTGGCCCTTAGGGGCCACGCGAGTTACTCTCAACCACCTGCTATGCCTTCCTAAGAATGAAGAGTCGGTCAGACAGTAGAGAATACAAACAGTTAGTTTATTGGTAATACTCTGCAGAGGAGTCCATCATGACCGACACCCTACGATGTCTGCTGAGGGACTGGCCCCCCCAACAGCTTACTGTGGATAATCATTCCTCTCGTGAAGCCCCCAACCACGCCCTCAATGGAAAAATACCAGCCTGGGCCGCACATGAACAAAGAGGCACAGTGGGATGAGCTGACACATGCCAGATGGGCATGTTATCAAGCCTCAAGGCCATGGTGCTAGGTCTCAGAAGCTCCTAACGTGGGAGCAGAAACCACACATTCAAATAAGTATGGCAGGGCAGAATAGCCGATTCATTAGCAATCCAGAAAACAGCCTTGAGCAACAGAGAAAATAATAACAAGATGTCGTGTTCTGCTGAGGCAAGCAACATTAGCCATGAGGCCTAACTTGGGCACAGTCTAAGCAGCCTAACAGGGATTACGAAAAGTGAAATGGAGTTACACTTGCTATCTGAGGCCTGCACATTATGGGAATATTTCAGTGGGTTGCATAATGTGAAAGCAAATGTTGTCTATTTAGCCACGCACTGCTAACCTAATATAGCATGAAATGAGTGCATTGCAGGAATCGGGATTTTCAAACCTAACAACACGCATGCATGGGATGTGTGCAAGTAGGAATCTAGATGAGCAGAGGGGTTCAGACAATGTGTGAAATGTGATGCTGTGCCAGTGCACTGAAATGCCTTGAAAGTTTGTCTGGGGAGTTTGAACTGTGAGCAAATGTGTGTAGCAAGCCACAACCAAGCCACCAGGTGTGGTGGGACTGTGGTGTAAGAGGATGAAGGTATATCATGTAGGGAATGACTGAGCTGGCAACAGCCTTTTGGTGAGAGTCGTTTCACACACAATGTATAGGGATATTCCTTAGTCCATGTTGCTTCTGTTTATGTCATATTTGATGATGTTCTGGCCGCTGATTGTGACCCTTTTCAATTGAAGGTACTGGGTTGCTTAGGCATGAGATACGATGGTTACTATTGTTGATGTGTGTGGTAATAGTGGCCATTGGTTCAAGCTTTGATGGCCACAAGATACTGTATGATGTTCATTATCTCATCCCCAGAAATCATTTAACTGGTTTGGCCATGTCCTGCTTTAAACAGTTGGACTTTATCCCCTAGGCAATTTTTGGCAGGCAGGCATTTTATATTGAAGGAGATGACAACTTAGGAATTATTGATAGAAGACAGAATGTTGCAGTTATTCAAGTGGATTATGCAGGCTAGGCTGATAATCTGCACATTTTGAAGAGTGTGCCCTCAGGGAGGAACCTTAGAAAAGTACTCAAATGAGGCAGTGTAAATCCGAGGTGTATACTGTCATTCTGAATGAGTGGGTAATTGTACGCAGGTGCCAGCCAATTACTCAGAAATTGGACACATTGTTGGAAAATGTTGACACAATGCTTTAATATATCTTAATTTGCGAGTAACTGTAGAACATGATTCATGTATTATGATATCGCTTTAGTAATTATGGATAATGCTTCACAGCACCAGCTGAAAATTATGCAAGATGTGGTGGCAACACATGGAGAACGTGGCATCACATTTCCAACGTGCAGCAGAGCTTCCCAGTGAGAGGGAACTTGCTAAGGGCCAGGAGGCTTAAAAGGTCCCAGGACACCAACCAAAAACCACTCACAAAGGACAACGTCAAGGGCTGCCTTGAGAAGCCATGGTGCCACTGTTGTTGTAGGTGGCAGCACAGTGGAGTAATCCCTGCATCCTTTACCTGTGTGTCGTGCAAGCACAATAAAATCCTGCTAGACCAGCTTTTGCAGGAAGTCAAGGTGATGCAGAAGGTTCACTCAAAATGTGCAAAGGAAATAAATAATGTTTAACTCCCTATGCTGATGGTGTGTTAAAGTTACTAGTTGTAACGTTAGTTCTTTGTTCATGTATGTTTCATTTGAATGTTGTTTTAAATAGGAGTTTTAATTACTTATATTTAAAATTCTCTCTACAATCATTGTGTCTTGTTTCTCCTTTTTTAATATGTGTGTGTTTGCTGAAATCCACTCTAACTTCTTTGAAACTGATTATGTGATATGAGTCATTTGTGAGGGGGATCTTGGACCAACCATTTTTCTGTTGTTAGGGAGATTGTCTAAACTCCTCACATTGCTTGGGTGTATACATATGCTGGCCATGCAGCACCCTTGGAACAGCCCTTTCCCTATAAGCTATGCTACCCACCTCTGTCTCTCTCTCTGTAATGGGAAACAATTTCTACAACGCAGTCATTACATCGCACTAACTTTACATAGCAGTCATTACATCGCAACGTCGTTTACATAGCATTGTCACTACAACGCATGTCATTACAACACATGTCACTACAACCCAGGCATTACATCGCAAGTCAATAACATGCACACCATTACAATACAAAGTACCCTTACACTATCCAAAACTTACCCTACTGTTGCACTCACTGGAGTTAGAATAGTCATTTTTACCCCTACACTATCCAACACTTACCCTACTGTTGCACTAACTGGAGTTAGAATTGTAAGTTTTACCCGTACACTATCCAACATTTACCCTACTATTGCTGTCACTGGAGTTAGAATAGTAATTATTACCCCTATTCTATCCAATACTTACCTTAAATACGATGAAATGGTATGCATTGTACTGGTACGAGTTGTAAAGGTATAATGCAATGTAATGGAATGCTTTGTAAAGGTAGTTTCTGAAAATGCAATGTAATGGCATGCAATGTAAAATATTGCGTTGTAAAGTATGTTGCGATGTGAAAACTGCGTTGTAAAGGGATGCATTGTAAATGTATGCTTCGTAACGTCATACATTCCTCTGGAAATATTGAAAGTTTTGATGAAAATATACAGTCACGTTGGATAAGGAACATGGATCTTCACTTAATACTTAGTTTAAATGTATCACAAGAATACAATTATGTTTGGGTTCTGTATTTATTTTAAAACTGGCATGACACTGACTTTTATTTCATATGGATGCAAAAGACTTGATTTGGTAGATACAGGGGCTAATTTGAGATAGTTTGAACTGAAATGATGACAGTTAAATTGTATTCATAGTATTTGTCATTCTGGTATGAGTTGAACATACATGCTAGAGCACAATGTAATTTCTGACATGTACATTTTGGACCCACTGATTTGGTACAGTCTCTGGCGTCTCACTTCTAGTGTTTTTAATTTTCCTTTATCATAAATTGGCTAACAGGTACACGTTATCACCGTTGTACTTTGTTGAGGGGAAATTTTTGGGTGCTGTCCACATGCCTATTGTGCAAGATATTTTACAGAGTGGTGCATGCCATTCAGCATCATAGTGTATAATTCATGTTTGGAAGCACATGACCCCTAGATATTCAGATAATATCACATGTATAAAGTTTCCAAAAATATTTGTGGGGTCATAATATGATTACATTTTTGCATGGTAGTTAGGAATTGAACATATACATACAGATCCAACTTATGTAACACAATTGGTCAATCACAATTTCAGTAACCAAGTTTATCTACTTTATCATCAAGACTAATGTCTTAAAGTTATCCTGCTTTTTAATTTTACAACACTTGATATCTTCTTATTTTTCTGTGGCAACTTGTGATTGTTTGGAGCCTCAAGTATGTGTAGGTTGGCATGTAGGTGTTTGTTTTGAAGCTGATGTCCAATAATTTGTTTGTACTCTAGATTTTTGGGCTGCAGCTATTGAGTGCATATGCTATGTCTACAAGAACTTCTACCATCTTTACATTTAAGGCTGTGATCCTTTTGACATCTTCTCTCAGGCCATTCACTGTATCTACTCGTTCCATTATCCTGTGGTTGGATTTTGAAGACATCTTCAATATATCATTGCTGCTTGATGGAGATGTAGTTGGATCTAGCATGCTTTTGTGATTGGTGACATCCATCTTTGTAATGTATTGGAAGTAAGTCTTCATGTATATCCATAAGGGAATTGTCCATACCACTGCAGAATGGATACAGACCTTCTATCTTTCCAGGCATTGACTTGTGTGTATTTGGACATTCTATCACATCCATGACAACATCATGTACGTTTTAGAATCCTTCCTGCATTGCTTCAAATGTTTGATCCAGTGACCTGTGTATTTGTTCTTCAAAGTCACCTACTTCTGATGTTCTGTTGAATGTCTGTCTGCATGTCTTACTTGTCCTTTGTGGACTGGGTTGCGTTTTATCCTGTGTGATTCCAACATTGTCAGTTTGGACAACAATCAGTGGTAATGCAGTTTGTAAGTCATTTAAAATGATGAATAAAGCATTTGCATCTAGGGAAGCCATGCTGCCACCTTAATCCTCATTTCCAGGCTCTTCATTTTGTGGTTGGTCAGGCACAGTGAGGAGTGATACACAAGGAAGGAGATGGAATGTAATTAGATTCTTTGACATTTATACACCTATAGCATAAGCAAAGTAGGTGATGTTTCTAATATACATTTACAATGCAAAATCACTGCATGGTGGACATGTATGGAGCAGCAGGTTAGCCATATTATATTTTATATATGACATCGTTTGCTTATATGATGCTCAACCTCTGTCCCTCACTTTCGCCTTTTACAAGATGATGTGTCTGTAGGTAAAATTGGTTGCTGGTTAACTGGGGTGTGAATTCGGGGGAAGCAGCAACCACAATCATTGTCAGGGTGATTCCCAGGCCAGCCCTCCAAGTATCTGCCCTCAAGGCTCCTGTTGTTTGGCGAAGCCCATCAGGCTTCACCTACAGACCAAGTGTTCAGTATGTATGCTATGTTTCAGAGATCGAAAAATGTAAGATAGTTTTGTGCATATTCTAGTTTTCATTTGTATGTTTGAACTGGTATTTTTGGACTCCACACACAGGCAAACCAGAGACATGCCATATGTCATATTCATGTGGGGGGTTCAATCAGTGCATCCCCTCACTAGTTGGTTGCGATAGATTCACAGGACCTTGGCATTGGTTGAGCCACTTTGCTGCTGGCATACAGGTACAGAAAATGAACTTATCAGTTAAGGCAAATAGTAGAATGTTGGAGGGGCCCTTACCACTTTTGCACTGGGTTGCAATAGTTGTTGTGCATAGCCCTAAGAGCATAAACCCTCCCAAAACCCTCCGCAACAAATAACTCTTCCCGGCTCAGCAGCTCGTTCATGCTCCTGTCCCCACAAAGTTTCAGCTACGTACCTTAGCGCCAGGATGCCCGTAGGGTTACAGAGCGCTGTATAAATGCTATAAATAAATAAATAAATAAATATACACAGACTGTTTGGAAAAAAAGAGGCCTGGGGGGTACACATTTCAGGTAAAGCCACAACAAGGATACCAAGGCTTCACACTTCTGTATGTATTTAGGTGAAATATTTGGTTATATTGATGTGCAGGTCACTTTTTTCCATTACTATGTTTATCACTGTGGCCTCTTACGCACACAATACAAAGATGGCTAACAGGCGAGGTACACTGAGCATTTTAATATCTCACTATAATGATTTACTATCTATGCTGTTGGACAATAACAATGCAGGAACTGCGAGTACAGGACATACAATTATGATCTGTCAGACAACATGTGAGTGGTTATTAATATTAACATGTTGTGCACATATAATGTGTAAGTGAATGTAAGTAACCTTCCATGTTGAGGTGCACATGTATCACAATCTCAATGATAATGCATTTAGAATGTTGGGTCCACAGGTCCTTAGCACCAGGTTCTACCCTATCCTGACATGATGCATTGTATAGGTATCACAAATCAGGTCATGTTTGAGCATTTTTTTTCAGCTTTTGTTGCAAATCGTACAGATCTATGGGTATATGTGGCCTTATTCATCTGTTTAAGATTCACTCACTGATTATTGTATTGTCCCCAATAATAGTTGCTCCCTGCAGACACGGCCGCTCCCCACGCTGCTCCCTGACCCGCCTCGCCTCTCTGTTGGGTATCGTTACGCAGCTCCGCTGCTTGCTCTGGCTGCTACTGCATTGCTGCTTGACACTGCCTTGACTTGACTGCATCGCGCTATTATTATTGTTATTTATTATTATTATTGATTGGCTTTCATTTAATTATTCAGCACCGCTCCGCTGCTTGCCCTGGCCACTGCTGCCTGCCTGGCATCACATTTTATCTGCTGCTTTGCGCTGTGTGTCACTGAGGATACCTTCGATTTCTGCAGTTACAGTGCAGCTGATCGATCCTGTAAGGCCGCCGGCCATTTTGTTGTTGTTGTTGTTGGTCGCCCTGCCCTAGTCTCCACCCCGCTCCCGCCTTCCCAGCTGACCCGCCCTCGCCCCTCCCCCCCTCAACACCATATATGACAGGAATATTTGCGCGCAGCGTTCACGCGCAGCGGTCGCGCCCCATTCGCGCCGAAGGTGCGCCAAAGGTAAGCCCGTCTACGCCCGTCCGCGCCTGGACCGCGCCCAGCGCCATACCCCCTGGCCCCTGTACCCCCCACCCCACCCGCATCTCATACGACGCCTCCACCCTCTTAGCCCTAAACCCCGGCCGACTCGACAACTGCGTCCAAGCCGCTCCCGGACACATCCATGGACCCTTCTCCTGCTACTCCTGCAAGTTCGACGGCATCAAGAACGACTTCTCATCCACGAACACTAAACAGATACCTGACACCAACCACCTACAATGCATCCTGCTCAACACCCCCTCAGTCCACAGACACGCCATCGACCTCTGGAATCTACTAGACACCATCTCTCCAGATGTCGCCTTCCTAACAGAAACATGGATGAACACCTCTTCTGCCCCAGACATCACCATTGCCATCCCGGAAGGCTATAAGATCATCCGTAAGGACCGTACCAACCAAACAGGAGGAGGCATCGCTATCGTCCATAAGAAATCCATCCGCATCTCAACCAGCTCAGACGTCAATCTCGCCAACACTGAACACCTTCACTTTCAGATCCACACCGACCCCAAGACCACACTCAGAGGCACCCTCTTCTACAGGCCACCAGGACCCCGTGCACAATTCAGTGAGGACATCACGGACTTCATCACCCCACACGCCCTCCCCTCCGAGGATTACATTCTTTTGGGAGACCTCAACTTTCACCTTGAAAAGAATAACGACCGCAACGCCACCACCCTTCTGGACAATCTCGCCAACCTCAGACTCAAACAACTTGTCACTACCCCCCCCCACATCGCAGGTCACACACTCGACCCTATCTTCACCTCCAGCAAACATGTCTCCTTCAGCCACACCACAACTCTCCATTGGACGGACCACAGCTGCGTTCCCTTTACCTACAACAAGACCCCAACCAACAACCATCCCCAACCCACTCTGCGAAGAAACTGGAACAAAATCACCATCGACCAGATCTCCTCATCGCTTCTTCAAAACCCCCCTGCCCACTCCTCAAACCCCGACCAAGCAGCCATTAACCTCACCCAATGGCTATCCAACAGCGCCGACATCCTAGCACCATTGAAAAAACGTCAAATCAAACTAGGCAGCAAGAAGGCCTCCTGGTTCAACGATGATCTTAAGAAATCTAAGAAACTCTGTCGATCCCTTGAGAAGGCCTGGAAAAAAGACCCAAACACCAGCACCAAGGACGCCTTCAAAAACGCCACCCGTATACACCACCAACTGATCAGGAATGCCAAGAAAGCCGCTTTCAAGGACCAACTAGATAGCAACGCCCACAACAGCAAGGAATTATTCAACATCGTCAAGGAATTTACCAACCCCTCAGCCAACTCCAATGACATCACCCCCTCTCAAGCCCTTTGCGACTCCCTAGCCTCATTCTTCCACAACAAGATTGCAGACATCCACAACAGCTTCGACAACCGACCCGAAGACCAACCCACCCAACCCTCTGCTGGACCCCCACCCCCCTTGAACATCCTCAATGACTGGAACCCAATCTCCACTGAGGACACCATCCGCCTGATGAACTCTATCCACTCAGGATCCCCCACAGACCCATGCCCTCACCACATCTTTAACAAAGCAGACTCCATTATAGCACCGCACCTCCGAGACGTCATCAACTGCTCCCTCAACTCCGCCACCTTCCCAGAAAGTTGGAAACATGCCGAACTCAGCGCCCTGCTGAAGAAACCCACAGCTGACCCCACCGAACTCAAAAACTACCGCCCCATCTCGCTCCTTCCATTCCCAGCCAAAGTCATCGAGAAAGCTGTCAACAACCAGCTCGCCGCCTTCCTCAAAACCAACAAATCCCTCGACTCTTCACAGTCCGGCTTCCGAGCCAAACACAGCACTGAGACCGCACTCATCGCAGCAACAGACGACATTCGAACTCTGCTAGACAACAGAGACACAGTCGCCCTCATCCTCCTCGACCTCTCCGCAGCCTTTGACACAGTTTGTCATAGCACCTTAATACAACGCCTCAGAAACATCGGAATCCAAGGAAAAGCACTGGAATGGATCACCTCGTTCCTTGCCGGAAGAACTCAGAGAGTCCGCCTTCCACCATTCAAATCAGAAGCTACCGAAGTCATCTGCGGTGTGCCACAAGGATCTTCACTCAGTCCCACCCTCTTCAACGTATACATGAGCCCCCTCGCGGCTATCGCACGCCAGCACAACCTCAACACCATCTCCTACGCCGATGACACTCAACTGATCCTCTCACTCACCAAAGACCCCAGCCCCGCCAAAACCAACCTACATGAAGGAATGACAGAAGTAGCCGAGTGGATGAAGCACATCCGTCTAAAACTGAACTCTGACAAAACTGAAGTCATCATCCTTGGTACCTCCCCCTCCGCCTGGGATGACTCTTGGTGGCCAGAGGCCCTTGGAAAAGCACCCATCCCGACGGACCACGCACGGAACTTAGGTGTCATCCTGGACTCCTCACTCTCTATGAACAGACAAGTCAACGCCGTCTCATCTTCTTGCTTCAATATTCTTCGCATGCTCAAAAAAACATTTCGCTGGATCCCCACCGAAACTAGAAAAACGGTCACCCACGCACTGGTCACGAGCCGCCTGGACTACGGAAACACCCTATACGCCGGTACCTCCGCAAAACTCCAGAAAAAACTCCAACGCATCCAGAACGCCTCAGCCAGACTCATACTAGACATCCCGCATAAAGACCACATCTCCGGACACCTGAAAAACCTCCACTGGCTCCCCGTTAACAAGAGGATTACTTTCCGCCTCCTAACCCACGCACACAAAGCACTCTACGAACTTGGACCCGAATGCCTCAACTCACGACTTTCCTTCTACACCCCCTCCCGCCACCTACGATCCTCCAACCAAGCCCTTGCAACTGTACCTCGCATCAACAAAACCACCATGGGAGGCAGATCCTTCTCCTACCTGGCAGCTAAAACCTGGAACTCACTTCCCACTCACCTTCGACTCACTCAGAACCACCTTACATTCAGAAAGCAACTTAAAACCTGGATATTTGACAAGTAATTCCCCACCCTACCTCAAGCGCCTTGAGACCCTCTGGGTATGTAGTGCGCTATATAAATGATTTGACTTGACTTGACTTGACTACTTGGCTCTTCAAGTCCTTCAACCAGTTCTGGTCCGATTAATGATTCAATGTGCTCTTCCATTACTGTTAGTGGAATGTGAAAATCCGCCCACTAACCTGTTGTCATTGCACACTGACGATTGTGTGCTTTTCTTTCTACTGTGCACCTCTTGCAGTCATGCCACAATTTTTTGACCTCTTAAACTTTTTGCACTATTGCTGCTACTCTCCTGGTTTCATTTTTGATGGCTCTTGATAGTGAAGACGTTTTGCCTAGAGGTAGTTTGGAAGTGACAAAAGGTTGGTGCTGATCTCTGCTATTAGGATGTCTATCTCTTCTGGAGTGAATTTACATTTTCTTTTCCATCTTCCTTCGAGTAAGGACACTTGAGATGATTCTGCTGTTGTTTCTGGCATTTCTTCACAGTTTCTTTCGGGATCATGTTTGTTTTCTCCTCTATGTTCCATTCCACTGTGAAAGGTCTGCTTCGCGGTGTGCGTTTTCACTTTTATGCTGCCTTTCATTTTTTTTATATGGTTACGTGATGCTACATTGTTTTGCATTGCGTCACATTGCCATGCATTGCAGTGGTGTGTCTACACGTACATTTGGGTAAAAATGTGTTGCTGGGTTTTCGGGGTACACTGACACTGACGAGGCCCTATAAGTTTTTTGGGCAAAACATTGCTAGCTTGGATTTTAGTAAATAAATCCCCCAGGTGTCTGTAAGAAAGTGGATAATTAGTAGGTTCGGGTATTTAACTTCAGCTAGTAACAAAACCACAATCACTAATGTTTCCAATCCAGTCTCAGTAAATTAATCCTTGTTCAAGCCTTGGTAGCTTAGCAAACGAGCAGTCAGGCTTAACTTAGAAGACAGGTATGTGTAAACATTTAAGACCACCAAAACAGTAAATAAGTAAAATATGTAACAATAAAAATTCAACAGCAATTTATAACAAAGGGAAATATGTGTATCTTTATAATGACACTAAATCGACAAAAACCCAATGTAGGGAACAAAAGATATGAATTTTTAAAGAGTAGATAAAATATTGTGCATTCTAGCCCCAAAAATCTTAAAGCAGCAATCGCGGCTATCTGGTCATGCTGGACTGAGACAAAGTCAAAACTTAGACTGATCTTGTTGAAGCGTGGATCAGATAGGTTGAAGGCTAGGTCCTGGTCAACAGTTTACCTTTGTACTATCATTTTATTGGAGATTATTTCTCAAAGTCAAGTCCTCGGGTTCCTCAGATCCGGAGTTCGATTCTACAATGACAACCTGCTGCAATGCAATGCCTCTGTGAGACTGTGAAAGACTTTGTCCTCAGCTTTGGTGGTGAGGAGCTCTGGAGTTTTAAGCAGAACAGCCAGAATGGATTCACGATTTGCCAAGAGTAGCTTAACTCTCAAAGCAGCCAGTGTCCTCTTGGAGCTTTAGTGCAAAACTTTGCAGAAAGTTTCCAAATTTGAGAACTAGTTGTTTCTGTGTTCCTTTGGGGAAAATAAGGGTCCAGTAGCTCTAGACCTAGGGTTTAGAGACTAGGACTCAATATTACACAATGCACCTGCAAATTCCAGGAAAATTCCAGTTGCAACTGATCAGCTAGGGTGATCCTCTCTTTGGATTTGGAGGTGACTTCTTATAGGTCTCTTATATGTGTTGCTCATCAGGTATTCCATGCCTTTTCCTTCGAGTCAGGCACAGGTCTTTCTTTTGTTGGCCCTTGTGAGTGCAGCAGGTGCAGCCCTTCTGAGTGCAAGCCTTTGCAAGCCTTCTGTGGTGCAGTCCAAAGGTCCTGCAGGGCAGTCGTTCTTCTTCTTTTGTTCCAGACAATGATCTGAGGGGCTCCTGCAGCTCTCCCTTATGTATCATCTCTTCCGGGCTGGAAGGGGGGCACTCCAACCAATAGCGGTAAAGTTATCTACCCCTGCTATGACCACTATCTGTGAAAAAATAACTTTGGCTGTTTTCCCTTACAAATGCATATAAAACATATTTTATATTGTACCTGCTTCTAAGAACACTGCACCCTACCTTTAGGGCAGCTAGGGCAGACCTTTGGGGTGATTAAGTGTAATAATATGGTAGTTCTGGACTTTTGGAAGCATTGTGGACTTCAAAGTTGAATTTGAACGCAGTTTTAAACTAAAACCAGCCTACAAGGCATACCTAGCTTTAAGATTACAGCAGACAACCCAGCAGTGCACACATTAGAGCATTAAGGGCACTGGGGCCTCTAAACCTACATGCCATACTATACACTAGGGACTTACAGGTCCCTTTTTTAAATGGTCTCCCCCACTTTTGCCTTGTAATTGATTCAATTTTAACAGAAGTGTCTTGGGTTCTTGCTATCAACGTCCCCAGTGCTAGATGTCTTTCCCATTTGGCAATACCTTTAGCACCTGTTATAAGCCCTTGGTAAATGTCACTCCTGGTACCTATGGCAAGGAGGCGAAAGAGGTTCATAAAGGATTGTAGCATTTATCGTGCCAAAACGAAGGGACCCCTCAACACACTCATGCAACTGCAATTGCTGGATGTGTGACATGGTGCGAGAAAAGTGAAGAAACGACATGGCACACCACCTGTGTGCCATGCCTGCAGACTCTGTATGCACTATAGGTAAGTCACCCCTACAGCAGGTCTTTCAGTGCACTACACTACATGTGTGGACATGTCTGTATAAGCAGATAGGCCCCTATGAAGTCTAAGTCAATTCATAGCTATTTAAAGTGAACAGGGAAGCCATCTTAAGTAAATGAGCTGGACACTAGTAATTAAGAGTTCCCCAGCTAAATGATGGCTTCATTGTAACCAGAGATGTGTGGTATCAAACATCTTGTTTTAATAAGCCCGTACTGATTCCAGTGATGAATATATCAATACATACACCCAGAGGGAACCTCAGAGGTGTCCTCTGAACAACTACCAACTACCAGTACTCTGGCTGACTGTTGTAGACCAGTCTGCCTCCACAGACAGGTGTCTGACAACATGCAGGTGACAGCCCACACTCCCTGAGGGCAGAAACTATGCCTGCTCCGGCCAGAGGTGTTGTCACCTCCTCCACCCAGGATGGCTAAGAAATCTGCTTATCAAGGGCAGTTTCAAAAGCCTCTGCCGCCCTTGATATGCAACCAAGGTTTCCCACAGACAGGGCAAATGCCCCCCCCTGCCTTGGGCCCATTTGGCACCAGGACAGGCGGAAACTTAGCTAGTCAGGAGGCCTGTTCCCCATCAGGTTAGTTCTACCTAGTGAATAAGTAATATCTTTATTTATGTGGTTACTTAAAATCATTGCAACTGTAAAACATCATATCAAAGTGTTCCATGTTCTAAAACAACACTTTAAATTAAGCATAAGTAAAATGGTAAAAATGTAAAACCATTAATTATGTCCCAGAAAAGCAGATTTAAAAGATACAAAAAGATGGGGCCCCAGGACCAGGAGGCCTTCCCTCAGCCCTGTCTAAGGAGGACTTCTCAGCTAGCTCCGCTCTATTCTACCATCCTCGAAAGGAACATCATTCCGCCCTCATGGCAAGGATCAATCCTCGTCCCAATCTTCAAAGGAGGAGTTAAAAAATCCCCAGGCAACTATCGGTAGGTTGCCTTAATCGACAATGAAGCAAAGTATTTTGCAGGGATACTGCTAAACTTTCTTTTCCAGTTAAAGAATTGGCTTGGTAGTTTGGTCTGCCCTGTTCCCATGATGCACTGGGCCAGGGACAGACTAATTTGCATATAGCCAGGTTCTGAGCTGGGATGGTGCAATGAGCTAAAAAACGGTGATGGATCGAGCCCTGATCTGTTGACTGGGTAGGAGTGTTCTGCTTTATTCAGATACTCTGTCTATCACCACCCCCTTTTCTGAATCGTTTTGTCCACCATAAGCGTGGAAGGGTATACTCAGACATGAGTCCCTTGCTCACTGCACCATCAGGATTCAAGCAAGCCGGGCCGAAGACGGCTGTAATGCCAGAAACCTGTCCCCGGAAGCTTGTTTCCTTTCCAGTTAAAGAATTGGCTTGGTAGTTTGGTCTGCCCTGTTCCCATGATGCACTGGGCCAGGGACAGACTAATTTGCATATAGCCAGGTTCTGAGCTGGGATGGTGCAGTGAGCTAAAAAACGGTGATGGATCAAGCCCTGATCTGTTGACTGGGTAGGATTGTTCTGCTTTATTCAGATACTCTGTCCATCACCACCCCCTTTTCTGAATCGTTTTGTTCACCATAAGCGTGGAAGGGTATACTCAGACATGAGTCCCTTGCTCACTGCACCATCAGGATTCAAGCAAGCCGGGCCGAAGACGGCTGTAATGCCAGAAACCGGTCCCCGCAAGCTTGTTTCCTTTCCAGTTAAAGAATTGGCTTGGTAGTTTGGTCTGCCCTGTTCCCATGATGCACTGGGCCAGGGACAGACTAATTTTAAGCATGGGCGAATTTTGCGGATCTCGCGTTCATGGATTTTGCGGATTTGTGAACTCGCAATCCGCAAAATCCGCGAATTCTCCCGAATTTGCGGATTTTTTTTATGTTCGCACGGGTTTCTGCAAGTTCGTGAGGGTTTTGTACAATTTTGCAAATTGCGAAATTGTACAAAACGCGTGCAAACTTGCAGCAACCCGTGCGAACACAATAATATGAAGAGAAAGAAGCGCCTGGTCACAGGAACAGCACGGGGATTGCGCTCATGAAAGTCAAGGATGCAAAGGCCTCTACCCAGCATCACAGCTGACTTTCCACGGTAGATTTGGGAAGAGGCACACCTGTCCAGCCTCGAAGACGCTCATGATTGTTTTTGGGCTAATGAATGAGTCACTGAATTTAAGCATCAACTAGTTCGAGCGCCCATGTGTGTGTTACTATGCAATCGCCCCGAAGGGCGCAGGGGTCCCTTGAATGAGCTGTCCATCATAGCGGGTGAATGGCGGGAAGACGGTGCAAACCGCGAGTGTGTGCGCGGGGCCAAGCGTGCGGGGCTTCCATGCGAGTTCACATGCCTCTTGTGTGCATAAAAGGTCAGAGAAAGATCAGTTCAGCCTGGCCTGTTGTAACTATTTTAGGATGGCGCCGGCAAGCTGCCAGCGCCATCCTAAAATAGTTACTAAGTTAGCTTCAACAGGAAGCTCTAATAGATAAAATCGAGCACCTGCTTTATTTTATCTATTAGAGCTTCCTGTTGAAGCTAACTTAGTAACTATTTTAGGATGGCGCTGGCAGCTTGCCGGCGCCACCCTAAAATAGTTACAACAGGCCAGGCTGCAAGTTTTGAACTTTTGCCCCCGGAAAAATCCGCCGCTCGCGGATTTGCGGATTTTCAGTAAATTCGCAGGAGTTCGCGGATTGCGAATTTACCGAAAATCCGCAAAATCCGCGAGCGGAACGGATTTTCCGCCCCTGCTTAACTAATTTGCATATAGCCTGGTTCTGAGCAGGGATGGTGCAGTGAGCTAAAAAACGGTGATGGATCAAGCCCTGGTCTGTTGACTGGGTAGGAGTGTTCTGCTTTATTCAGATACTCTGTCCATCATCACCCCCTTTTCTGAATCGTTTTGTCCACCATAAGCGTTGAAGGGTATACTCAGACATGAGTCCCTTGCTCACTGCACCATCAGGATTCAAGCAAGCCGGGCCGAAGACGGCTGTAATGCCAGAACCCGGTCCCCGGAAGCTTGTTTCCTTTCCAGTTAAAGAATTGGCTTGGTAGTTTGGTCTGCCCTGTTCCCATGATGCACTGGGCCAGGGACAGACTAATTTGCATATAGCTAGGTTCTGAGCTGGGATGGTGCAGTGAGCTAAAAAACGGTGATGGATCAAGCCCTGATCTGTTGACTGGGTAGGAGTGTTCTGCTTTATTCAGATACTCTGTCCATCACCACCCCCTTTTCTGAATCGCTAAACTTTCTTTGGGCATGGGCCAAAGCATGTTCTTTAATGCCACCAAACCAAACCAGATTCACAAGCAATACTGGCAGTACAGTCAATCTTATGGCACTTTCCCTTTTAATCGACTAGGCAGAGATCAGTACTAGCCCCATTTATATGGGGTTTATTGATTATAAATCGTCTTTTGACAAGGTCAAAAGGCCAAAGCTGTAGCAGAAGCTTTCCTCGTTGAACTTTCCAAACAGCTTATTGAGAGGTGGGCAGCATTTGCCTCAGGACAAGTGGGTCAGGATCAAGATTGGAGACGGCTCAAGACTGTCACCACCAATTTCGACAACACAAGGTCTCAAGCAAGGGTGCGTTCTGGGCCCCACAGTTTTTTATTTATTTTTATCTGATCTCCTAGAAGCCCTGAATCTAGCTAACTTGCACCCACCCAAAATAGGTAGTCTTCACCTGTCAAACCTATTGTATGCCAACGTCACTCGCAGTTTTAATCCAAGTAGGGAACACTGCAAGCGACATTCGTAGACCTGTCAGCAACCGTTCCGATTCAGAGATTGTGCAAGGCACTGGGACCATTTGAATAGACGCACAACCTGTGTGGATGTGGTGAGAAACAGAACCCCTTGTGGGTTGGAAGTATTACCACAATTTAAAGAAACATAAGCAAGGATCATAGCCTTGATAAAGTCACGGGACGATTTCCCATGGTAAGCTACGAAACACGTGTCGGTTGTTTTGAAAGGCTGTTTTGAAGACTCTAGGATTAAAAAGAAAAATGAACAACTACATACTTTATGTGTTGACATTTTTGCTCACGTTCTGCACTTTTAGATAATTCTTGTGACAACATTTTGTGTGCTGGGGTGTTCTCATTTACTTGTTTGTACATGATTTGGGGAATGCCAATGGGACCCGGCTCCTCCTCTGCCCTGCCTTTTGCTAGCCTAGTCATGATCTGTTTGTTCGTGCCCATGAGATCTTCTTCTATCAGCATAGCCGACTTGGATAGATAACTACTAATTCCTTGCGCTTCGTGTGTGATATCAAGTTGTTCCATGTTGAAGTGGTGCCAGAGGTAATTATCCCAGGCTTCTTCTGTCAGATGTGAGTTTATTTCTGATGCCCTAAAGTGCTCAATGTGTGCCAAACTCTTGTGCTATTGTTTGTTTTTGCGTCATGTAAGAGATTGACCCACAGCCTATCTTCTGTCTCCCTTTTTGATAGCCAGATGAGTTTCTTAGTAATTTTTAGGATCCTTAGTCACTCTTGGATGGCATCACCTGGGCTCATTTGCAGAGCCTCCACACTGCTCTGTTTATTTCTTTATTGGGGAGCCTTAGTCGGGTCTTTTGATCGATTGAAAGTTGGCTACCTTGCAGACTGCATGACAACGGAAGCATCCTCTGTTACGAGTTTGCTTTAATTTTGCGGGACTCTTAACTTTTTGTGTGGGCTGCCCAGAGACTTTTGATGAAGTTTCCCAGCATATATAAATACTTAACATAGGTTGTGTGCCCCTACTAGGAAGCTTTCCAGGTTGTGTGTATTGCATTTGATTCTTCTGCTGTTAGCTGTGTATATCATGCTCGAGTTCCCAACTGACTGGGTTAGTGTTGCACCGTGTATGTTCAGAGTAATCTCTTGTGGTAGATGATTGCTATGGTCGGTTATATCTATCTGAAAGTCTGCGATTTTACTGAACAGTGGTAATGATACAAAAGTGTAATCTATTGTTATGTTCAATGTTATGTTATGAAAGGTCACTGCCGGCTTGGGATCCCATGGGAAACGTCCGTTTAGTGACACCAGGTTCAGATGTTCTAGAACCTTTAAAAATTGTTTTGCTTGCCTGGTTTGTTTGCTCCATTTGCTTTCTTCTTCGTGCAGGCTACCCCATGCTAAAAATTGGTCTTCCTCTAAGTGGTCTCTGTCTAGGGGCTCTGAAAGGTGCATGTTAAAGTTGCCTGTTACAATAAGATTCGGGGTGCCCTCCTCTGAAAGTATTCTCATACATTCTGAGCCCAAGAATTTCATCCCAGCTTGTTTGTCACATGGATGGATGTAAATATTTAGCAGTATACATTTTTGGTTGATAATGTCTCCTCCTAAGTCCATATTATTGCTTTTATGAGGTTAGTTGTTTTAATGTCCAGTTCCTTTATTGTATTTATGCTCTTAATTGAGCTGTAGATGGTAAGTCCTCCTCAAATGTCCAAATTTAGCACTTCTCACCACCGGTAGATGGTATGATTTGAAGCCTTTTAATTGATGTGGCTGATCTAGGCAGGTTTCTTGAAGTAAGATGAAATTGCTGAAAATACAACAAAAGATGTTTGTCCATGATTTTGTTTCCTAGTCCATTTATGTTCCAGGAACATAAGCTTAGATGAGAGATAGCTGATGTGTTTTGTTTCCAGGCCTTGTTGATTGTTCATGCTATCCAAGTCCTGTTGTTTAGGTTAAAGCTACCCTGTGTTTGCCGCAGGCTCCAAGCTTTTCTTTCAGTCTGGGAGACAGAGATACTTTGAGCACCTTTGAGCACCAATTGAGGCTTTCCTGTGTTATGCATGTTCGGCCTGCTAGTTTAATGCTCTTTTTGGTTATTGAGCAGAGGCTCTGGGTATCTATTGGATTTTTTCCTAGTTTAGGAGTAGTAACGTTAGGACTCCTAACTTTAGGACATCTAAATTGAGAAAAATCTAACTTTAAGACTTTCAGTATTCACAGAAGGCATTTAGGAGTCCTATAGTTAGGACTCCTAACTTTACTACTCCTAAACTGAGAAAATCCTAACTTCAAGACTTTCGGTATTCACAGAAGGCATTTAGGATTCCTAAAGTTAGGACTCCTAACTTTACTACTCGTAAAACTGAGAAAAATCCTAACTTAAAGTCTTTCGGTATTCACAGAAGGCATTTAGGAGTCCTAGAGTTAGGACTCCTAACTTATGTGAATACTGAAGTGAGTAACAGCCTGATTCATGTACGGGCCGTTTTGCGTGTCCCTAATAGCGAATCATAGCGATTCGCTATTGAGGACACGCAAAACGGCATTCATGTAGGAATTGCTACTTAAATAGCGATTCCTACATGTTCTTTATTTGCGAGTAGCAGTTTGCTACTCGCAAATACTCCCCATTCATTCCTATGGGCCAAGAGGCCCATTGGAATGAATGGGGATTTGCGAGTAGCAATTTGCTACTCGCAACTGAGATAGCGATTTTAAGGGTGACAGGGGTGTCCAAAGGACGCCCTGTAGCACCCCTAAAATGCACTTTTGGACAGGTGTTGCGCACACACATGTCCAAAGGACATGTGTGTGTGCTACATGCAACTTTGAAAAATGCTTTTAAAAGCATTTTTCGGAGTATTTGCTATTTACCGACAGGTCTGACCTGTCGGTAAATAGCGGCCCCAAATGTCCAATATCGCTATTTTGTTGTGTGTCATGAATAGCATTTAAGGAATCTCTATTAGAGATTCCTTAAATGCCATTCCACGCAAATATGCGAATTCTTAAATAGCGATTTTTGCATTTGGTATCATGAATACCAAATGCAAAAATTGCGCTCGCAAAGGGCCAGATTCTGAGAATCTGGCCCTTTGCGAGTGCAATTTAGCTACATGAATCAGGCTGATAGTTCCTTCTGTGAATACCAAAATGAGTAAGTGCTTTCTGTGAATACCAAAATGGTAGTAAGTTTAGGATTTCGTATTAAGTTTGTTCTGTGAATCGGGGCCATTGGGCTTTAAGTTCACTTTGGGAACAGTTATGATTTTCGGTTCAAGCAGAGCCTCAGTGGCCTTCCTCATAGTGAGAAGTGTGGGCCCTTTTGCAGTCAGTGCTTGGATCGAGCATGCTTACAGCCATATTTCATGCTTATACTAGAGTATTTTTGGTGCCTGTTGCATGTATATAGCTTCCTCTTTCTTGTGCTGTCAGTTCGTAACTGCTTCTAATGTCTCATACTTTTTTGTCATTTTTTGATCTCTGTTGATTACTTGCTGGCATTTGGGACACAGCTGCTACTTCTGTTTGTGCTATGACCTCTAGGTGCAGAGGAGAGGGCAGACCCCTAAGCTATTTGATGCTTGAGCTCAATACTGCCTCTGCATCCTTCACAAATTAACATTTTGTGTAAATCTTTGGTTGATAGCCAGTTCTTGTTGTTTTGGTCGGGTAGACACTGTATATCTTAACTAGAACCATATGTCATGGCCTTCCATCTGTATGAGTCCTTTGTTGGATTTGCATTGCTCTTTGCACTTCCCTTTCCTTTTAGCAGTGACCAAGGTTGCAGGTCGCCTTTCTTTCCCAGACCTCATAGCGCACCTGAGTGGTTGCCGAGTTAGACACGATTACCCCTCCTCGGACCCAGAGTAGAGGGCCCAAAAAATGATTGGATGATTTCACGTTCTCTGCTTATTCCCCAGGTGAGAAGAATATTCAGGTGTTCGTATTAGCAGTTAGTCAGAGTATCTCTGTTACCCTTATGCTGGTGCTCGTATTAGTGCTGACAAGTATTGCCAGTGGCTGAATAGTGGTACAGCGTAGTTCGAGAAGGGAGCAGGATCGAACTTCAAGTCGTAGATGATGTACATGGTAGAGAAAGCGTGTACATTCGGGGAGGTAGGTGACTTAAGAGGTAGATGCTGCTGCCTGAGTTCATGTCAGAGTAGTATATCACCTCTCTCCTCCCTCACAAGCAGCTGGAGATGGTGAGTCTGATGTTGCCTCACAGGGCTCTGCTCAATCTCTTTTGCTTCTTCTGGCGCTGTTTATGTTGTAAAGGAGGTAGGCAGAGTAAGTGAGCCAGGTAAAGCTCCCCCAACTGTAGCAGCAGAAATGAGATCACCTACTGTCTTACTATTTTGCTGTATTGCTGTCTTTTTATTTAAAGGCTTGGCTTAGTGGCTGCCTTTTGAAAAAAACGCACCCTGAGGGGGGCATACCAGTCAGCCCATAGCCCGCACCCGGTCCTAACCTGGCTGCCTCTGTGGATTGGCCGGTGCACAATCTCTGCAAGATCAAATGCAGCTCTAGCACTCGTGGGCAAGGAACACCTCCAAACACCTCAGGCGGAGGCAGGGCTTGGCCCCTCCCTGACTCTCCCATCAAGGACTCCTACCTCCAATCTCCAAGTATGCCAGGAGCGGCGGTGTGACTCGCAGGTTTCTTTCAGGGTTCAGGATCATGGGACAGGAGCCAACTCAACCTCCACACAGCCTGCACTACACGGCACACACGCTGTGAAGCAGGAAGCAGACCAATCGTGACCTAGTAAGGTGGGCTACCTGATGTGCACACAAAAACTAGAATTCCACCATTTTGGTGTTTTGTGGAATTAGACTCTCTGGGTCATGGTAATTCCCACTTCCCACAGGAAGTGAACATATAGTGGGTGTAGTAGTGGGTGTAGTCACCCTAAATGTAAGTAGCCCATTGACTACTCCTTGTTACTCTCCTTAACACATCTGCATTGAGTATTTAGGAGGCACCCCTGACGCCAGTAACTTAGATATGTTGGATGCAGAAGAAAAGGACAAAGAAGAAGCGTCAGGCGATCTGAACTGAAGACTTCTGTGGACGTTCGGCGTAAAACCATGCCTGCCTACACTCGTCTCGACAATCGAGATTGAGTGACTTTTCCTGCAGCTGAGAAACTACCAAGAGCCCTGGTAGACTGCCAGCCCTTCCCCAAGCAGGATCCAAGCTAGCCTGGCTGATGAGGGGTATTACCCCGAAACTTGTCCCAGGGGGCTTGTTTCCAGTCCAGGAATGACCTGGCTTGGCAGTTCGGGATGGACAGTTCCCAAGATGAACAGGGTCAAGACTGATTTGCATATGGCTGGGTCTGAACTGGCGTGGCAAAGTGAACTAAAGAATGATGATGGATTCAAGCCAGATCTGTGACTGGCGGTGAGGGTCTGATAAGTTTCATCACTCTGTCCTTCGTCTTCCTGTGCTTCCTTAGCCCTTCACAAATAGCCATCAATCTCCCTTGGAGTAGAGGAGCTGGTGGAAGAAGTAGGTTCCAGAGTACCATGTTGCCTCTCCCCGGCCTGCCTGATTAAGCACCCTCCCATAAAGAGATATCTGTGATCCTAAAGGTCTAGTTTGTCCTCCCACTGAGTGAGAGGACACCAGGACTGACCAGAACCTTACAGCACCAATACCCAGGATACCAGACCCCTTGCAGCAACCAAGGCCAGCTAAGTCCAGTCGGGCTCTAACAGCACGAAGACCAAGCAATTGCTAGGGAATGTCAGCACCCCAGAGATTTCCTTCCAGGGTTCCGAGCTGTACAGATTTTTGCACCCTCAAACAGCGAGACTGACAACCTCAAGTACCTAGGAAGCACAGAGCAGAGCCGACCTATCCACTTTGCACCTGAGTGCCCCAGCCCCAGTACCGATGACCTGGCTGTGCCACCATATTCTCAGGACCCTTGTGACCTGCTCACCCACTGGGAGCTCCCAGACTTGTCCAGAAGCCCCCAGGTGGCCCCTTTCAGTCCACTAGCATAGAGTGCAAAGCTACTAATGCGACCAGTACCTCTGTACCTGGACCCCGGGACAGATAATGCGTTACTGCTGGTTGTACTTTGGACCTTGTTCCACCCTAAGTCTCAAACAAAACCTGCAGAATCTGACCTTAAATAACTATGCAAATATACTTTTTCCCTTAGGAAAGCATTGCTGCATAAAGATGTATTTAAATGAACTGTTTACTTACCTGTGATATTCAATATTTCAAAAAGTACTTCCTTGACAATGAAGCTCTTTGTCCAAAAATTCATAAAAAAATACATATTTTTTAAGTTGGTCTTGAATTTATTCTTGAGTGTGACTCGTTGATTGAATCTGTGAATACAGCAAATGCTTGGCACTACCGTTTGATAAGCCTAAACTACTCGCCCACACTACTACAAAAGAGAGCATTTGATATTATCATTTTTGCGCCTGTAAACCAATGAGGGTTGTCTGGACTCTTTACAAAGTGTAACAGAATTATAGTCCACTATATAAAAAGCCAATGCCCTACATGATGTCTTGTCAATTAGAATTATGCCAGTTATTATGTTGGTTTTAGATGACAGAAAACTGACTGGGTTAGCAGAGCCCAGGGCACTTACAGAGTCACTAATCACCAGAATCAAGCAAAATATGGGGGTGATCAGGGCAAAAAGGATGACTTTTCTAAAGTGTCAGAATAACATAATGCATTGAACATTAGTATCAGTGTACTGGGGCTTGCCTGGTAGTTAATTATAACTGACGAAGGGCTCGAGTCCTGAAGAGTTGTTATGCTTTAGCTGAGTCTTAGTCTACACTGGAATAACAAACTTAGCTCTTACTTTAATGTAACAAACCTGGCATCTGTTAGGAAATGAAGTGACACCATTTTAAAGAATATGTATAGAGATGTTGGATGATGGAGGAACAAAGGAGTTTGCCAGAGAGGTGTTGGCATTGGATGAAGACTGTGTATTACACTTTTAGAAAATGTTGTTTTGTTGCCTATCATCAAATCAGCTGGCAAGCAGTGTCACCATGCTCTGAAAGACAGATGATCCAACTGAGAAGGGTGGAAAGTGTATGAGTTCAAAAGATTTTGAATGGGGGAAAGAAATGGAGGGGCTTATTGAGAGTTTGTCTGAAGTTGGAACAATGATGATGTCCCTCTCTGTCAAACTCAGTGTCCTCCCACCCAAACTAGTAATGAGTGAAGTATGTTCATGATGGAGCCATCAAACCTCTGCACAATTTTGAGTGGGAGATTTCTCCAGGTAAAGCCAGACAATGTGGGACAGTAAAAAAAATGATGATCCCCACATGATGAGAGAAATCTCCCATGCTGAAGTGGTCATTAGTTTTTCATTTTTCAAACATAAACACCTTCTTCGGAAGCTTTTTAAAAACAAAATGAATCAGAAATGTAGAAGTTTGATGGTGTATCAAGGATCCTGCTTCCACACAGATCTGTGCACAGAGACCCAGGTCATCAGTGAATTGTGGTGTACCAGAAACTCACCTAAGTACCTAAAAAAACCCAAACTGCTAGCATAAGTGTCACATTAGCTCTTCGTCCTATAGCAAAGTAACCAATGATTAGACAAACTTGAACATGCGACTAAGGACAAACTCAGGAATGGTGGGAAGGGAGAACACTCTTTCGTTATACTCTCATAACAGTCCACAACAGGAGTAAATAAGAGACACGGGCAAGGTTAAAATATTTATTTTAACGAGGTGCTCTCAGGTGCAGTATCTTTGCCAACATAAGCAAATATCTGATAAGAAATAATATGATCAGCATTGTTACAATTCCATAAAAAACAAAGGAAGAAATCATCTTACAATGATGGTGCAAACAGGTCTTATATCGCCTAGTTATAACACCCTCCCTTTCTAGGAAATATGTTTTCTAAACTAAAGAAGGTCTCTTAGCCTTGTATGGGGGACCCCATCACCTCTCAGCTCATCAAAAGTGAATCACATCACGATCAGCCAAAGCTCTCTGCATCCCTGGAAACGGAAAATCTTCCAAGTGTGTGAAATCATTGCTACTGTGCAATAATAAAGGTGCCAGAATCTCAGTTGGCTCGCAGCTGCCATTTGTTGTGTCTAAAAACGTTATCCGATCAGTTCGAACAACAGCTACCTTGTTATGATAACCTTGATGGCTTCAGCACTCACTGTGCAGACTAGGGTCACGATGTAAGTCTAGGGATGTCGAAAACAAGCCTTTCTCATGTGAAGACATTCGCACAGCCTAACTTACAAAAACAGCTATATGCAGTGACGTGTGCAAAAAGCCGCAAAAGGTAAAATGGCGTATAGGTTTCTAATAAGCCATGCTAACATAGCAATGTGTGCAAACCAGGCCAAGCCCACACTACACCCTCTGTTGATCGGAGAATGCACAATAAAGGGGGCAGTATTTGTAGACCGCAGAGTTCAAGTTCGAATGAGACAGAACCAAGTTCAGAAATGTTGCCAAACATGATAATTGGGAGTAAAAATCCGAATTAATAATTATTAAAGGTATCAAAACATGCATGGGTGACCATTGTGTGAAGAAAACTTCTAGTTAAAAAAGATGGAAGAAAAAAACAACATATCAGTAAAAAAAATCACAAGTCTAGCACCTGTCTATGAAGTAGAACAAGTGTCACTTCAATCCAACAGAGTATAGGCACAGTATGTTGCAACCGCCTCCAACAGGAAGTTGTTGTTATCATCCGTGAACATTTCAGCCATCCAATTCAGTAATGGAAAGGAACACACATGTTCATCAACAGCCGGAGCTTCTAGCACCATCAGAGGACCCATTAGTAGATCATAATCTGGGTTGGCAGACACCGTATTGCAGAGACACAAATCCCGAGCCAATTCAAAATCGCAATCCAGGCAGTGAAAAACTGACTGCACCATGTAAAATATGAAAACAGGAAGGATAAACCATACCCCACGCTCAAAGTACCAAGAGGTAGTGATCCATACTATTCAAGCATCCGGTTACGAAGGTGGAGCAGCCGGGGCAGGTTGTGCAACCATTTTTCAGCAAGAAAATCAACAGTAGTACACTGGATCGCAGAGTGAGAATTAACAGGAATCCTCCAAAGAGGCTGGAAAGAAAATACAATGGAAAAATGCCGGTATCACACCAAATATAGTTTGGAACGAGGTCACAAGGCCAGAACTTACTACTTTGAAATAGTGTGCCAAGCCCGAGGTGGAAGAGGCATTGAATATTGTGTGAAGCAAAGCACCGAAATGCAGGGGCAGATCTGTATTTAACAAGGCATGTACCTCAGTATGAGTGGTATCAACGTTAAGGATGAATGTTTCATGTGCAGATGTAAGGGTGGCTTCTTTCTAGGACAAAAGAGCCCTTATTTGACTCGTCTTGTTGAACTCTGCTTTCAAGGTCAGAATAGAAGGTCAGATGGATACATCGAGCCTCCCATGCGGAAGAGGAAACATCACATTCTTACACCGGACAACACTTTGGGAAACAGTCACAATGTACGGAATTCCTGCAAGCATACCACAGGAATCTTCATAATTTAATAACAAATAACTACAATTTGCCATCAACGTGAAAGTAGGTGTAATAGCTGGTGCACGGGTGCCTTTGAAAACACATGCCAGATTCGGTGGTGTCATATTACACGAGCCATGTAATTGCACATTTCTACAGACAAATAAATGATTGGGAGTGGAAGTGCAGTCTACACCCTTTAACACCATCGCTGCTGCAGCAAGTCTCCTCATATGCTAACTATTCTGCATTCCCATTGTTCATGACGAGCTTAGCTCGTCATCAGCACAGATCAACCGTGCCTCATGACGAGCTGAGCTCGTCATGAGCATCAAAGGGGTTAAAGGAACTTCCTTTCCTTCCCTCAAGCACCTATAAGTAAATGCGAGATTCCACACTCCATGGAGAGAGTGCTACCTAAGTGCTCAAATCTGCCTATAGCATAGTGTTTTTTGCATGATTCAAATTTAAACAGAGGGAAAGGAAGAGTTATTAACCCATGGATAAGCCAAACCGCTGAATTTCACTCGGCCACAGAAAACGGTAACGGCTCCAATTTCTCAATATGCAACAGAGAAAATGTGGCATCTTTCATTGACATAAACTGCTGTAAATCGGCATAATTAGCAGAATGTAGATACAAATCTTCAGCATCAAAGGCAGCATAATATTTCAAATCAGAAAATAGAGCCTTTACGGCCTGGACACCAAATCATCAGAGCGAATATTTTGTTTAACCACAGCCCCCATAGAAACACAAAGTACATTCGGTACATTAATAACCTCTGTGGGTCCATGAATCTGGAACTTTACAGCATCCCATACAATCCCATCTAAGACAGACCAAGCAGTTATGTTCACAAAAGCCTGGTCCCTCTTCATTCTGTGTGAATGTGCCAAAGTTCCATCAATTAGTCTAATTGAATTTCTTTCTTTAACATAGTGTCCGTTTACACGACAGAAAAAATACACCACAAATCCAATGGACATAAACAAAAAAATTGAGAAAAGCATCAGCCAAATGTAAGTCCAGGCGGGAATTAAAAAATGTTTTTAAACCAGGCAGCAAAAATCGAAACTTTTGAAGGGGACTTTGATGTGGTAAAACCAGTGTCAAATGAAAAACGTGATTGATTAGCCACACAAGTCTCCAAATCAGGGATAGACATGTCAAATGGGTAAGTATATTCAGTATGATTAAGAAGATCACCAGCCGCTGGATTCAATAAAGGATTCATAATTGTATTCATCTCAATGGCAATATCAGACCTGATGGTAGGATCCGGGGCCAAAACAGAGTTTTGCAGCATTGCTGGACAAGAGACTGCAGGTGTCATACTAAGAAGGATCGGTCACTCTGTGTAGTTTAACATTGTCAATGGAGATGTACCTGTTCCCCTTTCGTCTAGGAAGAGGAGGTAAAATGACTGTTCTTGTACCCTGCGTGCCAAGAACAGGAACTGGCGCTCGATAGGAGGGGCCGAATTCCTTCTTGTGCTCAAGCTTCTCTCGGACCAGTTCTCCAACTCAGGGTAGCCAGACGACTACTGGATTCTGCAACGCAGCATCAGATGTGGAGGGTAAATGTTCTTTTGCAAGACTGTCTCTGGTCTTTTGTAGTTTCGGTGAAACATTAGAATGTTCATACACGTCAAAGGATGCAGCTAACGCCGCCATGTCTAGACCCTCAAGGTCTGGAACAAACATTTTGATGCCAAAGAGCATTTTGTATGGGGTCCTCCCACCCAGAGACCTTCTAGGGAGATTATTAAGTGCACGCTGTACGCCATTGAGGTGGGCTAGCAAGTTCCGGCCAGTACCTAATACCTTAGCTGTCAAGGAGTGCTTTCAGTCACCGTTCATCTGTTCCACAACACAATTGCCCTCAGGCCGATATGGAGACGAAAATTTGAATTAGACCCCCAATGAACACATGGCATCCTTGTATGCCTTAGAGGCAAACGCTGGATCCTGGTCCGAATGGAAGGTAACACATGCAAAAAGTCCCACAAAGACACGCAAATCCCTTAAGACAGTCCGAGAATCAGCACTGCATGTGGCCACAACCACACAAAGCGTGTGCACAAATCAACTGCAACCAAGATGTACTTATATGCAGTGTCTGAGGAGAAAGGACTGCAGTGATCTAAATAAACACACACAAGTGGTTTATTAGATATGTACAACTGAGTCTGGGGCGGGCGTGCACCATTAGAAGGCTTAATCTGTTGGCAAATGTCACATTGAAGGACATAATCACACGTCTGTTTGTACAATCCTCGTCGCCAGTAACGATGTTGTAGGAGAGATACAGTAGCCGAAATGCTGGCATGCGCTAATGCCATGCTTTTGTGGGCCGCTGTAATCAAAGCTTGCCTGTGGTCCGCGTTGGGAATCAACCTGTCACCAACTTTGTTAATTCTCAAATAAGGAACTTTATTAGGACTTAAAGGATGAGTATTTGGAAGGGAAACCTTTCCGGTTATTACCTCCCTTCTCTGTTGCGACAATGGCTGCCAAGATGTCATCATCAATCTTACTTTTGGAACGTGTAACTGCTGCTACTGAATATGTTGCTACTGCTGTCTTGGCGGCTTTATCGGCAATACTATTGCCAACAGCGTGAACTCCTACACGCTGGTGACCAAGAGTATGAATTACAAACACGAGTGCCATTCTTTAAGCTCAGCCACTCGAATCAAAATCATTTTATTTTTTATTGTACGACCTTTGGAGTCACAATAATCATTTTGAGTCCAAAAGGTTAAATTTTCATTGTATGATTGAACATATTAGTAAGTCACTTACAATAAGAGTAGTCACACAAGGATCTGCAAGCATCAGAGCACGAAGCTCTGCCAATTGAGCAGTACAGTCCTCTAATGTCTGTGTATGCATGACATCAGACTTGAATTCACCATCCACCATGGTACCAGCCACTATTGCCCAGGTCAAAGAATATGCGTGCTTTGAACCCATAGCCACTTGCACACTACTGTCAGTGTAATTGATACAATGAAAATCCTCAAGTGGGCGCATGGTCAGAGGAGTAGGATGAACGATTTCATACTGCAAAAACTCCTGAGTCTGTATAGAGGAATCAAAAATGAACATGACATCCGGAGATGTCGAGGACGTGGCCCATTGTATCCACCATGGGTGCAAAGCTTTAGAATTTGGTACACTGGCTTTCGTCACTGCCTCTAAGGCAGGATACAGAGTAACAAAAATCCGTTTTCCCTGTGACAGTGCACGTTCCTTAAGAATCGCCAATTGTACTGCTGTCAAAACTTTTTCCACAGTGGAAAACCGCAACTCAGCCGAAGTGTACAAGTGTGACTTGTAAGCGATCGGGCGGTGTCACCCTCATTAAAAGTGAGGTACAAGAAACCCACCGCTCCTAGCACAATTCTTATCACCAGGTTTGTGTAGTTATCACAAGTCAACAAGAATTTAGATTCTAGAAGATCAGCCTGCAAAGATTGCAAAAGGGCTGAATATTCAGGCAGCAAGCATCATTTGGAGAATGTTGGTTTTATCAAAGCATAAAGAGGCTTGATACACTGGGCATAATCGTGAATGTAAGTACGCCCAAAATTTAAAAAGCCTAGTAAAGATTGTAGTTTTTTCAGTGTTGTGGGAGAGAGCAGTTGTGCGCATTTCTCCAGGAGGTGAGGAGCTAAACCTCGACCTTCATTGTTGAGCTCGTAGCCCAGGAACAACACTGTATACTCTGTAATGTGAGATTTCACAGAGTTGAATTTATTGCCAAAATCCGCAAAACGGCGAATAATGCAGTCTACACGACACAGATGCGGCCATAATTTGTCATCTGTGAGATAAATGTTATCCATATACGAACATGCATCTGGGTCGAGTCCCTCTAAGAGAAAGACTATGCGGGCGCCAAAGACGACTGGACTGTTATTATAGCCAATAGCCAAACACCTGAATTGGTGTTGTTTGCCACCACTAGTAAAAACTGTCCATTGACTACTAATAGGGGACAGATTGTGGGCGAAAAAAGCCATTGGATATGTCAAGTGTGGTTTTGAACCACTTGCACATGAGACTATCCACAAGAGCTGAACTGTGAGTATTCTGTACTGCACACATACGACAGTAGGAGTTTAAGTAGCAATAATTCAATACCAAACTGTAGGAGCCATCAGGCTTAGTCACAGTAAAAAGAGGGTTATTTATCGGAGACACACACGTTTCAATTATACTTTGATATTCCAATTTCTCAAGGATCGCTGCAACAGGAGCTTTCGCTTCACGGCACATGGGGTATTGGGGTTGAGTCTGTGGCATAGACCGTAAAGGAATCTCATGTCTGGGGGAAAATTTGTCCCACCCACAATGAGTACGGTATAAAGCCGGCGCAAGCGCCTTTGCCCAATCTTCTGCAAAATGCATGTCTTGCTCCTTCGGCACAGTGTCTGCGAAACTAGGAAGGATTACAGAAATTACCCAAATTCCGCAAATTCCGCGAGCGGAATGGAATTTACCACCCAGGCGTACTCCTCCCCTTGTGGAGAAGCCAAAACAAATGGTGGGGGCCAGTCGACCTCCGCCAATAAAATTTCATAGGTAGTAGTAAGATTTTCCCCCCAAAAAACCTTTATAGTACGTTGTAGGTCACCTTCAATGAAAAGGTCAATTTCAAAAAGCCTTTCAGGGGAGCCACTCTAGGGTCAGCTGTCTCTACTACAACAAAGGTGTCAGTCGCTGTCACCTTCAGTAGTGGGCGCAGCACCTCTCATACTATGGTAATCTCCGCCGCACTGTCCTACAGCATCAGCGCCCATGTCACACTCCGAAGCTGAGTTCTCACTATCTGCGGCATATCTCGCTGTTAAAGCACAAACTTTCTTCTTTTGACGCTAGGGGCCTTTGATGGGGTGACTCGTCCTTCTTGCCTCTTCTGTCAGCCTTGCAAGGCTGCTCACTTCTCTGTTGGGCACCTTGTCCTCTGCCGCTGCCTCCTCCACCAGTGGGTGAGACCGATGTTTCCTGCAAAGAGCAAGGAGAACGTTGATCAGGAACCTGAAATCTATCTTATGACTTAATCGTAGTGCGGTCGCGCAACTCATATGTACACTCAGCAGGCGCAGGTATTAGCGATGCAGGATGGGGCCCCTGTTTCTGTTGCTGTTTTCCCTGTTTTTTATTCTTATTCCATTTTGTTTCAGAACTTTCTGGCTATTATCTTTATCAGAATTTGCGATTGAGTTTGCTACTGTGCTTGTTTTTTAGCAAAAGGCTTAACACCCAAACTATTATGGCCAACGGTCTTTTAAGCCTCTGTAATAATTCTCGGTAACTGACGAGTTTTCTCAGCTTCAGGAACATCGCGCAAAGCTTTAGACACCTGGAAGCTTACCACATCTCCCTTTACATTAACAAGGACAAGATCGCAAACCAAGTCAAAAGCTCCCAGGAGGCGCATTCCCATCTCAACAGCCGCATCCGGCCCGCATTCATCTTGAACGTGTTTAATGATGGAGGGTAGGACAGCCATTGACGGTGTGCCGAAGCACCTAGTGTAGATTGCCTCAGAAATCACACCCCAAGGGGTACAATCATTTACACCAGCAATAAGTCTTTCTGCAAACTTATAGTAAGGATCCTGTGCTTCTCTACAGGAGTGGTATTAGGAAACACTGCCTCCAGTTGGTCAAATTTCCCGGCAAGCTAGAAAGGCATCTCATCCTTATCCTGGGGATGCTTGCCCATAACCACATTAACTATAAGAGGACTAAGTCACTTAGAATCGGATAAAACGTACATGTGCCTCGATTCACGGGGGTCCTGGTGTAATCGGCGTCTAGACGCCGATTACACATGTACGTTTTATCCGATTCTAAGTGACTTGACCTTGATAGTGAAGATTATGAGAATATATGGTACCTAGTGGACATCGTCTTACGAAGGAACTTTCAAGTTGTGATCACCTGAGGTCTCGCCAATACCATAGATTAAAGATATTCATTGCCCTGACGAAGTCCGTTAACTATATTTAGTTAGGACGAAACACGTGTTGGCAAAGGAAAAGAAAAGAAAAAGTACTGAGTGTCTGGAAAAGAAGAAAAATAAAGAAGAAGTTTTTGAAATACACTGGATTTATTTCTTCTGACTTGTTTTGATATTAATTGGATGCTTTTTGTGAACTGATCTTAAGATATTGCTTTGGTAATTGCTCAGGAGGAGAATTATTTAAAATTCATTATATAGACAGAATTCTTTTGCCTATTTCTACAGTTTATGACAAGGGACTGTATCTCAACCTTTGAGCAGTACTAAGCCAGATAGACTCTTCATCTAATAGGAACACTATAAGCGCAAAAAGCCCCTCTTGTCAAGTTGTTAAATTATCTATAAGAGGACTAAGCTTCATCCCATTTGGTCCAACTGGATGCGCCACACCTCCATGGGTCCAACCCGGGAGGATTTGGGAAATGTAATGAACTAGACCCCGTATTACTGCTACAGAAAGGGGCATAAAGGGGCTTAATTCAACAGCTGTAGCTTCATCCCATTTGGTCCAACTGGATGCGCCACACCTCCATGGGTCCCACCCGGGAGGATTTGGGAAATGTAATGAACTAGACCCCATATTACTGCTACAGAAAGGGGCATAAAGGGGCTTAATTCAACAGCTGTAGCTCGTGCCGCAGCAGGGTGTTGGCTAAAACCAGCTAAAACAGGCCAAGAAGTGCCTGCAATTGACAACGGTCCCATTCTGTCCATTGTTAAAGTGTGGGGGAGGGCGCCATTAAAACAAACTCTGTTCTGCCAAGCAGAAATTGGAATTTCCTGTGTTCTATATGGAGCTTACTCTGCAGGTATGACAGTCGGAATGTAAGAATGAAACACATTAGTATTAGCATCAACCTCAGGAAACGTAACCCATGAGAAAAACAGCTCAAACTGGTAAGCTGCGTCAGCAGATACAACATAAACCATTGCCATCCCTTCCAAGGAGATGTTGAAATCCTGCAAATGATTGCGCACTGCCAAGCGACTGGGTGCACTGGGTTGTCAACGGCAGCCATAACGACACAGAAGGAGCTAAGTACAATGCAATTAAATGTAGCACAACTGTGTAGTAATTCAATGGAGACCATTTTAAAATATCAAGCTTGAAAAGACCTATTTAACCATAGGTAGGTTTATCCGTCACCACTGTCTACCTGAAACAATAGTGAGGGGTTTGTGGACTGATATAAGCACTACTCGAGAGTCTCACAATAAGACCACCACGTTCGGTGTGCTGTGTTGCAAGGATCCTGCTCCTACACAGAACTGTGCACGGAGTCCCAGGACATCCGGTAATTGTGGTGTACCAGAAACTCACCTCAGTACCTAGAAAACCCCAACCAGCTAGGATCAGTGTCACATTAGCTCTTCGTCCTATAGCAAAGTAACCAATTATTCGACAACCTAGAACATGCGACTAAGGACAAACTCAGGAACGGTGGGAAGGGAGAACACTCTTTCTTTGTACTCTCATACCAGTCCACTACAGGAGTAAATAGGAGACACGGGCAAGGTTAAAATATTTTTTTTTAAAGACGTGCTCTCAAGTACAGTATTTTTGCCAACATAAGCAGACATATGATAAGAAATAACATGATCAGCATTTTTACAATTCCATAAAAATTGAAGGGAGAAATCATCTTACAATGATGGTGAAAACAGGTCTTATAGCGCCTATTTATAACACCCTCCCTTTCTAGGAACTATGTTTTATGAACTAAACAAGGTCTCTTAGGCTTGTACGGGGGACCCCATTACCTCTCAGCTTAGCAAGAGTGAATCACATCAGGATCAGTAAAAGCTCTCTGCATCCCTGGAAACGGAAAATCTTCCAAGTGTGTGAAATCATGACTACTGTGCAATAAAGGCACCAGAATCTCAGTTGGCTCGCAGCTGCCATTTATTGTGCGTAAAAAAGTTAGCCGATCAGTTCGAACAACAGCTACCTTGTTATGATAACCTTGACGGCTTTAGCACTCACTGTGCAGACTAGGGTCACGATGCAAGTCTAGGGATGTCGAAAACGAACCTTTCTCATGTGAAGATATTCGCGCAGCCTAACTTACAAAAACAGCTATATGCAGTGTTGTGTGCAAAAAGCAGCAAAAGGTAATATTGCATTTAGGCTTCTTATAGGCCAGGTTAACATAGCAATGTGTGCAAACCAGGCCTAGCCAACACTACAATGAGCTTTCATCATGTTAAGTGGAGCCATCCTTCAAACACTGACAGGAACAGCCATGACAGCAGTTTCTGGCAATGTTAAGATTTGCTCTCGGGGCTGGTGGACAACTCAAGATTTGTCAGGTGGATATCCCATGGGACAGCTCAGGAAATGTCCTTTGACATCTCAAAGACGTGCCCTCCATCAGTGAAATTCTAAAAGGGCCACTAAGGGCAGAGTCCTATCACTGAGATGCTCAAGGATATAGAAAGTATTGTTTCATACAGGGGCAACTCCTCGGTTAAGGTGGAGGAGCGTCGACCCACTGCCTTTCAGCACACAAGGTTTTTATCATTTTATTTTCAGTGCTGAGGCAGCTTTGTAGTGTGGGGTGGGGTTAACCTGGGCAGCGCAGGGGGGAGGAGTGGAAGTACTCCCTAAGTGCCTATGACTATTTGGCCGGTAGGCTCGGGCCGGTCCAACAGTCATGCACACTTTATGTTTTCCACCAAAGCTGTATTAAAGCATGGGTAGAAAACATTCCCATGCTCCCATTCCCTGTCTGAGCACTGAGCCAAGTTGATCAGACCAATCACAATGCTGCATTGCAGGTTTGTGATTAACTTAGGGAGCCTGGGTGCTTCCTGCTTCCTGCTTCCGATTAGCAGAAAAGACAAGAAGAGGACGGAGCGGATGGAGTAGACTGATTCGGATGGCCAGTAGGGGAGCCGGCAGGTAAGTGATCTCATTTATTTACACCCCCTTCCCAGACCACTACCAATGCACAGAAGCAGCCGCCGCTGGTTTTATATGTTGCAAGTAGCACACACCTTTTCTGAATACCTCCGTTCATGACACTTTATTCAAACAAACAGATAACTGTCCTAAAGAAAGTGCAGTAACAATCTTCACCCAAAATGTACTGAAAATACGGGAGATATCTTGGTAGGTATACAGGAAAAATATTGAGTTAGAAATGTAGACTCGTGACACAGAAATATCGATAGCAAGAATATTTTGGTAAAAAATATTGATTTTAAGGTAAGAAATATTGTTTGTTTTTTAAAAATAAAAATCATTATTATAGTTTGCAAAAATATAGTTGTTAAATATATTGATTTTTTTAATTATTGTTATGTATTTTAGTGTATATTTTAAATATATATCAGTGTTGCTTATGTTTTTTTATATATGTGTTAAATGTTTAGTATTTATCCATTTTATTTTAATTAGATTTTGCGTTTTTTAGTTCCATAGTGGGTTTTGGGTTTATAGTCGGATGGGAAGTAATTTAAATATAATGAATTAATGATTCTTTTTTTATTAATTAACAATTATTTAATTGAGATTTTATTGTGTTAATTGTGGGAAGTATTTTTTAATTAATTAATAATTAGTTGTTAATTAATATTAACACATGTATTGAAAATTAAATGTGGAAATTGTGCAATTAATTTTAGGTGCGGGTTGAGGGGTTCATAGGGGTGAAACATAATTTATTTTTTATTAATTAATAATTCGTTGTTAATTGATATTAGTTAATTCACTAAAAACTAATTATGGAAATTGTGTAATTAATTTTAGGTGCGGGTTGTGGGGTTTATAGGGCTAAAGGATGGGAAGTAATTTATGTTTAATGAATTAAAAATTAGTTGTTAATTAATAATAATTAATTAATTGAAAATGAAACATGGCTACTCTGTAATTAATTTTAGGTGTGGGCTATGGGGTTTATAGGGGTATAGAGTGGGAAGTAATTTATGTTTAATTAATTAATAATTAGTTTATCATCAATATTACATAATTAATTAGGGTAAGTGTTTATTGTTTTGTGTTTGGGTTTTGTTTTAAGGGGGAATCTGCTTTTGGGCTCCACTCTTTCGGGCCATCTATCTAGCTTCATAAACATGATGTCATTCATGTCTCCCCCTAGGAACAGGAATCCCTCCGGTAGGTTAAGGGGGCCGCCCCTAGGGAGGTGAGAGTATCCCCTTGTATTGCTGGTGGGGCGTAGACTGAACCCAGATTCAGGACCTGCCCCACCCACTTATCCGTTTGTAGCACAAATCTACCTGAGGGGTTGCTCCAGGTTTCGCCTGGTGTAGATACCGTGGCCGACCGTATTAGAATACCCATGCCCGGTGACCCTGAGGAGTAATCTGCATGTGCAGTGAGGGTGTACCCACAACTATCCAGGGCCATGTATGTCTGGATCCGCAGGTGTGTTTCCTGCAGGAAAACTAAGTCAGGCTTTTGGCATTTTATATATTGTAGTACTAGTGTGCTCTTGATCTTAGTCCCCAGTCTGTTGATGATCCAGGATATTATTTTAAGTGGAAACCGATTGGATGCCCCTGTCATATGGTGCTTTGTGATACGTCTTGTTTTTTCTCAGGACTGTTGATATACTAGTGGGCTCATGGCCCCTTTTCCTCTCTTGGGTTGTCGTCTGATTTGATCCCAACTGCTACTAAAACTACTCTCAACTTAACAGTTCCCCAAACCCCCCTTCCTGCAACCCTGCACTTTGGGACTCAATCTGCCCACTAACCCAATTTGCAGAGCACCTCTCACCCTTGTGTGTGGCTGAACCATGTTAGGGGGTTGCCCGCTCCACCCTATCATCGCTGTGAGCACTCACCGCCCACAGACCCTTTGTGAACCCATTGATGAACTAGATCGGTGCCTCTTGTTCCCCAGAGGATCTTCACCCCTCTCCCCAGGGCCCTTTCACATCCCCCCAAGGAGCGCAAAGTTCCATGAAATCAGTCTCAATTTAGAAGCATTACTTCCCAACCTACTTACAGTTTTATTCATGTCCAAATTCACATCATATCCTGGGCCCGGTTCTTCTACTTGTCGATTTGTTCCTTCACCCAGAGGGCCACCCTAATCACTTCCCCTGGAAGGGGCACTTCTAGGGGCCATCAGGGGCCGGCCGTGACCGCCATCCATCTAGCCAGTCCCACACTTCTTCAGGCGTGTGAAAAAACCAGGACTTGCCCTCAGTAATCACTTGCAGTTTGGCAGGTAACAGCATCATATATTTCAGTTCCTTTTCCCTGAGTGCTCTCTTCACTTCGTCAAAGCTCTTCTGCTGCTTATGGACCTGCAGAGTGAAATAGAGGAACAACATATTTTAAGTCCCCTTGCATAAGGGTCTGCCTGCAAAAATGCATCTTGGTCCCTATAATTGAAAATCCTGGCAATCGATGTGCACAGTTGGGTCCCTGGTCTAGGTTGCGGTATCAGTGCTCTTTGCGCCCTCTCAACTGAGAAAAACTTTGATAGACACTTGGGGCTGTAGTGGGTCATGATCATAACAAACAGGCAAACACTTTGAAATTCTGCTCCCATTTGTACTCCTTCTATACGAATATTATTACATCAGGACCTTCGCTCTTGGTCTTCAGCTCTTGCTGCCAACATCTCCTGATGTTTTGTTAGCCTTCACACTTGTTCCTCCAGAGATTTGGAAGATGTCTTGAGTTCATGTATGTTTGTCTCTGCACTTCTGATCTTTTCCAACACCTTTTGAAAGTCCGCCCATAGGAGAGCCACATCTATAGTAACTGAATCTCTTTTTGGGTTTGAGTGTGAACTTGAGGTCTTGTATCACTGCAATTATTTCCCCTGGAGAGTACTCTGGTGTGGTTGCTGGATCGCTGAGATGGCCCATTTTCTTCTGTGTTTTGCCATGGGACTGAGTATTTGTCCATTTTGGTAGTTTGCCCCTGTCCATTTCACATCTCCCTGTGGCTGTGTACCTTTCTGTGCATGCAGCTCCTGCCCCTGAACCTCCTTTGCCAGGTAGAAAATTATGATGGAGCGCTGGTATTCCTGCGGTGTGCCTTATAAGTCTCACTTCCCCTGCTTCTACTTGCACCTTCGCTACTTGTACCTGGTTGCACCTGGCTTCCCTTCGCTAGCATCCGGACCTCAGGCCGTCCCCCCATTGTGCCCACGGGTCTACTTGACTGTGTTTTCCCGGCCATGGGTCTACTTGATTGTCTCTCTGGCCTGGGTGTGACACCTGCTCAAATGCCTGAGGTGCAACTGCTCACGTCTCTGGCCTGTCTCCCAGGCCCCCCCCCTTTAAACTGTCTTGGACCCTGGGAGTGGGGACCTGCTTGACATGGAGCTTCCTGTTTTCGTCCCCACTAAGGCCAATTTATGTAGTATGGAATTGTAGGGCAGATTTACCTTTGCCCACCACCTTGGATGCTAGTTCCGGCTGTGTTGATCCAGGTGCGTACTGAGCCCGGGCTTCCAGAAGCTGCTGCACCTGGGGCGATTGTGCCTCCAAACCCTGTCCTGTGTGGGTGCCTCCAGGTGTGGCTCCGCACCGTCCTGTTTCACATGTACATTGGTCTAGGTCAGTCCGCTTTCTTCTCCCTGCTGCTTGCCCTCCTGCAGCCGGGAGTTCAGGACCACAAGAGTCACCCTCCCTTTTATTAGGTGCCAATGCTTTTGGATTTACGGCCCTTTGATGTGTTTCAAGTCTCTGGGCCCATGTGGTGCGCATGCACAGCCGCCTCCTGGTATCTCCCTTGGCCCGCAGCTCACATGGATTGCCAGCTCAGGGCCTAATATTCTCGATCTTTAAGCCGCATCCCCTCAGTCCGCATAACACTTGGTGTTGCTCCTTTCTTCTTCTATCGGCCGGTCTGAGCTCTCTTTTAACCCGGGCCCACGTAACTCCACTGATCCACTTGGCACCTTCCTAGCCGCTCCTCTCTGTCGGCAGGTAGTTTTTTTCCAGGCTTTCCTTCAGACTTCATGCTACCACCCCCTGGTTGCTTGTATAGTGGTTGTCACTGGTGTGCTTTTCACCCTGGGTCGGCTCCGTCTCAGGCGGTGATCAGCGACCCCCCTTAGTCTTCTCCTTAGTTTCTGCTCTCTGCCGAGGTGGGGGGCCTTCATCTAGCCACGCACCGCAGCTGCGCAGGACGCTTAAGGCCATTGCGACATCTCTCTTTCATCCAGCATGGGATCTGGGGCCTCATCTCGGCACGAGGGGCCGGAATTCTCCAAACTCCGAGCTCTGTACGTTCCCAGTGCCTTATGCATGGGTCCACACTGTGCGCTTATGGATAATTGGATGGATTGTGGGTCCTCTGTGAGTAGCTCATTGGAGCTCCACTACAATGCGGCTATCTTGCTTTGAGCTAGGCCACGCCATGGGTTATGGTTTTATAGGAGTAAAGGGTGGGGAGTAATTTAATTTTACTTACTTCATATAGTTTTATTTATTTCGTTTTTAAAATATTTTTATGTTGTCGATATTTTGTTTGTTTTAATTTTGAACTGACTGTAATGGGAATATTATTTTTACCATGAAAGCATGATCAATAAACAACTAAGTCAATATCTGGAGTTAAACGAAATTCTAGATCCATCACAATTGGAATTTCGACATGGTTTTAGCACAGAGACTACTATTTTAGCAGTCATGGATCTGCTCAGGCTACAAATAGATCAAGGGGGATCGGCAATATTGATATTACTAGATCTCTCCGCAGCATTTAATACCATCTCACATGAAATGCTAGCGGAGATACTTGACTCTTGTGGTATCCAAGGAAAAGCCTTAAAATGGTTGCGAAACTTTCTGTCCAGTAGAACACAAACAATCATGCTTGCTCCACACCTGTCAGATTCAATCAGCTTAGACAGAGGCGTCCCTCAGGGCTCCTGCCTATGCCCGACCCGATTTAATATTTATATAGCCCCATTAGCAAGGGTAGTGGAACAATTAGGCTTCGAGATCATCTCTTATGCTGATGATACTCAGCTTATGTTCTCGGTTGGCACTGACATAGTAGCAGAGAAAGCAAGGTTTGCCAGAGAAATGCTTGAGATCTCCAGTTGGATGACGCAGAACTGTCTCCAGCGGAATCTCTGCAAAACTGAGATAATGCTAATGGGCAAAGCCACAGCTAGCTGGTCTGACGACTGGTGGCCCGCCCAATTGGGAGTAGACACTGTTCCTACTCAATGTGTCAAAAATTTAGGGCTAAAATTAGACCAGTCTCTATCTATGAAAGATCACATTGCCACCACGACCAGCTCCTGCTAATATAGCCTGTGTCTGCTGCTCAAAATCCTCCCCTTTATGCCTACTACCCATCGCAAAACCTTCGGTCCAGGCTATGGTCATCAGCCGCTTGGACTATGGCAACGTCTTGTTGGCAGGGGTAGGAGAGACCCTTCTGAGCAAACTGCAGGTGTTTCAAAATACTGAAGCTAGGATGGTATTTAGTCACCCAGTGGGCACCACATCAGTGCCCTTATTGCGAGAACTCCACTGGCTATCCGTGAGTAAGAGATGGTTCTTTAGGATCTGTTGTCCCACTTACACAGCACTTAATTGAAGAGGTCCTAAATACCTCCAAAAGAGACTTATCAAACACGTACCTAATACAAACCTTAGGTCCGGGGCGCGAGGTCTCCTTCAAGAACAGTGTATGAGGCTATGTCGCTCTGGAGGAAAATCGTTCTTGTATCTAGCGCCAAGATACTGGAATGAGCTACCAGATCCCCTTCGCAAAATTGCTATTTATAGCACATTTAGAAAACAGCTAAAAGCCTTTCTATTTTAATTTCTCTTGTCTTCTTTCCAGTCTCAGGAATATTTCTAGTCAAGCGCCGAGATGCCCCCGGGTGAGTCGAGCACTATAGAAGTTCATATAACATAACATAACATAACTGCTTGTGAAGGTTGCAACAACATTAGTCTACAGTCCACCGTGGTCCAGTTTTACTTTCTTATTGTTAGAATGCATGTTGTTTCTGTTGCGGTGATTGTGTGCAGTGTCGGCATGGGGAAAAACTAGTACATGTGTGCAATCAATAGCCCCCAACATGTGCGGGAAGTCTGCTATGGCATGGTTTCCTTGCTTGGTCTCCAGCTGTCCCTGCGCAGTGTGGGTTTAGTGAAGCTGCAGGTGTATCAAGCTGAAATTACCGGTGATGCTTACATCAGAGACTTACCAAACACGTACCTTAT
Source organism: Lissotriton vulgaris (assembly GCF_964263255.1). Classification (NCBI taxonomy): domain Eukaryota; kingdom Metazoa; phylum Chordata; class Amphibia; order Caudata; family Salamandridae; genus Lissotriton; species Lissotriton vulgaris. Next base: position 49,008,207 of record NC_141690.1, read on the forward strand.
AGAAACCTTAGGTCCGGGGCGCGGGGTCTCCTACAAGAACAGCGTATAAGGCTATGCCGCTCTGGAGGAAAATCGTTCTTGTATCTAGCGCCAAGATACTGGAATGAGCTACCAGATCCCCTTCGCAAAATTGCGATTTATAGCACATTTAGGAAACAGCTAAAAGCCTTTCTATTTTAATTTCTCTCTCTCTGTGCGGAAAGCCTGCTATGGCATGGTTTCCTTGCTTGGTCTCCAGCTGTTCCTGCGCAGTGTGGGTTTAGTAAAGCTGCAGGTGTATCAAGCTGAAATTAACGGTGATGCTTACAGGTATGATAAATCTGCATTATGAGACCGTAACAGAAGTCTGTGTGGTCCTAACCTTCCTTTTCTTTCCTACAAAGGTTACATTCACACAAACTTCTGTTACACTCTTTTTGTGCAGAATTGATCATACCTGTAAGCATTCCGGTTTGTCCAAGTGCAATACATTGTACCAGATTACGTGTGTGACCATACAAATGCTTGACCATTGTCACCATTTATCCAACAGGTTTCTGAATACGGGTTTTCGGAACATTGAATTGTATCTGGATTTCCAGGACGATCTGCAGTTATTTGGATTCACAAGTTGCCCTGATGATGTTCTCAGTTGGGAATGTCACTCGTTGTTTGATGTTTTTGCGTTGTTAATTTATGTTTTTGTAATAAAGTACAGTTTTTCCACTACGTTTGCAACGTATCCAGAACGCAGCAGCCAGAGCCGTGGTTGGCTTGCCCAGGTTCTGTCCCATTGCTAATACCCTACGTGCCATCCACTGGCTCCCAGTCAAGCAGAGGATCCAATTTAAAGTGCTTTGCCTCTCCTACAAAATCCTCAATGGCCTTGCTGCCCCGATTCTCTCGAATCTTTTGACACCCTATGTCCCTGCTCGCCCCTTGAGATCTTTAGGCCAGGACTTGGCTATAGTCCCTCGGTTTAAGCTTAGCCGAGTGGGAGGCCGCTCCTTCCGAGTTCGGGCTGTGGCTTTGTGGAACTCTCTACCTTTAGAGATACGGGCGTCAGGTAATCTTTTCCTATTTCGCAGGGCCATCAAGACTTTGTTATTTCCCTGAGACTGTTTGGTTTTTGTCTATTGTCTGGTTGTTGTGTTGTGTAGGATACCTTGTCAGGCGCCAGGATGCTCCTTTGCTGGAGCAGCTGTGCGCTGAATAAATAATCCTAACATAACATAACATAACATAACTACTGTTGACTACTGGACTTCATGACCTGGCGCACACCCATTTCAGAAACCACATTCTTGGATCTGGAGAACAGAGGCGCCAGGCAATGGCTGGGGTTGGTTACTCAGAAAGACTACAAATTGAGACAAGCGTGTGGTACGGATAGAGAGGCACGCTGTTCCTTTTGTGGACATGCAACCAAAACATGTGTGAGGAAGTTTAATGAGGCAGGCTGTGAGACTCTTCCGACTCTGGCAGTTGTTGGTTGAAAGTTACCAGAGGCCAACAGGTGCTGCACAGCCAGCAGATTTGTCTGCGGAGGGATGTTGGATGTCTGCTGTGTTGGTACCGTCAGCTTGTGGGCAATGTGGCAGTGTGCACCAACTTGAGAATGGGGCGATAATTCTTTTGGCTTTTTTGCGATAAGTACACACTGTTGGGTTATAGGGTGGCTCTAAAATGAGCCTGATTGTTTATTAGAAGTTTGTTGTAGCTACATGCAACTCACAAGAAAATATCTTTTTTAAAGGTGAAAAAAGAAGAAAAGTGGGCAGGGTACAAACACCCTGACCCCCTAGGCATGGTCAGGGGATCCCACAAGGACCACCAGGGTCAAACGAATCTTTTTTTTTTTTTTTTTTTAAAGCGGCAGGGTGCGTGAATACATACAAAAAAAAAAGAATGGGGCATATTCTCAAGGACTTATCGAAGAGTTATCTGCACTTTAGCGCAGCAAAAGTGGTGAACAAATTATCGTTCCATTCTCAACCTGCTGCGAACTGCGGATATTGCCAGTTTTCCAGCAATAGCTTCTGCAAAAAACATTGCCACGGATGAGAGCAACAACTAACACTAATGGTATGCAGAGTAGGCGTTCCTGTATAAAAAACAAGAAAAAACCACATCCCGATATTTTCAACGATCCAAAAACAGGCAATAAGACGCGTTAGCAGTAAGAATTTCACATCTGCCTTTTACTGGTGTAAAGCAGGACGACTACCTACAGTATGAAAGGGAGCCAAGCCCAGAGCCACCTCTAAATACCAACACATGTCATTGCGCTACTGATCATGCAGCACGTAGACCCAAGAGGGCAACAACACCTACTACCACCCCCCCAGGAACCCCCACAGACCACCCCCTCTGACTACCACTGAGGCAGTGCTGAACAGGACAGCGGACATTCCGAAAATGGGATGGCCCCTGAGCCACACAATAGCTTATTGTTGGGAGAGGTGAGAACCAAGTATGTGTAAAGGATGCAAGTCAGCCATGAATAAGAATGCACACAATGCCAAGTGTGGCGGTGATGTGCTGGACAGACCTCACTATGCACAGCATAGACCTATTCATGTGGAAATATACTGCTGGTGCTTGTAGTTTTGTGGACAGTGGACAAAACCATGTTACCTCAGATAGTGGGGAAGAATTCGGTCATGAAGCTATGCCGCCCCCCTGTAAATGTAAGCAGAGTGGGCTGGTCCCAGGTACGCCACTCTAGCGTGGGAGTGTGAATAAATAGGCTGGGGTTCTGGGCGTTGTTCACTTATGAGAAGATCAACACTTCTGCAAGTGTGGGTGCCCTCACCCTGCCACTAGGCTGCCGACATGACTGCCGGAATCCATGACACAGGCCCGCTGCAAACCCAGCAACATAGCACCACGCAGTTATGTCTGTGCAATCTACTGCCATTGATCTACACTGTGGACAGCAGGATTTACAATTCAGATAGAGTCGTGATTGCAGATGACACAGTCCAATAGGCAACAGACATCATCACTGGCTGCGCACACGCTGGGGGCCTTAGGTGCCACTAACTCAGCGCAACACAAGTCACCACCACGTGGTCTTATTGATGCAGAATTCATTAGTCAATAGACATTGCTCCCAGTGTGGCGCGCCCGGACCACGCATCATCGCTGGCCGCGCACAACTGGGTGCTTCAGGTGCCACTAACTCGGTGCAGCTCAAGTCAACGCCTCGTGGCTGTGTGCACCTGCTGACCTTTGCCTCCGGCTTACACTGCGGTCAGCAATCAATAAATCAATCAGGTGTTTCTTAAGCGTGACTACTCACCAGTAAGGGTCTCAAGGCGCTAGGGGGTCTGGGAGGGTTACAAGTTCCAGTCCATCAAGGAAGTGGGTCTGTCGAAGAGCCAGGTTTTGAGATTTCTTTTGAAGATGGGGAGCGATGTTATCTGTCTGAGGTGGAGCCGAAGGTTGCTCCAGGCTCTGGCTGTGCGGAAGGAGAAGGAGTGGCCTTGCGATCTGGTCTTTCATGGGGTGGGAACCACGGTGTAGGAGAGCTGGGCTGATCATGGGGTCCTCTGAGGTGTGTTGCCGTAGTCCAGCCTGCTGGTGACCAGGGCATGAATGACGGTCTTTCTGTGTTCGAGGGGGATCCATTTGAAGGTCTTACGTAGGAGGGGGATGGTGTGGAAGCAGGAGGACAAGACGAAGTTGATATGGTGGTCCATGTTGAGCTCTGAGTCCAGGATGATTCCCAGGTTGCTTGCGTGGTCTGTGAGGGGGGGCGGGCTTTCTAGGTTAGGGGGCCACCAGATGTCATTCCAGGCATCGAGGTTTGGGCACATGATGAGTGCTTCCGTTTTGTTGGTGTTTTAGTGGCGGTCAGCAGTGCTCACAATTTAAACTCAGTCTTGATTCATTAATTGTAGAGTCCAGAAGGCAATAGACATTGCATCCAGTGTGGCCAGACGGACTATGCATCTTCGCTGACTGCGCACATGCTGAGTTCTTCAGGTGCCACTTGTTAGGGTCTGTGCAGTGCCAAGAGGTTGTCCTTATTCCTCTCATTATTCAGTTTTATTTGGTCCCTTTCTTATTTTAATAGGTACATGATTGTTTTGTTTAATGACCTGCATTCTTGTTAATGTAAAATGCTCTGAAGGCCTGAGAATGAACCTGTCTTGCATTTACTGTTAGCAAGGCTTGTTTATTTATCTTCTGAATGTCTCCCAATTCGAGTGTGCCTCAGTTCCAGAAAAATCTGCCTAGGAGATCAGTTTTGCATATATAATGAAGCGCTGCACGTTTAAAAACGAACTTCTCAGCAACGTGCAGCGCGCCTGGCCCCCACCCGCCTTGCTCCTATAAAAGTGCTCCTCACGCTGTGCCTGATGCTTGTGCTCGTCGCATCGGTGCAGCTTACCTGTTATCCTTCACTCGCTCCAGCATCCCTCCTTCCAGCTCCGGTTTCTTCAGAAGTCATCAACCTCGGTTTCCCGGTCCGTCTCCAGACTTCGTCCTGTCACGTCCGGCTCCATAGCTTCCGGTTCCCAGTCAGAACTCTCTGCCTGCAACACCTTCCCTGGAAGTACTGAAAAGGAAAATAAAGACAAAAAGGTTAGTGCGCTAACGAAGGCATAAAGACACAAGTAAGTGAGACAAAACTTCTTGGAATTATTTATTTTGGAATTCAACCAAACGCTGCAATAACTTATCTGTGCAATCAACAAGAAAGACATTTTGCAGGCATAAGTTCTTCAATTCAACTCCTTGGAAAATCGTTTTAACCTCAAAGAACAAAGCACATAAGAAACTCTTAAGACAGACTGAAGCCAAGTTTGTTAACCCTTTGTGCTCCACTTGCAGAGAAACTGATTTTGAGAACATAATTACAGTATTTCATTAGGCGCTAAGGAGTGTGAATACTAATAGCACAGTTAATTCAACAAGACAGATTTGATGCTAATGATTTATTTACAACTGCTCATTGTTTTTCTTCGCGCAAGAAAACACTGTCCACACCTCTTTGAGAGCAAGAAAGGCCACTTTATTTAAGACAGGTGTGTACATCAAACATCTTTCCAACACATTATTTAATAATTAATAAAATCCAAATCTTCCAGCTTGACTAAGCATCCCTACCTAGGAGTAACCCCCCCCCCACAAAGTTAACCTAACCCAAACCAGAAACAACTAACTCTTGAAGAATACCCCCCTCATTTCCTTTAACTGCCCTTTGAGGATGGACCAACCCGCTCCAGGCTGCCCACCCCCCACTAGAAAACCGCCACCCAGGAAAACCTTTAGAGTTTTCCTGCCCCACCCAAAGGAAAGGACAAAAAGGGGTGGGGGGGTGAACACCACAATTGCACGTCCAGTGCTGTAGCTATTAAATCACGCAATTCCAAAAGATAAAAGAAAGACCCAATTGCGACAGGTGGACTCCAACCCCGCAAAAGAAATGTTTCTCAGAAATTTGCAAATGAGGGTGAGTCAACTAATAAATGCATAAGTCTGTACAAAACAGTTTCATCGAACGATTCAATATTTTGCCCGCGCCGTTTCCATGGCTGAAGAAGTCCTCGCCCCAGTCCATTGGAAGCATCGCACAAACGCCGTCCAGATCACCATGGTGCACACCCAGGTTTTTTTTTTGTTTTTTTTAAAAGACCTAGGAGAAAAACAAATGTTAGGAAAACAAAGGCGAGTCATTTTCTTACATACTTTGCACCACATCTCGACCTGCATCTCCCAATTCAGCAAATCTGGGACCAGTCCCACCCCAACCTGTCATCCTCCGTCGCCACCCCAATCCGAAAGGAATGAGCACCAAATTGAAAAGGATCCCGCCCCAGACCTAACAGCACCTTTCTCAGAACAGCCAACAACTGTGAAACAACAATCAGACTGCCTTCAGCGGGACAGAGAATTACCCCCAGTGGAAAAAATGATGGGACGCCCAGAAAGCCTCCCATTCCCCCACAGGACAACAAGAAATGACAACCGCTCCGCCCCAAGAAAAAACCCACGTACCCCTCCCAACTGAACTGTTTTAGACATTCACAACCAGAGGCGAACCCTGTCTTATGCCAGCACCACTCCACCTGTTAATCATACCCGCCCTGTTGCACAAACCCAACAACTCAGAAGCACGGGATGCCTCCAAAAATAACCACACAAAACCCAAACAAAACTTCCGGCACTCAAAAGCATCAGAACAGCAGACAGCCAACTGGGCTAGCAGCAGTTGAAGCAAATCAAAATTCACCGGCTGCCGCAGCCTCCGGACACCGGCCTGCAAACTACCCAAACCTTTCAAAACCTGCATGACCAGCACCCCCCCCAGCAGGATGCCTCCCCCACCGAAGCTGCCCATAAAAAAGGGGGTCCCTGCCAGCTTACTCAAAATTGTCATGAGGGAGAGGCCTCCGTCCACCAATGCAAAACAAAATGCAACAAAAACGCTCCTCAGACAAAAAACCCACCGATGCCAGACCGAAAAATTGTTCTCACCGAACTGCAATGATTCCCCCCAATCCTGGAAATAGCTCCGACGGGTGGTGTCAGCCCTGAATGCTCAACCAACTGTAAGACTCTCAATCACCCAAGGCCTTTACGTACTGCGGGATCGTTAACGGGTCTAGATCTGCCCCAGGAGCCAAACGTCGGAACTCCAACCACTTAAAGCGAGATAAAGCATCAGAAATGCAATGAGTGACCCCTGGAACATATCGAGTAGTGAATACAATATCCAGCTGCGAATACCACAACATGAAAGCACGCAACAGTGTCAACGCACGCAAAAACCCGTGCACTCTGCCTGTTAGCAAGGTCAACCATCGCCATATTGTCCACGTGGAACAACACAGATCGGGTCCGGAACTCTTCCCCCCAGCTGTAAAAAGCCGCCAGCAAAAGGAACAGTCCTAAAAAAGCCATGCTGCGCCCCTGCCCCCGCCAATGAACAGGCCAGCCAGCCTCGCACCAACGCCCGTCCCAAAAGATGCCGAAGCCGTGGGCTCCAGAATCGTCCGTGAAGAGCGACACCTGTCAGATAATGTCCTCGTCCGCAAAAACTAAGGACACGCCGTTGAAAGCCTGCAAAAATGTGCAACCCGATACCCAAAGCTGCACGGACAGGTGCGGTAAGGCGCACGTAGCTCCAACTTGCGTTCGCCCAACACCAACCCGATGAAAGCAGAGATTTCACGCACCGTGCCAGCAGGCAGCCTCGCAACCACAACCGTGGTATCGATTGCAATTCCCAAAAAAGGTCAACATGGTACATGTGCACGTGGTCTCTTCGGGCCCAAAAGGGGCACCCAGCTCCATGGTCATAGCCTGAAAAATCGCAAGGGCCAACCGACACCGCCCAGACCGTGCATCAATGAAAAGGAAAGCATCCAAACAATGACATACCAAAACATGGCCACTGATGAAAGTGAAAGCACTATTGCAGAAAAAATACTGAAAGTCCCGGAGAGGGCACAGGACACCGAATAGCCCATCGGCAAAACCCTGTCAACATAGAAAACGTCCCCCAAAGTGCATACCCAAGAGACCAAAAATCCCACGGATGAATGGGCAGAAGGCGAAAACCAATCGAATGTCACTGTCCGTCAGCAGCGCACCAGGGCCCACAGTGCAACCAGCCTCAGTGCGTCAGCCACCGAAGCATAGGACACGCTATAAACTGCCTGGTCGATGAAATCATTGATAGAGGAACCCTCCGGCCAGGACAAATGGTGTAGGAGCCGGAACTCCCCAGCCGCCTTTTTGGTGACAATACCCGGAGGGGAAAATTATCAGATCCGGGAAAGGACAGCTAAGAAAAAAGGACCAGCGATCCCACCCGCAGCAAGCTCAGACTCCAACATCCTCTGCACAACCTGGGGGCACTCTGCGGCGGACTTCTGATTATCAGACCACCGACCCAACCGAGGACCCTAGTACCCAATCCGGAAACCTACCCGGAAACCCCCAGGACAAAGTCTCGGCCACCTCCAAATCGGGGTATTCCTTCAACCACAAGGCAAGAACCGCAACCTTAATGGAATAGGAGCCGTAGGAAACAAAATGCAAAGGCTGTCCTCTGCCCCCTGTACCCCTCCCTTGGTCCAATTGTCAATAGACTTCGGAACTCGCGGCCGCCGAGTCAATTCAAAATCTTCCTGAAACCCTGCCGTTGCCTGCCCAACACAATGCAGGAGCCCGAACACATCCACAAACTCACCATCCCAGATCCTGGATTCAATTTTCTCCGATAAATGAGACCCCAAAGGCATCCCAGCACCAGAATAAGGCAATTCGCTTAGGAAGGATACTATCCCCCGCCACCTGCTTCGTAGGTGCCGCCGAGTCCCCTGTCCGCACAAGCCACTGGCGGAAACATCCCCTGCAACATTAGCATGCACCTCCGACTGCCGCACCAGCAGCGGTGCTCGAGCGACTCGCTCCTCAATCACCCCATCCCAGTACCAATAGATCTGTCACGCTGAGTAGGGAGACTCTCCCCTTGTTGCCAATCGCTTCGGAAGGATACTATCCTCCGCCATTCCAGACTCTAAAATTAGTGTTCACAAACAAATGAGACCCAAAGGCATCCCAACTCCAGAATAAGGCACTGTCTTGGGAAGGATACTTTCCTCCGCAACCTGCTCTATATGTGTCGCTGACAGGAGCATTCACCTCCGCATGCCACACCAGCAGTGGTGCTTGAGCGACTCGCTCCCCAATCACCCTATCACCAGTATCAATAGATCTGGTACGCTTAGCAGGGAGACTCTCCCCTTGTTGCCAATCGCTTAGGAAGGATACTATCCTCCTCCATTCCAGACTCTAGATTTAGGAAACTCAGAAAAATAAGTAAATCTCTTGGGAAGAATACTATCCTCCTGCTCCATAGGTGCTGTCAACGTCCCCATCAAAATGAGTATTCACCTCCGCATGCCGCACAAGCAGCGGTGCTAGAGCGACTCGCTCCTCAATAGCCCCATCATTTTTTTTTTTTTTTTTTTTTTGTAAAAACGGACTACCACCCATCCGTACCTCTTGGCAACTGGGAGAACTTCTGAGGAAACACCACAGGATCCCCCTGAGTTGTACGACTTCTCGCCGACTCTTACCGTGTCGTGGTCCGCACGTGACCCCTGCAAGATACGAGGATCAAGGAAAAAATGCCCCACCCCACCCTGATGGGCCCGTGCTGCCAAAAGCCCCAACGTCCTTCTCCCTCAACTCCCCCTCCCCCAAATCATCAGCATGTACATCCAACTGTAAAAACATTACCAGAAAAAGAAAACTGCGTACTACCACTAGGCAGAGCCCCTTCACCATCCCCCATCGAAACATTGCCATGTAATGCTATTAGAGTGCACTGCGCACATCGCTGCAGAAGAGTAATCCGCTCCAGATAACTCTCCCGTACCCCCCCCTCCACAGTAGACAGCCGTATGGTCAGTCCGCAAGCCTCTCACCAGCCACCAGCCGACCAGCTGGAGCCGAAACCGGGAAAATGAGGGCCGCTCGAGCCAGACTGCAAGGAAACTGCGAGAGTGAAACCCCCAACGGAGCCAAGGGGAACGCCCACAGACAACCCACCAAGACAAGGCACAGCCCATGCGCCACCGCCCAAACCGCCCGCCAGCCCACCCTGCAAGGCCCTGGGCCCCCACGCAATGCTTGGAAAACCGGACTGGAAGGCTCAGGAACCCCCCCCCCCAGAGCCCGCCCCACCCAGACCAGCACAGTTGTCCCACTGAAAACCACAACAAGGCCCAGCAAGCCCCAGGACCGCAGCCCCGGGCCGGGGGAATGGACAGCGCGGACAAGCCACGGGAGCAAACCAGCTCCAGGGAAGCACCCCCCCCCCGCCAGGACCAACCCAGACCGGACAGGAAGACAGACCCGAAAGCAGCCTACCCCCCTGCAGCACTGTACAAATAACGAGGGGGGGTGGTGGCGCTCCCCCACCAGGGGGGGGGGAGCAGGGGACAGGAGGGAACACTGCCCGCCCAACAAAAGGTCCGAAGAAGCACCTGGGGTCACATCCGGCAGGGCACAGGGCGCCCACCCTCCACCTGAGCAATACCATAAACATGGGTGAGGCACAACAAGTCGGGGCTCCTCCCCCGCGGAGCCCCGTCACACACGGAGGGATTCCCAGCTTGGGAAGAGGCTGAAAAAACTCCCGACCCCTGCACAAGGGCCCCCGACAGACCGACCCGCCTCCCGCTGGGCGCCCTCGCAAGCCGGCAGCCCCAGTGGGGGTCAAACAAACCTGATGGTGGACGCCCGGCACTTCAGGGGAGGGCACCACGGCTCCATGAAAACCCGCAGCCACCACCGGGGAAACAGCCGGCAGGGCCGCAGCTCCGTCCCCGTCATCCTCCGGTCGCGGGGAAAGACAAGACGTGGCCGCTTTTGCCACGCCTACGGCCGCCCTGCGATGAGGGCGGGCCAAACCCAAACACGCCTCACCAGGAACTCCGTAGCGAAGGGCAAAAGAACCTTCCTCCCCAACCTTCCACTAGCGCGTTCCTTTCCCGCCTGCCCTGGACCTCTTATATAACTTTCCTCCTAATCAAGGACAACACCACCTGTCCTGCGCCCAGTCGTCCTCGCGCGAACAAACCCAGGGAGAGACCGGCTCGCGCACGGCTCTCCCTGGGTCCCTCCTAAGGATACAGCTCGTCTGACAAGCACCTTAGACGCTAAACTCTGGTGAACTTAGAACCAGAACAAGAGAGGTATTACTGATGATGATACATCGTTATTTTGTTTGCTCATTTAACTCCTGACCGTTTGGTAATTGTTGTTTGCATTTTATATGCTATGTGATATTAGGTACACCAAACAGTTCCCTGAGAATCGCCTTAGACGCAAGCAAGTAACAGTGTTTCTCTCTCTCTGTTTATTATTTTCTCCACATTCCCCTTCCCTTGACTTTCTCTTCTTGGCCCACTGTCTTCACTTCAGTGGCGGCAGGAACAGGGGTTTGAGGGTGAGTCGAACAGTCTTCAGCTTCCCAGCAGAACCAACTGGATAAGCAGGTGGGTTGCATTGTTACAGAAGCACAAGCCTCCAACCAGGTTCTGCTGGAAAGATGAATACTGACGATGATATGAATGCTCTAAATGCTTCCGATTTAGCGCAGGCCTTAGAGGAAGATCTATCGACTAATGAGTCCATGACTGCTGTTGTACAGCACATGCAAATAGAACTAGAGAAGTTAGGATTAGAAAATGATGCCTTAAAACAGGACTTAAAACGTTACAAACCATGAGATACCCTGTGGGGGACGAATTTTACACCTTTGAATAAGAATCCTTTTGATGCAGGAGCAAGACCCAAAACGGTACCTTCCAGCTCCTCTCCTTTCGAGTTAACGGTTAATGTCCCAAATGCTGTACCCTTGGCTGCTCCCGAACGTTTTCATGGAGACAGCAATACATTTCATGTGTTCCTAAACCAGTGTCAATTACAGTTTGTGTGTTAACCTCAACAGTTCCCCTTGATGCTACTAAGGTGGCTTTTGTGCTTTCCTATTTAGGTGGGACAGCAGCGAATTGGTCTATCCCTTAAGTAGATAGGGATGATCCTATGTTGCATAATTGGAACCTTTTTAAAAGAACCATGACGCGTCTTTTTGCCAAACATACTTATATGCAGGCAAGTGATAATGAGTTATTGAACCTCAAACAAGGGAGTAAGGATTTGTTAACTTACCTTACTAGTTTTAACCGTCTCCTAACTGAAACTCAGTGGCCAGAGGAGAAACGTGTTTCTCTTTTCTATAAAGGCTTAAGAGATGATTTAAAAGATGCTCTCGCTCATATTGTAGATTTACCTGAGGAGTATTCTGATTTTGTGGACCTGGTGGTAAAACTAGATCACCGCTTAGGAGAACGTAAAGGTGATAAGGCTAGATTGGAATCACGATTAACTTTTCTGAAACATGAAAAGAAAGACACAGACACCAATGTGCCTGAATCAGAACCCATGCAAATTGGTACTCTCAAGGGTCCTTTAACAATTGAGGAAAAGGAAAGGAGAAGAAAACTACAACTCTGTTTATACTGCGGAAAGGCGGGACGTTTCGCTAAGGAGTGTCCTATCAAACCAAAAACCCCTAAAAAGTTAACCGTAGTAAATACACAATCTTTAGATTCGGGAAATGAGTAAACTCGGCAAGGGCAGAGGTCACTTGTTCGAGAACCTGTCCCTCTCAGACCTCACGTGTAGCAGCATATACTGTACCGCAGATCCCTAAACATTTTTTGATCCATGTCATTTTAATTGTTAGTGCACAAATTAGGTATACTCTACCTGTGCTCCTGGATTCTGGGGCTACAGGTAATTTTGTAGACAATACTTTGCCCACTAAATTAGACCTGCCCATTGTTCACAAAACACATCCAGAGAATGTTTGTGCAGTGGATGGGTCAGAATTAACCTCAGGTCTAATCACAAGACAAACTGAACTTATCACTATGGTTTGTCAAAATGGACATACCGAGACTCTTAGTTTTGATCTCATTGATAGTCCCAACTTTGGTCTAATACTGGGAGTGCCATGGCTAACCACACATAACCCCAAGATAGATTGGGTTTCTCGTACTGTAACCTTGGATTCCTCTTTTTGTCGGTCTCAGTGTTATCAAGAAGCAGGTCAAGACCCTTTGTCTGTAATACATTGCGCAAAAATCATTAAAGAAGTCAGTGCTATCCCCTCTGAGTATTTAGAGTACAAAGATGTTTTTGACCCAGTAAAAGCCAGTGTTTTACCTCCACACCGGACCTATGATTGTCGAATAGATTTGATCCTGGGAGCACCTTTGCCTAATAACAGAGTGTATGCTCTCACAGAAGAAGAAACTAAATATCTAAGGACTTATTTGGATGACTTATTGCAATCAGGTTTTATACGACATTCTACCTCTCCTGTATCATCTCCACCTTTTTTTATACGTGGAGAAGTGTGGCTCACTGGTTAGAGCAGGCAGACCCTGAAGCAGAGGTCAGACCCGGGACCAGGGTTCGATTCCCGACCCGGCAGGGTCTTGAGCTCTAATGTCCATGGACTCGATAATTCTCGCTTCGGTGCCTGACATAATCATGGGTTCACACTCTGCAACTCTGGGCATTAAGCTTGCTTAATCTCCACAACGGCCCCCTGCGGCGGGATGCCTAGCTTTCACCTTGGGGATGCCCTGTTGGGGCTATCTCACAGGGAAAAGCCAGGACGGGTTCCCAAGGCAAGCGCGGAGATACCCCTTCGGGGGTCGAATCTGGCGCTACATAAGAATATAATAATAATAATATACTGAAACCGGATGGGTCCTTGCGCGCGTGCATCGATAATAGGGGGCTCAACAAGGCGACAATTAAGAACAAATATGCTCTTCCACTAATACCGCTTCTATTAGATCAATTACGACATTCGACCATTTATACCAAATTAGATCTCCGTGGTGCCTACCATCTCGTGAGAGTAAAAGAACATGATGAATGGAAAACTGCTTTTAAAACAAAATTCGGTCTATTCGAATATACAGTGATGCCATTTGGTTTATGTAACGCCCCTGCGGCTTTTCAGTTGTTTATCAATGAGGTGTTGCATGAATTCTTGGATGTTTGTGTCATTGTATATATTGATGATATTCTAATCTATTCAAGAAACCCAGAAGACCATACACAACATGTAAGAGCAGTCCTAGCCAAGTTGCAAGAACATCATTTGTTCGCCAAACTGGAAAAAAGTACTTTTAATGCTTCTTCAGTAGATTTTCTGGGATACTGTTTGTCACCTCAGGGTATCACAATGGATCCAAAGAAAGTCAGTGCTATAAATGATTGGCCAGAACCCACTTCGTTAAAGGACGTGCAAAAATTCTTAGGTTTTGCCAACTTCTATAGGAGATTCATTTCCCATTTTGCTGACATTGCAACTCCTATAACCAAACTCTTGCAAAAGAATCAGCACTTTTTATGGAATCAACAAGCTTCCCATGCTTTCACCCTTTTAAAACAAAAGTTTACTTCAGCTCCTGTGTTACAACATCCTGACCCAAATCTCCCATTTTATTTAGAAGCAGACGCCTCTCAAGTGGCTCTGGGAGGAGTTCTCTCACAGAGAAATCCTAAAGATGGTCAATTACCCCCAATAGCTTATTATTCTAAAAAATTACTCCCAGCAGAAAGAAATTACACAGTGGCAGAAAGAGAGTTGTTAGCAATTAAGGTAGCGTTTTCAGAATGGCGACATCATTTAATGGGGGCTAAGTTTCCCGTTACCATTTTTAGTGACCACAAAAACTTACAATTCTTTAGCTCAATAAAAGCCTTGACTCCGCGGCAAATGAGATGGCTAAACTTCTTTAGCACATTCGATTTTATCATAACGTATAGACCAGGTACACAACAAATACCATCGGACGTCTTGTCTAGATACGGACACACTGAGGACACAAAGCAAGTAAAGAAAGGATTACCTATCATAGACCCTCAGAACATTGTAGCACCCTTACAACAAACAGATTTCATGAAACAATTGTATGAAGCCCATTTACAAATTCCTCCAAAAGACTGGTTAAAAGATCCAACTAATACAATCCATCAAGGATTTTTGTATCATGATTCCTTGTTACTTATACCAACTAGAGAATTAAAAACACAACTGTTGACATGGCACCATGCAGCACCTTTAGCAGGACATCCTGGTTGGCAAAAAACTTTAGAGAATATTAGAAAGCATTTCTGGTGGTCAACTATCAGAACCGATGTAAAGCAATATGTAGAAACTTGTCCCGTTTGCGCTTGACAGAAAACATCACATCAGGCACCTGCCTTTTACTAGTACCCATGCCACTTCCAAAAACCCCATGGCACACAATTAGCGTAGATTTTTTAGTTAATTTACCATTATGCCAGAAATATACCACAGTCCTTGTTATAGTGGATTACTTGTCAAAAATGGCACACTTTATTCCTTTGACCAAATTGCCTACAGCAGCCAAATTTGCAACAATATTCCTAAAATAAGTAGTACGTTTACACGGTTTGCCAAGTAAAATCGTCTCAGACCGAGGTGGTCAGTTTAATTCTCGTTTTTGGAAAATTCTCTGTCAGAAGTTGAAAGTTGAAGTGGCCTTGTCTTCTGCCTTTCACCCGAAAACAGATGGGCAAACTGAACGCCTTAATCAAACATTACTTCAGACTGTGAGATGTCTATTAACCGAATACTCCAGTGATTAATTAGAAGCCTTACCAGTTGCCAAATTTGTATACAATAATTCGGAACATTCAGCAACTCATTGTACCCCCTTTCTTTTTTATGCAAGGGTTTCATCCGAGAGCCTTACCAATAGCAGTGGATGATTCCCTTCTCCCTAATGTAACAGAAACGTTGACCCATTTGCTTGATATCAAAGAAAAGGCTATTAAACCTTTAGTTAAGTATAAAAAACAAATGAAAAAACAGGCAGATAAACATAGGACAGAGGCTCCCCTTTATAAACCTGGAGATAAGGTTTGGCTGTCCACCAAGAACCTAAGCATAGAAGGGCCTAGGAAACTACAACACGTTTTGTGGGTCCTTTTGAAATAACAGACATAGTCAATCCAGTAACGGTAAAATTGAACCCCCAAAGGAGTATCCAGCCCACCCCACATTTCATGTCTCTTTAGTAAAGCCATATAATCCTAAAACCCCCTCCGAGCCCCCACCCCCGCCTATTCCTATAAATAGACATCTTGAATACGAAGTCCATAAAATACGAGACGCTAAAAGAATCCATGGACGTTTATTTTATTTAGTAGCATGGAAAGGATATGAAGACACAGAAAATTCATGGGTACCAGCAACCTTTGTACACGCCCCACGGTTACTTAGAACTTTTTACCTGCAAAATCCACACAAACCACGCTCTATACGGGGGCCTTTGAGGGGGGCGACTGTTAGGGTCTGTGCAGTGCCAATAGGTTGTCCTTATTCCTCTCATTAATCAGTTTTATTTGGTCCCTTTCTTATTTTAATAGGTACATGATTGTTTTGTTTATTGACCTGCATTCTTGTTAATGTAAAATGCTCTGAAGGCCTGAGAATGAACCTGTCTTGCATTTACTGTTAGCAAGGCTTGTTTATTTATCTTCTGAATGTCTCCCAATTCGAGTGTGCCTCAGTTCCAGAAAAATCTGCCTAGGAGAGCAGTTTTGCATATATAATGAAGAGCTGCACGTTTAAAAACGAACTTCTCAGCAACGTGCAGCGCGCCTGGCCCCCCCACCCGCCTTGCTCCTATAAAAGTGCTCGTCGCATTGGTGCAGCTTGCCTGTTATCCTTCACTCGCTCCAGCATCCCTCCTTCCAGCTCCGGTTTCTTCAGATGTCATCAACCTAGGTTTCCCGATCCGTCTCCAGACTCCGTCCTGTCACGTCCGGCTCCATAGCTTCCGGTTCCCAGTCGGAACTCTCTGCCTGCAACACCTTCCCTGGAAGTACTGAAAAGGAAAATAAAGACAAAAAGGTTAGCGCGCTAACGAAGGCATAAAGACACAAGTAAGTGAGACAAAACCTCTTGGAATTATTTCTTTTGGAATTCAACCGAACGCTGCAATAACTTATCTGTGCAATCAACAAGAAATACGTTTTGCAGGCATAAGTTCTTCAATTCAACTCCTTGGGAAATCGTTTTAACCTCAAAGAACAAAGCACATAAGAATCTCTTAAGACAGACTGAAGCCAAGTTTGTTAACCCTTTGTGCTCCACTTGCAGAGAAACTGATTTTGAGAACATTTTTACAGTATTTCATTAGGCGCTAAGGAGTAAGTGTGAATACTAATAGCACAGTTAATTCAACAAGACAGATTTGATGCTAATGATTTATTTACAACTGCTCATTGTTTTTCTTAAGGATACAGCTCGTTTGACAAGCACCTTAGACACTAAACTCTGGTGAACTTAGAACCAGAACAAGAGAGGTATTACTGATGATGATACATCGTTATTTTGTTTGCTCATTTAACCCATGACTGTTTGGTAATTGTTGTTTGCATTTTATATGTTATGTGATATTAGGTACACCAAACAGTTCCCAGAGAATCGCCTTAGACGCAAGCAAGTAACAGTGTTTCTCTCTCTCTGTTTATTATTTTCTCCACATTCCCCTTCCCTTGAATTCCTCTTCTTGACCCACTGTCTTCACTTCAGTGGCGGCAGGAATAGGGGTTTGAGGGTGGGTCGAACAGTCTTCAGCTTCCCAGCAGAACCAACTGGATAAGCAGGTGGGTTGCATTGTGACACCACAAACTCTTTGCAGCTCAAGTCAGCACCACGTGGCTGTGGGACTTGCTGGCTGCTGCCTCCGGCCTACACTGCGGACAGCAGGGCTCGCAATTCACATTGAGTCGGGATTGCAGATGACGCCGTCCAGTAGGCAACAGACATTGCTACCAGTGCAGCCTGCCCGGACCACGCATCATCGCTGACTGTGCACACGCTGAGTGCTTTAAGTTGCCACTAACTCTGCAGCTCAAATCAACGCCATATGGCTGTGGGCCTCTGCTGATCGCAGTCTCTGGCAAGCACTGCGGTCAGCAGGGTTCAAAATTCAAATTCAGTCTTGATTCCTTAATTGCAGAGTCCAGTAGGCAACAGACATTGCATCCAGTGCGGCCTGACCAGACGATGCATCATCCCTGGCTGTGCACACGCTGAGTGATTCAGGTGCCATTAACTGTGCAGCTCAAGTCAACACCACGTGGCTGTGGGCCCCTGATGGCCGCTGCCTCCGGCCTACACTGCAGACAGCAGGGCTCACGATTCAGATCGAGTAGTGATTGCAGATGATGCAGTTCAGTAGGCAACAGACATTGCTACCAGTGCGGCCTGCCCAGACCACGCATCATTGCTGGCTGCTCACACTCTAAGTGCTTCAAGTATCATTAATACGCTGCAGCTCAAGACAACATCATGTGGCTGTGGGCCCTTGCTCACCACTGCCTCTGGCCTACCCTTATTACCGCAGTATAGGCCTAACATGGCTATACAAAATTTGCTTCCTCAACAAAGTGGGAGGGGAGACATTTCTCCTTACATCAGTAAGATTAGCCTGACAGTTCTATAGTAGGAGCAGGTGCATTCTGAAAGCTAGGCCTTTCTGAGCATGTGCAAAGCTCTGGAAGTGGGAGAAAGCACATGGCAAGCACATGGCTAACTAAGATGCCTGCCAAGTACAAAATGGCTTTTAGCTCATGCTAACAGCGATTCTTGCAATCTTTAACACATTGACTGGGGTAGGTCTGGAAATGCTAATGAAGGACACCTTTGCAGAATTGGCATTGCTTTTCCCCTAAACTGTCTTTGTATACTCATATGTATAACATATGCCAAAGACAGAATTGGAACTGGTCCAATCAATTTTTTCCTCAGATGGAGAACGCTAGAAACAATTTCAATAAAGCTGTTTATGCTTACCTCAGAGACCACAGGATGGGCTCCATCTATAACAACAATCTACATGTCCATATGGATGGCATCTACAGAAGTAATGGAGTACACTTCACGGATCAAGGCAACAGAGTATTTCGTAACAACCTGAAGCTCTGCATCCGCACTTACATGTAGCTCCAACAATCTCCCAATGAAAACAAGGACTCTTTTTAGAGCCACCCAAAAACCCAACATATAACCAAGCTTTTTTAAAGAAAAATCTTAATTATTTTTGCTTGGAGCCGCGCACTGATTATGTTCACACTAGGGTGCCGCGCTGAGCGCCGCCCTCATGTTGTGACTCCAAAGTTTGGCAAAAAAACATTTCCAATTCCATTAATTTATATTCGCCGTGGGGATCTCGGACATCCCCAAATGTTTATTTTTATTTTTTAAAGGAGAGGGGCCACGTGGCCCCCCTCCCTGGCAATTTTTGACCCTGGGGGCCCCTTCCCCGGGGCATGGCCTCTTGTTGGGGACCATTGGGGGAGCCCCAATGCCCCCATGGTCCCTCCGGCTCTCTGCTTCCAGCAGGAGCCGGCATTGATTTTGAGCAAGGGGAGCTGCTCACATGTAGCTCCCAATGCCCAAAAGCAATCCTTCTTAGCTTCATTGAAGCAAGAGCAGGTTTCCCTGCTCTTGTTTCAATGAAGCAAAGCAGAGTTTGCTATGGCAGTGCGTGAGCCACACAGCTCCTGCCATAGCAAACAGCAGTATCCCAGGGTGGGTACCCCGGGACATTGCAGGAGCCAGCCCAGGTGGCTGGCGGTCCCAAAGGCCACTATGGGCTCCAGGAAGGGGGCCTCGCAGCCCCCTTCCAACTTTTCTAAAGCTCCAGGAGGTGGTGGTCCTGGGTCTTGAAGGTCCGTAATGGACCCCCGAATTTAAATTATAACCCCTTCCCTGTAGGGCATATTCCCCCGCTGTGCTGGGGAAGTGGGGGCCGGCACAGCGCCCCCATGCTCATGACGAGGTCAGCTAGTCATGAGGCACAGTGCTTGTGTGCTCATGACGAGCTAACCTCGTCATGACCACACCTGTTTGTGTGGAACGCTCGCACAGCAGGGGAATTAGCCCAGCATATGAGCGTTCTAACAGTCATGACGAGCTCAGCTCGTCATGAACACACGAGCACCATGGCTCATGACGAGCTGACCTTGTCATGAGCATGCAAGGTGTTAAGTGCCCAGGGGGGATGGTGGTCCCCAGATCAGCATGTGGAGTTTGGTACCCCCACGCAGTTTTTTTTATTCAGCCCCGGGGAGGTGGCCCACCCGAGGCTTTGAAAAACGAAGCATGGAAACCCCTGCTTGTGTTTTTTAAAAAATTTCACGGCAGAAGTCATTCACCCAGCGCAACTTCAAATTGTATTAATTAAAACAAATTATTATGGGAGGTCCTGGGTGTTCCTACCCTGCCCCCTATTCTTCTTTTTCATCCTTTTTCCACAGTTATCTTCTGACTCGGTAACCAAGTCACAAAATGGCTGCCAACACTTCCTGATTTAGAGTGTTGGCTGCCAATCAGAGTGTAGCTGGTGCCGGAGAGGGTGCGCAAACCCTCCTCGGTGCTCAGATATCAAAACTTTCCTTTTCTAATTTCTCAGCATCTACTGAACAGATTATTCACCATTTAACAAAAAAGATCGCTTTCTGAACCAAACCCTACCTTTTTGCCAAATTCGGTGTAATTCCATTCAGCAGTTCGGGTTGTAGCTTTGTCTAAAGTGCTTTCAAGACAGGAGCTGTACATTTTTATATTACTTTAAAAATATAAAAAAGATTAAAATTAAGTGTATTCATTGTTTAAAAGTGAATATATATATATATATATATATATATATATATATATATATATATATATATATATATATATATATATATATATATATATATATATATATATATATAACAGCTCCACTCGCACCAGCCTGTAGCACTCAGAGGCGGGTGCCTGCCAGTCGGGGGTGCACCCGACAACAATGTCCGCTCCAACGGTCCCTCCCCGCAATAAACGGGAATCAGGAGGCAGCACTCTAAGGATAGGTTCACAAAGTTTTAATCTCACAACAAAGCTCTTTCGGCACTCGGCCTTCGTCAGCAATGAGACAGTAGGAAGTTCCAAACAACATTCATTTAAACTCCCGCGTTGCATGAATAATAAACATAAAGATAGGACTCTGTATAGAATCGGCATCCGCCATCTTAGAGTGGATAAGGATGTATTGCGTTAAACAATATGTTATAGCAATAATGCATAAATCAATATATGAATGCAAAAAGCCTAATCTGGCTGTAATTTCCACACAATACAACTAATTCTCATGTATAGTATTGGATCTCGCCCTGGATGGGCAAGCAAAAATTAAATGAATTCAAATTCAATCGGCATCCGCCATCTTAGAATGGGTTCAAGAATACAAATGAAAAAGCTAGTGTAATCATTAAATAACGATGCTCACTAGAGCCATTATGGCTACAATATCTGCACAAAGCGCATGATCCCCATAAATCTACATTTATATCACGCCCTGGATGGGCATAAACAATTCATAGTATCTGCAACGTGTCACAACCCTCATGGAAAATGTGACTATAATTGAAGATCAATTCATCATCACAGTTGAAGATTTAGAAACAATCAGAAAACAGAAAAAATAAATCAATGATTCCCGTTTATTGCGGGGAGGGACCGTTGGAGCGGACATATATATATATATATATATATATATATATATATATATATATATATTACCTACTGGTCGCCAGTTGGTAGTTATAGTTAGGGTTTTTTTCAATGTTAAATCCCAAAATTCTATTTGGAATAACTTTGGCGCCGGTTGACGAATCTGACTGAAAATTTCCTAAAAATGGCCTCCTCAAGCTCCGGTCCTTCCCTGAAAGTTTGAGGGGGATGCGTCAAGCGGGGGCCGAGATAAAAGGGGGGTCCCAAAACGCGTTTTCCCCATGTTAATTTCCATAGGGCGGTCAACCTCACTTTTAGCCCGAACGGCTGAATGGATTTCCACCAAATTTGGCAAAATTGTAGGGACTGGTAGCCCGATGTGCCTTTGCTATGTCTCAAGATATGTGCTCCAGTGGATTTTGAGTAATTTAGGTTAAAAAAAAAATATATATCTATAGGCGCGCTTCGGTGCGCGCACCGGGCGCGACACGCGACTTGCGCGCGGAAAGCTGATTGGCTCACGGGTGTCTGTAAACATTTGAAACAGTCTGCAGCGGCCGCCATCTTGTGTCTCGGTAGGATTGAGACACAAGAGGTGGCAAAAATCAAAGGGGGAAATGAGCAAAAGGGGGCAGGGTACACCCCCCTGACCCCCCAGGTTTGATGTGGGGGCCATAAAAGGGTCCCGGAGGACAAATACAATTTTTATTTTTTTTCGATTTTCACGGGGGGAGCGCCCGGTACGCGTACCGGGGAGCGTACCATGGAGAAAACAGAATGACACTTTTTTTTTTTAAAATAGCTTTTTTTTTATAAATTGGAGGTAGTTCTGAAAAGAACTTTTTTTTTGTTTTTGTTGTTTTATATTTTTTTTATACTTTTTAAAACGATTTTATATTTTTTTTGGATTTTCTTCAGGGGAAAAACAAAAACAGGGATTCAAAAACTGCTCAACAGGAGCAAAAAAAATTGAAAATTTAGGGACTGGGAGAGCAGCGGTGTTCCTGTCTCTTTATAGCAATGAGTTCAACGCTCTGCTCCCCATAACAGAGCAGTTCGTCACAGTCCACGCAT
Organism: Lissotriton vulgaris; assembly: GCF_964263255.1. Taxonomy (NCBI): domain Eukaryota; kingdom Metazoa; phylum Chordata; class Amphibia; order Caudata; family Salamandridae; genus Lissotriton; species Lissotriton vulgaris. The sequence continues at coordinate 49,030,411 of NC_141690.1, forward strand.
GAAAATTTAATGCCTGAAAAGACCGGCTGCACGTTAGGGACCATTCTTCCACGTGTTGTTCCTGAAGGTGTTGCTCCACCAGTGGAGGTGCTGCCGCCATCTCTTGGTAAATTCCGTGCCAGCTCCCTGACACTCTCACTGCAATAATTTTTTTGAGGATTGTCTCTGGATAAAATACTGCCACATATTTTGCAGGTTACTTTACCAGCATTAACTTTTTTTTGTCCTTCAGGGATGTCATAAAATTTCCAGATGAAGTGGTTCTTTTTTTTCTGGAGAGGAGGATCCTCAGGCAAAAAACCATCTGAATCACTACTGGATGACTCCCTTGCGGCCATTGCTGTAGATCAGGAAAATTATGAGAAAATAATACACAGAACACCTCTTGCTCTCTCCAACTGCAAATCAATAGTGAGAGAAATGGGTGGGTTTCTCAAAATTTTGAAAAAAAAAAGTTCTGAACCAATAAAAAGTGTTATTTTAAAGTCACATGGCTTGACGCGCTTACGCTACGCGCCCTTGGGCGCGTCCCCGGTCGCGTAGCGTAAGCGCGTCGGGGCGCTTATGTTGCGCGATCGTATACGCTCGGGCGCTTATGCGGTGCGTCATAAGACGCATCTCGTGGCTACGCGATACGTGTCTTATGACGCAAGGCGTGGCGTGGCGGCTACGCGATAAGTCACGATGTGGTTTTCGTTCGCGGCATTAGCGCTATCGGGAATCAATGAGTGATGTCACTGACCATGTCATGAGTGATGTAATATGTGACGTCATCAGCCGTGCATTGCACGCGCAAGTTATAGTGAGTCCAACTAATATAACGTGGGAATTTCAATGGATTTATGCGAGCAAAATTTCCAGCTAACTATAACTGGTGTGAAACCTATGTTTTTTTCAGTATATATATATAATAAATAATTATAGGTAGGATTTTTTTCAATGCAAAATCTCAAAATTCTGCTTGAAAACTTTCTCAAATTTGCCTCGCGGAGCTCCGGTCCTTCCTTGAAAGTTTCGGGGGGATTCGTCAAGCGGGGGCCGAGATAAAAGGAAGGTCCCAAAACGTGTTTTCCCCATGTTAATTTCCATAGGGCGGTCAAACTCACTTTTAGCCCCAACGGCTGAATGGATTACCACCAAACTTGGCAAAATTGTAGGGACTGGTAGCCCGATGTGCCTTTGCTATGTCTCAAGATATGTGCTCCAGTGGATTTTGAGTAATTTAGGTTCAAAAAAAATATATTTCTATGGCAGCGCCCCGGGACGCGCACCGGGGAGCGCTATGGGCGCGCCACGTGAGATGCGCACGGAAAGCTGATTGGCTCTCGGGTGTCTGTAAACATTCAAAACAGTCCGGAACGGCCGCCATCTTCTGTCTCGGTAGGATCGAGACACAAGAGGTGGCAAAAAAAAGGGGGAAATGACCATAAGGGGCAGGATAGACCCCCCCCCGACCCCCTAGGTTTGATGTGGGGGCTATAATAGCGTCCCGCGGGGCAAAAAAAAATATTTTTTTTTGATTTGCACAGGGGAGCGCCCGGTACGCGCACCGGGGAGTGGACTGGGGAGCGGACCATGGGGAAAAAAGAATGACAGAGTTTTTAAAAAAGAAGCCTTTTTTTATAAATTGGAGGTAGTTCTAAAAAGAAATGTTTTTTCCTTCTTTTTGTCGTTTTATATTTTTTTTATTGTTTTTTTGAACATTTTGTGCTTTTTTGGGGTTTTCTGAACAGTTTTATATTTTTTTGGTATTTTTCATGGGGAAAAACGAAAAAACAGGGAATTGAAAATGGCTCAACTGGAGCAAAAAAAAAAAGGAAAAGAAATAATTAGGGTTTATTGGGGCATTTGTGGTTGTCCCTAGCAAGGACGATGAGCTTTACGCTCTGTTCTCCGTAGGAGATGGTCTTCCCACAATATTTACAGATAATTTGGAAATCTGCAAATCGTGGCTGAATGCAAGGCATCGTCTCACTTTCCTCTGGTGCCGACGGAGTGGGTTGCTTCCTTTTTGAGGTGGTGCTTGTGGATTGGGGAGGGTTACTGGCCAGTTCCCTCATCTCTGCAGCAGAATAATTTATTGGATGCTTGCGCTGCATGTAGCGTATCATTGTGTTGTTTCCAAATGAATATTTCTTGTTCGGCTTTCCCCTGGAAAGTTCCACGCCACAGATTTTGCAAGTCACCTTGGCTGCATTTACTTTTTTCTTCCCCACTGGGATCGCAAAAAACTCCCATATAATGTGTGGTCTTGGCTGGTATGGGGTAGTTTGTTCTTCAAGCCATGTTCTCCTCTCCTCTTCCTCCTCCTCCTCCTCTTGTTGACCACCAATGATATCTTGAGGTGGTCCTCTTGGTGGTTGTGGTGGTGGTGGTGGTGCAGATGCACCAGCTGCTGCTGCTACTGAAGCCATTATATAGATCAAAAAGGTACAAACAGGTACAAACAGGTCTTCCTAAGTCAAAGGACAAAGTTAGAATAAGGAAAAAAAGGTGGGGTCTTTCATCCTTTTGAAAAACAAATGTATTGAACCAGTGAAAAGTGTTATTTTTAGGTCACTTGACCAGGGGCTTCATCATTATGAAACCAAAACTGTTATGAACCAATGAAAAGTGTTATTTTCAGGTCACATGACCCGACGCGCTTACGCTACGCGCCCCGGGGCACGCCCAGGGGCGCGTCGCGTAAGCGCGTCGGACGCCTACGTTGCACGGTCGTATTCGCTCGAGTGCTTCCGGGTGCGCTTACGCCGTGCGTATCACGCGGACGCTGCTACGCGATACGTCACGATTATGTTTTTGTTCGCGATATTGGCGCTTACGGGACGCTCCCCGGTGCGCGCCCCGGGGCGCTTCATAAAACTACGCTTTCCGGGGCGCTCACCGGGGCGCGCACCGGGAGCGCTCCAAGGCAAAAAATGTTTTTTTTTTAAAAGAACAATATACAAAAAATAAAATGGCAAATTTGTAGGGCCTGGTAGCCCGATGTGCCTTTGCTATGTCTCAAGAAATATGCTCAAGTGGTTTTTACGAAAATTAACTTTGAAAAAAATATGTATTGTGCTACATTGGGCTATATATATGTTAGAGCCCACATGTAGCCCAAATGTAGCCCAAAGTAGCCCAAAGATGGCCACCAGAGACAAAAAAAACAAATGTAGCCCAAATATCAGCCAGATGTAGCCCAACTATAGACCAATGACAGAATGTACCAGAGTGTTCTAAAGAACAACTAGAGCGCTAACAGTCTTACTTATAAAGTGAGACTTATAGTTAGGAATTAGCATTTAAAAAACCTATGAAATTCACTGAAAAAACCATAGGTTTCACACCAGTTATAGTTAGGAATTTGCATTTAAAAAACCGAAGTAATTCACTGAAAAAACCATAGGTTTCACACCAGTTATAGTTAGGAATTAGCATTAAAAAAACCTTTGAAATTCACAGAGAAAACCATAGGTTTCACACCAGTTATAGTTAGCTGTAAATTTTACTGACATAAAACCAATGAAATTCCACGTTATAGTTACATGGACTCACTATAACTTGCGCGCCTGCAATGCACTGCTGATGACGTCACATATTACATCACTCATGACATGGTCAGTGACATCACTCATGACATCACTGATGACACCATCCTTGTGACAGAGTGACAGACCTCCTTTTACTGTAAAGTAACCCTTGAAACACATATTCAAAAATAGAAACTAACATTTTCAAAAAAGTGGAGATACCTATACCAGTTACAACAACCAATTCAGTAATTCCACCATTTATATACACATCCACTCATTCACCAACAGTTCTATATAGTCATTCATATATATATTCACTCATCATATGTAGTGATAGACCTGTACATCCTGTTACACACCGACAGTCATCCAAAAGTTACTCACACACATATTCACACATGCAAAAAAACTATTGAACATCCATTTATTTGCATATACAGCTACACACACACTACCGCTTTACTTCTAAGGAAACTTACACATACTTACTCTCTTAAACAATCACTTATAGAAACACATACTTATTTAAACAGGAACTCTTACAATCTCTCACTCTCACATATACTCACTTATATATATCAATACTCACATATACTAGATTAAAACATATGTTGTTACTGATAAAGACATAAGTGAGACAGTCGTTTACTCACTAACACACACATATACACACTCATCCATCCATACAGTCCTGTACATATGCTGTCTTCAAAACGCATACAAACAGTGAGTCAGTCACCAACCCATACAGCCACTTATACACAAAGTGAAACACTGATACATACATTTCAATATTTAAAAGTTACTTGCTAATATATGTATTCACTAAGATAAACTTAATAAGGCAGTTAACCAATCAATTCTTTTAAAAACAAACATCCATTTACACACTTCAATTCAATTTCAAAACGTTATTCGATTATTAAAAACAATCACAAAAGCGTACAGTAAAAAAATACACAGAATACACATTATATTGGAAGCGACAAAGAACTCATCAATATCGGGGTTTAAGAAAGATATTAAAACACCAAACTTTTCCTATGCGAAACAGCTTTGAGTAAAAAGGTAGCAATAAAAAAACAAGTATCAGCAGAGTCAAGTGCAAATAACAATTTCAGGGCTTGGGCTGTAATATACACTGAGTTTTGTCTAAAAACAGGTCTAAGATAATAGCGGCGAAGGTGCATATAAAAAGGGCAAATGAGCATAAAGTGCAAGGTACTTTGCCTAGATTGGCCATCACAGGGGCAGGGGGATTGACTATGAAGTTTCATCACTGGGAAGGCCACTAAATTATGTACAATACCAAGTCTTAGCCTCGTGAGAACAAACAAATGTGATTGCTTGGTAATAAATTTAAGGTACATAGGCATGCCCTTGTCCTCCAACAAGTTAGAATAATAGAATGCATAAGTTGACATGGTGTTACATTTTGCCCTGTGTAAGTTAGATTTGGCCCCAATAAAGACATTTTTTAGTTCCTTTTTGGAAACAGTAACAGCACTATGGGGATCATTGACAATGTTGAGGTTAAAGATATGACTGTAGGAAGATGAAACATAACTTAACCAGGGGATATTGCAGACTTTGCTCATTTTAAGACAATCCAAAATGATCTGCCTGGTAAAATCAGTCTCGTCTTTAGCCCAAATTGACCTCCAGACCATTAAAGGTCTCATTCCCATCAGGTCTGTTAGATAAGACAAACTCGCCTCGCTGTGACACAGTTCATTGGAAGCCGAGGGAGGTAAACAAAAAAGTCTTTTAAGGAACCCATTCTCGGTGACTTGAAGTTCCCTGTGTGGACAGTAGCCCCAAATACCTGATCTGTATAGAGCAATGGATACACACCTATGCCTATAGATATCAAGCATATCCGGTATGCGGCGGCTACCAAGCTTAGAAGCAAAGCGAAAAACTCCGGAGGAGCTTTTAGCCATCCTAGCGTTTACATTAGAGAGCTCATGCGCCCAGGTCCCTTTGTTATTAAAAGTCACTGCAAGGTAGCAAAATCTATCCACCAACTCTATTTTATGACTATTAAAATGGAACTGCTTTAAAAGTTTCATGCGTTTACCACAAGCCATGATATAAGTCTTAGTGTTATTAATTTTCAACTTTCTCTCCTTGATAAAATCATAAAAATAATTCATTAATTTTTGGAGCCCACTTGGAGTGCGCGAGAGTAATACCGTGTCGTCGGCATATAGCAAGACGGGCACGGCATTGCCACCAACCTGGGGGGAGTCAGCCTCAACCTTCTTCAGTTCAGACTCTATAGAATTTATAAAAAGGGAAAAGAGCAGGGGGGCCAACACACAGCCCTGTCTAATGCCAGACTTAACCTTAATTTTCTCTGTGCATTCACCTGCCTGGCCAAAACGAATCTGGGCTGATAGCTTATTATAAAGTCTGGCCAGGAAATGTATTATAGCTGGGGGGGCACCCATACCCAATAAAGTGGACCATATCAAGTTAAGGTCCACTAGATCGAAGGCACTCGAAGATCAGCGAAACAGAGAAATAGAGAACCCTGTTTCGCCTTCGTATACTTTCCGATAAGGAGGTCAAGATTAATGCACTGCTCCGTTGTCCCCATTCCTGTGCGGAAGCCATATTGGGATTCAGCCAAAATTTTGTTTTCCTCTACCCATTCCTCCAACCGCGTCAAGAGAACCCTACTCATGATCTTAAGGGAGGAATCAAGAAGGGAGATAGGGCGGTAGTTCTTGGCCTCACCTCTATCTCCCTTCTTGTAGATGGGTAAAATTACAGATTCACTCCAAGTAGGTGGTGTGCTCTCCAGGACTGAAGCATTAAACACCTGGGTTAGGAGTGGGCTCCAGAGTGTCGGGTTGGATTTGTACAGGTCGACCGGGACCCCGTCGGGTCCTGGAGCCTTTCCCCCTTTACTTCGACTAATAGCAGTGACGACCTCAGGTAGTGAGATGTCCAGGGGTAACTTCATTCTGGGCATTGGGGTAGAATAACTAACACTGTCCTCCCTGGGCGGGTTAAAAATCCTGGAAAAGTGGGCAACCCAATTTGCTTCGCTCACTAGGGCTGACAATATAGGGAAATCTTCTTTTGCAAGAAAGGGACTATTGACCGTAGACCAAAAGAGCCTACTATCACGCAGAGCTGAGGCTTGAGTGAGAGTATCCCAAGCTTGTTCCCTTAGCTCTTGCTTCCTACGTATCAAATTCTTTTTATAGGTGAGTCTAAGGGATTTAATAGCCTCCCTATCTCTAGGGTGTGCAACTAGAGCCTGCTTAAGTTCTTGCAGGGATTTAGTACACAAGCTATCGAACCACCCCACATTTTCCTTCTTAATTCTGGCTTTAGTGATAGTAAGACAATTTTTTATAACAGTGCCGAGCTCCACAAAATAGGCTATAATACACTCACAGGGGGCCTCTGGATCTAGACATTTATAGATTGCGGCACACCCAACTTCAATAATTTTAACCTGCAGCTTCTCGGAATTGTCCAAACACCACTTTATACGGATACCATTCTGTCTACAAGGGGTAGCGTCTTCAACTGTCGGGTGGGGACTGTTAACTGATAACCCCCAAGCAAAAATCGACATAGTGATGGCATTATGGTCGCTACTTCCAAGGTCAACAACAATGGGAACCGTACAAAAAGGAAAAAGGTGAGTAGAGACCAGTAAATGGTCAATAACAGAAGCCGAGTTCAGTTCTACAAAGGTTGGGACGGGTTTGCCATCAACATCCAAAGCCGGAGAGTGGATCATAAGGTCCAAGCTTAACATGAGAAAATTAAGGGAATCACCATAAGGTGAGTGAACAAAGTGTGCCTGGTGTTCCCCATTATCCCCGTCAAATCCACAAATTCAAGTGAATGAATGAGGACAGGTGCGAATGTTGAAATCCCCTCCCCAGATGAGATCCATTGGTTTTTGGATTCCCTTTCGGATGTTACTCATGGCAAAACCCAGCTCCTCCACCACCGAGGTATTGGATACATCAAACAAGTTATTATAATGGTTAATTACCATTATCATTTGTCCCTTTAAATGTTCTAGTATTAAGATTTGGGAATGGTGCCCCACGGACTGGTGCAATTTCATACGGGCTGGAAAATTTACAGAGTGTAAAATTACTAACCCCCTTTAGCCCTGCACATACTAGACCTTTGTGCCAGGTTGTTAAATGACACGAAACCATCAAAATTAACATCAGTGGTTGCCCAAGTCTCTTGTAGACATAGGACATCAAAGTCTGAAAGGATTACTCTCCATCCTAGGGACGTCGTATGCCGACTTCATCCTGCAATGTTCCAACTAGCAAACTTAAAACCAGGGGGACAGGGAGAAGATTTAAAAGGCACTGGAACAGGGGTAATAGAAGGATTATTAACAGCTAGGGGAGCCATTGGAACAGGGAGAACAGCAGGGGCATTTGATATAACTCCCTGCGAAGTTACCAGCACTTGAGAGGAGGTTAAAGGTGTTCTAATTACCAGACTAAGACCCATGTCAACGACTAAGTTGGTTATTAAAGTTCCTGATCCCTGGGGGCGTAAATGCACCGGGGCAATAATTGGAGACATTACGGGGGTGGGGATAATGGAGGAACTAATGCCAGTTTTTACAACAAAACCATTGCCGGGAGAGGGTAGAGTGTGATCTGGGGCAGGGGGCAGTCAATCCACACCATCCAGACCGTTGAGACAGCTAAATCGATTATAGTCATGGAAGGGTGTTGCCGGAGGTTGAAAAGCCGGACATGGTGTGTAGCCAAAATGTCTGCCCCTCCGAACAACCCTAGTCCAATTGTCATGGGCTTGGTCGTGGTACATAGGGATAGGGGGGGAAAAAAAGGACACTGGCAAAGTCCGGATGGTGGATTCGAGGGAACGATTAGACCCGGCACATATATGGAGAACAGTCCTGGGGTCTCGAAAGCTCACCAAGATACAATCCCCTGTTATGGATTTTCTAGTTTTACCCAACCAGGGAACCCTTCGCACCATGATGATTTTGTTGTTAAGGTGGGCCGGGAGAGGTCTGTTCCAGTTCTACCACTTTATAACTTTACTTTTCAGTGAGCGAAAGTTCTCACCTTCGCCCACTTCAAGTGGGGGAACACCGGCCATAACTACCATATAACCATTAGCCTCTGGGGGGAGATCAGGTCTCCGGGAGTCTAGGGGCGGGCTTCTCTAGGAGTGGGGGAACAGTGCTATCAGAAGTTGTTGCATGGGAGACTGGGCCTACAGGTTGAAAGGATGGGGTAGTAGATTTGCTTTGTTGTGCCGGGGCTAAATTAGCCATAAGGGGTTGTGGAAAGGAGGCAGCAATAGTCACCAGAGGGGGTCCCGGGTTAGCCGGAAGGATTGGGGGATTAGGAGGGACAATTGAAGGTGGATTAGACTCTAAGAGTCTACCCTGGGGGTTAGCCGAGGATTTCATACTGCTTATTGTCGCCTCCAGGATAGTGAGTCTAATTTCCACCTTCTTAATGCTCTCGCTAATGGGGAGGAGCAGTGACCTGAGTAAAAATTCCAAGTTCCCTAAAGGGGCACCGGGAAGTGAAGCATTAGAAAGATTATTCACAGAAGCGTCAATCGGGTCAGTAGTGGTGGTACCCCTGACTGGGCGCGATTCGCGCACATCAACCAAAATCCTTTCAGCGATTGGGGGTGGCTTGGAGGCTCTCCCAAAATCAGTGTGTGGAATTTTGGTTTTACCCCGGCCTCCCCTCGTCTTCCTTCGACGTTTATTTGGAGGGGGGCCATGTACCTCTGACATAACAGCCTGCTTTGGCTTGGCTTTCCTAGCTTTAATTACAGGGAGGGGCTGGGTAATTAGGTCAAGAGTCATACAGCTAGGACTAAGGGGGGGTGACACTAGGGACTTGCTCAATGGATCTACTGGGGTTGGGAGTACAATCCCTCAGCAAAAGGGGGACGCCATCCTGGGATAATATCTCATTGCTAATGTTAGAGGTGCCTTCCTCTTGGGGAATAGAAATATCTGCAAGGGGCCTATTTTTAATGTTTTCAATAGAGCGACGGTGCTCCGCCCTGCGCTCGGCCAGGGAGGTTTCCTTGTCCCCATCACCCAGAGCCCAGGAAAAATAATTATCCAAGGTCCCGTTTTTGACTCCCCCCGGTTTCATAGAAGTGCCCTCCAGAGCCGGGGATGGCATGGCTGGAACCTATAACAACAAAAACAAGAGCAGAATTGGACCAACATAAACACAACAGCGAAAGAGAGTTGGCCCAGCCCAGCTTACTCTGGCCTAAGAGGGCCTTAGAGGGCCCGCCCGTTGCCCGGGCTTCGCCCCGAGCTCCGGCCCGCGCGCGTCCCGCGTGCGCGTGGATGGATGGAGTTATATAGATAGGAGGAGGTAGGGCGGGAAGAGTTGCAGGTGCGCTGGTGACCGGAGCGCTACTCCTGCTGGGACTCGCAGTCCCGCCCTCGTGGACCAACACAGGCTTCCAAACTTCCCGAACAATCCAGGCAGGATACGGTAGTGATCAGTTGTTCCCCGCAATGAAGATATGCTCAGCCAAAGTCAGAGTCTCCAGTACAATCACAGGCTGCGAGCGGCTCCCGTGGAGCGGGGGCCGCGAGCTCTCTTTAAGCAGCAGAAGGAGGAGGGAGGGCGGGAAGAGTTGCAGGTGCGCTGGTGACCTAAGCGCTACTCCTGCTGGGACTCGCAGTCCCGCCCTCGCGGACCAACACAGGCTTCCAAACCTCCCCGTACAATCCAGGCAGGACACGGTAGTGATCAGTTGTTCCCCGCAATGAAGATATGCTCAGCCAAAGTCAGAGTCTCCAGTACAATCACAGGCTGCAAGCGGCCCCCGCAGAGCGGGGGCCGCAAGCCATCTTTAAGCAGCAGAAGGAGGAGGGAGGGCGGGAAGAGTCGCAGGTGCGCTGGTGACCGGAGCGCTACTCCTGCTGGGACTCGCTGTCCCGCCCTCGCGGACCAACACAGGCTTCCAAACCTCCCCGTACAATCCAGGCAGGACACGGTAGTGATCAGTTGTTCCCCGCAATGAAGATTTGCTCAGCCAAAGTCAGAGTCTCCATTACAATCACAGGCTGCGAGCGGCTCCCGCGGAGCGGGGGCCGCGAGCCGTCTTTAAGCAGCAGAAGGAGGAGGGAGGGCGGGAAGAGTCACAGGTGCGCTGGTGACCGGAGCGCTACTCCTGCTGGGACTCGCAGTCCCGCCCTCGCGGACCAACACAGGCTTCCAAACCTCCCCGTACAATCCAGGCAGGACACGGTAGTGATCAGTTGTTCCCCGCAATGAAGATATGCTCAGCCAAAGTCAGAGTCTCCAGTACAATCACAGGCCGCGAGCCGTCTTTAAGCAGCAGAAGGAGGAGGGAGGGCAGGAAGAGTCGCAGGTGCGCTGGTGACCGGAGCGCTACTCCTGCTGGGACTCGCAGTCCCGCCCTCGTGGACCAACACAGGCTTCCAAACTTCCCGAACAATCCAGGCAGGATACGGTAGTGATCAGTTGTTCCCCGCAATGAAGATATGCTCAGCCAAAGTCAGAGTCTCCAGTACAATCACAGGCTGCGAGCGGCTCCCGTGGAGCGGGGGCCGCGAGCTCTCTTTAAGCAGCAGAAGGAGGAGGGAGGGCGGGAAGAGTTGCAGGTGCGCTGGTGACCTAAGCGCTACTCCTGCTGGGACTCGCAGTCCCGCCCTCGCGGACCAACACAGGCTTCCAAACCTCCCCGTACAATCCAGGCAGGACACGGTAGTGATCAGTTGTTCCCCGCAATGAAGATATGCTCAGCCAAAGTCAGAGTCTCCAGTACAATCACAGGCTGCAAGCGGCCCCCGCAGAGCGGGGGCCGCAAGCCATCTTTAAGCAGCAGAAGGAGGAGGGAGGGCGGGAAGAGTCGCAGGTGCGCTGGTGACCGGAGCGCTACTCCTGCTGGGACTCGCTGTCCCGCCCTCGCGGACCAACACAGGCTTCCAAACCTCCCCGTACAATCCAGGCAGGACACGGTAGTGATCAGTTGTTCCCCGCAATGAAGATTTGCTCAGCCAAAGTCAGAGTCTCCATTACAATCACAGGCTGCGAGCGGCTCCCGCGGAGCGGGGGCCGCGAGCCGTCTTTAAGCAGCAGAAGGAGGAGGGAGGGCGGGAAGAGTCACAGGTGCGCTGGTGACCGGAGCGCTACTCCTGCTGGGACTCGCAGTCCCGCCCTCGCGGACCAACACAGGCTTCCAAACCTCCCCGTACAATCCAGGCAGGACACGGTAGTGATCAGTTGTTCCCCGCAATGAAGATATGCTCAGCCAAAGTCAGAGTCTCCAGTACAATCACAGGCCGCGAGCCGTCTTTAAGCAGCAGAAGGAGGAGGGAGGGCAGGAAGAGTCGCAGGTGCGCTGGTGACCGGAGCGCTACTCCTGCTGGGACTCGCAGTCCCGCCCTCGTGGACCAACACAGGCTTTCAAACCTCCTCGTACAATCCAGGCAGGACACGGTAGTGATCAGTTGTTCCCCGCAATGAAGATATGCTCAGCCAAAGTCAGAGTCTCCAGTACAATCACAGACTGCGAGCGGCACCCCATTTACGCACTTATTTAACCATTTCTTCTTCCATCGTCCTTTACAAATACATATATAAAACATATATTTTTCAGAAAGACACACATTCACTGGATGGTGTCATCAGTGATGTCATGAGTGATGTCACTGACCATGTCATGAGTGGTGTAATATGTGAAGTCATCAGCAGTGCATTGCAGGCGCGCAAGTTATAGTGAGTCCAACTAACTATAACGTGGAATTTCATTGGTTTTATGTCAGTAAAATTTCCAGCTAACTATAACTGGTGTGAAACCTATGGTTTTTTCAGTGAATCTGCTGCATGACTCCCAGTCCGGCTTTCGTGCAAACTATAGCACGGAGACCGCTCTGGTTGAGGTTACTGACGCCATCAGGGAGACACTCGATCAAGGGGGAAAGGCGATGTTAGTCATGTTGGACCTATCGGCGGCGTTCGACACCGTCCCACACGCAGGCCTTCTCTCAAGACTCAGGGAGATTGGTCTGCGAGGGACGGTGCTGGACTGGCTTCAATCCTTTCTTGCCGACCGCCGACAGGTGATCTGGGCTCCGCCGTTCTCGGCCGAAATGCCTTCGCTGGAGGTGGGGGTGCCTCAAGGATCTATCTTGAGCCCCACCATTTTCAACATATACATGGCCCCTCTAGCGGAGGTAGCGGAGGCGTTTGGGGCCCGGGTCATCTCATACGCTGATGACACCCAGCTTCTGTTCACCTGCAGGAAGGGAGAGGTCTTCAACGGCGGCAGAATCAAGGACTGTCTGAGCGCAGTCTTTGCGTGGTTCCAGCGGCACAGCTTGAAATGCAACTCAGACAAGTCTGAGCTGCTCTTCTTCGGCTGTGCCCCAGACCCGGGCTGGAAGACATGGTGGCCCCAGGACATGTTCCCCCCAGAGACACCATCTGCTCAAGTAAAAAATCTCGGAGTGGTGTTTGATGATGACCTCTCTTTTCGTCCTCACATCCTGGGATTAGCAGGGAAATGTTTCAGCATCCTCAAGATGCTTAGGAAATTTCTTCCCCTGCTTTCACTGCAGTACCGTAGGAACGTAGTTCAGGCGTTGGTGGGATCACGCCTGGACTATGCAAATGCGCTCTTTGCGGGCCTACCTAAATATCTGTTATCCAGGCTGCATATTGTACAGAACTCGGCGGCCAGAGCCATCTATGGCCTGCCCAGGAGAGCCAGTGCCTCAACGCTCTTAGCCAGGCTGCACTGGCTGCCTATCGCCGGGAGAATTAGATTTAAACTCCTCACTTTGGCGTGTAAAGCTCTCCATGCGATTGGTCCTCACTATTTGAGGAAGCGTACTGCTTTTTATGTGCCACGGAGGTCTTTGCGGTCGGCGGAACTGGCCAAAATGGAGGTGCCTCTGGTCAAACGTGTCCGGATGGGAGGTCGCTCCTTCCAACACGTGACAGCTTGCCTGTGGAACGAACTCCCACTTTCCCTTCGGAAAGCAAACAACCTCTTGGCTTTCAGGAAGGAGCTGAAGACCCTGCTCTTCACCAAGTAACCCGCCATAACTGTAGTGTGTCTGCCTTGGTTTTCTCTGTTTCTAGGGGCCTCTTTGCTAAAGCGCCGGGACACCCTTTGGGGTAGCCGTGCGCTCTAAAAGTGTGGCTTACATTAACATTAACATTAACATTATTATTATGTATGTGATGTTAACATTTTTTAATTATATATATTTGTTAAAATGTATATTAAATCCAATTTATTTTTTTAAATAAATTTTATAATGTAATATATTTATTATTATTTTATTTTATATATACATAAAAAACAAAATGTTGTATAACTATATTTTTGACATCGATATATTTTTCTAGATATTTTTGTACTTACCATTATAAATATAGAATGTCGATATTTTTGGCATCACTATTCAAAACTCAATATTGTGGTATGGGGATATTCTGTCAGTGAACCATCCTAGTGGACAACACTTGAGCATCTCATTAACAGGAACTCTCAGTTTCTTCCAATGTTAAGAATTGTTAGTGAGACTGGCGGGAAACTCAAGATTTGATAGTGTGGAGGCTTTACGTGATGGTGGAGGCAATGTCCTCTGCAATCCCAGGTACCCTTTATCTGTCAAAATCTAAATCAGTCCCTGAGAGTACAGCAGTATCAAAGACATTATGAAGGAATGTAGAAAGTGTAGTTTCACCTCTGATAAGTTTAGGGTGTGGAGTGTTCCAATAGCATTATAGCCCTTCTTCTACTATCTATTCCAGTTGGTAAATGCCCTATCAATTGTTGCAGGCATTTGCCTGTAGGTCAGGCCTATAAATCAGGTTCAGGATCTTTTAACAACTTGTATAGCCCTCTGCAGTGGGTTGGATTGCTATCATAAGGGACCATCTCTAAATGTATGTTGAAACTTAATTCTAGAGTTACTACATTTAGAACGTGTTGGACTCTTTAAAATGAGTCAAAGACCCCTATTGCAGACATGTAGCGCTGCTCTGTGCTGCAGTGCACATTTACCTGGGTGCACCACGTGCAGACTGAGTTGGTGCACCCTACCATATTGAATGTGCTGATACCAGTAGAGACGCAAACCTGCACTTAGAAAAGCACATTAGTGAAAGTCAGAACAATTGCTTGAAGCACTTGGTCATCTTGTGAAGCAGTGTGGCTTGCATTACAGGGGGACAGGGATCCCCCAGGCATGAGGCTGCAGTGAGTGACTGCTCCCAGCTGCAGGGGCATATCTGAAGGGTCCAAAGGACCTTCACTTCCCTTGAAAGGGGTGCCCAAGGTCGGCACACTGACTGCATCACCTCCCTGTGGCACACAATCAATGCACATCCTGTATGATCCTTGATTGCACTCATGTCTGCCATATGAAGCAGGCACAAATGGAAAAGATGATCTTATGTTCATGGGGCCAGCCCAAAACCCATGCAAATGAAGGAATGTCCTTTCACAATTGTGCCAGCGCACATTTAGCACTGAAGCATTCTTTATTACAGAAGGGTCGAATGAAGTTACTGCAGCCCATTCTGTAATACCACGCTGCCCTGTGGGCACACAAAATAGATTCGCCTGCCCCTTTGCACCCTTCGGTACTTTTAATAATACAACCGAGTGAACACTTACGCTATTTGCACATTTACAACACGTATTTAACTATAACTAATTGGCACGAGTTTTAACAGAATTAGTTTCAATAATATAAACATGATTCATTTTAAACCAATGAAATTTGTAAATAATGAATTTGAGAATATGCTTTCATATCAGAAAAATCTGCATTGACCTATATAAATGTACATTTAAATTCAGTCAGTTTATCTGTACATTGACATGATTTCGAAAAATGACTTGCCTTTTTCATCAGTGGCACTAACTTCAATAATGGAGAAGCTTCCAGTATATATTCTGGTGGTTACCGTATCCATATTTAAGAATCCGTGATGTTGTTAGAAAAAAGCATTGGCTTGTGGGTAATTACATTGTAAGACGCATGTCTGTGCCATTTGAGGTATTATTAGTAACTCATTAGACGGATTTGTTCTGTGAACATTAGAACGGCGGAGCAGTGGAAGTGGATTTTTCAAAGTTAATGACCTGCCCTTTTCTGACAGCACACCAGACTTTCACACTATTAACTAACACTTTGCTTCACTCAACCCCTGAACTGTTGACAAGAGCACTTTAGCAAGTTTGAAAAGCTGTAAATATCAAGTAAATCAAATGCAGTTACTGACAACTTGAGATGAAATACCGGGTTCAAACATATGGTGCTGAAAGGGGGGCTAACTTAAAACAAATGTTCATGAAATTGCTCTACCTGTGGTTGGTTGCCTTTTATCTCCGTAGCTATTTTTTTTCACGGATAACTACTCAAATTTTTAAGGAGGCAATCACTATGACTGTGGTGAAGAATCGCTCGGGGAACTAAATCTTGTCTGCCCACAAATGCGCTGTTTTGGAGGCGATGAGTTCGATTTCCAGTGAGCCGAGCTCGAGTTTACATCCTTCCCAAGCCTGAAAATTGAGTGTTAGAAGTATCTGGGCTCTTATTTATGAGGCCTTGCGTCAGTTTTGCGCCGCCGGTGCGTCACTTTTTGTGACGCACCAGCGGCGTAAAATATGCGGCTTGTTGCGCCATATTTAAAAAGTGACGCATCTAGGTAGATGGGTCACTTTTTAAACCCCTGCGCCACATTATACCTGCGTCAGGTATAATGTATGCAGAGGGGGCGTTCCCCCGCAAAAAGCGATGCGTCACTTTTCATAAATGAGGCCCCTGGTATTAAAGCGCTTGGAACTTGCAGCTATAAAAAAACGTATTTTTATCAAACCTATTTTGTCTTTTAGTCCTCTTAGTTTCCTCCACCCGCTCGCCCTCCCACTACATATAGGGGGCCTTATTTATGAAAAGTGACGCATCGCTGCGTGAAAACAGCGATACGTCACTTTTCACTGCGCACTCCTTGCGACACCAATGATGCGTCATATTTAATGTATGACGCATCATGTCGCAAGGAGTTACAGATACGTCAGTATTTCGGACGTATCTGTAAGCGCAAAAGTGACGCATTGCTGGAGTGTGTCACAAAAGTGACGCAACTCCAGCAATGCGTCCTTTCACATGGGGAAAGCCCCATGTGAAAGGGCTTGCGTCAGTCTTACGCCTGCTGTGAGGCAGGCGCAAGATTTTGACGCAACATCATCCTAAAAGTGACGCAGTGAAATCTCATAGATTTCACTGCGTCACTATTACGAGGCTTTTTGCGTGGGAACGCCCTCTCTGCATACATTATACCTGACGCAGGTATAATGTGGTGCAGGGGTTTAAAAAGTGACGCATCTACTTAGATGCGTCACTTTTTAAATATGGCGCAACAAGGCGCATGTTTTACGCCGCCGATGCGTCACAAAAAGTGACGCATCAGCAGAGCAAAACTGACGCAAGGCCTCATAAATGAGGCCCAGGATTTGCACAACTATAGTAACTAACGGAAAGTGTGGTTTTCCCATTATATATTTGCTGCAACACCTTCACCCCATTTCCGCTTGCTCGTATTGATACGTGCAGATGTAATTAGTTGCAGGAAATTATAAATGCTCTGGAGATCGCAACGCCATACCTTTGAATGCAAATTGATCGATATAATTGTGTTCTGAATCTACTTTGGAACACAGAGACCGTTCTAATAACTTCCCTTTTGCTGATCCTAATCTATTTACTTGATTTAAGTGTTTCATTACTGTAGTATCTGCTATTTCATTATTTTATTTCGGGAAGTAAAGAGAGCAGTAGTCGAGAAACCGCGGTACCGTGTCCCCGTGCAAGACAAAGTAATTCATTGTTAGTCAATAGCACATTTGTTACTAAATGCGTGTTTTTTTTAATACTTTTGTCATGCAAACACACCGTAAGATTTGTAGAAGATAAAGAAAAGGCACCTGCATTCAAAACTTCAAATTACAACATAGCCAAAAATGTGCTACCTGATAGTGGTGTGTGGGGGTGCGGCGTAGGGTCGTTGCTCGGCTACACTTAAGACAGGAAGCATATAAAAAAGTTCGTCAAAGCAGTTTTCATCATTAGAGATAAAAAAATGCTGCCTTCCTTATCAATCCAGTCTCCATGGATTTAGAATGACAGGGTTCGACAGGGTAAAAAAATACGCCCAGGCACCAACATAAAAATTGCCCCTGGTAGCAAATGAGATAGTTAAAAATATTGCGCACCATTAAAAATCAGACCAATTCTGAACTTGTAAAGGCACGCTTTAAGAGTTTTATTCATGGAATGGGATACTGCATGGATTTGTGTTTGCTGCAAGCACAAATATGTATGGTAATATCAGGGAGATCAACAGTAAAAACAGGCCCACATGGCCAAAATCAGGGCCAGAAGTAGGTAAATAAAACAGGCCACACACTAATATGTGAGAGCAGCAAATCAGGCACTGTCTGGTTGCCATATGAGCCACTCCGACCCTGGTGAAAGATGAACCAATGCCGATGCTGCTGAACTGTTTCTAATGTACTGAGGCAGTGGCACAGATATTCAGCAGAGGTTTTGCCCACCAAAGGTATCACCACCTCCCCCTGAACAACCGCTGGAGGCAGAAGTGGGTGCTGCTGTGGTTTCTTTTAAATCTCTGATAAGCCACCTCCAAGTGAGGGAAGCTGGATCACAGAAAGGATGGATCATTAAATCCAAATTTCACACACTATATGAACAAACACTGAGGCGGAGGAAGAGGCGCCTTATCATATCCCTCCTCTACACACACCCATGTTACCTGCTTGGATCCCAAAAGATTTAGAGGTTTGATGAACTGTCTGAGAAAGGTGGTCCTTTTGCATTATGCTTGCCCAATGCAGTACAAAGGCAATAGCCATATTAGATGAATCATAGTGACTCAATTTTGGAATATAGTCTTCTTATTCTACTCTTGCACTGCTGTATGATGTCTGGGAGAAGATTGCAAAACAGGCTTCATGGAAAAAGGGGAAAAACTCCTCAAATATATAAGTATTTACTACCAAGACACCCTTTTTGGACACTACACCTGAGGCATATACCGTATCGGGAAAGGGATTTGTCATCTGTCCCAGTTGGGAAGTTTGCATTATACTCTCCGGCATCTATAGCTCCTTGCCAACTTCAAAACATGTTTGGTTCTATCTAAAATTGTTTGCAGTTGATAATTGTGGACTCTGGTGGTACCACTACAGTACTGCCCATTTTAAGTATGAACTACCTTTATTGCATGGTTTGTATGCCGAATCTGTTTCACTGTTTGGCAAAACCTAAAATTTCAAGACAGCTGCTCTTCCCTGAAGCCATTTCATGTAGGTTAAGAAACACCTTAAAACTACTGAAATAGCCACCTTCTAATCAAAGATGGAATCTACAGATAAATGTCTAGTCACGTTTGAAATGAGATAGTTTGTTTGCAAGACTTGAGTGATGAGACCTGGAATTTAAAGCCGAAAATAATTAAATTAGAAGACATGAATAGGAAGGTCAATATTCAAATTTAGGAGTTTAAGAAAGATGAAGAAGGAGACAGTTAGACCTGACAATCTTAATGTGGTCTTCCCCCAACGTTTTGCCTGCCTCCCTCCATTTTTCTGACCTAGAATTTGCTGACATTAGAACTCTGTGCACTTTACCTCTGATAATCAGTGCTAAAGTACTTCTGCACTCTCCCCTAAACATGGTTAAACTGGATTTTTCCCCATTAGCATATTTAATGTACTTATAAACCCCTAATAAAGTGGACTATATGTGCCCAGGGCCTTCAAATTAAATGCAGGTAGTGGGCCTTCAGCACTCATTTGGCTACCGATCTCAGTATCCCTCTAACCATGGTTCAAGCCTGCCTTTGCAGAGCCTGTATGTGCAGTGTACACTGCCACTTCAACCTTGCAAGATATACCTCTTTTCAGGCCTAAACGGTCCCTTTTTTATACATATAAGTGACACCTAAGGTAGACCCTGTATGACCCACAGGACAGGGTGTAATGCATTTAAAAGTCAGGACATGTAATTATATGTTTTATAAGTCTTAGTAGTGAAAAAACTGCCAATTTAGTTTTTTACTATTGCAAGGCCTATCTCCCCTGAAGGATAACATTACAAATACCATATTACATCTTTCAAGTGTAATTCCCAATTGTGAAGAGATAGACTTTTCAAGTGTGGTGTCAGTGGACTCAAAATTTAACACCACAACTTATAGTGAAGTTGGCATTTATTTACTTTAGACATTGGTGCCTGTCTCTGTGTTCAGTATGGGTGGGGTGACAGATGGGCTTTGTGTATTCCTTCTAGACACAACATACAAAGGTAGCTGAGGTGTGTCTTGATGGGCCTTCCTGGGAGATGGGAGGTAGGAGCTGGGCATAGCCTGACAGACCTAAATAGGTTGTGTCCTACCCACATACAAAGGGCTGCATACCTCTCAGTATTGAGTCTTGAGCGCTACCGCTGTGCACTTCACTGCTTTCTTTGAAGTCTCCCCCACTTCAAAGGCACAATTGGCATAAGTACTGGAACTCTGAACCCATAATTTCAGAACACTTCTGGACCTATGGCTACTCTGCCAGGAAGAACAGCTAATGAAAGGAGTGGCACTCTACTGGACTCCTGCCTTGTGGAGCTCCTGCCTTGCAGAGCTGCCCTGTTGCCTTCTGTTCTCCTGCCTCAATGAGAAGGACTGGATATGCTTCACTTGAAACCAGGGTGACTCCTAGGGCTTGCTGGCTTGCCTCCTGTTCTAAGTCTCAAGGATAGCAAAGACTTCAAATATCTGCATCTGGACTCTACAAGCTGTGAGTCTGCCTAGCCAAGTGTTTTCACCCCAGTCCTGGACCCTTGGAAGTGAAGCCTAAGGCGCTTCTACAATCAAAACCCATGCATCATCATCATCATCAGAACTGGTGCATCGTCGCATTTGCATGGGTCGCAACTGGCAAATCTTTGCCTTTGCATGGATTGGATCTGACGCATCTTCATCGCAGAGTGGAACAGAGCTGGAGAATTGCACTTGGAACCAATACATCGCCTTTGGAATTTACGCATTGCCTGCTATGGGAGCAGTAGCCACACACCGCCTTTGGAACTGGCACATCACACCCAGAACTAACACATTACCGCCATTATATGGAGAATCTCAACGCATCTTGCCCACTATGTGGTTTCAATCAATCAATCAATCAATCATAGCATTTATATAGCTCACTACTCACCCGGAGGGTCTCAAGGCGCTTGGGGAGGGGGGGGTCCGCTACTGCTCGAACATCCAGGTCTTGAGCTGCTTCCTGAAGGCGAGGTGGTCTTGGTTCAGGCGGAGGTGGGTCGGGAGGGAGTTCCAAGTCTTGGCGGCCAGGTGGGAGAAGGATCTTCCTCCTGTTGTGGCTCTTCGGATGCGGGGGATGGTGGCGAGGGCATGGCTGGTCGATCGAAGGTGGCGTGTGGGAGCATAGAAGTTGAGGCGGCTGTTGAGGTAACTCGGGCCTTGGTTGTGCAGGGCTTTGTGTGCGTGGGTGAGGCGGAAGGTGATTCTCTTGTTGACCGGGAGCCAGTGCAGGTATTTCAGGTGTCTGGAGATGTGGCTTCGTCTGGGGATGTCGAGGATGAGTCTTGCTGAGGCGTTCTGGATTCGCTGGATTCTCTTCTGGAGCTTGGCGGTGGTTCCGGCGTAGAGGGTGTTGCCGTAGTCCAGACGGCTGGTGACGAGGGCCTGGGTGACCGTCTTCCTGGTCTCGGTGGGGATCCACCGGAAGATCTTACGTAGCCTGCGCAGGATGTTGAAACAAGACGAGGAGACGGCGTTGACTTGTCTGGTCATGGAGAGGGAGGAGTCCAGGATGAAGCCCAGGTTGCGTGCGTGGTCTGTTGGTTTGGGTGCGGAGCCCAGGGCGGGTGGCCACCAGGAGTCGTCCCAGGCAGAGGGCGAGGAGCCCAGGATGAGAACTTCCGTCTTGTCTGAGTTCAGTTTCAGGCGGCTGGTCATCATCCATTCGGCTACGTGTTTCATCCCTTCATGTAGGTCGGCTCTGGCGGTGGCGGGGTCGTTGGTCAGGGAGAGGATCAGCTGTGTGTCATCGGCGTAGGAGATGATGTTGAGGTTGTGTTGGCGTGCGATGGCCGCAAGGGGGCTCATGTAGACATTGAAGAGCAAGGAGCAAGGAGCCTTGAGGAACGCTGCAGATTATTTCGGTGGCCTCTGACCTGAACGGGGGTAGGCGGACTCTCTGTGTTCTTCCAGCGAGGAAGGAGATGATCCATTCCAATGCCTTCTCCTGGATTCCGGCGTTCCTGAGGCGTTGCACTAGGGTGCGGTGGCAGACCGTGTCGAATGCCGCGGAGAGGTCTAGGAGGATGAGGGCCGCTGTTTCTCCGTTGTCAAGCAGGGCCCAGATGTCATCGGTGGCAGCGATGAGGGCGGTCTCGGTGCTGTGGTTGGCCCTGAAGCCCGACTGTGAGGGGTCGACGGATCCATTCGTCTCAAGGAAGGCGGCCAGCTGCTTGTTGACTGTCTTCTCGATGACTTTGGCTGGAAACGGGAGGAGCGAGATGGGGCGGTAGTTCTTGAGTTCGGTGGGGTCTGCTGTTGGTTTCTTTAGTAGAGCGCTGAGTTCGGCATGCTTCCAGCTCTCAGGGAAGGTTGCGGTGTTGAAGGAGGCGTTGATGATGTCTCGTAGCTGGGGTGCGATGGCGGCGTCGGCTTTGTTGAAGACGTGGTGAGGGCAGGGGTTGGTTGGAGATCCGGAGTGGATGGAGTTCATTGTGCGGATGGTGTCTTCGGTGTTGATTAGGGTCCAGGTGCTGAGGGTGGTGGTGGGGGGCGTTGGTGCGGTCATGGGGAGCGTTGGTTGTGTGCTGAAGCTGTTGTGTATGTCAGCGATCTTGTTATGGAAGTAGGAGGCGAGGGAGTTGCAGAGGTCTTGTGATGGGGTGATGTTGTTGATTACGGCGTTGGGGTTGGAGAGCTCTTTCACGATATTGAAGAGTTCCTTGCTGTTGTGTGCATTGTTGTCCAGTCTTTCCTTGAATGATGTTTTCTTGGTGGCGCGAATCAGTTGATGGTGTTTTCGAGTGGCGAGCTTGAGGGTGGTCATGTTGTCCGGTGTTGGGTCTCTTCTCCATGCTTTCTCGAGAGCTCGGCAGTTCTTCTTGGAGCTCTTGAGTTCGTCGGTGAACCAGGATGCTTTCTTGCTGCCGGGTCTGCTGGGCGGGGTCCTCAGTGGGGCGAGGTTGTCTGCGCAGTTGCTGATCCACTTCGTGAGGTTTTCGGCGGCCTGGCTGGGGTTCGCGGAGCTGGCGGGAGGGTGCTGGTTCAGGGCTGCGGTGAGCTGGTCGGCTGTGATCTTGTTCCAGCTTCTTGTTCCGTGATCTTGTTCCAGCTTCTTCGTGCAACCTGTTGCTGGTGGTGGTGGATCGTGGTCCTTCTGAAGCTGAAGTGGACGCAGTTGTGGTCCGTCCAGTGGAGTCCGGTGGCGTGGCTGAAGGCGATGTCTTTGCTGGATGAGAAGACGGCATCGAATGTGTGTCCGGCAAGGTGGGTGGGGGTGGTCATCAGCTGCTTGAGTCTGAGGTTGGCGAGGTTGTCAAGCAGGGTGGTGGTATTGCGGTCAGTGTTGTTCTCCATGTGGAAGTTGAGGTCCCCGAGGAGGATGTAGTCAGGGGAGGGGAGGGCGTGCGGGCTGATGAAGTCGGCGATGTCTTCGCTGAATTGTGTGCGGGGTCCCGAGGGACGGTAGATCAGGGTGCCTCTGAGGGTGGTTTTGGGGTCGGTATGGATCTGGAAGTGCAGGTGTTCGGCGGTTGTCAGGGTGTCATCGTGTTGGTCGTGATGCGGATGGTGTTCCTGTGGATGATGGCGATGCCTCCTCCCGTCTGGTTGACGCGGTCCCTCTGGGTGATCTTGTATCCGTCCGGGATGGCGATGGCGATGTCGGGCGCTGAGGAGGCGTTCATCCAGGTTTCCGTGCGGAAGGCGACGTCTGGAGATGTGGTGTCGAGGAGGTTCCAGAGTTGAACGGCGTGTCTGTGGACGGAGCGGGTGTTGAGCAGGATGCACTTCAGGTGGTTGCTGCTGGTGTTTGGCTTGGTGGGTGCTGGTGTAGTGCAGGTCCGCATGCATGTGAACTTGCAGGCGTGGCAGCTGAAGGGTCCGCGGGTGCGTCTTGGAGTGGCTCGGTAGCATCCCGGGGCTCGGCCGGTGTTGAGTGCGTTGAGGGTGGCGGCGTCGTACGTCCGGCGGGAGGGTTGGCCTCTGCGGGGGCCAGGGGTCCTGGCACTGGGCGCGGTCCAGGCGCGGACGGGCATAGACGGGCTTACCTTTGGCGCACCTTTGGCGCTCAATCGATGCTCTGGGGACGTCATAAGAAGGGAGCCGGTCGGGAGGGTCTGCGGGGAGGTGGGAGCGAGAGCCAATCGGCTTGCGGGGGGGCGGGGCAGCGGGCTAGGGCGGCGGGAAAAGCTGGAGCGGGCTTGGCGGCCCTCGGGTGGCTGGGGCTGCGGGAGGCTAGTGTGGACTCGGCGGCCCTCTGGTGGCTGGGGCTGCGGGAGGCTGGTGTGGGCTCGGCAGCCCTCAGGTGGCCGGGGCTGCGGGAGCAGGCACAGGCACAGGAGCGTGGGGGTGATCAGGCCGGAAGGCGCAGTGGTCACTCCCTCGTTCTGGTCAGGCTCCCCTTAAGAAGGGAGCCGGTCGGGAGGGTCTGCGGGGAGGCGGGAGCGAGAGCCAATCGGCTGGTGGGGGGGCGGGCCGCGGGCTAGGGCGGCGGGAAAAGCTGGAGCGGGCTTGGTGGCCCTCGGGTGGCTGGGGCTGCGGGAGGCTGGTGTGGGCTCGGCGGCCCTCGGGTGGCTGGGGCTGCGGGAGGCTGGTGTGGGCTCGGCGGCCCTCGGGTGGCTGGGGCTGCGGGAGCAGGCACAGGCACAGGAGCGTGGGGGTGACCAGGCCAGAAGGCGCAGTGGTCACCCCCACCAATGCGCACTTCGGCTGCACCTCACATCTTCTTTGACATCGACCCAAGTCCGGATAAATCTACTTTGATTCAGCGGGACCCAAGTGGATACCTGTTATCTGGCCTATGCTCGATTGCGGTTGGCCGAACTTTTGACGTTGCACATGTCCAGCACAACTAGATAACACATTCAAGCGCTCATTACTTCTATGTGCTATTTTTCATTTATTCTATCAAAATGCAAATCTTGACTTCTACTTGTTGGATGTTTGTTGTTTTGTTATTTTGGTCTGTTCAGGAAATAGTGTATAGTATTTAACCCCTTCGCTGCTAGGCCTTTTCCCCTCCTGTGCTAAGCCCTTTTTTGGCGATTTGGGGTAGTGCGCGCTTAGGCCCTTGTAACTTTTTGACCACATAAGGTATCCACTCCAAAATTTCTGTCCTTTTCTTCCAACATCATGTGGATTCTAAAGGTGCCCAGGGTTTGTGGATTACCTTGGAGGGGTCCCAGAAATTAACCAAAATATAGTGATTTTTTTGTTTTTTTCAGAAAAATGGGAAAAACGGGCTGCAAATGAAAGCCTCTGGGTTTTTCCCTGAAAATGTTATCAAAAAAGGGTTTGTGGGTCTGAAATCTCCATTTTCTCAGCTTTTAGGAAATGACAGTCTTTTGTCAGAGAACCGACATTTTTCACACAGTTTTGGCATTTTTCTGGGACATAGCCTATTTTTGCTATTTTTAGAGCTTTCCACCTCCTTCCAGTTAATGGTAGAAATGAGTTTGAAAGCAATAATGGATCCTAGAAAGCTGTACATTTTCAAAAAGTAGACAAAATTATGAATTCAGAAAGGGGTCATTTGTCTAAATCCATGAAGGTTTCTTTATAGAAACTAACAGTTAAATATTGGAATAATTGAAAAATTGTTGAAAAAAAACAGCCTTTTGTCTCAACGTTTTCACCTATAACTTTTTCTAATTTTGACAGATCCTGGAAAGCAATATACCGTTACATCCGTTAGACCGTCATGGTTGTGGGGATATATAGGACTTGTAGTTTCACCAAGAACCCGACGAACCCAGATCCAAAAACTGAGCAGCAACTTGCAATGGTATTTTTTCATTTACTGGGTATAGAGCACTTTGTCTTGGAAAATGTATACATGAAAAAATCTGTATGAAAGACACCTATGTATTTCTGAATTGGGTACAAAATATAGAGTTCAGAAACAGTATATAATTGCTAATTTTCAAAATTGGGAATACTCATACTAGCATGAGAATTATTGGTCATTTTTCAAAAATATTTTTTTTTTACACAATGTCTTTCATTGAAAGGGAGAAATGCGCAAAACCTCAATTGGTAATAACAGTTGATTTACAAATCTGAATTACCCCAAGTCTCCTGATAAAAACGGTACCTCACTTGTGTGGGTCGGCCTTGTGCCTGCGACAGTAAACGGCGCAAAATGCACCGTGGTGACACCTAAATTTTGCAGTTACAAATTGAACCTTTTTTAGCAAAGTGCCTACCTGTAGTTTTTGCACCCTAGCTCTGCCGGCACCTAGGGAAACCTAGCAAACCTATACATTTTTGAAAAGTAGACACCCAGGGGAATTCAGGATGGGGTGACTCGACTGCCTACCACCAGGTCTTGTTACCCAGAATCCCTTGCAAACCTAAGAATTTGACAAAACAAAAAAAACACATTTCCTCACATTTCTGTGGAGGAAAGTTCTGGAATCTGCTTGGATCAACAAATTTCCACCCACCCAGTGTTCCCCCAGGTCTCCCGTAAACAATGGTATCTCACTTGCGTGGGTAGGCATAGTGGCTGCGACACGAAACAGCGCAAAACGCAACGTGGACGCACCTCAATTTCCCAGTGAAATCTTGCCCATTTTGGAGGAAAAGACTACCTTTTGTTTTTGAGCCCTAGCTCTGCCAGCACCTAGGGAAACCTAGCAAACCTATATATTTTTAAAAAGTAGACACCCAGGGGAATACAGGATGGGGTGACTCGTCTGCCTACCCTCAGGTTTTGTTACCCAGAATCCCTTGCAAAGCTAAGAATTTGACAAAAAAACACATTTTCCTCACATTTCTGTGGTGGAAAGTTTTGGAATCTGCGTGGATCAACAAATTTCCACCCACCCAGCGTTCCCCCAAGTCTCCCGAGAAAAATGGTATCTCACTTGCGTGGGTAGGCATAGTGGCTGCGACAGGAAACATTGCAAAACGCAACGTGGTCACAACTCAATTTTTCAGTGAAATTGTGCCCTTTTCGGGCCAAGAGACTGCCTTTTGTTTTTGAACCCTAGCTCTGCCGGCATCTAGGGAAACCTAGCAAACCTATACATTTTTGAAAACTAGATATCCAGGGGAATTCAGGATGGGGTGACTCGACTGCCTACCCCCAGGTTCTGTTTCCCAGAATCCCTTGTAAAGTTGAGAAATTTGAAAAAAAAAACATTTTCCTCACATTTCTGTGGTGGAAAGTTCTGGAATCTGTGTGGATCAACAAATTTTCACCCACCCAGCGTTTCCCCAGGTCTCCTGAAAAAAATGCTACCTCACTTGCCTGGGTCTGCCTAGTGCCTGCGACAGGAAACAGCGCAAAACGCAACGTGGTCACAACTCAATTTTGCAGTGAAATTGTGCCCTTTTTGGGCAAAGAGACTACCTTTTGTTTTTGAACCCTAGCTCTGCCGGCACCTAGGGAAACCTAGCAAACCTATATATTTTTGAAAAGTAGACACCCATGGAAATTCAGGATGGGGTCACTCGACTGCCTACCCCCAGGTTCTCTTACCCAGAATCCCTTGCAAAGTTCAGAATTTGGAGAAAAAAAACGCATTTTCCTCACATTTCTGTGGTGGAAAGTTCAGGAATCTGCGTGGATCAACAAATTTCCACGCACCCAGCGTTCCCCCAGGTCTCCCGAGAAAAATGGTATCTCACTTGCGTGGGTAGGCATACTGGCTGCGACAGGAAACAGCGCAAAACACAACGTGGTCACAACTCAATTTTTCAGTGAAATAGTGCCCTTTTTAGGCAAAGAGACTACCTTTTGTTTTTGAACCCTAGCTCTGCCGGCACCTAGGGAAACCTAGCAAACCTATATATTTTTGAAAAGTAGACACCCAGGGGAATACAGGATGGGGTGACTCGACTGCCTACCCCCAGGTTCTCTTACCCAGAATCCCTTGCAAAGCTAAGA
Source organism: Lissotriton vulgaris (assembly GCF_964263255.1). Lineage (NCBI taxonomy): Eukaryota > Metazoa > Chordata > Amphibia > Caudata > Salamandridae > Lissotriton > Lissotriton vulgaris. Next base: position 49,058,166 of record NC_141690.1, read on the forward strand.
AATTGGAGAAAAAAAACGCATTTTCCTCACATTTCTGTGGTGGAAAGTTCCGGAATCTGCGTGGATCAACAAATTTCCACCCACCCAGCGTTTCCCCAGGTCTCCGGAGAAAAATGGTATCTCACTTGCGTGGGTAGGCATACTGGCTGCGACAGGAAACAGCGCAAAACGCAACGTGGTCACAACTCAATTTTTCAGTGAAATCGTGCCCTTTTTGGGCAAAGAGACTACCTTTTGTTTTTGAACCCTAGCTCTGCCGGCACCTAGGGAAACCTAGCAAACCTATATATTTTTGAAAAGTAGACACCCAGGGGAATTCAGGATGGGGTCACTAAACTGCCTACCCCCAGGTTCTCTTACCCAGAATCCCTTGGAAAGCTAAAAAATTGGAAAAAAAACATGCAATTTCCTCACATTTCTGTGGTGGAAAGTTCCGGAATCTGCGTGGATCAACAAATTTCCACCCACCCAGCGTTTCCCCAGGTCTCCTGAGAAAAATGGTATCTCACTTGCGTGGGTAGGCATACTGGCTGCGACAGGAAACAGCGCAAAACACAACGTGGTCACAACTCAATTTTTCAGTGAAATTGTGCCCTTTTTGGGCAAAGAAACTACCTTTTGTTTTTGAACCCTAGCTCTGCCGGCACCCAGGGAAACCTAGCAAACCTATATATTTTTGAAAAGTAGACACCCAGGGGAATACAGGATGGGGTCACTCGACTGCCTACCCCCAGGTTCTCTTACCCAGAAACCCTTGCAAAGCTAAGAAATTGGAAAAAAAAACGCATTTTCCTCACATTTCTGTGGTAGAAAGTTCCGGAATCTGTGTGGATCAACAAATTTCCACCCACCCAGCGTTCCCCCAGGTCTCCCGAGAAAAATGGTATCTCACTTGCGTGGGTAGGCATAGTGGCTGCGACAGGAAACAGCGCAAAACGCAACGTGGTCACAACTCAATTTTTCAGTGAAATTGTGCCCTTTTTGGGCAAAGAGACTACCTTTTGTTTTTGAACCCTAGCTCTGCCGGCACCTAGGGAAACCTAGCAAACCTATATATTTTTAAAAAGTAGACACCCAGGGGAATACAGGATGGGGTGACTCGACTGCCTACCCCCAGGTTCTCTTACACAGAATCCCTTGCAAAGCTAAGAAATTGGAAAACAAAACGCATTTTCCTCACATTTCTGTGGTGGAAAGTTCCGGAATCTGCGTGGATCAACAAATTTCCACCCACCCAGCGTTCCCCCAGGTCTCCCAAGAAAAATGGTATCTCACTTGCGTGGGTAGGCATAGTGGCTGCGACAGGAAACAGCGCAAAACGCAACGTGGTCACAACTCAATTTTTCAGTGAAATTGTGCCCTTTTTAGGCAAAGAGACTACCTTTTGTTTTTGAACCCTAGCTCTGCCGGCACCTAGGGAAACCTAGCAAACCTATATATTTTTGAAAAGTAGACACCCAGGGGAATACAGGATGGGGTCACTCGACTGCCTATCCCTAGGTTCTCTTACCCAGAATCCCTTGCAAAGCTAAGAAATTGGAAAATAAAACGCATTTTCCTCACATTTCTGTGGTGCAAAGTTCCGGAATCTGCGTGGATCAACAAATTTCCACCCACCCAGCGTTCCCCCAGGTCTCCCGAGAAAAATGGTATCTCACTTGCGTGGGTAGGCATACTGGCTGCGACAGGAAACAGCGCAAAACACAACGTGGTCACAACTCAATTTTTCAGTGAAATTGTGCCCTTTTTGGGCAAAGAGACTACCTTTTGTTTTTGAACCCTAGCTCTGCCGGCACCTAGGGAAACCTAGCAAACCTATATATTTTTGAAAAGTAGACACCCAGGGGAATACAGGATGGGGTGACTCGACTGCCTACCCCCAGGTTCTCTTACCCAGAATCCCTTGCAAACCTAAGAAATTGGAGAAAAAAAATGCATTTTCCTCACATTTCTGTGGTGGAAAGTTCTGGAATCTGCGTGGATCAACAAATTTCCACCCACCCAGCGTTCCCCCAGGTCTCTTGAGAAAAATGGTATCTCACTTGCGTGAGTAGGCATAGTGGCTGCGACAGGAAACAGCGCAAAACGCAACGTGGACGCACCTCAATTTCCCAGTGAAATCTTGCCCATTTTGGAGGAAAAGACTACCTTTTGTTTTTGAGCCCTAGCTCTGCCAGCACCTAGGGAAACCTAGCAAACCTATATATTTTTAAAAAGTAGACACCCAGGGGAATACAGGATGGGGTGACTCGTCTGCCTACCCTCAGGTTTTGTTACCCAGAATCCCTTGCAAAGCTAAGAATTTGACAAAAAAAACACATTTTCCTCACATTTCTGTGGTGGAAAGTTTTGGAATCTGCGTGGATCAACAAATTTCTACTCACCCAGCGTTCCCCCAGGTCTCCCGAGAAAAATGGTACCTCACTTGCGTGGGTAGGCATAGTGGCTGCGACACGAAACAGCGCAAAACGCAACGTGGACGCACCTCAATTTCCCAGTGAAATCTTGCCCATTTTGGAGGAAAAGACTACCTTTTGTTTTTGAGCCCTAGCTCTGCCAGCACCTATGGAAACCTAGCAAACCTATATATTTTTAAAAAGTAGACACCCAGGGGAATACAGGATGGGGTGACTCGTCTGCCTACCCTCAGGTTTTGTTACCCAGAATCCCTTGCAAAGCTAAGAATTTGACAAAAAAAACACATTTTCCTCACATTTCTGTGGTGGAAAGTTTTGGAATCTGCGTGGATCAACAAATTTCCACCCACCCAGCGTTCCCCCAAGTCTCCCGAGAAAAATGGTATCTCACTTGCGTGGGTAGGCATAGTGGCTGCGACAGGAAACATTGCAAAACGCAACGTGGTCACAACTCAATTTTTCAGTGAAATTGTGCCCTTTTCGGGCCAAGAGACTGCCTTTTGTTTTTGAACCCTAGCTCTGCCGGCATCTAGGGAAACCTAGCAAACCGATACATTTTTGAAAACTAGATATCCAGGGGAATTCAGGATGGGGTGACTCGACTGCCTACCCCCAGGTTCTGTTTCCCAGAATCCCTTGTAAAGTTGAGAAATTTGAAAAAAAAAAAACATTTTCCTCACATTTCTGTGGTGGAAAGTTCTAGAATCTGTGTGGATCAACACATTTTCACACACCCAGCGTTCCCCCAGGTCTCCTGAAAAAAATGCTACCTCACTTGCCTGGGTCTGCCTAGTGCCTGCGACAGGAAACAGCGCAAAACGCAACGTGGTCACAACTCAATTTTGCAGTGAAATTGTGCCCTTTTTGGGCAAAGAGACTACCTTTTGTTTTTGAACCCTAGCTCTGCCGGCACCTAGGGAAACCTAGCAAACCTATATATTTTTGAAAAGTAGACACCCAGGGAAATTCAGGATGGGGTCACTCGACTGCCTACCCCCAGGTTCTCTTCCCCAGAATCCCTTGCAAAGCTAAGAATTTGGAAAAAAAAACGCATTTTCCTCACATTTCTGTGGTGGAAAGTTCAGGAATCTGCGTGGATCAACAAATTTCCACCCACCCAGCGTTCCCCCAGGTCTCCCGAGAAAAATGGTATCTCACTTGCGTGGGTAGGCATACTGGCTGCGACAGGAAACAGCGCAAAACACAACGTGGTCACAACTCAATTTTTCAGTGAAATTGTGCCCTTTTTGGGCAAAGAGACTACCTTTTGTTTTTGAACCCTAGCTCTGCCGGCACCTAGGGAAACCTAGCAAACCTATATATTTTTGAAAAGTAGACACCCAGGGGAATACAGGATGGGGTGAATCGACTGCCTACCCCCAGGTTCTCTTACCCAGAATCCCTTGCAAAGCTAAGAAATTGGAGAAAAAAAACGCATTTTCCTCACATTTCTGTGGTGGAAAGTTCCGGAATCTGCGTGGATCAACAAATTTCCACCCACCCAGCGTTTCCCCAGGTCTCTGGAGAAAAATGGTATCTCACTTGCGTGGGTAGGCATACTGGCTGCGACAGGAAACAGCGCAAAACGCAACGTGGTCACAACTCAATTTTTCAGTGAAATTGTGCCCTTTTTGGGCAAAGAGACTACCTTTTGTTTTTGAACCCTAGCTCTGCCGGCACCTAGGGAAACCTAGCAAACCTATATATTTTTAAAAAGTAGACACCCAGGGAAATACAGGATGGGGTGACTCGACTGCCTACCCCCAGGTTCTCTTACCCAGAATCCCTTGCAAAGCTAAGAAATTGGAAAAAAACGCATTTTCCTCACATTTCTGTGGTGGAAAGTTCCGGAATCTGCGTGGATCAACAAATTTCCACCCACCCAGCGTTCCCCCAGGTCTCCCAAGAAAAATGGTATCTCACTTGCGTGGGTAGGCATAGTGGCTGCGACAGGAAACAGCGCAAAACGCAACGTGGTCACAACTCAATTTTTCAGTGAAATTGTGCCCTTTTGGGCAAAGAGACTACCTTTTGTTTTTGAACCCTAGCTCTGCCGGCACCTAGGGAAACCTAGCAAACCTATATATTTTTGAAAAGTAGACACCCAGGGGAATACAGGATGGGGTGACTCGACTGCCTACCCCCAGGTTCTCTTACCCAGAATCCCTTGCAAACCTAAGAAATTGGAGAAAAAAAACGCATTTTCCTCACATTTCTGTGGTGGAAAGTTCCGGAATCTGCGTGGATCAACAAATTTCCACCCACCCAGCGTTCCCCCAGGTCTCCCGAGAAAAATGGTATCTCACTTGCGTGGGTAGGCATAGTGGCTGCGACAGGAAACAGCGCAAAACGCAACGTGGTCACAACTCAATTTTTCAGTGAAATTGTGCCCTTTTTGGGCAAAGAGACTACCTTTTGTTTTTGAACCCTAGCTCTGCCGGCACCTAGGGAAACCTAGCAAACCTATATATTTTTGAAAAGTAGACACCCAGGGAAATACAGGATGGGGTGACTCGACTGCCTACCCCCAGGTTCTCCTACCCAGAATCCCTTGCAAAGCTAAGAAATTGGAAAAAAAAACGTATTTTCCTCGCATTTCTGTGGTGGAAAGTTCCGGAATCTGCGTGGATCAACAAATTTCCACCCACCCAGCGTTCCCCCAGGTCTCCCAAGAAAAATGGTATCTCACTTGCGTGGGTAGGCATAGTGGCTGCGACAGGAAACAGCGCAAAACGCAACGTGGTCACAACTCAATTTTTCAGTGAAATTGTGCCCTTTTTGGGCAAAGAGACTACCTTTTGTTTTTGAACCCTAGCTCTGCCGGCACCTAGGGAAACCTAGCAAACCTATATATTTTTGAAAAGTTGACACCCAGGGGAATACAGGATGGGGTTACTCGACTGCCTACCCCTAGGTTCTCTTACCCAGAATCCCTTGCAAAGCTAAGAAATTGGAAAAAAACCCGCATTTTCCTCACATTTCTGTGGTGGAAAGTTCCGGAATCTGCGTGGATCAACAAATTTCCACACACCCAGCGTTCCCCCAGGTCTCCCGAGAAAAATGGTATCTCACTTGCGTGGGTAGGCATACTGGCTGCGACAGGAAACAGCGCAAAACACAACGTGGTCACAACTCAATTTTTCAGTGAAATTGTGCCTTTTTTGGGCAAAGAGACTACCTTTTGTTTTTGAACCATAGCTCTGCCGGCACCTTGGGAAACCTAGCAAACCTATATATTTTTGAAAAGTAGACACCCAGGGGAATACAGGATGGGGTGACTCGACTGCCTACCCCCAAGTTCTCTTACCCAGAATCCCTTGCAAAGCTAAGAAATTGGAAAAAAAAACACATTTTCCTCACATTTCTGTGGTGGAAAGTTCCGGAATCTGCGTGGATCAACAAATTTCCACCCACCCAGCGTTCCCCCAGGTCTCCCGAGAAAAATGGTATCTCACTTGCGTGGGTAGGCATAGTGGCTGCAACAGGAAACGGTTCAAATTGTACGGTGGAGAATTAAGTTTTCAATTTGAGAGCGTGTGATTCAAGGAAATTGTGACAGACAATTTCAAGTTTGCAGGAGATTCTGGATAAAAATCAGCAATAGAATTCACCAGAAAGACATGACCATATACTTCCATGGTTTAACAATAATAACTCAATTTAGTAAGTTATTTATGGCTATAATGTACACCGTAACAGAGTTACTCAAAAGTCAAACATTCAAGGCACGGCTAACTATTCCTCAAAGACACACACATACAGGTTGGATTTGGCACGAGGGCGAGTGATGGTTCAGTACATAAAATTTAATTAACAAGATATTTCAAAAAATGAAATGCTCTGTCAATAAATAAATGCATAAAAACCGAACCAGTGACTCGCAACTCGTGAGCTGTAAAGCCACGACAAGGCACCAACCGTTTTACAGGCCATTCACGCGCCTTTCATACCTGATACAAACCAGACCATTGACACCATCCGGAAAGAACAGCAACACATTACAACAATCACAATAAGGGACAAGGTACACCCTACTTTAGAAAGAGATAAAAGACAAACATTACTGCACAGCCATCAAATCCGCAAGCACACACACATTCTGGTTGGATTTGGCACGAGGGTGAGTGATGATTCTGTACATACAATTGTATTTGCAAGTAATTTCAAAAAAATGAAATACACTGCGTATAATTGAAAGTATGATAAACTGAACCACTGACTCACAGCTCGTGAGCTGTAAAGCCACGTCAAGGCACCAATCTCTTTACAGGCCATTCATACACCTTTCGTACGTGTGACACATACAAAACATTCACACCGCCAGCCGCGGACCCATCACATTTCAACACTCACACCAACAGACAGCGCCATTCAAGGGCCCATCACTTTCACACGCCCACATTTCTGACATTTCAACAACACAAAATGATGGACTGCGTGGAGTGTCACTCACCTAGCAGTGTGTGTAGTGACCAAAGTAACTACTCACACAACGCCAGCCGAGCGCCAGTCCACCGACACCACCACCCAAGCACCAGACCATGCACACCACTAGCCAAGCACCACTCCGTGCACAGACAGCCAAGTACCACTCCACACACACCGCCAGCCAAGCGCCACTCCACGCGCACCACCATCCAAGCACTGGACCATGCACACCGCCAGCCAAACACCACTCAGCGCACACCGACAGGCAAGTACCACTCCACACACACCACCAGACAAGCACCACTCCACGCACACCCCAAGCCAAGTGCCACTCCACAAACACCGCCAGGCAAGCACCACTCCGTGCACAGACAGCCAAGTAGCACTCCACGCACACCACCAGCCAAGCGCCACTCCACACACACCACCAGCCAAGCGCCACTCCACACACACCACCAGCCAAGCGCAACTCCACACACACCGCCAGCCAAGCACCACTTCGTGCACAGACAGCCAAGTATCACTCCACGCACACCACCAGCCAAGCGCCACTCCACGCACACCACCAGCCAAGCGCCACTCCACGCACACCACCAGCCAAGGACAAATCCAAACACAACACCAGGCAAGCGCAAGAGCACGCACACGGCCAACAAAACACCAGACCACGCACACCGCCAGACAAGCACCAGTCCACAGACACCGCCAGACAAGCACCAGTCCACAGACACCGGCAGCCAAGCGCCAAACCATGCACACCGTCAGACAATGGACACTACACGCAAACCAACATCATACTTTAGTTTTTTTTTTAAATAAAAGAAAAACAAAAACAAATTGCAAATTGATACAAATCTACTAACTCAACAACTACACTAAAAAGACTACACAAATGCAAACTTTGAAACTGAACAATAAGACCAACCAGTTCACTTTACCACTCATTGATACTCCCAAAAATTCTTTTGCGTGTGGTACAATCTATAACAAGCAGGTACACACAGCCCGGGGTTTGAAGGGCAGTCAGGGCAGTACATACGAACCTCCTTCCGCAAACCTCTTCGCCAACAGACTCTACATCTCTGACTGGGAAAGTCTTTTGAGGTTGTAGGAGGAATTTGACCAGGAAAATGGCGATCTTTCAATCTGGCAATATCCTCCACCACTCCAACTCTAGGAACACTTGCCTGTTCAACTAAAACAAGGCTGCCTATTACAGACTCCTGAAACTTTTCAAAAGTAATCTTTGACTGGGGACAAGATTTCTGGAACACAACAAAAGCATTAAAGGTTGCCAAGTGGAAAAGATGGATAGCCAACTTCTTGTACCAATTGTAAGCCTTACGAAGAGCAGCATATGGTTCCAACCTCTGATCTACTCTGTCAACACCACCCATGTACTTATTGTAGTGCATTATGCACACAGGTTTGCGCACTTCTGCAACCTGACCCAAACAGGCACCGGTTCAGTGCTTTCATCATGTATTGTAGTCAACATGTAGACATCTCTCCTGTCTGAAAACTTCACAGCTAGAAGCTCCTCACAACGCAATGCACTACACTGTCCCCGAGCAAGCTTCTGACACACAAGTTCTTTTGGGAAACCTTTACGGTTTGAGCGGATTGTGCCACAAGCAACAGTGTCCACTTTGCCCAATTCCCTGAACAACCGCACACCAGTGTAGAAGTTATCGACATACAAATGATGGCCTTTGTAAAAAAATCCACGACCAAGTTCCCACACAATTTTCTCAGTCACTCCAAAAGTCGACGGACAACCAGGGGGGTTAATCCTGGATTCCTTACCAGTGTACACCCTGAAATTAGAGACATATCCAGTCTCACTGTCACACAGCATATACAGTTTGATTCCATAGCGTGCCCTCTTACTAGGAATGTATTGCCGAAATACCAAGCGGCCTTTGAACAACAGCAAAGACTCGTCCACTGCAATTTCTTTCCCAGGATAAAAGATCTCAGAAAATCGATCAACGAAATGATCAATGACAGGCCGAATCTTGAAAAGACGGTCACAATCAGGGTGATCTTGTGGCAAAGCAAGACTATTGTCAACAAAATGCATCATCCGAAGCAGAAGCAAATACCGATCACGACTCATGACTGCCGGAAATATAGCTGTAGCCATCAAGGGACTAGTAGACCAATATGAAGCCATTGATGGTTTCCTAAGCAAGCCCATCAAAAAAGTTAAACCCAAAATCTTTTTCATCTCCTCCAAATTTGTGGGAGTCCACCGGGTAGCTCTAGCGTGGGGCTTAAGGCTGGCACTGTTCACCCTCAAAAAAATGTCAGCATACAAATTAGTCTGCTCTACAATCTCTGCCACAAACACATCATCCATAAACAACTTGAAAAAATCAATAGGCAAAAAGTTTTCTGTGTTCACCCTACACCCTGGAACACCAGTAAATTCAGGCAATGCCGGCTGCACCATGCCTGGTGCAACCCAGAGGTCAGAACTTTCAACATCAAGTCTTGCAGCCGCAGGCTGCCGCCCAGCTGCCTCTCGTCTCACTGCACCAACTGGAATACTAGCAACCCCAGGCTGCAGCCCAGATGTCTCTTGCCGCACTATTGGCACAGGAATGTCCTCCGCAACCACAGACACAACAATGTCCTCTGCAACCACAGGCGCAGCAACGTCCTCCGCAACCACATCCACACCAAAAGTAGCTTCATCAGCACTCAGAGTGTCTTCATCATCAGATGAAGCCATGTGTAGAGAAAACTCACTACCTGAATCTTCACCTCCCACCTCTGGTTCAGAATCAGAGTCAGACTCTGGACCATGGTCAGAGGAAGAATCAAAAAGCAATCCAACAACTTGCTGAGCAGTAATCCGGCGGCTAGCCATTATCCTTACAAATAAAGGAGTCTGCACAAACAACTCAACAACCCCAACACTGCGCAAAGTAAGATAAAAAATGTAAGCCTTTTTATAAAAACTAATTTTGAAAATATATACAATTCACTTACAAGACACAACTACACTCACCAGCACCTACTCTGCAAAGACACAGCAAAGAGGCAACGATATCCCACTAGAAAGAAGAAGAAAAAAAACTTACATCTACAGAAGGACACATCAAAAACAAATGCAAAACATGTTTTACAATCACAACAAACAGAAACCAAACATACTCATATTTTACTACACACTTTGCAAAAAAATACAATCACAGTACAATTGAACAAAAAAGAGGTCTCTTACCAAACACATACAACTACAGAAACAGCAGAACAACAGAACCACCAGTAACGGAACCGCACACTGCAACACTCTAAAGAGAAAAAAAAACAATACACATTAGAAGAAACAAAAACAACACACATTACAACAGGCTATGTCACAAATGGGGGGTCTGTCCCCAAGGGGGGGAGATTATAAATCATTATAAACGTGGGGCCCCTGGAAGCAACTCTACGGAGGGCAGAGAGCCCAAATAAAGACACGGCAGAACATACTTTTGAAATGGGCACAAGGAAGCAACCCTTGGCCAAGGGGTCGCTCCCTATAAAAAAAAAACCCTGAAGTCTAGTGGGCTTTTCTACCCCCCTCTGGATCCATAAACGGTAAAAAAAGTTGAGGGGGGGCAGAACAGTCTACAATATTTATAATGCCCCCTGGAAGCGACCCTTCCCCAAGGGGTCGCTTCTTTTTCAAAATACAAACAAATCCCTGGTGACTAGTGGGCTTTTTTGCCCCCCCCCCTAGGTGCAGATCGGCCAAAAAATGGCCAATCTGCCCCAGGGGGGGGCAGAAAAGTCTGAAAAATTATTTATCCCCCTAAGGAAGCGACCCTTGCCCAAGGGGTCGCTTCCTTTATAAATATACATTATTCCCTGGTGTCTAGTGGGCTTTTCTGCCCCCCCTGGGTCCAGATGCGGCCCAAAAAACGGCCAATCTGCCCCCAGGGGGGGCAGAAAAGTCTAAAAAAAATATTATGGCCACTAGGAAGCGACCCTTCCCCAAGGGGTCGCTTCCTTTTCAAATAAAAACAAATCCCTGGTGACTAGTGGGCTTTTCTGCTCCCCCTGGGTGCAGATCGGCCGAAAAAACGGCCGATCTGCCCCAGGGGGGGCAGAAAAGTCTGAAAAATATTCTATGCCCCTAAGGAAGCGACCCTTGCCCAAGGGGTCGCTTCCTTTATAAATAAAAATCAATCCCTGGTGTCTAGTGGGCTTTTCTGCCCCCCCTGGGTCCAGATGCGGCCCAAAAAACGGCCGATCTGCCCCAGGGGGGGGCAGAAAAGTCTGAAAAATTATTTTCCCCCAAAAGGAAGCGACCCTTGCCCAAGGGGTCGCTTCCGATTTAAAAAAAAAAGTAATCCCTGGCTCTAGTGGGCTTTTCTGCCCACCCTGGGTGTAGATCGGCCAAAAAAACGGCCGATCTGCCCCAGGGGGGGCAGAAAAGTCTGAATAACATTATGGCCGCCAAAGGAAGCGACCCTTGCCCAAGGGGTCGCTTCCTGCACAAAAACATATGCCCAAACACAATCCCTGGTGTCTAGTGGGGCATTCCTGGTGCACGATCGCGACGCTGTGCGCGATCGTGCACCAGGAATGCCCTGCATTGGGACATCAGGGGAGAGGAAACACAGTTTCCTCCCCCCTGATGCCTCAAGGCACCGAAAACCGGCCCCCCCCGCCCCACCGGAGCACCAAACACTCACCTTGCTCCTGGACGCGCTGGAAACAAATGGCTTCCAGCGCGTCCAGCGCTTCCTGATGACGTCGGCGCGCGCTGTGCGCGCTGACGTCACCAGGAAGCGTGGGGGGGGCCAGGGGGTGGCAGCGGAAGGTCTTCCGCTGCCACCCCTGCAAAAACAACTGTGATCCCTGCACAAGGGGGGGAGCGCCAGCGCTCCCCCCCAGGGCTGTACTGATGACGGAGCGGTTCCGTCATCAGCACAGCCCAACCGATGCTGATGACGGAACCGCTCCGTCATCAGCATCGAAGGGGTTAAAGTAATATTTTGAAATGTTGATGTATTGATATTTTCGGATATGCTGTTATGTTTACACTTTAATGGTTCATGAAAAGTAGAAGGGGTTACTACTAAAAGAATAGCCTAACTGCCCACTGGAAAAACATCAATGAGAGGCAGGGCAAAAAATATTTGGAAAGAGAGCTGTAGCTAGAGGATAAAATGTAGTAAACATCCATGATAAGTAATAAGGCATGGCAAATACATTAGCAATGTCCTAGGATAGAAATAGATTAAATGACGATATGTACCTAAAAAACTGGAATATCACTGGGGACTGTTTAGAACGAAATAGAAATGTTACAATTAATAAGACTTTATAAATGTAACATTATCTAACAGGTTTTTTAAAAACATGAACAACTGGCTTGATTATTTTACAGAGCTAGGTAGGAGTTATGTGGCTTATATATATCTCTCTGAGACATATGACATATAAATTGTCCTGATATCACAAGGTGTATAACTCAAGGCTTTATTCACGTTGTTGGCTGCTCCCTCTGATTTTGCTTTCACGGTGAGGGCATCAAGGAACCGGTCAGCAGTCAGGGGCAATTCAGAGCACTCAACCCCATTCTGGGCCCCTTCACATTGCCCTCACATTACACCTGGTGGCCTCATTTTGCCCCATCCACCCTGTGGATCTTTGGACCTGTGGATCCTCGACCCTTTTGTTATCGCTGCATCTTCCCCCGTCCTGCACCGCATTCTTGCTGCATAGAGACTCGGAGAGGACTGGAACCGGACTCTCTCCCTCTCACCAGCGGTCTGAGGGTTGAGGCTAACATTGCAGCCACAGTGATTGTGGCGTGATTGAAGCGATCAGCAGCAGGCTGACAGGTGAAACGAAGCAGAGGCAGCGTGACGCGGACAATGGTGAAGGTCTGTGTCATGTTTGCTTGTGAGTACTGGGTGCACTCACTCCCTTTGCTAGCAAGTCGGCTTTTCAACAGCCCTGACCCGCGTTGCTACACCGGCCGCCTACAATTTGCGGTTTTGCCAGGTCAAGCGGGCAGTCACCGTGCTATGTTTTGTGCTGCTGTTGCCCTCCTCTAAACAAGACACAGGCCCGGCTTGTGGAGTTCTTGGAGTTTTGGAGTTGTTTACAGTCAGGTACCCACTTATGGCTACCGCATAATTTTGCACCAGCTAATACCCTCCTCTCAGGAAGCCAAAGCAAAAGAAATAGTGCAAAAGAGTAAAAACGCAAAAGTGCTAAAGTCTGTGATTCCAGTTGCACCAGTGGGCAGTCATAGTTTGGCTGCTGTCAAGGGTGTGTCCCCGTTTCCACCTGCAGAAGCAGCCCAGCAAGTCCACGGCTTGCGGGAGGTAAACTTGGGTTTCGGGTCCCTGGTCCCTGAACTCCCTAAGAACCAGGGAAGCTCCTTGAAAGTTTAGCACACCATGACGCACTGACGTAGAGTTTATACACTAGCAGAACTGGGAGCAATTACAGCGGGCTGTGGTGTGTTGTGACCGGGGGGCAGAGTGACAAAAGCCGAGCCCCAAACAGCCGGGGGCAGAGTGACAAATGGCCGAGCCTCAAACGGCCCCTCAAACGAGCCTCAAGAGCTATGGAACCACACTTGTGGAATCACCTCCCACTTGACAGTTTGACAACAGCTCTGTCCTGCCTTGATCAACCCTGCCCAGCCAAGTCTAGCCTACAAAAGCATACATTGACCTGGAGAGTACAAAGAGGGGATTGTGTGGACCCCCTGCGCATTGTTCCCCCATTGTTCCCAGTAAACCAGGGAATTAAAATCAGGGATCTGGGGTAGTGACCAATTACCAACATTAACTACCCCGACTACTATTAACCTCCAGTATGTTTGGTCTCCATTAAAAAAAAGAGCCCTTTTTCCAGAGTGCCCACCATGAGATCGGGGAAATCCAGATACGTGAAACCCGTGGGCAAAACAAAAAAATGCAGAGGCAACGACACAGACACAGACAGGGGGATGGCATCCCCCAACAATCTATCCCAGCCAGTGACCGAAACGGAAACAGAAATCAAGCCTGTGATCGGGCCAAGGAAACATATCTTAAAAACTTCATAATTTCAAAACAATTCAGAGCAAGGGGAGCTAGGGACGTCATGCCCTGCCCCCAGTGCAGCCAAGGATTTCTCAGCAGTCAGCGCAGAAGGCAGCTCAGTAAAAATTTCAGTGGGAACAAAAGTAGATGAACCAGTTGTACCCTCCAACTACAACATCGGTCTTAAAGCCAGCAAGCGGGCTCTAATAACAGATTTTTTGAAAAAAGTCTGTCACATACTATCCTCAGGAAGCTTTAAGGATCACATGAAATGCGCAGAAGGATATGACATAGAGGATCTCAATTAAAGCACACCCAAGGAAAGGACACCTAGCAATACTAAAAAAAATATATAATGCAAAAACAAAGAGTGCAGCAGCTATATCAACATCAACTATGGGATTGGATATCCAATAAGTTCAGGGAGCATTTATATCGCCCCATCCGACCTAGAAGACCGGATCAGCCCATCATCACTCACAGCGTCAGATCCTCCTTCGCAATTGTCACCTCCTCAAGCTCAAGAAGCTCATCACCACCAGCCAGCACTCGTTCTAGTCCATAGGGAGCCTGACGTAAGCTGGGACTCCCTTCTTCAACAACAACTTTATTCGCAATCACAGCAAAAGGCAAATACTGGATCTGAATGCAGAACTTTGAACAATGACAATTTAATTCAAGAGCATGATCAACAGGATCATGCCTCAGGCCTGTTCACAATGGTCAATTTTCTGTTGTTAATGACAGAACAACATCCACTGGAACAAGAGGGTCGGGTGGATAAATACAACAACCTTTTCTTGCCATCAGGCTCAAAGACTCACACAACCCACCTCCAAAGAGATCCCAAAGAACCCAAACATTTCATAGAAAGCAGGCACCAGCCCCAAGATACCGTTGAGCCAAATAACTTAAAGGCGAGGGCCACGCCACCCAAAACTTTACAAAGAAACCGACAGCAGAGCGAGCACAATGAACAAATGGAGCATCTCGACTACTTAACTCATTTAAGTCAAACGCTCCAGGAAATACTGATGAACCAGCCTACGGCTTCCATATGGCCCCAACTATTAAACAGAATGGACACGATTGGGTAAGCAATGACACATCATGCAGACAAACTTGACATCCAAGTTGAACTGTTAAACCTTCTAACTATCCATGTGCAAGGGATAGAAGCAAACTTGCGTGACCTGAACTCAATGCTTAAGAAGGTTCAACAAGACAGGGATACAACTTACCATACGTGCCACTGCCCCCTGATAATCGACAAATTGGCAACAGTTCCCAACCTGATGTCACAGATATTAACTGCTGTTAAAAAATCTCCTCAAGATTCCAACAAAACCCCTAAGCAGGCATTGGACGAACAACATGGCCAGCAGAGGAATGGCTGCACTGATGGAGACCTGATAGCAGTAGAGGGACCACCGACTACAATGCCCTCAAGTGTCACCGCTACAAATGACTTAAGGAGACTAGAATACTCGATCAAACAAGCGCACCCTGGAGTACAAGAGGTTGCGTTACTTAATCAATCATTAGAAATACCTAACAAAGCAAGCCCAAAACAGTCCACCCCGTCCAAAAAAGCTAGCCCCAAACAATCCTCTTCATCAATTCACCTCACTAAGAGGGAAAGAAAACGCCTGAGAAAAGCGAGAAAGAGCAAAACAAAAAATAGTGGGTTGATCGATTAACTCCATCAAGAAATTAAACCTGAGACAAAAGAAAAGGATCCGCCAGAGAGAGCAAACTCTGAAAGTAACATTAGGCCCAAGACAGGGTCAATGATCCCCTACAATTCCACCACAAAAGGAGGACAAAACCACAGCAAGCACAATTCAACGTATCAGCAATATTCAACAATTGATGAAAATGTATAGTATATTCTACCCTCAGGCAGGGAAAGAAAAGGTTAAACCACCCAGCCTGGATTCTCAGAAAAACCCTCCAATGTCAACGGGTGGACGAGTTAATACAGAAGAGACGAGTGGATATAGTTGAGAGCAGCATGTGCAAAGGAGGGGAGAAACGGGAGGAATTGATGACTGGAATCAAGGGTGTTTCTTACTCGATCCCTAGGGGCATCGCAGGCTATAGCTCCCACTACCAACCAAGTCCTGCCCCCACAGATCAAGGTCTATCTAATCTGTGCTGCAACTGGTAAATCAAGCAACAGGGCAAATAATCTTCGCACAGACTCACTACGCTTAACCACAAGCAAAAAAGTAGAGCTCATCCCACAATACAGTTCAAGGGGACCACATGACATCTTGAACAGGGGATCAATATTAAAACTACTTCACACCTTCAGCGCGGTGCAGATTCCTGCGCTGTGCTGAACGTTCGAATGAGCCAACGGGCTCATGACGGAACGGTTCCGTCGTGAGCACACGCCAACCGACGCTCATGACGGAACCGTTCCATCAATAGCATCGAAGGGGTTAAAGAACTACCTCCTATGAGTCACATAACATCCAGTGACTTAGAAAGTATAGAATTCAAACCAAACCCTCTCTTAACCGGTACAGACTACACAATTTTAACATTTTAACATTTATTAGCATCACAGACCTGATCCTGCTGCATCGGGAAGATTTCTCAAATTGGGGCATAGAACTAAAAAAGGTCGAACCTCCCCGGTACCCTTGCCCATTACAACAACAGCAAACACAGAAACAGAGCCTTTTAAAAGGCACAAAAGGCCCTGATCGAACCAGCATCAAGGAAGAAGAGGGTCAATCAACTAGACAAATAAGATTTACAATAGCACAAAGAGAAGTAGCAGCTCTTGAGGCACCTCCCCAGAACATATTGGGACTTAAGCAGCGGGGAAAAAGTATGAAACAGTTCAAGAAAACCATCAAGGAAATCAACGGGCATCAGGATTTGCTCCTGGAATGTTAATGGCATAAGTGCAAAATTAGAAGAAGAAGATTTTGCGGAATTTATCCAACATCATGATATACTTCTTTTTCAACAAACCTGGCAGGCAAAAAACTCTTCACTAGTGGGTTACAAAGAATATACCATACCAGTAAAAAAGGAGGCACAGCAGGGAAGGGCCAAAGGGGGCTTGTCGACTTATATATCTACGGGCTCTCCTGGGGAGCCATAACCATCGATCTCGACTCCTCATGGATACAATGTATCAAAGTAGATCTTTCACCTTCAAGGGACCTACTAATATTGAATCTCTACATCCATCAGGCAGGAAAAGAGAAGGACCAAAGAATTAACAGCCTGATTCATCATTCTCCCGTTTTGCGAGCCCCTAATAGCGATTCATAGCGATTCGCTATTAAGGACTCGCAAAACGGGATTCATGTAGAAATTGCATGAAGAAATGCGATTCCTACATATTCCTTATTTGCGATTAGCAAATTGTTAATCGCAAATAAGGAATAACTCGCCATTCATTCCTATGGGCCAAAAGGCCCTTAGGAATGAATGGGGAGTATTCCTTATTTGCGATTAGCAATTTGCTAATCGCAAATAAGATAGCGATTTGAAGGGTGCCAGGGGTGTCCAAAGGACACCCTGTAGCACCCCTCAAATGAAATTTTACACAGGTGTTGCACACACACATGTCCAAAGGACATGTGTGTGTGTAACTTGCAACTCAGAAAAATGCATTTAAATGCATTTGTCTGAGTTTTTGCAATTTACCACGAGGTCTGACCTCGCGGTAAATTGCGGCCGGAAATTGCGATTTCGCAAAAAAAAATTGGATGATGAATTGCATTTAAGGAATCTCAAATAGAGATTCCTTAAATTCAATTCTTCGCAAATGTGCGAATTCTTAAATAGCGAAATTTGCATTTGGGATGATGAATCCCAAATGCAAAAATTGCACTCGCAAAAGGCAAGATTCTGAGAATCTTGCCCTTTGCGAGTGCAATTTAGCTTGATGAATCAGGCGGTAAGTAATTAATAGCGGTAATAATAACGCTGAAAAGCACCTATCAAAGTGCCAACATAATAATAAACGGGGATTTTAATATGAACTTAATCCAAGGCCAAGAGCGCAACCTACCGAGCTTTATACAGCCAAGGCAGGGTAACCGAAGTAGACAAGAACTTATGGGCAATAAATGTTCTGCAAAATTAGATGACGTTTTCCTACACACATTAAACAGTAGAGGACCCTCGGACGAGGGTTACATCTAAAACTAGATCAACAATTGATTTTACGCTAGCCGGCACCGATCTATTTCCATACATAACAGAGTTTCAAAATCAGGATCGAGTTGAAAGCGACCATTATCCTCAAACGTTTACATTAACCATTACTCCAACTGTGTCAGAGCAGTCAAATCCCCGAAATCAAGTATACAACTTTACAATATAAAACGACTAATTTGGGATGAAAAAAACATAGATAAAATAACGGAGACATGCCGGTCGTTACTAACACCTATAGATGCAACCCACGCTGGAGATATTACAGGGCTCTGGGAGTCTTTTACAAACAACATCAATAAAAAATGGCAACCTACCCACAGAGATCATAAAATACCCAGAACTGGAGGAGGGTCATGGTATACGCCAAACATACGGGCAATCAAAACGCGTTTGAACAAACAACTAAGGTTAATTCAAACTAATGGTCTCCAACCCTTGCAACAGTTTCTCATAATTATAGAAAAAACTAAAAGGGAACTAAAACACAAAATAAAGGTGGCCAAACAAACATACAAGGAAATTTTTGAGACCATCATGCTCCACGCAAGTAAGCAGAGAAACTCGAAACAGTTTTGGGCAAAAATCAATTTCCTGCTGAATGGCAAACATCGCCAATTTACCTCTGACATTACTGAACACTCTTGGAGCATTCATATTGAAGAGACATATAATTTCAGAACTGAACAGACAACAGATGGCACTGGGAACAACATGAACAAGACTATAAGGTGTTCCAGTCCGGAGAAAATATCAGAGGCTTGGAGTCCGAGTAGGGAAAAACGGTCATCGGTGGACACATCAGCACAGATTTAAAGTCTTTATCCAACCCCATACTCCAAACCAAATTCAGAGCTGAACAGAAAGACAGCAGCATTTTTATCAGGCACGCGCAAAGAGTTGAACCCATAGAAGTAACGCAGCAGCAGATTAAGCATACAATAAAACACTTGAGATCGGATGGGGCACCCGGCCCCAACGGCCTACCGAATGCACTGTTTAGGTACGACCCCGAGTTTTGGTCCTACTACCTAACCCCTCTGTTCTCCAATAGTTTAGAGACTGGAAACATTCCTGACTCCTGGAGGGGCAGCATCATTCAACCTATTTATAAGTCAGGAACACGCTTAGACCCCAGCAATTACAGACTGATAGCCATTATAGATGTAGAGGCAAAGATCTATGCAACAAACCTACTGGCAGATTTGGAGAAATGGATAAGCTGCAAATGTCTAATCCCGAAAACACAGACTGGGTTCAGAGCCGGCATGGGGACTTTAACAAATATTTGAGCACTTACCCTCTTAGCAAAGAAAGCTATTGCCAAATCAAACATCCTCTACACATGTTTCGTAGATCTGAAATCTGCCTTTGATGAAGTGCCATGAGCCAAGCTATGGGCTAAAATGACAGCTGGGGGAATCGCCTTCAAATTATTAGAAGCAATCATCAACCTATATTCACAAACCTGGGTTCAGATAAAAAAAGGGGATGGCCGGAGAATAACTAAGAAATTTCCAACAAAAAATGGGTTAAAATAAGGATGCGTTCTGACTCCGTGTCTTTTTAACATCTACACGGCTGATTTAGAAAGCAACCTTAGTCTCATTCAAGGAGACCCACCCAAATTGGGAAAGACACCAATACAAGTCTGCAATATGCGGACGACATCGCGTTACTCTCTTAAACCCGGTCTACAGCGCCTGATCTCCAAACTAGCAATATACATCTCAAAAGAACAACTGATAATCAATTTTAAAAAATCTAATGTTTTATATTTTTCAAGCTATCAGAAAAAACGCCCCAAATTCATCTGGAGGATAAAATCAAGTATTTTATCGCAGGTAGAAGTATATAAATATCTGTGGGTTCTTCGAGATAGCCATTTAAGTTTCAAACAACACCTAGAACATGTCAACAGAAAAACCAAACAATTATGCTTTGCTTTTAAAACTTTACAGAAAAGCCTAATTGGCAACTCAACAAACCATTTCCTACAAGTAGTGGCGGCAACATTTTTGCCAGCGATAACATAAGGCTCAGAAATGCTGAACACCAAGGATGCCCAAATGCTAAATCTATTTCAGTCTGGACTGTATAAAAAACTGTTTTCAATCCCACGATACATCTCTCAGGCGCAGATACGCCTGGAATATGGATTAACGAATCAGATGCAGGCAAGACAAGGTGTCCTGGACAAATACTACTGGCGTATGAGGGCTGCGGAAGACAACACGCTTGCCCACCACTGCTGGGAGGAGGTAGAAATACAATTGACAAACAAAAACTCGATATGCCAAATTTTGAATCAAGCGCTTCAAACACTAAGGGGCCCATTATGATGTCGGGCGGATTGCCCCCGCCAGGCTGGCGGTAGCCACTGCCAGCCTGGTGGGGGCAATCCGACCTGCATCCACACTCATTTTCCCCCCGCCATATTAGTATTGCGGGGGGACCTCGATGGACGGAAAGACCGTCCACCGCTTTTCCGCCCCAGTCGCCTTGCCTCTGGGGCGGAAAAGGAATAATATGGTGGCGGTGCCTATCAGACACTGCCAGCCATATTATAATGGGCGTCTGTAGGTGCCTTTCTGCTGCGGAAAGGCATGCAGTCTTTACTCTGGAGGCCCCCTGCAGGCCCCCAGAGTGAAGGAGAGGTCATGGTGTACCTATGGTACCCCCCTTCATTTGCATAAACAAAGCGGCAGGCACCGCGTGGTGCCTGCCACTTTGTTTCTGTAAATGCATCAATGGATTTTTAGCATTGTGGCGGGCGGTGAAGAGAGCACCGCCTTCCACAATGCTAAAAATGCAGGATGTGCCCGCCACTGTGGCGGGCACATCCTAATACCCCCACGGGATCCCCACCCTTATGGCGGGTGGTCCCGAATTACGACAGGATGGCGAGCGGACAAAGTCCGCCCGTCATCCTAATGAGCACCCAAATCTGCAGGAAGCCTGGCAAACACCCATGTCATAATCTGTTTTAAAAATAATCACAAAGAAATCAATAAAAACAGTATCGTTTCAATCCGACAAAACCATATTTGCTGGTGAAAGTCATGCATGGTCGGTGATTCCATTCTATAAGCATATGAAACCACAACCCTATCGGCGAGAAAGCTTCAGAGACCTCTACAAGCAGAAATTGTCCTTATTGAGATTGGGTTCATTTTCCAACAAAGATCTCACCCCAAAATGGCTACAGACCTGGCCATCCCTAGGCTGCCACCTCCGTGGCAACAGCGCAGAGTCATTACTACATCTATTATGCGTCTGTCTGGCACTACATAACCCAAGGACATCATTTTTAAGGACAATCCTAAGAGAAACTCAAATCTGGACTTGCAGATCGTCTGTCATAAAATGCCTCAGTGGTTCTTCAGTTCAACTGTCTTGCAACACAGTAAAATTTTTGTCCCTAGCAGCACAAGAACTAGAAAAGAAAGAAACAGCACAAAACCTTGGAAAGAATGGAACACCAAAATAAGAATTTGGCAGTAGGGTATAAAGTATCCTGCCTAAGTCTTTCGCAGACCTGTTTCCGTACTCTTTTACAAAGCCTCTTTCGATGACAAGCCCTAGGCACAAACATGACCTCACCTGTAAATGTTCCAGGATATGGAAATATAGTGACTTAAGAAACTGGGCAGAAAATTATGCATAACAGTTTAAACTTTGCTCCTTTTCCATTTTCCGTTGGCATCAACATTTTAATTTCACCAGAAACCATGGACATGTTTTCATTGCTGTTATGATAATCCGCTGCTCTTTGGTTCCATTCCACACAAGGGTTACGATAACTAACAATGTTTTAATGTCATTTTTATCTGTACATGTTATGTGACATTTTCATCATGGTGGTATGTTCCACTCTTTTTATGATTTTAACAGATCAAATTAAATATTTTTACACAGCACACGTTGTTGCCTCCCTGAAACATGCAACCACAAAAGGAAGCTGTGAGGATTATCGTTAAAGAGTGGTGTCCTTTACTTTTCATGTTTCTGCCTCTAAAAAGCCATGAACTGATCTTGGGCATTCCTCTGGTCTCTAAAAGGACTCCTAACTTATGCTTTATGCAAAGAATCAAAAGTAAGGACCTACCTTCCCTTTCCTGTATATGTAGTGTTACACCCTATTTGTGTTGTATGTACAGTTCATGGTCTGAAGAGGGGTGGCGACTCCAGGGAGACACACATTTATCAAGGAGATACTCCCATAGTGCACCTATTCAGGCCCTACCTTCAGCCTCAGTACGGCTGTATATATTATGAAAGGGAAAGTAGGCTCCCTTCCATTGTCCTCTGTTGCCAACCTATTATGCTCATGCAAAGTTTAAAGAAAACTACTTATGATCATTATTGGATATGATTCCTAGTCTACTGGACAGATGAAGGGCGCATGTAAAGCAAGTCACATTTCAGTTCTATTGTTTTTTATCCTTAACATTTCCTAATATTAGACTACGATTCAACCAAGATAAATGTCTATTCTATTATGGAGAGTGTGGAAAATATATAATGTTAAGATTTATTTTTCGGTTCTTGCAGCGACCACTCATTTAGACAGACCGTGATATGAATGTCCATTTATTCACTTTGCATTTCCCCTAATCCTTGCGGCTCTCTTCTTGTCTAGGGTTCTCTAATCTGCATGCAAACATTGTAAAAAAGTCATTTTGAATTGTGGCCAACTAACACCCCCTGTGGTCATACATTTATCATTTGCATCCTAACTCTCTGTAATGCATCAAAAATATGATCATCTTATATATTTGTTGTGATGTGATAGAGAAACAAAAAGTATAAGACATACGGGCAATTGTTTGTGAGCAATTCAAGATGTGCTACAAATCATGAATTTGGACATGAGGCAAGCTTACACAGCTTCATCATTAAAGCATTTGATACTTATGTATTTACTTTGGTTTTCCAATTTCACTCTTTTAACAATGTTTAATGTGCTATTGACCAGGTTTCTATAGGGTTTTTATTTAAGTCGTTATTTTAATGAGATATTTGTGTTGGTATGCTGTCACTATCCCATTTTCTTTTCAGATTATTGTGGCAAATGGTGTGGAGGACAACCAAATAAATCCTCGACCCACTACCCACTGCTTTCCCTATGCTTACTTAAAAGGCAGTTTTATTGTCCACTGGTTCACATCAGTGTATAAAAGCTAAGGCAAATCCCTAATCCCGTGATAAAAGCACCTGAATATACATTCCATGTCATTAAAGTCATTCATTTTAAGAGTTGCTTGATCATTTCCTTTGTCACCATAATAGTTTTCTCTGAAATGAATTTTTTTTTATGTGCCTGGCTCATACTTTGGAACTACATTTTGGTAACCATCTTTACCTCTTTGTCTTATTTGCTGGGCTTCCCCGTTTTTCCAGAGCTTTAAAATGTCATTTTTATTAGCTATTTCTGTAGACAGTCTGTCTACTTTTACCGACCACTTGACCACCCTCTGTTTAAAAGATATACCCTCAAAAGGCTATTTAAATAATTTCTTGTGTTTAACTGCACCACTAGAGTCCTGAAAGCCTGTGAAATATTTGTCCGCATGATTCTAAGTGGGAGTGGATGGCACTGGGCAGAGGGATGGTGCTAGCCACATATTGTACACCTTACAGTGTTCATTGGGTGACCATCCTTTGTGTCTTTCTTCTGGCAGTTAAACTTTTTGGATCTAAGAAATTCTTTAACATTTGTTTCAAGGTAATGACATTGTTTTTAGGTCAAGCTTTCGAGACCTCTTGTTTATACTTTAGTATATACTTATATGTGCATGTACTTTGTGGGCTCTGGAGATTAGCCCGATGATTTGTCTACTTTGTTTAGGAACTTTTTTTTCTGTTCAACTGCCTCTATTTAACTGTCATGATAGAAAATGACCAGTAAAATACCAGAATTGCTTTCTGCTGAGAGACTTTCTTTTTTAATTTTTCTGGCAACTGCCTCTATTTAACTGTCTTGATAGAAAACAACCAGCAGAGGTCAGTAAAATACCAGAATCACTTTAGCATTCTCTAGATTCCAGTCCATAGAAATTGTCTTCCACAAACACCTGTTGACAATAAAATTGTATTTTCAGTGATATGACCACCAAAGGCCCTGATTTTATACTAAAAACAGAGCTTTGGACTAGACCATTTCCCACTGAAAGGCAATATTTCTCTCCCTGTGTTCCCATACCTGGCTTGTCACACAGATTGGTGCTTACATACCCTCAATGTTACAGAACAGTAGATGTTTCAGCACCCAGGCTAATGTGCTGCAGAGCTAAATACATAACAATATTTACAGATGGCAGTGGTGGTTTGATTGGTAGCACATCTATTCTCTTTGTGCATTCAATATACACATCCAAGTATTGGTGCCCTCGAGGTTAAGATGACTGCACCCCACTACCTAAGGTGCCAAACCACCAGGGCCCAATTGGACCCGGTGAAAACGTTAAACAGCTATGTAAACCTTGGCACTCTTGTTCAATGTTGTATTAATTCATATATTGTTTTTTAAACATGTGTCGGCTGCCGGTTCAACGCTTAAAAGGAGGATTGACACACCAAGCTGTTCACTCCTTATTATACTGTCACTGCTTTTTAAATTTGTGATTTAGGACTCTGTTATATATTCGTATTAAATTTATACAGCAAGAACTAAATTGATGTCCTGCTGATACTTTGAATTGACCTGTTTGAACAACTGTGTGAATTAATACAAAATTGAACAAGAGTGCCAAGGTTTAAATATCTGTTCATAGTTAAATACAGAGAAGGTCCCAAGGCGAGAAAGATTGCATTGCAAATGCTTATTTATGCTCAGACACTTGTCCTGATTACATGCGTAGTGTTACTATTACTTTGGTTCATCGAAATAATCTAAAGTTGTGCTTCATTAATGAATATTCCATAATAGCGCATACATGGAAAATATGTTTGCTCAGACCATATGAACAGGGCTCAATGTATGGGCAGATATGGTCTAGGTCCTGAGTGGGAGAAGCAAGTCTGCTGTGAATCTTTTATATTAGACTTAAAATGTATAAACCTTGTGAATGACTGAAGAATGGCATCTCCTTAGAAGAAAATCAGCAAAAACTAACAATAACAACTTTTGAGAGCGGATCTACCAGCATGTGGGGTTCATGCTTCTCCTACTTGTAATGTAATGTATGTATACTTGTAAAGCACACTGTTACCTCGTTACGTGGCGTCCTGGCGCTGTATACCGCTGGGGAACCCGTCCTGGTTTCCCTGTGAGAGGGCACCCCAAAGGTGAAGCCAGGCATCCCCGGCGCCGCTAGGGCCGTTGTGGAGATTAAGCAAGCTATTGCCCAGAGTTGCAGAGTGGGACCCTTGGTTAGCGTAGGCACCTAGGCAAGAATTATCGAGTCTGCGGACATTGACCC
The DNA here is from genome assembly GCF_964263255.1 of Lissotriton vulgaris. Taxonomy (NCBI): domain Eukaryota; kingdom Metazoa; phylum Chordata; class Amphibia; order Caudata; family Salamandridae; genus Lissotriton; species Lissotriton vulgaris. Next base: position 49,083,666 of record NC_141690.1, read on the forward strand.
AAGACCCTGCCGCGTCGGGAATTGAACCCTGGTCCCAGGCCGACCTCTGCTTCAGGGTCTGCCACTTCTAAACAGTGAGCCACATTTCTCCACTGAACCTACTTGAACCTGTGTAACATAAAACCTTCCTGTAAATTTTGAGATTTTCAGAATGCCAGTGGTAAAGTTATAGAGCTTTGAAGAAATAAATTGGGCTTTTATGTTTTTCTCCTCAGCAGGACTGTTGCAACTGCTCAAGCTGCTCCACCACTCCTGAACTGGATAGGGTGGGTTAATGACACATTGTACGGTAATTAGAATGCTAATATATTATGTTTAGTGTAGTTTTAGATCAGTGTTTATGCGTGATGGTAGAAATATTTATAGAAGTGGGAGGGGAGATTCTTACATATTACTTTCATATAAATATCAGCATAGGTACAGTTTAGATTATTTAGATTTCATAGTTTTTTTGTGTTATAATTTTGTATTAACAATTTGAAAATGTCATCACAAGAACAATAATAGCAATAACATCCAATATTTCATAATAGATAGATACACACATTGAAAGAAAAAGGAGAGATGTATGCGAGAGATATAATTTGGAAATATATAAAATGGATTAAATAAACAAATAGTTGAATAATTAGGTATTTGAATAATCAATTTTTTGAGAAGAAAATAAAAGAAAAGAAAGAAGGGCGAACAATTGCATATTTATAAAAACAAATCACAATATGACTTAATATTTTATGGATTAAGTCATTATCCCTATGATCAAATAATAATATAGTAAGTCACGTCAGGATTCGTGGATAAGTACATAGTAATGAGAATTGAAATACATTGATTCAAAGTTATTAAATGAATAAATTAGAGGAAACCAGTTTGTGTATATAGTAGAGTATTGTAAAATAGAAAGAAATACCAAAGAGTCAGATACTCGAAAGAATAATGAGATAAAATAAGACAACGTTAATGTAAGGAGAGAAAGCCAGGGAAGGATGGGGGAGGACATTCCAATTATACTAAGGAGAATAATGCCAGACTGAGGGATATAAGTATTTGTTGTGGAAATATTGTTATCAGTATCACTATTCATATTCAAGAAAGGTGACCAAACCTGAAGAAACATGTCGTCTGGTTTTGAAGATTATAGATTATTCTTTCATGTGAAGCTGTATGTATCATCATTGTCAACCATTCTTCTTGTGAAGGGGGATGAAGATTTCCAGTGTATTAATATGCATATTTTTGCTGTGGCTAATTTTGTATGAAAAAGACGTTGTTGTGGTGTCGATAACTTTTGAGAACGTCTTATGTCATGCAGTAGAATATTAGCAGAATATAGTGAAATGGGGTAAAGGCATAGTGGAGTGGAAGACTTTACCCACATGAATCCATAAAGGTTGTTTCAATGTACACTCACACACAATATGGGTTGTGTCACAATTGGTATTAGAACATCTCCAACATTTAGCATGGGAAAGCAATCCGGCTTTCTTAAATTTCTCTGGAGACCAATGCCAATCATGAAAAATTTGGAACAGGCAAAATTTTAATCTAGCTTCTCGAGTTCCTTTGTCTAATTTCTCCACCAACCTTTCCCATTCCTCTTTAGTGTACAATATTGAAAGTCGGCTTTGCCATTTGGAGTGGAGTGTCAGACAGAGAGGTTGAGAATAAAGGTGCGATTGAAGAGTTTTATATAGACCAGATACTTCTCGTTTATGTTTGCCCAATGTACTCAAATATGATACAATTGGTGAATATTCAGGTACCCATGGGGTTGAACCTAGTTGAGTTTTCAAGTATTGTTGGAGCTGGACACATTTTCTGGATTGACGCACTGGAAGACTGAATTCCTCTCTTAGTTGTGAAAATGGATTAAAATCACTGTTATATAAAATTTGATCTAGGGTTTTGATGCCTGCTAACTTCCATAAGGGCCAGGATAATGTTTTTCTATTGATGCGAACACCAGTGTTATCCCATAGAGGCCTTTTTTCATGAGTGTTTGGACTTAGGTTAAATAGGTGGTGTGCCTGTTGCCAGGATTTGCGCATAGCTAATAGAATTGGATTCTTGGGAATTCTGACGACTCGTTCCTGTACCATATAAAGCTGAGAGACCGGAATCTGAAGATAAGAGATGTTGTTCTATTCAAACCCATTGTGGAACATCAGAAATTTCCAGCAGCATATACGATAGTTGGAAGATTTGTAATGCTAGAGAATAATGTTCAATTGACGGAAGACTCATGCCTCCAGAGGATGTGCAAGCTCTGTTCTCACATTATTTCCCTCCCCGGACTCTAAGGTCATCCACTCTTGGCCTTGTACAAATTCCAAAGATAAAAAGAGTACGTTGTGGGGAAAGCAGTTTTCGTTTCTAACGTCCAAACTCTGGAACACTCTACCAGTACATCTTAGAAGATTACCCAACAGATTTGCATTCAGGAAAGAAATCAAAACATGGCTATTTCTCCAATACTAAAGTATGAATTTATGTCCTAGCTCATCTCTACCACAGCGCCAAGATGCCTCAGCAGTAGTGCACTCTACAAATACCGTCAGTCAGTCAGTCAGTCCATAAGAGTGGTAAACTTTTAATTTTGCCACAGCAAATTGAGGTATGGCCGAATTCCATGAAAAGGCTCTTATATTAGAGTCTATAAGTCACAATGAGCACAAGGGAATGTGCAGCGGAAGCATACCTAGGGTATATAAGAAGCTTGGGAGAGGGACATGCACTCTACCCCACATAGATGGATTTAAAATGTTCCTTTTTTCAAAGTCACGCTTTTTTTCGGTGATCAGAGGATTTACATTATCTGTAACCACATCTTCCATACCTTTGTGCACTAGAGTCCCCAGATATTTAAGGTGTGAGGGCTACCAATGAAATGGAAGACCACGTACAGCTGCCTTTGTAGTTCCATCAGATATAGGTAGAGAGTTACTTTTGTCCCAAATTTATTTTATAACCAGGAAAGGAGGAGAAATGATCAAAAATTTGCAAAAAAGATGGCAGGAATCGAGAGGGGTTAGTAGGGGTAAGTAGAATGTCGTCAACATATAAGTAAGGTTTGGAATCATCCGCAGGGATGTGTATGACCTTGACTTCATCTGATTGACAAATTGCAGCCGCCAGAGGTTCTATAGCTAAAAGGAATAGGAGGGGGGATAAAGGGCATCCCTGGTGAGCTCCTCTTTGGTTTAGAAATGGGTCAGATAGAAAACCACCACAATGTACTGGGGCAGAGGGGTTAAGTAGTCACACTTTAGCTATAAACTGTTCCCGTAGCCCAAAACGATCCTGTAATTTGAAAAGATACATCTTTTTGGCAGCTAATGCATCATCTGAAAGGCTTTTAGCAGACCATAATGTATGGGTTCCTGGAAGAACGTCCTGGAACAAACCCTACTTGAGAAGGAAGGTAATACTTTTTTGAGACAAAAATCTGGAATATTAGCAAAAATTTTAATATCACAATTCTAAAGTGAAATAGGACGATAACTAGTACAAATCAAGGGGTCTCTCCCAAGTTTAGGGAGTACGGCAATTATTGCTTTATTGGAGAGGGGGCCCAAGGAGTCCTCACGGTCCGCCTCTTGAAAAGCAGCATCCAGAGAATCAATAATATTATGTCCAGACCAGCGATAAAATTCAGCTGCAAATCCATCCTCCCCGGGAGCCTTAAGATATGGTAAGTTGGATACTGCATGTAAAATCTCTTCTTTATTGATATCTCCCTCAAGAAAAACTCTGCGTTTAAAAGAAAGTTATTCATCCTTTCTGAATCAATTTTTGACCCTGGTGTGTAAAGAGATTGGTAAACAGAGGCAAATTCATTCACTATGGCTTGCGGCCAGATAAGTAAGCAACCTTGAGATAATTTAATGGCTGGGATGGACATAGCTGCTTCCCTAAGCCGTAACTGTGCCGCTAGCAGTCTGCCTGCTTTTTCTCCTTGTTCATAATATATACCCCTCATTCTTTGGAGGACAAATTCTGTTTTGGATGTAAAGAGGCTGGTTAATGCCATTCGCGCTTGTTGTAATAGTTTAGGATTTTGTAATGTTGGTGCTGTTGTATATAAGCGAGTATAAGATTGTATGTCATGTTCTTTCTCTTTCTGTCTTGTAGCATTCTATTTATAGGCTAGTGCTGCCTCTCAACATTAATTGACCTCTAATGACAGCTTTAGCCGTGGCCCACATTATTCTAGCTGAAGCCACATAATCCTGATTTGTGGAAAGGTAATCTTAAAAATATGATTTTAATTCATATTTACCCTCAGGAGATTTATGTCTCTGAATGTTCATGCGCCAAGGTTTACACCCTGGTCTATGTAATTCAATTTCTAGTGCTAAGGAGACTGGAGCATGGTCAGACAATGGTGCCTCTAAAATGCAGGATTCCTTAATCAATTGGAAGTTTTTTTGAGACACCAAAAATAATCTAGGCAAGACAATGTACCGTGGGTAGGAGAAGAAAAAGTATATTCTTTATCAGATGGATAACGTTGGACTTGGCCCTTTTTGCAGGGTCATCTCTGAACTATTTGCCTTCCTCCTATATTTTTTCTGACCTGTTGTTGGCTGTTTTATGACTCTGGGCACTTTCAGTGCTAAAGTGCATATACTCTCCCTATTGTAAATTGATGTATGGATTAGTGATTCCATGATTGGCTGCTTTGGTTTACTTTTCAGACCCTAGTACAGTGCATTGAGTGTGCCCAGGGCTTGTAAATCAAATGCTGCTGGTGAGCATGCAGCACTGGTTGTGCCACCCACAGAAGCACCCTGTAAATTGTGTCTCAGGTCTGCCATTGCTGAGCCTGTGTGCAGTCTGGTACTGCCAGTCCCTAAATCTTCCCTTTTCTGCATATTAGTCACCCCTATGGTAGGCCCAAGGGCAGGGTGCATTGTAGGTAAAAGGTGGGACATGCCCTGATGTGTGTGGCCTGTTCTGATAGTGAATTACAGCCATTTTAGTTTTTCACTATTGCAAGGCTACCTATTCCCCATAGGGCAGCATGGGCAGTTTGATTATAACATCTTAAAATCCTAACTGACTCAGGGAACTAGGCAGAAATTCGAGTTTAGTATGCCTGAACTCAGAATGGTAAAATACATCTTTTAGTAAAGTTAGTTTTAACATTCTGTGTATGAAAATACCACTTTTAGTATTTTCTTGCCTAACTATCCAAGCCTGCCTCTGCTAGGTTGTGTATTCCTTGTCTGGAGTTTGACTGACAGGGGCTGGGGGATTCCAGGGGACATGGTGAGTCAGCACAGGGCTGAATAGAGCTATCTTAATGTAGATGGGTGGAAGGAGTTGCACATGGGACCTTAATAGGGCTGTGCCTGCATTCCACAATGCTGTCTCCATCGCCAGTGGTGCATCTGATGTCATCCCTGTGGTGCGTCTGATGTCCCTGGCCCACACTGTTAAAGGAAAGAAGGAGTCTTGTCAAAAAAGTGCTCCAGGACTGAACAGAACTGGTTTGGACTGGGTACAGGACCCTCTGCCTTCAGAGGACAAAGGATTTGATAGTATAAATATGGGGACCAGACCCCAGAGAATTAGATCATTTTTGGGAAACAAGAAGAACCTTAGCTGAAGAGAGGAACCCGAGAAACTGAGGAGGGGACTAATCCTAAGCTGAGTGCTGTTTGGGGAATTGGCCTGCAGTGGTTGCCTGACTGCCAAAGAAAGGAGAATGGACTTTGAGCTACTTTCAAATCAACTTGTAAAGGATCTCCAAGGGCTTCATATAGAGCTTGCCTCCAGCCGAAGTCTCAGGGACAACAGACTTTGCCAACCAGCTCCCGTGCCTTCCCTTGCTGGGAATTGAAGTGCCTGCTGTTGAGCTGGCCCCTCTGAGAGACTACGTGTCGCTGGGAGCTGGAAGCAAAACTCAAGACGAAGAAGCTTGTTGCCGCCGCAGCTGGTGTTGTCGTATCACAGGAGAAGAGTGTCGCAGCAGATGCAGTTGCATCATCAGAAACACATACCACTCCTGCCACTGTTGCCCTCTCTTAACCCGAAGCTCCTTACATCACCGGTGAAGAGTGTCGCCATCACAGCAGATGCCGTTGCATCACTGCAGAAGTGTGTCGCAGGACCTGTCGCGGCTCAGAAGAATTGTTGAGTCACTGCACGGCGTCAAGCATGCATGCAACGTTGTCGCATCGAGAAGAAGACGCCATTTTCTTTCATTGCACCGGATCTTCATCGCATCACGGTGCTGTTGGTCGCATTGCCACGGAAGCGCATTAAGAAACCGATGGACCACGTGGAGAAAAACCGACATATCCCCTACTCAGCAAAAGGGCCTTGATGCATCAACGTTCTTGCGTGTAAGGAACCGACGCATCACTCTCCCTGCAAGACTTTCGTTGTATAGCGTTACGCATCCAAAGGTACATTGAACTCAAAGTGTTGCATTTTACATCTACAGAGAACTAAGCTATTTCTACCATTTTTGAAGTACAGTATTGTGGATTTTTGTAATTTGTGGTCTTGTGTTAAGTCTATAAAAAATACTTATTTTTATAGTACAACTTTTGTGGTGTCCATCTGTAGTGTTGTCACTGGGTTACTGTGTGTTCACAAATGCTTTACACACTACCTTTGAGATAAGAATGTCTGCTCATGCTAAGCTGCCAAGGGGGTGAGCAGGGGTTATTTTAGGAGTGTACCCCCTTACCCTGACTAGACCCAATGGTCCCTATTTGGTCAAAGGAACCTACCTCTGCCAACGAGAGACCCCGTAATCTAACAGATGAAAAATACATCAATGATCAATTAATCCACTATCTGCCAATAAATAATGTATTAGTTCTCTGTCTGCATCATTGTTTTTGTCTAGAGGGCCACCTGTTTTATCTAAAATTGGGTATTGCACTATATTCCAATCACCACCTAAGAGTTATTGTGAAGCACCTTTTTCTATTAACAAATGGTTCAGGTGGAGGAAGAATGTTTTTTGTCCCTGTTGGAGCATAGATTGATCCCACACCAATATAGGTGTCCCTATACGTAACTTGGTGAATACATAACGACCATCAGGATCTGTCAATGTCTTTGATATCTTGACATAAAGGGATTTACGAATGAGGATTGCCACTCCACATTTGCAAATGGGGCCCGCAGTTGTAACTTTACCCTTCTGTACACTCCTAAGGTCCGCTTTGCGCACCCAATGTCTACATAATTTTTCTGATTCCAATGGGTCTCAGTGTGTTTCTTGAAGTCATGCCCCATCCACCCGCTTCGATTGGAGATAGGAGAGAACTTTTTTCCTTTTGATGTAGTGTGTAAGGCTATTTACATTCCATGTCAATACCCATAAGGGGAGTGTATTTGCCATGTTAGAAATATCAAAGGGAGATAAGTGGAGAGAAACAAGTTTGTGTGAATTTTAGAGGAAGGACTGTAAATCGTCAGAGCTCACGAGTATACTTTTGGAAGGATAATAGTAAAATGATAAGAAAATGTATGGGAAGGTGGGGATGAGAGCAAAAGTATCCCTGGATCGCAACAATTTTATAAGTAATCAATTAGGTAAAAAGTATGAGAAGAATTTGGATACGAGATCTTAAGATGTGATAGAGTTATGAAGTGGAGTGGTAATAAAATGTGTAAATTGCTGTATGTCAAATCAAGCGCTAGGTTCACCGAAATGTTAACCACGGGTCTTATTTCCCCAGGGCACCGCCGCAGAGAGGAGCCCCAACAAAAGGATAACATATACAGCAAATCCAAAAAAACATATATCTTACTGTGATACAAATTTTTTTAAATATGACAATGCATCAGGCCTATTTAAAAGACCATGAAACCTTATCACATGTATAGTATTAGGGGTGAGGTATAAAGTGAATTACATTGGATTTATTCTTTTCTGCAAATGTGATAAATATTTTATATATTAAATGTGAAAGTAATACTTATTGTGTATATATGAATGTCGGCTGGAAATTAGCTGAATACAAAAAATGAAAAATATGACAATGCATAAGGCCTATTTAAAGGACCATGAAACCTTATCACATATATATTATAAGGGGTGAGGTATAAAGTGAATTACATTAGATTCATTCTTTTTTGAAAATGTGATAAATATTTTAAATATAAAATGTGAAAGTAATACTTATTGTGTATATGTGCGTGTTGGCTAGAAATTAGCTGAATAAATATTTGTAATAGAATACATTAAATACTAAAATTAATAATAAGGTAATATTAAATAATATGACATATTACAACATCCTACAGAAATATTTATTTCTAATATAATATAATGTAGTACACTAATGGTAATACTCAGTTGCACTGACTTTAAGCATCTTCTAATTGCATTCCCTGAAACTTAATAACTAACTCCACTCTGATGATAAGCAGTATAAGTTTGTAACACAGTACTCAACTTATAAAAGTGACAGGAAATGTGACTATCAACTGTATTTTCACATACTACTGTTGTCCATCTTCATTCGTAACAGACGTAAGTGGAGAACAGGATTTGTCTCTATGTTGTTCATGTGTAAAGGCAGAGACAGAATGTAACGCTGAGGATTTATCATCTTGGTAACAAACAGATCTTTCAGGGTCTCTTCCTCTGTGTCGCGGATTGCTAACATTACAATGCTTGTTTCCTGGTTATTGATGCGCAGGATTCAGACTCAAACAGGCTGAGTCAGTGGAAGTACATTGTGTGTTAATATCTTGTATCTTTATGTGGTCCAAAATTTTTTGTATATATACACCGGATCATAAAAAATCAATAGAATCTCAGTTTTTGGTAATGCGAAAGCTGGCTTAGTCAAATAAAGCGAAACAAAAGGGGATGATGGACGGAGTGTTTGAGCACATCAAACACTCACCCCCGGTCAACTGATCTGGGTTTAATCCATCACCATTCTTTAGCTCACTCAGCCAGCCCAGTTCAGACGTGGCCATGTGCAAATCAGTCTGACCCTGTGCCTCATGGGAACAGTCCAGCCCGAACTGCCAAGCCATATCTTCCCTGGACCGGAAACAAGCATACTTTGGGACCGGTTTCGGATTCATAATCCTCATGAGCCAGGCTATCTTGAATCCAGTGGCCAAGTGAGCAAGGGACTCACGTCTGAGCAAACCCTGCCAACTTAGGGCGAACAAAGTGAAACAAAGGGGGATGATGGACGGAGCGTTTGAGCAAATCAAACACTCACCCCCAGTCAAATGATCTGGGTTTAATCCATCACCATTCTTTAGCTCACTCAGCCACCCCAGTTCAGACATGGCCATATGCAAATCAGTCTGACCCTGTGCCTCATGGGAACAGTCCAGCCAAATAAGCCATATTTGATGTCCATCTGTCATAGTTGAGGTCTGATAGACTAGAACACTTTATGTATTTTGTTAGTTTATTTAGAAAAGTCAGCTGCCAAATGAATGACATGACCTTGATATGCGAATGATCCTTGCGAGTGTTCTACAGTTAGTAGCTACCTTGCTTGTTCATTTCTCAGAAAACAAGCAATGAGTGATCTCGGCCTCGCTGTGTGATCCTTTCGTGGAGGGCCAATACAACGTGCTCTTTGTATTTCTAATGGAGGATCAAAAGTAATGCTGATTAATTTCGGAAGAATCTCACGTAGAAACATTCTAGCATTCTGACCTTCTATGTTCTTTGGAAATCCAGAGAAGCAAACATTATCCCTTATACTGCGGTCTTCCAAGTCAATTATCTTGCTGTGAAAGAATAAATGTTCTTGCTATTTGCTTTGTATTGTATCAAGGCGTGTCTTCACTGCCAATATTCGTGAATCAAAACCTTCAGTTTTCGTATGGAAACTCACAATTTCTGCCTTGATCCATTTGGCATCTGTTGCCGGGGTCAAAATATTAGCATACATATCTTCCAGACGTTGATTGACAGTGGAAATTTCCTGTAGGATACGAGTCATTGTACCACCTTGTGCAGAGCAAGTGGCGCACTCAGGTGATTCTTTTGTGCAAGAGGTGTTCCCTTTCGCATGTATATTGCGTGACTGCTTTAGAACTTCAGCAAAGAGGGATGGTGAAGTGGATTTACTCCTGTGCTTATTATTTGACCCCAAGTCAAAAACATGTAGCCGTATAAAAGCAGTATTTGGCAATTTACACTGGTCTTAATCAGCACCATTTAATTTCGTATTGACAAACTCCTTTGTTGTCTTGCTGAAGTTTGCAGATATACATATAGGGTTAATTTCTACTGCGGGTATATGGACAATTGTAGCTTAAACTTGCTATAATTTATAATAATGTCTCATTTTCCACTCCTACAAGTTCTGGTAGGATTCGTTATGAGTGCTATGCTTCACCAAATGCAGATAACAAGACTGTATGTATCAATTAGTCCACCACACTGTTGCTCTGAGATTACGTATCGAAAAATATGAAACCCAACAGTGAGCTATCAGTGGCAATAGAATAAGTAGCGAGCCCAGAGACAATTGAACAGTGCAGATATGTGTAAAAATTAACAGTTCATTTTGTTCCTTCCAGGTTGGCCTCAACTGGTTGGTTTATTTTGATATAATACTGAATATTAGAAAATAGGTCCTACTGACAGGAATTGAAATTAATTATTTATTTCAGTCATCCCATTGTATATGTAATCATTCTGGGCTAATTACAAATGTCACAGAGTTATATCATTATGTAAAATTTGGCTTTGAGTATTAGTTGATGTATTTGAGCAGTGACAAACAGTAGGCTCCTTAATAATTACATTTCCCTGCCTTGCGATGTTAAAAAAGTACTTGCATTACTTTGCTGAAGGAGTTTTAACTGAATATAAACATTTTATTTAATTTGTGAGCCACCACATAGCAACCTTAGTTTTTTTTGTCAAAATGTATTTATTTCTAACCTCTCACCTGTTTATGGCAGTTCTGCCTAGAGACTGACGAGAACAAGGGCCTTTCCTACAGAGTGGGCGGGAACCTTTACCAGGAGCCAAGGCCTCTGCACATGCGAGGTCTGTGGATGATGAGACGGTTGAAGGCCAGACGCTGCCTCACTCACCCCAGGATACAACCGCCGTAGAATGCTACAAAGCAGACTTAATAGGATAGAGTCTTCAAATAAAATTCGTCAGCGGGCTCCTGCGATGCAGAAGACATCAAAACCTCAGCCCTCAGGACACAGGTGAGAGCTCCGCTCCTGTCAGAGGTTCCTCCTGTGGCAGAGCTTCCATACTTTCTCGCAGCCAGACCACGCCCCCCGATTTGATAGGTTTTCATATCAATAGGTATTACAATGTGTTATGTTACGTGTTCTTCTATAGCGCTCGGCTGCCCTAGCTAAGGGGCGTCCCGGCTCTTTTTCAAACAGCAAGAAGGGGGCTCCTGAATAGTCCGGCACGGCTTAGCACAACAATAACTGTGGATCTAATTCAAGGAAAAGAGGTGGGTCTTAATGGCCTTCCTGAATGGCAGAAGGTTGTTTAGTCCACGCAGGAACGGCCTCCCAGGCATGAGCGCTTCACCCTGGGGACCACTGCTAAGTCTTGGCCCTCCGACCGCAAAGAACGACGGGAGACATATGGAGTCAGCAAAAAGCAGAGCATGGGCGGGTTGCTAGCTTCAGGATCTTGAAAGGAAGGCCTAAGACCTTGAATTGGATCCAATTGGCCACCGGGAGCCAATGCAGCCCGTTCAGGGTATCCGTTACTGGATGAAAGCGGGGGAGACCTATCAAGGCTCTTGCAGCTGCGTTTTGGACCCTCTGCAATCTTTTAACCTCCATCTGGTTGGCCCCAAAGAGTAGGGGGCTTGCGTAATCCAGACGCGAGAGTATGGTTGCCTGCACAATAAGCTGGTGGGTGGATGAAACAAAGAATTTTAGGATGGGTTTAAGGTTGCGTAAACTACCAAAACAGGTAGCTGCCACTTTTTTGGTGTGAGTGGTGAAGTTAAGAGAGGAGTCGATCCAGACTCCGAGATTCCCTACTTCTGATTTATGCTCAGGGAGATTCCCCGTCATCTCTGGCCACCATTTCTCTCCGCTTTCCCACCAGTAGGACCTCGGTCTTACTGGCATTAAGTTGTAAATAATCTGCATTCATCCAGCATGCTACGGCCGTAAGGCCGTTCTTAAATTGAGAGGCGCTCGAGGCACTAGGCTCCCCCAGGGCTACCACTAGCTGAGTGTCGTCAGCATATGAAATCATTGAAAGGTCCCATAGTTTGGCTGCCTCAGCTAATGGTTGGATATAAACATTAAACAGTGTAGGGCTGAGTGCCGAGCCCTGGGGTACACCTTGCTCAATAGGTCGTTCTTTGGACAGAAAAGGTGGAGTGGAGACCCGGAAGGATCTTCCAGTTAAGAAAGCCCGAAACCATTCCTGTGCAGTGCCATCAACACCGACTCCCTTCAGCCTGTGAAGCAGGACCTCGTGCGAGACCGTATCAAAGGCGGCACTGAGGTCCAATAGGATCAGTGCCGCCGTTTGACCTGCGTCCAGTATAGTCCTGAGATGTTTTGTCATGCTCGGCAGAGCCATTTCGGTGCTGTGGCCAGCTCGGAAGCCATGTTGTGAGGCGTCAAGAATATTATTTGAGTGGAGAAATTCTTCAGAATTTTGTTGACGTGAGTTTCTGCCACTTTCGCAGGCCAGGGAAGCAGAGAAATGGGTCTGAAATTCTCAGGCTTGGCGGGTCCAGTTTGGCCTTTATAATAATGGGGGACACCCAGGCCTGTTTCCATCTTGTTGGTATTACAGCTGATGCAAAGGAAGCATTGATTATCTGACAAAGAGGATCAAGCACCAGAGCAGAAGCCTCTCTAAATTGGGCAGGTCTTAGAGGGTCCACTTGCAAGCCTGATTTAATTTTTCCGCATAGTTTGGAGAAGTCTTCTTGGGTCATTTCTGGAATGCTCAAGAGTTTCCGGGTCGGCTCAGCCTTACAAAAAATGAAGTCAGGTGTGGAGATAAATGAACCATAGATCGTCCGGATTTTTTCCACAAAAAAAGAGGCCAAGCTTTCACAATGAGAATCCAAAGCGACCGTCATTGTCGATGCTTTTTTGGTGCTAAGATCCTTTAAAAAATTTTAAATAGATTTTAAAGGGTTCTGACTAAGCTTGATCTCTTTAGCATAATAAGCTGCTCGTGTTTTACATATTGTTCTTTGGTAATTTTTCTGTGCTATGATATATTGTCTTTTTGTTTCTAGGTCGTATGATTTCCTCCACTTTCGTTCAATAATTTTACAGTTTTTCTTTAGGTTAGTTAAGGATTCATTGTACTATGGTTTTGGTTCTTGTGTTCATATATTTTTAGAGGTGTTTTTATTGTTTAATGTATTAATGAAAATGTTTTGTGTTAAAATTTAGATTTTCTTTTTTAACACTGATTTTACATATGGTATCTTAACAATGAACACCTACTACATATCAATATTTTTCAAATTTTGGGAAATATGAAAACAGTAAAAATATATCATTTGATATATCAAAGTTATCCATATTGCACCTCTTTGTGCCATCAAAAACACATTACAGTAACATAGATACACTATATCAAACCAACTCTGTTTAAAACACAAGATGACTCTATCCCTCCCTCGTAACCTACTGTCTCTCATTCATACCCACACACCATGCAAACACACGTTCCCCTCAAGCATATCTCATGTCTTCGGAGTAATCCGAAGTAGCCTAACAAGGAGGCGGCTTCCTTTAGTCTTCCTGAGAGACAGACAGTAGGATAACACGTGACACAAGGCAAACTCAGAAAAAGTGGGAAGGTTGGCCACCCTATTTGCGGATGACCTAACTCTGAGTGCACCAGTATTACTAATGTTAACACAATTGGCAGTATGCACTTTAATTAGGGTAACAAGCAGGTCACCTGTCGCATTGAAGTAGGTAAAGCCTTATAACATGTTATTGGGAAAACATACATGATTGAAAAAACGGAAAACCTAGGACTGGTGGGGGGTGGGGTGGGGGTTCAAAACTTTGTTACCATCTTTCTGACATATGGAATTCGTAATGTAGATGTAAGACCACAGCTGACAAATAACACACCCTATAGTACGAGCCGGTAATATTAGCTAGTTCATTAATACGGGACCAATGAGAACGTGAGTGGAGCCCAAGGACACCTTAAATCTGGTTCAGAAACTATAGCGTGCCACATTGTGCTATTGTTAGATTATGAGTTTGGTTTGCTATACATCAAAATATATTACATCTAAGTTTTTAAAATTGAAATTCGAAATAATATAATTATATTCTGATAAATAATCCCTTTGCTGGGATTTAATTTTTTATAATGTATTAGTAAAAAAGAGATGAGTGGGAAAAGCTTGCCCCATGTGCTTATCTCCATGACCTCCAGAAAAAAAGGTCATGCAGCAAATAGAACTTGTGAGAAGCCAGAATACTCATGGCTTCAGGAAGGGTCAAAAGCGATTAACCTACTTCACTGGAATGCTAAAAAGGGCTTCAACTGGATTCAGAATGCTAGATTATTCCATTAACATATTACAGTATTATTTGACACAACCAAGGCTGTCATGAATTATTCACAAATGAGTACATTAAAAACGCTCTCATGAAATATTTGCATTCAGAATATTATGTGCTAAAATCTGTTTTTTTTCTACTACAAGTAGAAGGAATGATTTGATTTATCACAGAATGTTTTGGGTGAATCAGGTGCTGAAATATTACAGTGAGCAAACGAGCAAGAAAGAAGAATGAAGTGAAAAGGCAGATTTATTCGATGGCAAAGCACTTTTGACCGGTTTGCATTGAGGTGAGTCTGTGTTTTCAAAGAATTGTTCCTTGATAAAGGAGGCCATTGATGTAATAAAGGCTGTTAATCAATCAATAGAATGAATACCTTCAAATAGCACTATATTGTGCCACTAAAGCATGCATTCACACATAATCCATATTTCAATTTCAATGTCATAATAGGGTCTTGTGGAGTGGAAGGCTGCAGCAGCCTTTAAACTCAGTCCAACAACCAGTGGCTGCTCCTCCACTAAAGAAAGCGGATGAGCGTGGCCACAAGGAGCAGATCAAAGAGGAAAAAATAAAATGATGGTAACCCATTGTTATAATCATTTTATTTTTACCCTTGCTTAGCTGGGTAGGGATAGAGCTGCTCTGCTCACAGAGCAGGGCAGAGGAGAAGTGGCTTTCCCCCTCCAAGTGTGCAGGACTCTTCGACTGGCCTCCTCGTGCCGGTCAAGCTGTCATGCACAACTTGCATGTTCTCCGTGGAGGCTGCATTAGCCTCCCATTCTCTGGCTAAGAGCTGATCCATGGCACTCGGACCAATCACAACGCTGCATCGCAGCATTGTGATTGGCTATCAGGAGGCTGGGAGGCGGGTGCTTCCTACTTCTGTCCTGGAAGCGGGTAAGAGAAAGAGGAGACAGCGGAGGGTAGACAGCAGACAGGTAAGTGTAAATATATTTTTTTCTTTATTCCCCCACCCCCCTGCCATGTAACCCACCCATCATCACCGTAAATACCAGCCGCCACTGCTGACCACTTTTCTTTGCAGCCATAAGTAGAAAATATTGTCACAATACAACACATGCCAAAGCAAGCTCCAGCTACAACCAATGCTCCATGTGAGAAGAGGCAGTGTACACCCACTAGCAGGGCCGGCGCTAGGCATGGGCAGTGTGGGCAGCTGCCCAGGGCCTCGCGCTCAGCACAATAATAGGGGGCCCCCGCTTTCACACGTTCACATGCAGCTCACCTATTCTCCGAGGCCCCCCTCCCCAACTCGATCACATTGCTAATGTATTTGTGAGCCGAGCAAGGTGTCTTGACCTCACTGTTCAGGGCGGCATTCCTGGGTGTGAAAGGTGGGGGGAGGGTATGAGAGCAACAAAGCCAATAATTACGGCAGCTCTCCAGAACAAGGGCGGGGCAGCTCCTCTGTTAAAATCCCGTATTGAAGAACTTGTCTGCCCTTTGTGTATTTCCTCTCCAGGAGATAGATGGCCCTTTTGTTTCCACGATGAGCCAGACATCAGCAGATAAGGAGAGGTTGATGAGGGGAGGGGGGAGCATCTAGCTCAGACTGCCACAGTAGGGCAGTGTTTATTTATTTTATGCGTTTTTAACTCGCGCTGACTTTACCAGAAGGTGTCAGAGCGCTTCACAATAGGAACAGTACTGATACATGAGGAGAAAATTCCAAGCAAACAAATTACAAAAGCAAACGTTAAGTTACATGAGGCAAAAAAAGTGACAATTGTGAGCAAAGAAAATACAAGAGGTAGCAAACGGTACATTACAGGAGGAAAAAGTGACATGGGTACAGGTTACAAAAGCGTACAAAGTAGAAGTAGAGGTAAAATACTGCAATAAATGGAGGACACTCAAACACAAGAACAAACGTTAAGGAGGCAATGGTGGCACTTGTGCTCAGCAAAGTGTCTCACTACTGCTTTGAGGCACAGGAGAGGTGGTCCTTATCCCCTGGGCCTCAAAGCACTAAATCAGGCTGTAAGGTTAGGCGTGGGGCCCCTTGCACTGGAACGTGTCCATTATCCAGTGCTTCGAAGTCCAGGGCAGGGGGCCCTCACAGCTCTTGACCAGGCTGCAAGGTGCAGATGTGGGGCCCCCTTTGCATCTGCTCCTCCAGGGCCCCTTACCACACAATCACAATACACATCAAGATGTCTCGACCTTGCTGGTCCAGGCCTTGTGAGATTTCTGGGGGTGGGGGTGGGGGAGGGAGGACAAACAGAGAGGGGACTGCAATTATGTTGGCTCACAGTGTATGGGGCGCGGCAGCATCTCTGTTAAGTACCAGCCATTCTGTTTCTGCATTTTGTTCCTAGGCGACAGAATACCCCTTGAGTCCAGGAACAGCTGGACATAGGTAAGGAGAGGAGGGTGAAGGGTGGAGGGAGCAGCCAGATCACTGGCTTTTTTAAACATTTGCAACACCCAGACATTTTTGCCCCAAGGAAAATCCACTTGTCCACAGTGCCAATAAATCCAGAAATTACCCCTTCAATCCTGGAGAGTTACTTCAACCACTCGATGGAGTACATAAATAACTGACTAGTGTCAGGGTGCATAGGGTTGGATTTCAATCTGTGAATACCAATAAACATACAAATATGCCTTGTTACACCTGCTCCTGACCCCATTACTTGGTATTTACTTTTGTAGATTTAGCTGCACTTGTAGCAGATAATTCCACCATGGAAAACATTTATACCTGTAAGGTATCATTTTGTGAATTCAACATTTATATTTAGTGATCCCTTGGCTGATGAATGATCAATGTTTGCATCACCAATGTGAATGTGAGATATTCCAGCTGTTACAGCATCTCATTATATGAGTTACAAATCCTGACTTCCTGGTGCTGGATAATCCTAATTAGCCTTCCCATGGAGTAGGTAACACCGCTGGACTCAAAAGGCAGGATTTACAAAAATAAATATAAAATTTAATCAGAGACTAATATCTGTGCTTGTATGTATATTAACTTTTTTTCACAATCACAAGAATTCCCTGTATTGCGCCTTGAAAATTGTGCCCGGTGCAAGTTTCCAGGTATACTATTGTGAATGTCATGTGGGATATCCCTGGGCTATAATTACGTATGTATTGATTAGGGAACCAGTGCCACTGTGCAAATGGAAAACAAAATTCTCGACATGAAATGTTGAAAGCCCTTCCCCACATCCTCATCAAATCTGGGTGATCAATCCCTGTAAAAAGTAAATCCAGCCATTTTCCGTAATAATGCTCTCAACATTTCCATGGTGGGAAAAGGTTGCATCAGAGTTTGGGAATTCCCACACGTGAACACATTTGTGGGCTTTCCGAAACGTGCCACGCCCAAATTCCCACTTCTTGCACAGGATAGACTACTGTGGATTTTTCAACACTTGGTATTGCAACAAAATACATCCAGTTATGTTCCAAGCAATCTATATCTGAATTACTGGCACAAATGAATCAAGGTATGTTCAGGTGTAATGTGTATTTACAACTGAAATTGGGCCCATAATTCTGTCATGCAGTTATGTTTTGTGTACAGAACCGAGAAAATGCTTTTTGTTCAGTTTCACACACTGGAATTCTAAAACCTTTTGCCCATTGCCCATCCATGAGAAGACATTATCTTTAGTGGTGTCATAAACATGCCAAAACCTTGAATTTATATATTCATATCTACATTTTTCATTATACTTTCATATTTTAAATATATTTTATTTTTGTTTTTCGAATTGTAAGTAGGAAACAAGAATGTAAGTGGTGACCAGGCCAAATTCTTAACATAATTAAACAGTGAAACCTAACTAAGATTGATAGATCTGCTGCTGTTGTTTTTAGTGGAACGTTATATCACATTTGATTGATGTGAGCGTTTTATTGTTCAGCATAGCTATTTAACATTGTATACCTAACCCCTCCTCTCAAGTTAACTGATCCTAGGATTAGCAATCCGGTAAAGGGATTTAGTTCATCTACTGATGCTAAGGGTATCTTTGCATTTGTAGTTCTTTATACTCACCATTTACCCTTACTGATGACCTGTTAAGGGTGGATCTCTATTTGAATTCCCTGCTATACCTTTATAATATCATTAAGTCAATGGTCATCTCTAGATCAGAACAAATCATCAAACGCATCAGGTTAAAAATAAACAGGCTAGTCCACCATGGTGATAATACATGGCAGTGCCATAGAAGGTTACCTGTAGAAGCTGTTTACCTCCATTATTCTTTCTTCCCAACTGTTACACCTGTCAGCCTTAGGATGGTTTCCCCACAAACATCCTCCCTTTTCGTCTCCATATTTACTAGAATACCTTTCTTGTTGGCCTTAGGACTCTGTGCACTTTATCACTTCTTACCAGTGGTTAAGTGCTTGTGCTCATTCCCATAAACATGGTAAATCGATATACACATAATTGGCAAATTGATTTAAAATGTTCCTAGTAAATTGTAACACCTGTACCCAGGGCATGTAAATCAAATGGTATAAGTGGGCTGCATCACATATTGAGCCACCCCCTTAAGTAGCCCCTGGGACAGGTCCCAGACCCACCATTGCAGCCTGAAAGCAGTTTTAAACTGCTAGTTTGACTTGACAATTTAACCTCTTTGCCAAGTCTTGAAGTCCCCCTACAGTCCCTATAAGCCACCCGTGAGGCAGGCCCCATATAGCCCATGGGGCAGGGTGTATTATAAAATAAGACAGTTGGACATGCACTATTACATGTTCTGGTGAAACAATGAAATTCATTTTTTAATACCAAGAGGTTTACCTGTCTCACAAGATTTGATTTGATTTGATTTGATTTGATTTGGACTTATAGAGCGCATGGCTGCCCTGGAGCGTCCCAGCGCTGATCCTAACCTGAACCTAGTGAACTCAAATGAGGGACGGCATTAAGGGATGGTAGGGAAGAGAAAGGTTTTAAGTGCTCTTCTAAATTTAAGGTGAACAGGTTCCATCCGTAGCTCTCTAGGAAGGGCGTTCCATTTGTTTGAGGCATTCAGCGAGAACCAGCGGCCTCCTGTGCGTGCCTTCCTCACTCTTGGGATGATGGCCAGATTTTCCCTATCGGAGCGGAGGGCCCTGGTCGACTTGTAGGGGCGAATCAGTCCTCTCAAGGCTGGAGGGCCTTTGCCCTGCAGAGTTTTATGAGCGATACAGAGTGACTTAAAAGTAATCCACTCTTGGATGGGGAGCCAGTGCAGGGCCTTTAGCAATGGTTTGGCTGATGCCCGTCTCGGCGCCCCCATCAGCAGCCTGGCTGCAGCGTTCTGGGCTCGCTGGAGAGTATTGATCGTAGCACGGGGGCAGCGAGGAAAAGGGCGTTGCCATAATCCAGTTTGGACAGGATCAGACCCTGGATTAGCAGCTTTCTGGATTGAAACGGAAGGAGGGGGAGAACCTTCCGGGCTGCTCGTAACAGGCCGAAGCAGCCTCCTGCCACCTTCTGCGCATGGGTCTTGAAGGTTAATTGGGGTTCAAACCAGATCCCCAGGCTTTTAATTTGTTCCTTGGGGGGAGGAAGGTCTCCCATACAGGGGGGCCACAACTCGGGGGGTAGAGAGGTGAGTTGATTGCCTAAGAACATGATCTCGGTCTTAGTTCCATTCAGCTTGAGTTTTGAGCTAGACATCCAGGAGGAAATGGCTGTGAGACAATCCGGGAGGTCGGCCGAGCGGCCCCCTTGTTGTGACAGCGAGACGACAAGCTGGGTGTTGTCTGCGTAGCTGATGGATTTAATCCCAAATGGGGCTACTACCTTCTCTAGCGGGGCCATGTAGACATTAAACAGTGTGGGGCTGAGGGAGGAGCCCTGCGGCACCCCACACTGGAGAGGGGTGGCCTTAGACAAGATAACATTGGGTACATTTTTATAAGTCCTAACTTTTGATTGGGAACAGATAGACATCTCAAAGTTTGTGTCTGTGAAATTGTAATTTAAAGTAATCTTTAAAGGTAAAAACAGATTTTAAATTACAATTTTGAAAATGTCTCTATTAGAAAGTTGGTATTTTTCTGCCCTTTGCTATTTGGTGCTTACAGTCTGTCCTAGGCCACAAGACTGGGTGTAGTTGACAGTTGGATTCTGTGAATACCTTCCAGACAGTCACACAATAGAGGAGGTATGTGTGCCTGAATGGGCCAATTGCTGCCAGGAATGGGGATAGGTGGAGCGGGGCACAGTCTCACTTCAGACAAGGGGCTCGTGACCACTGCATTGTCCCTGAAGTCAGCCTGGAGCCAGGTCTGTGAAGTCAGGAAATTCCAAACACTTGAATTTTCCTACTTTAAAGAAGGCACCAGGTACAGGACTACTTTGTTGCACCTGGAAGGACTGCATTGCAGCCTGGTTCATGCCTTGAACTCTCAGAGGCCTTTTTCTCTGCTTGACCCCTGCTTCTTCACCTGAACACAGGACTACCAGATGGCCTCCAAGGGCTGGTTTGTTGCCCTGCCCTCCTGTTCAGAACTACAGGGACATAACAGGTTCTCACCATCTTGAACCCACACCTGGACACAGCCTGAGTAAATCGCCATACACCAATTGGTGCCTATCCAGTCCTAGACCCTTTGTTCTGGTGCTAAAGGTGCCAAAAACTTGGAACTTAAAAAAAAAATGATTGGCTATAAATTGCTTTGAGAACTGAGAACCAAAAGATGTGCCTGTTTACCTCTGTCAGGATCTAGGCCAGCTGTAGAACAAAGGTGTGTTTCGCGCCCGTTGGAGCGAGTACAGAGTCAAAGCAGATCATCTTCCTTTTGACCCTCAGTTTTCCAAGCACATAATGGCCCTCATGGTCGACCCATGTTTTGAGGACTGTATACGGCTGGGAACTTTGAACTAGGAAGGACCCTTCACATTTCCAGGAGGCTGTCAAGCCATCTGCCATTTGAGGGCGAGAGCAACTATGGATCTTCTTGCCCACCCAATCCCGCCAGAGCTTCTCTGCCTCCCCCTCCGTTAGGTGCGTCTTCTGGACGAGGACTATGTCTGCATGCTTGGAGTTGAGGTATTTTAGGACTTTTTTATACTTCACGTAGTGTTTTAGACCATTATTGTTACAGAAAATGATATAAAGGGAAGAGTTGGAGGGCATCGCCAGCTGCAGGGCCCAGAGGTGAAACCTGCAGGGGACACAGAGGTATTGAAGCGACCAGTTGGTCCCTGTGGGACGACTCTATAGAAGCGAGACAAGGTAGACTGGGGGAAAGGGCTCTCACAGGGTTCAGAAGGGAAGGAGAAAATAAAATAGAGCAAGTTACATGTAGGCACAACAATTAAGAACACTTGTAGTATCTAGAAGCAATGCACTCTAAAATTGTGGTCAGTGGGTCTAAGGCTGTGGGGCTGCCACATCTGCGCAAAGAGAGCAGGTGAGAAAACGATGGAGGGGAGTGACCCGGAAGGACATCTGAGAGAACGCAGGGGTGCGTCACAGCAGGAGAGATCGAGGAAGAGTGGGCAAGCTGGTGCCACTCAGCCAACAAAATGAGGATAGGGTTGCATAGGAGGATTGGAGGGGGAGATAAAGGAGGTTAAGGGTACCCCACCCCTGTGGCATGCCTGAGGCATTGCCAGACAACAGGGAAATTGTGGGGTTCTGAGGGGATGGTCACTAGTCCATCATTCACAAGAGACATATATGGGATGTGGGGAGCCCATGTCATGTATGGGCAAGTCCTACCTACTAGCAGCCAGCCCTAAGACAACAAGCCCGCAACAGCTATACCAAGCATAAACATAAGAAACATGTAGGCCATACTGAGCCTTCAGGCCGGGTGGCAATAAGAGTCAATGCGCAGCAGCCGGGACAGTGTCCATCAGCGGGCAGCCCCGGCTTCAGTGGTAAGTGGGATTTGCTGCACCCCCTGTTCTGAGTGTTCCCCACAATTTCTTTCAGTGCTTTCTCCCTGCCACTTTGCATGCAGTGCACCTTCTCCTGATGCCAGGGCCTTCAGGGTGGTGAATCTAAGCACTCTGGCACAGGCTAATCCACCTCTGCAGCCAAGATATTTGGGGTCTAGGAGGGCAAAGAACTGTATCCTTGACTCCATCCCATAGGTCATCTAAGAAGGCCTGCATCGCCTCCCGATCGTCTTGGACTTGACATTTATAGAGATCCACATACTCTCCGGTTCAAAGAGACCAAACTTAATGTCACACTTTTGGAATTGCAGCCACAGGGAGAGAAAAACTCTCTGCAGGTCATTGGTTTCCTTGGAAAAGTCCACTGCCATTTGGATCTTGTGGCCTCCAAACTTGCAGGGTCCATGTGCTTTCTCCTCTGTCAGGGTCAGATCTGCCTTCTTGTGCAAGAGGAAGCATGCAACCATGGACCTGATGCCTGGCCAGGGGTCTACGTGGCCATATTTTATGCAACCTCTGCATTTCCAGTGGAGGAAGTAGGAGATGCCAAGGCGGGTGGGCAAAAAGTCATGCAGGAAGCCTGAGACATCGACTTCCTCTGCCTTCTCTGGGATGCCAAAGAAGCCAACGTTGTCTCTGATGCTGCAGTCTTCAAGGTCCATGTTAAACCTGGTATCATTGGCCCGGGTCTCCCCCCGCTACTCTCTTCCTTTCTTTTATATTGACTAGATTTAGATGCTCTGAGCGCCGTTCCACTGCTTATCAGTGCCTCAGCGCAAATGCTCCTTGTGTAAGGATGACTATATGAATTAGGATGATTCAGAAAAGGGGGTGGTGATGAACAGAGTGTCTGAATTAAGCAGACCACTCTTACCCAGTCCAAAGATCAGGGCTTGATCCATCACCGTTTTTTAGCTCACTGCACAATCCCAGCTCAGAACTTGGCTATATGCAAATTAGTCTGACCCTGGCCCAGTGCATCATGGGAACAGGGCAGACCAAACTACCAAGCCAATTCCTTTACTGGGAAGGAAACAAGCTACCGGGGACCGGTTTCTGGCATTTCAGCCATCTTCGGCCCGGCTTGCTTGAATCCTGATGGTGCAATGAGCTAGGGACTCACATCTGAGTATACTCTTCCACGCTTATGGTGGACAAAAATGATTCAGAAAAGGGGGTGGTGATGAACAGAGTGTCTGAATTAAGCAGACCACTCTTACCCAGTCCAAAGATCAGGGCTTGATCCATCACCGTTTTTTAGCTCACTGCACCATCCCATCTCAGAACTTGGCTATATGCAAATTAGTCTGACCCTGGCCCAGTGCATCATGGGAACAGGGCAGACCAAACTACCAAGCCAATTCTTATACTGGGAAGGAAACAAGCTACCGGGGACCGGTTTCTGGCATTTCAGCCGTCTTCGGCCCGGCTTGCTTGAATCCTGATGGTGCAATGAGCTAGGGACTCACATCTGAGTATACCCTTCCACGCTTATGGTGGACAAAAATGATTCAGAAAAGGGGGTGGTGATGAACAGAGTGTCTGAATTAAGCAGACCACTCTTACCCAGTCCAAGGATCAGGGCTTGATCCATCACCGTTTTTTAGCTCACTGCACCATCCCAGCTCAGAACTTGGCTATATGCAAATTAGTCTGACCCTGGCCCAGTGCATCATGGGAACAGGGCAGACCAAACTACCAAGCCAATTCTTATACTGGGAAGGAAACAAGCTACCGGGGACCGGTTTCTGGCATTTCAGCCGTCTTCGGCCCGGCTTGCTTGAATCCTGATGGTGCAATGATCTAGGGAATCACATCTGAGTATACCCTTCCATGCTTATGGTGGACAAAAATGATTCAGAAAAGGGGGTGGTGATGAACAGAGTGTCTGAATTAAGCAGACCACTCTTACCCAGTCCAAAGATCAGGGCTTGATCCATCACCGTTTTTTAGCTCACTGCACCATCCCAGCTCAGAACTTGGCTATATGCAAATTAGTCTGACCCTGGCCCAGTGCATCATGGGAACAGGGCAGACCAAACTACCAAGCCAATTCTTATACTGGGAAGGAAACAAGCTACCGAGACCGGTTTCTGGCATTTCAGCCGTCTTCGGCCCGGCTTGCTTGAATCCTGATGGTGCAATGAGCTAGGGGCTCACATCTGAGTATACCCTTCCACGCTTATGGTGGACAAAAATGATTCAGAAAAGGGGGTGGTGATGAACAGAGTGTCTGAATTAAGCAGACCACTCTTACCCAGCCCAAAGATCAGGGCTTGATCCATCACCGTTTTTTAGCTCACTGCACCATCCCAGCTTAGAACTTGGCTATATGCAAATTAGTCTGACCCTGGCCCAGTGCATCATGGGAACAGGGCAGACCAAACTACCAAGCCAATTCTTATACTGGGAAGGAAACAAGCTACCGGGGACCGGTTTCTGGCATTTCAGCCGTCTTCGGCCCGGCTTGCTTGAATCCTGATGGTGCAATGAGCTAGGGAATCACATCTGAGTATACCCTTCCACGCTTATGGTGGACAAAAATGATTCAGAAAAGGGGGTGGTGATGAAAAGATTGTCTGAATTAAGCAGACCACTCTTACCCAGTCCAAAGATCAGGGCTTGATCCATCACCGTTTTTTAGCTCACTGCACCATCCCAGCACAGAACTTGGCTATATGCAAATTAGTCTGACCCTGGCCCAGTGCATCATGGGAACAGGGCAGACCAAACTACCAAGCCAATTCTTATACTGGGAAGGAAACAAGCTACCGGGGACCGGTTTCTGGCATTTTAGCCGTCTTCGGCCCGGCTTGCTTGAATCCTGATGGTGCAATGAGCTAAGGACTCACATCTGAGTATACCCTTCCACGCTTATGGTGGACAAAAATGATTCAGAAAAGGGGGTGGTGATGAACAGAGTGTCTGAATTAAGCAGACCACTCTTACCCAGTCCAAAGATCAGGGCTTGATCCATCACCGTTTTTTAGCTCACTGCACCATCCCAGCTCAGAACTTGGCTATATGCAAATTAGTCTGACCCTGGCCCAGTGCATCATGGGAACAGGGCAGACCAAACTACCAAGCCAATTCTTATACTGGGAAGGAAACAAGCTACGGGGGACCGGTTTCTGGCATTTCAGATGTCTTCGGCCCGGCTTGCTTGAATCCTGATGGTGCAATGAGCTAGGGACTAACATCTGGTATACCCTTCCACGCTTATGGTGGACAAAAATGATTCAGAAAAGGGGGTGGTGATGAACAGAGTGTCTGAATTAAGCAGACCACTCTTACCCAGTCCAAAGATCAGGGCTTGATCCATCACCGTTTTTTAGCTCACTGCACCATCCCAGCTCAGAACTTGGCTATATGCAAATTAGTCTGACCCTGGCCCAGTGCATCATGGGAACAGGGCAGACCAAGCTACCAAGCCAATTCTTATATTGGGAAGGAAACAAGCTACAGGGGACCGGTTTCTGGCATTTCAGCCGTCTTCGGCCCGGCTTGCTTGAATCCTGATGGTGCAATGAGCTAGGGACTCACATCTGAGTATACCCTTCCACGCTTATGGTGGACAAAAATGATTCAGAAAAGGGGGTGGTGATGAACAGAGTGTCTGAATTAAGCAGACCACTCTTACCCAGTCCAAAGATCAGGGCTTGATCCATCACCGTTTTTTAGCTCACTGCACCATCCCATCTCAGAACTTGGCTATATGCAAATTAGTCTGACCCTGGCCCAGTGCATCATGGGAACAGGGCAGACCAAACTACCAAGCCAATTCTTATACTGGGAAGGAAACAAGCTACCGGGGACCGGTTTCTGGCATTTCAGCCGTCTTCGGCCCGGCTTGCTTGAATCCTGATGGTGCAATGAGCTAGGGACTCACATCTGAGTATACCCTTCCACGCTTATGGTGGACAAAAATGATTCAGAAAAGGGGGTGGTGATGAACAGAGTGTCTGAATTAAGCAGACCACTCTTACCCAGTCCAAAGATCAGGGCTTGATCCATCACCGTTTTTTAGCTCACTGCACCATCCCAGCTCAGAACTTGGCTATATGCAAATTAGTCTGACCCTGGCCCAGTGCATCATGGGAACAGGGCAGACCAAACTACCAAGCCAATTCTTATACTGGGAAGGAAACAAGCTACCGGGGACCGGTTTCTGGCATTTCAGCCGTCTTCGGCCCGGCTTGCTTGAATCCTGATGGTGCAATGAGCTAGGGAATCACATCTGAGTATACCCTTCCATGCTTATGGTGGACAAAAATGATTCAGAAAAGGGGGTGGTGATAAACAGAGTGTCTGAATTAAGCAGACCACTCTTACCCAGTCCAAAGATCAGGCCTTGATCCATCACTGTTTTTTAGCTCACTGCACCATCCCAGCTCAGAACTTGGCTATATGCAAATTAGTCTGACCCTGGCCCAGTGCATCATGGGAACAGGGCAGACCAAACTACCAAGCCAATTCTTATACTGGGAAGGAAACAAGCTACCGGGGACCGGTTTCTGGCATTTCAGCCGTCTTCGGCACGGCTTGCTTGAATCCTGATGGTGCAATGAGCTAGGGACTCACATCTGAGTATACCCTTCCACGCTTATGGTGGACAAAAATGATTCAGAAAAGGGGGTGGTGATGAACAGAGTGTCTGAATTAAGCAGACCACTCTTACCCAGTCCAAAGATCAGGGCTTGATCCATCACCGTTTTTTAGCTCACTGCACCATCCCAGCTCAGAACTTGGCTATATGTAAATTAGTCTGACCCTGGCCCAGTGCATCATGGGAACAGGGCAGACCAAACTACCAAGCCAATTCTTATACTGGGAAGGAAACAAGCTACCGGGGACCGGTTTCTGGCATTTCAGCCGTCTTCGGCCCGGCTTGCTTGAATCCTGATGGTGCAATGAGCTAGGGACTCACATCTGAGTATACCCTTCCACGCTTATGGTGGACAAAAATGATTCAGAAAAGGGGGTGGTGATGAACAGAGTGTCTGAATTAAGCAGACCACTCTTACCCAGTCCAAAGATCAGGGCTTGATCCATCACCGTTTTTTAGCTCACTGCACCATCACAGCTCAGAACTTGGCTATATGCAAATTAGTCTGACCCTGGCCCAGTGCATCATGGGAACAGGGCAGACCAAACTACCAAGCCAATTCTTATACTGGGAAGGAAACAAGCTACCGGGGACCGGTTTCTGGCATTTCAGCCGTCTTCGGCCCGGCTTGCTTGAATCCTGATGGTGCAATGAGCTAGGGACTCACATCTGAGTATACCCTTCCACGCTTATGGTGGACAAAAATGATTCAGAAAAGGGGGTGGTGATGAACAGAGTGTCTGAATTAAGCAGACCACTCTTACCCAGTCCAAAGATCAGGGCTTGATCCATCACCGTTTTTTAGCTCACTGCACCATCCCAGCTCAGAACTTGGCTATATGCAAATTAGTCTGACCCTGGCCCAGTGCATCATGGCAACAGGGCAGACCAAACTACCAAGCCAATTCTTATACTGGGAAGTAAACAAGCTACCGGGGACCGGTTTCTGGCATTTCAGCCGTCTTCGGCCCGGCTTGCTTGAATCCTGATGGTGCAAAGAGCTAGGGACTCACATCTGAGTATACCCTTCCACGCTTATGGTGGACAAAAATGATACAGAAAAGGGGGTGGTGATGAACAGAGTGTCTGAATTAAGCAGACCACTCTTACCCAGTCCAAAGATCAGGGCTTGATCCATCACCGTTTTTTAGCTCACTGCACCATCCCAGCTCAGAACTTGGCTATATGCAAATTAGTCTGACCCTGGCCCAGTGCATCATGGGAACAGGGCAGACCAAACTACCAAGCCAATTCTTATACTGGGAAGGAAACAAGCTACCGGGGACCGGTTTCTGGCATTTCAGCCGTCTTCGGCCCGGCTTGCTTGAATCCTGATGGTGCAATGAGCTAGGGACTCACATCTGAGTATACCCTTCCACGCTTATGGTGGACAAAAATGATTCAGAAAAGGGGGTGGTGATGAACAGAGTGTCTGAATTAAGCAGACCACTCTTACCCAGTCCAAAGATCAGGGCTTGATCCATCACCGTTTTTTAGCTCACTGCACCATCCCAGCTCAGAACTTGGCTATAAGCAAATTAGTCTGACCCTGGCCCAGTGCATCATGGGAACAGGGCAGACCAAACTACCAAGCCAATTCTTATACTGGGAAGGAAACAAGCTACCGGGGACCGGTTTCTGGCATTTCAGCCGTCTTCGGCCCGGCTTGCTTGAATCCTGATGGTGCAATGAGCTAGGGACTCACATCTGAGTATACCCTTCCACTCCCTTTTCTGAATCGTTTTTGGCCACTATAGGTGTGGCAGGGTATACTCAGACATGAGTCCCTTTCTCACTGCACCATCAGGATTCAAGCAAGCCGGGCCGAAGACGCCTGAAATGCCAGAAACCGGTCCCCGGTAGCTTGTCTCCTTTCTGGTGAAGAATTGGCTTGGTAGTTTAGTCTGCCCTGTTCCCATGATGCACTGGGCCAGGGACAGACTTATTTGCATATTGCCAGGTTCTGAGCTGGGATGGTACAGTGAGATAAATAACGGTGATGAATCAAGCCCTGATCTTTGGACTGGGTAAGAGTGGTCTGCTTAATTCAGACACTCTGTTCATCACCACTCCCTTTTCTGAATCGATTTTGGCCACTATAGGTGTGGCAGGGTATACTCAGATATGAGTCCCTTTCTCACTGCACCATCAGGATTCAAGCAAGCCGGGCTGAAGACGGCTGAAATGCCAGAAACCGGTCCCCGGTAGCTTGTCTCCTTTCTGGTGAAGAATTGGCTTGGTAGTTTAGTCTGCCCTCTTCCCATGATGCACTGGGCCAGGGACAGACTGATTTGCATATAGCCAGGTTCTGAGCTGGGATGGTGCAGTGAGATAAATAACGGTGATGAATCAAGCCCTGATCTTTGGACTGGGTAAGAGTGGTCTGCTTAATTCACACACTCTGTTCATCACCACTCCCTTTTCTGAATCGTTTTTGGCCACTATAGGTGTGGCAGGGTATACTCAGACATGAGTCCCTTTCCCACTGCACCATCAGGATTCAAGCAAGCCGGGCCGAAGACGGCTGAAATGCCAGAAACCGGTCCCCGGTAGCTTGTCTCCTTTCTGGTGAAGAATTGGCTTGGTAGTTTATTCTGCCCTGTTCCCATGATGCACTGGGCCAGGGACAGACTGATTTGCATATAGCCAGGTTCTGAGCTGGGATGGTGCAGTGAGATAAATAACGGTGATGAATCAAGCCCTGATCTTTGGACTGGGTAAGAGTGGTCTGCTTAATTCAGACACTCTGTTCATCACCACTCCCTTTTCTGAATCGTATATGAATTAGGATAGCCTGAATGCCTGTCCTGTGTAGCATGTTCTAGTAGCGAGTTATTCTCCATTTCATTGTTCTGTGTAGCCGTTTCTAATAGTGAGTTACCCTTCATGTCACTGTTTCTATTGAGAAGCTACCTGTTCTCATAGGTTAGAATGGGCAGGTTGAGGATTACTTTCTATGATCCTATCTGACCCCAGGAACCTGACAGGAACTTCAAGTTTGATATATATATGCTCAGGACATTGAGATACACCTTTTAGTAAGGGCCATTTCTATATCTCATGTTTGAAAATGCCTCTTCTGAAAACGCAGTATTTTCTTACCTAAGCTTTCCTGTAGGCTTTACTAGTATGTGTATTGGCCGTCTGGTTTCGGAGCAGCAGGGCCAGCTGGGTCAGAACTGGCTGGAGAGAGATCGGTATGCAGGGATGACTCTTTGATGCACGCAGGCCTGTGCCTGTTAAAGTGAATGATGGCTCCACCTCTCTCTGGGTGGACCCCCCATTCTGAAAGGGTAGGATGTCGCTTTGTAAACCAAAATGCTCCTCAACCTTACCAAACTGGTTCTGACCGGACCAAGTGATTTGTGACTTGAGTGAACAAAGACTTTTCAGGTATAAAATTCTGAAAGGGTAGGATGCCGCCTCGTAAACCAAAATGCTCCTCAACCCCACCAAACTGGTTCTGACCGGACCAAGTGATTTGTGACTTGAGTGAACAAAGACTTTTCAGGTATAAAATGCTGCACTCGTACTTTGTCCTTCTGGATGTCAAGACGAAACTCTGTCAGAGGGAACAGAGAAAAGGACTTTGAAACTTTTACCAAGCTTGATGAAAAAACTTCCCTGGGCCTAAATCGAGAGCACCTCCTGCAGAAGTCTCAGGGAAAATAGACTTCACCCCGTCAGCCATCAGAATTCCTGTGCAAGGAATTCTGCTTGCAGGTGAGGACTCTGTTGAGTAATCCGGAGCCTCTAGTTCTTATGTGAGGACTGCGGACTGACCTTTGAAACTTTCGCTGGTTCTGTGTGGGCCACTGAAGTTAAAAGAGAGCTGCCGCCACTGAGAGGCTGCCTGAATCTGAACCTGTGGAACTGTCACTGAATCTGTGTGGGCTGCTGCATCTAAGAGAGAGCTGCCACTGCTGAGGGCCTGCCTGAATCTGCATCTTTGGAACTGTCGCTGAATCCGTGTGGGCTGCTGCAACTAAGGGAGAGCTGCTGCGGCTGAGAGCCCACCTGAATTTGAACCTTCTAAACTTTCGCTGAACCTGTGTGGGCCTCTCCAGCTAAGGGAGAGCTGCCACAGCTGAAAGCCCACCTTAATTTGTGTGGACTGCTGCAGCTAAGAGGGAGCTGCTGCTGCTGAGAGCTCACCTGAATTTGAACCTTTGAAACGCTCACTGAATCTGTGTGGGCCGTTGCAGCTAAGAGAGAGCTGCCACCGCTGAGTGCCCGCACCCTTGCCAATGTTGTATCACCGCCATTCGTCCTGTGGGCTGCCGCAGCTAAGAGAGAGCTGCTGCAGCTGAGTGCGCGCACCTTTGCCAACTTTGCATCACCCTTCGTCCTGTGGGCCGCCGCAGCTAAGATAGAGCTGCTGCCGCTGAGTGCCCGCACCTTTGCCAACTTTGCATTATCATGATTCATCCTGTGAGCCGCCGTAGCTAAGAGAGAGCTGCTGCTTCTGAGGGCCTGCATCTTTGCTAACTTTGCCTCATTTTGATTTGTCCCATGCGCTATCGCAGCTAGGAGAGAGCTGCTGCCACTGAGTGCCCTCACTTTTGCTAACCTTGCCCCATTGAGATTTGTCCTGCGGGCTAATGCAGATAAGCAAGAGCTGCTGCCGCTGAGGGCCCGCACTTTTGACCATTTGCATCATTGTGGATTGTCCCGTGGGCCCCTGCAGCTAAGAGAGAGCTGCTTGTTCACCATTGTCGAGGATTGTTGCTATCGTCTCGTGGGCCGCCGCAGCTGAGAGCTGCTGCTGCTCTGAGCCCACCAAGGAGCTGCAAGACAAGAGTAATTGCCACCACCAGCCTGGGCCGCCACAGCTGCGTGCTGCTGCCGCTAAGAGCCCACCTGCCCCAGAGTGCCCGAATCATTGTGGGTCCACTCTGTGGACCTCTGCAGCCAAGACTTGTGGTCGCTGGGAGTCCGCCTGTAACCGTCTCTGCTTCATCAAGAAGCTGTGTGCTGTGACCCCTTGCAACAGCAGGTATCTGATGCGAAACGGGTCGCGTAGGCCCGGCCTTTAACTCAGTAATTTCTACGTTCTAGTAAGTACGTTATTGCCTTTTTGAGACCCTACTAGTTTACGTGCATTGTAGCTTGTTGAAGCGCTTTGAATTAAACTGTTAGATAAAGATACTATTTTTCTATAACTCCCTGAGTTGAGTCCTTTTGTGGTGTTGTTACTGCCTTATTTTACATGGTCATACATGTTTCACACTCTACCTCTGAGATAGGCCTAACTGCTCGTGCTACGGTACCACAGGGTTGAGCAGGGGTTGTCGAAGGGGGTAACCCACTTGCCCTGACTTAGGAAGAAGGTACCTATTTGGACATTGGCACCAGCCAGTGCTAACTAGAGACCCCCATTTCTAACAGTCCACAATCTTGTTGCATAGGGTG
The DNA here is from genome assembly GCF_964263255.1 of Lissotriton vulgaris. Lineage (NCBI taxonomy): Eukaryota > Metazoa > Chordata > Amphibia > Caudata > Salamandridae > Lissotriton > Lissotriton vulgaris. The sequence goes on from NC_141690.1 coordinate 49,116,080, forward strand.
TTGAGCTGCTTTGTTGTAATTTTGCAGCGATTGGGTTAGCATTAGCAGAAGCCATCCTGTATTTAGAAGCTATCTTGTCCATTTTGTGGAATCCATTTTGTATTTCTGGCAGCCATCTTGTTTGGCATGTGCTACAACATGCGTGCCATGTGCTCTGTCCTACCTTGCTAATGTCTGCTCTTGAAATCTGCCTAGAGATAGGTTATATTTAGCCCCTTCTGCTTTGCACATGCTCAGTTGAGCTTGCAGCTGTCCTTGCGGCTGTCCCTGGTCTGTAATGTCAGGATGTGTTCACCAGAATTAGCAACTGTTTGCTTCTCTCACTTGTTTACTGTGCATTTTCTGTATGACCTTATATGTACCTGAAACCTTCTCTTGTACTTGTACTGCCTTGTTTTGAGCCCCTGTGTGGGTATAAAAGGACCATGCTCCGTCCATTCGGTGTGCTACTTCATACATTGCCGAAGGGTGTTGTGTGAATGTATTTTCGCCTCATGCGGTTTAATAAATTTAGTATTTTCTATTCCAGTTTCTGTGCCAACTTCTCCCTATTGCTCTGAGGACATGTGCAGAGAAGGGTGAAATTGGCGCCCAACGTGGGGCACATCGGCGACTCGGATGCCCGAAGGAGTAGTCAATACGGAGGATTGGAATCTCGCTTTGGACGATCACTGGCCAAGGAGACCCGCGTCTAGGCGCCCACGGCCTTTTTCCTCTCTTTCTGATCTGACCCTCCAGGTGGTGCCGGTCCTTGACTGAGATCTCTTCTGTTGATTCGCTGTGCAGTGACCGTTTGGCCGATTTGAGAACTTGGCACTTGGAATATGGACACCAAGTGATTGGTAAGCGTTGTTGTGCTGCAACACTTGCTGTTGGTTTTTGATGCCTGGGATTGGTAAGGTAGTTTAGTAATGCTTACTGTGGCTTTGCAATTTTGGAATTATGTTGGCCAACTTGGATTTGTATGGGATTGATATATGAATTGCAATTCATATAGGCAGGAAATAAGGAGAATTTTCTCTATTTGAATTGATTTGATTTGAATGGCACATCATAGTAAAGGTACCTTAAGTGCTACTTTGGTTAGAATACTGCATATTCTGCACTATTTCTGGCATGCCTGTTTCTAGCACACTGTTGCTTTTGTAGTGGTACCAGTTTGAGAGTCAATGAAGCACAACCCGCCTCCCTGGAGGGGACGCCTAATAGGGATATGTATATTAAATATGGTATTTCTTCTATAATGTACAGCACGTTATGGAATAATTATACTCATAAGGATCCTGAGTTGCATTGGCCTATGCATGGGTCATTTGATTTAGGAAAGATTCAGTATGTGGAACAATGTATGCTTGAGCGAAAGACTAGGCAAAATATGTTTGAGTCTGTGTGAATGTGGGAGAAAGAAGTGCGTGAACAAATGAAGCGTGAACAAGCCTTGATTGAAAAAGAACAGCGAAAGAACATCTATGCGAAAGCATTAGAAATTAAAAATAAGAAATAAAAGAACTAAAAGAGATGGAAGAGAGGGAGCGCCATTTACAGGTAACTGGCCATTAAGCTGTTCGGCGACCACTCTATCCTATCATTAATAAACCTCAAGATGATTTCTTGTTATTAGATTGTTCTCCACCTCCGTATACTGTTCCTTCTGCTCCTCATGATTCAGATGAGGACTCTCCTACAGACCAGGACAAAACACGAGAAACTCATTCTATGGTGTCCGGTGAGCTTGCGTTTCAGCTTAGATCTGCTGCTCTTAAAGCCGCCCGTAATATTGCTCCTGCTTCTGAACTTTTAGATGACATGAAGGATTGGCAGGAAAGGGAGCAAGTATATTTTACAAAGGTGTTTGCCGCAGAAGTTGTTGAACGGTTTAGGAAACAATCTGAAGATTTGGAGCCTGTTGATATAGCAAATGATTGTAAGCAAATGCGTGATGGTCTTTTTGTCTTTTCTCAGGTGGCTGACTTAATCAGGCGTTTGGTTAAATTACGTGTTGAGACAGTCTGTTTGCGAGAGGAGAAAAAGGCAGCAGATGCAGCTGCACAAACACCTCAGACCGGCGTGGCACAAGCTTCTATCTTCGGAACAGATAAGACTATGATAGCTCATGCGAAACCTATGCGGGAAGCCGCACCTTTTTATGTTCCTCCTAAAGGAGCGGGTACGAGTGATGCTAGGGCTTCCTCTGATGCAAAGGGAAATTTTATTTATAATTGGGTTTACACTCCTTGGAATAGAGCCGATGTTATGGCTCTTAAAACTGCATTGCCTTATCCGTGGAAAAATCGAGCAGCTTTTTATGAGGAAGTTGATGGTGCTATTACTTCTTGTACTATGACTCTGCCTGATATTGACCTGTTTTTTGGATTGATATTACCCCCTGATATGTGGAGAACTGTACGTAAGGTTGATGATCATGCAACTTTTGGGGCATTATGGAAAGATTTAGAACGACTGGATGTAGAGGGAACCCGTACAGAAACTATGTCAGTTCATTTTAGATCATCCCGCAGCCATATTAGTTAAGTTAAAAATGATTATTCCCCCTAAAAAGATAGATTGGACTGTATTAGCGTCTTGTAAGCAAAAGGCAGATGAATCGGTTTCTGACTTCTTTATGCGTTTTGAGGAGGCATTCCACGATTTTAGTGGCAGTCATTGACAGATGACACAGGGAGGCATCTGTTCATCTTTAAATATGTTGCAAACCTGTTGCCAGGAATAACTAGTCACCTAAAGTCCATTGAGAGCTCATAGACTACCTCTTTTCCGGTTTCTCTTTTAACTATGGCTCAGTATTATGAATGGCAGGAGTTAGAATCAAAGGGTAATGAGGATAAGAAGACTAAGGAGTTAAAAACGAAGGTTATGATGGCTCAGGTTTATGGTCCAAATAACAAGGACCCCCTGTTTAGACAACTGAATTTGTTATACAGGGAAAATAGACAAGAACCCCAGTTTATCAGGGAGACCCGCAACAGGCAATATTGGGGGCAGGGGATGTAATTCCCATTTTCAACCTGTCCTCCAGAGAGTTGGATGGTTCTACTGAAGCCTTGTTATCAAAAGGACTATCTTTTGTTCCCCATTCGTTTGTGAATACCTTTGAGCTTCATAAAGACATAATTGCCTTTTTCAGGAAAATTAGACTCAAAAAGTTCTTCCAAGACAAAGAAGATGATATATATGATTCCACAACACAGAGACAGAATGAAATCTCATTACCCTCCACCTTCACCCCTGGGTTAGAACAGTTGGGGCCAGAAGTTGCGGCCTTCGAGCTGGTTGTAATGAAAAAGTTGGAAAAAACTTTAGAATATATCCCTAAACCTAAATATAATCTTAGTATGAATGAGTCACATGCTCTCAAAGAACTTACAAACAATAAAGAATTAACGATCAAAGGAGCGGACAAGGGAGGAGGCATCGTTGTCCTTAACTCTAGTGACTACGAACAAAACATGAAAAGAATGGTAAGTTATAGGTCCACTTACCAACAGGTAAAATGTAATCCCATTAACACTACTATCAAAAAAATCAGCACTCTAACTAATGATGCTCTATCTAATGGGGATATCAACACCAAAGATCACGAATTTTTAAATACAAATAAATTTAAAACTGCCTGTATTTATGGTCTTCCAAAAATACATAAGAATCTAGAAAACCCTCCGTATAGACCGATAGTGTCTACCATTGGCACCCCTACAGAACCGCTTTCTAAATTCGTTGATCATTTCCTAAGACCTCATATTCCAAAAATCAAATCTTACATAAAGGACACTTGTCACATGATAAATAAAGTAGAAAACTTGGATATCACATCTGGGAGGGACATACTTGTGACCCTTGATATAGAATCCCTCTATAGTAACATTCCGATAGATGAAGCAATTAGAGCAACAGACTGGTTTATAGATAAACATAACATCAGATGTCCCAAGAAATTCTTAATAGACTGTCTGTTTATTGTCTTAACAGAGAACGTCTTCGAATTTGGTGAGGATACCTACCGCCAACTGAGAGGCGTAAGTATGGGGGCTTCAGTTGCTCCGTCGATTGCCAACATATACATGTTCCGGTTTGAGGAACGCTTCATATACAATGAAGTAGCACCTTTTTTCGAGTCAATTTCCCATTGGTCCAGATATATTGACGACATCTTTTTTATCTGGACCAATGGGAAAGACACTCTCTTGGAATTCTTGGAGTGGATTAATCTAACTGACAGCAATCTGAAATTAACTGCACACTACAATGAAAACCAAGTTGAATTTCTAGATCTTTTAATCCGAATCAATGTCAATAAAATGGAGGTGGATCTATTTGTCAAGAAAACAGCTCGAAATACCTTATTACATTTCAGCAGCTTCCACCCTAAATGTCAAAGAGAGAGCATTCCTTTTTCCCAATTCCTCAGGATCCGCAGGAATTGCTCGAATTTGTCGGATTACGACAAGCAAGCAGCAATTATGCGTGAAAAATTCTGTGATCGCGGTTACCCGCACAGGTTAATAAGGAGTTCTTACGATTTTTCGATCGAGACGCGTTACTGACCCCCAAAGAAAATCAGGCGAATGATCGAATTGTGTGTGTTACCACTCATTCGACCATGAACGAACGTATAAGGCAAATCATCAATGCCAATTGGCATATTTTGAATTGCAACCCGTCTTCCACGTCTGCCCTTACCAAACCACTATTTGCTCACAGGAGAAATAGGAATTTGAAAGATAAAATAGTTCATTCTAAGTTCAATTCCAGATTGCCTAATGGAAATCAGACCCAGAGATCACTATTAGCGAATCTACCAGTACGGGGCACAGTTCCATGCTCCTCTTGCAAATCCTGTAAAAACATCATGGGCGGCGAGACATTTACCCACAATGGTTCCACCTTTAAAGCTACTGATCTGTGGAACTGTAAAACCACAAATGTGGTTTACTTCATCAGTTGCCCATGTGGCATGGGCTATGTTGGTAAGACGTGCAGGTCGATCCAAACACGACTCACCGAACATAGATCAGCCATTAAAACCCAGAAACTGAATGCGCCCTTAGTGAAGCACTTTCTTGATCTACAACACAGACCAGAGGATGTACACTGGCGCATCCTGGAAAAAATTAAAACCCCAGACGGTAAAGGAGGATGCGCTATCCGAAAAAACGCGAAGTCTTTTGGATTTTTGTTCTGGACACACACAAAAGGGGACTAAATAATGAGATTCCTTGGGAGAACGCCATCTGTCTCTAAATAGGAACATCAAATAAATCCTCTTGGAATTTCATATGATCATCCCCTATGTGGCATAGTCCTTAAAATAGTTAGAACATTTCACAAAAGTTATATGGGCAAAGAAGGCGCCTTTCGCATCACCCTTCCATATTTCTTTCCAACTCAATGATGGAAACACACCCTCCTTTGTTTTATCCCATTTTTTTTGCGTACATTTAAAAAAAAAAATTATGGGATTTATCAATGTGATTTGACTCTCAAAGCGGATATCTTTTCAATGGGGAATTCTCCCCCGTCTAGAAAGGTCCATCAATTTCGAAATAGAGTATATCTATGGTCCATATGCAGACTATCTCGCATATGAGGACACTCTCTATTATCAGCATTAGGAGATATAGTGGCGCTGCAAATATTTGTTACGACTGTTAAACTATGAATATCTCACTATTATTGAGATTGATCTCAGTATTTGGGAGACACACCCCCATATTGTCACAACACATGCTGTGAATTGCTGCCCTGGCTCTTTAAGATATGCCTCACATGCGCCATCCGCCGATTTTCAAATTTCGTGACACTTTCCCTTTAAGCGGAGGCTCTGACGATTCGACACGTCAGCACAAATCAGAAGGATTTAAGTAAGGGCGGAACAATTGGCTAGGTTAACCACCTTTTCCAACGGCTGCGGGACGCTAACACACATGTCGAAGGTGGCGCCCGCAGGTTGATGTCAACGTTCGTCCACAGGCATTCTCGGTAAGCACATAGAAATCCTCACCCCTGATAACTTGCCCCGTAGTAGTGCTGTTATATTATATCATCCCGTTATAATATATCATCCTAGAGTAAATATAGATTTGTTGAACTTTCACCCACAGCATTGAAGACTTGCCAAGGGAGGCTAGCATATATTCTGAGTGCGGCTCCCTCGTTTTCTATAAGTATCAAGCTCCTGTGAGATAGAATCGGTAAGTTCTGTCACGGTTACTTGCGATATTGCATTTACCATTTACGCTATTTCGTATGCGCGTGCAGGCCCCCCCCTTGAACTTGCCCCATAACAGCGCAATCATATCCGACACGTGTAGGCGGCCTCCCCCTTCAACTTGCCCCATAACAGCGCAATCGTACCCGACATTTGAGAGCATTTACAAGCGCGTGCAGGCCTTCCTTGAACTTGCCTAGTAACAGCGCACTCGCACCCGACATCTGAAAGTAATTGCAGGGCGTTTGTTTCATTTTTTGCCCACAGTATCGAAGACATTAATAAGGGACGCTAGTGGATATCCTGAATTCGGCACCCTCTGTCTTATATTAGCAATTATCCCTTTGCGTATATTCGGTAAGTTTTGTTGCCCTCAATTGCGAAATTGTTTCAGTAAACTTAACTACTTTAACACATATTGACAAATATTGTCCGGTCTTTCATTAACAGTACCGAAGATTGACGGAGGCTTCTTCGTTTACCCAGGTGCAATCTCCCTTGTTGACTCAACACTTGGTAAGATTTTGATACCTACAGCCCATAAAAATCCGGCATAGTCGCAGTAATCATATATAGAAGAACAACTAATGTTCTTATCGATTTTCCTTCCCAGCACTAAGACCCGATGGCTGATTGACAAAGTTAAGCACCGGAGTTATTTTATAGTGCTTTTTACAGTGGAAATCACGAATGCATCGGTTACCCTGGTAAGAAAAATAGGTTCAACATACACTGGCGCTACATAAATAGGGCATCTAGAACTGTGATGTATCCTCAATAGTGATGTTCTTACCACTCTAGATCACAATTTTCGTGGAGTGAAATGTGACTGCGCCTAGATGAAAGGAAAATATATTTCTATCTATCCGTGATATTTACATAAGGAATACAGAGTGAGCATTTATCCCATGTTCTCCCTGGTCAGGTATGAAAACAACTTAATAAGGTTTCTCTATCTCTGATTGTGAGCAATAGTAGTTCATTGTACTAGTTCAATTAAAGGGGGGACATTAATTCATGTGTTGCACTACCCCAATAATATAACACTGCTCAAATATAAAATATTTAGTTTGTACCTTGTGCAGCTATATTGTTTAGCTACATAAGTAGGGAGGGAGTGTTTTGTAAGCACAGCCATAAGCATAGTTTTATGCATATGTATCATTAAATTGATGATAGGAGTGAGAAATACTCCTCTGTTTGTTTTTAATTTATTTTACATATGTTTTTCAGATTTTAACGTGGCTCCTGAGGAAGGCGTTCTCGTTAAAACGCCGAAACGCGCGTCGATGACTATTTCTGTCCGCCACTGTTTTATGAATTTTTGTGTAATTGTGTTAGAAAAATATTTCATTTGCATTTGACCAACTGTCTTCTCAAATGTTTGGTGTTTATGTTTTTGAGTTAATATGTTTTTACCATGAATATGTATACTTATAAATAAATTACATTTTGTACTTTTTAATTGGTTGTTCTGCTTCCTACAAGTTTTCTCCCCCTGGCTACGTTATCCAACTGCTTGTTTTTCTTACATTGTCAGGTTTATGGTCCGCCTTCTAGAGGTAATGCTAGAGGTGGACGTGGATCTTATGGTTAGTCTTTTCCTTCTTATACTTGTTCGAATTTGTCTGTTGACCAGTGTGCGTACTGCAGGAAATGTGGGCATTGGGCTTCTGATTATCCAGCATTGCATGCTCAGCAGTATCCACGTGGAAGGGGACAAATGAGAAATCGCTTAGGCTATTCAGGGCCTAGAGGAAGCATGTACGATTGTGCTAGGTTTGATGCTTATACACGTGGACAGGATGGGTTAAACACTTTTGATAGACAAAATCAACATCAAATGTCTGATTATGTGCTGTCTGGTTTGAAAGATTCTGCTTATGCATAGGATTGCTTAGGATGGGGTAAGGAATCAGTTGAAGTTCCAGTAGATCAGAAGGGTCCCTATGTTACAGCACATGTTTTGGGTTCTACTGATCAGTTTCTGGTTGATACAGGAGTTACTCGTAGTGCCTTATCTAAACAATTGGTTCCAAAGGCTCTCCTGTCTGGCTTAACCATTACATCAATAGGTTTCAATGGAACACCTTCCCTTAGCCCGCTATCACAGCCACTTGCATTCCATGTTGATAACTTTACTGCTCCATGTCCGTTTTTGCTCTCTCCAAACACACCAGACAATATTGTGGGTCTTTATATGCTCAAATATTTCAGGGATACTATACAATTTTTTCCTGAAGGTGTACGTGTTATTTTGAATTAAAAATACCTCGTGATTGAGAGATCTTGTCTTGTTAAAGAGGATATTGCATTAGCTTCACTCCCTAGTACTTTTTGGGCTACTTCAGACACAGATGTAGGCAAATGGTTATCTCTCCAGTGCATATTAGTGTCAAGGAGGGCGCTTCATTGCCACGATTGTCGCAATATAACATTTCTCAAGAAGGAGAAGAAGCACTTATATGCATTGTCCATGATATGATTAAAGTGGGGGTTGTGGAGGAAGTTCCTTACAATGTTTGCAACAGTCCTATTCTTCCTATCTTGAAAAAAGACACTGACACTAGGATTTACAGATTCATCATTGATTTGCGAGAAGTCAACAAGATTGTAGTACCGCAGTACCCTGTGGTTTCGGACATAACAACATTACTTACCCTAGTTCCTCCAACAGCAACTACATTTTCTGTAATCGATTTGAAGAATGCTTTCTTCTCGATTCCTAGTCATCCTGATAGCTGATATTTGTTTGGCTTCACTTTGCATAATCAATTGTATAGATTTTGTAAAATTCCTCAAGGGTACACTGAGAGTCCTAGCATTTACAGTCAAGCATTGAAAAGACAACTTGATTCCTTTACTTTGTCTGAAGGAGTGGCTCTCATACAATATGCCGATGACATCTTGTTGGCAGCAGATACGCCTGAGCAGTGTGAAAAATGTACTTTGTCTCTACTTTCTTTTCTTGCTACACACAACTATAAAGTGTCACGGAAGAAATTGCAATATTGTAGACCGAAGGTAACCTACTTAGGTCACCTTCTGTTTAAAGAGGTTCGTGCACTTACACCAGATCGCACACAAGCAATTTTAGACACACCAGTGCCTTCCACTCAGAAAGATGTCCGTGTATTCATTGGGTTGACTTTGTTTTGCAGGCAATGGATATTAGGATTTTAACACATTGTTAAACCCCGGCTATCGCTTTTGACTAAAGATACTCCAATGCCCCTTCCATGGACAGATGAATGTCAGAATGCCTTTCATCAGTTGCATCAAGCTCTTTGTTCTGCACCAGTGTTAGGCATTCCGGATTACACTAAGGCCTTTACACTCTATGTACACGAGAAAGATGGGTGTGCATTGTCAGTTTTAGTACAGGCACACGGTGACAAGCAGTGTACCTGTGCATATTTTTCCGCAGTTCTTGATCCTGTTCCTTGTGCATTGCCTGGGTGCTTCCGTTCAGTTGCAGCAACAGCTGTGTCCATACGTCAGAGTGAAGGTATAGTTTTGTCACATAAACTGTTGGTGCTAGTACCCCACGCAGTAGATGCCCTTTTGAATCAGACTAAAATGCAGCACTTAACTAGTGCTCGCCTGACAAGATATGAATTGACACTTTTGGCCCCTCACATTACACTAAAGAGGTGTGCTACTCTAAACCCAGCTACTTTGTTGACATATCCAGCAATTCAGTCTCAGTCACATGAATCTCACGATTGTATATTCCTTACTGAGGAACAGAAAAAGGGTTGCGTTGATTTGCAAGATATGCCCCTTTCAGATATAGATGGGGAACTGTGGGTTGATGGGTCCTGTTTGAAGCTACCAGATGGCACGACCTCAGCTGCATATTGAATTACGACACTTAAGACAGTAGTGGAGACAGCTCGCATACCACAAAAGTCGGCTGAAGCAGCTGAGCTAATAGCTTTAACATGAGCTTGTGAACCTAGCACTGACTTTTGTTTGAACATCTATACAGACAGCCGCTATGCTTTTGTAGTGGCCCATGATCTTGGCCTACTCTGGAAGGAAAGAGGCTTTCTTACATCCTACAGGATGCAGATAATGCACGGAGAACAAGTGCATAATCTTTTGACTGCACTTACATATCCAAAGAAAATTGCTATTATTAAGTGTAGCGCGCTCAAGAAAGTAATTGATAAGATAGGACAAGGCAACTCCTTTGCAGATCGCGTCGCTCGTGAGACTGTGATGCAACAAAGCACTACATCCATGTATGTAGTGAAATCACAAGCTGAATGTTGGCATGATGCTAGAGAAGAGTATTAGAAATACAGAGATCTACCTCTGTGAAAGAGCTGGAGCAATGGTCTAAAGATGAAATGTTAGACGATGAGGGCTGTTGGCGTAACAAAGAAATGGATAAGTGGAAATTGCCTGCTGCTTATTTAAAACCTATGGTTCAAATGGCGCTTGGGCTGGCACATGTTGGAGCTCGAGCAATAAAGAAATTGCTTACGTGAGTTTGGGAGCATCCTGAAATTGCCAGCACAGCTAAGAGAGTAGTACAGTCCTGTTTGATCTGTTGGCAGTAAAATCCTGGTAAAGGGACCCAAACTCTTACAGGAGGGTTTGCTACACCGACTGCACCTTTTTAAGTTTTACAGATGGATTACATCCAACTTTAACGCTGAAATAACTTAAAGTAACTCCTAGTGGTGGTATGTGCCTACAGTAAATGGATAGAGACATACCCTACAAAGGATAATACAGCTCTCACTACAGTGAAAGTGCTTCTAAAGGAGTTTTACCCTCGATATTGTGTTTGCAAACTTTTGTGGAGTGACAACGGACCTCATTTTATTGGGAAAGATGTTGAATATGTCCTGAAAGGATTAGGGATCAAACAGAAATTCCATGCAGTCTTCCACCCGCAATCAGTAGGATTAGTGGAGAGGTACAACGCTACACTAAAGCTGAAATTAGTGAAAATACTGGCTTCCACGACTCTGAAATGGCCAGATGCACTACCTCTGGCATTGTTGTCCATAAGATCGGTGCCACATTCACGACCTGGACTTACACAATATTAAGTGGTGTTTGGGAGACCGATGAACATTTTGGGAGTTCCTAAGCCACGCCCAATAAATGATGTACCTTGTGTTCTGATGAATGATTATTTGGCACAGTTAACCGACAGTTTGATCTCTATTCATCAACAGGTTTGAGAAGCTCTTCCTGACAGATCTACAGGCGAGGCCCATGATCTCCGGCCTGGAGACCAGGTTATGGTCAGAATAATTGAGAGGTCGAACAGCTTGGAGCAAAGGTGGTGAGGACCAGAGCAATTACTTTTGGCTACAACAAGAGCAGTTCAAGTGACTAACAGAAAGAATTGGATCCATAGCACACACTGCCAACGTGTGTCGCCTACCGTGGTGGAACCTGCTGTGCTGACCGACCATTGAGAGATCCTGGATACAGAGAAAAACCAAGCCTTCTTACGTGACGAATCTGAGGAAGTCTTTCCGGATCACATGATTTCTGGAGTATCGAGATACCAATTGAGACCACGGAAAGAGCCTGCATTGTCAAAAAGGACTGGTTGAGCTACAGCACTGGGTTGGTGAAACGGAGTGTCGATGTGGCAAGGGGGGATCAGTACTGCGAACTGACACCCTTCTTGACCCTTGGTGAAGAAATCAATATCTGCCCAGGGATATGAGCTCCAACGGTTATTTTTATTTTTTTTTGGACGGCGAAGTGATCATGTCTGCAGAGAAATCAAAAGTTGCTAAGATCTGCACTAAGAAAATAATTTGTGCTGTAGGGTTTGTTGGTGCTACGGTGGTTATGGCAGCAATTACCTGGTATGTTGATAAAGTGGCTCCTGTTCGAGAGCTTTTGATCTCTACTACTCCAGTACCAGTTGAGCACCACTACTTTACGCTTCCCTACCATGAGCGGAAGCATCAACAATCCTACCTGAATAATACATTCATCCAGATGTTGCATCATACACATAATGCCACGAATACTACTAACTGTTGGGTGTGTGGGATGATACCTGTGCACTAAAAGAAAGGAGGTACACCTATCATTCCTCTTTCATTCTCTCATAATGGTTCTTGTCAAGCATGGTTTGCGGGCTTTTTTTTGCCTCTGAAAGGGCTAACATTACAGAAATGACAGTAGGACAGATTAATTATCACCTTAATAAAGAATGTTATCATGATGAGAATGGGTACCATCAAGCTAGAGGAACAAAATGGGACTTATGTATTAGTAGTGATGGGAGAATTCCAGTGGGGAGAAGTGAATGTACTGTAATTCTGACAATTGAAGGTACCAATAATAGCAGCTTTATTTCATCGCATAATACATACTTTGTTTGCGGTAATAAGGGATACTACCAACTACCTGTGGGGTGGTCTGGGGTCTGCTACGTGTCCTTTCTGTTGCCCCCTGTGCTTCTGGCACCTGCATCATATCACCGTAACTTTAAACTTTACAATGACATTTCCAAGAACAGAAATAAGAGGACAACAAGTATTGATGAAGTTGACCAAATTGACACCGCTTTGCAACAATATGTCGACTTTAACTTAGGCTTATTCTTTTTCGTGGGTGCTGCATTGAACAGTAGAAAAATAAGGAGATTGACTCGTGTTGTGGAAGCTTTTATCAATCAGACAGCAATGGCACTTGTGAACATTACAGAAGAGCTGCAAGTTGCGAGGATTGTAGCACTCCAGAATCGTATGGTGCTTGATGTGATTTTGGCTGATCGAGGTGGTGCATGTTGCATCATCGGTAGCAGTTGTTGTGTCTTTATACCGGATCACTCGCCTTCAGTATATGATGCAATCTCTACTCTGCATAGGATTGCTGCAGAGTTTCATCCAGAGACTGGTACATGGACTTTTTCTAACTGGATGTGGACACTCTTTATTGCTTGGGGCTGGAAGCTACTGACTGTTTTATGTATACTACTGGTGATACTATTTACATGCTGTGCATGTATACAATGTGGTCCTATGCTTTGCTCCATGTGCATCACTGCTTGTACATCTACTAAGAGAAATGTTGCAGAAATGAAAGCCCAACAAATGCTAAATAAAGAGGTCACTGAACTGATGTACAGGATGCATATCTAGATTACCCCCGATGAACGAATGTCTTCAGCTAATGCTAAAAGGGTTGTCTGCTGTAATTGTGAAGCGATTGGGTTAGCATTAGCAGAAGCCATCCTGTATTTAGAAGTTATCTTGTCAATTTTGTGGAATCCATTTTGTATTTCTGGCAGTCATATTGTTTGCCATGTGCTACCAAGTGCGTGCCATGTGCTCTGTCCTACCTTGCTGTTGTCTACTCTTGAAATCTGCCTAGAGACAGGTTATATTTAGCCTCTCCTGCTTCGCACATGCTCAGTTCCGCTTGCAGCTGTCCTTGCAGCTGTCCCTAGTCTGTAAATGTCAGGATGTGTTCACCAGAATTAGCAACTGTTAGCTCCTCCCACTTGTTGACTGTGCATTTTCTGTATGACCTTATATGTACCTAAAACCTTCTCTTGTACTTGTACCGCCTTCTTTTGAGCCACTGTGTGGGTATAAAAGGACAAAGCTCCTTGCATTCAGTGTGCTACTTCATACATTGCCGAAGGGTGTTGTGTGAATGTAGTTCCACCTCATGAGGTTTAATAAATGTTGTATTTTCTATTCCAGTTTCTGTGCCAACTTCTTCCTATTGGTATGAGGACTTGTGCAGAGAAGGGTGAACCCCTTGCACTGGTAGGCCTTGCTGAGGCTCACCACCACAGCTTGAGGCAAGCAACTTCAGAGGGACACCAAGGCTGAGCATGGGCACCATAGTGAGACTGTGATGAAGGAATAAAGAGTGCCTTTTATGAGCTGGGTATCAGCAGCCTCCCCACTGTAGGAGCCCAAGTGCAAGGGTTTTAGATACCAGTGACTATGCTACTGCAGGACAGCATGCTGGACCCCTGATCGCAGTGGCTGAGGTCTTTAGTGATGGGTCTGGCCCTTGCACCCCACAGAGTGTATGGATTTGGCAGGTGTGATGTTGAAAGGAAGTTGAGTCAGAGCCCTACTAGAAGGGGGTCTCCTGGTACCCCATATTGGACGAACCATGTGTGGTCTCTGCAATGCCCAAAGTGGCAGGTCTCCGTGTCCAGAGATAACTCTTCCTAGGTGGTGTTCTCACTGTGCTCGGGGCTTGATCGGACTGAATGTGGTGATCTCTCATGCCTGTAATGTAGCAATATCCTTCCAGTGAGCTCCCTTTTGCCAGTACTGGTGTGAAATCTCACCATGGTCCATAGAGCAGAGTGGTTTGGGGTCTGACAATCATGAAAGGTCAGTGGTTCAGACGGGCCCAAATGTGGGGAATGGGAGGGGAGCCACCCTCCACTTTCCCACAGCAGGGTACAGGGGAGCAGGGTGAAATGTCCTGTGTGGGCCCCAGTCCTTCCGGGGTACTTGGGGCCACTGAAGTGCTCCACTCAGCGTAGCGGCCATGTAGCATAGGGCAGTAGCAGAGTCTTCCAGCAAATGAAATGCTCAGAGTCGGGCCATCCGTGTGGTCAATGTGTCTTGATGTAGATTGGGTGAGGTGCAGCAGGCTTCCTTTTGACCTCTCCTATTCTTGAGGGGCTGCTGCAGGGGACCAATCATGGCCCAGCAGTGTATTGTCCAAATGAGGGGCTCGCTGTGTGGCTGTCCAGGTGCCACTGGCCAGACATCTGGGCGGGTCCTTCTGGGCCCGTCTGTTGTTTTCTCAGGTCTGCTCTGGCTGTGGAGGATCAGAGCCCAGGCAGTGTGGAGAGGTGAGTGGGACACTACAGGTTATGATGTTATCTGATTTGATGGTCACAGGGGTCCAGCAAGAGTTGAGGCAGTTTGATGCTGCCGGTCTGTGACGCCACGTCACATAGCTCAGGGCTCCCCAGGGATCACTAGCCTCAGAGCCATGCAGGACAGGTCCAATACAAAGAATCAACACAAATATGCTGCTGCAAAATAATATCTTTTAAAAACAATATTGATGTAGGAGTAACATTTGCAGATATGAAACCAAAAGAATAAATGATGGAACTGGAAATATGTATTTTTTTTAAGTGTAATCCGTTTTTTCTAGTCATTAGAATACCCACAATGAAAAGGCAGTTTTGGATGTATGTATTTATTTATTTTATTCTTGTAGTTTTACGTAGTGGAAACTTCACCTGAAAGTATCAGAGCGCTGTACAGAGTTTGCACAACAACATAAACAAGGGATACATGGTAGAAAAATATGGAGTAAACATATACAGCAGTTGGTGTAGGAGATGGGTGAAATAGTTCACAGGTAAGGATGGTGGGTTGGTGCAAGGTAGGAGGAGTAAATGAGCAGTTATTTCCAGAGGTAGAGATGATCAGGCTCATTGAGGTTGAGGGAGAAGGGTATCTAGCAACATATCTTTTTTTAGGTAGGTTTCAGGTATTTGTCGAGGAGAAGTAGTTTGAGGTTTATTTTATTTTCAAAGTTTTATTTAGCGCGAACAAGATCCTTACAGATATCAGAGCACATTACATAAATATGGAATATAAAGACAACAGAGTACTTAACAAGGCATTTTGTGCAAATAGAGAACAGTGCAAGGTAACAAAATGTGAATGGGTGGTCAGGCCAGACAATGTAATAAAAGGGAGGAATAAAGGGTCTCAAGCTTTCCTCAGCCTATATTCCTGTGAATTTCACCAAGAGGATCGATTTGACTTGTTTTTTGAAGGATGCCGTAGATGTGATAATTCTGGTTTCTGGAGGGAGGGTATTCCAGATCCTGGGTGCCATCCCTGAGAAGGATCATTTATATGTTTTCTTCTTGTGGAATCTTTGTGGTTTCAAAAGGAGAGTTTCTGCGCTTCTTGTGGCTCTTGAGCCCCCCTGAAATTGTCAATTTCTGAGCGAGGTAACTGGGCGAATTGTGGTGTAAAGCCTTATGTGTAATGCACGCGATTATCAGGTGTCGTCTGGCTTCGTATGGTAGCCAATTCAGGGATTTTAAGTCAGGAGAGATGTGTGAGCGTTTTTATGATCCAGTGATGAGTCTTGCTGCAATAGAGGCTCTTAGGGGTGCAGTTGCTGATAAGGGGAGGCCACAGAGGGCGGCACTTCCATAATCAACCCAAGGGATCCCTAGGGCTTGGACTGCAGTCTTAAAGTCATTAGCTGGGAGGAAGGGTTTCAGATTCCTCAAGGTATTGATTTGGAAATTAGCTCCCTTCGTTGCATTCCTGATATGATGTTGCACATTGAGATTGCAGTGGAGGGTTATACCTAAAGATTTTACTGAATCCACGATGATAGGTTGAACGTTGAATGCAGTGAGATGTTTAAGCCAATCCTGAGCGATGGAGACTTTGGAGGGAGGTGCTATTAGGAGGAATTCTGGTTTTAGAGCATTAAGTTTGAGATGGTTCTCAGCCAGCCATGTCTGTGTGTTCTTAAGCGTTGAGTTGAGTAGTTTGATGTCTTCAGGGGTTTGTAGTTTAAGGTAGAGTTGGGTATCTTCTGCATACACTAGAAATTGCACATTAGATGCTTGAAGCAGTGCGGTGAGTGGTTCCATGACTAGATTGAACAAAGTTGGGAATAGGGAGGATCCTTGTGGGACACCTAGGGTTACTGGAACGGGTGTGAACATAGTGTTGTTAATCTTGAATTTCCAAGTCCGGTTATGAAGAAAGGAGGTAAACTACTTGAGTACTGTACCTGAAATACCCATTCTGATATTCAACAGATCGAGTAAGTTCTCGTGTTTCACCATGTCGAAGGCTGATGAGAGGTCGAGTAGAATGAGGAGGCGAGTACCATTCTGATCCAGAATTTGAAGCGCGTCATCAATTATGTGTGTCATGTGCTGTGGCATGCTCGGAGGCCTGATTGGTGTGAGTTGAGGAGGTCAAAGTGATTGATGTGTCTTGTCAGTTGGAGGTGAACACACTTTTTCAACAATTTGGCCAAGGTAGGGATATTGGAGATAGGGCGGTAGTTGTTTGGTCGGTAGGGTCTGCTGTGGGTTTCTTTAGTATGGGTGATACTTGTCCAACTTTGAGGGAGTCCGGAATGCATCCTTGTTGAAATTAACTGTTAATGATTTTGGTCCAGAGCGGGAGAAGCCATGGGATAAAGTCCTTTACAGCGTTTTCAGGTAGAAGGTCCGAGAGGTGATTGGAGTGCTTCAGGGTACTGAGGATCTTGCCTATAGATTCTTCAGTGTAAGTATCAGAGGACGACCATTTACAATTGTTTTGGCTTCCACATCAATGAGAGCGATCAGCCTGTAGTTGGATGGGTCTGTTCTTACACCTGCTTTAAAAATTGGATGCAAAATGCTCCCTCTCCATAATGGGGGTATGCTTCCTGTTTTGGAAGGCGTTGTTATACAATGGGGTAAGGTATTCTGCCCAGAAGAGTTGGTCGTGTTTGAACAGCCCGTTTGGCAGACCATCTGGGCCTAGCGTCCATTTTGACCTCAGTTTTATTAGGGCTATTTGTACTTGGGATGACGTGATCCAGTTTTCATCAAAGTTTTGATCCGCTTCTTGCTTTTCGTTTTGTTGATTGGATAGATGGTCTGAAGTCCATGCTTGGAATTTATTCTTTTGAATTTGCTCTAAATGCAGCATCCAGCCTTCCTTTAATATGTTTGCATTGAAGACCTGGGCCGCTCCGTTTGCTACTTTGTTGATTTCTGCCCAAAATTTCCTGTTATTATTAGAATTACTAGAATCTAATAGTTGTTGCCAAATTTGTGTAAGGTGTTTTGACTTTCCTAACCAAGCGTCTTTTTTGTATTTTTGCCTTAAGTTATGGATTTGTTGCTTGGTGTCATCGCACTTTGTCTTGTCTTTTCCTAATAACTTTCTGATTTCTCGGTTTAAAATTCTTTTTTTACATGCTAAGGAGCTGGACTTTTAACTCTAGCTGGGCAGGCATATTAGCAGATCATGTATTTATTTATGTTTACTGTCATGCACTTGGTTGTGATGAAGTAGCTCCTAGGATACACCATGATTGTAGTTCTTACTGTGTTTTAACGTAATGTATTAATTTTTAATTGTCTAACTTAATGTAATTCTTTTATGACAACCTTGTCGAAATAAAGATGAAATTAATGAATTGTTTTTTAGTTCTATGGGTGTTTTGCTGAGGGGGCCGAAGTATAGGCTTAGATCAGTAAAGATATCATTCTTGATATCTGTTTTTAGGTTAATGAAGGTACAGAATTCTTCATAGGACGTTAGAGTGCTAGCATTCGTTGAGGTTCTCCCTTGGATTGAATTTTGATTAACTCGAATAGTTTTTTTGGCCGTTTTTTTGCTTGGTCTAGTTGGTGGCTAAAGAAAACTTCTATTGAGCGTTTGATTTTTCTAAAGTAGGCGTTTCTCTTTTTCTTTAGTGTTTTAAGGTGCATAGCCGAAGGGGCTGATCTACAATTGCATTCCGCTAGTCTCATGGCTCGTCTATCTTCGATAAGCAGACCGTCGTACCATGGTTTTGAGTTTTGAGAGGAGATTCTATTTAACTGAAGCGTGGCAACTTCGTTGACTATCGTGGTCATTGACTTGAGGTAGTGGTCGGTAACAATTTGAACATCAGAGGTGCTGGTAGAGGTTAGGAGGAGATTGTAACCGGTAGAAGGTAAAGAGTTGGGATTGAGTTTCTTCAGGTCTCTTTTACAGGCCTTGGGTTTGCTGGATTGAACCGGGCTGAGTTTCACATTTTTATTGATGAAGAATGTGATAATGTAGTGGTCAGACCAGTCACAGGGTTGGATTGAGTCGAGTTGGGTGGCGTCACCTTTGGAGATGATGAGGTCCAGGATAGAGCCTTTGTCGTGAGTAGGGCTGTTGCAGATTTGGGTGAGGTCTAGGGCGCTGAGGAAGTTTTTGAGACTATTGACCACAGAGTCATTGTGATCATTCCAATGAGGGTTGAAATCACCAAGGAATATTTGTGTGTTTTTTTTCAACCAGAGTTCATTGTGATCATGTCCATGAGGTGTTCAGTGAAGGTGAGGTTGTCTCCTGGTGGGTGGTAGATAATATGCATAGAGCATACTGGATTACCCTCACTGTTGACGTCGAGGCAGGCGTGTTCACAGGAGGAGAATATAGGGGAGATGGCTCTAGTTACTGAGAGGTTGCTCTGGTGAATTTATGCGATTCCACCTCCTGTCTTGCCAGTCCTATCCAATCTGATGATGTGCTAGTTAGGGGGTACAAGAATGTCAATGAGTGGGGAGGAAGATTCTGTTAACCAGGTTTTGGTGAGTATGGTCAGGTCAAGGTCAAGAGGGATAATGAGGTTGGCTATGTCAGATGCGTGACTAGGGGCAGATCTACAGTTTAGTAGTGTGCATTTGAGCCGCGGGGTGATGAGAGAGGAGGAGGGGTCCAGAGTGAGGGTGACTTTCTTAGGATTATTAGAGACAGTACCTCTACTGTTTTGTGTAGCGGACCTGTGAGGGTTGGAGGGGATAGTAGGGATGGGAAGGTGTGTGGTGACTATGTGGGTCATGGGAGCAGTATCATAGGAGTGTAGGAGGGCACGTATGTCGTACCACGAAAGTGGATTGATGCTTCGCATAGGGTGGGTGGCAGAATTACGGGCGGGAATTGAGGGCCTGTAAGGAGGGTTGTGTTTGTGTGAGAATGTAGGATGGGTCGGGTGCTTGAAGAATAAGAGGGTACTGGGGGTGAGGGGTGCCTGGGTTGATCCAAAAACAGTTCTTTGAAGGTTTGAAGCTCATCTTTAATTTAGAGGGTGGACATAATCTTGTCCAAAGTGGTGTTTGGAATGGTAGTGGTGGGGGTGGTAGAACGTGGTATAGGTTGAGGAGATTTGGCTCGGTTAAGTGTGAGATCTGAAGAAGGCGAGGGGAGAGTACGGAGAGGTAGTGGGTAGAGTGTTGGGTATGTATCAGGCGTGGGTGTAGAGGAAGTAGGGGTGAATGGTGGTGGAAGAGGAGGTGTGATAGGTGATTCAGTAGTGGGTGCATGAGTGACTACAATAATGGGGTGGGGGAAAAATGTGTCGTTATGAGGCAATGCCAAGGTCGGGGGAAGGGTGAGGTCGGAGGAGGGGTGACTAGATGTGAAAGGGGACGGCGTGGTGATGGAGGAGGGGGGGCTAAGGGTGGGAGGGGATATGGTCGTTCTGGGGGAAATTACAGATTGACTAGGGGGTGAGTTTATAGTTACATTTGTGTAGGTAGGAAGTAGGTAATGCTTAGGTGAAGAGAGGAGACGTGTGTTGTAGGGTGGGGTAGAAGGGTTGAGGGAGGCGTGCGGTTCTGAGCACCTAGATGGCAAGGGGGTAGAGGGTGGGAGGGTAGGATAAAGGGTAGGTGATGTAATGTCTTGGGTGCTAGGAGTGGGGGTCAGTTGGGAAGGAGTAAGTGGATTGGAGACATGCTCTTTAATAATTGTAAATATGTTATCAAATAGGTTAATACTACGATCCGTGGACTGAATAAGAATAGTACCGTAGTTGTAGATAGTAATTGTAGCTGTCGTTTGGAAGAGTTGTGATGGTGCAATGGAAATCACTAGACCGTGTGCGGACTTCCTCATGGAGGAAACCGTGAGTAAAGTTAGGAAGGCTTTCCTCCATTGCGTTCTGCGTTTAGTGTAGAAAATGTTATCGGTGGTCGTGACCCCATTGTGAAGTGAAAAATAAGGGTCTGCAAAAGGGGTTTCTGGGTGGGATTTCAGAAAGTTGTGTTCGAAATGTTTGGCAGAATTTTTAGTGAGCTTGGGGGGGTAATTGATTTTGTAGGTATGAGTGCTTGTGAGTTCCATGGTGTGAATAGTGGTGAAGGTGAGGTGAGTGTGTAGTACTGTAGAATGCTCTGAGGTGCTGATCGGATGAGTGTGGGAGGGGAAGTCGGAAGCTGAAGAGAATGTGATTAGGGTGCCTGAAGAGGGACTAGACTAAGATGCCCGATACCTTTGGAGAGATAGAGAGTGGATATATAGTCCTCTGTCTGTTTCCAAGAATCTTGAGAGAAGGAGTTGTCTTGTTTCACTTTCTCTTTCTCTCATGGGGATGAGGAGATAAGCCCTCTTTCCTTGATGATGATTAGGTCAGGAGTTATGAGAGAGGGAGTTGTCCTGTTTCAGTTTCTCTTTCACTCATGGAGATGAGGAGATGAGGCCTGTTTCCATTAAGATGATTAGGTCATGGGGGTGGGCAGTCAAGTCCTATATCGGTTTTGATGATCCCAGTAAGACAATGTTGTTACCGGGATTTAGTGCTGGTCGGTGGTCATTGCTAAATGTAATTTATGACCACAGTCATTTTGAGTCATGGTTCTCCTGGAAAGGATTAGGTATAAGAGGTGGTGACAAACAAAATAGGGAGAGGCAGAAAAAATAAATAAAGATAAAGCCAACAGTACCTTTTTTTTTTTTTTTTAGAAAGACCTTTATTGAAAGCAAAGCCATTGTCATCACCAATTCTCTTACAGTATCACATTGCACTGGTGTACACAACACAGGGACCTTGTGGTCAATAACAAAGGATTACTGTACACAGCCATAGTGCCGGCATCCCAGAGGCCCGGCGGCGTGATTTAGTGACGCTAGTCCAGTGTAACCAAGAGAGATACCCCACCGTAAGCAGCAAGTAGAACAGTGTGACAACTGGCCATCCCAGAATGCAATCGCAGCAGCAAAGTCCCATTTCGAAATGAGGTCAAAGGAAACTACCCCAACTACCATCCCAACTCCCCCCCCTCTCCTGTGTGTGATTGTGGACCTACTACCATCATCTAATCGTGAGCAAATCATGGTGTGTCTACCGTGTGTCCCTTGCCATCCCCCCGTCAGTGTAATAGTCCCCCCCAGTTACCACCCCCACCCGCCTCCATGGAACATAAATTTCAATGCAACACCCTCCCGCCCCTCCACTCACTCTATCCCTCGTCCCTCGGGGAGAGAACCTCATATGTCCAAACCACTATTCCAACACCTGGTCTTGGAGATCAACTACCCCGGAGGAGTCCGAGCCGCCGTCCTCCCCCTTTTGCAGGTGTTCCTTGTAAAGGTCCCAGAAATTTTTCGGCCTGCTCCGGGGCGGCAGCAATTCGCTGTACAGTTCTGTTTGAGTGCAGCAGTATTGTAGATCCCTCAGCCATCTTGCCTTGGCAGGGAGGGGCCCACGCATCCAACAGGCTGCAACCACTCTCCTGGCTAGCAGCAATGCCATATCGACCAGCTGGCGCAGGGAAGGGGCTAGAGGCTTAGAGTAACCAAGGAGCGCAAGTGCTGGAGTACGCGGCAGCGACTCCCCCAAAATCTGGTCAAGTTCAGTAAACACCTCCCCCCAAAAAGCTTGTACTCCGGGGCAGAGCCACGCCATATGAAAGAAATCAGCTATCAGTGTTCGGCAGCGCTCACACTCCGCCGAGGGGCGGAGGCCATAGCGATGTAATCGTTCGGGGGTGTAGTACACCCGCTGAAGGAATTTGAAATGCACCAGCCTGTGCCTGCCATTCAGGGAGATCTTGCGCGTGCTTGAACAGCAATATCGCCAAATGACGTCATCTATGGGGGTTTGCAGATCGTCCTGCCAAGCTGCTCTAGCTTTAGAGGGCTGTAAGCGCTGATGTGTCACCCCCAACCTGTTGACTTGTGAGACTAATTTGGCTGGTGATTTGGATTTAATGATATGAGTCAGTTCAGGGATTTCCTCAGGCTCCGCCATGGAAGAGCCCAGAACCTCCCGGAATGCCGAACGGAGCCTGTGAAATTGGAATTTCTGCAGCAAGGAGGGGCCCGACTCTGTGAGAGCGAGCTGATCCCAGGTCTTCAGTGTACCCTCGGAGAACAAATCCTCCATTTTCACTATGCCGAGAGCACGTAAGGCCTCGACCACACCCTTCTCGCCCAAGGGGTCCAGCCAGAGAGCCCATTCTACAGGCATCAGTGGGGAGTACAGCAGATCACAGTCGCGGGCTCGCGCCAGGGCGTGCCATGCGTGGTTGGTCGCCTTAAGGTAGTCCATCCGTCCGATTGAGCGATCCGCCGGGAGGCAGATCGTGGCAGGCAGGGGGAGCGGGTCTGCAAACAGCCTTTCCAGAATGAGATGCGGCGTGCGTGCGTCACCGTGAACCCATGAGTGCAGATGAGCAGCTTGCGCACCTCGATAGTAGCGCTCCAAGTCCGGAGCCCCCAAACCCCCCATCTCGCATGGGAGAGTCAGAGTCGCCCATCGTACTCGTGGTTGCTTGTCGCCCCAGGCCAGTCAGATCAAGACTTGTGTGAGCTGTCTAAAAAACGTCTTCGACAGAACCACTGGAATGTTAAGAAAAAGGAACAAGAACCGGGGTAGCACTATCATTTTCATGATGGCGATCCTGCCCAAGAGGGATAGCGGGAGTCTAATCCAGGCGTCGACATCCTCAACCAATTTATTGAATGCTACGCCGTAGTTGTCCCGAACCAGGACCTCGGGATCAGTGTGTAGGTGGATGCCCAAGTACCTGACCGAGTCCGTGGACCACTGCAGTGGGTACTCCATGTCAAAGGGTTGTGTCACCGGGGTGAGAGGGAAAGCGATGGATTTGTCCCAATTCACCCGCAGACCCGAGAGTGATCCAAAGCGGACCACCTCCCTAAGAACCGCGGATAGATTCGACTCCGGGTTCCGGACGTACAGTAAAGTGTCATCAGCGTACGTCCAGATCCCTATTTTGTAGGTGGGAAAGCTTATACCCTCCAGACTGTGGTACTCCCTTATAGCACAGGCAAGGGGTTCTGCCACCAGCGCATAGAGCAACGGCGACAGAGGGCAGCCCTGTCGGGTTCCCCTGCCAATGTAGATGGGCTCCGACACCCTATCCCCCAACCGCAGTCTGGCCGATGGGCGATGGTACAGCGCCCCGATTCTCTGCAGAAACGGTTCGCCCAAGCCCAACTTCCATAGTACTCTGATCATGAAAGGCCACTCAACCGAGTCGAACGCCTTCTCCATGTCTAGGAATATCGCCAGCGCTCGGTTCTCCTGCTTGACATGTTGCATCGTGCCCAGCACCGTGCGTATATTGTAGGTTAAATTTCTACATGGGACGAATCCAGACTGTTCCGGAGCGACCAGCTCTGGCACCAATAGAGCCAGTCGGTTGGCAAGGACTTTGGCATAAATCTTTGCGTCCACGTTCAGCAGGATAAGTGGCCTGTATGAACTGCAGAGATCCAGGAGTTTCCCTGGTTTTGGTATAGTGACCAGCAACGCCTCACGCATAGTGAGTGGCATCTCACCATCCTCGCAGATAGTGTCAAAGAGGGCAACTAAGTGCGGGAGCAAAATATCTTTGAAGGCTTTATAGAAGCCAACCGTAAGCCCGTCTGAACCCGGCGCACCTCCCGATTTCATGCTCGCAAGGGCCTCCAGGATTTCGTCCTCATGGAAGGGGGCCATCAAAAACTCCCTATCCGAATTCTTGAGGAATGGCATGGGGATATGGTCCAAATAATTGTCCATTTCGCTCTCCACGCCCTGCGTCTTGGACTGGTAGAGTTCAGCATAATAGCGTCTGAAGGTCTCTAGGATCTGTTCCTCCTCCACGACCGTATCACCCTCCGGGGTCCTCAGTTCTTCAACAACCAGAGGCCTCCGAGAGCCCCTAACCATGCGAGACAACAGTGCGCCTGGCCTATCCCCCTCACCGTACACTCGGGCCGTTGCGTATTTGCCCATATAGAGAATTTCTCTGTCCGCCAGTGCTTGATATTCCGACAGCAACTGGACGAGTGCCGGGCCATCGTCAACGCTAGAAGCCAATAATTGTCTGTACTCTAGTTCCGCCAGCCTAGTTTCTAAAGCGGTAAGCTCCCGTCTAATGGAGCGTAGCACACTGGAGTGCTTAGACATAGCCATTCCTCTAATGAACACCTTGAAAGCCTCCCAGACCGTAAAAAAGTCATCAACCGAGTCTAGATTAGTTGCAAAATATTGTTCTATGTCTTCCGCCAGCTCACCTCGAAAGGCATCATCCAGCAGAGCGAAGGGAGGGAACCTCCAGGTGAAGGCCGGTATCCCCTTCCTGGCAGTGGAAAGGTGCAACAGAATGGGGGAGTGGTCCGAGAGTGTGCGCGGGAGAACCTCGCATGCGCTAATACCACTAAGGACCGGAGGAGAAGCTAACCAATAATCTATCCTAGTGTGCACGTTGTGATAGGCCGAGTAGTGAGTGAAGCCACCCTTCGTGGGGTGTTTGTCTCTCCAGACATCAACTAGGTCTAGTTTAGTCAACACGGCTCTCATATAGGCGGCGGAGGCCACCGGTCGCCAAGCAGGGCCCGCGGAGCGGTCCCTGGCGGGGTCAAACACAAAATTAAAATCCCCCCCACAACATCCCTGGCTGTGCATGAGACCTACAGTGGGCGGACAGGGCCGCCTAGACTTCAGGGTGATCATAATTGGGGCCGTAAACGTTAACTACCAGCAGGTCAAGTCCCTTACCCACACACCTAGCTAGGACATATCTACCCTCCGTGTCCGCCTGTACCGGGATCAATTTCATTTGTGAAGAGGGGTTGGCCCAGGTTAACACCCCCCGGGCATGTGTCGTGAAGCCAGCTGCCACTATGTGTCCCGCCAACCCTCTGGATTGTAACATCCTACTGTTGATAGGCAAGTGGGTTTCCTGCAACAGCGCCAAATCAACATGGTGTCTGTGTAGGTAGCTGAGGACCTTCCTCAGCCAACAGTACCTTTATGAGGGGAGCTCTGTCGTCTCGAGGGTCGATTAACACCTTGGCTGCACAGGATATTCCTCTGCTGTGCTGGTCCATAATGATAATGGGTGTGGTCATGACAAGCTCAGCTCGTCATGAGCACACGAGCACCATGCCTCATGACGAGCTGAGCTCATTATGAGCACCGAAGGGGTTAAAGTGTAGCAAGCACAAGTTGTGTCAAGAGTGCGTCAGATTTTGTGTTAGAGGTCCAGAAATGAGGGCCCTAAAGAATGTGTAGTCAAGGCGATTATAATCAAACTTTTCATGGGAGGCGGAGCAGTGTAGAAAGAGCGCTGCCTTCCCATCTTTCCTGCTTCGTCAAATAGACTCCGATCCCAATGTCTCCAACCACAGAGGGCCCAGTCTCACCTCGAACGGTGGCAAGACCAGCAATCTTGCTCCGGAGCCAGAACGCTGACGATCGGCTCCGCAGGAAATTGTTGAGTGATCCACTTAATTTTTGTTTTTCTCATTTTCATACTAGGCTGAGGGCACATTTTATACCTCTTTTTTTCTGCTCTTTTTGGGTTCTAGTTCTGTTCTTGTCTGTTTGTATCATTTTCAACTTTTAGGGTCTGAACTCTGTTGCTGATTTGAATTAAATTTAATCCTTCAGGCTTTTTAAAATTAGAACATCTTTAAATTATATTAGTGTCTGATTTCCAAGTTTTATTGTATTTTACATATTAATCAGGGGTTTGTAAAGCACCCTAATCACATGGGAGGGTCTCAAGGCACTGGGGAGCAGGAGCAGCTCTGGATCGGTCAAAGAGCCAGGTCTTGAGGTTCTTCCTGAACGTGTGCAGGGTCGGGTGCGTCTAATGTTCACAGGGGGATCATTCCAGGTCTTGGCCGTTATGTAGGAGAAGGCTCTTCCCCCAGTTCTGTTTCTGCAGATGTGTGGGACCTCTGCCAGGGTGAGTTCGGCAGAGTGAAGGTTCCTCTTGGGTCCATGGAAGGATACTCTCTCATTGAAGTATTTGGGCCTGATGTTGTTGAGGGACTTGTAGGCGTGGGTGAGTAGTTTGAAGGTGACCGGCTTCTCACGGGGAGCCAGTGGAGGTCTCTTAGGTGTTGGGTCATGTGTTTGTGGAGTAAAGTTCCAGGGATGAGTCTGGCTGTGGCGTTCTGGATGGTGTCGAGTCTGTGTAGAAGGCTTCTGTTGATTCCGGCATATAGAGTGTTGCCATTGTCGAGTCTGCTGGGTATGAGTGTTTGGGTAACGGGCCATCTGCAGTCGGGGGATCCATTTGAAGGTCTTGCGGAGGATGAATAGGCAGTTGAAACTGGTGGAGAGGACGACTTTAATCTGGCGGTTTATGGAGAGGCTGGAGTCAAAGATGATGCAGAGGTTTTGTATGTGGTCTGTAGGGGTGAGTGGGCTGCGGAGGGTGGAGGGACACCAGGTGCTGTCCGAGGGGAGGTGCAGGGTTCGAGGTTGAGGACTTTGGTCTTCTCTGAGTTGAGCTTCAAACAGCTGTCTTTCATCCAGGCTGCGACATTCTTCATGACTTTCTGGAAACAGAGTCTGGTGTCTTAGGGCTTCTTCTTGAGTGAGAGGATGAGATGAATGTCTTCAGCTGAGGATGCAATGCTGAGCCCTTGCTGTGTGACGATCGCCGCGAGGGGGTCCATGTAGATCTTAAAGAGCGTGGGGCTGAGCGATGATCCTTGAGGTACCTCGAAGTTGATATATGTGGGATGGGAGAGGAAGGGAGGGAGTCTGATCCTCTGGGTTCGGCCGGAGAAAAAGGATTGGATCTAATCAGGGCGGTTCCTTGTATCCCCTCATTGTGAATTCTGGCTGTGAGTGTGTGATGAGAGACGGTGTTGAAAACTGCAGAGAGGTCTATCAGGATGAGGGCTGCAATGTGTTTGTGGTCAAGTAGCATGCGGATGTTGTCTTGGTGCTGTGGTTGCTGCAGAATCCAGACTGGGACGTGTCCAGGATGGAGTTCTCTTCAATGAAGGCAATCAGTTGGGCGTTTATGAGTCTCTTGGTGACTTTGGAAGCAAAAGGGAGGTGAGAGATGGGCCGGTAGTTTTTCAGGACTGTTTGGTCGGCTGTTGGCTTCTTGAGGAGGGGGTTTAACCTCCACCCGCTTCCAGTCATCTGGGAAGATGCTGGATATGAAGGAGGCATTGATGGTCGATCCTAGTTCGGGTCAGGTGGCAGCAGTGGCCCTGTGGAATATGTGTGGAGGGCAGTGGTCTTTAGGGGCTCCTGAGTTGGTTTTCTTCATGGTTGCATTGATGTGTTCTACAGTGACAGGATTCAAGGTCTTGAAGGATGGCTTATCGTTGGCGTGGGGGATGGTGTCTGGCATCTGTTCGCTGAAGTTGTCATAGAGGGCATTGATCTTCAGATGGAAGTAGGAGCTGAGCTTGTCGCAGAGTTCCTGGGAAGGAGTGACCTCAGTGGCTTCGCTGGGGGGTTTCACGAGCTGTTGTATGACGTTGAACAGTTCCTTTGCATTGGTCGCGTTGGTCTGGAATTGTTTTCTTATGAATGCCCGTTTGGTGTAGCTTATGAGCTGGTGGTATTCTTTCAGGGCACTCTTGTGGTTGTTCCGAGCTTCTGTTGTTTTCTGGTTTCACCAGGTTTACTCTAGGTGTCTGCAGGAGTGTCTGGGTTCTTGGAGTTTGGTGGTGAGCCAAGCAGCCTTCAGAGGGCGTTGTTTGGTGGGGTGGTGGAGGTGTGTCAGCTTGTTGGTGCAGCAGGAAATCCACCAGTGAAGTTCTTTTGTTGTGGAGTTGGTGTCAGTTGTGGTGCTGGGGGGGTCTTGGAGGAGGGTGGTGTTGAGGTGTTACTCTGTTACCTTGCTCCCGTTTCTTTGTGGTGGGCGTGGGGGCTGAGGTGCGGTGGTAGTGTTGAGAGTGAAATGGATGCAGTTCAGCTAGGTGTTAAACCCTCCACTTAAATATGATTGGGGTTTAGCTGTGACATAGTCATGAGGTACACGCCAGCAGGGGGCCATTTTTGCAAGTGCGGCCTTATCTTCTACAGTTAAGAGCAACTAGATCAATATAGAGACCACTTTCTTAAAACTGGTGTGTGTTGCTGATGATTCCCATGCCGTTTCCAGTCCTACCTGTTTTAGAGAGTCTCTAAGGTATACAGCAGCTGGTGTTATTCCTTTTTGTTTCAGTTCGACCCAGAGATGCCAGTCAGTGTACTTTCCTCTGCTCCTCTGATTTGCCAGCATTTTATGGTCTGTTTCTGAAGCCCGAACTCTAACCTTATCTGCTCAGGAGAGGTGTAGTTTGGAATGTGGAAAACTGCTCTATATGTCCTGGTAGTTATTCTTTCCATGGTAGTTGCATCCCTTCCTCGCTTACCTCACTGCCGAAAGGTATTGTAGAGATGAGCTTGGTTTGAATGACCTCGAGGAAAAGGTATCAGTGAAGGCCCGCAGAGTGATTTTTTTATGGACTTCATGATGAAGGTTATGATGTTTCTTTTTGTTGTAGTGCTTCTGGGAGGTTGCAATCTATTGTCAGTTGGGATTAGGATTGCAAGGCATTGTAGTGCTTTTTTCTAAGGGTTGAAAAAGCCTTTATTGTCAATCAGGGCTCCTAGGTATTTATATTCCTTTGCCAGTTCTAATCGTTGGGTGTCCAGGAACCATTGGAATATTTTCTTCTGTGACATGTTTAATGCCATTGTTTTTGTTTTCCCTAAGTTCTCAGTGCATTTTCTTGAGAGTATTCTTGTGTTACGTTTAATAAATGTTGTAGCCCGATTGGGGTTCAGCTCACTAACACTAGGTCATCGGCGAAAAAGTGGTCAGAAGTAGTCCTTTTGCATAGTTTTGGGGTGTGCAAGTTGTATTTGCCCAGCCTTGCTAATAGGTCTGACATAAAGAGGTTGAATAACATTGACACAAGGACACAACCTTGTTTTAGACCTTTGGTAGTTGGGATTCACCTTGATAAATGTGATCCTCACCCCAATTTTACTTGTACCCATGCTTCTGTGTATAGTGGTTCAAGTTCTATTAGGATTGTTGGTGGCATACTCAATTTGTTTCAGATTCTGCCATAATTATGCTCGATCAATGTGGTCAAAGGTGGAGCTGTAATAAATGAAAAACACAGGAATAACGGCTGCCTAGTTTGATTTGTGGCATCAAACACTAGGGCTAGGGCCATGATGTTGATAATTGTTCCCATGGTTTTGCAAAAGCATGTCTGATTTAGTGGAATGACGGATGCAGAGGAAACCCAAAGTTTCAATTCTTCCAGGATTAGTCCTGCAAAGTTTTTGGCATTGTTGTCAATCAGGGCGACAAGACAATCGTTTTCCACATCGCCCTTGTCGCTCTGCTTATAAATTGGTGATATTATCAAGTATTTCAAAGAATCTGGGATTGTTCTGGTAGCCAAGATCTTTTGAATATTTGTGACCAGTATTAGGGATTTTTCTTGTAAAGAATTGGAGGGATCCCGTTCGGCCCGGGGGCTTCTTCCAATCTTCCTTTGCTGATTTGCATCTTTATTTGTATTGATGATACTTAGCATGGTTCCTCAACCGGGTTATGCTGTTCTTTGTTTTCAAGCATTGCTTTTTCTGCCTCCACATCAAATTTTCAGTTTCCTGATTATTTTTTTGTTTTGTCATCTGGCATAGGTCGAAGATCTGTCCCTTGTTCATTACTCTCTTGGCCTCTGTGATTGAAGTGGTCATAGAGGTAGGTAGCCCAATCTTCCTCTGGGAGGTTGAAATCTATTGACAGTTGAGATTGGGATTGCAAGGCGTTTATTGTTTTCCAGAATGTGGCACTGTTCTTGCTTTCTGCGTCATGGAGTAATTTAGCCCACATTACTTCATGCTCTTGCCTTCTGGCAGCCCATTTTATATTTTTTTTGTGTTGGCCTTTAAGGTACTCAGGGGCATATTACCAAGCAATAGTGATAATTATCGCTATTGCTTGGTTAGAGACAAAAATTTACCGCTGCGCTGCGGCGATTTTTATCGCAAATAAACCTTGGTATTACCAAGGTTTATCGCAAATGCGATAAAAATCGCCGCAATGCATGAATATCACTGAAAAGTCAGCGATATTCATGCATTACCGAGCTAATGCTCTTAGCCATGTTATCCACCTCCCATTGGATAACATGGCTAAGAACTGCTCAGGGCAGGTGTTAGCTTTTGGAGATATTCGCGCTGAGCGCGAATATCTCCAAAAGTTGGTAATAGGAGATAGCGATGTTAGCGACTGTTTTCAGTCGCTAACATCTTGGCACGCCCACTTTGCATATCATTAGAGATAAATATCACTGACATGCAAAGTGGGGCCCAAGATGATCGCTATCTCCTACTAGCTGTTGCTACCTGGTGTTAGCGACAGCTAGGTAATAGGGAGATAATTTTATCTCCGCTTTCTTGGCTTTTAAAGCCAAAAAAGCGGAGATAAACCCCCTTGATAATATGCCCCCTAGTTCTCTCCAAAGGGTAATCTCCTGTGGGTTCCTGCAGAGTTTCCTCATAGTTTGGATGATGACAATTTTTAGTTTTTTTGTTTGTGGTGTTACAAGGTTTCTGTTTCTTGTTCCTACGTAGGTTGCAAATTTCTCCCTGAAAGTGGAGGTGATGTTCTCAGAAGCCGTTTGAGGGTTGTTTAAAAGTTTGAGGACTTTGGTGAGGATGGATTTAGATGACTCAAGGAGATTCTCTTTTGAAGAAATGCTGAACCTAATCCTTTTATTGGTGGTAGTGAATTCTGTAGCAATTGTTTTGTTTATGATATGTTTGTAATTGTATGGAGCTTTGTGGATTCTCCTGGCCATTTTAAATATACTTATCACTTTGATAGGTAGCTACTTTAGTTTTGAAGTGTGGGAGAGATGTTGTCATAGTGGGTCTCCCTGGTATTGAGTGTGACTTTCATAGAGATGAAGTATGTTTTTGGTGTACCGGTAATTGTTGCATCACAATATTCCAGCTTGGAGAGGATTAGGGTTTGTTTGTACTACAGTCTTTAAGTCTTCAAAGGGGAAGATGTTTTTTTTAGGTGTTTTAAATGTGTAGAAGGCACACTTTTTGTCATGGCATCGATATGGTCTTTCATGTTCAGTTTATGTCCATTGTAATCCCTAGTGACTTAACAGAGTCGGAAATAGATAGTTTACAGTTCAGTGCAGTTAGATTGTCTAGCCAGTTGTGGACAGGGTAGGACTTTCCTTGGTTGAATGAGGAGGAATTCAGTTTTGTTAGATGTGAGCTTTAAGTGGTTTTTGATCAGCCAGGATTGTACTATGAAGAGCATGTTGTTAGGTGCTTGATGTCTTTAGATGTTTTTGGATGTTAAAAACAAGTTGAGGAAGGCTCAGATAGATGACGCACTATTGTACCCAGCGCAACTCAGGGTCACACATCAAGGCAAACAAAGATTCTTTACAAAACAACAACAAGTGGAGGAATTCCTCAAGCATGTGAAACGTACAAACCGAACTGATGGCGACAGGACTGCGTCACAGCAGTCTGTATCGACAGGAGCTGAAGATGACTCTCAGTGAACCACGAGTTTGTTATCATGACATGATTACAACATTGCTGTGGTAGTTTAAATGTTTGGAAGATGGGTTAGGAACCAAGAGTTGTACGATTGGTGAGATGTTGGGTCAATAAGCTACCATTACTACACACTGGGCACCCCAGTCTACCTCTGGGTCCGATTGTTCCACTCACGGTGGGCTCTGTGAGAGAGGGGTTTCTGTGTTGCCACCTTGAAATGACCCCCAATGGGTATACCCCAGGAATTTCCTATTGCATGGTACAAGTAGAGACTGTAGTGTTTTTTTATGTTGATTGGATTTGGGATAGGGGGGTGGGTGAAAGATGCTGGCAAGTTGGGGTTGCTTCTGTCGGTAGAGGGGAGTGCAGGGGGTTATGTTTGGGAACGCGACAGGGGGTGGGGACTGCAGAGGGTATAGTTTGGTTGGGTGGTTGTATTACACGTCGACATAAGACTGTCACTCTCCAGAGGGATGGGACATTGACAGTTGGGACACTTAACAGGTGTCAGGAGTGTCTTACAGTGGTATTTTTTGTTGGTACAAGTGGATTGGGTTGCATTCAATGTATACTGTGCAGAACAAGGCCAGATTTCCGGGACTGTGGCTAGTGTAGGCTCTGATGCACTGAATATTGTTACGTGGAATGTTAGAGGCCTGGGTGACCCACGGAAAAAAAGGCATATATTTGCTTATCTGGATAGACACCGAGTGCACATTGCTATAATACAGGAAATGCATTTTGCATCACAGAGATCTAATAACTTCGCCAGTAAGTGGGCGGAGCACATCATTTTCTCCTCTTACTCCTCATATGCGCAAGGAACAGCAATTCTCATAAAGAAGCGGGTGTCCTTCCACTTGGTGGGCACTGCATGGGACTCGCAGGGCCGCTATTGCCTAATGTGGGGGAGACTGGGATCCGAGTCCATCTCACTGGCCTGCTGCTATGGGCCAAATACAGTTGATCCGAGTTATTATACCTCGCTGTGGGCCAAGATTTTTGAAGTGGGCTCTACCCATACTATTTGGAGGGGTGATTTTAATGTTACGTGTAACTCTAGTTTGGACAGATCGCATCCTGCTCGCACCATTACACCAAAGCGCCAGCAATAATAAATGACACTATAAACGCCTATCAGCTGATTGATGCATGGAGATATGTCCAGCCAAACACACAAGGGGGCACGCATTACACGGCGCAGGCAGCGTCATGGGCGAGGCTCGATTATTGATTGATTTCCCGGGGGTTGGCCCCCACAGTGACGCAAATGCGGCACTTAGCCAGAACGAGTTTGGATCATGCCCCAGTGCTGCTCATGCTTTCCTCCAAGGATTTTGACACGTCATGTAGTGCATGGCGGCTGCACGCTCCTATCCTACTAGATACTGTTTTTCAGGAAGAGCTGCAAGAAGAAATACAGGATTTTTTTATGCCTAACAAAGACTCGGTAAACAGTGTTGAAACCATTTGGGAGGCATTTAAAGTCACGATTCGTGGGTACTGCATATCGAAGGGATCTGAGGTCCTTAAAGATATACTCAACTCCATACGGCAGTTGGAGCTAGAGTTCAAAACACTGAAAGAGGAACTTGTGGCGAGCCCGAATGGAACCGGCGAAGCTAAATTTTGAGATACGCTCGCAAAATACATGGACGCGGCGCAGAGGGAGGCATGGTTTAGGGGCAGATACTGGGTAGCCAGGAGTTATGAAGAAGGCGAAAGACAGGTAAGGCCCTGACAAAAATAGTTAGGAAGCCTCACTACACTAATTATGTCCTGGAGGTTGATGATCTAGATGGGAAGGTCTATAGGGACACAACCAATATTCTTAACACTTTCACACAACATTACAATCGCCTCTACACCACAAGTAGGGTAGATGACTTAAATCTAGATAATTTCTAGGGGGATGTGGCACTTGGCTTGCTGAGCGATGTACAGAGAACATTCCTATGTGCCCCTTTTGAGTTAGATGAGGTCAGGGAAGCCATCATGAGTATGCATTCAGGGAAAGCCTGATGGAATTCCAATAGAATTCTACAAAATGTATATAGACCTAATGGCCCCTATTCTTCGTGAGGTATATGAGGAATCGCTAGAGGTCGGTAGCCTCCCTCCCTCTATGAGGGAAGCTCCTATAATCTCGCTGTTGAAGCCAGGTAAGCCGCCAAAACAATGTGACTTCTATAGACCGCTCTCCCTCCTTAATTGCGACGCAAAAATATTGGCGAAAAGAATCGCGACTCGGCTGAGTTTGCTGATGGAGACTTTGATCCTCCCCGACCAGTTGGGGTTTGTGCCCGGGAGAGTCACCTCCCATAATCGGAGAACACTCTTTACCATCTTTAATAATGTCTCGCAAGACCTACCTATGGCTGCAGTTTTTTAGACGCCACAAAGGCCTTTGACTCTATTGAGTGGGACAACATATTTGGTGTGATTCTGCGAATGGGCTTTCCACCCCTCTTCCTCTCGTGGATTAAACTATTATATCATTTGCCGGGAGCTAAGAGACTGATCAACGAACATGCCTCGCAAACGTTTCAAATAACTAGAGGCACCTGTCAGGGATGCCCACTTTTCCTGGTGCTTTTTGCTGTCGCGGTAGAGCCACTGGTGGAAAAGCTGCGACAGCACCATAATGATAAGGCTATAAGGTGTAATTTGCACCAAATACTTATATCTCATTACGTACTCTACCTCTACATTAGGGATCCACAGCAAAATCGGAACCGAATACTTAGAGAATTTATAGTATTAGGGAAAGTATCGGGAATACAAATCAACTGGGGAAAATCCAGTATTTTCCCTCTGACGACAGCGGCGGTCCGATTCCCACTGGACTATCTCATAGAATGGTATGGCGAGGAACTGAAATACTTCGGTATACGGGTTTCTAGGGACAGGGAAGTACTTATGCGACTGAATTATGGTGCAGCCATGATCCGTATAGCGGACTGTGTCACCCATTGGATAGCCTTACCTCTTTCTATAGTGGGTCGAGCATCCTTAATTAAAATGGTGATAATCCCCCAGCTACTCTATCTATTTCTAAATATTCCGTACTATCCCAGAGCTTTTTTTCTTTAAAACACTGAGAACGGAACTGATACACCTCCTGTGGGGAGGTCAGCAGCCGAGATTGCAGTGGAACATGCTGACCTGGCCCTATTCACAGGGAGGGTTTGGGATACCAAATTTCGAATTATACTACATGAGCGCGCAAGACCGCTATGCCTGGTTTTGGGTACCACAACCACTATATATGCCACAGGTCGCGGCATAACATTAGCTATATGCCACAGGTCACGGCGGAACATTAGCTTGCGCACCCCACACCTATAGATTTCGCTATATATGAGACTGTGGGAGCTAGGGACAAGTTACTGACAACCCTTACAAGCTCGATTTCAGCATGGCAGCGCATAGGGCGCATAATAGACGTTCCCATGCTCTACTCTCCATTGCTGCCCTCACGTACCACCCGAGCATGCCTCTCCTACAGGAAGCCATTCTCCACAACTTTTAAAAAACGAACACATATTTGCACATCGGGTGACTTATACCATGATGGCCAATTCCGAACCATGGAGTAGATATTACAGGGCACACAGCAGACCCCAATGGACACTTTTCTGTATATTCACCTTAGGCAGGGGATGCGATCTATTACCCCGGATTTACCAGCTGAACCACAAGCATTGACACCATTACAGCTAATACTGCAGTGCACGACAGCTAGGTGTCTGGTGTCCCTGATATATCATACAGTACATACACAGAGGGACGTCCCAGTCACGATATCCCGCACACGTTGGGGGGAGGAGCTGGGTTATGCCCTGACTGATGATCATTGGGAATTTTGTTGTTCGCAGACCGAACAGGTCTCGTCCAGTAGTAGGCTTCAGATAATTCATTATAAGTTTTTACGCAGACTGTATTACACCCCTGCCAGGATGCATAGATTTGGCCTAAGAGAAGCGGACAGATGTGACAGATGTCGCGCCGAGGGTGCCGACTTTCTACACCTGGCGTGGGAATGCCCGGGGGTGTATAACTTCTGGGAGCGGGTATTTCAGGCTTTGACTTTGATGATAAACATGCAAGTGGACCCTGACCCACTGAAGGCCCTCTTAGGCTACGTTAAAACCTTACGGGCGGAGCACCGCAACTATGTGGCCATTGCACTGCTCATGGCTTAGAGAAGAGTGGCCTGTCGCTGGGGCAGGGGTCGGGCACCCAATTTAAGAGCTGGATCGATGACTTGTGATTTGCCAAGAACGGCTCACAGCATATGCTGAATTGTTGCCTACAGCTTTCAGGCGCAGAGATATATGGGCCCCGCTGACATGCTACCTACTAGCACACCCACGCAGCCCCCAAAAGGCTAATTTGACTGTACTAAGTACACAAAAGCCAAGGAAGGGAATTTGTTCATGTGCTTTGCCGATCTAGTGGAACACACACTGCTCTGGCCAACATTACTTGCTATGGGCGCGCCCCCTGAAATTATTCATTTGCTGGCCAGAATGTATAGCAGCTTATGAAGTAAAGTCAGATTCGGACCGAATGGAGAATGCACCCCCTTTTTTAAAATTGGCAGAGGAATTAGGCAAGGGTGTGTTCTCGCCCCCTTGTTGTTCTCCCTTTTTATAAACCAGGTCGACCAGTCCCTACAAGAATCTTTTGCTGACGCCCCCATGATTAATGGTAAACAAATACCCGTCCTCTGATATGCGGACGAGGCGGTCCTGATTTCCAGGACCGCGAATGGGCTCCAAAAGCTAATTGAAAAATTTAATATTTTTATCAAGGGCAGAAAGCTTAAAATTAACAAGGGTAATACTATGACCATGACCTGTGGAAAGAAATTAAAGAAAAGTAAGTCATTCTTCCTTGATGGGGATAAACTTGAGTCTGTGCAACACTTCTGTTATTTAGGCATTACTTTCTCAGGGGACGGGAGATGGGTAAACAAGCAATCCTGTGTAGGCATGAAGATGACTAGAAATACAAATTGTATCTTCAGATTCGCTTCCAAACTGGGGGGGCGTAGAATAAGAGAGATGATCTCCATCTATAATTCCAGGTGCATGTCCTCTGCTCTATACGGAGCAGGGATATGGGGATATAACTCGCAGATTGCCCTATCCATTCAGCAGGAAGAAAATAAGTACCTTAAACGCTTATTATGTCTTCCTGCTTCAGCATCAAACGAGATCACCCATAGGGAGCTGGGCATACATCATGCCACAGATTTGATTGCACTACGTCCCCTTTCCCTCTGGCGATCCATTTGGGCTAAAGATGAAACCAAGTTTACTCAGGAAGTAATTTTAGACTGTATTAAATTGGATCAGCACTCAAAAATACCTTGGCTAAAACACATTTTCCATTGGTACAATACCCTTTTTGGTCAGGATATTTTTAAAGATATCCCAACAGAATTAGTTTTAACAAAGCGTGACCTCAAAACCACCTATATGGATCATGCAAAAGGGATTAGAATGAAGGGGTATGCTACACAAAGTACATTTAAATTGTACCTGGAATATAATCAAAGCACAGGATTCCCATCTTATCTTACATTTGTCAATATTAACTCCCATCGCTTCGTTCTGGCACGCCTGAGGCTGGGCATAGTTCACCATTTGGTGGCTTTCCCTACTGTAAAAAAGCCCGGGTCATGCCCGTGCCCATGCGACAGGAAATCTAAACAGAGTATCTGCCACTTTTTACTATTTTGTAATTTTTATACTGGTTTTAGAAAGTTTTATTTAAAGCAATTATTTATAGAATACAGTACACGTAATATAAGAGCTGCAATGCAACTGTTGTTTGACCTGTCGTCCCCGAATGTGTGTTACCGCGTAGCCATCTATGTTCTTAAATGCATCGGGCACAGGAAATCAATCATTATATGATCCCCGTTGGTAAAGACACCTATTGATCAACTGTGAGCTACTGTTAAACCACATGCATTTCTCTTATACATGAACTTTGGTTATTATGTACTTTATATTTTGTATCCGGGTAATGATTGTCCCCCGGCTCTGTACCCTTTTGGACTAACGCCTTTTTAAATTTCTTGTATACAAATTGCTGCTAAAATACGTAAGAGACTATATAGACATTGCACTTTAGTCATATCCTTGCATATTTTGCACATACTATTGCACTTTATGCCCAGCGTAGGCCTTTCTCTGATTTGTACTACCTCACTTGGCATGTTTTGCACAAAATTTCTAAATTGCTGCTAAATACAATGTTCAATTTTTGCATATTTTGCACATACTATTGCACTTTATGCCCAGCATAGGCCTTTTTGTTTAGTACCATTCCACTTGGCATGCTTTGTACCAAACTTTTAAATTGCTGCTACATATAGTGATTATTTTCTACTGTATACAAATGTGATATATATTGCAGGTTTTAACTTGATTGGCTTGGATCAATGTAATTGTTTTTAGAAGTTTCATTATTCTTTCCCCTTTTACAAATGTGACTTCAACTGCATTTATGAATGTTGCTATATGGTTGTACTTGTACAAACCGAATAAAGCATTTTGAAACGAAACGGACTGTACTACTGCATTTGAGAGACAGGAGACCGCATGGATGAGGGATGGAAGTGAAATTGTATACCAGGGCAAGGTGGGGTTTGAGTGCCATGTCTTATTTATACCTGAGAGAACGGGGTTAAACGTTATTACAGATACAAACAAAAATTCTCTTATTTAAAGATAGAAAAGATGTAAATGAAATATGATTAAATGACTATTCAAGAGTGTGTTGAGCTGTGCACAACTGACTACTATAGCCACATGAATTCAAAGATTTTGCTGATACGATATGAGATGAACACCAGAGCCATGTAAATTGTGAAATAGTGACCCGCCACTGTAATACTTATTGTAACATAAATGTTGAGGATGTTTTTGTATATTTCTATGTCTGAAAATAATAAACTGAACTTTAAAAAAAGGATGATATAATTTGGGGAATATGGTTGGAATGCCAAGGCATTTTAGCTTGGGGTCTTTTTTATTCTATTTTTTTTTTAGTCCTCATATGTGACAATCCAAAAAGGCATTTGTTATAGTGCGTTCAGGGTCAAGGAACATATTGTAGACTTGCATCCTGCCCGGTGTTCCCTGTCCCGTATACACCAACTTTCAACCTTTATTCTGAGGTGGCGAGGTTACCCCTACACCCTCTATTGCCTAACTGAATTTGAATCATAACAAACAAGGGGGCCCCATTTGCTGGCTATCTTCTCAGAGGGGTTTATACAATCTAACCTGCCAAAATAGTCTACCTGCCGTTAACCAGGCAACTCAAGAGAGTGGGCTACTAGAGATCCTATTAATACATATTTCCCTGCCAGCAGTAATAATCCAAATCAATAACAACTGCTCGAGCAATCTCCTTTTCTTTCCAATAAAATCATGATTATCTAAGAACCCAACAATAATCAGAGATTAGCTAACCTCTATGTTCTTTTTCAAAATATCCATTTATACCTTACCAACATCTAGCCAAAAGGTATTCACTCCAGGACATTGCCAAAACATATGCACGTCATCTGCTTTTGGCAGTCCACATTTCGGGCAGCATCTTCTTTCCCCACCTATTCTGGCCAGCTTCTTTGGGGACCATTACACCCTATGTATAGTAAATGAATGGTTCTTCCTTAATGGAGCATATTTGACCAATGAACCAAGTGTATTTATGGATACTTGCCAGAGATTTGCTAAGTCGACGTCTGGTGGGGCCTCTTTCCATTTTTTCTCCAGTGGTGTATTATGGGAATCTTCCTCCTGGACTAACACCCAGTACCATTTAGCAGTCTCTTTTTTCTGTACAGGGATACCATATAGGGCTGTTTTCCACTTATTCTAGGCTCCTACAGATGATTGGTTTTGGCCCCAGCTTATTAGTTGCAAATATTTAAATCCAGCCTGTTAGACCTGGCATCTTTGGCGTGATTTCCGCCTATCTTTTTACCTCTACCTCCTGTATTTTTGATGCTGTGCTGTATTTCGTTTTTGCTGGTTTAGATGCTTTGGAAACTCTGCGACTGCTGATCCGTGCCAGAGTGTAAGTGCTCCCTATGTAAATTGATATTATAATTGGATATACATGATTGGCATATTTGTATCACCATGAAGTCCCTAGTAAAGTGTACTGGGTGTGCCAGGGCTGGGGATGACAAATGCTACTAGTGGGCCTGCAGCACTGATTGTGCCACCCACATGAGTAGCCCTAAAATGGTGTCTTGGGCCTGCCACTGCAGTGCCTGTGTGCAGTCTAGGAACTGCCGTGTCATCCTGGTCAGTGTCCCCACTGACCAGGCTTAAACCTTCCCTTTTTGTGCACATTAGTCACCCCTATGGAAGGCCCAAGGTACCCCCCTGGGCAGGGTGCAGTGTATGTGAAAGGTAGAGCATGTACTAGTGCAGGTGACATGCTCTGGTAGTGAATCACAGCTATTTTCATTTTTCACTATTGTAAGGCTATCTTGCTCCATAGATTAACATGCGGGATGCTGGCTACAGTGGCTTCCAGCATTTCTTCCCATAGGAACAAGATAGGAAATACGTATCTAGTATCCCTGAACTCAGAATTTTATAACACATCTTTTAGGAAAGGTTGTTTTTAAATCCTGTGTTTGAGAACAGCACTTTTAGAAAGTTGCTGTTCTCTTGCCTGACCCTTCTGTGTGCCTTGGCCTGTTTGTGTATTGACTGTCTGGTTTGAGAGTGACAGGACAGGAGCTGGGGATTCCCTAGGAGGCTGGCTGAGTCAGCCCTAGGCTGAATGACTGCATTTGCAACCTTAGTGGTGGGAGGAGTTAGCACCTGGGCCTGAATAGGGCTGTGCCTGCTTGCCACAATGCTGGCTCCACCTCCTGCTGGGCGGCTGACGACCCTGCACCTCACTCTGAAAGGAAAGGAGAAGCCAGGAAAACAAAGTACTCAGGAAACCCCCAGAACTGGTTCAGACCGGGCTCAGGGCCCACATGCACAAAGAGAACAACGATTTTTAGGGGTATCAGTACAGGACCCCTGACAACAGAAAATTAGATCATCCTGGAATCAAGAAGGAACCTCTGCCAAGGAGAAAGCTGAATCTGAAGAAGGAAGACTGTCCTGCTCTTTCTCTGCTGGACTGACCTGTCGCTTTGCTGCCAAGGAGAGGGGAAGGACTTTGCTATTGTGCTGTGTCCCCTGTCTTGAAGGAATCTCCAAGGGCATGAGAAGAGCTGGCTGCCTGCTCTGAAGTCCCAGGAACAAAAGGACTTCACCCCCAACTTCTCGAAACTCTGCTGAGAAAGTTCTCTCCTTCCTAGAGTGCTTGATCCAGTTGTGGGGCCTCTGGAAGTTTTACTTGTGATGGGAAGCTTGAAACTAAGCTTGAGAGACTTTTTGCAATTGAAATATTATCGCATCGCTCGCTGCGGAGCGCATCCCCGACAGTGCGAGAAGTTTCCTGCCGCTACGAAGGTCGAGATCGTCGCAGTGCCTGTTGCCGCTGTCAGAGCCATTGCATCCTTCATTTGCGGGACGCACCCGATCGGTGCGGGAAGCCTAACATCGCTGCGAGTGTCATCGCAGAGCCTGTCATCGCTGGGTGAGATCGTCGCACTGCTTGAGCCGTCGCATCAAGGAGCTGCGAGAGAGAAGATCACCGCTGGTTCACGCATCATCGCCCAGGAGATCGTCGCAACTCCAGAGATCGTCGCATCGTGCCTTTGCGAGAACAAACTTCCTACGGAACTTACGCACCGGAATCCATACAAGTGGCCTTCCTCCCCATACAGACCGGATTTGTCGCAACACGCCCGCTGCTGCAGCGGGACTGTCGCATCGCCTCCCCAGGGTCTCTGGACCAAAGCATCGCTTTTTGTTTTCCACCGCACCAGCTTCTGCTTTTGGAACTTTGTCGCAACTAAAGGTACTGTGTCTGAAACGTGATGCAACTGTGAACTTTTCACGCAACTGTGGATTATTTTATCGCAGCCTAAAGAACTTTTTATTACAATCTTAAGAACTCTTTTGAAACCATGTTCTTGAACTGTGTATGTAGTATTTTTTGTCATTTTGGTCCTGTGTAGTTTAGATTAAATACCTTTTTTTTTTCTAAACTGTTGTGAAGTCAGTTTGTGGTGTTTTCACTGTGTTACTGTGACTGTTGGTACAAATACTTTACACATTGCCTTCTGATTAGCCTTGACTGCTCGTGCCAAGCTACCTAGAGGGTGAGCAGGGGTTATCTCAGAGGGTTTCCTCTTTGCCCTGACTAGAAGCAAGGGTCCCTATTTGGACAGTGGTACCTACCTCTGCCAACTAGAGATCCCCAGTTCTAACACCGACAATAAGTTGTTGGTTTTCTCTGATAGATAGTCCCATGCAATTTAGTTCTGCTCATCCATAAGTTGGCCCCATTTTTCAATTTCAGCAAACATAAATAGTGTAGATATTGAAACGTGTAGACAGAGAGGAGTCCTGGGAGATTTCCAAATTGGGGATTGCTGACTATAATAAGATAAATTCTTTATTCTCCTGATCTGAGTCCAAAGTCTACAAGCCACGCTCAAGACCTTCAAGCAAATGTATTTGAAAAATGTGGGATGCCCATATTTGAACAGGAAGTAGCTGCCTTGTTCTGCTAGATCATTGATAGGTAAACATGTTTACTTAGTAATGCTCTGAAATTCTTTTACTGAAAAGCCCAACATTATAACTGGATATCTGGTGGGAAAGCCCCCCATCTTTCTTTTTTCTATGGAGCTTTTTCCGGGCAATACTTGGATTCTTAATGGCCATGATAAAAGTTGTCAAATTGCCTTGGAGTTTTTTATACCACTTTGACTCAAAATATAGCGGTAAGGCACTAAATTTAAAGGTGAACCTTGCCAGGATCATCATTTGTATCAGGTTAACCCTGCCAATGATCGATAAAAGTAAGGTAGACCACATCTGCAAAAGCCTTTTGGTACCTTTCATGAGTTTTAAAAATTGTATCTGTGCCATTTCTTCCACATTTTTAACTACCTGAACTCCTATGTATCTTATCTCTTTCTTTACATTTTATTCAAGAGTGGGGTTAAGCTGTGTGTCCCAAGTCAGTATCTTGTTTTTTTCCTTCGTTTACCAGGTATCCAGATAGCCTGAAAAAATCTTTTAATAAACACATTATAATTGGGAATGAGTCTGTAGGATTTCATGTATATACTATTAGGCCATCAGCATAGAGTGCCTCTTTCTTAGCCAAAGCTTGGTATTGAAAAGGCTGAATCCGCTGTTCTTTCCTAATCCTCCTCGCTTAAGGTTCAATATACAGAATTAATAGCTGATATGCTTCTATCAGGATGATTGTAGGAGTGGACACAGACTCACAGTGGAGCAGCCCAGCCGCGCGCTTCTACCTAGTCTTAATTGCAGGGTAAGAGAGACTTTAATTGGGATCCTTGCAAAAGGGCATGTAAAAA
This sequence comes from Lissotriton vulgaris, assembly GCF_964263255.1. Taxonomy (NCBI): domain Eukaryota; kingdom Metazoa; phylum Chordata; class Amphibia; order Caudata; family Salamandridae; genus Lissotriton; species Lissotriton vulgaris. The sequence continues at coordinate 49,160,107 of NC_141690.1, forward strand.
TATTCATTATTGCACTCACAAAATTGCTCGCTAAGCCATTATGAGACCACACAGTATGGACGAAAGGCCAGCTAACCCTATCAAATGCCTTGGCGGCATCAACAGTCAAGACAGCTAGTGGAAGTTTTTCAGGTCTGCGGCCAAATCTATAGCACACAACAAGTTGTGGGTAAGATCATTTAGCTGTCTACCTTTCATAATCCCCTTCTGTGAGGTCCCAATGAAATCCTCCAAAATGTTTGCTTGCCTTTTTGCTGGTATACTTGTAATCTTTGTTAAGTAAATAAAGATATTGCGCGATAAGACTCACATTTTTTGGGGTTCTTAAAAGGTTTCAATATAAGGGTTATTGTAGCGGCCTTCCATGATTCAGGGACAGCTTTGTTGTTTATGTAAATTGAATTAAATAGTAAGGTTAATGAGGGAGTTATTTCCTCTGCCAGAGCCTTATAGAGTTCACTAGGAATTCCATCTGGTCCGGGGGCTTTACCCTTTTTCAGGTTTGCTATTGCCAAGGATACCTCTTCAGCTGTAAATGGATTAGTGAGTAAGGATTTCTTATCTGGAAAGAGTTTTGGATAACTGTTTGTTCAATAATAAAGTGTCTTCCTTATATATATTTAGGAAAAAGTCTGTAAAAGCAATTCCAATGTCTGTCATCAATGCAGCTTGCATTAGACCCCTCTAAGACTACTTCTTTTCCAGAATTCCTGACTAAGTCCCCCCTGATCTTCCATGGCAATAACCTCCCACACCCCTCACCAAACTTGTAGTGCACGAGTTTACTAGCAAACCATTTTTTCTTTACTGTACTTTCCAGATGTTCCACTAGTTCATTCTTCCCCTCATCAATTTGTGCATGTATACTATTCACTACTGCTAGGTCACCTGCGACATAAAGGTCTTCTTGCCAGAAGATTATATTTTTCTTTATCCTCTCGATCTTTTTGTTGTTTTCTTTCTTCCCGTGTGTGGCGTAACTAAATATTATCCCTTTAATGTAAGCTTTATATTTGTCTCATAGAGAGGAGGAGCCAGCATTTAGTCTTGGTTAAATTTTTTTTGTATTTCGCATTCTCCTAAGAGGGACCTGCCCATAGTACATCGGAGTTCATGCACCCCTTGTTCTAACTGCTGAATGATCAGATAGGTGGGCAGGGTGGTGAAAGACTGTCTTAAGCTTATTGCGTAGTCTTGAGTCAATGAGATAATAATCTATACGGGATTCATGACCATATTTTTTGTTTTGATGCGTGAATTCTTTCTTTCTGCCAGTTTTCTGCCTTCAGGAATCTATTAGTCCCAAGTTCTTCATGATGTTATAACGGCATACTTTACATACTTGATGCATGTATGAATATTTAAGATGCATCCATATGGTATAACTATAAAAGTTTGATGTTCTTCTATGGCAATGTTAACTAAAAATGCTAATAAAAGGTTTATTAACAAAAAAGAAAGAGAGGTAAAGAACAGAAAACGCATTAGTTGGGGGCCAGATAAGAGGTGCTGTTCGAGTAGAAGAAGTTTCTACCTTTTAATGGTAACCAGAGAGGGATGGTGCCTAAGCTTGGAAGGACAGTTCTAAATGCTGGTTGCATTGCCAGCTAAAGACTGAACCGCCATATTTTCTTGTTTGAAAATTGTAGAATCTAATGAAAGCGAGTATGAAATATGATCTAAGCCCTCCAGACACATTCAGCTTCTATGTTAAGTATTGAGAAGTAAATGCATGCACAACCTTGGGACCGATTCTCAGAACTAATCTGAGTCACAAATCCTAAATTTACTACTTCTGGTATTCATAGAAGACATTTAGTAGTAGTAAAGTTAGGATTTTGTCTTAAGTGAGGATTTTGTCTTAAGTTAGTATTTTACTTAAGTTTGATCAATCCTCACTGGAGCTGCGACACTTGTTGGGTGGCTAGTAGTCGTGGGTGAGTTGTATTGGTGAGTGGGCAATCTGTCAATCAATCAATCAATCAATCAATCAATCAATCAATCAATCAATCAATCAATCAATCAATCAATCAATCAAGACACTTATAAAGTGCACTACATACCCATGAGGGTCTCAAGGCACTGGGGGGGCTGGGGAAGCTGCTACTAGTCATCGAAGAGCCAGGTCTTGAGGAGTCTTCTGAAGGCCAGTAGGTCTGGGGTCTGTCCTAGGTTGGTGGGGAGGGTGTTCCAGGTCTTGGCGGCTAGGGGGGAGAAGGATCTGCTGCCGGTGGTCGTTCTTTCCTCGGACGAGGGGCACTGTGGTGAGGGCGATGCTGGGAAAGGGCAGCTGGCGGGTGGGGGTGTAGAAGTTGGGTCGTCTGTTGAGGTATGCTGGGCCGGTCTTGTGGAGAGCTTTGTGTGCGTGGATGAGGAGTTTGAAGGTTATCCTCTTGTTGACGAGGAGCCAGTGCAGGTCCCTCAGGTGGGCTGTGATGTGGCTGCGGTGGGGGATATCTAGGATCAGACTCGCTGACGCATGCAGTCGCCTCAAGTGCTTAGCCAACGTTCCTGCATAGAGGGCGTTTTTGTAGTCCAGCGTGCTGGTGACGAGGGCCTGCGTCACCCAGGAAGAGCTGTCACAGCTCTTCTTGTCTGGGTGGGGATCCACTTGAAGATCCTGTGGAGCATTCTGAGGGTGTTGAAGCAGGATGAGGAGACGGCGTTGACCTGCTTAGTCATGGAGAGGGTGGAGTCGAGGATGACACCTAGGTTGCATGAGTGGTCGGTGGGTGTTGGGGCTTTTCCTAGAGTTGTTGGCCACCAGGAGTCATCTCAGGCTGAGGGGGTGGAGCAGAGGATGAGGACCTCCGTTTTGTCCGAGTTCTGCTTCAGTCGGCTGTTCCTCATCCATTCAGCGATGGCCTTCATTCCTTGGTGGAGGTTGGTCTTGGCGGTATGAGGGTCTTTAGTGAGGGAGATGATCAGCTGGGTGTCGTTGGCATAGGTGATGATGTTGAGGTCGTGCTGTCTATGGTATGATCATACCGGCTAGTGTTGAGATGAATAGCTGAGGTTCAGAGAGTGAAGTGAAGAGGTTTATTCAGTTCTCTGGACTCCCCTTCTAGCCACCAAGGAAGTTTTCATGCATGGCTCTATGTCATGACTTATTCATTTTCAGACCCTTTTAAAGATATCGGGAGTTGCGCTGACATACGTTTCTTTTTTTTTTCCTTCTCTAGAGGTACAAAATTACATTTACTCCTTCTTCCCCCAGGGCCCTTTCCATGGGCTTTCTCCATCTTCTGTTGGTATGGGTGCATTGCCATTCCATGCAGAGATGCAGAAGCAGTTAGCTTTCTTCACTGCTTTGGTAATTAGATTCTGTGTCCTGAGGAATACCCAATACAAATCGGTGGTGTATTGAGACAGAGGCGTGTTGAGGAATTGGAGCACGCAAGAGATACAGCGGGAGACGGTGGAGCGGAGCGGAGAGGAGAGGAGGAGCAGAGGAACCGAGACATCGAACCACGGTGAGGGCAAGAAACGGGGTTACATGGTGGCATAGGACGTCGGGGAAGGAGGTGGTAAGGGACCGATCCGATTACAATGCGGAGGACAGCAGCTGTGGGACAGCCGCTGTAGGTCAGCCTCTGGGCCACTGATGCCACATGGTGCCGAATGTAGAGCGGAGGCCAGACTTTGAAAGTGGATCACCGGGGATTAATGAGGAATTAAATACCGGCCTGCCTGACCTTAAAATGGTGGCCATAAAGGACAATTAGAAAGGGAAAACGAGAGCCTCCTGGAAGGGAAGGAATGCATAATATCGGCCGGCCTGACCTCAACGTGGCGACGATATAGGACGTGTAGCAAAGAAAAACGAGAGACATCTTGAGGTATACCATTACAGAAGAAATCTCACCTGATAATGGATGAAAGAAAAGAAAAACCGGAAATGCAATGAAAAAAGGTCAATGGGAAAATAGCAAGGACATGGGAGCTCACAGATCAGGGAAAGAGAACTAGTGTGACACTAGAAAGAGAGAAAGTCTCATCTACACTAAAAAGTCTGCTAATGTGGCAGACATCTTGAAATGCTGTCTAAAGCTGAATGGACAAGGGGAGAAGGGCATACAACCGACAATTGTTAAGAGAGATTCAGTTGCCATTATTGAAACTTCCATAAAATAAATAAATAAATACAGATTTTGGAAGACTGAATGTTATTATAAGGCCAACACGGACTAGTAAGTAGACAAAATTTAAATTGATAAGCTGATATAAATAGTTATATATATATATATTCAATCAAAGATTCTCCTTTACCAAAGAAAATATGATGGACATTTACTTGGAGCGGGAAGGCACGAACGCCCATACCATTAAATACCCTGCCAATCTGTCTAAGAATGCAGCCAAAAAGTTCAAACATAACCTGTTTAGAAAAAAAACGGACACGCTAATCCTGGACCCAATCTATAGCATTGATAAAGGCACTATAGTGAATGATTTGATATTCTTCACTAGAAGAACGGCGATATGGCGCAATACCATCACAGAAATGCTCAACATAAAAAGTATAAAGAACGTCCCACATGGAACAAAACTTATGAGCCAACCGTCACAGAGTTGTGGAGCGGGCCTATGCATCACGATATTTAAGAGCAGTATAGTGCTCATACAAGCAACGGACAACGAATTAAACAAATTTGACAGGGTATTCTCAACCTTAAAAGGATGTGTAATAAAGCCAAGACCCCAAACACACCTGTCCACAGAAGTCAACACCTTAGAGCATCACAGAGCTTCCTACTCAGACCGTCTACCTGACTCAAACCAGCGGGATCCACTACCTTCAACACACCAAGGTGTCATGAGCGAAACAAGAGGACCCCAAACAACGAATGTCACAGTAAAAACCAGCTTAGACACAAAAGGTGCGAACACAGCCCGGAAAATCTCTCAGATGGAAGATCCAACACAACCTCTCAAGACCAAAAAGGGTGCAGGAAGGATTGAAATGGATACACGATCCACGAATGCCGCCCAGAAACCATATCAGAGGAAAGATACGACATCTATCATCATTAACAGGTCTTCGCAGAGGAGCAATACACCAAAGGAGAACACAGAAACTAATGAGATGGACAACAACAAGGCGGTTCACGGCATGGACAGAGGCGGAGCAGACTGCCAAACTAAGGGTGATATAGAAGAAAACACGGCAGCACACGACAGGGACAGAGGCGGAGGAGAAAACCTAAATAATGACGACACGCCACAGAGAAGTAGTACACCAAAGGTGAACACGGAAACTAAAGAGATGGACAAAAACAAGGCTGTTCACGGCATGGACAGAGGCGGAGCAGACTGCCAAACTAAGGGTGTTATAGAAGAAAACACGGCTGCGCACGACAGAGGTGGAGGAGAAAACCAGAAGAAGGACGACATAGAAGACAACACGGCTGTCCATGACATGAACAGAGATGGAACAGACTACCAAAAGATCGATGATTTAGGAAACAAAACGGCTGTCCAAGGCATGAACAGGGAAGGAGCAGACTACCAAACTAGTGACGAGAAGGGAAGAGGTCCGAGGAAGAGATCAAAAATCAAGAGCGTGAACGCAAAACAAGGTTATAGAAGGAGGAAGACGAACGCACATAACACCTCATTCCAAACTCGAAGAATAATCAGAGAGCTTCAAACTCAGGTGGTCAGTATTCTAACCACGGTACAAGAAATGAAAAAGATGTTGGAAATCACTGTTAGCACCCACAACAAAGTCGAGCACATCCGAGAAGTTCTTCTTAACTCTCAAAAAGAAGGAAATAAGATGGCATTACCACTATCATACAGACAAAATCGACCTGACAGGAACCTCAACCACCTTACGGAAGAAGAAACGCTAACGTTACTTCGAGAATATATGGGCACTGACCCCGTTGAAGGTGAGAAAATCAGAACAGTCCAGATCGATGCTAACAGAACATCCAAACACAATGAAAGGAAAAACAATCATAACAACCTACAACAAGTACATCTAATCCCGGAATCACAGGACATGAACACAAGGATAGTAGGGAAACCTTTAAAATGCCTACTCCTTAACTGTAGGTTGGCAGCAAAACATGCATCAGACATAGCTGATCTCATATTGAACAAAGAAATCGATGTGACAATCCTGACGGAAACATGGCTATCGGAGTCATCGTCTCCTACTATGGACCTACTAGTACCCCCACAGTATAATATTGTGAGACTCGATATACTAAAAAAGACAGGGGGTGGGGTGGCATGCATTTACCGATCGGAATTAGAAGTCAAACACGTGCCATCAGAACCTCTTGAATTCTGTGAACACTTAAATCTCAAGATAAGATCAGGAGATAATCATATATGCAATCTACACGCACTTTACCACCCGCCAGGCAACAATACAACCTTCATAGACAAATTAATGGAAATCATCACCGCCGACTCCAATTCTGAAACTAACAACATTGTCCTGGGGGACTTTAACTTACACTGGAATGACAACCAAGACAAACAAGTCAACGCTCTGAAAGACCTCCTAACGGAGTTGAATCTTAACCAAGTATGCACGGAGCCAAAACATGAAAAAGGAGCCACGCTGGACTGGATAATAGCAAAATCTAACAATACCTCAATTATAGCAATTGAGCCATGCGACTGGTCAGACCACCATGCCATAACCTTCCGGATAAACAATATGAAAAAATTCAAGACGGTACAACCCACCAGACACAAGAAATGGCTGCGAGACACTAGAGATCCGAATATAACGTTATTTGTGGAAAGCTGTGAGAAGAATATGATTCCACCGAGCAACTTGCAAAGTGTGGAGGAACTTACAGATCACTACACTAAAACAGTAACAAATATAGTCAACAATACAATGCCTCTAAAAATGAAAAGAGTAACAGAGAAGATAAAAAACCCATGGTTCAGTGAGACTCTGAATGAGGAAAGGAGGAAACTAAGACTAGCGGAAAGAAGATGGAGACAACACCCAACATCGCCCGAACTGAAAACACTTAGAAGAATCAGAAGCGAATATAACAAGAAAATACTGCTCAAGAAAGAATTTCTCAGATCTGAGCTAGACAACGCCAGAAATTGACCTCGGAAATTATTCGAGATTCTGAAGCAACAATCCAATAAATTAGCTAAAACCAGCCAAGAAACTACAACAACGCAAATAAGCTGTGAAGAATTCGCAACATTCTTCACAGACAAGGCCAACAAATTGGAAAGAGAGCTTGAGGAAGAGGCTGATAACACTGGCAATATGGACAGACAAAAACCCAATAGCACCGTAGAAAACACCCACAATATGACGAAAAACAAGGCTCAATGGGTTAACGTCAAACTCCTGGATCAAAGTACCATAGCCAAAACTCTAGCAGACATCAAACCTAACAACCACTACAGTGATCCTCTACCTGCCAAATGCGTCAGAGACATAAACCATATTGTGATTCCCATTTGGACGAAAATAATAAACGCCTCTCTATCTCAAGGAATCCATCCAGATTGCCTAAAAACAGGCCAAGTCGTCCCTATCATCAAAAAACCAACGGCGGACCCAGCAGATCCAAATAACTTTCACCCAGTGACCAACATCCCTATACTTGCCAAACTAACAGAGAAATGCGTACAAAACCAACTAAGCCAACACATCGCGAAATTCGCACTACTAGACGACTGCCAATCAGGATTCAGGACAGGACATAGCACAGAAACTGCGATCCTACATATTGTCGATGATGCACTACAGGCACTAGACCGTAATCAAACATGTCTACTTATCCTCCTAGACCTATCATCAGCATTCGACACGGTAAATCATGAAAAATTACTGAACAGGCTTCATGATAGGATGGGAATATCTGGAATTGTACTAAAATGGTTTGAATCCTTCCTGCAGAATAGGACGCAAAGATTCCTGGTCAATCAAATTTTCTCACCAGCTTGCCCTAACTCAATTGGAGTCCCTCAAGGCTCAACATTATCACCATCACTGTTCAACCTTTACATCGAACCTCTCACGGAAATCCTTCGAAAATCTAATATTTCCTACCACATGTACGCGGATGATACCCAGATTTATATCAAGATCACAGCTAGGGAAGATATCATGAGAATGAATGAGACCTTAAAACTGACATTACAATGGCTATCGGTCAACCATCTGAAACTAAACGCACAAAAGACTGAATTCTTACTTATATCTCCACCAAAGTAACACACTGAAGTGAAGGAATGGTCTAATATGATAACAGCACTAAATTGCACCCCTACCCTAGTTGCCTCAGCGAAATCTCTAGGAATAACTCTAGATGAGAAACTAAACATGAAAGCCCATATCAACGCAATGGCTAAAAGCGCCCGATACCATCTGAACTACATCAGAAAAGTGAAACCATTCATATCCAAAGCAGACCTCAAACTAGCAGTACAGTCCCTAGTCATCGCGAGGATCGAATATGGTTGCACAACGCTAGCAGGTCTACCAAAGCTGTCTACAGCTCCTCTGAAAGCATGCCTGAATGCAGCCGCACGACTGATCACTGGATCAAGGAAATTTGACCATATATCGCCACATTTGAAGGCACTAAACTGGCTACCGTACGAAGCCAGAATCCAGCTGAAAATGGCATGCATAACACACAAGGCGCTCCACCACAATACACCCAAATACCTTGCTCGGAAAATTAAGCTATCTGGAGGTAACAGACCAGCCAGGAGCACAAATGAGCTAATGCTGAGACCTGCCATTTCCGGAAGAAGAAAACTTACGACAGGGCCTTTTCAGGAGCAGCCCCTAGAATATGGAACTCACTTCCTTCAAACATTAGAAAGATTGAAGATACAGCATCCTTTAAGAGGGAAACTAAGATCTTCCTAATGAATAAATTCCTTCCATAGACGAGACACGCAAAGTCAGAATTCATGTTTATGGACTGGAGCTGAAGCATACGCAAGAAATGGACAGTTAGGATGACTTATTACACTTTATATGTTACTATATACTAGAATCTGTGTTATACTATATGCTATTTACTCTTTGTAAAAATTGTTACTGATACTGTCGCTGTTGTATCATATATGTACCTACCTCATCATAATGTAGAAATTTACTGATATTTTCGCTTTATGTATCAGATATGTACCTACCTCAGAATATAGTGAAAATCACGATAACAATGCAGGACTACAACTACCTCATGTAATGTGAAGCGCTCTGATACCCAAGGGTCTTGTTTGCGCTATACAAAACTCTTAATAAATAAATAAATAAATAAATAAATAAGTGTGCAGAGGACCCACCTTCTTCCTGATCAAGTGAATATGAAGCTGAAAGGATGCCCCTTTTGTGGACATCTGTTGTGGGACGTTATTCCCTGCCTTAACGAATCATGAATGCCCCAAGATCCTGAAAGAGGTGGATGCTGTGCCCCCACAATATCACACCAGCTTTTCCTCGAGCTGCTCACATGATGTCTATTTTTTCATCAAAGCAAGGACACAAGTCAGAATGTAAGACAAATGTGCCTCACAATGATGCTGAGGGGCTCAAGCCATTCGGGATGCCAGTAGGTTGGTGTTGTCTTTGATGACCTGCAGAAAGTCTTTAGTAAAATGTAGGGTATCGGGCCCTCTGTGTAATTTGGGATCCCTAAATCCATATTTTTCTGCACCTGCTGTGATTTATTAGGTCTTTTTCATTTCAAAGTTAACGTGTTCTTCTTCCAGATGAATTACTTTCTGTCATAGTATTTCCTGATCTTCTGTTCTGAAGTCCATTGCGCACTCTAAATTATCAACGTGTTGGCCCACCTCTGTAACTCTTTTATCAGTTCCTGTAGGAATTGAACCCAATGACCAAAAGTTAAGTTGGACCACATATAACAGGACATGTGCCTTTGCAGAGGCTACAGGAAACATCCTTTACCCCGCAGTCATAAAAGCTTCCTGCCTTTACAACGCAGTCACTACCCCGACTGCGATGTTACCATGCGTTCCTTTAACTAGAAATCCATTACAATGACTTGCTTTAGGGGACACATTGTTAGACTGGGTTTGGAATTTTAAGTTCAACACCTTCCCTACTGTTGCGTAGACTGGAGCTGCAATAGTAATTTATACTATTCTAAAGTTCAGTAACCCCTAAGGCAAGTAATTATAATGATTTGCATGGTGAAGTATTGCGTGGTAATGTCGCAGTCCGGGTACATGTATAACACGTCATGATTGTCTCTACCATACCATTGTGATATATGTGCAATCCATTATGGTTATTATAATGAATTGAAATTCACGCAGGTGCTGTGCTATATCTGTTAAAACATATGAAGTGGCCATGTTTGTATGTAGAGTGATGCTGAAATATGATATTAATATAAACCCACATTAGTATATTGCATCACTTGCCGGAATAGACACATGCTCAAGAAACAGAGAGTAATTAAGCTGTATACCTTTTTTGTGTTGCATGGAATAGGTCCTGATACAATAGGGAAAGGACTAGAGAGTGCGCAAAAGAATGTAATAATCCCAGACCATACATTGAGGTCCTGACAAAAGACGGGGATCTCTAGTGGCATACTAAGAACAGTTAAACTATGTTGACACTATAGATATGGTATACGGTCGTTAATTTCCATAACCATCCCATAACTGTTTTTATCTGCACCCATGATTAAAGGGATACAAAGGAGTTTTAACTGTAAATTTATTGCATAGAAGGCCCCTGCAAGAAACATTCCTTGAATATGGTCGATCCCATCCTGGGTTATAGCGACCGGGATGAGTCCCGAGGATGAAGCATGTCACTTAAAAAGTGTCTGAGGGTTGTAATAAAGGACTATTAAGGGTTCTCTGTGGTTTTTATCTCATGGGCTCACTTAGATTGTACATGTAAGCTCACTGACATATAGTAATATAATTTGTTTTGTGTGCATCACATCTAACTAGGGAGATAGTATCCTTTATCAAGGAAATATATCTGCCCTCCCCAATTACTTAACCTTCCATTAGAATGGAGGATATTGGAATTACAAGGTCAAATAAAGGTTTAAAGCTGAGGCCTGGCATCATTTATCCAAGAGGATGCTTGAATGACAGAACTGTCCTATCATGGGAGCCCTCTCAGACATTAGTCACTGTTACTATTTGAGGAATATTCTGTGCAGGATGAGGAAGATTAAATGGTACCTCATTATGGTTTGGTGGGTCCAAGAAGGAAACTAGGAGCTCAAAAAATTGGAATCTGAATACTGCCTCATTAGCTCAAGGCTACTCAGATAGTTTCTGACAGACCTGGCATGTTTGGCAATTAACTCGTTTTTGTGCTGAACTTGTGTTTTTGGCATTAGGTCTCTATGCACCTTATGCCTGTTAACCACCAGTAAAATGTGTGTGCTCTCTCCCTTAAACATGATAAAATTGGTATACACCTAATTGGCACATTTAATTTACTTATATGTCTCTAGTATATGGTAACCACAACATGTAAATTAACTGCTTTCAGTGTGCAGAAGATGCCTCTGGATGTAAAAGAGGCGCCTTTAGAACCTTCCTCAGAATCTGTGAAAGATTCAGAAACAGAACTGCACTGCTGTCTGAAAAAGGAAGACCGGACCTGCTTGAATTGAACCCAGGATATTCAGAAGTGAATCCAAGGGTCGATTGGCTGGCCTACTCTTTTAGGCTACAGGGACACAAAGGGGCTTCCGTATTCCTTCCCTGCAACTGCCCAGCTGACCAGCAGCAACTAGACCTGAATGGGATCTACTGCTGACCTTTTCTGAGGTGAGCCCTGATACCAAAGAGGTGCCCAATCAGGCCTTGGACCCTTGCCTAGAACCAGAGCGTACTTCTCCTTCTTCAAAAAGGCAAAGTCTGGACAATAGGATAATATCCAAATGTTTTGGGCTCTCTGTGACCACAAGCATACTTTCTGCATCAGCAACAACTGCCCCATCTCCCACCAATGCAAAGATTTAAAGGTAGTCTGCTCTTCCACCAACAGTGACCACCTGCGTCTTGCCACCTGCGTCTCCCACCAACGCTAGCGTTCAGTGATGAAATGTTCCTTATGCTGACAATGATCTCCTCACAGCTTCCATCAATGCTATGCTCTGGCTGAGGCTCCTCACATGTGTGCCTGGTATGAGAACTTTTGTAATGGTGTGCACAAACCACGATTTGCAATGATCGAAATAGGACAAAATCAACATTTGTTAAAGCTCCTTTCTGGTTTTGTCAAAGTGTGTTTAATCTGTTGCTGATTCTCAAAAAGGGGAAAGGGTGTAAGCTCCAAGCCTTGAGCTTTTTTTCTGGACCAAGAAATGTCTTGAAGACATACCTCTTCCACAATATTAGACTTTCCCTACTGGTCCTTTATTTTTATTTTATTTTTAAATGTTTTTTATAAACTTTTTATTAGGTTTTTCACAATTGTTACATCAATATAGCCACGGATAGTAATAACATGAAGTTCTCCATAAATCACAAACATGTACAATATACAATTCTCTGGTTCATCGCACAATAGGTAGTTATCGTTGCATTTGACAGACGGTATCTCAATTTCCGCCCCACCCCCTAGTCCCCCGCCCCCCGCAGTGACTGGTGAACATAAGTGCTGTGTCCAGGCACCCGTACCATTAGTAGGAACCTGGTCATTGAAACTACGGGGAACATTTGTTACATACACGTAGTAATGCCGGATTTTGTAATGCATCAGTCCCATCTCCCCCTGGCACCCTATTAGGCAGTGGTAAGTAAGGAACATGCATACTGTGTGAGGTTATGGACCAGGTGCGGAGTCAGTTACAAACCTTGGAGGCTCGCATATATTTCCTCTCGATTAGTTCCATTTCCTCCAGATCCTAGACCACTTCCTGGGGCAGCCTCTGTGAGTATAAACTGCTTTTTCCGCTAACATTGCTGCGTCCATGTCATTTTCCCATTGCGTCAATGTAGGTACCATACCGGATCCCCAATTCCGTGCAATATTTTGATTCACAAGCGCCATTCCAAGTGTCACCCAGGTCTGCATTACTAGGTTAAGGTCTGAGGGCTTCCAAATGTTTAACAGGCAGCATCCAGGATCTGGCTGGACCTCTACTCCACCTACCTCTGTGATCTCATTCATTATTTGGGCCCAGTGTACTTGTATTCTAGGACAGTCCCATATTATATGGAAATACGTTCTATTGAGCCCACAACCCCGTAAACACAGTGGATCAGGTGTATGTCCTAGTTTGTGTATCAGGGTGCGTGAATAGTATACGCGGTGTAGCACCTTAAGTTGGATTAATTTCAACCGGGACGGGATAGCTGCCTCCCTTGCTGACGCTAACGCGTCCATCCAGTCCGGGTCCTCTATGCCTCCTAGCTCTACCTCCCACTTGCTACGCAGCACCACCATAGGGTCCGGTAGGTTGTTCACTAGTTTGCGATATGTCTGTAAGATAGCCTTTTTGCCCAGGTAGTCGGTGAGGAGTCTATCCTCAAGGAAAGAGGATTCAGCGGGTGTGGTGTCCTGTGGAATTGCACTTTGCAGTGCATGCCTAATTTGGATGTAGCAATAGAATTCAGTATCTGCCATCCCGCATCTTTCCTGTAGGGTCGCAAATGATACAATTTCTCCCTTATTCAATAGGTCTCCTATCTTAGAAATCCTGATAAGATCCCATTGTCTGAAACCCTTGGTTTGAGCTAGAGTGCCTAGACGGCGTTTATCCCATAGTGGGGTGGCAAGTGTAAGTACTCCCACCCATCCCAGCGCTCGCTGTGCTGTGTGCTAAATTTTAATTGTGTGCGCGGTTGGGCCTGTGAGTGTATGATGTTTTTTATCTCTGTATAGGGCCTTCATCAGTCGGTCTACAGGAAGTACTTGTCTATCGAGCCTATATGCCGGATCAGTTTGTGGAGAGTGAAGCCATTGGTTTATTATCATGAGCTGTGCGGCCCAGTAGTATAGTTTAATGCTTGGTAGGGTTATACCCCCATCATACCAACTCCAAACTAGTTTGGTATGTGCTATCCGAGCCGGCTTACCATCCCACAACAAGGAAGCGAGTTCTGCATCAATAGCTTTAAAATAGGAAAGGGGGACTGGGAAAGGAGTGTTGTGGAGTGCATAAAGGAACCTAAGGAGTGCAAGCATTTTGAAAAGGGCAGCTCGTCCCAGGAGTGTCAACAGGAGTGCTCTTCAGCGAGAAACATCAGATTTGAGTCTTTGTAGGGGTTTTGCTAGATTCTCTTCCATAAATATGGATTCTTGCGGGGTTGCATATATACCTAAGTATTTTAACCCCCTAGTTGCTGTTTGTAGCGTACAATCTGGGGGTAGTACCGGCAACGGTCCGCGCAAGGGGTACAGTAGCGATTTTGTCCAATTTATCGTATAGCCGGACATTTCTCCGTAGGCTGTGAGGACACGCATCAGTGCCGCTATGGAGTTTGTGGGGGATGTCAGATATAGCAATACGTCATCGGCGTAGAGTAAAATACGATCTTCCCAGCCTTCCTCCCATGTGATCCCTCGAATTAATGGTTCCGTGCGTATTCTCGTTGCCAGTGTTTCCAAAATGAGCGCAAAAAGGAGTGGGGATAAGGGGCACCCATGTCGTGTTCCCCGCCCTAATTTGAATTCCCTGGAGAGATGCCCGTTAGCTACCACCTGGGCCACTGGGTCTTTGTAGAGAAGTTTTACCCAGGCGCAGAATTTAGGGCCGAAGCCCATCCGCTGGAGCACCACAAATAGAAATGGCCATTCCACGAGGTCAAACGCCATTGTGGCGTCTAATAAAAGGATGACTGCGTCCTCCTGTAGCAGCGGGAGGCGGTGGAGCACCCCATTTAGCCGCCTAAGATTAAGGGAAGTGTTACGTCCGGGCATAAAGCCGGATTGGTCCGGGTGGATCAGGGATGTTAGGTGTGGTTGCAGTCTAAGTGCTAAAGGTTTTGCCAGTATTTTGGCATCCGAGTTCATTAACGATATCGGACAATAGGAGGACGGCCGGTCTGGAGGCTTCTCTGGTTTATGGATTGCCACTATAGTGGCCAGTCTTTGGTCTCTGGATAGAGCTCCTTGTGACAACCAATCATTGTACATAGGGAGCATGTGTGGGGTAATCTTTTGGGCCACCGGTATACCATTTGGTCCCAGTGCCTTTCCGGTGTGGAGGGCCCCAATGCTATCCCAACTTCCTCCACCGTTACCTCGGCTTCAAGTGAAAGTGCGTCTTCAGGCGACAGTGTAGCCAGTGGAATGCTTTTGAGGAAAGTCGAACAGTCCTCGACTGTCATGGTAGTTTGCGATGCATAGATTCTCTCATAGTATGTAGCTAGTTCTTCTGTGATTTTAGGGGGTTCTGTTGTGGTGGAGCCATGCCCTAGAGTCATCTGGGCTATCCATCTATCCACCTTTCCTTTCTTTTCTATCCAGGCTAGCATTTTCCCCGTTTTGTCTCCTAACTCGTAGACTCTATGCAATGTATCTGTATGCCTAGCCCTCGCCCTATTTTCTGTGTAAGTTTTATATTCTTGTGACGTGAGTCACAGGGTGTGCGCTACATCATCAGTGGGGTCTAATGCGTAGGCCATTTCACCCCTTTGTACAGCGGATTCGAAGGAGTCAATGTGTTCTCTATGTTCCCTCCTGTGCCTGGAGATTGCAGAAATGATTGTCCCCTAAGGACCGTTTTGTATGCTTCCCAGATTGGGGAGGACGTGGTCACTGATGCCAGATTTTCCTTGAAATAGTGTACTGTGGTAGTTAGTAGAGTTTTAGCTATCTTGTGGTTCTGTAAATACCCGGGGTATATAGGGTAGATTCTTTGCCTCCTAGGGAGGTGTGCGGTGTGAGTATGGCGAATAGGGGAGTGATCCGATATATGTAATCAATGCGGGATAGGCTGTTGTGTGCGCCTGAGTGGAATGTGTAAATACGTTCGTCCGGGTGTTTCAACCTCCATATATCTGTCAGCCCCATCGTGGTTAAAAAATCGGTAAATGGTTGAGTGGGCCGGTGTGAGTCCCTAGGGGGATTCCTATCTATGGTGGCATTAAGTACCGCATTGAAGTAACCCCCTAAGATTAATTCCCCCTTTGGGAGAGTGAGCAGTAATTTTCCAAGGTCGTGGAAGGTTCCTTGATGCAATGTTGGGAGTGTATATATACTGATAAGATGTTGTATGTGTGGCCCTCCCATTGGCAGGCGGCAAAGCGACCCTGTTCGTCCTTCCACGTTTGTTTGATTATCAAGGGGGAACTTCTATGTATCAGGATCCCCACCCCCGGGATCCAGGGGAAAAGTCTGCGTGCACTGCCATTTTGAAGCCCCAACGATTCAGCGCTTTGCAAGCGGATCCCATTAAGTGTGTCTCCTGGAGCAGAGCTACTGTAGGGGTGGTTCGCTTCAAGTACTGTAGGACCAGTCCTCTTTTGATTTTGTGCCCCAAATCATTTACGTTCCAGGAGATGACTGTTAAAGGGGGGAAACCAACCGCTGTACCTGGGAAGTGCAGTCTAATGGGTCCCTGTCTGGCATAGTATCTGAGGGATGAGTGTGTCCTTATTACCATCCTGCAGGGGGCGTGCGGATTGGAACGTGTACCCTTTCTGTGGCAACTGAGTTTTGTTTGTACCAAAGGGGTCAGAGGTGTGGAGCCCAACCATACCGTGACGACGTGGTGGCCGTGCACCCAACTTATGCCATATCTATAATCATGGAGAAAAACCTGGAGAAACCGTGGTACTTGAACCTGCAAACATATGCATACAAACAATGGATAACTGTAAATCCCTTCCCCCTCCCTGTCTCCCTGCCCAGTGGATCCTGAACTTTCCACCTCTCCAAGTGAGCAGAGTGCTTATGGTCCCTTAAATTATCCATTTTGCTGGAGGATGAGACCCCGGTCGTTCCAGTGAATCCCCTTTCGGAACTAGTCCCCGCATGGTTACTCAGTTACGATATTTCCTACCTCGTGTCGTCTTCACCAGGCAGTCTGAAATGTCTTTATTCCGCCAGTATCGATAGTACAGTCAGGACAGATTCAACCCAGCCATCCTTATTAACATGCTCCTCAGTAGCCTCGGTCTGACATCTTTGGATACAGTCTAAGCCGCAGTTTAGGCTCTGTATCAGCAATGCGGTATAACCTGCAAAGGGAAAGTCCTCAATGTCCATCAGTCCCACTCTGCGCGGCGTCCTCTGAGTCGCCGCAGGCTGGTCCATGATGTCTGAAGCCTCTCGCCGTCCTTCAGCCGTCAAGCCAGTCTCTTGCTTCACCCGGAGTTTCAAAAAACAATACCTTCCCATCAGATTCCACTCTGAGGCGCGCAGGAAATAACATGGAGTACTTAAGTTCTCTGATGCACATTTCTTTCTTTACCTCCGTGAAGCTTCTTCGCTGCTGCGCCACTGCCGCTCTATAGCCCGGGTTGATAGTGATTTCGGCATTGTCGATCTTGACTGGAGGGGCAACCCGGGCCGCTTGTAAAATGGCGTCTCGGTCCGGGAAGTTAAAGATGCGTGCCAAGATGGGCCTCGGCAGCTTTCCTGGGCACGGTTTTCCCACTGGTACCCGGTGGGCCAGTTCCACCGAAAAGAATTTGGAGAGGCCGCGTGGCTTTAGCTGCGTCAGAATGATGTCTTTTATGTATAGGTCAAGGGCCTGATACCGTATCGTTTTGGGTACGCCAACCAGGCGCACGTTGTTCCATCTAGACCGACCTTCCTGTTCGTCCAGTTTAGATTTTAGCGCCATATTATCTTGTTCTAGTTGAGTCACTCTGACCTGGAGATTCGCCTTGTCCGCCGAATGATCTTGCGTAGTTTTCTCGACTTCCCCCAAGCAGTCCGATACTTTTGCGAGATCTTTCCGCATGAAGGAGACATCCGTCGAGATGGTGCCAATCGCTACCTGCATTGTTCGCCGCGTCGCCATGACGTCTTTCAATGTGAAGTCTCCCTTTTCGCCGGGGTTGGGGGGCATGTGCGTGGAAGGCTGTAGCGGAGCTCCTTTTCCGGCCTCGGCGCCGTCTTTCTGGTAGGCAAATTTGTCCAAGTGAGGGGCTTGTGTCTGCCCCCTCACCCAGCTACCGCTCATGGTGTCTGCCCCCTGAGGTGCACGCCGGGACTTCCTTCGAGCCACCATGTGCTGCCTCTGTGCACCAAAATCCCTGGGGGGGGGGTGGAGTGGAGGGGAGGAAACGTCCTCTTGCCCCCTGCGCTGTGATATCGTGCCTGGGCCTGCGACAGTTGGCAGACGCAGCGATAAAGTCGGTGCTGCTGTGGTTATGCCGTTGTAAGTAGCGTTGCCCCCAGTATGAAGCGAGGGGGTGGGGGGGTGAGGGTCCCCCGATGGCAGTGGGGCCCCCACCCGCCCGCCGGTCACCTCCGCTAATGTCCCAGTTCAAGCTTGTGCCCACTTACTGGTAGCGCTTGCGGTGGGCGCCTCGAAGTACCTGGCAGTCCCTCTGTGTTGTAGGCGGTTGGTATGTGGCGGCATCAGTAGTGTTGTGCGAGGCTAGCACTGTAGGCGGACCAGTTTTGGCGGCGGCCTCGTAACGACCTCTTCGCAGGTCATGCTCCTCTTGGCCTCCCTCTTCTACTCGAGGTCTCGGCTCCAGCAGGCGTACCAGGCCGCAATGTCGGCTGCCTGTTTTCTCGGCCTGTGGTGGGACCCCGCCGCTGGGGAGCGGCTGTAACGGGAGCGGAGGAGCTCTGTTGAAGAAATCTGGCGCTGGAAAACCAGTGCGGGGCAGGATGATGTTGCAGATGGTGGCTGGAGGGTCCCGGGTCCTTGAGCTCGTCTAGGCTGCGTCCATCTTGGCTGGTCGCTAGCCACGCCCCCTCAATATATTTTACTTTTATTTAAACTCTACGGTGAACCATATAAAAACACATAGAAGGTTTGTTATAGTTGCAATTCTTGGCAAAATTCAATATTTTGAAGACATTTTGAAAGCCTAGATTAATCTTATTGTTGTCACTGAGTTTAAATTACTGATACATTTATCATGATATTCTACATAGACTCAGTTGTTACTTAAGTGATAGATGAGGCGTTTCCATTTTCCTTGGGCAAATATCAAAATTTAATTGGAAATGTTAAACATAGTTATGAATTTATTTATTTATTTGTTTTTCCTCATTAGCCTCAGATTTGCCTTTCGCGCTACTCCATCCGTAACCGCCCTTTATTGTGGCGTGAGAGCAAAAGAGCAAGGTTCTGTTAATCACCTTACATTTCCAGAGACCTTTCCATTGCGCTTCATAAAACCAGACTTCCTGTCCTTCAACACTCTCACCCAAGACCATTTCTTAGGAATAGATCCTCCATGAGAGATATGAGAGGATGTAGGATTGGCTTGTGCATTTTAGGCGTAATTATTGGACCACCCTTTCTACCTCTCCAGCCATTCCACTACTGGACGCCAAAAGGCATAACTTCTCCTATTTAAGAAGTTTGCTTCCAATTTTAAATTACATCTGAGTGATGATTTCCACTCTATATACGTAGGAGAAAGGGGGCTGGTCCACTTTTTACATAACTCTCTTCTTGCCAACAACATAGCATAAAAAGAAATTCCTGTTCATCCCCAACTACCTCACTATCCACGCCATGTCATATTAGGGGAGTGCTTACCTGAAAATGTTTCTTCAAAATTTCAGCCAGAGCTCTACACACCTCTCCCCAAAATACCTGAATTTTCTTGACAGCCCAGGAACATATGAATATAATTTGCCAGCTTCAGAGCGCATTTGGTACACACCATCTCTCCTCTGTTCCCAACCTTCAATAGCTTATTGGAGTCCAATAAACTATATAGATAAAAAAGATGATTTTTCTTTAAATAGGCTGGTTTGATCATTGTATAAAGTTTAGTAAAGGATACTTGCCATCATTTCTCCAACGTTGCTCCTGGTAAGTCCCTGTCCCATAGCTTTTGTGGCTGGGTAAACTCCCTCTCCATCTCTTCAAACATTCGCCAGTAACAATGCGATGTTTCCTTCCTCCTGGAGTTGTCCAGAATCAGCATTTCCTCAAGATTGTTGGCTCCTCCTAACTTATTTTCTGATGCTTGGACCCAACTTTGGATTTGAAGATATTTAAATCTTGAAACACTGTGGTTGTTTTACTTTGAAAACTCTCCCATGAAATCATCCTTTTTCCTTCTAATAGATACTCCCATGTTTCCAGTCCAGCTCTCCTTAAAAGCCCCAGCAAGATTGTCCTTTGTCCATTCCGGTGATCCAGGCGAATCCCAAATAAGAGCCATGCTACTATAATACATCCACTACAATCTCCTTCTAATCCTGTACCAAGTTTCTGCCACTCCGCTGAGAATCTTGAGCCTAACTTTATCTAAAGTATCTAGGATCTGCATATTTCATCAAAAATCCAGAGGCCCCTCCTACTACCTCTTTTAGCAGTCCCGTGAACAGCTTGCCAATTTCTGAATCTGATACCCTATCAAGGAGCATCTTATTATTCTTAAGTTGAATGCCCATGCATATAGTTGCAAATCTGGCAGAGTCAGGCCTCCTTTCTCTTTCCTCCTCTGCAACTTTTTCCACGTTATTCGGGGACCTTTAGCTGCCCAGATGAAAGACCCAATCTTACCTTGCAGCTTCATAATTCCGGCTTCTTTAAATGGCAAAGGTATGGCATTAAAAAGGAAGGTCAACTTAGGTAATAAAATCTTTTTTGCTAGATTCACCCTACCAAAGATAGACAGGGGTAAATGCATCCATATTGACATTAAATCACAGATTTCTTCGTTCACCTTGTTAAAATTAGTTTCAGCTAGTTTTGGGATATCTTGAGTTACTGTCACTCCCAAATATCTCATTTAAGTTCCATACAATAATCTCTGTTTTATCTCTATTTATTTCGTACCCCGATATTTTCCCAAAATCTTCTGCAATTTCTACTACATGCTTCATCGTGTTCTCTAGATCTGCCATATATATCAACAGATCATCAGCATATAGTGCCAACTTCTTAACCCAATCGTTACATTGGAAAGGAATTATCTGAGGCTCTGCCCTCAATTTTTCTACTAATAGTTCCATATATAAATTAAACAACAGCGAACATCCTTGTCTTGTCCCTCTCTTTATAATAAAAGCTGGTGTTAATGCTCCATTTACTAAACCTCTTGCCTTTGGTGACTTATAGAAACCCGGCAATTGTTCTACAGAACCTATCCCCCAGTTTAGCAGTTTCCATAACAGATACCACGAAAGCCCAATTTACACAATCAAATGCCTTGGTGGCATCCAAGGCAATAACTCCTAGAGGTACATTACTTGTTTCCGCCATATCAATTGCCCCTATCAGAGAGTAGGTTAACTCATGTAGCGACCGTCCTTGCATAAAACCTTTTTGATCTATGTGCATCAAATCTCCCATTAAGCATTTAAGTACAAGGATAAGAGTACTAGAATGAGAGTTGGTTAATAATAGTCAGAGGGAGGCAAGACGGATTGAATTAACAGACTTGAAAATTAAACTTGCCAGTATCCTGGACAAGAAGGTGAGGGAAAGGTGGGAGACAAGTAAACTAACACAATTTGAATATGGGAAAAATTTGGGGAAATTGTTAGCCTGGCAGACAAGAAAAGATCAGGTGAGAAATCTAATACAATAAATTAAATGTCAGAATACGGGCAAGGTGTTAACCAATACAAAAGAGATTGAAGAGGATTTGTATATCTATTTTGGTAATCTGTATGAACAAGGATTGGTGTCATCTGAAGAGGAGAGAAATATGTGTCTTAGAGAGGGGGAGATAGTCACATTGGAGGACGAAAAAAACGCTGCACTGAACACTCAAATACAGGAGGGGGAGGTAGAACAGGTGCTGAAGTAGGACAAGCGAGGGAAGGCATCTGACCCGGACAGCTTGCCTTTAGAAGTTTACATTACACTAAAGGAGGTGCTGACCCCAATCTTGCTCTTCAATTTATACTCACTCACAATTGTCCGATCATGTAAAAAAGAAAATATAATTTGCGTTTTTACACATTAAGAATACACTCTAACCTTTGGATTAACTTGAATCCTTATGTCATATGTATATTTGCCTGATTGGAAAACAGCCTTTAGAATGGAGTCTTTACCATGCAATGCCTTTAACACGTAGCCTTTACAACACAGGTACGTACTATACAGGTAAGTATTTGTGCCTTTACCACACATTCCTAACTACTACAGTACGGATTATTTTTTAAAAGTAAGTGTTTTTTTTAAATTACACTAATATTTAATGATTATTATGTTATTTAAAAACGGTGTTTAGTTGCTGGCAGTGGTAAAGGGAGATAAGTGTAATGTTAGTGTTTTGAATTTGGGTAGTGATAATGGAAATTAAGGGCAGATTTAGGGTTTTGGGGTGGGCAGTGGTAAAGGGAGGTAAGGGAAATGTTAGATTTTAGAGGTGGGTAGTGATAAAGGGAGGTAGTTCGAATGTCAGTGTTTAGGTATGGGTAGTGGTAAAGGGAGGTAAGGGTAATTGTAGTGCTTAGGGGTGGGTATTGATAAACAGAGGTTAAGAGTAAATTAAACACAAGGGGAAGTAGGTGGGCTTTCCAATGAGGAAAATCAGAACAACATCAAAATAATACCCAGTTGTTGATAACAGTAATTTTTCACACCTTCGAAAAGAGCTCTTTACAATTTGTTATCTAGGGTAGATAATTATGATTGAATAGTAAATCAGGCGTTTTGGAGAATCTAACACTTAAATGCCTTTTGGGGTTTGAGGACGAAGAATGTGGTAAATCCTCTCTAGGGGCATTCAATAATAACTCCTTAGCTTTTAACCTATCTATCCTTTAATACACTGTTTAGGATATGTATTTTAATTGCAGAGGGCACAGATATGACATTATTTTGTTGTTTTACTAAGTAAAGAACAATGTACTTTTTATATATTTTTAGGAAGGGAGCAGAATAAAATAGCTAAAGTTTCTAGAAAGAGCCCAAAGAGAATAGTAGAGCTAAGGCAGCCTTAACATTTTTGGTGTTACTGAACCAGTGCATAAATTGATAATATATCATTCAATTTTAGAGATCTCATACAAGAAGGAAATCAGGCTGAGAAGCCGGAAAGGAAAATAAACCTCCTTCACAATTATGAATGAGAATTCCCATCTGATCCGCTAGAAAACCTTCTCTGCATTTTGCAGAGAAACGAAAAATAAGATTTTTATTCTTATGAAAATATGAAGATTGCAACGTGGTAGAAAGCCACTCTGATCTATAGGGATCAACAAATGGGCAAACTTTAAAAACTGATTAAAGATATTTTTTGCTAAAATTATATAGTCAGTTTGTACAGCACAGGAAGCGTACTCCTTTATCTGGCCAACAAACTTTACTATAACATCCTTTCCAAAAGATGACCATTTTTTTCTCATTCAAATACATGATTCATACATTGTGTTCCGGGAAGTATAACTCAGAGAGCAAAAGTTTAAAAAAAATGTTAAATCCAACCATCCTCTTCAGGAGATTTGCCACTGGCCAGCTGTATAACTACCATCTTTGACATAGCCAACTATTCACTTTCTTCTAAAGAAGGCTTGGGAATGGGGAGCCTCGACATAAATGATGCACACTCTTTTCTTTGATATATTCGTTTATAGTGTTGTGAAAACAAAAACAGTATTTTTCCATGCTCCTGAACACTGAACATCAACATTTGTTCAAGGGTTACTTATTGCTGTTTGTGTTTTGTTTTTCAAAGCAAGCCAAAGTACAACTAATGTTTTCTCATTCCCCATGTGCATTCGCCCAATTTAACTTTTTCTTTAGTATATCCCTCTGTATACAAAATGCTCGCCAGATCTGTTTTTGCCCACTTCAACACAAAGAGAGTACTCTCTTCTGAATTAAGCAGCAATGCCCTTTTCTTTCTCTCTTGGGCTTAATAAAATTGTTTACTGCCAATTTTGCGTTGATTTGACTCAAGAAAAATATTTTGTGACTTTATAGCCGTCACATACCATTTCCAAGTCTGCACTTAAAATATTTCATTATTTCTATTTTAATTCTGGAAATAAATTATTGTCCAATGCTAGAGTTATAACCAATCTGCATCTGAAAACACAAGGAAGCTAGGGGCATATTATCAAGGGAATTATCGCCGCTTTAGGGGAAATTTTTCCTGCTAAAGCGGCGATAATTGTATCGCCCTATTGCCTAGCTGGCGCTAACACCAATTAGCGACAGCTAGTAGGAGATAGCGGGCATTTAAGTGCCCACTTTGCATGTCAGCGATTATTATCGCTAATGACATGCAAAGTGGGCGTGCCAAGATGTTAGCGACTGGAAACAGTCGCTAACATCTCTATCTCCTATTACCAACTTTTGGAAATAATCGCGCTAAGCGTGATTATCTCCAAACATTAACGCCTGCCCAGAGCTGTTCTTAGCCATGTTATCCAATGGTAGGTGGATAACATGGCTAAGAGCATTTGCTCGGTAATGCATGAACATCGCTGACTTTACAGCGATATTCATGCATTTTGGCGATTTTTATCGCTTAGGAGATAAACTTTGATAATAGCAAGGCTCCTAAGCGATAAAAATCGGCGGAGCTCGGCGATAATATTATTGCCGCTAAACCAACATAGCGATAATCATCGCTAGTTGTTGGTAATATGCCCCCAAATTCTTTGGAATCTACAATAATACTAAAGAATGTTCTTGTGAAAAAAATATTTTTATATATGATCACCCCACCTTTGCTCAGATAGGTATTGCTGTTTTTTAAATCTGCAAGCTGGGACACTTATATATTGTCCCCCTTGTGGGTTTTCTGAGCTTCTAAAAAATGATGAAATTGTCTATACCAACTGGCCTATTCAGATTTGAAAAAAAGCCACAATATTTGGTGCAAGGAAATACCCAAATGACCTGGAAAGTTACTTTTTAAATGGACTGACAAAGAAAACATAACTTTAGGCTATGCCTGGGTGTAAACTTCTGGTCCGAACGTGGATAATGTGAAGTTACCGATAAACTCCCCACTTCACAAACCAGTGGAATTTATTTTCCTCTCCGCTCATCATTTCACTAATACTGGGAACGCGAAGAGACTTGACAGGAGTGAGCAAGCAGATGGACAGCCATCTAGTGTGCCAGAAGCCTCCTTTGAAGAGTGGTTGTTAAAGGGCAGGGCCTCCTATGATGTTTCAGCAATCCCACTGTGAGGTAATTACTTGTGGCAGAAATAGGGGTTCTTGGCACCCAACAACCCTCAGGAGCCAGCAGGACCTTATCACCCAACCAGTAGTGCACCAGAAGGCCTCTTTGCAGATTGGTTGAGAAAGGGGGAGGGCCTCCAGCCACGTCTCAGCAATCACACTATGGGGGACTTACTTGTGGCAACAATAGGGGTTCTTGGCCCACAACGACCCTCAGCAGCCAAGAGGACGTCATTCCCAAACCAATAGTGCTGCAGGAACCCCCTATGCAGAGTGGTTGAGAATGGGGAAGTGGCTGCAACCATGTCTCAGTAATCCCACTGTGGAAGACATGCTTGTCACACCAATATAGTTTATTGGCCCACAATGACCCTCAGAAGCCAAGAGGAAGTAATTTTCCAACCAGTAGTGTGCCTGGAGGACCCTTTGCAGAGTGGTTGAGAAAGGGGGAAGGGCCTCCAACAATGTCTCAGCAATCCCGCTGCAGGGGACTTACATGTCACAACAATAGGGGTTATTGGCCCTCAAAGACCCTCAGCAGCCAAGGGGGCTTCATACCCCAACAAGTAGTGTGGCAGGAGTCCCCTTTGCTGAATGGATGAGAAAGGGTGCGGGGTCTCTGATGACATCCCAGTAATCCCCCGTGGGGGACTAACTTTTGGCAACAAAAGTGGTTCTTAGCCCCAACAACCCTCAGCAGCCAAGAAGACTTCATCCCCAAACTAGTAGTGCTACAGGAAGCCCCTCTGCAGAGTGGTTGAGAGTGGGGAAGGACATGCAACCATGTCTCAGTAATCCCATGGTGGGAGACATACCTGTCACAATAATATAGGTTTTTGACCCCCAAAGTCCATCAGCAGCCGAGAGTACTTCATTAGGGGTGGCCGAATTACACTCCACCCGCTCACGGAACTCTGTGGAATTTGACTGAGTTTTTCGTCAACTCCGTAGAATTCTGAAGAGTGAAACTGTGCAAGCTCTACCCAGGCCTACGTTAGGCCTAATTGTGCAGCCTCCCTTTTTTTAACCACACCCCTATCTACCATTTAATACTTTTTTCTACGTGAGAGGTAATTTTAAAATACTTATTCTGTTACAGATCCCCACTAATTCTCTTCGATCAAGTGATATTACCTCCTGGTGGAGGAAAAAAGACCAAATTATGTTGCTACCAGTTACTAATACGTCAGTGGCAAAGCATATTTCATTGACCAAAAATAGCTGATGAGTGTCCCAGAGATTCTTTTCAAAGTGATTTCTCCAGAACATCTGATACCACTCTCATTTTATTTTTGTTTGCTATATACCTGGAAGCTGAGTAGGGTGTAGTTACTTGTGGCTTATCCTTCCTTCCTATGATATTTATTAATTAGCATTACCCTCTCCAAACTCACAGCCTGTGATCAGCCCAGGAAGAGGTATTAAAGATGTGTGATATTCCTCCTACATCACCTTTGTACATCACGCTGTTAGTACATTACACCTTGTGTTTGTATAACGCTTCATTCACACACTGACTCCCTTCCAACATGGCCAACCTTTTCTCCAACCCCCCCAGTACATCATCTGTTTCCACAACAGCCACCGTCAATTAGTTAACCCACCCACCCACGCCAACTACGCTCACTCCGCTGAACTCCGCGGGACTACGCCAACGCGAAGCCGCGAACCCTAGAGTTGAACTTCCTTGCGAACACAAGTAAGTCGGAGCTCCGATTTGTACCGGCGATGTGTTTCTCACTCCAGGTCACACCGTTGTTTAACTATAATTTTTACCTGTTCCCTTCCAGTCCAAAAGATACTCCAGCTAGCCTTACACAAGACACGTGAGTGTTTCTTGTTACTCCCCTCACATGATTGTAATGATGCATTCTAATCTTCATGTGAGTGATATTCTTGAATTGTAAATATGTGTTCATTATGCTTTCAGAGCTCCTGGAAAAAGGGCCAGTAATGCCCGAAATGCATTGGAGCATGGTAAAAATGTATTTGAAAAAATTATTTGGAGAACAATGAACTGTTCGGAAATACCGATCTATATGAACTTTTCCTTCTAAAACAATTGAAAAAACAAAATCAGTGATGAAATAAACTGATTATACATCAACCTACCAGGAGTCTGTCTCCTTTTTGACGAACCCCAAAGGTGTGCCCAACCTCAAGACATGCGTTTTCAACGTAGAACGCACTCAACCATTAACTAAATCCGGCGTATAAGGACGGTTACGCCACTTGACGGAGCACCTTTGATATCTTCTAATAAACCCATCATCAACCCCAAACAGAGACCAGCAGTGCGCCTAGCCAACAAAAACTTTGTTCTCATTCCTTCTACAGGAGCACGGCAGGCCAAAGTCAATTGGAAGTGATGGCTCGAAGGAGCACAAGGAAATATGCAGGGTGGGAACTGCTCCCATAATTTGACACCTTAGTGTCAACTCTTGAACAATAAGTCTATAAAGCTAAATGTTCCACTTTGACACACTTGACAGTAAGAGTGTGCAATTGTTTATCCTATGTCTGGGTTTTGAATTACCCTCTTTTATCTGTGTGTGTGTTCTGGGTACAGGGTGTACTTCAACCTGGATATGAGTGTTAGATATTGCAGAGAACTAGGATTACCATAGTACACTCCCCACTCACACCGCCAGCCTAAGTGCCAAAGCTGAGTGCGGCCAAAGATATTCGCCATATTGGATTTGCTCAGACAGATTACATTTTGGGATTATTTGTAGCTCTACTACAAGTACTACTTCAGGGTAGCTCAGCGCCTGGGAATCTTACTTCATTTGTCAGAGAGGAACTAGGAGTGTCTTAGGGTATCCCCTATCAACAGGTTAGTGAACCTCTCAAAGCTGTACCCTCACCCAGCCTTCCTTAGAACACTGCTGGCTCGCAAAGGTAGAATGAACCTACTAGACATAGCTTCTTTGACTTGTGAGAATGATCTGATGAGGTATGACCTCCTTCCATTTGAAATCCAAGGACAGAACGATCTCCATTGCTCATAAGGCTGAGCCCCTGTGTGGCTCCAGCAAAATAGCAAAGCAAAGCAACTGGACCTGAACTGGACTTTGCAGTTGCCCCCTGCTCTTCCTAATGTTTAAGGACATTAGAAGTGTACACCTGTGGGTATGTGTGCACCAAAAGAATTTTGCAAACTTTTTCAAATATTTTCTCTGGAGAACCTGAGCTTTAAGGGCAAAGACAACAAAAATTAAAAGTTTGCCCTGCGTGGATTAAAAATTCCCTTTCCAGCTTGTGACTTAGAAAACATCTTTAGACTTCTTTACTTCCAGGCCCTAGTCGGGCTAATCCACTTGTGTAACGGACCCATTTCTCACTACAGTTGGCTTCAAACCATGCAAAGGGTGCCCAGTTACCCCAACCGTTGTCTGCAATTGCGCTTTGCACTTCTTGGCAAAATGGTCTCTTAAATATTGAAAATCCAGTTCTCTTTATTGAATTTTTATTGTGTTGTGTTTTTGACTTTTTAACTGGTTATATACTTCTAAATGCTTTGCATAGTTTTTGCGAAATTATGCCTGCCTGCTCTGTGTCATAGCTGTCACAGGTGGCACTCAGGTTTAAAATATTAAAACCTTTGAGAAAACCTAATAAGATAAGGACTTTACTACTTCTTGTGGTACACCAATTCAACCCCACCAACATACCATTTTCAAACATGGTGTTCAGCAGTGAAGTCCAGGACATGTGTAGAGCACTACCACTCAGTTTAAAAAGTTGATATTAAAAATGGTTACATGTAATTCACAGAAAAAAATTTTTTTTTATTTTTATTTGGCAAAATACATGTATTGGGTCATTTGTAAATATTTTTAAGTACATTTTTGTGTCCATTTGCACACCTTAAGTTCTTTCTGGGAGCATGGAGGTGGATCAGACAACCCTAGCTAGTGTTACTGCAGTGGAGCTGAAGTACTTGTGTAAGGCAAGGAAGCTGGAGACTACCCTGAATGCCAGGATGTCAGGCTATTAGAAGAGCCTCAAGAACCAGATGTTCTGTTTTAAAGAAACTTCTTATTCACCTTCCAGGGTGGAAAGTGAAAGTTCCGACAGCCTGACATCCTCACAGCTTTCAGCCCACCAGATGAAAATCCATGGCAATCAGTCAGAGAGGGATGGGAACTCTTCTCCATCATCAAGGAATTTTCCAAACACAACAGGGGAACAACTAACGTCTAACCCTCTCAAGACCTCTGCAACAGACTCAGCACCTTTTTTCACCTCAAGATTAAGATGATCTATTACAACTTTGATAACCAAGACCTCTGCACCGCTCAAGCTCCTATCCCCAGCGATGCCACCCAATAAACCACCCAACAAACTATGGTCATTTTAGACCCCACGCATGGCAGAAGACATCCTGAAGACATGCAGAGCGAGATCTTTTCAGTACCTGCATCATCTTTCTGCCACGAAGGAGAGTCCGGAGCAGCGAGCGGGGCCGCCGCACTCGTAAGGTTCACTGAGTGCCGCCGAGAGCCGCTACTCGATCGCCATTGCCGCCATTGACCGCCACTGCCACCCAGCGCGAGGGGACTACACCAACCAGCATCCTGCACGGCAGTAGTGCCGCCCACACGCCCCACGAGGTCACGTGCACCAGGAGGTGCCTAAACAGAGGCAAGGGCTCCCGCAGCACGGGAGCGAGATCTTTTCGGTACCTGCATCATCTTTCTGCCACAAAGGAGAGCCCGGAGCAGCGAGGGGGGCCGCCACACTCATAAGTTTCACTGAGTGCTGCCGAGAGCCGCCACTCGATCGCCTTTGCCGCCATTGACCGCCACTGCCACCCAGCGTGAGGGGACTACACCAACCAGCATCCCGCGCAGCAGTAGGGCCCTCACACGCCCAACGAGGTCACGTGCACCAGGAGGTGCTTAAACAGAGGCAAGGGCTCCAGCAGTGCGGGACGCACGCGGGCCAAGAGCGGGCCCGTCTGCGCCTGTCAGCAGCAGGCAGAGACAGGGCTGGGACAACCCCTTTAGCACTCTCATCTTGGACACTAAGTAAGCTGACTGACTAATTTTGACTTTGAATATAAGGGGGATTCTGTTTGTATTGTATTGAACTACAAGAGAGTTCAAATTGCACCAGGCAGTGTAACATTTCAGCGAACGTTCCAAATTGCCTTAAACACTGTTCCAAAGGACTCTGGCTAAGTGTAGATATGTTTTACTCATTTTATGGTTATTTTTGGATGTTAAATCTTATCTGTTGCCTGTTACCTCATCTGCCTTAGCAGATAATATAGGGTGGTCTGTGATATTCAGAAGTTGCTAACTTACAGTATAGGGCTGGGGATCCAGTAAGAAGTATTTACAGTATGAATAAACCTAAAGGTAGGACCATGGCGGGGACACTTGATGCCTTCCTGGTGAGGGCTGAGTCTGTTCTTGTTCGAGAAATTCAACTTATCGAACGCAGATTGTCATTAGAATCGTCCTGCCCCCAGAGCAGACTCTCCCTGACTCCTAATCTTATGGCCCGAGCACAGACACTAATAACGTGTCTTCCTTACCCCCCTGAATGTATTACCTGTCCTCCACCATTAACCGTAACAGATTCACCTGAGAACTTTGTTTCCCTAATATCTCCGCAACATAGTCCGATTAGACATGCTGTTACAATGAGAGGCCAAAAGGCTAAATATAAACGTCAACACATACACAATTCAGAATCTCCTTCTACTTCTGCCAAGGTTAAAAGAAAAAATAACCCTAAGCAGAGCAAAAATACTATCTGCTCGAAGGGGAAGAAAAGGAAACAGAGGGCGCATGTGAGTTGTGCAGTCCAATTAAGCAGAAAGAAACAGCTAACACTGCAAATTTAATACAGGACAATGCTTTTTGTGACAAATTGAAGTTTATTTTGGTAACTGCTTTGGAACCTATCCACTTAAAAATCTCCAACATAGAATCCCAGCTAACAAAAATAGAGGAGCTGACACAAGGCACCCACCAATTGGTACGGTTCGCCTCCTCTAAATCAGTAGTTCACACTCCACCCGATATAGGGATAGAGCCTATCGCGGGCTCATCCTCTAAAGTGGTAATTCCAGAGCAAACGAGGAATATGGCAGTGAATTCTATTATAACCACCAATCAGCCTGACCGCTCTGAGAGTAGCGTAATTGCAGGGGCGAAGGAAGGGGGAAGTACTGATGCTGCCACTACTGACAAAAATCAGCAGGGATATTATAAAACTTCTTACGATTGCTCACAAAACTTAAATTTACCCCCAGAAGCAACCCGGTATACGGTGGTCTTGACCAATGTCCCCCAATTGGCTACTAACATGTTCGAACATTGGTCAACCTTAAGGAATAAGGCTCTCCATTTTTTGACTTTCAGGACAGGCCTGAAGGAATGCCTCTGCACGGATTTCAAAATGGTCCACAGGATTGGCTAGGTCGGCCCCCCCAGTAAATTGTTAAGAGGAGATTGCGTAGTTATAACTTTTAGGGCCCCACACCTGGTATGTACCATTATAGAGAGGGGGCGGAATGGGCCAGTTACTTCACACAACATAAATATTCTAACCAGCATCCTGCACGGCAGTAGTGCCGCCCACACGCCCAACGAGGTCACGTGCACCAGGAGGTGCCTAAACAGAGGCAAGGGCTCCCGCAGCACGGGAGCGAGATCTTTTCGGTACCTGCATCATCTTTCTGCCACAAAGGAGAGCCCGGAGCAGCGAGGGGGGCCGCCACACTCATAAGTTTCACTGAGTGCTGCCGAGAGCCGCCACTCGATCGCCTTTGCCGCCATTGACCGCCACTGCCACCCAGCGTGAGGGGACTACACCAACCAGCATCCCGCGCAGCAGTAGGGCCCTCACACGCCCAACGAGGTCACGTGCACCAGGAGGTGCTTAAACAGAGGCAAGGGCTCCAGCAGTGCGGGACGCACGCGGGCCAAGAGCGGGCCCGTCTGCGCCTGTCAGCAGCAGGCAGAGACAGGGCTGGGACAACCCCTTTAGCACTCTCATCTTGGACACTAAGTAAGCTGACTGACTAATTTTGACTTTGAATATAAGGGGGATTCTGTTTGTATTGTATTGAACTACAAGAGAGTTCAAATTGCACCAGGCAGTGTAACATTTCAGCGAACGTTCCAAATTGCCTTAAACACTGTTCCAAAGGACTCTGGCTAAGTGTAGATATGTTTTACTCATTTTATGGTTATTTTTGGATGTTAAATCTTATCTGTTGCCTGTTACCTCATCTGCCTTAGCAGATAATATAGGGTGGTCTGTGATATTCAGAAGTTGCTAACTTACAGTATAGGGCTGGGGATCCAGTAAGAAGTATTTACAGTATGAATAAACCTAAAGGTAGGACCGTGGCGGGGACACTTGATGCCTTCCTGGTGAGGGCTGAGTCTGTTCTTGTTCGAGAAATTCAACTTATCGAACGCAGATTGTCATTAGAATCGTCCTGCCCCCAGAGCAGACTCTCCCTGACTCCTAATCTTATGGCCCGAGCACAGACACTAATAACGTGTCTTCCTTACCCCCCTGAATGTATTACCTGTCCTCCACCATTAACCGTAACAGATTCACCTGAGAACTTTGTTTCCCTAATATCTCCGCAACATAGTCCGATTAGACATGCTGTTACAACGAGAGGCCAAAAGGCTAAATATAAACGTCAACACATACACAATTCAGAATCTCCTTCTACTTCTGCCAAGGTTAAAAGAAAAAATAACCCTAAGCAGAGCAAAAATACTATCTGCTCGAAGGGGAAGAAAAGGAAACAGAGGGTGCATGTGAGTTGTGCAGTCCAATTAAGCAGAAAGAAACAGCTAACACTGCAAATTTAATACAGGACAATGCTTTTTGTGACAAATTGAAGTTTATTTTGGTAACTGCTTTGGAACCTATCCACTTAAAAATCTCCAACATAGAATCCCAGCTAACAAAAATAGAGGAGCTGACACAAGGCACCCACCAATTGGTACGGTTCGCCTCCTCTAAATCAGTAGTTCACACTCCACCCGATATAGGGATAGAGCCTATCGCGGGCTCATCCTCTAAAGTGGTAATTCCAGAGCAAACGAGGAATATGGCAGTGAATTCTATTATAACCACCAATCAGCCTGACCGCTCTGAGAGTAGCGTAATTGCAGGGGCGAAGGAAGGGGGAAGTACTGATGCTGCCACTACTGACAAAAATCAGCAGGGATATTATAAAACTTCTTACGATTGCTCACAAAACTTAAATTTACCCCCAGAAGCAACCCGGTATACGGTGGTCTTGACCAATGTCCCCCAATTGGTTACTAACATGTTCGAACATTGGTCAACCTTAAGGAATAAGGCTCTCCATTTTTTGACTTTCAGGACAGGCCTGAAGGAATGCCTCTGCACGGATTTCAAAATGGTCCACAGGATTGGCTGGGTCGGCCCCCCCAGTAAATTGTTAAGAGGAGATTGCGTAGTTATAACTTTTAGGGCCCCACACCTGGTATGTACCATTATAGAGAGGGGGCGGAATGGGCCAGTTACTTCACACAACATAAATATTCTACCTTTAGGATATTTTTATCGCCTCCTAGAACCTGCAATAAATCCTGGCCTCATTTGTGCTCCTGAGAGTCACTGGGAAATAAGACAGCCTAGCCACTACCTACCTAGTCATAACCGTTTTGCGGTTTTTAGTGGTCTGGAGGATAACGATTGACTTACCCATGTGCCTTGTCTTAAATCTAAGGAATGGTGTGGAAGTGGTGATTCACAGAGTCTGAACGACAATAAGGCCATATTGACCCATGACCCTGGTAACGAGCCTGTATATAGTGAATACAACAGCTGTAACTTTTCAGCTCAATCCGCACTTGTTACCAGGTCTCCAACTGAGGACATAATCTCCCTTGCACCCTTTGTACTTGTGGACGAGCACCAGGTCTGTCGAATTGTATCTTGGAACATCGCTGGTATTGGCTCCAAACTAAATGTTCAATTATGGTGGGACTTTGTTCGACATTATGAAGTCCTCTGTTTTCAGGAGACCTAGGTTGAGGAAGCTATTCATTTAAACGGGTACAGGACGTACCACATTCCTGCTGTTGAATCCCGGAGTGGCAGGACAAAGGGTGGTTTGTGTGTATATGTGTCGAACACTCGAATCCTGACATTGATCACTGAGCTTGCTAGTGATTCTTATCATCAATTGCTCGTTCTGGACTTTGACTCAACATTTTGTTTAGCTATGGTGAACTTTTATAAAAATATTTCCCCAGGCTTACAACACTCCGTATTTGAGAATATGCATAATTCATTGAGTCTGTTAAGCAAAAATAAAAGGAAAGATATCATGGTACTCCTGGTGGGGGATTTTAATTGCACTGTGTGTGTTAATGCTGGGACCAATCTTTGTGGAGCTTTATGTGAAGATGGTGTTTGTCCCCTACACTTTGTTCATTCTGTTCTAGGGGACCTACTGAATGAACTTATTTACAGTTTGGATCTTGGTTTTGTTAACAAATTATGCTCATCACCTGTCCCCATGAGAACAACCCTTAGCGGTTGGGGTTGCTGCTCTACTATAGATTTTATGTTCGCCTCTAGTAGTCAAGTTCCTAGACTTCACTCCTTTTACGTCTCTGACATCCCTTAGCCATTATTTCCCGCTCTGTCTATCAGTCACATTGCCGCTTAAGAATGTTGTAGTTACTAATAACAGAGACCGCCTGTTAGAAAATATATCTATTTCCAGCACTAATGGTTACTCTCTGCGTTGGGCAATGGTGAACCAGACAGAGATGCTTAAACAAATAATCGTTAAATCCTTTAGAGATATAGAGACATGCCTTAATGAAGATACTCCTCCCACGGTCTTACTATTGTCATTTCAGGAGATAACAAAGGCAATTAGGGAATGTCTTAGCAGACAACACAAGGCCAAGAGGGTACAGGGGGGTGGTTTGATTCAAAGTGCACTAAACTACACTCGTTGTTAAAAAAAGAACTTCACATGAAACCAAGGATCACCTCAAAAGTCAAGAGAGCTAGACAAGCCTATAATCAAGTCCTGAAAGACAGGAAGAAAATACTCAGGGATGAGGCCTGGCAGGCTCTTCATTTAGCCTCAGTAAACAATGACAGTGCAGGTTTTTGGAAGGTAATCAGAACACCCTTCTTATCTAGCGACATCAACCCTACTATAAAGTCAGCCATCCCGGAAACCCGGTGGATAGAGCATTTTACCCAGGTATATAGAGGAGCTGAATCCTCAGTAGAGATTCAAGCTTTAAGTGATCCTCTCCATTCTATGCCCTTAGCTTTTACCCTGCAGGAGGTGGAAAGAGCTTTATGTGCCAGCCAGGGCGGAAAGGCTCCCTGACCAGACGGGGTCCCCATTGATTTGTTTAAATCAATCTCATCTTTGTGGGGGCCTCTTCTTGTCCAGGTTCTCAATGCGAGTTGTATTGTCGGTCTATCGACCGTGGTTGAGTCTGTTATC
This sequence comes from Lissotriton vulgaris, assembly GCF_964263255.1. Lineage (NCBI taxonomy): Eukaryota > Metazoa > Chordata > Amphibia > Caudata > Salamandridae > Lissotriton > Lissotriton vulgaris. Next base: position 49,195,806 of record NC_141690.1, read on the forward strand.
GTTCCTATATTTAAAAAAGGAGATAGGGTTGTTACAGACCAATTTCCCTTCTGGATTCCATCACGCAGGTTGCAGGTCGGGTTGTGCTAGAGACTTTACTTGATTGGGCCGATGATAACTCGATCCTATCTGACCTGCAATATGGATTCAGAGCTGGACTAGGGACCATATAACAGGGCTTGAATCTCTCCTTATTGGTGGGCAAATACACAAGGGCCAAGAAAGGGAATTTGTTTTTAGCTTTTGTGGTCCTTTCAGCCACATTTGACTGTGTGGTATACTCGAAATTATGGAAATTGTTGGGAGATATGGGGGTTGATGTAAATATTATTTATTTTCTTAAATGTTTTTATTCCGTCGCCAAGGCACGCGTACATTACGGGGTAAAGGATGAGTGTACAGCTGAATTCCCGATTGAGAGTGGTGTCAGGCAGGGCTGTGTCCTGGCTGCTCTTCTTTTTAATTTGTACATAAACGGGCTGGAAGAAACCCTATGTAAAGTAAAGATAACCAGGACTTTCCTCAGATTAACGGCCGCCCAATACCAGCCCTATTATATGCCAACTACGCTGATTTAATGTCTCATACTCAGGTGGGACTGCAACGAGTCGTGAATGGTTTACCCTTTTTATGAAAGACTTGGGCCTAAGGATCAATTCTACGAAAACTTTTATTATGCATTGTGGCACTGGCTTTAGGATTAACAAAGATATTTTCATTGATGGTAAAAGGATCAAGGATACAAAGAAAATTCTCTTAGCTGGGCATCTTTTTTCCCCAGAATGACTCCTGTGTGCAAGCAGTGGCTGCTAAAAAACTAGCCCTTTTACGTTCTACATCTGCACTTATCACTTTCGCCAGGAAGCTCGGCAAGCGACCACCAGTCGAATTAATTAAAGTATATAAGGCTAAATGTGTTTCTGCTGCACTTTATGGGAGTGGAATATGGGGGTTTGCAGATCTTTCCCTCATACAGATTGTTGAAAACTCCTTTCTCGAATACATTTCAGTGGTACCGAAAAGTACTTCAGGATGTGTCTGCCATGCTGAACTGGGTATACAGTATATTTCTGACTGTATTAGGATAGCGCCTGTGCTATTATGGCACAGGTTGTGGACAAAACCCCAGACTAATTTAAACAGAGACATCCTTTCAGACATACTGAAACTGGAAGGAGGCATGAAGATTCCCTGGCTGAGATATGTGCATAACTTTTTTAAAGACATGGGCCAGTTGCATTACTATACGAACTCCTCTTTTAGCAGTATCTAGAAAAGATTTGAGAAGAGAGTGTTTAATGGTACCGAAAAGTACTTCAGGATGTGTCTGCCATGCTGAACTGGGTATACAGTATATTTCTGACTGTACTAGGATAGCGCCTGTGCTATTATGGCACAGGTTGTGGACAAAACCCCAGACTAATTTAAACAGAGACATCCTTTCAGACATACTGAAACTGGAAGGAGCCATGAAGATTCCCTGGCTGAGATATGTGCATAACTTTGTTAAAGACATGGGCCAGTTACATTACTATACGAACCCCTCTTTTAGCAGTATCTAGAAAAGATTTGAGAAGGGAGTGTTTAATGCTGCTTGATACCTAGAGAATGATGGTAGAGATCCTAAAGCCCTCTGTCCTTCATCATCAAATAATTTTAACAACTTTTAATAGTCAACCCTATTTGTCTTTTGTCCCAGGAGCCTACAATAGATTTTTATTAACTCGTTTTAGGCTGGGAACGTTCCATAGTTTAGTTACTTTCCCTGCCATGAATGATTGGTCACTAGAAATTCCACGTTGCCCTTGTGATTCCATTTCCCCCCAATCTATGATTCATGTTATTTTATTTTGCAAGTTTTATTCTAGTGATAGGCAGATGTTTTTAGTCCCTTTTCTGAGGAGTTCTGGACTTTGACAATGCCGCCCGGCACTGTTACTTTTTCAGTTATTATCCGATGCAAACTCTGTTCTGAGAATTTTATCCTTTTTGAAAAAATTGCTCCACCAATGGAAATTTATGATTATCTGAATGCTTATTTTGCACAGTAAAATGATACATTTTAGGATTTAAACTGTAACTTCTTTTTTAACTTCATTATGTATCATGTTTTTTACTATTACTATGGTCTTTATGAATTAGTTTGGTATTAATTGTCTTGTATGCTTTTATGATTGCTTCTACAATTGAATAACGCTTTCTTGAACTGAACTGAACTGAACTGAACTGACATGAAAAACACCTACTCTGGACCACCCTCCGTCCCCTTCCCACCCCACATCTTCCACAAAGCCGCCATGGCCATCGCACCCCAACTACGCAGGTCAATGTACTGCTCCCTCAAAACCTCCACATTCTTGGACAACTGGAAACACGCTGACCTCAACCCCCTACTGAAGAAACCCCCCCCGTCCAGATGAACCTCAAGAACTTCAGGCCCATCTGCCTGCTTCCATTTGCCACCAAGGCCATTGAAAAGGCCACCAACACCCAGCTAGCAAACTTCACTGAATCCAACAATGTCCTGTACATCCCCCAATCCAGATTCTGCAGCACCCACAGCACCAAGAACGCCCTACTAGCCACCACCAACAACATACGCTTCCCCTCAACTAAGGCCAAACAGCAGCCCTCATCCTCCTGGACCTCTCAGATGCCTTCAACACTGTCTCCCACTGCACACTAGCCACCAAACTCCAAAACAGTGGCATCCGCAGAAAGGCTCTAGACTGGAAATGCTCATTACTCACAGCAGAACCCAACGAGTCAGATTGCCGCCCTACCTCTCAGAACCAACAGAAACCAGATGTGGAGTGCCCAGGAGAACCTCCCTCAGCCCCACCCTCTTCAACATCTACATGGCCCCCCTCGCAACCATCGTCAGAAACCACAGGCTCAACATCGTCTCCTACGCCAACAACACCCAGCTCAACATCTCCCTCACCAAGAAGCCAACATCACCAGACACAACTTTCAAGAAGGGATGGAAGCTGTTGTCACATGGATGAAGAAGAGCTGCCTGAAACTCAACTCTGAGACAACAGAAGTCCTCATCCTTAGCACCACCCCTTCCTTGTGGGACGACATCTGGTTCCCCCCTGCACTTGGAAACCCCCCCAACCTGACGGACCACAAATGAAACCTCGGCATAATACTTGACACATCACACACGATGAACCACCAGATCAATGCTGTATCCTTGTCCTGCTTAACACCCTCTGCATGCTACAAAATATTTTCAGGTGGATCCCTTCTGAATCTAGAAAAGCGGTCAGGCACACCCTGATCAGCAGCAGACTGGACAATGGCAACGTTCTCTATGCCGGATTCAACACGAAACTACTTTGCAAACTCCGGACTGTCCAAAACGCTGCAGCAAGACTGATCCTAGACATCCCTATCACAACCACATCACCCAACACTTCTGCGATCTCCAGTGGCTCCCAAACGAAAGAAGAATAACCTTCAAGCCCGAGGACCGGACCGGTTTCGAGGTAACACCTCTCATCAGCCCGGCTAGCTTGACTCCAGTGGTGTGGAGGCTCTGGGACCCACGGCTGGGCTACCCCAGTACACTGAGGAAAAAAATTACAAAAAACAATTTGATGGACAGAATGTAGATCAATGTCTTAGTCAAGCTAGCCGGGCTGATGAGAGGTGTTACCTCGAAACCGGTCCGGTCCTCGGATGCTTGATTCCGTTCTGGGAAGGACATGGCTTTTGTAGTTCGGACTGGACTGTTCCCATGGGGCACAGGGTCAGAGCTGGTTTGCATATCGCCATTGTCTAACCCGGGGTGGTGTGGAGTGCAAAAAAACGATGGATTTGGACCCATATCTTTGGACTGGGTTGAGTGTGTGACATTGATCCACATTCGGTCCATCACCTGTTGTTTTTGCAAATTACGCCCTAAGTGCGCTAGGGATGCCCAGACGTGAGTCCCAGGCACTCCACACCACTGGAGTCAAGCTAGCCGGGCGAATGAGAGGTGTTACCTCGAAACCGGTCCGGTCCTCGGATGCTTGATTCCGTTCTGGGAAGGACATGGCTTTTGTAGTTCGGACTGGACTGTTCCCATGGGGCACAGGGTCAGAGCTGATTTGCATATCGCCATTGTCTAACCCGGGGTGGTGTGGAGTGCAAAAAACAATGGATTTGGGCCCAGATCTTTGGACTGGGTTGAGTGTGTGACATTGATCCACATTCGGTCCATCACCTGTTGTTTTTGCAAATTCCGCCCTAAGTGCGCTGGGGATGCCCAGACATGGGTCCCAGGCACTCCACACCACTGGAGTCAAGCTAGCCGGGCTGATGAGAGGTGTTACCTCGAAACAGGTCCGGTCCTCGGATGCTTGATTCTTTTCTGGGAAGGACACGGCTTTTGTAGTTCGGACTGGACTGTTCCCATGGGGCACAGGGTCAGAGCTGATTTGCATATCGCCATTGTCTAACCCGGGGTGGTGTGGAGTGCAAAAAAACGATGGATTTGGGCCCAGATCTTCGGACTGGGTTGAGTGTGTGACATTGATCCACATTCGGTCCATCACCTGTTGTTTTTGCAACTTCCGCCCTAAGTGCGCTGGGGATGCCCAGACGTGGGTCCCAGGCACTCCACACCACTGGAGTCAAGCTAGCCGGGCTGATGAGAGGTGTTACCTCGAAACCGGTCCGGTCCTCGGATGCTTGATTCCGTTCTGGGAAGGACATGGCTTTTGTAGTTCGGACTGGACTGTTCCCATGGGGCACAGGGTCAGAGCTGATTTGCATATCGCCATTGTCTAACCCGGGGTGGTGTGGAGTGCAAAAAAACAATGGATTTGGGCCCAGATCTTTGGACTGGGTTGAGTGTGTGACATTGATCCACATTCGGTCCATCACCTGTTGTTTTTGCAAATTCCACCCTAAGTGCGCTGGGGATGCCCAGACGTGGGTCCCAGGCACTCGACACCACTGGAGTAAAGCTAGCCGGGCTGATGAGAGGTGTTACCTCGAAACCGGTCCGGTCCTCGGATGCTTGATTCCGTTCTGGGAAGGACATGGCTTTTGTAGTTCGGACTGGACTGTTCCCATGGGGCACAGGGTCAGAGCTGATTTGCATATCGCCATTGTCTAACCCGGGGTGGTGTGGAGTGCAAAAAAACGATGGATTTGGGCCCAGATCTTTGGACTGGGTTGAGTGTGTGACATTGATCCACATTCGGTCCACCACCTGTTGTTTTTGCAAATTCCGCCCTAAGTGCGCTGTGGATGCCCAGACGTGGGTCCCAGGCACTCCACACCACTGGAGTCAAGCTAGCCGGGCTGATGAGAGGTGTTACCTCGAAACCGGTCCGGTCCTCGGATGCTTGATTCCGTTCTGGGAAGGACATGGCTTTTGTAGTTCGGACTGGACTGTTCCCATGGGGCACAGGGTCAGAGCTGATTTGCATATCGCCATTGTCTAACCCGGGATAGTGTGGAGTGCAATAAAACGATGGATTTGGGCCCAGATCTTTGGACTGGGTTGAGTGTGTGACATTGATCCACATTCGGTCCATCACCTGTTGTTTTTGCAAATTCCGCCCTAAGTGCGCTGGGGATGCCCAGACGTGGGTCCCAGGCACTCCACACCACTGGAGTCAAGCTAGCCGGGCTGATGAGAGGTGTTACCTCGAAACCGGTCCGGTCCTCGGATGCTTGATTCCGTTCTGGGAAGGACATGGCTTTTGTAGTTCGGACTGGACTGTTCCCGTGGGGCACAGGGTCACAGCTGATTTGCATATCGCCATTGTCTAACCCGGGGTGGTGTGGAGTGCAAAAAAACTATGGATTTGGGCCCAGATCTTTGGACTGGGTTGAGTGTGTGACATTGATCCACATTCGGTCCATCACCTGTTGTTTTTGCAAATTCCGCCCTAAGTGCGCTGGGGATGCCCAGACGTAGGTCCCAGGCACTCCACACCACTGGAGTCAAGCTAGCCGGGCTGATGAGAGGTGTTACCTCGAAACCGGTCCGGTCCTCGGATGCTTGATTCCGTTCTGGGAAGGACATGGCTTTTGTAGTTCGGACTGGACTGTTCCCATGGGGCACAGGGTCAGAGCTGATTTGCATATCGCCATTGTCTAACCCGGGGTGGTGTGGAGTGCAAAAAAACGATGGATTTGGGCCCAGATCTTTGGACTGGGTTGAGTGTGTGACACTGATCCACATTCGGTCCATCACCTGTTGTTTTTGCAAATTCCGCCCTAAGTGCGCTGGGGATGCCCAGACGTGGGTCCCAGGCACTCCACACCACTGGAGTCAAGCTAGCCGGGCTGATGAGAGGTGTTACCTCGAAACCGGTCCGGTCCTCGGATGCTTGATTCCGTTCTGGGAAGGACATGGCTTTTGTAGTTCGGACTGGACTGTTCCCATGGGGCACAGGGTCAGAGCTGATTTGCATATCGCCATTGTCTACCCCGGGGTGGTGTGGAGTGCAAAAAAACGATGGATTTGGGCCCAGATCTTTGGACTGGGTTGAGTGTGTGACATTGATCCACATTCGGTCCACCACCTGTTGTTTTTGCAAATTCCGCCCTAAGTGCGCTGTGGATGCCCAGACGTGGGTCCCAGGCACTCCACACCACTGGAGTCAAGCTAGCTGGGCTGATGAGAGGTGTTACCTCGAAACCGGTCCGGTCCTCGGATGCTTGATTCCGTTCTGGGAAGGACATGGCTTTTGTAGTTCGGACTGGACTGTTCCCGTGGGGCACAGGGTCAGAGCTGATTTGCATATCGCCATTGTCTAACCCGGGGTGGTGTGGAGTGCAAAAAAACGATGGATTTGGGCCCAGATCTTTGGACTGGGTTGAGTGTGTGACATTGATCCACATTCGGTCCATCACCTGTTGTTTTTGCAAATTCCGCCCTAAGTGCGCTGGGGATGCCCAGACGTGGGTCCCAGGCACTCCACACCACTGGAGTCAAGCTAGCCGGGCTGATGAGAGGTGTTACCTTGAAACCGGTCCGGTCCTCGGATGCTTGATTCCGTTCTGGGAAGGACATGGCTTTTGTAGTTCGGACTGGACTGTTCCCATGGGGCACAGGGTCAGAGCTGATTTGCATATCGCCATTGTCTAACCCGGGGTGGTGTGGAGTGCAAAAAAACGATGGATTTGGGCCCAGATCTTTGGACTGGGTTGAGTGTGTGACATTGATCCACATTCGGTCCATCACCTGTTGTTTTTGAAAATTCCGCCCTAAGTGCGCTGGGGATGCCCAAACGTGGGTCCCAGGCACTCCACACCACTGGCGTCAAGCTAGCTGGGCTGATGAGAGGTGTTACCTCGAAACCGGTCCGGTCCTCGGATGCTTGATTCCGTTCTGGGAAGGACATGGCTTTTGTAGTTCGGACTGGACTGTTCCCATGGGGCACAGGGTTAGAGCTGATTTGCATATCGCCATTGTCTAACCCGGGGTGGTGTGGAGTGCAAAAAAACGATGGATTTGGGCCCAGATCTTTGGACTGGGTTGAGTGTGTGACATTGATCCACATTCGGTCCATCACCTGTTGTTTTTGCAAATTCCGCCCTAAGTGCGCTGGGGATGCCCAGACGTGGGTCCCAGGCACTCCACACCACTGGAATCAAGCTAGCCGGGCTGATGAGAGGTGTTACCTCGAAACCGGTCCGGTCCTCGGATGCTTGATTCCGTTCTGGGAAGGACATGACTTTTGTAGTTCGGACTGGACTGTTCCCATGGGGCACAGGGTCAGAGCTGAATTGCATATCGCCATTGTCTAACCCGGGGTGGTGTGGAGTGCAAAAAAACGATGGATTTGGGCCCAGATCTTTGGACTGGGTTGAGTGTGTGACATTGATCCACATTCGGTCCATCACCTGTTGTTTTTGTGGTTTTTAAAGAGGCGTAGTGCAGGAGGTGGAAGTGATGTGGGACAGGTGCCAGGGAAGAATCTGCTGGTTCAAGAGCCGGTGCAGGACTCAGGTAAGTTTTGTCCCCGACGCATGCCCGGTGTGCGGTGGTCCCAGGGGGGAATTATTTTGGGAGCAGCTGGTTACGCGGTCCCAGGTGGCACATGGGGGTGCTGTGGTTTTTAAAGAGGTGTAGTGCGGGAGGTGACAGTGATGTGGGACAGGTGCCAGGGGAAGAGCTATCCAAGCCTCCTGTAACTCTTTTTTCTTCTTTTTGTAGAGTCCCAGAGGGAAGAATCTGCTGGTTCAAGAGCCGGTGCAGGACACAGGTAAGTTTTGTCCCCGCTGCATGCCCGGTGTGCGGTGGTTCCAGGGGGGCATTCTTTTGGGGCCAGCTAGTTACGCTGGCCCAGGGGGCCCATGGGGGTGCTGTGGTTTTTAAAGAGGTGTAGTGCTGGAGGTGGCAGTGATGTGGGACAGTTGCCATGGGAAGGGCTATCCAAGCCTCCTGTAACTCTTTTTTCTTCTTTTTTGTAGTGTTCCAGAGGGAGGAATCGTCTGGTTTAAGAGCCATTGGACCATCTGGCAACTAATATATGCTTTCTGCTGCACAGAACGGGTACGTTTTCGTTTCTGTACACTTCCTGGGAGATGAATACCACATTCCCTAAAGCGCAGAAGCTTGAGGTCGCCACCCATATATGTGAAGTCCTACTTGCGATGGATGGGAGCGCTGTGCATGGTTTGGTGAAGGGATTCTGCGTGATCATCTGGGTTTCATACAGGTCATTTTGTTTTTTGTATTCCTTGGGGGTGGTTTGGGACTAGCTTGGGATTTTCCCTAGACACTCGTTAAGCACTGTTGCCCCCCTCCCCCCAGTGTAAATGCCGGGCTTTTGTGCTCCTACAAAGTACACTTGTACAAATTTGTTCTGAGCGGTTATATTTCGCTTTCTTCACAGGTGGCAGATCCTTCCCCTTCTTGCAGTTTTTGCCCAAATGTGATTTTTTATTTCCAGGCACTTTGGGGCACAGTTCTTTTTTGGGTGAAAACACTGTTGCCTTATGTTTTTTATGTTTACCTCACACCCCCACTGCCCCCCACAGATGACTATAAGTTGCCTAGCGGGACCACACAAGTGTGCGATTTCACTTCGAAGGACCTCGGCCTATCTGTATGTTAACGCGCCATGTATGCAACTTTGCTTCACAGTTACACACAATTTTATCACGTTTAACCTACGTTTTCTTAACTTTACATCCAACAATTGCAATGTCCTTTTCCCCTACGTGAGTGCGCCACAAGCCTGAGATCTTTTGGATTCCAAGGGAGCAACAAGCCACTACCACAGAAGCAGGATGCAGAAGTTTCTGCAGCCTGGGAAGACTGTGAAGCACTGATCACATCTATCTACCCATATAATTGCAGCAGATTGGGCCAAAGAGTACAGCGCCGTGATGCATGCTGATGGTGGCGTGCTGTTTTGCAGGGTGTGCAATGTGGTGGTAGACCACATCCAGAAACACACCGTTGATATGCATGTGCGGTCCCAAAAACACTTGAAGCGCTGTTCAGATGATCCAGACCCTCACTCTTCACCAAAACGGGCCCCTCAGATGACTGTGAACTCACTGTTCACAAAGAGTACAGCTGCCGGTGCCTCAAACCAGGAAATTATAAGTGAGTGGGTCAATGTCTGCACAGCGCTGAACATTCCTCAGAGCAAAACCGACCACCCTGTGTTGCGCAAGTTTCTCCATGAGCGAGTACTAAAGGGTGGAGCGATACCTGGGAGTCATCAGCTACAAGAACGTTATCTCCCAGAGATATATATGGTAGCAAAGAATGAGATAAAAGAACACTTGCAAGATCAGAAGATCAGTATTATATTTGATGAAACACCTGATGTCGAAGGGCGTTGTGTATTGAATGTGTTATTTGCAGTGGTCTCTGCGCAGGGTGGACGTAAGATCCACACCCACCTAGCAGACACAGTGTTCCTCTTACAATGCAACCATGGGACTGGAGCGCAAGCAGTTGTGAAGGTGCTCACAGAGCACAGCATAGCCTTTCAGGAAGTTATTTCCTTTAACACTGACAATGCGGCATACATGCTCATGGCATACAACACTGTTTTGAGAAATCTGTACACAAACTCCATACATATCACCTGCTTGTAACAAATAATGAACCTTATTGGAGACTCATTTAGGAAGCCTTTCGTGGAGCTAAATGCTTTCCGTCTGTACTTCTCGTGCATCTTTTACATGGCCAGTAGCAGAAAGAGACGGTACCTGCACTATCTTGCTGAGAACCATGGGATGAAACCACGGATGGCACCTGACCTCTGCAGTACCCGGTGGAATTCTTGGTTTGCTGCCGACCAATACTATTGCAAGCATTTTAAGGCCCATGCTGGGTTTGTTGAGTCTGAGATGCAACTCAGCAAGTCTCCCCCAAATTCCCTTGAAAGTCTGCAAAGGATTTTGAACAGCGACCAAAGAAACTGCATTAAAGTGCAATTGGACATTGTGGATGAAAAATGCCAAAACATTTTACATCTGATAGACTTATTCCAGAGTCAGACACCAGTGACAATGAAGGTGTATGATTATTTGGAGGACCTTCACATTGACCTAACAAACAATTCAGTCCTCACTCTGGAGTCACTAGAACCATTTTTACAGACCACTGCAGGTGCTAAATTAAGTCTGACACAGAAAAAGAAATAACAGCTCAGCTTAATGAAGCTTTTGAAAATACTCTGGGAATGGGTGGGGGGCCCAACCAGGGATTGGGTTCTTGAAGCAAGTCCGCCTTTTCAATCCTGCACAACTCTGCAAGGACAAGAGTGCATAAACTGACATCCCTTGTTTCAGCAAAATTCTCAATCAGGAGCTTTGCCTCTACTTAGTGGCAAAGTGAGCAAGGGACTCACATCTGACCATACCCTGCCACACTTATGGCGGACTGGGTATGAGTGTTTGATTGATTCAGATGCTCCGTCCATCACCACCCCCTTTTGTACCACTTTTGGCCGCCATAAGTGTGGCAGGGTATGCTCAGACGTGAGTGCCTTGCTCACTTTGCCACTGGATTCAAGCTATCCGGGATAAAGACGGCTGGAATTCCAGAAACCCGTCCTCAGAAGCTTGTTTCCGGTCCAGGGAAGACATGGCTTGGCAGTTCGGGCTGGACTATTCCCATGAGGCACAGGGTCAGACTGATTTGCATATAGCCATGTCTGAACTGGGGTGGCAGAGTGGGCTAAAGAACAGTGATGGATTAAACCCAGATCTTTTGACTGGTTGTGAGTGTTTGATTGATTCAGATGTGCCATCCATCACCACCCCCTTTTGTACCGCAAGAGGAAGGCTGGCACTAGTGGGACTCCACATGGGGTGATAAGTGTGGCTTTGTGGGAAGGATTACCCAGTGGAGGCCCTAGTGGCACTCGGGCTTGGAGGTGGACCCAGAAGGTAATCTGGTGATACCTGATAATTGTAGGAAGCACTTCTACAGAATCAGAGTGAATGGGGCCTCTATAACTGCCCTGTGGGTTTCCTGAGGCAGCCACACTCTAATGGTGAAAAGGCTGGCTTCCCCAGACCAGTATTGGCCAGGAAAGATTTTCAGGGTCAAGAATGTCCATGAGCGGTAATCTTTGTGACTCATGGCATACATAGAATTGAAAGAGTTAATTGCAGAGGATGATAATTGTCATTGCCCACATGACACATTACCAAGATTGCATCCTTGTAGTGAGCTCCCTGGGCGAAAAAAGGGCAGGGAGGACACCTCCACAAAATTTTTTTTATATGGCTACTTTCCTCACCCGTGAACTGAGATCAGCCAACCTCGCTTGATGCCGAGGTTCCGCAGAGCTCGTCTTAGGGGCGGCTCCTTTTCTGTGTTAGACCTGAAACTTTGGAACACCCTGCCGCTCTCTCTCAGATCCTGTTATTTACTTCTTCAATTTTGTAAAAACTTAAAAACCCTACTTTTAAGCAGCCATTACTAAATGCTCACCTTCTTTAGACACTGCCCTCTGCTACTGCCCCTCAATAGTGCCGGAGACCCTTCGGGAAGCTGCCCGCTCTACAAACTCTTTAAATAAATAAAAAAATAGAGATGTCCTCTCTAGTAAGGGGTAGGAGATGGATGTAAACCACAGTGGGAAGATCAAAGGGCCAATGCTTACCTACTCAGAGAGGAGATGACATGAAGGCATACATCGCCTGCTCCCCTTCATCATATGGCTCCCACCATCATAGGTATCACCTGGCCCTGCCTAACACCCAGCCGCAGTTCCTCTGCAATGGCGGAGGAGCATCACCCCACCACCTGGCTCAGAGCCAGCAAATGTAAAATAAAACAATGTCCTTGCATTGTTTTAGTTTGCATTGGCTGGCTCTTAGCCAGAGTGTAGGGAGGGGTGGGGCATAAGCATGGGAGGGTGGAGGAGTAGTGCTATGTGCACTCCACTCCGTATGTGCTCATGTGTGTTTGGCCGGCCGTCTCAGGACGACCAAAAATCAAATATGCACTTAGGTTTTCTCCAGCCCAGCTATATGGAGCAGCTGGGCTTGAGAAACCCTCACAGACTCCCTGGTCTGAGCAGGGCGCCTTTCCAGCCCGCTCAGACCAATCCCATCACTGCTCTGCCGCATGGGTATTGGATGAGAGTCTGTCTTAGGGGCTGCTGAGACCCAGGAAGTGGAGAGGGGGCAAACGCGATGTGATGCTGGTGGTAAGATACGTTTTAAAAATATATATTATTTATAACACCTCCGCACGAAACCTCCCTCCGGCACTCCCTTCACCCGCCCCCCACCCTTTATTTGGGGTGGCCACCTCTGCTAAGACCTGCTCCCTAACTTATGCCTGGTTCTTTGACCATTATGAATGGATTTTAAAGGTTGATTTCTGTCTCTATGAAAAACTTACATTGAAGATTGTAAAAAATCACAAATGTACTTTGTTTTCATGTTTCACTTGGGGGCACAATGCACATAGTGTAGCGCTTTTTGAATGTAAGAAAGTGTTTTTATACTATTGAACTGTATATTTTAAATTACACTTCGAATCAAACTGTGTAGACTGTCCCTTCTGCCCTCTGAGGTTAACCAGGTCTTTACACAATTTACTGCCATTGTGCTTACTTATTATCGTAATTGTGTTTGTATTAGCCAGTAGAACCGTTGTTTCTTCATATAAACCCAATACCCAGGTTCCAAGTGAGTAGGGGTTCCCCTGTCCTTAGTTGGTCCTTCGACCAGGCATTGGCTGGGTCTTAGCCAGAGTGTAGGGAGGGGTGGGGCATAAGCATGGGAGGGTGGAGGAGTTGTGCTACGTGCACTCCACTCCCTATGTGCTCATGTGTGTTTGGCCGGCCGTCTCAGGCCGACCAAAAATCAAATACGCACTTAGGTTTTCTCCAGCCCAGCTATATGGAGCAGCTGGGCTTGAGAAATCCTCACAGACTCCCTGGTCTGAGCAGGGCGCCTTTCCAGCCTGCTCAGACCAATCCCACTACAGCTCTGCCGCATGAGGATTGGATTAGAGTCTGTCTCAGGGGCTGCTGAGACCCAGGAAGTGGAGAGGGGGCAAACGCGATGTGATGCTGGTGGTAAGATACGTTTTAAAAATATATATTATTTAGAACACCCCCGCACGAAACCTCCCTCCCGCACTCCCTCCACCCGCCTGCCACCCTTTATTTGGGGTGGCCACCTCTGCTAACACCTGCTCCCTAACTTATGCCTGGTGCTTTGACCATTATGAATGGATTTTAAAGGTTGATTTCTGTCCCTTATGAAAAACTTACATCGCACATTGTAAAGAATCACAAATGTTCCTTGTTTTCATGTTTCACTTGGGGGCACACTGCACATAGTGTAGCGCTTTTTGAATGTAAGAAAGGTTTTTTATACTATTGAACTGTATATTTTAAATTACACTTCGAAGCAAACTGTGTAGACTGTCCCTTCTGCCCTTTGATGTTAACCAGGTCTTTACACAATTTACTGCCATTGTGCTTACTTATTATCGTAATTGTGTTTGTATTAGCCACTAGAACCGTTGTTTCTTCATATAAACCCAATACCCTGGTTCCAAGTGAGTAGGGTTTCCCCTGTCCTTAGTTGGTTATTCGACCAGGCATCGCCCTTTCAGGCCCTGCTCCAGCATAGAAGTGTAACAGAACTTGAGGCGTGCCCCTGTAATGTACATGGAGGGAACCCTCTTGCCTCCTGGGATCCAGTCAGGAGCTCTCATCGCCGGGGCTCCTATATGTGCACAGTGTCAAAGATGGTCCCAGGAGCTCATAAGACCCCCCCCCCCCAACACACACACACACACCCCACGGGGGCTAATATTAATGCACTGCTCCAGCACAGTTCGAGGCTCCACACCTCATCCTATTTCTCTCTCTATTTGTGCTCCTTCACTTCTCTCCCACTCCCCTGCTCTCTCTTCCGTGCCCCCACTCTTTCTCTTCCCTTTACCCTTGATGAGTGGGTGGTTAGTTGACTAGACTTGAAAAAGGGACGTTTCCCGTTAAAAAAACGTTTCTTTCTATAAGCAAAAATACATGCTATGTTGTAATAAGAAATTGGATTGATATGAATTTTTATTCAGCTAAATATTATCAGAGTTTACTTTGGTAACAAATACCATATTGGTTTTTCCATTACCAATGGCGAAACATTCTTTTATTAGTCTTCAAAAACACAGCATAGATTTATTTCACTGCAGGTTCTGGAACATTCATCATTTCCTCCTGTCGTCAATCAATGTTCATAGATTTCTTAAGTCATGCAGAAATGTCAGAATACAAGAGGGTGAATTAAACTGCTTCTACAATGGTAATCTGCAGTAGTAAATGCAATGAACCTTTATTACACATCTAACGTTATTGATTAATATTGGAATACTCTTCAAAACATATCTGAAACACAAGCAAAAAAAAGAGCGATAATCATACACATTGGGTTACATACTTCCCTGAACTGCTTAGATGAAAGCAATATGTATTTTAAATCACTGCCATTTTCAGAAATCAAATACCACTTCTAAACAGAGTAAAAAAGGATGCAGTGTGAAATTGTGTATCGAAGTCCCAAAGAAACAGCTAAACTGGAACTTCATTGTACTAACTGTGCTGAATGCAATTGTACTGAAAACCTGTGCATTTGTATCTGAATGCTGTTAAAACCAGAAAAAAGGATGTAAAAGAAGATGCCAGCATGCCATGTAGATCCTTGACATTATGATTAGTTGTGGAATGTGTCAAATAAAATTTATCTAACTGGGCAAGTAACACAGTGTTGTGCACTCTACACAGGCACGTGTCTTAATTCTATGCTGCCAAAATATACGTCACACAGTACATCCATCCTCTTCCTGTGTGTCCTCAAGCAAAATGTTGGTTCTAGACATCTGGTACTAGAACTCTGCTGTTGCTGGTAACTCATAATCTTCCAGTTACATGTGATGTGATCCAAGTGTATTATTAGAAAATAAAAGCAGGTGTGTTGCTCCACATCAGGTCTATTTGTTTCTCAAAAGGTCACTTTTCCTTTCTTCAGGACCAGCAGTTGTCTAGGTCCCTGCCACTAATACATTTTTATGTTTTGACCGTTTAAGTCATAACCATATTACTTCTGCATTCAACCATTCAGCATTAAATGTCAAAAACGTAAGCAACCTTTTTAGTTATTTTCCCCTGTAGTGTAGTTCCGAGAGTACCCTTTCATGCGGGACCTACGCTGTTTACGGATAACATATACTGTGGGCTTGATGGCAAACTGAGTCGGTACACCCCCACCGCATATGACAGCCTATGTTTTCGCATTAGCTAGCTCGCAGTGCTACTGGAATCTCCTTTTATCAGAGAGGTTAGTTTTTGCAACTTCAGAACAAAACCTCAGACGTGTGGAACCAATATAATACGTTTGACCTGGTCACTTGTGCTTGCTTGTTTTGCTGACAGAGAGATACACAGAAGAAACAGTTAAGCGTGTTTACAACAATAATGTATTGTGCCATTGTCCTTCTCAAGTTAAATAAGTGCCCTGCTATAACTGTAACACAGTAGCAGAGATATAAAACCAGCAGTATAGTGAATAAAAAGAAATAGTATTGGTCTACCATTTTGGCATAGTCATGAACACAGACATGAATATGAAATGCATTTATAAAATAAAGTGCGTACTCCTAAGATGCATGTATAGATGTACCTAGGTGTACCTAGCATGTGAGTAGGTGTGATAGAGCCTAAGTCTAAGAACCTAAGTTTAAGTGCCAAGAATCCCACTAGGATTTAGTCAAACCCCCATACCTGAATAGTGAGAGTGAGGGACCTTGTTCTGGACTTGAGTTGGAAACCCCGCAAGGGATCGTCAGACCACTGTCAGCTGGAGGGATGGCGTGCCGGAGCTGCAGCATCTCTGGTCAGTGTGTCGGCTTTGACGTCTCAGTTCCCTCCTGCCTACTGATAACAAGAGGTGCTGTATTTATACAGTCTATGTGCATGTGTTCCCCATTGTTCAGTATGAGGATGACATTGGAGAATAAACGTTGTGCGTCTATCGGAGAGGTGAAGTGGACCTCCGGTAGAGTGTTCTCCTAAATTATTCATATGTGCTAAGGATGATGTCTTAGCAATATCGATTGAGAGACACCCACCCTCGGCATGGAACTTGGTGAAAGGTTCAGTCCATAAAAGGCTACAGTCCCTATAAAGTGGTATGTCCATACAAGGCAGTCTGTCCTTATTTGGAGTTATGTCCTTAAAAGGCTCGTTCATAGGAAATGATGGGGAGATGATGTAGGGAACATGTATGATGATCCTTAGACCTATATCAGGGTACCGATATGAAATATAACACCCCAGTCTGGTTCCTGTGGGTAAGAAAAAAAAGCATATCTTTTATCAGTCCAAATACTGTTTGTAGTTACTCTTTTTATATCTACTACTGTATTGATCGTAAGTACATTCCATCTATGTGCCTCCTTGTCAGGGAAGATAGAAAAACCTTTACCAACAAAGCAGCATGCATCATCACACACTGTGGATGAAGCGTCCACAGGTGAAAACTACATGCATTTGGAGTAATTTTCAAGAGTTGATTTCCCAGGCTAAAGCTTAGTGCATTCATAATTTTGTTTGAGTGATCTGTCATGCTCAATAGGGCTCCTACCCAGAAACCGGTCCCATGATGTTTGTTTCCGGTTCAGGGAAGAGCTGGCTTGGCAGTTTGGGGCTGGACTGTTCCCATGAGGCACAGGGTCAAGACTGATTTGCATATAGCTGGGTCTGAAGTGAGGTGGAGAAGTGAGCTAGAGAATGATGATGGATTGAACCCAGATCTGTGACTGGGGGTGAGTGTCTGAAAAGATTCAGTGCTCCGTCCATCATCTTCTTGTGTTTGCTTTGTAAGCTTGACCGGGTATATCAAGACGTGGGCCCTTTGCTCACTTTGCCACTGGATTCAAGCTAGCCTGGCTGATGAAGAGTGTTACCAAGAAACCGGTCCCAGGATGCTTGTTTTTTGGTTCAGGGAAAACCTGGCTTGGCAGTTTGGGCTGGACTGTTCCCATGAGGCACAGGGTCAAGTCTGATTTGCATATAGCTGGGTCTGAACTGAGGTGGCCAAGTGAGCTAAAGAATGATGATGGATTCAACCCAAATCTTTGACTGTGGGTGTGTGTCTGAAAAGTTTCAGCGCTCCGTCCATCATCTCCTTGTGTTTGCTTTGTTCACCCTAAGTTGGCAGGTTATACCCAGACGTGGGTCCCTTGCTCACTTTGCCACTAGATTCAACCTAGCCTGGCTAATGAAGGGTGTTACCCATATAGCGGACCCAGAATGCTTGTTTCTGGTTCAGGGAAGATCTGGGTAGGCAGTTCAGGCAGGACTGTTCTCATGAGGTACAGGGTGAAGACTGATTTGCATATAGCTGGGTCTGAACTGAGGTGGCGAAGTGAGCTAAAGAATGATGAGGGATTCAAACCAGATCTGTGACTGGGGCTGAGTGTCTGAAAAGTTTCAGCGATCCGTCCATCATCTCCTTGTGTGTGCTTCAATAGTGCTCTTCCTAAGACGTTCGTCTCATACTAACATACTTATTTAGTACTGGCTACTTGCCTCGCAGGCAGTTCAAGGGTGGCCAGCCTTGTAGTCACATACTAAAGGTAACACAGGAATTTAAGGTATACTGTGGATTCTGTTGAGGTGCATATTAGTTTCAGCCTTGTTTCTCACCAAAGCCTCTTAGCGCATAAAAGGACTCGACCGGCTGCTAGTCCATCACCTTTCCCAGTAGCTGTATCTTCAGAGGAAGACTGGTGCTGTGTCCTGTAACACTTCACAGTCATATGACCCAGACACTCTCCCCCAATCACTGTCAGATCTGGGTTGAATCCATCATCATTCTTTTGCTCACTTCACAACCCCAGTTCAGAACTAGCCATATTCAAATCTGTCTTGACCCTGTTCCTCGTGGGAACAATCCAGCTCGAACTGCCAAGCCTGAAAACAAGCACCCTGGGACCGGTTTCGGGGTAGCACCCCTCATCAGCCAGGCTAGCTTGAATAAAGTGGCAAAGTGAGCAAGGGAACCATGTCTCAGCAGACTATGCCAATTTAGGATGAACAAAGCAAACACAAAGAGATGATGGACGTAGCACTGAAACCTTTCAGACACCTATTCCCAGTCACTTAGCAGTTCGGCCTGTATCGATCCCATGAGGACCAGGGTGAAGAATGATTTGCATACGACTAGGTCTGACTGGGGTAGAAAAGTGAGCTAAAGAATAAAATGAAGGATTCAACCCAGATCTGTGACTGGGGGTGAGTGTGTGAAAAGTTTCAGCTCACCGTCCATCCTCTGCCATTTCTACTTAAAACTTTTAAAATGCATAAATCCGGTTCCTCCTATTGGACTTCTGTTGTTTTCCTGCAATTTATGTTTATCACGTTTATTAAATTTCACTCACTTTTTTAATTAACTTTGGAATTCATATTGTTAAGTGTATTACTGTTCTGGTACTGCATAAATACTTTACACACTGCCCTAAGTTAAGCAGTCACCCACCCAAAATAATAATCACCTTCACAAACTTACAAGAGAAAGACTTCATTTTTACCAGCATTTGCAAAGATTTTCAACATTCTGAATCATCTTCTGATGCCACAGTCCTGCAGATAATTTGATCAGGGAAATGATTAAGCCCCATGTTATTGTTATAAGCCCAGTTAGCGTCAAATTTCAATCTTATGATTTGTCCCCAAATCAGGACTAATTGATTACATATAGTCATACGCTGTCAAGCTGACACAGACCATAAGATTTATTAACATATTTTCAAAGGGATTGCACGACCGAAACATTTCTTTTTCCGATGTTCCATTGGAGCAATGCCCTGTTCCATATTTACTAAGAGGTGTTTATCCACTTTACGTGACTTAACACCACTTTGTAAATATTGTCTCCTTTCGCACAGGTATCTGCGTGAAAGGGCCATTCTATGGGTCTTTTCTGTGGGTCTTTCAACACAACACCTATTGCTTTTTGACACTGCCCCAGATTTACAAGGATCTATACTTTTTTTAGACTTAGAATGGTACAATGAGAGAAATACTTTTATTTCTCCTTGCTTTTTCTCTTTCAATGTGTTTCTAAGGGACACCTTTCTGCACATAAACAATATTTTCCTGCAACACAGACACCCTTGCACCATGGTGCAAGGGGGGCTGTGTTGCAGGGATGACTCCCTGCAACACAGACAGCCTTGTACCATGTTTTGGTGAACAAGAAACTCACCAATGTATAACAAGTGAACAAAGGACTAGACATGAGAGATTCATTTCCCCTAATATGTCTATACATAAAGTCTTTTGCTGACACGATAACAAGTTGCAATAGATTATAACCTTTAAATATAAGGAAGCTGAAAAGAACGCATAGACTTGATTTTTGTTTACCAAGTGGGCATTTCTGGTTTAATAGTACTTAGTAGATGCTGTCACCAAGATCTAAGAGTAAAAGGTTAATTAAAAAAAGTATGGGACAATGACCATGAAGAGAGACTTTCAGTCCCATATAATTAAAACAAGGTTACCTAACAGATGATGTCACCCAGGTCTATGGGTACAAGATTAATAAAAAAATGTCAGGGACAAAGACAATGAAGACAGACATTCAGTCCCCTTTAATCAAAAGAAGATTGCATACTTAGGTGTGATAAGGGCATCTGCCTGGCACTGCTTTCACTAAGGCAATATAACCAGAAGAATTTTAGAATTCTGGACTTGCCCGATGAAAAGACAAAGCTTTTTATTAACCTTTATATGCAGGGTAAATATAATAAAAAATATATTTTCAAAATACAGCATCATATTCCATAGAGCACCTCCCATGTAAATAATCACAGTATTAAAATAAGTCCTGATAAATAATTCGATTTGGGGATTTAGGAGCCATTGAATGGCATGAAAGACATTTTTAAGACTATGGTTTAGAGTGAAGATAATGCCAGCAGATTGTTCTCAAACTATGACCACCTCCATGTACCATCTTGCTGGCAATGGTGCCATAGAAAGGTTTAACCAGGTCATCAAGGGAATTTTCAGCTTGCTAGCGTGGAGAAATGAGATAGGTAAGACATTGTGGGCGTATCGCATAACTACATGCAATATTACAGGGCATCGACCATTTAAGCTAATGAGAGGAAGGACACCAATGTCTAAGGACAATGTTGGCTGGCAAACTGCTGCCAAGAGAACAGACTGGTCGCCTGACACAGTCAAACTACATTTGCCAAAAGACACAGGTAGATAGTAAGAACCGCTACGACAGAAAACATAGCTGCAAACCTGTACAAGTGTCTGTGGGGGATATGGTTCGTGTGAAGTATAGCGGACTCATAGCCAAGGGGCAGAATAGATATTCTCAACCACTCAAAGTCGAGAAAGTGTTCTGTAACTCGGCCTTACTCAGCAATGGTAGAGTGTGGCATTTCTCGAGATTAGCCCCAGGCAATTACAAAAGCACATGTGGAGATGATATTGATTCGAGCAGAACTGTAGGAGGTGGAAGAATGGATTCATGGGATGATGATGAAGACAAAATGGATGTGGCACTGGACACACAGGGTTCAGCCTCCTCTAGACACAGTGGGTGTTTTCCTAACAGGGACATAGTAGGGGCTTATACTGAGGGCACCCAGCGTTCAGCCTTCTCTGGCTGCAGTGAGCATGCACCGGTCGGTGTGAGAGTTGAACCATCAAGAATGAGGTATAGTCACAGTGTTGTGCCAATGAGCAGACTCAATGACTTGATTTGTGACTAACTGTTTAGCCATTTTTTTTTATTCCTCAAGGAGGAAGATGTGTTGTGATTGCATTTCATTGTTATGGCCCCTCTCACCACCCGTACCCTTCTCCTCTCCCTCCGTAATCAGATGAGCGTTCTGGAATGTTGACAGACGCCAGCTGCTGACCTGCCACTCCAGACACTCCTCCTGTCCTCTCCCTCTCACCCCATGCTGTGTCGGCATTCCACTCAATAAAATTGATAAACCGATATTCGTCTACTATCCATTCCTTACACTAAACAATGACAATGATCGATTAACCCAACCATATGCTAAGAAAAGGTCCATAAATGTCAGATATATTTTTCTTCCCTTAGCCACAGTCTTTTTCTGAAATAACATGTGGTATAGGCTCAATAGTACCTAGGCCTTCCATAAACCCATACTGGACTGGGGTTATGATATCATGGACCTCATACCAGCTCATAATTCACTTCAGGACTATTCAAGCTACTTTTTTTACAGTAGAGTCTGTTGGACTTGGCCGTTTTTGCCAGGTCATCCTTGAACTGTTGCCTTCCTCCTGACCTGTTGTTGGATGTTTTATGACTCTGGGCACTTTACCACTGCTGATCAGTGCTAAAGTGCATATACTCTCTATTGTAAATTGTTGTAATGGATTTTTGCCTCCATGATTGGATTATTTGATTTACTTGTCAGACCCTAGTAGAGTGTACTATGTGTCCCCAGGGCCTGTAGATCAAATGTTTATAGTGGGCTTGCAGCACTGATTGTGCCACCCACAGAAGCAGCTTGAAAAGTGGGTCTCAGGACTGCCATTGCAGAGCCTGTGTGCAGTCTAGTACTGCCATGTTGACTTGGTAAGTGCACCCACTTGCTAGTCCCTAAACCTTCCATTTTCTGCATATCAGACACCACTAAGGTAGGCCCTAGGGCAGGGTGCATTGTATGTAAAAGGAAGGTCATGCCCTGATGTGTGTGACATGACCTGATAGGGAATTACAGCCTATTTCGTTTTTCACTATTGCAAGGCTACCTGTCCCCATAGGCCAGAAAGGGTAGTTTGATTATAGCATCTTATAATCCTAACTGACCCAGGGAACATGGTAGGAATTCAAATTTATTGTGCCTAAAATCAGGATGATAAAATACATATTTTAGTAAAGTTGGTTTTAACATTCTGTGTTTTAAAATACCACTTTTAGAAAGTGGGTATTTTCTTACCTAACCATCTAGTCAGCCTCTGCTACCTTGTGTATTGTATGTCTGGTTTTGTGAGTGATGTGGCTGGGGGGCTCCAGGAGACGAGGTGAGTCAGCACAGGGCTCAATAGACCTATCTGCATGTAGAGTGGTGGGAGGAGTAGCACCTGGACCTGAATAGGGCTGTGCCTGGCTTCCACAAAGCTGGCTCCAACTCCTGTGGTGCATCTGATGACCCTGGCCCACACTGCCGAAGGAAAGAAGAAGTCCTGTAAACAAAATGCTCCAGGACTGTACAGAACTGGTTTGTACTAGATACAGGACCCTCTGCTTTCATAGGACAAAGGGTTTTGCAGTATAAATATTGGGACCCAGACCCCAGGACTTTAGATCACTTCTGGGAAAACATGACAAACCTTTGCTAAGTGTGCTGTTACTGGGTTGGCCTGCAGTGGTTTCTTTATTGCCAAGGAAAGGAAAAGGGACTTTTAAAGAAAATTTCTCCAAGGGCTTGAACTTGTACTTGCCTACTGCTGAAGTCTCAGGGCTACAACATTCACCACCAGCTCCCCCGCGAATGTCCTTGCTGGGAATTCTGTCTGCAGAAGCCTGCATGCCACAGGGAGCTGGAAGCGCGACTCAAGGAGAAGAAGCATGTCACCATCACAGCTGTTGCATTACCGGAGAAGAGTGTCACCGCCGCAAAGGCCGCCGCTGCATCACCAGAGAAGCGTGTCTTTGTCGAAGCTGTTTGCCTTCGCATCACCGGAGAAGCATGTCACCACCACATGGGTCACTGTGACATCACCAGAGGAACATGTCACAGGGCCTGTCGCAGCTCCAAAGTTACAGAGCTCGCAACACGGCCGTCGGGCACGCACGTATCATCTTCACATCATCGCATCAAGGGTGCCATCGCATCACACCGAATTGTCGCATTGCATCAAGGCACCATCTTGCCGCATCGTAACCGGAACGCAGTATGAGAGTCAGTGCATCACCTCATCTCCGGTAAGAAACAAGACACACCCCCTACTCTGCGCAAGCATCGAGGAGCGACGTATCGCCTCCCCCGAAGCAGGGACCAACGAATCACCCTACCTGCAAACCTTTTGTTTGTTTTTCATTACACATCCAGGTACTTTTGTGAGAAACGGGTCGCATTTATCATCAACTTGAATTAAGCTCCTTCTACCATCTTTAAGTCTATCTTGAGGATAGTATTGTGGACTTTTGTCATTTATGGTCTTTTGTAAGTCTATATAAAGAATACTTATTTTTATACAACTTGTGTAGTGTCCATTTGTAGTGTTTTCACTGTATTGCTGTATGTGTTCACAAATGCTTATCACACTGCCTCTGAGATACGCCTGTCTGGTCTTGCCAAGCTACCAATGGGGGGGAGTAGGGGTTATCCTGGAGTGTAATCCCCTGTCCCTGACTTAGAAGCAAGAGTCCCTGTTTGGTCACAGGTGTATACCATTGCCAACTGGAGACCCCCAGTTCTAACAGAGACCAACAAGGAAATTGGGAGATGGCACACCTGGTTTTCCGTGCTGCCTTACTTAAATACAGGTATGATAATTTCAGACTGCCGGATACTAAGTAGCTTAGAACAGAGACCATACAATTAAGTGCATGTGTAATGATAGGAGCCAAGAAGCCCTGCTTTGCTTTATTACAATCCATCAGGACACCATCTGGACCTAGAACCTTATTGCCAGGGCTAGAGGTGAAAGGTAAATTAACTTATTCTACATCGAACAAAATGGTTACTTTTAAAACAGACATCATTGGACGTGGTTTCAGCTGAAGTAAGCCCATAAATAGTTTTAAAATGAGACACCCAACTGTCAGCATAAATGACTTCACCTATATCATCCATCTGTCTAATGAGGGGATTGCTTGCATTGATCATCTTCCAAAAACCTCCAATGTAATTTTCAGAACAAACAGTAATGAGTCTATTACAGGTGTCCTTTTAATTTCCTGTTTCCTTTATTTCAGTGTGGTTTTGTACTCAGCTTGCATTAAGGGTACCTGGTGGTTTTATTGAGAGCAGCACTTATTTACAGATCAACAAATGTTGTTGAACCAGCAAGGTTTAGATTTAGAGCTGGTTACCACAGGAATCAACAAAAGGTTTCTGATAAGTATCCCTAGAGTTATAAAAGCATCCACAAAACTCTTGTTTGAAACAGGTTCAATCTGTAAATCATTCATACACTAAATAAACATTAGTACTGATCAGTCTTACAGATCTTAACATTAACAACATGTGATTTAAGATAAAGACCTTTATCTGCTGTCCTAACATCTGTGGAACAAGGTTAGACATCTTAAACGTTAAAATGTTAGATTGTGATCACTAGCACATTTCTCTGTCACGTCCCCTCCAACAATAATAGGACTCAATGTAGAGGAGATAAAGATACATTCTATCTGAGTACCCCTACTTCTTCCCAACAATTTAGGAATGTGACTACCTGAGCAGCCTTTAGCTTCAGTATAGTTGATTAACACATGGTTTAGGTAGTATCCTCAATGGTGGCCCTTCCGCTAAGGCGGTGGGGCGATGCCCCACTGCTCAAAATGAAAAATAAAATCATAACGTAATGTTATTATCATTTTATTTTTCCTATTGCAGTCAGTGGCTGGGCTGAGCTAGCCAGAGCAGGAGTTGGAGTGGTTTGCATGTCTGTTTGGTCGGCCTTCTTAGCCAGCCAAACAGTCATGCACACTTTGCATTTTCCACATCAGGCTGTATTACACAGCCTGGTGAGGCACATGCACAGGCTCCCTGTTCCAGTCTACTCGTCGAACCAGGGCGCTCATATCAATCACAACGCTGCATTGCAGTATTGTGATTGGCTCAGGAGAGCCTGTGTGCCCTGGTGCTTCCTGCTGCCAGCTGGGACTGGAGGCAGGAAGAGGAAGAGGACAGGGATGGAGAATAGACAGCGGTTGGCTATTCCAGGTAATATTTTTTTCTTTTTCATTCTCTACCCCCGACGCCCCACTACCCCCACACTGTAGCAGCCGTTACTGAGTAGCCTTTAGAGAATCCCCACCACCAGCATTCGTAGACCACTGATTCTTATGCTTATCTCTAAATATGAATGGGTTATGCCAAGAACAACTTGCCCTGATTTTTTATTTAAAATCTCCACCACCCAAAGTGTGTAAAAAAGAATTGGATAAAATAGAGTATCTGTGACTACGCTTGTCAATAACTTTAAACAATAAAACAACACTACCAGCCTTTTCTACTTGATTAATAGCATTATAAAAATAAATTCTAAAATACTTAAAAGCGTTGTGATGAACAGCCTGATTACCAGGATGCATAAATTCAATCGGGAATACCGTGCCAATACAGTGGAACATAGAAAAAGAGTAAATTCTCCCATAGGTCTTCCAGATTGGGAAGTGATTACTGGAAAACAAATACAGAAGAAGCCCTCCCAGACTATCTCCTTCAAAGCCCAGGTTTTCTGAAACACAATAACATTGAACTTATCAGTGTAATGTATGCATTCCCTATTAAAGGCTTCATTGTTGTACTTAGCTATAATCCGACGTTCAAGTTTCATGGTATCTTGTTGGTTTGTAGCCATTCTTGAGGACTCCGTATGTGAGACAGATGGTGGAATAGGATTTAGAAATTGTCATTACATCTCTGACAAGCATGAAAATGGTGGAAAATGATCACCAATACTTACAGGTTCCAGAGGCAGCCCCACTTTCTATATTATTGGCCTCCATGTGATCAATAAATAGGGGTTGATAAAAATAACCTAAAGGTAAAATACCAACGTTGGATTCCTGATTCAGTCTCAGCCTGCCTTTGCACAGAATTCTGTATGCAGTGGATGCCTCTAGTTGATAATCCCACAGTCCCCAGGTAAACTCCTCTTGGTAGAACCAATCCAGCCCATTCTTCGTTCCAACATGATGTTGCACCAATACCTTATGTCGAAATTAGCATGCTCAGCAAGCCAATGGCTCACTTTAGTTTTTAGTTGGGCAGTTGTCTCAAACATGTTAGGACTCAGAGGTGGCACATTATTGAGTCTAACAACATTGCAGCAGGCATCAGGTGGTAAGTCAATAGGGATATTAGCCTTCCTGTTTGCTCCAGGAGCTCCCTGGGTACATATATATGATGGCTACTGCAGTGGCTCCACCCATGTCTCGGGGGATTAGATAATGCTTCATTATTCCTGTAATCTATAGATATGCAGTTCCTCCATTCTCTGAGACAATACTGCAAATATTCAGGGAAATCCTGTTTAAGAGTGTAAAGTGAGTAGTTCAGGAAGCAAGAGAAGGAGGGAATCCTTCTTGTCAGAACTAGGGTCCTCACACACCCAGCCAGCTAGGTGTCATGCTTCATCATATGGACCTGATCCTCGTCGGGTCGGCGCTGCAATACCCGACAGGTGCCCATAAAAGGGCACTTTAGCAGAGATCTTCTTTTCTTCGCCGTAAGGTGCAGTGGGTGTGAGGGGCCTAAAAAGTGTAGATGTGGTGAAATGGTGGCTAAAATAGGTAGGATAGTCCAAATAAGACTTTTATTCATGCTGGCTATCCACCAAACTAAAAACATGAAGAATTTCAGCTTTCTGACGTAATGGTTCAGTTAAGCTATGCTCAACTCTAAAGGTCAACATGTTTCATGCCTGCTGGTCAGTAGATCCGTGGCAATTCTTCAGGACCTAGTAAGTGAATCTGTCTACATAGAGTGGTGGTGAAGAATTCTACCTACCACGTGTTCACACTGCAGGTACAAGTTTCTTGCAGTGTCATGAAGTGACCTATTTGTAGTGAAAGTATCACTTCAATCAATGTCCGCCTGAATATCAAGACACCTGGAACATGGTGTCACCTCCGCTGAAGAAGTCGATCAAGTCACCGAGCCCACACCACCGGCATTTTTCATGTAGACATGCACTGTAGATACAACAGGCTCCTCAGTGTCCCAGTACAAGGTGTACCTTGATGGATTGGGTAGCTAGAGTAAGTGAAGATTACTCTCTATGGACCTATGGCCCTCTACATTAGTAGTTAATTTGACCACCTACTTTTCCAATACATAACTGCATTTGATTAGTGGCTGATACATGACTCAATTATAGATCTTGAATTAGGGTTGACCATATGCCAGTTCAAGTCACTAATAAGTCTGCCCGTGGCAACAGGCATACTAGAGGAAGTACATTGCGGTAACTGATTTGGCTGTGTAATATTGTGGACTGGGAATAGAAGGACTGCAAATGGGACTGGGATTCATCATGTCTCACTTTCCTCTTCCTCTGAGCCAGTGGCCTAATATCAGGCCTAATGTTTGTGATCAAAGTACTGTTCCCCTGGTAATTCAAATGAACTGCTGCTGCTGGAATGCTATCAGGACAAGGGTTTACAGCACATGAGTTGTACTATTTTCCTGTTTGATTTGTGACATCCCTTGAGCAAGTAGAGTAAGCCTGGATTTTAGGAAGGTCTACTTAGTCCAGAGACAAACATCTCTCAGCCAAGTCAATATCTTTTGTAATTACTCCTACAGCACACTCTATAAAAGAGTCCAACATGCTACTATGGGAGTCCAGAGATTTAGTAGTGCAAGTAACTCTATTTCTAACAATGTTCAAACTGAGAGCGGCCCCAAAGACCCTTATCAAAGCTTGGGTAATGTCCCAGTCATAACAAAATCAAGGTCCATCACTTCTGGGTTTGAAAGCCAAACAGTAGGCTCACCCTGAATCAGGTCCAATGCATCAAATAAGTTTAAAAAGATAGGGCCCGATTCACAGAATGAACTTAAGACTCAATCCTAAACTTACTACTATTTTGGTATTCACCGAATGCACTTACTCATTTCTGTATTCACAGAAGGCACTTACTCATTCCGGTATTCACAGAAGGCACTTACTCATTTCGGTATTCACAGAAGTTAGTAGTCCTAACTTTAGGACTCCTAAATGCCTTCTGTGAATACCGAAAGTCTTAAAATTAGGATTTTTCTCAGTTTAGTAGTAGTAAAGTTAGGACTCCTAACTTTAGGACTCCTAAATGCCTTCTGTGAATACCAAAAGTCTTAAAATTAAGATGTTTCTCAATTTAGTAGTAGAAGGAAGCCCGAGAGGTGCCAGGAGGGTTGGAACTGCTGCCTTCCCTCATTGACTGCATTAACTTATAATAGACAAGTTTTGACTTAGGTGCCAGGAGGGTTGGAACTGCTGCCTTCCCTCATTGACTGCATTAACTTGTAATGGACAAGTTTTGACTTAGGTGCCAGGAGGGTTGGAACTGCTGACTTACCTCATTGGCTGCATTAACTTTTAAAAGACACGTTTTGACTTAGTTTCTTTATAATTGATAACTGGATGCATCACAAGTCACCGATTATACAGAAATTAGAGACTGGCATTGATACAGGTATTATTGAATTCCAAGTATTATATGTGGAATTAAAAGAGGGATGGTGACCCTTGTTACAATGAATGAGTATATACTGGCTACATCTTTGCCATGATTTATGTAAAAGAACAGACATTTATTCCGAAGTCTATTGTTTCTTGTGTTTGACTAGGTATAAACATATTTGTTTGAAATAGACCCTATGATTAGGACAAATATGCCCTTCTCAACGTACTTCATCGCTTGGGAACCTTCTACCTTCTTTAAAGCCATCATCTTGTTTTAAGAATGACATTGGTAATGACAAAACTCTCCCCTCAGCAAATACGAGGAAATGACAAAAATATAACCTTCCAGCATTCACGTAGATAAGTTTGTCAAACTTAGAGGAGACCACAGATTGTAATTATCTTCACTTCTTGCATAAGCTTTGTGTCTTGTTATATTGCCTGTCTGAGGTTTGCGCATAGGGCCTGGATGAGCCCCCTGTGGCACACGCCTAGCAGTTCCACTTAATGAATACACCCCACTGTATCTACCAATGACTGACTTTCTGCGCATGGATTCAGTGGTCGTCTGGAAAAAATTGCCTCCACGTCATATTTCCATGTGAAAGAAAGCCACGCACCTGGTCCTCTTACAAGCAGAACTCCTCACAGCACTTGTAACTCAGGATTACCATCAGTCGCAGGCTGATTTGGTAAAACCTTTAACTGATTGCTGTAAGAAATAGGAAAAAGGAAACTTGAACTCTGTGCACTGGAGTAATCATGTCAGTCTGGCAGAGGATGTTGTAGAGAACTTTGCCTTCAGTTCTGTGCTGCAGATCACACATCCACTTCAATGGCCGAGGGTGACTTCTTCCTGATCCATGTGGAGCCAGGGGCGGCCTTAGGCATGTGCAAGCTGAACACCTGCACAGGACCACCAAACCCAGGGGCCACCACACCAATATATATCCTTAATATAATAATCCTCTGAGGATGGATACATATTTGCGTGGCGGCCCCTGGCAGGGATTTGGCGGCCTCCGGCTCTGTTCCACTTCCAAACACCCTGACCCTCCCCACTTCAGTGGCCTCCGCGCTCTGCCCCGTCTGGACCCTTCTTCCGGGGCCCCCTACCTACGCTCCTGCCCAGGGCCGCCATGAGCCTAGAGCCGCCCCTGGTGGAGCTTGCTTGTAAACGGAACTTCTTTACTGAAGTCAGACTACAGAAGGCCTTGGTGGCAGGGGAGTTTATGTCTGCCTGGAAAAAAACTAAAAAACAGTCACAGCTGCGTATTTCTTATGCCTGCCCTTCTCTCACGGTCTGAAAATGAAAGAACGCCCTGTAGACCTAAAAATTGTGGCAATTCAGTTTGCTCAATGCGATATATCTTTGTGAACGTGAGCTGGAATGTGGCTATATATTTACTGGCGGTTCAGAATTAAAATTACCAAAAATTGGTAATACACACATATGCTACAAGATTAAATAGTCTGAAATGTTTGCTTTTTTTAAATACTGTCAAATATTTGATTTCCTTATTCGGTACTGCAGGGGCATAGAAGTTCAACCTCTCATCAATATTATCTAACCAGCCTCCACAAGGATGATAACGAAGAAGACATCCTGAATTGCTTATTAAATATGTCCAAAAGCACGTGATAGGGACAGGATCCTCTTTATCTGCCATTTGACTATGGCACCAGCTTAAGCTTCTGTCTGCATGAAGAGCAGAAAGGTACCTCAATGGGCAGGCAGCTGTCAAAATCCCACCCGAAATGAAATGAGGAGCCAGGAGTCATGACGGCACGTCTTTACTCATAGCCGTCTGCCTTACAACTAACTTTCATTTTCCCACTTCCCATTCATCTCCCGCCCCTTCCCTTCCTGCCTCTCCTGTCCCAGATGCGGGTCAGGCAGGTACGATACGACAGCAGCCAACATCATTTTAGAAGGGAATTTGAAAAAGCTGATATCGGTCGTATAGCTGGTACTGGCAAGCAGTGCTACGCATACTATAATTAATGGGATTTCTCTCTAAATGTGTCTGACAAGGGAGCTAGCTTTCAACGGAAGATATTTAATGAGAAAGACAATGATATTTGAGAATTTCAACAGAAGTGGAATCCTACCAATTTTGAAGTAACAGGTAAATTAGAATTTTCACAATGCTCCATGTTGTGTGGTATTTATTAGGGGTCGTACTATAATGGGTGTCTTGCAAAAGAAAAAAGAAACCTATGTTTAAAACTACTGGATTTAGGAAACTTCGCTCGATTAGAATAACTCAAAGTGTGAGTTCCTTGAAAAAAGAACTAATACAATTTTGATGATGTGTCATTCTGAGTGTCAGAATCGGTCCGTTTTGGGCTGCTGTCCGCGCAATGCGTGGGGTTCTGAGGCCTTGAAGGATCGAACTACAATCCCCAGAGGGCCATGGGTGAAGTAGCGCGAGAGGTTACCGCGCAAATCCGGAAACATAAACCAAACTCACGGCACAAACGGAGCCGATAATTCTGGTGAGCGGCGTGAAGGGTTGTTGTGCATTTCTAGAAGAAAACCGTGAGTAAGGATTAGCAGTGTGTTTCCGGCGGGGAACATACGACGCCAGAGACGCATTTGTACTGTTGCTGGATCTTTGTAAGGATTCCGGGAGAGACGGACACAGCTGTGTTCGTCAGTTTCATCTCTCGGTGGTCTTTTTCCGGAAGCTAAGTGTTTGTGTTCCGAGTGTTTTGGAAGCGCGGCTGCTCTTCTATTTGTTGGATGTTACTTGGATACAGAACGCAATAACTTGCAGAGCTTGGAAGTGTACTGAACTATTTGAGACTCACAGGTTTTGGTGAGCGATTCAAGACTGTGATAACGGACTAATACTTGGCACTTCACCCTTATTTCAATTTTGATTCCTTTTGTGTGCTGAACTGAAACATTTGAAAGGTGCATTTAACCTTCAGCTCGTTATAGTTTTCCATGTTTCTTTTTTCCACAACTTGCTTGTGTTTTCTTTTCATGCTGCAGGAGAGGAAACAGGGGGGTACCTTGTAACGAAAGAGTGGAACAAGACAGTCTCTGGTCATGCATTGGTATGTGAGGTGGGATAAGCAACCTAGGGTGTATGGTACATTTGTGGTGTAATACATGTACCTTTGTGTTCTTTCCTTACCAGATTATTACCTCTGATAGGACCTTCCCTCTCTCTCCTGCATATAAAGATTTAGAATTTTCCTTTACAGGTAGGCTTGACTATCCGTGGGGGAAGGGAGTCCTATTGACTTATATAGAGTGCATTGTTGTCATAGAGTAGATAGGGAGGGGTGTGAAACTAAATCCTGTGTTCTTTATCGTTTCAGATCTCCCTCCCCGCTGTCCCCTTCCTTTCCCGCGATTGCGGAACCCTCCTATTGGTCTGTGATTTATGCCGGGTCACGGGTGGTTTGCGTGATCGCGGGTTTGGTACTTTCAACACAGCTCCGAGGAGAAGCGTGGCGGATCCTGACAGAATTATCGGCCCAAGGAGACGGTCCTCCTCTTGGCTGTGTTGAAAGAAAATGGCCACAATGGATGACGTTTTGGCTGCCCTTGCATTAGTCCAGACGGAATTAGCCGCCTCCAATCGAGAGGTCGCTGCTTCCAGAGCAGAGAATGCCCAGATTAAGGCCCGTTTAGATAGCCTACATGCAAATCCATTCAATGCAGGGGCTAGTACATCCACTCCTTCCTCTGTAGTGGTAGAAATGCCCACCCAGATCCCGCTAGCCCCCCCGAGAGGTTTTTTGGGGACAACAAAAAAGTCCAGGTGTTTATGACACAAGTACGCCTACACTTCATGTGTAAACCTAAAATGTTTACGACAAATCAAGCCCGAGTGGCCTTTTTGATTTCATATTTGGGTGGGGAATCAGCGCAGTGGGCAGTTCCCATAGTCAGGAGAGATGATCCCCTCTTACACGACTGGGATGAATTCCGGTTGGAGTTTGAGAAAACCTTCGATCGCAGGGCAGAAACGTTTTCTGCAGACCGTGAGCTGTTGGTTTTGAAGCAAGGCACATCCGATCTGGTTTCATATCTGAGCAATTTTCGTCGCTTGGTGGCTGAAACAGATTGGCCCGAGGCCAAGCAGTCTGCTTTATTCTATCAGGGATTAAACGACGAAATGAAGGACGTGTTGGCACACATTGACCCTCAACCCCGTACCTGTACCGCACTCATAGAGCTTGCTCTTCGCCTGGACCACCGCATAAGAGAACGCAAGGGGGATCTACGTAAGAAGGAGCCGGTGGTGATGGTGCATGAGAGAGGAGGGGGGAACAGTGATAAATCTACGTCCGCTCAAGAGGCGATGGAGATAGGAGCGGTTAGAGCAGCACTGTCCTTCAGCGAGAAATAACACCGCAGGAAAAACGGACTTTGTTTATATTGTGGAAACAAGGGGCACTACCTGTGGGAGTGTCCGGTGAAACCAAAATCCGGAAGGTTCAGGACTGGCCAGACCGCAGCAAGCACCGTGGAGGAGAAGTCGGGAAACTTCAAAGCTTGAGTGTGAATGGAGGGGAACCCTCAAGCCAAATCATTATCCCTTCAATTACGGCCTGTTGCGATCAAGACAAGAATCACGTCTTCCTATCCATGATACTGGTGATGGATACTGGAGAGCAAGGTGTAAAGGCTATGGTGGATTCCGGAGCCACTGGAGTTTTTATGGATTATGCAGAGGCAGAAAGGCTGGGTATTCCGCTCCTTGAAAAGAAACACCCGGAACCTGTATATGCAGTGGATGGTAGCGAACTGATTGCAGGACCCATCAGATACCACACTCCTGAATATCGGTGCATTAGCAATGACTTGCATCAAGAAATCATTTCATTTAATATCATCCAAGCACCGCAGTATGGTATCATATTGGGTCTTCCTTGGCTTCAAAAACATGAACCATCCATTCATTGGACGTCGAAGACGATCAATTTTGTCTCTGAATATTGTAAAGAACATTGTATGGTCTCCACTGTTAGTCCTTCTCTGACCTTGGCAAGGGTTTTCACATCGCCACCGCGGCCGAGAAGGAGGTACAACTCCCGTCGTGTTATGCTGAATACGCAAAAGTGTTTAGTGAGGAACAGGCGGAGGCACTTCCCCCCCACAGAACCTTTGATTGTCGCATTGACCTTGTTCCTGAAGCGGTAATCCCGAACGGCCGGCTTTACGCGCTTACTGTTCCAGAAAACGAATACCTGAGGAAGTACCTGGACAAATATTTGGCTTTGGGGTATATACGCCCCCTCTCGGTCGCCGGCATCGTCGCCCTTGTTCTTCATCCCAAAAGCCAACGGGGACAAGAGGTGTTGCATCCATTATCGCGCTTTAAACACCATCACGGTGAAAAACCAGTACCCTTTACCGCTGATTCCGGTCTTACTAGAACAAGTCCGAACTGCCAATATCTACACGAAGTTAGATCTGCGAGGAGCCTACCACCTGGTCCGCATAAGAAAAGGCGATGAATGGAAGACCGCATTTAAGACGCAGTATGGGCTCTTCGAATACCTTGTGATGCCCTTTGGATTGTGCAACGCCCCCGCCGCGTTTCAGTACTTTCTCAATGAAGTACTAAGAGAATATCTAGACCTCTTTGTAGCCGTCTACATTGACGATATCCTCGTATATTCCACCAAGACGAGTGAACATCAGTTTCATGTGAAAAAGGTATTGGGTGCCCTGATGAAACACCATCTCTATTGTAAGATCACAAAATGTGAATTCCATGTGACCACCGTCGAGTTTCTGGGAGTAATGCTTACACCTTCAGGCCAGGTCATGGCTGAAAGAAAAGTACAAGCCATAAAGGACTGGCCTTGTCCCCGTAATGTAAAAGACATACAGTGTTTATTGGGGTTTGCAAACTTCTATAGGAGGTTCATATGTGGATTCTCTGCCTTGGTAACCCCATTGACCCGTCTAACGAGGAAGAAGGTGCCGTTTCACTGGAACACCGAGGCACAACTAGCGTTTGATGGGTTGAAAGATGCATTCATCAAGGCTCCTGTTCTCAGACATGCCAACCCCTCTGCCCCTTTTATTGTTGAAGCGGATGTGTCTGAAGTCGCCTTGTGGGCGGTTCTATCACAACGACAGGAAGACACAGGCATGTTACACCCAATTGCCTATATGTCCAGAAAACTCAACCCTGCAGAAATCAATTATACGATAGCCGAAAAGGAACTACTGGCTATAAAAGACGCTTTTGTTGAATGGAGGCATTGGCTTCTAGGAGCAGTTCATCAGGTGACGGTTTACACAGACCATCGTAACTTGCAATTCATAAGAGCAGCACATCATCTGATGCCCCGGCAGTTACGCTGGATGCTCTTCTTTGAAGAATATCGATTCATAGTCACCTTCAGACCCAGAACAATGAACAAAAAAGCAGACGCTCTAACCCGGCAGGAACATCCGGTGTTACACACGCAGACCCCAGAAAGATCAATCATAGATCCTTCTAAAGTGGTGTGTGTGACTCAATCCACCGATTTTGTACAATCCTTGCGTTCAGGGATCCAATCATGCGTCTGGAGAACCTGGCTTAGACACCATCCAGAATGGCGGTTGAGACAAGGTGTGGCAATGAAAGGGAAACAAGTGCTAGTGCCCACAAAGACCTTACAATGTCTAGTGTTTCAATGGTGCCATAAAATACCGAGCGCCGGACACATGGGATATGTAAAAACGTTGGAAAAGGCTTTAAGACAGTTTTGGTGGCCCTCCATTCGGCTGGACTTGAAAAGATGGGGAAACCAGTGCTCACAATGCGCCAGGATGAAAGCAGATCGACAACAACCTCAAGGTCTTCTGCTACCTTTGCCAACCCCCGAAATGCCTTGGGAAAGCATTTCCGTGGACTTCATAGTGGGTTTGCCAAAAGACCAAGGGAAGACGGCCATCATAGTAGTTGTGGAATTTCTTACTAAGATGGGCCATTTTATCGCTTGTGACAGGGTGCCTACTGCAGGTCACTTAGCTCATCTCCTTTTAACACACATAGTTAGGTTGCATGGGCTTCCGAAAGTGATAGTGTCAGACAGGGGGGCCCAATTCACTGCAGGGTTCTGGAGAGTATGGTGTGCTGAGTTACGGATCTCATCTTCATTATACACCAGTTTCCATCCGCAGTCGGATGGACAGACTGAGAGGCTGAACCAGTCATTGAAACAGTACCTCCGCTGTTATGTTCAAGCTGACACAGAATCTTGGGTGGATTGGTTGTGGGTGGCGGAGCTGGCCTACAACAGCACTTTACACTCTTCCACAGGTCATTCCCCTTTCTTTAGCAATTACGGTCACCACCCTAGGGTTACTCCTCTGATTCTCCCCAGACCCATGGTCCGATTTCCTGATGTCAAGACACGATTGTTGCGCATTCGCAGGATACTTCTAGCGACGCGCAGGAATCTGGTTCGGGCCAAGGGGAGATACAAAGCTCAGGCAGATAAACACCATAGGCCGAGTCCTGTATACAAACGTGGGGATCTGGTGTGGTTATCCACTAAACACATCAAATTCCGTAGATATAGTGTATTTAACCCTAAGTTCATCGGGCCTTATAGGGTGGTGAGAATGGTGAATCCGGTGGCTGTGAAGTTGCGATTGCCTGCCCACTTGCACATTCACCCTGTGTTTCATGTGTCCCTATTGAAGCCTTCCCGGAGCCCTGTTCATCGTCCTCCCGTACCTGTGTGGGTGCAGAATGAGTCTGAGTACGAGGTGTTGCGGGTGTTGGGCTCCCGATGGGTGAGAGGGAAGCTGCAATATCTGCTTTCATGGAAAGGATATGGGCCTGAGGAGAATTCCTGGGAGCCTGCGGGGTCCGTTAATGCTCCTCGGTTGGTGTCTTGTTTTCACCGCCGTCATCCGGAGAAGCCTGCTCCTGGACAGCGTCCCTTGTAAAAGGGGGGTGTACTGTCAGAATCGGTCCGTTTTGGCCCGCTGTCCGCGCAATGCGTGGGGTTCTGAGGCCTTGAAGGATCGAACTACAATCCCCAGAGGGCCATGGGTGAAGTAGCGCAAGAGGTTACCGCGCAAATCTGGAAACATAAACCAAACTCACGGCACAAACGGAGCCGATAATTCTGGTGAGCCGGCGTGAAGGGTTGTTGTGCATTTCTAGAAGAAAACCGTGAGTAAGGATTAGCAGTGTGTTTCCGGCGGGGAACATACGAAGCCAGAGACGCATTTGTACTGTTGCTGGATCTTTGTAAGGATTCCGGGAGAGACGGACACAGCTGTGTTCGTCAGTTTCATCTCTCTGTGGTCTTTTTCCGGAAGCTAAGTGTTTGTGTTCCGAGTGTTTTGGAAGCGCGGCTGCGCTTCTATTTGTTGGATGTTACTTGGATACAGAACGCAATAACTTGCAGAGCTTGGAAGTGTACTGAACTATTTGAGACTCACAGGTTTTGGTGAGCGATTCAAGACTGTGATAATGGACTAATACTTGGCACTTCACCCTTATTTCAATTTTGATTCCTTTTGTGTGCTGAACTGAAACATTTGAAAGGTGCATTTAACCTTCAGCTCGTTATAGTTTTCCATGTTTCTTTTTTCCACAACTTGCTTGTGTTTTCTTTTCATGCTGAAGGAGAGGAAACAGGGGGGTACCTTGTAACGAAAGAGTGGAACAAGACAGTCTCTGGTCAAGCATTGGTATGTGAGGTGGGATAAGCAACCTAGGGTGTATGGTACATTTGTGGTGTAATACATGTACCTTTGTGTTCTTTCCTTACCAGATTATTACCACTGATAGGACCTTCCCTCTCTCTCCTGCATATAAAGATTTAGAATTTTCCTTTACAGGTAGGCTTGACTATCAGTGGGGGAAGGGAGTCCTATTGACTTATATAGAGTGCATTGTTGTCATAGAGTAGATAGGGAGGGGTGTGAAACTAAATCCTGTGTTCTTTATCGTTTCAGATCTCCCTCCCCGCTGTCCCCTTCCTTTCCCGCGATTGCGGAACCCTCCTATCGGTCTGTGATTTATGCCGGGTCACGGGTGGGTTGCGTGATCGCGGGTTTGGTACTTTCAACACAGCTCCGAGGTGAAGCGTGGTGGATCCTGACACTGAGCACCACCACATTACTTGTTTAAGTGTTGGCTTTGACTTTCATCACTGTTAGATACATAGACTGATCCATATTCCTTAAAGTTGTATCAACTTCTAACCAAGAAACTAAAAATATAGCTATTCATAGCACGAATTGTTTTTTAAATAATTTTGTAGACATCTATGATGTTTTCTGTCATCTATTTGTGTCGTTTCAGCACCATTAGACAATCCCTGTGTGCACCAGGGGCCGTAGTGCATACAGTGACTCGAGGATACAATGGTCATGCAGACTTTTCCGGTGCTCCTGGACAATGTATTACAGAAAAGGACAGTCCACAACCCTCAAATGCACGCTCTGAAACATGACATGGACATGTCCCTGCAGGCAGGTGCTTTCACTCACTTCAAAGGCCTCCAGGGGGACTTCTGTCTCCCCTTTGAATTACAAGCTGTGTTGTGGCCTGCACTGTGAAAGATGAAGTGGCTTCATCGAAGATCGGCTTTGCCTTCCTCTAATAAACTGCTCTGAGGGCAGCCACGAGTTCGCTCAATAACCACTCCACGCATCAGTTAGCGTAAAAGGCCATTTTATTAGGACAGGCATGACATCTAAATTAACATAACATCAATAACAATTAACAATCTGCCAAACATCCTGCCTTTCAACCATCATCCACTCACGTACTCCAGTAGTCACTCCCAATTCACACCACGCCTCTTCACGTATCCCATTCACTTCCCCTTTTCACTTCCAAACTCCCCCATCATCTCCATCCATCGCACTCCCGTCTACCACACCTCCATCCTGCACCTGTAACCCCCTTCCCGGAAGGGTAATTCTGCCCGTCAAAGACGCCCGCCCCTCCCAATGCTCCACACACACTCCCCCGTGCCATCCTGTTCTAAACTGGCTCGCCTTACAACAACGTTGAACCAAACACACACAAATCCACTCCTTTAACCTGTAGGGTGGGTGGTTGGACAAACTAACTCAACCCTGAGGCACTGGGGACAGGAAGAGGAAGTCCTTCCCGACCTGTACCCATAAGTAGCCTCCGAGCCCCCCACCCCTAATTCCCACCCCTAACCAAACTTCCTCCCACCGTCCTCTCGCGCGAATACCCCAGGGAAAAGACTGGTCTGCCGACCTGCTTTCCCCGGGGCCCGCATTGCGCAATAACCACTCCACACATCATTTAGCGTAAAAGGCCATTTTATTAGGACAGGCATGACAACTAAATTAACATAACATCAATAACAATTAACAATCCCCCAAACATCCTGCCTCTCAACCATCATCCACTCACTTACTCCAATAGCCACTCCCAATTCACACCACGCCTCTTCACGTACCCCATTCACTTCCCCTTTTCACTTCCAAACTCCCCCATCATCTCCATCCATCGCACTCCCGTCTACCACACCTTCATCCTGCACCTGTAACCCCCTCCCCGGAAGGGTGATTCTGCCCGTCAAGGACGCCACCCAGGGAACCCCCGGAGGGCGGTTACCTGCCACACCAAACGTGCATCTTTCGCGCTCAATCACACCTACATCAGATCCTCTTGTTCCACAGAAAACTGAGCAGATCCCGCAGCTCCATAAGGTAATACGCATTTCCCATGTGCGAAAGGTGCACGCCATTGTCTCAAAAGAGAAGTGGTTCCTCCAGCCTGAGCCTGCCATGAGCCAGCACTTTGAGTCCATGATCCACACAGAAAAGCCTCATTGCCCTGTTCAGTTTCCTACGGGCCCTTTCAATGGCCGTGGGCTTAAGAGCCCCCCTCCAGATCCGTCGTGGTATGAATTCAGTCCACACAATACAGGCGCCAGCCAGATTGCGCTTCATTGCTTCCAAGTCCTGCTGCATTAAGTGTAACAAGGACACCCCTGATTGTCTTACAAAGTAATTTTCAACCAAATGGATCACAAGCATGTTGGACAGCCCAGCAATTCACCCCAAGGCATTCTGCTCTTAACCCACCATTGGACCTCATGATGACTGCTCCTCAGGCCCAGGCTACGACCATACACCTGCCTGTCCGCGAACTTTGAGGCCCAATGCACAAAAGAGTGTCCCACAATCCAAGTGACCGTCTTGGTCCCCTGGTCCCCGCACGCAACCTACGAAGAGAAAGAGATTAGGAACACAGCAAAGACAAAATTCAAACAACAACCGCAGCCGCCAAGGATAACCCGCACCCGTTGTCACTTGCGCACATAGCGTTCACAGCAACGAGACCGCCAGTGACCAATCCGCCAAATCACCTCCCACGACCAACCTAGCCCCGCCGCTGCCGTGGCCGCCCCGATCCTAAACGAGTGCGTGCCAAAACGCGCCGGATCTCTGCCAAGCTTCCGCAACGCCAATCTCAACACCGCCAGCAACTGGAAGGCTGTCAAGTGCCTCATAGAGGTACGCACAAAGATCTCACCCTCGAATCTCTGCACTCGTCCACAGGAACCCCGCCACTCACGTACCGGGCACACGCCCGCACAGCCACTCTCTGCCAACCACACCCACTTGCCACGACCAACCTAGTCCGTCTTGGAACGTCCCAACCAAATGCCCAGCCGGATCCCATCCAAACGCACATCCGCAAACACCCGCCCCGGCGCCCCGCAAGCCCCCAACAACTCTGACACCTGAAAGGCCCCAAAGAACATCCACACCATGCATAAACGGAACAATGCCACTTCATCCCCGTCATAACAACAAGACGGCAACTCCCCCAGGATCCCACCCAACAGATCAAACGTAATCGCCTCACGAGGCAAATCCCCCCTCCCCCCTCCGCCCTCACACGCCCCCAACCTTTCAACATACGACTCAGCAGATCCGTCCTAGCCGGATCAAAACCCATATAGACCATACTGTAGGAAGAAACATCTGCCAACTTGCCTGCAATCGTTGTCTGAGACAAACCTCTGTCCATGCAGTCCAATACAACACGCACCACTCCTTGCTCGCATGCACCCTTGGACATCCTCCAAGCACCTTTCTTCCACCCCAAGAAGGCCCCAAATTCAGACCACGCCATACTATACGAACGCCTTGTGGACTCGGCTATAGATCTTTCAACCAACCCCACCACTCTCAATCCCCCCATGCCAGATACCCTCCGGCACCTTGGTCTTGCAAGCCTCCACTCCCGGGGCCAGCCTCCTGAAGCGCTGCCACTGCGAACGAGATAACGCATCCGCAATTTCGTTACTAACGGCAGGCACATGTTGCGCGCGAAAAAGCACATTGAAACGCAAACACAGCAGCATGATACTTCGCAGCAAGTGCAGCACTCGCAGGTCTTTTGCTTTCTGATTGTTCACCAACTCCACAACTGTCATGTTGTCCACGTGGAACAACACAGACCTGTTCTGAAATTCCGGGCCCCAAACCAACAAAGCCACCAACAGTGGGAAAAATTCCAGGAAAGCAATGCTCCTGCCCTGGCGCTGCCAGTGAGCCGGCCACTGCTCTGCACACCAGCGGCCGTCCCAGAACACCCCGAAAACAGCTGCACCCGCCGCATCAGAGTAGAGCTCTACCTGCCACACCATCCTGTCCCGTACAAAGTCCAAAGAAACACCATTAAAATCTTCCAGAAACACCAGCCAGACTTGCAAATCAGACCGCACTCCCAGTGTGACCCTGACCCTGTGATGAGGGAGAACTACTCCCGACATGGCCATGCCGAGGCATCTACAAAATGCCCTTCCGGCCCTCACCACCCTGCAAGCAAAGTTCAACAGTCCCAGCAAACTCTGCACCAACCTCAACTCAATTTTGCGAGCAACCAGCACCTGTCTCAAAACCTCCTGCATCTCCGCCACCTTCTGCAATGGCAACCTCGCCTGCCAAGCCACCAAGTCCAGTTCGATCCCCAAAAAGTTAATACAGTAGCTAGGCCCTTCCGTTTTTTCTTTCGCCAAAGGCACCTCAAACTCCTGCGCCATCTGCTGAAATTGGCCCAAGGCCTTTCCACACTCGTCCGACTGTCCCAGTCCAACAAACAAGAAATCATCCAAGTAGTGAGACACCAGCCGGTGCCCACTGCGGTCCACAAAAGCCCACTGCAAAAAGGAACTGAAGGTCTCAAAGAGCGCGCAGGAAACCGCACAACCCATTGCCAACACCATGTCGATGAAAATGGCCCCCCAAACTGCATCCCCAACAGAGAAAAATCCGCCTGATGAATGGGAAGGAGGCGAAAGGCCGACTTGATGTCACACTTGGCCAACTCTGCCCCCACTCCGCAAGCATGCACCAAACCGATTGCATCATCCACCGACGCATACAAGACCCTAGAGTCCTCCTCCGCGATGAAGTCATTCACAGAACCTCCATCCTGCCATGACAAATGATGGATCAACCTGAACTCCCCCTGCTCCTTCTTGGGGACCACCCCCAGCGGGGAGACCATGAGATCTGACATCGGCCACTCCTCGAAGGGACCCGCGTTCCTGCCTTCCAAAACCTCCTTCTCCAATTTCTTTGACACCACATCCAGCAACTCTCCGGCAGACCGCAAGTTCTCCGCCCAACGCTGCTCCCTCGGTCCCTGATAGCCAATCCGAACACCCTCCACAAACCCTCAATACAGTCGCACCGCAGCCTCTCTGTCAGGATAGCGGGAGAGCCATGGACACATGGCGTCCACCTTAACCGGAGTATGGGCCCTTTGGCCCAACCTGTCCCCTGCCTCTTGCAAACCTCCACTGCTCTGAAGGTGTAGCCAACGTGAGGCACTGCATAACCGCGTGCCGTCCCCCACACTTCGAACACTCATGTTTGAATTTACAGGAATGTCGGTTGCAGAATCCCTTATTGAAGCCCCAACAGGCCCCAGTGGATCCCAGCTTGTACTGCTGTCCAGCTGCCCCTGTCCCCCGGCAACGCCTGACCCACCCGCCCCAGATTGGGCGGGGCGCGACTGAAAAGACCGATAGGTGACCGGAAGACCACTGGCCGTATGCGTAGAAGCCGCCACCTGTGTCGATGACATCCACTGAACCCAGAGTTCTTGGTCAACGTCCCCCCACACTAATCCTGGCCCTGAACTCCTCGTCATAGCTTAACCAGGCAAACCCACCAAAATGCAACTGCGCCTTCCGAATCACGTGCATATACTTAAACAACGCAATCACCATATCTGCATGCTTCTCACAATAGATGCTCGCATAAATCAGAAAGGCCGACGTCCAATTCTCCATCGTCACCGGCACTCTCGGCCGCCTGGTCAATTCCCATTCCTCCTCCTTAGACCCTTCCTTCGCCTGAATCTCTCTGTGTAACAGCTTAAAAACATCAACATATTCATGTTTCCAAATCCGCGCCTTCGTCTTTTCAGATAAATGGGACCCAAGGGGCATACCCATGCCCATGTACG
Source organism: Lissotriton vulgaris (assembly GCF_964263255.1). Lineage (NCBI taxonomy): Eukaryota > Metazoa > Chordata > Amphibia > Caudata > Salamandridae > Lissotriton > Lissotriton vulgaris. The sequence continues at coordinate 49,239,130 of NC_141690.1, forward strand.
GTAACTTCTTCCGGGCTTTCTCAACCCCATTATCCTTTTCCCCATCATCCTCTGACTTATCCGTCTGTGCACTGGCGGTCACAACCTGCTTTTTACCATCCATCGGAGCCTCCTCCACTCCCTTTGAGGCCCCAAAATCCCTCACAGACCCCTCTCCCACACCCACCGACCGGCAGGCCTTCTTCCTCCCTCCTTTCGCCCCATCGCCCCAGGCATCCCACCAAGCGCCCTCACCTGAAAGAGTTGCAGGGGCGTCCCGTTCAGTTCTCCGTGCATCCGCCGGTGTCACTACCCTTCTGCTGGCCCAACCGGCGCCAGCCTGTGCCTCCGGGAACACTCCCGGCTTGTCCGAAGCCCCTCTGCTCCTTCCCCAACTCACAGACTCTCTCACCTCACCTTCCTCCAACTCATCCTCCTCATCCTCATAGTCCAACTCCTCATCCTCCATCACCTCATGCACCTCAGTCACCACCCTCTTCGCACCTTTTCCCTTTCACTCCAGTCACAAACTCGCACTCCAACATCGCCAGTGCCCACTCCCTCGGTGGAGGGCAGGCCGCCGCGGACCCCCCTGCTGCTTCATCCCGGCGTTTGAAGGCCATCTTGTGCCCCACCGGCCCACCCTGGCCTCTACCAGCTGCACCTGCCGGCCTGTACCCACCCCCTCCCCGAGCCGTATGCGCCTGGGGAGGCCCCAGTGCCACCAGGTCTCAGTGCCACCAAGGCAGTCCCTGACCCTTCTACCCAGACCCACTCCCCAGACACCCCAGGAACCCTCAACTCTGCGCCTTTAGCAGGCCTCCGCCCACTCGCAGGTGCCGGTGCCCCATTTCCCCTTTGCACCCCACCCGCCTTCGGCTCTCTGGAAGCGCATAAGCGCTGCCATTCGCTCTCTGCCTCCTCAATAATGCGACGCTGGTCGCTCCTCCGCTCCTCCGTTGACATGAGCTCCCACCTGGCGTAACATGACCCCTGACTCTCCATGTCCCCTAAGCCCGGCGGGGGCACCACAGGCGCCCCTTTGCCAGACCCCACTCCCCCTGCCTGCTGTGTCTTCTTTGGTCCCTTGCCCTTGGACCCTTGTGCCCTGACTACCCACTTCTTGCCCTTAGACAAGTCCACTGGCTGCACTGGCTACCCCCTACGGGGCCCCCTCCTCCCCAGACTCCCCATCGGTGAGCATGAGGGCGAAATCCTCCCCAGCCACCTGCTCCCAGTCCCCCAGGTCCTCCATCCCACTGCCCTCACTGCTCTCCTCATAATCTACCAACTGTACCGCCCCTCCAGAACCCCCAACCAGTGGAGGCAAAGGGGCCAAATCCAACTGGTCCTCCTCTGCCAAATGACTGTGGTCCCCGAGCCCCTCCCCTTGGCCACCCTCCCCCCCAGGCACCACACTAACCTCTCTCACGTGGGCAGGGAGGCTCAGTCCCCCCCCCGCGTTTCGGGCCCACCGGGTCCCTCTTGCCCCTCCCCCGCCCTGCTCCAGCACATCGAGCCCCCTGGGGCTCATCTAAGCACGCGGACCATTCCAACCCATACTTGCTCAAGCACAACGGGCTGGAGGAGGTCGGCCCTCCAAGCCCGGCCGAGCACCTGTAGGGCCGCCCGCACCGCCGCAGCATCGGGCGTTGCCATGGCACCCGCAGCGCTTCCCGACTTTCTAATATGCAAATTAGCCTACCGCCGAAGACCGCGAACACGATGCACGCAGGGGCACCAGTGGCGACTCTCGTCCTTCAGAATGCTCCTCCGCCTACACTAGCTACTCCCTCACACAAACTAACTCAACCCTGAGGCACCGGGGACAGGAAGAGGAAGTCCTTCCCCTCCTGTCCCCTTAAGTAGCCTCTTAACCCCCCCACCCCAAATTCCCACCCCTAACCTAACTTCCTCCTGCCGTCCTCTCGCGCGAATACCCCGGGGAAAAGACTGGTCTGCCGACCTGCTTTCCCCGGGGCCCGCATTGCGCTAACCTTGGGGCAACTTGTTATTGGTAACTGGGTTTACTGTTCCTGTTTTCTCCCAGCGCAGCAATGTAAAGCTGCAGCATGGCCTGAAGAGGGAAAGTGCACTTCATGTATTATATGGTAGCAGGGCTATATTGCAAAAGTGCCCCTGGGGCATCACAGACATATACACCTACTTTCCCCTCACCTGCGGTATTTTCTTAGAAAAATAGGTCACAGGCAATTGAGTTGAACCTTCTGTAATGGAGATTGCCCTGGTGCAATCCTAAAGGAGAGTTTCCTTATTTGCATGGAGGCGTGCAGTAAGAAAGTGAGGGAAACGTTTTGCCTATGCATCTGCGTCATATTATGGATATGGGTGTAGAGGCAAACAGGCTGTCAGAGGGCACACTCCCTGTGCATTACAAAGGAGAGGTACACAGTCAGTGTCCCCAAACATCCCCATGGAGGCAAGTACAGTCACTCACTGCACTCACATGCAGGGGCCAGGGGGATCTCGGTCCCCCTTGGAAAAGCTCTCTGGCCGTTGATTACCCAGTAAAAAGCAAAGCAGCTGCTTGAAATAGACAGTCCTCTGTTCACTAATGCGCTGTTCTCGGAGCAGCTGCCAGATCACAGCAGTACTGGGGCAGTGCATTATCTGGTATAGTGTCTGTGCCACTGTGTTGCACCCCTAATTAAAGGTGAATGGTATCACAGACAGAGACAGTGATATGTTAAGAATTCTGCAATTTCCTGAGTTGTGTCATCTATACTATCTAAGTAAGTTAAATAATTCCTCTCCTAACTCTATATTTTATCTCCTAACTCTATATGTCAGTTCCATTTACGTCTCCGCTTAAATATAGAGTTACACCATCAGCAATAGGGACTTTGAAGTCTAGGTGAGGTTTCAGTTTCCAATGAGAAACTGTCGTGTGGCTTCCATGATACTTTAGTGCAGTTTATTGAATCTACACAACATAGTTCAAGATAATAGTGTAAATTAAAATGTTTCTGCATGAGATAGTTTCTGTATATATGTTCATGGGTGAAAAATATCAGGAATACAACAATCTTGGTGCAACTCATTATATAATTCGATCTTTACTCTGAGGAGGGTCTTTGCTTAGCGGAGTATGAATCTGTTTGGCAGTTTTGGTGGAATTTGTGTTACTAAAAAGGGTAATGTGGGCTTTCAATGACCATAGTGATGGAGGGCTGTGTGTATCTTGACCGTTAATTCTCAGACAGTTCACAAATCTGTTCTCGCATGTGGTGAAAAAGTACAATAAGCATCCGCGGCCCATACAGAAAAGAGTAGTGGGGTAGGCAGGGGGGAGGGAATTTCGGCGGACAATGACGAGGGACAATGCATTAATAATTTAATTTTCCCTTGGCATCGTCCGTCGAAATCCCCCCCAGCCAGACCAAACACCCCACCGCTCTTACCTGCACTGGCCGCAGCTGACAAGTAGTAAATGCATCCTATACGGGGTCTAGTTCTCCAGTTATCCACTGCAGACCGGAGATCAGGAGCGGTAGGCATAGTAGTCAGGTTAGGCTCATTGGACAGGTTAGGAGCCCATTATAGGTTCTGTACTGGGTACGAACATAGGTCCGAGATACAGGTCAGAAAAAAATGAGATTAGTCATTTTTTGCAATAGAAGTAAAATGGTATGTTGCTGTCTTTGTGAATCTAAAAAAAGGCTCAATTCGAAATCCACAAGGAGCCTAGAGATGAAGATATTAACTGACACTTCGCTGCTCCCAGAATTGCACTTTTTTTTTATAAATGTTTGGGGCACGTTGTGCTTAAGCATTCATACCTTTTTTTCGCCATAATGTATCACGCCCAATGTGCTTGTTTGTCTATATTGTGGAGATGCTAAAGATATCCATGGTTGGTGTAATCTCCTGGACAGAGCAATGAAAGTAGCCAAAATGTTGAAAACGTTTGCGGGGCAGCGGACGTGGAAAAATGTGAAAAAATGGCATGGAAGAAAGAATGTTCTTCTAAAAATGGAAATGGCATCAAACGTTTCTATACTAAAATCACCCTCTTTCCATATTTCAGAAACAAAGTTGTAAAAAAAAAATTTTATTAACACATTTTTAATTTTTGTAATAGGTAGTCGATTTGTAAAATGTTTGTTGTTTCTACCTACTGGTAGTTTGTGGTAATAACAGGTGTGACACCCATGGGCGAATCAAAAATGCTATAGATTTTAAAAAAAGGCAGAGAGCATTTGAAATTCATCAAGGGGTCCTTTGTATAGATCACTTATGGCTTTCCATTAAAAAAACTAATGATTGACATAAGACAATGTAAAGTGAGTCGGAATAACTAGAATTAGGTAGCAAGGTTTTCATATGTTATTCCTTTGCTCTGATGGTCGATTTTCAAAAATAACTGTATAAGTAACTGTTAGTCCCATCTGGTCACAGGGATATAAATTGCTGGTTGGTTGTCCAAAAACACGGGATTCTCGGAGCCAACAACTGAGCTGTAGCTTATGATTTTCCATCATGCATAAATTGATATGGTGCAATCTATTGCATGAAAAATAGGTATGAAGGAAATCAATGCATTTTTTATTGTGCCCAAGATATTGCATTTAGGAAGAGTAGTTAGTTGTACAACTGTGTATTTGGGGGTCACCCATGCTGTTATGCGATTCAGGGGACGTTTTGAAAAATATTTTCTTGATTGCTCGTTGCAATAGTTTTGGAAGCCAAGCATAGATAAAAATGATTGACAATAACCAATGTTCTATTATTACCTTGTTCCCCCACGTCTCCCGATGATAACAGAATTGCACTTATGTTGCCACAGCTATCAACCTAAAGAGGAAACGGCCAGCAATGCAACAAGGAACCCCAAAATTTTGCATTGAAAACTAATCCATTCTGATGATGTGGGTAGCTGTGGTATTTGGGCATAGGCTTGGCTAGTACCAAGGAAAACCTATCCAACCCAGAAATGTCTAAAACTAGTACCCCAGACAAGTCCAGGTGTTGCAATCCGTGTGGATCTTACTATATTTTCTATCACTCAGAATGCTCTGCAAACATTAAGCGGTAGAAAAAAATCACCAAGTTTACCCATGTTTCTCTGAAGAACATTTCTGCAATCTGTGGGACTCCACAAAGTCCTGCCACCCAGTATTTCCACACTTCTGATAAAAAGGGTATCTGTTAGACCGGTAATCATTAGGGCTGTCTTCCCCCAAACCTGTTGCTTGCTTACCTCCTCCTTTTGCTGTATATTTTTGTTGGACCTACGACTCTCAGCACTTTACCACTAGTGACCGGTACTAAAGTGCATGTGCTTCTCCTCTAACTTTGGGGACATTGGTGTATACCCAACTGACATATTTAGTTTACTTTTAAGGCACTTGTAAAGTGGTATCGCATATACCCAGGAGTTTAACCTAAATGCTAGTAGTGAGCCTGCATTTAAGGACACAAGGGGAACCCTACTCAAATGGTACCAGGGTATCTATTATGTAACAAGGAACAGTCATTCCTGTGAACATTGTATATTATATATAGTAATCTATAGCAAAATGGCAATACACACGTGCAAAGAGATCTCAGAGAGAGACACAACAACCATATATATATAACAAGACACTGCTGAATGTAAACAGTTTATACAAATGCGCTTTCAAATTGATTAAAGCAAGTGCATTCTGCCCCAAGTGAACATAGAACCTACAAATTCAATAGTGACACATTGTGACATACAAACAGGTTTCAACAAATTACAAAAAATGACCACAACATGGATATTAAATGATTAATAACACCCTTCTTGAACAGTGGCAGGGGCTGAGAAGTGGGTCACTTTTGTATTTTATCGACAGCGTTTTCACCCCACCATCAATAGGGGGTCTCTTCAGGGACTAACAAAAAGAAGACAACTGAAGGATGATAACCAAGGAATCAGTATAAGGCCATTGGAGAAAACACAACATGGTAGCTAAATAAGCTGGTGGTAGTACCTGAAATTAAGAATCTAAGTATAAGGTGTGCACCTCAGGGAAGTGAAAGTAAAAGGAGAGGTACTCACACGGGACCCAGCCGGGCACTAATTTGGAAGTGAAAAAAAAATCAAATAAATGACAAGTGAGCCTCATTGTGGTGCTACGGGGAGCTGTTGTATAGCTATGAACGTTGGTAAAATTTACCCCTGTGCAGGGAAGGACTGACAGTATTTAGGCAAACTGGTGGTTAAATTGCTGAGGTGAAACACGACAATCCCTGTTATATGATTTATCTCTAGGAGAAAGTTTGCAGGAATAGATAAATACGCTGATTGAGGAGAGTTTCAATACATGGAAACCAAACCTGTAAATAAAGGTGTGGTCTCAAGGGACCCGATCAACGAGAGTAATCAATTTCTCGGTTTAATCCTTTGCTTGAGACCGCCATAATCAGTCTCGCATCCGGTTGTAATGATTGAAATAGTGGAAGTGAGAACCGCCAAGGTTTGTCTCTCCTTGAAAAATGACTTCAAGCCCCGAAACGCTGTGGTGCTTATTTATGGCGTGCATGCACGCCCTAGCGGCCATGTGTGATGTGAGGTGGCAGGCATGGCTCAGGATCATCGAAAACTGCAAGATATCATGCTGCTCTGCCATCGCAGTGCGAGCCTCTTCAAGGTTCAAGTTTGCCAGTTAACAAATACTTACTGGATAAACAGGGTTGCCGGATAACAGCAGTGAAATGAGAGAAAAGGCAAATGAAAAATACGAGAAAATGATAGCAGAACCAGTAGGGAAATGTTACATTGTCTCTCTTATTATGGCTTTCAAGTCGAATTGTTACAGGGATTCTGCACATATAAAGAACTATGCGCAGGAAACCAGGACCTCAGTGTATAGTGGTGTACCAACTACCCACCTTGGTGCCCAAAATGCCAATCTGTCCAGCTATAGTGTCTCATTTGTTCTGCATGCTACAGCAAAGCTACCAATGATTAGACAACCCAGAACATGTCACTCCGACTCTCTCAGGAATCGCAGGAGCAAGAACACTCATTTGCTCACTCACTCATACTTGTCCACAACATGAGTAATCAGAGACACTGTATAGTTTAAAATGTTTATTTTAACTAATGTGCTCTAAAATGCAGTAGGCATGCTATTACTAACAGCAGAATGTATAAACACAATATAGTGTAGAAGGTGTCACCTAAGGGTTCATAGTGGCCTAGCAGTTAATGCCTCATGCTGGTGCTAAATTTAAACAATGAGAACAATAAAGTGTACGAGCCAGACAGCAGAGTCAGTCTCAGCCATGGAGAAGGGTAAAGGTTCTATCTTTTCTATGCATAGAAGAGCGTATGTTGCATCTTTCATGGACATAAACTGATGTTTGTCTGTCAAATTAAACAGTAAAAACAAAGCAGATGCGTTTAAATAACCCCATGGTACTTTACCTATTTTTAGACTTTGTAAAGTCCATGCAAACTGCATCACAGAACGCAACTGATTTTGACCATGATATAACACAGACACATCATCTTGTACAATATCAACAACAGATGAAACAATATTATTCAATGTGTTGATGTTGGAAGACAGTGTGTTAATACTATTGTCAACAACAGCAAGTACCTTTTCTAGATTTGCCTGATCTATTTCTCTTAAATGGGACACTGATTCAATTTGTGAAAGCTTTCATATTTCATTGTAAGTTGTGTACATACATAGTTTTGTTCTTGGACCACACGGGCCCTTGATAACGTCAGCCAAATCATTGTTATTGGATAACAACAATAAATGCTGTTTCACAGACGATAGTGTTGAGTGCTGTAACCATTGTTGGCATACTTTACCCACAGAATATGTGGTAACCGTATTTGTGTTTACAAAACGTGGATCAGGTCCATCCTGTATGTAACCAGGGACTGTGTTATGGAAACGTAATTGGCAGGCATCAGAAGACGTCTGCCAAACTAACCAGCCCACAGGATCTAAACTAGAGACATTAAGGGGTCGATTCCGATCGGGTAAAATGCGCTCCGAATCTTCGTATTGAGCGTTTTTCCCCATACGATTCGTACTCGTAAACGTCCCCGTACGATTCTGCAAGTACGATCCCAACCCAAAGCGTCACTCTGTATGACTCGTAACAAACTCTGTACAAATCGCAAGACCATACGATTTGCATTCAGCTGACTCTTCACGCTACGTCCGAACATAAATAGACCGCGTCATCGGTACCAGGAAGTACGATCCGTGTTGAAGACACTCCATACGGCTCTTTTGCTACGAGAGCTCAAAACTGCTGTAAAAGCAGAGTCCGACCCAAACCGCACCTCGGTACGCGACAAACAAGACATGAACCCCATCGTCCGTGTCATCCCAGTCCTGTAAGCCCACCACCTCGTACATACAAACCGATGACGGCGCAGATGGTGAGTACAACAAACCCCAACAACTAAAGTATACCTGTATGTGGCGCCACACGCTCACATCACCATTGCACGCCGTTAATGTCGGGGTACGTTGTGCCACACGCTACCGCATATCACCAGTGTAATAGGGAGACGTGCCGCACCTACGTCATCAAACTCAGGGTACGGTACGCTACCGCATATCACCAGTGTAATAGTGAGACGTGACGCACCTATGTCATCAACCTCGGGGTACGGTACGCTACCGCATATCACCTGCGTAATAGGGAGACGTGCTGCACCTGCGTCATTAACCTCGGGGTACGGTACGCTAACGCATATCACCAGTGTAATAGTGAGACGTGCCGCACCTACGTCATCAACCTCAGGGTACGGTACGCTACCGCATATCACCAGTGTAATAGTGAGACGTGCCGCACCTACCTCATCAACCTCGGGGTACGGTACGCTACCGCATATCACCAGTGTAATAGTGAGACGTGCCGCACCTACGCCATCAACCTCGAGGTACCGTACGCTACCGCATATCACCAGTGTAATAGTGAGACGTGCCACACCTACATCATCAACCTCGGGGTACAGTACGCTACCGCATATCATCAGTGGAATGGTGAGACGTGTGGTACATACGTCAGAAATGTATATGTATGTTGCGTCACATCTAAGTGATGTGTGAAAAACACACCCAGCAGTGCCCAGCTGTAGAGGGTGTGTGTGGCTAAGACCCGCAGCAGTGCCCAGCAGCATAGGATGTGTGTAGCTAAGACCCCCATCAGTGACCAGCAGTGCCCAGCATTAGAGGGTGTGTGTGGCTGAGACCCCCAGCAGTGCCCAGCAGTGCCCAGCAGTAGAGGGTGTGTGTTGCTAAGACCCCCAGCAGTGCCCAGCAGTGCCCAGCAGCATAGGGTGTGTGTGGCTAAGACCCCTAGCAGTGCCCAGCAGTGCCCACCATTAGAGGGTGTGTGTGGCTAAGACCCCCAGCAGTGCCCCGCAGTGCCCAGCAGCATAGGGTGTGTGTGGCTAAGACCCCCAGCAGTGCCCAGCAGTAGAGGGTGTGTGTGGCTAAGACCCCTAGCAGTGCCCAGCAGCATTGGGTGTGTGTGGCTAAGACACCCAGCAGTGCCCAGCATTAGAGGGTGTGTGTGGTGGTTAGGACCCCCAGCAGTGCCCAACAGTGCCCACCAACATAGGGTGTGTGTGGCTAAGACACCCAGCAGTGCCCAGCAGAATAGGGTGTGTGTGGTTAAGACCCCAGAAGTGCCCAACAGTAGAGGGTGTGTGTGGCTAAGACCCCCAGCAGTGCCCTGCAGTACTCAGCAGCATAGGGTGTGTGTGGCTAAGACCCCCAACAGTGCCCAGCAGCATAGGGTGTGTGTGGCTAAGACCCCCAGCAGTGCCCAGCATTAGAGGGTGTGTGTGGCTAAGACCCCCAGAAGTGCCCAGCATTAGAGGGGGTGTATTGCTAAGACCCCCAGCAGTGCCCAGCATTAGAGTGTGTGTGTGGCTAAGACCCCCAGCAGTGCACAGCATTGCCCAGCATTAGAGGGTGTGTGTGGCTAAGACCCCCAGCAGTGCCCAGCCGTAGAGGTGTTGTGTGGCTAAGACCCCCAGCAGTGCCTAGCAGTGCCCAGCAGTAGAGGGTGTGTGTGGCTAACACCCCCAGCAGTGCCCAGCAGCATAGGGTGTGTGTGTGGCTAGGACCTCCAGCAGTTCCCAGCATTAGAGGGTGTGTGTGGCTAAGACCCCCAGCAGCGCCCATCAGCATAGGGTGTGTGTGGCTAAGACCCCCAGCAGTGCCCAGCAGTGCCAAGCAGCATAGGGTGTGTGTGGCTAAGACTCCCAGCTGAAATCACCTTACTTTGCTGCTGTTCACGGAGGAAGGAGGAAGGACCGCTACAACTCGCGGAACCCGCTGCACGGGTCCCGCATCGCTGCTGTTGTCACCGGAATCACAGGTAGCTGCTGGGCGTGTGAGCGCGAGACAGGGCTGCGAGTGTAGGAACCGGGACTCGCTTTCCCAGGAGTCCCGGCAATCCTCAGGCCGAGTCACCTGGCCCGCTCTCCCTGACCGCCCCGCCCAGCTGAAGCACCTTAAGAGACCCTGCCTCCCATAGCCTGTGGGGATGCTGAAATCACCTTACTTTGCTGCTGTTCACGGAGGAAGGAGGAAGGACCGCTACAACTCGCGGAACCCGCTGCGCGGGTCCCGCATCGCTGCTGTTGTCACCGGAATCACAGGTAGCTGCTGGGCGTGTGAGCGCGAGACAGGGCTGCGAGTGTAGGAACCGGGACTCGCTTTCCCAGGAGTCCCGGCAATCCTCAGGCCGAGTCACCTGGCCCGCTCTCCCTGACCGCCCCGCCCACCCTAAACCCGACCATCGCTCATAAAAAGCAGTGATCTACGCTGCGCGGGAGCGCCCGGGGCTAAGCCCGGGCAAAGGGCGGGCCCTCTGTGGCCCTCAGAGGCCCGAGGAGACTGGACTGGGACAGAAATTCTGGTCGAGTATATATAGCACCCAACCCATCTCTCATTCATCTTGAATACACGGGTTATGTCCTGCCGTGAAACAAGAAGTATGGCCGCTGCAGGAGCTAAAAAACTCACAGGGACCCTGGACGACTTCATCACCCGCACACATGCACTTATCGACGAAGGGATAATTCTCATGGGTAGGAGAGTTTCCCAAGACCTGGCTATGGCCAAGCGTTCTTCCCTTGGCCTCATCGCTGAGGCTCAGACACCGAAAACGGATTCCCGTCGAGAAGCGCAGGCCTTAGTACATCATCCCGGACCTAATGAGGACTCGGATGCCCTAAATATTGCCCAGGACCTGGAGGCTTCACCTAACCTTAACATATTGACTGAAAGTGGAACGCAATGTAGTGAGACAAATACTAGTAACCCTATAGTTAACCTAATAGAAAGAGCCCGGGTAGAAGGGGCAATCCCTAAACAAAAACGTAAAACCAACACCTCAACGGCTGCGAAAGGGAAGAAGGCTATTACCTTACCTAACTCTCGTAATATTGAAAAACCTTCAGTCAGTCTACCTATCCCCACAGACGGCTTACCTCCCAACAACCCTGGTCTACTGCTGAGTCTCCCAGACAATACCATAATTGACCAAAGTCTGGAAGACATTTTGCAACTTAGTGGTCCTACAGGTAACTCAATAATAACACCTCCACTGGAGGAACCCGGTTCTAGTTCAAATAACACAGTAATCTTTAACATGATAAAAGCTTTACTAGAACCCATAGAGGTAAGATTACGCTGTTTGGAAACGGTCCTAAAAAATATACATAAGGACATAAGTGCCCCTAGCTTCACTTTTAATAAAAAGCCCACTCAGGTTACTAACTTACCTAAACCCACAAAGTCTATAACGGTTCCTAATAAAGCGTTGGAGACCAATAATACGACGGCTAGGAAACCCAGTAATACTTCAAATCAAGTAGGTTCTAAACCTAAACCCCCTGTTGTAGAGCAATCTAAGAAAGCAGACACTACTCTGACCTCTTCTAAAAACAATACAATTTCCCAGCCCACACCCGGCGATGGTCTATCCCAGGCCCCCAATCTTGATACTCAGGATAAGGGTAAGGCTAGATCGCGTAGAAATATTCACCTCCCCCCGGATGCCGCACCCTATGTGGTTATCCTTACTGGAGTTACAGAACTTCGTTCGCCAGAAGAAGAACCATATCAGGCTCTCAAAAATAAAGTCTGTCACTGGCTAGCGAATAATTATCCCCTCCCACCAAACATACCCACCGACATTCTAATGATAGAGAGGGCTCCCTGGGTAGGAGGCAATAGGAAAAAATTGCAAGGGGACTGCGTGGTGGTTACTTTTGAAAATCCGGAGGTAGTAGATTTTATTTGTAACAGCAGGGCCCCAAGATACCAGGCCAGCAGGGTGACTGCTAGACCTCTTTCGTATTTTTATCTTTCCCACAATCAAGCGGATAATCGTTGGAGCTGGCTTAAAGGTTCACACGATCGCATTCCTAGACAAAGGCTTAACTTCCCCTGGGACATACAACCCCCAGTCAGGGAGGAGGGCTGGGATGGGGGTGGAATTTGGTGGGGACTAGAGGAGGTAGACCACGTCAAGGTGGCCCCTTGCATGGCTCCCAACTCATCCATCCCTATTATTACCAGCAGCCACTAAATGGCCCATCTAATCCCTTGCATTTCCCTATAGCAAATCGCTTTGATTGTCTGTCAACTACAGATTGGGTGGACTGACATACCCAGGGCTCGCCAGGGGAATGTGGTGTTTGTGCAAATCCAACGCGTCCCCGCAAGGATGTTGGCATAGCGGACCCGATAATAGCTAATTTATCCCCCACACCCGGAACTAGCCCGATGATGAGAGAGAGCCGGGGCGCGGGTACATCGATTGCCCCTATCACAGACTTAGCTCTCTGTAAAGTCCTCACTTGGAATGTGGCAGGTCTAAACACTAAGGCTTTAGACCCAACATGGCAAAGATTCATTAAACAACATCACATCCTAGGACTTCAAGAAACGTGGGATACAACACACAGTTTTTCCCTGGATGGATTCTGCAGCTTTTCTACTCCGGCAGTTCCAGGTATAAGAGGGAGAGCAAAGGGTGGTTTACTCATCTTGTGTTCCCTGCATCTAGTAGGGGTTTTCAAAAAACTAGATACCGCATTAACAAATGCCCTTGCGGTGGAGTGGACCCTCCCTAACTCAAAGATTTTTTTGCTGATTAATTTTTATAATTCAAAGGAGTCCACCATTGTAAATGAACATCTGATTTCTCTGTTAAATTTTTTGTCAGCCTATAGACGTGATTGCACTACCCTCCCGGAACTAGTTATTCTGGGGGATTTTAACATTCACCCCTGTGAGGGAGGTTGTTTTAACGATAGATATGGGGGTATACCATCCGAAGCCATTCCTCATTTTGAGCATACAACCGAAGGCGAGTACCTAGAGTTCCTACTAGCTAACCTAAACCTCTTTGAATTCAATCAAGGCATTGGCGAGCCTAGAGCCCCAACTTTTGTTGGGAGAGATGCCAACACGGTCATAGATTATATCTTTGTTTCAAATGGGGCCTTGGCAAAGGCACATGAGTATAGCGTGGTTGACCTTATTTCATCGGATCATTATCCTGTCCTCCTGACCTTGGATCTAGACTGCTTCCGTCCTGTCAGCCCGCCAAGTATGGCAGCCCCAAAGGACTTGCAATCTAAAGAGCAGGGAAGGCGCCTGAAATGGGAGATGATTGTTCCAGATGAATTCTTTCACTCAATCGCCCAAGAGTCGGGGGCTAGTATGGCAGTGTGTTTGGACCCAACTGCTGAGGGCCCTAAGGTCTTGACCGCTTATGAGGAGATCTGTTCCAGGATCAGCAAGAATTTGGAAAGAAGGTCAGCTGGGCAAGGGAATACAAAGACCCATAAATGGTTCAACAAGAAATGTTCGAGGATACACAGTGCTCTGCTGAAAGCCATTAAACAAAAACCCAGAGACACGTCATTAGTGGCCAAGCTAAGGAGGGAATACAAATTCATAAGCGCAAAACCCAAATTAAGGAGGAAGCTTGGAATAGCCTTTTATCTGTGGATGTGCTGAGAGACAGTAAAAAGTTTTGGGCCATTGTAAATCAGCCCTTTTTTTCTGACAATGGGCCAACGGATTTAGACTGTGTCATAGAGGATAACAGATGGCTAGACCATTTTGGCAAAATCTATGAGTTTACAGTCCCTGCCTCAACTGCCAAAACCCTTGACCACTCCAACTTGGTTATGGATTTTAACACTATGGAAGTCGAAAGGGCGATTAGAGATACCAGCAAACACAAGGCCCCGGGACCCGATGGGGTACCAGCAGATCTCTATATACAGTACCCACAATTCTGGTCAAATATTTTAACCAACGTTTTTAATGCTATTCCGACAGCTGGCTTCCCACCCTCCTGGTCTACCTCTATAATTGTGCCTATATTCAAGAAAGGGAATAGGGCGGACCCGGCCTGCTATAGACCAATCTCCCTGTTGGACTCTGCCGTTAAGATCTTAGGCAGAGTCATCCTGCACAGAATGGGGGATTGGCTGGAGGAGAGCGGGATCCTTTCAGATTTGCAGTACGGGTTCAGGGCACACAGAGGGACAATTGACCAATGTTTGAACCTCCATCTAATCATTAGCAAATACACTGTGGTGAAGGGGGGGCTTCTTTATTTGGGGTTTATGGACCTATCCTCCGCTTTTGATTTGGTTAATCGCTCAAAATTATGGACCATCTTACGAAATTTGGGTTTGGACACTACCTTGGTTAGCTTTTTACATGACCTTCATTCTAATTTGTTTGCGTCTGTTAGGGCATCAAGGGATGGTAGGTGTACAGCAAAGTTTAGATCAGGGAGAGGGGTCAGACAAGGGTGCATCTTGGCCCCTCTTCTCTTTACACTGTACATCAACGCCTTGGGGAAATTTCTGAACCCAGCCACCCTGGACATTCCACGTATGGGGGGGCTACCTATCCCGGTCCTCCTATACGCGGATGACGCTGTCCCCATAGCGTGGACTGGCATAGGTCTCCAAAGACTTTTGGACCATTTCGGCCTTTTCATGGAAGCCCTTGATCTAAAAATTAACACCGTCAAGTCCCATGTTATGGTCGTTGGCTCTCGAAAGAAAAATATGAAGATTAGATCCTTCAGCTCTAACAATTCACCAATTTCGAGGGTGCCCTCCTTTTGTTACCTGGGCGTCACTTTTGACGAGAGAGGAACTTGGAAGCCACAAATGAAACTCAAGGAAAACGGAGTCATTAGATCCACAACAGCACTCCTGAGCTTCTCCAAAAGATTGGGCTCGAAACCTATGGAAGCTATGACCAGGATCTACAGAGCCAAATGTATGGCAATCGCTTCCTACGGGGCAGACATTTGGGGCTATGTTCCAACTCCAGGCATACAAATTGCTGAAAACAACTTCATAAGGGCTCTGCTGACTCTCCCGAAATCTTCTCCCACACATTCAACCCATAATGAAATAGGCATGGGTTATGTCTCTGATCTTCTAAAAATGTCCCCAGTACTTTGCTGGATTAAAACCTGGACAAATGAAGAAATCAGTTTGAATCACTGCATCCTTAAAGATTGTATATCTCTGGACAAAGCTCACACTATTCCGTGGCTGGCATATGTTAGAGCAGCATGTGCGAGGCTAGGGCGTCCGGAAATGTACTCTCTATCGCAACATCTCAAAAAAGAGGACGCAAAGTGGGTGAAGCAGCACTTTCGGACTTTGTTGGAATGCGAAAGAGAATCGGCTGAACTTAGCAAACCTACGGTCAGATTACTTTTTCAACTTTCCACAACCACAGCTATGGAACCCTATTTAAAATATGTCACAAAGCCCTACCATCGCTTTCTGCTCATAAGGTTTAGATTTAATTTGATCCATCTTATTCTTGGCACGCACACAGAATGGGGTACACCAGAACATTTTCCCCCTTGCACATGTGACTGTTTTTCAACACAGAACACTTTGCACTTGGTCATGTTCTGTGAGCACTACCTGGTGCCGCGAAAAAAATTCATTGTTCCCATCTTGAAACCTCTGAATTTCGTTCAGGTACGGCCAGCATTACTATACCTTCAGATGCTGAACTCAGTGCCGGTTGCATATGGCGTAGCTTGTTTTTTAGTAGCAGCCGCCAGACAGAAAAAATTAAGAGCTGCCGCACCACTAAATCATCAAATTTGACTTCCTGTATAAACTCTGGCGAGAATGTCTTTTATATGCTGATATAGGTGTTCCCCATATCTATCAAATTCCTTTTTCTTAATGAATGTGCCCCTTTTTTTTTTTGTTTTTAGAAGGAGTAGCAATCAATTCTTTTTCATCTGTTTAATTGTTTTTTAAATCTGATTTTATGTATCATGTACTGCTTTTATGGTTTTAATTAACCGAATAAATTTTTTTGACTGACTGACTGACTCCCAGCAGTGCCCAGCAGTAGAGGGTGTGTGAATAAGATCCCCAGCAGTGCCCAGCAGCATAGGGTGTGTGTGGCTAAGACCCCCCAGCAGTGCCCAGCAGTGCCCAGCATTAGAGGGTGTGTGTGGCTAAGACCCCCAGCAGTGCCCAGCAGCATAGGGTGTGTGTGGCTAAGACCCCCAGCAGTAGAGGGTGTGTGTGGCTAAGACCCCCAGCAGTGCCCAGCAGCATAGGGTGTGTGTGGCAAAGACCCCCAGCAGTGCCCAGCATTAGAGGGTGTGTGTGGCTAAGACCCCCAGTAGTGCCCAGCAGTGCCCACCAGCATAGGGTGTGTGTGGCTAAGACACCCTGCAGTGCCCAGCAGCATAGGGTGTGTGTGGCTAAGACCCCCAGCAGTAGAGGGTGTGTGTGGCTAAGACCTCCACAGAGCCCAGCAGCATAGGGTGTGTGTGGCTAAGACCCCTAGCAGTGCCCAGCATTAGAGGGTGTGTGTGTCTATGACCCCCAGCAGTGTCCAGCAGCATAGGGTGTGTGTGTGGCTAGGACCTCCAGCAGTGCCCAGCAGTGCCCAGCATTAGAGGGTGTGTGTGGCTAAGACCCCCAGCAGTGCCCATCAGCATAGGGTGTGTGTGGCTAAGACCCCCAGCAGTGCCCAGCAGTGCCAAACAGCATAGGGTGTGTGTGGCTAAGACCCCCAGCAGTGCCCAGGAGTAGAGGGTGTGTGTGGATAAGATTTCCAGCAGTGCCCAGCAGCATAGGGTGTGTGTGGCTAAGACCCCCCAGCAGTGCCCAGCAGTGCCCAGCATTAGAGGGTGTGCGTGGCTAAGACCCCCAGCAGTGCCCAGCAGTGCCCAGCAGTAGAGGGTGTGTGTGGCTAAGACCCCCAGCAGTGCCCAGCAGCATATGGTGTGTGTGGCTAAGACCCCCAGCAGTAGAGGGTGTGTGTGGCTAAGACCCCCAGCAGTGCCCAGCAGCATAGGGTGTGTGTGGCAAAGACCCCCAGCAGTGCCCAGCATTAGAGGGTGTGTGTGGCTAAGACCCCTAGTAGTGCCCAGCAGTGCCCACCAGCATAGGGTGTGTGTGGCTAAGACGCACAGCAATGCCCAGCAGTGCCCAGCAGCATAGGGTGTGTGTGGCTAAGACCCCCAGCAGTAGAGCTTGTATGTGGCTAAGACCTCCAGCAGTGCCCAGCAGCATAGGGTGTGTGTGGCTAAGACCCCCAGCAGTGCCCAGCATTAGAGAGTGTGTGTGTCTAAGACCCCCAGCAGTGCCCAGCAGTAGAGGGTGTGTGTGGCTAAGACCCCCAGCAGTGCCCAGCAGCATAGGGTGTTTGTAACTAGGACCCCCTGCAGTGCCCAGCAGTGCCCACCAGCATAGGGTGTGTGTGACTAAGACCCCCGGCAGTGCCCAGCAGTGCCCAGCAGCATAGGGTGTGTGTGGCTAAGATCCCCAGCAGTGCCCAGCAGTGCCCAGCAGCATAGGGTGTGTGTGGCTAAGACCCCCAGCAGTGCCCAACAGTGCCCAGCATTAGAGTGTGTGTGTGAATAAGAACCCAAGCAGTGCCCAGCAGTGCCCACCAGCATAGGGTGTGTGTGGCTAAGACCCCCAGCAGTGCCCAGCAGCATAGGGTGTGTGTAGCTAAGACCCCCAGCAGTGCCCAGCAGTGCCCAGCTTTAGAGGGTGTGTGCGGCTAAGAACCCCAGCAGTGCCCAGCATTAGAGGATGTGTGTGGCTAAGACCCCCAGCAGTGCCCAACAGTGCCCAGCAGTAGAGGGTGTGTGTGGCTAAGACCCCCAGCAGTGCCCAGCAGCATAGGGTGTCTGTGGCTAAGACCCCCAGCAGTAAATGTAAATGTAAATGTAGTATACTTGTAAAGCGCACAGCTGCCCCAGCAACAGTGCGTCCCGGCGCTATATAACGCTGTGGAACCCTTCCTGGCTCTCCCTGTGAGATGCCCCTCCTGGGCACCCCCAAGGAGAAGCCAGGCATCCCAGTGTTGTTGGGGCCGTTGTGGAGATTAAGCAAGCTATTGCCCAGAGTTGCAGCGTGGGACCCATGATTAGAGTAGGCGCTGAGGTGAGAATTATCGAGTCCGCGGACATTGAGCCCAAGACCCTGCCGCGTCGGGACTTGAACCCTGGTCCCGGGCCTGATATCTGCTTCAGAGTCTTCCGCTCTAACCATTGATCCACAATTCTCCACCCACCAGCATAGGGTGTGTGTGGCTAAGACCCCCAGCAGTGCTCAGCAGTGCCCAGCAGTGCCCAGCAGCATAGGGTGTGTGTGGCCAAGACCCCCAGCAGTGCCCAGCAGTAGCGGGAGGGTGTGGCTAAGACCCCCAGCAGTGACCAGCAGCATAGGGTGTGTGTGGCTAAGACCCCCAGCAGTGCCCAGCAGTGCCCATCATTAGAGTGTGTGTGTGTGGCTAAGACCCCCAGCAGTGCCCAGCAGCATAGGGTGTGTGTGGCTATGAGTCCCAGCAGTGCCCAGCAGTTAAAGCAGAAACATACCATGGTGAACCTCATTACCATCAGGAAATAGACACATGCTACAATACCCAAATCTGAACATCACACCAGCTCCCAGGCACACAGCAGTCAAAGCCATTATCGGAAAACCAAAAGTACAGAACCAAAAATCAAAAGCTGTATTCAGCCCCATCAAAAGATAAAACGTAAATATGAGTCCATCCTGGATGTTGTCACACCCAAACTTGCCTGCACATAGAGTTCAATCGTCTGTGGAAACAGGTGGGGGCATCATCTGGAGAATCCTCTGGCACCGCAGGGACAGGAGAGGGAAGGACAGGTGTAGTGGGTGCAGGTGGTGTGGATTCCTCCACACTGGCCGGTGCCTCGCAGAATGTGGCTAGATATACTTGGCTGCACACTTCAGCCAGTTCTGAAAAACTACCACCTGAACCCGAGGACACATTGGGGGTGGAGGTAGAGGGCTGTGAGTCTGTTGTCGTGGGTCTGTGGATTCGTGTGTGACGTCTGTCCCATCTCCCTCTGGGTGTGCCTACATCCCCTTGAGATTGGGTGCGTGCGTGGAGATTTGCCCTTTGTCTGCCGTGTTGGTGTGCTGGGTGTGTCTGTTGTGGTGTCTGACCCGTGGCGTCTGTGTGTACGTTAGGCAGGTATGGGAGAGGCTGAGGTGGATGGGTCTGAAGGAGGGGTGGGAGATGCTGCAGGGTGGACAGTGCTGCCATCAGTGATGAATCTATGGCAGCCACACTCCAACATAGATCAGACATGGCAGATGACATGCCCTCCATGAACGATAACAACTGTGTCATGATTTGTGTATGTCCATGGTGGACAGTCAACATGGATGTCTGACCTACTAGAATCTACCGGAGTAGGTCCACAGACTCACCACTGAGGGCAGCAGGGGAGACAGGGGCAGGGGCTGCCGTGCCGGGAACAAAGGAGACACTGGGGCTAGCATGGACCCTAGGGACTGTTAGACCCGGCCTCGTGGCGTGGTCCTCCCTGACCCGTAGCGACCCGACCCTGCCCTTGCACCACACCAGGCCCCTGATTATCACGGCCTACCCGGCCCACTCCCTCTATGACCCTGCAGACAGCACTGGACTTCCCCGTCCTCACCCCCCATCTTCCCGGTCCCGGGCGCACCCAAACCCTATCGGCCCGAAGGCCTCTGGTGACCATTCCCCTGCACCTAAGATGGCTGCCCAGCCCCAGCGCGACCTCGGCCCTAGACGCGCCATGCCCGGCTGGGGAGTAGAGATCTCCCAGGGAGCGAGAGAGGGAGGAGCAGTTTCTATCACACCTCTAGCCTCCCCTTGAGAGATGGGTTTCGATCGCCCCTCCGGCCTCCCTGAGAGCTGGCTCCACGCCGTCTGTGTGCGTGGCAGGAAACCCCGACAAGCGACCCCAAGGTGCTAGGACCCCTGCCTGCCACATATGTTTTATGTTTACCATTACATGACTACCAGTGTTATACCTTGTGTTTGTGTGCGAGAGTATTTCTGTCTTTATGTACTGTGAGAGTCCTTAAAGACTTTCCAATTGAACGGTTAAGGGCTTTTCACTCTTACGCACCATAACTTCACCTAACCATTGAGACACTCTCAACGTACATACTAGGTAGAGCGCCCTACTTATCTGAGATTCCCCCAAAAAACCCCGTCAGCTGCATCTCCCTGCTTGCGAGGACTCTGGACATCAAAGAGGAGCAGACCTATAACAAGGGGGGATCTGGGACTATCGGCAGATTGAATCCTGGAACTAAGAGAGCCCTGCTGACGTGGTCGAGGCTCAACGGAACATCGAAGAAGAAACTACTCGGACCTTGGAACCTTGGTGAGCCCTGCTGACATCGTCGCGGCTACCACCTGGCAGAGACGGACTTCTGCCTAAACCATCTGAGCCGTGCTGACGTGGTCGCAGCTCCCTTGCAACCTTGAGGACACCTGAGCCCTGCTCATTGGATCGCGGCTCCCCAAAAGATCGTAAGACTTTCGACATCCTTGCCCGAGCCCTGCTGACTTGGTCGCGGCTCAGACACTGTTTTGGCCCGCTGGATCTAAGATCGTATCGTATCCCCCGCTCGAGGATTGAGAGCTGTGCGCCGGATACGCGCCTGCATTGACCCTGATCCTTAAGACTGTCCCGCTACCCCTACCCTTACCGAGACTTTAGGAGCCCTTGCTCTGCTTGTAAATACAAACCTTGTGGATCATAAAGATCCTGATATCTTCATAGATAAAGAATACGTTCTCCAGAACCTACGGTGTGGTGTCTCTTTGTCGAAGTGGTGCTAGCTCTGCGCGTACGATCCTAGATATGAGACTCTTCCGCAGAAGAGTCTACTGCCAGTGCTCCGCTGTATTCCTAGTAGAGGTGGGTCACAGGGTGGTCAGGTAAAGGTTCTGTCCTCCCCTGAGATCTCCCCTTCTAACAGCACGGACCCTAGGGACCCTAACAACTAGGAGGGTGGAGATGGTACTGGAGGAGGAAGGGACAGCCGAAGATGTAGAAGATGGCATAGCTGCATATTCCCCCTCCTCCGTAGAGTCTGATTCCGAGCCGTCCGCATTGTAGGAGGTGTCGTGCTCATGAGGTCTGGCCGTCTGACTCTCCTCACCCTCCATGCCACTGCCTCCCTCTGACTCCTCAAAGCAGGTGGCACTGTCGCTGGGTCCCTCTGTCTGGTCCGCGCATTTGTCTCCTCCAGATTGTGGTGATGATGCTGTTGGCAAGGAGAATAAGAAAACCATATCAGTCACCTGTACACATCAGACATATCAGCTACAAATCATTTGGGCACATTTCTAATCATGACATGCATCATGAGTCACATGCCACTGAACTCTGCACAATGCTAAGCCTAGTATTGAGCAGTTGTGAGAGACACAACGCTAAATGTATAGTAGGATACAAGTAACAGGCAAGGCAACAACTTGTACGAGAGTCACAATGATGAGCCACTGCCTGACAACAGGATAGCTGATGATGAATCATTGTTCATTTGCCCACTCTGCCGCCCAAATCCAGACCTGGTCAGGTTTGAATCGCTTTGACCCTGTGCCACATGGGAAAAGTCCTGCCCGAACTGCCATGTGATGCCATCCTGGGACCTGAACCAAGTGTTCCATCACCTCACATTGGCATCACAGCTGTCTACACCCAAAGTCACATTGTGTGGCTGACCATCAATATTATTTACAAACAACATGCAACATATTTTGAGAATATGAACACACGCACTGCCCAGTGTGATTATGCACAATCCAAAATTAGTTTACATGTACAGTGTGCACCTGTAGCTAACACATGACAATTAGAAATTTTACCATGGACAAAGGCCACTGAGGCTGACTCGTGCAGAAAAAACATGTTGAGACTCCTGATCAGTGCCAAAATATGAAGAAGGGCAGACACAGTGCACAGGTGGTGCTACATGAAAGGTACCAACAGGTGTCACAGACCTCCCTCCAACATGATGATGTGCAAAGGAATATGCATACTAAGACATTGCACCTTAGGAATACATGTGAAAAACAATTAATAGCCAAAGTGCTGGTCAAATGTGGAGTAGGGCAAGGCATGTAAACAGGCATCTGCTGAAAATGGGCCATTCTTATGCCAATGCATAAAGTGCCTGACTGACCAAACCACTCCCACTGTGGGAGTGTTACCATGCCTCGGAGCACTGCAGGTAGCATGTGACATACATGACAACAAACAGACATGTACCTACCCCCTTCTTGCTGCTGTCCCTCCTGCAAGTACCTATGGAGTTCTGGGAACACCACTTCCAGGACCCAGAGCATGTGGGGGGTGAGGTGGCGGCTGCCGCCATGCCAGCGTGGAGCTTTGAGCTTGAGCTGTACCCTGGCGATGCTGCGGGTCCAGCACTGGATGTCCAACCACCTCTTCCTGATGTTACTGAGCCTCGTGCGAGGCCCCCCTCACTCCTGACAGCCCTGGCGACGTCCAGCCAGATGTCACCCTTCTCATAGGCAGATACCTGTCACGAATATAAAGTGAGATGTCATCAGTACACCTGGTCCATGTCCTAAAGACACACACTTGCACCAAATAGACGATGACAACAGGGCATAGGATGCTGACCACACTTGCATCATTGTCCATGTGTATGTGGCCTGTGAGCAAACAACAATGCACTACATGCCATTGAAAGGCTACAGATGCCATAAGGGGTGCAAACCACTCTTTGAGCATGGCACACACTGAGCAATATATGCTACATCAGGGTGCATTGCAGCACGTGACATGCTGTCACACACCCCACTACACAAACTAACCCTCTTCAGACCACACATGCACACCCTGGCACAGAGTTTCTGCTTGCAATTGTCAACAGTGTATACAAGATCACTTAGCACATGTCACACCTGCAAAAGATGTGACACAGGCCTCAAGCTAACTGTCCAAGTCATGCACATGGCGAAGCATACTTGTCTCATCACATGGGTATAGCTGTGGCATACGTCATGCACTAGTCTTGCAAAACATCACCAACACAATTTGCCAGGTGACAAAGATCAATCACACTCTTCAATGTACATCACTTCAAAGCATGCTTTTGTCCAACAAGCACACAGGTCATGCACAAATCCATCTACAGTGAGTTCATTCATCTGTCATTCGTGAGGGAACACTGCAACAGCTCAGGAAAACATCCAAAAAGAACATGCAAGGTGTGGCACTTCAGAAAGTGTGATTCACATTGCAGTTAATGTCACAGTTAGCACAATGCTGAGGAGCACTAAACACTATTACACCACATCATTAACTGCATGTGGGAGACCACACTGTACACACCTGCACTCACTCCAAACAACATAGCATCTCTTAACAATACATACACAATGGCTGTAGTGTCTTACATACACAACAGGTGCACAGTCCAAGGTAGTCCACACATCACTCACCTGCTCCTCTAGTCTCCCATACAGCTTGCTGTAGTTAGGCAGGAGGGCATCTAGCAGGGCCTTGTTCTCCCCCTCACTGAATGCAGGTGCCCTCTCCATGCTCAGCCAATCAGGGTCCAGAGGATACAGAGACAGTAGCTGTGTTGTCCACTCCAATGTTGTGCAGGCAAGTGCCGTCTCACAGCTACATGCTGCCTTATAACTGTGCTGCAGAGGGTCTGTGAGTCCAAGGAGTACTGTGTGATAGGCCAGAATAGTTTGCATCCTATGTTTCATCCAATCCCATGACACATAAGGCCATGACACACATTTGCATGGTTTGAAAACTGAGCCTGAGCTCAACAACAACTTTTGCAACATTGTGTAGGTTTTGCCCAACTGAATTTTCCAGAACACCTGTAGAACACTCTAAAATCTCTGTTTCCTTGACAACCTGGCTGCATTCTGACCATTCCACTGTTCCCCTAGATGTTCCATATGTATTTTCTGGAATCCCCACACAAGTACGGTGTGATTGCCGTCGCAAATGCTACTCAATTCAATGATGAAATGAGCCGTACACACGCACGTTCACTTGGGGTACGTTCTGCTCGCGTATGGCTACAATGCAATAGGGAAACGAGCCGTACACACGCACGTACAATTGGGGTATGCTCTGCTCTCGTATGGCTACAATGCAATAGGGAAACGAGCCGTACACACACACGTGCAATTGGGGTACAGTGCGTTTGACATGCTCAAGTGAATGCATGTGTAGGCTGCGTTCATAAGCTCATTCATGGCACCATTGGAGAGTGACACCTGGAAATCACATGGCAGGGATGTAGGTGTAGGCTCATGTTGAGGATGTGGATGTATACATTTGCACAGCATCCTTCCATCCTTTTGGCCCATAGGAATCAATGGGAAGGGATTCCTTAATTGCGATTCGCAAATTGTGAATCGCAATTAAGGAAAAATAAGGAATCGCTAAGAAAATTGCACATTTTTGCAATTAAGGAATCGCAAACGGCAACAATGATGCATGTACCTGTTAGTTTTTGTCCACATGGATCTCTTTGCATAGTAGCAGACTTGTGAGCGTTACACAAGAATCAGATAGGTGACAGACTGTCCTAGGGTTTATGTGTCCGTGTTGAAGCATCTGATCTCATGTCATTGCATTATCTGTGATCTCAAATTGGGTACAGTGGTTACACTTCACAGGTGTGACTGCTACAGTGTATCTCATGAGGTATTTGTTGAATCAGTGACATAAGAATATAATCCTAAGGCTTGTTTGCCTCTGTTTCAGATCTCCCTCCCTGCAGTTCCCATCCTCTCCTTCCCTCACCTGATCACACTTTTGTGTCTGTCATTTGTACTAGGACCAAGGAGCTATTTGGAGGTGGAACCCTTTGAGCATCGCACCACTCTGATGATGAAAGGTACAGCCAGTCCCTGGTAGTTGTGTGGAGAATCTTTCTGCTGCATTACAGGTAACATCATTGCATGACTGTTTTTGTCTACAGGGCAATGCCACTGACCATGTGCATTGGATAATGCTGCATGGCCTCACAAGGTTATTGATCATGTTGTGTATGACGTGTGATTCCTACAGAACATTGTGCCTCCTTGCTGTCAACGCACATGTCTTTCTGATGTGCATGTATAAATATGGCCTAATGTAAGTTCATTGTTCATATGTGGTTACGTGTACAGTGACAACATGCATAGTGTTGGTAAAGACAAAAGTACTATGTTGTGGGTGCTCTTTAGCTTGCTACCCACTACGTGCAGACTACACCTGCTGACGCTGTGTGTCCAGTGCCCCATTTGGCACTAAGGGGCCTGATCCTGTGACCGTGATCTTTGGTGGTTACTCTGCCATTTTGCTTGCAGTGACCCTGAGTCAACCAGACACTCCTGCATTCACATATGTTGCTTTGTGGCTTGCAAATGCCCTTGTGGAATGTTCTTGTTTTGCATGTTGTCTCACCCCTTCTGCCGTCATGTGTTCACTCATTCCTGCTGCGGCATCCACAGCCACAATGCAGCACAGAGTGGCCAGATCCTGGACCACACATGCCTACAGGATACTCATCCTTCCATCCATTTGTAGAGCCTTCTCCAGCCACCCTACACACAGAGAACACCAGACAATCATCCACCTGGTATCACGATACCTCAAACTCACCCATAACAGCTTCTCTACCTGTGTGTGCAACACATACTGGCAAGACTATGCTTCCCCACATGACAGAGTGTCTATGCACCACCAGGTCATGTGCCTCGTACAGCACACACATACCTTCCAGCAGCACAATATTGTACTGTGTTACCTTACCTTGTCAACACCACAGCAGCACACCTCGCCTTCCTTACAGTAACGTGGCAGTACGCAACCTCGGCACACCACTTCGACATAGCCGTCACAGACAGTCAAAAAGCCACCGGGAACACACACCAAAACCACGTCTCTTGGGTATGGTGTATGTGGCCGTTCTAGTGAAGAGAATTATCAGACGTGGCAAGGTGTTCTGGATGCATTGCACCCGTCACAGGAGTTATGTTGTTGTGGCTGCATAGGGGGCGGACACGTAATCAGATGAGCTTGTAGAGAGTGCTACAGCCCATTGCCCACAGTCTGTCCTGCCACCCTTGGCCTGTGCGCCTTTCATCACATCCACAGTACAGCAGCATGCTGATGATAGTTCTCATACCTCAGGACACAGATGTAGGTACTCCCTACGTGGATAACTACCTTTTTGAACCCTGATCCATACACCTCCAAGTGACTCTCCTGTGCCTGTCTTATGAGCCAAACCCCCCTCCAGCATTTAGTAACCATCACAGGTGTGTATTGCCATCCATGTGTGTAGTTGTTTGAACATTGTGACCTATGTGTGTCCTCACCCGGACTCAGATCCAAGTGTGTGGATGGCTGCAGTTTGTAAAATACTCTGGCATTTCATACATTTACACACACATATGTTTTAGACTCTGGGTACAAGATTACTACACCAATGCGTATGATGTTTCTTATATTTATTTGGTGATCTTGTGCAGGAAACGTGAGTAGGTGCTGTACAGAAAGGGGGTAATACAAAGTTCACTGCTGAAGATGAGATGCCTTACAGTTTCAGTCAACAGAGTCCAGGCCACAGTTGTTGGCATCATTAGGCAGACTGTGACCAGCAAGTCCATGTGGGAGAGTCTCATAGGTGATGATGTTGCACCCAAGGGCAATATTGCAGGTAAGGTATCCTGGGAGTTGTGCATGCCCCACTGCCTCTCAACATCTTAGCCGTGGATGACCCTTCTTCCTTAGGGGACCCTCACGTGCAGGCCTGGACGATGCATGGGACACTCCGTCAGACAGTTCCTCCTCCTCCTCCTCCCTCCCTGTGGCTGATGTTGAACCTTGCCTTGATGTTTGTGGCCTGGTGACACAGGGAATGTGCTGCATGTTGCCAGCAATCTGACGGAGTGATTGGCTCATATCCTGATTCACCGTCAAGAGCTCAGCCAGTGTTGCCTCCACCCGTCCATGATGTCGTACTTGCCTGGCATGTTGCTCGGCCTGCTGTTGTTTCAGTTTGTTGAGGGCCTCCACTACCTGACTGACCTCCCTGGTGTTTCAAAAGTGAGAGAGACCCCTTTACAACCAGGGGAATAGGGTACTTCAAAAGTAAAAAACGTTTTCCCTTGGTGAACCAAATCTCAAGATGAAGACCCCAAAATTAGGTTTCTCAGCCGACCCAAATGTAGGCGCCCTAAGTTCTTTTCCTAACTAATACACTCTAACAACAGCAGTACAGTTCATTATTTTTTATTATAAAAAAACATATTCGTACAAATACAGTTGAATGTTTAAAAAGACTCATACAGAGCCACAAATTTAAAAATAATTTTACACAATAAATTCATAAAATACAGTCTCTAATACATATAGGGCCAGATGTAGGTAGGCCGTTACCGATCGGTAACGGCCGAAAATACCGATTTTGGGCCCTTACCGATCGGTATACAGCAATCGAGATGTAGGGCAAAGAAAAAAGTCAAAATCGGAGCGAAAACCGATTTGGAATGAGTACCGAATGGAAAAGAATCCGATACGTACATACCGAAAATCGGATATGTAACGAATCGGTAACACACCGAATCGGATGCAAACACCGAATCGGTCCATGTACCGAATCAGTAGTGACACCGAATCGGAAAATAACCGATTCTGTCCATGTACCGAATCGGTAGTGACACCGAATCGGAAATTATCCGATTCGGTCCATGTACCGAATCGGTAGTGACACCGAATTGGAAATTATCCGATTCGGTCCATGTACCGATTCGGTAGTGACACCGAATCGGAAATTATCCGAATCGGTCCATGTACCGATTCGGTAGATAAACCGATTCGGACATAAGCCGAATCGGAGAACCTACCGATTCGGTTGAATCACCGATCGGGAAATTCCCCCGAATCGGACAGATGGGGAGATGTAGGGAGGCACAGAAACACCGATTTCGGCTCAAAATCGGTAGAATTCACTCGGTATTTACCATGGATTACAATCAGGTGGTAACCAACTCCAACCCATAAAAACAGCCCCAAAATGCATTGCAACTTGCAGGATGGCAGCTTTTTATGTCATTGTGAGGCGGCTATGGCTACAGCAGGAAGGACAGAGGGAATGGCAAAGAAATGAACAGGTCTACAGACAGAGGATAACCCTGTTCATGCTCACAGAGGCAGAGATCCTACAGAGATACAGGCTGGACTCTGACACCATTCTTGAGCTCATCAGGGACCTCAAACCATTGTTGGACCACCCCACCCCAAGGGCACACGCCATCCCAGCACACGTCCAGGTGCTATGCAGCCTACACCTGCTTGAGTCTGGCACCTATCAAAGTGGAGTTGCAGCGGCAGGAGGGGTGACCCAGAGCAGCCTGTCAAGGTTCTTCCACACATTCCTTGACGCCATGATACACAGGATGAACCAATACATCTCGTTCCCTGCAACCCACGCAGAACTGCTACAAACTAAAGCTGACTTCTACCAGATGGCACAATTTCCCCAAATCATTGGCTGCATAGATGGCACGCACATTCCGATATGCCCACCAGCGGACACAGAATACATATACCGCAATCGGAAGTCTACGCACACCATCAACGTGCAGGTGATCTGCAATGCGAAGTGCACCATCACAGACCTGGTAGCAAAATTCCCAGGGAGTACCCACGACTCCTATATTTTCCAACAGAGCGGCATCTATGCACGGCTGATGGCTGGCGAATTTGGTGAAGGATACCTCCTAGGTGAGACACATCATCAGACCCCCATAACACAAAGTAGCTAGGTGTAATACATGTATGCATGTGTGTAATGTTACCCCTTTCCCTTCCAGGCGACAGTGCATATGCCCTCCGCTCATTCATACTCACCCCCTACCTCAATCCCTCCACACCCAGCCAAAGGAGGTATAACCGGGCCCACAAAAGCACAAGGAATGTCGTCGAACGGACCTTTGGCATCTGGAAAAGTCGATTCAGATGCCTGCACAAGAGTGGAGGTGCAAGGCAGTATACCCCCATCACCTGCTGCAAGATCATAGCTGTATGTGCAATGTTACACAACCTTGCGGTGAAGAAGGGCACTGAGGTGGAGTTGTCTGACTACGAGGACCATGACGACGACGAAGCTGTGCCACTAACACAGCCAGCTGGGGTGTCTACACCAAGTGATGGCAGATACAGACGTGAGGAGATTACAGAAAACTATTTCTGAGTGAGTACAGATGCACAGACAGGTAAATGGTTGTGGTGAAAAGCAAATTTTAATACTGTTGCAACACAGTTACTGCACTGATGTGCAACAAAAAAAAAGTGTAATAGCTCGGAAAACAAAAGTCTAAGGTCCAGGTTGCCTCACCCGCCCTTGCAAACCTACTTCTTTGAGCACTTGGCAGCCCCACTGGGGTGTCCCTCACCCCCTTCAGAATGTCCAGCGGCTTCTGCGGAGCGCCTGGTGCTCCTGCGTGGCTCTGACGCAGCACTGGCCGGGCTGCTGCGGCTGCTGCTGTCCCCAGCATCCCCCAGGTCCAGGGCAGGATTTGCGGCAGTGCTTGAGATAATCATGGCCTCCATTGCTGTAGTGATGGGGGCCATTCCCCTTGTTAACTCGGCGGTATTTTGGGTGAGACTTGACTCCATGTTGGCACTGCGCTGACAGAGTTGCGCCGTTGCAGCAGCAAGGCGGCTCATGGAGCCGTTTAGCACGCGGGCATCCCGCCTGCGCGAGAGCTCATGCTCCTCTAGCCTGCCGCATAACTGGGTAATGGCAGTGGTGAGCCTGCCTAGACCTGCTGCTACCTCCTTGTTGGTATCTACAAAGGCCTTGAAACCTTTCACCATCTCCCCCATCTGCAGGTTGTGCTGCCGGAGCTGGCGTTGGCAGGCCATGATGGACTTCGCCTGCTGCCTTTGGATCTTCACCATATTCCCTTCAAGGCCCAGGAAGACACTGCCCTCCGGTGCTGGCGCTGCAGTGCTGGGAATGGTACGGCGCCGGGTACTGCTGCTGCCGGCCTGCTGAGTGGGCTGGGGTGCCACTGGTGTGGGTGTGGTGCTCGCCGGGGCCTGAGCCTCTGCCCCCATGATTGGGTTTACTGGAGCCACAGCCATAATCGTGGCAGGAGGTGGTGTAGGTGCATGGTGGTCCCTTGTCGGGGAGTTCTCTGGGGAGAACATCAAGGGTGGTGTGCTTGGCATTTGTGGGGAGTGCAATACGTCATAGTCAATTGCCAGGTCTCCCTCAATACCCAGCCCGATGGTGTTGTCCTCCTCCTCCTCGGCAGCCTGACTCGTGCTAGGCCCAGCGACTGCACTGGTAGTTGCTGCTGCTGCCTCTGTTGCCTGTGGTCCTTCGCCTGATGGTGCCCCTAGGTATAAAGAAGCATTTGTAAATGGAGTGCCGATGTATTACAGTCAGTACAAATAAAGCATTGCACATGTCCTTGCATCTCCTTAGAATGTGTTCCACTGTTTCCTATCTTGTCATTCTGCACTGCCATATTTTGCTACCTTCTGCTGACTACATATACCATGATGCTTTACTCTTGTATGTTGGTTACAGTACTGGGCTGGGGTTTGGCTGTGCATTGTGTCTAATGGGGAGGTGTCTGGTAGGGTGTGTCATGATGCGCATGCTTCTTACCTGTAGCTGTAGCTCTGGCTGAGCTGTCCAGGGTCCCGATTCCGGTCACGCTCTCCCTCTCGATGGTGCTGGACACCAGTTCCTCCAGCTCTGTGAGGGGAGGCGCCGGGTTCCTGCCTCCACCTGTTGCTCCTGCTTGCCTCTGGATCTCAGCCATCTTACGTTTGGTCAGGCTGCGGATATCATAGAAGCGCTTTTTCAGCTCGTCAAGGGTCCTGGGGGAGACACCTACAGCATTGACCCTTTCTGCGATTTCACTCCACAGCCTCCTCTTAGTGCTGTCCGGCACACTGAGGGACAGCTTCCCGAATAGCTGCCTGTGCACCCTCACCACCTCCTCCAACAACACCCTCAGCTCGGTGCTGCTGAACTTTGGCTTCCTCTTCTGGCTGGCCTTCTGGCTGTCACTGGGGTTTGCCATCTTGCTCTCAACAGTTCACTGCCTCCTGCTCCCACTGCTGCTCACTGTGAGTGTTAAGCTCAGGCTGGCTCTCCAGAAAGTTCTTAATTAGCTGCACCTGCCAGGGTTGCCACTCCCTGTTTGGGTGGGGGAGGGGGGATCCACCTCATTGGCTGAATCGGCTTTTACCGAATCGGCTTTTACCGAATCGGTGAAATCCGATTCGGATTTCACCGATTCGGTTTGTTCAATGCATTCCTATGGGCTTTTTGGCCATGGGTGTGTTTTCATACCTCCGATTCGGTAATTGCCGAATCGGATTTTACCGATTCGGCTATTTCCGAATCGGTGGTAGCCGATTCGGCTATTTCCGATTCGGTGGTAGCCGATTCGGTAATTTCCGAATCGGTCCGTGCCGAATCGGTACGTAGCGATTCACATTACCGATGCCGACCGAATCGGTATTATTTCGCTGTTTGTTTCCTACATCTCGTTTTCCGATTTCAGAATACCGAATCGGCCCGCCTCGGTATTCTGAATTCGGAAAATCCCTTTTACCTACATCTGTCCCATAGTTTCCAACTGAAAATTATATAAAACAATGTAATCTAACACTTGACACTAATAAACCTTACAAAGGAGAGACATACAAAAAGACATGAAATTTGTCAATAAGTGTTGCACGTTTCTAGGGTTTCACATAAACACAGTCCTGAGAGTAAATGATTATTGATCTGCAGGTTAGGTTTTTTACTCCCTTAATCATGCCATGGGGCGTCGACGCGTTTCGATGGTTTCAGTAATATATTACCATCTTTATCAAGACTATATATTATTCAGTCTCTCCTACTGTTTGGCACTGGTTGGTTGCCCGTAGTTTAGACCTCCTGCGGATAAACATATTATCGTCAGTGTCTTGTTTAAAGGTTCCATTATTCATGTTACAATGCTTTTTTCAAGTGATATTGACAGTCCAATTGATATTGGCAGTGCAAGTATCCTAATCTATCTCTTGTCTATCTACAGATTCCAATGTGCCTCATATTGTTAACAATTCATGCCTGTCAAAGTAGCATATCGTTACTGATCGATCCCAAAAATTCATATATAACATGTACAGCCAGATTGTAACATCATTATAATTCATCTATATAGGAAGTATCTACCCCTTTTGGTCCCATTATCAGGTTCAATTTGACCTTCTCCCCTTATTGATGCTCTGCCTCTCTGCCTGCTTACTCTATCTTTGGTCCTAGCTCACCTCCCTGCATTATCTCACTCATTTACACATTTTCTCATTTACCTTTCACATACTAAAGATTTTCATGATCTTTCTGCTCAGGTGATCAAATTTTCATCCTGGTCTATGTGCACTGTGGAAAATAAATGTACCCCTATTTACTTTACTGATTAGAGGACACGATTGTGGATTTGTTTTATATAATGTCAGTTTAGTGATTTACCATCATATCTTCATTTTTTGTCCTGATTCATTCATACTAGAAGGCTGTTCCTCTGGCACTTTCTTTTAAAATCAATGTGTTTCCTGTACATAGACAAGAAAAAGAGAGAAGGAAAAAAGGGGGAGGGGGGATTTACCCTCAATTCAAGTTTTTTGAGCTACACTAAACAAGTAGGATGGCGTATTGTACTCATTATTACCTTAGGTTAAGAGATTTCGACCGCAATTGATTCCTTGCTCTATAGCGAGCCGTAGTGCTGTCAAACTTGCTGCTTCTATTTAAATTGGTTTCTGCAAGCAAAGATATATATGAGGGTTCTATTTATTCTGCATGCCATATCATTGGGCTCCCTATGTAATACTAATTAAACACATCTTACCCCTATTGTAGAGATATCATCACCTCTGTTTTCTTTAGGGGCCGGTACTTCTATTGGTTACTTGCTGTGCATTCCTATCAAAATAAGGCAGGTAAAACGTAGGGTTAGTACTAATTCTTAAAATAGGGCCGGTATCGCCTAGTTTACGAAGTTCTATTATGGTCCGGGGTGGGTTCTTACCAATAGAAAGCCAGAACTGGGTTTCCCGTACCCCTTGTAGTCCTCGGTTTTAAATAGAGTGGCAGCCGGTCGTCGTCTGATCCAAAAACGAAGAGACCGTCCGGCGTTTACCCGACCTATTTAAATTTTAACCACGTGTTTTCTATTGGTTATCGCAGTCTTGTGTCCACTGAAATCTATTTTTTCCTTCCCTCCCTTGTGGCTCTATGCGCATATCTCCGATTGTGTTCCACGCGGGTTCCAAGCCTCGCTTTGAAACACGGCCATTTTTATTATTCAAGCCTCGGTTTGGAGCATTAGGGCTGCGTTGTCAGGGCTCCCATAATCATTTTGCTCCCATTGTTATCAAAGTATGCGGTGTTGTCATACCAAGGGCAGCTCTATGAATTGCGGCTTTGTCACTTTTATGCATTCAAGTATGTGGCTTTTTACTACATGCTAAAGGCACAATAACCTGTACACCCACTTCTAGCTCATGGCTTTAGAACGTGGCACTTCTCCAAGATGCATCACCTTGTCAATACCCATGTCCATGGTGCTACTTAAGTGCATCCACAACGTTCATAAGAAGGGTCAAGTGCATTGTGTCAGAGGCACAATGGACTTGAGAATCAGCACTGTGCATGTTAAAGTTGGATGCGTAATCATATGAGTGATTGTTTTGTTGTGCTACATGACAATTGTGACAGTGTTGCACTCCATTGCCTGTCCCCAGGGGATAAGTTTATGTAAGGGTTTGTGTGACAGGCCATGTTAGTAGTTTGAGTGTGATTTGCAAGCGTCCATCCTTCGTGGTTTGTCTGTGCCCCCATGAAGCATGCTGCCATGATCGTGGTTGTGGGTTCCTGCACAGGATGTCTGACCTTGTCCTGGTGTTTGTGTTTGCAATGATCACAGGAGGGCCTTGTGCTGCCTACACCAGGGCCCATTGTCTACTATCTTGTCCGTAATTTCACTCTCCCTGTGCATTGAGCATGGTGCTTGGGTGTGTACCTGGGACACATGGGATGAGAACAGCCTCCTACCCTACACCTTCCACCCTTTCAGCCTCCCCCTTGCAACTACCCCCATATTGTTGGGCACTGCTGGGACTCATGGCCACCCACACCCATACTGTTGGGCACTGCTGGGACTCATGGCCACCCACCCCCATACTGTTGGGCACTGTTGGGAGTCCCCCCATATTACATGAGTTGTTTGTATACTCACCAGGCTCAACGGCTCCTTGTATTCTGTGAACTCCCACCAGTGGTAGCAGGGTGATGACTTTCTCCTCCCATGGCTGGTATTGTAGAGGTTTGCGGGGACCACCACTTCCAGTGTGTCGTGCACAGGCCTAGTCCTGGTCCATCTTCTTCTTGACCATCCTCCGCAGATCATACCACCTGGCCTGGCATTCCTGCCCGGTGCGCTTGATGGGTGCAACAACATTGACCCTGTCTACGATCCTCTCCCAGAGGCGTGTTTTTTCTGCTATGCTGGTCTGTCTGACCAATGCGCCAAACAGCTGTGGCTCGACTCTAATGACTTAATCTGTAAGGGTCTCCATCTCCGGGTTAGTGAACTTTTGATTCTTTTGTGTGGTCATGGTGTGGGGTGTATGTGATTGAGGGGGTGATGGTGTGTATGGAAGAGGGTGTGTGGGTCTGATTGTGAAGGGGGTGGTGTGGGTGTAGATGTGATAGGGTGTATGTGTGAAGGTTAATGGGTGCATATGTTGATGTGCTGGCAGGGTCTTCTTTTTGCAAATAGGTATGTTGCAAAGGATTTTGGGTTGTATGTGTGGACCCTTTTATTGGTCCATTTGTGGGTGTGGCTTATTTTGAATTAGTGGTGAGTGTGTTATATGGGGTGGGTGTTACTTTGGCCCTCTGTTTGCCTGTTTGTATGTGGCCAGGTCATTGTTTCCCAATGGTGTGTACACAGGAGACATGTTTTGTGGTGTTGTGCGACTCGTTTGCAACCTCCTTGTGCTGGTTTAGGGGTTCGCGTTATGTGTGCGGGTCGTACTTGTATGTGTGGGTGACTTATACGGACTGTTGGGGGTGGGGGGTTCGCGTAGGCTTGGTCGGGGTGTGTGCGTGTCGTACTTGTAGGTGCAGGTGACTTATACGGGCCGTTGGGGGGTGGGGGGTTCGCGGTCGCTTGATCGGGGTGTGTGCGTGTCGTACTTGTACGTGTGGCTGACTTATACGTGCCGTTGGGGGGTAGGGGGGTTCGCGGTCGCTTGATCGGGGTGTGTGCCGGTCGTACTTATATGTGCGGGTGACTTATATGGGCCGTGGGGGTTGGGGGGGTTCGCAGTTGCTTGATCGGGGTGTGGGGGTGTCGTACTTGTACGTGCCGCTGACTTATACGTGCCATTGGGGGGTGGGGGGGTTTGCGTAGGCTTGATCGGGGTGTGTGCATGTCATACTTGTAGGTGCGGGGGACTTATATGGGCCGTTGGGGGGTGGGGGGTTCGCGGTCGCTTGATCGGGGTGTGTACATGTCGTACTTGTAGGTGCGGGTGACTTATACGGGCCATTGGGGGGTGGGGGGTTCGTGTAGGCTTGTTCAGGGTGTGTGCGTGTCGTACTTGTAGGTGCGGGTGACTTATACGGGTAGTTGGGGGTGAGGGGAGTTCGCGGTCCCTTGATCGGGGTGTGTGCGTGTCGTACTTGTACGTACGGCTGACTTATACGTGCTGTTGGGGATTGGGGTGTTCGCGTAGGCTTGATCGGGGTGTGTGCGTGTCATATTTGTACGTGCGGCTGACTTAAATGTGCCGTTGGGGGATGGGGGGGTTCACGTAGGCTTGATCGGGGTGTGTGCGTGTCGTACTTGTAGGTGCGGGTGACTTATACGGGCCGTTGGGGGTGGGGGGGTTCGCGGTCACTTGATCGGGGTGTGTGCGTGTCGTACTTGTAGGTGCGGGTGACTTATACGTGCTGTTGGGGGTTGGGGTGTTCGCGTAGGCTTGATCGGGGTGTGTGCGTGTCGTATTTGTACGTGCGGCTGACTTATATGTGCCGTTGGGGGGTGGGGGGGTTGGCGTAGGCTTGATCGGGGTGTGTGCGTGTCGTACTTGTAGGTGCGGGTGACTTATACATGCTGTTGGGGGTTGGGGTGTTTGCGTAGGCTTGATCGGGATGTGTGCGTGTCGTACTTGTAGGTGCGGGTGACTTATACGGGCCGTTGGAGGGTAGGGGGTTCGCGGTCACTTGATCGGGGTGTGTGCGTGTCGTACTTGTAGGTACGGGTGACTTATACGGGCCGTTGGGGGTTGGGGGGTTCTCGGTCCCTTGATCGGGGTGTGTGCATATCGTACTTGTACGTGTGGCTGACTTATACGTGCTGTTGGGGGTTGGGCTGTTCGCGTAGGCTTGATTGGGGTGAGTGCGTGTCGTATTTGTACGTGCGGCTGGCTTATATGTGCCGTTGGGGGATGGGTCGGTTCTCGTAGGCTTGATCGGGGTGTGTGAGTGTCGTATTTGTAGGTGCGGGTGACTTATATGGGCCGTTAGGGGATGGGGGGGTTCGCGGTCACGTGATCGGAGTGTGTGCGTGCCGTACTTGTAGGTGCGGGTGACTTATACGGGCCGTTGGGGGTTGGGGGGTTCGCGTACGCTTGCTCGAGGGGTAAACGGTTCGTATGTGTTGATGCGGCTTGCTGAAAGGCGATATTTTCCATACGATTCATTCTTCAAGAGCGACTACTTTGCGCCGTACAAATCGCGTACTGGGTTCCCGAACTGGATCGTACTTGTATGGTTGTACGGTATGTTTACAATTCATACGGTTTGATTTCCGACGCTAATTCGTACGGGTCTTTGACTGTGGTTCGTACGGTTCGCTGATAATCATACGGGAATAGACGGGAATGGATCGTACTACGCAGGTCAGACGGAATTTTTCATTTCGTACAGATTTGGCTCCGAATACGAATCGTACAGTGGATTTTTTTCCAGGATCCATAATGTGTTATTTTGAACTAAAGCTTGCATGCCCTCAATGGAATCATTTGTAGGCAAGCTCCAGTTATGATAAGGAGCCAGAGCAGGAACTGCAGGGGCATTCATTTGTTTTGCTATTGCCAAACCAAACCAAGTAATTTGGTACATTGTAGTATTTAAAACCAGAATTTGCATTGTGTTGAGGCACAGCCGATGTAAAGCTTCAGTGCCTCGAACCTGCCATGATTTAGAGCCCCAAACAGATTTTAAATCAATGGTGGCCTTTCAGTGTTCATAGCCACCTCTTGTCAATTTAGCAATAAACGAATTGGAATACAATGGTCTCATGTCGGTCAACATTACCTTGGGGGTAGATGAATAATTTAATTTAAAATAATAATAATAGGATTCTGGGTTTGGCTTGTGAAAATCCATAAAATATGTAAATTTCTTTAAGAGGGGTTTTGAGCTTCCTACCACTGGAGCTGGGCAATTCCCTCTGTGTGTAATTACAAATATGTCTAAATGTATTAGCATCAAAGGCAGGATAATATTTGAAATCTGGAAATAAAGATTGTATTGATTGCACATCCCAATCATCTGAACGTAGATTCTGTTTCACCACATCTCCCATGGAAGCATGAAGTACATTGGGTATATTGATTATCTCTGTTGGACCATGAATTTGGAAATCCACTGCATCCCAGACAATGCCATCAGCGATAGAAAAGGCGGTAATGTTAACAAGAGACTGGTCTCGTTTCATGATGTGAGAAGACGAGTGCAAAGCAAAATTTCCCTGAAACAACTGATCAGCAGAGCGTTCTGGCAAGTATTTACCGTCGATGAGTAAGAAAAAAACTGTCACAAACCCAATGGACATGAACAGAAAAACAAAACCAGGAGGAGCACCAACCAGTTGGATGTCCAAGGAGGGACCAAATAAGTCTGTTTAAAACAGGACACAAAAAAATGAACTTTGTAGGGCCAAATGACAAGGAGGAGGTTGAGTCAAAAGAAAAATGTGACCGGTTGAGTGTAGTTGTTTGCAAACCAGGCAACAACTCACTTGGATAAGCATATTCAGTTTCTTCAGTACTAGGGGAAGCTTGCTGGACTAGCAAGTGATTCGTAACAGAGAACATCTCTATTGCAGTGCCATTTTGCGTGGTGTCAGATGTGCCAATCACAGGATTCCTTGAAATTGCTGGGCATGACAAAGCAGGTGTTACACTATTCACAATCGGCCAGGTGCTGTAGCTTGATATTGTCCACTGAGATGTATCTGTTGTCTTTGCGACCAGGAAGCAGTGGTAAGATGACTGTACAAGTACCCTTCACGCCAAGCACTGGAACCGATGCACGATAGGATGGGCCAAATTATTTTTTGTTCACTACCTTCTCTCTGACCAGATCTCCAACTTTAGGTAGCCAATCGTCTACCAGGTCTGCAGTGCAGCATCAATAACAGAGGGTCAATGTTCAGTTGCAAGACTGTCACGGGTCTCTTGCGAGTCCAATAACATAGTAGAATGATTATCTACATCAAAAGTTGTGGCAGTCGCCGCCATGTCTAGACCATCAAGGTCTGACACAAACATTTTTATACCAAAGAGCATTTTGTATGGGGTCCGCCCACCCAGAGATCTTCCTGGGAGATTATTAAGTGCACGTTGCACGCAATTTAAATGTGCTAGCCAGTTCCTGACAGTATCTAAGACTCTAGCTGTCAAGGATTGCTTTAAGTTATGGTTCATTCACTCCACAATTGAGTTGCCCTCAGGCCTGTATGGAGACAATAACTGCACCAGCACCCCAAAGACTTCATCGCATCCTTGTATGCCTTAGAGGGAGAGGTGAGGCGCCACAGCCAGGGTGACTGACGCTGGAAACTGGGGATCACAGTTCGATCCCCAGCGCTGGCAGCAGATTAGCCCAGCACCATGTGACTCTGGGCAATAGCTTGCTTAATCCTCCCGACTGCCCCCAGCGCATGGAGACCCTTACAGGTGATTGTTCGCGCTTTACAAATGTGGATGTGGATTATTATTAGATGCGAATGCTGGACCTTGGTCAGAATGGAAGGTGCCACAGGTAAAAATTCCCACAAAGACACGCAAATCCCTTTGCTTTTGAAAATGTAGGTGTATCAAGACATAAAGCGGCTTGATACGCTGGGCGTATTCAGGAATGTAAGAATGCCCGAAGTTAAAAAATCCCAGCAATGATTGAAGTTTTCTCAGGGTTGTGGGAGGCCGGAAATGTGCACATTTCTCCAGGAAGTGAGGTGCTAAGCCTCTACCTTAATTATTCAGCTCATAGCTCAAAAACAACACTGTATACTCAGTGTTGTGTGATTTAGCAAAGTTAAATTTGTAACCGTACACGCAAACAAAATAATGATGCGGTGGACTCAGCAAAGATGTGGCCACAACCCGTCGTCTGCAAGATAATATCATCAACGTACGAGTACGCATCTGGGTCTATGCTGTCTAGTAAAGAGGCGACACGGGCGGTGAATACTTCTAGATGTTTTTATAGCCCATTGCTAAAAGCCGGAATTGATTTTGTTTTTCGCTGGCTGTCAATGCTGTCCATTGACTGGATGCAGGGTACAGATTGTGACTGAAGAAGCCGTTGGAAATGTCTAGTGTTGTTTTATATCTTTTACAAATAAGACTGTCTACAAGAGCAGAACTATAGGCATTTTGTACCGCAAAAGTGCAACAATGAGAGTTCAATTGCCGGTAATCCAAAACTAAGCGGTACAACACATCGGGTTTCTGAACAGTAAAAAGAGGGATATTCATTGGTGACACACATGTCTCAATCACTCCTTGATACTCTAACTGTGTTAGAATCTCAGAAACGGGATCTTTCACTTCACGCCGGAGGGGATATTGGGGTTGAGGCTGTGGCATAGACCGTAATGTTACCTCATGGGGTGGAGAATCTTTATCCCAGCCCACATAAGTATGGTACAATGCTGGTGCAAGTACCAAAGCCCATTCTTCCGCAAAAGCCTCTGCATGCTTCAGGGGGACGTTACGTGAAAAACTCAGACATATGACCTCCTCCCCTTTCGGAGCATTAAAAAAAAAAGGAGGGAGTCAATCTGCCTCCGCCAACAAAATGTCATAAGAAGATGATAGATTCTCCCAAAAAATCCCTTTATTAACATGTTGTATGTCACCTTCAATTAGAAGAACTATATCATAAAGACTGTCAGGGGGAGCCACTTGAGTGCCAGCTGTTTCAACTGTAACAAAAGTTGCAGTCGCTGCCGCCTCCAGAAATGGATGCAGTGCCTGACGCACTTTGTTAACTTCTGCTGCGCTCTCGAGCAGAGTCACAGCCCATGTTAAATTCAGGAGCCGGGTTCTCACCATCTGTAGCATATCTGGCTGTTAAAGCTGCAACTTTCTTTTTCTGAAACTGAGGGCGCTGACAAAGAAATTTGTCTTGTTTTCCCTTTTTCTTCAGTCTGCCGAGGCTGCT
The DNA here is from genome assembly GCF_964263255.1 of Lissotriton vulgaris. NCBI lineage: Eukaryota > Metazoa > Chordata > Amphibia > Caudata > Salamandridae > Lissotriton > Lissotriton vulgaris. The sequence goes on from NC_141690.1 coordinate 49,279,979, forward strand.
CACGTCCTTGTGTTGCACCCCGACCTCTGCTGCAATCCTGACATTACCCTCCACCGGCTAGTGAGACTGATGTTTCCAGCAAAGAACAAGGAGGACGCTGATCTGGAACCTGAAACCTGTCAGGAGACCTAATTCTCGCGCAAATCATAACTGCACTCAGAAGCTTTGTGTATCGGTGACCCAGCACGTGAGTCTAGTTTCAGTTGCTGCTTTCCCTGCTTCTTAGTTCTCCACTTCTTTTTAGAAAAGATTGAAAGCTGGTATTTTTCAGACTGTTTGCGTTTGAGGTGGTATTTTAGCAAAAGGTTTAACACCAAAGCTATTGTGACCAATGGTTTTATAAGCCTGTGCAATAATTTTTGGTAATTTGTGTAGCTTCTCATCCGCTGGGACAAGAGCTATAGCATTAGCTACTTGAAAGTGGACTGCATCCCCCTTCATGTTTGCAAGGATGAGATCAGCAAATATGTCGAACATTCCCACTAACCTCATCCCCAATTCAACAGCCGCTTCGGGCGTGCTCATCTTGAACACGCTTAAACATGGACGGGAATACGGTCATTGAGGGAGTGCCGAAACACTTCGCATATACTGCTCCGAAAACCTTGCCCCAATTGTTACAATCGGTTAACTTGGAAATAAGTCTTTCTGCAAACTTATAGTCAAAATCCAGTGTTGGGATGGTCTAAGAGGATTCCATCCAACATCGGCTGCCACTACGCTTTACATCTGACTTCAGTAAGAAAGTGCGGTGGCAGCCGACCTTAAAATCGAAGGACCTTGCAGGCACTGAGCTGCTTCCACGGTGGAGGCCAATGTTAAAAACAAAAGTGCTTGCCTGCCCTGAACTGCTTTCACTGACCACAGCACGCTTTAAATTTGCCTTTGTGTTGCAGTCAATAAAAGCAGCTCAGTGCATGCAAGGGTCTTTGATTTTAACATTAGATGCCACTGGGCTTCAATGTGTCTTCTTTCAATTTTAAAGCTCAGTGTCAGCGATGTTGAAATCAAAGCGCTTTACATGCACTGATCTGATTCTCCCAAACAGGCTCTTCACCTCAATGTCCAGTCCTGTCACTCTCAGCCTCTCGTCTCCCTCACTCTTCCTTTGTGCCAAGGCAGGTTTGCTTGTGTTACACTGAGCTGTGTTTTGGTGCACCACAGCTATGAAAATAAATGTGGTTTGTTGAGGACTTCTACACTAGTGTGCGTTTAATACAGGCAGCTTCTGTTTACAATTTTAGTGGCTGAGTCTGAGATGATGCAATTTTTTTTGCACTCTTTAAATGGCTTGGTTTTTGAGGTGTTACTTAGAAGAAAGTTCAATGAAGGACTCGATTGTCCTGATTTAGAAACTCATGGTCTATGTAGGAGGAAAGCAGGCTGGTGAGTTGAAATGATATCTGGAGTGCATGTGCATGCAGGAGGTGTGATTAGATTTAACATTTGTTTTAAAGAACATATTAATGCTCACTTGTAGAGCGTTTTCAAAATGTCATGATGTGTAAGTTTGAATTATTTTGATTTGTATATTAGAGTAGTTAATCATGGAACAAAATGTTTATTGAGGTATGTGCTCAGGGACATTGCCATATGTTTAATGCTATTAAATTATTACTGGAAGTAGAAGAGGACTGTGCATCGAGAGCAAAGCTTAGCAGACAGTCTGTTCCAGAACATTGCAGGACTATGCATTTTCAGAAAATTGACTTTGCAATGTTAAAGCATGTGTTATAGAACTGAACGAAGTGCTTTATAATGAAAGTAAGGTTGTCACCTTTCTAAATATCTTCCATTTGTTGTTCAAATAGTCTGCAAAGGCCCGGACATGAAAGAAAATCATATGTATTAATTACTAACATAACTTTTCTCCCTTTGTTTTACTTTATTTGATAATGAAGAAAGGCAAAGCTTTCTGTTGCCGCATTTTTATAGCGCTTACAATTGTGTGCCACTGAAGCACTTACCTACATGGTTGGCAAGCTATGGAAAGTGTAGGGTGGGTGGTTCAAAGTGTGTTCTTTGGTTTGTGATCCTGTGTGGGAAGTATTTCCTTGTCTTGCCTGATTAACACCAAGATGCAGTTATTTTTATCATGTTATGAGACACATTGCGTAGAAGTGTGGTGAATGAGTGTAAAACAGTTATACAGTTTATTATGTTATGATTTTCAGTCTGCCGATAGCTTTGAAAATCTCCATAGGTCTATGTATCTTGTTCAAACCACACTATGGGCACAAAGAATTAAGGCTTAAAGCCAACGAAAGAGGGTGTGTGGGAGGTGTCTCTAAAAAATGTGCGAGTTGCTTGGCTTTTAGTAGCTCACGATTTTCACAGATCAGAAGTAGCTCTCACTACAGTAAAGACAGAGAGAGGGTTACCTCGATGCTAACAAGCAACTCTGGAAAACCAAACTGTTGGAATATAAAACCGCGATTATGAAATCCAAGTCCGCTTACTATTGTTCCACAATTTGTACAGCCGCCAACAGTTCCAAAAGTATCTTCCAGATTTTGAATAACCTTACCCACCCTGACTGCGCAAAAAAATCAATCCCTCCCACTCAATCCCTTTGCGACAATCTTGCGCTGTTTTTTAAAGAAAAAATTTAAATTATTATTCGAAACTTGAGCATCTCCCCCACTCTGGCCGGCTCCACTGGCCCTGAGGGCGTCTTAATTGATTATGGAGTGGCGAGCCCAGGGTGCCAGTTTATCCCGAACCCTTCCCACAATATATAAATGGGCGGGGAAGTCATGGGCTATCGCGAAATTAACCGGGGGGATCTATGATACGGATCATACATTTGAGCAACCAGTGGCAACCGGGTGGGCTACTTGGTAGATACAGGATTAGGTTTGGGTTGTCCTAGGTCATTACGTTCTCTTAAATTGACGACAGATTTTATTAATCTATATGCTTATTTCCTAAAAGCGAAAGATGGTGAACCATTCTTAAATAAATGAATGTGCCCTGGACTTCCATGCTTCCTGCGAAATCATTACGCAGGTGGTAGCAAGGGTGATGGTTGTGGGGGGGGAGGGGACGGGGGGGGGGGGGTTCTGTCGGATCGTGGCTTTTGTTTGTGTTACCTATTACAAACTGGCGGTCTGATTTTTGATTGTCTTGTTTGGAGATATTTCATAAAATATCTATGGAACAAAAAAAAAGACGTAAAAAGTTAAGACGGGAAATATATACGTGTCTTGGAAGCAGGACCGCTCACAAGAAGATGTCTATGACGAGGAAAATTTGACTTGGGTTAATGCATGCTCTGGCACTTTAAAGCCAGAAATGGAGGGGGGCCTGGTGTATTCACGCTGTACCAGAGTTTATAGCAGGCCGATTGCTATTTTAAACAACGACGACACAACAGCCTGCTATCTCAATTAAGACAATCTTGTCAATTTCCTCAGACCGTGACTGGAAGATGAATAACATAGAGGAAATACCTGAGGCCGTGCATTTCGTTTTAGCATCTTGAGTATTCACATTAACTAAGAATATCTTCGAGTTAATGTCTGTTTTTTCGAACAGCAGAGTTCTAAAACGCAAAGAGGCAATTCATTTCCTGTGTTTCCAAGCTCTGCTGTCAGCAAAACATACATTAACTTCGAAATGTTTCGTGTTAATGCATCCCCACAAAGCGCCAAAAAGAAGTACATTACGGGGCAGATTTACAAGCTCCTTGCGCTATTTTGCGTCACTTTTCGACTGTTAAAAATTACGGAGAAATGGCGAAAGGGCCTTGTAAATAACAAGCCCCTACCAATTTTGCGCTACGCTGGCACAACGCAGACAAAGGCATCTTGAGATAGCACCAAATCGGGTGCTGCTCTGTCGGTTTTTAACTATTTTGCATAGTGTGAAGGATGTGTTTTGGAAAATGCAATCTTATGTATATTCATTGCTAGGGCGGTAGTGACAGCCATAGTGATAATTACTGAAATGATCCTACTTTATTAAGTCCTAGTAGAATAATTTGACAATTATCAAAGATATTTAACTGGTGTCGGACAACAACAAAAGAAAAAAAAAATTATGAAGGAGTCTAAGGGGCTGATTAGCACGGCGGGCTGACTTTGTCTGCCCATTATAGCCCCTGGAAATGGGACCGCCCGCAATGCATGCGGCGGTCTCGCATTTGCGATTTGCATGCACCCGCCACACTGGTGGGCGCATCCCGCATTTTTACCATTGTGGCGGGGGCTGCTGCCAGCAACATCCACCGGAAGGCTAAAATGCAAGTTGTGCATTTGAATGCACAACGTGACAGGCACCGCGCGGTGCCTGCCACGTTGTACATGCAAATGCAGGGGGTACCATAGGGACCCCCCATGTGCACCCCCACCCTCCAAAATACCTGGGGGCCCGCTACGGGCCCCCAATGTCAAGGACTGCATGCCTTTACGTGGCAGCAACGCCGCCACGTAAATGCAAATCCCCGCATGTATCCTTATATGGATGGCGGTGTCTACCAGACACCGCCGCCATATTAATAACTTTTACACCCGGTCGACTTATTAACCGGGCAGAAAACCAGCAGACAGTCTTTCCGTTCACTGGGGTCCCCTCCGCCATAGTAATATGGTGGAGGGAATTGGGTGGCGGATGGTGGATTGTGGCAGGCGCATCACCACCGCCATGCGGGCGGTGGCGATCTGTCCGCCATTGTAATCAACCCCTACGTATCTGCAGTACTCAGCCTTTTCATGCGGTGCTTGTTTTGAATATCTTGTGTTTTGTTGGAAATGTATGTTTTTTTTTACTTAAACAATTAAAGTGGTATGAAGCACTTGTGATTAACTATTTTATTTAACATACATAACATAAATGGTTCATTCCTTTTAAGTATAAGATTTAATAACCTATATTTTTAAAGCACACTTTAAAGAATACTAATTCATATGCAGAACACATTCTCCTCTCTGAAAAGAACCAGGAAATGTTGCTGAATGTAAACACCGAGTCGTAGGCTTGAGTAAGTATGGGGCTAGCATGAATAACTGTAGGGTTTGTAAAAGCTGTAATTTTAAGACCTGCAATATCATTTTGGTAACTGCTATAATTTAAAGTGACAGATGTCAGCGTCTACAATACATTGTATTTTATTCAAAATAGCATGACACACTAACTAGAGATAAGTTGCAGTACGTGTGTCTCTAGGCTTATGCAACTGCCATTCTTGTGTTTGCTCGTATTTTCCAACAAAGAGATATAAAATGTTGTTTTTTTGCGCAAACTGAATGTAACTTTTCTAGTTTTCATTACATTTCGTGAAATATGGCTTAGTAGCAGTGAAAGACCAAACAGACATGAACAAGGATGTAAATTACAAAGAAAATGTGGAGGAGGATGTAAATTATAAAGAAGATGTGGAGGAGAAGGCATTTTGTTTTTGTGTTGTGTGGCAGCAGTGTTATTCTGCATACCCTTTCCGAAATTTCAAACTAGGTACATATCAAACCTACTACCAAAAAGGGTTTTCATTTATCTATTTAGGTCTTGCCTAGCGGTGCAGCGCAAATGCGCTGCCATCCCTTTGCAAGTCATGCAGGATACACTACGGTGTCGAAGCTTTGTGGAAGCACCGCCCACTCTCCGGCCCATCTTCTTTATTGGCTCAGGTTATAAATGCTGCCTTCCGATTGGTTTTAAGCTTTTTAGTCCCTCCCCATGACAGCCATGTCTGTCATTTGTATCTCTTCATGACTACTGGCCCCTTCACTGCACAGACTACTTTCTTCCCGTCCCTCCCTTTCCCCCTCCCACAGTCTGTGACTTCTTCGGGCCCCCCACTCTCCTCCCGAGCACTCCCTGTCATTCTCGTGCCTTCTTGCACCCACCCGCACTCCTGTTTTCAGTATTAAAGACGGACTTCGGGCCTTTGGGCTGTGGTCCTCGCATTGAAAGCCATTACCTGGCATCTTGTGCTGGAATTTGCTGCTTGAATTTTAGTGAACAAAAGATACGCGTGTGCCGCTACTTGTTTGTTTTAGTTATTTTCTCTAAAACATATGACCTAAAACACCAGTTTCTGTGTGGATTACCACTTTTTATTTATTTTTAACTTAAGTTACCTTGTCACATTTCTTTTTTTGGTATCTGAATTGACCAAGTTCACATTTTCTAAGACCTTATGTACACAAAAAAAATCACATTTATATTTACATAGACAGAAACATTGATTACAAAATACAGTTCACACTATGTTAGACCATTCAATACTGCATTCATTCATCAAGCACACCACCACAAACAACAAAAAAATGATACTTTTGAATAGACACTGGAATAAAATTCTTCACAGTTAAGCCACTTTCAACTAATATTCTCAAAAGAAATAAGTTTAGTAGTTCTTAGAATCCTTTTTGTTTTTTGGCTTATAACAAGGTCTACGCGTTTCAAACTCGTGTAGTTATGGAGTTATCATCAGGACCATTGTCTGTGAAAAGAAGAAAACTTTCTTTTAGGTGTAATCTTTTTATTATATGTAGCTGCCTGCTCCGACAGAAACCTCTGCCTTCTTACCTCTAAGTATAGACTGGGAGTGCTCTGAATCAAGAAAGATCCCGACGTGAACCAGGTTATCTGTTGAGATAATGTATATCTAATGTTATAGTGACCCTTGCTTTTTCACATTTAAGCCACCATTTGCATCACAAAACATTCATTATCACTTACTGCATGTATTGGTGCTCCGTGTGAATTGGTAACGATATTGGTGACCCCTATCTGTATAAATGGGGATACAAAGGGTGACCGGTATTAGGCGGTGTTTGGGTCGTGTTTGTTTAGAGCAATAGGTAAGGTGGACAGAAAGCGTCTAACCTCTCGAAAGGGGCTCTGGTATTTATCTCTCGTGAACCGCTGCCACCGCCTACGGGCACGAAAAAAGTTTCAATAAATTGCTTTGCTTAGTTGAGCGTTAACTTGATCAGACGCTCTCGAGTTTAGGTGCTGAGGTATTATCCTTACCTCAATCTGGCGGGGGCGCGGTCGGCGGATACGTGATTCCGCGCTTACACTGTGTTTTGCCGAGCAGTCCAAATTGTGTTTCTTCTGCCTGCGGTTAGATGTTAAGAGGAGATTTGTTAATCCAGTTCCGCATTCGACGCGTGTGTGGAATTTGAAAGCGATCGGCGAGTGCATACCTTTGATGCGAGGGATCCAAACAATGAATGGAGGAAGCCGCAGTCGCCAGGATATCCGGGTCCGCTGGGTACCATGGGATTTGTAGTCTGAATGCGGACTACTATTTTATTCATGTCCATATCACATGATCTGAGGAGGCGGAGGTTTTTTTCTCCGGGGAGCCAAGAAGCTTTATCAACTCCTGGAGCGAGCAAAAGAACAGATGATTACATTGCCCTCCCAATGATTAATCTCAGCTAAAACGGGAGGGAAAAAGAACCTTAATCAATTTCTGTGGTCTAAAGTTTAAAGTTTAAACATTTCAGATAGTTCATTGAGGCCATCCAAGGCAGTGTTAAATTTCACAATCAACAATGCCTCTCGTTTTGAGAGTTTCAATTCCAAATTGCCGCCTCGTTCGTCGTTTTCAACTTTTGATACCACTGTCCATTTGAGATCGGTCTCTTTATGGTTTAATTCACGCCAGTGGTTAACCAGCGGGGCTGTCAGGACATTGTTCTTTATTCTAGATTTGTGCTGCTGGACTCGGAGACGCACTTCTTGGCTTGTCTTTCCGATATACAGAAGGTTGCATGGGCATACAATTCCATAAATTACAAATCGAGATTTACAATTTGTAAATGTCTCATGTTTCCAACTGATGCCTTTATGAGTAAATAACATTCCCTCTTGTGTGGAATCACAACATGAGCATGTGCCGCATCTGTGGTGGCCTTGGATAGGTGGTAATTTGAGCATAGTGCAAAGGTCTGTGCTATTTTCTTTTTTGGGCAGGGCTGCCCTCACCAGCTGGTTCGCAATCCTGCTACTTTTCCTGAATGCAAACAGTGGTTCATTTGAAAAAAACTTCATCCACATTTCTCAATAGGTGCCAGTTTTGCTTCACTATTTTTTTCAAAGAGTTGGAATTTGGGCAGAAGGTTGAGACAAAGACCATTCTTTCCATGTTGTTTTTTGGCTTTCTTGTGAGTAAAGTTTCATGTGGAGTCCACCATGCTCTTTTTTGTGATGTTCTTAAGAGTTTTTTTGGGTAGCCGCGTAGGAGCAGATTAGTTGTTAAAGTCGCTGCATGTCTAAGGTATTCTTCTTTGCACTGACAATTACGTTTGATTCTCAAATATTGTCCATAGGGGAGGTTCTCTTTCAGGCTCCGTGGATGGTTGCTATTGAAATGAAGTGACTTGTTTCTGTCCGTAGGTTTTTTATACAATGTGGTTGCTAATCCACCTTCAAAAGGATAGACCTCCACGTCCAAAAATGGCATTTTTTCTTTTGAGGCGTCAAGGCTAAATTTTATTGATGGCACTCTGTTGTTGATCCAATTGTGGAATCCTTTCAGGTCTTCCTCTGTGCTAGTCCACACAAAGAAAATATCGTCAATATAACGATACCAGTGTTTTATCCACTGTTGGAATGGATTGTTACAGTAGACAAAAGTATCCTCATATTTGGCCATAAACAATATGGCTAGTTCTGGGGCAAATGGGCACCCCATGCCCACGCCGCCAGTTTGTTAGAAGAATTCTCCGTTGAAATTGAAGTAGTTTTTTTTTAGAGCAAATTCTGCAAGTTTTAAGATGAAGCTTGTTGGTATTTTGTGCGGCTTTTCTCTTTCCTCTAGGAAGCTTTCTAGCACATACATTGCTTCGTCCTGTGGGATGTTTGTATAAAGTGACGTGATGTCCATTGTCACCATCAGTTGTTCGTTTTTTATAAATTCAATCTCCGACAATTTGTTGATAAAATCGGTGGTATCTTGCACAAATGATTTCACAGAAGGTAAAAAAGGTTTTAAGAAAAAATCAACAAATTTTGAAATCGGTTCCAATAAAGAGTCGCAACCGGACACGATTGGGCGTCCCGGTGGAGTTTTATCATTTTTGTGTACCTTGGGTAACACATAGAATAGGGGTATTCTGGGATGTTGGATTTTGAGATATTCTATCTCTTTTTTTCCCAAAAACCCGCATTCAGAGCCTTCATCAATGATTTTGTATTGTTCATTCTTTAGGTCAGATGTAGGGTCCTTATTTATTTTACGGTACCAAGTGTTGTCGTTAAGTTGTCTTTTGACTTCACTAATGTAAAGTTCCTTGTCCCAAACAACAATTGAACCGCCTTTGTCGGCCTGTTTTATGATTACTGAAGTATCCTTTTTCAAATTATTTAGTGCCTTGGTTTCTGCTATCGACATATTATGCTTGATCCATTTCTTTTTTGATTCCATATTGGCCACTGCCGATAGTATGGTTCTCTCAAATGTTGTAACTTATTTTGGTATCTTGCTAGTGGGAGGGCAGAAAGTGGATTTATTACGTAGCCCTGTTGTTTCATTGGGAATCTGATACATATTTGTAGCGAAAAAGGCCTTCAACCTTACTTTTCGGCAGAACTCAATGCCTTCTGTCTTAAGTTTGACAAAGTCAGTCTGTTTAGTAGGGACAAATGTGAGTCCTTTTCTTAGTACTTTTTCTTCCTCTATTGTTAGCGTTTTTTTTGACAGATTGAATATGGGGGAGGGAATCAGCTCTTGTAGTTCTGACGTCTTGTTGACATCTCCCATGGCTGGTTGAATCTTACTTTCCCAGGGGGTTTTGTTTGGCCCCTGCCTAAAAAATTCCCTTGATGTTGTTGCCCTTGGTTTTGTTGTTGGAGACCACCTCGTCTGTTATTAAATCTCCGAGGTGTTGGGTTCTCTCCTTCAGTACTACTTCCTGATGAAGAAGTGTCCGAAAAGGTCTTCGGGCCTTTGGGCTGTGGTCCTCGCATTGAAAGCCATTACCAGGCATCTTGTGCTGGAATTTGCTGCTTGAATTTTAGGGCTTTTTTGCAGGGTGTTGTGATGTACTTTAGCTATGGGTGATAACGCCCGCTTAGTCCTTCAGGTCACTAAAAACAAGAGAACTAGCTACATTGCTTTATTGTCACGTTTTCTAATTGCGCATCTCGGGCTGCCCATGGCTTGTAGTTTCCTTTAATGCTTGGCCACAAGCCTGTACGGTGGGACAGGGGCACAGGGAGGGGTTCTCCACTGACCCCTCCGAGGCTCGTTGGGGGATTCTAATGGATTCTAATATCGATGTCTAGGTTTCCAGACTAATATCGCTTCCCAAAAATAAGGACTCATTTTAGATGCTGATGTTGCATGAGTCTGAGTGCACTCACTCGGGTTTGAACGTGCGAACTTAGAACAACTTGGGGGCATATTTACATGTTCTGGTGCATCTCTGCAAATCAGCAAGGATGCGCCAGAACAGATGCGTCATGCAATCCCCTCCTTCCGCCACCACAGATGCGCCGCATTTACAATGCGGCGCACCATTGTGCAAGGAAGGGAAGATGCATCTTGTGGCGTATGGGCGGCGCATTGCTGGAGTTGCATCGCAAGTGCGATGCAACTCCTGCAATGCACAGGGGCAACCCATACTCAACATGGTGCGTCACTCCTTACGCCTGCTTCAAGCAGGCGTAAAGATTTGACGCAGCAGCGTCGTAAAACTGGCTCTTGTAGATTTCACTACGTCAGTTTTACGGGGCTTTCCTGCGAGGGAACGCCCACCCTGCGACAGAATGCCCACATGAAACCTGACGCGGGTTTCATGTGGCGCAGGGCTTTAAAACATGACGCATCGCCTAGATGCGTCACGTTGTAAATAAGTGGCAACGTGGCGCATTGTTTACGCCGCCGCTGCATCACAAAAGTGACGCAATTTGAAAAAAAGGGGACCCCTACTCTTAATGCATTCACTACTCATAGGGAATAAATTTAACTATATTTTGGAAAGTGAACAGTAGTGAGATTAATAATTTAAGCCAAAAAACCCAAGGAAACCAATCAGCTAATTAGATGACTATTGTGACATGTTAACAAAATTGATAGAGACAAAACTTATTGTTTGTATACAAAATAGTTTTTTTAGTTTATTTAAATTATTTTCTTCATTTGTCGCGTTCTAATCTAGGACCCCGATAAATACTGTGACCTTATGCCCCTATACGGGTATAATCCATTTGTACCCCTATAATGGCATAAACGATCAAGAGTAATATTTCAGAAACTCGTCTCTGGCCTAACACGATCAGAGCCACATTTCAGAATCACTTCCTCTGCAGCTCATTAGAGCAAATGACACCAGCAGAAGCCACTATCTAAGATTCCTAGATTACACTCCGAGTTCTTCAACAAGATAAAACTCAGCAACCTGGGAAAACCCTGCTTGCTATGTTTTGATTAGTAATAGAACTCTAATGAGCACTACGAGATGATCACTTCCTAGTGACATCTTTATTGACGTCTTATGTCCAAAAACTTACGTCAAAAAAGGCACCTTTCAGGTATAAATATTACCAACGTTGCCTTAAGCAAACGCTGCCTCAACGACATCGATGATAGCGATGGTGTGGTGAACATAGGAGCAGAACAGCTGTCCCCTGCAGAGCCCAGCAGATACAAGCTGCCCACGGACGCTGCCCCTCCTCCTCCTCAACGCGCTGAGAGAGATGCTGTCTTTTCTCCTGCCGAGAAAAACCAGCTCTGGCGTTTCCAGCCTACTCTTGCGAGTGACTGGGATATCGAGTCCTGGAAGGAGATACAAGACCTCCAACATTCTATTCCAGAGGTATGCTGTTGACTAAACCCTTAGAGAGAATTCTTGAAGCAAACCTTGGTAAAACCAACTTAACTAAAACTGCTACTTACTTACTCCCTCCCAAGTATTAGGCTTAGGTCAGGTACACTGGGGTAGGCATAGTTAGAAGCACCAGTTGAGTACGTTATCTGAATGTATATATGAATGTATATATTTTATTCATTTTAAACCATTGTATGGCTAAGAAACCATATCAATGCTTTTACAGTATTATTTCGCAATCCTCATTTTACTGTACGCACTTTTCATAATAACTAGTCTTGCAATTGTGGCAATTCATTTCTCTTGCACGAGAAGGAAGACTGTTAAATAAATAATACCTTTTTATTGAAAACGCCCGTCTCTCTATTTCTCTGCATCTTGGTGAAAGTAATCTGCACAACTGACTGAGTAAAATAACTGTCTATTGTTTCACACGACTCTAGAGATTGACTCTTATTCTAAGGAGCAAAGTTGTCATGTTTATGCGGTTGTTGGAAAACTGAATCCTTTCTTGTCTGTACCAGGGAAGCTGATCACTTCCTATTCAATCATGAAAGTTTCCAGTGACCTCTGAGCTAGTTGGTAACAAACCCAATTAAGTTTAGCATAGTCAGTGGAGACCTGGAAGATCCGCACTTCTACGTCCATACTACTGTTTACTTTTATTCAAATGCGCAGGGCCTATTGGGAAAATAGGAACTACACTACATGGTGCCCAACGTTTGGTAAGGCGATAAAACTAACTCAAGACGTTAGAGTAACTCAGTCGTGCATTTTTCACACAGACCCCTTTCTACCGTAAATACTCCAATAGACGTCTGGAGTGGGTGAAAGGTTAAAATCCGCCAGAACTTAGTAGGAAGAGATTCCTATGTAAAGCTCTGGTTTATTCAACGTTGAAGGATATAGTGTTCCAAAATATTGTGCACCTAATCTTTGTCTCCTTGGAGACCTGCTCTGCAAAACATTTCTGACAATAAAATGTCAGACACTGAAAACGGAACCGCTGCAGCCGCAGTAAATGCGACTGAGCAGGGTCCCGACGGTACTACTGAACCGGGTGCAATAATCATCCCGGCACATTTAAGAAAATCTATAACGTTAAAACTTATAGAAAATGGACTGACCACACAAGGTGGCACAGTCGTCTTCGTGATAGAGGCACACGAATATCGGCAGACATAGGTATTCTATTCTTGGATAAAATTTCCAGCGGCAAACGCAGCAACACACGAGTTCCACTACTACATAGTAGGGGATCCACCGGAAGAGTACGCTCCTTTCGAGGAGATTGAAATCCCATTAAAATTCTAAGAGCATTTGCTCTGGTTTAAAGGCGCCCTAAAACATAATGATCATATTACCAGGCTCAGTCCACTAGGTAGACCAGGAGCAATGTGGCCGGTTCTAGCCAGCTACACACCACATCCGGACATTGCAAACATGTCTAGAGAAGAACTTTTAGCACAGATAAAAGCTTTAATTAAAATACATAGACAATTAGTCCAATATGTAATGCGGACTGCTACAGTCCAAACAGCTGTTAATATACCACAGCTGACCCCTCATCAGGGGAACACCAATAAAATTACACCACAGAACATACAGTCATGTCTTAGTAAAACACCCATAAAACGGGAACAAATTCCTTTCTGGTTAGCGCAGAAAATTACTCAAATAGAGGCAGTATTTCCGAATACTACCTCTATTGAGAAACACAGGATCTTGACCATCTGTCTTCCTATGGGGGTCGCACCACACGTGAGGACTGTGACACTTGGGTTATAGTCTTTGCTTCCATTTACACAAAAACACATGGTGTTCCGTCCATGGCGGTAATACCAGAAGTGCTAAAACAGATTCAGAATGAATACGGTCCAGAACCTGCTTTAACTCTTGGTATGAAATTACTGAAAGACTTCAAGCAGGTCTCGGCTATATTATTAGCCAACATTAAAGGAGAAGCAGCATCTGTGGCGATCCGCCAGAAGTTGAAGGAAACAGATATAACAGATCAACCAATTGAGCTTGCCAGAATCATAGAAAAATGCTATGAAGAACTAGGTAGAGACAGCTTGAGTGGAAAACCAGTAAAGCCCCAAATGCTCGAAAATCCTGAAAAATTATTTATTAAAAATAATTCAAACACTCCTAAAAAGAGCTGGGATGGAAATAAACAATCCACTCCCAAAGAAAAAGTTTTCCAGCCCAGAGGAAGGTCTCCTCGACGGAGGGAAAGAACTCCGACTCGAGAGCACCAGTCTCCCCAGAGGGAGCCCTCTGAGAAAAGATATAACCTTAGAAATAGGGATAATTTGAAGAAGCCTGATAGATATCAAAGTATTGATACACGTCCCTCTCGATCTATTTTGCAGAAATCGGAAAGAAGAGGACGGTCAGACCCAGGAGAGCACACCAAGTCCAAAGACAAGGAACCTGCTCAAAGTAAAAAATCTCAATTTCCAATAAAGAAGGTAGCCAGTATTAGAGTAATCGAACATGCCGAGAATACTGAGGACACAGTTGAAAAACGGGGAGTGGGCACAGACAATGCTAGACAGTGCAGCAGAAATCACCATAGCTCGCAAGATCCTGATGAGTCATCTGGAGACAGTGGACACAAATTAATACATTCAAGTAGAAACTGCCCACACCAGAGTTAGCGAGCCCCATAAGATATACGAAATAACACTGCGTATAGAGGGTGATAAGACTAGGAAAACAAGGGGTCTATTTTGGGATAAACTCTCAAAAGGCTATGATATTCTGTTAGCTGAAAAAGATTGGCCCTCAGAGTTTGTCAGGGAGTGCCCTCGTGGCGAAGAAATGATTATGCCTGCCTTCTCGAATCACATTCCGATTCTCAAAAAATATACTTATGCAAGGAAATGGGCAGTAGCCCAGGCACCAGCACTATATAAAAATGATGTAGGATGGGATGAGGACTCTCCTACTCACAAAATCCAGTTAAAAAATCAACCGACTGCATAAAGGCAGTATCCCATTAAGCAAGAAGCTAAAAACAAGTCAGGGAGATTTTAGATCAACTTGAATACCTGAATACCAGGGGGTGATTGAAACATGCACCTCTCAAATTTATTTATTTATTTATTTATTTATTTACGTAATTTTTATAGCGCAACAAATACCCTGGGGTGTCTCGGCGCTGTGGAGCTACTGGGGTCAGTCATCCTCTCACTGGTTAAATAACCACGTTTTTAAGAGCCTGCGGAAGCTCATCAGGTTCGGGGCAGTTTTGATGGAATGTGGCAGAAGATTCCAGAGTTTTGGGGTGGCCACCAAGAAACGTCTATCTCCCCAGGTGGCCGTTCTTGTGCGTGGCACAGTGAGGAGGTTGGTATTGGCCGATCTTAATTGCCGTCTAGGAGTGTATGGCTGAAAGGCTTCCGTCAGGAACCTGGGTCCTATGCCATGTACTGCCCTATATGCAATGCAGAGGGCCTTGAATTTAATGCGGCTCTCTACTCTCAGCCAGTGGAGTTGACGAATGCCAAGAGTGGTGGAGTTGCGGCGAGGAATGCTCAGGAGAATCCTGGCTGCCGCATTCTGGATGGATTGCAGCTTTGTTATAACACGCTTCTGGGTATGGAGAAAGAGAGCGTTTCCATAATCCATTTTGGAGAAGACTAAGGTAGAGACCAGAGTCTTCCCAGCTGAGGGAGGGAGATAAGGCAGCAGCTTCTTAATCTTTTTCAGAATAAAGAAAGAAGACGACACAACCTTGTTTGTATGAAGGTCAAATACCAACTTGCTGTCAAAAATGATTCCCAGGTTTCTGGCTTTTTCCACTGGGACAGGTGGATAGCCGAGCTTTTCCGGCCACCAGTTAGAAGACCATTCTGGAGAGAGTTTTCCAAAGGTCATAACCTCGGTCTTGTCCGAGTTGAGCCTAAGACAATTAGAGGCCATCCAGGTACTGACCTCAAGCATAGCTCTCTGGAAGTTGGCTGCCACAGCGCAGCCGTCCTTATGGATGCCCAGGACCAGCTGGGTATCATCTGCATAAGATGTTAGCCGTACTCCATGTGCCTTTATTACCCTCGCTAAGTCTGCTACATAAATGTTAAATAGCATGGGACTTAGCGAGGAACCTTGTGGGACTCCACAGGGGAGTACAGAGGTGGGTGAGTAGAAATCTCCCAGCCTTACAGTCTGGGTACGGTCTGCCAGGAAAGATGAAATGAGATCCTTGGCCAGATCGCTTATGCCCAGAGCTGTGACACGGTCGACTAGGATGACATGGTCGACCGTGTCAAAGGCCGCTGACAAATCCAAAAGGATGAGGACAGCCACCCCCCCCCTGATCCATGATCGCCCTGATCTCGTCAGAGGCCTTAATCAGGGCGGTCTCTGTCCCATGCCCTTTCCTAAAGCCAAACTGCGATTCATCGAGAAGTTGGTGGGTCTCAACGAACTCTGAAAGCTGTCTATTCATCATGGATTCGCATACTTTGGCGGCAAAGGGTAGACACGCAATGGGTCTATAGCTGGCGACGGCTGTAGGGTCTAGGGAGGGTTTTTTCAGAAGGGGTTTTATAACAGCCTTCTTCCATATACTAGGAAATTGGCCTGTCTGAAATGCAGTGTTGCAGATCTCCATAAGGGGGCGTGCGATCACCTCTGTGAGTTTTTGCATCACAGAAGGAGGGCAAGGGTCCAAAGGGGAACCCAAATTAGTGGATGAAATGAGAGTGATAACGTCATCAAGTGAGGCAGGTGAAAAACATAAGAAAGGGTCATAATTATGATGAGAAGGTACCTCTATCACACTACCGCCTCTGTGTTCAGTTTTAATATCCCCTTCAAATGAAGCATATATATCTGCCACCTTTGTGGTGAAGAAGGTGGATAGATCATTACAGAAGGTCTGTGAGGGCTCTACCCCCGGGCCAGAGGGGGGGGTGGACAGAGTCGTAACAACGGAGAACAGCTCTCTGGCAGAGTTGGCGGCGGTTTCAATTTGTGCCGAAAAAAAGACCATTTTTCGGGCCACAATTGCCTTTTTGTAAGTCATAAGGGCATCTTTATAAATTTGTCTGGCTATGGGGCAGTAAGCTTTTCTCCATCGCCTTTCTAGGTTCCTACAGTGTTGGCGATGGAGTCTTAAATCTTCATTATACCAGGCAGCCGAAGGAGATGCTCTGTTAGGTCTCGTAAGTTTTTCTGGGGCCACTAGATCGGCGGCACTTCGGATCCAATCTTGGAAATCTATAGCTGATAATGCTGAAGAATTTCCTCCCTGAGGATGGGAGGAGGCAAGGGACTCTAGCATCTGAGGAATGTCAGCGTTTTTCCAAGCACGTGTCCCCACCCTAATTCGGGGTCTCGGAA
The DNA here is from genome assembly GCF_964263255.1 of Lissotriton vulgaris. Classification (NCBI taxonomy): domain Eukaryota; kingdom Metazoa; phylum Chordata; class Amphibia; order Caudata; family Salamandridae; genus Lissotriton; species Lissotriton vulgaris. The sequence goes on from NC_141690.1 coordinate 49,297,117, forward strand.
GTGAAGGATGTAATGCCCGTATATTTTGCTGAAATATAATAGCCCTGTGGTCTGACCATGTGATGGGAATAATGTCCAGCACAGAGATGTCAGGATCATTAGTGAACAGGCCATCAAGGGTATGTCCAGCTTGATGTGTAATGCCCTTAACTAATTGGTGAAGTCCTAAATTAGCGAGGTCAGTCGTTAGTTGAATTGTATCGGAATTATCCTTCTCTTCCAAATGAAAATTTAAATCTCCAAGTATCATGTAATTTTCTGAGCCGACAACATTGTCATTTAGGTCAGAGAGAGTGGAGAGAAAGGCACTGCGAGGGCCAGGGGGTCGGTATAATATTATACCCTTTAGGGCTTGCTTGGGGTTAATGCTAATCGCAAAGGCAGCTGACTCACAATTAGCAGAGTTTATAGGATCGAGTGTGGTCCGGTATTTGTCCTTGTAGATAATTGCAAGGCCACCACCTCTTCCTATGGGCCTATCATGTCTAGCAACGCTATATCCATCTGGGATAGCGTCGCAAAAATCCGGACCAGAGCCTGCATCTGCCCATGTCTCAGTAGCGAACAATAAATCTAGGTTATGAGCGATGATAAACTCCTTGATGTGAAAACTGTGGCAAGGAAGTGAGCGCGTGTTGATAAGCGCGGCTCGACAGCCATGCGGAGGAGCATTGTTTGGAACGTGTGACGAGATATAATTAGGATCTAGATGGGCTAGAGGGTGGGAATGAGGAAGTTGGTAGCCACAGCCTGGACGGGGGGGGGGCTAGTGTCCCTCCCAACAGTGAGAGAGACGGGGGTACAATCCTGATGAGTTTTACCAGGATTCAGCTCTCTTAAGTACAGGGATGAGTACAGCAGTCGGGGACCAGGGGTTATGGCCCAGGGCCGTGTCCGGCCGCGGACGGGCGCAGACGGGCTTGGCTTTGGCGCGGCTTCGGCGCGCGCCCGCTGCGCCAGCCCGCTGCGCCGTCTGTTGTTAGTGCTCATTTATAGGCTGTGAGGAGGGTGGGAGGCCAGCGCGACTAGAGCGCAGCCCCAGCCCACACCCAAGATGGCGCCCGCCGCAGCCTGCAATCAATGAGAGCAGCTGGCTAGCAAAGGAAAGGTAAGATAGCGTGGAGAGGGGTGTTAGAGTGCCTCTGACTAATTCCCCATTAATCTAATACATTAAAATGCCCCCAGAAAGATTTTCAGCACGATTTAAAAATAATGTTAAAAACGAGTGCAGTCACGTTTTAAAAGCAGCAATAACAGGTACTGGTCTCAGGTAGCTCGCAGCCCTAGTGCTCACCCAGGGAGAGCTCAAAAAGGCAGCGAACAGCTGAAAAACGGCCAGCCATGTAGTCTGGGAGGGTGGGAGGCCAGCGCCACTGAACAATCCTTTATTTCCTGTCTCCAAATCAGACAATTCATATCATCTAGTTTTGGACTACAGACACCTTAACTCATGTTGCAAAACATTTGCAGTACAGAATTCGCATAGTGCTGCACTAATGAATAACATAGTTAGGAAAAAATATAAAACAACATTAGACATATCTAATGGTTTCTTTTGTCAAAATATTGCACCAGAAAGCAGATACTTGACCGCTTTCTCAGTAATGGGGTCACAGAAAAATTTCTGTAGGCTCCCACAGGGATTCAAGAACAGCCCAGGACTATTCTCAGCCAGAGTAACAGAGTTACTACAAATATATGATGATGAGGCATTATCTTATGTAGATGATATTTATCTCACAGACGACGACTTGGATACTCACTTGAAAAGAGTGAACACCATTATACTTGGGTTCGCAGCAGAGGGTTACAAATTCAACTTTAAAAAGTCTCGAATTGCCCATCTGACAGTATTATTTTTAGGATACAAATTGTCAAGTGAAGGAAAAAGCCTAGCGGACAACTTCTTAGAGAAGTGCGCTGTACTCCAAGATCCAAAAACGCTGAAGAACTTACAATTGATTCTAGGCTTCCTGAATTTCGGATGAACTTACATTCTAAATTACGCGGAGAGGGTTAAACCTCTCTACGAACTAATTAAACCTGATTTTAAACCAATCACTTGGACTCAAAAACACACTGAAATTTTGAGATCACTGCAAACAGACATGTTAGCAAAAACAAAATTAGATACACGTGACAACACACGCAATCTTGTAATCCGAATCATCCCAGGAAGATGCGGATTCACGTACCCGACCTCTAATGAGGGAGAAAAGGTACCAATTTCAATTAAATCTCACTTGTACACACAAGCGGAAAAAACATTCAGTCCCACAGAAAAAACCGTGAAAGCAGTGGAAACTGCATTAGCTAATGAACGAGAACTATCACATGGCAAAAGGATTCATATCCTCATAGCCGAATCCGCCTTCGAGGCGCTATTCAGCCCAGTAAACCTGCTTACAGTGTCACTGGATCCGAAATGGATACAGTGTATAGATTCTCTTGGAGGGGAAGATGTGAAATACTATTTCGCCCCGCAATTCGAAAAACTGAATGAATTGACTTATGCAGAAGAATATCCTCTGCCAATCGAACTTCTGCCTCTCCCACAGTACGCCTGTATAATCTATACAGATAGATTTGTACAGCATTTTAACGTAGAGAATAAATCCTACCGATTGTTAAAGGTCGCTGGCTGTGGGGTAAATTCAGACCGAAAATAACAAAAACTGAATCAGTTAGAAACTGTTCGGCTCGGAGAGCTGAAATTAGATCTTTAAAGATGGCGCTTGAAAATGCAGAACGTGAATTCCCAACACTAATCGTGTGCGACTCGCATTTTTGCGTCAACTCTTACAATAATAAGTTGCAGAGCTGGATTCAAAATGATTACAAAGATGACACAGGTGCCACAATAAAACATAAAATGCTTTGGAAACAGGTAGCTCTTTTACAGAAAGAACTACAAAAGACTCACCTGATACACACTCTGAGTCATCAACGTGATGGCATTCACGTTGCAGGGAATTCATTGGCTAATACAGCCACATCGGAAGCAACTAAACCGGCTTCCGTAGCCACAAAAAAGTGTTCAGAAAAATACATAGACGTGGAAACCATGCTGGCAGTAAAAACGCCCGTAAAAGGCGACTGTGCAGCACTACCCGTGAACTATCCACTCAATTATGCATACGTAATCGATTCAAACTCCGTTCCTTTTGCTCGAATCCTTGGAGTGGGGGATAGGGTAATTCCAAACATGAACCGGAGAAAGTTATTAATAGCAGACGCACACATGGGTGAAGGTCCAAGGCACAAAAAGATCAAGGAATCTCTGACTGAATTACAATCAGTATACTGGTGGCCGGGAATGAGCGTGCAACATCAAATATATGTAAAGAACTGTCCCGACTGTGACAGGGATCGCAGTAGTGAACTGGTCCAGTCTGTTGCCCGGCTACCAATTAGAAACAGCGTAATGCTGTCTACTTGCCATCCAGCGTCCTATTATTCATTTAATCTAAATCCACTTAAAAAATGTGGCCCCAGTGCTCGGCTGACGCTAGAATGGTTATAAAAGATCTGCGAGTCTTTATCGCCACATACACAATTGCCATGTTCCATTCTGACCAGGGGTCCTGCTTTCAGCTCTCGAGCTTATAAAGAGGCCATGGCCAGCATGGGCGTCGGCTTGCGGTATTCTTGTCCGTCACACCCCGAAGGGAACAGTGTGGTAGAAAAAAAAAAACGGGACATAAAGCAATCTATAACAGCGAAGGTATTAGGCTCGGGTGATGGGTGGGTCAAACATTTAATGAGTGTCCAGTTAAGTCTTAACAATTTGCCAAGAAATTCTCTAAAAGGTTTCAGGCCATATGAACTATTGTTTGGAAATAGAATGCACATTCAGGACTTAGATAGTCAGGTATCAGTGGTAAAAGATAAGAATACAGACTTTGACATCAAAGACCGTTTGGCTGTTTTACAGGACTTGAATGAAACAAGAAAATCCTTAAGCAACATAAACTTAAAGCAACAGCCAGCTACCACTGACGAGGCACCACCAGCCCCAGCAATGCCTGTCTGGATTCCAAAGATTGGGGATCTAGTCAGAGAAAAAATAGCGGTGAAGAAGGAATTTGGGCCTTCTTACATAAAAGCAGTACCTGTCTTAGCTTTCAACGGAACAAGATCAGTAGTACTACCGCCCCTTGCTGGTAAAAAGGAGAACAGAGTTGTATCAATCGACCTGGTAAAACCACAAGCATGTGGCCTATAATCAACAGTAGGCCCAGTGGACTCCCGAGAAACAACAGAATACCCAAACTTGCAACAATCCAAGAGGTTCAAACTTAAAGACTAATCACATTTGATAAGCCTGCAGTGCACAGAGAGGGACTATGCAATAATGCCATGGAACTCGTGCCTCTTGAAACACAGATTGAAACAGTTCGTCAAGAACCACCAGTCTACAATGATGTGGCATCAGAATGTGCTACCGAAAGACAAAGTGAGAGAACAATCCAAGCAATTGACAGAACTGCCTCTGGCTACTTCATCAATTTCGATAACTTTTCTGAAGAGCAAAACGACCCCGAAGTGATGCCAGAAACAAAAAAGACTTTTAAAGAAAAAGCAACAGAACTCTTTCAACAAATCAAAGAAGTATATCTGGATGCACCATTGATTGAGCATTGGATTATTTCAGGGGTATTCATACTCCTACTATGCCTAATTTTAGTTTTAATTTTAGGAAAGTTTATTACGATTCAATGGACACAGCAAGTCAGAACATCAACTTAGTCCTCAAACCACACAGATCATCCCACGTGATGAAAAGAGAACTGTCAACAGTAAATGTCACAGCCATTCCAATACCCGGCGGGGTAGTATGGGACAAAACTGACTATGAAATATATGGTCCGGTCGAAATCCTGAAATATCCTCATCAGTTCAAGGTTTCCCTAAGTGACTTTGTAAAACCAAGGACATTTTCTGATGATTGGGATTTTGAAAGTATTAATAATATGATGTCTGATTTTGTGTTGTCAGCAAAATGTACAGAACATGATTATTTACATGGTTCATCTAGTTATGAACAGATGTACTGCTTCTCGCATTATGGTGATCATTACTTGCATTAAACTGCACAACCTAGAAATGTTTTAAAGTATAACCAATGGGAACATTGTGCTACTCCACCTAAAAGAAGTTCTAAAACATTCTATGAGAAACTTCAGTACTTCTCAGGGTTTAACACCAGTGATGCAGAAACGTTTTATTATAAACTGTTAGATAAAACAGGATTGAAAACTATGCTGACAAATACTAAATTGATATATTCAGAAGCATTTTATGAAACAATGATGGCATTTGGTTTTGATTATTGGAAAAATAACATTGAAACAAAAACAGTCTGGGGTACAAAAGATTGGCAGATACAAGGCTTAGAAGCATTATTTCGAGCCTGCATGATCCCAGAACAAATTATGTTTTTAAATGAAACAATTCACCAAACATTTTGTCTTGGCCTAGCTAAGATTAAAGACCTTAACAAACCGTCTGTTCCAAAGCCAATACCTGATAATGCAACAACAGATATTGAGATAGACGTATCTAAAATTTTACATCCAAATAGAACACATCCTGATTGGAAAAAGTGGTTAATCTGGCCTACTGACACAAACAACTGTCAAGATAGATTCCTGAACAAAACGGTCTAGCTGGGCAAGATGGCCGCCGACGGACCGTAGGAGGCAGCAGCTCCTGTCCACTCTCCTGAGGTGAATACGGATGCTTCAGAATGAATTGGAGTCTGGATTTATTGCTAGAAACTGCAAAACCCTGATTAATGAAGAGCAAAGAGAAGGAAAAAAGGAGTAGCCACATCGGCCCATATTGATGGGGAGAAGAAAACTGAAAAGTGACATCAGAGCATGTTTATGATCTTTCCGGCTTGGGCCAGGGGGTTTAAGTGGTCTGCATCGCAAGCACTGGCGTACCTCGAGAAAGAATATTGGAGTTTGCGGTTGTTAATAGGGGCGCCAATAGAAGGGGCTATACAGCGAGCGTGGAAGACTTGGCATGAAAGAAAGAAATATATGGCCTTAAACCCGACACGAGCTGCCAAGGATAAGTCAGAGGAAGAGGAGTCTCTGATTAGTGAGAGCGAGAACCCTTCGGTGGCCCTTAAAGTAAGGACAAGACGCAGGGCACAGCTAAGAAGGGAGGCCCTAAAAGATCGTGAAGAGCCGAGAATCTCTGTGGCAGAGAGAAGGAAACAAGACAAGGCCACGGAGAAGAGGAAAAAAAAAGAGGCACTAAAAAAGGGCGCCGGCAGGAATCTAGAGGCAGGCTTGGCAAAAGCGAAAGAAACGTCCCTCCGCCAACAGACATTGTTCCAAACATTTCCGGGGCTTAGAGCTGAGGGCGCCCCCGACATACCTGGTACGGGTGTCATGAGCGGCGATTGCAGTGTTCTGACGGAGGTTACAGAACAAATTCCCGGGGCGAGGTTTGTAGCGGATTCTGGCCAATCACAGCCCGGGATGGAGTCCGCTGATGATCCTATTGGAGGAGGGAGAATGGAGTCTCCTGATTGGATTGCTGGTCAAGGTCAGGCGGAAGGTCAGGCGGAAGTGCGGGACAAGCTAATTGAGGTACCGGGTTGCGCTGAGAATGCGGGAATTTCTAAAGAAACCAGCTTGGCAGTAAATACGGAGCAGAATCAGAGTCAGCTGACAATAACGTCGTCAGTGCTGGCGATGGTGGAGGAAAGGAATATGAATAAAACCCAGGCAGGTTTGGGAGACGTTGGTACACCCTCAGATGCAGAACACCCGATGGCTATCTGTGAGAAAACGGGCGGTATGAGGGAACTGAGCAAGCCGACCAGTCGAGGGGTAATGGAGCCTGTACCCCTATTGACAGCAGTGGCAGAGCTGGTAGGTAAGGAGCAAGAGGGCGTGTCTGGCTCAAATAAAGGCATTCTTGACCCAAAAGAGATCCCGTTACAGCTGGATAGCAATAATGGAGTAACAATTATGTCTGAACCTATGATTATCGTCATGAGTGATGCTGCTACTACAAATGAAATCGCTTCAAATACCCTTATACATAGGAAAGATGAGGGGGCTAGTAAGGACAACACCACCACTATGAATGTGGAGGGGTTGCAGGATAGCTCCCAAGGGATTAACAGGAGGGTAGATGAACAATATATGGATGGAAAAGCTGTATCTCTCCCAGTAGTGACCGGCTCACCCAGTGATGACTGTTTCTTTACTGGCAACGATGATGATAGGGAAGAGGTTGAATCTGAGGGGCCAGATGAGTTGACTCCTAATCTATCCTCTGATAAGGCAGATATAACTGCGGAAAGTGCATCAGATTCAGAGACCTCACAGATAGATACATCAGAACTAGAGTCTGAGCCAACTCAAGAGCACAATACTATATTAAAACGAAACCTGGGGTCCAAGCTGAGTAGAAAAAAGGGTGCTAAGGGAAGGACTTGTAGAAGAACGAAGAAAAGAGGAAGTGCAATACAATCCGGGGTGGCGAAAAAACTGGACTGGGATCATGCACCAACTTCACAGATGCATCCTGAAGGCGCAGTTGGAGGTGTTGATCAACCAAACAGATCACACCCCCAGACACACTTATGCCCACAGATACAGGAAAATAATAACGCGGCAAACTTTGAGCTTTTGTTTTCGACTCTAAAGCAGATCCAGGGAGAGGCTCGCCAGGAGAATCAAAGAGCGGAGCAGGCGAATAAAAAGATACAAGGGTCTCTACGCAAGGTGGATAAATTGTACACAGAAATGGCTGAGCGGCTGGCGGAGGTTGAGGAGAGGACAGGCAAAGTGGAGGAGGAAGTGGTAAAGTTACAGGAGTTCAAAGATGATCAAGAAAAAATGTCATCTGATGTCTTGTGGAAACTTGAAGACTTTGAGAACAGACAGAGACGGAATAATATAAGAATTTTGGGCGTTGATGAAGAGAAGGAAGGTTCGGACATAAGGGGGTTTGTTGTTGAGTTGCTGAAGGGAGCATTTCCAGAGCTTGATATGTGGGACTGGGACAAAGAGGTGCAGCACGCACATAGGTTCCCCTTAACGCAGAAGAAAGCTACAAATCAGAAAGCAAGGGCTATCTTAGTATATATTGGGAATTTCTTACTAAGAGAGGAAATAATCAAAAAAGCAAAGCCTACGGCTAAGCGTTCACACAAGGATATAACATTCTTCACCCGTCCGGATTTTTGCCACACGACTGTGGAGAGAAGGTGGCGAATGAGGCAGCTAATAACGCCCTTTCAGAACATGGGTTGCGAAGTGTACTTAATGTTCCCATGCCGTCTTAAAGTTGGTCATAACGGCCAGTTCAGAGTTTTTTTTTTCAGAAGTAGTGGCACAAGAGTACCTGAATTACTTAAAAGAAACGAAAGCACAAAGAGAGGGAAAGGCACAAAATGAGAGAGCATTAGCTATTAGACAAACAGAGTTTGTTACACAGAAAAAGAAACAATAAAATGTAAGAAGAATATAAGGGTGGAGCAGTACAAGAAAATGATATTAAGGATATAGATTGGTTAAAATGACACCTCGGGAGGGTGGGAGCGGAGAGGTCCTCTGGGGGGTATCGGCTGTCAAACAGAGGTCATTATTGACCTCTTTGCCAGTAGGGAGGGTGGGGGGGAGGGGTGCAGTCCAGGGGTGGGGGAGGGTGGGGAGGAACAGGGCACGGCAAGGCAAAAAAGGCAGAAAAGACAAAAAAAAAAAATACAAAGTTGTTAACGAAAGCAAAGGCAGGGGCAAGAGAAAAAGTAGACACAGATATAGAAAGATATAAGATGAGTGAAACCAGGTTGCAAAGAAGTAGAAGCATAAAAATAAAAAGATATAGAGTGATAAAGTTTGAGTACGAACATAAGTGTAACTGGGTAAATAATAGAACCATAGAGAATTATTTATGGGTACGAAATACGTAACATGGAATGTATGTGGGCTAAATGAAGCCCAAAAAAGACTCAAGGTATCACTATTATTGAGGCAAATGAATGTAGACTTTATTTTTATTCAGGAAACACATGTTTTGAGTTCACAAGAGTTTCTTTTGAAGCAATTGGGTTTTCAGGTTTTGGTGGCTTCACATCAAAATGTTAAAAAAAGGGGTGTGGCTATATTAACCAGAGCTAAAAATATTTGTGTGAGGAAAAAGGCACAAGATCAATGGGGGAGATGGGCAATGGTGGAATGTAGGATTGATGGGGAGTGGACAACGTTAATAAGTGTATATGGATCGACTGAGGATGACCCGGAGATTTTTCAGTATTTGGATGTGGAATTGGCTACTTGGGCTCCAAGAATTATGGGCTTAGACTCATTAGGTAGTTACTGTGGCAGAAAGAAGCGGATGTGTCGTGCTCTACAAGAATTAGCAAAAAATAATGCTTTATATGATGTATGGGGGAAAAAAATGACAGGCAATAAGGGCTATACATATTATTCTGCCCCACACAAAATATGTGTGAGATTGGATTATTTTTTTGCTTCAAATGAAATTTTAACAGAATCCAGGATGGATAGGCTTCCCCGAATTTTAAGTGATCATAATCCGTTAATTCTTACGGTGAGAAAGCTAAAAATCACCAAGCAGACAACTCAATGGACTTTTGAAAGAGCATTGCTATCGGAAGAAAAATATGTGGAGCATATGAAGGCATGGATAAAAGAATTCTTTGAGAATAATAGGGGTAGTACTTCTGTGGGGGTAGTCTGGGACGCATTTAAGTTGGGGGTACGGGGAGAGACTTTAAGCTTTAGTTTATATAGGAGAAAGCAGGAGCAGAGGAAGAATGCGGAAATAGCTGAGATAGTGCTGAAGGCTGAGGAGGGTTTAGAGGAATGTATTTTGAGTGGAACCCCTGTAGAAAATGCATATCTGAAATTGTTAAAAGTGAAAAGTGAAGCCGAAGGAGAGATTGCTAGAAAAGCTGCAAAACTCTATACTAGCAAAAGAGAAAAATGTCATGAGTTTAGCGAAACAGTAGGAAGAACTTTAGCAGTTCGTACAAGACAGCAGGAAGCATTAGGTAGGGTGAGGGAGATTAAGGACTCCTCTGGCACGATACATACAGAGACGGGAAAAATTAGGGAAGTCTTTAGATCTTTCTATGAGGAGCTATATGAGGAGCCGGTAAGGACTGATCTTGGGAAAATCAGGGACTATTTACATGACATTCCTATGGCTAGATTTACGGATGAGGAAGCAGATGGGTTAGATGAGTTCTTTGCGGAGGAAGAAATAAAAAATGCTGTAGCAAACCTACCATCTGGAAAGGCAGCTGGCCCAGACACGATTCCAATAGAGTTTTACAAAGTGTTCTGGGAGGTTTTAAAAATAGATATGCTTTTGACAATGCTAAAAGCACAAAGCGGGGACTCAATACCTAAGACCTGGGGTGGTGCCGAGATAGTCATAATTTTAAAAAAAGGGAAACCACCAGAAGAACCTGGCTCATACAGGCCTATTACGTTAATGAATACGGACACAAAAATTTTCTCTAAAGCATTAGCGACAAGATATGCTAGGATAATAGATAGGGTGGTGAGCAAAAATCAGCATGGTTTCATACCAGGGAGAGGTACCACCCACCACACGCGCAAAGTGATCACATTGCTTGATGCCGCAGCAGTCTCAGGGGACCCGATAGCAATTATGTTACTAGATGCAGAAAAAGCATTTGATCGGGTCTCCTGGGGCTATCTGTGGTTTACACTGGAAAGGGTAGGAGTCAAAAAGGGCTTCCTTAAGGCAGTACAAGCGCTATATGTAAACCCAGCGGCTTCGGTTAGGGTGAATGCGGGGGTCACTACACAATTCGCGATAATGAGAGGCACAAGACAGGGCTGTCCTTGCTCCCCATTGCTATTCGCAATGTATATGGATCCTCTAATCCGAAAAATAGAAGCAAGCCCCTTAATAAAACCCTTACCTACTCGGATGGGCCATTGTAAAATACTGGCATATGCCGATGATGTTGCAGTTATTACACCAGACCCAACGGAGGCTATACCCCAAGTAGAAGCGGAAGCCCTGAAATTTGGAAGAATTTCAGGTTATAAACTCAACACTACTAAGACGCAGATTATTAAGAACTGCCACACCCCCTGTACAGATGGGCGAGTAATTAAGTCTGGAGTATATTTGGGGGTGAGCATATCGGCTGAGTTAGATACCTTAGTAGAAACAAATATAAATCCTTTAATAAATAAGGTACGAAAGGACTTAGATAGGATAGACAACTTGCACTTAACAATCCTGGGGCGGACTAATGTGATAAAAATGTTGGTGTTGCCAAAATTTTTGTATTTTTTCAGAGCTATCCCTTTATTATTTGAGAATAATTTGTTTAAGAGAATAGAAAATATGATTAATAGGTTTATATGGTCGAAGGGGAAAACCAGGAGAGCTCTCAGGTTTATGGTCTTGCCAAGGGAAAGGGGAGGATGGGCACTGCCAGATTTAAGGTTTTATTATTGGGCAGCAGTTTTTCAGAATATGCTGGGTCTGGTGGGTGGGGGAGAATATGAAGTAGGGAGTGAGCTAGGTTCATTGGCAATATATGGTTTGTTACTAGGACCAGAAGTGGAAAATGCCTTGTTGAGGTTCACTGAACCCAGTTACTACAAAAGAACACGTTTCAAGACACTCATTGCTGCATATACAGTATGGAAAGCTTTTACAAAAAACTTTGGGTTAGGCCGATATAATGCCTACACAAGATTGAAAGGAAATCCGAATCTATCCGAGGAAATTACTTCGGGGAGTATATTGGGAGAATGGGAACGAAAAGGACTTAGAAAGGTTGGAGATATCTTGGGACAACAGGGAGTCTACCAGTTTTCGGAACTACAAACTAAATTTGCATTAGATAGAAGGCAATTTTTCAAATATTTACAAATTAGGAGTTTTTTACATGATAAGAAGGGCGGCCTGCTAGGATTTAATAAAAATGCAATTATGGAAGTGATACAGGCAGGGGAGGACTGTACCATCAAGAGATTTTATGCAGAACTACTGGCTTCAAGAGAGGATGACATAGAGAAATGGACAAGCAAGTGGAAACTTAGCTTGAACATTAGTGAGGAAACTTTTGATACTTCCTTAGAAATGGGATGCACACTGTTATGCTCAGCGCCCTTACAGGCACAACACTATAAAACATTATTTCATTTATATCATACGCCTGCAAAAATAGCTCAGTGGGGTGGCATAACGGGAATTAATTGTTTCAGGTGTGGGGATTCCGATGCAGATCTACTACATATTTTTGCAACATGCCCTTATTTACAACCATTGATAAAAAGTATTGAGGGTTTTTTCCAAAGCCTAGGAATAGATCTGTCTATTACAGCTTCAATTATACTCTTGGGGGTAAAAGAAGAAGGGGAGGATCAACAACAGAGTAGCTGCAGAGTTGGCGAGATATGGGAATATTTTTTGTTCATGGCTATGGCAGTATTAAGACTTACTATTGCATCGGCATGGTTGGATCCTAAAGTTCCATCATACCACCAATGGCTGGCAAAATTGCTTTCAATTTATAATTTGGAGATAGAAATTTACGCAAGAAAGGGGAAAGGGCGTAGGAAAACTGGTAAGCAGATCTGGGGACCTCTTATTCGATGGAAGGAGGAGAGTCTGGATTGAAGACTGGAGTTAGACATCTTTGTTAGAAGGAATCGGATAAAAAATGCTACTAATTTTCGCTATTCATTGAATTTACAAAACATTGTATTTTTTTGCCTAATTTCTTTTATTTCTTTTATTTCTTTTCTCTTTTCTTTTCTTTGTCAATATGATTAGATATTTGTAAAGTAAATGCTATTGTCGTGCCCTGTTTGTAATGAAAAATATGGGAAAAACTTGCTAATAAAAAAATAAAAAAAAAATTAAAAAAAAAAAGATTCCTGAACAAAACACAGGGGTTAACAATGACCAGACCAGACCCTAGATACTCCCAGAGACAACATCCAGGGATAGTAACAACATACAGTGTAGGGAAGCTGTGCCTTGAATGGCTAGAATCATCCACACTGGCTGAAATTAAGCAACACTTATCTTTACTTAAAGATGGTGCTGATTTGCGCGATTTCATTCTAGACCACGCAAACAGCGTCAGAAACGCTTCATAGCGACCAGTATATATGCGGCATACAACGAGGCTTGGAAAGTCAAACAAATTGAAACAGCTGAAAAAATACGAGAAATTGATTGTATTAATTTGGAAAAATCACTTTCTGTTGTGGACAATGGGTTAATGACTCTGTCCTCCAGAATATATTCACTGGACAGTATTGTATCATCTGCCATAGATATAATAGACAAAGACTTGCTAATGTTACAGCATGGCCAGTCGCAATTGCGTTCTATTGTACAGTTAGGGCTATGTGCCTTGGCGTTTAATAACACAACGTCATTGTTTTCCATCTTTAACCTTACTGATAAACAAATCAGCTTGGCACAGAAAGGAGCAGACTATACAATCCTGAGCATCGAAAAACTTGAGAGATTACCTTTGACAATGTCAGAAAGTCCTGTCATTGAATGGATAATACACGGGATGATCACAATTCCGATAACAACTTTCCGATTTAAAAATTGCCTTGAATACATACCTACTGGCCAGTATGAACGATTGGGTAAAGGATACATTAAGTAAACATGGAAATTACCATACACACACACATGCTATAGTGACAGCAACAAAATGTATTTCTTAGTGGTGAAAACTGTAAACATTCACTAAGTGGTATACTTTTGTGCCAGGGTATTAATTTACACGGAGCCTGTGAAGGAAATTCTAACAACCTTTCGTGCCACCAGCATGTCACACCTGCAACACTGATAGAGCCTTTCTTTAAGCAGCTCTCGAATGGGAGTTACATTCTAATAACGGATCGCAGCTGTTGTGGCCTTTTGCCAGGGAAAACATATCTCGTAAGCGTAACTTCCATGGTCAAATGCTGTATGCAAGCATTGTTTCCAAATGGCCCTGGAGACACTGAGACTCCCATATGGCCTCGTTTGAATTTCTCTTCTATACAAATTGATACTTTAAGCAGAATGAAGTCTGTGCTTTTGCAGACAACAGTGCCCATCACGTCATCAAAAGAGACGTATGAACTCCAAGTTGCAAGGACAACATCAGAGATTCATGACCTTTTATCAACAAATTGTCCCGTGCATTTCGCAGAAATGCTTAGCCAAATCCTTAATATGTCTAGTGCCATAGGCATCCCAAGCGTATTTAAAACAACTTTTACGGGACTGCTAACACCATTCAAAGCAATTCTGGAAATCATTCCCAATTTTGTCCATTCAGTCTTTGGCGACATACCCCTGATTTTGGGACTTGAAGCAGGTATTTTATTTTTGACCCTCCTGTTCCGATATGGCAAGCCAAAACTCAGACATGACTCCGGCAGGCATGGAAGAAACGATCCTAGCAATACGCTACCGGGTCCGAATAACTAGGGTCCTTGGATTGGCCAGGCTGAGAGATCTGAACATGACCTGGTTTCTTTCATTCAGACCTATATGGCAGACCTGCATCTTACCTGTGCTTCGATGTATGCTATGCGGAGATGAGTGTGTGTTGGACATCTGTCTTGCACTTCCATCAGCAGTACCAATGGATATCGGTACTTTGCTAAGTCCTATAACGGCTCACGCATTGTGTTGTCCCCAGCAGCTACCAATCCTGATGACGGCATTCGTTGAGACTCCTGTGCTACGACTAGGTGGTGACAGTGGAGCGAGAAATCAAAGCAACATCACCCAGGTACGACCTTCTGTGAGCATTGCTGATCCAGACTTTGATGATAGCAATCATTCTCACACCTGCCAAGTTACAGCTCTATCGAACTTGGTCGAACTGTCACCTGATTTTGTAGACCAATTTTTTGAGAGCCTGTCTGATATGCTGTTCTCCCCTGAATAGAAACAATAACTTTTGAAAAGCATTCCGACACACAGCGTTCCCATGAACTCTGAATTCGGCCTTCAGTTTTGATCAACAAAAACTGCTGAAAAGCGTAGGAATACTATTCCCCCGTTTACTGAAAAAAAATGTTTTTGAGAATTGAACAATTTTTCAAAATATTTACCTTTTTCTGGCACAAAATTCTTTGCTTAAAGTAGACCTATTCATAAAGAACAGAAGCTTCTATTTTTAGGTAATTCTAGAGACATAATAAACTTTACATCAGCCTCTAGCACATTTTACAGCAATGCATTTATATGTGATGAAAATATCTCGCCCTTCTTTTCTGTATTAAGAGATATTTCATGTGTAATTTTTTCGCAATATCGTTCACTGATTACATATGCTATAATTTTGAATGATTTCTATGCTTAAAGAACTACAGTACCAACATTACCACGTATTTCAAATACGCCATTTCAAATGCAAATATGTATTTTGGGGTGGGTAATGTTACACATGCATCTTTTGCTATAGTTTTTAGTAAATTGATGGACATAAATTCGTGGAGTGGGTGTCGCGTTCTAATCTAGGACCCCGATCAATACTGTGACCTTATGCTCCTATACGGCTATAATCCATTTGTACTCCTATAATGGCATAAACGATCAAGAGTAATATTTCAGAAAATCGTCTCTGGCCTAACACGATCAGAGCCACATTTCAGAATCACTTCCTCTGCAGCTCATTAGAGCAAATGACACAGCAGAAGCCACTATCTAAGATTCCTAGATTACACTCCGAGTTCTTCAACAAGACAAAACTCAGCAACCTGGGAAAACCCTGCTTGCTATGTTTTGATTAGTAATAGAACTCTAATGAGCACTGAGAGACTATCACTTCCTAGTGACATCTTTATTGACGTCTTATGTCCAAAAACTTACGTCAAACAAGGCACCTTTCAGGTATAAATATTACCAACGTTGCCTTAAGCAAACGCTGCCTCAACGACATCGATGATAGCGATGGTGTGGTGAACATTGGAGCAGAACAGCTTTCCCCTGCAGAGCCCAGCAGATACAAGCTGCCCACGGACGCTGCCCCTCCTCCTCCTCGACGCGCTGAGAGAGATGCTGTCTTTTCTCCTGCTGAGAAAATCCAGCTCCGGCGTTTCCAGCCTACTCTTGCGAGTGACTGGGATATCGAGTCCTGGAAGGAGATACAAGACCTCCAACATTCTATTCCAGAGGTATGGTGTTGACTAAACCCTTAGAGAGAATTCTTGAAGCAAACCTTGGCAAAACCAACTTAACTAAAACTGCTACTTACTTACTCCCTCCCAAGTATTAGGCTTAGGTCAGGTACACTGGGGTAGGCGTAGTTAGAAGCACCAGTTGAATGTATATATGAATGTATATATTTTATTCATTTTAAACCATTGTATGGCTAAGAAACCATATCAATGCTTTTACAGTATTATTTCGCAATCCTCATTTTACTGTACGCACTTTTCATAATAACTAGTCTTGCAAATGTGACAATTCATTTCTCTTGCACGAGAAGAAAGACTGTTCAATAAATAATACCTTTTTATTGAAAACGCCCGTCTCTCTATTTCTCTGCATCTTGGTGAAAGTAATCTGCACAACTGACTGAGTAAAATAACTGTCTATTGTTTCACACGACTCTAGAGATTGACTCTTATTCTAAGGAGCAAAGTTGTCATGTTTATGCGGTTGTTGGAAAACTGAATCCCTTCTTGTCTGTACCAGGGAAGCTTATCACTTCCTATTCAGTCAAGAAAGTTTCCAGTGACCTCTGAGCTAGTTGGTAACAAACCCAATTAAGTTTAGCATAGTCAGTGGAGACCTGGAAGATCCGTACTTCTACGTCCATACTACTGTTTATGTTATTCCAATGCGCAGGGCCTACTGGGAAAATAGGAACTACACTACACATTTTTGTTGAGAGTTTATCTTATAAAAATACATATATTCAATTAAAAAGTCAATGACATTCATTTTGTGATTCAAAAAGATTGTGAAAACATGTTACAAAACAAAAACAAAGGGAAACAAACATGACACAAATTACTATGTTGTTAGTTCGGGCTAGTGGAGTAAGCAAAGCGGTGGATGTAGACTCTATGCGCGTTTCGGCTATTGCCTTCTTCAGGAGTCCGTAATTTGCAATTGGACATAAAACACAACACTGAAAAACAATTAGAAACCATGTCACAAAAAAACTGTAAATTTGATGATATTATGCTGTTATGATTACATTATAGGAACTTTGGGCCTAGGTCTAATTTATATAAATGCAACTAAACAGAAATTGTCTAAATGATATTTACATGTAGTATATAACAGATCAGTTACACATACAAAAAACATTTAGCTTTGGTTCCATGAGGTGATTTAGTATATAATGCATGGATGCTCTAAACATATATTGGATCAACATTTTTACGTCTTTTTTACATCACATATGTAAAAATCCTAATAGCACTAAGAGATAGAAAAAGGTATACCATGTTAGTGTTTTGAAGGAAAAAGAGGGGGGGGTGGGGGATAGTGAAAGCGAAACACACATGGTTAGCTCGCTAGTAGTCCTACAATGAGAAATCTCAGTTATAATTATACTACCCCGAGTTGGGTAAGTACAGGTCTTTGTGATTAGGCTTAAAAATCTGGCAGGAAATACATTTATGGTGGTTACTGACGCAGGTTTCATGTGGCGCAGGGCTTTAAAACATGAGTGGCAATGTGGCGCATTGTTTACGCCGCCGCTGCGTCACAAAAGTCACGCAACAGCGGCGTAAAAGTGTTGCAAGGGCCTTGTAAATCTGCCCCTTGGTGTGTGGGTGTTTTTTTTTTCTTCTCACAATAAAAAGTGTTTTACTGAATTGAGACGCGGGAGGGTGTAAACCTGACCTACATGGTAGTGTCTTGTCTGTTCTGTTGAGCCCTTATTACTGATCCGCAGCGTGTGACTTCCCATTGCCCCCTATACGTGTCTGGAAGTGAAGCTCGGGCACTGGACCTCGGTAGATACCAATATTAGTGCCTGAAACAAGTTCATGTAGAAACATATATGCCAGAAACTATCTATTTTTACTTGGGACGCTCTGCAATTTTGTTGCAGGCGGTAAGGGTTTTACGGAGAGATCAGTTTAAGGAGAAATAACAAACATTTTTCCAAGACAATGTCTGGCCAGCACTTTCCAAGTGATGTTGGGATGTACAGTGTTATCAGTGTTAGAACGTGTGGCAAACATATCAACTTGCGGGGTGGTGGCAGGTGTGCGAGACAAGGCATAATCAGTGGGGTGCCACGGACCCTTGAGCAAGCAAAAAAATAAAGTGCCACCTGACTGTTGGTGGGGCAGTACAATGCCATTTTCAGCATTCAACCAGCCCGCTACTACCAATGGGAGCAATGGCCCTGGGTGAAATACGCCCCCTTTCTGTCGCCTTGTGCTCGGCCAATCCAAGAACCAGGGAGGGGCGCTATTCAAATTCTAATGGCATCTACACCCCGTTTGCATTCTGGGCCTACAATGGCGAGGTCAAGGATGTAGCCTTACGGCTAGAGCTGCCGACCCTGGAGCCGGGGAACTGGGTTTGAGCCTCCGCTCGGCCTCCTGTGATACTGGGCAAATCACTAAATCTCCCCTGCACCTACCAAATAATGAATGTGTCCTTGTGTAACATTACTGGTGCTCGTGTAAAGCACTCCAATACCTTCAGGTTGTGTTTGCGCTATATAAATCTGCAAACAAAAATACTTGCCCTGTCAGCCCGTACCCCACACCCATCATTACACATGTTTCCTGTGGCATTCACAGGCTGCGGCAAGCTACCCTTTAACAATGCGGAATCCATGGAAGGCCTGGCATGAGTATCCTGCCAGCACCCGAGAGGGTATGATGGGGACCTCTGTGGGTGGTGGCCATGTCGCGGTGGCTTGCCTTGCGGCCCTCTGCCACCCGCCTCCTGAGCCGTGGTCTGAACGGCGGGACAGCCTCTAACCCCTGCCTTTGTTGGGTTGGGAGGCCAGCAGGCTCCTAAAATAGTCATGTCCAATCCACTTTTGCCTGTTTGTGGGGGGTGGGGTGTGTTACAGGATTAACCACTCTAATATGAGCGAAGCTGTGCCCCACACTTATTTCTCAGCAGGTGGTGTAAAGATAGGCTTTAGCCTAGTACAGGGTATGTTTGCAGTATAGATTCAAATGTGATCTGACTGCACTAAACTTTAAGTCACCACCTGGTAAGCGCACAGTGAGGCCTGAGGCATCTACCAGGTGCCGCTGATGGAAACAGCTGTAGGGGTGCAGAGTGGCTGAAGTAACCAGTACTTGGGTGGACTGGTGTTTCACTCCCTGAGTGTTTGGTCTGTATGGCATTTGTTGCTGTATTCGCTCTGTGTGGACGGTCCCACAAAGGGTCTGTCCACGTACTGGGTGAATTGCCAGAACAATGAAGGAACCTCACCTACTACAGAGAGAGGACATTACCAACAATGAAGTACGCCCCAGCACTTTTCCTTCTATTTGCCATGTAGGTAGGTGAAATCTAGAGTGAGCTTGTTCCGTTTCTACCTAGTTGAAGGCTGCAGGGGCAGTGGGGTATGCTCACCCACTTCAGGTTCACTCCCCGGGTGCTGTCATGGTCTCTGGGTTGGCATTCCTTTACTGCTGGGAATGTAGCTCTGGTGTTGCAGCATTCCTTTGGGAGGTTCTAATTTCCATTGGCGAGCAGTCGCATTTTTTTATTCCTTCGCATATCTCGGATTTTGAAGATTATTGCTGGGTTTACTATGCGAATTTTGGACAGGAAATCTGGTGACTTTTCTTTCTGTTCCCCTGCCTCTATTTAACTGTCTTTATAGAAAAGCATCAGCAGAGGTCAGTAAAATAACAGAATACTTTCACATTCTCTAGATACCAGTCCATAGAAATTGTCTTACATAAACACCCGCGGACAATAATATTTTTTAAAATCTTGTATTTTCAGTGATATGTCCACCGAAGGCCCTGCTTTTAAATTAAACACCGAGCTTTGGACTATACCCTTTCATCGCTGAAAGGCAATATTTATCTCCATGTGTCCGATACCTGGCATGTCACACAGTTTGGTGCTTACTTTCCCTCCATTAATACGAACATTAGATGTTTCAGCACCAGGCTAATTTGCTGCATATCTAAATACATATAAGTTCCCAAAGGCGAGACCGATTGCATTGCAAATGCTTGTTTTATTCTTAATGTTGGTAAACAGCTTATTTTAGTGCATAAAATCTGTGGCACTGCGCTCAATGATGTTATGTTACGTCACAGTCTGTCTTACTAATTGTTGGAGATTTGTGTTGGGGTCCATGTCTCATAACAGCCAGCAATTGGAGTTTAGTCTCTTTTTGAGTCTCAGTTCCAGGTTAGAGTACATTACTGTCTCGGTGTGGTAGATTAAATTGCTGAAGAAGCAGTTGAGATGGAGCTCCTTGTTGCCTATTTGTAGACTCGGGAAGAAGCACCCAAAATGATTGCTGATTCGCCCTCATCTAGTCATGTCAAGAATTCTTATTTTCAGTCGATCAAAGTAGTTGCAGTCCGCCTAGAAAATCTAATATGTTATCAATAATTGTGCTGAAGGTTATACAATTCAGTGGTACCTCTGAGTTTTGCTTTACGCTGAATAGGTGTGATGATATGTTTCTGAATGTCAGGAAATATGCCTTCTTGAAGAAGACTTCAAATATCTCCATGATATATTGTGGGAGAATGATGATAAAGTCTGTCAAGAATGGTTGATAATTCGAACATTTTAAATGAGTCAATGACCTCCACTACCTCGTCTCCTAATGATGCTTTAAGTCCTGGAAGAATGGCTTTCTTCAGAGACTGAAAACATCATAGGTGCTGTAAGTAGGGGTGCTGCCTATATGTATATTTCATTTTGTCAAGTGCAGGACAGAGCTTATCAGGGCTCTCTATGCCAGTGTTGGCCATGACTGAATTACAACACTGTTAGAAACTGGGTTACTGGGGTCTTAGCTTCGGTAAAGCAGCAACCACAATTCTAGACAGGGTAAAGCCCAAGCAAACCCCAAATTAACTTGTGCTTACCCTATGGTAGATTGAGACAGAGCAGTCAAACTTAACTTGAAAGCAATGCGCAAAATATTTGTGAATCATTTCAAATCCGGGTTGAAGAAACGCGTACAGCCCAGGCGATGCTTCAGTTCTGAGTTATGGTGAGACTGCAGTACGAGGTATTTCTGAGTCATTTTCAGGGATCCCATCGACGGGGCTTGTGATGGGAAGTCTTGGCATTGGGGTTGCAATGCGTAGCTGGAGATCAGTCAGTTCCAAAGAGCTGAGATGCGGCGATGCGGAGTCTGGCATAGTTGTTGGGGCTCTCGTCAATGAGAGATGGTGATGCGCTGCACCTTTGATGATGTGTCTGTTGGTGCAGAGACAGAATATCGAGTACAAAATATTGAGTTGCACAAATATTGAGTCATTAATATCCTGGGTCACAAATATCAACAGCAAGAATATCGTGGTCAAGAATATCGACTTAAGGTAAGTAATATCGATTTGAAAAATGTCGAAGTGTTTAATGTTGTTTGCAATAATATAGTTGTTAGTAATATCGTTTTTTTAATTGTTAATTATTTTAGTATATATTTTATAAGTTTGTGATGGTTTTTTGTATAAGAATTGTTTGTATTTTTAATATATCTGTTACAGTTTTAGTTGTTTTTTTTTAATTTGAATTTTGCGGTTTTAGTTCTGTAGAGGGTTGTGGGTTTATAGGGAAATGGGGTGGAAAGTATTTTAATTTGATTTTTTTGTGTGTGTTATTTTTTAATATTTATTTAATTGAGATGTTATAGTGTTAAATGTGCAAAGTATTTTTAATTAATTAATTAATAATTGGTTGTTAATTAATTTTTATTTATTAAACAGTAATTATTTATGGTAATTGCATAATTAATTTTAGATGTGTATTGTGGTGTTTATAGGTGTTATGGGTGGGTGTTTTATTTATGAATGAATAATTGGCTCCTAATTAAGTAATTGGTTATTCATTTTGGTAATTTTGTAATTGATTTTAGGTGTGTTTTGTGGTGTTTTAGGTGTAAAGGGTGGAAAGCAATGTATTTTAAATTTATGATTTAATAATTGGGTGTTTATTAATTTTAATTAATTAATTTGTAATTTAGTAATTACATTTACTTTTCTGCTGTGGTTTTTATAGGTGTAAAGGGTGGGAAGTAATTTATTTTTTCTTTATGACCTAATAATTGGTTGCTAATTGATTTTAATTAATTATTTGCTAATTAATTATGTAATTGTGTAATTAATTTTGGGTGTGCTGTGGTGTTTATAGGAGTAAAGGGTGGGAAGTAATTTGTGTTGAATTAAGGAATGTATAGTTGTTAATTAATGCTGATTATTTGATATTTATCTAGAGTAATTGTTTACTTCTCTGTGTGTTGTCTTTACTTTTAAAGGGGTAAAGGGTGGGTATTAATACATTTTAATTATTCAATTACTAGTTGTTAATAGTAATAGTTATTTATTTCAAAATAAGTTTTAATGTGTTTTATTATTTTATTGTTTAGGTGTGTGTTGTGGATATTACAGTGTTAAAGTGTGCGTAGTCAGTTAATGTTTATTACTTTTTTTATTATATTTTATAATTGATTATTACTTATTTAGTGATGTAAATTAATGTAATTATAAATTTTGAAGTGTTTTGTTTTTGGTGTTGTGTTATAGGGGAGAAAATAAAATGAATACATTTATGTTTTAATTAATTGATCTGTTTGTAAATATTTTCTAGTTTAAAATAATTATTTTATTGTAAAATATTGATTATTTTATATTATAGAATATTTGTAGGTTTTTGTTATATGTAATTAAAGCATATAACAAAAACCTACAAATATGTGTTCTTTTTATATGTTTAATATATTTGATTTAATATTGTTTTTTATTTTTTATTATAAAAAAATAATATGTATATTTTTTAAGAGTTCGAGTGTGAATAGTAGTTTTTTATTTCCTCTGGTATCCAATACTTTACCTACTGTTGCATTTACTGAAGTGGGAATAGTCATGTTTACCCCTCCACTATCCAGCATTTTCCCTACTGTTGCATTCACTAGAGTGAAAATAGTAATTTTTATCTCCGCTATCCTGCACTTTCTCTACTGTTGCGCTCACTGGCGTTAAAATAGTCATTTTAACCCCTCCACTATCCAAAACTTTCCCTACTGTTACATTCACGAGAGTGGAAATAGTAATTTTTATCTCCGCTATCCTACACTTTCCCTACTTTTGCACTAACTGAAGTTGGAATAGTAATGTTTACCCTCCTCCAACCAACACTTTTTCTACTGTTGCACTCTCTGGAGTGGGAATTGAAATTTTTACCCCTCCGCTATCCAACACATTCCCCACTGTTTCACTCACTTGAGTCAGAATACATTTTTTTTACCCCTCCGCTATCCAACACTTATCCTACTGTTGCATTCAATGGAGTGGGAAAACTAATTTGTACCCCTCTGCTATCCAATATTTTCCCAACTGTTGCCCTCTTTGGAGTGGGAATAGTAATTTGTGCCAGTCCACTATTCAACATTTTCCCTACTGTTGGTCTCACTGGAGTGGGAATAATAATTTTTACCTCTCCCTTATCCAACACTTTCCCTACTGTTGCACTCACAGGAGTGGGAATAGTGTTTTATTCCCCTCTACTATCCAACACTTTCTCTTCTGTTGCTATCACTGGAGTGGTAATAGTAATTTTTACCCCTCTGCCATCCAACACTTTTCCTACTGTTTGCACTGTTTGAAGTGGGAATAGGAATTTTAGAATAAACGCCATACCGGCACTGCAGACACGGGATCTGAACTGGAAACAAAATCCACCAATCTGGGAGATAGGCAGGTGGAGGACTTGTGTCTGATAATGCTGGAGGTCCGCTCAAATTCTAAGACTATAGACACCAAACCCGATGCGCTTTCTATCAGAATGGACACGGTGAAGGGTCAGGTAGACAGGCACGAGTCAAGAATCGATGCACTGGAAAACCACGCCTCGGAGGCCCACAAATTTCAAGTGGACTACTAAGAATACCTCCTCAACATGTAAAAAGTCCTATCAGTAATCAAGGCGAAGAATGCCGACCTGGAGGTGCGGTCCCTGTGCAACAACCTACGCATAGCCGGATTTCCTGAATCCACTACCATACCTAAGATGGAACTATATATAAAGTTCCTGCTACGTGAACTGTTCCTTGCTGCTCTCTGAAGTGTCTTCATGGTGGAGCGAGCGCGTAGATCTTTGGGTCCAAAACCACCTGTCTGTGGCACCCCAAGAACCATCATTGCGAGACTCCTAAACTCCTGCGACAGAGACTCCAAACTAAAAGCTGCCAGAGATCACGGCCCCTTTAACCATCAAGGAAACAATATCTCCATCTTCCCGGACTTCACCCCCTCTGTACAGGCTGCACGAACGGAGTTCCTACACCCTCAAAATGCATTTTGAAACACCCCAAAATTCCATACGCAATACTCTACCTGGCAAAACTGAGAATTTTGTACGAGGACAGTCCCATTTTTTTACGGATGCAGAATCTACCCGCAAGTTCGCCAAGCATGTCTGCTCTGAGAGACAATGTGTGAATAAAATTTCCTAGGCAGTTCAAGTATTGAAAAACAAGAGACTTAAAATGACAGCAAAAGAAGGAATTAGCAAAATTCATATAAAAACAACCACAATTTGATTGAACATAATTAAAAATCATATAGAATACTGGACAATAGAGACTATATGATGACATTACAATAATTAAAAAATTCTGCAATTTATACATAAAATTAGTCATAGAACAAGGACACCCTAAAATAATGATTTATATAATTATCGTTGGTGTCCTGGAGCAGTGGCGAATTAACTCGACGCGCGTTTTGGCGTAGACAAAACGCCTTCTTAAGGAGCCACCCAATCAGGTTGTTTGAGGACGGTCACACAATTTCAGCAAATTGATATTAGTAACAACACACAATTGAGAAGGATTTGAGTCTGAAATAAGACCGTTCCTCACATAGTTCCTCCTTTACTGTCGATCGTAAAATAAAATGTGATTCATCTTAAGAATCCTTAGAATCCTGAAGGGATATCTTCGTCTTCAATATATATAGCGCGTGGTGTCGTTAAATATATTCGTGGTGACAATGGCGCTTACATATATTCATAAACACAGAGGCGCTGGTCCCCCGTCAATGCGAACCTTCATATTTAGCAGGAATATTTCTTTATTAAAAACCGGGCTAAATATCACGTTGGATATTTTGAGATGCAACGATGACCAATAAGTGGGCCTTCTATAAACAATCAGGTTTCTTTCACGTGTAGCGGCAGGATAATGCTAAGCGACACGGCAGAGATCAGCTACCTCTGTTTGATGATAGAAAAATAATAAACACCCTACCTTCACTCCCCCATGCACAGAGGAAGAGAACAGACTGAGTGAAAATGACTAATCAGAGGACGGCAACTGGGGGTGGACACATGGGCCACATGTTCATGTCTGCCCACTGCTGGAACTCACTATAGACCCTTGTACCGTTACCCCATGTTATTGTATAGCCTGGCCAGACTGCCATCCATGCAGGGCAGTTCACCGGCGACCTATGCCTCCAAAGGGAGATCTCCCATGGTTCGATAAGTTTGTCTTATTTTGGGTTATTTGGGTGGGTTTGGGTAGAGCAAACACAACCTAATTGGTGGGTTGGTGTGGGTAGGGGGTGGGCAGGGCAGTTGAGGATGGGAGGGGTCACTGAAAGCAAGACATGTATTGCATTCATTCAGGTATGCATGCGTAGCGATAGAGGGCACAATTTGATAGCTATGTCTTCTTTTCTGAAGAATGGTACTCACTTATTGAAGCATATACAGCCAACACAACAATTCAAATGTGCAAGCAGCACAACTAATCACGCAAGATGACAGCAATTCAATTTCTAACATTGAACATACATGGTCTAAATGATCACATGAAGGTGAGATTAATCCACACCTATTTTATTAGGCACAAGTTTGATATTAGCTTCCTACAAGAAATGCATCTCCCGATGGCACTGACCCTAAGCTACACAACAGGTACTGGGGGGAGGCATTCTCAGAAGCGTATTCTAACTATGCGAGAGGCACAGCAATCCTGATCAAACGTAATTCAGGCTGGGTCACTATCAACTCAGTTGTTGACCCCGAGGGCCGTTATGTCCTATTGAGAGGCACTCTACACTCAACTCTGCTGACACTGGCTGTTGTATATGGCACTAACATTGACGACCCTACCTTCTTTGCATTTATCTGGTCTAAAATTACACTGCTGGGCGCTGAGATGATGATATGTGGAGGGACTTCAAAGCTGTTATGCAGGATTCTCTGGACCGGGTGGGAGTCTCCCGACAGTTACATTGCAATACTACTGACGTTCTCGCTACCAAATCCCAAGAATACGGACCAACAGATATTTGGCATGCCTGGAATCAGGAGCTCCGAGTGGGCACTTGTATATCCGTGTGCCACAATACGTGGTCTCGCCTAGACTTTTGATTGGTCTCATGCACTCTCTCCAAACATAACCATGTACTACTTTGCTGGACTATTCCAATGACTATACCACAGGCTTTCAGTTGGCATCTCATGCCGCATGTGTTAAATGATGCAGCATTCACAGAAGAGATACGAGCATAGATCTTGCAATATTTCGCGACTAACAATACCCCTCAACATTATGGGAGGCAATTATAAGAGGGACCTGCATTGCTAAACAATCTAGAGTATTAAAATCAATCAGGTCCACCCTGGAAAAGATAGAGAAGGAGATACGCCAGGCGGAAATCCTGTATTTTCAGAGTGAATTACCCACATACTTGGCCACTATACACACTAAAATCTCTGAATATGCCACTGAGGCTGTTCACAAAACAGAGTTCTTGGGGGAAAATTCCCAGGCCCGCGGGTTCAGGTAGAATGGTAGAGCCCTGGCTCTCACATTCATGCAACCTCGCACTTCGTCTTATGTCACTGAAATCGTCGATGATAACTGGCCCAGTTCACGGAGAGGCTAACATGGGAAGAGTAAAGGACTTTTATGCGTACCTCTACACTGCCACACAGAGTAGCCCACACCCGGAGCGGCAGACATACCTAGAATCCATTAAGCTGTTGTGGCTGAGCGACACTTACCATAAATACCTGGATATGCCCTTTACAGTGGAAGATATTATGCAGGTTATTAAAAGTCTGCCCTGGGACAAAGCTCCAGGTCTGGATGGACTGTCGGCTGCCTTCTATAAGATTTACGCGGTGGGGCTCACCCCTTATCTACTAGCTGTCTATCAGGAGTCACTTAAAAAAGGCCAACTGCCGCTATAAATCTGAGAAGTTGTGATTATTACAATCTTAAAACCAGATAAACCAGAAAACAAGTGTGACTCCTACTGCCCGCTCTCCCTCATTAATGTAGATGCCAAGATACTAGCCAACCTACTTGCCAACAGATTGCAGTACCTACTTCAGATTATTGCCAGGCCGGATAAATCCAGATTTATCCTGGGGAGATCCACTACGCACAACTTATGAACTTTCTTTTCTATCTTCCACCAACTGCCTCCGGATTTAACTGTACTCTCGGCCTTCCTGGAAGCAGCAAAGGTGTTTGACTCCCTTGAAAGGCCATATCTTTTCACAATATTGTCCAGAATAGGCATTAGTGCCAATGTCCTGAAACTGATACAACTGCTTCACACCCTCCCTACTGCCAGGCTCATGGTCATTGGCCTGGTATCCAACTCTTTTCATATACTCCGAAGCACCACACAGGGGTGCCCCTTATTGCCCCTATTATTTGTAATAGGAATGGAGCCTCTCGCCGCAAGGATTCGCCAGCATCACACATCCATTGGTCTGGGCCTCTCTGACAGAGGGCTAATCATATAAATGTACTCCGATGACATAACGTTATGCATATGCGAGCCAGAACTAAACCTTAATCCTGTGCTGAGGGAGATCCTGTCAACGCTGTTACTCCTGACACTGGCCCCAATTACTCTAGACATGGACCTCCCTTTGACCTGAGCTGTAGGGGCGGTTAAATACTTAGGGATCTGGCTCTCTCTAGAGAGGTGCAGGAGATCTGGTGATTGAACTACGGCTGGCTATTCACCTGGTTGGAAAGTAAAATAGCCCTTTGGGCCAAATGACCACTCTCTCTGGCTGGCAGAATAGCCATTGCTAAGATGATAATTCTGACCAATTTTCTATATCTCTTTGTCAACATTCCACTTCTTCTCACACCAGCCTATTTTAAGCAGCTACTCTCCCTTCCGGTGACACACGTTTGGTTGGGAAAACAACCATGCATTCATTGGGAGGTGCTGACACTGCAACTAGAACAGGGGGGACTGGGGGTGTCGGATCTGGAGCTTTATGCTTTAAGCGCACTAGCACAATACCTCCATTACTGGGCCATCCTATTCATTTCCAGCCCCATGCTGCTTTCGAGAAAGATGTTGCCTCACCTGCGACTCTGCAAACTGCCATTTACTGCACAAATAAAACATAGAGATAAATACAGTGAAAGTCCTACGGTGGGCATGGAAGGGTCTTAGATGGCGCGCCAGGGTCCCCTTACTGTACCCACCATCAATGCCATGGCATATCGCACAGGTTTCCCCCAATGCATGATACTGGCTCAATCCAGTGCGCATGCCGGATGGGACTTGTCACTTTTGATGACCTCAACCCAGAGAAGGTGTTTATGGCTAGGCCGCTGGGCCCTGATGTCGCCCAGATACCCCCACTTCCTTCCCCTCAGCACCACCGACGGTAGCTGAGCTGGAAAGTATTCTGGTGAACCAGTCACCTAAGAAACTGATCACGCTCATTTACAACGGCACACAAAAAACATCTCCGATTGTCACTCCTGTGGCGCTGGAGCAATGGAGTGCTGATCTAGACCCTCCACCCACAGCGGATCAATGGGCCTTCTGCTGGTACAGCTCCAATACCTCTTTCCTAATTACAAATTGAGACTCATTCATTTCAAGAATCTCCTCAAATTTTACTGCACACCCCTTGAACTATTCAAAATGGATCTGAGACCTGATGCAAAATGTTGGAGATGCACCCACACCCAGATATCCTTCCTCTACCTTGCGTGGTCATGCCCAGCTATCTTATGCTTCTGGAACTCCGTATTTGACACTATACATGCGGTAACTGGGAACAGGTTAGACTGCTCCCCGCTGATAGCTTTACTGGGGTATGTGCGGAAGCTCCCTTGGACACAAGCCGGTTATCGGACATGATGCTCCTTTTGGCCAAACGCTGCATTACGATGCACTGGGGCACACACAGGGCTCCCACAGTAGACACTAGGATCCGTGATATTACATATTGTCAAAAAAAATTCTCAGCATATTGGGATCTCATGCCCATGACGTCAAGACCCAAAGACATACGGGAACCATTTGTGACATGGTCCAACACAAGCAGAAAGAGGACATCCCCTGAATCCTCACATGATACAAGGACATTCCCTTCTTCTGCTGAGGTGCCAACCCCCGCTGTCCCAACACTGCTAAAAGATGGTTAGGGAGGATATTATACAAACACAAATGCACAATACCCAAATTGTCTTGAACATATGATGACAGGATTCGCTTTAAGCGGATGCTGTGCATGCCTTGATGTGTAATTAGTGCTCACTGCTTGTTGTCATTTTTAAAAGTCGACGGCTATATGCTGCTTGTCCCTTTGTAATATTTAACTCACTTTGTACCTTTGCTCACTGGACATGTAGACATTTAACTTGCTCGCAATCGAGTATGCTCTTTGTCATGGTTGTATATTGCTCTTTTAATCGCTGTAAACTGTCTTCAGCTGCAAGATCAATAAATAAAAATATTTTTAACAAAAAACAGCTTTCTAAAAGTGCCAATTTCAGAACTGCATATTAAAATCTGACTTCACCATCATTTTGTATTTGAAATTGTGATTCCAGAGACACCAAACATGGACAGTTATATCTTCCCATTTGGAAATTACACTTTTTGGGGGCGATTCTGATCTCGGTCGGAAGGACACCCAATCAGGTTCGACATTAGCAGATCCGATTTGGAGGCTGATTTTCTGCCCGAGTCGTACACGGGTCCGTACATCGAAGTAGGATGCCAACAAGCGCGAAATCTCCATTCGAATCATTTCCGGGTCCGAACCGCTCCGTACGACTTGGTCGCAAGCAAACCGTGGCGCGCAATGGAGATGTTTCACGACTAAGCTAGTAGGATGCTTGATTCGGACATCTGGACTGAGTCAGAGCGTCCGGCTTGCAA
Source organism: Lissotriton vulgaris (assembly GCF_964263255.1). Classification (NCBI taxonomy): domain Eukaryota; kingdom Metazoa; phylum Chordata; class Amphibia; order Caudata; family Salamandridae; genus Lissotriton; species Lissotriton vulgaris. The sequence continues at coordinate 49,327,485 of NC_141690.1, forward strand.
TAGCCCCGAAGTCGGACTTCGGGGGTCCGCTTCGGCCCCCTAGTCACCCGCAGTATTACGACTCAGGCACATGGGGAGACCCATGTGTCTCCCTAACACAGGCATGTACGGTACAGGTGGCACTGACGCGTGACCACTGTAGGAAGCACACTTGTCTGCGACATAGCCATTCAGTCAATGGGAGCCCATGTATGACCGGCTCCAATTGACTTCTATGGGAGTCCAACCGAACCGAGTCTGACAGCATACGGCCGCATCATACTCGCTCGGTCGGACTGCAGGAGTCCGGATTGGTCAGAAAACACCCTGGATCCGGCTCGGTGGGAGTACTTTCCCATGCGCTGGGCCCATAAGGCAAATCCAATATTTCCTATGGAAGATATACGCCTTGCAGTAGTGAAAAATTAATTTCTGAGTTGTTCACTACCAGCAAATGTAGAATCTAAAAGTGCATGTCCAACTTTTTAAATACACTGCTTCCTGCCCATTGGCTGTCCAGGGCCATTCTCAGGGTTGACTTATATGAATTAAAACGGAATGTTTGGGCCTGGCAAAAGGCATGTTTTTCTAGGTCGAAATAGCAGGTTAAATTGCACACACAGGCTCTGCGATGGCAGGCGTTATACATGTTCAAAGGGCTATTTAAGTGGAAGGCACAATCAGTGCTACAGTCCCAATGGTAGGTAAATTACAGGCCATGGCCACATGTAGTACATTTTACTAAAAAGGCATACGTAAATTAAATATGGCAATTGTGTATAAGCCAATTTTGTCATGTTTTTAGGCGAGAGTTCAAGCACCATAGCACTGGTTAGCAGAGGTAACGTGAGTGGTTCATGCCCAGGCTTTAACTCCAGAGGAGATGGAAAATTGGTGATCTCTGGTCTTACAGAGATCCCCAAATCAAAAAGGAAGATTCATCAAGAGATCTATATTCTTGGCTTACACCCAAAATGGGTCCAGTATTTTATCACTCCAAAACCATGGCCATGGTGTTAGGGTCTAGTCATTATGAACGCATCCAATTTGGCCTCATTGACACACCAAGCTTCAAGCTCTTACTATGGATGTCTTGGTTGACAGTGCTACATGAGTTAACTGTCTATTGGATAGAAAGAAATGTTTAACTATACTCTACCTACTGTTCACAACATTGTACTAACGATCTGTTAGAAAAAGGGTCTGAAAACATTCTCCTGCATGATGCCTGTTCTATGGGAGTGAGGCATAAATTTGTTGCATTTTGACCCTTCCATATGAATACCAAGAATTTCACGAAGTGTTCAATAAGGAACTCCACCTGCACCTGGAGATCATCTCCACCAACCTTACCCCATACAACAACCAGTTGCTAGGGAACTTCAACATTCACTGGAATGACACTAAGGATCCACTAGTGAATTGCTTTAAGGCTCACCCAAATCTGTAATTGCCCTACTGGTGAATGGACATAATATTGAGGAAAAAGTATAAATATGACATAATATTGAGTTTTTATTATCGAATGAATCAAAATGCCAATGTTCTGTATATCGAATGCCAAAATATTATTTTTCCACAAAAAATAAAATTTCTAGTTCTAAAATGTTGAGTTCAAAATATCGTGATGACAAAATACAGTTATATTTTAAAGGTAAGAAATATTGAAAATGATAATATAGAATGTTAAAAATATAGACATTTTTATATATCAAAATGTTATTAATGTAATAATAAGCAATGTAAAAATAGTATGAATAATATTTGTTAAAAAATGTTTTAAAAATTATTTGTAATAGAAGTTTTATGAGCGGGATGTTGGGTTATTAGGGGATAAGGGTGGGGAGTGTTTTGAAAATATGGAGATTCATAAAATGTAAATAAAATGTAATTTTGTTGAGAGTAAATAAATATTTGTGACATTTTTAAAATGTTAGTTTATAAATGTTAAATATTTAAAAAGTAAGAAATGTAAATTTGACATTTAATTTTGTTGATAGTAAATACATTTTGTAGAATCAATTGTACATTGTGATGTAATATTTGTTAAAATTATTAAAAAAATAATATTGTAATATAGATTTTAGGAGCAGGATGTTGGGTATTAGGAGATAAGGGTAGGGAGTGTTTTAAAAATATAGAGATTGATAAAATTTAAATAAAAAACTTATTTTGTTACAGGTAAATTATTGTTTTTTAATTCTTTTTATTTTATAGTTCAAATATTGGAACATTTTGGAAAAAAAAATATTTTTGTTGTGAGGGAATAAATATTTATGAATTTTTTTTAATTTACAACTTCTAAGGGGCCAATTCCTATTCAGTAAACTAATCCATACGATGATATGAATCCGTAGCTTTTTCAGTACGAATCGTACAATTCCGTCCGAATCGCGTAGTACGATTTGTATGAAAAATATACGACCGAATCGTTGCGAACCGTATGAAAAGCAAGGAAAAATCCATACGATACGGACCCTGAAAGTGAACCGTACGAATCGTAAACATGCTGTACGACCTGACAAGTACGATCCAGACCGGGGAATCAGAATCCGATTTGAATGGAAAGCTTCGCGTATGAGCTGCGATTTGTACGGAAAACGTCACGTATGAGCGAGCCACACAATCAAATACGAGATGAACCCACACTGAACGAATCGCACATGAACCCCGTAAAAACGTCACGTATGAGCGAGCCACACAATCAAATACGAGATGAACCCACACTGAACGAAGTGCACGCAAACCCCATAAAACAGCAAAAGGAGGCTAAAAACGACTCGTACCGCGAGAAAGTCGCGTTGGAGACACAAATAAATAGAAGCAAACAAAACTAAATTATCCGTACTGAACCACGCGGACACTGCAAAACAGCACAAGGAGGGTGAAAACGACTCACACAACACTGCAAAACACGTCTCCAGTGTACAAACCATGGAAATAAATGTCCTGGGCCGATCCAAACAGGAAAACAGAGGGGCTAACTCAGTACCACCCCTTATAACACACCCCCCAAAAATTCAAACTAAGCCCAACCCACAAATGAACCAATAAGAAGGGCCCCCACACACACAAACCATGATCCTTTGCAACAGACCCAATTTGCAAGAAACACTGACAACACACCACCAACTGCACACATCAACCTTCACACATTCTCCCATTCACATTCAGACCCACACACTCACATCCATACACACCGTAACCCCACACCATGTCCACACAGAAGAATCCAAAGTTCACAAAGGAGGAGATGGAGATCCTTGTGAACAACATCCTCATATTCGAGCCACAGCTGTTTGGCGCATTGGTCAGACGGACCAGCATAGCAGAGAAAACCCACCTGTGGGAGAGGATAGTCAATAGGGTGAATGCTGTTGCACCCATCAGACGCACAAGGAAGGAGTGCCAGGCCAGGTGGCACGATCTGCAGAGGAGGATCAAGCGGAAAATGGACGAAGAGTACACACAGAGGATGTACCATGTTACAACGCATACCATTACAACTACCTACTATTACAACGCGACCATTACAACGCATACCATTACAACGCATGGCGCTTTGAGGTGCTGGATAGTGGTAAGTATAATTTACTATTCTAACTCCAGTCCCCGTGGACACTAGGGAAGGTGTTGGATAGTAAATTATACTTATTCCCTATCCTAGAGCGCCCCCCAGCGCAATGCGTTGTAATGGTATGCGTTGTAAAAGTTGCGTTGTAATAGTAGGTAGTTGTAAAAGATGCGTTGTAACAGGTGTATACCCACACAGAGCCAGCACACTGGAGGTGGTGGTCCCAACAGACCAGTACAGTAGGTCACGGCCCCGCTGCCACCGGTGGGGGTACATGGAATTGAAGGAGTAGTAGAGCCTGGTGAGTACACAAACAACTCATGTAACATGGGGGTAATGGCATCCACTCCCCAAGTACAAAAAATGCCTGCACCAACCCCCAAGCACCCACCGCCCAGATCTACATCCCAAAACAACGCTAATGCCACTAACATGTGTATGCCCCATTGAGAAAACAAGGCCATGCTATGTCCAGTGCTAAAGTAAAGCACAGACCCAAAAATAGATGTCCAGTATGCTGGGAGGTGTCACAAAATGCAATGTGGAACTCCAAATCAGACCCAATTGCATGGGCATCCGCTGGGGGGTAAGGGAAGATCTTGCCCCCCCTGTATTGCCAGTCCGTCTGGTATGGGGCCAGTCAGGGCCGGCTCTAGTCCGTCATGCTTTTGAAATGGTGCCATTGTGCCAGGTGGCAGCCCCCTTGATTGGGTGGGAAGGGTACAAGGGGGTGGCTGAGAAGGGTGCAAGGCAGAATGCAAGAAGGGTGCAAGGCAGAGGGGAGAAGGGTACAAGGCAGAGGGGAGAATGGTGCAAGGTAGAAAAGGGTATAAGGCGGAGGTGGAGTAGGGTACAAGGGGGAGGGGGATAAGGGTGCAAGGCAGTGGGGAGAAGGCTGCAAGGGGGATGGTGATAAGGTTAAAAATGTGCCTACCTCTAGAAACATTTCTGTAGACGCCCATCCCCAATTGCCCTCATCCCATATGGCCCAGGTACACACCCATGCACCATGCTCTATGCACAGGGAGTGGGAAAATACTGACAAGATAGCTGACACTGGGCCCTGGTGTAGGCAGCCCAAGGCCCTCCTGTGACCAGTGCAAACACAAACACCAGGACAACAAGGTTAGATATCTTGGACAGGAACTCACAACCACTGTCATGGCAGCATGCTCCATGTGGGAACAGCTACACCAAGAGGGAGGCCCAGTGCCAACTCAGACTTCAACTACCCTCACGGCCTGTCAAACAAACCCTTACACAAACATACCATCCTGGGACAGGCAATGGTGTGCCCCACTGTCACAATGGACATGTAACACAATGAAACCAATATAGATCTGCTGAAGCATCCAGGCAAAAAATGCTTAGTGCAGATTCACAAGCCTCTTGCGCCTCTTTCACGCCGCCGTTGCTTCACCTTTGTGATGCAGCGGCGACACAAAAGTGGCGCCATGGTGCTGGGTATTTACAAGGTGATGCTTTTGGGAGATGTGTCACGTTCTAAAGCCCTGCGCCAAAAGTAGGTGTTCTGGCGCATGGGGTGAGGGGGGAGGGTTCCAGCATTGTCTGTCTCTCACACCCACCGGGCAATGTGCAGAATCTAGGGGGAGATGATTCACAGTCCTAGGCTCCGCAGGACCCTGATCCCACCAACAGCGATGCCTCTCACCACTCCACAGATGACCCCAACCAACCTGGCCACTTAGGTGTCCAAACCCGTGCAGCAACTGGATCAGGAACATCTGCACCAACCACCACCACAATTCCTGCCACATACCAGCAGACATATATAAGCCCTGCCCACAGTCAACAACTGAGTCAGTCTGACAATGAGGGACAAGGTTCGCCGGGCACCCAGGAGGTGGCAGACAACACCGCCACTGCCATCCCTCAGGGGCCCCGTCGACCTGATGTGCCCACAACGGCAGGCCAGGCTTGTGTGGGCAGGGATGGTGGCAGTGGTGGCAGGCGGAGGCGAGAACCTGACCGGCCAGCTGTAGGGCCCGGTATGTCCGAACTACGCAACATCATAGAGGCATACCGGCGGGACACCAGGGAGATCAGCCAGGTACTGGGGACCCTCACAGAGATCAAAAACCTGCAGGCCGAGCAACACGCCAGTCAACAAGAACACCAAGGATGGATGGAGGCAAGACTGGCTGAGCTCCTGGCGGTGCAAAGGGACATTAGCCATTCACTCCATCAGATCGCAGACAAGATGGAACACCCTCCCTGTGTCACCAGGAGGGATGAGGAGGAGGAGGAGGAATCGTCCGACGGAGCATCCCATGCATCGTCAAGGAAGGTGGGTCGTCCACGGTAAAGACAGTGAGAGGCAGCGGGCCATGCACATCTCCCAAGACACCTGGTGTGGCACCTGAGCTTTGTGTGCAACAGCATCACCTCATTGACTGTCCTACTCTGCCAAATGGACTTGCTGGTTGCAGTCTGAACAATGATGCCAAGCACTGTGGTCTGGACTCTGGTGACTCAAACTGCAAAGCATCACATCTCCCACTGTAAACTTTGGATTCTCTGGATTATTATTTTTTTTTTTATCCTCATATGCCACCTAGGTTCTGATTGTGCAACTTGCCAATATACAAACACCATGCTGTCTCAGTTCTTTCGACTGGTGGGGAGTATAAAGACGGAACGGGGCCTTCATCCCACAGCAATAGTGTATAGACCAGCTTTGCACCCCCAGAAAACCATATGGAGATCCCAGGAGTGCAGCCAAGAAAAATGCTAGGGTAGCATTAGTGTCCGGCTATGCCCAGTGATGGGGTTGATGGCTTAATCATTGGACCTGGGGAAAAAAAAAACCCCAGGCTGTCAATTGTCCCACCTCAGAAGATACCAGAATGATCTTTTGTCGCTGTTCCCAGCTCTAGCCAAGTCTAACCTGGAGACCTGTAGTACAGAAGTGTACCAATCATTAACTGAGGGAGGAAGATGGCGGCACTGGTGCTCCTGGACCTCAGCGCAGCCTTCGACACTGTGGCACATCATACGTTGCTACAGTGTCTGAAGAAAGGAGGAGTGACAGGCATGGCTTGGCTATGGCTGGAATCTTTTCTTACCAACCGTAGCTTCTCGGTGCAGCAAGGAGGAGCACGATCCGACACCTTTGACCTCGGTCAAGGAGTGCCGCAGGGATCAAGCCTCAGTCCAACACTTTTTAATTTATATGTCACCCCCGTGGCCATTACTGCGGAACGCTATGGGGTGGAAGTAGTAACATACGCAGACGACACCCAGCTGGTGGTCGCTCTGACCCAACCCTCTGAACTAGCCTCTGCGAACTTCTCAGCATGCCTCCAGGAGATGGCTGAATGGATGGCGAAGAACTGCCTCCGTCTTAACGGTGACAAGACTGAGGTGCTGATTGTGGGAAAACCCCCCTCAGTCTGGTCATCTGCCTGGTGGCCGCAGACCTTGGGGCCCCTCCCTACCCCCAGTGATCAGGTGAAAAATCTTGGAGTATGGGTGGACTCAAAGCTTGACTACGACTACCACACCAGACGGGTAGCTGGTGCTTGCTTTTCGATTCTACGGAAACTCCGCAAAACCATCGACCTGCTCCCAGAATCCTCAAGGAAGACCCTGGTCCATGCTCTTGTCACGTCAAGATTGGACTACGGAATTGCCCTGTATCTAGGCGCCAACGTCTCTAGTCGGCGGCGACTGCAGACAATCCAGAATGCTGCAGCTCGCCTGGTCCTCCGGCTGCCTAGAAGAGCCTCCTCTAAAAAATCCCTGCAAACATTACACTGGCTCCCGATCAACGAAAGGATCGACTTCAAGGCCCTGTGTATTGGCCACAGGATCGTACATGGCAAGGGTCCGGCCTTCCTTCGGAACCTGTTATGCCCCTATACGCCCACCCGTCAACTCCGCTCATTAGGAGCAGGCCTTCTTGCTGTCCCCAGACACAAGAAAGCCAGAATGGGAGGCATATCCTTTCGTACTCTGGTGGCACACAAATGGAACTCTCTCCCCCTGAGCGTAAGAGTGGAAACATCGGAGCTCATCTTTCGCAGGAAACTGAAAACATTCCTCTTTCCTAAAGATTAGCCCGTCCTGTTCTGACTGTCGGAGCAACTGACTCTTCTGACAGCGCGGGGACACACTGACAGTGTAACCAGGCGCTATACAAAATCAGAAATAAATAAAATAAATAAATAAATAAGATAGTCTTTCCACTTCTTACAAATCTCTCTCCTAGCAAGCAGAATAGTGTAGAAAATCAACTTCCTTGCCACTGCCAGAACACTGTCCACAATGCCAAAGATTACAGAGGTGAGGTCTAGAACAATGTTAGTGCCAAGTGATATTGAGAGGGTCTTACTAATGTCTTCCCAGAACAAAGAAAGATGAGGACACTCAAAAAACATATGTATGTCCGCAGCAGCTAACAACCCACATCTCACACAAGTCACCCTATTTCCCTGATTAAATTTGGAAAGTCGTTCGGGCGAGTAATAAGCTCGATGGATGGTGAAGATATGGTTTCTACGTAGCCATGCTGGTTTGACAATGTTCCACATCATACCGCATGATGTAGTCCAAAGGTCTTGCAGGTTGGGGGTAGTTAAACGCAGTAACCAAAGCTTTTCCGGAAGCGAGAATTCACCATCCAGTTCTTCCAGGATTAGTTTATACCAAAATGAAACCTCCTTCTTAGTGGGAGATTTGTCAACTAGAAGAGTGATAAGGTTACTATGTTTACCCAGTGGAAACATAGTTCCTCGAGATGGTGAAGCTTTATATGCACTGGACCAACTTGATATTTGTGTGTATTTAAATCTGGAAAAGTTTGGGCCAATTTTGTTTCTTAAACAGTCCCAGGGTAGCAGAGTGCCATTATCGAATAATTCTCCCCATACCAGAAGTCCAGCATCTCTAATACATTGAGCCAGTGTATCTCCCAACCACGCCGGACATTCTGGAAGACCCCACAGAGGCGTTCTACTACCATAGTACCCTATTTTGATACCTTTTGTTAACTGGGCCCACATTTTTGCCATACCCCGTAAAACTTTCAGTTTGACTTTTTTTAAAACGTAGGATCTCCAAATTTAAAAAGAAAACCTGACAGGCTCACCCCCTCTGCCTCCAATAAAGTAGTAAAAATAGAACCAACTCCATGATCTGATGGATTCTTTAATAAAATCCTAGCATGAGATAGCTGGAAAGCCCAAGCATAGATCTGCAGGTCCGGGGCTACCAGCCCACCCTTATCTCTGCGTCTCCTGATTTTCTTCCAAGAAATTCTCGCAAGGTGATTATTCCAAATGAAAGTATTAATGTCAGCCTGTAATTTTTCAATAGGAAGAGGTTCAAAGTTAAAGGCGTAATGTTAAATAAGAAAGTAATCTTCGGTAGAATAGACATCTTAACAAGAATAATTCTACCTAACAAAGACAGCGGGAGATGGGACCAATTCTGGAACTTGCAACATTCTTTAGCTACTTTCGAGAAATTTTTAGTAGCAATCTGGTGTATATCACCAACAACATCAAGGCCTAGGTACCTCATCTCCTTACCCGGCCGAATGCCTGCAGTAAAGGAGCTCTGATCAATATTCCAGGTCATCATCTCAGTTTTTAGTGTGTTGATCTCGTATCCGGACATCTCCCCAAACTCCGATGCCAGTTTGAATATTGCAGGAAGGGCCAGGTGAGGTGCGGATGTAAAGATGAGGATATTGTCCGCATATAGGGCCACCTTTCACCTCACTGACTGTCCTACTCTGCCAAATGGACTTGCTGGTTGCAGTCTGAACAATGATGCCAAGCACTGTGGTCTGGACTCTGGTGGCTCAAACTGCAAAGCATCACATCTCCCTCTGTAAACTTTGGATTCTCTGGATTATTGTACAGCACCTTGAGGTAATTGAAATTTTTATGGTCAAGTATGTCCCCTAACGTGTACCCCATCGCCTCCATGTACGAGTTTAAAGTGCATGTAACTTCCCTCCGCAACCGAATCTGAAGACGCAAATACATTTGCGTCCAACGTTAACATGTCCTCTATCAGATCCACCATGAATGGATTGATAATTCCGTTCCTAACTATGCCTTGCCAACGTCTTTACATAGTGCACTTTCACGTTTTCCTGGCTCTGCAGAGCTAGGCCCTGATTTCTGTCATTGAACCACTTTCTGTCTCTGTCTCCGAAAGCTGCAGCGTGTAGATGCATCCCTGACCTCTGCCTTACTTCCTGCCAAGCGAAACGGTACCTGGCTCGGCCTGGCCTGCCTGCCAAAAAAAAGTATTTTGCCTTCAAGTTATCAGTGTAGCCGGCTCAGCCTCCTCTAAAACACATTCCAGTCTAGTGAAATAGGTAAACAGTTCCCCGGCTGCAGAGCAAAGGGCCATGCCTCCCTGTCTCCCTCATATAATTCATAGCTCCCGTTACCATGGTAGGCCCATGGCCCCGCGCATTGCACTTAGACACATATGCATTCAGTATAGAATAGCCTCTGCCCGAAAAACCTTTTACTTCAGATTACACCTACCCCAAATACCAGATATCAGACATGTTATAGGAACAGGTCGGTCTGACATGCCAGACTCCTGTCTCTTCTACTAGTGCTAAAAGTCAGACCCTCAGCTTTCTCCAGATACACGTCAATCACACGTCATACCAGCTGCGCGCGCACCCAGGTTATAGGTTTCAGCTGACTCTGCAGAATCTTCTATGTATCCACCCACTTATGACACTTTTCTGTGACGTTTCCAGCACACACCTCCGTGCACGCCTCTGTACACGCCTTTTTCCTACGCACATTCACTTGTCACGCCTACTGTATTCATTACTATTGCACAGCTATACTATATATGTCATGTACTGTTAATAAATCGTTGACATCTTTTTGCCATCATTGCATATACCCCCGAACCCTTGTATTGATGGAATTGATTTCCATGGCTCGAGCCATCCTGAATTAAAGCCCGTATGACTCAGACACCCCGGACTCTGCCTCTCATTTTGATTGAGCTATTCTTTTCTTGTCAATAATTATACGGTAAAAATTGACAGGTAAATAATATTTACCACATAATTTGGCACCTGAATAGGGACCCCTCCCCCACCTCACGCGCCGGCGATGAGTCGCAGGCCTTGCCCCCTGCCACAGCCGTGACGGACTTCTATGCGCATCTGCAGGTTTTCCTGTATCTCCCTCAGGCCTACGGAGGTGACGGAGACTGTGATTGACATCCAGACGAGGCGGTGAGGAGTGCGGAGGATCCCGACCAGAGCCCAGCCGAGAGAACAGTGTCCGAGGTGTCCAGAGGCCCACCTGTCCGAGGCACATGCGTAGTGCGCAGCAGCAGTGACGTCGTAGCGGTCCAGTCCAGTCGAGTTTCCGAGGCCTTCCGTTCCGTGCTTCCCGGTGAGTACCGTTGCTGGGGACGCATCAAGACGGGTGCATTGATTTGTATCCGGTCAAGACGGGTTTGGGTACACAGATCCGGTCTGCACTGTTTTAGCAGTGTATCTGTGCTGTTTAGCAGTACATCTAGTAATTCAGTTATTCAGCGATTCAGTTTTGTTCTCGTTATAGACTTCGTTAATAGTCAGTATCTGTTCGAAATGTTTCAATGTGTTTAATGTCGTGGTATGAGTGATTGTTTGCATTTAACTGTGTTCATTGTGTTTGCTATCAAATAGAGGTAGCGATGCCTTTGTTCTCGAAATTACGACAGATTGGAACTAGGAAAGGGATACTTGAAGAAGCTGTTCCCATCCCACCTAGGGACACTCCAGGACATTTTATGTACCATAAACATGGTTTAGATGCCATACTGTACTTAGACTTATGGGTGGATTATACAAAAGACCTGGCAGAGAATCAGAGATGGCCCGTTACAGGGACATGGGATGCCGAGTGCATCATGAGAGTAGAAGAAGCGTTATGGAAAAAGAAAGCCAGACAATCACAGAAAGATGCCATTGAATTGTGGCGTAAGGAATCGCATAGATGGACAGAGGAAGCGTTCAGAAAAACAGAGAAGAGTAGAGAAGATTCCGAAAAAGCTAAAGAAAAAGAACTACTAGAAGAAGGACAGCGAGTCAGAATCGAACAACATGAAAGACAGAGTAATGCCCTTATAACAGGATTGTATCCAGTTCTGGCCGAGGGCTGAGGGCCCAAGGCAACCCCGGAAATACCAAATGATCTGCCCCCTCCATTAGTTCCGACCAAAGTACGTCATAAACAGACCTCAGCAGATATTTTCCTTTCTTCCTATTTAGATGATGTAGCCCCCGCATATACCAATGTACCTCGACAACCCGCTAATAATGATCAGCCACAGCATCTTCCTGCTGACCTAGCCACGACCCCTCCTCGTCATCAAATTCTTGCACCTGTTGTCACTTCCCCTGCTGGTCCCCTTACTCTTGGTCCTAATAACCCTTTTGGTACAGATGCGACTCAGAGTCAGTCGTCCCCGATAAATATACCTTACCCACACCCATTGACATCGAGTCATGCTCACGGGTTTGCCTCAGGAGGTGCTTCAGGAGGTTCCCATCACACTCCGCCACCATTACACCGAGTGACAATGAGAGAAATAGCAATGTCGCGTACACCTAAAGCAAGCCCGGCCGAAACACTTAAAGAGTACCTTACAGATTGTAGATACGATCCAGTACCTGGCAAGACAAGACCCATGATGTTAGCCTCACTACTTCTACCCCGTGTTACGGACTATCTGCTGTTATTACCAGACATGCCAGAACATCTAGATAACATATATCATTTTGTTAGAACAGGAGAAAGGCCAAAATGTGTTCGCGAAGCCATGGCACACGAGAAAGTTGAGACACAAAGTATGATATTGCGATTTCTGATTAATTGTTTGATAAGGGTACAAGACCAGCCAGGCTTTTCGCAAGAAGAGATGGAGGGATTGACGAGGTGGAGTCAGAATATTGCAGATTGTAAGCATGATAAAGAGAAATGTATAGCGGCCATGACTAGAAAGATCCGTAAAGAAATAATAGCAATACATGCTAGACGAGAGACTGACAAGCCTCTCGAGTCAGACGATAAAGACACTTCAGAGGAGGATGAACCAGAAGATTCAGCAGCGACCCAGGTGGCTCCAGGCACGATAGCTTACGTAGGTAGGGCAAAACTCCCTAAACAGTATTCTCTTGATAGGCCTTTCGACAAACCGATTCGTCTTGAAAGCAAGAAACGTTACCTTTCCCCGATTCCAGAGCAATGTTCCCTTGAACATATATTCCAAGTTACTGATAGAATCCTGAAAGAAAGAGTAGGTTATCATGAACTCACTACCTTGCGTGATCAGGAACTAGCCCGGTCCGCAGTCCAATGGGCCGGGGATGACAGTATATATAAAGATGATTTAGTAGTGCAAACATTCTTAAGTCTTACTCCAGAAGAACAGCGACTAGCTGGTATATACATGACCCAACATCTTATCATACAGTACGAGAATCAACAATCTGATCCGGGTCCGTTGTACAATCTATTGCAAGACTTACTCCTGAATAGATGGAGAGGCCTAGGCACTGATTTGATTAATGTAATTCTCGAATAACGCCACAAATACAGAACATTTTTGACCCCACGTTTTGTGCCTGCGCCACCCCCAGTAAGCAATCCTTTTCACCTAGACAGACAGAATCCTTTACGAGAAGTACACCCCATCCGGAAACCAGATGATACACTAGAACGCGTATTTGTATATACGCCTATAACTAAAATGGAATTATTGGAAATGAAGAAAATAGTGCCTAGTCATGATAAAGACCCAGCAGGGTTTCACCGTGAAATAAAAGACATGTTACTCATGGGAGATTACACATATTCCGATATTATGAAAATACTGAAAGTGTTATTGCCCGCCGGTATTTACGAGAAACTCAAAGAAAAAGAATGGGAGGTGGGAGACAAAAAGATTAATTGGACTGAATTGGAAGACGAAGACAAGGGTCGGACCCCAGGTTTAGGTCTTGGGGATAAGACTAAAGCGTTACCAGGATTATTAGTACAGGTTTTGCCAAGATTATTGACAACTAAAAAGGAGGACTGGGATGCAATCTCAGCCTGCAAACAGAAACACGATGAAGACACTAGTGATTTTTATTCTAGATTCGAGAAATGTTTTATCATTAAAAGTGGCCTGAAAACAAGTAGCGAGTCATACCCACACCTATTTGTAACCAAATTGGTCGAGAATTCATTACCCCAGGTTAAGAACCGTGTGTTGAAAGTCGAGAGCACATGGCAAGCAAATACGCCATCCCAAATGTTACAAATGTTACAGTACCACCAGAACAGAATCAGAGAGGAACATGATCACGAACAAAGACGAATGAAAGACACGAAAATGAAAATGCTAGTTGCTCAGTCAGTTCCAGCTGATGGTCAGAAAAAGGGTACGACACAGTCCAATAATTCGGCAGCTCCCGTTAAAGGGACATGCAACTATTGTAAACAGCCAGGTCACTATGTAAACGAGTGTGCAGTTCTGAAGCACAATATTGCCACAGGTAAAACTAAGGAGAGACCACGTCCACCTAGACAGGACCAGGTCCAACAACATGTTTCACAGAATGTACAGCCTATGCATGTTCCACAACAGACCGTAGCGGTACCACAGCCCCAACCCATTGCCGCGACACAGCATGTCACACAACAGATGTACCAGTATGCACAATCTGATTACCCCGATTATCAGCAATACACATGAAACAGCCTAGAGAGGGAGGTTGGCTTGCCTCTGATTGAGGTTCCTGTAGATCAAGAGGGTCCTTATGTACATAGTCAGGTATTAGGAAAGGATAGAAAGTTTTTGATTGACACAGGGGCAAGCAGAACTACCATCAGTCATGACGAGGTTCCAGGGGCACCCCTCTCAGGCTCACAGAATGTTTCCCTTGGATTTTCAGGAAAGCCTATTGTTAACGAAGTATCAAAACCTGTTCCCCTTGCAGTTGGTCCGTTATCCCGTACTACTGATTTATTGCTTACGAAATCATGTCCAGAAAACTTGCTTGGTATAAAGACTCTGAAAGCTCTAGGAGCTGTAATTTGTTGTTCTCCGGAAGGAGTAAGGCTGTTTCTTCGTGATTTCAAGGGCCATTATGTGTTGAGAGATTTTGATCCCAGGTTACAGAATGTTCCTGCACATTTATGGGCACAAGGCCCCACTGATGTAGGTTGTATGCACATTACACCATATCGTGTTACACTCAAGCCAGGAGTTGTACTGCCCCGAATCCGACAGTACAAGTTACCACCTGATGCTATAGTGGCTTTACTGAAAATCATTGACGAGCTCATTGCCCAAGGAGTGGTTGTAGAAACCGACTCCAATGTTTGTAATTCCCCTATCATTCCGATTCTTAAACGCCCTGATCCAAATGCACCTCCAGTTTATCGACTGGTGATTGATTTACGAGAATTGAATAAATGCATTGTACCACAGTATCCTGTGGTCCCTGACATCTCTTCGTTATTGACAGCTATTGATTCAGAGGCGACGTTCTTTACTGTAATCGATCTCAAGAACGCCTTCTTTAGTGTCCCCATTGATCCGGAAAGCCAGTATCTTTTCGGATTCTGTTTAAATGGCCGTAGCTTCAAATTTGCACGCGCCCCTCAAGGATTCACAGAAAGCCCCAGCATCTACAGCCAAGCATTGAAACGACAACTTGACAATATACACATGCCTCCTAACACTGCCCTGCTCCAATATGTCGATGATCTATTGATCACCGCCCGAAGTGAACCAGAATGTGAACAAGCATCACTGACAGTTTTGTTTTTCCTGGCGGACAAGGGACACAAGGTGTCTCCTTCGAAGCTACAATTCTGCGCCCAGCAAGTGGTGTACCTTGGGCACTTGCTGTCCAAAGAGGGGAGACAGCTGACACCAGATCGTATACAGTTAATTGCACATCTTCCACAACCCAAGACACAGAAGGAAGTACGAGCCTTTATTGGACTCACTTCCTATTGCAGACAATGGATTCCCCAATACGCATTTCTAGCTAAACTGCTTATACAGTTGACAACACAAGAGGCAGCGTCTTCGTCTGTCCTCCCATGGACTCAGGAACATACACAAGCTTTTGACGAATTAAAGAAAGCCTTATGTCAAGCACCTGTTTTAGCGACACCATGTTACAGCAAACCTTTTACGCTTTTTGTCACAGAACGCGATGGCACAGCGTTGTCGGTTCTCACTCAGGTTCAAGCAGACAAACACAGACCGTGTGCTTATTTTTCGAGCACATTAGATCCAGTAGCCCAGGCCTTGCCTGCGTGCTTAAAATCAGTTGCAGCGACAGCTCTAGCAATCAGACAAAGTGATTCCATTGTATTGGGACATCAATTGACGGTACAGGTTCCACACTCTGTGGAAGTTCTCCTAAACAGAACACAGACCCAACACTTGACCATAGCACGACTGACAGGTTATGAATTGACATTATTCCAACCACATATAGAAATCCGACGTTGCAATACACTGAATCCTGCTACACTTTTACCATCGAGCACAACAGATCCTACTCCACATGACTGCGTGGAGGTCATTCATACAATCACGAAGCCCAGACAAGACTTGACAGATGTTGCATTATCCGATCCAGACCTGACACTTTATGTGGATGGTTCATGTATGAGAACAAGTACAGGAGAGCTAGTGGCCGCATATGCAGTGACCACTGAAACTGAAGTCTTAGAAACACATCGCATCGACACCCTGTCAGCTCAAGCAGCGGAGCTCATTGCTCTGACCCAAGCCTGTATACGAGCCAAGAACCTTAAAGTAAACATATACACAGATTCACGTTATGCATTTGGAGTCGTACACGACTTCGGTGTCCTCTGGCAAGAAAGAGGTTTTCTGACCTCTCACGGAGCCAAAATCCAGCATGGTCCCCTCATTCAAGCACTGTTAGAAGCAATACATCTGCCTACAGCCATAGCCATCATGAAGTGCAAAGCACATACAAAAGTCACAGACACGATTTCCCAGGGTAACGACTTTGCAGATCGAACAGCGAAACATACAGCACAGACTCATACTCATACGACTGATGTGACAAAGACTGACGTATAATCACTGACACATTGCATGACAGGTAGGGACCCCACACAAGATGTCATTGACAAACAGACACATGCTATTCCAGACGAAATCAAGAAATGGGCTGAACAAAGAGGGGTCCAGACTGAACAGGGATGGATGACAAGGGGAAAGACCACATGGTTTTCTCCCCGACTCTATGGTTCAAGTAATTATCAACAGTGCACACAGTCCAGCACATTTAGGAGAGAAAGCCATGTTAGATAGTTTACAGAACCTCTGGTTTAACAAACATTTATGAGCAGCAGCAAAACAGAAAGTGCGTACCTGCATGATCTGTTGTCAGTTCAATCCAGGAAAAGGTATTCCCGTGGAGCGAGGTGGATTTCATCCTCCCGACCATCCTTTTGAAGTCCTCCAGATGGATTATATCCAGATGGACAGATGCAGAGGTTTTAAATATGTCCTTGTAGTTGTATGTGCCCTATCCCGATGGACAGAAGCATATCCCGTCCCAGATTACACTGCTCCGACCACTGCCAAGCAGTTGGTTCGTGAATTCTTCCCACGGTACGGTTTGCCCCGTGTCGTATATTCGGACAATGGCCAGCCATTCTCGTCCGAACTCATGAAGCAGGTTTCCCTTCTGTTAGGTTATCAGTGGAAATTCCACTGTGTCCGACATCCCGAGGCAGCAGGTCTCGTGGAGCGACATAATCAGACTCTGAAAACTCGTCTTGCCAAAGTGTGTAAAGAGAAAGGAGTAGATTGGATAGTGGCTTTGCCAGTTGCCCTCTTTTACATGAGAATGGTAGCCCATTCTAGGACAGGGCTATCCCCGTATGAGGTGGTCTTCGGTAGACCTCCTAATATGTGGGGGACGCCTATGCCGAGAAAGATTACTGATGTTGATAGTACTATGCTGACAGATTACCTTGCTTCCTTGATGTCTGCACTACAATCATGTCGTTCACAGGTTGCAGCAGCCTTTCCAGAGAACACCGAGGTGAAACCGCATGAGCTGGTCCCCGGAGATGTAGTCGTTGTGCGCAACTTCGACCGGTCAAGCCCTCTGAAGCCCCGTTGAAAGGATCCGAAGATCGTCTTGTTAACCACCAGGACTGCGGTGAAACTCGAAGGAAGAAAAAATTGGCTCCACTCGAGTCATGTGAAACGTTTTTATGGACTTCCGCCAAAGACTGATTCCCAGCCCTGTCACATTCCAGAGACTGATACTAAACTCCCCCTGGTAGAGAAAACTCCTCAGCAGGAGTTTCGTATGAAGTCGAGGTCTAGTAAGTCAGACAGTTTAATTGTTTAAGTCCCCTCCTGGGTGAAGCGGTTAGACAGTTTCTTGACATGTACAAGTTAGACCCCAATAGAGAGAGAGATAGACAGGAGATCCAGAAAAGAAATCATTATTGCAAAAATCTCCGTAGTCGATGTATCTGCACACTTATTATTATGTTTTTTCTGAGTCTTACGTTAATTTGCATCAGTTGGATGTTATATATGTATTTTCCGATTGCACATTCTTTTTCTAATGACACTGCAGAGCACACGTTTAGTGAACTACCCCCACACGAATTGTCTTATCGACTTGCGCTGCGCAACAATACATTCATCCGTATGTTACACCATTCTCACCAGATCAACAATGCTACTAATTGTTGGATATGTGGCCGACTCCCTCCCTATCAGAACTACAAGGGAGCTCTGCCCCTCTTTCCTTACCCGTTTACACATAATGGTTCCTGTGGTGCATGGTTCAGTTTAATATCCTCATTAGACACTGAATCCAGAGTTTCCCAAGGCAAATGGATATGGGGGAACCTGAACACAGTCCTGAACAAAGCATGTTTCCCAGATGAAGAAGGTCTTCCACAAATGACAGGGACCGATCTAGAAAATGAATTGTATGGATTAGGCAATTTTACACTTAACCTCATGATATTAAATGTTCAGTCAGAAATTAGTCCAGACTTGCCGTATATATCAGTTTTACCAGCAAAAGGTGTATTATGCGTCAGAAAGAATGGTTCAGTACATCTAGGCCATAGTGACTGTACTACTGTGGTCGAATTCAGTGATGAAGGCAAGTCTACATTCAAAGCTTCCCGACATTCCTATTTCATTTGTGGTCATACAGCTTATGTACGTTTACCTCTAGACTGGGATGGTACTTGTTTCATTGCATTCCTATTGCCACCAGTTTTTCTAGCCCCATCTGACTATCACAGGAATTCCCGCCTCAATCTTGTTAGACACAAGAGAGATCTCCCCATAGTTGATCAGACTGAAACCGCATGGGAACAATAAACAGACTTCAATAAAGGATTCTTTCCCTATTTAGGCACTGTCTCCAATAGTAAACTGATACGCAAATTAACCAGAATTCTCGAAGCAGTGGTGAATGAGACCACTTCAGCTTTGGGCAACTTAACAGAGGAGCAGTCTGCTATGAGACTTGTTGTTCTGCAGAACCGCCTTGTTCTTGACGTCATCCTGGCCGATAGGGGCGGAGCTTGTAGAGTCATCGGATCCAGTTGTTGCGTGTTTATTCCTAATAACGCGCCATCAGTCTATAAGGCCATCACCAGACTCCACGAAATTGCCCATCAGATACATCAGAATCCAGGCTCCTGGGCTTATTCCGGTTGGCTCTGGAGTATAATAACAGCCTGGGGATGGAAGCTATTGGCATTCCTAGGGATTATATTGGCCATAGTATTCAGTTGTTGTTTATGTCTTCAATGTGGGCCAGCGATTTGCGGCTTGTGCGCCACAACTTGTATTCCCCGCTCTAGTTCACGTTCCCATTCCCGACTAAAGAAAGAAGAACAGATGATGTTATATGAACAGATAGACGGTCTCATGAATATAGATATATCCTAATGGGTCCGTAGGGGACAAGGAGGGAATGAGGTAATTGACATTTTTATGGTCAAGTATGTCCCCTAACGTGTACCCCATCGCCTCCATGTACGAGTTTAAAGTGCATTTAACTTCCCTCCGCAACCGAATCTGAAGACGCAAATACATTTGCGTCCAACGTTAACATGTCCTCTATCAGATCCACCATGAATGGATTGATAATTCCGTTCCTAACTATGCCTTGCCAACGTCTTTACATGGTGCACTTTCACGTTTTCCTGGCTCTGCAGAGCTAGGCCCTGATTTCTGTCATTGAACCACTTTCTGTCTCTGTCTCCGAAAGCTGCAGCGTGTAGATGCATCCCTGACCTCTGCCTTACTTCCTGCCAAGCGAAACGGTACCTGGCTCGGCCTGGCCTGCCTGCCAAAAAAAAGTATTTTGCCTTCAAGTTATCAGTGTAGCCGGCTCAGCCTCCTCGAAAACACATTCCAGTCTAGTGAAATAGGTAAACAGTTTCCCGGCTGCAGAGCAAAGGGCCATGCCTCCCTGTCTCCCTCGAATAATTCATAGCTCCCGTTACCATGGTAGGCCCATGGCCCCGCGCATTGCACTTAGACACATATGCATTCAGTATAGAATAGCCTCTGCCCGAGAAACCTTTTACTTCAGATTACACCTACCCCAAATACCAGATATCAGACATGTTATAGGAACAGGTCGGTCTGACATGCCAGTCTCCTGTCTCTACTACTAGTGCTAAAAGTCAGACCCTCAGCTTTCTCCAGATACACGTCAATCACACGTCATACCAGCTGCGCGCGCACCCAGGTTATAGGTTTCAGCTGACTCTGCAGAATCTTCTATGTATCCACCCACTTATGACACTTTTCTGTGACGTTTCCAGCACACACCTCCGTGCACGCCTCTGTACACGCCTTTTTGCTACGCACATTCACTTGTCACGCCTACTGTATTCATTACTATTGCACAGCTATACTATATATGTCATGTACTGTTAATAAATCGTTGACATCTTTTTGCCATTATTGCATATACCCCCGAACCCTTGTATTGATGGAATTGATTTCCATGGCTCGAGCCATCCTGAATTAAAGCCCGTATGACTCAGACACCCCGGACTCTGCCTCTCATTTTGATTGAGCTATTCTTTTCTTGTCAGTAATTATACGGTAAAAATTGACAGGTAAATAATATTCACCACAACCTATCACTTACTCACGAATCACGTACCTGACAGATAAATAAACAAAATAATCACAAGGAAAACTGATGTTGCAGTAATTTAGCATGAGTCAACAACATATGTGTGGGGATATGTCAAAGTATGCCTGAGTGTGGAACAAACTCAAGCCATCCATACTGGGATCTGAGTCCAGTCGAGGACACACTTAGGTCACAATGTATCATTAAATACATACATGGAGCGCAATAATCACCCGTGATGGTTTCAAGATGCTGAGGGGGGGGCTTGCAGTACTGCTTGGACAGACGGGTTTGGAAGAGTATCATGAAGGCATAGAGGTCATGGGTCATGTAGAAATGCATGGGGAGGGAGTCCCAGGTCTGTTTGGCCAGGTGGGAGAACTATCTCCCGCATGCAGTTGTTCTGTGGATGTGATGAATGGTGGCCAGGGCAAGGTTGGCTGAATGGAGTTGGGGCAATGGGGTGTTGGATGAGAGACGTCCAAGGTCGTTTTTGGGTCTGGGTTTGTGGAGTGCGTCCTGAGTGTGGCTGAGGAGTCTGAAGGTGATCCTTCAGTTGACAGTGAGCCATTGTAGGTATCTCAGGTGGATGGTGATGTGGCTGTGGCAGGGGATGTTGAGGATGCAGTGTGCGGATGCACCCTGGATGTGTACAAGTCCTCCTGGAGTTTGGCTGTTGTTCCTGCATAGAGGGAGTTGCCGTAGTTGACCCAGCTGGTGTTGTGGACCTGGGTGACTGTCTGTCTTGCCTTGGAGTGGATCTATTTCAGGATCATTTGCAGCATACGGAGGGTGTTGCAGCAGCATGAGGTAGAGATGGTGTTGAGTTGCATGGTTATTGTGAGCCAGGAGTCTGCGATGAACACCAGCTTGCGTACGTTGCCACTGGGTGCTTGTGCGCTGCCCAGGCCGGTGGGACACAATGAGTTGTCCCAGCCATAAGGTGACAATCCTCAAATGATGACCTCCATCTTGTCCAAGTCCAGCCTCAGGTGGCTGATGTTCATCCATTCATCTACGGACCTCATGCCTTCTTGAAGGTTGGATCTGGCAGTGGCTGGGTATTTGGTGAGGGTGAGGAGCAGCTGTGTGTCAATGGCATAGGACATAATGATGAGGTTGTGTGCACATGTGATGGTGGAGAGGGGGGTCATGGAGACATTGAAGATCATCACACTGAAAGATGAGCCCTGGGACATGGGCAGATGACCCCAGTGTACTACATGCTGAAGGTAGGAGGCAGACCCCATGGGCCTTGCTGGTGAGGTACTTGGCGATTTAATCCTGGGCCCTCCTCAGGATCCCAGTGTTGGAGATGTGTGATATGACAGTGTGGTTGCACATGGTGTAGAATGCCGTTGAGAGGTCGAGGGATTTGAGGGGGTGGTCTCACCATTGTTGAGCAGGGTCCAAGATGTCATTGGTGGTGGCAATGAGGGCAGTTGCAGTGGTGTGATTACTGTGGAAGAAGGACTGGGGTGGGTTGCTTGGAGGTGTTTCCTTGGAAGGAGATGTTCAGTTGCTCATTGGCTGTCTTCTTGATGACATTTGCCGGGTAGGGAAGCAGGGTGATGTTTCAGGAGATCCTGTGGTACTGGCGTCCGTACTTTAAGAAGGGCCTGGGTCTCTGCATGCCTCCAGCTCCCATAGAATGTGGCATACTCAAAGGAGACATTCATGACTTGCTGGAGGTGGGCTTCAAGGATGGGGTATGCTGTGATTGTGATGTTGTGTGGGAAGGGTCCTGATGGAGAGCCGGAGTGGACGGTGTACATGAGCCGGGTGGTGTCTTTGCTGCTGACGGGAGTCCAGAACCTGAGGGGGGATATGTCCCGTGGATAATAGCGCCGTTTGCCTTTGTGTGCCGAGGCTGTAGTGTATGTCCATGAGCTTGCAGTGGTAGAAGGCTGCGAGGGATTTGCTTGGCCTTGCAAGGGTGGGATGTATTTTGTTTTTAGAGCTGGGATTAGATAGTTCACTTACGATGCCGATGAGCTCCTTGATGTAATGTTTGTTGGTGCCTAAGCCCTATCTGAAGGATGTCCTCTTGTCCGTGCTGATGATATGGTGATGTCTTGGTGTGGCGTTTTTCAGGGCTGAAAGGTAACTGATGGTAGTTTGTGTCACAAGGTTTGCACAAGAGTCCTGCTAGATCTGTATGAGTCCAGTAGGTCTGCCTTGTCCCAGGTGGCTTAACTGTTGTTGTGCTTCACAGGAAAGTCCTCCAATGTAGCAAGAGTGTTCGATCAGTCGCTGATCCAGTGTGTGAGCTTGCAGGGTGTGGTGGTGATGTTGGTTGGAGTGTCCTGGGCGAGGGTGCCACCCAGCTCGTCTGTGGTGACTTAGATCATGCATCTTTGGGGGATCTATAGCAGAGTGTGGGGCAGTGTGTTGCTTTTCGGAGAACTGGATTCAAATGCTGATGTACCAGTGAAGGATGATGGTGTGGTTGTCCTCCAGCCAGAATTTGCTGTCCACATGTAGTCTGTGGAGGTGAGGGTCTGCGTGCTGATGTAGTTGTTGATGGCTTAGCGGAATTGGGGGTGTAGGCCTGTAGATCTGTAGATGAGTGTTAGTCTGAGGGTAGTCAGGGGGTTGGTGTGAAACCTGAAGTGCAGGTGACTGACAATGCTGAGTGTGTCCTTGGTGTTGTATGTGACTCTGATGGTGTACTTCTGAATGAATTGCAATTCATCCTCCTGGATTGTTGGTGCGGTCCCTCCTGGTGATCTTGTATCCATCTGTGATGGCAATGTTGAAGTTGTGTGCTGAGGATGCGTTCAACCAGGTTACTGCAATGAAGGCGATGTGTGGGGCTGTTGTGTTGAGGAGGTAACAGAGTCCAATGGCGTGCTGGTGGACGGAGCAGGTGTGGAGTAGGAGGCACATGACCTGGTTGTACGGACATGGTCTGGTAGGCTGTGCAGCTTGTTGTAGGCAGCAGGAGTTGCACACCCAGCATGCATAGCTGTTGTGTTTGCGCTATGGGGTTGCCTGATAGCAGGTGTTTGATTGTCCGGTGTTTATTGCTTGGAGGATGGCTGGAGCATGAGTCTGTTGTGTTATGTGGGTCATGCAAGGACCAGAGGGTCTTGCACTGTGCACGTTGCAGGCGCTGACTGGTGCTGATGGTCCCGCCTTTGGCACAGTGTTGGCGCAACAGTGGCACCCACAAGCTGCTGCTAGCATTAAGAATGGGTGGAGGGAGGGAGGAGAATCTGGGAGGGGTGTGGGTTGCAGAATCAGGGCACTCAGTGGGACGGTGCCGCAGGGGAGGCAGCAGCAAAAAATGCGTGAAGACCTGACGGCGGAAGGGGTGAGAAAGTATGCAAAAAATAGCACACAAAGACAAGGAGGTTAGAAAGGCACAGTGTAAAATGTGTAAGGAAAGAAAGAAGTGTCTGGTTACTCATGGGTCACTCAAAGAAAATGGATTAACAATCACCAAAAATGACGGGCACGGGATCAGGCTCCAAAAGGCCAAGCTGCAACCAGGACACACAGTGTCAGCAGGTGTTGCCTGCCCGTTGTGGGTAGCAACCCGCAAAAATACATACACAACCAAGTACTTCATGCACAATAGGGTTCATTAGCCATGAAGAACTGCATGCATGTTGCCAAAGTACACATACACCCATATGCACAATCTTTGACAATTATGCGAAAGATGACGCATGCAAAGTGGCAAGAGATCTGCGGTGACAGAGATGAGGCACATTGTTCTGTGGTGAACACATTTGCTACACAAATGGATCAAGTATGTGTTGAGGCCATGCTGCATGAGCCAATATTCATGGCCAGTGCCATTGCTCTGCAGAAAATAACAGTCATGTAATGAGCCTACCTGTACTGATGGTGAACCAATGTGTACTGGACTGCCTGTGACTATCAGGGCCTTGAATCCTCAGAAACGTGCGATGCTCAAAGGGGTCCATCTCCTGATATCCCCTTGGTCTGAGGAGAAATAACAGACTCGAAAGGGTGATCAGGCAAGGGGAGGAAAGGAAGGGAACAGCAGGGAGGGAGATCTGAAACAAAAGTAAACAAACATAAGGATTCAACACTTCTTGTCACTGAATCACAGAATACCTCAGGACCTATACTGTAACAATAATATCTGCAAAGGAAAACAACAGCCACTGTATCCTAGTTGGGATCACAGTAATGAAAGCGCTACTGGATCTGAGGATCTAACAAGGACATTACTACACACTTACAAAGAAGGCAGTTCTATACGTTTCCATGTATTTCTCCAGCAGTTAGCAACATACCCAAAAAAGTTTTATGAGGCACGTAACTGGGGGATTGGAGCTTTCTTCAGGACGAGCTCTACAAGCCCCTGCTGTGAAAACAGTGGTGAACAATCCACATGAATTCATAGCACATGGAAAGGTGATGAAACACCTTAACACACCAAAGATAATGTTGTACGAGTTGCAAAAGAAATGGCCAATATTATGATCCTTTTCCAATGGTTGTGCAACTAGCACAGGGATCAGTGAAGAAACATAAAAGGTAGCAGAGTATTGCACTGATATGAAGGGGTATAGAGCTCTGCAGGCTGCTTCAACTCAATGGAGCCTTGCGGTAATCCAGAAATTCAGTGTCTGAATAAAGTCCAATAAACAGAAATTCAAATGCGCTGCTGAGCGTCTCACACAAAGCCAACAATCCGTAGTTCCCCCAGGGAATCAGTGAGGGTCAAGAAGGGAAATTACACTGCCCCAGCAAGAGCCTTAAGAAGCTCGTCCAACGAGGGAGGGAACTAGGTAAACACAAGGAAGCCCTGCAAGAACCAGTCATCAGCCCGTCCAACTGGACTTTGAAATGCCAAACAGAAAAAGCTGCTGGGCTGGAACTCAACAGACAGTAATGAGGAACGATGATGCAAAAGCACCCCTACCCTGACCAGGATATGCAGCACGCCACAAGAGAATCCTGGAATTAACGGCACCCGACTGGTGCCACTGAAGCATTTACATTCGCTTCCACGCTACGTCGTGATGTCATCAGTGCCACGTTCTTGGCTTCATGTGAAATGTAATTTCTCATCCACTTACCGAGTAGGCTTGCACTGCAGTGTTCTCCACTGGCCTTGAGGAAGCGACGTGACAGTGACATGACATACTGGCACATTAGGCAATGTATCCATACGAACAGACTCACAGGACAGTTGACAGAACATGTAGGACATACGATGGCCCCCACCTTCACAACATGGATGTTGGAAATCCAAATGTACTGGCACACAAGATTAAGTGGATGAGCCAAACACATCCTGCTGCACACGGTGAGGCTGCAATTCCAAATAGAGCCTGTTGTTGTGATGTCCCACACAATCTCAATCCGTGGCATCAGCAATGTGTCAGGGGCAAGGTTTACACACATTGATGTCTTCACTGTAGTCCACACTCCACTACAGATGACTGTCAAGAAGGGTAACTGTCATGTCATGGAAGTGGTGCTACATGTTATTTGATCCATGGTGATGAGACATGCATGCATGGTACTACAACATGCATAGAAACAGTTCCCACACATTCCCAAACCGTACCAACACCAAAAAGCTTGTTTGATCTCTTACCCGAACTGACATTTACACATGTCCGTGCATGGAATGCTGATTCAGCCAATGTTGCAATCATCATGAGGAGTAGCAGGAGGACAAAGATGACATGAGCAGACAACATGCACAGCAACCTGGCAATAACAGACACACAAGAGGTCACCGTTAACATTTTTTGCAGCAGACATGGGCAGTTACGAAACATGAACAATGTAGGACACATCCAAATTTCAAACAAAGTCATTGCGCATTACTGTGTGGCATGACATCAGCACTCAAGTGACACATCAGAACACATATCAAAGTCACTTTGCATACAGCTAGCTGGACACACACATTGCAACACATGCCACTCAATGCTATAAGCTTGCTCACTCATACCCAGTGACTCACAATTATGAGAAGAAGTTGTGTATGAGCTGACTCTGGATATCATCCTCCTCCTCCTCATCACTTGCATCGTGACCAAGCCCTTGATCCTCAACGGGTGGATGTTCCTGCTCCTCAGGATCCAGGATGAGTGGCACTGCCTTCTCAACTGCCATGTTGTGCAGAATGCAGCATACGATGAAGATCTTACAGACCTAGTCCGGTGCATATGAGAGGGATCCGCTGGTCTTATTGAGGCACCGGAATCGGCTCTTCAGGAGTCCAAACCTCCTCTCAATCTCTCACATGCTCTGCGCGTGGGCATTATTATACCTCTGATCTTTAGTTGTTCTTGGGTTGCGGAGAGGTGTCATTAGCCATGGCATGTTGGGATATCCAGAGTCCCCTACATAGATACATCATGCAAATAGGTGGGTCAGGAGATGCCGTAAGAGCAAAAGATACTGAAACACATAGGAAAAAGTGAGTTTACCCACCAACAAGACATGCCTGCTTGTTGCGAAGCCGCAGCATCATTTGTGGTACCCTGCTACGCCTCACGATGAATGCATCATGTGCCGATCCTGGAAAACGTGCACAAACATGGGAAATCAGCATGTTAGCAAGGCACACAACAAGGGCATTTATTGAATGGTAATGTTTACGGATGTGGTAAGCCTGCTCCTGTGCTGTTGTGGCACCAAAGCCACATGTCATTGGGTCCATTGATGGGACACATGTGGCTTTCCCTCCCAGGGCATAGACATCACCCTTGACATCTGTTAACTCTTCAGGAGTAGGAAATGTGATGAATTCATCAATGTACTCCAACATGGCTGCCAAAACATCACGCAGGACACGGCTGAACATCGTCTGTGACGTCCCACCAACATCAGCTATGGTTATTTGAAATGTATCTGTAGCAAGAAAATGTAGGGCTGCCATCACCTTTATCTTGGGGCTCAGCACAGTAGGATACCTGTGTTGCGGTTGGAGATGTGGTGCCAGCTTGTTCATCAACTCCTCAATCAACTGTTGAGTGAATCTGTAACATCGGATGCAGGCACGTTCCCTCATGGTAGCCAGGTCCGGGAATGGCCTTGGTACAGGCGGTGCCCTGCAGGACATATTTGGGAATAATGAAGTTTGACAGTCAGCCAACATCAATGGCAATGTACATAGCACATGCAAAACTGCTACTAGACATCATGTCACTATGGAGTCAGGAGTCTGTTGATTGACAAATCAACATGACATGCCCTGAAATGAGCTGCTGGGCCTTTCTGCGTGAACAGCCCGAGACATCACCCGAGTGACACACGTCACCATACCAGTAGTGGAAGGATGTCATCCCATCCAGACAGCTGACTGCAAGGCACACAGACAGGTCACATGGAATGTCAAATGTACATATGAAACACATTGCGATGAAGGTGTACACGTGACAACAAAATAACACAGCCATTGACACGATGCAGACATGTATGCCTGGGGAAATATGATGTCTGCTGCACACTGACCCAACAGTCATAGTAATTCACATTTGGCATGGTGTGCGTAGAGGTGAAACCATTCCCATCTCAAAACAGACACATGTTAGATGTACCAACAGCAGATGCAGTTTACGGAACACAAACAGCAAGCTCAATATAACATATTACACACACCTGAGATCGTCACATAGGGTCATGCTGAGCGTGACATGTCAGTTGACAAAGTGCCCCAGTCCCTGCATCAGGAGACAGGTTCCAGTGTTGCCGTGCAAGACAAAATAGGACTAATGATACACATGTGACAAGTGTCAAGGTGATGTGTGCCACATAGTGCCCCATCACAAATGACATGTGTCCACAGGTCATCACATATCGATTGTGCAACAAGATTAGATGCCCTGTGCTATATCACTGGCTGCCACACCTAGGGCCTGCACATGAAAGTATGCAATTACAAGTACTTGATAGATATCCTTGTGCGGACCGTACACCTATATCCCTGGCGTGTATGCACCTCGTATCACTATTGTAATGGGGCCGTACGCGAGTGTATGAAACAAACCCAACCCCTGCATTCGCATCAGCGTGTGAAATGCACCATACCCCTGCATTCGCATCAGCATCTAAAAAGCAACGTACCCCCGCATTCGCATCAGCTTGAGAAACGCAACATACCCCTGCATTTGCATCAGTGTGTGAAACGTACCGTACCCCTGCATCCGCATCAGAGTGTGAAACGCAATTTACCCCTGCATGGGCATCAGTGTGTGAAACACACTGTACCCATGCATTCGCATCAGCATGTGAAATGCACCCTACCCCTGCATTTGCATCAGCGTGTGAAACGCAACGCACCCCGCATTCGCATCAGCGCGTGAAACGTACCGTACACCCGCATTCGCAGCAGCATGTGAAACACACCGTACCCCTGCATTCACATAAGCGTGTGAAACGCACCATACCCCGCATTTGCATCAGTGTGTGAAACACACCGTACCCAGCATTCGCATCAGCGTGTGAAACGCACCCAACCCCTACTTTCCGGGTGTGTGTGTGTGCATCGTATCAGTATTTTGTTATGGTGCCAAACACGAGTGCACCGTACCCCTACATTCCTGGCGGGTGTGCGCATCGTATCACTATTGTAATGGTGCCATACGCGAGCACATGAAACGCACCGTATACGTGTGTGAATCTCAAAATTACTTAGGGGACACATAGGGGACGAATAGTAGGGCCTGAATGCAGCTTCGGTATCATGAATACTGAATTTTGAGTAGCAATGTGTCCAGCAGGTGTCCTGAAAAAGTCAGTCGGCCTCAAAAATATAATGTTGCAAAATGATTGTTGAGCTGAAGGTCAAATTTTAAACGATGCAAATGCGTGTCAGAGCCGTATGTTTAAAGGGATTGGAGGAAGTTAACAAATCTGACCTATCACTCTGTACTCTTCGAACTGAATGCCCATCAGCAGCACTGATTTAAGGCAGCATGAACCCCTGAGAGGGCACTTGCCTGCACAACATTGGAGTGGACCACATTGCTGCTGTCTCTGCATCTTCTGGCTACCATGGCACGTACTGTGGAGAGGGCCCCTGCATTCTCGGTGGATGAGAACCAGGCCCTGCTGGACAGCCTCCTACCACAGTACCCGAAGCTGTGTGGGAGACCAGAGGAGCAGGTGAGTGCTGACTCCACTACCTTTGACTGTGCACCTGTTGTGTGAGTGTCACAACAGGATTGTGTCCAGGTGGCACAGACATGCAATGTGGATTGGAGTGAGTCCCAGGGGATGTACATGCTGATGTCTCTCATGTAGACCATGATGTAGTTCATGTGTGTTCACTCCTTGAAGAAAACAACAACAACAAACGTTCTCAGGGGTCCCACTGATACTTGGTCCGTTTAAACCAACAAAGAAGAAATTGGCACAGAAGCTGTAATATAAAAAGAATACATTTATTCACCTCAGATGAGGTAGACTATGTCACACAGAAGCCTTAGCAACTGTATGAGGCAGTCTAAGGAGTACAGAAAACTGGGGCCTTATATATGCTTAGGGTTACATAGTCAGCATAAGACCAAGGGGCAGTCCTGGCTCATGTAAGCATGCAAAATGACTAATATGGGCATACAAGATCTGCTTGCTCAACAAAATGGGAGGAGCAAACAGTGGCTGTTTTTGGCAAACACATCCTGACATTTACAAACTAGGAACAGTTGCAAGGACAGTTAGAAGCTCAACTGAGCATGTGCGAAGGTGGAAGATGTTGAATATAGTTCGTTTCTAGGCAGATTACAAGAACAATCAACACTGAGGGAGGACAGAGCACATGGCGAGCAAGTGGCAGCACTTGGCTAACTAAAATGTCTGCCAGAAATACAAAATGGCTTTCAGCTCATGCTAACAAATCCGTCCAATATTTAACAGATGCTCCTGTTAGCATGAGCTGAAGAAATTCCTATGATCCAGTAGGAACATAGGAAAAATGTGCACATTAATTTTCATAAATTTATCAATATCCTAATTCATTGCTAGGTGGGCATTTTCCATTCTAAACATTTCATTAAGCGGGTATAAGCAGGAATACAAAGGGAACGGAGCATCGGGTCATAATTAACATACAGATTGCAGGAGAGAGTAATGACCACTATTACAAATAGAATTATAATTTTTCTGGTCCTAAGCAAAAGCAAATCCTAGAATCATATAAATAAACATTTTCAGGGCTCCTGTGTATTTCAGTGACTATTCCTTTTAATTTCAGAATAGCCAACAGCACACATCTAATAAAAACATTTTCCAATTGACTTTTACATTTTCTTTTTATGAGGGCTAGAACATCAATCATATCTGGGACCAGAAGGACCACACAGGGCCATAGGAATTATGACGAAGAGCTGCAAAGGGCTGCTCCTCCTTAAAAATGGGACGACTAAAGGGATACATTATTGACAAAAAAGAAGAAGTCCTTGGGGAAATTGAAGCCGCTGTACAACCAATGAGAGGGGAGTCTTCTCCCTGTGTCCGTTTGAGCCTCACAGGCAGGCTCTTGTTTTTTTCACGGTGGAGCTGTACAACTCGCAACTCAAGAATCACAGCCCGAGTTTCAAGGAAAAAGTCTCTTTCAGGATAGGGCAGTCACCCACCAGGCAAATGCTCTCAGCGATCCTGTCCAGTATCTCAAGCAGTGCACCAGTTTTCTTCACTTCAATCTAACAGGCACCAGAGACACCGCACCTGTACCCTGTGCACTGCTCATTCGTTGGGTGCCACACATTTGCATCCAGTGTGCTCAGGTATCTTTTGACCAACAAACAAAGGAGCAAACTTGCATTCACTTTAGGACTAGGATTCAGAGGCCTGATGCTAGGATCTCTGATGCAACCCTTGTTTCAAAAGGGGTCTCCTCAAACAAAGCCTCCTCGCCATTCTGGTCGGTCTGTAACTCTCAGCTGGGCATCAAATATTTCTCCTTTCTGATTTGTGACCCCGTCCTTTGCCCAAGACAGTGGCAGGGGTACACACTTGATCACAGGACTTCCGCCTTCACTGAGGACCTAGTTGCCAGCAATGCCTTTGCTGGTTACCTTCACTTTGGCTTCAAGCTGGACTGGTGCTGACGCTGACTCCCCAGGCTGAATCTGATGTCCAGGCCTCTCTGGCAATGGTTGTAAAGCAGCAAATATCTATTGGTGGACAGAACAAAAGGTCCTTAGACAAGGCACAGAAACAGTCTATCAAAATAGAGGACAGTCTCAAAATATTTCCTAGTCTTGGGACACCCCTTATATTAGCAAGTCACCGAAGTACCATGCCCATCTATCTATGTGAGAGTAAAAAAAAAGCCAACAGCCTGGACCTCTTGGCAAGTACAAAAGGAACATCACCCAATCCCAAGCAGCCAAGGAAGTCTGTATTAGTTTACTAAACTCAGAGGAAAAGAGAAAAACAACACAGATATACCCTAAATCCTTACATTGGTGTATTCCTGTGTGCAAATCTGAAAACCCTCAAAAAAAGGAAACGTTCTACACTTTTGCTCATAAATTTTACATTACTTGTACAGGACTGCCGACACTTCTAAAGTGCTTCTTCTTAATTATTTATTTATTTATTTATTTATTTATTTTAGTGTCTTATAGAGCGTGAACTTGACACGTGAGGGTATCAGAGCGCTTTACAGGGTATACAAGGTTCACAAACCACATAAAATGCAGAGAAATGCTAACACATCTTACCCTTACTCCTACATGTAAATGATTACAATCATAGTCAACTTCAGAGCTCAGAACTTAGATAGGTGTGACAGATTTGTGGGGTATAACTACATTGTACGCTTAGGACCATGCTCTCATGTCATAGGAGCAGCAGGAAAATCTAAAACTGCTAATGTCACAGGGTTTCTTATCTATAAAACATTTTCTCCAAACCTTTTTTGCTAAGGAAAACATGGGCATCTTTCCTGCGTTCTACGAGTTGTCAGTGCTGCCAGCGCGAATGTATGTTTTTTAAATCTGTCTCCTAATACTGCTTTTAAACCACACTTTGTTGTTTTCTACCCACCCGCACCAGTCACTTGCTCCAGGCTTGTGTCCTCATACCCCGGTCCACAACAGCTGACGCTGCTTGAGTGGAGGGCGGACACAAATGGCCTGACCCTCCCCCTGGCACGCCCAAAGCTTCGGTTAGGTGGCAGGCGGAGAAGTACTTAAGCAGCAAGAAGGGAGCGCGCAGCTGAGTTGTCAGTGCTGCCAGTGCGAATTTATGTTTTTTAAATCTGTCTTCAAATACTGCTTTTATACCACGCTGTGAATCAGAGGTAACTGCACTCTATTGTTGTTTTCTACCTACCCGCAACAGTCACCTGCTCCAGGCTCGTGTGCTCCGACCCCGGTCCACCACAGCTGACGCTGCTTGAGTGGAGGGCAGACACACACGGTCTGACCCTCCCCCTGGCACGCCCAAAGCTTCGGTTAGGCGGCAGGCGAAGAAGTACTTAACCACCATGAATCGAACGCACAGCGGGCACGCGCAGTGGGCGCCAAAGGTAAACCGGTCTGTGCCCTTCCGCTCCAGACCGGGCCCAGGGTCCAGTACCTCTGCCCCCCCACCGCCCAACCCCCCATTGTATTCTAGGGAGGCACTCCTTCAACTTAGACCGGCTCTTCAGCCTCTCTCTCTTCACTCCATTTCTATTGAGGACTCACGCAGCCACTGCCATCATTGTCGCTACACTCTCCAGTCTCCAGAGTCCTGTCCCCCAACTCACCATCAAATCAGCATGGCCCTGCTGAACTGCAGGTCCCTCCACAAACATGCCCTCGAGATCTCCATGCTCCTACAAGACCACCACCTTGAAATCCTGTTTCTGACAGAAACTTAGCTCTCCGCAGACTGTGACCCAGACGTTGTTCAGGCTCTGCCCCCGGGCTTCCTGATCCAAAGTCTTTACAGGCCAAATGGGAAGGGAGGAAGACTAGCTATTACACATAAAAACCATCTTATCTGCCGTTTCATCGACAGCCCCATCTCAGACTGCGAAAATATCTTTTTTGCCATCCAATTCTCCCCCCTGAAGTCACTTTCAGGGATTCTCATCTACTGTCCCCTGGGTACCTTAGGGCAATTCTGCAGCTCACTACTGGAAATTTCATTTTCCCTGGCCAGCTCCTGGCCCAACCTTATCATCCTAGGAGACTTCAACCTCCATTTTGATAATCCCGGGGGCAAAGTGGCCAGCGAACTGGCTCTCGACCTTACAGCGTACCAACTTCACCTCACGAACCGCCAACCCACTCACATGAAGGGTCACCTCTTAGACCCCTTTTTCTCGAACCTCTCTGACTTCAAAGCTCTGGAGCCTGTCCCCGTACCCTGGTCAGATCGCTTTTTAGTCCCACTCAGCAGGCACATCCCAGTCACACTCGCCCCAGACCTGCCCCTAGCACCCTTGAATGACCTTAGTCAAAATTACTCACAGAAGAGTGGAGGCACCATCTAGAACACTCCCTTCCCCCACATGACACTTATCCTGTAGTAGCAGACACGCTGTTTTCTGCGTGGATTGAAAACTCTCTCGACACTATCCTCCCTCGAAAAATGGCTCTTAAACAAGGTGGAGAGCCCAAATCCTCTTGGTTTACCAAGGAACTGAGTCTCCTAAAATAAATATGTAAAATAGCAGAAATAGCGTGGAAGAAAGAATATGACACCGACAAAAAAAAAGAATACAGGCACTTCATTTCAAACTACAAAACTGCCCTCAAAACCTCCCAGGCAGCCTTTTTTGAAGAGAAAATTAGATCCTCCACCAGCTTATCCAGGGAAGCCTTCCGCATTGTGGAAAAACTGTTGAAAATCCCCGACCCCTCCTCCCCCAGACCCCTCCATTCACCGCTGCATTGAGATGGCCAAATTCTTTTCGGACAAAATCCAAAACATCCTCAAACTTCTCCCCCCCCAATAAATCTGAATACCCTCCAGCATCTTTAGTGTGCCAACAAAAGGATCCTACCTTAGAATCATTCTCTCCCATCACAGAGGAGACACTTCTTCCCATTCTCCAATCTATCAAAAGCGGCTCCCCGCTGGATCCAGCGCTGTTAAACATCTTAAAATTAATGGAACCCACCATCATCCCCCGATGGTGAAACTGATTAATACCTCCCTCTCACAGGGCATTGTACCCCCGAACTGGAAGAGGGCCATAGTAAAGGCACTTCTAAAAAAACTCATATCGATGTGCAACTACGGCCCCATCTCCCTACTCCCCGGTATCAGCAAGGTGGCAGAAAAATGTGTCAACCGTCAGCTCTCCACCTTCCTAGTATCTGGTGATTTACTCCACTTCTCACAGACGGGCTTCCGCCCGGGTCAAGGCACTGGAACTGCCTTGATTGCAATGGTAGAAGAGGCTAGGAAGATCCTCGATTCAGGAGGTTCCGTGGCAGTGATCCTCCTGGACTTAAGCGCAGCCTTTGACAAGGCTAACCATTACACTCTGGTCCACCGGCTCAAGGGTTTGGGAGTCACTGGGTCCCTGTCCTGGCTGAAATCCTTCCTCTACAACCGATCCTTCCTATTTTTTGAGGGCAACTTCAAATCCCAAGTGACTCCGGTGCATTGTGGGGTCCCCAGTGTTCATCCCAGAGCCCTACACTCTTCAACGTGTACATGTCCCCCTTGGAGAAAATAGTCACCCCCCATGGTATCAAACTGGTGACCTAGGCAGACGATACTCAGCTCATTGTCTCACTGAATCGCTATTCCAACAACCTCTGTTCCTGCCTCAAAGACATTACCTGCTGGATGGACAGCTCCCACCTCAAACCAAACAGTGATAAAACAGAGATCCTGGTATTGGCCAATCAATCTGTATGGGACCCGCATCAACCCCAAAACATGACATAAAAGGCCTGGGAATCTGGCTCGACCAGGACCTCACGTTTAACACCCAAGCTAGGAGAACCGCGGGGCCTCCTTTGGCCTTCTTCGAACTACTCGCAAAATTCTTCCCCTCCTACCTCCTGACTCCAGGAAACTACTAATCCGGGGCTTCATTCTATCCAGGCTTGACTACGGTAATGCCATGTATCAATCACTGCTAAACTTCAGGGCGTCCAGAAATCGGCAGTCAGGCTTCTAACAGGTACTAAGAACCGGTGCTCAGCGAAGCCTGCCCTAAAGTTACTCCACTGGCTCCCCATACAGGAAAGAGTTCATTTTAAAGCCATGTGCATCACCCACAAAATCCTCCATGGCATGGACCCCCCTATCTTGAAAGACATCATCACACCCCACAAACCCAACAGAAATCTTCGATCCGCCCATCTTCACTTAGCTTCTTTGCCCAGAATGAAGAGGGCTCACACAAGGGGCAACCTTTTTTCTTACAACACCCCCAAGCTTTGGAACTCCCTACCCTTGGCCATCCGCTCCAAACCCAATCTGCTATCCTTCCGTAGGCTTCAGAAGATTTGGCTCTTCCCGTAACTTCATCTTCCCGCCAGCACACTCATTAGCGCTGGGACTCTCCCAGGCAGCCATGTGCTTTATAAATCCATTTCATTTCATGATCCAGACTATGCAACCTCAGCTCTGATAAGGACTGTCAGTTTATTTACAAGGACTAGCTGATAAAAAACTAGCAATGCCCTTGCAAAACTATGTAGCATAGAAAAACATACATTAATGGTGTTATCACCTAAGACCTTTAGAACAAAATCTACCTACATATAGGGGCATATTATCAAGAAAGGGCGTTACATTATCGCCGCTTTTATCGGCAGGAAACTGCCGATAAAGCGGCGATAATGGGTTTGATAATATGCTCTATGAATTCCAATCGAAGCCCATGTTAGATGTAAAGACATCTAACATGAGCTTCGATTGGAATTCCAAGGAGCATATTATCAAGCCCATTATCGCCGCTTTATAGGCAGTTTCCTGCCGATAAAAGCGGCGATAATTTAACGCCCTTTCTTGATAATATGCCCCCTAGCTCCCCTTAAAGGTCAAATAAGGGAACAACAATCTAGACTACTGATCCTGTCATAATTTCATCAAAAAGGATGGGCAGTAACATAACTTATATTTATTCATTTTAATAATGCTAACAATGTTTAAAAAAAATATTACTGAATAGCCAATTCAATATCTTATTGCTATTTCACAGACAGTTTAGACAGGCTAAAAAAAATTGAGAAAAGGAGAGAGCAACATGCAATTAATTCAATTCAAAAGCTTTTATTCGATTTGTACATACAAATCATACAAGCAAAGATACATAGTTAAAATATTTAAAATCACCATATGAACACTTATAAGAAAGGATGGTAAGACGATGTGCAAAAGGCTGGAGTGCAACAATTAATAAGTAATCTTGCCATTTTAAGTCAACGTACTATTATAAAATGCAAGACATTCATAAATGAACAGACAGGAGATCAGTAGGGATTACTCGATAGGCCTTTCCTGGCAGCTGTACATCAAAATTTTTAAATAATCATAGTATACTGTGAACATCAACAAAATAAGAATAATACCTTAATTACAGAAATTGGTATAAAACTTGAAGGCATATATATACAGACAGGAATGTAAACAGTAATAGCAACATAATACAATTCCTGGCAGCTGTATAACATAGGTACAGACAGGTAAGTATAAAATTATTATAGTACAATACTTTTCCTGGCAGCTGTACACTTCAGAATAAAAGTAGCTAGAAAAAAGCAGATCTCCTCGTTCTCTAATGAGGATAAAAGTATCAGTGCTGTTTCTGTAGTACGGGTATTATATTTAATAAAAATTGGCTTAAGGTATTTTAACCTGAGAAAATGAAAAAATTTACAGAAAAGTAAAAAGTGGCAACTACTCTGCCGAGAAATACTGTCACACGGACAGGGTATATCTGAACTGGTTCTTGTGTTTGGAAATGCAACCAGATGGTGAACAATACCCAATCTGACACGTGTTAAAACATACTGGTGAGAGGGACGGGTCACATACACAAGATAGGATTGGAACCCCGGAGTTAAATTTAAATCTTTATAAAATTTCACGGTATTAAGGTTGCCAGAAATGTTATCTCGCTCTGCCTTTCGGAAGTTTAGAAACGTTGTCTTAATTTCTTTTTTTGAGATAGAAACAACCTCTTCAGGCTCACGGAACACATCAATATTAAAAAGAAGGAGATACCAACGGTGAATGTATCTCAGCCACTGTATGCGTGAAGAGTGGTCCAAGCCTATACAATCAAGAATAATATCCTGAGTAAATCGAGTCTCTGGCTTAGCCCAAATAGAACGCCACAATAAAAGTGGCCGGACTGCTGCTAAGTCAGAAATGAACTCGATCCCGACTTCTTCATGGATCAGCTGAATGGAGGCAGAAGGGGGAACACATAACAACCTCCTTAAAAACGTATTTTCATCCTTCTGCAGGGATATACCCTCACTATGGCCCCATACACCTGCCCCATACAGTGCAGAGGAGACACAACAAACATTGTATATGTTCATCATGTCTAAAATGCTTCGTGAGCCAAGTTTAGAGGCAAAACGAAAAATACTGCTAGTAGACCGCAGCATTTTTAGTCTGATAGAATCAAATTCCGAGGTCCAAGACCCGCTATTGTTGTATGTAATTCCTAGGTAACAAAAGGACTTGACAGGAGTCAACTTTTCCTTATCCAGGAAAAAGGTATGCTTTACCTGCTTAGCTGCCCGACCGCATGACATAACATACGTCTTGGTTTTGTTCACGCGGAGCCGCCTAACTTGAATAAACTGCATAAAATTATCAATTAGGCGCTGAAGGCCCATCTGTGTTCGGGATAAAAGAACAGCGTCGTCCGCGTAAAGTAACAGCGGAACAGTTTTACCACCAATCAGGGGGGCATCTGCTGGGATGTCAACCAAGGAACGGTCGACGTCATTGATAAAGAGGGAAAATAAAAGTGGGGCCAAAACACATCCCTGGCGTATGCCCCGAGATACTTTGAAAAACGGGGTACATTCACCAAGGGTGCCATAGCGGACCTTACAAGAGAGTTTTTCGTAAAGTCTAGCTAAAAAATGAACTATTTCCCTCGGAGCCCCTGCATCAAGCAAAACCTCCCAAAGAATGGTGTGGTTAACCAAATCAAAAGCGCTGCTCAAATCAGCAAAACATAAAAAGAGGTTGCCATTTTTAGCCACAGTATATTTGGTAATTAAAAGGTCCAAATTTACACATTGATCCAATGTGCCCAGGCCTTTCCGAAAGCCATATTGGACTCTAGTTAAGATGTTAAAATCAGTTGCCCAGTCTTCCAGCCTCTTGAGCAAAATCCTACTCATCACCTTTACAGAGGCGTCCAGTAATGAAATTGGACGGTAGTTAGAGGCCTCTGATTTATCACCTTTCTTATTTAGAGGAATAATAACCGATTGACCCCAAGTAGATGGAAAATTAGTATCTGCCGCGCAATTAAATATCCTCGCCAGGATGGGAGCCCATAAAGCTGGTTCATCTTTGTATAAATCCAGCGGGACCCCATCGGGGCCAGGGGCCTTGCCTCCTTTGCTTAAAGAAATTGCTTCGTGGCTTTCTTCTAATGTTATTCCCAACGGGAGGGGTAGCCATGGGGTAGACTCAGGTGACAGTGACTCAGGTGATAACCCTTCTGGATTGAAAATTTTGGAAAAATGACTGACCCAATCGCTACATGCCACATAGGATGTTAATTCTGGAACATCTTCTTTATTGAGAAACGGGCTGTTAATTGTTTCCCAATACAGTTTGCAGTTTTTGGTCTCGGCTGCTTCCTTCAACTTATCCCACGCCTCAATCTGTAATACCCTTTTCCTAGTATTAATTGCTATTTTATATCTAGCCCTAAAATATTGTATATCCGTCTTATCGCGTGGTTTGGTGCCTAAAGCATTCTTTAAATCACGGAGGGCGACTATACAGGTCTTATCGAACCACCCCTGCTTCGGGCCACTATTGGATGACGGGGGCTTAGTAAAAATACCATCAATAATACTGTTCATGGAGACAAAGTGAGCTAATAGGCAGCCTGAGTCACAGTCATCATCCAAACAGAAACTAATTTGGTTCTTACAGCTAGTAAGAACCTCCTTCTGCTTAACCTTAGAATTCAATCCAGTCCATTTAATCCTTAGACCCTTCGGTCTAATAGGTACTAAGTCAGTTAAACATTTTCCGCCTGAAACTGTCGAGGTACCATGCCCCAGGAGGGTAACACGAAGGCTGTTATGGTCACTGAGACTTTCTTCATTTACATATAGATCAGTAAAGTCTCCACTGCTAGACAACAGAATATGATCTATAAATGATCCTGCATCTCTGCCTGTAAATGTAGGGCATATTATTGCCTGGTTGTTTATGTTACAGTTTAACAGGGTCATGTCTAGTGTGACTAGCATATTGTTTAATGTGGAACCATAACTGCAATGTTGGAAGTGAGGAGAATCCTCCCTCACACCCAAACCCCCCCAATGACTACTCGTTGGTGCACCAAAGCCGCAGATGTTCCCATTAGACAAATGGCAGGGCTGCAGGTTAAAATCCCCTGCCCAGACAACCTCGGCCTTTCTTTTCGAAATACCAAGGGCCTTGGCGATTTCCCTTTCTAGAGGCGGTAGAATATCCCCTCTGGTAGCATCAAAGATATTGTTGTAGAAATTTACTACAACTAAGTCAATATTCTTCCTGCACTCCACCCTTATAACTTGGCTATGGGTCCCAACTGTCGTGCTGTATTTAACCATACAATCACACAGCTTGGTAGATAAAAGCAACAAAAGGCCCCCCTTAGCCCTACCCGAGCTAGATTTGGTGGCTCTAAGACAGTAAGATGCATACCCTTCGATGTTAATGGGGTCCAGACACCAAGTTTCCTGCAACAAAATTAGGTCCAATCCCTCCCCCAAAAAATTGGTCCAGAAGGGTGTACCTAGTTTGCTGGCAAGGCCAGCAATGTTCCAGGAAACAAGAGAGAGTCCTGCTGGTTTACCAGAATCGCCAACAACAGACGACTCTGGCTGAATTGCTCGTAATAGAGTAGGACCATCTTCCCGAGAGATGATATCTGGGCTTAGTCTGGGGGTAACAGTAGCTATACATGCATCAAGGCTATCCCTATTTTCTATACGCGGGGGGGGTATTAGCGATGACACCATAGGGGGTTCGGGAAGTGCAGCTAAAGATGTAACTGGAGAAGCACTCGCCATATCTAAATAAGACATAGAGATGTTTAAATCCAAAGCTTCAGTAGAGCTGAGTCAATCTACCTCGTCTAACACAGCATATCTGTTAGGATGGGCAAGTTGTGAGTACAAGGGATCTTGGGAAGGGGGCAAGTCCTGCCATGTTTGTTGCCACTGGGGTTTAACTGATTGTGGTGGCTGAAAGGGTTGCTGCCACTGATGGGCAGACTGAAATAGGGGTGGTGGAAAATGGGGGGGATGTTGCCATTGAGGATTAACATGGTGCAGGGGAAAAGATGGAGCATGTAATGGCTGCTGCTGAAAATTAACATAATGTGGAAAAAAAGAAGAAGGGTGTAGTGGTTGCTGCCAGGGTTTAGTAGCATGTTGCCGGGGATACACAGATCCTCTATTACTTTGGAAAGTGGGACAAGGAGGGTTTGGTCTTGAAGGCATCGGTAAAAAATAAGACAAAGGAAGTGGGTTAATTTGAGTCGCAGGACCACTGTTGGGTGCATTACATATATAACTAGCTGCCCCTATATCCCTAAAATTAACTGTAATTACATCCCCTACTATTGTTTTCTTGCTTCTGCCCACCCAGTCCCCTCTACGCACAGTAAGAATTTCACCGTTCATATTGTTAGGTAGGGGTTTATGT
This sequence comes from Lissotriton vulgaris, assembly GCF_964263255.1. Taxonomy (NCBI): domain Eukaryota; kingdom Metazoa; phylum Chordata; class Amphibia; order Caudata; family Salamandridae; genus Lissotriton; species Lissotriton vulgaris. The sequence goes on from NC_141690.1 coordinate 49,369,031, forward strand.
AAGTGGAGCCATTGAGCGCATTTATTTCTTAGCTCAACGAAAGTTTCTTTTACTCCCTCCTTCAACGGGGGGACTGCTGTCAACACAACCACAAAAGGGGAAACCTCTGGTGGTAGATTAATTGACCTAAAACGTGCCTGCTTTGGCTTGGGACCTTCAGGTTTGTTCGTAGGAAGAGGTACTAAAGGGGTATTAGATTTCCCTACAACATCTTTTACTTGAATAGTGGTGGTATTATTACCAACAACAGAGTGTTGGTGAGTCAGAATAGGACCCACCACCTTCGGAGTGGGTATAGTTGTGGATTGAACAGAATTATTCCCTGTTTGCGACAGATGAGATATAACTGGGTTCCCGGGGGCTACAGTTACTTGAACGTTGTTTAATACATCTTTAGGGGGCTGGATACATGATGAACATTTAGGGGCTGCTTCTATAATCCCTTGTGGCTGATCAGGCCCTTGCCCATTCGTTTTGTGTGGCCATTTCGAATGTATTAAAGACGTAAGCCTGTCCAGTTTGGAGATTAAAGGCTTGATTTGTGCTGCTATTGTGGCTTCCAGGTCCAGTTTTAAATCTGTTACCATGTTTTGCACCCAGCAAGGAATACCTGATGTCTTTTGTGGAGTAGGGGAAATCAGATTATGATTCCTAACTGTTACTTTTACTTTGTTTTTACTCTTAGATATAGCCTTTGGGAGATTGGTAACCCTTCCCCGAGGAACTATAGGTACAGGAGCTGTTTCCACATCGTTAAACCCGCTCAGACTCAGCGCCGCTTTGCCAGGTGACCGACAGGCTTCTAGATCTGGTGTAACCTCCAAATCAACAAAAGACGGGTCTGAGTCTGATGGGGCAACCGATAAATCAACAGTATTTGGTACAGTCGGAGCACTATTAGTGGGCATAGTTAGGGGTAGGGAACAATTATTCGAAGACTGCAAAGCGGGTGATTTCGCATTTGCAAGAGAACCCAAGGATGAGCGCTTAGCATTTGCAAGATCCATGGAGACTCTTTTTTCCAGTAAAACAATGCTTTGGTCAATAGTCTCATTTACACGGGAAATAAAGAGATCTATAGGTCCAGTCACCTGTGCTACCACCGTAGCTTTTTTCGCACAACTTCTAGTTCTATTGCGCATGGCCGACATCTGTAACACAGGGTCAATAGAGAATGGTGTAATAGCTGGAAGGCGGCCGCTGATGTTGTTATACGCAAATACAGGACACAGTTCCGCCTACCTTAGACGTTAAATGATGATTAAGGGCGAAAAGGCAGGGGTTCAGGGCCTGGGCCGTCCTCAGCCGTCCTTGAACGGCCTTAAACGGCCCGCTCTTTGCCCGGTCTTCGCCCCTGTCTGAGCCCCGTGCACGTCCCGCGTGCGCGTTGCTACCACAGATTAAATAAGAAGGTCAGGTGGGGGGGCGGGAAGAGGACCAGCTGCGGCCGATCAGCGCCGCGCTGCACGCTGGTCCTCGCAGTCCCGCCTCAGCCTTGTGATGCAGTCGCTTGCTCCACGAGGTCGCGTTGGTGCTCCAATGCACTCAGGGGGGTCCAGGAACAGAAGTTTTGGCAAAACCCTTAGCCTGCGAGCGGCACCCGCGGAGCGGGGGCCGCGAGGCGTAGGCTCAGCAAGCAGGACGGTAAGAGGGAGAACAAAGCGGCACTCACTGCAGGTCAGCTCAGTGAGGATTCCAATGCTGCACACACCCCGTGATGATTATATTGGTGGGGGGGCAGGAAGAGGACCAGCTGCGGCCGATCAGCGCCGCGCTACACGCTGGTCCTCGCAGTCCCGCCTCAGCCTTGTGATGCAGTCGCTTGCTCCACAAGGTCGCGTTGGTGCTCCAATGCACTCAGGGGGGTCCAGGAACAGAAGTTTTGGCAAAACCCTTAGCCTGCGAGCGGCTCCCGCGGAGCGGGGGCCGCGAGGCGTAGGCTCAGCAAGCAGGACGGTAAGAGGGAGAACAAAGCGGCACTCACTGCAGGTCAGCTCAGTGAGGATTCCAATGCTGCACACACCCCGTGATGATTATATTGGTGGGGGGGCGGGAAGAGGACCAGCTGCGGCCGATCAGCGCCGCGCTGCACGCTGGTCCTCGCAGTCCCGCCTCAGCCTTGTGATGCAGTCGCTTGCTCCACGAGGTCGCGTTGGTGCTCCAATGCACTCAGGGGGGTCCAGGAACAGAAGTTTTGGCAAAACCCTTAGCCTGCGAGCGGCTCCCGCGGAGCGGGGGCCGCGAGGCGTAGGCTCAGCAAGCAGGACGGTAAGAGGGAGAACAAAGCGGCACTCACTGCAGGTCAGCTCAGTGACAACATGCATTTTACCTAGCCTTAATTTGTAGAGGAGCTAGCCTCCTTCCCCCATTTTGACAGTAGGAAACCTGAAACATGTTTCACTTCTGTCAACACTATCAACCCCTATTTGCATAAACAAAGTTATAAGAGGTACATAGCACTTGTGAGAGGGCTAAAAAACATTAATAGCTAAACTCCAATCCTTATTAGCAAATGTACAAATGTAACATGAGCGCACATGAAGTCAAACTAAATTTCATTGCCTCAGCTTTTAAGCATTAGTACTCTATAAATATGGCAAAGCTTATCTGTTAATCAATATTCACATACATCATTATATAATATTTTCAATCACATGAGAGCATAAAGTGCATGTTGTTTTTGCCAAAAAAAGGTAAAACTTCTCCTTTTTTCCTGCTCTGCCATTTTGTCTTTCAAACAGTTTCAGATGTCAATATGTCAAAGCAGACCGTGCTCTGGTGTCCCTACCAGGCTTCTAAATATAGAACTGACTTTTAACTCTTCCCAGCTGTCCAAATCTGTGTGGAACTTATTCCATGCAGCTTTCCCTAAGTCACCCTGAAAACAGAAAGCTGACCCATTCCCCTGTTTGTCAGTTTAATAACTTCTCCTGGTTTTTTATTCATATTTTCAAGTGTAAGCAGTGTGCAATATACTTGTCTAACTATATAATAGTCAGCTATTTGTATTATACCTAAATGCATTTACTGAAGCCTATGGCACTTTAAAAGTTGCTCTACATGGCAGAAAATACTGTTTAAATAGTGAATTTTACCCAATTTCAACTTTGATATTTGGGGCACTTAAAAATGAATATCCTATAATTTAGTTTGCATAATAGTTATCCTCAGAATGTTTACTAGATAGCCCAGGAGTTGGAAATTAAAATAATCATATCTATCCTTATAAAAATGAGTTTTTTACGCCTGCACAGAGTGATATTTCATATGCAAATTTCCTCATTATGTGATACAACAAACTTTAAATTGAATTTTGATGCTAGGAGGTCACAGTATGAGCATTAAGCTTTATAAATATTTAAAGAATTTAAAAGCACTCATTATTTAAATAATTTTTTCATAATTAATATATATATATATATTTTTAAATAAAACCAATCATTTTGATAATTCCACATTACTGCACACCCAAAAAATGGGGAATGCAGAATAGTGGTTATCACTAAATACAATACATTCAGCCATGACCTTTACAAGGTTTAGAAAAAGCATTGGCACCTTCTCGCACGAGACAAGGCTTTTTCCAAGTACCTTAGCAATAAACCTGACATTACTTTGAGCAGCTTTAAGAAATATGGTTTGCTCAGGTTGCATCCCAATCAAGGCACAAGATCAATGACATACCTGGCTACATGACAAACCTAGGGGCTTTTTTAAATGCACACTATACAATATCTGCCAGTTTGAGGCCAACAGAACTACTAGTTTTTGCTACAACAACCCAGTAGTACATGATATACAGCAGTTTATAAATTGTAACACTAAATTTGTCATATACTGCTTTATCTGCTGTTGTGGTCTCACATATGTAGGCAGCATGGTCAGACCACTCAAGTATCATATCCAAGAACACATAAGAGCAATAAGGAACAACAGCTCCAACTACCCATTTGCAGTACACTTCAACAGTGCACACTCAACAAGAACATTCTTAAACATTAAGTTCCATGGAATAGCACAGTTGGATATCAATCCCAGCAGGAGAGATAGAACAACAGCTCTGAGGAGGTTGGAAAGTAAGTTGATAGCTGGGTTAGGAGCAGTAGAATATGGTTTAAATATAGATAGGAAATTGCTTATTTTCCTTACAGAATGAAAAAAGCAATCTGTATTACTCCATGTATGGTGTAACAAAATACTTAATACATCTCTCTAACGGTCTTATATAATTCAATATCTATACACTTTACTTAGAAAGTCTTTATGCAAGGTTTCTAGCTCATATCAGTTACATGTTGTCCTTCATATATTTTCTTGAATAGTTAGTAACGATTGCATACCTTAGAATGATGCATAAAATACTTTTTCATATATGTTTCTGTATTAGAGGATGTGTTTAAAAAAACATTATTAAAACAAATGTATATCATACCGTATATTGTGGAAACATAAGTTAAATGCTTTCAACAAAACTGCCTCATGTAAACTTAGTGTATGGTAAATTGTGATTCTCACCCTGTTTGAACATACTATGTTCCACATGCCTCTTCTTCAGTTATGGAATACTCTATCTAACAGTCGGGGTTCTTCATTTGAAATACTTCTTAACACTGTCAATACCATTCCTGTTTCACCTGCACAGTGGTAACAATTCTACTGACCGTTCTCCTGAGAAATAGTACAACTGTAGCAAACTGCTGCTTCTGCATGTTAGGTCTGTCAAGGTTGTAGGTGGGGGTAGGCTGGATAAGCACATTCCAAGAGGGTTTGTGCGGACTCTCTCGGAGCTAGCAGAAGGGAGTTACCCTCACAACCTTGCTATAACGAGCTGGGCTAAACTCAGAAGGCTTTGTCTCCCATATATGTTCTTTCCCCTGCACCAACCTGTACCAACTTGTATTTTTCCTTCTTAGGTAACGGTTTCGACATGTAACAGTATATATGTGATCTGTTTATAATATGCCAGCAGTCTTCTTGGTGGGCCTCGTGGGGTTAGGTCGCAAGAAGCTCCTCTGGCAGAGCTTGTTTGTTATAATAAACGATTGGGCCTTCTACACTGCCAATTGACTGATTATTGGTAATTTGTATCAGGGCTATTTGTAAGCTCTATTAGGTTGTGGTTTATTTTTCGGTACTTCACTATTTAGTCTCATCTTTTTCATAAAAAAAACAATCTGTTCTTCCACAATGAATATCAGTTGTTCAGCACCTTTCTTCACAAGAATTGCTGCTGAAACATACCACTTAATAAGTTATCATAAATGTTTCTCTTAATGCTTGGTCGCGCTCACTACTTTATTTACCCAGTGCCATATTATCATGGCGAGGGGTACCGCAGTGGACTGAAAGTCTATCCTCCACTTTTTTGCCGGGCGGCAATCTGTATGATTGCCAGCTATGCGGAAAAGGCCCACAATATGGTGGTGGTGCCTTCCATATTATGCTGCTGGCAGTGGGCATGCCTTTCCATGGCGGAGGCTTTGCCATTGAGAGGTATATCGTAAGTCACTTTGGGGGCCTGTTGCAGGCCCCCGGCAGGGTGGGAGGCTGCACTTGGGGGGTACCTATGGTACCCCCCTTCATTGGGGTGGCAGACACTGCACGGTGCCTGTCACAGTGGCAATGCATGACATGCCACTTTATCATTGCAGCGGATGCTGGATGCAACCGTCTGGGTCGCTGTTGCATCCTAATTGACCTCGCGGGTCCGCCGAACCACTGGCTGTTGGTCCTGTTTTCTGATACGGTGGCGGGCAGAGTAAATGTGGTCCTAAGTCTTTTGTAGTGGAACAGCCCCAAAAGCGAGGAAAAAGTTGTGATACAGCTCAATATTTCATCAATCTCTAATTGATGATTGCCCTTACAGAGATCCAACTTTTAAACAACTGTCACTTCATTCAAAATGCCAATCATGTCATTCAAATGTGGGCTTGGGTTCCTTTCACTCTCAATTGTGGTATTAGGTACTGTCAACACAGATAAAAATATGTTGGACCAGTTGCTCTGTCTTGCATATGAATTGGGACTCTCTTATGCATCTGTGCCACAGGTTTCACTCTGTGATTTATGTGCAGAGAAATGATTCTTCCTTTTAATTTTCCCAGACCCTTGGTCAAAGTAGGAAATTCTTTTTGTATATACGGTGTTCCATTGTCACATGACATGTCATAGCTGAAAGTCCCATTAGTTGAGATGTAATGTTTCTTAGAAAGCAAGTACCAGAAGTTTCTCCTGTTAACACATGTACTTCTAATTTGATGGACATTTTTCCATATGTTAGTATCTTTTCAAAATTTCCTACACAAGTTACAGGATGTTTTGCTCCCCACTGAAAAACATTGACATTTGATGACACAAGTGCTGGAACTCCTGCGTCTTATCATACACAGTTGCACACATGGGGCCTAATTTATGAAAAGTGACGCATCGATGCGTGAAAACTGCAATGTGTCACTTTTCATTACCCCCTCCTTGTGACATGCTGGATGCGTCATAGAGTTACAGATATGTCAGTATTTCTGACGTATCTGTGGGCGCACAAATTATGCATTGCTGGAGTGGGTCACAAAAGTGACGCAACTCCATCAATGAGTCATTTCACATGGGAAAGTCACATTTCAAATGTGCCTGCATCAGTATTACGCCTGCTGTGAGAAATTGACGCATTTACATCCTAGAAGTGACGCAGTGAAAATCTCATAGATTTCACTACATGACTTCTACAAGGCTTTATTGCATCAGAACGCCCGCCCTGCATTCATTATACCTGTCACAGGAATAATGTGGCAAAGGGGTTTACAAAGTGACGCATCTAACTAGATAAGTCAGTTTGTAAATATGACGCAACATGGTCCATTTTTTCCGCTGCTGGTGCGTCACAAAAAATAATGCACCGGCAGCGAAAAAGTGAAGCAAGAACTTATAAATAAGCCCCATGATATTTCACGTTGCTCCACTATCAAGACCAAAAGGAGCTATCTGAGATCCCACAAGTATGTAAATAGACGCTGTTTTTTTACTATTCTCTTTCTTTTAAATATTAAATATTAATTGTTTCATCTTTGCTTTCCTCAGCCATCAATTATAGTTGTTCCTGTTCAAATTCATCTACAGAAGAGTTATCAAAACTTTCCATCGGCCTAATGTGTTTTACATTTCCTTTAGCTTGCCAAATACAAGTTTTTGTATTATATGTTAATCTTAGTCTCCACACACTTGAAAAAATTATTCATTTTTCCACATTCTTCACATAGTTGCCCCATTCCTGGAATATATCTGTATGTGGAAATTGTTGTCTACACCTATTGCATTCTTCTTCTGTCTTTTCTTTTGAAAGTTGCTCTATTTGCTTTATTTTCAGTTTTGTTGTCTTTTTTGACTATTTGTCTGACTTGTTTGAAAGCATTTACTCATCCTTTTTTTACATATTGGTGGTATACTTTTTAGTTTTAGCTTGTGTTTCAGTCTGTGCCATACGAAGAATTGTTTGCAAATCATAAGTTTTTGCGAATCGTTTTTTTCCTGAATTTTACTGAATTACATACCTTGGATGATTCCTAATCTGATTGAACTTATCGAATTCGCAGAAATTGACTAACTTCCCCAATTTGCTTACAGATTCATCAATAGGCTCCTTATCATGCTGACATGCTATATTGAAATTGTATATTTTAAAATCTAAATTTCATTGTGGGTCAAACTTCTAATTTAAACAATTCATAAGCCCCTTGTATGTATTCTTATTCGTTTCAGGGAATGTGACAATTATATCTTCTACCTCATCACCTACTCAATAAAGGAGTTAGTCTTTAGCTTGCTCATCAGTGTGTTTCTTAGTTGTGGCTTTTACAAAATGTTCAAATCCCTTTCTCCATTCCCCCCATCTTTGAGCAATACTTTGTTGAGCCGTAATGTCGAATGGTAGTGGTTTCTTGAAGGTCATACTAGAAACATTTTCTTCCTTTTAGGCATATACATCATCCATATGTGTCTTTGCCTTTGTACTTAAGGAACTTGCACTTTCTTCCAACATTATACTCTGTATTTTATAAAAATATATATTCATATATTTTTTATATCTATTTTACCTACTGGCCGTCGCCAGTAGTTACTTATAGTTAGGACCTATTTTCCACAGGAAATCCGCAACATTCTATTTAGAATAACTTTGACACCGGTCGACAAATCTTTGAAAATATTTTCAAAACTTATGGCGAGCTCCAGTCCGCTCCTATCCTGAAAGTCTTGGGGTGATTTGTCAAGCGGGGGCCGAGAAAAAAGAGGGGTCCCAAAACTTGGTTTCCCCATGCAATTTTCCATAGGAACCTTTCATCGCAGCTGCAGCCCAAACTGCTGAACAGAATTACACCAAATTTGGCAAAGAGGTAGTCCTTGGCTCACACCCATGCCTTTTGGTTAAATGGTGTAAATCTGTTCAGTATTTCTTTAGATATTAAAGGAAAAAATACATATACATCTGAGCGGAGCCTAACAACACATCTCATCGTGAGATCTGGTTGGCTGTCAGCACTTCATCCAAGAAGTGTTAGCAGCCATCTTGGGATCAATATAGATTATAGCACCTCTTAAAAGCATTGCAGTTAATAGAAGGTTTAAGACTTTAGTTGCATTATAAATCATTTGTTGATGGCACCATACTCATTTTAGGAATTGTGGTGTGTTCTAGGAGATTTTACCATGTGAAAAAGGCTTCTGCTGGGATATCATAAATCATGTTTGAGAGAAAAAATGTTCTCATGCTTTTCCCACAGAGGTTTGGAAGGTGATCTATAAGCTAAACTAAGAGCATATTTTGTGTAAATTCATATTATCTTTCTCAGTCATCTGAGAATTAAGTCTGACATTCTCAGTTAAACATGTACATCCAACAAGGGCAAAGACTCTCCGTTGATTTCTTTGTGTTCTACTGCAGCTTCCCAGAGTGTTCTAAAGAACAACTAGAGTGCTACCAGCCTTACTTATGACAAAAGTATAGCACACCTGAAGCCATCTTCATTGGAATAAAGTGGTAACACCTAAAACATTTATTTTGCAAAGCCACAAAATGAGGGGGTTCATTTTGCCATAGAAAATATGATTAGTGCTGCAGAAAGAAAAAATAGGGCACATTTAGACTTCTCAAATCCTCTTCTATTTCATTAAAAAATTCTAACATGCAGACTGAGACATGCATTTTGAATACCAGCAGCAGACTTCCCTGATGAGAAGTAGCTTTACTACTGTGATCTAATGAGCAACTAGAGTGCTAACATTCAGAATGTATGGCAAATGTGTGACCATTGGCCCGTACACTCCACTCACCGCACGGCCCCCGTGTGCCCTGGTAACCGCTGCGGCCTTCTGCCGCCTTTCCCCCCTGTGGACTGCAGGTGCTGCTTGGGCCTTTGCCCTCAAGCTTACCCCTTGCCGCTTCACCCACGTCTGATTTTCCCACCCTTGTCTCCCCCACACTCCCGCTGCTGCTCGCCTGCGGCCCCGCCCCCTCCCATTTGGCCATATATTGCGGGAACCGCGCGGCAGTGAGTTGTGACCCTTGATCCGGTCACTCCACTCACTGCATGGCCCCCGTGTGCCCTGGTCACCGCTGCTGCCTTCTGCCGCCTCTCCTGCTGCCTTTCCCCCCTGTGGGCTGCAGGTGCTACTTGGGCCTCTGCCCTCAGGCTTGCCCCCTTGCCGCTTCACCCGCATCTGTTTTTCCCGCCCTTGTCTTCCCCCACTCCCCACCGCTGCTCCCCTGCGGCCCGCCCCCCTTCCACTTGGCCATATATTGCGGGAACCGTGCGGCAGTGAGTTGTGACCCTTGACCCTGTCACTCCACTCACCGCATGGCCCCGTGTGCCCTGGTCACGGCTGCTGCCTTCTGCCGCCTCTCCTGCTGCCTTTCCCCCTGTGTGCTGCAGGTGCTGCTTGGGCCGCTGCCCTCAGGCTTGCCCCTTTGCCGCTTCCCCTGCATCTGCTTTTCCCGCCCTTGTCTCCCCCCACTCTCCGCCGCTGCTCCCCTGCGGCCCCTCCCCCTCCCACTTGGCCATATATTGCGGGAACCGCGCGGCAGTGAGTTGTGACCCTTGACCAGGTCCCTCCACTCACCGCACGGCCCCCGTGTGCCCTGGTCACCGCTGCTGCCTTCTGCCGCCTCTCCTGCTGCCTTTCCCCCCTGTGGGCTGCAGATGCTGCTTGGGCCTCTGCCCTTGGGCTTGCCCCCTCGCCACTTCCCCCGCGTCTGGTCTCCCGCCCTTGTTTCCCCCCGCTCCCTGCCGCTGCTCCCCTGCGGCCCGCCCCCTCCCAATTCGCCATATATGGCAGGGACCACCGTAAGCGCAGCAAGTGCACCGATTGCGCGCCGAAGACGCACCAAAGGCAAGCCCGTCTACGCCCGTCCGCGCCTGGACCGCGCCCAGTGCCAGAACCCCTGGACCTCGCCGGAGCCAGCCAACCTGACAGAAATACGACGACGACACCCTCTACGCACTCAACACTGGCCGACATCCAGCCTGCTACCAAGCCACCCCGAAATGCACCCACGGAGCCTTCACCTGCCACGCCTGCAACTTCACCTGCACTCGATCCTGCACCGCGCAAGCCAGAACAACCTCCAGCAACAACCACCTCAAATGCATCCTGCTCAACACCCTCTCCGTCCACAAACACGCTTTCGAACTCTGGGACCTCCCGGACAAAACAGCACCGGACGTCGCCTTCCTCACAGAAACCTGGATGAACGCCACCTCAGCCCCCGACATCGCCATAGCCATCCCAGACAGCTACAAAATCACCCGGAGGGACTGCGTCAACCAAACCGGAGCGGCATCGCCATTGTCCACAGAAACACCATTCGCATCACGACCAACACCAACGACACCCTCACTGCCGCAGAGCACCTTCAGTTCCAGATACACACCGACCCCAAGACCACCCTCAGAGGGACCCTCGTCTTCAGACCCCCGGGACCATGCCCACATTTCAGTAAACATATGACCAAGTGGGGAGCATGAAAATCGCGCTCCACACCCAGACGCACTGCAGTTTGAGGATACTAGATCCAACTCATTGTAATCCATTTGTCCATCTAATGATTTTTCAAAAAGTTTCTCATCTTTTTCTTCTTTTCTTTAGCTGTAATCCACATATTCAACGTATTACGTTTTTAGGAAACTTGACGTATTAACTTGTGCCCATCCAGGCTTCTTCGTACATACGAATCCAACGCAACAAGTAGTTCAGAGCAGTATTTCTTTATTCATGACCCAATGTATTTCGGGCAATTCTCTTGCCCTTCGTCAGGGATAACTGTGAATCAACAATTATAAAACATTCCATTAGTGATCACTAAAACCTTACTTTCGCTTTACACAAATCATGTATGTTGTACATTTCATAAGCTCACATTACGTCAATTAATTACACAAGTGCATTTCTATTATGTTGTGTCCATCCCCTCTATTTCAAGTCCCTCTCTATTATTCCGTGCATCTTTCATCCCTTCACTTTAATGGAATAGGGTGACAAATGCTGGTGTGCACACCACCTCATTCATTGGTCACATTTCAGTAAAGCCATCACAGACTTCATCAGCCCGCTCGCCCTCGCCTCCCCCGACTACATCCTCCTAGGAGACCTCAACTTCCACCTGGAGAACAACAGGACATCAACACCACCACCCTACTAGACAACCTCGCCAACCTGTGACTCAAGCAACTGGTGAACACCCCCACCAACTTCGCAGGCCACACACTGGACCCCGTCTTCTTCTCCAGCAACCACATCTTCTTCAGCCACACCACCGAGCTCCACTGGACTGATCACAGCTGCGTACATTTCAACTTCAGAAAAACAACGACCCACCACCGACCGCAACAAACCCCCCGAAGATGCTGGAACAAGATTACCACTGACCAACTCACCACCTCCTTGACCAAAACCCGCCCTCCAATACCACGGACGCCAACGAAGCAGCCCGCAACCTCACACAATGGATCACCAACTGCGCGGATGCCCTTGCTCCACTGAAGAACCCTCCAAGGAATCCCAACAGCAAGAAAGTCGCATGGTTCACCAACGATCTCAAGACTCCAAGAAATCCTGCCGTGCCCTCGAGAAAGCCTGGCACCACAACCAGTCATCGGAAAACATGAAAGCCCTCAAGAACGCCACCCACAAACACCACCAGCTGATCCGCACCACCAAAAGGAGAGCATTCAGAGAATGACTGGACAACAACAACCACAACAGCAAGGAATTCTTCTACATCGTGAAAGAGCTCTCCAACCCCAACACCAGCAACAACGACATCACACCATCGCTATGACATCTGCAACTCTCTCGCCACGTTTTTCCACTGTAAGATCATCGACAGACAGCTTTGGCTCCCAAGAACCCTTACTCTGCCAACGAACCTATTGCCCCCCCACCACTTCCCTTTGCGCCTGGACCCAGGTCAGCACGGAAGACACCACCGATATGATGAACTCCATCCACTCGGGCTACCCTACCGACCCCTGCCCACACCACATATTCAACAAGGCCAACTCCATCATCGCACCCAAACTTGGGGACATCATCAACAACTCCTTCGTATCCGCCACCTTCCCAGAGAGCTGGAAGCATGCAGAGATCAGTGCCCTCCTGAAGAAACCCACCGCAGTCCCCACAGACCTCAAGAACATCCACCCCATCTCGCTTCTACCCTTCCCCGCTAAAGTCATCGAGAAAACCGTCAACACACAGCTGACAGCCTTCCTCGAGACGACCGGATCCCTCGACCCATCGCAATCCAGATTCCGAGCGAACCACAGCACCGAGACCGCCCTCATCGCAGCCACCGACGACATCAGGACCTTGCTTGACAATGAAGAAACTGCCGCCCTCATCCTCCTTGACCTCTCGGCTGCTTTTGACGCGGTCTGCCACCGCACCCTAGCAACCCGCCTCCACCAAGCCGGGATCCAAGGAAAGGCCCTGGAATGGATCACCTCCTTCCTCGCCGACAGAACCCAAAGAGTCAGTCTCACACCCTTCCTCGTAGAAGCCACCAAGATCTTCTGCGGCATACCACAAGGCTCCTCGCTCAGCCCCACCCTCTTCAATGTCTACATGAGCCCCCTCGCAGCCATTGCACGTAAGCACAACCTCAACATCATCTCCTATGTCGATGATACCCAGCTGGTCCTCTCCCTCACCAATGACCCCGCCTCCGCCAAAGCCAGCTTTCAGGATGGCATGAAAGACATCGCGGACTGGATGAAGCTCAACCGTCTGAAACTGAACTCAGACAAGACGGAAGTCCTCATCCTCGGCCCGTCCACCTCTGCCTGGGATGACTCCTGGTGACCCCCTGCCCAGGACTCCCCGCCCAAGCCCACGGACCACGCACGCAACCTAGGCTTCATCCTTGACTCTTCCCTCACGATGGCCAGACAAGTCAACGCTGTTACTTCCTCCTGCTTCAAAACCCTCCGCATGCTCCGTAAGATCTTCCGCTGGATCCCCACTGGAACCAGGAAAATGGTCACCCAGGTCCTTGTTACCAGCCGTCTGGACTACGGGAACGCCCTCTACACGGGGACCACGGCCAAACTACAGAAAAGACTCCAGCGCATCTAGAACGCTTCAGCTCGACTCGTCCTAGACATCTCCCGACACAGCCACATCTCTGCGCACCTGAGGGACCTGCATTGGCTCCCAGTCAGCAAGAGGATCACGTTCAGACTCCTCACCCATGCACACAAGGCTCTCCACGACTTAGGCCCCGAGTACCTCAACAAATGCATCACATTCTACACGTCAACCCGCCAGCTCCGCTCCGCCAGCCTCACCCTTGCCACCATCCCACGGGTCCGCAGAGCCACCACCGGAGAAAGATCCTTCTCCTACCTGGGGCAAAGACCTGGGACACACCCAGGATCATCTCTCCTCCAAGAAGCTCCTCAAGACCTTGCTTTTCGAGCAGTAGCGCCCCCTCCTTCCCAGCGCCTTGAGACCCTAGCGGGTGAGTAGCGCGCTTTATAAATGTGATTAATTGATTGATACATCTGAATGCCCTGTTGATGGAACCAAAGTAAACAAGCATTGAAAATGCAACAGGTCTCTCCATTGTTTAAGTTAAAGCAATTCTGTTTGTAATTAGGTGGCTTTTTAGCTCTGCTTTTATTAGTGTTTTTCAACTTTCATGTACACAACATGCATAGGTACGCATATATTTATATGTATGCATGCACTTATATTTGTATTTATATAGATATGCAGATTATATATATGTTTATATATATATTTATGTATATATATATATATATACACATACATATACATAAATGCATGGGGGGAGTTGCAACATGGAGCGTACAAATGCAGCTGCAGGTTTGACTCCGTTCAAGCCTAAATCAACGTTCCAGCCTATCATGCTCCATGATAATATCGACGTCTATCATGACTTGGTGACCAAGGAATTAAAACAACTGTATGTGGCCACCAATAAAAAGCATAATATCATGAATAAACGCAATTGGAGCTACATCAAACTGGTAGAAAAACTCAATGCGGATAACAATATTTTGGTGCGCCAAGCGGACAAAGGGGGCAATGTTGTCTTGTGGCCTCGGAATTTATATCTGCAAGAGGCAGAAAAACAGCTAAATGACCTTGCATGTTATAGGAAAAGCAATTGGCCAACATTAAAAGCAACTTGGGGGGACCAGGTGGCCAAGCTACAGGCATGGAGGAGTGCAGGTATCATTACGGAAGAAGAGTTCCGTTTTATGAGAAAGGAACATCCTGTGGTCCCTTGTTTTTATTTAATTCCAAAAGTCCACAAAGACAGTAGTATGCCCCCTGGACGCCCCATTATCTCCGCAATTGATAGCTCCCTGGAGAATGTATCTAAATACATAGACTTCTTTTTACAGGATTGGGTGAAGGGATTGAACTCATATGTGCAGGACTCGACAGATTTTATCCGCAAGACTGAAAAATTGGTTTGGGGCCCTGACCTCTTACTCATGACTCTGGATGTATCCTCGTTATACACCTCCATTTCCCATCGAGACGGACTGAAGGCTATAGAACACTTCCTCAACAAACGCCCCATACATTATGGGGTGCACAATAGGATGCTGATTTCCATGGTCCAAATGTGTTTGGAGCAGAATTTTTTTCTGTTTAACAACCAGATTTATCATCAAATCAGGGGTGTCGCCATGGGGGCCTGTTTCTCTCCTAGCTACGCATGTTTGCACATGGGGCTATGGGAGGAACAGGTCCTGGCGGGTGATCTGCTTAACACCATGGAACAACACGTGGTCACCTATTTACGATATATTGATGACCTTTTTTTTGTATGGAGGGGGACAGAGGAGTCAGCAAGACATTTTGTGGAAAGGCTGAATGTGAATAATTTGAATCTGCATTTTACATCTTGCATTGATGCTACAAAAGTTTGTTTCTTAGACATGGAAATATATGTCAGTGAAAATCGCATGCAAACTAGGCTTTACAGGAAGCCGACTGCCGGCAATACCATCTTGCACGCAGCCAGCCACCATCCTGGCCATCTGATACGCAGCATTCCCTATGGGGAAATGTTGCGCATCAGACGCATATGTAGTAGCGATGAGGAGTGTAATATAGCTCAGGAGGCTTGCAAAATTAGATTCCTTGCAAGGGGGTATTCTAAATCCTTGGTTGAGTCCGCTCAAAGGAGGACGCAACAGATATCCCGGGAATCCGCCCTGATCCCTAGAAACAGAGAGGAAGAAACCGCTGTGGGGGGAGGGGTGAATAGCCCTCGCATGATTATGACATACAGCAGGCAGCATTCAGCTCTAAGAAAGATATTTTGCGGTAACTGGAATCTCATATTGGGAGATCCGATTATTGGCAACAAAATATCACAAAAGCCACTCCTCACCTTCAGAAAGTCCAAATCGATGGCTAATGCTTTGGTCCAGAATGCCTTGGAACCCCAGATGTCTTCGACATGGAAGGCTTTAGGAGGGGGTTTCAAAAAATGCATCCTATGTAAGGCGTGCAAATATGGGATCAACAAATCTTCTTATGTTGTCCCATTCTCCAGTACCCCTAGGAGAATCACCAAACGCCTTACTTGTAAGACAGACTACGCGGTATATGTGCTGGAGTGCACATGTGGCTTGAGGTATGTGGGTAGTACCCGCTTGCCGGTCCACAAACGTGTACTTCAGCACATTAGAGCTATTTCTAACAAAGACCAGGCCTACCCTGTGGCCAGGCATTTTGAACAGCACCATAGCTCTAATCCCATGCATCTGTCCTATTTTGTTTTGGATGCAGTCTGGCCCATGAAGAGAGGGGGTGACCGCGAGGCGAAATTACGCCTACTGGAAACCCGGTACATCCTAGAACTTGATAGTAAGCAGCCACAGGGTCTAAATGCAACGGAAGATCTTTACACCTGTTTATAAAGTCATGACAGGCATTATGCACTTGCTTTCTCTTCTGCGCATATAATCATTCCAGGATATGTCAGCCATTCATTATGTGTTTTTTTGTGGATTTGCCGCATGGGTACATGGTCTTTTTAATTTTACAACACTGTTGTTGCTGCATGTTAAAACATCTAAAACCTCCACATTTTCTGTGTTAAGAACTCTTCTATATACGGGAGGATTGTTCCTTGGAGTTTAACCAAGGGCTCAACACAACATGTGTTTTTTTGAATAAGTTATGATTTCTTTTTCATATATTTATTTGAGCACTAGCACGAGCACTTTATGCATTGTTTGTTACTTAGCACTTTTCATAGCCTATGCCAGTAAGTGAGGTACTATATTATGACGCAAATTCACGAGATTATGTGCCCACTTGGGCTTTATTTTTTCTCATCAAGTGCCTTGTACATTTGGAGGTTGAGTGTTTTGTGTATCTGAACATCTGATTGCAATGAATCCATGTTTGATTTATGTGGGTTTATGTTCACGACACGATTAACTTGTATTTATACAGTTATTTATAACATTTCTTGTGGTTTTTAAAGTGTAAATATATATTTATATTTTATATATTGAGCCACTTGTACTTTTAGCAGAGTATGTATATGAATTAGACATAGATCTGCTAGCACTTGAAAATGAAGTATTTTTTCTATGTTACTGATTCTTGTGTAAGGATTTGCGCGCGCACTTGCACTTTAAATGTATGGCATTGGCTGTAAGCAACTGGCCATGTGATCAAGCTGTAAAGGCGAAACGCGTTATGGCGGCGGCAGGCTTGCTGAAATAAACACGAAGGATTAAGCACTACAATTTGGGTCCGTTCTTTCGTCAGCGTGAGTGTGGGGCTGGGGCTGCTGCCTTAGCCGGTGACGAACTTTCGTTCATAAATGCATATATATGTATATACATATGTGCATATGTGTGCATGTGTGCATGTAGAGAGAGGTAGAAAGGCTAGAGTTGTGGAGGTAGAGGTGTAGAGGTGGAGAGTAGTAGAGAGAGAGGTAGAGAGGTAGAGAATAGAGAGTGAGAAATAAAGAGTATAGAGTGAGTAGTAGAGAGAGTAGCATAGAGTGAGTAGTAGAGAGTAGTAGAGTGAGTAGGAGAGAGTGAGCAGTAGAAAGTGAGTAGTAGAGAGTAGTAGAGAGTGAGTAGTAGAGAGTAGTGGAGAGGGAGTAGTAGAGTGAGTAGAAGAGAGTAGTAGAGAGTGAGTAGTAGAGAGTGAGTAGTAGAGTGAGTAGTAGAGGGTAGTAGAGAGAGAAGTAGAGAGTGTGTAGTAGAGAGAGTAGTAGAGAGTGAGTAGTAGAGAGTAGTAGAGAGTGAGTAGTAGAGAGTGAGTAGTAGAGACTAGTAGAGTGAGTAGTAGAGAGTGAGTAGTAGAGAGTGAGTAGTAGAGAGTAGTAGAGAGTGAGTTGTAGAGAGTGAGTAGTAGAGAGAGAGTAGTAGAAAGTCAGTATTAGAGAGTAGTAGTGAGTAAGTAGGAGAGAGTAGTAGAGAGTGAGTACTAGAGAGTGAGTAGTAGAGAGTAGTAGAGAATGAGTAGTAGAGAGTGAGTAGTAGAAAAAGTAGTAGAGAGTGAGTAGTAGAGTGAGTATTAGAGTGAGTATTAGAGAGTAGTAGAGAGCGAACAGCAGAGAGGAAGTAGTAGAGAGTGTGTAGTAGAGAGTGAGTAGTGGAGAGTAGTAGAGAGTGAGTAGTAGAGAGTGAGTAGTAGAGAAGGTAGTAACGAGTAGTAGAGTAGTAGAGAGTGAGTAGTAGAGTAGGTAGTAGAGAGTAGTAGAGAGCGAGTAATAGAGAGTGGGTAGGGATGATGGAGTGGTAGAGAGTAGTAGAGAGCAAGTAGTAGAGAGTAGTAGAGTGAGAAGTAGCGAGTAGTAGAGAGTGAGTAGTAGAGAGTAGTATAGAGGGAGTAGTAGAGAGTGAGTAGTGGAGAGTGAGTAGTAGAGAGTGAGTAGTAGAGAGTGAGTAGTAGAGAGTCAGTATTTGAGAGTGAAAAGTTGAGAGTGAGTAGTAGAGAGAGAGTAGTAGAGAGTGAGTAGTAGAGAGTAGTAGAGTGAGTAATATAGAGTGAGTATTAGAGAGAGTAGTGGAGAGTATTAGAGAGTAAGTAGTTGAGATTGAGTGGTAGAGAGTAGTAGAGAGTAATAGAGTGAGTAGTAGAGAGTAGTAGAGAGTGAGTTGTAGAGAATAGTAGTAGAGTAGTAGAGAGTGAGTGGTAGAGAGTTGTAGCAAGTGAGTAGTAGAGAGTGAGTAGTACAGAGAGAGTAGTGGGGAGTGAGTAGTAGAGAGTGAATAGTAGAGAGTAGAAGAGAGATATTAGTAGAGATTAGTAGTAGAGAGTGAGTTGTAGAGAGTAGTAGAAGATAGTAGTAGAGTAGTAGAGAGTTAGTAGTAGATAGTGAGTAGTAGAGAGAGTAGTAGAGAGTAGTAGAGTGGTAGAAAGTGAGTAGTAAAGAGTGAGTAGTAGAGAGTAGTAGAGAGTGAGTAGTGGAGAGTGAGTAGTAGAGAGTAGTGGAGAGCGAGTAGTAGAGAGTGAGTAGTAGAAAGTTAGTAGTAGAGAGTGGATAGTAGAGAGTGAGTAGTAGAGAGAGAGTAGTAGAGAGAGAGTAGTAGAGAGTGAGTGGTAGAGAGTAGTAGAGTGAGTAGTAGAGAGTGAGTAATAGCGAGAGAGTAGTGGAGAGTAGTTGAGAGTGAGTAGGAGAGTAGCAGAGAGTGAGTGGTAGAGAGTTGTAAAGAGTAATAGAGTGGTTAGTAGAGAGTAGTAGAGAGCAGTAGAGAGTTAGTAGTAGAGAGTGAGTAGTAGCAAGTAGTAGAGAGTAGCAGAGAGTAAGTAGTAGAGAGTGAGTAGTAGAGAGTCGTACCAAGTGAGTAGTATAGAGTGAATAGTAGAGAGTAGTAGAGAGTAGTAGTAGAGAGTGAGTAGTGGAGAGTAGTAGAGAAGTAGATAGTGAGTAGTAGAGAGTAGTAGAGCAGTAGAGAGTGATTAGTAGAGCATGAGTAGTAGAGAGAGAGTAGTAGATAGTAGTAGAGAGTGAGTAGTAGAGTAGTAGAGAGTAGTCAGTCAGTGTCAGTCAGTCAGTGTCAGTCAGTGTCAGTCAGAGTCAGTCAGTCAGTGGCAGTCAATCAGTGTCAGTCAGCGTCAGTCAGTCAGTGTCAGTCAATCAGTGTCAGTCAGTGTCAGTCAGTCAGTGTCATAAAGTCAGTGTCAGCTAGAGCAGCTCTGCTGACCTGGTTCGCTGGCTATAACGCAGCTCTGCTGACCTGGTTCTCTGGCTCTAAAGCAGTTCTTCTGACCTGGTTTCTCTGGCTCTACAGCAGGTCTGCTGACCTGGTTCTCTGGCTCTAGAGCAGCTCTGCTGACCTAGTTCTTAGGCTATAGAGCAGCTCTGCTGATCTGCTTCTCTGGCTCTACAACATCTCTGAACAGCTTTGTTGATCTGGTTTGCTGGCTCTAGAGCAGCTCTGCTGACATGGTTCTCTAGCTCAAAAGCAGTTTTGCTGACCTGGTTCTCTCCCTCTCGAGCAGCTCTGCTGACCCGGTTCTCTCCCTCTAAAGCAGCTGTACTGACCTGGTTTCTCTGGCTCTAAAGCAGCTCTGCTGAATGGTTTACTGGCTCTAGAGCAGCTCTGCTAACCTGGTGCTCAGGCTATAGGGCAGCTCCGCTGATCTGGTTCTACGGCTCAAAAGCAGCGCTGCTGGCCTGGTTCTCTGGCTCTAAAGCAGCTCTGCTGACCTGGTTCTCTCCCTCTAATGCAGCTCTGCTGACCTGGTTTCTCTGGTTCTACAGCAGCTATGCTGACCTGGTTCCCTGGCTAGAGAGCAGCTCTGCTGACCTAGTTCTTAGGCTCTGCAGCAGCTCTGCTGACCTGGTTTCCTGGCTCTACAACAGCTCTACTGACCTGGTTCTCTGGCTCTAAAACAGCTCTGCTGACCTGGTTCTCTGGCTCTAGAGCAGCTCTGCTGACCAGGTCCCTCGGCTCTCAAGCAGCTCTGCTGACCTGGTACTCTCCCTCTAAAGCATCTCTACTGACCTGGTTTCCCTGGCTCTAAAGCAGCTCTGCTGACTTTGTTCTCTGGCTCTAGAGCAGCTCTGCTAACATTGTGCTTAGGCTCTAGAGCAGCTCTGCTGATCTGATTCTCCAGCTCTAAAGCAGCTCTGCTGGCCTGGTTCTTTAGCTCTAAAGCAGCTTTGCTGACCTGGTTCTCTCCTTCTAAAGCAGCTCTGCTGACCTTGTTTCTCTGGTTCTGCAGTAGCTCTGCTGACCTGGTTCCTTGGCTAGAGAGCAGCCCTGCTGACCTAGTTCTTAGGCTCTAGAGCAGCTCTGCTGACCTGGTTGTCTGGTTCTACAACAGCTCTGCTGACCTGGTTCTCTGGCTCTAGAGCAGCTCTTCTGACCTGGTTCTTAGGCTCTAGAGCATCTCCGCTGACCAGGTTCTTTGGCTCTAAAGCAGCTCTGCTGACCTGGTTCTCTGGCTCTAAATCAGCTCTGCTGACCTGGTTCTCTCCCTCTAAAGCATCTCTGCTGACCTGCTTCTCTCCCTCTAAACCAGCTCTGCTGACCTGGTTCTCTTCCTCTAGAGCAGCTCTGCTGACCTGGTTCTCTGGCTCTAAAGCATCTCTGCTTACCTGGTTCTCTGCCTCTAGAGCAGCTTTGTTTACCTAGTTCTCTGGCTCTAAAGCAGCTCTGCTGACCTGGTTCTATGGCTCTAAAGAGCTCTGCTGACCTGGTTCTCTGGCTCTAAAGCAGTTCTGCTGACCTGGTTCTCGCATCTAAAGAAGGTCGGCTGATATGGTTTCTCTGGCTCTACAGCAGCTCTGCTGGCCTGGTTCTCGGCCTCTAGAGCAGCTCTGCTGGCCTGGTTCTCTGGCTCTAGAGCAGCTCTGCTGACCTGGTTCTTAGGCTCTAGAGCAGCTCTGCTGACCTGGTTCTGTCCCTCTAAAGAAGTTCTGCTGATCTGGTTTCTCTGGCTCTACAGCAGCTCTGCTGACCTGGTTCTCTCCCTCTAATGCAGCTCTTCTGACCTGGTTTCTCTGGTTCTACAGCAGCTATGCTGACCTGGTTCCCTGGCTAGAGAGCAGCTCTGCTGACCTAGTTCTTAGGCTCTGCAGCAGCTCTGCTGACCTGGTTCCCTGGCTCTACAACAGTTCTACTGACCTGGTTCCCTGGCTCTAAAACAGCTCAGCTGACCTGGTTCTCTGGCTCTAGAGCAACTCTGCTGACCAGGTCCCTTGGCTCTCAAGCAGCTCTGCTGACCTGGTTCTCTCCCTCTAAAGCATCTCTACTGACCGGGTTTCCCTGGCTCTAAAGCAGCTCTGCTGACTTTGTTCTCTGGCTCTAGAGCAGCTCTGCTAACATTGTGCTTAGGCTCTAGAGCAGCTCTGCTGATCTGATTCTCCAGCTCTAAAGCAGCTCTGCTGGCCTGGTTCTTTAGCTCTAAAGCAGCTCTGCTGACCTGGTTCTCTCCCTCTAAAGCAGCTCTGCTGACCTTGTTTCTCTGGTTCTGCAGTAGCTCTGCTGACCTGGTTCCTTGGCTAGAGAGCAGCCCTGCTGACCTAGTTTTTAGGCTCTAGAGCAGCTCTGCTGACCTGGTTGTCTGGTTCTACAACAGCTCTGCTGACCTGGTTCTCTGGCTCTAAAACAGCTCTGCTGACCTGGTTCTCTGGCTCTAGAGCAACTCTGCTGACTTGGTCCCTTGGCTCTCAAGCAGCTCTGCTGTCCTGGTTCTCTCTCTCCTAATCAGCTCTGCTGACCTGGTTCTCTCGCTCTAAAGCAGCTCTACAGACCTGGTTTCTCTGGCTCTATAGCAGCTCTGCTGACCTGGTTCTCTGGCTCTAGAGCAGCTCTGCTGACCTGGTTCTTAGGCTCTAGAGCATCTCCGCTGACCTGGTTCTTTGGCTCTAAAGCAGCTCTGCTGACCTGGTTCTCTGGCTCTAAATCAGCTCTGCTGACCTGGTTCTCTCCCTCTAAAGCATCTCTGCTGACCTGCTTCTCTCCCTCTAAACCAGCTCTGCTGACCTGGTTCTCTTCCTCTAGAGCAGCTCTGCTGACCTGGTTCTCTGGCTCTAAAGCATCTCTGCTTACCTGGTTCTCTGCCTCTAGAGCAGCTTTGTTTACCTAGTTCTCTGGCTCTAAAGCAGCTCTGCTGACCTGGTTCTATGGCTCTAAAGAGCTCTGCTGACCTGGTTCTCTGGCTCTAAAGCAGTTCTGCTGACCTGGTTCTCTCATCTAAAGAAGGTCGGGTGATATGGTTTCTCTGGCTCTACAGCAGCTCTCCTGACCTGGTTCTCGGCCTCTAGAGCAGCTCTGCTGGCCTGGTTCTCTGGCTCTAGAGCAGCTCTGCTGACCTGGTTCTTAGGCTCTAGAGCAGCTCTGCTGACCTGGTTCTGTCCCTCTAAAGAAGTTCTGCTGATCTGGTTTCTCTGGCTCTACAGCAGCTCTGCTGACCTGGTTCTCTGCCTCTAGAGCAGCTCTGCTGACCTGGTTCTCTGGTTCTAGAGCAGCTCTGCTGACCTGGTTCTTAGGCTCTAGAGCAGTTCTGCTGACCTGGGTCTCTCCCTTTAAAGAAGTTCTGCTGATCTGGTTTCTCTGGCTCTACAGCAGCTCTGCTTGTTGCATGCTTATCTAGGTTCCTGATCGATACTGTGACCTTATGCCCCTATTCGGCTATAAACCCATTTATTCCCTATATTGGCATAACCGTTCAAGTGCGATTTTCTGAAAAGTCATCTCTGGCCTCACACGAACAGAGCCACATTCCAGCATGACTCTCTGCTACTTCCTTTGCGACCAATTAGTGCAATGACAGAGCAGCAGTCACTATCTGATATTCCTAGATAACACTCCGAGTTCTTCAACAAGATAAAAACTTAGCAAACCTGGAAATCCCCGCTTGCTATGTTTTGATTAGTAATGGAACTCTAATGAGCAACTGATAACTGTCACTTCCTAGTGACATCTTTAATTGACGTCTTATGTCCAGCAAACTTGCGTCAAACCCGGCACCTGTCAGGTATAAATATTACCAACGTTGCCTTAAGCAATGAGAGCTGAGAGCTGTGAGCTACAAGCTACTGTTGCTGATGCTGGCTGCCTGCATGACCCTGTGTTGGTAAATCTAGCACTCTGTCGCTGCAGACTGCTATCCTGTGGTGGTGAAGCTGCTGATTACCATTATCGCCGCTACAGCGCGACCTATGGTGCAGTACGCTTGAGGAGCCGAGCAGCCGTCCTCTGCGAAGACATCCAGCAGATTCCAGCTGCCCGCGGACGCTGTCCCCCCTCCTTCCTCGACGCGCTGAAGAGAGCCGCTGCCTTTCTCGTGCAGAGAAATCCAGTCCCGGCGCTTCCGGTTTACCCTCGCGGGTGACTGGGATATCGAGAGAGACCCCTGAAGGAGATACCAATCCTCCATCATTCTATTCAGAGGTATGGTGTTGACTAAACCCTTAGACGAGAATTCTTGAAACAAACCTTGGCAAAACCAACTTAACTTAAGCTACTTACTTACTCCCCTTTTCACGTGTTAGGCTTAGGTCAGGCACACTGGGGTAGGCTTAGTTAGAAGCACCAGTTGAGTATGTTAGCCTAATGTATATATGACTGTATATATGTTTTATTACTTTTAACCATTGTATGGCTAAGAAACCATATCAATGCTTTTACAGTTCTATTTCGCAATACTTATCTTACTGTACGTACTTTTTATAATAACAGTTATTGCAATTGTGGCAATACATTTCTCTTGTACGAGAAGAAAGACTGTTCAATAAATGTTAACCCTTTATTGATACACGCCCGTCTCTCTATTCTCTACATCTCGTGAAAGTAAACTGCACTAGACTGACTGAGTGAAATCTATGTCTATTGTTTCACACGACCCTAGAGATTGACTCTTAATCTGAGGAGCAAAGTTGTCATGTTGCACGGTTGTTGGAAAACTGAATCCCTTCTTGTCTGTGCCAAGGAAGCTGATCACTTCCTATGCAGAGAAGAAAGTTTCCAGTGACCTCTGAGCTAGTTGGTAACACAACCCAATTAAGTTTAGCATAGTCAGTGGAGGCCTGGAATATCCGCAGTTCCACGTCGATACTACTGTTTATGTTATTCCAATGCGCAGGGCCTAGTGGGAAACTAGGAACTACACTACATGGCGCTCAAACGTTTGGTAAGGCGATAAACTAACGCAAGACTTGTAGAGTAACTCAGTCGTGCATATTTCACAGACCCCTTTCTCCCGTAAAAACTCCAATAGACGTCTGGAGTGGGTGAAAGGTTAAAATCCGCCCGACCTTAGTAGGAAGAGATTCCTATGTAAAGCTCCGGTTTATTCAACGTTGAAGGATACAGTGTTCCAAAATATTGTGCACCTAATCTTTGTCTCCTTGGAGACCTACTCTGCAAACCTGCATTTTTTAAAATGTCAGTAGAAAACGGAACCTCTGGGGCCGCAGTAGATGCGACTCAGCAAGGTCCCGAACAAGCAGACCCGGATGCTATTATCATCCCGGTCCAGTTAAGAAAATCTATAACTTTAAAACTTATAGAAAACGGACTGACACCTCAGGGTGGTACAGTAATTTTCGTGATAGAGGCTCACGAGTATCGACAGACAGAGGTATTCTATTCATGGATAAACTTTCCAGCGGCAAACGCTGCAACACAAGAGTTTCACTATTACAAAATAGAGAAACCTCCGGAAGAGTACGCTCCTTTCGAGGAGATTGAAATTCCACTTAAATTTCAAGAGCACCTGCTCTGGTTTAATGGCGCCCTAAAACACAATAATCACATAACTAGGCTCGGTCCTCTAGGTAGACCAGGAGCAACGTGGCCGGTTCTAGCCAGCTACACAGCACATCCTGACATTGCAAAAATGTCAAAAGAAGATCTCTTAGTTAACATAGGAGAATTAACTAAAGCTTATAGAGAGTTAGTAAAATTATTTATTAAAAATAATTTAAACACTCCTAAAAAGAGCTGGGATGGAAGTAAACAATCCACTCCCAAGGAAAAAGTTTTCCAGTCCAGAGGAAGGTCTCCTCGACGGAGGGAAAGAACTCCGACTCGAGAATGCCAGTCTCCCCAGAGGGAGCCCTCTGAGAAAAGATATAACCTTAGCAATAGGGATAATATAAAAAAACCTGATAGATATCAAAGTATTGATACACGTCCCTCTCGATCTTTTCCACAGAATTCAGAAAGAAGAGGACGGTCAGACCCAGGAGAGCACACCAAGTCCAAAGACAAGGAACCTGCTCAGAGTAAAAAATCTCAATTTCCTAAAAAGAAGGTAGCCAGTATTAGAGTAATCAACCATGCCGAGAATACTGAGGACACAGTTGAAAAACGGGGAGTGGGCATTGACAATGTTGGACAGTGCAGCAGAAATCAGTATAGCGCGCAAGATCTTGATGAGTCATCTGGAGACAGTGGACACGAATGAATACATTCAGGTTGAAACTGCCGACACCAGACTTAGCGAGCCCCATAAAATATACGAAATAACATTGCGTATGGAGGGTGATAAGACTAGGAAAATTAAGGGGCTATTTTGGGATAAACTCTCAAAAGGCTATGATATTCTGTTAGCTGAAAAAGATTGGGCCCCGGAGTTTGTCAGGGAGTGCCCTCGTGGCGAAGAAGTAATTATGCCTGCCTTCTCGAATCACATACCGATTCATAAAAAATATACATATGCACGGAAATGGGCAGTAGCCCAGGCACCTGCATTGTATAAAAATCATGTAGGATGGGATGAGGACTCTCCTCCTCACAAAATCCAACTAAAAAGTGAACCAACTGCCCAACGGCAGTATCCCATAAAGCAAGAAGCTAAAAAACAAGTCAGGGAGATCTTAGATCAACTTGAATACCAGGGGGTGATTGAAACATGCACCTCTCAAATGAACAATCCTTTGTTTCCTGTCTCCAAGCCAGACAATTCATATCGTCTAGTTTTGGACTACAGACATCTTAATACAGGTTGCAAAACTTTTGCAGTACAAAACTCGCATAGTGCAGCCCTAATGAATAACATAGTTAGGAAAAAATATAAAACGACATTAGACATATCTAACGGTTTCTTTTGTCAAAACATTGCACCAGAAAGCAGATATTTGACCGCTTTCTCCGCATTTGGGTCGCAGAAAAAATTCTGTCGACTCCCACAGGGGTTCAAGAACAGCCCAGGACTATTCTCAGCTAGGGTAACAGAGTTACTACAAATCTATGATGATGAAGCATTATCTTACGTAGATGATATTTATCTCACAGACGACGACTTGGATACTCACTTGAAAAGAGTGAACACCATCATACTTGGGTTCGCAGCTGAGGGTTACAAATTCAACTTTAAAAAGTCCCGAATTGCCCATCTGACAGTACTATTTTTAGGGTACGAATTATCAAGTGAAGGGAAAAGCCTAGCGGACAACTTCTTAGAGAAGTGCGCTGTACTCCAAGCTCCAAAAACGCTGAAGAATTTACAATCCATTCTAGGTTTTCTGAATTTCGGAAGAACTTACATCCTAAATTACGCAGAGAGGGTTAAACCTCTCTACGAACTAATTAAACCTGATTTTAAACAAATCAATTGGACTCAAAAACACACAGAAATTTTGAGATCACTGCAAACAGACATGTTAGCAAAAACGAAATTAGATACACGTGACAACACACGTGATCTTGTAATCCGAGTCATCCCAGGAAGATGCGGATTCACATACCTAACCTCTAATGAGGGAGAAAAGGTACCAATTTCAATTAAATCTCACTTGTACACACAAGCAGAAAAAACATTCAGTCACACAGAAAGAACTGTGAACGCAGTGCAAATCACATTAGCAAATGAACGAGAACTAGCACACGGCAAAAGGATTAACATCCTCACAGCGGAATCCGCCTTCGAAGCGCTATTCAGCCCAGTAAACCTGCCTACAGTGTCACTGGATCCAAAATGGATACAGTGCATAGATTCTCTAGGAGCGGAAGACGTGAAATACTATTTCGCCCCGCAATACGAAGAACTGAATGATTTAGAGTATGAAGAAGAATATCCTCTGCCAATCGAAATTCTGCCTCTCCCATTATATGCCTGTATAATCTATACAGATAGCTCTGTACAGCATTTCAACGTAGAGAGAAAATCCTACGATGCAGCATGTGCGATCATTAAATGTCGTTGGCTGTGCGGTAAAATCAAACCGAAAATAACAAAAACTGAATCAGTAAAGTACTGTTCGGCTCAAAGAACTGAAATCAGATGTTTAAAGATGGCGCTCGAAAATGCAGAACGCGAATTCCCCACACTTATAGTGTGCGATTCTCATTTTTGCGTCAACTCTTACAACAATAAACTGCAGAGTTGGATCGAAAACAATTACAAAGATGACACAGGTGCCACAATAAAGCATAAAAAGCTCTGGAACGAGGTAGCTCTTTTACACAAAGAACTACAAAAGACTCACGTGATTCACGCACAGAGTCTTCAACGTGATGGCGTTCACGTTGCAGGGAATTCATTGGCTAATACAGCCAAAGCGGAAGCAACTAAACCGGCTTCCGTAGCCACAAAAAAGCGAACAGATAAATACATAGACGGGGAAACCATGCTGGCAGTAAAAACGACCGTAAAAGGCGACTGTGCAGCACTACCCGTAAACTATCCACTCAATTATGCATACATAATCGATGCAAACTCCGTTCCTTTTGCTCGAATCCCTGGAGTGGGGGATAGAGTAATTCCAAACACGAACAGGAGAATATTTTTAATAGCAGATGCACATATGGGTTTGGGTCTGAGACACCAAACAATTAAGGTTTCTCTGACTGAATTACAATCAGTATATTGGTGGCCGGGAATGAGTGTAGAACACCAAATATATGCAAACAACTGTGAAAACTGCAATAGGGATCGCAGTAGCAAACCTTGCTACCGGCTACCAGTCAGAAAGAGCGTAACGCTGCCCACACCCCAACCTGCGTCCTATTAATTAGTTAAGACTAAAAGCACTTTAAAAATGAGGCCTCCAGCACTCGGCTGACGCCTAGAACTGTTTAAAAGATTTGCGAGTCTTTATCGGCACATACGCAATTACCACGTTCCATTCTGACCAGGGTCCTGCTTTCAGCTCTCGAGCTTATAAGGAGGCCATGGCCAGCATGGGAATTGGGTTGCGGTATTCTTGTCCGTCGCATCCCGAAGGGAATAGTGTGGTAGAAAGAAAAAACCGTGACATAAAGCAATCTATAACAGCGAAGGTATTAGGTTCAGGCGCTGGGTGGGTCAAACATTTAATAAGTGTCCAGACTAGTCTTAACAACATGCCAAGAAATTCTCTAAAAGGTTTCAGCCCATACGAACTATTGTTCGGAATTAGAATGTGCGTTCAGGACCTCGATAGTCAGATGTCAGTGGTACAAGAAGAAACAAAGCACTTTGATGTAAAGGATCGTTTGGCTGTTTTACAGGAACTGAATGAAACAAGAAAATCATTAAGCAACATAAAGTTAAAGCAACAGCCAAGTACCACTGACGAGGCACCACCCGCAACAGCCCCAGCAAGGCCTGTCTGGATTCCAAAGATTGGGGATCTAGTCAGAGAAAAGATCGCGGCTAAGAAGGAATTTGGGCCTTCTTACAGAAAAGCAGTACCTGTCTTGGCAGTCACCGGAACAAGATCAGTTGTGCTACCGCCCCTTGCTGGTAAAAAGGAGAACAGAGTCGTGTCCATCGATCTGGTAAAACCACAAGCATGTGGCCTATAATCAACAGTAGGCCCAGTGGACTCCCAAGAAACAACAGAATACCAAAACTTGCAACAATCCAAGAGGTTCAAACTGAAAGACTCATCACATTCGATCAGCCTGCAGTGCACAATGAAGGACTATGCAATAATGCCATGGAACTCGTGCCTCTTGAAACACAGATTGAAACAGTTCGTCAAGAAACAACACCAGTCTACAATGATGTGGCATCAGAAAGTGCTACCGAGAGACAGATTGAAAGAACAATCCCATCAATTGACAGAACTGCCTCTGGTTATTTCATCAACTTCGACAACTTCTCTGAAGATCTGAACGACCCCGAAGTAATGCCAGAAACAAAAAAGTCTTTTAAAGAAAAATCAACGGAACTCTTTCATAAACTGAAGGAAATCTACCTTGTTTCCCCTTGGCTAGAGTTCTGGTTCGGTCTAGGTGTATTTTTCCTCCTGCTTTGGCTCATCATGATACTGTGTTTGGGAAAATTCATTAAAGGAAAATATATTACAATGGACACAGCAAGTCAGAACATCAACCTAGTCCTGAAACCACACAGATCATCCCACGTGAAGAAAAGAGAACTGTCAACAGTAAATGTCACAGCAATTCCAATACCTGGTGGGGTAGTATGGGAGAAAACAGACTATGAGATCTATGGTCCGGTCGAAATCCTGAAGTATCCTCATCAACTAAAGGTTTCCTTAAGTGACTTTGTGACACCAAGTACATTCTCTGATGATTGGGACTTTAACAGTATTAATGACATGATGTCTGATTTAGTAATGTCAGCTAGATTCACAGATCATGATTATTTACAAGGTTCATCTAGTTATGAGCAGTTATTCTGTTACACCCACTATGGGGATCATTACTTGCATAAATCTGCACATCCTAGAAATGTTTTTATGTATAATCAATGGGAACATTGTTCTACACCACCTAAAAGCAGTTCTAAAGCATTTTTTGAGAAATTCAAATATTTTTCAGGGTTTAACACCAGTGATGCAGAAACGTTTTATTATAAACTGTTAGAGAAAACAGGAATGAAAACAATGCTGACAAATTCTGAATTGATATATTCAGAAGCATTTTATGACAAAATGATGACATTTGGTTTTGATTATTGGAAAAATAATATTGAAACGAAAACAATTTGGGGTACAAAAGATTGGCAGGTGCAAGGCATAGAAGCACTATTTAGAACCTGCATGATACCAGAACAAATGTTATTTTTAAATGACACAGTACACCAAACCTCTTGTCTTGGCCTAGCTAAGATCAAAGACCTTAAAACACCGTCTATTCCAAAGCCAATAGCTGAGAATACAACCACAGATATTGAGTTAGACGTGTCACAAATTTTACATTTCAACAGAACACATCCTGATTGGAAAAAGTGGTTAATCTGGCCTACTGACACAAATAGCTGTCAAGATAGATTCCTGAATAAAACACAGGGTTTAAAAATGACCAGATTAGACTCTAGATACTCCCAGAGACAACATCCAGGGATTATAACAACATACAGTGTAGGGAAACTCTGCCTAGAATGGCTAGCTACATCCACACTGGCTGAAATTAAGCAACACTTGTCTTTATTAAAAGATGGTGCTGATTTGCGCGATTTCATTCTTGGACCACGCAAACAGCGTCAAAAGCGTTTCATAGCGACCAGTATCTATGCTGCTTACAACGAGGCTTGGAAAGTAAAGCAAATTGAAACTGCTGAAAAAATACGAGAAATTGATCGTATTAATTTGGAGAAATCCCTTTCTGTGGTAGACAATGGGTTAACAACTCTGTCTTCCAGAATATATTCGTTGGACAATATTGTATCCTCTGCCTTTGATGTGATAGACAGAGATTTGCTAATGTTACAACATGGCCAGTCTCAATTACGCTCTATTATAGAACTAGGCTGGACGCTGCAAAATCTTCGTTCAGGCTATGTGCCTTGGCGTTTAATCAACACAACGTCATTATTTTCCAGTTTTAACCTTACTGATAAACAGATCAGTTTGGCACAGAAAGGAGCAGACTATACAATCCTGAGCATCGAAAGACTCGAGAGATTACCATTGACAATGTCAGAGAGTCCTGTCATTGAATGGATAATACACGGAATTATCACAATTCCGATAACAACTTTCCGATTTAAAAAGTGCCTTGAGTACATACCAGCTGGCCAATATGAACAATTGGGTAAAGGATATGTAAAATCCATATGGAAATTACCATACACTCATTCTTGCTATAGTGACAGCGACAAAAATGTATTTCTTAGTGGTGAGAATTGTAAACATTCACTAAGCGGTATACTTTTGTGTCAGGGTATTAATTTACACGGAGCATGTGATGGGAATTCAAACAACCTTTCATGCCACCAGCTAGTCACACCTGCAACTCAGATAGAGCCCTTCTTTATGCAACTCGCGAACGGGAGTTACATTCTTAGAACGGATCACAGGTGTTGTGGCCTCGCGCCAGGGACAGGTTATCTAGTACAAGTTACGTCCATGGTCAAATGCTGTATGCAAGCATTGTTCCCGAGCGGGCCTCCAGACATAGTGACTCCCCTCTGGCCTCGTCTGAATCTCTATTCTATACGAATTGATACATTAAGCAAAATGAAATCTGTGCTTTTACAGACAACAGTGCCTATAACGTCATCTAAAGAGACGTATGATCTTCTAGTCGCAAGGACGGCTACTGAAGTCCATGACCTTTTATCAACAAATTGCCCCGTGCATTTCGTAGAAATGTGCAGCCAACTCCTTAACATGTCTAGTGCAACAAGCATCCCAGGCATATTTAAGACAGTCTTTACGGGACTGCTAACACCCTTCCAGGCAATTTTGGGAATCTTTCCTAATTTTGTACACTCCATTTTTGGCGGCATACCACTATTTTTGGGACTCGTGGCAGGGATTCTATTTTTGACCCTCCTGCTTCGTTATGGCAAGCCTCGGCTCAGACATAGCTCCCATGGGAATGGAAGAGACAATCCTAGCAATGCGCTACAGGGACAGGATAACTAACGTCCTCGGATTGGCCAGGCTGAGAGATCTAAACATGACCTGGTTCCTTTCATTCAGACTGATATGGCAAAATTGCATTTTACCTGTGCTACGGTGTATGCTTTGCGGCGATGAATGCGTGTTGGACATCTGTCTTTCACTTCCATCAGCAGTACCAATGGACGTCGATACTTTGCTCAGTCCAATAACGGCTCACGCATTGTGTTGTCCCCAGCGGCTACCAATCCTGATGACGGCATTTGTGGAGACTCCTGTACTACAGCAAAGTGGTAACAGTGGAGCGAGTGACAAAAGCAACATCATCCAGGTACAACGTGCTGTGAGCATTGCTGGTCCTGCCTTCGATGACAGCAATCATTCTCACACCTGCCAAGTTACAGCGCTATCTAATTTGGTTGAACTATCACCTGAATTTGTAGACCAATTCTTTGAGAGCCTGTCTGATACGATGTTCTCACCCACAGAGAAACAATAACTTTTTAGAAGCTTTCCGACACACAGCGTTCCCATGAACTCTGAATTCGGCCTTCAGTTTTGATCAACAAACACTGCCAGGAGCTTTGGAAATCTATTTTCTTTGAATTGGACAATTTTTCTAATATTGACCTTTTTTTTGGCACGAACAATTCTTTGCTTAACGTAAAAACTATTCTTAGAGTACAGAAGCTTCACACTTCTATTTCTAAACACATCTAGAGACATAACATCATAACACCAGCCTCTAGCACACATGTTATTACAATGCATTTTTATGTGATGATTTATCTCGCATTTCTTCTGTCAGAGATACTTCATGTGTAATTCTTTATGCATAATCGTTCATTGATTTCATATGCAATAATTTTTGAATGATTACTATGCTTTAAAAAACGTACAGTACCTAAATTCCATGTATTACAAGTACGCCTATTTCGAATGCATTTATGTATTTTGGGGTGGGCAATGTTACACATGCATCTAATTGCTTAGTTTTAGTAATTTTGATGGACATTACCCGTGGAGTGGGTGTTGCGTGCTTATCTAGGTTCCTGATCGATACTGTGACCTTATGCCCCTATTCGGCTATAAACCCATTTATTCCCTATATTGGCATAACCGTTCAAGTGCGATTTTCTGAAAAGTCATCTCTGGCCTCACACGAACAGAGCCACATTCCAGCATGACTCTCTGCTACTTCCTTTGCGACCAATTAGTGCAATGACAGAGCAGCAGTCACTATCTGATATTCCTAGATAACACTCCGAGTTCTTCAACAAGATAAAAACTTAGCAAACCTGGAAATCCCCGCTTGCTATGTTTTGATTAGTAATGGAACTCTAATGAGCAACTGATAACTGTCACTTCCTAGTGACATCTTTAATTGACGTCTTATGTCCAGCAAACTTGCGTCAAACCCGGCACCTGTCAGGTATAAATATTACCAACGTTGCCTTAAGCAATGAGAGCTGAGAGCTGTGAGCTACAAGCTACTGTTGCTGATGCTGGCTGCCTGCATGACCCTGTGTTGGTAAATCTAGCACTCTGTCGCTGCAGCCTGCTATCCTGTGGTGGTGAAGCTGCTGATTACCATTATCGCCGCTACAGCGCGACCTATGGTGCAGTACGCTTGAGGAGCCGAGCAGCCGTCCTCTGCGAAGACATCCAGCAGATTCCAGCTGCCCGCGGACGCTGTCCCCCCTCCTTCCTCGACGCGCTGAGGAGAGCCGCTGCCTTTCTCGTGCAGAGAAATCCAGTCCCGGCGCTTCCGGTTTACCCTCGCGGGTGACTGGGATATCGAGAGAGACCCCTGAAGGAGATACCAATCCTCCATCATTCTATTCAGAGGTATGGTGTTGACTAAACCCTTAGACGAGAATTCTTGAAACAAACCTTGGCAAAACCAACTTAACTTAAGCTACTTACTTACTCCCCTTTTCACGTGTTAGGCTTAGGTCAGGCACACTGGGGTAGGCTTTGTTAGAAGCACCAGTTGAGTATGTTAGCCTAATGTATATATGACTGTATATATGTTGTATTACTTTTAACCATTGTATGGCTAAGAAACCATGTCAATGCTTTTACAGTTCTATTTCGCAATACTTATCTTACTGTACGTACTTTTTATAATAACAGTTATTGCAATTGTGGCAATACATTTCTCTTGTACGAGAAGAAAGACTGTTCAATAAATGTTAACCCTTTATTGATACACGCCCGTCTCTCTATTCTCTACATCTCGTGAAAGTAAACTGCACTAGACTGACTGAGTGAAATCTATGTCTATTGTTTCACACGACCCTAGAGATTGACTCTTAATCTGAGGAGCAAAGTTGTCATGTTGCACGGTTGTTGGAAAACTGAATCCCTTCTTGTCTGTGCCAAGGAAGCTGATCACTTCCTATGCAGAGAAGAAAGTTTCCAGTGACCTCTGAGCTAGTTGGTAACACAACCCAATTAAGTTTAGCATAGTCAGTGGAGGCCTGGAATATCCGCAGTTCCACGTCGATACTACTGTTTATGTTATTCCAATGCGCAGGGCCTAGTGGGAAACTAGGAACTACACTACATGCTTACCTGGTTCTCGGCCTCTAGAGCAGCTCTGCTGACCTGGGTTTCTGGCTCTAGAGCAGCTTTGCTGACCTGGGTCTCTGGTTCTAGAGGAACTATGCTGACTTGCTTCTTAAGTCTAGAGCAGCTCTGCTGACCTGGTTCTCTGACTCTACAATGGCTCTGCTGACCTGGTTCTACGGCTCTAAAGCAGCTCTGCTGACCTGGTTCTCTGGCTCTAAATCAGCTCTGCTGACTTGGTTCTCTCCGTCTAAAGCGGATCTGCCGACCTGGATCTCTCCCTCTAAACCAGATCTGCTGACCTGGTTCTCTTCCTCTAGAGCAGCTCTGCTGACCTGTGTCTCTGGCTCTAAAGCAGCTCTAATGAGCTGGATCTATAGCTCTAAAGAAGCTCTGCTGACCTGGTTCTCTGGCTCTAAAGCAACTCTGCTGACATGGTTCTCTCCCTTTAAATCAGCTCTGCTGACCTGGTTATCTCGCTCTAAAGTAGCTCTACTGACCTGGTTTCTCTGGCTCTACAACAGCCCTGCTGACCTGGCTCTCTGGCTCTAGAGCAGCTCTGCTGGCCTGGTTCTTAGGCTCTAGAGCAGCTCTGCTGACCTGTTTCTCTGGCTCTAAAGCAGCTCTGCTGACCTGGTTCTATGGTTCTGAGGCAGGTCTGCTAACCTGGTTCTCTGGCTATAGAGCAGCTCTGCTGACCCAGTTCTCCGGCTCCTAATCAGCTCTGCTGACCTGGTTCGCTCCCTCTAAGGCAGTTCTGCTGATCTGGTTTCTCTGGCTCTACAGCAGCTCTTCTGACCTGGTTCTCAGCCTCTAGAGCAGCTCTGCTGACCTGGGTTCATGGCTCTAGAGCAGCTCTGCTGACCTGGATATCTGGCTCTAGAGGAAATCTGCTGACCTGCTTCTTAAGCTCTGGAGCAGCTCTGCTGACCTGGTTCTCTGGCTCTACAATGGCTCTGCTGACCTGGTTCTTTGGTTCTAAAGGTACTATGCTGACAGTTCTCTGGCTCTAAATCAGCTCTGCTGACCTGTTCTCTCCCTCTAAAGCAGCTCTGCTGACCTGGTTTCTCTGGCGCTAGAGCAGCTCTGCTGACCTGGTTCTCTGGCTCTAAAGCAGCTCTGCTGACCTGGTTCTCTCCCTCCAAACCAGCTTTGCTGACCTGGTACTCCTCCTCTTGTGCAGCTCTGCTGACCTGGTTCCATGACTCTAAAGCTGCTCTGCTGACCTGGTTTTCTGGCTCTAAAGCAGCTCTGCTGACCTGGTTCTCTCCCTCTAAAGAGCTCTTCTGACCTGGTTCACTTGCTCTAAAGCAGTTCTGCCAACCTCATTCTCTCCCTCTAAAGCAGATCTGCTGATCTGATTTCTCTGGCTCTACAGACGCTCTTCTGACCTTGTTCTCAGCCCCTAGAACAGCTTTGCTGACCTGGGTCTCTGGCTCTAGAGCACCTCTGCTGACCTGGGTCTCTGGTTCTAGAGCAACTCTGCTGACCTGCTTCTTAGGCTCGAGAGCAGCTCTGCTGACCTGGTTCTCTGGCTCTACAATGGCTCTGATGACATGGTTCTCTGGCTCTAAAGCAGCTCTGCTGACCTGGTTTCTCTGGCTTTCCAGCAGCTCTGCTGACCTGGGTCTCTGGCTCTACAATAGCTCCACTGACCTGGTTCTCTGGCTCTAAAGAAACTCTGCTGACCTGTTCTATGTCTCTAAAGCAGCTCTGTCCACTCCTACAATCATCCTGACAGAAGCATGTCCTTATGTAAGCAATCTTCTGAAACATAAGTGCTTATAAACATATCCTTCTGTCAACTACTAGCACTCTAGGAACCCAGTCACTGTCTATGCACTTGCAGAATGACTCATACATTGAGAGAAACAATGGTACAGTCAAATGTGCCCAATATAGGCGGTTCATTAACTCCTTGCAGACTATTGAGTCAGTCCTGCAAAAGTCCAGGTAGTAGTCATGCTCATCTGGAATCACACTGTGAGTCTGTGTCTACTCCTACAATCATCCTGACAGAAGTATGTCCTTATCTCATCCCTCTGCTGAAACATAAGTCCTCATAAATGTATCCTGCTGTCAAATACTAGCAGCACTGTAGGAACCTATTCACTGTCTATGGACTTGCAGAACGACTCAGAAATTGAGACAAGCAGATATATGTGCACAATGTATGCGGTACCCTAACCCCTTGCAGACTACTGAGTCAGTCCTGCAAAAGTCCAGGTAATAGTCATACTTGTCTGGGGTCACACTGTGAGTCTGAGTCCACTCCTACAATCATCGTGAAAGAAGCATGTCATTATCTAATCACTCTGATGAAACATAGGCACTTATGAACTTATCCTGCTGTCAACTATTAGCACTCTAGGAACTCAGTCCCTATCTATGCACTTTCAGAATGACTCAGGCATTGAGACAAGCAGCGGTACAGTCAAATGTGCACAATGTATGTAGTCCCTTAACCCCTTACAGACTACTGAGTAAGTCCTGCAAAAGTCCTTGTAATAGTCATGCTTGTCTGGAATCACACCGTGAGTCTGTGTCCACTCCTACAATCATCCTGACAGAAGCATGTTCTTATCTAATCACTCTGCTGAAACATATACGCTAATAAACTTATCCTGCTGTAAACTACTATCACTCTAGGAACCCAGTCACCGTCTATGCACTTACAGAATGACTCAGGCATTGAGACAAGCAGTAATACAGTAAAATGTGCACAATGTATGCGGGGCCTTAACCCTTTTTAGACTACAGAGTCAGTCCTGCAAAAGTCCAAGTAATAGTCATGCTTGTCTGGAATCACACTGTGAGTCTGTGTCCACTCCTACAATCATCCCGACAGAAGCATGTCCTTATCTAATCACTTTGCTGAAACATGAGCGCTTATAAACTTATTGTTCTGTCAACTACTAGCATTCTAGGAACACAGACACTGTCTATGCAGTTGCAGAATGCCTCAGGCATTGAGACAAGCAGTGGTACAGTGGATTTTAGCGCTGCCGCGGACTTGAGAACTGACACACTTCTTGCCGCCATTACCGGTGATCCTCGAGGCCACTCCCCTTTTGAGGCCACGCCCCCGCCCATAGTTGTCCCACCCTCCCTATCAATCATGTGCATTTTCCGGACGCGCAGCGGACGAGTGCAGCGTGCGCGCCGTCAGCGCGCCGAAGGCGTGCCAAAGGCAAGCCCGTCTACGCCCGTCATCGCCAAGACATCGCCTCTCGCCTGTCCCCCTGGCCAAGCTCCACGGGAACTTCACCACTATGATAGGGAACTTCTTGTCACCCTGAACCCTAGCCAGAGCTGTGAGGAGATATCAGGCCACCTCGGACAGACATGCCTACAATGTAAGTCCTGCCATTTCGCAACACCCAGCCCCTGCCTATCTGGGCACAGATTAGGCTCGCCTAACTATACCCCTCTCACCGTTCTCCAACTGAATGCTAGGTCCCTCGTAAAACACCACTTAGAGGTAAATACTCTCCTACTTGATGAGAACCCTGACATTCTCTTTCTAAGTGAATCCTGGCTTCGTGATGACATGACTAGTCTACCTAACCTCACGTTGCCAGAGGGCTATTTAATGAAGACTCTAAATAGAGACGCTAGAGGCGGCGGCATAGCAGTCATCTATAAAAAGCAATATAACTGCTCCTTCACCAAGGAAGAAATCTGGGGCTGTGAAAGTGCTCGATTCAAGATCACGACGGGCCCTCACTTTGCCCTGTCTGGGCTCTACATCTATCGACCCCCTGGACCTGCTTCTAGTTCATCGAAGCTCTCCTTGAGGTGGCAAACTCCTTAGTGGTGGGTTCGGCCAACTTCACTATATTAGGAGATCTTAATCTCCATTTTGACTTAACTCAAGACCCTACCATCAAAAACCTCCTGGCTGACTTTGCAGCCCTACAATTAAACACTTTAATCCAGGCTGCCACACACTCGGCTGGGCATATATTAGACCCTGTCTTCAGTAACATCCCGGAGGTTAGGACAGAAGTGCCCAAACCTATGGGATGGACAGATCACTATCTAATCAAAATCACCATGATGGTTAGGGAAACGTTCAACAAGGACGAGCCAACTCGACACCTAAAGAGGCCTTGGCATAAACATTTAACCAGCGACCTCCACTCCACTCTAGGAGAATTCCAGTATGAGGCAAACATGGATATCAATATGACATACGCTGCCTTCCATGACTGGATTACTAGAGGACTAGATGCCCTCATCCCAGCCAAATGGACTAAGGGGCGCAGCTCCCCCTCTAACCCATGGCATAATGATACTCTGAAATCCATGCGGAAAGAATGCAAAAAAGCTGAGCGAATCTGGAGAAGGGTTTACAATGATAGGGATAAAGCCAAACAAAAACTCTATCATGAAGGTATTTGCTCCGCACGTGCCTCCTTCTATGCAGAAGAAATCAACTCTAGCCCGAATCCCACCAAAGTTATTTTTAAATTGGTGCAAGAACTGCAGAGTAGCAGAAACCCTGCCTCCAGTATCACCTCATTATTTACAACAAGGGGTGGTGAGGGACAGAGTCTCTGAATTAAGCAGAAAACTCTCACACAGTCAAGAGATCAGGACTAGATCCAACACCGTTTTTTAGCTCACTGCACCATCCCAGTTTCAGAACCTGGCTGTATGCAAATTAGTCTGTTCCTGTCCCAGTGCATGATGGGAACAGGGCAAACCAAATTCTTACACTGGGAAGGAAACAAGCTCCCGGGGACCGGTTTCTGGCATTACAGCCGTCTTCGGCCCAGTTTGCTTGAATCCTGATGGTGCAATGAGCAAGGGACTCACATCTGAGTATACCCTTCCACGCTTAGGGTGGACAAAAATATTTACAACAAGGGGTGGTGAGGGACAGAGTCTCTGAATTAAGCAGAAAACTCTCACCCAGTCAAGAGATCAGGGCTAGATCCAAGACCGTTTTTTAGCTCACTGCACCATCCCAGTTTCAGAACCTGGCTGTATGCAAATTAGTCTGTTCCTGTCCCAGTGCATGATGGGAACAGGGCAAACCAAACTACAAAAGCCAATTCTTACACTGGGAAGGAAACAAGCTCCCGTGGACCGGTTTCTGGCATTACAGCCGTCTTCGGCCCGGTTTGCTTGAATCCAGCCAGGTTCTGAAACTGGGATGGTGCAGTGAGCTAAAAAACGGTGTTGGATCTAGCCCTGATCTCTTGACTGGGTGAGAGTTTTCTGCTTAATTCAGAGACTCTGTCCCTCACCAACCCTTGTTGTAAATATTTTTGTCCACCCTAAGCGTGGAAGGGTATACTCAGATGTGAGTCCCTTGCTCATTGCACCATCAGGATTCAAGCAAACCGGGCCGAAGACGGCTGTAATGCCAGAAACCGGTCCCCGGGAGCTTGTTTCCTTCCCAGTGTAAGAATTGGCTTTTGTAGTTTGGTTTGCCCTGTTCCCATCATGCACTGGGACAGGAACAGACTAATTTGCATACAGCCAGGTTCTGAAACTGGGATGGTGCAGTGAGCTAAAAAACAGTGTTGGATCTAGCCCTGATCTCTTGACTGGGTGAGAGCTTTCTGCTTAATTCAGAGACTCTGTCCCTCACCACCCCTTGTTGTAAATATTTTTGTCCACCCTAAGCGTGGAAGGGTATACTCAGACATGAGTCCCTTGCTCATTGCACCATCAGGATTCAAGCAAACCGAGCCGAAGACGGCTGTAATGCCAGAAACCGGTCCCCGGGAGCTTGTTTCCTTCCCAGTGTAAGAATTGGCTTTTGTAGTTTGGTTTGCCCTGTTCCCATCATGCACTGGGACAGGAACAGACTAATTTGCATACAGCCAGGTTCTGAAACTGGGATGGTGCAGTGAGCTAAAAAACGGTGTTGGATCTAGCCCTGATCTCTTGACTGGGTGAGAGCTTTCTGCTTAATTCAGAGACTCTGTCCCTCACCACCCCTTGTTGTAAATATTCCAGTATCACCTCCGCGCAGCAGTGTGAGGACCTTGCCATTTTTTTTGTAGAAAAAGTGAAAAATATCTACAGATGATT
Source organism: Lissotriton vulgaris (assembly GCF_964263255.1). Classification (NCBI taxonomy): domain Eukaryota; kingdom Metazoa; phylum Chordata; class Amphibia; order Caudata; family Salamandridae; genus Lissotriton; species Lissotriton vulgaris. The sequence goes on from NC_141690.1 coordinate 49,409,910, forward strand.
CCCGCAGCACTCTTCTGACCCGCCTAGCTCCACTAACTCTTTTATTAATGGGACCACACTGAGGCTTATACCAGAAATCTCGTATGAGGATCTAACTAAACTCTGCAGGAAAGTTAAGTCTGGCTCCCCAGCAGACCCGATGAGGCCGGCTCAATTTATTGAATCTTTAGAATTTTTTCTACCTTCCCTGGCCTCTATACTTAACCTTTCCTTTTCTTCGGCTAGTGTCCTGACTGTTTGGAAACAAGCTTGGGTCTCCCCCATTATTAAGAAGCCCACTCTAGACCCTTCCAAACTGGAAAACGTCAGACCCATCTCGCTGCTCCCATGGTTGTCTAAACTTGCGGAGGCTCATGTAAACAACGTTCTGTCCCAACACATGGATCATAATAACATCTTGGACCCATCTCAAAACGGGTTCAGGCCGGGCCACAGTACTGAGTCTGCCCTCCTGTCCACGACTGAACTTCTCCGGACAATCCTCGATGCCGGTCAGAGTGCTGCGCTGATTTTATTAGCCCTCAGCGCAGCCTTTGACACGGTTTCTCATAACATTCTGTTAAATCGTCTGGCGACAGTAGGGATTACCGGTCTTGCCATGGAATGGTTCCGCTCATTCCTGAAGGACAGATCCTTCCGGGTGTCAGCTCCCCCGTTTCTCTCCCAGTCCCATTCCATCGGCCAGGGAGTCCCTCAGGGCTCTGGACTTAGCCCATTCCTTTTTATTCTATATGTGCAACCACTTGCGGCAGTGGCTAAAGAATGGGACCTAACTCTGGTGTCATATGCAGATGACACGCAGCTGGTCATCACTCTCACCGAAGGTCCTTCCACTTCGGCCTCGAGATTTAGGGATGGTCTGGCTGCAGTAGCCCAGTGGATGACGGACAACTGCCTGCAGCTTAATGCAGGCAAGACAGAGGTGCTGCTCCTCGGGAAGAACACCAGCTATTGAAATGAACACTGGTGGCCTTCGTCGTTGGGCACCATTCCACCACCTAAATCCTTGGTCAAAAACCTGGGCGTCTGGATGGACTCCTCGCTTAGTTTCTAGACTCACACAAAAAAAGTGGCAGCTACTTGTGTGGGCCTGCTGAGGAGCCTCAACCCGACACTCGTTTTTTTTTACTCTAAAGTCCGCCAACTCATTGTTCAATCCACAATTCTCTCCCGTTTTGACTATGCCAATGTCTTACTTCTGGGCGCCAACAAAGTGGAGAACTCTGCAGCAAGAGCCTTGGTTGGTCTTCCCCACAGATGCTCGGTCAGAGCTACCATCCGAAAGTTGCATTGGCTGCCCATTGAATCTCGTATTCAGTTCAAAACCCTCATCATGGCATTTAAGATCCTCAAATCCGGATGTCCAGAACTTTTGCGCCCGCTTCTAACACCTTACGTGCCACAGCGCAATTTGCACTCATTAGGCCAGCACCTCCTGACTGTACCCCGTACAAAGCTTTGCCGTATCAGCAGCCGCTCCTTTAGGGTTTTGGGAGCCAAGCTCTGGAACTCCTTGCCACTGAACATTCGTTCTTTGGAAAACCTGTCTGCCTCTTGGAAAGCCATTAAGACCCATCTATTCCCCTCTCCTTAGGACTCTCTGTCTGTCTTCCTTCTTCTTCTTTAGTACAGCTCCTGTGGTTCCTTAGCGCCGGGACGCCTCTTTGCTGGGGCAGCTGTTGCGCTTTATCAAAATGTTAACATAACATAACATAACTGTACCAATGCTTGTCTCAATGCCTGAGTCATTCTGCAAGTGCATAGACAGTGACTGGTTTCCTAGGGTGCTAGAAGTTGACAGCACAATAAGTTGCAAAAGTCCAGGTAATAGTCATTCTTGTCTGGAATCAAACTGTGATTCTGTGTCCACTCCTACAATCATCCCAACAGAAGCATGTCCTTATCTAATCACTTTGCTGAAACATGAACGCTTATAAACGTATCATTCTGTCAACTACTAGCACTCTAGGAACACAGTCACTGTCTATGCAGTTGCAGAATGATTCAGGCATTGAGACAAGCATTGGTACAGTGAAATTTGTACAATGTATGTGGCACCTTAACCCCTTGCAGATTGCTAAGTCAGTCCTGCATAAGTCCACGTAATAGTCATTCTTGTCTGGAATCACACTGTTAGTCTGTGTCCACTCCTACAATCATCCTGACAAAGGCTTGTGCTTATCTACACTCTCTGCTGAAACCTCAGTGCTTATAAATTATCTTGCTGTCAACTACTAACTCTCTAGGAACACAGTCATTGTCTATGCAGTTGCAGTATGACTAAGGCGTTGAGACAAGCAGTGGTACAGTCAAATGTGCACAATCTATGCGGTCCCTTAAACTCTTGCAGACTACTGAATCAGTCCTGCAAAAGTCCAGGTAATAGTCATGCTTGTCTAGAAGCACACTCTGTGTCTGTGTCCACTCCTACATTCATCCCGACAGAAGCATTTCCTTATCTAATTACTCTGATGAAACATAAGCGCTCATAAACATATCCTGCAGTCAACTACTAGCACTCTAGGAACCCAGTCACTGTCTATGCACTTCCAGAATGACTCAGGCATTGAGACAAGCAGTGGTACAGTCAAATGTGCACAATGTATTTGGTCACTTAACCCCTTGCAGACTACTGAGTCAGTCCTGCAAAAGTCCAGGTAATAGTCGTGCTTGTCTGGAATAATCAAACTGTGAGTCTGTTTCCACTCCTACAATCATCCCGACAGAAGCATGTCCTTATTTAATCACTCTGCTAAAACATGAGTGCTTATAAACTTATCGTTCTGTCAACTACTAGCACTCTAGGAACACAGCCACTGTCTATGCACTTACAGAATGACTCAGGAATTGAGACAAGCAGTGATACATTAAAATGTGCACAATTTATGCGGTCCCTTAACAACTTGCAGACTACTGAGCCAGTCCTGCAAAAGTTGAGGTAATAGTCATGCTTGTCTGGCATCACAATGTGAGTCTGTTTCCACTCCTACAATAATCTAGACGGAAGCATGTTCTTATCCAATCACTCTGCTGAAACATGAGTGCTTATACACTTATTGTCTTGTCATCTCTAGCATTGTAGGAACACAGTCACTGTCTATGCAGTTGCAGAATGACTCAGGCATTGAGACAAGCAGTGGTACAGTCAATTGTGCACAATGTATGCGGTCACTTAACCCCTTGCAAACTATTGAGCCAGTCCTGCAAAAGTCCAGCTAATAGTCATTCTTGTCTGGAATCAAACTGTGAGTCTGTGTCCACTCCTACAATCATCCCAACAGAAGCATGTACTTATCTAATCACTTTGCTGAAACATGAACGCTTATAAACTTATCATTCTGTCAACTACTAGCACTCTAGGAACACAGTCACTGTCTATGCAGTTGCAGAATGACTCAGGCATTGAGACAAGCAGTGGTACAGTGAAATGTGCACGGTGTATGCGGTCCCATAACCCCTTGCAGACTACTGGTTCTGTCCTGCAAAAGTCCAGGTAATAGTCATGTTTGTCTGGAATCACACTGTGAGTCTGTGTCCACTCCTACAATAATCCAGAGAGAAGCATGTTCTTATCTAATCACTCTGCTGAAACATAAGCGCTTATTAACTTATCGTGCTGTCAACTTCTAGCACTCTAGGAAACCAGTCACTGTCTATGCACTTGCAGAATGACTCAGGCATTGAGACAAGCATTGGTACAGTGAAATGTCTACAATGTATGCGGCCCTTTAACCCCTTGCAGATTGCTGAGTCAGTCCTGCATAAGTCCAGGCAATAGTCATGCTTGTCTGGAATCACACTGTGAGTCTGTGTGCACTCCTACAATCATCCTGACAGAAGCATGTGCTTATCTAGTCTCTCTGCTTAAACAAAAGTGCTTATAAATTATCTTGTTGTCAACTAATAGCTCTCTAGGAACCCAGTCACTGTCTATGCAGTTGCAGTATGACTAAGGCATTGAGACAAGCAGTGGTACAGTCAAATGTGCACAATATATGTGGTCCTTTAAACCCTTGCAGACTACTGAGTCAGTCCTGTAAAAGTTCAGGTAATTGTCATGCTTGTCTGGAAATAAACCGTGAGTCTGTCTCCACTGCTTCAATCATCCCAACAGAAGTATGTCCTTATTTAATCACTCTGCTGAAACATGAGTGCTTATAATCTTATTGTTCTGTCAACTACTAGCACTCTAGGAACCCAGTCACTGTCTATGCACTTACAGAATTACTCAGGAATTGACACAAGCAGTGATACAGTAAAATTTGCACAATTTATGCGGTTCCTTAACTCCTTGCAGACTACTGAGTCAGTCCTGCAAAAGTCCAGGTAATAGTCATGCTTGTGTGGAATCACACTGTGAGTCTGTGTCCACTCCTACAATCATCCAAACAGAAGCATGTCCTTATCTTATCACTTTGCTGAAATATGAACGCTTATAAACTTAATATTCTGTCAACTACTAGCACTCTAGGAATACAGTCACTGTCTATGCAGTTGCAAAATGACTCAGGCATTGAGACAAGCAGTGGTACAGTAAAATGTGTACAATATATGCGGCTCCTTAACCCCTTGCAGATTGCTGAGTCAGTCCTGCATGAGTCCAGGTAATAGTCATGCTTGTCTGGAATCACACTGTGAGTCTGTGTCTACTCCTACAATCATCCTGACAGACGCATGTGCTTATCTAGTCTCTCTGCTGAAACAAAAGTGCTTATAAATTATCTTGCTGTCAACTACTAGCTCTCTAGGAACCCAGTCACTGTCTATGCACTTACAGAATGACTCAGGAATTGAGACAATCAGTGATACAGTAAAATGTGCACAATTTATGCGGTCCCTTAACCCCTTGCAGACTACTGAATCAGTCCTGCAAATGTCCAGGTAATAGTCATGCTTGTCTGGAATCACACTGTGAGTCTGTGTCCACTCCTACAATCATCCTGATAGAAGCATGTCCTTATCTATTCACTCTGCTTAACATAGATGTGTATAAATGTATCCAGCTGTCAACTACTAGCACTCTAGGAACATAGTTACTGTCTATGCACTTACAGAATGACTCAGACATTGAGACAAGCAGTGGTATAGTCAAATGTGCACAATTTATTTGGTCCCTTAACTCTTTGCAGACTACTGAGTCAGTCCTGTAAAAATGCCAGGTAATAGTCATGTTTGTCTAGAATCACACTGTGGGTCTGTGTCCACTCCTACAATCATCCTGACAGAAGCATGTCCTTAGCTAATCACTCTGCTGAAACATAAGTGCTTATAAACGTATCCTGCTCTTAATTACTTGCACTCTAGGAACCCAGTCACTGTCTATGCAGTTGCAGAATGACTCAGGCATTGAGACAAGTTGTGGTACAGTGAAATGTGCACGGTGTATGCGGTCCCTTAACCCCTTGCAGACTACTGAGTCAGTCCTGCAAAAGTCCAGGTAATAGTTATGCTTGTCTGGAATCACACTGTGATCCTGTGTCCACTCCTACAATATTCCTGACAGAAGCATATCCGTATCTAATCACTCGGCTGAAACATTTGCACTAATAAACTTATCCTGCTGTCAACTACTAGCACTCTAGGAACACAGTCACTTTCTATGCAGTTGCAGAATGACTCAGGAATTGACACAAGCAGTGATACAGTAAAATGTGCACAATTTATGCGGTCCCTTAACCCCTTGCAGACTACTGAGTCAGTCTTGCAAAAGTCCAGGTAATAGTCATGCTTGTGTGGAATCACACTGTGAGTCTGTGTCGACTACTACAATCATCCAAACAGAAGCATGTCCTTTCCTAATCACTTTGCTGAAACATGAACGCTTATAAACTTATTATTCTGTCAACTACTAGCACTCTAGGAACACAGTAACTGTCTATGCAGTTGCAAAATGACTCAGGCATTGAGACAAGCAGTGGTACAGTAAAATGTGTACAATGTATGCGCTCCTTAACCCCTTGCAGATTGCTGTGTCAGTCCTGCATGAGTCCAGGTAATAGTCATGCTTGTCTGGAATCACTCTGTGAGTCTGTGTCCACTCCTACAATCATCCTGACAGAAGCATGTGCTTATCTAGTCTCTCTGCTGAAACAAAAGTGCTTATAAATTATCTTGCTGTCAACTACTAGCTCTCTAGGAACCCAGTCACTGTCTATGCAGTTGCAGTATGACTAAGGCATTGAGGCAAGCAGTGGTACAGTCGAATGTGCACAATGTATGCGGTCCCTTAAACCCTTGTAGACTACTGCGTCAGTCCTGCAAAAGTCAAGGTGATAGTCATGCTTGTCTGTTGGCACACTGTGTGTCTGTGTCCACTCCTACAATCACCCGACAGAAGCATTTCCTAATCTAATCACTCTGATGAAACATTAGTGCTCATAAACATATCCTGCAGTCAACTACTAGCACTCTAGGAACCCAGTCACTGTCTATGCACTTGCAGAATGACTCAGGCATTGAGACAATCAGTGGTAAAGTCAAATGTGCACAATGTAGGTGGTCCCTTAACCCCTTGCAGACTACTGAGTCAGTCCTGCAAATGTCCAGGTAATAGTCATGTTTGTCTGGAATCAAACTGTGAGTCTGTGTCCACTCCTACAATCATACTGAGAGAAGCATATCCTTATCTAATCACTCTGCTGAAACATAAGCGCCCTTACACATATCCTGCAGTTAACTACTAGCACTCTAGGAAAGCAGTCACTGTCTATGCAGTTGCAGTATGACTAAGGCATTGAGACAAGCTGTGGTACAGTCAAATGTGCACAATGTATGAGGTCCCTTAAACCCTTGCAGACCACTGAGTCAGTCCTTCAACTGTCCAGTTAATAGCCATGCTTGTCTGGAAGCACTCTGTGAGTCTGTGTCCACTCCTAAATTCATCCTGATAGAAGCATGTCCTTATGTAATCACTCTGCTGAACATAAGCACGTATAAACGTATCCTGCTGTCAGTCACGATAGGACCCTGTCACACATCAAGCAAGTCACTTTTCTTGCGGTGACCTTTTTTTCTCTGGCAGGAAAGTTGAAAAATGTCCATACCACTGATTCAGGCCTCTGCTTGGGTGGATCTTCCTCCAAGATATCTTCATCCGAAGAATGAAGAGGAGCTTGCGAACCAGATGGCATTTCTCCAATGCAACTTTTTTTAAAACACCCAAAAAATTCCAAAACCAGCTCTGGAAGAAGAAGAGATGTCTCTCTTCAACTGCTCCAAACAGAGTAATTAAAATGGATGGGGTCCTTAAATAGTTACAGTGGGAAATGTTATGAACCAATCAAATTTTTTTTTTAGATCACATGGGATCCGCGCAGATGTATCAAGATACCGTTTTGCGAATCCTAAATAGCGATTTTTTGCGAATCGCTATTTAGAATTCGCAAAACGGTATGTATGTACAAAATCGCTATTTTTTAGCGATTCCTTATTATTCTTTATTTGCGAATTCGCAATTTGCGAATTTGCAAATAAAGAATAATTTCCAATGCATTCCTATGGGCCAGGAGGCCCATAGGAATGATAGTGCAATAATTCTCAAATTGCGAATTCGCAATTTGCTAATCGCAATTTGAGAATTATTTCAAGGGTGCAGGGGTGTCTCAAAGACACCCTGCTGCACCCCTGAAATCTACATGTGTGTGCATGTGGCACACATACGTGCCCTATGGGCATGTATGTGTGTCACATGCCACCCTCACAAATGCCAAAAAGGGCATTTTTAAAAGAAATCGGAAATTACCACCAACTACAAGTTGGTGGTAAATTGCGATTTCTTAACACAAATTCGCAATTCAAATATGTTTCATACATATCATTTAAGGAATCGCAAATTCCTTAAATGCTATGGCAAAATAAGAAATTGCAAATTATTGCGATTCCTTAAATTGCGATTTTTTGATACATAAGAAAAAATGCAAAAAGGCCGCTTGCGAGTCGCAAAGGCCGAAATTCTGCGAATTTCGGCCTTTGCGAATTGCAAAAGCCTTGATACATCTGGCCCTAAATAATTAAAATAATTTCAGTTTTATATTTATTTAATTGTTTTTGCAATTTTCAAAAAAATATATAATGTTTAATAAATAAAATATTTATTAATAAACAGTTAAAAAACTGTACAAATTCAGTACAAAAATATAGGTATAACTGTTATTGCACTTAAACATTAGCATTTAAAAAACCTTTAAAATTCACAGAAAAAAACATAGGTTTCGAGACATTATAGTTAGAAAGTAGTTTTTAAAAAATCTTTGAATTTCACTGAAAAAACCATTGATTTCATGAGTGTTATAGTTAGCTGGACATTTCACTCGTACAAAACCATAGAAATAGAAATTCCTCCGTTATAGTTAGTTGTGCTAACTATAACTCGCGCGCCCGCAATGCACTGCTGATAATGTCACATATTACATCATTCATGACATGGTCAGTGACATCACTGATGACATCACTGATGACATATAAATATGTTGACTACTTTCTGCAAGAGCACTTCATCAACTTACCTACCTACTTGAGAGATACTAGCTACTTCCTTCTCAAAATGAAAAACATCCTGTGGTACCTAACTGTGTCCTGATGTCTCTTGACATAACGTCACTCTACACCAGCATACGTCATTCAGATGGACTAAATGCATGCCATGATTTCTTGGCTAAGAGACCTATCCACTGTTACAAATACAATTAACTCATCATGTTTCTCATTGAGTGGTGCCTGCAACATAACTTTTTTAGGTTCAACAACAAGATATACCAGCAGCTCAGGGGTGTGGCCATGGGGGCTTGCTTCTCCCCCAGCTACGCATGTCTCGATTTGGGCTGTTGGGAGGAGCGGATCCTCAGAGGCTTGGTCCAACAACATCCTCTGTTGGCTATGCTATATAGACGACATATTCATGGTCTGGAAGAGTTCCTTGGACAGTGCAAAGACATTCATCAATGAGATCAATTGTAATGATTATATTGTGGAGTTCAATGCCACCATAAGCACAGAATCAGTGGAATTTATGGATGTAAAAGTATATGTCTCTGATAACACACTACAGTTACCCTCCATAGAAAAAACACTGCAGGGAACTTCACCCTTCAAGAGACCAGCTTCCACCTGAACCCCCTGATAGTAAGCATTCCTTATGGGTAAATGTTGCTCTTGGGCAAAATATGCAGCAACACTACAGACCTGACCAGGTGCAAATTGGAGTCTCACAAGAAATTCAGGGCCAGGGGTACACTGAAAAGATGATCATGGCAGCAATCACCAAATCTAACTCGTTTCCCAGCGAGTCGCTACTACAAGGCACATCTACTGACATTACTAGCAACACAGATACACAACCAGAGCTGACCACTAAGAGCTGGGTAACCACGCCCCTAATCATCACTCACACTGAGGCACGTGCACTTAAATCCATTTTTAACAAACACTGGGGCACCATCAAAACTGATTCCACTCTAGGACCCATAGTTTCCCCTAGAATACAAAACTTCTGATCCTGAATATGGAGGGTGGTCCAAGACATGCAGGACTTCCATGAGACATTGAATGTAGCCCTTGCCCTGCTTCATGACATCTCTGATATCCTAACCATATACAAAGGTGCATGCATGTAGCAGTGACTTGGTGACGATCTGTCTCCTTTGGAACTGATTAATATTCAAGGTGCATACCTTGGAGGACTGGACTGAGTACATGGTGACAACAGCAGCACATGAACACCTGATTTATAAACTGAACAATCAATTACATGCCTTCTTCGAAATGGACTGAGTACATGGTGACAACAGCAGCACATGAACACCTGATTTATAAACTGAACAATCGATTACATACCTTCTTTGAAATTTGGGGTCCCTTTCTTGTGTGAGGTCACCAGTATTCTCTGAATCCTTCCTCACCCCAGTTCTTTCTGCTGATAACTGTTAAGGCATTCTTGAGCATCACATGGGATGTGGTAGTCCATCTAGTAAAGTGTATGCAGAATAGCTTGTTGCTTATTATCCCTTCTGTTCCTCTTCCTACTGACTGATATCAAGCATCTTATGAAAAGACTGAAACAGTGCAATGAATATTAGCATATTGCTTTGCAATATCCATTCCTGCATGTTTCTGATTACACTCACTCCTTTGAAAGTTATGTTTACTTGTTCCCATACCTGTCATTGTCACTTGCTCCGTGGTGTAATGCCTACATCATGTAGCAATGACTTGCTAGGATATTACCATTTTCAGATTAATGTACCAATAAAATATGTACATGTAAGCCCCTTGTAGTGTGGCATACCATATACCCAGGGCCCGTAAGTTAGATGCTACCAGCGGGCTTGCAGCACTTATTATGCCATCCACTTAAGTAACATCTTAAAACATGCTGCAGGCCTGCCACTGCAAACTGAGATCAGTTTTAAATTGCCAATGTTGACTTGTCATGATTTTTGTTCTGTGGTGAGAGTGTCAGTTGTGTTGGATGGTCAGGAAGTTAGCATAGACACAAGTGGTGATTTGCAGATTGGCCTCATCCCACTAGCGTGGCTACCAGGCTTGTCAGGTGGGCGTGGCAATGCAGTGAGAGGAGAGGCTTTCTTCGGCGGCGGCTCGGTGTGCGGGGGTTGCCGTGCTGTGAGCCAGAGAAGAGCTGGGAACACGCTGCGGGTTCGCCGAAAGGCGAGGGGCACAGTGAGGCAGTGCGGCTGACGGGAGGCCGGCGAAAATCCACGGGAGACTCACGGTAAGACACCCGGTGCACACGAGGGGGGGGGGGCGCAGGATTGACGGGTCTGATCGAGAGAGAGGCAACATCCCGCACCATCACCACTGTTCACTCCGGTAAGCGGCCGGCTTCTCTCAGGTCCCCTCAGCCCCCCCTGACACTCTGACTGCCCGGCATTTGCTCGGTGTTCGTGCTTGTAGTTCAAGCACGCAGAGCCCTAGAGCTTCTGAGTCCCTCCCCCAGTTCACCACTCTTCCTGCTCTGGTAGCCCTCGCGTCTCACGGCTTGCGGTGTCCCTGCTGCTCTCGCTGGGGTTCTGGCCAGCGCCCCAGCCTTCTACCGCCCACGCCCCCTAGTCACCCCTCACTCGGTGCTCACTATCTGGCCGGTCACCGGAACCCAGCAGCTCTGGGGTTGCTCCCCTTGCCTCCCGTCCCAGAACCCAGCCTAGGCCCTGACTGTCCCACCAAGACCCTGCTGGCTCCGCTTTTCACCAAGTACACTGCCAAAGCTGCATCGGACTCCGGTGGTGGCGGAGAGGTGGTGGTGTTAGCGGGTGGGGGCAGGGCAGGGGTTCCTAGTGCAGGAGGGACGGGGCGAGCAGGGGGTGCCACACTTGAAGACAGCCACACAACGCACACCCTACGCATAGTTTGTACAGTTCCAGAACTCAGAAATTCCGAAAAGCCCACTGCTGTTAAAGTGCTGCAAAACAAAGTTCCAGTGGTGCTGAACCCGTGAGCAACTAGAAGTGCCCAGGCCCTCGGGAAATAATGAGATCAGGAAAAGTGAGGAAGTATACAGCGCCCAAAAGAAGGACAGCTACACAACCTGACCCCGCAGAGGTCTCCGCCAACGCCAACCAGAGCCTAAAAACACAAAAAACCCCAAGCATACGGGACTTCTTTAAAAAAACGTCATCAAAGCCCGCGGAATCACCACAACCACAAGCGCAATCTCTGGAGGCAACAACTACCATCACTCCCTTGGTCCAACTAGGGACATTTAATATGGCCTCGGCGCAACATTGGGCACCTGTAACCACGAGGGCAATTGAGCCATCAGAGGTTTTTATTTTTCGATCCTCCTGCATCGATCACAACAATAAAAACGCTCAACTGGTCCACCTGTTATTGGACAAGTCCTCAGTGCCTCCTGCAGAGGACCACTGGTCTTATCAAACTTCTCAAAACCAGCCGGAGAATAATATATCTCCGACAGAGGTCTAATTAATGTCACCCCAACCCACTGCAACTTGTGTAGCGACCTCGATCAACCCTCCTCCTTTCACCAAACAACGACAGCACAAATCCAGGGGCAAGCCAACCCCGAACATTCTAATAGCAGCCAACAATCCTCAACCCCACAAACAATAACCTCCACAACAGCACCATCAACAGCACCACCTGCTTTGAGCCCCCCGTACATGTTATTCTCGCCATCTGGCCACACAAAGGCCACACTGCAAAGCCAGCCAACACAGTCTGCCCAGAACGATCAGTTCATGACGGACCTGTCCCTCTTTTTCAAGACATCTCAAAGTTCCCCAAGGTTCAGCCCGACCCTAAACGAAAAACAAAATATTGAAGAAAACCCTGGGACCAGTGCTTGGCCACAACTTCTACAGACCCTGCAGCAAACAGTTAATGCACTTAATTACCACTCGTTAAAACTGGAGGTGCAGGTTGACTTATTAAACACCCTGGCACTATTTACATCTGGGATCGACAGCAAACTAGACAAACTTAATTCCTTAATTTTACGGGCGCAAGCCTCTACGAAGCTTGCCCAATCAACCTGCTGTTGCTCCCCAATCATAGATTCCCTTTCTGTGCTCCCAGAATGCTTAACCACTGTTATAAGGGAAGTAAAGCCATCCTCTACACAAAAAGAACATATAAAACCCACTGAGGCCCCTGCCAAGCAAAACATAAACACAAAAAAAGGACAGGCGCAAACTACAGGAACAACTACTGGTCCAACGAAGCTGAACGGTCATCCCCAGAGCACGCAACCACAATCAAACCTGACGGCCGAAAACGGCCCCCCTTCGTTACCAACCGGACAAACAAGGCATGACCAACTTGAGCCTGTGCAAACAAATAGTCCCATTTCTCAAAGCGAATCAACAGTGGGTGCCCTTCCAGGGCCAGTCCTACCACGCAGCAAGAGAGAGCGTAAGCGTCAGCGCAAAGCCAGAAACAAACTTAGGGCAAACTCCAATATGGTCCATCAGGATCTCTATCCTATCTTCAAAAAACCCGAATACAAAAAATCCCCGTCAAAAACAATGCCGTAGAGCAAAGGACTATTCCCAAGGGAGTTACCTTGGAAAAACTCACCCAAGAATCGGTGATGAGCCCACAGGACCTAAGTAAACAAACTACGGCCCCAGAAACAACCAAGGGCAGTGCCCCCACAGAAATCGCCAAGGAGAGCCCAGTGACGGCAAGTACAACCGGGCACAAGATGACACCAGAAAAATCTAGGCCATCGATGGCTCTCATTTCCCCAGGAAAAGAAAACACAAGGGCAAGACTTAATTATTCCAAAACCATCTGCAACAACCCTGTAGCTCAGATCAGTCACAGTCTACATTTGAAGAGGGCTTCGCAACGACTGTCACAACAGTTATACGAAACCAAACCAGATAGGATAGCCGAAAATTCCAACATTAAGCCCACAAGTGTTCTGGAGTCAATCAATAATGACCCACTGCGCCATCAAATTCTTCTGGCCCCCGAATACAAATCTAAAGGGCAGCACGACATTCTTAACAGATCCAATCTGTTAAAACTAGCAGAAGGAATCCCGGGACTAGCTGGCCTGACCTCGAACAACATAGCATCCATTGAATTTCTCTCCCCTCGAGGAAACCAATCCTCCGAGGTCACTGTGGTGACTTTCTCCTCGTCCAGTTGGGTAGGAGCTTTTCTTGAACAGAAGCTTATTCTGCGGAATTGGGGAATTAGAGTGTACCCCTACTCCACCCCTGGGTATCCCACCTGCCTGCTAACAAGATCGACTTCACCCAGCTATCCGGCAACAATTAACAAAACAAGTCGCATGAGACCCTACTCGGTTTTAAAAAACGCCTCAGGGTCCGACGCTGAATCAAAAGGCCCCAAGCAAGGCGGAGACAATGCAGAATCTAACTACAGCTGGGGGTGGCTGCCAGCAATCCTGTCATCAAAACACCCAAACTGACCGCCAGCCGGTGAAATGCTTGCAGAACCACACAATCCCTCTAAGAAACCTCTCTCAGCGGCGGACAGACAGCACAAAAGAGACAATCACCAAGGGCGGCCTCCATTTTCACTGTGTTCATGGAACATCAGCGGACTTCACCAAAAAACCTCAAATGAGGATACCATGGATTTCTTGTGTAAACATGTAGCAATCGCTCTACAAGAAACCTGGGCAAGGGAGGACCACCCCATAGAAGGATACATTGAATTCCGAAAACCATCACTCAGGGACAGCCGATTTGGTCATCCCAAAGGTGAACTGTCCATATACATCTCAAACAACTTAACGTTTGTGTAGAGGCAGTGGCAGTACCTCGGCACAACGCTTGAGAAAGGCGAGCAGATTGCGAGGGCTCTCCTCTGCTTGTACCTTATTCCTTCGGATGCATTTGAACTGATTTGCTTTTTAAAAACTTTTAAATACTTTTAACCTTAATTGTGTTTAATACTGTGTGCTCATTCAGTAACCTACCGCTATTTGCTTCTTACTGACTGTGGTCCCCCTAAGCCCCGTTCCACCGCGGCTTCACGTGCCGTTTGCTGTGGAGGGCTAGGTCGGCTGCCATCTTTGGTGTGGGTCGGACCCTGCCGGACCTGAGTTAGCGGTCCAGCGGAGGTTGGGGCTTTTGTCTATAATTAGACCTGATGCTCGTTGGGCAGTGCGTTTGTGTAGAGGCAGTGGCAGTACCTCGGCACAACGCTTGAGAAAGGCGAGCAGATTGCGAGGGCTCTCCTCTGCTTGTACCTTATTCCTTCGGATGCATTTGAACTGATTTGCTTTTTAAAAACTTTTAAATACTTTTAACCTTAATTGTGTTTAATACTGTGTGCTCATTCAGTAACCTACCGCTATTTGCTTCTTACTGACTGTGGTCCCCCTAAGCCCCGTTCCACCGCGGCTTCACGTGCCGTTTGCTGTGGAGGGCTAGGTCGGCCGCCATCTTTGGTGTGGGTCGGACCCTGCCGGACCTGAGTTAGCGGTCCAGCGGAGGTTGGGGCTTCTGTCTATAATTAGCCATGCTCTTCAGGACGCGCAGCGGCCAAGCGCAGCGGGAGCGCCGTCTGCGCGCCGAAGGAACGCCAAAGGAGGGCCCGTCTGTGCCCGTCCATGTCCCGGACGCGGCCAGCGCCAGCCCCCCTGCTGTTGCTTCTCCATCCACTGATAGGCCCAGTGTTCGCTACTCCCGTGAGTATCTTATGGCTCTTAGTGCAAATTCCTGCCCCTGTAGGGACCGATGGGAGCTGGACGATAAATCTCAGCGTATTTGTCAAGTATGCAATTTTCGCTTTCAGCCTACTCTAACTGGTTCTATCCAGCTTCCCACCGATACGGCATGTATTCGGGCTGGCTTGATCAATGCCAGATCATTGGTCAAGCACTCCAATGACATTTTTGAACTGTAAAGTGACAATGAGTTTGATGGACTCTTTCTCTCGATCCTTTGAGCCCCCCAGCTGATGCTGAGGTGCTTCACTTTTCTCTATCTTTTGGGCCACATTTTACCTTAGGTGGAACTTTGGTGTATCGACCACCTGGCTATGCAGGTAAATTTCTAGAGGCACTAGAGGACATGATAGTCCCTCGGGCCCTGAAATACTCTAGATATCTCCTTTTGGGGGATTTTAATATTCATGTGGATCATCTAGATCTACCTGATACAGTTCGGTTAAATGATGCTTTTGCGATGGCCCAGCTAAAACAGTGGGTTAAGGCTCCCACTCATCCAGGGGCTCATGTTCTTGACCTAGTATGCACCAACTTTAATATAAACATGTCTTACCCTGAAATAGTAACCTGGTCTGACCATATGCTGATTAGGTTCACCTGGCCCCTATCCCGCCCCGCTGAGACCAATCAGTCAGCTGCTCATACACAGAAAATTAATATAGTTACTCTTTGTGAGCAACTAGATACCTCTCGCCCTACACTTCCCTCTGAAATTGAGTCAGCCGTTAGTTCTTTCAACTCATGGATTGAATATGGAGCTGCTTCTTCAATTGAAACAGGGCGTGTCTGCAGAGTGCGCTCTACCCCTTCTAAACCTTGGTTCTCTAATACTCTCCGTGATCTCGAATCAGGTTGCAAAAAACTTGAAAGACGTTGGAGACAAGCCTATCTCCCTGAGGCTAAGAAAGAACTGAGGATGGCACAAAAGAGATACTACGCAGCGATTAAATCGGCAAAAAGTCTATACTACGATGGGCGAATAACCAAGGCTAACAACAATAGCAGGGAAATCTTTGCTATTGTTAAAAGCTTTGTTTCTCCATGTGCTGCTCAACCCCTTCTAACCTTTTCGGCCAAATGGTGTGAAGAACTTTCTGTGTTCTTCGTGGACAAAATTGCTAAAATTCAAGACTATTTACTCAATGTCTGTAATAATCTTCCATCCTCAATGATTATCCCACCCCCCATTATGCCTGTCCCTATGGATCAGTCTGTCCATTTTACTCCAGTTGATAAAACAGTCATTGTTAAAATTCTTGCTACTCTACAATCAGGATCCCCCGCTGACCCTTGCCCTGCCAGAGTCCTTGCGGGCCTGGCTAATACAGTTGGCCATGAGGTGACACATATTGTCAACCTCTCTCTTTCCACTGCCACTGTTCCGGCATGTTGGAAGCAGGCCAAACTGCTACCACTTCTTTAAAAAAATGGCTTAGACCCTAAGGTCCCCGCTAACTTCCGGCCCATATCATTGTTGCCGGCCCTGGCAAAGATATGTGAAAAAGTCGCATTTACACAGCTGGATAAATTTGTTGAAAGCTCTCAGGCTCTTCACCCAGCGCAATCAGGCTTTAGAGCTGCTTTCAGCACAGAGACGGCTTTAGTTGAAGTTTCTGAGGCTATCCGGGAATGTTTGGACGGAGGTGGCAGAGTGGCTCTGATTTTATTGGACCTCTCTGCCGCCTTCGATACGGTTCCTCGCTCCCTTTTACTTACCAGATTAGCGGCCATAGGCATAACTGGCTCCGCTCTTGGCTGGCTGACATCTTTTTTAGATAACAGGTTCCAGCAGGTGTGGATGCCGCCTTTTGCCTCCTCTCCTAAAAAACTTACAACTGGTGTCCCACAGGGCTCCACCCTCAGCCCCCTGCTTTTTAATATATATATGACCCCTCTCATTTATCTTGCGGAACAGCTGGGAGCAAAAATTATGGCCTACGCCGATGATACACAACTTTTGTTCACATGGCCTAAAAACAACTTGGACACGTCGAGAGTTCAATTCTGTCTATCATCGGTCTTTCGCTGGCTGGCCTGTGCCCAACTTAAATGTAATGAGAGCAAATCTGAAATCCTGCTGTATGGCTCCTTTCCAGATAACTTTAGTGACTCTCTCTGGCCCACCGATCTCCCATGCCCCAAATCCATCGGTGGACCTGCAAAAAACTTAGGAGTTTGGTTTAGTGATAACCTCAGATTTGAGGACCATCTGAAAAAACTTATTGGGATTTGCTTCTCCACACTCAAAACATTACGCAGATTTCTTCCTCTGCTTCCGAGAGAGGCCAAGGAGACGGTCATTCGCGCTCTCATATTATCCAGATTGGATTACGCGAATGGCCTCTTCTGCGGACTTCCGGCCTATTTGATTCATCGCCTCCAAGTCATTCAAAATGCTGCGGTCCGGCTGTTGTTTAATATACCCAGAAGCTCTAGTGTCCGTCAACCTCTCAGAACTCTTCACTGGCTCCCAGTTGCTCAAAGGATTTTATTTAAAATCCTCGTTCTGGCATACCGAGCAGTCCATCAAACGGGCCCAGTTTATCGAAGGAAAAGATTCTCCCTTTATGTCCCCAACCGCCCTCTTAGGTCATCCAATCTCCAACAAATGAATGTGCCAAAGTTTAAATACAGAATGCTCAGTGGCCAATCCATCTCTGTCAGAGCGGCGAGAGCCTGGAATACCCTTCCTCTCCATTTGAGAACATCTTCATCCATCATGGCGTTTAGGAAGGGCCTAAAAACCCATTTCTTTAACATCACTGCTTAATGGATGTCTCTCTAATCTGGATTTATTCTGATCTGTCTCCCCTTTCTCTCGCGCCAGGATACTATCATTTTAGTAACAGATCGCGCTATAAAAGCCTCTATAATAATATAATAATATAATATAAAAGGAGCCTTCAATCAATTCCATTTTGAAGAAGATTGGTTACTTGGGGTCAAAATCAATCCATGGAGGAGGCAGCACTCACTCCTCCTCGTCAATGTGTACATCAACCCCAGCACCCGTACAAAAAAAGACCTTCCGGTCCGATATTGCGAGATCATGGATGACATCGCCGGACCCTACTAATATCATCGAGGCCATGACTCAAACCCCTGAAGCAAGCCCCAAATATATTAGGTGAGCTCACTGTGACAAGATTTTACAACGCAGCCTACTTGGTAGTGAATGGAAGGTCAACAAGTGACTCACCTCCAAACTGGACCTGGTCGAACGGAAGAAAAAAGTCTTATCTAGATTTTACCATGTGTAATTCAGAACTACTGTTTAAATTGAACAGTTTTTTCATCCACCAACGGTCCGAAAGTGATCACAGGCCGCAGGTCACCACCCTCACCACACACCAGGATCTCCACAAAGTGGCACATTTAACCTACAAGAGTATTCACACTGAAAATCTAAAGGGCCTCAAATGGAATGAATCCAACAGCCAGAGTGTTTTAAAAACAAGCAAGGACTTCACAATAGGCAGCCTCGACAAAGATGCCAACTCGACATGGAAATGGTCGCAGCTGTGCCTTCACTTGATCAAATCATATCCAGCGACTACGCAGAGATCAAATCGCTCACCACCAGAAGGGGTTGCATCCGCCACCGTCTTAAAACCACTAAAGAGAGCAAGGAACAATGCATTGAGGTTGGCTTCAAAATTCCCGGGGAACAGTGCCTTCCTTGCCGCATATCATCATGCCCAAAAAGCATTTAGGAGGGCAGTCTCCCAAGAGAAACAGGCTCAGGAAAACCAATATTGGGCAAAATTGGTGTGGGAAAGCCAACAAAAAATCTCAAGGAAATTCTGGTCCCTTGTTAACCACACCAACCTGAACCTAACAAACTCTGGCTCAGCCAACATCCAGGAAGCAGAAGGGTTAACACACTTAACCCTTTCGCTGCTCATGACGAGCTCAGCTCGTCATGAGGCACGGTTGAGCTGTGCTTATGACGAGCTGAGCTCGTCATGAACAATGGTATTCAAAGAATATCAGCACAGGAGGGGAAAACGATTAGCAGCCAAGGTGTTAACAACTCACTTTCAGGCACAATACCATCACGACTGCACCAGACCACCGAGGGTATGCGGGATTGGAGCTGATGTATTATTGAACACCGCCCTCAGTACAACCCCGGGCCCCAATCCTGTACTTGTACTAACTGAGGAACGAGTGGTCAGAGCAGTGACAAAAGGAAGACAAGATGAAGCACCAGGCCCGAATGGCCTGCCACAAAGGCTATATAAATCAGACATCCCTTTCTGGTCCACGGTCCTATTAAATCTCTTTAATTACACCTTGAGGACATCGACAATCCCGGACTCGTGGAGGGGCGCAAAAATTCACCCCATTCACAAAGCTGGAACTCGAGCTATGCCGAACAACTACAGATTAATCGCCGTACTGGACATAGAGGCGAAACATTTTGCAGAACTCATTCTGGAGGATTTAAGGCAATGGGCAAAGGATAACGATCTGATTCCTCTGAATCAAACAGGGTTTGTGGCCAATTCAGGAACCACGACAAACTTACTGGCAGTTTCCACTATCATCGACAATGCTTTATTAACACGCAGGTTGGTCTTTTGCTGCTTTGTCGATTTCAAAGCAGCATTTGATAGAGTACCCAGGGCGGCCCTTTGGAAAAAACTGACACAGTGGGGTACTCCAAACAAGATACTGAACCCAATCATTCAACTCTACTCTGACACCTGGGTTCGAGGGAAGTTAGGGTCCGGCTCGCATCCTTCGCGAAAAATCATGACCTCACGTGGTGTCAAACAGGGATGCGTACTGGCCCCCCTTCTCTTTAACCTATTTGTAGCCGATCTGTCAAGCACCCTAGACAAGGTAAACAGCCATCCACCTAAAATAGGAGGTGCGGCATTATGCAACCTTTTATATGCAGATGACCTGGCCCTGTTTAGCCCTTTAGGGTTACAAAGGCTTCTTGATGCACTATCGCAATACACGTTTGACAACCAACTAGAAATTAATATGAAGAAAACCCTGATAGTCCCATTCGGTAAGAAATGCTACAGTGGCGGTGGCCGGTCAATCAATAAAACAAGTCTCACGATTGACCAATCATACAAATATTTAGGCGTCCACTTGGACTCCAGGGGCAGTGTCACAAAGCAAAGCAGTGTGAATGCAGCCAAAACTACGGCTCTAGTGGTATCCTTGGCCAAACTATCAAAGAAACTTTCAGGTCCAACCCTTGCCCCCTTACTGGAAGTCCTTAGAGCAAACATCGGGCCAACACTCTCATATGGCATAGAGATCTTTAAAGGTAAAATTAATACTGCCCTAAACAAAAACACTACTAAAATCTACAGAAAGGCACTTCACTTGCCAAGCACCGCTTCGGCCCAGATTAGATTAGAGCTGGGACTAACTAAATATGAAGCCTCTAATGTCGGCACCTATCTTAAGCTGTGTCACAAATTAAGACAGGCCGAAACAGGTACACTAGAATCTCTAACCTGGAAAGAAATCAATGAGACCAACCCAGGGGGAACATTTGGCTGCCTTTTGAATGACTATATCCACCAAATGTCAGTTGCCGAACTCTGGGCTCTTAACCCCAGTCAGACTGTTTTTAAAAATATAATCAAAAAATGTGTAAGAATGAAATCTCTGGCTGCAGACAAAGCTCTTGTCACAAAGCGTAGTCATTCCTGGGCAGTAGTCAATTCCTACAAACGACTAACCCCTGCTGCCTACCTCTCCACGACATTTTCACTTCATCTAAAGCGCTGTCTGATTGCCCTAAGAATGGGAGATTGGCGCTTTCTTCAAAATCTACCCACCTGGCGCCGCAAGAAGGAGATGATACACAACAAAAGACCCTGGCGAACGGACGTCCACATGTGTCAGTTGCTCGGAAATAGACCAGTCTGTGTATCTAGTTTAGAGTGGAGGGCGACCCTGTTTGATTCCCTCTGTGCTTCTATTGATAGTTGGGCCGCAAGAAGGAGGCCACAATATGTAGAGGAAGCGGGTTAGCAACTGAAACAATTTTGCACGTGCTCTGCATCTGCCCCATATTTAATTCCCAACCAACGTAGGCGTCTGCTTAAGCCAGAATGGAACAGGTTGGGGGTTCGGTCCTGTAGGCATGCCATTATTGCTGCTTTGTCTTTAGATAACATTATTTTAAATATAAATTTGGCCAAATTTATTCAGCAAGCATACCGTAACCTAGATAAAATGGACACTGCTGAGGTCTCTGCTCATCGCTAAGTCTGAATAAGCATTCTAATAGAACTTGCAAAGACCGGGAGGGCTAACCTACAAATTGTAATGTTTTAACTGGCATGCTTTCGGCCACATTTTACTGTTTGCTTCTCTTTTAATCATTCTTTTATTTCATAAAATTGTATAAATGTGATTTGTGCGACCTTTTAAAGATATGTTTTATATCTAAATAAAGGAATTATTATTTAAAAAAAGACTTGTCATTAAAACCTCGCTGCTCATCCTGAAACTCACCTTTTATTCCATATAAGTCACCCCTAAGGTAGGCCCTAGGTAGCCCACAAGGTAGGGTGTCTTATAATTGAAAGGTGGTTGTTTAGCTTTATAAGTGAAAATTAATCCTACATTTGTTTTCTACTTCTGTATTGCTTACCTCTCCCATGGGATAACCTTATGAATTCCTTATTACATTTAATTTATAGTAATTTGTAATTGGGAGCACACAGCTATGTCATGTTTGATGTTTTTGGAATTGTCATGAAAAACCTTATTTAATAGTAAAGTGGGGTATTTGATTTTAAAAATGCCACTTTTAGAAAGTTACTTGAAAACAAGGGGGGGGCAATGCCCAATTGGACAGGACTCAGATAGGGCCTTAATATATTTGAAAAAAGAAGAAACCTGGTGTCCTAATTATTTATAGATTATTTTTATGACAACCACACTATTTTCATTTAGTGATTGTGTTATTTATTCACCCTATTTTTAACAGCTCTTTCTCTTTGAAGGATTTCAAAGAGAAAGAACTGTTAGAAAGTTGGCATTTTTGTGTCCTTGTCCTTTTTGTGTCTGCAGCCTGGTCTATGTCACATGACTGTGTGCAACTGATGTTAGACTGTGTGAATCCCTCCCAGACAGTCAAATAGAGGTATTAGGTGTGCATGGATGGATCATCTGCTGGCAGAATGAGGGAGCAGAGCAAAGCACAGCCCCACTTGTAACTGAATAGGGAGTGGTCTGACACCACCCAATGTATGCACTTTTCCTATATGGCTGAGATACCCGCCACCCCCTCTCAACACGATCCCAAAAAGGAGGGAAACCGGAATCAGTTCTTGAAAGTTTTTGGATGTGGGAGGGAGTGACCCTCCCGCGGCCGTATTTATTAAACAAAAAATTAAACATTAAACGTTTCATGTTATGTACAATTTCATTATCCCATTGCGATGTTTGGCTAACCTTAACATATTCTCTAATGCAGAGGTTCTCCTAGCCGAACTAGCATCCTACAAAACATTCTCTATAACACTGAAATTGTACATCCTAACGTTTAAGGGCCAACGGCAAGGTCATAACCGGTGTCAAGATCCCTAACCAGACTTACCCCTCCCACTTGGGAGGGGCGACAGCACAGAGGCTTACCTCAAGTGCAACTACTAACAATTTCCCTTGACTTGACGGGGGCACTTAAGACTCGACGCCATTTAAAGGTCGTTCGAAGACTTGTGTGTGGTATCTAGAAGGTATCGTGGACCTCCCCCCACCCCACACAACTTACCGCATCTGCCGTCGCAGATGACACTGGCCCCGGGAAATTCCCCAGGAGGGGGCTGTAACCCCTCCTACAAAGGAAGGGGCCTTGACCGCCTTTCCTTTACTTCCGGCGACCCGCCCTTAGACGGGACCGCCTCCCCATTGAGGGGCCAATGGCCACCTCTCCCGAGCGCTCCCATCCGTGTTGGGTGACGCCCACTCATAGGGATCTACCAATTAGTGCTCACCGATCATGACCTTACCGCCTACCAAAATAAATACGACAATTCTTACTCAAATCTATGAAACATTGGTCGCTACGACCGAAAGAGCATGCTTAATATGTAACACTATATCAACTCATTTTAATTGTAACAAACTACACGATATTCACCATACTTTATTATGATCAACAACAAACTGATACTTTCACAGCCTGTAAACAAAACAGAAAAACATACTTATAACATTCACTTTATTGCACAACAACTTGCTGTCCTCAGGGGCTGGTGGGTGGGTCAAAATTGGCTCTTCGTTCTGTCCCGAGCTCACGTGTAGCGAGGAGGTGCCGCTTCGGAGCACAAGAACAAGAGGACGTCTTCTGGTCTTGCGTCTCTTTTTATCCGTCTTCAGGGCGGGCGTAAACCCGCCCCTGCCCGCCCCGGGGGCGGGGCTGGCTACGTCGGTGTCTAGGCCAGCCCACTCTAGGGCGGGAAAAAGCGCGCCCCGGCTACGCCGCTTCGGGCATACCAGCCGAGACGCGCCTCCCGCCCAAAAATGGCTTCCCGGGGGGATCGAGGCACTCCGCCATACGTGCGGGGGGACCGAGTGGTCGCCCCTTTCCATATGGCTGAGATACCCGCCACCCCCTCTCAACACGATCCCAAAAAGGAGGGAAACCGGAATCAGTTCTTGAAAGTTTTTGGATGTGGGAGGGAGTGACCCTCCCGCGGCCGTATTTATTAAACAAAAAATTAAACATTAAACGTTTCATGTTATGTACAATTTCATTATCCCATTGCGATGTTTGGCTAACCTTAACATATTCTCTAATGCAGAGGTTCTCCTAGCCGAACTAGCATCCTACAAAACATTCTCTATAACACTGAAATTGTACATCCTAACGTTTAAGGGCCAACGGCAAGGTCATAACCGGTGTCAAGATCCCTAACCAGACTTACCCCTCCCACTTGGGAGGGGCGACAGCACAGAGGCTTACCTCAAGTGCAACTACTAACAATTTCCCTTGACTTGACGGGGGCACTTAAGACTCGACGCCATTTAAAGGTCGTTCGAAGACTTGTGTGTGGTATCTAGAAGGTATCGTGGACCTCCCCCCACCCCACACAACTTACCGCATCTGCCGTCGCAGATGACACTGGCCCCGGGAAATTCCCCAGGAGGGGGCTGTAACCCCTCCTACAAAGGAAGGGGCCTTGACCGCCTTTCCTTTACTTCCGGCGACCCGCCCTTAGACGGGACCGCCTCCCCATTGAGGGGCCAATGGCCACCTCTCCCGAGCGCTCCCATCCGTGTTGGGTGACGCCCACTCATAGGGATCTACCAATTAGTGCTCACCGATCATGACCTTACCGCCACAGGTCCGGATAGTTGACCGGCTATCCGGACCCCCCACAAAACTCCTACCTAAAGGTCATGCTTTAACGATTTTAACCAAGCTAAGAAGTCTCCTATGAGTAACTCATTCCCCACCCTCGACAAATGCACACCATCCCTCAAATACATACTGTCATCATTAATACAACTATGCGAGATCGAATGCAATGTCTTGGAACGGAACAACCTACTCACTTTATTATTCAGCTTCCTAACAGAATGGTTCAAAGCAGGGGTCGAGATAGCCCCCCGCCACACTTTTCGAGGGATCATATGAGACCATGCAATTATGCACCCCGGAACTCTCCTCGCTAACCAACTTACCGTGGAAAGCATAGCCTCCAGGAGAAGTCGTCTACCGGTGGTGACCAAATCATTGCCCCCCAAATGTACTATGACTAAGGACGGCGGTGACCTCATCCGCTCTAACAAACCCTCAAAGAATGCTTGAAACTGGTCAATACAGAGACCGCCCCTTCCGTAGAAGGACACTCTGTACCCGTATTCCCCAGGTACGTGAATCATGTCACCTGCTTTGAATACGTCTGCGGCCCGTCTCACGTATGAGTGGCCCACGACCCACACCTCCTTTCTCACAGCCGGTGATGTGCGACCGCTGGCCTGGTGTTGGGTCGACTGCACAGTCCGCCCTGCCGCGTAGGCTTGCGCAACTGAAAACAAACAAAAGACAAGAAGCGTGAGTACATGATTACAGCTTCACAACATGTGCAATCGCACATACCTCTTATAACAATTGGAGGACCAACGCCCCACTCGTTTCACTTGTTCTACATTAAGACCCCTGGCTGTAGCTTCAGTGGCAGCCCCTATTCGAAAGGAATGGGTCCCAAATTCGCCCGGGTCCAAGCCCGCTGCGGCAATGGCCATTGCAAGCACCCGCTGAAACTGAAACCTCGTCAGTGGGGTGGCGTCTGCATGCCTTAACAATGTCCCCCCCCATGATGCCACCCTCCGTGCTAGGTAATCTTCTAAACACTGTACCGGACACATGGAGGACCCGGGGATCCTGCGAATGATCGTGCAGTCCCTCCTCCCATCTTGGTCGGTCTTGGACCTGAGAAAGGAGACAATCATCGCATCGCCCCTGATCTGAACATGCTCCCTGCACAAGCCCCCCGCCACATCCTGTTTGTTCCTTGCAACCAGCTCACTTATTCTCATAGCCCCGTGAAATGCCAGCGTAAATGCAGTCCGGAACAAACAGGTCTCGAAAGGAGACGAACATGTGTTAGGGAGTGTGGCCAGTAACCGGGACAACCTATCCAGACCTATCGGTCGTCTTACGTCTACTCTGCGACCCTCTAAGCGTTGCCACCCACGCAGCGCCTTTTGTACTGAAAAAGACGCTGTCGGGTCCTGGATCCCGTGGGCCCTGGCAACAAAGGAAATGGCGGCACGATGCCTTTGGGCCGTAGCCACCGATTTCCCAGCCCTACGTAAGGACATCAGAAAATGTACTACCCACTCTTCCTGACCCCAAAGTCCCCCTCTCTCAGCCCCCAAAAAGGCTAAATAGGCCTGAAACGCCCCTTCATATGCCTTCCTTGTCCTGGGTGCTAGACTCTCTCCCACGAGGTGACGAAGTTCGGGGCACCGAGAGACCAGAGAGCTTCGGGGAAGGGTGCCGGCTCTGGGTCCGCTGAAGGAAGGAAACCCGAGAAAGCCTGCATGTGAAAACGAGACAGTGCATCAGCAGCCTGATTCATCACCCCCGGGACATGTTTTGCTCTGAAAACCACGTTCAGCTGCATACACAGTAAGACAATTTCTTTGAGCAGCCTCAAAATCAATTTACAACGGGCTGCCTGACTATTGATGCATTCTACAACGGTCATATTGTCGGACCAGAACACGACAGAATGATCTCTGAACCCTTCAGGCCAGGTTCTCAGGGCCACCAGAATGGGAAATAGTTCAAGGAAAGCAATATTACTCGTCAGCCCCTTCTCGTGCCACCACGGGGGCCACCTTTGTGCAGACCACTTTGTGCCGAAAATGGCGCCAAAGCCTACGCTTCCTGCTGAATCTGTCCATAGCCCAAGCTCTTCGGAGGACACGGCTGGCTTGTTCCAGACGACTCGACCATTGAAGTCCGCCAAAAATGCTAACCAAATTCGCATGTCCTGGCGGACCTCGGCCGATAACCTCGTACGATGATGACCCTCCTTTAGGCCAACCATCGCTTGGGCAATTGAGCGGGAAAAGGGGCGGGCCATTGGGATCACTCTCAAGGCAAAGTTCAACTTTCCCACCAATTGTTGCAACTGATGCAGTGTAACCTTAGATGCATTTAAACATACTTGGAGGGCTGTCCTGAATTTCAACACTTTGATAGCTGGTAAACGGAAACACCCCTCCCTTGAGTCCAACTCGATCCCCAAAAACTCGAGGCAAGTCGTGGGACCCATAGTTTTACCCGGTGCCAATGGCACGCCAAAATGACCCATCAACACACAGAATTCAGCTAAGGCCCGGGCACATTCGGAATGTCCGGCGGGACCAAGGAACAGAAAGTCGTCAAGGTAGTGCATTACATTTCGGAAACCCGTTTTCTTAGTGACCACCCATTGCAGGAAAGTACTGAATTTTTCAAAATAAGCACATGATATAGAGCATCCCATTGGCATACACCTATCCATGTAAAATGACCCCTGAAACCCGAATCCCAGAAGACGCTGGTCGTCTGGGTGTACCGGGAGCAACCGGAACGCTGACTCGATATCTGATTTCGCCATCAACGTCCCGGGCCCCAGGCGATTCAAGATGGCTACTGCCTCATCAAACGATGCGTATCGCACCGAACAAACTTCCGGATCGATTGCATCGTTCACCGAAAGACCATGCGGAGCAGACAAATTATGGATCAAACGAAACTCACCTGGGTCCTTCTTGGGGACTACCCCTAACGGAGAACAGACAAAATCCGGTACCGGGGGTACACTAAACGGGCCGGCGACCCGTCCCCGGCTAACCTCTTTCTGAATTTTCTCATGCACTACAGATGTATGTTGTAAAACGGACAGTTGGTTTTTGCACGTCCCTACACCCTGAAAGTCCCCCACCGGGATGCGGAAACCATGTGTAAAACCGTTCCGCAGCACCCCGGCAGAAGTACGATCCGGGTATTCGCTGAGCCAGGGAATCATTGCCAAGGTATCAATCGGGGTCGGTAGAGGCGCCCCTCGGACTATC
Source organism: Lissotriton vulgaris (assembly GCF_964263255.1). Taxonomy (NCBI): domain Eukaryota; kingdom Metazoa; phylum Chordata; class Amphibia; order Caudata; family Salamandridae; genus Lissotriton; species Lissotriton vulgaris. The sequence goes on from NC_141690.1 coordinate 49,437,655, forward strand.
TTAGACCTGTTTGGCGCCACCCTTCCCCCCATTCTCACTCGTTCTGGCTCTGCACGATGACTCAGGATGGGACGACCCACAAGTACTACATTCGTGTTTGAATTTACAAGTTCCCGGAGGCCTGGTACATTTCCCTTTGTTGAAATTAAAACAGAAACCCTTTTTCCCTGTACTGCCTGCGGGTCTCGAATAATCGTCGGTGCTCGTACTTGCTCGAAAGGGCGTCCCCACATTTTGGCGGGAGTCATCAACAACATTGCTCCCAACCAATGGCATTTTTAACATTCCAAATTCCTTCATTTTATCCCATGTCACAGAATCGTAACAATCCCAAGTCAAACTCTTGTTATGCTCCTTTTCTTTCCTGAACAGATTGTCATAACAGAACCAATGGTTACCTTGATACGCTGTCGAGTAACCCATAATTCGTGATTGATAAATGGGAAATTCGGGAAGCAACTCGGGCCTACGTTCCCCTAAGATCGATGTAAAAATACCCCATGCATTGCCCCAGTTGCCAATGTTCTCATTTACCTTAAAGGCGGCCATTTTTGCGCGCCAAACACTTGGATGCATTAAGTCCTTCTGACTCTTGACATGCTCTACCTCATAATGATCGACAAGCAGGGAGAATATATTCACGTATTCCCCCGCCCAAATCTTTTCTTTTATTGCTAAAGGAACATGCTGCCCCAATCTTTCTCTACGAGAGGGTGCTGACTCGTCCCTTGCGATCGGCAATGGCCGCTTACCTGAACCGGATGCTGTTTCTGCCACTTGTGGCTTTTCTATCACTGCTACCGGTGCGGTCACCTTGGCTGCTTCTTTCTCCTTACGCAGCTTGCTTATCAGCGCCTGTGCCTCGGCAGTCGTGGCGCCCCCAGTACTATCGCCCAACCATGCTGCTAGCTGTGCTGCCAGCTCGGGGGGCATATCCTCGTTGGTTGTCGGGGTGATGACAACGGGGATTGGATTCCCCTCCATCGGTAGCGGGGTCGGCACCTCGAGCGGGGCAGAGGGAGCCGGGACATCGCCCCCGGCTGGAACCCTTCTCGGCCTCTTAGGTCTCCCTCCAGCCGGTGGTTGGCCCGATCCTTCCTCCCCGTCTCGCTCCGCCAGCCGCCTCTTTATGTCGGACATATCCTTACAAAGGGCCCGAACCATCTGCTCAGTCGTCATTCTCTTTGCTCCTTTCTTGGGCATCTCTCCGACGAAGTATCTAGAAGACAAAGAAAAAGATCAAAACGCTCAAAATTGGCTCTTCGTTCTGTCCCGAGCTCACGTGTAGCGAGGAGGTGCCGCTTCGGAGCACAAGAACAAGAGGACGTCTTCTGGTCTTGCGTCTCTTTTTATCCGTCTTCAGGGCGGGCGTAAACCCGCCCCTGCCCGCCCCGGGGGCGGGGCTGGCTACGTCGGTGTCTAGGCCAGCCCACTCTAGGGCGGGAAAAAGCGCGCCCCGGCTACGCCGCTTCGGGCATACCAGCCGAGACGCGCCTCCCGCCCAAAAATGGCTTCCCGGGGGGATCGAGGCACTCCGCCATACGTGCGGGGGGACCGAGTGGTCGCCCCTTTCCATTTTATTTTAAGAATCGAGTTGATTTTCAATTGTAAATCTAGCAAACAAATGTAAGCACTTCACATTCATATCTATTGGAGAGATGTTAGAAGAGAAATCTACAGCCAAATGTATGCATTCTCTCTAATGATTGGAATTAAAATAATAATTCTGGCTCCCCAATGCATACACTGTTCACAGTGTTTGAGAAATTAGAGTTGAAATAGTGAAATTGATCCATCAACATATGCATTGTCTCCTGATGTATGATTGATTGGGCTTAGAACAATAAATAAGATTCCCCCACCTCACAGAATGTATGTCTTTCTAAATCTAAATTTGTAGACTTGTATTGACAATAGTTTAATTTAAAAAAATTTTTTTGAAGTTTACTTACTATTTTCAAGGGTGTTTAAATAGTGATTTTATACATTACGTTGTGTATGTAAGAATGTTTATGTGTTTTAATCGTTGATAATTATTAATTGTATTTATCTATTTGTCTATTTCACATTTTTATACTGATATTATATTTATTACATAATAGCAGTTGTTAATTTTATATATCTAATTTAGAATTATATTTACATAGTTAATGCCTTTTAAATTATAATTTAGTTCAGAGTTGTTATATCTTTTTAAAATGTGTTTTAAATGTATTTAAATTATTCATTATAAAAATTAAATTGATGTTTATATTTAATTGAAATGTATTAATTTTCTTTACAAATATGTTTCTAAAATTGCAAGTATGTCAAATGAATTAAAATATACACACTTACCTATGAAATGAGAATCTTTTAGTCCACAACATATTTGATATTTTGGTCTTCAATATTTTTCCCTCAATATTTTTTGTATGACAATATTCTTGTGGCCAATATTCTATCATACAATCTTCTCAAGGTCACCTGCATGGGAAAATCACAAAATGTCCCAAATGTCTCAGGTGGATATCATGAACGGAGTCATTGGGTATAAAGTTTATTAGATCAGACAGTGATACAAGAAACTAAGCCCTTCTAGTATGATTTCCCCTTTTGCTTCTAGACATCCCTTTTTCTGAATCTGATGCAAAAAGTCCACAGCTAGGCACTTTGAAAAAAACATTTTCCTTACATTTCTTTGTTGGAAAGTTCTGGAATCTGTATTGCTCCAATAAATTCCATGTACTCAGCATTCCCGAAAGTCTCCTGATAAAAATGTTACCTCACTAGTGGGGGTAGGCCTAGTGACCGTGACAAGAAACAGCTCACAATTCTACGTTGACACATCACATATTTCCAATGAAAACTGACCATTTTTGCATATTGTCTAGCTGGGGATTTTGAACCATAGCTCAGACGGCTCTAAAGGAAACCTAGCAAACCTATACATTTTTTAAAACTATACACCCAGGGGAATCCAGGATGGAATGACTTGTGTGGCTCTCACCAGGTTCTGTTATCCAGAATCACTTGCAAACCTCAAACTTTGAAAAAAAAGAATTTTCCTCAGATTTCTGTGATGGAAAGTTCTGGAATCTGAGTGGATCCACAAATGTCCACCTCCCCCACATTCCCCAAAGGTTCCTGATAAAAATGGCACCTCACTTCTGTGGGTAGGCCTTGTGCCTGTGACAGGAAATGGGCCAAAACGCAACATGGACACACCACATTTTTACAGTGAAAACGGACCCATTTTTTGCAAAGTGCCTAGCTGTGGATTTTGAGCCCTAGCACTGCCGGCACCTAGGAAAACCTAGCAAATCTATACATTTTTAAAAACTAAACACCCTGGGGAATCCAGGATGGAGTGACTTGTGTAGCTTTCACCAGGCTCTCTTACCCCAATCCTTTGCAAATCTCAAACTTTGCACACAAAAAAACAAATGTTCCTCACATTTCTGTGATGGAAAGTTCTGGAATCTGTGCGGATCCACACAATTCTACTCACCCTATATTTCCCAAAGTCTCTCAATACAAATGGTACCTCACTTGTCTGGGCATGCCTAGTGCCTGCAACCAGAAATGGGACAAAACGCAACGTGGATACACCAGATTCCATACAGTGAAAAGTGCCTAGCTGTGGATTTTGAGCTGTGGCTCTGCCGGCACCTAGGGAAATCTAGCAAACCTATACATTTGTGAAAACTAGACACCCAGGTAAATTTAGAATAGGGTGACTTGTGTGACTCTCACTGGGTTCTGTTACCCTGAATCCTTTGAAAACCTCACATTTTCAACCAAAAACACCTTTTCCTCACATTCCCGTGATGGAACGTTCTGGAATCCTTGTGTATCCCTAATCACCCACCCACTCTACATTCTGCAAAGTTTCCCAATAAAAATGGTAGCTCACTTCTTTGGGGAGGCCTAGTGCCTGTGACAAGAAACAGTCCACCACGCAATGTGGACACATCACATTTTTTCAGTGAAAACTGACCTTTTTTAAAAAAAAATTGACTAGCTGTGGATTTTGAACCCTAGTTTAGCTAGCACCCTAGGAAACCTAGCAAACCTATAAATTGTTTAAAACAAGACACCCAAGGGAATCTAGGCTGGGGTGGTTTGTGTCGCTCCCACCAGCTTCTGTTATCCAGAAACCCTTGCAAACCTCAAACTTTGTAAAAAAACACATTTTCCTCAAATTTTGTAATGGAAAGTTATGGAATCTCCATGGATCCACAAAATTCCTCCTACCCCACATTCCCCAAAGTCTCCCAATAAATTTGGTACCTCACTTGTGCAGGTAGGCCTAGTGCCTGCAACAGGAAATGGGCCAAAACACATCAGCACACCACATTTTTACAGTGAAAAGTGATACTTTTTTTACAAAGTGCCTAGCTGTGGATTTTAAACCCTAGCTCTGCTGGCACCTAGGGAAGCCTAGCAAACCTATGCATTCCAGGATAGGGTGACTTGTGTGACTCTCACCAGGTTCTGTTACCCAGAATCCCTTGCAAACCTCAAACTTTGTTAAAAGAACCACACTTTCCTCACATTTCTGTGCTGGAATTTTTGGGAATCTCTATGGATCAGCAAACTCATTCCCCAAAGTCTCCCAATAAAAATGGAACCTCACTTGTGTGGGTGAGCCTAGTGCCCGCAAAAGGAAAAGAGCTAAAACGCAATGTGGACGCACCATATATTTACTGTTAAACCGACCCTTTTTTGCGAATTGCCTAGCTGTAGATTTCAAACCCGAGCTCTGGTGGCATCAAAGGAAACCTAGCAAGTCTATGCAGTTTTTAAAACTAGACATCCTGGGGAATCGAGAATGGGGTAACTAGTGTGGCTTTCACCAGGTTCTGTTACCCAGAATTCTTTCCAAATCTCAAACTTTGTAAACAAAAATATTTTCCTCATATTTCTTTGTTGGAGGGTTCTACAATCTGTATGGCTCCACAGAAATCCATGTACCCTGCATTCCCCAAAGTCTCCAGATAAAATTTTTACCTCATTTGTGTTGGTAGGCCTATTTCCCGTGACAAGAAACAGCTCACAAATCAACTGTAATTCGACAAAAGCACTGGGCCAGGGTCAGACTAATTTGCATATAGCCAAGTTCTGAGCTGGGATGGTGCAGTGAGCTAAAAAACGGTGATGGATCAAGCCCTGATCTTTGGACTGGGTAAGAGTGGTCTGCTTAATTCAGAATCATTTTTGTCCACCATAAGCGTGGAAGGGTATACTCAGATGTGAGTTCCTAGCTCATTGCACCATCAGGATTCAAGCAAGCCGGGCCTAAGACGGCTGAAATGCCAGAAACCGGTCCCCGGTAGCTTGTTTCCTTCCCAGTATAAGAATTGGCTTGGTAGTTTGGTCTGCCCTGTTCCCATGATGCACTGGGCCAGGGTCAGACTAATTTGCATATAGCCAAGTTCTGAGCTGGGACGGTGCAGTGAGCTAAAAAACGGTGATGGATCAAGCCCTGATCTTTGGACTGGGTAAGAGTGGTCTGCTTAATTCAGACACTCTGTTCATCACCACCCCCTTTTCTGAATCATTTTTGTCCACCATAAGCGTGGAAGGGTATACTCAGATGTGAGTCCTAGCTCATTGCACCATCAGGATTCAAGCAAGCCGGGCCGAAGACGGCTGAAATGCCAGAAACCGGTCCCCGGTAGCTTGTTTCCTTCCCAGTATAAGAATTGGCTTGGTAGTTTGGTCTGCCCTGTTCCCATGATGCACTGGGCCAGGGTCAGACTAATTTGCATATAGCCAAGTTCTGAGCTGGGATGGTGCAGTGAGCTAAAAAACGGTGATGGATCAAGCCCTGATCTTTGGACTGGGTAAGAGTGGTCTGCTTAATTCAGACACTCTGTTCATCACCACCCCCTTTTCTGAATCATTTGTAAAACATCAGCACTCCCCAGACCAAATGAGGTGGCTTGTCCTTGAACAAGCGGAACTAGGCCCAAGAGGTGGGGACATAGGTTCCATCCTTAATGTGAGGGAATCCAAATGGATGATCACATTTGACTCTATATGTAAGGGACTTAAAGAGGAAAATACCAGCAATGCGCAGCTGGCGTGCTTGGGCCTCCGTTGATGCCATCCAGGTGACAATGAATGTTCCCTCCTAGAATTTCTGCTTGAGAATATGTCTATGTTCACATATTGTTCTGTGCCCTTGTTTAAAAATGCGCTAATCTCATGACCTTATGCACAGCGTGTCATGTGATTCTCGCAGGCACAGTAACCCCAAACAAGCAAAAGCATGTTGCGTATATCAGTTACAATACTGTATTTGGAGGCTTGCCTTGACGTATGATGATGCTGCTATTAAGTCTATGCCTTTTTGTAAGATTTGTATTTAAAACATGTTCTTTCTCAACACATTTGGTTATCTAATGTCATTACCTATCAGATGAATTTACTTTTGTTACCCACATTGATTGTTCCTTGAGCTGTACTTATAACACTATGATTGGCTCTGATGCCACCAGCATGAAGTTGAGTACGGTACTTACATTGAATGTTTTATGACTTTATTACTCCTGATACACTGTCCCCCCAAGACAACACCGTGTAAAAAGTCCTGCTGTCCTATACATCTGTTGAGAGAATGCAATTGTGCGGTTATAAGTAAGTCGAGTGTGTTCTTAGAACTCTAATGTATCCTATGTGTACTGACCAATACATTTTCCATGTATCAGTAGGCATTTTTTCCCTACTCCCCCATAGCTATGGCATTAATTTTTATAATACCCGACCCGACCGTTAGCCAGGTTTTGCCAACCTTACACTCTGGTTTTCCCAAGATATAACAATAGTCAATATTTCAACCCCAGCGCTATCCCAAAAATATTTTTTCATACTCAGGGACCCGCTCCCGGGCCGCCACCACACCGAGTCTTTCTTCTACTCCTAGCCACGCCCCCACATCACGCCACTGACAGAACATGCACGCTGGAAGCGTTAGATCCCTTAAGCGCCCGTCATTCACACGGGCAGCCTTGGAGGACACAGCTTGTGTTTCACTCCCGGGTAAGTGATCTTCCCCCCTCTTGACACGCGATGGCGCCGCGTTCCCATATTTTCACTTATCCCTTGATCGGACGGCTCCCTAGTCACTTTTAAACTGTCTCCAACCTGAGGACCCTGTTTTACGATTGATACCCTCTGCCGTTCTATCTCTGCTGATTGTTGCATCCGCTTACTCACTATATGATACACAATAAGGGTGCCCAAACTAAACCATCTTCAAATGTTTTAACTGTACCATTTATATGCGTGTTTTTAACAAAACCCGTTTTGGACCCTGGGAAAGATTATTTACAGCCGCCTATTCTGGGTCAGTGTTTAAATTTCACTAATCTATTAAAACTCACGTGAAATCTTTGTTCTATACAAGGGGGTTGTTGCCCTTAAGCTCAATTACCATGCATCCATCTTGTGGGTGTTTTGGTTCAATGTAACATTTTGAGAGGGTTGTTATCATTGTAGTATTTTTCTATTGGATCACTGTGAGACAACTTTAGTCTAGAGGTTGAATATGTTGGGCTACAGATGAATGTTCTTTTCCACTCATTTGGGTTGATAACTTTACCACCATTCCGCAGTTTAAAGACTCTTTCTTGAATTCATGGATGTGTTTACTTCACCCCTCTCATCTTGTTGTTAGTTAGAACTGGAAATTACCATTGTTTATTCAATTTAGGTCGTCTCAGTCTTTTAGATTCATCCTTTGGGTCAATTACATACTGTTCTCCTACTCCCTTGCAGTTTAAATTCTGGACATACCCTGAATTCTTTCCGGCATCTCCATTCATTTGAAGTTTGGAAGGTCCGAATCAGAGGACCGACATACCACAACCTCGGTTGTATTTTTCAGTCGCACAAACAGTAAGTGCATTAGGACACCTTATGTGTTTTTTTCTCCCATTCTTATCAATCTGCCCCTACTTAATTCAGTCACATGTATTCATTAGGTGACATCGCTTTTCTACTGTATAGAATAACGGAAGAACTCTAAAGCCTTCCCCTACTCCCAACAGTGGATCTGTGAGAGTGGGCCCTCCCTCCCCATCGCCGCACTAATGGTAATGATCTATTAATCCTGCCCAGCTCTATGCGACTTTCCTAATCCCCTCTATCTAGTTTGGTTTTTTAAACGCTGTCCTTTCCTTTTAGGTGCCCACCCCTTCCACACCTCACCAGTCCTGATGAAGACCCCGACAGTAAGGGCTTAAACACCTACAAGACAAGGGGTCGAAACGTCAACTTCAGAAAATCTGCCATCATCCGCTCAACAGTGACTGATTAACTGTGACTTTATATGTGATAAATGGCACTCTGTTTTTAGTATTTAGAGTAATATTTGTGTGGTGTATAAGCATTTCATATACCAATACTGTCTGTGATTTATTGTCACTACCCCAAAAACCTTACCCACCACTAATTTTCATGCACCTCCCCTTTCCTTCCCCTGGGGCACCGAATATGAAATTATATGTAAGATAACTTTTTGCAAAGTCATACCTGTGAACAACCACACCCTCCAATGTGATTAAATAACATTAGTTGAAATGTTTTTCTTTTGTGGTTCTTTGAAATTTCAATATAAATTGTATTATGCTTTTACCCCTTTGTGAATTTACTACACTGGGATCCCTTTCTTTGCACACAAATCAATGTGGTCACATCACATTTTTCCAATGAAAACTGACCTCTTTTTTGCACATTGTCTAGCTGTGGATTTTGAACCCTAGCTTCGCCTATACCTAAGTAAACCTAGAAAACCTATACATTTTTAAAAACTATACCAGGGGAATCCAGGATGGGATGACGTTTGTGGCTCTCACAAGGCTCTGTTATCCAGAATATCTTGAAAACGTCATACATTTTAAAATAAACCACTTTTCTGGGATGAAAAGTTCTGGAATCTGTGATGATCCACAACATCCCACACACCTCACATTCCCCAAAGTCTCCCAATAAAAATGGTACCTCACTTGTGTGGGTAGGCATAGTGCCCACAAAAGGAAATGGGCCAAACCGCAACATGGACACACCACATTTTTACTGTTAAAACTGACCCTTTTTTGCAAAGTCCCTAGCTGTGAATTTTGAAGCATCGCTCTGCCAGCATCAAGGGAAACCTAACAAACCTCTACATTTTATAAAACTAGACTCCCAGGGGAATCCAGGCTGAGGTGAAGTGGGTGGCTTTCACCAAGTTCTGTTACCCAAAATCCCTTGCTAACCTCAAACTTTAAAAAAAAACATTTACCTCACATTTCTTCATTGGAAAGATATGTAATCTGCATGGCTCCACAAAATTCCACATACCGTGCATTCATTAAAGTCTTCTGTAAAAATGGTACCCCACTTGTGAAGGTATGTTTAGTGCCTGTGACAGGAAAATGGACAAAATACAACATGGACACGCAACATTTTTACAGTGAAAACTGACCCTTGTATTGTCCAAAGAACCTAACTGCAGATTTTGAAACCTAGCTCTAATAGTACCTAGGAAAACCTAGCAAACCTATACATTTTTTAAATCTAGACACCCAGGGAAATCCAGGATGGGGTGACTTGTGTGGCTCTCACCAGGTTCTGTTACCCAGAATCCCTTGCAAATCTCAAACTTTGTAAACACTAAATATTTTCCTCACATTTCTGTGACGGAATATGCGAAAATCTACAAATTTCCACCCACCTAGTACCTCATTTCTGTGGGTTGTCCAAGTGCCCCCTGAAGAGAGGGACACAAATTATTGTGGAGACATCAAAATTACCTATCACAAAACAACATGGTTTTGCAAAGGGGGGGCACCTGGATTTTTAACCCTGGGCTTGGTGCCCATCTAGGGAAACCTACCAAACCCACACATTTCTATAAATTAGGCACCTGGAGAAGTCCAGGGAAGTATGGCTTGGGTGGATTCCCCAAAGGTTTCCTACCTAGATGTTAGAAATTAGATTTTTTTCTGGCTAGGGCAAGCGCTTAAGTCAGGCAGAAACAACCACTCTAGTCAGGGCAAGGGAGTTACACACTGAAAATAACTACTGCTCACCCCCTTGGTAACTTGGCTTGAGTAGTCAGGCCTATTCCAGAGGCAATGTGTAAAGCATTTGTGCAACACACTCACACAGCAGTGACACACTAGGCTCACAATAAAATAAACTCCACACAAGGTTATATAAAAATAGCCTTTGTTTTACTAGTATAACACATTAGAGCAAAATCACATATATAGACTGTGCCACCTGTCACAAGGTATCTCTTTACATGGGATTTTATACATTACAGAGTCAATATGGCCACTGTCATCACCATTAGAAATTACAAGTAGCGAAAATCACAAACAGTAACTACTGGTAACATTATCTGTAGCACAAACACATTTTGCATCACATCTTAGGCCTACCTCCTAAATTATCAGAGCACCAAAGTAACCCGCATGAGGTGCACACTTCACCTTAGGGCCTTACGCCCCACCAGAAAACAATTTGACCTCCAGGCCAACTGGCCGTCCTCGTGGGGCCCGTCTTGGGATGTCCCGTAATGGCCTCTTTCCCCAAAGTCAGGATTCTATGAGAACATGGCTTTGTCTGAACCACCAGGCTGCCGATGCAGCAGAATACGGGCCTGATGGGCCGGTATTGAAATGGGGGCAAGGGTTCAACTCACCCGTATCTTCTCCTCTGCCACAAAATTGCCCCACATGTTGCAGCTGCCCGCGATCTGGAGCTACAGCTGTGTGACTCACCAATAGGTACCAACAGTGTGCCCTCCCAGCCACACTCACCGGGGCTTCTCTTGTTGCTGTGAGGAAAAAGGCACACGCAGGCACCAACAATGCACCTTGGAATCCCCACTTGCCGGGGGCTTACCATCAGGGATATCGAGAACTTCAGCAGGGAGCCTGCGAGGCTCTCTCTCCTCTGGAGCCACTGCACCTCCCTAGTCTCTTTCACTCCAGAGCCGGGCATGGATTACACAACAAGTAGGCACATAGCACACAGAAATGCCCACTTCTAAAGGTGGCATTTCTAAAATAGTGACAATACATCTGTGAACACCATTACGCAGCATTTATTACCACTATTAAAAACATACCAAACATGATCACACTACTCCTCTCATATCAGGAATTACCACTGAAATACAAATCAGGGAATCCCCAATGCATTCGTATAATAGGGCAGCCATACAGTAGTAAGAAACCAAAAATGGCTGCTTGTCCCTACCAGGACATGCCATACAGTTAAGGCACATGTCCTACATTTTACCTACAGTGCACCCTGTCCACAGGGCTAGCTGGGGCCTACCTTAGGGTTGACTGATATGTAGTAAAACGGGAGTCAGAGATGTAGCACCAACTTTATGTTCCACGTCACAGCAGCAGTAAACTGCGCGTGCAGGCCCTGCAATGGCACAGGCCTGAGACAGGTTTCAAAGGCAGCTTTGGTGGGTGGCGCACACAGCGCTGCAAGCTCACCAGTAGCATTTGATTTACTGGCCCTGGATATATGAGATACCACTTTACAACTGACTGATAGGTAAATTAAGTATGCCAAACAGTTGTATACTTTACATTGGACAGCAGTGATAAAGTGCCCAGAGTCCTTAAACCACCAACACAGGGTCAGAAAGGCAAAAAGTTCAGGCATGACTCTGCAAAAAGAGCCAATTCCAACACTAGAATACCCTGCAAATCAAATTTTGCTGGCTGATTTTTGTGGGGCCACCGGGCTGACACAAATTTCCTACCACCCAGCATTCCCCAGGTGTCCTGGTAAAAATGGTACCTCACTTGTGTTGGTGGGAAAGTACCCATGACAGGCAAGGGCCCAAAATGTATTGTGGAGACAACAAAATTACCAAATTATTTTGGGGGAGCAAAGGCCCTTGCCCAAGAGGCCGCTTCCCCCCTAGTGTTCAGTGGGTGGATCCCAGGTGGGCGATCCCGGAGCAGGGATCCATAGAGAGGGGTACAATTGGAATGGGAAATTCTCCTCTTTCCAATGATACCTCTCCTGTCTTTCTACAAGCTCGGGGGACTGAGATAGCCCCCTTAGCACATTGAAAGTGAAACTGAAATGAGCTTTTTGGTACATTTCAGTTTCATTTTCTCTGCAATGAAGTCAGCACGACGTGCGCGCTGATTGCCATTGTAGAGAAACCTAAGAGACAGCCATGGGAGCTGGGAGAGCCCTTCCCCAGCTACTGAGGCTGTTGGAGTGAAAAAGAAATCCCTCTGGTGCCCGCACCAGGGAGATTTCCAGTGTAATGTGCGCGGATGGCCGGGAGCCATCCATCGCACATGAGCACCCTTGATTTGGAATGCTCCCGGCTGTCTGACGCACCGAAGAGGTTAATAAGAGACCCCTCAGGTAGGCCTTACTGCTTATAAGACAGGGTGCATGGTTTTCAAAGGTAGGACATGTAAAAGTGTGTTGTCCTTGCAGTGTACATGCCAAAAAGGTGTTTTCACTCTAGCAAGGCTGGTTACTTCAATAGAAAAGCACTGGATCATATTACCATACCATATCATGCTAGATTTGTGTTGGTAGCAGTTAGGAAAATAATTCAAGGTCTCTTTTTAGTGCTAAATTTATTTTAATTATGAAGTTGGATCTGTCTAACTATTCAGCAAAAGGTACTTTTAGAAAGTTTCCTCTTTGCTGCCAAAAGCCTCTAAAGAAATTTCTATAAGTATTCCAACTGCCACCTAGCAGATGATGTCTCCCTGTGTTGAAGTGGGAATTGCTCCCAGGACAGAGACAACGGGCCTTGAGTGTTGGGAAGAGTTGTCCTTCCCATGAAAGACAACCATGGGTCTTTGCCCAGTAACTCGATCAGCTTCAAAAGGGCCTTCTTGCCACAGGCAGATGTAGGTCATAACTGGGCCTGTGTCCTCTGTTGTCCACCTAGTGAGGCTGGCTCAAAACCAATGTGAGAGGAAGCTGTCCAAAAACTGGTTTAGAGTGACCACAGCGGTTGGGCTACCCATTTTCAAAGCCACAGCTCTGGGTGGGCATGGGAAGCTCAGCCCAGTTAAAGGAGGGTTGTGACATGTTGAATTTGGCACAGAAAATATTGCAAACATGTGAAGGGTCACCGCTGAGAACGGTTACCCTAATGGTTAGGGAGTGACCAGGAGTTTCTCCCGCCCACAGTGTCACAGGGCCTAAATGTAACATCCCCAGTACCCTCCTTAGAGTACTCCTGGACCTGAGGAAGATTAAGAAGAGGCCTTTCCTACTCTCCGAAGACTTGTACCCAGAACCCCAGATGTGACTCCAAAGGTCAGAAATCTGACCTCCTGTTTGGGCTACTGGGACTGAACAACACTTCTCCATTCCGACCTTTACCTGCATATGACCTATTGGATACTCCCGGGACTCCCCCTACACTAACACACGTCAATCAACCACAGAGAACCCCCAACTCAACACAACCAAAGCTACCTACGCACCCCCAGTAACCACTGAACTCCCCTTATCACTACAACATATGCCCCTTTGGATAACACCCTCCCTCCCCTCAATAACTTTCACGCCTCCGCAACTTTGCCAAACACTGTCACCCATAGTAACCACCCCCCTACACTAGACCACCACCCTTACTTCAGTTGGTAGACCACACCAAGATGCCCCACTTAGAGCACTTAGAGGAGACGGGGCCCTCTGTTATCACCTTGGCCTCAAGTATACTTCCTAAACCCACATCCCAGCCATCCACTCCCACAGCCCACCCACCATCATCCACAACTCTACCCACATCCTCATCCCAGCCATCCTCCCCCACAGCCCACCTAATATACACATTCACACCTGCAACACCACTACCTTCCCCACATACAGTGGCCCCAAACCTTACACCAGGCCAGTCCCCAGCACCTACATCTACACCTATAACAAAGAGCCATTCCCCACTCGTAGTCACCCCCACAGCCCACCCAACACACACACTCCCACCGCAGCACCCCTCCCATCCACACTCACACATACAATAAATTGTACACCAGGCCAGACCTCACTGCATGCATTCAAATCCACATCCACAACACAGCTACATACCGGATTGGTGTCAGTACAACGCAGATTTTTACATCGCATTCCGTTACAACGGAATTTTTACAACGCAGGATCCATTACATCGGATGCCATTACAACGCATGGCATTACATAGCAGATGCTATTACAACGCATGGCATTACATCGTAAGTATAGGTAAGTATAACTTTTTAAAAAAAATGTAATTAAGTTAATTTAATTAATTTAATTTAATTAATTTAATTAAAATACATTTTAAAATAGCCATTAATTTTATTTAATAAAATAATATCTATTTAATAAATGTAATTGTAATAAAAAATGGAAATAATTTAATTTAATTAAAATAATGAAAATAATTTAATGTACATATTTTTATAAATGAAATTAAATTAAATTAATTGAAATAATTTAATTAATTTAATTAATTTAATTTAAAAATGTAATGAATGTAATAAAATTAATTTAATTTATTAAATATATTTTAATTAATTTAAAAATGGTAAATATAATTTAATTATCCCTAAACACAAACCTACCCCTGAACCCTACAATACCCCTGTACCCCAAAACCCAAACCCTGCCCTAAAACCTAAAAACACCCCTGTACCCCAAAACCCAAACCCTGCCCTAAAACCTAAAAACACCCCTGTACCCCAAAACCCAAACCCTACCCTAAAACCTAAAAACACCCCTGTACCCCAAAACCCAAACCCTGCCCTAAAACCTAAAAACACCCCTGTACCCTAAAACCCAAACCCTGCCCTAAAACCTAAAAACACCCCTGTACCCCAAAACCCAAACCCTGCCCTAATACCTAAAAACACCCCTGTACCCAAAAACCCAAACCCTGCCCTAAAACCTAAAAACACCCCTGTACCCCAAAACCCAAACCCTGCCCTAAAACCTAAAAACACCCCTGTACCCCAAAACCCAAACCCTGCCCTAAAACCTAAAAACACCCCTGTACCCCAAAACCCAAACCCTGCCCTAAAACCTAAAAACACCCCTGTACCCCAAAACCCAAACCCTACCCTAAAACCTAAAAACACCCCTGTTCCCCAAAACCCAAAACCCTGCCCTAAAACCTAAAAACACCCCTGTACCCCAAAAACCAAACCCTGCCCTAAAACCTAAAAACACCCCTGTACCCCAAAACCCAAACCCTGCCCTAAAACCTAAAAACACCCCTGTACCCCAAAACCCAAACCCTGCCCTAAAACCTAAAAACACCCCTGTACCCCAAAACCCAAACCCTGCCCTAAAACCTAAAAACACCCCTGTACCCCAAAACCCAAACCCTGCCCTAAAACCTAAAAACACCCCTGTACCCCAAAACCCAAACCCTGCCCTAAAACCTAAAAATACCCAAACACCCCAAAACATATACCTCAGTACCCCAAAACATATACTCCTATACTCATACTTATTTAAAAAATTACTTAAATTAATATATTTAATTTATAATATTTAAAAACATAAATAAATATTTTTATTTATAATTAATAATAATTAAATCAATTATATAATATTAAATAAAATAAAAAAAAATTATATACTTACCAATACTTACGATGTAATGGTATAGGTTGTAATAGCATCTGCTATGTAATGCCATGCGTTGTAATGGCATCCGATGTAATGGATCCTGCATTGTAATAGCTGCGTTGTAACAGCATTACGACGTAAAAGTTGCGTTGTAAGTGTTACATACCCTACATACCACATGCCCGCCTACACAAAACTCCAGACTTAACAAGATCATGATTTCTTTGAATCAAATCAAAGAAGAACTCCAAGCACTCAACCATTGTTTCTCGAGACAACCATGGGGTATTAGAGCAACAAGACAGCCCAAAACTAGCTGGCCCAGGAACCAACTGACAACTAACCTTAATCTCTATTGTCCCAACTGGTCCTCAGTCCCCTCCTACAACAACTCATCCAGACCAATTAGAAGCACTAATCCGCTCTCAGGGAGCGATTTACTCTCCATGGTGAGCTCATATGACCCCGCTCCCATGAAGCCACCTACACCCGCATCATTGTTGATTCCTTCTATCCCCCCCAATTCCCATGGGACATTTAAACCAAACACTAGAGATGTCAAAAATAACAACCTTAGAAAAATTCCTATCACTCAGGAACCCTCCTCAACCATCAAACTCAAATATATATACTCCTAAACTGCAGATCGGCTGCTAGACATGCAGCGGACATAGCTGACCTCATCCTCACACATGAACCAGACCTGATAATGATAACTGAAACCTGGCTAAAGGAATTCTCCACATCAATCATTGACATCTTAGTTCCACCCAATTACAACATCATCAGACTAGACAGAGACAGAGCCGATAAGTCGAGGGGTGGCATTGCCTGCATACATCGTAATAATATCTCAGTAAACAGAGCCATCTCCCCATCATTCTAGTCATGCGAATACATGTGCCTTGACATCAGTAGCAAGGGCAAACCTCTCTGTTCTCTGCACATCATCTATCACCCACCAGGCGAGAACCTCGCCTTCACTGAACATTTCATGGACATGGTATCTTCAAACACGGGGCGACAAAACACCCAAATATTCCTCGGAGACTTCAATCTCTACTGGGATGATCCTAACAATACAGAGGTGAACAGTCTCAAGAATTTCCTAGCTGATCTAGACCTAATGCAATTCTGCAACAGCCCAACACACGACAAAGGTTCTATTCTGGACTTATTAATCTCTAAAACAGACTCCATTCAGCTAGAGTCGATCCAACCCTGCGATTGGTCAGACCATCACATCATCATCTTCACCATTAAGGAAACGGTGAAACTGAACTCAGCTCTATCCACAGGACCAAAAGTGTGGAAAAGAGACCTGAAAAAACTCAACCCCAACACCTTGCCTTCCTCCTGTTACAACCTACTGTTGCCTCGGCAGGATCTTCCAAAGTACATGATCTCACCAACCACTACCTCTCAACCATGACAGCGATAATAAACGTGGTAGCACCTCTGCAACTAAAAAGAGTCTAAACCTTGGTACAACGGATCACTCAACGAGGACAGGCGCTCGCTCAGAACTTTGGAAAGTGCCTGGAGATGAATACCATCCGCCAACCACCTCAAGATTCTCATGACAAAGAGAAACACATATTTCCGAAAGATCAAGTGCACCAAAGCCGAATATTTCAGCCTTCAACTTAACCAGGCAAGAAATTGTCCCAAAAAAACCTTTGAACTGATCAAAACCCAATCCAAGGAGGCACCTCACCATCCACAAGTTACAGAATGCCCGCAGCTAAACTGTGAAGAATTCCCCACCTTCTTCACCCTGAAGACCGATACCATAAAAAAACGACCTCTTAAATGATCTAACCTTATTCGCGAGACCGAATACACAAACCCATCCAGCTCCCCTAACCGCGCCAGGTCAACTCACATCAAAGCCTAACCTAAAAAATGATGCAGACTGGTCATCATTTACCTCCTACTGTCAAGATGCAATAGGTAAAATTCTCAGTGCATTGAACCCAGCCAACCACTTCTCTGACCCACTTCCGGGAAACGCAGTCAAAGACCTTACTCCACTGCTTCTACCTCTCTGGTCCACGATCATAAAAAGCTCACTTCAACAAGGATGCATCCCAGATACCCTCAAAGTAGGCCAGGTATCAGCCATTCTAAAGAAGCCCTTGGCAGACCCCACAGATCTAAGCAACTATCGCCCTTTCTCCAATATCCCTACCTTAGCCAAGCTGCCGTGACTATGCGTGCATCTACAGCTAACGAAACACCAATCAGGTTTCCGTGCAGGCCATAACAGAGAATCAGCCATGACACACATTATTGACGATGCGCTGCAAATACTCGATCAAAATGGATCCTGCTTACTCATCCTACTTGACCTCTCCTTGGTCTTTGATACGGTCAAGCATGAGAACCTGTTAGACCTCCTGAAACACAGAATGGGTTTTTCTGGGGTATTACTAAGTTAGTTCACCACATTTCTCCAAAATCGAACACAACAATTCAAAGTCAATAACACCCTGTCCCAGTATCTTTGGGAGTCCCGCAAGGATCCGCACTATCCCCAACAATGTTTAATCTCTTCCTGGAACCTCTCACCAAAATGTTACAAACCTCTAACGTGCAATATCACATGTATGCAGACGACACACACTTATGCCTCAAGATCCACTGCCCTACAGGACGTCAAACTACTTAATACAGCACTTAGGAATACCCAAACGTGGTTGGCAGAAAATCATCTCAAACTGAAAGTACTAAAGACTGAATTCCTACTTATATCTCCTCCGGCCCAAATCCCCAAAATGCAAGATTGGATCAAACATAATATGGCGTTGAACGTTCAACCTACCATCGTGGACTCAGCGAAGTCACTAGGAATAACTTTAGACAGTAACCAACAGAAGCTACCTTTTCCCTCCTGAGGCAGAAACTGAGAGGTCTCTCTCTGTTACTTTGTATATTTTAGCATTTACCTTGTATTTTAATATCGTGTGATTTGTAGCACTTGAATAATAAGCGTTAGAGATTTGGGGACTTTAGAGACTTCCTCAGCGCTCCCAAGCGCTTTGTGTGCCTTCCTCCCTCCCCTGCCTCCGGACCGCCCTCGGCCGAGTATCGACGCCGAGGGCTGGGATTCCGGTTTGTGGCGGCCATATTGGGTGTGGGCCAGGCGGGTGAGGCACTCTAGCAGCGCTTTAAAAACAAAATAGTGAGCCTGCTTCGTGATAACCAACAGAAGCTACCTTTTCCCTCCTGAGGCGGAAGCCGGGAGGTCTCTCTCTGTTACTTTGTATATTTTAGCATTTACCTTGTATTTTAATATCGTGTGATTTGTAGCGCCTAAATAATAAGTGTTAGAGATTTAGAGACTTTAGAGACTTCCTCAGCGCTCCTAAGCTCTTAGTGTGCCTTCCTCCCTCGCCTCCGGACCGCCCTCGGCCGAGTATCAACGCTGAGGGCTGGGATTCCGGTTTGTGGCGGCCATATTGGGCGTGGGCCAGGCAGGTGACGCGCTCTAGCAGCACTTTAAAAATAACGGTCACGACTCCGCACAGCGGACGCGTACTGCGGACACGCCGGACCTGCGCCAGAGTCGTGCCAGAGTCCTGCGTGTCTGCGCCCGTCCGCGACAGGACGGGATCAGGGACCTTGGACCCGACACCCATGCTTATTACGTCTGCAAAGGCCCTTCATATCAGGTATTCGGCTCAAACTCTATTACATCTTAGACCAGCCCCTCTCCCACAATGCTCCGGAGATTCCTGGCCGTGCCCTGAGGGCCCTTTCTCCTGCATATATTGCAAATATCAAGCCACTTACATAAAACCTACTACTGAGAAGTTAAATAAAAAGTAACAAACTCCACCTAAATGGACAAAGGAGACAAAGTGCCTCCTTCTAAATGTTCGTTCCCTACCTAGACATCAACTAGAGGTATGGGACCTAATACATACTACACAACCTGACCTCTGCTTCCTAACGGAAACCTGGTTGAAACCCCATACGGTCCCCGCTATCGCTGTAGGGGTTCCTCTTGGCTATAAGTTTATTAATTTTGACCGCCCAGAGAAAACAGGTGGTGGCTTAGCCATCATGCATAAAGAATACCTGAAGGTCATTATATTAGAACAGAAACACAGCCCTCTCTTCGAGATTATAATTTTTAAATTGCAATATGCCACAAACATATTTTGGAAAGGAGCCTTAGTCTATCGCCCTGCGGGGCCTTCTACAGGCTTCCCCCTCGCACTATTGGAACTCTTGGCCCCACATTTCAAAGCAAAAGAGTCCTCCTGCTTGGCTATTTCAATGTCCACGCTGATAATTCCTCACTTCCTGAAACAATGTCTCTGGTCTCTGAATCATCTTCCCTCGGTCTGATTCTGCAAAACCATGAGCCCACCCATACAGGTGGACACCTTCTCGACCTGGTTTTCACCAACTTCCCCAAAGTACCCTGCCTTTCCCCGGCTCAAAAAATTTGGTCCAACCACCTTATCGAGGAATTCTCTATATCCAATGCGGATAAGCCCTCCAATAAAAACTCCCTACCTCCTGTCTGGCATGGACAATGGCATAAAGTCACCTCAGAGGAATTGCAAAAGTTATGGAAGCAGCCCACTCCCACAGAGACAGACAGTATAGAGACCGTTTTAACCAAATTCAACAAGTCCCTCAAAGAAGCAATTGACCAAATCGCACCTCTAAAATTACACAAACAATACCCTGCCACCAAACAGGAAGCATGGTACACCGAGGTGCTTAGAACAGAAAAACAAAAATGTAGGAGGTTGGAAAAGAAGTGAAGAAAAACTCGTACCGAAGAAAACAAGAAGGTACATCATGAGGCCCAGGCTAAATATTACAAAAATATCAAACTTGCTCGGAGGAATAGCCTCTCTCAACGACTTGGAGAAGCGGGAAATCGTTCCAAGGAATTATTTAAAATCCTTCAGGACTTTGTAAAACCAATAGCATGTAAAAGCCCTGATCATTTTTCCCAACAATTATGTGACGAAATCTCCCTGTTATTCGAAAATAAAATCAACTTGATTTTCGATAAAATCCTATTGGTCACCAATCCCCTTCCATCCTGCCCACATGGAGTAAAACTACACTTATGGCGTTCCCAGCAGTCAATGACTCAGATCTCACCTCCCTTATGAGTCATATAAAATCTGGATCTCCAGATGATCTTTTATCAGCTAAAATGACTGCCTCTCTGCAAAATCTGCTTAGGCTCCATATTCTAACACTGATCAATCATTCTCTTAGGGAAGAATCTGTGCCTACAGAATGGAAAAAAGCAGTGGTGAACCCAATCCGAAAGAACGCAGCAATTCCATGGACTGACCTCTCCAACCTCCGACCCATTTCCCTCCTACCCCCTTCTCAGCAAGATGACCGAGAGACACGTAAACACTCACTTGTCCAAATACATCGAGGCAGCGGAGGGCCTAGACCTCTCTCAATCTGGATTTAGGCCCATCCACAGCACAGAATCTGCCCTCCTTTCAGTGACTGATAACATCAAGATGTCACTGGTTGGAGGAAACTCAATGATTCTAGTGCTGTTGGAATTATCCGCTGCCTTCGACACTGTGTCCCATGAGATACTTCTCAGTCGTCTGAAGGAGAGGGGAATAGAAGAGGTGGCTCTTTCTTGGCTGGAGAGCTTTCTTTCGGATCACCAACAAGAGGTGAGATTGGACTCCCACCATTCTATCTCAAGGGAGCTCACCAAGGGAGTACCACAGGGCTCTTGCCTAAGCCCCACACTTTTCAACGTATATGTGGCTCCCTTGGCGGATATTGTAAGATCTTATGGGTTCACCCCTGTGTCGTACGCTGACGACACTCAGCTTTTGTTCCCCTTTAAAACCTTAACGCCCGCAATGAAAAAATCTTTTGCGGACGGAATGAGGGCAATATCCGACTGGATGGCCACTAACCGCCTCCAGTGCAACGTAGGCAAGACTAAGGTAATGCTGTTCGGGGAGGCCACACTTTTGTGGTCCCTGGATTGGTGGCCTTTGGATTTAGGACCTTCTCCAAGCCCCAAACAGATTGTCAAAAATCTTGGTGTGCGCTTAGACAAAACACTCCTGCTTAAAGAACACACAAATCAAGTAGTAGGTTCCTGCTTCCAGGTCATTGGTCTGCTACGATGAGTCTTCCCATTTTTATCAGATTCTTATAGGAAGACTCTCATCCAGGCCTTGGTTATAAGTAGGATGGACTACTGTAATGGCCTGTTGGTCTCGGCAAATGAGGAACAACTACAGAGACTACAGGTGATCCGGAACACTGCCGCAAGTCTAGTTCTCAACGCCCAGCCAAGGTCTGCCTCACTCCCCCTGCTGACAAAACTTCACTGGTTGCCAATTAGACAGCGTGTAAAATTTAAAATCTGCTGCACAATTCATAGATGTCTGTTTGGCAATGGACCTAAATATCTAAAAGAAATATTCAAACCCTACATACCCAGTCGAACTCTGCGCTCCAGTAGTCAGCAACAACTCCAAGTTCCTAGGATAAAAAAAAGCCAGGCAGGGAGGGCGAGCCCTGTCCTACAAAGGCCCATCCTCTGGAACTTATTGCCCCCTGCTCTCAAAAATACAACCAACTTTCAATCCTTCAAGAAGTCCCTGAAAACTTTTTTGTTTGTCGCCTGTTAGGTTTGTTCCCCCTCATCTCACTGTCTAATTACTAGTTTCTGGCTCTTTGGTAATACATAAGCGCGGACATACCCTTTCGAGGGTTGACTTCCTGCGCTATACAAAAATATAAATAAATAAATAAACATGCAAAAACATATCAGTAGTGCTCATAAGGGAGCAAACTTCCAGATAAACACTCTGAGAAAACTCAAACTCTTCCTACCTCACAATGACTTCAAGCAAGCAAACCAGGCTCTGGTTATATCTAGAGTGGAATACGGATGTGTTTCTCTCTGTGGCCTACCCAAAGCATCAACTGCACCACCAAGAGCTTCAATCAACGCCGCCGCAAGACTCATAACTGGGTCTAAACATAGCTCCCACATCTCCCCGGACCTTCAATCCCTGAACTGGCAACCCCTGGAGGCGGGAATTCAGCTGAAAATTGCATGCATGATGCACAGAGCCATGCATCACATGACACCCAGCTACCTGGCACAGAAACTGACGATCTCGGGTGGGTCCAGATCCTCAAGAAATGCAGAATAAATACTACTGAAACCACAAAAATTCCCTAAGAATTTTTTTTATAACAGATCCTTCTCTTGAATGGCGCCCAGAATTTGGAATGCCTTACCCCCAGAAATCAGACTTAACCAGTAAAATCCATCCTCATGGCCAAATTTACATGAGTATGGGCTACTGGAACCCTGTGACGAGATGCACATGCGGTCCCAACCACAAGACATTTTTTTGATGTTACATCTTAATATGCTGTTTTTATAATATGCTTTGTACATATGTTTGGACTTGCTCTCATTTACTGTAAAAGTAACATTTATTGTTTGTATAGCGCTCTGAAATCCTCCAGGATCGTGTTCGCGCTCTATAAAACTTTCAAAATAAAGAAATAAATAAGGTTCAGGAGGCCTTCTTCCTGCAATATTTGCTGAACAGTTCCCCCTTGATCGTCCCTGAACCTTGCTTCTGCCCTCTGTGGGAGTGAGTCATGACCTCAAGTGGTGTTGCCAAGGTCCTGGACCCTTGGCTGGTTTCAAAATGCACTTGAAAACCTTGGCCTTACAAACTTTCTGCTGATTTTGTCCCTGGAGCCGCAAGATCGCCGCGAAGTAGGAGCCATCCTAAGGAGCTCCAGGTTTGGTAGTTTTCCCTTATAAACCGCTCCCCAGGCCCTCTACTGGATCCCAGCCCCGGCCCAACTTCCTGCTCGCCCGAACCGAACTTCGCTGATGCTGACCGAGGAGCCCCGCATAGCATCTTACCTGCTAGAAGATCGCCGTCTCTCGCTGGGGCGCTGCTCGCTTTTCCCTGCTTTTTATTTCTCCATCCGGGCGCCTGGGTGTTTTTCTGCTGGGGAGTCCATCTGCAGTGCGGCGAGCCCGGTGTTCCGAGGAGCGCTGTACCCCCATGGATCTCTGTACCCCCTATGTCACGGGGGTGCTGAATTCCATAGGTTCGGCCTATTTACCTCCACTTTCCCATCAAGCTTTGTACCCCCCTACGTCAGGGGGGAGGAGATGTTCACAGTTCGTTTTTTGCTTCTGGGACACGGTTGCAGTACTCACACGCTCCCGCAATTACTTTCAAAAAGTTGAGTTACGGCAGCAATTCCTTGCAATTAAAGGAATTAATTTTGTTAACATGGCATATGCATGTTGTAAAGGATGTTATTTTTCACATATTATCCTAATCGTTGTTTTTATTTATTTAAAGGTTGTCAAACATGTTTATTTCAAGATTTATTTTATAATATATATTTTGAAATGTTCACAGTTCGTTGTAGCTTGTGGGAGACGGTCGCAGTGCTTACACGCTCCCGCAATTATTTTCAAAAATTTGAATTACGCCAGGAATTAAAGGAATTAAAGGAATTCATTTTGGTAACATCGCATATGCATGTTGGAAAGGAAGTTATTTTTCACATATTTTCCTAAACGTTGTATTTAAGTATTTAAAGGTTGTCAAACATGTTTCTTTCAAAATTAATTTTATAATATATGATTTATAATATTATATATATATATATATATATATATATATATATATATATATATATATATATATATATATATATATATATATATATATATACCTACTGGCGGTCGCCAGTAGGTATATATAGTTAGGATTTTTTCTCTATGGGATTTTTGAAAATTCTATGTCTAATAACCTTGGCGTTTGTGGACGGAATTGGCTAAAATTTTCAGGAAAATGGAACATTTTGTTTCTGAGCAGCCCCTGACAATTTGGGGGGGTTTCATCAAGGGGGGGCCGAGAAAAAAGGGGGGTCCCAAAACACGTTTTTCCCATGTTAATTTCCATAGGGTGGTTGGCCTCACTTTTAGCTCGAACGGCTGAATGGATTTGCACGAAACTTGGCAAAATTGTAGGGACTGTTAGCCTGATGTGCCTTTGCTAGGTCTCAATATATGTGCTCCAGTGGATTTTGAGTAATTTAGGTTCAAAAAAAGATATATATCTGGGCGGAGCCTAACCACACATCTGATCTGATTGGCTGTCAGCACTTCATCCAAGAAGTGTTGGCAGCCATCTTGGGACCAATATACATGATAGCACCTCATTAAAAAGCATTGTAGTTAATAGAGGGTTTTAGGACTTTAGTTACATTATAAATCATTTGTTGATGGTACCATACTCGTTTTAGGAATTGTGGTGGGTTCTAAGGTGATTTTACCATGTGAAAAAACCTTCTGCTGTGATATCATGAATATTGTTTGAAAGAAAACTAATATCTCATGATTTTCCCACAGTGGTTAGGAAGGGGATCTATAAGCTAAACTGAAAGCATATTTTCTGTAAATTCACATTATCTTTCTCAGTCATGTGAAAATGAAGTCTGACATTCTCAGTAAAACATAAACATCCAACAAGGACAGAGACTGTCAGTTGATTCCTTTGTGTTCTACTGCAGCCTCCTAGAGTGTTCTAAAGAACAACTAGAGCGCTAACAGTCCTACTTATTACAAAGGTATGACACACCTGAAGCCATCTTGATTGGAATAAAGTGGTAACTCTTAAAACATTTAATTTAAAAAGAAACAACATGAGGGGGTATATTTTGCCATAGAAAGTATGATTAGTGCTGCAGAATGAAAAATTAGGGCACATTTTGAGTGACTTCTCAAATCCTTTTCTATTTCATTAAAACATTCTGACATGCAGTCTCCCAAAATGGCCACCAGAGACAAAAGAGCCCAAATGTAGCCCAAATATCATCCAGATGTAGCCCAAGTATAGCCCAATGACAGAATGTCCCAGAGTGTTCTAAAGAACAACTAGAGCGCTAACAGTCCTACTTATTACAAAGGTATGGCACACCTGAAGCCATCTTGATTGGAATAAAGTGGTAACTCTTAAAACATTTAATTTAAAAAGAAACAACATGAGGGGGTATATTTTGCCATAGAAAGTATGATTAGTGCTGCAGAATGAAAAATTAGGGCACATTTTGAGTGACTTCTCAAATCCTTTTCTATTTCATTAAAACATTCTGACATGCAGTCTCCCAAAATGGCCACCAGAGACAAAAGAGCCCAAATGTAGCCCAAATATCATCCAGATGTAGCCCAAGTATAGCCCAATGACAGAATGTCCCAGAGTGTTCTAAAGAACAACTAGAGCGCTAACAGTCCTACTTATTACAAAGGTATGGCACACCTGAAGCCATCTTGATTGGAATAAAGTGGTAACTCTTAAAACATTTAATTTAAAAAGAAACAACATGAGGGGGTATATTTTGCCATAGAAAGTATGATTAGTGCTGCAGAATGAAAAATTAGGGCACATTTTGAGTGACTTCTCAAATCCTTTTCTATTTCATTAAAACATTCTGACATGCAGTCTCCCAAAATGGCCACCAGAGACAAAAGAGCCCAAATGTAGCCCAAATATCACCCAGATGTAGCCCAAGTATAGCCCAATGACAGAATGTTCCAGAGTGTTCTAAAGAACAACTAGAGCGCTAACAGTCCTACTTATTACAAAGGTATAGCACACCTGGAGCCATCGTGATAGGAATAAAGTGGTAACTCTTAAAACATTTAATTTAAAAAGGAACAAAATGAGGGGGTATATTATGCAATAGAAGGTATTATTAGTGCCGCAGAAAGAAAAATTAGGGCACATTTTGAGTGACTTTTCAAATCCTCTTCTATTTCATTAAAAAATTCTGACATGCAGTCTCCCAAAATGGCCACCAGAGACAAAAGAGCCCAAATGTAGCCCAAATATCACCCAGATGTAGCCCAAGTAGAGCCCAATGACAGAATGTCCCAGAGTGTTCTAAAGAACAACTAGAGCGCTAAGAGTCCTACTTATTACAAAGGTATGGCACACCTGAAGCCATCTTGATTGGAATAAAGTGGTAACTCTTAAAACATTTAATTTAAAAAGGAACAAAATGAGGGGGTATATTTTGCCATATGAATTATGATTAGTGCTGCAGAAAGAAAAATTAGGGCACATTTTGAGTGACTTCTCAAACCCTCTTCAATTTCATTAAAAAATTCTGACATACAGTCTCCCAAGATGGCCACCAGAGACAAAAGAGCCTAAATGTAGCCCAAATATCACCCAGATGTACCCCAAGTATAGCCCAATGACAGAATGTCCCAGAGTGTTCTAAAGAACAACTAGAGCGCTAACAGTCTTACTTATGACAAAAGTATGGCACACCAGAAGCCATCTTGATTGGAATGAAGTGGTAAGTCTGAAAACACTCAATTTAAAAAGGAACAACATGAGGGGGTTAATTTTGCCATAGAAAGTATGATTAGTGCTTCAGAAAGAAAAATTAGGGATCATTTTGAGTGACTTCTCAAATCCTCTTCTATTTCATTAAAAAAATTCTGACATGCAGACTGAAACATGCACTTTGAATACCAGCAGCAGACGTCCCTGGTGAGCAGTAGCTTTACTACAGTGATCTAATGTGCAACTAGAGTGCTAACATTCAGAATTTATGGCAAATGTGTGACACATCTGAATGCCTTCTTGATGGAACCAAAGTAAACAAGCATTGAAAATGCAATAGATCTCGCCCTCGTTTAAGTTAAAGCCATTCTGTTTGTAATGAGGTGGCTTTTTAGCTTTGCTTTTATTAGTGTTTTTTCAACTTTCATGTAAATAACATGCATCTGTATGCATATAAGTATATGTATGCATGCATTTATGTTCGTATTTATATAGATATACAGATGATATATGTTTATATATGTATGTATATATATATATTCACTGAAAAAACCATAGGCTATAGACCATATATAGTTAGGAATTAGCATTTACAAAACCTTGAAAATTCACTGAAAAAAACATAGGTTATAGACCATATATAGTTAGGAATTAGCATTTACAAAACCTTGAAAATTCACTGAAAAAACCATAGGTTATAGACCATATATAGTTAGGAATTCGCATTTACAAAACCTTATTTTACTCACACAAAACCATTGAAATTCCATATATAGTTAGTTGCACTAACTATATATCGCGCACCCGCAATCCACTGCTGATGATGTCACATATTACATCATTCATGACATGGTCAGTGACATCACCGATGACATCACTGATGACATCTCAAATGACATCACTGATGACATCTCAAATGACATCACTGATGACATCACTGATGACATCTCATTTGACATTACTGATCACATCACTGATGATATCATTCATGTGATAATACGATGAACCTCTTCAGACTCTAATATAACCTTAGATACAATCAGTGTAAACAGACACTCACAGACTGTCACTCATCCATGGAGTTACTCACACACCTAGTCAGTCATGCAAAGAATCAATCACACCTCCATTTCCTCAACTATACAGTTATACAAACTTTACTTATTCAAACATATACTAACACATATTTACTCTCTTATACAATCCCTGATACAAGTTCACAATGATCCATACAGCCACTCACACATTCACTGGCTCTTATGCACAGTTATTTATATATGTCAACTCTCACATGTACTGTGCTTTACATATGTACTTACTTTGACATGTAGCACTGAGATATCCAATCACTCACCAATACACTCATGCACACAGTCAACCGCCCATACAGCTGTTTCCACATGCACTTTTGAAACCATACATCTAGTGAATCAACTGCTCACACATCTATGCACAGAGCCATACACCTCCCAGCCACCCACACACACACTCAGTCTCCCATAAAAATACTTGGGCAACCAATCAATAACCCATATAGTTACTCATATAGCTACTTATCAACACATGCAACAGTTTACAGAACAACAGACATAATGATGCACAAATTAAGACAGTTTAGTCACTAGCCCATGCACTCAGTGAGACACATTTAATCACTCACTCATACAGTCAGTCATGCACCTACTAAATCCTTCATCCAGACACTTATACATGTACTCATTCTTCAATATGTAAGACATATTTTAACTTTACAGAAACATACAGTCACTGGATGTTGTCATCAGTGATGTCATCAGTGATGTCATTTGAGATGTCATCAGTGATGTCCTCAGTGATGTCACTGACCATGTCATGAATGATGTAATATGTGACATCATCAGCAGTGGATTGCGGGTGCGCGATATATAGTTAGTGCAACTAACTATATATGGAATTTCAATGGTTTTGTGTGAGTAAAATAAGGTTTTGTAAATGCGAATTCCTAACTATATATGGTCTATAACCTATGGTTTTTTCAGTGAATATATATATATATATATATATATATTCACTGAAAAAAACATAGGTTATAGACCATATATAGTTAGGAATTAGCATTTACAAAACCTTGAAAATTCACTGAAAAAACCATAGGTTATAGACCATATATAGTTAGGAATTCGCATTTACAAAACCTTATTTTACTCACACAAAACCATTGAAATTCCATATATAGTTAGTTGCACTAACTATATATCGCGCACCCGCAATCCACTGCTGATGATGTCACATATTACATCATTCATGACATGGTCAGTGACATCACTGAGGACATCACTGATGACATCTCAAATGACATCACTGATGACATCACTGATGACAACATCCAGTGACTGTATGTTTCTGTAAAGTTAAAATATGTCTTACATATTGAAGAATGAGTACATGTATAAGTGTCTGGATGAAGGATTTAGTAGGTGCATGACTGACTGTATGAGTGAGTGATTAAATGTGTCTCACTGAGTGCATGGGCTAGTGACTAAACTGTCTTAATTTGTGCATCATTATGTCTGTTGTTCTGTAAACTGTTGCATGTGTTGATAAGTAGCTATATGAGTAACTATATGGGTTATTGATTGGTTGCCCAAGTATTTTTATGGGAGACTGAGTGTGTGTGTGGGTGGCTGGGAGGTGTATGGCTCTGTGCATAGATGTGTGAGCAGTTGATTCACTAGATGTATGGTTTCAAAAGTGCATGTGGAAACAGCTGTATGGGCAGTTGACTGTGTGCATGAGTGTATTGGTGAGTGATTGGATATCTCAGTGCTACATGTCAAAGTAAGTACATATGTAAAGCACAGTACATGTGAGAGTTGACATATATAAATAACTGTGCATAAGAGCCAGTGAATGTGTGAGTGGCTGTATGGATCATTGTGAACTTGTATCAGGGATTGTATAAGAGAGTAAATATGTGTTAGTATATGTTTGAATAAGTAAAGTTTGTATAACTGTATAGTTGAGGAAATGGAGGTGTGATTGATTCTTTGCATGACTGACTAGGTGTGTGAGTAACTCCATGGATGAGTGACAGTCTGTGAGTGTCTGTTTACACTGATTGTATCTAAGGTTATATTAGAGTCTGAAGAGGTTCATCGTATTATCACATGAATGATATCATCAGTGATGTGATCAGTAATGTCAAATGAGATGTCATCAGTGATGTCATCAGTGATGTCATTTGAGATGTCATCAGTGATGTCATTTGAGATGTCATCAGTGATGTCATCGGTGATGTCACTGACCATGTCATGAATGATGTAATATGTGACATCATCAGCAGTGGATTGCGGGTGCGCGATATATAGTTAGTGCAACTAACTATATATGGAATTTCAATGGTTTTGTGTGAGTAAAATAAGGTTTTGTAAATGCGAATTCCTAACTATATATGGTCTATAACCTATGGTTTTTTCAGTGAATTTTCAAGGTTTTGTAAATGCTAATTCCTAACTATATATGGTCTATAACCTATGTTTTTTTCAGTGAATTTTCAAGGTTTTGTAAATGCTAATTCCTAACTATATATGGTCTATAGCCTATGGTTTTTTCAGTGAATATATATATATACATACATATATAAACATATATCATCTGTATATCTATATAAATACGAACATAAATGCATGCATACATATACTTATATGCATACAGATGCATGTTATTTACATGAAAGTTGAAAAAACACTAATAAAAGCAAAGCTAAAAAGCCACCTCATTACAAACAGAATGGCTTTAACTTAAACGAGGGCGAGATCTATTGCATTTTCAATGCTTGTTTACTTTGGTTCCATCAAGAAGGCATTCAGATGTGTCACACATTTGCCATAAATTCTGAATGTTAGCACTCTAGTTGCACATTAGATCACTGTAGTAAAGCTACAGCTCACCAGGGACGTCTGCTGCTGGTATTCAAAGTGCATGTTTCAGTCTGCATGTCAGAATTTTTTTAATGAAATAGAAGAGGATTTGAGAAGTCACTCAAAATGATCCCTAATTTTTCTTTCTGAAGCACTAATCATACTTTCTATGGCAAAATTAACCCCCTCATGTTGTTCCTTTTTAAATTGAGTGTTTTCAGACTTACCACTTCATTCCAATCAAGATGGCTTCTGGTGTGCCATACTTTTGTCATAAGTAAGACTGTTAGCGCTCTAGTTGTTCTTTAGAACACTCTGGGACATTCTGTCATTGGGCTATACTTGGGGTACATCTGGGTGATATTTGGGCTACATTTAGGCTCTTTTGTCTCTGGTGGCCATCTTGGGAGACTGTATGTCAGAATTTTTTAATGAAATTGAAGAGGGTTTGAGAAGTCACTCAAAATGTGCCCTAATTTTTCTTTCTGCAGCACTAATCATAATTCATATGGCAAAATATACCCCCTCATTTTGTTCCTTTTTAAATTAAATGTTTTAAGAGTTACCACTTTATTCCAATCAAGATGGCTTCAGGTGTGCCATACCTTTGTAATAAGTAGGACTGTTAGCGCTCTAGTTGTTCTTTAGAACACTCTGGGACATTCTGTCATTGGGCTATACTTGGGCTACATCTGGGTGATATTTGGGCTACATTTGGGCTCTTTTGTCTCTGGTGGCCATTTTGGGAGACTGCATGTCAGAATTTTTTAATGAAATAGAAGAGGATTTGAAAAGTCACTCAAAATGTGCCCTAATTTTTCTTTCTGCGGCACTAATAATACCTTCTATTGCATAATATACCCCCTCATTTTGTTCCTTTTTAAATTAAATGTTTTAAGAGTTACCACTTTATTCCTATCACGATGGCTCCAGGTGTGCTATACCTTTGTAATAAGTAGGACTGTTAGCGCTCTAGTTGTTCTTTAGAACACTCTGGGACATTCTGTCATTGGGCTATACTTGGGCTACATCTGGATGATATTTGGGCTACATTTGGGCTCTTTTGTCTCTGGTGGCCATTTTGGGAGACTGCATGTCAGAATGTTTTAATGAAATAGAAAAGGATTTGAGAAGTCACTCAAAATGTGCCCTAATTTTTCATTCTGCAGCACTAATCATACTTTCTATGGCAAAATATACCCCCTCATGTTGTTTCTTTTTAAATTAAATGTTTTAAGAGTTACCACTTTATTCCAATCAAGATGGCTTCAGGTGTGCCATACCTTTGTAATAAGTAGGACTGTTAGCGCTCTAGTTGTTCTTTAGAACACTCTGGGACATTCTGTCATTGGGCTATACTTGGGCTACATCTGGATGATATTTGGGCTACATTTGGGCTCTTTTGTCTCTGGTGGCCATTTTGGGAGACTGCATGTCAGAATGTTTTAATGAAATAGAAAAGGATTTGAGAAGTCACTCAAAATGTGCCCTAATTTTTCATTCTGCAGCACTAATCATACTTTCTATGGCAAAATATACCCCCTCATGTTGTTTCTTTTTAAATTAAATGTTTTAAGAGTTACCACTTTATTCCAATCAAGATGGCTTCAGGTGTGCCATACCTTTGTAATAAGTTGGACTGTTAGCGCTCTAGTTGTTCTTTAGAACACTCTAGGAGGCTGCAGTAGAACACAAAGGAATCAACTGACAGTCTCTGTCCTTGTTGGATGTTTATGTTTTACTGAGAATGTCAGACTTCATTTTCACATGACTGAGAAAGATAATGTGAATTTACAGAAAATATGCTTTCAGTTTAGCTTATAGATCCCCTTCCAAACCACTGTGGGAAAATCATGAGATATTAGTTTTCTTTCAAACAATATTCATGATATCACAGCAGAAGGTTTTTTCACATGGTAAAATCACCTTAGAACCCACCACAATTCCTAAAACGAGTATGGTACCATCAACAAATGATTTATAATGTAACTAAAGTCCTAAAACCCTCTATTAACTACAATGCTTTTTAATGAGGTGCTATCATGTATATTGGTCCCAAGATGGCTGCCAACACTTCTTGGATGAAGTGCTGACAGCCAATCAGATCAGATGTGTGGTTAGGCTCCGCCCAGATATATATCTTTTTTTGAACCTAAATTACTCAAAATCCACTGGAGCACATATATTGAGACCTAGCAAAGGCACATCAGGCTAACAGTCCCTACAATTTTGCCAAGTTTCGTGCAAATCCATTCAGCCGTTCGAGCTAAAAGTGAGGCCAACCACCCTATGGAAATTAACATGGGAAAAACGTGTTTTGGGACCCCCCTTTTTTCTCGGCCCCCCCTTGATGAAACCCCCCCAAATTGTCAGGGGCTGCTCAGAAACAAAATGTTCCATTTTCCTGAAAATTTTAGCCAATTCCGTCCACAAACGCCAAGGTTATTAGACATAGAATTTTCAAAAATCCCATAGAGAAAAAATCCTAACTATATATACCTACTGGCGACCGCCAGTAGGTAATATATATATATATATATATATATATATATATATATATATATATATATATATATATATATGTATTATAATATATATATATATATATATATATTATAATATATCATGCAATATATAATAAATGTTATAATATATAATTATATAATATCCATATAGATATAATCTAATATAATTTTTATGATATTTAATTTTTTGTCAAAAGGGAGGTTATATAGGCGTAGTGTTGTTTTCCACCGTGCGTTGACTATAGTTTGGCTGGCGTTGATAGGGAGCAGGTACTATTTCTGCTTCCCTTGGTTTTGAGTTCCCCCTAAGTCAAAAGGAGAGCTTACATATGCCTGTTTTCGGTTTTTAGTGTGCGTTGACTATTGTTTGGCTAGCTTTGATGGTGAGCAGGTATTATTTCTGCTCACGGTGGTTTTGTGTACCCCTTAAGTGAAAAGGGAGCTTATACAGGCCTGTTCTTGGTTTATAGTGTGCATTGATTAGGGTTCGGCTGGCGTTGATGGGGAGCAGGTAGTATTTATGCTCACCGTGGTTTTGTGTACCCCCTAAGTCATAAAGGGAGCTTATACAGGCCTATTCTATTTTGCCAGTGTGCGTGGACTGGGGTTTGGCTGGCGTTAATGGGGAGCAGGTAGTATTTATGCTCACTGTGGTTTTGTGTACCCCCTAAGTCATAAAGGGAGCTTATACAGGCCTGTTCTTGTTTTTTAGTGTACGTGGACTAGGGTTTGGCTGGCGTTCATGGGGAGCAGGTAGTATTTCTGCTCACCCTGGTTTTGAGTACCCCCTAAGTCGTAAAGGGAGCTTATACAGGCCTATTCTATTTTGCCAGTGTGCGTTGACTAGGGTTTGGCTGGCGTTAATGGGGAGCAGGTAGTATTTATGCTCACCGTGGTTTTGTGTACCCCCTAAGTCATAAAGGGAGCTTAGACAGGCCTATTCTAGTTTGCCAGTGTGAGTTGACTAGGGTTTGGCTGGCGTTGATGGGGAGCGGGTAGTATTTATGCTCACTGTGGTTTTGTGTACCCCCTAAGTCATAAAGGGAGCTTATACAGGCCTCTTCTAGTTTGCCAGTGTGCTTTGACTAGGGTTTGGCTGGTGTTGTTGGTGAGCGGGTAGCATTTATGCTCACCATGGTTTTGTGTACCCCCTAAGTCATAAAGGGAGCTTATACAGTCCTCTTCTAGTTTGCCAGTGTGCGTTGATTTGGGTGATAATTTTTGTGCACCTCCTTTCCAGCTCCAGAAAAATTCGGACCTATAATTTTTGAACTTCATTTTCTGTGTTGTACAACCGACTTTTACCCCACTGTGTTGGTGATGAATGATATCTTACCTTGCATCTTTTTGGGACCCCGCTCTTTCATATTTCCTTTGCACCTCTCATTGCAATCTGTTCCACATTGTGTGTTCCTTGTAGTTTTGTAGCCTTGTTCTTTAGCAGTTTTTTCACTGTGTGTAGACGATCTGATTTCCTTTTTATGGCGCCTCTCTTTGTATCTTCTTTGCTATATATTACAATGGGTCTTCGGTGCACTATCCAGTGTTCTGACCATACTAGTTATTTTTTTTACTTTTACTTTACACCTTTACATTCACTTCCTCGAACCTTATTTTCCAATTATTTGGGGCACATAAAGTAAGGTGCTTTGGTTGTTATAGTGTCTTAACTTTGCAAGACAGTAGGTAGGACACAGATTACCAAACCCAGCCTCCACCACCTATGGACCTTGCAGCCCGTTCTTTACTCCTTTTTTGCAATGCCTTATGGGGTCGTTTCTTATCTATAATACCAGTTTTGTACTAGGGGTATCTTTGTTATAGTCTTAATGTTGTGAATATTCCTGCCCATGTGCGTGTAGTGATCAAAATTACTTTGTTAAACGGTTATCATTCCAGTCCTGCATAGTGTTCAGATAATTATAAAGACAAACAATGTAGCGTATAAATACAAGGTTACACTGCCCAGTACTTCCTCTTCAAGTGAAAAGGATAAGCTAATTAAAATATAATTTAAATTTATTTTCAATTTTCACCCATCGACAAACTTCCCTTCACCAAAATCCTTGAATTGATGAAGACAAAGGGTTGGACAGAGAAGTTCCCTATATAGCTGTCATGTGTCTTGGATATTGATACCATTCCTTTTAGCAACTCTCCAGAGATCCTTGGTATCCCAGGATGCACATACAAAACCGTTTAACTTTGTTCTTCACAGATACCCCGAGTACAGAACTGTACTGATTTGTAAGAAAGTACTCTAACAAATGTCTTGACTTAACCTGTTACTCCTCAAGTGTTTAATCCTCATAGTCCAAGCCTGTACAATTCATCTGTTGTTGCCCTCTTAGTGCATGTTAGATCCAGTACCAGATATTCACCTCTACACACCACCTTGTGCGCACCCACCATGAAAATGCCTCCACCGGGCATTGTACTTGCAGACTTTGGCACACATTTTCATGCATTTTTCCAGTGTCATATGTAACCTCCAACCTTCTCTGTTCAAATTTTTAGGGAAAGACCTTAGCAACCCTTCAATATAAAAAGTAAAATGGCTGTGAAATAGCTTTCTATGTGAGGTCTGCATGCCATCTTAAAAGCCAAATTATTAAATTAAATGCTACATACTTTTCCGTAATGTGCTTCTGTTGCACAGTCTATTATTGTCTGTATGTGTGCGTCACAACAATTGAAATCACCATCTTCGTGCATATTTCATAATAAAGCACTTAACACAATCCAGTAAAACTGTATTTATTATTTGTAAGTAATTATTTTTTCAAAATTATTTTGCATAAGTACAAACTTTGTTCCTTTATTTGCATAATAAATAGTAACTACATTTTAAATTATACAACACAAATGACAATATTACAGTAAAGAAATGTTAAGAATGTATCCAAAGTCTCAATTGTTTACATCTCTGCTCTTCAAACAGTAACTTTTGAAAAACCTTTCAATGTATCACCAAAAAAATGTGTGGGCCCACAAATGCAAGTATTACTATTTTTAAAAAATTCTGTACTGTTTCACTGTAGCTCTAAATTAAAAAAAAGAGGACCATAAACAGTGTTAGAACCGTACAGAACTTGTGAAAATAGTTTGACAGTTTCAGAATAACTCATTTCACTTTAATGACACCATGTTTCATTACTAATGACACATCTTAGATATGGTAAATGTCACTTACACAGTAGGTATTTGTCTGGCATGTACGGCTGTAGATTCACATGGTTGCCATAATTCTGCCGTCTTTTTTACTTTTTAGATGTTTAGAAATTGTTTTGTGGTAAGGCTGTCTCCTTCTGATATTGTGCCCGGGCATCGACTTTCTTGTTACCATATTTGTCTTCGGATGGTGATCATGGAATTATTAAGACTATAATATACTTTTATGTATGGTACTTAGAAAATTTAACAGGAATACTTGTTAACTATACAGTGCAGGCCTGACATAGTACTGACAGATGACATCATGTATATGGCAGATAATTTAAAATGTCTTAAAGGTTGCCTGTATAAAAATTGAGATGGACTCATGCCAGGACATCCGTGAAAGATTATGCATACACCTCACCTGCATGCCTTATCGGCCAATCAAAGACTGATTTTGTCGTCACCCAAGTGCGTCAGATGTTGCAGCATCCCCTCTCTACCATTAACCGCTATACCTGGCAGTGATGGTACACGTCTGGACTCCAATGCCAAAATCGTCTTTTCTATAGAACTAACTAACATTTTGCTGCATAAATCTTACAGGGTTCACTATGCAGTGCCTCATTACGCGCTCTAGTGGTGGGTGCGGAATCGTAACCTATATTTTCTTTTTCCTCATACCATATGTGGGTGTCGACGGCACCTGCAGAATCTCCCACCATTGGGCGCTATCTTGGCTTTCTTTTTTTCAGGTTTTGTGCTGTGTTTGCAATGTTTTTGCAATAGTCAAGGAAGTCTTTTACACGCTTAGTCCTTCAAGGTGTCTTTTTTCAGTATTGTCCCCGTTTTTGCACCTGCTTTTCCAACCGATACACAATAACATTAAAAGTAAACAACTTTCAAAAGCAAATGCACCCTCTAATTAGCTTTCGCTGTTTTCATTGTCTGTTAGTACCCCAATCTGGACAACAAAACAGGGGACCAACAACCCACCTCTACGTGACTCCGTCACAACATTAGTGCCCACCCGCACCATTTTACTTTCCATGCACTCCAAATGTGTTGTTGTGTCTCGCTTTTACCCTGCTCTGCCAACTTGCGTCCATTGAAAAACCCAGGCATGGGCAGTTTTTCATGTGCTAGGCCTTGATAATTTACCTTTCGAGCACAACTTACAAGGCCGACCGGTCCAAGCGTATCCGATCTAATCTTTAAGGTGGTGACTGTCTCGGCCGAGAGGAAGGCAAATGTACAAAGATGTAGTCTACACCGATCACAGTCTACAGTGAATGTCGACGGCAATGCCGTCGACACACACCCAAAAAGGCTCCCGCGGGGCTCAAGAAGAAGCGGCGGATGACCGGCGCCTACGATGCGGACAAGAGCCTGTTTAGCAAAGGCACCCTATCACAGCTGAAGGGCACCGGATCCTTCAAGGTCAACAACAAACACCTCGAGGCCAAGAAGGCGGCCAAGAACACAGTGGCGGGCGTTCTTGGACCATTTCAACGGTGTGCCCAGAGGGCTGGAAATGGAACCGGATGATGTATTTGGACGGGGCGGGAGTCACTGGTTTCGGATTGTATTGGGCGTGCCGGGGATGTGCGGAGCAGCAGCCCCTGCAGTGGCAGGGTTTGCATTCCTAGAATTGTATGAACGAGTGCCTCAGATGAGTGTTGGTTAGAAGGCTACATTGATATGCACTCCTGGCTATGCTTATGGGCGCGCTGGACATCCATGGAGGTTTCCTCCTAATTGCACACTAAATTTCAAGGTAGAACTCCTTGGACTTGCATAAAAGCAGTCTTCACTTCATTTCGCTTACATTGAGGTGTACACAAACAAAGCAGCCCAGAGCGAAGCTGAGAATACCCTTAATCCAGCGCACACATGAAGGTGATGAATTTCCAGGACACCAACTGGAGACCAACTTCAATCACACAACCTACAGGAATTACCTAAAGCCCCACAAACTGGTTTTGAATGCTGATCCCGTTGATGGCGATCCCGCCGACGCTCACAGACGGCGCATTTTCCGAATGTTTTAATGTTCTGATTCGTAAAATGAACGTCCCAGCGTGTCCGATCTCATGTTGAAGGTGGTGACCGCCTCGGTCGAGAGGAATGGAGTCTCCTTGACAGTCGCAAAGAAGCATAGTCAAACCACTGTGACAAAATACTACAATATGCCTTGAAAGCAACACAGTTTACAGGCACAAAGTGAGGAACTCCTTCCCATTTGCCATGTGACACACCGACGGCGATCCCGGAACCTTCAAGGTAAACAAGAAACAGCTGGAGGGCAAAAAGGTAGACCAAAAGACAGCCACCAAGACCAATTAACCAGCGGCCAAGAAAGCTGCCCCCATCGCCAAGAAGCGGACCATCTGACAGGGATCATAAAAGAAAATGCTGACAGACAGACAATACAATTAAACATTTTAATATTTACCTAAAAAGAGGTACGATACTGTGTACCATGGGGTCGCTATGGGGGTTTCCTCTTAAATACTTTTGTATAGTCACAGCGGTCTGTTCAAATTCTCATCATGATTAAAGTGGCTATCAAACATGCTAAGGAAGTATCTACAGACCTAGTGCGCAATCGGATATGAAACCCTACAATCGACAAACAAATATAGGCCTACACCCACAGATTCAGTCTACATGAAAGGAGAACTACCATTAGATTCACTAGTTGTGTCAATTGCTCAAAAAGGGGGCACTCTCTCAAACTTCTGGTGAGTCACCTAAAAATGACAAGTAATTCAAACAAATTCATGCATCCATTAACAGGATAGCTGTATGGTGCCATTTACAAAGTCAATAACAGTTAATGAACAAAACTAATACTAATGTTAGGCTGTTATGGAAAGGTCAAAACGTGAGGAGGGTGGGTTAAGTGTTCAATGATTTTGGTCACTGGGAGTGAGTTCCTGTCAACAGCGATGCGGCCAAGAACAAGGTCATCAAAGGATCTTTAAGTTAAATTAATGAAAATACAGTTATTTTAAAAAGGTGGCATGAAAACATGGAATAATTTTTCAATGATCATGGGAAAGAAGACGAGACAGGTGGATTGGAAAACACTGGCCCCGGGTCAGAGCCACATCCGACCAAACCAGCAAGCAAGCAGGACTGTAGGTTGAACGCACCACATTTGAGAACACAACAAAAAACTCCGAACAAACACCCAGACCTGTAGATCATTCAGGGTGAACAAAAAAAGAGCTAGAAGCCAAGAAGGCGGCCAAGAAGAGAGACGACAAAAGCAAGAATCAAGCTGCCCAAAAAGCCACCCCCCTCCCAGTAGACCAAAAAGGGTCCCGGGCCGAGGGAACGGGACACACGACGACGGCGAGCCAGTCGACCATGATCCCGTTGACACACACCAATGTTGACACACACCATAGTCGAACAGTCTTAGTTACCATGCCAAGACGGGAGACAACAGTTAACACTTGATGCCCTAGACGTCATCTCACGGTATTAAGCACAAATGTAATCATATTAAAGGTATATCCAATGCTCCTGCTCCATCAACAAAGGAACAAATTGTATGATGTTTAGGGCTTATATAATTTTAGAGTACATTTGTACAAGATTACTCTTCAAAAGTTCATGTGAGATCTTTATTAAAGAAAGATGTGAAATGTATACCACAAAAATAGCTGGAGGAAGAAAATTAGGAAGGATGATGAAGAGATGGAGGAAGACACACGTGGAGGACGGGACTTGAGTCTAGGAACCCCACAGTTATTTTCAATGGTCAATTATGACATTTATAGTTGTGGTAGGTATACTGAATACTGTCTACCATGAAGCAATCTCGTAGCATCTACGATTGCCTCAGCATGTTTTGGTGTGCAAACGCAACAAAAAGGACAGATACAATGCTCAAATTCATTCCGCTGCATGTGGAACTATTGGGCTGCGCGTGAACTTAGGCCGCGGTTGTCCCACAAGGGCAAATTATGGAAGACGGTGGAAGAGACTGGACATGAAGGAACAGCTTCGTGGAGCACATCTGAGGAAACAAGTTAGGCAGGTGCGCCACACTGGTCTTAAACCTGTATTACGTCAATGTCCTACACGTCGACACCTAAACCCGACAACACAGAGTTTCTACCATCTTCCCAAGGTGCACAAAGATAAAGCGAAGCCACCGGGAAGACCAATAGTAAGTGCCCAAGGGAGTCTCTTGGAACATTTATCCATCTATATTGACTATTTTCTGATTGACTATGTAAAAAATCTGAGAAGTTATTTGAAAGACACTAAAGACCTACTCAACAAATTGGAACAGCTAACCCTAAGAGAAGGTGATAAACTTATAGTAATGGACATAGCTAGTTTATACACAAGCATTGACCATGATCAGGGTATGAGAGCTGTGAAAGATATTTTATCTACGAGGGAGGCCAACTTCTTAGAACATAACACAATGCTTTTAGAATTTCTTAACTTTAGCCTACAACACAACATCTTTCTGTACCAAGACCAATACTAATACTACAAACAATTGGTAGGGGTGGCCATGGGCACAAGCTATTCACCCAGCTTCGCAAACATCTTTGTTGGGTGGTGGGAAGAGAATGAGGCGTGGGACCCCAAACATGCAGAATGGACACAACATATAGTGGTCTGGTACAGATATATTGACGATCTGCTGATCGTCTGGCGAGGTCCAGACCAAAAGGCTGAAGAATATATAGAAAGACTAAATGACAATCCTTATAACTTACGCTTCACTAGTGAAGTAAGCGACAGCAAAATAAATTTTCTCGACTTGGAAATCCAAATAGCACGAGGTAAAATCACGACACAGCTGTTTAGAAAACCCACAGCAGGGAATTCAAACAGCGAGGGTATGGAGAAAAATGTCTGAATGAGGCCCTTAGAAAAGTGAATAACATCGCACGTGCTGAAACGCTAAAACCGAAAGAGAGGGTCAACAATAAAGATGGGAAATTTAGATTGATCACAACGTTTTCAGAGGGAGCGGGGCAGTTAAGATCGGCCTTGAGAAAAAACTGGAATCTGTTAACTACAGACCCGGTAATAGGCACAGACATACCTACACAACCGTTGGTAACTTATAGGAGAGCAAGAGCACTTAGAAACACACTAATGAGCAGCTACCTTGCAAGACCCACAAAAAAACCATTTGGAAAACCATTAATGGGTTTTCACCCCTGTGGACGTTGTAAAGCGTGCAAAAGGAGCAAAAAAGTTACAACATACCAAGTGAGAGGTGAAACAAGAAAAATCAAATCCTTTTAGACCTGCACAACACCCTACACAGTGTATTGCCTGGTGTGTCCCTGCGGATCACGCTATATAGGCAGCACTGTAAACCCCACGAAAATGCGTGTACTGGAACATCTCCGAGCAATAACAAATTGTGATCCATCGTATCCAGTAGCGAGACATTACAAACAACATCATAAAAGTAATAGCGAACTACTGGAATACTTTATATTAGATCAAGTCCCCAACAATCCCAGAGGTGGGGATAGGCTGCTAAAATTAAGGAGATTAGAATCCAGATACATAATAGACATTGGGACTAAGTTCCCTGGGGGTCTGAATAGCCACGAGGAAATGACAGTACACTTAGGGTAGAACTCCCAGGAAAGTGTTGAGAAGCAGTACACAGCAGCAGTTGACCGTAAGAGTAGAATGAGTATGAAAACACTAAAGTGGTTTTAATATTACGAGAAACTTTTTTGTTAAGTTGGGTGTGGGTGTTTTAATATGATTTGCACAAAAGTCTTTGAAGATGGAAAGAGTAAATTGTAACAAATGAACTGATATGTACACAAAGCCCATCCAGGGCTGAATAACTTGAGGGGCTGTATTTTGTTAATGCTAAGCAAGCCCATACAGGGCGTAATGAAAATGCAAGTATGACAATGTAAATAACAGTTCACAGTAGTCCAACTAACTTGATGGATTGTATAATGCTCACATAACTTGTGGATGTACAATATGCCCATTCAGGGCGCAATGAAAATGCATGACTATGTATATAACAGTTCAAATATGGCCGACAATATTGGGCAAAAAGTCCTATTTCCATCTTCACCTGTTTGTATCACGAGGGATATTTAAAGCAGAAAAATGGCGCGTCAGTGTACCACTGACAAAGGCAGTAGCCGAAACGCGTCTGGTGCTCAGAGGGTCAGAAATAAAAACTCTGTTGGACCCTCCTCCCGCGAGTGCTTGTTTTCTTTGGGAAATACAGAGGAAAAGGAGCAATAATATGAGCGAGGTTCGCCCCTCGCAACAATGCACCCGTGCTAGAGTGCGCGACTTGGCGGAAAGAGGCAGCAAAATATATATATATATATATGTATGTACACACATATAGATCTCATCCATACCTCCTCGGCTGAGAGGAAGGCAAAAGTAAAACAAAATCCTTACATTAAATGTGTGCTACACACAGTTGATAAGTCAGCCAGGTCAACGGGGATTGAGTCGACGCACACCCAAAAAGGCTCACACAGGGGTCAAGAAAGCGTCGCTGATCACCAGCGGCTAACATGCGTACAAGAAGAAGAGGCTCGTTGAGGCCTCCCTCAAGAGGCTGGGCAGCAAAGGCGCCCTACCGCAACTGAAGGGCACCCGTGTATCCGTATACTTCAAGGTGTATAATAAGGTTAACAAAAAAGAAATGAGAGCAAGAATGAAGCCCCCCAGGAGCCCAAGAAGGGTCCCGGGCGAGGGAACGGGACACACGTCGCCGGCGATCCAGTCGTCCATGATCCAGTTGACACACACCGATGTCAAACCGTCTGCTTACCAAGCAAGGGGCAAACAGTAACTATTGATGCCCTCGAAGGCACAAGAAGAAGGAGGTGAACAAGAAGGAGCTGGAAGCCTAAGAGGGCGGTCAAGATTCAAGCCACCAAAATAGCTGCCCCCCCGCCCAGAAGCCAAGAAAGGGCCCCGGGCGGGGGAACAGGACAACACGTCGACTGCTAGCCAGTCGACCGTGATCCCGTTGACACACACCTATGTCAGTCTTCAATAGGAATTAGAAAAAAACCTGTCAAACACAGCCCGAATGGCCTGTACTTTGAATTGTAATTAGAAATATGATGGGCAAACACAGATAGGCGCAGGTGCCCAAATTACCCACTGCCTGGACGGGGGACTGCTTTCCAAAAACCCTCAATAAAGGGCATGTACTTTGATTTTCAATTAGAAATAGAAGAATAATTGGCAAACACAGCCCGGAAAGGCAGCAGGTAGATGTGTTGCATTCTGTGGATGCTGATTAAAGTTCGAAGCAACAAAGGCAGCAAACGCGTAAAGTAACCTCCACATTGTCAGGGCATTGGGTGTTTGGATTTCCAGTCCCCTACACGGAATGGTAGTCAGATTACGCAGTGGGAGCCTGAGAAACTGCTACCACATGTAAAGAAGAAAGCAAGTGCACAACGTACCCACTACAGAGTGAGTGGTAGGGATGAAAAATAACAATACCGGGCACTTTCCAGGGCCTTTGTTTACAATTCGATGAAGAATTGGCAAACAGAGCCCAAACAGGCAGCAGGTAGGATGTGTTGCATTCTGTGGATGCTGAATAAGGTTCAAAATAACAAAGGCACCAGGTGTGCAAATTACCCACTGCCTGTACAG
The DNA here is from genome assembly GCF_964263255.1 of Lissotriton vulgaris. Taxonomy (NCBI): domain Eukaryota; kingdom Metazoa; phylum Chordata; class Amphibia; order Caudata; family Salamandridae; genus Lissotriton; species Lissotriton vulgaris. The sequence continues at coordinate 49,481,854 of NC_141690.1, forward strand.
GGCAGTGGTTAAGGCCTCATTCAAGACCCTGGTCAGCAAAGGCACACTAGCGCAGCTGAAGGGCAGCGGTGTATTCGTATACTTCAAGGTGAACAAGAAAGAACTCGAGGACAAGAAAGCAAGTGAAGAGGACAGAATGCTGCCAAGAATCCGGCGATCCCGTCGACAGCAATCCGGTCAAGTAAGCCGGTTACTTTAATTGCCAAGACAAACAGGAACAAACAGTAACCCTTGATTAAGGACAAAGTTCAAAATAGAATAAATTATAAACAAAACAAAAATTCGGACAAGAAACACATCAGAATGAACAACTTAGCTGCCCCCTGCCCAGAAGGCCAAGAAGGGTCCCGGGCGAGGGAACGGGACACACGTCGACGGCGAGCCAGTCGTCCGTGATCCCGTTGACACACACCGATGTCAAACAGTCGACTTACCAAGCAAGGGGCGAACTGTAACTCTTGATGCCCTCGAAGGCACAAGAAGAAGGAGGTGAACAAGAAGGAGCTGGAAGCCAAGAGGACGGCCAATTGGACATGTAGGCCAAATAGCTGCCCCTCGCTCAGGAGCCCAAGAAAGGGTCCCGGGCGGGGGAACGGGACACACCTCGACAGAGATCCAGTCGACAGTGATCCCGTTGACACACACCAATGTCAAAGCGTCTTAGTGACCGTACCAAGTCATGAAAGAACAGTGACTCTTGGCGGCAGAAGAAGATAAACAAAAAAAGAGCCGGAAGCCAAAAAGGCGGATAATTGGACATATAGGCAAAATAGCTGCCCTCCGCCCAGGAGCCCAAAAAAGGGTCCCGGGCGGGGGAACAGGACACACCTCGACGGAGATCCCGTCGACAGTGATCCCGTTGACACACACCAATGTCAAAGCGTCTTAGTGACCGTACCAAGTCATGAAAGAACAATGACTTTTGGCGGCAGAAGACAAAAAAAGAGCTGAAGCCAAGAAGGCAGACAATTGGACATCCGCCAAAAAAATACTAATTTTCGGCTGTTATGGACAGGGCAATCATTGTGAAGAAGGATGGAGAAAATGAAATGTTATAAGAATGTTCGGCTTCCAAGCCCATTACACAGATACGTGTTTCTGAGCACTATGGCACACTTTCAAATAAAATCCATCATGAACAAGCCATGAGTAAAATACAAGCCAGAGACCAATCTGTTTGAGTGTCACCCATACCAACTATCAGCACATCAAGTACGGACGCTTGAGAAAAAAAATGAAGACAGAGTGTGACCTGTTTGGATTCCAACCCCACTACACAGATATGTGGGGTTCAGCAGTATAGCAAACTACATCTAAGACTAAATACTTGCGCAAAACTGATTGGAGGGCTGGGTCCCAGGCAGGGGAAGGTTTTACTGCACACAATCTGCCCTGGGTTTGCCTCATTGACCCATTATTTGACCCGTCCATTCTTCCGTCTACAGATTTACACTAAACCTTGAATGGACTTGTGTCTGGTAACATTGGCTTGTCATAGACAGCGGTGGGGCTTTCCATAGAAGAAATCTAAAGGCAACGCAACACCTCCAGATACAAAGCAAGCAACTCGTATGCCCTTGATGCAGCAAAGCAGTGGCCAAACAGTACACTGAGCACTGTTAAAAGGTCTAACCGTGCAATGATTTGTTGTATTATATTGAAAGAAGTGTAAATATGTGCGTACGCTGACTGGAGTGCTATCAAGTCATGCATATTTAAGTATTTATTAGAAATGGTGTCTTGAAGCATACAGATGGTACTTCAGCCTGCATCCCATAAGGTGACCAGTGAGCCTCCTGTAATCTTGGCTTCCCTGGAGTTGAATCTCCTTACTGGAGGGAGCAATGGAGGTGTGGCTGATAGGACTGTTACCAGATCATATTTGACCTTTCCAGGACTGAAAAAAGCTGGTGAGCCCTGCTTAATGTAATGTTGGATAAAGCCACCCATGTGCGCTTTTTAATGTGCTACGCAATCGGGCCCTCCTGCAAATGTCGTCCAATTCAGTTATGGCAATGCTATGTCCAAGATGGTCCCAAGGAAGCCTGATCTGCAGCTCACAACAGGTTTACGTTTACAAGGCTGAGGAGCCTCAACATGCAGCCACCACACTGCCCCTGCTGTGAGGCTGGCCTGTTGGAAGGTATCTGGTCCAGTCCCAGGTATTTACTGTGGAAGGGAGTCCGCTAGACCAGAGGGGGATTGCTGCTCTTGGAGTGTCTTCTGAACGATGAAACCTTTGAGTTTTCTGCAAAAAACACGTCGTTTCTGTTGCATTAGAAAGAGTGGGACCGTTGACTCTGCAGAAGAGCCGTCGATAGTATAGTGCCAAAGATAAATGGGTGCCTTAATGTCATTTTTCAATGCAGTATTCTCTGTGGCAATAGTAAACTGGACTTAATCTGTCCCGTGGTTCGAAGGGTTTGATGTCCATGAACGTGACATATTTGCTTTGTCTGCTGGGCAGTGAAGCAGAGGTAACCAATACGCCCACGCTGGCTATGACACCACCTCGTTTGGAAGGCAAATGCTAGTGTGTATTTGGACAATGTCTTATCAGGTTGGCCAGTATTAATCAAGATCAGACAGAATTAAATAGTTGTTTGTCTTGTAAAATAAAGTTTTTAGGAGAACTCTTATAAAAAGAACAAAAAAAGAAGACCCATGACCCTACTCATCAGCCAAAATAGCTGTCCCCCGCCCAGAAGCCCAGAAAGGGCCCCGGGCGGGGGAACTGGACCACTCGTCGACGGCGAGCCAGTCGACCGTGATCCCGTTGACACACACCGATGTCCAGCCGTGTTCTTGACCGTGACAAGTCAAGGCAGAACAGTAACTCTTGACGGCAGAAGAAGCTGAAGAAAAAAAAACCTGAAAGTCAAGAAGGCGGACACTTACTCATCAGCCAAAATAGCTGCCCCCCACCCAGAAGCCTAGCAAGGGCCCCTGGCGGGGGAACGGGATCACACATTGACGGCGAGCCAGTCGACCGTGATCCCGTTGACACACACCGATGTCGAGCCGTGTTCTTGACCGTGACAAGTCAAGGCAGAACAGTAACTCTTGACGGCAGAAGAAGCTGAAGAAAAAAAAGAACTGGAAGTCAAGAAGGCGGACACTTACTCATCAGCCAAAATAGCTGCCCCCCGTCCAGGAACCCAGAAAGGGCCCCTGGCGGGGGAACGGGACCACACGTCGACCGCAAGCCCGTTGACCGTGATCCCGTTGACACACACCTATGTCGAGCCGGGTTCTTGACCGTGAAAGACAGGAGCAAACAGTAAAAGTAACCATTAAAGTACTCTAAAAATCATACCAGGTTATCCGCAACCAGAGCTACCTGGCAATCATGTCGACTACCATCGGCGGAGATCCTGCAAACTTCAATCCCGTCGAAACACATCGATCGTAATAACGTCAACATCAATTTTACACATTGGTATCATTTACCATCATGTAAATAGGAAAGAATGCTTTCCAATTCTCAATAGCGAAAGCAACCTAGGTCACTATGGAAATATCTGCACAATGAGTCTGTCTCACTTTAGGCAGCATTGAGCTTTACTTCTTAATTAATAAAATTCACAGGCAAACACTACTCACCAACTCGAAGCAATGCGCAAGCTAATTGAGAGAGAGAGCAAACAGTATGAAAGTGCGTAACACATTAAAAACACACATGGCTACCTCATTGCATTGTTGTGGTATGCCGACCATACCAAAACCTGTGGTTGATAAATGTTCTTAATCATTGCGGAGAGGTGTTGCAAAGAGGCAAGGGTGACTGACTTCGGAATCTGGTCATCACGCTTACATCAACGGGCCCGCTGGCAGATTAGCCCTGCACCGTGTGACTCTAGGCAATAGCTTGCTTAATATTCCTAACAGCCCAGAGCACCTACTGTCCCTAATGGGGGTTGTTCCAAAATTTAGAAATGTGGATTTATATTTATAAATATTGTGAATACGTATTAACTCTATATTAAAATGTACTCTCACCATCATCCTGTAATGGACGTAGAATCTAACTATAGTGAATTCCCAAGCCCCACATCTACAAAAGGAGTCACATTACTTGCAACTGAAGAGTACTTGGACATATAACTTACCATAATTAAGACACAATAGTACATGGCATGAGATTACATATTGTGCTAATTTACAGCAGACATAAGGACACTTCACGAAGAAAAAAAGTACCCTGGTTTTTTACCAACATTTCATACATTTAAAACCTTGTATAGGTAACAATCTAGATGTGTCGAACCAAATGCATTCCAAGGGTATCCATTTACAGCATTCTTGACAAAGAACCGTATAGGTATGCAGAAGAACAGAATTTTTAATATTGCACACCCCGCAGAATTCTTGAACCAAATCTAAATGTAACAGAGATCAATATTAGTGCATGAAATGAGCAAGTACAAAAAAATTAACAAATTTCAAAGTATCTTATGGACATATTTCCAAAACATATAAAAAAACGTAGGACAGTAAGAAAAGATCAGAACTTTCAAAAGGCAATAAAATAAAACAGCATTTAAATACTCCAATGTAATTGCCAATTATTACTTAAATTAATAGAATGAACAACAAACGATCTGGGCCCCGCCTGATTCCGCCGTGATGCCGCCTCTGGGAGTCGGGGTCCCTCAGGGCTCTATTTTGAGCCCGACCCTCTTTAACATCATTATGACCCCGTTGGCGGCGTTGGTGGAGTCGCATGGTGCCCAGATCGTATCCTACGCGGATGACACCCAGCTCCTCTTCTCTTGTAAGAGAGGAGGTGACTTTGATGGGGAGAGTATTCGGGATTGCCTTGGGGCTGTTTTTCATTGGTTCCATCTGAACAGCCTTAAGTGCAATTCCGACAAGTCCGAAGTACTTTTCTTTGGGTGTGACACAGAGCCAGATTGGCAGACTTGGTGGCCAATGAATATGTTCCCTCCGTCTTGCTCCTCTCAGGTTGCTAAGAATCTGGGGGTGAAGATGGATAACAGGCTAACCTTGAAATCCCAGATCCTGGGGGTGTCGGGCATCTGCTTTGGCATCCTTAGGATGCTGCGGAGGTTCCTTCCTCTGCTATCCGTGGAACATAGGACGCTGACAGTCCAGGCTCTGATTGGGTCCAGGTTGGATTATTCCAACATTCTTTACCTGGGCCTTCCAGAGTACTTGCTGCAGCGGCTTCAAGTGGTGCAGAACGCCGCTGCCAGGGCAATTTTCGGTCTTAGTAGGCGCTCCAGTGCCTCGGGCCTGTTGGCAACTTTGCATTGGCTTCCCATCCGCAAGAGGATCGCCTTTAAGGCGCTGACCTTGGCCTATAAAGCTCTTCACAAGGGGGGAGCTAAGTACCTCCAAAAGAGACTGGTCTTTTATCAACCGACCAGGTCTCTGAGGTCGGAATCCCTGCACCTTGCTGTTGTCCCTCGGGTAAAGAAAGCGCGCCTCGGAGGCCGCTCTTTTGGATTGCTGGCATCACAGCTGTGGAACTCCTTGCCACTGGCTCTGCGGGGAGCCACTAGCTTGCTGGCTTTTAGGAAAGGCCTTAAAACTTGGCTGTTTACTCAGTAGCCGGTCTCTCGTGAATCTTTGGCTCACACTTCTTTTATTCTTTTATCTGGTGTTATGTTAGTATGTTGCAGTTTTTTCTCTTTCTCCAATAAAGCGCCGGGACACTCTTTTTGAGTAGCCGAGCGCTATAGAAATGTATAATTAACATAACATAACATAACAACAGTCTCTGCTTGTTTGAGAATTAAAGAAAAGAAACACATAGCAAATGTAAACTTAAAAAAAAACTAGTGCAATACAATTCTCACAAGAAAAATCAAGAAACGTGAAACTCTAACCTGAGTACTGCATTAGCTTCATTGCAATAAACATTCTATATTCATTCAGAAACGTTGCATCTATTATATTTTTCTCTGGGACAGGAAATTCAAGTATGTAAGATTCTGCAAACTAAATAGACTAGTAAGAAAAAGTATGTTTTACAAATAACCAAATGAACATAAAATGGTCATAAAAAGAAATGTTAACAATGTTTCCTTAGAAAATACTTTATCCGAGGTCTGACACCAACAACTTTAGTGCCAATTTAGTGGTCAGACAAAATGACAGGCAAAAACGAATCACCTCCAACAGGCAGTAGCACCAGAGTAACTTCACTACAAGCCCCTTCACTGTTTGCAACTAATCAATAGAAATAAAAAAATCTATTTACATAAAAGAACATATCTACAACAACCGTAACATTATAATTACATTATAGAAAAATTACCAGCAAGCAAAAAACACCACAATTAAAGCTGTCCTCTTGCTTGGCGTTACATTCTACCACTAACTCCCATAGGTCACTTTCTGGACAGTCGATTGCCTGTAGGAAAGCCCTTTGGAAACATACGAACAGTTAGCTTTAATATTTGTTCGTAAAAAATAACAAATGAAGACAAAAAGCTACACAACGGAACTTGCGCATGTAAAAATCGGATATTCACAATAATTAGTCATATTTTATGTAAATTGTAAGTAGTCGTAGCTCCAATGTGTTAAAAATTTCTGGTACTTCCCAGCATTGCCAACCAGTGAATCGAATACTATTACGATTTTAGAACAAGGTTTCAATACCTGAAAAACAAAAAGGACAACAAAAAAAATTAATATTCGAAACTTTACATTTTTACATTGAGTTGTATCTTCAAAACATGTGAAAGAAAAATACAAGAAAGGGATTAATATATTCTTCAACAAAAGTCTTCAGCGCTTACAACACTTAAACAGTCATATTCTTCATGATCAACTAACCAAAATCACAAAACTTTTCATTTACCAAAAGTATCAAATGAGCTCCGGTATTGGTCGGACACAGGACAAAATCCATTTCCTCAAAAGGTAACTATGCAGTACAAGATTTTGAACATGAAAAGAGACAAGTCACATACAACATCGGTAGCAGAATACTTAAAAACACATCTAACACGTTCTGAACAATTGAATGGAAATTGAAAAAAGGCAAGACAAGTAATACAATAAATTGCACACACTTGCGATCGATATTGATATTACAAATGTCCATATCATTTTTTATGACAACAAAATTATTAACACATTTTTTTGCAATGATTAACACCCAAAAAAAAACCAGAAAGTGCAGTAAGACAATTTCATATTTACCCGGAAAGAAGATGACCGATAAGTGCCAAGGAATATAGAGGAAGCCACTGTTGCAGTAATCAATAAACACTGAAATCAAGAAATAAAATGTAATTTGGTTACATTTGATACAGATTTTCAATTTACATGAGGTCTGTTACTTGTTAAGGGCAATATACGTACTTTTGGTCTTAGCAAACAGAGTCTGGACAGATACGCATCTATTACCTTTCAGATAAAAAAAGGATAAAACATGTGCTTTAGTATAAGAACCACCATGTAAATCATACACCATTACACATACTACACTAACAATAGATTTCAAGTACACCAACCTCATCAAATATCCATTGCTCAGGTTTCAAAGAACAAAAAGAAGATTCATACAATTGGAAGTCCAAAACAATTGCTTCCAACCTTCCAGTAACCGGTTTCATCCATACATCCAAAATTTGTTTCATGACCTTAGACTGAGGCCAAGCAGGGAATACAACATGTGATGGAGATGATGGAAGACATGGTGGAGTTGGTAAAAGCTGTGCTAGAGACGGTGAAAGGCATGCTGGAGACAGTGAACGCTGCACTGGACTTAATAATAATAATACATCTTTATTCGGTTTTCAAGGTACATAGAAAAACCATAAAAGAATTGCAACCATAAAATACAATTGATAAAAATTACCATGTAGTAAAATTAATAAGAGAGCTCCCAATTACATCATCCTAGGGGACAACTTATTGTGAGAGTTATTGCCATTAGGGCAGATTTATCATTAAGAGGTATATTAAATCAGCTTTACCTTAAATAGACAAGAATACATACTTAAAGATAGATTCTATGATTAAAAATGCTTTTGAGGAAAGTGCTCACGCTCTTGCAAATAAATTCAGAGTCCAGGAATTGCAGCAGTAGCATAACTGGACGACTCCTTCTGAGACCCAATCGTCTCAGTACAGGGATTAACCATAGTTTCCGGTGTGGGATATAATATTTGCAGAAAAAAATAGTGTGCATTGTCGATTGTTCTGCAGTTTCATCACATGGACATGGCGGCAAACATTCGTCCCAAGTGTTTTTATGGGGGAAGGCTACTATTCTATGGAAAATATTTAGCCTGAATCTGGTCAATAGGAATCGCTCGAACTGTGATTGGACATACGTCAGGTATGGTTCCATCTCCAGGGTCGTCATCACTGCCATGGAATGACGAACCGAGGGTTTCCGTGACTCTGTACATATACGCAGTTCTTCCACGTGGGACAATGCCTTTGTTTTTAGTTCCTTCTTGGGCATTTCTGAAATAAGGTCTGGCGTCGAGTAATATTTGCTAAGTCCTAGATCAGATAGGAGGTGTTTTATATACATCAGCCACTCAATTTTCCCCACGTGATCCATTGACATACAGTCTGCCACCAGTTGCTTTGTGAAGGTATTTTTTGTGGAGGTCCAAATGCAACGCCACAGTAGGAGTGGTTCGATTTTTGCGAGGTCCTCGATTGGGGGATCCCCAGTTCAGTGTGGCTTGTGAAGGTGGACACTCGTTTGGGGACTGCCAAAAGAAATCTCAAAAAGGTGTTTTCTGCCACCTGTAGGGAGTTGGTATTTTTGTGCCCCCAAAGGCCAGCTCCGTAGAGTGCTGTCAAAAGGCATTTTGCTTTATAAATTCGAAGGAGGTCTACAGGTGGCCTTTTGCCCAGCTTCTGTGCAAATTTTATTAAGGCCGCGTTTGCCCTCAGGAGCTGATGTTTTCGGGCCTCTATCGCTGGTTTCCAGTTTAGCTTCGAGTCCATCATTACACCAAGATATGGGTACTGTTCTGTTGATTCTAGCCTTTCCTTGTCCAAATAGATGTTCTTCCCCCTTTTTTTGCCCTGCCCCACCACCATAACAAATGTTTTTTTTTGTTGATACGAAGGTCCAGTTTACCCATGAAGCTTGCATAGCGTTCTGTGGCTTTTTGTAGTTCCCGTGGTGCACGCGCAAGTATCACCGCGTCATCTGCATATAAGAGTGCTGGTATCAGGCGTTCTCTAACTCGGGGAAGGTCCTGGGCCCCCTCTAACATCTCTATCTCGAGTCCGTTTGTATATAATGAAAAGAGAAAGGGGGCCAGGACACAGCCCTGCCTGACACCGCGCTCAACTCCAAATGAATTTGAGAGTTCTCCCCTAGCTCCAAAACGTACCCTTGCAGAGGCATTTGCGTATGATTCACGGAGGAAAGTTACAAGGGCCGGTTCTACAGCCATTTTGGCGAGGATTGTCCATAGTTTCGAATGAGAGACACATTCAAAGGCCGCTGAGAGTTTCACGTAGACCATATATAATCTACCCCGCTTTCCTGAGGCATATTTCCCTATAATTAAGGACAAATTTAAGGCCTGCTCGATTGTCCCAAAGCCCTCTCCGAAGCCAAACTGAATGTCCGAGAGGACCTTGCCATCGTCCGCCCATTCCTGGAGTCTCTGGAGAACCACTCTGCCCAGTACCTTCCCCAGAGAATCCAGGAGGGAGATTGGGCGATAGCAAGAAGCGTCCTCCCTGTTGCCTTTTTTAAAAATGGGAACCATAATAGATTGCGTCCAGTATTTAATTAGACCGCACTTCATTACGGCGTCAAAGACCCTTTTTAGTATAGGGGCCCAGAGTTCTAACCTGAACTTAAAAAAGTCCACTGGTACACCATCCGGACCCGGGGCTTTCCCACTTTTGCTAGATTTCACTGCACTGATGACTTCAGTTAAGGCAATTGCTATTGGAATTGGGAAGGAATTGAGCTGAACATTCCCAGCATTCTCTTCTGTTGTGTCGATTTCTGGTGATTTAGCAAAGATGTTTGAAAAGTGATTGACCCATGCCGACCCGTCAGTTGCCACCTCTACTGATGGCTGGTTATTATTATCTGACAGGAATGGGGCTTTGACCAGTTTCCAAAAGATATTACTATTTCTGGACAGGGAACTCTCATGTAGTTGGTCCCATAGTGCTTGTTTGAGCTCCTGTTTCCTTTTCCTACATGCTAGAGTGTAGGTTCTTCTTAGCCTCCTGATATCATCCTGGTCTCTGGGAACTTTTGACAGTGCTCGCTTTAAATTTTTGTGTGCTGTGGTGCAATTGTGGTCAAACCACCCCCTTTTCACCCCCCCATTTCCTTTACACTTTTTTGTTAGCAGCTGTTTTACCTTGTCTAGGATTTCCCCAAAGTTATCCAGAACCTCCTGCTCCCCCGTGTTAACATCTAAGCATTTTACTAGCGCCTCGTAAGTTGTACACACCACCTTTTTTGTTAGTTCTTCAGCTTCTATCTTACCCCACCCTAGGGCGTAACCATTTATTTTAGTAAGATATATGTTATGTTGTGCAAGGATGGAGTTTACGAGTGAGGGTGGGAGTAAACCTTGGTCCAAAAACAAGTCTATGGTCAGAGCAGCATGGTCACTTAGGGTGTTTATAAGGATTCTAAAATTGCCAACCTTGCTTCTTAATATGGTTGTGGCCAATACGTAGTCAATCGTTGACTCACATCCCCTGCCCAGGTAAGTAGGGTCCAGCTGCCCATTAGGGGGTTTTGACATATTTAGTATTAGGAGACCCAATTCAGACATTGTTTCGTTCAAATAGTTTCCCGTTTCTGAGTGGTTAAAATGGGTTATTTGGCCATCTTCTTCATCTACCACCCCACAAAGGTTAGTACTGTTTCTATAGCAGGGGTGTTGATTGAAATCACCCCCCCCATATAATGCTTGGTGGATCGTGGGTTTTATTTTGTTTTGTCCAGGTTACAAGGTTCTTCCGGAGGGCCCCTAATATATGCAGTCTATTGGCTTCTGTTAGGTTGTCATAGAAATTTACCATGATAATGACCTTTTTCTTCTCAAATGTCCATTTTAATGCCTGATAGTTTGGTTCTAGTGCAGGAGGAGTGACCTCTAAGCCCGATACGGTGTTAGCTAGGTAGATCATCAGTCCCCCTTTGGCTCTGCCGTGCTGGACGTCTATGGCTGAGGAGAAGAATGTTTTGTACCCTGTTAAATGCAACTCCATGGTTGCCCATGTCTCCTGTAGGCAGATCACCTGATAGTCCTGTAGATAGTTTAATAGGGACCCGTCTGTAATTTTTTTTTTGAGCCCCGCGATATTCCAATAGAGGAGTTTCAGTTTTGCTTTTCTCTTGGTTATATTAGCTATTTCTATCGCATCCACTTCTTCATGAGAGGGAGTCTGTAGAATCGATTGACCTTCCTCTCTTACTATACTGGATGTGCCAGTTAGTGTAATTTCCAACATGGGGGAATTACCTTCACTAGACAGTCTATGTACTGGACCATCTACGGCCTCCCGCGCAGGGGGAATTTTATCCTCATTTATAGATATTAAGTCTCCCAGAACGTCTTGCTCTTTGTATTCCATGACATTCCCAAGGACATCCTTTTTCGAAGTTATAGAGTCCTGTGCATTTATAGCCTCAGGAGGAGGGAGCCTTTGCGGGTCTCTCCACTGCTGTCAGTCCACTTCATTTAGCCCATAGAGCATTGAATAGTGGTTAAATGTAAGGACGTTAAACCCATAGTACGGTGGAAGAGTGTTATTGCTATGAAGCCCCCTATTTAGCTGAGGATACGGATGGTAATTATCCAGCCTTTGGCGTGGAAAACGGGTGCACACTTCTTTCCAGTCCAAGTGAGGATTTCTTACTGGGATAGATTTTGGATAGGAGTTTGGGTCTCTTGGGTAGAAGAAACTGACATAGTGGGTGGAGATAGTATCCCCCCCTACCAGTCTCCAATACACCTTACCGCTCTGTGATCTTGAAAATTTATGGTTATCACATCCCCAGCTCTATCTTTAGGTCTTGATCCCACCCAAGACGCGCGCCTCACAGATAGAATTTCTCCACTGACATGGGCAGGAAGTGGTCTGTTCTGTTCCAGCCAGTGGATTGTTTTATTTTTTAGGCCATAGTGGTCTTCTCTGGCCCCTCTTTCAAGCTCTGGTACGCCTGCCATAATAATTGTGTATGGGGCCGATTGTGGTGGAAGATCTACTATTCTTTTTGTTTCTATTGGTCGGTGTTTAGATAGTGACCCCCCTTTATCGTTGCCCCTCTCTTTAGCTACTGGTTTTGGGGTTTTGGCTAATGGGGGATTTTTGGTGGGTCCTTTCTTGTTACCATCCCTTTTATCGCTGGCCTGAGCTGCTTCCAGTTTTCCCCCCCTGGTGTTAACTGCTGGGGACAGGTTTTCCTTACTCGTTGATGGTTTATTAGTTTTGAATAAGGCTTTTTTCCCCTGTATACTGGGTGCTGTTAAAGGGATTGTGCTAATCGAGGACTCTTTGGTTTGAAGGCTAATGGGCGTTATATGATTGCCACTAGAGTTCTTAGCATGACTATTTTGGAGGGCTAGCAGAGCTGTAGTATTCCCTTCTATTTGGCTACCCAACCTATCTAGGAGTGCACTTATCATTCGGGTTCTCTCTAACAAAGGGAGTAAGAGGGATTTCATCATAACCTCCAATTTGTTGATGAGATCGCCTTCTGAATGAGGGGCATTAGAAAGTCCAGAAAAATTGGGGGTTACAGGGGGATTGCTTATCCCCACGGAAAGGGAGGGTCCTGTCAGCTCTATAGGTCTTATGGATTGAAAAACAGAATCACTAATTTTTGGGATTTTTGTTTGGCATGTCGCAGATGGGGACCCCCTTCTTTTCCTTTTTTTTGATTGTTTACGTTTCTGATCTATGATTGGTGGGGAAACTGAAAATAGTTTAGGGGAGTTTGTTAGACCAGATATGGTTGAAGAGGATGAGGGAGAGTTTATAAGGGACGCATGGGTAGAGGAATTAGAAATATCGTCATCCTCCAAGCTTATCACCGTTGGGGGGATAGTATCCTGGGCCAGATCTAGATGTATCCTATCTGGGGAGGTAACTTGGGTTAGTGCCCCCAGAGAGGAGCGTTTACCAGTTAATAAATCTAATGAGAGACGCTTCTCTGTATCCGCTATTTCCTTTTCTAGAACGTTTGTAACCCTCTTAAAAAATTGATCGATTGTTCCAGTAGCAGTCCCATGTGTGGTATTCACTGTTATAGTGCGAGATTTTCCTGTTGGTGTTGTCATGATTGGCCACTAAGTGGTAGCGCTTGTAATGTGGAACTCCAGAAACTGGGTGGTCCGAGACTGTATTGACTATCTTCTGCAGTGGTTGGGTTATTCTCACTATATTCACGCCAGATTCGGCGGACAGTATTGCCGTATGGGAGATATCAGGGACTGGGCCCGCCCCGTCCTTTAACGTCCTTTGACGGCCTTAGACGGCCCGCCCTTTGCCCGTGCTTCATCCCGCACCGGGGGATAACCAGGTCAATTAAGTGCTCAGAGGCGTGGGGGCGTGTCCGCCGGGGGAAGAGGCACCAGCTGTGGGCTGTGTTGAATGCTGGGCCTCGCAGTCCCCCGGTAATGCGCCCTGACGTTTGGGTCTCGAGAACCACTGGGAGCGTTCAGGAATCCGCCGGCGGCGGACTTGCTCCCACCAGTGGCCAGACCACGTCGCCCAAAGCAAACAATACTTGAAACCCTCCTGGGCTCGATAAGACCTCCGTGTCAGCAGCAAGGTGAGAATGCAAATGAGCGGCACCCGCGGAGTGGGTGTCGCGAAAGGTTAATGAAGGTCAGGGGCGTGGGGCCGTGTCTGCCGGGGGAAGAGGCACCAGCTGTGGGCTTTGTTGAATGCTGGGCCTCGCAGTCCCCCGGTAATGCGCCCTGACGTTTGGGTCTCGAGAACCACTGGGAGCGTTCAGGAATCCGCCAGCTGCGGACTAGCTCCCACCAGTGGCCAGACCACGTCGCCCAAAGCAAACAGTACTTTTAACCCTCCTGGGCTCGATAAGACCTCCGTGTCAGCAGCAAGGTGAAAATGCAAATGAGTGGCACCCCTTTATTAAATAGCAGTGATTAAATAACCTGTTTCTCTCCCCTTTCTTCCCTTGCTGCTCTCGCCTGAAGGGGCCCCAGATGCAACAGTGCAGCGGTGCGGCAGGCGCGGCGGACCTCGGCAAGCCACAGCTGTAACTGGCCTCCCACTGTCCTCCAAACCTCCGCTGACTCAAGGCTCCGCGCTCCTGGCTCTGCTTGGACTTCGCACTCTCCACTCGCACTCCGCCAAAGCCTCCGAGCCGAGCCAGGTCAAAATCAGTTAAAAACAAGCCGCTGTTGTTCCGCAACGCCACAGCTCTCGCCGACACCGAGCTTCCTGGATCTGCTCTGCTCGGACTCCGCGCTCTCCGCTCAGACTCCGCCCACAGCTCTCCACTGGACTTGATGAAAGGTGAGTTGGAGAGGATGAAAGCTGTGTTGGAGACGGTGGAAAACGTGCTGGTGACGGTGGAAGAAGTGCAGGACATGATGAGCCACTGATGGGCAAATGTCACTGGTCATGTTGACTGGAAATAGATTTTTGAAAACGGTCAAGATCAATAAGTTCATAGATAAAGCACAATGGATCATACAACCAAAAACAATATTGAAATGAAAAAAATATGCATTACTCAGGATCGTCCATTACTGTTCTTTACAAACCATCATGTTTAGAACAAAAAACTTCGCACCTATTAAAGAGACATTTACACTGGCACAGGGAACAACATGACAAAACACATGAAACCTACTATGCCAATACTTCATAAAAGGTAGCCCTCAGTAAATTACCTTTGGAGCTCACATTATAAGGCCTCAACATGTCCAGATTGAAAGTCCCATGTAATAACATGTTGCTAGCATTCAGTAACTTTACACGCTTCCCTTCCATTTCAGCTACACGGTACGGTCCAGAAAATTTATGCTCCAAAATGCCTCCTTTTCTAGTGGATCGCCTACTATTTTTCAAAAGAACTAACTCTCCTTTGGTGAACATGTAGGGCTTATATTTCTGGGAAAGTCTATTTTTAAACTTTGCTTTCTGCTTTTCCTGGGCAACCTCAATATTCTGCTTTGTCTGCTTCTGCAACTCTGCTGCTCTATTTTTCCTTTCTGCAAAAAGTGAGGCATGTTCGCTTTCTGTTGGTAGTACAAACTCAAGCTAATAAAGGAAACATAAAAATCAATAATTGATTTCACTTTTTTTAAAAGTAAAAAAATTGTTTAAAGGTGATTAGCATATAAAACATAACAAATACATAATTGATTTCTTAAGATAAAGAAATAACCAGCCATGAAAATTAAGGTCACAGAACATACATTGGCAGATACAAATATACATTTTTAGTACTGTAAATCTCATACCAGCTCATTCTCCACCTCACTAGGAAATCTTGCTTCACGGCTGTACATAAGGTGAAACGGGGAAACTTTTGTGGTGGAATGCGGCTTCGATCGTAAAGCAAACAATGCATGATCCAAATAAAGATCCCAGTTAGTCTGATGCTCATTGACGTACTTAGACAACGTGCTGTAAAATGAAGATTAACATGTGTCATGACTCATACTGACATATCGATAAACAATGATCCTTTCAAATTACAATTGCACTGCAGCAAAACATAACCGTGAGAGAACATTACAGAAATTAATAGGAAAGACAAAAAGCAACATGACATCAACATCTGTCATATATATAGAAACTCAGAAAGAAGAACTCACATTACCTTTTAATGCTAGCATTTGTACGCTCATCTAACCCATTTGTCTGTGGACGATAGGCTGCACTTACTGAACGTTGTATTTGTAACAGCTCAGATAAATGCGAATTAACCTGAAAAGAATCATCATTAATATATTATTCAATGCAGGTCAAATATAATTTACAAATGTGAGTGATTAAAAACGTATTCTATACATACATTGAAATAACCAAAATCAATTACACAATGTAAAAGCATCAAAGAAATGTTACAGCCAGATCAGTCACTCACTTCATTCACAAACTCGAGCCCTTGATCAGAGAGGACCCTTTTAGGACTGCCATGGCGGAGATACATTTGCAACAGTCTTGAAGCTACCTCTGCTGCAGTCTTGGATTTTATAGGGAATGCCTCGAACTATTTAGAAAAATAATCTGTTGCTCTCAAAATATATTTGTATCCTGTAGGAGTTGTAGGTAAGGGTCCCATCAAATCCACTCCTACAAGTTCCCAAACTTCATCCACCTGTCAATATACACAATCACAAGAATAAAAGATACAAGATATAAAACCTGAATATAAAATTCACAAACAACTAATGAGCTGCAAGTACATAAAAGAAAAGTAATAAAATTAACAACATACTTTGATTGGTTTTAATTCTGGGCACATCTTGAGAGCTGGTTGTTCCCTTTGACAAACATAACACTCTTTGATCTGCAAATAGAAAAGTGCAAATCTCTCAATGACAAATTATAACCATGTCTCAAAGTACAAAAACTCTAAAACTTGACAACTTCTATCTCATGTGCAAAAGGAGTAAAAGAAAAAAAACATATCCAATACAGTACATGTTTCAAACACTCTACATACCGTAGACCAGAGAAAAAGATAAATACATCACAAATATACGGTTTAAAAAACAGTTCAATACTACACTATGACTAAGGAGAAAAGCTTTTGAAGGAATATTTGAAGAGGCAAGATCAATTGTAACTCACCCATTCTTCAATTTGAACATGCATATTTGGCCCAAAAAAGCGGGAGGAAATGCATATTTTGGTTTTATTGAAACCGGAATAGCCACCAAGAGTCGAGGAATGAAATTCTTGAAAAATTTCAGAGTACATTCAGCACCAATTACAACATTAGTCTTCTTATCTTTAGCAATATAGAACAAACGGCCATCTATTAACATAAATGAAAAAAAAGGTAAGGGTTTATAAAACTATGCAGGTTAAAAAAGATAACTTTAACATGCAATGACGCATAAACTATTCACACATGCCACTTAAAAATAAATCAGATATATAGTACCGTCAACGGTGTAGTTTTTCGACATTCAACGCAATCCATGCTTCTGGACTTTAGTAAAACCTTCAGGATACACATTACGGCTCACATAATCCACAAGCTGATGGTACTTAATGTCATCCGTTTCTATAAACAAAAAATAAAATGACCAAAAAAACCTTAACCATGAAATAGGTAATTAGCAAATTGTAAATGGGGTCGTTAAAATATTTAACGAGACAAATAAATACAAAGCATGGAAATATAGAGTATTACCATAAATATCACCACCTTCAAAAACAAACCAGTACATATATGGCATACACTTTAACCACGAGGAGACACTAGGAAGGCACTGCCATATTCATGAGCAATGGACAAAATGTCAGCTGAGATTACAGGAAGACACGAGGTAGCAAACACAATTACAGGTAATATACAGCAATATATACTAGCCAAATGGCGGCGGTGATTAGAGTAAGACACGAGGTAGCAAACACAATTACAGGTAATATACAGCAATATATACTAGACAATGAGGCAGAAGAATAAATGTTACCAACCATACACTGAAACATAAAGGTTCAAATGGAAGCGATGCAAGTGACATGTGCATGCGCAGCAAGAAATTTAAGAAGGATCAAACAGTGTCCATTTCGCCATGGCTCGTCACACATGTCTCACATTGTTTTTCTGCATGGCTCTACATACACTTTCGCCAACATTGAGCTTTTAATTTAACATTGAAAAGGGGCCTGCAAAAATGACTATGACTGACTTTCGGCGACATTGACCTTTAATTTACAATTAATTTAATTCGCTGGAAAACACTAGTGGCCAACTACAAGCAATTCGCAAACAGTATGAAAACGCACATGGATAATTTCTTTCGATTTAAAAGTGCACTACATTTTTGTATTTCGCCATGGCTCAATGCACATGGCTACAAATGAGTAGGCAACATTGGGCTTTCATTGACAATTAATGAAATTCGCAGGCTTGAATTAACAATTAATTACATTCACAGACTAGTCACCAACTCGTGGATCACAAATACTTTTGGCAACATTTGGGTTTCATTTAATTTGCGGACGGCAGATCAAAAAATACTCACCAACTTGAAGCGATACAAGGGTTGCAGTAAACAGACATCGCTGGCTTTTTCCGTGCAGATGTCACACATGTGTCTGGCTTTTATTAAATGTATGCCACGAACGTGGCTGGGCAGTAGTGCGTAGTACATTAGAAAACGAACATGGCTGCCTTTCAATAACATTACATTCGATTGAAACATACGATTATGATTAATACATTGAACGCCATTTCCCAAAGGGCCAGAGTGCATACCAGACTACAAAATGCACGTGGCTGGCTTTTATTATACGTGGACGCCCTTTGGCAAAGCAAGCAGTAGTGCATAGCAGATTAGAAAACGCACTTGGCTGCCTTTCAATAACATTACATTTGATTGAAACGTACCATTCGGAATCATAAATTGAACGCCATTTTCCAAAGGGCACAAGTGCATACCAGACTACAAAACGCACGTGGCTGGCTTTTATTATACGTGGACGCCCTTTGGCAAAGCAAGTTAAAAAAACAGGCATAGCTGGATTTTTCTGTGCAGATGGCAAGCACCTGTCTGGCTTTTATTATACGTATGCCACGCACATGGCTGGGAAGTAGTGCGTAGCAGATTAGAAAACGCACATGGCTGCCTTTCAATAACATTACATTCGATTGAAACGTACCTTTCTGAATCATAAATTGGACGCCATTTCCCAAAGGGCCAGAGTGCATACCAGACTACAAAACGCACATGGCTGGGATTTTATTATATGTGGACACCCTTTGGCAAAGCAAACAGTAGTACGTAGCAGATTAGAAAACGCACATGGCTGCCTTTCATTAACATTACATTCGATTGAAACATACCTTTCTGATTCATAAATTTGACGCCATTTCCCAAAGGGCCAGAGTGCATAACAGAATACAAAACACACGTGGCTGGCTTTTATTATACGTGGACGCCCTTTAGCAAAGCAAGCAGTAGTGTGTAGCAGATTAGAAAATGCACATGGAGACCTTTCAATAACATTACATTTGATTGAAACGTACCATTCGGAATCATAAATTGAACGCCATTCCCCAAAGGGCACGAGTGCATACCAGACTACAAAACGCACGTGCCAGGGTTTTATTATACGTGGACTCCCTTTGGAAAAGCAAGCAGTAGTGTGTAACAGATTAGAAAACGCACATAGATGCCTTTCAATAACATTACATTCCATTGAAACGTACCATTATGAAACAAAAATTGGACGCCATTTCCCACAGGGCCACAGTGCCACGCACGTGGCTGGCTTTTATTATACGACTAAAAGTAAAAGCATTGGCACACTACTCACCGACTGGAAAGGAGGCAAGAATTTTCAAGGGCTCAACGTCAGAGCTCAACCGGAAGCGATGCAAGGGTTGAACTCAACACTGTTGGCAAGGCTGTGGCAGCGGAAAAGGAAAAGTTTCAGAACGTTTTTGAATAATAAAGACATGGAAATGAGATGATTAGTTAAAGTGTAAAGTGGAAGTGAAACAATTAAAAAAAACTAAACAGTGCCCTCAAACTAGTTTATTCAGGGTTCTGTGAGGTTTGGTTAAAAAGGGGAAAGTGGACCCTGGAGAACCCTATGTGATAAATAATAGAGGCAAATGTGTAACTAGACGCTACTCTCAGGGTAAGTGCTCAAGTGAAGAAAAAAACAAATAATTAGGTCAACATGTTTCGCGCATCTGGTGGTCCCTAATGGATCCAATGGCGCTTCTTCAGGACCGTATTATATACAAAAAACAATCTAAATTTCTTGTTGCTGGTGCCAGGCCTATTGCCCGTGTACCAGCAGTACCTTCGTTGTCAAGGTCAACAGTGTGTTATCGCTGACTGGTACAATTCCTTGAAGTACCATAACCCAACCCCATCAGTCTATGGTCTGGGCCCCATCAACGTCGGCTTGCTAGCTTGGCAAGGGAGCAAATTGTCTCACTCTGCGGGTGTCCTTCGATCCTACCCACAGCAAGCTTGGCGTCGGAAAGGACAAGAGCAGAGTGCCCCGATCTCAGCACCCTCTTGCGGCAACCTACGGCTTGGCAATTTCCAGACTCTGTCCTGTCGATATAGTGCTCTCTCATCTCCTACAACCTGGAGCCCGGTGGAGCCCCTCTTGGAACCTGTGTCTCCCGGAGGCTTCCCCCGTGCCAGCGACTTGGTGTGCCTTCCAGATTGGAGAGTTGGAGAGTTTTTAAGAGAGTTTTTGATGTCCCCTTCACTCGATTGCTGCTAAGGGCTACCTGATACCAAAATGGCAGTGCCTCGCCATATCGAGAATCTTTGAGGCCTGCAGTCCCTGCCTAGAGCCCAGAGGAACATCTCTCAGCAGTTTGTACCCCTCCAGGCGCCCTCCACAGAGTGACTGGTGCTCGCTGGTCCAGAGACGGGGATTTGGGGATCATCATTACAGTCAAATAATGGCTGATGCCTGCCTGGACCTAAAATGGCGGCGCCTCACCAGATCTCTGCTTTTCCTCACCACTGTCGCTGCACACTAGATTGATGATCAGTCAAAAACAATGCCCATTTGAAAGTGACTCATACCCAGGGGTGGCCCAACTTCATTGAAATCGGCTTGTTCCCTGACCCTAAGATAGAGGCGTTACGTGGACATTGTGATGGCCTCCCAATGCCGGACAAAAAATGGTGGCATAGTAAATCCACATGACTACCCACACTCTGGCTAGCCCTTGAAATCGCCAATGCACCTAAACTACCTCCCAAGCCCAGCTAGTTGCTGAAGCCATAACCGGGCTCCCGAACCCCATAAACCCGTCTCCTTATTGCCTTTGTTGCACTGCTCTGAAACAGGATCCCAGTACCCCCTGCGGTCCGACGAGCTACGACACCTAACATCCCCTGTCCGCCTTATCATCTCCTAGTACTGAGGTCTGCGACTGTACTGTAGTCATTTACCATACAACCAGGCAGCAGTGCAACTGCCTAACTGACCAGTGTTGCTGCCAGAGTACCCTCGATAGCCAGCATGGCTGGGCCCAACCTAAGTGATACTGGGGAAGTCCCTCTTACTCTGGTCTACTCTCTCAAACTCCCCAAAGCTGCCACAAAGACCTTCAAGCTCTCCACCCTGAAGAGTCACCCTAAGACATTGGTTTCGGACCTACGTTAGAGCACAGACAATGGCACAATGATCAGTGACCTAATCTTCTACTCTAGAAGAACCCCCTACTGGAGCAAAACCTTTGTGCACCTCCTCAAAATACTTGCAACCAGGAACATTCCACATGGCACAAGCTTACAATAGCACCCTCAGCAACCATGCAAGCCGACCTCACTAACACCCTGTTCAAAAGCGGCATTGTCTTGATCCAAGCCTCATCCAGGAACCTTAACATATTTGCTAACTTTTTCTCCAACCTCAGCAACCATGTGAACTAAAATTACAGAGTATCTAGCACTTGCCCCGACGACCCTCTGACCAGCCCGCCTAGCACCCCTAGTCACCCTCCAAACAGCCCTCCTTGGGCTCCCAACACAGATCATCCCATCCCCTCTCGCACAACTACTGACAGTACCAGGAGAATCATTCCTGCACCTCTGATCTCCTCCCCTTCATCTCCCCACACTAACTGTGAGCCGGATACACTTCCAACCACCTGCGACACAGATCGAACCTGCCCGCCCAGCCCACCAACCATCTCTCTAAGAGTCTCTGCCACTGCCCCTTCCAACATCGCTAATGCATCTCCTAGCCTTGCCAATAGACTTCTCTCCAGACCCTTGGTCCACTCCCCGCTAGTCCCACAAACTGACCATGAGACAGTCCAGTCAGTGAAAACCCCCAATTCACCCAATGCTAGGATCTCTAGAGCTACTACCATCCCGCCCTCTAGCGCCTCCCCGTTACAGTGTGTCCGATAGTACCGTCCCAGAGCCACTACCAACCTGCCTGCTAACGTCTTCCTCCTATAGGGATTTCAAAACACTGCACTCCAGAACTACCAGACTAACTCAGGGTATCCACATCCACATCTTTGACTGCAATTTGAACATGCAAGCCCACATCACGATGGCCAAATCAGCCAGATTCCACATAAGCTACCTCTGGAAACTGCAACCCTTCCTTGACACTTCTGACCTAAAAAGTGCAGTCCAAGTGCTAGTAATCTCTAGACCTGAATATGGCTGTTCCACTCTCCCAGGCTTAACCAAGATCTCCCTGGCACCCCTAAAAGCCTTCTTAAATGCAGCAGCCAGACTTCTTACAAGCTCAAATTATTTTTACCATATCTCTCCACACCTGAAAGCTTTGAACTGACTTCCTTTCGAGGTCAGAATATAACTCAAACTGGCTTGCATCACACTCAAAGGTTTATATTCAAACTCTCCTGCTTACCTTGCATAGAAACTTTTATGGTATCCGGTGGTAGCAGAAACTCTCATTCCGCCAGCAACCTTTTACTCCAACCTGCACGATTCCGAAATAAAACAACTTATAACCGGGCCTTCTCTGGATCCGCTACTAGAATGTGGAACTCTCTCCCGCCCACCATCATAAGAATCCCTTCTCTGGCATGTTTCAGACAAGATGCTAAAACCTTCCTTATGGGTAAGTTCCTCTCCTAAATGCTGCCTCCTACCAATACACAGACCTTGACCAATACACAGACCTTGATCCAATACAGTCTAGCACCTGCCTTCAGAATACCGACCTACCTCTTCAGGAAATCTGGAGCCTTATCTGGAGTTACTTATTTGTAAGCTGTTCATACGTGTCCGCTATCCTACTGGGATTGCTTGCCTTGTACACTGCTATGTTTACCCTGCAAAGCACTCTGATACCCTCGGGTCAAGTTCGCGCTCTATAAAACAATAAAATAAATAAATAAATAAAATTGGAAGATGAGACCAACCTTCCAAACTGATCTGATGAGAGTGAATCACGCAGTGCCTGACATTGACGCACTTGACCATATCGCCTCCACTCGACATTGGAATCTGTTGACACCCAGGCCTCATCAATGCTTCCTCAACATCACCATCTACGAAGATCCTATTGGTGCAATAAGACACATGATATTGAAAATTTGAACTTATACCACCGGACCTTTAACCACCGAATGTCAAATGTTCATGCCAAGGTTCCAAACTAATGCAAGAGTTCACCGACGCTGAGCTCCTGACATCGACACCAGCCCACTGTCTGCTCTCACCAAAGGCTGTCGATGTCAGGAGGTAACTTTCTCACCGGGATGAATTTCGTCCCTGTGTCTGACACATGCTTCATTACGGTTTGCCTTAAACCGTACCTTTGATCCAGTCCCACACAATCAGATGACCTTGGTTGGCACTGAATACTCTTGTGGGGTATTTTTTGTTTAAAAATGTAATAAATCATAACCTTGATCCTCCATATTGGGCTTTTGTCATTTTGGTGTCATTTTATTTATTAAAATATTCTGTTTTTCCAAATTAGACTTGGGATCTTTTTAATTTTGTGTTTTAACTTTATTGCTGTGTGAATAGTACATCAATGCTTTGCATACTGCTGCTAAATTAAGCTAATCTGCTCTGTGCATTAACTACCAGGTGGTTGCGCTCAGATTATTTAGTGACTTTATGATTTCACCCTGACAAGGATTATAATAATTACTTGAGATGGGGACTTATCTGGGGAAATAACCCAATTTCTTACAGTCACAGTTTTCATATTCTCATTGTTTGAAAACATTGTGCTGCCCCCTCTGGCATTTTTGTCCATGCATATGTCCAGTACTGGAAATATTTGTAGGGCCAAAGGACAGTGCTTCATCTACATGTTAATACCACCATGCAAATTGAGGAATGTATCCTTCAGAATGCATATAAAGTGAAAACGTGCCTACATATTCATCTTTGTATGACAAATGAGAGATTGACAATGCTGCACTCATCACAGAATGGTTTAAAATGGTTATTTTAAGTTGCTTTAGTAATCTTGTGAATGCTGATGTGATGGAAAGTGGTTTATTATAAGTGGTAAGAAGTGAGATACTAATAGTAATAAGGGTACAAAGACAATACTGGGTTCAGTTAGAATCTCAATAAATTAATTCCTTGCTCAATCCTTGGTAGCACTGTCATGAATCGCAGTTCTGAACACCTTCTGCTCTACAGTGAGCAGTTCTTATCCCATCTAGAAACCCACCGCTGTCCCATGCACCCAGCACGCCAAATGTAATGTATAAGGAATATTGCATAAGTGTTGGTATTGTGCTTCAGTTGTAAAATACGTTTGGGTTTATGCCGATCTTTTAAAGACTTTGTCATATTTAATATTTTACCTCTTGGTACAATTTGCTGATTGATGTTATCAATGATTGTGAGCATAAGGTAGAGATCACAGACTAGTGATTAGTTTCAGAACCATGCTGCCGTCTGAAGAAACTTCCAGAGACGCACACGCACGCTGGAAAACGGTGCGCAATGCGTCAGCATCTCTGGAGTGTGGCTCGGCTATAAAAAGCGACACCCAAAGCTTCCCGACGCTTCGCCTCCTGCCGCGCCCTCGAGAAGGACTCATCTTGGAGCGCCCTGGGATCCTGAACGCCAGCCGCCGCCCGGAGGTCTTCAAAAGGTCTTCATCTTCCTGCACGATTTCCAGCGCGTGTTTCTGAAAAGGAAAAAAGACAAACACAAGCTAAGTGAAATCTTTTTTATAGATTGTTTCAAGGCGCCCAACGCAAGCAAGCAGCAACATATTGGAAAGGCTAGAACTTACCTGAAAAGATTCTTCAAGGACACTCCGTGCATTTTGATTAAAGAGACAGTTTGGTTTTCTGAAAGAGAAAAAAGAGCTTTGAGAAAATAGCAAAGCGCAAAACATTATGGACAATAATTGTGATTATTGAGTTTTGGCAATTTGTTTCTTGTTTAGAGTTGTTTCTATCTAGGTTGAGAAGACAAGGGAAGACATGACTGAGTACACTGAGTAAGTGATATGTACAAAAGTAGGGGCAATGTTCAAGGTATGAACGAACTGTAGAAAAGGGAGTAACTTATTTACAATAACTTGTTTTTTCTTAGGAGAAAGAACGAGACTTCTCCTTCTTGGCTTCAACTCTTTCACCTCTGCAACCTACACAGCTACAACCCTCCACGACGACAACACGGACGCGACGCTTAGATTCTTACAGTCGCAGGTAGGCTTTTAGGAATAAAAGAGAGAGAACTGTAAGAATAGATGTAGGTTAATTGTATGGAACTAAAGGGATAAAAGTTACAAAAGTTTCTTTGTTGCCTCGCAGGTCGACAACCCAGGAACAGGTAGCGTCCACTATCCGGCCTTCCTCCCTTTTTTCTATTTGATTACCTAGGTGTTCTGATCAATCACTAGGTGTTGCCTAGAATTCGGGGAAGTTGGTCCATAACGTCTCTGAGAAATCCATCTACAAGCAACTCACAGGTAAGAGTGCTTGTAACCTTGACACCTTGGTAGCTGGTAATTAGCAGGGAATCTTAACTTAGGAGACATGTGTGTAAAGTACTTAAAAACACCAAAACATCTAATAAGTAAGACACCACACACAATAAAAATCTAACATTGATTTATAAAAATATATTATATTTCGATCCATCCAATGTAAGGAAGCAAAGATATGAATTTTAAAAGAATAAACACTTTCTAGTGCTTAACCCCTTCAGTGCGCATGACATCATGCATCACGGTGGGCCTGTGCGGAGGACAGCCGCGGGCAGTCCAAATCCCGCCCACTATTTAAATCGCCCGCACAGGGAGAAAATGTGCGCAGCGCTGAAGGGGTTAAAAAACAATAGCACCAAATCGGAACATCTGGTTGTGCATGACAGGGGCTAAGTCAAAGTTTGATTTCGACCGCGATGGAGCCTTGGTCAGAAACACTAGGCAGGAAGCTCTGGTCAAAATGTTACCTTCACACTGAAGTACCGGGTTTTTATTTTTCAGACTACAGAAACACAGAGTCTTCTAGGTGAAGTCAAAGATCGTATTTATTGGCTGCAGCCAGTAACAGGTATCCTAGAAGTACAACAGCATGTATGTTCTCAGGAGACTGCTCGAATTTACAAAGCCAGCCTTCTCTTTTTATACAAAATAATAAGCTTCAGGCAAACATTCCTTATTTTACAGTTGACCATACACATATTTTCACTACAAAGGAAAAGCAGAGTCATGATGACAAGCCCACATTTCAGTTTGTCCAGTTCATAATAAATTACCCAGCAAGGCCCAGAACTTTCATCAGATATCTACGGACCCCTAATAAAAACGGGCACCTCCTCCTCGTAAAACAGGTCATAAAGAAGAAACAGGGACAGGTGTGTGTGTGAGATTAGGCATAGTTCGTGTGCAATGAACGGTTTATGACATGTTGTGCCTTGATACTAATCTCCTTCGGCCACTGGGAAAGGAACTGCCCAAACTGGTTTGTCTTGAGGCAGTGGAGTCAGCTCGCCCAGGTCACAGAGGAGTCAAAAAAGGTGTACGTGTCCTTCAGATCGAATTCGGCCTTAGTTATTTGACTATGTGAGGGCAATCACAAAATGACTACCGCTCACAAAATGGAACCCGAGGGTTCAGGACGAAAAACTTTGATTTCAGGGTGATTTTGTCACTCAAACATGACGAAAATGCTTATGCATAATGTTTAAACCATTACCGGTCTGCTGGTACCAAAATCGTCATGATATGACTATGTTTATGACTCAAGTGCAGAATTTCGGTATCACAGAACACCTGAGTCCAGAATTTTCAGTACCACAACACTTGATGTTGACTAAGGCTACTCTTCAGGCCAGATTTGCATTGATGTCTGCAGCTTTGTTTTTTTGCGAGGCCCTGGTGAAATCCTGGAAGTCATGACCTCTGGAACTTTCGGCTGGACAAACCTGAAATCCTGACCGGATCACAGTAAAGGTCGCCGGTTGTTTCTCGACGTCGAGTCTGTCACCTTATGAAGCTTTTAACCAAACATTTCTGAGACTTCACCAAACTTCTGGATCATCTCCCAGAAGGTCTCCTTGAGGGTTCAAAGTGTCCACAACACCAATCCAGATGTTGGGACTACAATTCCCGATATATACCTGGCCAAGTCCATAAAAGTCCACTGGAAACTCTCCATGATGGGGACATCTTAGTGGAGATGATGCAGGTTGGCCTAATCCATCTTGAAGCAGGGCAAAGTCTTTAGGGCTGTAGTCCAAGAATGAGCAGCAAGGTGCAGTCCTTCAGAATACAGACCTTTGGGGTGCAGATCATGTTTCCAGCAGGGCAGTCCTTCTTCTCCTTTTAATTTTAGGCAGTAGATCTAAGTTGCCATGCAATGTTCCTGAGTGTCAAGCAGGGGGTACCTCTGACCAATGGGATGCAGGCATCTCCCCAATTGTATTACCACTTCCTCCAAAGAATGGTATATTCTTGCCCCAGAAAGCACCAATCTTCTAAAATCCAACATGGAGAAACTCTCTTCTTTGAGGTTAGATCAAGCTTAACCAACCCACTGGAGCCGTTAAGATTCCCTAACACTTCCCTTTCATCCCTCACCCTAATCTCATTACAGGGACTTTTGTGTGGCTGGAGTTGTAGGATGTGGGGTGAGCCTGCACTGTCATAGAGTGTCATTCTTCCCTTGAAGACAATTTGGGTACCCCTCCTTCATCCTGCCTTCTGCCTCTACAGTTCTCCATCCACAGTTAATCCTTTGTCTCTCTGGCAGTCCACTTCACACATCAATAGAGCAGTTTGGCACAGCCAGGCAGAGGCTAGTCAATCAGGAGAGGGCAGCTGCAAGACTGGATTTTATTAACTACTTTTCGCAATAGTTATTTTAAATCTAACAGTGCCAAGTTGTTGGAATTATTAGAACAATAATTTTAAGTCATTAAATTATATTTTTAGCATTCCCCTGTCAATATTGATACATAAATACAATATTCCAATGTTAGCTTATGAAGCTAATTATCTACAATGGGAACAAACAAAATTGGCAGTTTTTCCCTCAACAGGGTATATAAAACATTTATAACGTCCCTCATTATAGTTACATTGCACCCTGCCTTTGGGGCACCTAGGGGAGTCCTTAGGGGTGACTTATGTGAAACAATAAGGTTGATTTAGAGTAGCGCGCTCTATAAATGTCATTGATTGATTGATTTGTACTTTAGAAGTACCTTTAATTCAAAAGAAGAATTGTCATTTAATATACTTATAAAGACAATCTGCAATGCAGGGCTGCCTTTAAAATGACAGCAGGCAACACAGCGGTGCGCACTCCAGTGCAGGAAATCTGCTGGGACTCTACCTCCCTGCTCGACCATATACTAGGGTTTTTCAAGTAGTTTGAATCCCCTTGCCTCATTATATACCAGGGACTTACAAGGATCTGTCATTGCCAATTGTAACTATACCTAGCCAACATACACCTTTAAAGAAGATCACTGGCCCTGGGTCTGATAAGCAGAGCCCAGGGCACAGTCAGAGAAAGTTAGTACCTGTACAAAGGGAAAAAAAATGGGGGTGATCAGGGCCAACGGGATAACTTTTTCAGCAATAGGAATCAACCAAATCTATCATTTGAAACATGCTTTAGTGATTCAAGCATGGCAGTCAACAAGACGTTCTGGTTGCTTCGAGTTGAAAATTCGATGGTACCCAACTTTGCATACTTTCATTAGCATGGCCCATATAAATTGCTTTTTTCCCGCCATTGCAATCTTATTGAGTGTAATGTTTATTACGTCAACTGTGTTATAGATTGGTATTGGGTATTTGCTTGGCCGATAACTTTGTTATGGAGCTGAATATTCTGATTCATGCTTTCGCTAATGCTTGCTGTCTGTCATTGTTTGAAGCTGACGCAGCAGTGAAAGCAAAATTCTAATTGCCTCTAAATGAAGATGAAAAGTCTCTCTATTACTGGGAGGTATTTTAAAAAGCTTCTCCATGGCAGGCAGTGTACCAGATAAACACATTTTGCATCGTTTTTTTCTCAATCTGTACTCTGTAAAATGCTGAAACAGAGCCTTCCGTCTCTTGTGGCGACTCTCCAAACAGGTCTAACGCCCCCTTTCAACCTACATGACTACTATATCATCGCTGAATTAAATGTGAATGTGGATGGCCGTCCATATGCTATTTTAAAATGCGCGGCCCTCTGAAATTAGGAAATAGTTCACATTTAAACATACACCTTTAAAAGCCGTTTATATGTGTCACTCCATTAATGAAGCAATTGCCAGGTGCTTCTTTATAAGATGACACATATAATAATGTATTGTAATTATATTCACCGGAGGTGCATAAGGTTGGCAGGTCTGTATATAATGAGAAGCTTATTCGCACAAACGGTGACTTTTTTTCTCCATTAGTTGGGCCCATCATGGCTCAGTTTTGCAGCATTATCAGTTTGGCGAAATTCTTTCACGTTCTACGTTTTCGTTATATGGAGATGTCTTAGTTTGGATCCATATTTAATTAGTTTTTCCCACTATGATGCTTAAAGTAACTGTAGTTATATTTAATGTATGCTATATAAGTACACAGACAAAAAAATACATAGATATATATTCTTATAAAGAGCGAATTTGAGCATTATTTATTAAATGATTAATTCATGTTCTAATGTGATGGAGCCCGGATGTTATAGCCTGTATTTCTATATTGTCTCTAAAGCTGGGATACCAATTATACTGTCATATAACTCATTGTGGCCAAGCACCAAGCTTAACTCAATAACGTTTTCCAAATCCTTCTTAATGCAACTCTACAACACTTTTACAGGTACATGAAAATGCCAAACATATCCCAGCCGCTTCCTACATGGACAATTGTTAGTAGAAGCACTTTATATTGTCCCTTTAATGAAACATTCATACTCGACTTAGTGGTATTCGTAGTGTCATCATAAAGATAAGAGGCTAAAATCGCTGCATTCACTGAAATCGGTAACTTGGAAGTTGATCACACTTCTCAGGCAAAAGCTGCCAACTCGCCTAGATCTCTTACCACAATATTACATTAAGGACCGTGTTCAAAAACAGATTTTAAAAATACACGCACCCGCATAATTTGTGCTTGAGCAGACCAATGGCTTTATCATGATTGGCTTTTCTGGCGCAGCACAGAATAGAATGCCTGGATCATAGGATTACAGGGCAAAAAGTGAATTAATTCAACCCAGTATTTCACAGAGTTAGGGGCATACTTATGATTGGGGTTGGTTCCCGTGTGCACCACATAAATGTGATTTATGAAGCCACACGTGGCCCTTAGTGGCTTCATGGATCCAGAGTAACACAACACATTGCAAATCGCTGCATTGCATTCATCCGCCCCAAGGAGGCGTTCAATAAGTGCTCAGTGACTCCTTCCCCTGCAATATCCTTGGAATTTGATGCAATCCCAGATACACCTTAAAAAGTGGTAAACCTGGAAATTTGCCAAAATGCTATGCTTTCCCAGGTGAACGCAACAAGGAGAAATATCTTTATTTCTCCTCGTTACTTCCTCCTTCTATGTGTGCTGCAGCACACATATAAAGCATCAAGAGATTGCTTTTGGGCAGGAAGGTGCCCCCTCCTGCACAATCAATCCTTCTTCCAAAGCACGCACATTTGTACCATGGTGCAAGAGTGTCTGCGTTGGCACATTTCAGGCAAAACAGCACCAGGACAGGAACAAAGCCAGGAATCTGCTGTATTCTGTTACACATGACACATTCCTGCCTTTTCCCTGTCACACAGTGCAGCAAGATGACTTCCTACTCAATGACTTTGCCATAAATATGGTCCTTAAGGGCATATTTATAAGTAAATGGCTCAGCGTGGTGCTGCAGCAAATATTACAGCGCCACACTGCGTAATTTAAAAAATGCAGGGATGCGCTGTATTTACAATAATACAAAGCACCCCCGTGTTTTTTCCTACTGCTGGCACTAAAATTAGCTGGCTAGCATCAACACAGACACCCTTGTGCCATAGTGCAATGGTGTCTGTGTTGCAGGGATGATTATGTGCAGTATGGTGTCCTTTCCTGCACATTAACAATCAATGATGGTGATTTGCTACTTCTATGTGCACATATAAGTAGCAAATCACCATTATCTAACAACTATTTTTGTGCAGGAAGGGAAACCAATATTAATGGTATTTTCATCTTCTGCAGCACACACACACAAAGCAAAAACAAGGATAAATAAAAGTATTTCTCCTAGTTGCACAAATCGAATGCCTTCTTTTGCCTGATGTTTTGGCACTGCCTCAGATTTAGAGAACCTGTAAATCTAGGGCAATGTAAAAAATTAACGGGTGTTCTGGTGGAACGCCTACAGCAACACCCATTGCATGTAGACTCTGTGTGAAAGGGTACCATATCTACAAAGCAGCGGTAAGGCACACACAGTGGCCTTATGCCACTTTGTAAATATGATGCATGGCATTGCACCACCAGAACATTAGAAAAAGTGTCAATCCCTTGTAAATATACCCCTCAGTGCTTTCTTTTCAGACAGCAGAGCTAAGAAACAGAAAAAAAAAACGCCCACTGTTCTTTAGCCACACTATCTGAAATGAAAGCATTAGTTCAGAAAAATATCGAAATAAATTATTTCACATTACAACCCTGCAGTCCCATAAAACTAGCTGGGCTCTGCAGTACTCGGGGAAAAGCTCATCATGATACAACTGAGAGATTTATGACTGAGGGTCAACAAACATGAACATGAGGTCATCTGGGCCATCTGTAAGTCAGGCAAACAATGCCCGAAATTGAGCAGCCTGAGTGAAAATGCAGGGCACTTTGGTTCCTGATTGAGAAACAGGAGCAAAGGATGCATTTTGACCTCAGTCGCCCTTATCAGTGAAATATAGTTTACGCCAAACAGCAGAACAAAGGGTCTCACATAAAGGCATGCTTCAGTTAACACTTCTAAAATACTGAAAATAAATCATCCAACAGGTCGATCAATTTTAACTTGTCCGTGTTGAGGATATTTAAATCGATCCAGTCTCGACAAAAATATTAACACTCTCAATCTGGCTCAAGCTTCCTAACTACCTTCTTTCTGCTCAAGGTAACACAATCCACAGACTATAATGGCTGGGATGAGAGTCCCAGGTGCAGCTTGCTAATGTATTTTTATTGCATCCTTTTAATCACTTGCTTGAATTGAATATTCATACCTTGTCTTATCATTTTGTCTCCTTAACACATCTCGGGTTTTTCAATCTAATATTGGTTATATTTAATGCAGGGATTTCTAATAATTATTTCCTTGATTTGCCAGCATATTCCTTCACATTATAGAACTACCTACATAGCCTTTCAATAAGAATAACTGCCTTATTTAATTGGTGAGTGAGTGGTGAGTATTTAATATTTGAGAATGAAGACCTGTAGTGCTAAATGCAGGCTTTGGCGCTATGTGCTGGCAACATTCCCAGAGTTGGAGCATGTGGTAATTATTCAGTAAAAGCTTTACTGCAGGTTAGAATGAAGAGCTAAATCCCTCAGCAGTATGCTGGTGAAATGCATGATCAGCATGGAGGCATCAAGGGGCACATTTATTAATATTTATTGCAGCATGGCCCATCAAGGAAACTTGCTGCGCTAAGTGGGTTTTAAGGGAGTAAGCACAAATTCTTCATTTTTACAAACATATGGAGCTTTTCTGCTCTTCCTGCACTGGGGAACTGTGTCCTGCCTAGAGCCAACACAAGCACCCTTGCACCATAGTGCAATGGGGCCTGGATTATGGGCAGGACTGGCTTTGTGCAGGAATGAACACCCTAAAAGTTTTCAACTGCTAATTATATCTGACAAAATAACCCCTATTCCCAAGCCATAAACTCCCTTTTAATTCCCTAAAATGCACTCCTAAGGTAGGCCCTATATAGCCAATAGGGCAGGGTGCATTGTAATTAAAAGGTTGGACATGTACTTTCAAGTTTGGTAGTAAAAAGCTCCTAAATTTCATTTTTCACTACTGTGAAGCCTACCTCTCCCATTGGATAACAAATGGTTCAATCAATCAATCAATGACATTTATAGAGCGCGCTACATACCCGTAGGGTCTCAAGGCGCTGGGGGGGGGGGGGGGGGGGTGCCGCTACTGCTCGAACAGCCAGGTCTTCAGCTTCTTCCTGAAGGAGAGGTGGTCTTGGGTCAGGCGCAGGTCGGGAGGGAGGGAGTTCCAGGTCTTGGCGGCCAGGTGGGAGAAGGACCTTCCTCCTGTAGTCGCTCTTTGGATGCGGGGGACGGCGGCGAGGGCCTGGTTGGCTGATCGGAGGTGGCGTTTGGGAGCGTAGAAGTTGATCCGGCTGTTGAGGTAGCGCGGGCCTTGGTCGTGTAGGGCTTTGTGTGCGTGGGTGAGGAGGCGGAAGGTGATTCTTTTGTTGACGGGGAGCCAGTGAAGGTCTCTCAGATGTCGAGTGATGTGGCTGGTTCGTGGGATGTCGAGGATGAGTCTGGCTGAGGCATTCTGGATCCGCTGGAGTCTCTTCTGGAGCTTGGCGGTGGTACCGGCGTAGAGGGCGTTGCCGTAGTCCAGTCGGCTGGTGACGAGGGCCTGGGTGACGGTCTTCCTGGTCTCGGTGGGGATCCACCGGAAGATCTTCCGTAGCATGCGTAGGATGTTGAAGCACGCCGAGGAGACGTTGTTGACCTGCCTGGTCATGGAGAGGGAGGAGTCCAGGATGAAGCCCAGGTTGCGTGCATGGTCTGTCGGTTTGGGTGCGGTGCCCAGGGCGGGAGGCCACCAGGAGTCGTCCCAGGCGGAGGGGGAAGAGCCCAGGATGAGGACCTCCGTCTTGTCTGAGTTCAGTTTCAGGCGGCTGGTCGTCATCCACTCGGCTACCTCTTTCATCCCTTCGTGCAGGTTGGCTCTGGCGGAGGCGGGGTCGTTGGTCAGGGAGAGGATCAGCTGGGTGTCGTCGGCGTAGGAGATTATGCTGAGGTTGTGTTTGCGTACGATGGCCGCGAGGGGGCTCATGTAGACGTTGAAGAGGGTGGGGCTCAGAGATGATCCTTGAGGGACGCCGCAGATGACTTCGGAGGCCTCTGACTTGTACGGTGGTAGGCAGACTCTCTGTGTTCTTCCGTCGAGGAAGGAGGTGATCCATTCCAGCGCCTTGTCCTGGATTCCGATGTTGCTGAGGCGCTGTACTAGGGTGCGGTGGCAGACCGTGTCGAATGCCGCGGAGAGGTCTAGGAGGATGAAGGCCGCTGTTTCTCCATTGTCCATCAGGGCTCGGATGTCATCGGTGGCGGCGATGAGGGCGGTCTCGGTGCTGTGATTGGCTCGGAAGCCGGACTGTGAGGGGTCGAGGGATCCGTTTGTCTCGAGGAAGGCGGCCATCTGCTTGTTGACGGTCTTCTCGATGACTTTGGCTGGAAACGGGAGGAGCGAGATGGGGCGGTAGTTCTTGAGTTCGGTGGGGTCCGCTGTTGGTTTCTTGAGTAGAGCGCTGAGTTCGGCGTGTTTCCAGCTCTCAGGGAAGGTGGCGGTGTCGAAGGATGTGTTGATGATGTCTCGCAGGTGGGGAGCGATGACAGCGTCGGCCTTGTTGAAGACGTGGTGAGGGCAACGTGGTTGGCTTGTTACATTTAATATGTGCTAAAGTTTGATTGGGAACTGAATAAGCAACTGAATAAGCTGAGCCCTGCCTTTACATAAATCACTTGCCACCCCTGCATTGTTCATTCAGACAGTCAGGGCAGGGGAAGCAGGAATCTACAATCACTTCAAAGGGAATTCTCTAAAAAACCTCTCCTACTTCAAAGAAGGCACCAGGTAGAAAAATAGAACCCTCAGACTCACTCTTCAGTTCCCCATTCTGGGCCTACAGAAAGACTCTCAGAGGACTGCCCTCTAGAGTGGCCTGCTGTATACTCCAAAGAACTACTTTGCTGCACCTGGAAGGACTGTTTGGCTGCCTGCCTTGAGCCTTTAAAGGTCTGTTCTTCTGGTTGAGCCTAGTTTCACTGTTTGAATCCAGGACTACCAGATTGACTGCAAGGGATAGTTGGATGGCCTCCTGGTCAGACCACAGGGACAGAAATCATCCAATCATCTTGAACCAGAACCTGGACCCAGCTTGAGTGGTTCCCAACCCCCCCAAGTGGTGCACTTTCAGTCCTGGACCCTTGGTGGTAGTGCTAAAGGTTCCCAGATAACCATTATCCAACACATTGGACACCCTTTGGCAAAAACACACTCTGAGAGCCGTGGGTAGACCAGGACCAACCTGCTTGTCTATCGGCCCAAAGTGAACTGCCATTCTGACTGACTTTGTGGCAGCTCCTGCTATGTTCTTCTATGAAGCAGCAAATCCTGATCATCTGTCATTCGCCAAAAGGGTATCCATCCATTTCAAACTCTCATCGACTACAGCCTCCAGCCTCATCGCGCTCAGGATTTTTGATTTGAGAAAAAGGTATTAAGTCTGAACAAAGTAAGCTTCACCTTAATTTCGTCCAGTGGCTCATTAGTGATGATGCCTCCTCCTCAGACATGGCCTGCAGCCTTGCCCTTTTAAACTTGTACCTTCTCAGGGACTTTTTCTTCAAATTATTTTTTGAAGTCTGAATGCATGCACTAACGAGGCCCAATCCACTTTTTGTCCAACTCGCGCTTCATTGAGGTCAACCATATTTTTAGACTTTCACAGGTCTTGCTTAACTGGATGTCCATTGTTGGTGCATTAAGCATGTAAGCACTGCTTTCTCCCTTAAAGCTTAAAATTCAATAACTCTGGTTCTACTGATTGGATTCTTATTGTTTTGGTGTCAAATAACTTATTAAAATGTACTTTATATTTTTAAATCCATTTAGGATTTTAATTGTGTCATGTTTTGACTTTATTACTGTTTGTTTGCTGTGTAAATACTTTACAAATTGCCTCCAAGCTAAACCTGACCGCTTTTATGACAAACTGCCAGAGGGTTAAACTCAGTTTAATTTAAGGACTGTTGTTGTTCACCCTTACGGGGATTGTGGTCTTTGCTTGAGTAGGGTTAACACCCCACTAAACCAACAACCCAGATTCTCACATGACACAAATGGGAGATATAAGACCATATTTGTGAGCATCAGAATAAACAGTTGGCCACCAAAAGGATTGTAAATCTAAGTCCTATATAGGCTTAACTCATCTATGGTGAACACAATTAACACTTTTCCATTACACCCAACTGTGATTCTCTGGTCAAAACAAAGATAGTTTGTTGGAAAGAGTACAACCTAATTTGTTGAAATAATGGAGTCCTTTAATAATCTTCATTTGGACCTATTTGTCTAAAATAGTCTAAAGTGCTCCAACCACATGTTCAGAGGGAATCACAGACTGGTCATAAGTAAGTGATGGTTCACAATTATGATTAGAATGAGCATTCACTAAAACATTCTTTGAATCAGGAATATAGGTAATATTAAATTCATACTGTGCTTATCTCCCTTGACAACTACTCTTGTGCAAAAGATTTAGCAAAAGTAAATTCCAATGGTCATTTCATCTTTCTACAGTTTCTCTTCAGCTCATCAAAAGATGGCTGCATTCTGTACAAGTAATCTTCATGGCTACAAGTTCTCTCTGTGTGGCTGTGCTGTCCAGTTGAAATGATGACAAGACATGACATATGTAGCAGACAGGATGCTCTAGTCTACTTTTGCTATTGTAACAAAACCCTACCACATGCTTTTTTAGAGGCAACAATTTCCAATTAAATGTCTTTGAAGATTTAGGATGGGATAATATTAATACATGAATAAACACACATTTCTTTGAGTGTTTTGAAATCTCCTTTAGCTTTATCAGCTTTCTTCATATTTTCCCTTTCTCCTTTTTAGAAAATAGGGTGATGTCACTAGCTGTCTACACAAAATCCTTGATCAATTGGCAATAGAATTTAGAAAATCCAAGGAAACTATGAGTATCTTTACTATTTGCATGTGAAAGCCGATCCAAAATAGGTGAAGCCATAATTGGATCCATGGAAATGTCGGATACACTTAATTTAAATAAAAAATACATACTTTCTATCTTCATAAATGTACACTTCTCTGACGTGTCCTGAAGTCTTCAAGAGTCTTTGGAAACACAATAATAACATCAAAGTTGAAAAATATAAACTGATTCAAACATCAGAAAACACTGTGCCCCTGAAATGTTGACAAATGGCAAGAGCATTGCACATCCTAGGTCAAGCAGGTCTAGCAGGCTTATTTTTACCACGATTATTAGCACAGTAATGCTACATTTTGCTATTTGATCTAAATTTAATTTTCAATCAATCAATCATTTAGGGTATTTGTAAGCGCACTACTCACCTGTGAGGGTCTCAAGGTGCTGGGGGGGGGGGCGTTTAAGGCTCCGTTCAGTTGAATAGGTAGGTCTTGAGTGTCTTCTTGAGGATGTTCAGAGAGGGGAGCATCTGATGTTGATCAGGAGCTTGTTCCAGGTCTTGCCGTGATGTAGGAGAAGGCTCTTCCACCTGTTCTGGCTCTGCATATGCAAGTGGTTTCAGCGAGGACGAG
The DNA here is from genome assembly GCF_964263255.1 of Lissotriton vulgaris. Taxonomy (NCBI): domain Eukaryota; kingdom Metazoa; phylum Chordata; class Amphibia; order Caudata; family Salamandridae; genus Lissotriton; species Lissotriton vulgaris. Next base: position 49,519,529 of record NC_141690.1, read on the forward strand.
GCATGCAGAATGCAGATTGGAGGTTTCTTTTGGGTAGGTTGAAGGAGATTCTTTTGTTGAGGTATTGGAGTCCGGTGTTTTGGAGCTGTTTGTAGGGATGGGTGATTACTCACTTCTCAACAGAGAGCCAGTAGAGGTTCCGCAGGTGTTGGGTGATGTCTTCTTGTCAAGGGATGCCGAGTATGAGTCTGGCTGCGGTGTGCTGATTAAATTGGAGCTTGCGGAGCAGAGACTTGTTGATCTAGGCATAGAGGGTATTTCTGTAGATGAGTATGCTTGTTATGAGTGCATGGGTGACTGTCTTTCTTGCTTTGGGGGGGATCCATTTGAAGATCTTTAGGTGGATGCAAGGGGTGTTGAAGCAGCTGGAGGTGAGGGCGTTGACCTGTCAGGTCATGGAGAGGGAAGAATAAAGTATGATTCCTAGGTTCCGGGTGTGGTCGTGGGGGTGGGAGGGTTGCCGAAGGCGGTGTGCCACCAGGTGTTGTCCCATGAAGAGCTGGAGGGTCTGAGGATGAGGACCTCTGTCTTCTCATAGTTTAGCTTCAGGCAGCAGCTGCTCATCCAGGATGTAACATCCTTCATTCCTTCCTAGAAGTTGAGTATGGTGATGGTGGGGTCCTTGGTGAGGGAGAGGATGAGCTGGGTGTCATCAGCATAGGTTACTATGCTGAGTCTGTGCTGTCTGATGATGGTGGCAAGGGGGCAATGTAGATATTGAAGAGCGTGGGGCTGAGTGATAATCCTTGGTGTACTCCGAAGTTGATATTCTTGGGTTCGGAGAGGAAGGCAGGTAGTCTGATTATTTGGGTTCTACCGGTGAGGAATGAGCGGATCCAGTCAAGGGCTGTGCCTTATATGCGAGCATCGTGCAGTCTCACAGTGAGTGTGTTGTGGGAGACGGTGTTGAATGCTGCTGAGAGGTCGAGTAGGATCAGTTCTGTGGTGTGTCCTTGGTTGAGGAGGGTGTGGATGTCATTGGTGACGGCGAGTAGAGCAGTATCCGTACTATGGTTGCTGCAAAATCTGGATTGGAAGGGATTGAGCTAGGAGTTTTCTTCAATGAATTTCGTTAGTTGGATATTGACAGTTTTCTCTGAGACTTTTGCCACGAATTGGGTCGTGGGAGATGGGCCAGTAGTTCTTAAGGTCCGTGGAATCAGCTGAGGGCTTCTTGAGCAGGGGTCTGACTTATGCACATTGGCAGTCATCGGGAAAGATGCCGATCGTGAAGGTGGCATTGATGGTGCGTTTAAATTCTGGGGCGATGGTGGTGATGGCTCTTTGGAAGATATGCGGTGGGCAGTGTTCCATGGGGGCCCCTGAGTGGATGCCTTTCATGGTCTAGACAGTGTCTTCGATGGTGACTGGGGTCCAGGAGGAGATGGTGGGCTGGCTGGTGTTGTTGGAGAGGGAAACGGTCTTGGAGTTGGGAGTCTGGCCATTGAAGTTGTCGTAGAGGCTCTTGATTTTCAGATGGAAATAGAATCCAAGCTTGTTGAAGTGGTCCTGGGAAGGGGTGATGTCCTTGATTTCGCTGGTGGGCTTGGTGAATTCCAAGATGACTCTCAAGAGTTCCTTGGAGTTGCTGGAGTTGGCAAGGATCTTGTTTTGCATGAAGGTCCTTTTGGTAGATCTGGTTCATTGTTGGTATACCGTCATGGCGTTCTTGCAGGTGGTGCGGTCTTCTATAGTTTTGCTGTTTCTCCAGTTCTTCTTGAGGCGTCTACAGATGCATATGAGTTCTTGGAGGTCGGCGATGAACCAGGTGGATTTCTTGGAGTGCTTTCTCAGTTGGGGTAACATAGGGGTACTAACTTGTCTGCGCAATTGAAGATCCATCTGTGGAGTTCTTTGGTTGCGAGGTTGGCATTGGCCGAGGAGGTGGGGGTGTCATGGTTGAGGGTGGAGTTGAGATGTTCCTCCGTGACTTTGCTCCAATTCCTTTGTGGAGGGTGTGGTGCAGGTTTTGGCTGCTCGGGGTTGTACACAGTGGTGGTTGCATGGTGTGGTTGAAGAGGATGTTGTTACCTTCCATAAAGATGGGGTCGAGGGTATGTCCTGCTTGTGGGTAGGTGTGGTGATGAGCTGTATCAGTCCGACGTTGGTGAGGTTCTCCAGGAGGGTGGTGGGATTGGGGTCGTTGGGGTTGTTGAGGTGGAATTTCAGGTCTCCAGCGAGTATGCAGTCCATGGAGGTGATGGCGTGGGCTACAATGAGATTGGCGATGGCGTGGCGAATGGGGAGCGGGTCTGGGCAGTCTGTAGATGAGGGTGCTGCTGAGCATTGCTCAATGGTTGGCCTGGACCTGGAAGTGGAGGTGTTCGGTAGTAGGGGAGGGGTTACTTGTGGTGGAGGTGGAGAGTCGGAGGGAGCTCTTGTGTGCGAATGCAAGTCCTCCTCCAGAGCAGTTGGGATGGTCCTTCCCTCTGGATCTTGTATCCGTCGGGAACGGCAGTGGCGATGTCGGGAGTGGAGGAGGTGTTGGTCTAGGTTTCTGTAAAGAAGGTGACCTCAGGTGTGAGGGTGTTGAGGAGGTCCCAGATCTCTATGGCATGTCTGTCCGGGGAGCGTACATTGAGGAGGATGCAGTTTAGGGTGCCTGAGGTGTTGGCGTTTTTCATAGGGGTGGTGTCAACAGGGGCATGGTGGGAGGCAGCAGTGGCAGTAGGAGAATTGGTTGTGGGTGGTATTCGGCGTGGACCACTGGCAGTTGTTGTTCCTCACTGGGTTGAGTGCAAGAAGGGCAGCGGGGTCATAGCAGGGCATGGTCAGAGATCCTGGGGTTTTGGCACTGGTCCCGGACGGGTCGCAGATGAGAACAGAAGGGCTTTCCTTTGGTACACCAGTGGCAAGCCAGCGTCACGCCCGCTGAGCGCAGCTGCCATTAAATAGGGAAGGGGAGGTACGTGCAGCGGGGAGGCAGGAGCAAGAACCTTTGGCAGAGGGCCCGCAGGGATAGGAATGTGGCGGGTGGACAAATAATCTAAATAGGGCATGACTAACAATACAAAATAGCAAAACTGACACCAGGAGCAGGCACAGAAGTGAAAACAGAAAAAAAAGAGGCAGGAGCAGCAGACAGCAGGAGGAGGTGAGGCAGGTCAGTGGTAGTGACATAAACAGCAGAGCTGCTGGGGAGAGAGCAGGTCTCAAACCAGAGGGCAGAGGTTGTGCTCGTGCTCCACTGCAGCGGCCGCCATTAAATAGGGAAAGGGGAGGAACTTGCAGCTGGGAGGTCAGAGCGGGAACAGGCGGGGGGAGGGGCCACAGTGTCAGCAGCAGCAGGGTAAGAATGGCACAAAAATCAACTAAACAATGCATGACTAACAATACAAGGTACAACATAGAAAAACTGACACCGGGAGCAGGCACACAAGTGAAAACAGGAAAAACAGAGGCAGGACCAGATGGCATGGAAAAATGGGCACAATGACGGACCTTGCCAGCCGCGGCCTCGAAAACCTACCAGAAGAAGGTGAGGCGGGCCAGCAGCAGTGACAGACAGTGGAGCAGCTGGAAGAGAGCAGGTCTCAGACCGGATGTCAGATGTCTTGCTCGCGCTCCCTCTCAGCAGCCAACATTAAATATGGAAGAGCAAAGTTCATGCAGCTGGGAGGCGGGCGTGGGAACCGGTGGGGGGAGGGGCCGTAGGGGCAGCAGCAACAGGGTGTAAACAGCCCACCGGCATGACAATGGCAACCCCATCTGCACCCATCCAAGTCCAGTCGGGGCCAGGGGCCAGAACTCTTGCCCATTTGGTCACTGGGTAGTTAAGTTACTCCTCCAAAACACTGTAACTTCTGAATTGATCTGGGTAAGAACTGCCTACACCCACTCGATCCTATCAGCTTCTCCATAAATTCTAGACATGCAAGTAAACAATAGGGTAACTTGAGATGAAGTTGGTAAAATATCCTCTATTCGCTCAAAGTAAAAGTGACCATGACTGGGTACATGTTCCTAATCAATTGCAGGTTCCTCCTGAAAAAAAGTTAGAGATTTATGCATTTCTCAAGGACAACCATCAGGAGGCATTATTCCTTCGGGAAATTTGGCTAAAAGATCACTATTTGTCAGATTTTGCAGTGTCACTCACTAAGGCATATTCTATTACTAGATGTGACCATTTTGATAAGGTTCTGGGGGGATTGCTGTGATTTTGAAAGATCATGTTTAGGCGAACTTCACCCCCATCATGATCCCCACATATGAAAGTCTCTCATTTATGAATGAATGTTCCCATGTTACAAGTTTTCTGAGATGCTCATCTATTGCTCCCCAGGGCCACCTGCCCAGTTATTACACTTTTTACACAACATGCTGGCTGTACAAAGTCTACAGAAAGCTAATTTCACCCTGCTGGGTGTTGCAAATGTGCATCTCCAGGACAAAGATTGTGATAGTGCTGTAAACCTCATACATGGCCATTTTGCTATACAGTTCTCCCAATTGGTTACATGATCTATGTATAACAAAAGTTATCCTTTTTATCCCTTTTTTACTTACATCACCTACATGACAGTGAAATCCCTCCTTTCTGTCTACTGGTCAGATCATTATCCCTTTCTCCCTTACTATAGGAAAGAAAGTCACCATTGCTGTGCTGCCAAAGCGTAGTCAGCAATGGTCCAAACTTAACATAGCCAGCTGCAAAATATTTTACTAAATTCTGTCCCTGACCTGCCCGGCGGTGGCTCCATGCTGCATACAACATTTAATGACAGGATGAAGGATTCACTGGGCAAGTTAATGTACTAAGTAAGAATGCCTGCTGGAAAACACCTAATTTTTCTCAAGAAAGAATACAAAAAGAGAGAAAGGAAGTGGAGCACTCAAAGGGATCACTTTCTTCCTCACCGGAAGAATGCAGAGTCTCTTCTTACCACCTATCACCTCGTCGCCCGAGAACATCATCTGAGGTATCCCTCAAGGAACGCCCTACAGTCCTACACTGTTCAAAACCTACAAGACCCCCTTGGCCCATATTATCAAAACCCATATACTTGACATCATATCCTATGCAGATGACACCCAACTCATCCTCTCACTTTCAGAAACCCACATACCAAAAGGTTCAACTTCTGCAGGTACATGACTAGCTTCACCAACTGGATGAAAATCAATTGCCTGAAGCTGAACAAAGACAAAACAGAGGTGCTATTCTTCGGAAGCAACACCTCCCAGTGGAACAACTCTTGATGTCCTTCCATACTGGGACTCGCACCCACTCCAACAGACCATGCCTGCAACCATGGCGTAATCCTGGATAGAAAGCTCACCATTAAAAGCCCGATCTATGCAGTATCTTCCACCTGCTTCCTCACTCTTTGCCTGCTCTGTCAGACCTTCAAATGACTCAAAGTCAGCAACAGAGGAACCAACACCGAAGATGTTTAGACTACGGCAGCTCACTCTTAGTAAAAATCACCATGCACCTCATGAGAAGACTGCAAACCATACATAACTTAGCAGCCAGACTCATCCTCGACCTTCCCAATGGACCTTTATCACCCCACAGTTCAAAAAGCTCCTCTGGCTTCACCCCACCGTTCAGCAGAGACATCAATTCAAGATGCTGATCCATACCTGCAAAGTTCTTCACACGCAAGGACCACCATACATCAACCACCATGTGGATTTCCACCAACCCAGAAGACACTTGCTCTCCACCTCCCTCTAACTCGCATCCCCCACATCCACCAAAGCACCAGTGGAGGATGCTTCTTCTCCTTCTTACCTTGCTGCAAAGTCCTGGAACACCTCCCCCTTCAGCTCTGGACCTCACCCTCTATTCTGGAATTCAGGAAGGGACTCAAGACCTGGTTATTCAACTAACCCCATCTTAGCAGGCAGGATCTCAGCACCTGCATACTCTTGCGGGTGATTAGCTTCGCTTTATAAATCCTGCTTGATATGAATGAAGGTAAGTTATGATGAAGCAGGCAAACCAATATAGAAAAAAAACATTACAAAAGAATCCGTATGCCATAAGGAAAGCCTGAATGGATGATATCAGTTCAAAGATTGAAAGCTCATCCAATTCTTCAAAGGAAATCAATAAAATTGTTAACTTCTTTATGAAAACAATGAGTTTGGGCTCTGGCCCTCCCCCTCAGAGTCACATTGTAATTTACTTTCTATGGAAAGCAAGGGATATCTATGACAAACTTGCTGTGGCAGCAGAATATAAGTATATAACCAACATTAAGGCTTCGACCGATCGGTTAAATTAAAAACTTTCCTCATTCTCACAGGCCAGCAAGGAGGAAACCATGAATATAGTAATAATTATTAAAGCAGGCACTTTGCTGGACCCTGCACTTCTTGATATTTTACTTAAAGGAAGGGATGCTATATTTTCAGTACCTACTAAGATATATAATCTCTCACTGGACAGTGGCAGCGTTCCAAAACCATGGATCACATTATCATCACACGTTTCTTAAAGAAACCATCTCCGGACGCAGCTTTAGCCATAACCTATAGGCCTATATCCATAATTTCAAGACTTAGCAAAATCCTGGGAACAACGATTAATAACCAACAAGTATTTCATGGAAAGGGAAGACCACTCGGTCCCCCCGAACGTATGGATGGGTGCCCCGATCCCCCCGGGAAACCGTTGTGGGCGGGGGGTGTTTCGGCTGGAATGCCCAAAGCGGCGTAGCCGGAACACGCCCTTCTTACCCAGAAGGGGTTGTCCTAGACACTCGCCCGGAAGTCCGCGCACGGATGGGCGTACCTGAGGCGGGCCCCCGCCCTCCCGCAGATGGATAAATAGAGCGGGAATCCAACAAGGCTTCCTCTTGTTCCAGTGCTCTGAAGGCTGCACCACTCGTCGCTCGTGAGCCCTCGAAGGAACAAGCGGCAATTTTGACCCACCCACCAACCCCCTTTTTTGCACTGTTTTTTGAATAAAGTAATTGTTGGTGATATTTGAATGTATTAAAAAGATACAATCACTTTTGCATCATGGATATATACCTTTGATTGAATAAATGTTTGTAGGCCTTTTTTCCCCTTTGTAGAAAAGTAGGGGAATGTACCAAATAGTATAAATTGTCTTGTTTATAGGACTTTTTTCCCTTTGTAGTAATGTCTAAGTTGGCGAAGTATCAAGCTGTTGCAGATTAGGCGTATTTTTTCTTTCCTTAGTAGGTAAAACAACTGTCGTATTTATTTTTGGTCGGGCGGTAAGGTCATGATCGGTGAGCTGTGATTTCAAGGTCCCTAGGGGGGGCGCCACCCAGTACGGATGGGAGCGCCCGGAGGGAGGCGGCCATTGGCCCCTCCCACGGGGAGGCGGCACCCACTATGGATGGGTCGCCTAGGGGGAGACGGCCATAGGCCCCTCCCAGGGGGGGAGACGGCTATATGCCCCTCCCAGTGGGAGACGGCTATATGCCCCTCCTACAAATTTCCCGGGGGCCGGATATCTGCTCCGGCGGAAGAGAGTGTGGGGAAGGGGGGGAGTCCACGCTGTCCTTCCTACGGATACCTCGCACGAGAACTCGGACGACCTTTAAGATGGCGTCGAGTGAAAGGGGGCCCCCACGACAAGGGAAGTTACAGTTGGCAACGAGGGTAAAGTCCTCTGCGCATGCGCCACTCACACCGTGAGGGCGGGAATTTGGTAGTAGGGATCTGACACCGGTTAAGACCTTGCCGTTGGCCCTTAATGCTAGGATGTACAATTTTATGTTAGAATGTTATGCATTTTCAGGATGTTAGACTCGGCTAGGAAACCTTTGTATTAGAGATCTGTTAAGGTTAGCCAAAGAACTTGTCTTCATCCAAATGTAATGGAAGTAAAATTGTACATAATTCATGAAACGTTTTAATTTAAAGTTTTAAATTTTTTTCATATTTTAATGAATACGGCCGGGGGGGTAACTCCCCCCCGCCTTCCAAAAGCTCAAACTTGTGTCTGTCTCCTCCCATGGGGAATTAGTGTTGGGAGGGGGTGGTGGGCATCCTGGCCCATAGGAGTCTCATGATATCTTGCTTCCCTTTCAAACTGGTTTGCGGCTGATGTGCATTACTGAAATTGCGTTCTTTGCAGCCATCGAGGAACTGAAAAGGGTATTCGATAAAGGTGGGTGAGTTTTTCTCATTCTGCTTTTTGCAGCATTTCTCCAATCCATTACTACTGCATAGATCGGAAGAGGCCAGGATTACGGAGGGAGGATTACGGAGGGTTAGCTAAAATGGCTCTCCTTTTTAAATAACAGAAGCTTTCTAATGAGCAAGGGTCATTTACTTCTGCCACCCTTCACCTGGAGTTTAGTGTCCCTCAGGGCTCCTGCTTGAGCCTAAATCTTTTTAACATTTATGTTTGTCCATTGTCAGACATCATTTGCTCCTCAGGTCTTACAGTGATGCCTCATACGGATGATACACAGATCATTGTCTCCCTTACTCCTAACATAGGACTAATGTCACATCAACCTACTTCCTGCCTAAAGCTAGTTGCTGACTGGATCGTTTTCTTAAGTTAAATGGTGATAAAACCGAGGTTCTGGTGGTTGGCAATGAACTATCAATATGGAATTAGCTCAGCTGGCCCCACTCCTTAGAAGAGCACCCATCTCCTAAGTCAAAAGTTAAAAGCTTAGGTGTCACACTGGACATCAAACTCACCATGGGGATTCCGGCCAAAAAGCTGCCATCCAGCTGCTTTGGCCTTTTAAGAGCCCTGAGGAAGATGCTCAGATGGCTACCACTATCTGTTCGAAGAATGGTGGTTTAGGGTCTGCTAATTCCCAATCTCGACTATGCAGACCCCCCAGGATATAGTGGCATGGATTCGCAAATTTAGCGGCACAAATATGGAAATTTAGCAGCACAAATATGGAAATTTAGAGGCATTTTTACAGCACTTTATTTTACTCATAATCATTCATTTTCAGCTTTAAATCAATGGAAACTGTTTTAGCAGAGTATTCCACTTTGAATAGGCAACCTGGAATATGGAATAGAGGAAGCAGCCCACAGGTGAAGGCTGTTATTCCTTGGAATTGCAATTCTACATTTGCTTTAGTATAGGTTGGTAGCAGTTATCACACCTTTTGACACATTGCGGGACCGGTGTTTGGCACATCCTTAACCCTTTTCTCGCCCGAGAGTCTAAGGGTGGCTGGACACCACTTTCGTGGACAGGCCATGGCCCGTTGAACAGGTCTGAGAAGGCCCACTGTGAGAAAAATAACTGACTTTGTCAGTATGCAAACCTTTTGAAATCCTACCTCTGCCCATTTATTTTAAAGCTCAAAATATTTCTGGTTTCTTCTTCTAACATCCTAAAGCAAACTTCCCGATTTGCAGAAGGGAAGAATATTTGTAAAAAATCCTCTCACGTTTGCCTCAATTTGTAACAAGCTGAAATACAGAATTTAGCACACAATCCCTGGTAACCCCTAGTTTTACTGTAGAATAATTAAAGACACGTCATTGAAATGGGTCGCTTTCGGCCCCTGTATTTATTGTCCTTAACTTGTTATGCAAAAACACTGATCACTTTCGGAACAATGAGTGTAAGAAACGTTAAGGCGATCGATGAAGTTCCAGCTTATGTTTCACATGCTTTACTTAATCTTGCATTCCCTAGTAGTGTTTGTTTTTTACAGGATGTTGCGTAACGTTTTTTTTCCCCAGTGCATCATATTAATCTTACCCAGTACTTAATTTGTATTGTGTGGCATCAAGGTGTTATAATGAGGGCACAATTGAGTTGTGGCTAAAGGCAGTGCGAATTTCTCTAAGGGCCTGTCGGGGGCAAAAAGGTGCTCAAAATACTGGTCATCCACACCACGGCCTCTGTGAAAAGCGTGCAGAGCAGTGGTCACACATGCCAGTTGCAGTTGTGATTTCTATGCAAATCTGTGGGTAGAGTGGCACCTTATTCACAGTTTTGTGTATATGTTTAAACTACAACCGTAATCATATAGACCCGCCCCTTTCACGGATCCCCCACTTTTAGGAACCTTACCACTTTTTTCCTCCCACTTAAAATCCTGGATAATGTGTTACATCTTATTGTGTTTCAAAGGAAACTTTCAGCTCTGCGTGATTACTGCAAAACATACATACAGATGGTTAATACGGCTAAAACGAACATTGTTGTGTTTCGGAGTGAGAGAACTGAGCACTTGTGCTGAGTGGCAGGGAATCAATTAGAACACATTTTTAGTGTGAATATTTGGATATGAAGTTCTCAAATAAGCTGCACGTATCAGAACATCAGATTGCTGTGAAAATATGTGTTATGTCAGCAACGTGGAGTTGGTTCGTTTTGATCCATAATATGTGGTTCTTTCAATGAGTCCACCCCTGCATGAGTACTGCATGACAAAAGTATCTGCATTGGATAGTATGGTGTGGAGCTTTTTGCACTGCATTGTTATAAAGTAAAAGTTTAAAGTGGATGCTGACCCTTCCTTTGATTGCTATACTGAAAGTTGTAAGAGTGTAATTTAGGCTAGTGTCCTGACTTGCGCTTTCAAAGCTCGCTCTTCAAAATGTTTGTTCTCATTAAAAATAGTGGGGGTGAGTAACATTATCTATCTTGCATGAATATGCTGCATTGAGGTCCCTTCAACACAGAACCCAGAACCTGTTCAGACATTTACTAGGTCTCACTAGATACTATATAATATCTTTAGCCTACTGTAGGACCGTAGTGAGGGGAGAAGAGATTAATGGGTAGTTGTTGATTTCGAAGGCACTTTTGTAAAAATTGCGGCATTTTTACAAAAGTGCCGATTTCACGGGCACTTTTGTAAAAATCGCAGCATTAAGTGCGGCAAACCGCGAAATCCTGGAGGGTCTGACTATGGGAATCAAATCAAATCAGGGGAATTTGTTCAGTGCACATGTCACTGGGAAGTCTAATGGCGCTTGCAGGAAACAACTCAAGAATTATCTATTTGCTGAAGACAGTTATAAAGCCAGGTAGTCTGCCCGGTGCTGGGAAGCCTTTGGGTAGGCATGCGCTTGATGAATTCATTGATTTGAATTGAATTGAATTGCATCCTCCAAAAGAGATCTTCAAGAAGGTGAATTATTAATTGGGGTGAATGGTAGTGGACCACAAGTATTAATGTCACTAACCTGTCAGATCCAGTTAGAGGCTTCAATAATTTGATAAAATGGTTCTGATGTTTGATGCATGTGAAATAATGGAAAAACTAAAACCGAGAAACCAGATTGGAGGTAACCAAATCATGAAAAAACTATCTTAAGGAAAGACAATTTTAAGAAAATAAAGTACGTGGAAAATTAAAGGATACATTATAAAGAAAACATAATTTCTGAGGAAACATCGAAAATCAAACCATTGGATGAAGATTAGGGGTAGTGAGGGTTTTTGCGTTGAGGGATGGGTGGAGTTTAGGGGTGCTGAAGGTTTTTTAGGGATCAGGCATGGGAGGAGTTTCAGGTGGTGAGGGTTTTTTTCAGGGTTTACGGATGAGTGGTGCTGACCGGTAGTGAGGGATTTTTAGATTTAGGGATGCGTGGCATGTAGGGGTATGATTATGTTTTAAGGTTTTACCGATGTGTGGAGTTTATGGCTGGTGAGATTCTTTAAGGTTCAGTGATGGATAGAGTTGTTGGGTGGTGAAGGGTTTTTAGTGTTCAGGAATGGGTTGTGTTTAGGGTGGGTAGGGTTTTAAAAGTTCAGGGACAGATGAAGTTTATATGTCGGAGGGTTTTAGAGTTCAGGGATGTAGGAGCTTAGGGGAGGTAAAGGGATTTAGGGGTCATAAACGGGTTGTTTTATGGGTTGGTGAGGGGTTCAGGGATTAGGGATGTGTAGAGTTAAGGGGTGTAGTAGGATTTTGAGGGTTCAGAGACGAGTTGGGTTTAGGCATAGAAAGGGGTTTCTAGGGTTCAGGAATGGCTGAGTTTAGCAGTAGTGAGGTGTTTTAGGTTACGTGATGAGTAGAGTTTTGGAGTAAAAAGGGCTTTAAGGGTTTAGTGATGGGTTGAGTTTATAGGTAAGAGATGGGTTGAGTTTAGATGTGAGGAGGGGTTCTTAAGGTTCAAGGATGGGTGGCGTTTAGGGGTCAGAGATTGTTGTCGTTTATGCATGAGAAGCATTTTTGGAGGACAGAGGTGGATGGTGTTTAGGGGTGGTGAGGGTTTGTTTAATTAAAAGCCTCCAAAGTAATTGTTTGGCAATGTAAAATAAATATATCTGAAGAAATGTTCCCTGATGTAAGTGATTAAAATAAATACCTTAGACAAAAATGTTTCTGAATATAACACCCAAAACTATTTAATTTACACTTTAAAAAAAAAGTATGCAGAGGCCAACTTAGAAAAAAATACATTCCATGAGTTGATATCTATGAAATGGTAAATGCCTTTTATCGTAAACATTTCCATTGCACCATTTAGATGAAATTGTTTCTCTGTAATGGTGGTCCATTAAATCGCATTTCAATTAAATCACATACAACCACCTATTGCAAAGAGCAGACAGGCTTAACATAGTAAAAATATGTTATGCATTTCGATGAACAAGAACAGTTAAAAATTTAAATGTAGTTCATTTATTAGCGCTGTATCACCAACTGGTTTCTAAGCGCTTGCTTAGGGAAACCGTCCTGGTATTCCCCTGTTAGATAACCCATTACTGGGCGTCCCCAAGGTGAAAGCCAGGCATCCCGCTGCGAGGGACCGTCGTGGAGATTAAGCAAGCTATTGCCCAGAGTTGGACTCCATGATTGGAATAGGCACCGAGTCGAGAATTGTCAGTGTGGAAAATTAATACGGTTTGGTAAACATTATCTGCGCCATCTTGCCTTTTTCCCCGATGCCACACATTTTGTTCGTGCACACCCGCCATTTTAGGTGCCTTGGTCAGAACCACCCTCTGCACGCCGCTGACCCTCAGCATGGCTCCTCGCCCTCACAAGCACCCCCACGCACTGGTCACTCCCGCTCTCTCATGCATAGACCATAAAACCTCTCCATCTGCGCTGCTCTCCCATGAGAATCAAACCCCTCTCCCACGCAGCTCTGCCTCGGAACCTCATCCTGTTCCCAGCGCGACACCTCCCACCATTCCTTTCATGGTCCCGGATCCTTTGATAAAACCCCCTTTTCCTCTGTGCCCGTTTGTCTTCCTCGTTCCCAGGCCGCCACCTGGCCCTGCGGATACTGTTATTACCCCCCCCCTCTCCTGTACAGTAGGAAGTTTCCCCCATCAAAGGATCCAAGAGTTGATCGAAGCCCCCACCCCATGAGATCCGATCAACCTCACACATTCCGTGAATCGGCGGAATGTCCTGCTGCGCGACAATCATCATCTGTTGTGACCGGGGTGGGGACTTCAACTGTAAATGTGTGTGGGAACGGGCCTGAAGGGGAGATTCCGAGGATGTCCTTTCATACTTCAAAGCATTGCAAGAATGTGTTACATGCAATAAAGTTCGTAAACCTGTGTATAAGAGGCCAGGCCTCAGAGATGCGGTTAGAGCACCTCGTGACGATACTTGCTGTCCGAACTGATGTGTTTCTCCTCCGGAGAGAATAAAACTTCTGTTTCCTGCCTTCCAGTCTCCAGCGCCTGCCTCTTTGTTTGGTAAACTTGAGTGGGTATAGAGGCGGCTAACGCCGGGCAACTTCGGAAAAGGTCTTTTGCCTGTACCTTTTTCAACAATTGGCGTCCCAAACGTGGGGCCCATCAGCGACACATGGATCCAGTGGGAGAGGTCCTGACGACAGAGTGAACGACTGCAACGATCGGGAGAGCTCCTGCCCAATAGACCCTCGTCTGGCAGCCGATCATCCGAACTTCACTGGTTCCGAACAGACCTCTCTTGAGTGATCTACGGTCCTGACTGGGAACCATGAGGAGTGCCGCGAGGAATACGAAGAAAAGAGGACGATCGGGCGCTGGATTTGGAAGACAAGAAACTGACCATGCGGTCCGGGTAAGGTCGTGTAAACACGACGAATTGCGAAATGATTGTTTGATTGTTTAGAAAATACTAGTATTACTCTTTGTTGATTTGTTTGGAGATTCGCTGTCTGCAAACGGAGAAACAACCGGCTCTCTCTTTGCCAGCAGTGAAAGATAGGTAACGCAGCCGTCGTGCCTATCTTTCTCCCCCACTGATTAATTGTTTGAACCCGAACTACGGTTCGTGGATTGTTTTCGGGAGATTCCCCTCTCCCACACTGATTAATTGATTGAACCCGAACTACTGTTCGCGGATTGTTTTCTGGAGATTCTCTGTCTACAAACAGGAAAGAATAGATTCCCTCTTTGCAGATAGTGAAAGGGTAGGTGACGCAGACCTTTGCGGGCCTACTTATTCTCCCCACTGATTGTTTGATTGACCGAACATTGACTGTTTGATATTGGTTCATGAGGTATTCACTGCCTGCAAACAACGTAGAATAGAAATATTCTGTCTAGTCTTTGCACGCGGTGATAAGATAGGTAGTGCTGACTTTTGTCCCCATTGTGATCCGTCATGTCTATCTTCTCCTCACTGATTGGTAGCTGGTTCAACCCGGACCGTTTATTAGAGGTGGACCATCTAGCTCCGCTGGAAGGCACCCCTAATAAAGACATGTTCACAAAGTATGGATTAGTTACCATAGCTTATAGTAAGCTATGGCACAAGTATACCAAAGAAAATCAAGAGAAACAGTGGCCACTGATAGGATCCTTCGACCTTGATAAAATAGAAACGTTAGAAATAGCCCTTTGTAGTAGTAAGACAACGTCTATTATGCTCGACAGTCTCGGTATGTGGCGCAAAGAAGCAATGCAACGAAAAGGAAGAGACGAAGTCAGAGTAGGTAAAGAAACGCGACAGACAACCTTCCAAGCATCTGATAGGCCGAAGGAAGGGATAGCGGCGACACGGTTCCAAGGAGTAAACACAGGAAGGGAACGGTGTAAAGGGATGTACCGACAGGACAACCCCAAGACACGACGACCCGAACGTCATCCCCCGACATTACGCACAGGACGAACAGACTTAGGACAAAATCAATGTGCTTTTTGTAAATATTCCGGGCACTGGAAAGCCCAATGCCCGACTCTACTGAATACGGGTAAGAGCAGAGGGCCGACAGAAATAACAGGCCGGCAGAAAGGGAAAAGGCGTGAGACAAAGATGAATCAGACTGACACAGACAGGCCGGATAGAACCACCACGTTTGATTACGCCCGATGGCACAGATTTCACCAGACCGATTTCAGCGACATGTTTGAGTTCTCATAGCTCGAACAACGCTAAAACGGGAAACCCAGTCAAGCTCTAAGTTACCCGGTGACGAACCCCGTACTACCACTACTATTCCCGCACACAAAAGCCACCCTTTCGGATAACACACAGAGTAGTTTCGGACAGATTAGTATACATTCCATTAACGAACTCAAAACTTCGAGTGCAATGGGACTGATCACTCTCTGTTGCCCCCCACTCTGTGAACAAAAGCAATTACAGGCCTGCATAGACAAACCCCCCGTTCAGGAAAACTGTTCTTGTGGACACCCCACCCCCCCATTACCCAGGCATAAATACCTACCCCCACTGTAGCGAGGTTCTCGTAGTAAAAGGATTCAAGGAAACCAAGTCTCTGTTATATAATTTAAGATTTAATTCCAGTAAAGTAACACCGTATTAATAGGAGCAATACGATACATATTACATCCACTCCGGAAGTTCCCAAAATGCAGCAGGTCACCGGTCACGCCCATCCGGAAGGTGAAACACGCAGCACGTGTGGGGCGGGGTCCTGCTGACAGCCGTCGATCGAAGAGGTCGCCGGTGGGAAGTCCAGGAGGCACCACGGGCCCGGCATGTCCCATCCTCTTCTCCCATATGGTCTAGCAGTTAGGATTCCTGGCTCTCACCGCCACGGCCCGGGCCACGAGTAGGGAGAGGGCGGATGCAGATGGCCCCCTCCCTCGTATCTCCTGGTCCGGCCATCACGAATACCTCCGCTGAAGAAATGGTGCAGGGGGGCTGGGAGAGGGAGGAGGCGCGAACGAGCCTCCCTCGCCTCCCCAGGTGGAGGTTTCCCAGCCCCGGCCCGGCGCCGAAATCCTCCAGCCGGGCGATGCCCATACTTGCGCAGCACAGGACATACAACGGCGACGCCCATACTTGCGCAGCACAGGACATGGAATGGCCAGCCGCCATACTTGCGCAGCACGAGAAATATGATGGCCCTCAAGAGTACTTGTGGAGCATGGGATACGGTCCGGCCATCACGTATACCCGTGCAAAGGGACGGCGTGGGGTGCACTGGGAGAGGGAGGCGGCGCGAACGAGCCTCCCTCACCTCCCCAGGTGGAGGCTCCACAGCTGCACCCTAGCGCCCTGAACCGAATGTCCTGCTCCTACGGCACGGTGTTCCATTTTTTCGCCCCAAGAAGTCTCATCCACTCTTGCAGACACGACGAAGGGCGACTGCTGCGGAGTCTCAAAATGGCATCTGGGCCCCCTGGAAGCCGAGTCTAGGCCGCTAGAATAACCTTGACCAGCCACGTAACTTGGACGCTTGCCCACCTGGGCACGAGCCCCCACCTCCGACGACATCTCCACAGCTTTGAAGATTCTACAAGAGTCCCAGGAGCCCTTGACCCCTGCAGGCTTCCGGTGGGGAACAACTGCCTTGATCGCTCGAACAAGTTCTGGCTGAATCTCAACGTGACCCGGTAGGGGAGATTTTTGCCTCCCTCCCCTTTTTGATTGACGGTCCACATTGCCTGCCCCTTCTGTTAGCACAAGTTTTGAACTGCCGAAAAGAACTCTGGTCCAACCGCCGGTGGTTGGAAACATTTTGTCCCTGATGCTGCTTCCGGACTAACCCGGCCTCGCCCAAAATGGCGCCGGTGGCAATAGGAACTAACGAACACCTCGTGGTGTCTTCTTTTTCTAATAAGACTTGATGTTCTGAGAATTGTATATGATCCTTTGTACACTTGACGAAAAAGGGGGAGGGTTCACTTGGCGAACATGTAAAAAGATCCCGTTAAAATGTTGATTTCAATGTACGATTTATTATGATATTATTGTAACTGATACATAACGACGCTTATGACACACGCCCACGGTATGCTTCTAGGAAATTTGATTGCAACTAATCTGACTATGCTTCCAATTATGAAATGAACGCCCCCTGATCCCTCAACTATTGATAGACGTTTTTAAGTTTCCTGCAAATAACCAAATGAACTCTTATAAAATATTTTTAATGCTACAGAATAGCCCCCTACTGTACACACTTCAGCCAACGCCGTGTCCGGCCAAAATACAATTGCACTCTCATATTTATATGCTGAACGATTATGCGAATAAAGGTTTTTCAAACTACGAACAGGTATCGCATACTTTTGTAAATATGGGATCAGTGGGAAGGGTTTTTTCTGTACGACCTGTTTTGTTCTCTTTTTAAGGTTATTAGAAAACGGTCGCTCAGCCTCGGATTGATGATCGAATCTAAGGCACGATACGCTGCCCCCAAATGTACGACTAGCTCAGGAACAAACGCATGAAGGAGGACCTCGACTTCTGAAGAATGGGTAAAGTAAAGCGGTGTGAATGATTAAATGTTATAAAGGTATGGTACTCAAAGGTACTAGGGAATAGGGTTGGCCAAAAAGCGAGTATGCCTTAGGACATCACAGCATTGGGAATGATTTAAGGATCCCCGATAACTAGATACCTCGCACTAAGCGCCTCTAATTTTTAACGTCTCCCTACACACGACCTATAATGCCACACTCGGACCGTCTCCCTCGTGAACAACCTATTGCTCGCCATCCTTACCACACTGCCCGCCCCCTGGCCTCGGAAACCAAGATCTCAGGGATTATATCCCGAGGGGATATGACGAGTAGGTGGTAAGTAAAGGACTTTCGTACCCGTACATGTGATATGCTCGAATGTTGTCCCCCTCCCTTCCCCTCTTTTCCTCCCTCTACAGGTTACATTGGAATCCCGACTGAGGTATAGTGAAGATCTGAAGCCACGCCATGTCTGATACACGAAGCGGACTAACGCAGCAAGGTGGCACCTAAAGACACCCACACACTGCTCTTGTAACGAAAGAGCCAATAGTTGTATGATATGATGAGACGCGATCACCCCTAACCCGTGTTGCGTGAATGAGCACAGACCACGTATGTCTGAAACTGAGAAAATGTTTTCTATGCGACTGAAGCATTGACTTAACTAGGCAAAAGACTGAGAGTGCGAGGAGTGCGACACAATGGTGCCCTTTTACTCAATGCATGTCCCTCTGTCAAACTGCATGCTTTCTAAATCCTAACCCAGACCCGTAATGTCTCATGTCGTGAAAAGCGCTGAATAGCCTATCTTAGTACACGGCTACTCTCCATGTTGCACGTGTACTGTTTAGCCTATTGTTGCATATCTCTCTCTCTCTCTCTCTTTCTCTCTCTCTCTCTCTCTCTCTCTCCCCCTCTTCCACACTCCCACTCTTCCTAACGACTGGCACCTAATTGGCGAACCACCATCCCTGGTGCACCACCCAATTGGCTCCAAATACCGCAAGTATTTGCACAAATTTGCCTTAACTAAAATTACATTGATACCATGTTACTACCTCTCCTTTCTGCTAAATATTGATGTGATCTAAATTGGCCAAAAAGTAAAGGACAGGTAAGACGACTGAGGTTCCCTAATCTGACCCGTAATAAGGGAACTACATGTCAGTGGCTGCTGTGATAAAATGCCTCAGGTAACGCGACCTTCCCTGCTCCGAATTTTCTCAATGTCCAAACAGTAAAAGTGATCGAAGCATCCCCGTCTTCCCAGAACGCCCCCAGTTTTGTATCAGCTGCCCCGGACGAGAGTTTGAAAAATGTGACTCACCCCTGGTTGTAAGGGATGGGTCGACATACGGCTGACACAGGCCAGCCGTTGTTCCTAGAAATGATTTGTTGACGAACAAGCTACAAAATTTAGAATTTGAGAAATGTCCCTGAACGCTTACCAACTGAACTGTAGCCTTCTGCTAGATGACGCCCTTGCGACTCAAGGCAAGACGATAGTCCCTCATCCCAGTTTGCTATGTGCCTAGTTGATTTTCATAAGACCCCGGTCACCCCAAGGATGAGTCGAATAGCTATCGCAAGCCGCCCCCGTTTTTATGAAGTAGCCAGGCTGTAAGAGACTATGTAGAAATTAGAATGATGTTTGCGAAGTTAAGATTAGATTGAAATGAAGAAATTGTTGAAGTAAACCCTGTTGAAAGTTAAATGTTTAGCTGAAAGATAGGATGCATTGATATAATGGAAAACTGTTTAGCCTATGTTCATTCCTCAGAAAGATACCTATCAGACCATGGTGATAGCACGTTGCACTTTTTTGTAAAATACAAAGCCCTGAAGGACGTTATAGCTTTGTAAGACTCATACTAGAAAAGTGGGTGTCTGCCAGAAGAACTGATGTGACTGTAATAAACAAATGCAATGAACAGGTATCAGACCTCGTACCACGACAATGAATGTAATACCAACAAACGCCAAAGAAATAGTCACGAAGAAAAGTTGTAGGGAATCCAGCAAGCCTATCAACAATTATTTGCACGTTGGTCGTAAACCCCAGTGTAACGGATGTTTCCCCAGTTGCTTGGAGTTGGGAGAGAAATAGACTTATGTGATTACCTTCTACTGCCAATTCTCTAAAGACTGTCTTTTCAAACTCATTTAAGGGTACCACCGTCGGAGGAGAGAGAGACCGGATGTGGGAGCACGCGGCCTGACTGCTGATCGTGGAACATCAGCGACTTTGACCAAGGCGGGACCGCAACAGTAAGGAGTCGCAGGACGAGGCATTGTTTCCGACCAAATGAAAGGAAAGGGCTGACCTGGTGCCCCTGTTCGATGATCAACAAATGCCGAAAGTCCCCGCCCTCCGAGCCCGATCATGGGCCCACCTACCTGAAATCTTTCGTCCCCCTGGTCTGTTCCCGATCTGGCCCCGCTCCATCCCCTCTTCCCCCGACCTACCCTAAGGACTACTTACACACCCCTTCTTCCACCTGAACTCTTTGACAATTGACTCGAAAAGGAAAAACCTCAGTCAGATTGAATAGGGTTTCGTTGCAAACTAAACTGAAACTTGGGTGCCCTGTCTAAGGTACCCACGAAAGAATAGTTTGGACACAGGGCGAAAAAGGACCTTTTTGACCAGAAAAACGAGGAAAAGGTTGTGCCCTGCAACACAGGACCTGGACTAGAGCTGAATGCATAGCTCCACCGCCGGTGCTCAACAGTGCCAACAGAAAACGACAAAGAATGCCGAGGACTCACTAATAATGATCCACGACAATAAGACACTGGAAAAGGCAACACCCCTCACCTTCGAACAATGACACCCCTGATTATCATTTTTACTACGTCTTTTTTCTCTCCCAGCCACCATTGTATTGATTATGCTCCAACCGAGAACGAAATGAACTTACATATGTAATAACCTATCAGTTCATATTCCGAATGACTATAAGCATCTATGAAATGTACCCAACGCTCTCACTACAGAATCCCTTTTTGTCCGATATTGCATTACTATGACTTTCCTGCAACAAGCTTAACAATGGGCCCGCCTCCTAAAATGAAAGATTGTAAATGTAATGTTTATGCACAGCTCCTTCGCCTGGGTTCCTACTACTTTACTTATGATTGCCACAGTAGACATGGATAGGAAATAGGCTAGCAAGATGTCTTGGGAATGTTAAAGGGAGGACTGTGGAAAATTAATACGGTTTGGTAAACATTATCTGCGCCATCTTTCCTTTTTCCCCGATGCCACACATTTTGTTCGTGCACACCCGCCATTTTAGGTGCCTTGGTCAGAACCACCCTCTGCACGCCGCTGACCCTCAGCATGGCTCCTCGCCCTCACAAGCACCCTCACGCACTGGTCACTCCCGCTCTCTCATGCATAGACCATAAAACCTCTCCATCTGCACTGCTCTCCCATGAGAATCAAACCCCTCTCCCACGCAGCTCTGCCTCGGAACCTCATCCTGTTCCCAGCGCGACACCTCCCACCATTCCTTTCATGGTCCCGGATCCTTTGATAAAACCCCCTTTTCCTCTGTGCCCGTTTGTCTTCCTCGTTCCCAGGCCGCCACCTGGCCCTGCGGATACTGTTATTACCCCCCCCTCTCCTGTACAGTAGGAAGTTTCCCCCATCAAAGGATCCAAGAGTTGATCGAAGCCCCCACCCCATGAGATCTGATCAAACTCACACATTCCGTGAATCGGC
This sequence comes from Lissotriton vulgaris, assembly GCF_964263255.1. Classification (NCBI taxonomy): domain Eukaryota; kingdom Metazoa; phylum Chordata; class Amphibia; order Caudata; family Salamandridae; genus Lissotriton; species Lissotriton vulgaris. The sequence goes on from NC_141690.1 coordinate 49,540,801, forward strand.
GGAATGTCCTGCTGCGCGACAATCATCATCTGTTGTGACCGGGGTGGGGACTTCAACTGTAAATGTGTGCGGGAACGGGCCTGAAGGGGAGATTCCGAGGATGTCCTTTCATACTTCAAAGCATTGCAAGAATGTGTTACATGCAATAAAGTTCGTAAACCTGTGTATAAGAGGCCAGGCCTCAGAGATGCGGTTAGAGCACCTCGTGACGATACTTGCTGTCCGAACTGATGTGTTTCTCCTCCGGAGAGAATAAAACTTCTGTTTCCTGCCTTCCAGTCTCCAGCGCCTGCCTCTTTGTTTGGTAAACTTGAGTGGGTATAGAGGCGGCTAACGCCGGGCAACTTCGGAAAAGGTCTTTTGCCTGTACCTTTTTCAACATCAGGTCCGGGGAAATTTGAGCCCAAGACCCGCGGAGGTAGGGAATTGAACCCTGGTCCGGGCCAGACCTCTGCATCAGGGTCTGTCGCTCCAACCACTTGAGCCACACTTCTCCAAAAGCAAGAAACAAACAAAATAAAAATACCATTCCACTTTATTATATCAGAGCAAACTAAAAAAAAAAACTAATTGGCACCAGAAAAGAACAAAAATCAGAATAATGGTAATTTTAGATGTAAATATTTCAGAAAAATAGTACGAATACTCTTTGCATCTGACCGTAAACTAGGCTTTATTTCAGGCTGACTGCGAGTGAGTGGCTCAATAAGCCAAGCAATTTCCTCTCGGTCAAAGATTTTGCCTTATAACGTATACGTTAAAATCCTCTAGCGAGGCAAAGCAGCAGGCTTTTGGCGGGAAAAACTCAGAGATAGAGAAGGCAAATTTCATACCAAGGTAAGACCCCTTGTAGATCAGATACCTTTGATGCCTTTGTCCCATCAAAAATTCTACCTTCAATCTCTTTTTTGGATTTCAGGTGCCTTGAGCAGGGCTAAGCAGCAGGCTGTATCCAGGAAGGCGACACCAACATTGGATAGGCTTGTCACAAGGGTCAGGTGAACTGTGATTGGCCCTGTTCTATAAGTCTCACATTTTTAAAAAGTCAAAATTTTTCAGAAATGTCAATATTAGTCCTTCTGGATCATACTAAGACTTCCACGACCACAACAGCAATGCCACTGGCAAGATCTAGTTATCTTCAAGTTGTACCAGGAGAAAAGCCTCTTGCAGCTTGTTGAGTACTTAAAGTCAATGCCTTTGTCCTGATTATAAGTGGAAGTAGATCCAGCCATTCAGTTCTCCTCACAGATCTCAAATAGCTGATGCAATTCTTCTTCTGTTCTTCTACAGGTTCAGAAAGAGTCCTGAGTAGCTGTGGTGAGATCACTGCTTTGTAGGTTTCCCTAGCTGGTAGATGGTGGTGATTTCTGAACACTACCTAACCAATCGTAAAATCTTTTCGAGGGGCAGCCCTATCCACTTATGCAGCATGTCCTATTTGTGTCCTACTACAAACTGGTGCAAAATGCACTATTCTAGGATAATTGAGGATGGCACGGGCCTTCTACCCTTAGAGGGAGCTTGTGTGCCAGTCAGCTGCGTCTTTAGGGAAATGGGCAGTCCCCTCCTCCCAAGCTATACCAAACTGGTCCTGGGGCCAACTCCCCCTCCCCCTAGGCTAGTGTTAAATTTGTTACATAGAGCCTAAAGATCAAATGCTTACTTTCCTGAAGCTTTCCCTTATACAAAACTGTAAATTGGCATGCTTCACCTCTGTTCCTTTCAAGTTAATGGATTTCCTAGAGCCTCCACAGTGCCCCTCCTGAGCTGATATGTATCACCTGCCCCACACCTAGCCCATCCTTAATCCAGGTCTAAGCCATTGCCCCACTCTAGGTGCATTTTTAACACCTGACAGGGCAGCTACTAGCAGGCTAATGCTGGTTGTCCTATAGAAATTTTAGGTAGTCAAAAGCTAACTTTTAAAAGTCAATTTTCCAAAATATTTTAAAAACATCTAATTTCACAATAGAACTGGAGTTTTAATAAACATTACAAATAGTTTTAGAATGTTTTATCTAGCTTGTACCAAACCCAAGTTAGCAAAATTCATATTTAAATATGGCTCTATTTTTCCTAAAAGGACCGCCAGTGGTCCACAGCGAGAATAGCTTTTTGGAGCTTGTTACTGCAGGGAATCAACAACAATAAATGTATCGACTTTAATACCACACTCACTACTGTGTAGGCTACAAAACCTAGATGGGGTGAGTTCTTATTTTTGAAGGAAAGGTTTTTTACCTGTCACAAATGGTGGGACAGGTTGAGGTACAGATTTAAATTGCAGCAGTCAGGCTTACTTTTCACACTAATGGGTGTCACAATAAGTACTACAGTAACTTACCCTGCTACAAATGTAGTTACTTCTCCATATACAATGGATTTACAGCACAGCAAATTATGGCAAACAAGTATAAACCCATTTTTATATTTTTTAGAGGTCAGAGCACTTGTACTGCAGTGTTCAGATTCCTGTCATGTGGTTCAGTTAGTCCTGATCAGAAACACTACCATTTTAGCAAGTACATGTTTCTTAAGTTGCCTGTAAGATTAGTTTCTCTGAAACGACATTTCTTACAAAACCACTTGGGAGTACACTATCACAACACTTCGAACATTTCATACAAGGTCTCGACAAACATTGTGCAAATGTTATTTACTATTTCGTCCATGAGGCAACATTGCTATCAAAAAGGCAATAGACAATGTCAGCACAGCTGAAGCATTAATACTGAAGCATAGATGCCATTGTTATAAATGCACAAATTTTTTCGTGCTCAAAGGAGATATACAATCTGCTGTCATTGTGATGTCATCTCTGTGTTGGCATTTTAGCTCAGCTGGTTACTGTGACCAAGACTGAGACATACATACCTTGCCTTCAGGTAATGGGGCATTACATCATCCAATGGGATATTCTTGGCAGAACACTCACCTAAGTCACTAACTAACACGCAACTAAGTCAGGGAACGCATAGTATGAGTACATTATATCCATTACTTATATGCCAGCATGGATACACTGTTTCAGCACAATAGCAGAATTGTTCATTCTCTTCACCATCCTTATATTACTAATCACTTTTATCTGCTTCTGTCGATTGAATATTGCAGCACATATATTTTATACAAGAATCACATTAGTTCAATGAACATTGAAAACGTCCCTTTGTGTAATACTTGAATACCTCTTCGAGTGATCACTAGTGACTGACCAAAGATGTTCTAGATCTGTTACCATGATTCCTGGGGAGATAAGGGCATTCTGAGACTGGCCAAACCATTTGTTACCTCACTAGGTTTAGGGGTACTTAAGGTGGCACTGTCAGCAAACTGGTCTATAGGCCTACATATCCCAAGGAGGTGAATAGAATCAGTCTAGCACCATCCCAATGTTTATGTTGTCCAACAAATGCACTGCTCCTACTGCAAAATGGAAACTGTATGACAGTCTAAAAAACAGCAACACAATGCAGCAAAATATTGGGTTGAACATGCAAAAAGGGGGATTTTTCAGAGCATTACAAACTATATTAAGTGACTAAATGGGTTGGTGAGAGTTGGTTCCATGTGTTACCTTCCTTTATGTTAACTAGATGATAAGTCTCTTGTAAATCGATTTTTGTAAAGACTCGTAATCCATGGATTAATGTCAAAATGTCTTTTCCAACAGGCAAATTATATCTATTCCGAAGAATAATCTAATTTGAAACTCTATGATAATAGAAGGTGGAAAATCTTGATCGATATGGTGTACAAAACTCTAAGATGCTCCAGCAGGTGATGAAGATTTTTGCATTTAACAGTTTTGCTAATACTCCTTCTAATAAGCTTTTGGTATCTGCTTCTTTTTCCTAGTTGAGGTATAAATATGACCGAAGGAGAAAATTATGCCCCTCTCAATGGGTATGGCACAATCATATTGACAATGAGGGTCATGTGAACCTACTTTAGTCGCAGAAAATAGTGTAGAAACAGAACCGTAGTCTAGTTGCATTGAAGAAAGGTTAGCCACTATTATGGTGGATGTGGAGTCTTTTTTCTCGTCCTGAATGTTCAATAACTTTTTAAATAGTAAAAGGCAGGAGTGACAAGAGCAAGCCTTATACCCAACATGATCCTGGGTATGCTAGTAATAGTTCCATGGGATTCAGTCATACATGAGTGGATCAAAAGATTGCATATTGAAGCTGCAAGCATACTGAACGTATTTACATAGTACACAAAGATGTGAAGCATCATATCAATGCATCACAAAAGTTGCAATGGAAGCCCTATTTTGTGTACAGAATCTCAATTGGTTGAATTAATGTCTGCTATTGTGGTATGAATAAACATGTCCCATAAAGGAACAGACAGCACAGCCCTCTTTGAAATGTGTATACAATTGACAAAGATTCATTTTGTATCTTTCTGGACTGCATTCACGTATTTATGTGTTGTAGCATAGGACAGTGCCAGTATCATGATGTTGATGTATCCACCCAGAAGGGTGCCTGTCAGTAGGAGCGCATTAGGGCCTTATCAACATCTTTCTCATTTTATGCCGAATACTAGAGGGCGCATTAAGAGAATATACAAAAAATCATTGTATTGACATAGAATGTCAAATTGATAAAGGCAACAGAATATCCATAAATTACTGACATGTTGAAATCACACTTTCCATGGTACTGGAAGAGAAAGGGAAAATGTGCATCAGTCTATTTTCCGGTGTCTAGAATGATGTGCTGAAAACAACCAGGCAACAGGGACTTGTCCTATAAATGCCAAAACACAATTGTAGTGCACACTACATGTGAGTACTCTGAAAGTAAGCATACAGCAGGTGGTAAATAGGAAGCATGCCTCCAAATATTGATGAATATCAAAATGTTCTGTAATTAATGCTCATCTACTTACCCAAAGAAATTTAAATAAAATTGTACATGTCACATTGGGAAACAGGCAAAAGTCCCTTACTTGTGTGGTTCATTCCTTGTGGGGGAAGAGGAGTGGCGCCGCGGCCAGGGCAACTGACTCTGGAATCTCAGGATCAGGGTTCGATCCCCGGCGCCGGCTGCAGATTAGCCAAGCACCACGTGACTCTGGGCAATAGAGTGCTTACTTCCCGACGGCCCCCTGCACATAGAGACCCTTACGGGTGATTGTTAGTGCTTTACAAACGTGGAATATTCTTATTACTATTCCTACCAAGTAGAGCAGTTGCATGATGCTATTTAAAAGTGTGACAAAAGGGCGGTGTGAGTGCAAAAATGTAGTCTGAACAGGTAGTAGTATCAGACATCCAGTAGGTGCCATGTTAAAAGTATCAGCCTGGATCGCAGGACCAGATCGCAAGCTAATATTCTAAAGTTAAATAATGATGTCTAATTGTATCAGAAAAAGCAGTTTCAAGCAGTTATTTAAAAGCGTGGAATAATAGAGACCACTGCACAAGCGGCTTCCATCTTTCTCGACTTTGTCTAACGTCTATTTCATAGTTTAAAATAACAAAAAATTCTATAGGGTCCCTACATGATAGTTATGAACAAATGATCTGTCAGTAAGATTGTTATAAATTCAATTCAGTGAAGGGGAGAATAAAAGAAGTTCTGTAGTCTTATGAGAAATGAATGGGACTTCTTTGTGAAGGATTACTAGGCGGGGTGAGCAGCTTTATGCTTGTGAGGAAACTGAAGTGAGGGGTATTATTTTCGGAATCATATATTTACCCGGCCGCCAACCAGAGAATACACAATCTTTACTATTTACCCAGCAGCCAGCAACATAGTAAATAATCGCTGTTGTTTAGCCAACCATAGGCTAAATAGTAAAGATGAAGTACAATGTGATTGCTGACAGAATAAATAGTATAGAGAAGGCCTTTATTTAGCTGGCCATAAAGAATAAAGGGACTCCATACAATGGCAGAATGGTGCCCATCTTCTAATGGGGATGCAACTTGTGTGCAACATTTGAAAGACACTGCATATGTCAATCTACAATAGTTTGTACAAAGCTAAGTGCATGAATTAGGCAAAACTGTTTACAGATGAAAAAAATGTAAAATCACTTTTAAATAGCAACCCTCATGTTGATTTAATATCAAATAAAACATGTAGGAATCAAACATCTGTTTCAGGAGCTTTGAGATAAGCCACATGGATTTTTTGTGCTGCAATCTAAGAGTATTGGACAGCTTTAAAAAAAATGAGTATGATTTTAAAGCATGTTGCGTACATTTTTTATTCATTCATGAGAATACTTTGGGGCAGATTTATGTTAACTGGCGCATCCCCAGGGATGCGCCAGTTAACGTGCGCCACAGCTCCACCACCCATGGTGCGCCGCATTTATAATGCGGCGTACCATGGTGCAAAAACGGCACAGATGAGTGACGCATCTGTGCCGGAAATGTGGCGCATTGCTGGAGTTGCGTCGCAGGCGCGACGCAGCTCCAGCAAGGCTCGGGGGTACACCATCTGCACAATGCTGCGTCAAGACCTACGCCTGCTTCAAGCACGCAGGGTTTTGACGCAGCATTGCCCTGAATGTGACTGAGTGAAATCTCATAGATTTCACTCAGCCACTTTCAGGAGGCGTTCCTGCGCAGGAACGCCCCCCCCCCTGCGCAGGAACACCTCCTTATGGCGCAGTACTTTTCCAACGTGACGCATCTCCTAGATGCATCACGTTGTAAATAGGGCGTATTGTTTGCACCGCAGTTGCGTCAAATAAAGTGACGCAATTGCGGCGCAAAGAGGCGCAACAGCCTCATAAATCTGCCCCATAATTTTTTGTAAAGTTCGTTCCCCTCCTTTTGATGATTTTTGAGGGAAGGATTATATTCAGGCTTTTAATTTTAATTGAAGGCCTTTGCTAGCTTGTAGCAGGGTTTCCGTTCTCCCACAGAACTGTGCACAGAGATCTAGAACCTGGGTGAGTTAGGGTGACCCAAAACTCACCTTAGTATCAGAAATCCCCTTACCGAGCTAGCTACAGTGTCTCATTGGTTCTCATAAACTCCCAATGACTTAGACAATCCAGAACATGAACTTAGGGTACCTCAGGTATCGTGGAACACATGAACACTCTTTCGTTATATAATCATTGCAAACCAAAACTGGGAGTCAAAGAACACACGTGAAAGTTTGAAATGTTTATTTTTCAATGCAAGGTTCTCAAACGCATTATCTTATATAACACCAACATACATATTATAAAAATCAGAGTTATCAGCATAGTCACTAATCCATAGTAAGCAAAAGGTGATAGCATATTATAATGCAAAAATCTATAGAAATCTGTATCACCTATATTTCGCGCACCTATTTAGCATACTATATTATATCTAAGAAGGTCTCATTTGGGTTTTTAGCAGGGCGGGCCCATACCTCTAAATGTCAGTAGTAGAAGATCACATCAACAGCTACCAGCTCTCTGTATGAGAAGCATCAAGTGTGTTGATTAATTCACTGTAAATCTATCTTGAACCCGCGTAGAGCCCAATGTTGGCAGCAACATTATTTGTGTTATGTCTAATGTGGTGCGAGGATCAGGCCTTCAGCAACCTTGTGTTAGGTTATTCTTAGAGGGTGCAGTTCTCAGTGTGCAGACAGTTGTACCAAGTGTACCAAGCACAACTGATATCAGAGCAATAACATATTATTCTCAAATAAATCACATCTTTCGTCCAGGTTGAAAGCTACAATAACAATTAGGTGTCGTGTGCAAACTGAAGCCGAAGGAAAATATGGTGTTTAAACATTTAATAAACTCATGCTAACTTAACACAATATATAGAAACACAGTAACCATATGACACCCCCCCAATGATCCGAGGACGGTAAAAAAAGGAAAAAAACAAGCCAATACTATAAGAAAGGCAACACATGAAAGCAGAGTTCAACAATATTGAGCCAAGCTAAATGTATGTAAATGTATATAAAAATCAATAATACAAAATTATGTATGAATGTCTGTAGTGGCCAAACAAAAATATAAAAAAACTTGAACTTGAGGCCATTATAAAATCATAGGCCCAGAACATATAAAAGTCCAATGTTCGTAACAGAAAAGGCACCATTCAGAATTACTAAAAAGTCACGTGCCATAATAGTGAAAGTCTCCAAAGCCACTCATGGGTGGATAGAATATGCAAAATAGGTAGCCACAGCTTCCAGCATGAAATCACTGTCATCATCCGAAAACAGTTCAGCCATCCAATTAAGCAATGGGAAAGAACATACGTGCTCCTCCAGCACCGAATCCTCTAGCAACATCAGAGGACAACTCAGTGGGTTCTCGAGAACGCTATTTGCCAGAAAGTCATGCGCCGCTGCGGATATGTCCCACTGACCCATTAGTCCATGCATCGCTGCCACAGCCATAACCCTTTCGCCAGAACAAACCAACTCGTGGGCAACTACGGGACTCATCAGCTGATCAAAATCGACGTCAGGAGAAGTCGTCAAGCAGAGACACAAATCAATGGCCCAGTCGAAATCACAGCTCAGGCAATGAAACACAGGCTGGACACATGTGAAATAGGAAAATCGAAATGATAATCCAAAAGCCGTGCTTAAAGTCGCAAGCGGCAAGGATCCATAGTAATCAAGCATCCGGTTGCGAAACAGTGTCAGAAGGGGCTGAGCGTTTTCTTGCGCAGGATGGGCATCCATGTTTTATAAAGCAACATATCACCAAAACGCCTGCAGCCAAAGCCAGCAAAACAGGGAATCCGCCAAACAAACTTGCGAATATAGAATGAAAGAACGCAGGGATAATACCAAATACTTTTTCAAACGTAGTCACAAGAGCACTGCTAACCAATTTAAAAAAATGTGCGAGTCCAGACGTGGAGGAGACATTTAAGATTTGATGAACCAGCTCGCAGAAATGAAACGGCAAATCAGTATTTAAAAGTGACTGCACCTCTGTGCGTGTGTTAGCTATGTGAAGGACATAAGTTTCACGGGCCCGAGCTCAGGGCCACTTCTTTTTGAGACAAAAGGGCTCTTATTCGGCTCAAACCGTTGAACTCCGCTCTCAAGGTTGGGATGCGCGGCCAGATGGAAACATCTGAATTCCCATGCGTGGGTGGATATAACACGTTCTTGCAACACACCACACGTTCTGATACAGTAACCACATAGGCGATACCGACCATTAACCCACAACACTCCTCGTTATTCAAAAGTAAATAACTACCGTTAGTCAACAAAGTGAATGTGGAAACTATTGCAGGAACCGGTGTGCCTTTTAAAACACACGCTAAATTAGGCCGGTCCTGATTACAAGAACCATGCAACTGGATGTGCCTGCATATCAGTGAACGGTCAGGCGACTGTGTGCATTCTTCACCATTCAGATTAACTTCCTTTCCCTCTTTCAGACATCTGTATGTGTATGGTAAAGACCATGTCTCATGTAGGAAAGCACTGCCTAGTGGTTCATATCGCCCAATAGCAATATATCGCATACAATTTGTAAATTTTACAGAGCAAATGGTAAAGTAATAATACCATGGATAAGCCATGTAGCAGCAGTTGCCTCAGCAACAGAAAAGGGCAAAGATTCTAATTTTTCAATGTGTAACATAGAAAATGATGCATCTCGCATGGAAAGCATGCGCTGCTTGTCAGTCAAATTAAATGGGGCAAATAGTGATGAGACGTTCATGTAACTCCAAGGCACTCGACCAGCTTTCAGAGTCTGTAGTGTCCAAGCAAACTGCATAACAGAAAGCAATTGATTTTGACCATCAACAACAGAAGAAACAATATTGTTTAACGTGTAAATTCGGGAAGAAAGCATGTTAATACTGTTATCGACAACTGCAAGTACTTTTTCCAAATTTGCTTGGTCAATTGCCCTTAGGTGCTTAGCAGCCTCAATTTGAGAAACTTTCCAAATTTCATTGTAAACAGCATAAATCCACCGTTTAGATCTACCCTTAGCCGGGCCTTATATAAAATCATTTAAATCCACATTTTCAGTTAACTGAGACAGATGTAGTTTAACTGCAGCTAACGTGGAATGTTGTAACCAATTCTGACATAGTTTCCCCACAGAGTAAGTGGTGACAGAATAATCAGTTTCAAAACGTGGATCTGGTCTGACTTGTGTGAACCCTTCAGCCAACCCCAGAAAGCGGGGTTGACAAGAATAGCACTTCTTTGCCACAACAGCCAACCCTTTGGATCCAAACTGGATACATTAAAGGACGAATTGTGTAAGAGAGATTGTATCTCACGAATAGACAAATCAGAAAAATTACCCCAACCTGAATATTCTTCTAATTCGGGGATAATTGGTGTATTCAATTTTTTAGAAGTAGCCAATCCAAAACATGTTGTTTGGGAAATAGTAGAATTTAGAAACAACATGTGATTCGGGATGAGACATGCACGGTGCAAAGCCTCAGTGCCTTGTACCTGCCAATCTTTGGTACCCCAAACCGATTTAATGTCAATTATTCCCTTCCAGAACGCGTAGTCATCTACAGCCAACTTGTCTAGAAAGGACTTCGAATACAGCAACTTTGTATCGGTAAGCCTAACTTTGGACATGGACTTTTGTGTCATTCTGAAGTAAAATGACTCAGGATTCAATTGATTAAAATCTGTAAAATAACTGTACTTTTTCAGAAATGTACTGGAGCTTCCTACTAATGGAGCTGGGCAGTGTTCCCACTGCGTGTAATTCACAGCAACCCTCCTGGAATTCGTCTTATGGAGAAAATGATTACCATAATGTTGGAAGCAAAATAAATCACCATAATTAACAGAATCCAAATATAAGTCTTCAGCATCAAAAGCCGCATAATATTTTAAATCAGAGAATAATGTTTCTACGGCCTGAATATCCCAATCATCAGACATATATTTTGTTTAATCACATCCCCCATGTTTACTCTAAGCACATTCGGAACATTAATCACTTCAGTGGGGCCATGTATTTGAAATCTAACCGCATCCCACACAATCCCATCAAGGACAGGCCAAGCAGTAATGTTGACTGTATTCAATTCTCGTTTCAGTCTGTGTGCTGAATGTGAGGAGGAAAGAGGGGCCAATGTTCCATTAAGGTACCGAATTCCTGTTCTTTCTTTGACATAATGACCATCGATCAGGCGGAAAAAATAAAACACAAAACCAATTGACATAAAAAGATAAAATGAAAATAGCATCAACCAAATGTATGTCCAAGGGGGAATTAAAAAATGTTTTTTAAACAACGTGGCATATTTCGCGATAGTTGAGGGTTTCTTTGAAAGTTCCGAAACAGAGTCAAAAGATAATCTGGACTGTTCTGCCAAACGAGTCTGCAAATCAGGCATTGATAAATCAGCAGGATAGGTATAGTTCAGCTCATCAATGTTAGTAACAGGAATAGTATTTAATAAAGGACTGGAAATAGCAGGCATCTCGAGGGACACCTCCGGTTCTGCACCAGAAGTAATAGCCAGCACAGAGTGCCTCACCATGGAAGGACAGGATACAGCCGGTGTCATGCTATGAAGAATCGGCCACCCTGTGTGTCTTGACATTGTCAACAGAAATGCATTTGTTCTCCTTACGACCTGGAAGTGGTGGTAAAATGACTGTTCTTGTGCCCTTCACTCCAAGAACTCGAACCGGTGCATGATATGAGGGACCAAACTCTTTCTTGTTATCGATCTTCTCTCGAACCAGTTCTCCAACTTGGGGTAGCCAGCCAACTACCGGGATCTGCAACGCATCATCCGATGTGGAGGGCAAATGTTCCTTAGCTAGACTGTCTCTGGTCTTTTGTAGATCCTGTAAAACATTGCAATGTTCATCTACGTCAAAGGCCGCGGCCTGGGCCTTGCAGTCTAGACCGTCGAGGTCAGGTACATATATCTTGATATCAAAGAGCATTTCGTACGGGGTCCGCCCACCCAGAGACCTTCTAGGGGGATTATTAAGCGCACGCTGCACGCCATTGAGGTGGGCCAACCAATTTCTGCCAGTGCCTATAACTTGGGCTGTCAAAGATTGCTTTAAGTCACAGTTCATTCGTTCCACTACACTATTACCCTCGGGTCTGTACGGACTCGAAAACTTGACTTGGACCCCCAACGAAACCATAGCATCCTTATACGCCTTAGAGACGAAAGCCGGACCCTGATCCGAATGGAAGGTACCACAGGCAAAAATCCCTATAAAGACTCGCAAATCCTTGATGACAGTCTGTGAATCAGAGCTCTGATGTGGCCATACCCACACAAAGCGTGTGCATGAATCAACTTCTACCAAGATGTACTTGTATGCAGTATCAGAAGAAAATGGACCGCAGTGATCCAAATAAACGCATCCAAGCGGTTTATTAGAGATGTACAACTGTGTCTGAGGCGGACGCGCAGCAGTTGAAGGTTTAATCTGCTGGCAAATGTCACATTGAAGGACATAATTGCGCGTCTGTTTGTACAGTCCCAGCCACCAGAACCTTTGTTGTAGCTGAGTTACAGTGGCTGAGATGCCCGCATGCGCAGACGCCACACCTTCATGAGCCGCTGTAATCAAAGCAGCCCTGCGATCCAAGTTGGGAACTAGACGTTCGCCAACATCAGGAATTTTCACATAAGGAACCTTATCGGGACTTAAGTGGTATGTGTATTTAGAAGGGAACTCAGCAGGATATTTACCTCCCTTCTCGGTGGCAGCCACAGCTGCCAATATGTCATCATCTATCTTGCTTTTGGACCTCGTGACTGCTGCAACTAAGTATTTTGATACCGCTGACTTCGCTGCTTCATCAGCAAGCGAATTACCAACAGCGTGGACCCCCACGCGCTGATGGCCGAGAGTATGAATCAGAAACACGAGTGGCAACTTCTCTTTAAGTTCCGCCACTCGGACCCAGATCATTTTATGTTTTATTGTGCTACCTTTGGAATCACGAAATTCATTCTGAATCCAAAAGAACAAGTTTTCATTGTAAGACTGGACACAGTAGTAAGAGTCACTTACGATCAAAGTCGTCACACTTGGATCTGCGTACTCCAATGCAAGCATCAGAGCACGAAGCTCTGCTAATTGTGCGGTGCAGTCCCCAAGCGTCTGCGTGTGCACGACACTGGACTTGAACTCATCGTTCACCATGGCACCGACCACAATGGCGCATGCGGAAACGTAGGCATGTTTAGAGCCATGCGCAACCTGCGCCGAACCATCAGTGTAAATGATGCAATGGAAATCCTCCAACGGCCGCATTGCTAAAGGAGCAGGATGAACAAATTCATACTGTAAATACTCCTGCGACCGTAAAGTGGCGTCAAAAATAAACGTGACATCCTGGGATGTCAAGGATGCAGCCCACTGAATCCACCTAGGGTGCAAAGCTTTGGAATTAGGTACACTGGCTTTCGTAACTGCCTCCAAGGCAGGACACGGGGTAACAACCAACATGCGTTTTCCTTGTGACAGGGCACATTCTTTAAGAATTGCCATCTGCACAGCCGTTAAAACTTTCTCCACAGTGGAAAAACGCAGTTCAGCCGAAGTGTACAAGTGTGACTTGTAAGCAATAGGTACTGTATCACCTCCATTAAAAGTCAGGTACGTGAAACCCACCGCCCCAGGGATAATTCTTATCTCCAGGTTGGTCTGGTTATCACGAGTCTGTAAGTATTCAGAAGCGAGCAAATCAGCCTGCAAAGACTGCAGAATGGCTGAATGCTCAGGCAGCCAGCATGATTTGGAAAAAGATGGTTGTATCAAAGCATACAAAGGCTTGATACGCTGGGCATATTCCGGAATGTAAGTTCTCCCGAAATTCAAAAAGCCCAGTAAAGATTGTAATTTTTTCAGTGTTGTTGGAGAACGCAACTGTGCGCATTTCTCCAGGAAGTGAGGTGCCAACCCCTTTCCCTCGTTGTTAAGCTCGTAGCCGAGAAACAACACTGTGTACTCTGCAATGTGCGACTTTGCAAAGTTAAACTTGTAACCTATGTCTGCAAAGTTACAAATTATGCTATTTACTCGACACAGATGCTCCCAAAGATCGTCGTCCGTGAGATAAATGTCATCCACATACGAACAAGCAACTGGGTCGATACCCTCCAACAGAGAGACTATGCGGGCGGAGAATACTCCAGGACTATTCTTATAGCCCATCGGGAGACGCCGAAACATTTTTTGCACACCGCCGCAAGTAAAGCTGGTCCATTGGGAACTTAGACCATCTAATCTATGGGCATAAAAACCATTGGAAATGTCAGGAGTGGTTTTGAACCGTTTACGCTCAAGACTATTCACTAAAGCAGAGCCAGGAGTATTCTGTACTGCGCAGTTACGGCAATGCGAGTTTAAATGCCTATAATCCAAAACCAAACGATATGAGCCGTCCTGCTTGTTTACAGTAAAAAGGCGGTTATTCATCGGTGACACACACGTTTCAATTACACCTTGATATTCCAATTGTTCAAGGATAGCCGCGACTGAAGCTTTGGCTTCACGCCATATGGGATATTGAGGTTGAGGCTGCGGCTGAGACCGTAAAGGAATCTCGTGGCTTGGAGACAATTTATCCCAGCCACACTGATTGCGGTAAACAGCCGGCGCAAGCGCCAGAGCCCACTCTTTTGCAAAATGCAGCGCTTCCACTCTCGATACAGTGTGCGCGAAATTGGGGAGGATCACCTCCTCCCCTCGCGGAGCTGCTAGAACAAAAGGTGGGGGCCAGTCAGCCTCTGAAAGCAAAATGTCATACGTAGACGAAAGATTTTCCCAAAATACCCCTTTTACAGTTCGCTGCATGTCACCTTCGATTAACTGGACAATTTCAAAAAGACGTTCAGGGGGAGCAACATGCGTATCAGCAGTTTCAATTACAACATAAGTGTCAGTCGCTGTCACCTTCAACAGTGGACGGAGGGCCTCTCTCACTATGGTAATCTCTGCTGCGCTGTCCAGCAAGGTCATAGCCCACGTCAGATTCCGAAGCCGCGTTCTCACTATCTGGGGCATATCGATGCGCTGTCAAGGCGGCGACTTTCTTGGCAAACTGTGGTCTCTTGGGCGTAGTGCCTTCCTGCTGGTCTCCACCGTTACGCGGGTGGGGCTGACCACGTCCTTGCTGACCACCCCGGCCCCTACCGCCCCCTCCACCACCGGTTGACGGAGCCGATGAGTCCTGAAAGGAACGAGGAGAGCGTTGGTTAGAAGCCTGAAACCTTTCAGGTGATTTAATCATCGCGCGATCGCGCAAATCATAAACTCGATCCGACTGCGCAGGCAACGGAGACGCAGGAGCAAAAACCTGTGTTTGTTGTTGTTGTTGCTTACCCTGATTCTGCTTTTTAGGCCAATTCTGTTTCTTGGACTTAGGTTGACCACTAGTTTCCGTAGACTGACCCTGGGGCTGCTTTTTCTCTTTATCAGAAAAAGTCTTAAGACCCTTTGCATTGCGGCCCACGGTTTTATAAGCCGCCACAATTATCCTTGCTAACTGACGGGGTCTCTCGGCCTCGGGAATCAACGCTAAGGCGTTAGCAACCTGAAAGTTCACTGCATCCCCCTTGACATTCGCTAGGATCAGATCGCAAACTATATCAAAGGTGCCACACAGGCGCATACCCAACTCAACCGCCGACTCCGGTCCGTGTTCGTCTTTTACACGTTTAAGGACCGCACCCAGATTGGTCACAGACGGGGTGCCATAGCACCTCGAATAGACCGCTGCAAAAGTCTTACCCCAGGTCTCACAGTCAACAAGTTCAGGGGCCAAATCTTTTGGTAAACTTAGCGTAAGAATCCGGTGTTTGTCACCAGGATTCGTATTAGGAAACATAGCTTCCAGCTGGCCGAATTTCTCCGCAAGCCAGAAAGGAAAATCATCCTTATCCTGGGGCTACTTGCCCATTACGGAATTCACCATGACAAGATTGATTTTCAAACCAGCCTGTTCTGCTCGAAGCTGCGCACCCCTAGGGGCCACGTCCTGAACATTACGGCTTGTGTAATGAACAAGCGCTCTAATCACTGCCACTGCCACTTCATGAAGCCGCCGCAGATCAGCCACGTTACAAGTGGCGCGATTAGGGTGAGGAGTGAATCCAGCCAAAGCGGGCCAATTTGTGCCCGGAATGGACAAAGGACCTAACCTCGGAGCGGTTAAAGCGTGTGGTAGGGCGCCACCAAACCAAACTCCATGCTGCCAAGCATCAATAGGAACCTCCAGTGCCCTGTACGGAACATACGCAGCCGGTACAGCTGAAGCAGTGTATGAATGGAACACTCCAGAATTAGCGTCCACTGCCGGAAATGTCACCCACAAATAAAACAGTTCGTACGGGTAAGCATGTTCCGCACTCACCACCAGAACCACAGCCAAGCCTTCCACAGGGACATTAAAAGCCCGCAAGTGGTCACGCACCGCAATGCGACTATGCTGCGGGATGTCCATGGCTTGTGCCATGGTAGCACTGGAACTCGAAAAAACAAAGAATACTTTGTAGCACAACTGGGTAGTAATTCAAAGAAACCGTTTTAGATAAATTCAAGCTTGAAAAAGACCTATGTCAAAAATAGGTAGGTTGTCCGACACCACCGTTTTCCGGAAACGGGAATGAAGGTGTTAAGGTTTGAATGATATACTACTCGAGTGTCATGATATAAGGCCAACAATGTATGGGCACCATGTAGCAGGGTTTCCGTTCTCCCATAGAACTGTGCACAGAGATCTAGAACCTGGGTGAGTTAGGGTGACCCAAAACTCACCTTAGTATCAGAAATCCCCTTACCGAGCTAGCTACAATGTCTCATTGGTTCTCATAAACTCCCAATGACTTAGACAATCCAGAACATGAACTTAGGGTACCTCAGGTATCGTGGAACGCATGAACACTCTTTTGTTATATAATCATTGCAAACCAAAACTGGGAGTCAAAGAACACACGTGCAAGTTTGAAATGTTTATTTTTCAATGCAAGGTTCTCAAACGCAGTATCTTATATAATACCAACATACATATTATAAAAATCAGAGTTATCAGCATAGTCACTAATCCATAGTAAGCAAAAGGTGATAGCATATTATAATGCAAAAATCTATAGAAATCTGTATCACCTATATTTCGCGCACCCTATTTAGCATACTATATTATATCTTAGAAGGTCTCATTTGGGTTTTTAGCAGGGCGGGCCCATACCTCTAAATGTCAGAAGTAGAAGATCACATCAACAGCTACCAGCTCTCTGCATGCGAAGCATCAAGTGTGTTGATTCATTCCCTGTAACTCTATCTTAAACCCGCGTAGAGCCCAATGTTGGCAGCAACATTATTTGTGTTATGTCTAATGTGGTGCGAGGATCAGGCCTTCAGCAACCTTGTGTTAGGTTATTCTTAGAGGGTGCAGTTCTCAGTGTGCAGACAGTTGTACCAAGTGTACCAAGCACAACTGATATCAGAGCAATAACATATTATTCTCAAATAAATCACATCTTTCGTCTAGGTTGAAAGCTACAATAACAATTAGTTGTCGTGTGCAAACTGAAGCCGAAGGAAAATATGGTGATTAAACATTTAATAAACTCATGCTAACTTAACACAATATATAGAAACGCAGTAACCATATGACAAGCTTTTGGTTTCTTTTTAAGGAGATTTGTGCTTGCTTAGTATTTCAGACCTGCCAACATAGCAACAATTGACAAGCAGCAACAAACGGAATGCAGAGAGATAGGTGGTATCTGGGACCCACAGGGACTGGCACATACAGTAGGCAATTGGTGCATTGCTACACTTACAGGAGGTTAATTGCACTAGGCACAATAATGGGACTGCTTTGGAATAAGGAAGTGAAAGAAGGAGACAGGTAAGTAATTCACGTGAGGAGGTCACTCAGCTGCCTGTAAACAAACATATTTTATCAATCTATTCACCTAGCAGAGTGGGTTTGAGGCAAATATGCTCATTGATTCCATGTCATAAGTGGCCCTTTCAGCTGCACTAACAGTTTAGGCACCTGCACAATGCATCTTGGGAATGGTAATTTCGACTTTTAACATGCTAAGCAGTGCTTTAAGTGGCCAATGACATGTCTACAGTGGGCCCTCTTTTCTGTCCTTGACTGTGCTGTCTCGCAAAAATAAATAAAAATACATTATAGTGACACGTTTGCAGCCTGTAACTGACTAAAGTCATTGTGAAGAGGGGTTGGGGTTGGAAGGAGTAGGGTCAGTAAGAAGAGGATGATGTCAAGTAGGAAAATGAAAGCAAGGAGGTGGACAACCAGAACCACGAGGACCAGGACAATAAGAACCCTTCCTAGGAAGACCTCATTGATCAGGACCAGAGTTAACATTGCCAGAGCGTACTTGAAACAAATAGAGAAATGAAACAAGACAAGGAAAAACAGGACTAGGTGAACCAGGGTGACAAGGATCAAGAGGCCCAGGAGGATGTTGAGCAGAGAGAACTGGACCCATGGACAAGAGCCTAAAGGAACAGAAGGACTGGGAGTAGAAGGAAGAGAGGGCCCTGGATCATAATGACAAGAGGGGTATGAGGGACTCAGAGCACAGACCAGTACTAGAGTGATAAGGACACAAGGGTCAGACTGAGGTAGATAGAATAAAGTGCAACAGTACCAGGAGACCAGTGGACAGAAGAATCAAAGTAGGCCTAAGACCACAGTGATCAGATCAAGGAGGTCCAAAGGGCTAAAAACAAATGTACCAGGACCGGGAAGTCTATGACAAGAAAGAACCAGAGCTAGCAGGACCTGGGGAGCTTCTTTCTTACGTACCTGCAAACTGGTTTGGAAAAACTCTCTGCACCTATAGTTGCCGGTCCCCTGCTGGGAGGTTGTGCTGCAGCTGAAGCCCCTGGGCCACCCCGCCGCCTGTGAAGCACATCGAGGGCGAGGACCGGGGAGAGACTACATTTCCCAGTGAGCCGAGCGGTGCGCCTGCCATTGACGTCACCACACGTGTCAGGAGGTGCA
Source organism: Lissotriton vulgaris (assembly GCF_964263255.1). NCBI lineage: Eukaryota > Metazoa > Chordata > Amphibia > Caudata > Salamandridae > Lissotriton > Lissotriton vulgaris. The sequence goes on from NC_141690.1 coordinate 49,559,758, forward strand.
TAAGTGCCGGCAGGGCTACCGCAGCGCAGGACGTGAATGGGCGTGCCTGGGCCGCGCCCGGGCCAAGGGCGGGGCCGGCTACACCAGTCAGCGACAGGTCCCGGCAGGGCTGGATCACCCCCCTGACATCTGGGCGATAAGGCAATTACTGCAGTTACGGAATAGGTCCCAGGGAGGACTTATAAGGTATTGTTTGTGACAAATTTGTGCATAAATTTTAGCGCAAAATTAGTAAGCGCAAGGTCAATTGCTCTCTGATAGCTGGTGGGGTTACGGGAACTTTAGATGCCTTTCTAACTGAATCAATGCTCACCCACCAGATTCAACTTACAGAAAAAGACTTTCCCTGGATGCCTTTGTGGCCCAAAAATGTTCATCCTTGGGAAGTATTGCAGTGACCAAACCTTCCAATGGAACGGACAATTAGTGTTCAGCCAAGCTTGGTAGTAGCGTAAACAAGGAAAGAGACATTCTCATCGCCTCTCCTCCTTTGTCAGTATGCCCATCACAAGAACTCGCAGAGGAACAAACTGTTTGTATCAGCCATCCCCAGAACGCTGCAGGGGACACAGACTTGGGCACTCCAGCAGGAGAGGGGGCTGGGGCCATAACGTTGGCCCCGTGTACTACAAGTAATGCAATTGCACTATGCCCAAACGGGGGGAGGCTATTACCCGCTCGAAGAGGGTCACTAAACTTTGCAGTGTCAGTACTAGTGTCAGTACCACCAAGCCCTTAAAAAGCAATGAGCTGCCAGCAAAGCGAACAAGAGGTGGGGTGTCTCTCAAACCAACACTTAATTAGAAACAAAAAACTAAGCCAGGGACTCAAGTAACTAGACCCTCTGATACAGCGGGCCTAGATGCCAGTCAAATGCCTCACAGTAGTGAATGTGTCAGCATAGAGTTCGGGGCTGATCTCGTGTATTGGAAAAGAGCGGAAACATTGATAACTCTCCTTTTGGGGCCTTTATTAGGCAAACTAAGGTCAATTGAGGAAAAACTGCAGTTACTCCTGGCCCAGACTTGTGCACCCACCAATGACGCAAGCCAGTGTGTAGTGGAAGATCCTAAACGCCAAGGTGCACCCGCTGTATCAGCGGGCGAAGGAGGGGAAAATGGGGCTAGTGAACAGCCCACATTAACACATGATGGGGACACTAGAGCGCCAAACCCAGTCCCCCCAGCTGAAAACAGAAATAACATAAGTACTACTACCAGGGGACACAAGGACTCAAAGGTGGAGACTGCAGACAACATCTCAGCACAACAAACATCCACCATTAACACAGTGGATAGAGCCACCCCACACCAACATCTTAGGGAGACGTCAATACAAAGTGCACACTGTACCATAGACCTGCCAGCTCTAGATTTACCCCCTGCCTCATGCCCTTGCACTGTTGTTCTGACGGGTGTTCCAGCCTGCACTAACACTAGAGAAGAATCTACCTTAAAGCTGATTAACAAGACAGCACATTGGTTGTGTAGGAATGCAGGGTTTAATATCAATGATTATAGGCACATTCTCATGGCCAGAAGAGTGACTTGGATTGGCAGTAAAAGGAAAGCTTTCTCAGGGGACTGCGTTAATGTGACTTTAAGGTACCCCGAGCTTGTGCGTAAGCTATTCTCCCAGAGTGAGGGGCTCTTCCGAGATGAGGGGGGCTTAAGCATCAAAATGCTTCCACTGGGCTATTTTTACAGACACACGATGATCTCGAATAACCAGCAGGAACACACAGGGCATTGGGTGGGAGAGTATGGGGGAGGTTTCAGAGTCCCAACATACAATTTTTACGATCCCCATAGTAATGCTAGAGGTTTAAATGACATTGGTTGGGGGCGTGGCCAAGATGGCGAGGTGAGCGGACGCACTCTCTGCGAGCTCCCCCGTACCTGAACCTTTAAGCCTGAATTTGCGCTGATCTCCCCCCGGTCGGCCAAAGAAAGACAACGGGGGCGAATGAGCAACCTATGGTCCGTCATAGAGCGGCCCTGAAGCCGAGGTCGTACCGATAGAGTCCCGTGAAACAGATTGAAGCCGGAGCAGGGAACGGAAGGAGCCACGAGACGCGGCCCATCGGCGAACAAGGAAGCATCGAGACCCAGGCCACGACGGACATGGAGGTGGCAGGCTGCCCAATTGTGGGGGCACGACTTTAGCGGCTCCGTGGACGTCACCCAGAGTCTGCGGGGCGACCGGAAGTGGCCAGCAGCACTGCCGGTGCAACCCGGCCGGCGCAAGACACCTATGCGAGGCCGGGGACGCGGCCTATGATCGGAGCAGTCCGTAACCCCTCGGCGGAGCGGGCGGAGACAAGACCTGCCGCAGACGGAGGAGAGGTGGAGGCTGGCGGTAGCGGGGAAAGAAGCGTAGAGCGATCCCCCGGGAACACAAGGCACGAGGATCAGCGTGAGGGATAGTCCCCAGCCCGGACCCATCTAAGGAGCGCGGCCTCCTTTTCACGTGGCCGGTTGACCGGCCGACCCTCGCATCAGCGGCTGACGGTGCATTTCCGGGTCCTCTCATCTCAACCAGCCCCTGGTAACAGTGCAGAGCCGACAGCAGTGGGGCCGCTGACCAGAGAGGACCGGTGGCCAGGAAGCAGGAGGAGCGCGGCCGGCCTCCTCCCTCTCTGCGCGCCACGCGGCAGACCCCGGAGCGAGTGGCCTAGCTGGGACCTGGGGACCCGGGGACCCGGGGACCCCCGGCTGTGACCCGCCCTATACGAAAGTGGGCCCCCCCGACCTACACTGGCACACGGACCAGCAGTGTCGCAGAGAGTCAAGTCAAGTCAAGTTTGAATTTGTATAGCGTGACTCTCACCCAGAGGGTCTCAAGGCGCTTGAGGGTGGGGAGGAGCTTTAAAGTATCCAAGTTTTTAGTGGTTTCCTGAAGGAGAGGTGGTTCTGTGTGAGGCGGAGGTGGGTGGGGAGGGAATTCCATGTCTTGGCCGCTAAGTAGGAGAAGGATCTTCCTCCCATGGTGGCACTTTGGATGCGTGGAATTACGGCGAGGGCTTGATTGGACGATCAAAGTTGGCGGGTGGGGGTGTAGAAGGACAGGAGCGTGTTGAGGTATTCGGGTCCTGGATCGTAGAGGGCTTTGTGTGCGTGGGTGAGGAGGCGGAAAGTTATTATCTTGTTGACGGGGAGCCAATGGAGGTCTCTCAGGTGACCGGAAATGTGAGCTTGGCGGGGGATGTCTAGGATGAGTCTGGCTGAGGCGTTTTGGATGCGTTGGAGTTTTTTCTGTAGTTTGGCTGTGGTTCCAATGTAAAGGGTGTTTCCGTAGTCTAGTCAGCTTGTGACCAGTGCATGGGTGACCGTCTTTCTTGTTTCAGTGGGGATCCAACGGAAGATTTTGTTGAGCATTCGTAGGATGTTGAAGCATGATGATGAGACGGCGTTGACTTGTCTGGTCATCGAGAGGGAGGAGTCTAGGATGAAGCCCAGGTTACGTGCATGGTCTGTTGGTATGGGTGGGGTTCCCAGGGCCGGTGGCCACCATGAGTCGTCCCAGGCGGAGGGGGATGATCGTAAGATGAGGACTTACGTTTTGTCTGAGTTAAGTTTTAGACGGCTGTTCTTCATCCACTCGGCTACTTCTTTCATCCCTTCGTGTAGGTTGGTTTTGGCGGTGTTTGGGTCTTTGGTGAGGGATAGGATCAGCTGAGTGCCGTCTGCGTAGGAGATAATGTTGAGGTTGTGTTGGCACGCGATGGATGCGAGGGGACTCATGTATACGTTGTAGAGGGTGGGACTGAGTGAGGATCATTGGGGTACGCCGCAGATGAATTCGGTGGCCTCTGATCTAAAAGGGGGAGGCGGACTCTCTGGGTTCTTCCGGCGAGGAACGAGATTATCCAGTCTAATGCTTTTCCTTGTATTCTGACATTGCTGAGGCGCTGTATGAGGGTGCTATGACTGACCGTGTCGAAGGATGTGGAGAGGTCAAGTAGGATGTGGGCAGCAGTTTTTCCGTTGTCCAGTAGAGTTCGAATGTTGTCTGTTGCTGCGATGAGGGCGATCTCAGTGCTGTGTTTGGCTCGGAAGCCAGACTGTGAAGGGTCGAGGGATTTGTTGGATTCGAGGAAGGCGGCTAGTTGACTGTTGATGGCTTTCTCAATGACTTTGGCAGGGAAAGGGAGGAGCGAAATGGGGCGGTAGTTCTTAAGTTCAGTGGGGTCCGCTGTAGGATTCTTCAAGAGGGCACTGAGTTCGGCGTGCTTCCAGCTTTCCTGGAATGTGGCGGAGTTAAGGGAGCAGTTGATGACATCTCGGAGATGGGGTGCGATAATGGAGTCTGCTTTGTTGAAAAAGTGAATGATGTTCATCAGGCGGATGGTGTCTTCTGTGGGTTCCAGGCGTAAAGGTTGTTGGAGGGGGGTTTTAGTTCGGAGGTAGGTGGGGTGGGCTGGTCTCCAAAGCTGTTATGTATGTCGGCAATTTTGTTGTGGAAGAACGAGGCTAGAGAGTCGCAGAGGTCTTGGGATGGAGTGATGTCGTTGGTGCCGGCGGTGGGGTTGGTGAACTCTTTGACGATGTTGAATAGTTCTTTGCTGTTGTGGGCATTGTTGTTGAGTTGATCCTTGAATGCTGATTTCTTGGTGGATCGGATCAGTTGGTGGTGTTTGTGGGTGGCGTTCTTGAAGGTGGTCAGGTTGTCAGTGGTTGGGTTTTTTCGCCAGGCTTTTTTGAGGGTGCGACAGATCTTCTTGGATTTCTTAAGGGCATCATTAAACCAGGGGGCTTTTTTGCTGCCTTGTTTGAATTGATGGTTTTTCAGGGGTGCTAATTCGTCAGCGCTGTGGGTGATCCATTGTGTGAGGTTGGTGGCTGCTTGGTTTGGGTTCGATGATTTTGCAGGAGGGTTTTGGTGAAGCGATGTGTAGAGTTGTTCGGTGGTGATTTTATTCCAGTTTCTCCGGGGAATGGGTTGTGGGTGGTTGTGGGTCGTGGTCTTTTTGTAGTTGAAGTGAACGCAGCTGTGGTCCGTCCAATGGAGAGCTGTGGTGTGATTAAAGGAGATGTGCTTGCTGGAGGTGAAGATTGGGTCAAGCGTGTGCCCAGCAAGGTGGGTGGGGGTGTCGACAAGTTGTTTGAGTCCGAGATTGGCGATGTTGTCCAGAAGGGTGGTGGTGTTGCTGTCGTTGTCCTTTTCCAGGTGGAAGTTGAGGTCTCCCAGTAAGATGTATTCCTCGGAGGGGAGGGCGTGAGGGCTGATAAAGTCGGTGATGTCTTCGCTGAATTGTGTGCGGGGTCCAGGTGGTCTATAGATGAGGGTGCCTCTGAGTGTGGTCTTAGGGTCGGTGTGTATCTGGAAGTGAAGGTGTTCGGCGGTTGTGAGGTTGTCATCGGAACTGGTCATGATGCGGATGGTGTTCTTATGAATGATGGCAATTCCTCCTCCTGTTTGGTTGATGCGGTCCTTTCGGATGATCTTGTAACCATCTGGGAAGGCTATGGCGATGTCGGGCGCTGAAGAGGTGTTCATCCAGGTTTCTGTAGGAAAGGTGGTGTCGAGAAGGTTCCAAAGTTCAATGGCATGTCTGTGGACCGAGCGGGTGTTGAGTAGGATGCACTTCAGGTGGTTAATGTCGGGGCTCTGTTTGGAGTCTTTGGATTTAGTGTGGGACCTGATGCAGTCGAGCTTGCAGGAGTGGCAGGGGAAGGGTCCATGGGTGTGTCCTGGGGCGGCTTGGTAGCAGTTTGGGAGTCGGCCGGGGTTAAGTGCTGAGAGGGTTGCGGCGTCGTACGTTATGCGGGTGGAGTGGATTTTACGGGGGCCAGGGGGTCTGGCGCCGGGCGCGGTCCAGGCGCGGACGGGCGTAGACAGGCTTACCTTTGGCGCACCTTCTGCGCGCATTGGGCGCGTCCGATGCGCGTGAACGCTGCGCGTCTGTTGCTTTGACATATGTAGATAGTGGAGGGGGCCCCTGGCCCGGAACGACAGGCACAGCGGCCCGAGGAGGTTGGACTCTGGCTTGGTGGGCGGATTGGGTCTTCGCTGGCAGACGGCAAGGGCAACGGAATCACGAGGCGGCTGAAGACGAGGTCCTGTGGACAGACACGTCTCCGGGGTGCCCAAGACGACGGGGGCAATGATGGCCTACTGAAGTGGCCCGAGGACTGAGGGAGGTCCGGTTGCTCGCTACTGAGAGGGCACAGCAAAGGCCCAAGGAGGGGCTGAGGCACAGATCGAGCCTACGCGATCCCCTACAACGGCGAAGACGACTGACGGAAGCTCAGAGTCATATTGGTGCTTCGCGGGGAATCCGGACTGGGACTTGCCAGGCAGCAGCAGAGGTCGAACGGGTCTGGAAGCCACAGTAGTAGCGATAGCTGCCCGAGGCCCGAGAAGAGTACGAAGCAGAACCGCGCCAGATAGGACGATCTACCACGTAGCTAGACAGCAGCTGATGGTGGCTACCACGCTGTAAATGCACCCGGGATGTGCGCCGGAGATCTGTGACAGAGGCGGACGGTCCGCTGCGCTCACCAAGGCTGAGGGCTGAACAACGGAGTCAGGAGAGGTGCCCTCCCCCGGTTGGCAGTACCCCTGTACATTGCTGGCTGCCGCCTCGGGCCGGAGACCCGACAGGACTTGCTTGAGTGATGCCCACTTCTGCAATGGCCGGCAACAGAGGGAACAAGAAAGGGGAACGGACATTGCCGGAGATGATGGGCAGGGGTGCGACGAAACAAGACAAAGGGCAACATTCACCAGGCCCCTTGAGAAGTTCGCTGGAGGCAGGGGATAGGGAACCACCGGTCACCAGGTCCTTCCTGGAATCTCTCTTCAGTTCCCTGCGGGATGATTTTCAGACACTAAAACAGGAGGTAGCCGGAGAAGTCCGAGAGGTGCGGAGAGAGGTCGATAGCCTAGGTGAAAGAGTGGCTACCATGGAAGGATCCGGACACTCCAGGGATGAAGAGATCGGGGACCTGCAGCAGGTGGTGTTGCGCCTAAGGGAACAACAGCTAGACCTCCAGGCACACAATGAAGACCTTGAAAACCGGTCCCGCCAAACTAACATCCGGGTCCGGGGAGTACCATCAAGGGAGGAGGGGGAGAACCTCGCCGGATATCTGCAAAGCATGTTTAGGGAGATACTGGGTGAGCCAGAGGACTTCCCTATAAGAATCGACAGTGCAAATAGGGTGGGTACGATGCGCCGGGCCTCTGCACCCCCGCCTGATATACTGGCCTTCTTGCCGGACTTCCTGCTTAAGGAGCGAACTACTATCCCGAGACACCCACAGACTGCGCTCACATAAATTCCCGACACAATTCTTTTCTTCTAGCAACATTAAGACTGCGGGGGTGGCGATCCTGTTCTGCGTGTTTGTGAAATCCTTCACAAACACGCAGAACACAAAGGTCAGCTGTTAGTATACCGGTTTTAGATCGGAGGTGTCGCTTTTAAAGTTGGGTCCCTGTATAGCCCTAATGAACAGCAGGAGCGCTTCTTGCAATCAGTGCTAGTGGACATCACTGCTTCGCAGGATAGGCATGATATCAACAGAGGAGACTTTAATATGGTCTTTGACTCAGCCATGGATAGATCCGCGCAACGCTCCCCGCAGGCCGGGGAGTTCTCAGCCGGGTGTAAGGCACAGTTGTCGGAGGTAGACCTACACGATCTCTGGCGTCACATGCACCCCGCTGATAGGCGGTACTCATATTACTCCCATGCCCACAAGATGTACGCGAGGTTAGACCATCTCCTGGTCACGACTCCGGTACGGGTTTTGGTCTCAGCGTCGGACCTAGGAGTGCTATCCTTATCAGACCATGCCCCGGTCTCCGCCACATTATGTCTACCGCCGGTATCTAGTCCTCCCAGAACATGGCACCTCCGGGACACCTTGCTGCACAGGAAGGTTGTAGTTGACCGCATTGAGGGCGCTATCCGAGAGTATTTGTCCCACAACGATAACCCCGACACCACCCTGGCAACGCAGTGGGCAGCCTTGAAGGCAGTCCTTCGGGGGGAATTTTTGGCCATCTCCTCTGCTGAAAATAAAGAATGACAGAACAAGAGGGATGAACTCACCCAGCGGGTCAGCGACCTCAAACAGATGCACCACCGGACGGGAGCCCCCAGGATCTGGAGGCAACTTAAGGAGGCAAGGAAACTCCTAGCGGCCCTAGACTTGGACCACGCGGAATACGCTGCGCTTCGCTTGCGCTATGCCTACTACACCGGGGGGGACCGCTGTGGCCGACTGCTGGCTAATAGGCTTCGAGTGGCGCATCAGAATCAGCTAGTGAAAGAGATCTCTGACTCCACAGGGGCGATGATCACGGAGGACGACAATATAGCTGAAACGTTCCGCAGATTTTACGCAGATCTATATGCCGGAGACCCGCCAGATGATACTGCGACGTCAACGTACTTAGACTCGGTCACCCTCCCCTCCCTAGACCCCTCGCAGGCAGAGCACCTAGATAGGGGAATTCGAATAGAGGAAGTGATCTCCGCCATCGCCAAACTTAAGCATCGCAAAGCTCCGGGACCGGATGGATATACTTCGCTTTTTTATAAAACATTTGGAACGACATTAGCCCCGCTCCTCACCCGCCTATTTAACTCGTTCGCTGCTCCGGGGGCCATCCCACCTGACCTCCTGCGAGCCTCACTCACAGTTATCCCCAAGCCCGGGAAAGATCGGACGCACTGCGGCTCTTACAGACCCGGACCAGGCGGGATTCGTTCCAGGGCGGCAGACGGTGGATAACACCAAGAGGATTGTCCACCTCTTAGAGAAGGCCTTCCGGATTCCTGGAGAGAGAATGATGCTAGTGGTGGACGCTGAGAAGGCGTTTGACCGAGTGCATTGTCCTTATCTCGAACAAGTCTTGATGAAGGTGGGTATAGGAGACAAATTCCGCTCCATGATCCTTAATTGCTACAGACTACCGACTGCAGTGGTGCGGGTGAATGGTTATAGTTCGAGAAGCTTTAACATCGAGAGAGGTACCAGGCAGGGGTGCCCGCTCTCGCCCCTGCTCTTCGCCCTTTATATGGAACCATTCGCCCAGCGGGTCCGTACCAATCCGGCGGCGACAAGGGTGCGGTTCGGGGGCTTTACTCACACCATAAGCCTCTACGCAGATGACATCATACTATCGCTAGACGAGCCCAGGACGGCCCTTCCGGCATGCATCGAGGAGCTGGACTCCTTTGCTGCTGTCGCGGGTTTCAAAATGAAAATGGGGAAATCTGTGGCTCTGGACATCTCCCTTGCGCCAGCCACTAGATCTCATGTACAAGGCCTGTTCCCCATTCTCTGGTCATCTGATCTGGTGCCTTACTTGGGGATCCAGCTGGCCCCAACCTTGCCGGCCATGGTGACGGCTAATTACACCGCACTGGGCAAGAAGATCCGGGAGGAACTCGGGCGATGGAATCGCAGCACTCTTTCCTGGTTAGGTAGAATAGCTGCTGTCAAAATGACGGTCCTACCCCAGGTTCTTTACTTGTTTCAGGCCTTGCCGCTCCAGCCACCGGTCGGGTGGATCCAACAGATACAGGCAGACCTCTCGTGCTTTATCTGGCAGGGAAGGAAGCCCAGAATTCGCAGGGCACTCTCCAAGTTCTCCCCTGAGGCCGAGGGCTTGGGATACCGGATCTTCACAAATACTTCCAAGCGGCACAGCTTCGTTATCTTGTAGAATGGAGTAGGTGGGAATCGGATAAGCACTGGCTCTTCCAGGACCAGGCAGTGGCTGGCCGACCCCTGCAGGAGGTACCATTCCTACGCCGGCCTCACCGCCCCGCGAATCTATATGCTTCCCTTGTCACCAGAGTGCCCCTGCGGGTCTGGGATGCCACCAACCTCACGCACAATCTTACTACATTCTCATCACCACTCACACCATTGGTGGACAACCCGGACTTTACGCCGGGGATGGAAAGGGGGGCCTTTACCCACTGGCGAGCGGCCGGGTGTCGAGCCCTGTGTCATATGTATGGCCCAGAAGGGGTCATCCCCTTCCGCACTTCCAACAGGAATTCTCACTCCCAGAGTCTGAAAGACTCCGTTATATGCAGGCTCGCCACTGGGCATTACACCCAGAGGTATGGGGCTCAGCCGATAAACAACTCCTCCCCTATGAGAGATGGCTTCTGACATGCACGTCAGATAGAAAACTGATTACAGATCTCTATAAGCTACTGCAACCACTCTCTTCACACCTTTACAACCCTGGGAGGGAGCGCTGGGAATGGGAGTTGGGCAGGACAATGAGCCATAAGGAATGGGAGCAGATATCCTACAGGGCAAGACACTCGGCATACCACATGGGCCTCACTGAAACACTGACTAAGGTCTCTACCTACTGGTACTATATGCCGGAACGGGTCCATGAAATGGACCGTAGCAAGGATGACACCTGTTGGAGGGGGTGCGGCAACGGGGCACACTGACACACATTCTATGGGACTGTCCGCTCCTAGAGCCCTACTGGAAATAAGTGTTAGATGAAATTGACTCCCATTTTGACACCGAACTGCCACGCTACCCCGCATACGGGTTGGTGTATCCCCTCAGATCTCGCAGGGGCAGACAGATAGCTATCGCATTAGGTTCAGCAGTTCAGAACATCTTATTACATTGGCACACCGCCACATTGTCCTCTATCACGGGCTGGCTACATAGATTATGGCATGTAATGGGCATGGAGAAATTATCACTCACAGTGGCGGGGGATGTAGAGCAATTTAACGATCTCTGGCAGCCGTTCCACTCTTTGCTGCTCACTGAATTCAAGGAACTCACCTGTCCCAAATACCTCCGCCTCTTGAGACTCACGAGCCCTACAGAATTGACCACTTGAATGGATACGGGATCAACCTCTCTCGCTAAGGGCGAGCAAGGTAAACGGCTGGGAACAGACCTACGCACTGGACGATGGGGGGTGGAGGGGCAGGGGGATTTGGGATCCAGAAGTTGGGGTTGGGGAGAAGTTTGAGAAAGGAAGGTTATTCTATCACTGCAACAATGCATATCCTTCAATGTCGCTGCGGATTGGCCCATGATTGAACTGTTCTTTGAAGATACAACGCAGTGGGCGCAGCCTTGTCCGCACTGACAGGATGCCTCATGCACTATGTATGTTTGTCCATTTATGTTGCACCAAAATAAAATACTTTAAACCTAAATGACATTGGTTGATTGTGCTTGTCTGGGGAAGATAAAGGTGTGTATGCCCACGTAAGCAAAGCTGTCATCATAGACCAGAGAATGACAGAAGTGGCGAACACTGCTGGGGGAGTAGCAAGTCAAATCGGTCTAAACCCCAAAGCAGCACGATTACAATTGCATAGTGACCTAAAAATGGCAGACCAAGGGCCCCACACCAGTCTAACATTAGTCAGCGCAGTTAGGCAATATGAGAGGAAATTTAAGTAAAAAATGTAAATTGATACTTGTATAGCGCACTACTCACCCGCAAGGGTCTCAAGGCGCTTGTACGAATACCGCTGTGGAATCCATCCTACCTTTCCCTGTGAGGCATCCACTCCTGGGCACCCCCAAGGTGGAGGCCAGGTATCCTTAGTGTTGTGGGGGCAGTTGTGGAAATTAAGCAAGCGATTGCCCAGAGTTGCAGAGTGGGACTCCATGATTGGAATAGGCACCAAGGCGAGAATTATCAGGTCCGTGGAATTTTTGAGCCCAAGACCCGCCGAGGCGGGGAATTGAACCCTGGTCCCAGGCTAGACCTCTGCATCAGGGTCTGCCGCTCTAATCATTGAGCCACACCTCTACACTCATTGAGCCACACTTTTCCACTTTCCAGGAATATAGCAGGTTTATCCTCCAAAGGTAAGAATGAAGATTGGGTATTTTCTATAAGGACATTTCGAATTATCTGTTTACAGGAAACATGGGAAGTAGAGAATAGCTCCTTCCATCTAGAGGTTTACAAAACCTACTTTGTACCGGCTTGCAAGCACCATCAGGGAGAGCTAGGGGAGGGTTGTTCACATACGTTGATCTCAGCTTACAGGGCAGATGGACAGATGGGGGGCACACAGCAGGACATCATTATCGCGCCGTGAGGGGAACGGCTGATATACCTGCTCTCCTTTTCCTGCCGTAAGGGCAACGGCATCTCTTTCATCTCCCTGCATTGCGCCATGAGGGAAACGGAAGCAGGGCGAGCACACCGGACCCACTAACAGCGGGCTAAACTACAATTCCTAGCAGTCCTGGGTCCGACGAAGTGGCAGCAACGTCATCAACGTGCCCGGAGGCGCATTAGGAGAAGGGCACGCCTCCCGCCCCGCGGGACGCGCGCGGGCAGCGCCGGTCTAAGCCCGGGCAAAGGGCGGGCCCTCTGTGGCCCTCGGAGTCCGGAGGAGGCTGGGCTGGGCCACCCCCCCTAACATTTACGGTGGATACTGACGAAGCCCACGTTACCAACTAAAGGTACTGTGACCTTTGATTTTAACCCCCTTGGCCCCACATGTTTTGGAAATAGCAGCCTAGTCTGAAATTTAAAGGAGTTAATACTTGCCCGGTGAGAACTCTCCCCATATCCACCATTGAATTAGTAAACGTCTGCAAAAAATGAGTAACGTGGGTAAAAGGTCAAAAATTGCCATACCACGCCCGAACACTAGGCTGTAAGCAGCCATGCCACAGCCTTTACCCACCCTAACAGCTATAGATAAGATGCTACAAAAAACTATAGGTGTTGTAGCAACGGCGATTGAAAATACTGATAGAAGGCTATCTCTCACACCCACTTTATGTATTCAAGATCTAGGAGATTGCTCAGACATTGTAACAGATGTCCCCAACTTAATCTCTTATTTAACATCATCCTATGTCAAGCTTCCTTGCGCACAGGCCCCCACAGAGACTCCCATAGTGGTTGAAGATACCCCTACAGATTTGATTCCCTCCCCTCCCCCCGGGTTCGGAAATCCCCACAACAAGTAAATCGCGGAGTAAGGCGCGGAGATACTCCTTCGGGAGGTGATCCTAGCGCGGTATAAACCCGTAAATAAATAAATAAATAAATAAATCATGCCCTAGAAGGAAAAAAGAAAGTCTATCAAGAAAGAAAATGGGGAAAAAAATATATCCAACCATAACCTTCTGACTCCAACTAACAACATGCCGCAATTGACACCAGGCATACCTTGTTGGGTCACTAATATGGTGGCTGACCTACAGGCATGTCTGGAACAGACCATTGTCACCCACATCAAACCACTGGTCTCCAAAATAGACAAACTAGTCTCTATCCTAAATAATAGGGGGGCAGAGACGGTAAAATCTGCAAACCCTATAGGCAAGCCAGCTCTGTCTGAGCAGGGCGGGATACCAAAAACAAACCCACAGAGGGATAAGGTAGCAACTATAGTAAACCCCCAGACACCAAATATATAAATATAGGAACATCCTTATCTACCACCAAGTCTACCAGAGTTTCCACCTCCCCTCGGTCGACAATCACCATCAATGGACAGACCTATCAGGGAGGTGGAAACTCTAACTCCAACAAAAAAAAAACGAGCCCCAAACCTAAAGAGGGAAACAATGAGACTAAAAGTAGTTTGCCCAATATCAGAAATGTACCACCTAAAGCCGGGCCCGCCCAACTGCCGACCATTAACCTTCCCCGTAAGCCCTGCCCTTCGTGGTAGTACTCACAGGAGTCCCGCCCTTAGGTGAAGGAAGAAGAGAAAATCCCCTTGATTTAAAAAGTAAGTGCAAACAATGGCTAAACGCAAATGGACCATTACCCCCACACACATTAGGGGAAATACTTGATGTCAGAAGAGGGGAGTGGATTGGAAAGGGTCCAAAAACGGTGGCAGGAGATATTATAGTAATACATTTTAGAAATACTTCTGCGGTGGATCATATTTGTAATGCCCCTTCGGTCGTTCAAATACCCAAATATATCCACTTCATCTGTCTTATTTTTATCCTACCCCACCCCAAAGGCCAGTCTACCCAAATAGGGCTTTTCATGGGAGGGGCCATTATGGCCCACCAAATAGAATGCAACAGTGGCTAGCACCTGGGGAGGGCACTTTCCCACACGATTTTATAAACCCACTTCAAGCCCACTGGAACAGGTTCAGTGTACTTGAAGAGGTGGACTTACTACGATAAGATGAGAACTTTCTACCTCAACCTGTAAAGGGAAATCCCATAAAAGAGCCCACACTGAAGGGAAACATTCTACCCACCACCCACGGAGAAAGCATGAGAGAGAGCAGTAGTGAGGAGGGTAACGTAGAGCAGCAGTGGGGGATCCAGATTGTAGATCATGAGGCTCTGAGGAAAGATATGAGGAAATATATGCAGGACGTACCCAGCCTAGAGGGAATGGAAGGGACAAATTTAGATAATGTAATTGTCCCAAATGGTATAACGATAAGTGAGGGAGACAGGAATGCTTACCCACCCGGGGTGGGGACAAATATGTTAGAAGGGCAGGAAGGCCTTAAAATCGTATCCTGGAATATAGCAGGATTGCTTCCAAATATGAGGACCAGGAATGGAGACAATATATCACCAGGTTTCATGTAATATGTTTACAGGAGACCTGGATGATTGATGCTAATCACTTCACCATAGAGGGGTTTAAGTGTTTTCCAGTCCCGGCCCTAAGGTCTTCCTCAGGGAGAGCGGTGGGGGGGCTACTAATATATGTAGATCTCCGTATAGATGGGGTATGGTCCAACTATAATTGGAATTCGCAAAACATGCAGGCAATAGGCCTTCGCTCTAAAGGGATAAACATCGTACTGGTAAACTGGTATACCGCTGTTGGTGCAAATGGCATGGGAAGTGTAATAAAAGAGCTAGACTCCCGTCTAAGTGCCCAGCTATCGGTGGCAGAGGCAGCAGTTGCCCCGCGTGTCGTCCTTGTGGGGGACTTTAATTGCCACCTTTGTGGGAACTTGAGACCACTAAATAAGGATTGGTCACGGTGCACAGTGGAGAAAGGGCCACACTTTGTACACTCCCCAGATGGGTGGGAAATAGATAAGGTGATGAAAAGGCATAATCTGGCCTATACAATGGACATGGTCAAGATTGGTAGCGGAGGGGAACCAAGCCCAACCTTTAAGGGTAGAGGATGTCACGCTAATATAGACTTTATAATGGTTTCCACTACACTTAAAACGTGGGTTAGTAGGGCGGCAATCGAAAACAGTATATTTAGTGACCATAACCCTTTAGTGGTGGAGATAAAATGCTTAAAAGTTAAGAACACACCACCGGGAGTAGATAGAATAGTAAGGATAGTAGATCAAGGGAGGAGGCTTAGATCGTCCAAAATAGATGGGGAAAAGTTTTATAAAAGTCTAATAACCACAGGGTCAGATGCAATAAAAGTATGCCTTGACCTAAATATTGAGGGAGTGGCGGTAGTGACGGCATTCGAAGAGATGGCTCCTCTCATCGACGGACTCCTGAAGACCACCACAACTAGGGCACCAACCACAACACCCAGATGGTTCGACAAAGAATGCTCAAAGGCACTTAAAGATCTGAAACTTTGCCTAAAACAGAGACCCAAAGATAACACTCAAATAGCCTAATGTAGATTGACATACAAAAAGACGTTAACAACTCGAAAAGTCAGTCTCCAAAGACAAGCCTGGGAGGATTTAAGGGAGGCGGCAGAAAGAAGAGACCTGTCCGAGTTTTGGAAAATGATAAATAAACCATGTCTCCAGGACTCAAACGCACCACAAATCCTGAACACCATCCTACCAGAGCACTGGCAGGCCCATTTTTAGAACCTGTATAATCACACAGGCGAAACAATTTATGATGAAGGACAGAGGCCAAAATCAATTGCACGGCTAGAGATCACCCTGGCTGAAGTAGGAGGAGCAATACTGGGGCTCACTAAAAACAAAGCGCCTGGTCCAGATGGCATACCTCCCTACCTTAGCAAAGTGGAACTGTGTGCTCCTATTTTTACGAGGGTCCTGAATGCGGCAGTAGAGGCGGGACTAGGCATGGGCGAATTTTGCGGATCTCGCGTTCGCGAATTTTGCGGATTTGCGGATTCGCAATCCGCAAAATCCGCGAATTCCCGCGAATTTGCGGATTTTTTTTTTTTTTTGTGTTCGCCCGTGTTTCTGCCAGTTCGCGAGGGTTTTTACAATTTCGCAATTTGCGAACTTACCTGTCGGGTCGCAAGTTTTGCGAACTTGTTGTTTCTACATGTCCAGCCTGTTTGGGACACTCTTCTTCATCACTGCCACTCTCTGTCACCACTGCCACTCTCTGACTACTCATGCCACCCTCTGGCCCACCCATGCCACCCTCTGTTTCATCACCACACCCTCTGGTTGTCCAGTGTACATTATTTTCGGCAAAGCAAAGCACACCTTCCCTGCCTCAAGTGACCTGAATTAATTTGGGGCTGATTAATGTGTCACAGAATATTTTTTTAGCTGGCACCTGCTTCCTTAGTGCGCCCTGATTAGTGATCTTTTGCACTTGCTAAGTGCTTTCATTGTTGCAAAATTAGTTACAACACCTGCCCTGCCCCAACTGACAATAATGAATTAGGGGCTAATTAATGTGTCACTGAAAGAATTTAAAGTTCCAGCCTGGCACCTGCTTGTCTGCTCCTTTAGCTGTAAATCAGGACCTTTGTGGCATACAGTTAAGGTCAGAGCAGGGTCACACAATAGTTGCAAGCAGGCAACCGAATTCTGGAGGGCCCCCTCAGGAAGCAATACAAAGAATCGTTACAAATCATGAGGTTGACCTTTTGCACCTGCTCATTGCTTTTGCTTTTGCTGAAATCGTTTTGCGGTTTTTTTCGCGCTATTCGCGGGGCGCGGCGTCGTGCGAAACCGACCGCGGAAGCCGCCAATTCGTGCGAATGAGCATTTTATTTTTTTGCGGCTTGTTGTTTCGCGAGTTTTTTTGCAGTATTCGCGAGCCGCTTGCAGCGCAACACGCGAATTTACCCCAAGGTCGAGTACGGGCGCGGCCATTTTGTTTGCGTGACGTATTTCCGTTTCCGCCCGCTATGTATAATCTCGCGCAGTAAGCGCATTGCGAGTAGAGGTTCGCACGAGATCGCGCGGGAAATCTAGAGGTTCGCACGAGATCGCGAGGAAAATCTCGCGCGAACTGACTTTCGCGCTCGGAAACGGGCGCCGGCCATCTTGTTTTTCATTCATTTCCTGTGTCTGGGCATGGTGTTTAATCCTCTTGATATCTTTCCCATCCTTTGCTTGTTTTCAGTTTTTTTTTTACGATTTTGCTTCTTATCTATCCCTCTCTTTTCCTAGCTGTATATTTTTGTCTTTTCTGCTATTTTTCTTTACTTTTAAACTACTTTTGTAAACTCTTTTCTTTTCTTCTTCCCTATCCTATTCTTTCTTAATTTTCTACTTCTTCCTACCTTACCTGCCCAGACCATGGTCAAGCCAGGCGCCGTGAAGCTGCCCAGGCACTTGAGGGCCGCAGCGGCGGCGGGGAGTAGTGCTGGACCCAGTGGCAGGACAGCAGGCGTGAGATCGAGGGGGGAGCAGGTGACGCGCCGGGAGATATTCAGCCCGGAGGAAGTGGGCGCGCTGGTCTACTTCGTCCAGCGCCGCCTGCCCAGGACCATCGCGGGAGGCGGCAGGATCGCGGCCGGCGGCTATAACATGCGGGAGCGCCGGAAGCGGTGGGAGAAGGTGTGCTGGGCCATATCCCACCTCTACGGGGTCCAGCGCACCTACAGCCAGGTCACCCATCGCTGGACGGACCTCCTGGACCGCGAGCGCGACCTGCTGGACCAGCTCGGCTTGGAGATCCCCGGGCTTGGTGAGTAGTAGTAGCCATTGGCATTTAATCACTCACTACTATGATGTTTTCTCCTGCTCTGTGTTGTTGTATTGCAAATATTTGTTTTTTACATGGAGCAAGCCAATAATGCCGCTGATGACGATTACATTGTAGTTAAATTATATTTCAAAATCTTCTGTGCATTTCAGGTGCACTGCTCTCCTTCTCAGTGGGGTTGCTACTATGCTTATTTGTTTTCTATTTCGTGGTCTCATTGGCCTGAGTAACTATTATGTATGAGTGTACTTAACAGAACTGCGTAATGCTAGACACTAGGGGGCAGATTACATTTACAAGCCCCTTGCGCCACGTTTACGTTGCCTTGCGTGACGCAACAGCGGCGTAAACGTGCCGCATCCCTGCAAGTCATTTACAGCATGACGCATCTAGGGAGATGCGTCACGTTATAAAGCCATGGGCCTGCACCACAATGGGTGCGTTCCTAGTACGCAGGGTGGGCGGTCCAGCGGCTGTGCGCCTCGCAAAATTGCCTGCGTGAAATCTACAAGATTTAACGCAGGCACTTCTGCGACGCTGCTACGTCAATTCAATTCCTTATGTCTGCTCGAAGCAGGCGAAAGGACTGACACAGCATGTAAAGTATTGGGTGGCCCTGAGCATTACTGGAGTTGCATTGCGTTGGCGACGTGACTCCAGCGATGCGCCGCTCTTACGTGACGAGATGCGTCACGCAAGTGCCTACCCTTGCGCCAGGGCGCGCCGCATTGTAAATGAGGCACATCTGCCGTGTCGCAAGGGTAGTTTTGCGTGACGCATTTGATCTGGCGCATCTCTGGAGATGCGCCAGAACGCGTAAGTAAGTATGCCCCTAAGGGGCAGAATTGCAATTACCGTCGCATCCCTGCAAAGTAGCAGGGATGCGCCATTAATTGTGCGGCCCGCTACCACCACCAAACATGGTGCGCCGTATTTGCAATGCGGCTCCCCATGGGCCCAAAACGTCACCGAAGCTTTACTGCTGGAGTTGCGTCGCAACGATGGCGCAGCTCCATCAATGCTCTGGGGTACCCTATCTCCCCAATGCTGGGTCAAGCCGTACGTCTGCTTCAAGCAGGTGCAGGGTTTGTGTGACGCATCATTGTCCTAAAGGTGACTGATTGATATTTTGTAGATTTCCCTCAGCCACTATTAGGATGTGTTCCAGCGCAGGAATGCCCTCCCTTGCGCCGGAACGCCCCCTGATGGCGCAGGGCTTTATAACGGGATGCATCTCCCAAATGCGTCACGTTGTTATAATATTATACGCCGCACCATGGCGCCCTTTTTTGTTTAGCTGCTGCGTCACAAAAGTCACGCAAGAACGGCGCAAAAGAGCCGCAAGGGCTTAAATCTGCCCCTTCCTTTGTAACCCTGACAATAAGAAAAATAGTGGCGGTGGATTGATAGTTTGACTATTTAAATGACTGGTAATGTAGCAGGCAACTGTTAGTGTTGTCACTGATCTGACTGAAATCACAATGGAGTTTGTCTGTCACTTTGCGTCTTGCCTGCGGACTGCTGCCTGCCAGTCCTAGGTGAACGTTTCAGTACTTTGTTTAGTGAGTTACGTGACTTTCGAAGTCACAGGTCCGCAAATAAATAAAAAGTAACCATAATCAATATAATTTCGCGGAAATATTTTGTTATTGTTCTTTTGAAATGTTTGATTTGGTTGACATTGACAAGCAACAATCATCCATGTTTTCTGTTCTTTCTTTCATGTTGTACGTCAGCTCCCCCCAGGGGCGAGAGGAGGACACAGGAGCAGCAGGCGGCGGATGCTGTTCATCAACAGGGCCAGGATCGGGCAGGCGAGGGCTCCTCTGCTGGCCCCAGTAAGTTTTCATTTTAGACTAGTACCTATTTTTCCTAGCGTTCCTCATTTGAATTTTTTCAAAATTGTCTTTGCTCTTCTTGTAGACTGTATCTAAATTCTTATCCTGCCTCTACTATGACTCCCTGTGGTATTACTAGATTATTCTTATTAGTCTGTCTGTGTAGCTAACTAAGATTGCACGGTTGGCGAAACTCCCATGATTCTAGTCAGCAATAGCTCTATCAACTTAGTGCAGTCCTCTGGGATTGTCCATAATGTCTTTTGAAGTGTTCTATCTGGACTCATGCTTGCAAAAATTGCAAAACCTTTCGTTCAGTCACTCTAGTCTGGAGGACCAAAAAACACAGATTGTATTTAAATTTAAAAGCTTTATTAAAAGTAAACACATTTATTAAAATGAAGTCATAATAAAACTAAACGTTTAACTGATAATGGAAAAGTGGTTAGTGCTGACGATTAATTGAAGACATTTCTTGTGGTCGAGCCGAGCTCTCACCTGGTTTCAACTTGATCTTGTTGTTAGAAGTCCATCTTCTGTCTGTGTGGAGAAAAATGGTGCGTGTTAAAAAATCAGCCTTCATCAGTTGTGCCAAAAAGTGCAGCAAGACAACCTTCCCTGGAAAAAGGGACATTTTTTTTAACTTTAACGTAGACAGTCACAAATTACATTGTTTTCACATGTCTTCATTCCTAGACCAAATACTAGTGACTAGTGAGTGCTTTATTCTAAGATTCTTAAATGTACTTTGTAGGTGGAACATCTGGTGGCGGGGCCAGTGTGGTGGTGGTGCTCGACACGGAGGCGGAGGGCAATTCATCATCAGGGGAGGAGGCGGCGGCGCCGGATGTGAGAGTTGAGACGGTGGTGGCGGCCAGAGGTAAGCTCTTATATATTCCTTACTTATTGAGATTGAAGACTAGCTGGGAAGGCAAGAATATGAGATGCATGGCTGGGTGAATGATGAAGCAATGATGGGTGGAAGGACAACAGCCTGGGTGGGTGACACAGAAACTGTATGTGTCCATATACCTGGATCATGCTACTATCTGACTCTTAGATAGCATATGTGTATCTAGAGCAGGGGTACTCCTAGTACGGCCCGCGGGCCGGTGGTGGCCCGGCAAGCCTTCGTTGGCGGTGCGCTGACCTTGCAGACAATCACTGCTCCCCCGGCCCCCACAGAGCAGAGGCTTTTTTGTATTTCACCTGTTAGCGCCCCTGCATCTCCACTCTGACAATCACTGCTCCCCCGGCCCCCACAGAGCAGAGTGGAGATGCAAGGCCACAAAGAGGTGAAATAGAACTAAGCCTCTGCTCTGTGGGGCCGGGCAAGCAGAGATTGTCAGGGTGGAGAAGCAGGGGCGCTAAAACAAACAAAGCCTCAATAATATGTTAATGGTCTTTTAAAGACCTGTTAAGTACTTTGGTGTTGTTGTCTGTGTGTGCGCGTTGAGGAAGCGGTCTCAACCCGGGCTGAAGGCTGACACAGATAGACACACACACAGTGAGATGACAGAGGGAGAGGGAGGGCAGGAGGGAGAGAGAGATGGAGGGAGGGCAGGAGGGACAGCAGGAGGGAGAGAGATGTATGTAAATGCTGGGTCTGGTGGCTCAGTGGATGAGGGCATCTGCTGCAGGGACCTGTGTGCAACCTCATGGTCACAAGTTATCGTTTTGCTTTAGCCCCGCCCCCTCTGACTCCGCCCCCACCAGTGCGGCCCTCGGCCCCAAACTACACTGTAAATGTAGCCCCTGAGAGAAAGTTTGTGAGTACCCATGATCTAGAGAGAGTAGACGGTCAGTGGATGAACTAAGTGTAACTTTGAAGAGCATGTAACACTAACACTGCACCCGCACGTCCGTTCCAGTGTAGGAAAGGCAAGGAAAAGAACTTTTAATTTTGTCCAAATACTACCATAAATAGTAGCAGTAGTTTGTATTGCAAGCACTGCATAGATCCGGTTATTATGGTGGCCACTCCCTACCTCTCTTAATAAGTTTAGTAGTACTCAGTCATTCATGTGTGGATGTATCACTGCCTGTCACTCAATAAAAAGCAAAGCACCTAAAGTCATCCCATATATAAGCAAAAACATCCCATGTGAAGTGATAGATAATCAGATTATTTATCTTCTTCAATTTTCCATTTCTAGTACTCATTTCCACTGTAGGGTGAAAGTTAAATTAATTAAGCAGTAGCCCTTGAGTTGTAACAGAGTATTCTCAGTGCCACCCGTAATAGAAAAGTAAGAGATTCACCACCTGCATGTACTGGACGGGTACAGTAACGCAACGGCAACGCAAGTCTAGGTCACTCCTCATGGCGTGCGTCTCTTTTTCTCGGGTGCAAGTTTACCGCGCTGGCATTATGCCGGCTTGCAGAAAATAACGTACCAATTTTCCAAAACAAGAGACAAGAAGAAGAATAAGACTGGTGTACTTTCATAGTCGACTCCAATGGAAGTCCACAGTGCTCATAGAATTTGTTCCTTAAACTCCCACTAATGTTAGAGCAAGGATGAAGAAGTGTGAGGTTAGATAGATACTGGCCTCAATAGTTATGTAATGCGCTTGCAAGTTGCTAGTTGTACTGCAGCACACATTTCTGCTGAATGATTGAGTTAATCTTAAAGAGCATTGGTTACAGACTATGTCTTTCTTTCTTCATATAGGTTCTCCTTCCAAACGAACAAGGAGGAAGGAGCTGGCTAGAGCGGCCCGGCAACGGAGAATCGAGGCCACTGTTGCGGAATATCGGCGGCTGGTGGCCCTGGAGGACGTGGAAAGTGTGCGGTCGACAACAACGACAACGTCGTCCTCCGTGGCCTCAC
The DNA here is from genome assembly GCF_964263255.1 of Lissotriton vulgaris. Taxonomy (NCBI): domain Eukaryota; kingdom Metazoa; phylum Chordata; class Amphibia; order Caudata; family Salamandridae; genus Lissotriton; species Lissotriton vulgaris. The sequence goes on from NC_141690.1 coordinate 49,582,270, forward strand.
CGGCTGCCACCGTGACCCAGCACAGTGGTCCACCGAGACTGAGCCGGGCTGCCAAAGGCAAACGCCACCGCCGAGCAGCAAGGCCAACAGCTGCTTCTCACAGGCCTTGCACCTGCAAGGCAGTGAAGGCACGCCTGCGCCGCACCACCCTGATGGTGTCCCGCCTTCAGCAGGAGCTCGCCTTGCTCCGCGAGGAGCATGATGCCCTGGCCCAAAAAGTGAACAGCATCCACCCATAGTGTCCCTTGCCCCTTTTTTAGAGACTTTTGGGGGGTGGGAATTGGGAGTTGGGTTTTTGGGGACTTTTGAAGGACAATCGTTGGGGTTAGGGAGGGTCTTGCGGGAGATTATTTTGTTAGGGATATAAATATACTTTTTCAAACTTTATCTGAGCATACCTGTTTTTTACTGCTTGCCTGGTGGGTGGGGGTTTAACGTTGACTGTTTTCCTGAAAGTTTAGTTCCATTTTCTTCCTTTAAGTGTAAATGCCCAAATGTTTTCAACACTAAGTGCCTCTCACAGACTAAGTGAAGTGAATCCAAGAGTCCTAGGACTTTAGTAGTACTACCTTCAGGCTCTCGTCTCTCGTACTAATACTCCATTATACCCCCAAACCACCAAACGCTTATCTTACCTGTAATTTGTGTTTGAAAGTAGGGCTAGGCCCAGGGCTGGCTCCACGGGAAACACCGAATAACGTTGGCAATCTTGGTCGGATAAAATTTCCTCATAGCGGTGGTAGTAGTGGTGTGACACAGTGGCAGTTGCATGCCTATGAAAAAAAAGAAAATGAAATCTGGTTTGTCCTCCTGAGCAATTCAACGGTACAACTGAGAATATAGCAGGTGACAGAAGTACAGTAGAGCAGTGCCACATTGTAGCCTAACAAATGGTAAAGTATAACTACTAATTCGGTTGAAGTTCTTTCACATTAGCAATGGTTCTTTGTCAAGCAGAGTAAGAATATATCATCGACAACTGTGGAAAGAAAGAATGCGACAGTACAGGGCCTGTGTGGAATTATTGATAACTATATTCAACATAAGGTCTCTGTAGCCAGATACCCGAGAGCCTTGCTGGTCACTATAAATCCATTCACAACAACACTCAATGGGGTTGGTCTGGAAGGTGTCACGTTTACTCCCCGTGATCCAGTCGATGCAAATATGGTTCCACCTCCAAATGTCACCAACACCCAGAAGTGTAAACACAGGGTGTTCGAGGCATTAGGCGAGGGAGAAAAATAACAAACTAAAATAAAAAATGTGGGATGGGTAAAGGTAGGGTCAGCAGGGAAAGGATACCTGTAAGAGAAGACAAGACAGGCATCAGTGAAGTGATGTCCTAACATACAAGGGTACTCTCATATAGTCTCACTAAATAGTCTGCAAGTCTCCCGCCTACTCATGGGAAATGTAGTTTCATAGTACGGTAGGCGCTTAGGGGCTGCGTAACCTGACAGAAGGTATAGTAGATAGAAAAGGAGAAATTGCTTTTTTTCTAGGTGTCCCCTCACTCACCAGGGTTGCCCCTTGGTGACATGCTTCATCATTGGGGCCATCCCAGTCCTCTACGGCCTGGGGCGTGCTGCGACTTGCGAATTACGTAGGAGCACTTACAAATGACTATGTGTGGTGCAGATAGTGGAGTGGACTAAGTGATGTGTTAAGGGATCAATGTAGAAGCCGAGAGAGAGCAAAGAAATGCAGTCACAGTCAGAGAAAAAGGCAAGGGATACTGTATCTATGTGGTTGTAGTGGTCCTGTTGGAAGTGGTAAGTAAGTTGCCCGCAGAAAAAAAATCCTCCTATTAGCGGCACTCCTCCATTGCAGCCGACGCTTCGTCCACCGATGTTGGTCACCAGAAGACACCCTGTCCACTGCCTGCCTGATGCTGAATTGTGGCTCGCTACTGTGAAGCCTGACTCCATCCTTTTTTCCCCATTGCAGAGACTGAAACCCGGCCTGTAATTATTCAACGAAAAACAGGAAGTGATATAATATTACAACACCACTGATAAATAAATATAAGGTATGTAGGCTGTGGAGTGCAAAAAGTCACAATTTGTTTTTCCTAGTAGACAGACAGTACAATGTTTTTGAAAGTGCGTACTCTGAGTCACCTTTTGAAGGATAAGTAAGTATGGGCAAATTAATGTAGCGGATCTTGCCCCTCAAGCTAGGTGTACTGTAAACTGTGTTTTAGAACAAAAATAGATCTTCCTAGCAGTGCTCCCACCCAAAAAACGAGGCCTAGCAGAAAACTGGAGACAAAACTTACTTTGAAAGTAAAAGTAGGCCGAAGTACCCTAATTACCCATTACCCCCCGTGGATTGTATTCAAACCACTTGCAAGCAACCAAGCAAAAGTAGCCATAGCCAGCATCGCTCCAAGACTCGAAATCCCCCCCACTCAAACACATGCAATAGAAATACTGCTAACCCTAACGAACCCTAAGTTAAGAATAGTGGCAAAGGCTTTCTTTAACTATGCCAAATCCCCCCTTTCCCACCATGGATTTTCTTCAAATGACTTGCAACCAAAATTACACATTCTCACGAGTGCTCTAAGACCCCAGAACTCAGTTTGAAAAATCTAGAACACCCCGATACACATGCAATCCTGCTGCTAGGGCTAACCCTAACGAACCCTAAGTTACAAAAAGTGCCAAAACTAAAGGCTTTTCCGCGCGGATTTTGTCCCAACCACTTCTACCCGGTATTAGACCTTCCCAGGAATGCCCCAAGACCCGGCAACCCACCCGCCAAGAAGCATAACACCCCCAAACAGGCCAAAAGCAAAATCTCATACTTGCAATATTTCTGGGCCTTCGGTCCAAACGCGCTGCGTAGCTAGGCCATAAGTCGGGGTTGGCACGACGGATTTCCTGAAAAGCAAATGCAATCAAGATTAGAGTGTCCCAGCAGTGCTCCCAGACCACGAAACTCACCCGCAAACAGACGGAACCCCCCCTAAGAGCACCTCAAAGGCAAGCAAGTCATCAAAAACACAAAAAAAATTCCGCCTGGGATTTGGTCCAAAACACTTTTATCCGGTATTAGAGCTTCCCAGCAATGGCCCCAGAGCCGTCAACCCAGGAGAAAACGAGTAGAAGACCCCCAAACAGCCAAAGAGCAAAAGTACAAAAATGGGGACTTAGTCACTTTTTCACAAATTTCCCAAATCACTCCGCGCGCGCTCTGCAGCTAGGCCCTAAGTCCCCTCAGCCACCATGGATTTGCTTCAAACCTCTTGCAAAGTAAAGTATATATAGCCAGCAGTGCTCCCACACCACGAAACTCACCCGCAAACACCAGGAAGCCCCCCAAACAGGCCCCCGAAAACGCTACATAGAGCAAAATGTCAGAAATAGCCCCAAAAAAAATCGGCCTGGATTTTGTCCCAACCACTTCTACCCGGTATTAGACCTTCCCAGGAATGCCCCAAGACCCGGCAACCCACCCGCCAAGAAGCATAACACCCCCAAACAGGCCAAAAGCAAAATCTCATACTTGCAATATTTCTGGGCCTTCGGTCCAAACGCGCTGCGTAGCTAGGCCATAAGTCGGGGTTGGCACGACGGATTTCCTGAAAAGCAAATGCAATCAAGATTAGAGTGTCCCAGCAGTGCTGCCAGACCACGAAACTCACCCGCAAACACCAGCAAGCCCCCCAAACAGGCCCCCGAAAACGCTACATAGAGCAAAATGTCTGAAATAGCCCAAAAAAAATCGGCCTGGATTTTGTCCCAACCACTTCTACCCGGTATTAGACCTTCCCAGGAATGCCCAAAGACCCGGCAACCCACCCGCCAAGAAGCATAACACCCCCAAACAGGCCAAAAGCAAAATCTCATACTTGCAATATTTCTGGGCCTTCGGTCCAAACGCGCTGCGTAGCTAGGCCATAAGTCGGGGTTGGCACGACGGATTTCCTGAAAAGCAAATGCAATCAAGATTAGAGTGTCCCAGCAGTGCTCCCAGACCACGAAACTCACCCGCAAACACCAGGAAGCCCCCCAAACAGGCCCCCGAAAACGCTACATAGAGCAAAATGTCTGAAATAGCCCAAAAAAAATCGGCCTGGATTTTGTCCCAACCACTTCTACCCGGTATTAGACCTTCCCAGGAATGCCCCAAGACCCGGCAACCCACCCGCCAAGAAGCATAACACCCCCAAACAGGCCAAAAGCAAAATCTCATACTTGCAATATTTCTGGGCCTTCGGTCCAAACGCGCTGCGTAGCTAGGCCATAAGTCGGGGTTGGCACGACGGATTTCCTGAAAAGCAAATGCAATCAAGATTAGAGTGTCCCAGCAGTGCTCCCAGACCACGAAACTCACCCGCAAACAGACGGAACCCCCCCTAAGAGCACCTCAAAGGCAAGCAAGTCATCAAAAACACAAAAAAAATTCCGCCTGGGATTTGGTCCAAAACACTTTTATCCGGTATTAGAGCTTCCCAGCAATGGCCCCAGAGCCGTCAACCCAGGAGAAAACGAGTAGAAGACCCCCAAACAGCCAAAGAGCAAAAGTACAAAAATGGGGACTTAGTCACTTTTTCACAAATTTCCCAAATCACTCCGCGCGCGCTCTGCAGCTAGGCCCTAAGTCCCCTCAGCCACCATGGATTTGCTTCAAACCTCTTGCAAAGTAAAGTATATATAGCCAGCAGTGCTCCCACACCACGAAACTCACCCGCAAACACCAGCAAGCCCCCCAAACAGGCCCCCGAAAACGCTACATAGAGCAAAATGTCTGAAATAGCCCAAAAAAAATCGGCCTGGATTTTGTCCCAACCACTTCTACCCGGTATTAGACCTTCCCAGGAATGCCCCAAGACCCGGCAACCCACCCGCCAAGAAGCATAACACCCCCAAACAGGCCAAAAGCAAAATCTCATACTTGCAATATTTCTGGGCCTTCGGTCCAAACGCGCTGCGTAGCTAGGCCATAAGTCGGGGTTGGCACGACGGATTTCCTGAAAAGCAAATGCAATCAAGATTAGAGTGTCCCAGCAGTGCTGCCAGACCACGAAACTCACCCGCAAACACCAGCAAGCCCCCCAAACAGGCCCCCGAAAACGCTACATAGAGCAAAATGTCTGAAATAGCCCAAAAAAAATCGGCCTGGATTTTGTCCCAACCACTTCTACCCGGTATTAGACCTTCCCAGGAATGCCCCAAGACCCGGCAACCCACCCGCCAAGAAGCATAACACCCCCAAACAGGCCAAAAGCAAAATCTCATACTTGCAATATTTCTGGGCCTTCGGTCCAAACGCGCTGCGTAGCTAGGCCATAAGTCGGGGTTGGCACGACGGATTTCCTGAAAAGCAAATGCAATCAAGATTAGAGTGTCCCAGCAGTGCTCCCAGACCACGAAACTCACCCGCAAACACCAGGAAGCCCCCCAAACAGGCCCCCGAAAACGCTACATAGAGCAAAATGTCTGAAATAGCCCAAAAAAAATCGGCCTGGATTTTGTCCCAACCACTTCTACCCGGTATTAGACCTTCCCAGGAATGCCCCAAGACCCGGCAACCCACCCGCCAAGAAGCATAACACCCCCAAACAGGCCAAAAGCAAAATCTCATACTTGCAATATTTCTGGGCCTTCGGTCCAAACGCGCTGCGTAGCTAGGCCATAAGTCGGGGTTGGCACGACGGATTTCCTGAAAAGCAAATGCAATCAAGATTAGAGTGTCCCAGCAGTGCTCCCAGACCACGAAACTCACCCGCAAACACCAGGAAGCCCCCCAAACAGGCCCCCGAAAACGCTACATAGAGCAAAATGTCTGAAATAGCCCAAAAAAAATCGGCCTGGATTTTGTCCCAACCACTTCTACCCGGTATTAGACCTTCCCAGGAATGCCCCAAGACCCGGCAACCCACCCGCCAAGAAGCATAACACCCCCAAACAGGCCAAAAGCAAAATCTCATACTTGCAATATTTCTGGGCCTTCGGTCCAAACGCGCTGCGTAGCTAGGCCATAAGTCGGGGTTGGCACGACGGATTTCCTGAAAAGCAAATGCAATCAAGATTAGAGTGTCCCAGCAGTGCTCCCAGACCACGAAACTCACCCGCAAACACCAGGAAGCCCCCCAAACAGGCCCCCGAAAACGCTACATAGAGCAAAATGTCTGAAATAGCCCAAAAAAAATCGGCCTGGATTTTGTCCCAACCACTTCTACCCGGTATTAGACCTTCCCAGGAATGCCCCAAGACCCGGCAACCCACCCGCCAAGAAGCATAACACCCCCAAACAGGCCAAAAGCAAAATCTCATACTTGCAATATTTCTGGGCCTTCGGTCCAAACGCGCTGCGTAGCTAGGCCATAAGTCGGGGTTGGCACGACGGATTTCCTGAAAAGCAAATGCAATCAAGATTAGAGTGTCCCAGCAGTGCTCCCAGACCACGAAACTCACCCGCAAACAGACGGAACCCCCCCTAAGAGCACCTCAAAGGCAAGCAAGTCATCAAAAACACAAAAAAAATTCCGCCTGGGATTTGGTCCAAAACACTTTTATCCGGTATTAGAGCTTCCCAGCAATGGCCCCAGAGCTGTCAACCCAGGAGAAAACGAGTAGAAGACCCCCAAACAGCCAAAGAGCAAAAGTACAAAAATGGGGACTTAGTCACTTTTTCACAAATTTCCCAAATCACTCCGCGCGCGCTCTGCAGCTAGGCCCTAAGTCCCCTCAGCCACCATGGATTTGCTTCAAACCTCTTGCAAAGTAAAGTATATATAGCCAGCAGTGCTCCCACACCACGAAACTCACCCGCAAACACCAGCAAGCCCCCCAAACAGGCCCCCGAAAACGCTACATAGAGCAAAATGTCTGAAATAGCCCAAAAAAAATCGGCCTGGATTTTGTCCCAACCACTTCTACCCGGTATTAGACCTTCCCAGGAATGCCCCAAGACCCGGCAACCCACCCGCCAAGAAGCATAACACCCCCAAACAGGCCAAAAGCAAAATCTCATACTTGCAATATTTCTGGGCCTTCGGTCCAAACGCGCTGCGTAGCTAGGCCATAAGTCGGGGTTGGCACGACGGATTTCCTGAAAAGCAAATGCAATCAAGATTAGAGTGTCCCAGCAGTGCTCCCAGACCACGAAACTCACCCGCAAACACCAGCAAGCCCCCCAAACAGGCCCCCGAAAACGCTACATAGAGCAAAATGTCTGAAATAGCCCAAAAAAAATCGGCCTGGATTTTGTCCCAACCACTTCTACCCGGTATTAGACCTTCCCAGGAATGCCCCAAGACCCGGCAACCCACCCGCCAAGAAGCATAACACCCCCAAACAGGCCAAAAGCAAAATCTCATACTTGCAATATTTCTGGGCCTTCGGTCCAAACGCGCTGCGTAGCTAGGCCATAAGTCGGGGTTGGCACGACGGATTTCCTGAAAAGCAAATGCAATCAAGATTAGAGTGTCCCAGCAGTGCTCCCAGACCACGAAACTCACCCGCAAACACCAGCAAGCCCCCCAAACAGGCCCCCGAAAACGCTACATAGAGCAAAATGTCTGAAATAGCCCAAAAAAAATCGGCCTGGATTTTGTCCCAACCACTTCTACCCGGTATTAGACCTTCCCAGGAATGCCCCAAGACCCGGCAACCCACCCGCCAAGAAGCATAACACCCCCAAACAGGCCAAAAGCAAAATCTCATACTTGCAATATTTCTGGGCCTTCGGTCCAAACGCGCTGCGTAGCTAGGCCATAAGTCGGGGTTGGCACGACGGATTTCCTGAAAAGCAAATGCAATCAAGATTAGAGTGTCCCAGCAATGCTCTCAGACCATGAAACTCACCCACAAACAGACGGAACCCCCCCTAAGAGCACCTCAAAGGCAAGCAAGTCATCAAAAACACAAAAAAATTTCCGCCTCGGATTTGGCACAAACCACTTTTAGTGCTTCCCAGCAATGGCCCCAGACCCGTCAACTCACCTGCAAAGAGGTAGAACAACACCCCCACAAGTGCTGAGTCTTTCTTCATTGGGCGTAAACCAGCCCTCTGCTTTGATGGAAATAGGAGTCTGGAGGAGGAGGATAGAGGAGCATGTTCTTCTGAACTTGTGAACCTGAGGAATGCAGACTGCGGCACCTTCAAATAAATTAGCAAACAAGTGAAGACAGTTCTGCTGATGGGCTTGTCTTTGTGATAATCTGATTAAAGTTTGAATTATATTAACTGTGCACAACAAAGAAAGACAGACACACAGGAATAAAAGTGAATAAGGATGAAAAAGAAAGTTATTGATTCGTTGTCTCATTTTCAGGGCTCGAAGTCGGAATCACGGTCCAGGAATAAGAATAAGGCTTCGTCATCATACTCTGCGAATTCAGCCCGGGTGAGGTCAGTGCCACCTGACAGAGTAGAAATTCCCTCATCTATGGTGCTGGCCACCTCCTCTTCATCCGGCACGCTCTCTCGTACTCTTATATCTGGTGGTATGAGGTGCTGATTCATCTTGATCATTGTTAACCTCTCCACATTTTTGGGCGAGAGGCGGCTCCGTTTGGGAGTTACAATCCCACCAGCCGCACTGAAAACCCGTTCAGAAGACACACTTGCGAGTGGGCAAGACAAGTAGTTTAAAGCCAGGTTGGTGAGCTGTGGCCACAATTCTTTTTTCCCATGCCAATACGCCAATGGGTCAGAATTAACATAGACCTCTGTGGAGTCATTCAGATAGTCCTTCACCATCGACTCAAGGTCCTCCTCCAAGGTTCCTCCACTTTGCGTAGCTCTTGCTGTGCCTCTGGCCTTTTGAGAACCAAACCCACGCAGAGCTAGCCAATCCTCTTCAGCCTCCAATGTTTCTGCTGTCTTTCGTGCAGATGATGCGGTTGCCGGTGTCTTTAACGGCTGAGAGGTCACTTGTGCCACAGCCACAGGTGCAGAAGTGGATTGTTTTGACTGGGGATGGCCTGCTGATGTACTGCCATTTCCTTCAATTTCCAGCCGTTCTGTTTCAAACTTCTTGGCTGACAAGGCTAGCCAACGTTTGTACTTTGTAACATCTTCATCAGCAAAAGAAAAGAATGCTCTGCCTGCCAGCGCCTTTTTGTAGCGTGGATCCAGAATAGTAGCACAAATGTAATGCTGTTCTGAGTGGATCTTTTGAAGACGTTCATCACCTTGTAGGAGCTCTAATAATTGCTCAGCCAGAAGCAAAGAAGAGCCTTTCTTTTTGTCATCTTTTCGAAACACAGAACACACCTCCTTCAGTTGGTCCTCCAGCATGTACAACAATGGGATAGCTTTTCCCAAATTAGAGTCCTCCTTGCTGACTGCACGCGTGAAGACCTCAAAAGGACGAAGCATGCGTGTTAGGCTTTCAACTATGTTCCATTGCGGCCCACCCATCCTCAGCTCCTCTATACCCTCTTTCAAGAAATATTGATCGAGTTGCGTATACTGCTCATACAGACGCTCAAGCATGTAGAAGGTTGAGTTCCAACGTGTTACCACCTCCTGGATGAGTGCTTTCACTGGCATTTGACATTGATATAGCATGCTCCTCAGCTGCTTGCGGGCCTTAAAAGAATGCCTGAAATGCTTGCAAATTTTTCGGCAGTTCTCCAATACACTGGACGCTGCACTGAGTTTATTACCCAAGAATTTTTGGACAACCAGGTTTATACAGTGCGCCAAACACGGCACTCTGAAATAGTAACCGTCCCTCATGGCCTTAACTATATTGGAGCCATTGTCCGTGGAAACATAACCAACCTTGCGTTTTAGTGGGGACAGACAGTTAAGGACCTTTGTGTTAAAGACATCCAAAATGTTTTCTGCTGTGTGACGTTTCTCCAAACCAAACATGGCTAGTGTTGCATGTTTCCGAGCACCTTTAAAAACAATGTTAGTGTCAACACCTGAGTTTAGCTTTGCTTTAGCCCCTGAAAAAGAGACCCAGTGTGCAGTGATGCACATGTAATCAGCGCCTGCGCCACTGCTCCACATGTCTGTTGTCAGATGTATAGTGTGAACAGCACTCTTCTGCAAAGCTGCCCCAATCGCCTTCAGAACATCTTCATGTAGTGCTGGAACCGCAACTCGGGCAAAATAGAACCGGCTAGGAACCTTCCATTTAGGGCAGAGCGCTGCCACTAATTCTAGAAAACCAACCCCTTCGACAAAAGAAAAAGGGAGAAGGTCCAGAGCTAGCATTTTAGCCAGCTTAGTGTTATACAGACGGGTCATTGGGTGGTTGCGTTCATATTGCGCTTCTGTAAACAACATCTTTTTAATGTTGCCCTGGACCAATGATTTACGGGATGATGATCTCTTCGACCCAGTTACGCTCGCTGATGAACTTTTCCGCATTGATGTCTCACTCTCTCCCACACTCTTAGTGTGGCTCCCATGGGGTGTGCTGCTGACATGGGAACTGGGTGTAAGTGAAGTGTTTGGATCGTCTTCTTCTACCTCCTCGTCATCAGCAGATGACAAATCAACGTTTTCATTACGTGCAATTCCGGCTTTCTTGACCGCCTCTAGGTGCGGAAACCATTCGACAGGGTGCCTTCTCTCAAGATGACCTCTCTGGCCTCCGGTACCATAGTTAGAACCAAGCTTACCACGACTATATCGAAGCTTACAAAGGCTACAAATGGCTACGTTTTCCTTTTTTGGGCAAACACTAAAGAAGTCCCAAACTGGAGACTTGAAATGTCTTCGGGGGCCGCCGCCGGAGGAGGCGTCGATACTGGTGGTGGTGGTCCTGCTGCTAATGACAGATGAAGTGGAGGATGTGGATTGCCGAACTTCAGTACGTTTTGCACTTTCACCACCACGAATTGAGGTCGAGGACGAGGTGGGTACCTTCTTGCGAGGAAGAAATATGGAAGCGGTAGGTTTTGGTGTACTACTTAACTCCAAATCTAATGATTCCATTTCCATTGCCTCCTCGCCGACATCATCATCACGCTCAGCAGCTTCTCGGGATAGGGTCAAAATGTCTCTTTGCTGCATGCCCGGTGGGGCTGCAGTGACCTTTGTGATGACTGGCTCGTCGTCATCGTGAGAGGCTTCATCACCAGCAGTATCTGTCACTTCTTGTTGAGCCTCATCACACTCCATAGGTTTGAGTTTTTGGACGACCTTCCTTTTACGCTTAGGTACCGGTGGCAGATCATGGTGTGCCTCTGCCTCACTGTCAGACCGCAGTTGTCGTGGTTCCCAAGACAGATCACTTGCACCAGAACGAGGTGGGCTTGAAGAAGATGTAGACACCCCCCTTGATCTTTTCCTTGCTAGGGATGTGGAAGACAATGAATGATCATCAGGAGGAGTGGCTTCCAATGATACCTCAGCTTCATTGTCGATTTCCAAATGTGCCCCTACTTCGGGAGGAACAACTATTGTGGGCACTTGTGAACGTCCATGCACCTTTGCTTGCGCATCTCCTTTTGCTGCCTCTCCTTCCACATGTACTTGGGCGTGTACTTGCACATGGTGTTGTTGTTGCGGCTGTGGTTGTTCAACACTTGTCAGATGAGTTACAACAACCTGTGTTGATTCAGGGACATTGCTGCTACTTTCTTGCGATGAGCCAACATCACTGGTCGATGGTGATTGGAGAAGTACACTGACTGCCTCTGAAGCACTCAAGGGCTTTGACTTAAGTTGGCGTGGTGGTGGAGGCACTGAACCCAATGGAGCAGGGGTGCTGCTCTCAGGTTGGTCCCCAGCAGATCCTGCTGCTGCAGGCGTACTTTTTCTTTTGCTCCCAAAAAAAGTGGCGGGTGACACACCAGCCTCCTTGGTAACTTGCTTCTTCTGCTCCTTACTAGCAACTTTCTTGCTAGAGGAGCTACGGAGAACTTTCTTTGGGGCCATCTTCTTCAGAGCAGGTCAGACAGCAGGCCGCAGTTGCACGAATTGTAGAGTTGTCTGAGGCCAGACGTGACGTCGCGTGACGTTATGCTGCACACACACACCGCTGCAGGACTTCTTCCTGGCACTGGTGGTTCTCTTGAGTCTTGTGCACCTAAAAAAAATGGAAGACAGAGGAACATCAGTTCAGTTATAGAGCACAAAAAAATCGAAAAACACTGCAAAATCAGCACAATCCCAATCCATCCATGCCCTCCATAATGTTTAAATTCAAGACAACCCACAGAAAGACTAGGCCCATGCAAGACTCACTACCCCTGGGCATAAATAAAGGTTGAAAAGTAGGCAAAATGGTTGGAGGCCTAACAACAAAGCCTGCATTCAAAATGGCCACTTGCCTGCCAAGCACATGGCCAGTGCCTGTAGCTGCACTCAAAATGGCCACCAGCCACATGGCATGTCCCTCCCCATGAACACCCCCAAAAATCGAAAAACACTGCAAAATCAGCACAATCCTATTCCATCCATGGCCTCCATGATGTTTAAATTCAAGACAGCCCACAGAAAGACTAGGCCCATGCTAGACTCAAATACCCCTGGTGAAAAGGCCCCAACAACAGGTCAAAAATCGAAAAACACAAAATTGTACAAAAAAAAAAAATCGAAAAACACAGAAAAATCAGCACAATCCCAATTCATCTATGGCCTCCATGATGTTTAAATTCAAGACAACCCACAGAAATACTAGGCCCATGCAAGACTCACTACCCCTGGCATAAATAAAGGTTGAAAAGTAGGCAAAATGGTTGGAGGCCTAACAACAAAGCCTGCATTCAAAATGGCCACTTGCCTGCCAGCACATGGCCAGTGCCTGTAGCTGCACTCAAAATGGCCACCAGCCACATGGCATGTCCCTCCCCATGAACACCCCCAAAAATCGAAAAACACTGCAAAATCAGCACAATCCCATTCCATCCATGATGTTTAAATTCAAGACAGCCCACAGAAAGACTAGGCCCCATGCACCACTCACTACCCCTGGTCAAGGCCCCAACAACAGGTCAAAAATCGAAAAACACAAAATTTTACACAAAAAAAATCGAAAAACACAGAAAAATCAGCACAATCCCAATTCATCTATGGCCTCCATGATGTTTAAATTCAAGACAACCCACAGAAATACTAGGCCCATGCAAGACTCACTACCCCTGGCATAAATAAAGGTTGAAAAGTAGGCAAAATGGTTGGAGGCCTAACAACAAAGCCTGCATTCAAAATGGCCACTTGCCTGCCAGCACATGGCCAGTGCCTGTAGCTGCACTCAAAATGGCCACCAGCCACATGGCATGTCCCTCCCCATGAACACCCCCAAAAATCGAAAAACACTGCAAAATCAGCACAATCCCATTCCATCCATGATGTTTAAATTCAAGACAGCCCACAGAAAGACTAGGCCCCATGCACCACTCACTACCCCTGGTCAAGGCCCCAACAACAGGTCAAAAATCGAAAAACACAAAATTGTACAAAAAAAAAAAATCGAAAAACACAGAAAAATCAGCACAATCCCAATTCATCTATGGCCTCCATGATGTTTAAATTCAAGACAACCCACAGAAATACTAGGCCCATGCAAGACTCACTACCCCTGGCATAAATAAAGGTTGAAAAGTAGGCAAAATGGTTGGAGGCCTAACAACAAAGCCTGCATTCAAAATGGCCACTTGCCTGCCAGCACATGGCCAGTGCCTGTAGCTGCACTCAAAATGGCCACCAGCCACATGGCATGTCCCTCCCCATGAACACCCCCAAAAATCGAAAAACACTGCAAAATCAGCACAATCCCATTCCATCCATGATGTTTAAATTCAAGACAGCCCACAGAAAGACTAGGCCCCATGCACCACTCACTACCCCTGGTCAAGGCCCCAACAACAGGTCAAAAATCGAAAAACACAAAATTTTACAAAAAAAAAAATCGAAAAACACAGAAAAATCAGCACAATCCCAATTCATCTATGGCCTCCATGATGTTTAAATTCAAGACAACCCACAGAAATACTAGGCCCATGCAAGACTCACTACCCCTGGCATAAATAAAGGTTGAAAAGTAGGCAAAATGGTTGGAGGCCTAACAACAAAGCCTGCATTCAAAATGGCCACTTGCCTGCCAGCACATGGCCAGTGCCTGTAGCTGCACTCAAAATGGCCACCAGCCACATGGCATGTCCCTCCCCATGAACACCCCCAAAAATCGAAAAACACTGCAAAATCAGCACAATCCCATTCCATCCATGATGTTTAAATTCAAGACAGCCCACAGAAAGACTAGGCCCCATGCACCACTCACTACCCCTGGTCAAGGCCCCAACAACAGGTCAAAAATCGAAAAACACAAAATTTTACAAAAAAAAAAAATCGAAAAACACAGAAAAATCAGCACAATCCCAATTCATCTATGGCCTCCATGATGTTTAAATTCAAGACAACCCACAGAAATACTAGGCCCATGCAAGACTCACTACCCCTGGCATAAATAAAGGTTGAAAAGTAGGCAAAATGGTTGGAGGCCTAACAACAAAGCCTGCATTCAAAATGGCCACTTGCCTGCCAGCACATGGCAAGTGCCTGTAGCTGCACTCAAAATGGCCACCAGCCACATGGCATGTCCCTCCCCATGAACACCCCCAAAAATCGAAAAACACTGCAAAATCAGCACAATCCCATTCCATCCATGATGTTTAAATTCAAGACAGCCCACAGAAAGACTAGGCCCCATGCACCACTCACTACCCCTGGTCAAGGCCCCAACAACAGGTCAAAAATCGAAAAACACAAAATTTTACAAAAAAAAAAAATCGAAAAACACAGAAAAATCAGCACAATCCCAATTCATCTATGGCCTCCATGATGTTTAAATTCAAGACAACCCACAGAAATACTAGGCCCATGCAAGACTCACTACCCCTGGCATAAATAAAGGTTGAAAAGTAGGCAAAATGGTTGGAGGCCTAACAACAAAGCCTGCATTCAAAATGGCCACTTGCCTGCCAGCACATGGCCAGTGCCTGTAGCTGCACTCAAAATGGCCACCAGCCACATGGCATGTCCCTCCCCATGAACACCCCCAAAAATCGAAAAACACTGCAAAATCTGCACAATCCCATTCCATCCATGATGTTTAAATTCAAGACAGCCCACAGAAAGACTAGGCCCCATGCACCACTCACTACCCCTGGTCAAGGCCCCAACAACAGGTCAAAAATCGAAAAACACAAAATTTTACAAAAAAAAAAAATCGAAAAACACAGAAAAATCAGCACAATCCCAATTCATCTATGGCCTCCATGATGTTTAAATTCAAGACAACCCACAGAAAGAATCAGTCCACCCACCACTGAGTACCCCTGGGAAAAGGCCCCAAAACAGCAAAAAAATCGAAAATCCCAAAATTTTAGTTGCAGCAACTGTAATGCCCCAAACAAACTTACTTGTAAAATTTCTAATCCAACAGTGATCCAAAGAAAGTCAAAAAGGCCTCAAATCCAAAGATCCAGCAGCATCCACAAAAGGTAATCCTTCCAGGTCCACATCCGAATGAAAAGTGACCAGGAGATGGACAAAGCACTGGGAGGAGCCTGCTGAACAGGAACAGGAAGTTGAAGACTATGGGGCACTTCCTTCCTCCCACCCCCCTGCCCCCCTCCCCAAAATGGACTCCTCGCTAAAAAAGTGCAGGCAAATGTCAAACTAAGGAGTTATTCACATAAAAATCATCATTTCTAGAAGGTTTATGCTGCTTGCTGGTGGATTTCTTGTGCAGAATTGCAAATTTATATTTTCGCGCGCCGCATCTCAAATCTCGCAATTTGCGAAGTACCGCGAGACGTGATCTCGCCGTACTCGCGTTGACAAACTCTCGCTGGCAAGCCGCGATGACGTAATCGCGCTCGCCAATTCCCGCGGGATCACACAGCAAGATCCAAAATGGCGCAGCACTCGCAAACTATCGAAAAAAACAACTCGGCAAACGATGATAAACGCCGCGCGCCGCAAAAATTGTATCACCAACGCCGCGCGCCGCCCAAAAAATCCGCTGCGTGCGAATTTGCGGATTTTGCGGGAAATCCGCAAATCTCGCGGATTGCGGATTTCCCGAAAATCCGCAAAATCCGCGAGCGGAACGGATTTTCCGCCCACGCCTAGGCGGGACTGCTGCGCTCTTGGTCCTCGGCAACCATTGTTCCAGTGGACACTTTAAAGGCCCTACATTGGAATACATCTGCGTCTGTCCGCTGTAATCAAGATGAAAGTAAGACCTCATCATTCCAATGTACGAGCGGAGTAAGGCAGGGCTGTATCCTAGCTCCATTTTTGTTCTCACTGTACATTAACAACTTGGACAAGGAACTATGTAAACTTGGAGTGGATTCCCCCCAAATAGGTTCTCGCCCAATGCCCGTCCTGCTCTACGCGGACAACGCGGTGTTGTTAGCTCGAACACCGCTGGGGCTGCAGAGGTTGATTGACGGATTCGTAAGTTTTATGGCCACACTGGATCTGTCAGAAAACCTAGACAAGTCATATGTCATGTTAGCGGGGGAAAGACCAAACAAGAAATTCGCTTACAAGATAGGCTCCCATAAAATGGGCCTGCCCCAGTCCTTCTCCTACCTAGGCGTACTATTTGACGGGCTCTTAAAGTTCAAATCCCTGGTGGCCAAACACACCGCAAAATTGGTGGCTTTGTCTGGGGCTATATTGGGCTATGGGAGGAGACTGGGTAGATGGTCCCCGGAGCAAGTGATGAACCTGTATAGATCAATATGTTGGGCCAAAGCAGCCTACGGCTCGGAAGTCTGGGGTTTTGTTAACACATACCAAGTCCAGGCAGAAGAAAATAAGTTTTTTAGAAGGATCCTGAAAGTACCAAAAAGCACCTCATCTTACATCATACATGAGGAACTGGGAGAACCCTATATTACAGATCGAATCAAGGTCAGGCCGCTCCAGGCCTGGGTTAAAATCTGGTCTATTCCTGAGGCCGGTTTGAGCAAGCAAATTATTAAAGACTGCCTGAACCGCGACAAAGGGAGTTCCATCCCCTGGTTAAAGTATGTTAAAGACACCCTAGAAGCAATTGGCTGCAAGGATTTTTATGCAAACAACAAGGACCCCCTGTTTAAGTACTGGATTTGTAATACAGGGAAATAAACATTGTGTAGAAAAGACAATTGATAATATAGCCAGGGAAACTGAACAATATGAGAAGCACAACCAATTAAAAAACACAAGCTGAATTTATTCATAAATATACATAGTCATATTAAAAAAGAAAAAAACCCTTAATACAAAGTCATGTGAACTCAATACTCATAAAAAGCAAAAGCAATCAATCATATATAAAAAATATATTTGTAACACATTTATACAAGAAAGCATGTATGAAAAAAGCATATATAGAAAAGGAGGTGGCGAACAATATAAAACGACGCGCGTTTCGGCGTTAACAGAACGCCTTCATCAGGAGCCACAGTCGATCTGTAAAACATATAAAATAAATTAAAAACATGTAGGGGTTAAAGATAACTCCCATCCTACTTTCAATTAGTGCATATACATATTGTTGTGCTTACATATCAAAAAAATCCCTATAGGCTGCAGCCAAACAATATAGCCACAACAGATACAGACTGATTGCTTTTGCTTTTTATGAGTATTGAGTTCACATGACTTTGTATTAAGGGTTTTTTTCTTTTTTAATATGACTATGTATATTTATGAATAAATTCAGCTTGTGTTTTTTAATTGGTTGTGCTTCTCATATTGTTCAGTTTCCCTGGCTATATTATCAATTGTCTTTTCTACACAATGCAAGGATTTTTATACCAGGCCTGAAGCCCTTATCGCCCAGAATAAGACAATGGTCAAGAGACTTTTTGGTGAATGGACATTCATGTGCAGGGCGGCCCTAGAAGAGCGTAAACACACAGTCGCGTCTTATGGATTACTGAAAAAGGTGGAATGGAACCCTATTTATCAGTGATCCACACTGCACAAGACATATTTTACATGACCCGTTTTAGGTTGAACATGCTGCACCATCTATTGTCTGTTCCCTCTGGTTTTAATTTATCAGTAGAGCAGAAGAGTACCTGCGGCTGCGACAATAGGTCCCTTCACTTCGTACTGTTATGCTCATTTTACTCATCTCCCAGGCGTAAGTTCCTCGTGGGAATCCAGAAACGAGCCAAACTCAAACATGCCAAGACAGCCCTATTGTTTTTGCATAAGGCCAAAGACCCTTACACATTGTCCTGTACGACGAGTTTTATTAGGGTGGCAATGAAATTAAGTAATACTTTGTAAATAGAGACTGGATAACAGGAAATCCCCCCTCGTTCATGAGCACCCTATGGCCTTCTGACATCCCAGGCCCGAAAGAGATGGGGAGACCTGCCAAAAATTTGGGCATTTGGTTCGATGAGGACTTAAGATTTAAACATCACATTAAAAAACTTACTGGCACCTGTTTTGCGACCTTAAAAATGCTTCGCAAATTCTTTCCCTTGCTTCCTAGAGAAGCAAAGGAGTCTGTTGCGCGAGCGCTTATACTGTCCAGGTTGGACTATGCTAATGCATTGTTCAGTGGAATCCCCTCTTACCTGGTCAAACGCCTGCAAATCATCCAGAACGCGACAGTCCGTCTTTTATTTAACATTCCCAGATGGAAGAGCGTTCGCGCGGAGATGCGCACACTCCACTGGCTCCCGGTTGCACAGCGCATCCGGTTTAAGTCATTGGTTCTGGCGTTTCGTGCTACTCATGATCAAGGCCCCCAGTATTTGAGAAAAAGATTCATCAGTTACGTTCCCACACGTACTCTGAGATCCTCCACTCTGTTTCAACTATCCCTTCCCCGTTTCAAACGTGCCAGACTTGGTGGTCAGTCGATTGCGGTGGTCGTGGCTCGCGCCTGGAATGCTCTTCCTTTTCACCTGCGCTCCACACCCACTGTAGCCGCATTCAAAAAACATCTGAAGACGTATCTGTTTAACAGTGCTATTTAAGAATTCTTTTTTTTGTGAGTGTCTGCTTTCTGCTTTTCTTTCTCCTGCGCCAGGATACTCCCCAGTAGCAGAGCGCGCTATAAAATGGTTTATAATAATAAATCTCCGATACAAATGTAATGTTTTTTTTAATCTTTTTAACGTGGCTTTTTAACTGTTTGCAATGTACTTTTATGGTATCTTTTGAAGTGCCGAATAAAGATATTTGATACTGATACTGACAGGCCTGGAATGGGATTCAGATATCGTGCAGGGACTTAGGTTATATAACAAAGGTCAAAAGTTAATTTTTATACATTTTTATAATGCAATGCCATCAGGTCAGGGCACTATAAACTTGCAAGAGCTAGACAGCAGGCTCACTCACATACAAGAGCAAGGGGCGATGGCACCCCACCTGGTTTTAGCTGGCGACTTCAATTGCCACCTGTGCCCAAATCTGAGATTCAAGTGTGGGAACTGGTCTACTTGCACACTGGAAGAAGGCCCGCATATGGAGCACACTAAGGAGGGAAAGGCACTAAGTAAACTATTAAATCCACATGCCCTCACACACCATGGATCTGATTGAAGATGGTAAGGATAAAATGATCCACCCCACATTTAAGGGCGGAGGATGCGCATTATTTCTTGATTTTATTTTTGTCTCCACGGCACTAAAAAACTGTGTGTTCGATTTTTGAATTTGTTTGAATATTTTTAAAGCGACCATAACCCTCTCGTCCTGTCTCTTGCAGAGTTAAATCCCAGAAAGAAACCATCAAATAGAGGGGCGGAGACGGTAAGTGCCGCAGATCAAGGTAGGAGGCTGAGATGGTCGCAGGCCAATGGGGAAGTCATTTATAGAGCACTATTGAAAGGCGGTGAACAAGCCATTTCGAGCTGCTTAGACCCAGATGTGGAGGGGGTCGAACAATTAATTGACCGTCTGCTTAGATCTACATCACATAAACCAATTAATATTTCAATTGGTCACTTGTAAAGCGCACTACTTACCCGTGAGGGTCACAAGGCGCTGAGGGGAGGGGGGGTGCTGCTACTGCTCGAAGAGCCAGGTCTTAAGGGGTTTTCTGAAGGTGAGTAGATCCTGGGTCTGTCACAGGTGGGTAGGGAGGGTGTTCCAGGTCTTGGCGGTAAGGAAGGAGAAGGATCTGCCACCGTAGGTTGTTAGTTGGATGCGGAGGACTGTTGCAAGGGCGAGACTGGCGGAGCGCAGTTGGCGGGTTGGGGTGTAGAAGCTGAGTCTGCTGTTCAGGTAGGCTGATCCGGTGTTGTGGAGTGCTTTGTGTTCGTGGGTGAGGAGCTTGAAGGTGATGCTCTTGTTGAAGGGAAGCCAATGCAGGTGTCTCTGGTGGGGGGTGATGTGGCTTCAGGAAGGGATGTTGAGGATCAGTCGGGCAGAGGCTTTTTGAATGCGTTGTAGTCGTTGTAGGTGTTTGGCAGGGATTCCTACATAGAGTGAGTTGCTGTAGTCCTGTCTGCTGCTGACGAGGGCTTGGGTCACAATTCTTTTTGTTTCGGTCGGGATCCATTTGTAGATCCTGCGGAGCATGCGGAGGGTGTTGTAGCAGGCAGAGGAGATGGCGTTGACCAGCTTTGACATGGAGAGGGAGTAGTCGAGGATGAATCCTAGGTTGTGTGCGTGGTCCGTGGGTGTTGGTGCTGTTTCCAGTGTGGTCGGCCACCAGGAGTTGTCCCAGGCAGAGGGGGTGGGGCCGAGGCTGAGTATCTCTGTCTTGTCCCAGTTAAGTTTCAGACAGCTGCGCCTCATCCACTCGACAACGGCCTTCATTCCCTCATGGAGGTTGGTTTTGGCGATGTGCGGTTCCTTGGTGAGGGAGATGATGAGCTGAGTGTTGTTGGCGTAGGAGATGAAGTTGAGGCCGTGCTGGTGGGCCATTTGTGCGAGGGGGGTCATGTAAACATTGAACAAGGTCAAACAATCAATCAATCAATGATAGCATTTGTATAGCGCGCTGCTAACCGAGAGGGTCTCAAGGCGCTGGGGGGTGGTCCGCTACTGCTCTAAGAGCCAGGTCTTGAGTCGTTCCTGAAGGAGAGGTGGTCTTGGGTCAGTCGGCGATGGATGGGGAGGGAGTTCCATGTCTTGACTGCCAGCTAGGAGAAGGATCTTCCTCCGCTGGTGGCTCTGTGGAACGGTGGCAAGTGCGAGGCTGGTCGAAAGTAGCTGACGGGTGGGAGTGTAGAAGGTCAGGCGGTTGTTGAGGTACCTGAGGCCCAGGTTGTGAAGGGCCTTGTGTGCGTGGGTGAGGAGTCTGAACATGATCCTCTTGCTGACGGGGAGCCAGTGCAGGTCTCTCAGGTGGCCGGAGATGTGGCTGCGGTGCGGGATGTCCAGGATTAGTCATGCTGAGGCGTTCTGGATGCTCTGGAGTCTTTTCTGGAGTTTGGCTGTGGTGCCAGCGTAGAGGGTGTTTCCGTAGTCCAGTCGGCTGGTGACGAGTGCCTGGGTGACTGTCTTCCTTGTTTCGGTGGGGATCCACCGGAAGATCTTTCGGAGCATACGCAGGGTGTTGAAGCATGATGACGAGACAGCGTTGACTTGTCTGGTCATCGAGAAAGAGGAGTCCAGGATGAAGCCCAGGTTGCGTGCGTGGTCCGTTGGCTTGGGAGTGGTGCCCAGGGCAGGGGGCCACCAGGAGTTGTCCCAGGCGGAGGGTGATGATCCCAGGATAAGGACTTATGTCTTGTCTGAGTTCAGTTTCAAATGGCTGTTCTTCATCCACTCGGTGACGTCTTTCATCCCTTCGTGTAGGGTGGTTCTGGCGGTGGCGGGGTCGTTTGTGAGGGAGAGGATCAGCTGGGTGTCGTCGGCGTAGGAGATGATGTTGAGGTTGTGTTGGCGTGCGATGGCTGCGAGGGGGCTCATGTAGACATTGAAGAGGGTGGGGCTGAGTGATGATCCTTGTGGTACGCTGCAGATGACTTCGGAGGCCTTGGATCTGAACGTGGGAAGGTAGACTCTCTGCCTCCTTCCGTAGAGGTACGAGTTGATCCATTCCAGTGCCTTCTCTTGGATTCCGATGTTGCTAAGGCGCTGTACTAGGGTGCGGTGGCAGACAGGGTCGAACGCTGCGGAGAGGTCCAGGAGGATGAGGGCCGTAGTTTTCCCGTTGTCGAGCAGGGATCTGATGTCGTCTGTGGCTGCGATGAGGGCGATCTCGGTGCTGTGGTTGGCTCTGAAACCGGACTGTGAGTGGTCGAGGGATCTGTTCGTTTCGAGGAAGGCGGCAAGCTGTCTGTTGACGGTCTTCTCGATGACTTTGGCAGGAAAAGGGAGGAGCGAGATGTGGCGGTAGTTCTTGAGGTCGGTGGGGTCCGCTGAAGGTTTCTTGAGGAGGGCGCTGAGTTCGGCGGGCTTCCAGCTCTCCGGGAAGGTGGCGGTGTTGAAGGAGGTGTTGATGATGTCCTGGAGTTGGAGTGCGATGATGGAGTCGGCCTTGTTGAAGATGTGGTGGGGCATGGGTCGGTTGGTGATCCGGAGTGGATGGTGTTCATCAAGCGGATAGTGTCTTCGATGCTGAACGGGGTCCATGCGCGATGGGTGGTGGTGGGGGGTGTTGGTTCGGTGATAGGGTGCCTGGTTTGTGTGCCGAAGCTGTTGTGTATGTCTACGATCTTGCTGTGAAAGAACGAGGCGAGTGAGTTGCAGAGGTCTTGTGAGGGAGTGATGTTGGTTTTTTCCGGCGCTGGGGTTGGAGAGCTCCTTGACGATGCTGAAGAGTTTCTTGCTGTTGTGGGCGTTGTTGTCTAGCTGTTCCTTTAATGCTGTCTTCTTGGTGGTGCGGATCATCTGGTGGTGTTTGCGGGTGGCTTGCTTGAGGGCAGTCATGTTGTCGGTAGTAGGGTCGTTGCGCCACGCTTTCTTGAGCGTGCGGCAGTTTTTCTTGGAGTTCTTGAGTTTGTCGGTGAACCAGGAGGCTTTCTTGCTGCCGGGCCTGCTGGGAGGGGTCTACAGTGGTGCGAGGTTGACTGCGCAGTTGGTAATCCACTGTGTGAGGTTGCTGGCTGCTTCGATGGGGTTTGTAGTGCTGGTGGGAGGGTTTTGGCTCAGGCCAGGTTGGGCTGAGGGATGAGCCCTGGGGTACGCTGCAGATGATGTTGGTGGCTTCAGATCAGAAGGGTGGGAGGCGGACTCTCTGGGTTTTGCCGGAGAGGAAGGACGTGGTCCAGTCCAGGGCTTTTTCTCAGATTCCAGCTTCTTGGAGGCGTGTCTTTATTGTGTGGTGGCAGACCGTGTTGAAGGCGGCTGACAAGTCCAGGAGGATGAGGGCTGATGTCTTGCCATTGTCAAGTTGGTGCCTGATGTCGCCGTGGCAGTGATAAGGGCTGTCTCGATGCTGTGGTTTCGTCTGAAACCGGACTAGGACGGGTCTAGGATGTTGTTCTCCTCGAGGTGGCTGGTCAGTTGCATGTTGGCAATTTTCTCGATGACCTTCGCCGGAAAGGGAAGCAGGGAGATGGGCCGGAAGTTCTTGAGGTCCTTGGGGTCCACCTTGGATTTCTTGAGGAGGGCGTTAATTTTGGCGTGCTTCTAGCTTTACCGGAATGTTGCTGTTTCGAAGGAGATGTTGATGACCTACCGTTGTTGGGGTGGGATGGTTGTGTCCGCTTTTTTGAATATGTGGTGTGGGCAGGGGTTCAATGGTGATCCTGAGTGGATGGAGTTCATGGCCTTGCGTGTCTCGTTGTTGTTGACATTGGGCCAGAAGGTCAGGTGGTTGGTGCTGGTGGTGTTCGAGGGGGTGCGGGAGTCTGGCGCTGTCGGGGTGGTCGTGGTGTTGAAGCTGTTGCGGATGTCGGCTATATTGTGGTGGAAGAAGGTGGCCAGTGAGTCGCACAGATCTTGTGAAGGCGGGATATAGTTGGTGTTGGTGCTGGGTTTGGAAAATTCATTCACTATTATGAATAGCTCTTTGCTGTCGTGTGCGTTGTTGTCCAGGCGGGCTTTGAAGGAGGATCTCTTGGCTGTTTTTATGAGGTGGTGATGTCTGCGGGTGGCATCCTTGTGGGCTGTGTGGCTGCCTGGTGTGCGCTCGTGGAGCCATATCTTCTGCAGTTTCCGGCATGTGCGTTTGGAGGTCTGGAGCTCCTCTGTGAACCATGTGGCTTTCTTGCTGGTGTGGTTGTTGGAGTGTTTCCTGAGTGGGGTGAGGGAGTTGGCGCAGTTGTCGATCCACTGTCTGAGGTTGCTGGCGGCGGCGTCTGGGTCGGTGGTGTTGGTGGGGGGGTTCTGTGCGAGGGTGGAGGTCAGATGGTTTTTGGTGACTATGCTCCAGAAGCGGTGGGGCAGCTGTTGGGTGCGGTGGTGCGTGGTTGTTTTTTGGATGGTGAAATGGATGAAGCATTGGCCGGTCCAGTGGAGTTCAGTGGTGTGGTTCAAGGCGTCATGGGTTCTTGTGGCGAAGACAGGGTAAAGTGAGTGGCCGGCGGCATGGGTGGGTGCGGTGACGAGTTGTTTGAGGCCGAGGTTGGTGAGGTTGTCGATGAGGGTGGCGGAGTTGGCATTGTTGTTGTTCTCAAGGTGGAAGTTCAGGTCCCCGAGGAGGATGTAGTCCGTGGAGGCAAGTGAGCATGTGCTGGCGAAGTTGGCAAAGGAGTCGCAGAACTGAGCTCAGGGTCCGGGGGGTCTGTAGAAGAGTGTTCCTCTGAGGGTGGTGTTGGGGTCGATGTGGATCCGGAAATGCAGATGTTCGGCCGTGTTGAGGGTGTCGTCTGCGTGGAAGTAGCACTGGAGGGTGGACTTGTGGATAATGGCTAGACCTCCTCCAGTTACATTGGTGCTGTCCCTGCGGGTGATCTTGTAGCCGAACGGGATGGCTATGGTGATGTCGGGCGCCGAGGAGTCATTCCAGCAGGTCTCGGTCAGGAAGGCAACATCTGGGGCGGAGGTGTTGACCAGGTCCCAGAGTTTGATGGTTTCTTTGCGTGCAGACCGGGTGTTTAGGAAGATGCAGCGAAGGTGGTTGGGTCCGGTCCTTGGAGGTTTGGTCGTTCTGTTGCAGGTGAAGTTGCAGGGGTTGCAAGAGAAAGGTCCGTGGGTGCCCTTCAGGGCGGCCATAAAGCAGCGGTTGTCACAGCCGGTGTTAAGTGCGAGGAGAGTGCTGGCGTCATAACAGAGTCTGGTGCCGTGGTGAGTGCAGGGTCCAGGGGTTCTGGCGCTGGACACGGGCCAGGTGCTGACGGGCGCAGACGGGCTTACCTCTGGGTCGCTTCCGGCACGCCAGCGGCACGCTTTCTGCGCACGGCTGCGCAGCATCTGCCATTTATGGTGGGTAGGGAGGGAAGGGCAGCTGGGAGGCAGGAGCGGGGTGGGAGGGGGCGGGGCCACAGAGGAGCCGCGGTTGTAATGGGCTGACACAGCAGGGGGATCAGCGGCAGAGAGGGAGGCGCTGGGGCACCGGTGGAGCTGTGCGGCAGCAGGGGAGCAACCTGTACTGCAAGCAGGGTCAGGGGTCACATAGAGCTAGATCGGAAGAACCAAGGTGGTTTGACCAACAATGCTCCCGTGCCTCGAGAGAGCTGAAAGCTGCTCTAAAATCTACCCCTAGAGATAATGGTAGGGTGACCCTTTGCAGGGCAAACTATACGTTAGCCGTTAAAGGCCGCAAAGTAAAATTACATCATGCCTGCGAGGACCTGAGGGAGGCGATGGAGTTAAAAGATTCAACTGCCTTTTGTAAAGTCATAAACAATCCCTGTTTCCAATAGGCAAATAAACCTAGGATAGCTAACAACATTCTGCCAGGGCAATAGCGAGAGCACTTTTTTTGGCTTTACAATAACTGCATAGATAAAACTCAGTCGGAGGGTAAAAGGGGGAAACAGAACATCACAGAGATACGATTTTCCTTGGGTGAGATTAAGGCAGGGATTGAAGGTTTGACTCAAAATAAGGCCCCGAGTCCCAATGGGATTCCACCTGATCACTTTCTCAGCAAGGTAGATCTATGGGCGCCCATCCTGACAAGAGTCATCAATGAAGCAGTTGATACAGTAATGCCGCCATCTTGGTCCACAGCCATGATTGTCCCCATTTTTCAAAAACGGAAACAAAGATAGCCCACTTTGTTACAGGCCAAGCTCCCTACTTGATGTGCCAGCAAAGGTTTTAGGGAGGGCTATCCTCAGCCGATTAATGGATTGGGCTGAGGATCATAACTGACACCCAATTTGGTTTTAGGCCTGGGAAGTCTACAACCGATCAATGTCTTAATTTATATCTGCTCTCAGCCAAGTATATCATCTCCAGCAAAGGTACTGTGTACCTGGCATTTATGGACTTGACGGCGGCCTTTGACTATGTAAACCGAGGGAAATTATGTGCAATCATGGGTGACCTTTGTGTGAATCTGGGACTTATTAATATTTTAAAATCCTTGCATTGGAACACCACCGCCACTGTTAGATTTAATCAGAAGGGAAATGCTAAAGAACTCTTTTCATGATCCAGTGGGGTCAGACAAGGCTGCATTCTGGCCCCTCAATTTGTTTACATTGTATATAAATAGACTTCATCAGGCACTTAGCACTTTAAAGGTTGACATACCCAGGATTGGCTCTTGAGGGATCCCCGTCTTGCTTTATGCGGACGATGCGGTCCTCCTGGCCCGTACATCTAAAGGGCCACAGATTTTGATAGATGGCTTTCTTTTTTTTGTGGAGAATTTAGATTTGTTTCCCAACCTGTCAAAATCATATGTTATGAAAGTGGGCAAAAAACCAAGTAAAACCTACAATTAGACCATTGGTGAACATCGACTAGGCAAAGTACATTCTTTCTCGTATCTGGGGATTTTATTTGATGGCCGTCTAAATTTAAAAAATCTACTAGAGGAGAAATGTCGTATTTTAATTAATTGCTCAGGGTCGATCATGAATTTTGCACAAAGGTTAGGTCGTTGGTCACCTGAGCATATTATGATATTATATACTTCAATGTGCTGCACCAAAGTCTTGTATGGAAGTGAGGTATGGGGTTTTATTAATGTGAAGCATCTTCAAATAGAGGAAAATAAGTATTTTCGGTGTTTCCTCAAAGTACCACAGAGCACGCCATCCTATATCGCCCATGAAGAACTTGGCGCTCACTACATCAGGGACAGGCTGGGAGTTAAACCCCTAGTCTGCTGGGTCAAAATTTGGGCAAACACGGAGGCATCATTCAGTAGGCAGATCTTAGCAGACTGCTTTGCTCGTGATCAGGGGTTCAATATTCCATGGCTAAAGTACGTGAAGGACTCCATTGAAGGAATAGGATGTGCAGACCTTTTAATTAACCCCTCTAAAATATCTATGCAGGGTAAGATTCTGGTTAAGGACACTTCACAACAATCAGGGAAGACATGGAGCTGACTAAGCCATCAGTAAGAGAACATCTTTGAATTAAAACATCCATGGGCATTGCATCTTATCTGTCTTACTGTTATAATGCCCATGATAGATTCTTAATGACCCGATTCAGGGTAAATATTCTGCACCACGCACTAGCTGACCCTGCAGGATATACATCGTCCACAGAGTAGAAGGGACCTTGTGGCTGCTGAGGGATAGAATCCATTTTCCTGTAATCACAGTAATCTTTTGTTAGCATGATGCATCTATCTGTTTGTGTAAACCCCATTACAAACTATAACTTTTGTCTACCTAGTTAAGTTGATAGGGAATTCTTTTACCCGATGTTTTTCTGTATTCCCTAAACACAAACTGAAAACCAGACAGACGCCATTTTGTTTGTACACACATTAGATTCAGCAAATGTCACGTGCTGTCCTCCAAGTAGTCACTAGGCCCCTGTTAGTTGAGTTATAAGAAGCAGCTGAATGCACACTATTGTTTCTCGTCTTGAGACCCAAGGTCGCATTTGACTTCAGGGGTGATAAGCGCTTTCCTGTAGGCCCTGTGCCTGTGCTCCCAGGAACCGAGACGAAAGGGAGTCACACCTCCTGACCCTCTCCAATAATAGTAGAAGCAGACTTTCAAACTAGCCTTGTGTGCCATATATGGTCTTTCCTTCTAGCTTCAGTGTCAATTAGTATCTTTCCATGTAAGGTGATCTCATGCATCATGATAAAGGTATATATGCCATGTATTGACTATGAACCAGCAGTCTTCTCTGCGCACCTGCTGGGTGACGACAGAGAGGCTCCTCTATAGAGTATTTTTTGTTAATAAACAATTGATTTTCCTTCACTGCACATTGACTGATTATTTTGGTAAACAATATTGGGGCTATTGGTAGGTATAGCTCCCTGTATTTTTTTGTAGTATTTCTGTTAGCGACTCTGGTGGGACTCCGCGTTTGGGGTCGTCCTCCCATAGATGGGGCAAGAAGGACAAAGAAAGGGGAGCTCTGGTCGAGGGGGTGGACTGACTAACGGTTCTGGCTGAACTCCGCTCTCGCGATCAGAGAGCCCCAGCTGCTAATGACCCCTCGCCGGAGTCCTGCGGACATAACCATGGAGCTGACCGTGTTGGTCGTCAGGAGTGGGCAGTGAAGAACACGCAATCATACCTGTGTGCACCAGGTGAGTGTATGGATTTTGGTGTCTTTGGATTACGCTGTTGAGTGGCGTCTTGGAAACAGTTAACTGTAAGTGGTGGTCGATGTACCACAGAGCTGCTTCCATCTTTCTTGACTTTGTCTAACGTCTATTTTATAGTTTAAAATAACAACAAATTCCATAGCGCTGTAAGGGTCCCTACATGATAGTTATGAACAAATGATCTGTCAGTAAGATTATTATAAATTCAATTCAGTGAAGGGGAGAATAAAAGAAGTTCTGTAGTCTTATGAGAAATGGATGGGACTTCTTTGTGAAGGATTACTAGGCGGGGATAGCAGCTTTATGCTTGTGATGAAACTGAAGTGAGGGGTATTATTTTCGGAATCATATATTTACCCGGCCGCCAACCAGAGCATACACAATCTTTACTATTTACCCAGCAGCCAGCAACATAGTAAATAATCGCTGTTGTTTAGCCAACCATAGGCTAAATAGTAAAGATGAAGTACAATGTGATTGCTGACTGAATAAATAGTATAAAGAAGGCCTTTATTTAGTTTGCCAT
This sequence comes from Lissotriton vulgaris, assembly GCF_964263255.1. Lineage (NCBI taxonomy): Eukaryota > Metazoa > Chordata > Amphibia > Caudata > Salamandridae > Lissotriton > Lissotriton vulgaris. Next base: position 49,611,288 of record NC_141690.1, read on the forward strand.
AAAGAATAAAGGGGCTCCATACAATGGCAGAATGGTGCCCATCTTCTAATGGGGATGCAACTTGTGTGCAACATTTGAAAGAAACTGCATATGTCAATCTACAATAGTTTGTGCAAAGCTAAGTGCATGAATTAAGCAAAACTGTTTACAGATGAAAAAACTGTAAAATCACTATTAAATACCAACCCTCATGTTGATTTAATATCAAATAAAACATGTAGGAATCAAACTTCTGTTTCAGGAACTTTGAGATAAGCCACGTGGATATTTTGTGCTGCAATCTAAGAGTATTGGACAGCTTTAAAAAAAACATGAGTATGATTTTAAAGCATGTTCTGTACATTTTGTATTCATTCATGAGAATACATTATTTTTGGTAAAGTTCGTTCCCCTCCTTTTGATGATTTTTGAGGGAAGGATTCTATTCAGGTTTTTAATTTTAATTGAAGGTCTTTGCTAGCTTTTAGTTTCTTTTTAAGGAGAATTGTGCTGGCTTAGTATTTCAGACCTGCCAACATAGCAACAATGGACAAGCAGCAACAAACGCAGACAGATAGGTGGTATCTGGGACCCACAGGGACTGACACATACAGTAGGCAATTGGTGCATTGCTACACTTACAGGAGGTTAATTGCACTAGGCACAATAATGGGACTGCTTTGGAATAAGGAAGTGAAAGAAGGAGACAGGTAAGTAATTCACGGGAGGAGTTCACACAGCTGCCTGTAAACAAACATATTTTATCAATCTATTCACCTAGCAGATTGGGTTTAAGCCATATATGCTCATTGATTCCATGTCATAAGTGGCCCTTTCAGCTGCACTAACAGTTTAGTCACCTGCATAATGTAATGCATCTTGGGAATGGTAATTTCGACTTTTAACATGCTAAGCAGTGCTTTAAGTGGCCAATGACATGTCGACAGTGGTCCTTCTTTTCTGTCCTTGACTGTGCTGTCTCAGAAAAAAAAAAAAAAAAATCATAGTGACACGTTTGCAGCCTGTACCTGACTAAAGTCATTGTGAAGAGGGGTTGGGGTTGGAAGGAGTAGGGTCAGTAAGAAGAGGATGATGTCAAGTAGGAAAATGAAAGCAAGGAGGTGGACAACCAGAACCACGAAGACCAGGACAATAAGAACCATTACCAGGAAGACCTAATCTATCAGGACCAGAGTTAACATTGCCAGAGCGTACTTGAAACAAATAGAGAAATGAAACAAGACAAGGAAAAACAGGACTAGGTGAACCAGGGTGATAAGGATGAAGAGGCCCAGGAGGATGTTGAGCAGAGAGAACTGGACCCATGGACAAGAGCCTAAAGGAACAGAAGGACTGGGGGTAGAAGGAAGAGAGGGCCCTGGATCATAATGACAAAAGGGGTATGAGGGACTGAGAGCACAGACCAGTACCAGAGTGATAAGGACAACAAGGGTCAGACTGAGGTAGATAGAATAAAGTGCAACAGTACCAGGAGACCAGTGGACAGAAGAATCAAAGTAGGCCTAAGACCACAGTGATCAGATCAAGGAGGACCAAAGGGCTAAAAACAAATGTACCAGGACCGGGAAGTCTATGACAAGAAAGAACCAGAGCTAGCAGGACACGGGGAGCTTCTTTCTTACGTACCTGCCAACTGGTTTGGAAAAACTCTCTGCACCTATAGTTGCCGGTCCCCTGCTGGGAGGATATGCTGCAGCTGAAGCCCCTGGGCCACCCCGCCGCCTGTGAAGCACATCGAGGGCGAGGACCGGGGAGAGACTACATTTCCCAGTGAGTCGAGCGGTGCGCCTGCCATTGACGTCACCACACGTGTCAGGAGGTGCATAAGTGCCGGCAGGGCTACCGCAGCGTGGGACGTGCCTGGGCCACGCCCGGGCCAAGGGCGGGGCCGGCTGCACCTGTCAGCGGCAGGTCCCGGCAGGGCTGGACCACCCCCCTGACATCTGGGTGATAAGGCAATTACGGAGTAGGTCCCAGGGAGGACTTATAAGGTATTGTTTTGTGACAAACTTGTGCATAAATTTGAGCGCAGAATTAGTAAGCGCAAGGTCAATTGCTCTCTGATAGGTGGTGGGTTTACGGGGACTTTGGATACCTTTCTAACTTGAGTTGAATCATTGCTGACCCACCAGATTCAACTTACAGAAAAAGACTTTCCCTGGATGCCCTTGTGGCCCAAAAATGTTCATCCTTGGGAAGTATTGCAGTGACCAAACCTTCCAATGGAACGGACCATTAGTGTTCGGCCAAGCTTGGTAGTAGCGTAAACAAGGAAAGAGCCATTCTCATCGCTTCTCCTCCTTTGTCAGTATGCCCATCACAAGAACTTGCAGAGGAACAAACTGTTTGTATCAGCTGTCCCCAGAACGCTGCAGGGGACACAGAATTGGGCACTCCAGCAGGAGAGGGGGCTGGGGCCATAACGTTGGCCCCGTGTACTACAAGTAATGCAATTGCACTATGCCCAGGCGGGGGCAGGCTATTACCCGCTCGAAGAGGGTCGCTAAACTTTCAGTGTCAGTACTCTGGAGTGGTGTGGCTCACTGGTTAGAGGCGGCAGACCCGGAAGCAGAGAGTGGCCCGGGACCAGGGTTCAATTCCCGGCGCGGCAGGGTCGTGAACCAGGGTCAGCGGACTCGATAATTCTCGCCTCGGTGCCTACTCTAACCAGGGATCACACTCGGCAACTCTGGGCATTAGCTTGTCTCATCTCTACAACGGCCCCCCACATTCGCCTGGGATGCCTGGTTTCACCTTGGAGATACCCAGTAGGGACCATCTCACAGGGATAGCCGGGACGGGTTCCCCAGCGTTCTACAGCGCAATGACGCCTCTGGGCAGCAGTGTGCTTTACAAGACCACATACATTACATTACATTACTAGTGTCAGTACCACCAATCCCTTAAAAATCAATGAGCTGCCAGCAAAGCGAACAAGGGGTGGGGTGTCTCTCAAACCAACACGTAATAAGAAACAAAAAACTAAGCCAGAGACTCAAGTAACTAGACCCTCTGATACAGCGGGCCTAGATGCCAGTCAAATGTCTCACAGTAGTGAATGTGTCAGCATAGAGTTCGGGGCTGATCTCGTGTATTGGAAAAGAGCAGAAACATTGATAACTCTCCTTTTGGGGCCTTTATTAGGCAAACTAAGGTCAATAGAGGAAAAACTGCAGTTACTCCTGGCCCCGACTTGTGCACCCACCAATGACGCAAGCCAGTGTGTAGTGGAAGATCCTAAACGCCAAGTTGCACCCGTTGTAGCAGCGGGCGAGGGAGGGGAAAATGGGGCTAGTTATCAGCCCACAGTAACACAAGATGGGGACACTCGAGCACCAAACCCAGTCCCCCCCAGCTGAAAACAGAAATAACATAAGTACTACTACCAGGGGACACAAGGACTCAAAGGTGGGGACTGCAGACAACATCTCAGCACAACAAACAGCCACCTTAACACAGTGGATAGAGACACCCCACACCATCATCTTAGGGAGACGTCAATACAAAGTGCACATTGTACCATAGACCTGCCAGCTCTACATTTACCCCCCGCCTCATGCCCTTGCACTGTTGTTCTGACGGGTGTTCCAGCCTGCACTAACGATAGAGAAGAATCTACCTTAAAGCTGATTAACAAGACAGCAGATTGGTTTTGTCGGAACGCAGGGTTTAATATCAATGATTATAGGCACAATCTCATGGCCAGAAGAGTGACTTGGATTGGCAGTACAAGGAAAGCTTTCTCAGAGGACTGCGTTAATGTGACTTTTAGGTACCCTGAGATGGGCGTAAGCTGCTCTCCCAGAGTGAGGGGCTCTTCCGAGATGAGGGGGGCTTAAGCATCAAAATGCTTCCACTGGGCTATTTTTACAGACACACAATGATCGCGAATAACCAACAGGAACACACAGGGCATTGGGTGGGAGAGTATGGGGGAGGTTTCAGAGTCCCAACATACAATTTTTACGATCCCCTTAGTAATGCTAGAGGTTTAAATAACATTGGTTGGGGGCATGGCCAAGATGGTGAGGTGAGCGGACGCACTCTCTGCGAGCTCCCCGTACCTGAACCTTTAAGCCTAAATTTGCGCTGATCTCCCCCCGGTCGGCCAAAGAAAGCCAACGGGGGCGAAGAAGCAACCTATGGTCCGTCATAGAGCGGCCCTGAAGCCGAGGTCGTACTGATAGAGCCCCGTGAAACAGATTGAAGCCGGAGCGGGGAACGGAAGGAGCCACGAGACGCGGCCCATCGGCGCACAGGGAAGCATCGAGACCCAGGCCACGACGGACCTGGAGGTGACAGGCTGCCCAATTGTGGGGGCACGACTTTAGTGGCTCCGCGGACGTCACCCAGAGTCTGCGAGGCGACTGGAAGCGGCCAGCAGCACTGCCGGTGCAACCCAGCCGGCGCGAGACACCTACGCGAGGCCGGGGACGCGGCCTATGATCGGAGCAATCTGGAACCCCTGGGCGGAGCGGGCGGAGACAAGACCTCCCGCAGACGGAGGTGAGGTGGAGGCTGGCGGTAGCGGGGAAGGAAGCAGAGAGCGATCCCCCGGGAACACAAGGCACGAGGATCAGCGAGAGGGATAGTCCCCGGCCCGGACCCATCTAAGGAGCGAGGCCTCATTTTCACGTGGCCGGGTGACCGGCCGGCCCTCGCATCAGAGGCTGACAGTGCATTTCAGGGCCCTCCCATCTCAATCAGCCCCTGGTAGCAGTGCAGAGCCGATAGCAGTGGGGCCGCTGACCAGAAAGGACTGGTGGCCAGGAAGCAGGAGGAGCGCGGCTGGCCCCCTCCCCCCTCCCTCTCTGCGACCCACGTGGCAGACACCGGAGCGAATGGCCTAGCTAGGACCTGGGGACCCTCGGCTGTGACCGGCCCCATACAAAAGTGGGCCCCCCGACCTACACTGGCACACGGACCAGCGGTGTCGCAGAGAGTGGCCCCTGGCCCGGAATTACAGGCAAAGCGGCCCGAGGAGGTTGGACTGCGGCTTGGTGGGCGCATTTGGTCTTCGCTGGCAGACGGCAAGGGGGACGGAATCACAAGACGGCTGAAGACGAGGGCCTGTGGACAGACACGTCCCCGGGGTGCCCATGACGACGGGGGCAATGATGGCCTACTGAAGTGGCCCGAGGACTGGACAGCAGCTGATGGTGGCTACCACGCTGTGAATGCACCCGGGTTGTGCGCCGGAGATCTGTGACGGAGGCGGACGGTCCACTGCGCTCACCAAGGCTGATGGGCTGAACAACGGAGTCGGGAGAGGTGCCCTCCCCCGGTTTGCAGTGCCCCTGCACATTGCTAGCTGCCGCCTCGGGCCAGAGACCTGACAGGACTTGCTTGAGTGGTGCCCACGTCTGCAATGGCCGGCAACAGAGGGAACAAGAAAGGGGAACGGACATTGCCGGAGATGATGAGCAGGGGTGCAACGAAAGAAGACAAAGGGCAACATTCGCCAGGCCCCTCGAGAAGTTCGCTGGAGGCAAGGGATAAGGAACTGCCGGTCACCAGGTCCTTCCTTGAATCTCTCTTCAGTTCCCTGCGGGATGATTTTCAGAAACTAAAACAGGAGGTAGCCGGAGAAGTCCGAGAGGTGCGGAGAGAGGTCGATAGCCTAGGTGAAAGAGTGGCTATGGAAGGATCCGGACACTCCAGGGATGAAGAGATCGGGCACCTGCAGCAGGAGGTGTTGCGCCTAAGGGAACAAAAGCTAGAACTCCAGACACACAATGAAGACCTGGAAAACAGGTCGCGCCAAAATAACATCCGGGTCCGGGGAGTGCCATCCAGGGAGGAGGGGGAGGACGTCACCGGATATCTGCAAAGCATGTTTAGGGAGATACTGGGTGAGCCAGAGGACTTCCCTATAAGAATCGACAGGGCGAATAGGGTGGGTACGATGCGCCGGGCCTCGGCACCCCCGCCTCATTTACTGACTTTCTTGCCGGACTTCCAGCTTAAGGAGCGACTCCTTCGTGAAGCAAGGAAACAGCAATTGTTGCAATTCCAGGGGCACCCGGTTGCTCTCTTCCAGGACTTATCGACGATCACGCTTCCGAAACGCAGAACGTTTAAAATAGCGACAGACTTTTTGAGGTCCTATGGATGCAGTATTCCTCGGGACATCCTTTCCGGCTCATCTCCCGGTGGAACGGCGTCCTGCATCAACTTCGTTCCCTTCAGGACACCTGCGAAGTGCTGGGGATCACCGCGACAGATGAAGAAGCTCACACGCCGTGAAATAGGCGTATCACCAGAAACGGCTGGCAGAGAGTCCCTGATCATCGGCCCTCTGCCTCCTCTGCTCGACCTGACTCGCCCACCATCCGAGCTGGAATGGACAGTTTGTTGCGGGAGGCGGCCGGAGACGCTGTCCTGAATGATGTTTCGCTGACGGCCTAAGATGACTCCGGGGGGAGATCCACACAGCCTTCCTCATATTGCAGGTTTGGGGCCTCTAGAGGTTGGGGGTAGTGGGCGGGGTTGTGGTGGCTGGACGTCCACTTCAATAACTTACCACAGACTTGTCCCTTGAGGACCGGACTGGGAATTTTAGGTTTTGGGACTCGTTGTGGATCAAGGTGGAAGGGGGAGGGGAGGGATGGTGGGGAGTTTTGGGGGTTTGGTTTGGGAGAGAACTGGGTGGGTGGGGATGGGGAGTTTTGGGTAGGGGCTGGGGAGTTGGAAGAAGGGGTGTGGGTCGTCCAGTGCACTATGCAGGTCCTAGCCGCATTGGTGGCATTCAGGAACCTTGCCTTGCTCAGGCGGGGATATTATGCTTTTACTTACACCTTTTCCTAAGCCTCCCGGGACTTTTAAAGTAGTGACTCTCAATGTCAGTGGCCTCAACAACCCGGTCAAGAGTCAGGCAGTATTGTCTCACCTGGAGGGCACCCGAGCTGATATTTGTCTCCTTCAAGAGACACACTTACTATCCCGAGACACCCACAGACTGCGCTCACATAAATTCCCGACACAATTCTTTTCTTCTAGCAACACTAAGGCTGCGGGGTGGCGATCCTGGTGGCCCGACACTTTAGGGGGGAAATCCTTCACAAACACTCAGATCACAAAGGTCGGCTGTTAGCATACCGGTTTTAGATCGAAGGTGTCGCTTTTACAGTTGGGTCCCTGTATAGCCCTAATGAACAGCAGGAGCGCTTCTTGTTATCAGCGCTAGTGGACATCACTGCTTCGCAGGATAGGCATGTTATCATTTTTTAATTTTTTTTTTCTTTTATAGCATTTGTAGAGCACTCTGTAACCCTGCGGGCATCCTGGCGCTTGGGTGCATAGCTAAAAGCTTTGTGGGGACAGGAGCATGGATAAGATAAGGAGCAGAGTGAATTTATTAATTGTGATGGGTTTTGGGAGGATTTTTTGGAAAAAGCCAGGTTTTTACCTTTTTTCGAAAGGTCAGAAGGTCGTTGGTTTTTCTGATGTCGATGGGGAGGTTGTTCCAAAGATGGGCGGCAGCTATACTGAAAGCTCGTCCCCTGCAGGTTGCTTTCTTGATCCTAGGAATGCTAATGAAGTTTAAGGACGAGGATCGGAGAGACCGGGTGGGCTCGTACCACTTAAATTTGTTCTGGAGTGGTCGGGGACCTAGTCCGTGAACTGCCCTGAAAACAATACATAGGGATTTAAAGCAGATCCATTGGTGTATGGGCAGCCAATGTAGGTCGGCCAGGGCAAGAGTGGTAGAAGATCTTCGCTCACGGGAAAGTGCCAGTTTGGCTGCAGCTGCCTGGACACTTTGGAGTCTGGAAATGAGATAGGCAGGGGATTCCAGCAGGAGAGCATTGCAATAATCCAGGCGGCTGAGGATAGTGCTCCTGACTATGTCGGCTCTGGTCTGTGGGGGCAGGAGAGGTAGCAGTCTGCGGCGTCCTCTCAATAGGGCGAAACAGCAGCTGACCTGCTTATTGACGTTTGTCTCTAGGCTTAGTTTGTTGTTGAAAGTGACTCAGAGATTTTTTACTGAGCTCACTGGGGTGGGTGAGTCCCCTATCGACTGAGGCCAAAAGTCTGGTGGTAGACTTTTGGGGATTTTTCCTACCGTGCAGTGCAGTATTTCAGTTTTCTCACTGTTAAATTTTAGTGAGTTCTGATTGAGCCAAAGAGACATTTCCAGCATACAGGTGTGGAAAGTTTCCATTGAGCTCGCTCGGTTTCCGTCAAGCGAGATTATCAGCTGGGTATCATCTGCGTAGTTTGTCACGCTGATGCCATGGCTTTTAATGATCCGTATCAGGGGTTGCATATAAATAATAAAGAGTATGGGACTAATAGAGGACCCCTGTGGGACCCGGTGCGGGACTTTGATGAACTCTGATTGATAGGGAGGGATAGCTACTGCCTGCCACCTATCTGTCAGGTAGGAGCGGAACCAGTCAAGCGCGACCCCTCCAACTCCGATGTTCCTCAGTCGTTCTATCAGGATGCCGTGGTTCACCGTATCGAACGCGGCGGACAGGTCAAGCAGAATCAGAGTTGCTGATTCTCCCCTGTCCGCCCTCATTCGTAGGTCATCCATGACTGTCAGCAAGGCTGACTCCGTTCCATGTACTGGTCTGAAGCCAAACTGCTCCTCTTCCAGGATGTTGTTGGTTTCTAGGAAGAGGGCTAGAGATCTGCTGACCCACCTCTCTATGATCTTTATTGGGTATGGTAAGAGGGATATGGGTTGGTAGTTCTTTTGGCAGTTGGGGTTCAGGTTTTTTTTTTTTAATAGCGGGGTGACAATTGCCAGTTTCCAGTCTTTGGGCACGGAGCCTGTACGTAGAGATTGATTGCATAGTTGATGCAGAGCTGGTAGGATATCGTCCTCGAATTTCTTTGCTATTCTATGGGGAAGAGGGTCTAGAGGAGAGCCTGAAGACGTATTGAGGGCTGTTGTTAGGAAATCCTGTTCCGAAGGAATCATAACGTTTTCCAGGGTGGCATTTGAAAGGGGGTGAGTGTCAGGATCCACCTTCTCGTCTTTGTTCGTTTGAGAACTGTTATCTTGCATTGAGGAGATAGAATTGCTATTCATTCCCTCTACAATTTTGCTGATTTTATCCTGAAAGAACACTGCTAGGCCATCGCAGAGTTCTTGTGAGGGCTTGATTTGGCTATTAACACAGGCGGGGTGAGAAAGCTCTTTAATGATCCTAAAGGTATCCCGGGTTTTATAAGAGCTTTTGAGGATGACCTCAGCAAAGTAGTTGGATTTGGCAGTGACTATTTCTTTCTTGTATTGTAAAATGGTGAGCCTCCAACGTGCTTTCTCCAGGTCTGAGTAGCTTTTCCTCCAGAGCTTCTCCGCCTTTTTACAGGTATTTTTTAGTTCTTTCAGTTTATCTGTATACCAGGGGGCGGAGGGTTTTCCCCTTTTTGTGATTGTTTTCAGTGGGATGATGACGTCGAGTTTTTTTGTAGTCTCGTGGCAGAAGGAGAAATAATTTGTGGTGACATCATTCGCTATTTTGAACGAGGCCCCAACCTGGCGTAGGTCGAGCTTTCCCTCCTCTTTCCTCTTTAACAGGTTCTTCCAGTCACGACGTAGGAAGGTTTTGACTTGCGATCTCTTGGATCCTGTGTGGGACGGGATGTGGGATTTGAACCTGAGGAGGTAGTGGTCTGACCAGCCTACTGGGAGGATAGTGTCTAGGGTCAGTAGGTCTTCTGCCGCAAAAATTAGATCTAGTGTGTTTCCTAGTATATGTGTGGGAGTGTTTATCCACTGTTTCAGCCCTAGATTGTGGCAGGATTGGGTAATGTTGTGCAGGGCTGTACGTAGTTGGTCATTGTCCCATATGTTGAAATCGCCCAATATCAGCAGCCTGTTGTGGGAGATTGACATATTATTAATGACCGTGATTAGTTCCTGCTGTTGAGAGGCATTGAAGTGCCCCGGAGACCTGTAACATACGAGGGCCGTGAGGCAGTGTTCAGAATCATGTTTTATGGAAATCCCAAGGATTTCAACAGAGGAGACGGTGTCAACTTCCAGGGTAGTGATGTTTAGTTGTTCCTTAAAAATGACCCCCAATCCTCCTCCTCGACCTGAGTGTCTGGGTTTCTGAATGATCTTGAACCCGTTTGGACATACTAGGCCTATCTCTGATTCTATCCCTTCAGCCATCCATGTCTCAGTTAGAAACAGGATGTCGAGATTGTTAGTCTCGATCAGAAGCTGTATTTCGGTGGCGTGTTTCGGAAGGGATCGGACATTTAGAAGTCTGTTGATTAATTCCCCTTTGATACTGGGCTCGGCTCCTACTTGGGTTGATAGGGAATGGGTCTTGAAGTTGTCAAGACTAGGATAAGGCATCAAGATTGATTTGGGGGGGAGGGGGTTGATGTGTGGAAGCCGAACTTGACAGTGAGGGCAAGCTTTATCATCCTGATATACAGCGTGAGGAGCTAAGCGTGGGCACTCAGTTTTTTCTGCCTGTGCGTTCAGTAGCATGAGCGTGCTCCTGCTATATCTGAGTGCATCGTGGGCTGGTGTGGAACGGGTAGGGGGGGGCCCTGGGCCCGGCCTCGGCGCGGACGAGCGCAGACGAGCTTGCCTTAAGCGCGCCTTCGGCGCGCAATCGGCGCGCCCGCTGCGCTCGTCCGCTGCGCTTCTGATGGGGGCACATGCTTTGTAGCAGAGGGAGGAGGGGTCAAAGGGGGCGTGGCTACGGTGGTGGGCGTGTCCTGGCGACAGGCCAATCCCGTCGTTACAGCTGGGAATCCTTAGCCTACGTCAGCATGCAGTCTGCTGCGTGGGAAGGGTGGTGCAAATACGGCGCTTTTAAAAATACAAGTAATTCTGTGCAGTTTTTAAAAAGATCTGTCTGTCCCTGCTCCCGGCTGTGCCTCAAGAGCTGTGAGCTAACAAACGCAGCGCTCGTGATCAGCGCGCGTTTTGTGTCAAAGGGGGCGTGGCTACGGTGGTGAGCGTGTCCTGGCGACAGGCCAATCCCGTCGTTACAGCTGGGAATCCTTAGCCTACGTCAGCATGCAGTCTGCTGCGTGGGAAGGGTGGTGCAAATACGGCGCTTTTAAAAATACAAGTAATTCTGTGCAGTTTTTAAAAAGATCTGTCTGTCCCTGCTCCCGGCTGTGCCTCAAGAGCTGTGAGCTAACAAACGCAGCGCTCGTGATCAGCGCGCGTTTTGTGTCAAAGGGGGCGTGGCTACGGTGGTGAGCGTGTCCTGGCGACAGGCCAATCCCGTCGTTACAGCTGGGAATCCTTAGCCTACGTCAGCATGCAGTCTGCTGCGTGGGAAGGGTGGTGCAAATACGGCGCTTTTAAAAATACAAGTAATTCTGTGCAGTTTTTAAAAAGATCTGTCTGTCCCTGCTCCCGGCTGTGCCTCAAGAGCTGTGAGCTAACAAACGCAGCGCTCGTGATCAGCGCGTGTTTTGTGTCAAAGGGGGCGTGGCTGCGGTGGTGGGCGTGTACTGGCGACAGTCCAATCCCGCCGTTACGGGTGGGAATCCTTAGCCTACGTCAACATGCAGTCTGCTGCGTGGGAAGGGTGGTGCAAATACGGCGCTTTTAAAAATACAAGTAATTCTGTGCAGTTTTTAAAAAGATCTGTCTGTCCCTGCTCCCGGCTGTGCCTCAAGAGCTGTGAGCTAACAAACGCAGCGCTCGTGATCAGCGCGCGTTTTGTGTCAAAGGGGGCGTGGCATCGGTGGTGGGCGTGTCCTGGCGACAGGCCAATCCCGTCGTTACAGCTGGGAATCCTTAGCCTACGTCAGCATGCAGTCTGCTGCGTGGGAAGGGTGGTGCAAATACGGCGCTTTTAAAAATACAAGTAATTCTGTGCAGTTTTTAAAAAGATCTGTCTGTCCCTGCTCCCGGCTGTGCCTCAAGAGCTGTGAGCTAACAAACGCAGCGCTCGTGATCAGCGCGCGTTTTGTGTCAAAGGGGGCGTGGCTACGGTGGTGGGCGTGTCCTGGCGACAGGCCAATCCCTTCGTTACAGCAGGGAATCCTTAGCCTACGTCAGCATCCAGTCTGCTGCGTGAGAAGGGTGGTGCAAATACGGCGCTTTTAAAAATACAAGTAATTCTGTGCAGTTTTTAAAAAGATCTGTCTGTCCCTGCTCCCGGCTGTGCCTCAAGAGCTGTGAGCTAAAATCAGAGGAGACTTTAATATGGTCTTTGACTCAGCCATAGATAGATCCGCGTAACGCTCCCCACAGGTCGGGGAGTTCTCAGCCGGGTGTAAGGCACAGTTGTCGGAGGTAGACCTACACGATCTCTGGCGTCACATGCACCCCGCTGATAGGGGCTATTACTCCCATGCCCACAAGACGTACGCGAGGTTAGACCATCTCCTGGTCACGACTCCGGTACAGGCTTTGGTCTCAGCGTCGGACCTAGGAGTGCTATCCTTATCAGACCATGCCCCGGTCTCCGCCACATTATGTCTACCGCCGGTATCTAGTCCTCCCAGAACATGGCGCCTCCGTGACACCTTGCTGCACAGGAAGGTAGTGGTTGACCCCATCGAGGGTGCTATCCGAGAGTATTTGTCCCGCAACGATAACCCCGACACCACCCTGGCAACGCAGTGGGCAGCCTTGAAGGCAGTCCTTCGGGGGGAATTTTTGGCCATCTCCTCTGCTGAAAATAAAGAATGACAGAACAAGAGGGATGAACTTACCCAGCGGGTCCGCGAGCTCGAACAGATGCACCGCCGGACGGGAGCCCCCAGGATCTGGAGGCAACTTAAGGAGGCGAGGAAACTCCTAGCGGCCCTAGACTTGGACCGCGCGGAATACGCTACGCTTCGCTTGCGCCATGCCTACTACACCAGGGGGGACCGCTATGGCCGACTGCTGGCTAATAGGCTTCGAGTGGCGCATCAGAATCAGCTAGTGAAAGAGATCTCTGACTCCTCAGGGGTGATGGTCACGGAGGACGCCCATATAGCTGAACCGTTCCGCAGATTTTACGCAGATCTATATGCCGGAGACCCGCCAGATGATACTGCGACGTCAACGTACTTAGACTCGGTCACCCTCCCCTCCCTAGACCCCTCGCAGGCAGAGGACCTAGATAGGGAAATTCGAATAGAGGAAGTGATCTCCGCCATCGCCAAACTTAAGCATGGCAAAGCTCTGGGCTCGGACTGATATACTTTGCTTTTTTATAAAACGTTTTGCACGACATTAGCCCCGCTCCTCACCCTCCTCTTTACTTGTTTCGGGCCTTGCCGCTCCAGCCACTGGTCAGGTGGATCCAACAGACACAGGCAGACCTCTTGCACTTTATCTGGCAGGGGAGGAAGCCCAGAATGCGCAGGGCACTCTCCATGCTAGCCCCTAAGGCCGGAGGGCTTGGGATACCGGATCTTCGCAAATACTTCCAAGCGGCACAGCTTGTAGAATGGAGTAGTTGGGAATCGGATAAGGACCAGGCAGTGGCAGGCCGACCCCTGCAGGAGGTACCATTCCTACGCCAGCCTCACCGCCCTGCAAATCTATATGCTTCCCTTGTCACCAGAGTGCCCCTGCGGGTCTGGGATGCCACCAACCTCACGCACAATCTTACTACATTCCCGTCACCACTCACACCATTGGTGGACAACCCGGACTTTACTCCGGGGATGGAAAGGGGGGCCTTTACCCACTGGCGAGTGGCCGGGTGTCGAGCCCTGTGTCATATGTATGGCCCAGAAGTGGTCATCCCCTTCCTGCACTTCCGACAGGAATTCTCACTCCCAGAGTCTGAAAGACTCCGCTATATGCAGGCTCGCCGCTGGGCACTACACCCACAGGTACGGGGGTCAGCCGATAGACAACTCCTGCCCTATGAGAAATGGCTTCTGACACGCACGTCAGATACGAAACTGATTACAGACCTCTATAAGCTACTGCAACCACTCTCTTCACACCTTTACAACCCTGGGAGGGAGCGCTGGGAACGGGAGTTGGGCAGGACACTGAGCCATAAGGAATGGGAGCAGATATCCTACAGGGCAAGACACTCGGCATACCACATGGGCCTCACTGAAACACTGACTAAGGTCTCTACCTACTGGTACTATACGCCAGAACGGGTCCATGAAATGGACCGTAGCAAGGACGACACCTGTTGGATGGGGTGCGGGCAACGGGGCACACTGACACACATTCTATGGGACTGTCCGCTCCTAGAGCCCTACTGGAAAGAAGTGTTAGATGAAATTGACTCCCATTTTGACACTGAACTACCACGCTTCCCCGCATACACCCTGTTAGGGCTCCCAAGCAGGTTGGTGTATCCCTTCAGATCTTGCAAGGGCAGACAGATAGCTATCGCATTAGGTTCAGCAGTTCAGAACATCTTATTACATTGGCGCACCGCCACATTGCCCTCTATCACGGGCTGGCTACATAGATTATGGCATGTACTGGGCATGGAGAAATTATCACTCACAGTGGTGGGGGATGTAGAGTAATTTAACGATCTATGGGAGCCGTTCCACTCTTTACTGCTCACTGAATTCAAGGAACTCACCTGTCCCAAATACCTCCGCCTCTTGAGGCTCACGAGCCCTACAGAATTTACCACGTGAGTGGATACGAGAATAACCTCTCCCGCTAAGGGCGACCAAGGTAAACGGCTGGGAACAGACCTGCGCACTGGACGATGGGGGGCGGGGGGGCAGGGGGATTGGGGATCCGGGAGAAGGGGTTGGGGAAAGTTTGAGAAGGGAAGGTTATTCTATCACTGCAACAATGCATATCCTTCAATGTCGCTGCGGATTGGCCCACGATTGAACTGTCCTTTGAAGATACAACGCAGTGGGCGCGGCCTTATCCGCACTGACCGGATGCCTCATGCACTCTGTATGTTTGTCCATTTATGTTGCACCAAAATAAAATACTTTAAACCTAAACGACATTGGTTGATTGGGCTTGTCTGGGGAAGTTAAAGGTGTGTATGCCCACGTAAGCAAAGCCGTCATCATAGACCAGAGAATGACAGAAGTGGCGAACACTGCTGGGGGAGTAGCAAGTCAAATCGGTCTAAACCCCAAACCAGCACGATTACAATTGCATAGTGACCTAAATATGGCAGACCAAGGGCACCACACCAGTCTAACATTAGTCAGCGCAGATAGGCAATATGAGAGGAAATTTAAGTAAAAAATTTAAATTGATACTTGTATAGCGCACTACTCACCCGCAAGGGTCTCAAGGAGCTTGTACGAATACCACTGTGGAACCCATCCTAGCTTTCCCTGTGAGGCATCCACTCCTGGGCACCCCCAAGGTGGAGGCGAGGCATCCTTAGCGTTGAGGGGGCTGTTATGGAGATTAAGCAAGCTATTGCCCAGAGTTGGACTCCATGATTGGAATAGGCACCAAGGCGAGAATTATCAGGTCCGTGGAATTTTTGAGCCCAAGACCCGCCGAGGCAGGAAATTGAACCCTGGTCCCAGGCTAGACCTTTGCATCAGGGTCTGCCGCTCTAATCATTGAGCCACACTTCTCCACTCATTGAGCCACACTTTTCCACTTTCCAGGAATATAGCAGGTTTATCCTCCAAAGGAAAGAATGAAGATTGGGTATTTTATATAAGGACATTTCAAATTATCTGTTTACAGGAAACATGGGAAGTAGAGAATAGCTCCTTCCATCTAGAGGGTTAAGAAACCTACTTTGTACCGGCTTGCAAGCACCATCAGGGAGAGCTAGGGGAGGGTTGTTCACATACGTTGATCTGAGCTTACAGGGCAGATGGACAGATGGGGGGCACACAGCAGGACATCATTATCGCACTGTGGGGGGAACGGCTGACATACCTGCTCTCCTTTTCCTGCCGTAAGGGCAATGGCATCTCTTTCATCTCCCTGCATTGTGCCATGAGGAAATGGCAGCAGGGCGAGCACACCGGACCCACTAACAGTGGGCTAAACTACAATTACCAGCAGCCCCGAGTCAGACGCAGCTGCAGCAACGTCATCATTGCGCCCGGAGGCACATTAAGAGAAGGGCGCGCCTCCAGCCCCGCGGGACTCGCGCGGGCATCGCCGGGCTAAGCCTGGGTAAAGGGCGGGCCCTCTGTGGCCCTCGAAGTCCGGAGGAGGCTGGGATAGGCCACCCCCCTAACATTTACGGTGGATACTGACGCAGCCCACGTTACCAACTAAAGGTACTGTGAACTTTGATTTTAAACCCCTTGGCCCCACATGTTTTGGAAATAGCGGCCTAGTCTGAAATTTAAAGGAGTTAATACTGGCCCGGTGAGAACTCTCTCCATACCCACCATTGAATTAGTAAACGTCTGCAAAAAATGAGTAACGTGGGTAAAAGGTCAAAAATTTCCATACCACGCCCGAACACTAGGCTGCAAGCAGCCATGCCACAGCCTTAACCCACCCTAACAGCTATAGACAAGATGCTACAAAAAACTATAGGTGTTGTAGCAACGGCGATTGAAAATACTGATAGAAGTCTATCTCTCACACCCACTTTATGTATTCAAGATCTAGGAGGAGATTGCTCAGACATTGTAACAGATGTCCCCAACTCAAGCTCTTATGTAACATCATCCTATGTCAAACTTCCTTGCGCACAGGCCCCCACAGAGACTCCCATAGTGGTTGAAGATACCCCTACAGATCTAATTCCCCCCCCCCCCCCCCGGGTTTGGAAATCCACATAACAAGTAAATCATGCCCTAGAAGGAAAAAAGAAAGCCTATCAAAAAAGAAAATGGGGAATAAAAAATATATCCAACCACAACCTTCTGACTCCAACTAACAACATGCCGCAATTGACACCAGGCATACCTTGTTGGGTCACTAATATGGTGGCTGACCTACAGGCATGTCTGGAACAGACCATTGTCACCCACATTAAACCACTGGTCTCCAAAATAGACAAACTAGTCTCTATCCTAAATAATAGGGGGGCAGAGACGGTAAAATCTGCAAACCCTAAAGGCAAGCCAGCTCTGTCTGAGCAGGGCAGGATACCAAAAGCAAACCCACAGAGGGAGAAGGTAGCAACTATAGTAAACCTCCAAACACCAAATATATAAATATAGGAACATCCTTATCTATTACCAAGTCTACCAGAGTTTCCACCCCCCCTCGGTCGACAATCACCATCAATGGACAGACCCATCAGGGAGGTGGAAACTCTAACTCCAACAAAGATAAAACGGGCCCCAAACCTAAAGAGGGAAACAATGAGACTAAAAGTAGTTTGCCCAATATCAGAAATGTACCACTTAAAGCCGGTCCCGCCCAACTGCTGACCATTAACCTTCCCCCGGAAGCCCTGCCCTTCGTGGTAGTACTCACAGGAGTCCAGCCCTTAGGTGAAGGAAGAAGAGAAAATCCCCTTGATTTAAAAAATAAGTGCATACAATGGCTAAACCCAAATAGACCGTTACCCCCACACACATCAGGGGAAATACTTGCTGTCAGAAGAGGGGAGTGGATTGGGAAGGGTCCAAAAACGGTAGCAGGAGATATTATAGTAATACATTTTAGAGATACCTCTGCAGTGGATCATATTTGTAATGCCCCTTCGGTCGTTCAAATACCCAAATATATCCACTTCATCTGTCTTATTTTTATCCTACCCCACCCCAAAGGCCAGTCTACCCAAACAGGGCTTTTCATGGGAGGGGCCATTATGGCCCACCAAATAGAATGCAACAGTGGAGAGCACCTGGGGAGGGCACTTTCCCACACGATTTTATAAACCCACTTCAAGCCCAATGTAACAGGTTCAGTGTACTTGAAGAGGTGGACTGACTACGACAAGATGAGAACTTTCCACCTCATCCTGTAATGGGAAATCCCATAAAAGAGCCCGCACTGAAGGGAAACATTCTACCCACCACCCCCGGAGAAAGCATGAGAGAGGGAAGTAGTGAGGAGGGTAACGTAGAGCAGCAGTGGGGGATCCAGATTGTAGATCATGAGGCTCTGAGGAAAGATATGAGGAAAGATATGCGGGACATACCCAGCCTAGAGGGAACGGAAGGGACACATTTAGATAAGGTAATTGTCCCAAATAGTATAACGATAAGTGAGGGAGACAGGATAGCTTACCCACCCGGGGTGGGGACAAATATGTTAGAAGGGCATGAAGGCCTTAAAATCGTATCCTGGAATATAGCAGGATTTGCTTCCAAATATGAGGTCCAGGAATGGAGACAATATATCACCAGGTTTCATGTCATATGTTTACAGGAGACCTGGATGATTGATACTAATCACTTCACCATAGAGGGGTTTAAGTGTTTTCCAGTCCCGGCCCTAAGGGCTTCCTCAGGGAGAGCGGTGGGGTGGCTACTAATATATGTAGATCTCCGTATAGATGGGGTATGGTCCAACTATAATTGGAATTCGCAAAACATGCAGGCGATAGGCCTTTGCTCTAAAGGGATAAACATCATACTGGTAAACTGGTATAACGCTGTTGGTGCAAATGGCAGGGGAAGTGTTATAAAAGTGCTATACTCCCGCCTAAGTGCCCAGCTATCGGTGGCAGAGGCAGCAGTTACCCCGCGTCTCATTCTTGTGGGGGACTTTAATTGCCACCTTTGTGGGAACTTGAGACCACTAAATAAGGATTGGTCACGGTGCACAGTGGAGAAAGGGCCACACTTTGTACACTCCCCAGATGGGTGGGAAATAGATAAGGTGATGAAAAGGCATAATCTGGCCCATACAATGGACATGGTCAAGATTGGTAGCGGAGGGGAACCAAGCCCAACCTTTAAGGGAAGAGGATGTCACTCTTATATAGACTTTATAATGGTTTTCACTACACTTAAAACGTGGGTTAGTAGGGTGGCAATCGAAAACAGTATATTTACTGACCATAACCCTTTAGTGGTGGACATAAAATGCTTAAAAGTTAAGAACACACCACCGGGAGTTGATGGAAAAGAAAGGTTAGTAGATCAAGGGAGGAGGCTTAGATGGTCCAAAATAGATGGGGAAAAGTTTTATAAAAGTCTAATAACCACAGGGTCAGATGCAATAAATGTATGTCTTGACCTAAATATTGAGGGAGTGGCGGTAGTGACGGCATTCGAAGAGATGGCTCATCTCATCGACGGACTCCTGAAGACCACCACAACAAGGGCACCAATCACAACACCCAGATGGTTCGACAAAGAATGCTCAAAGGCACTTAAAGATCTGAAACTTAGCCTAAAACAGAGACCCAAAGATAACACTCAAATAGCCCAATGTAGATTGACATACAAAAAGACATTAAAAACTCGAAAAGTCAGTCTCCAAAGACAAGCCTGGGAGGATTTAAGGCAGGTGGCAGAAAGAAGAGACCTGTCCGAGTTTTGGAAAATTATAAATAAACCGTGTTTCCAGGACTCAAACGCGCCACAAATCCTGAACACCATCCTACCAGAGCAGTGGCAGGCCCATTTTTAGAACCTGTATAATCACACAGGCTAAACAAACTATGATGAAGGACAGAGGCCAAAATCAATTGCACTGCTAGAGATCACCCTGGCTGAAGTAGGAGGGGCAATACTGGGGCTCACTAAAAACAAAGCGCCTGGTCCAGATGGTATACCCCCGACCTCTACCTTAGCAAAGTGGACCTGTGTGCTCCTATTCTTCGAGGGTCCTGAACGTGGCAGTAGAGGCGGGACTGACGCGCTCTTGGTCCTCGGCAACCATCGTTCCAATCTTTAAAAAAGGGAATCGGATGACCCCCAATGCTACCGTCCGATATCCCTGATTGATGTCACAGCGAAGGTGTTGGGTCGTGTCATTCTAAAACGCCTGTCAGACTGGGCTGATAGTAACCAGCAAATAACAGACATCAAATATGGGTTCAGGGAGGGAAGGTCAACCATGGACCAGTGCCTG
This sequence comes from Lissotriton vulgaris, assembly GCF_964263255.1. Lineage (NCBI taxonomy): Eukaryota > Metazoa > Chordata > Amphibia > Caudata > Salamandridae > Lissotriton > Lissotriton vulgaris. Next base: position 49,631,134 of record NC_141690.1, read on the forward strand.
AACCTCTACCTCCTGATCGCTAAGTACACCATAGCGAACAAGGGGGCGGTCTATCTAGGGTTCATGGACCTTTCCGCGGCGTTTGACCATGTGAATAGGGAGAAAATATGGTCCTTGATGATTGGCCTAGGGGTGGATCAAGATCTAGGGGATACTTTAAAGGCCCTACATTTGAATACATCTGCGTCTGTCCGCTATAATCAAGATGGAAGTAAGACCTCATCATTCCAATGTACGAGCGGAGTAAGGCAGGGCTGTATCCTAGCTCCATGTTTGTTCTCACTGTACATTAACAACTTGGACAGGGAACTATGTAAACTTGGAGTGGATTCCCCCCAAATAGGTACTCGCCCAATGCCCGTCCTGCTCTATGCGGACGATGCGGTGTTGTTAGCTTGAACACCGCTGGGGCTGCAGAGGTTGATTGACGGATTCATAAGTTTTATGGCCACACTGGATCTGTCAGCAAACCTAGACAAGTCATATGTCATGTTAGCGGGGGAAAGACCAAACAAGAAATTTGCTTACAAGATAGGCTCCCATAAAATGGGCCTGGCCCAGTCCTTTTCCTACCTAGGCGTACTATTTGACGGGCTCTTAAAGTTCAAATCCCTGGTGGCCAAACACGCCGCAAAATTGGTGGCTTTGTCTGGGGCTATAATGGGCTATGGGAGGAGACTGGGTAGATGGTCCCCGGAGCAAGTGATGAACCTGTATAGATCAATATGTTGTGCCAAAGCAGCCTACGGCTCGGAAGTCTGGGGTTTTGTAAACACATACCAAGTCCAGGCAGAAGAAAATACGTTTTTTAGAAGGATCCTGAAAGTAACAAAAAGCACCTCATCTTACATCATACATGAGGAACTGGGAGAACCCTATATTACAGATCGAATCAAGGTCAGGCCGCTCCTGGCCTGAGTTAAAATATGGTCTAATCCTAAGGCCGATTTGAGCAAGCAAATTATTAAAGACTGCCTGAAACGCGACAAAGGGAGTTCCATCCCCTGGTTAAAGTATGTTAAAGACACCCTAGAAGCAATTGGCTGCAAGAATTTTTATACCGCGCCTGAAGCCCTTATCGCCCAGAATAAGATAATTGTCAAGAGACTTTTTGGTGAATGGACATTCATGTGCAGGGCGGCCATAGAAGAGCGTAAACCCACGGTCGCGTCTTATGGATTACTGAAAACTGAAGGTGGAATGTAACCCTATTTATCAGTGATCCACACTGCACAAGACAGATTTTACATGACCCGTTTTAGGTTGAACATGCTGCCCCATCTATTGTCTGTTCCCTCTGGTTTTAATTTATCGGTAGAGCAGAAGGGTAACTGCGGCTGCGACAATAGCTCCCCGCAGGATACCCTTCACTTTGTACTGTTATGCTCATTTTACTCATCTCCCAGGCATAAGTTCCTCGTGGGAATCCTGAAACGAGCCAAACTCAAACATGCCTAGACAGCCCTATTGTTTTTGCAGAAGGCCAAAGACCCTTACACATTGTCCTGTACGACAAGTTTTAATAGGGTGGCAAAGAGATTAAGGAACACGAGAGAGACAAGTAATTGTAATACTTTGTAAATAGACTGGATAACAGGAAATCTGCAAATGTAATGGTTTTTTAAAAATCTTTTTAACGTGGCTTTTTAAATGTTTTTAATGTACTTTTATGGTATCTTTTGAAGTGCCAAATAAAGATATTTGATAATGATACTGACTGGCCTGGAATGGGATTCAGATATCGTGCAGGGGCTGAGGTTCTATAACAAAGGTCAAAAGTTAATTTTTATAATTTTTTATAATGCAATGCCATCAGGTCAGGGCACTATAAACTTGCAAGAGCTAGACAGCAGGCTCACTCACATACAAGATCAAGGGGCCTGGTTTTAGCTGGCCACTTCAATTGCCACCTGTGCCCAAATCTGGGAGTCAAGTATGGGAACTGGTCTACTTGCACACTGGAAGAAGGCCCGCATATGGAGCACACTAAGGAGGGAAAGGCACTAAGTAAACTATTAAATCCACATGCCCTCATACACGCCATGGATCTGATGGAAGATGGTAAGGATAAAACAATCCACCCCACATTTAAAGGCAGAGGATGCACTTCATTTATTGATTTTATTTTTGTCTCCAGGGCTTTAAAAAATGGGTGTTAGATTTTTGAATTTGTTTGAATATTTTTAAAGCAACCATAACCCTCTTGTCCTGTCTCTTGCAGAGTTAAATCTCTGTAAGAAACCACCAAATAGAGGGGGGGGGGAACGGTAAGTGCCGCAGATCAAGGTAGGAGGTTGAGATGGTCACCAGGTCTTGGTGGTGAGGATGGAGAAGGATCTGCCACCGGAGGTTGTTTGTTAGATGCGGAGGACGAATGCAAGGGCGAGACTGGCGGAGCGCAGTTGGCGGGTTCGGGTGTAGAAGCTGAGTCTGCTGTTCAGGTAGGCTGATCCGTTGTTGTGGAGTGCTTTGTGTGCGTGGGTGAGGAGCTTGAAGGTGATCCTCTTGTTGACGGGAAGCCAATGCAGGTGTCTTTGGTGGGGGGTGATGTGGCTTCAGGAAGGGATGTTGAGGATCAGTCGGGCAGAGGCGTTTTGGATGCGGTGTAGTCGTTGTAGGTGTTTGGCAGGGATTCCTACATAGAGTGCGTTGCCATAGTCCAGTCTGCTTCTGATGAGGGCTTGGGTCACCGTTCTTTTTGATTTGGTCGGGATCCATTTGTAGATCCTGTGGAGCATGCGGAGGCTGTTGTAGCAGGCAGAGGAGATGGCGTTGACCAGCTTTGACATGGAGAGGGAGGAGTCGAGGATGAATCCTAGGTTGTGTGCGTGGTCCGTGGGTGTTGGTGCTGTTCCCAGTGTGGCCGGCCACCAGGAGTTCTCCCAGGCCGAGGGGGTGGGGACGAGGATGAATATCTCTGTCTTGTCTGAGTTAAGTTTCAGACAGCTGCTCCTCATCCACTCGGCAACGGCCTTCATTCCCTCGTGGAGGTTGGTTTTGGCGTGTGCGGGTCCTTGGTGAGGGAGAGGATGAGCTGAGTGTTGTCGGTGTAGGAGATGAGGTTGAGGACGTGCTGGTGGGCCACTTGTGAGAGGGGGGCCATGTAGACATTGAACAAGGTCAGGCTGAGGGATGAGCCCTGGGGTATGCCGCAGAAGATGTTGGTGGCTTCAGATCGGAAGGGTGGGAGGCGGACTCTGTGGGTTTTGCCGGAGAGGAAGGACGTTGTCCAGTCCAGGGCTTTTTCTCGGATTCCAGCTTCTGGGAGGCGTGTCTTTATTGTGTGGTGGCAGACCGTGTCGAAGGCGGCTGACAAGTCCAGGAGGATGAGGGCTGATGTCTTGTGGTTGCTGAGTTGGTGCCTGATGTCCCCGTGGCAGTGATGAGGGCTGTCTCAATGCTTTGGTTTAGTCTGAAACCGGACTGGGACGGGTCTAGGATGTTGTTCTCCTCGAGGTGGCTGGTCAATTGCATGTTGGTAATTTTCTTGATGACCTTCGACGGGAAGGGAAGCAGGGAAATGGGCCGGAAGTTCTTGAGGTCCTTGGGGTCCGCCTTGGGTTTCTTGAGGAGGGCGTTCATTTTGGCATGCTTCCAGCTTTCCGGGAATGTTGCTGTTTCGAAGGACATGTTGATGACCTACCGTTGTTGGGGTGCAATGGTTGTGGCCGCTTTTTTGAATATGTGTTGTGGCCAGGGGTTCAATGGTGATCCTGAGTGGATGGAGTTAATGGCCTTGCGTGTCTCGTTGTTGTTGACGTTGGGCCAGAAGGTCAGGTGGTTGGTGCTGCTGGTGTTTGAGGGGGTGTTGGAGTCTGGCGCTGTCAGGGTGGTCGTGGTGTTGAAGCTGTTGCGAATGTCAGCTCTCTTGTGGTGGAAAAAGGTGGCCAGTGAGTCGCACAGATCTTGTGAAGGCGGGATGTCGTTGGTGTTGGCGCTGGGTTTGGAAAATTCATTCACTATTTTGAATAGCTCTTTGCTGTGGTGTGCGTTGTTGTCCAGGTGGGCTTTGAAGGAGGATCTCTCAGCTGTTTTTATGAGGTGGTGATGTCTGTAAGTGGCATCCTTGTGGGCTGTGTGGCTGCCTGGTGTGTGCTTGTGGAGCCATTTCTTCTCCAGTTTCCGGCATGTGCGTTTGGAGGTCTGGAGCTCCTCTGTGAACCATGTGGCTTTCTTGCTGGTGTGGTTGTTGGAGTGTTTCCTGAGCGGGATGAGGGAGTTGGCGCAGTTGGCGATCCACTGTCTGAGGTTGCTGGCGGCGGCGTCTGGGTCGGTGGTGTTGATGGGGGGTTCTGTGCGAGGGTGGAGGTCAGCTGTTTTTTGGTGACTTTGCTCCAGAAGCGGCGGGTGCGGTGGTGCGTGGTTGGTGTTTGGAAGGTGAAATGGATGAAGCAGTGGTTGATCCAGTGGAGTTCAGTGGTGTGGTTCAAGGTGACGTGGGTGCTTGTGGCGAAGACGGGGTAAAGTGAGTGGCCTGCGGCATGGGTGGGTGCGGTGACACGTTGTTTGAGGCCGAGGTTGTTGAGGTTGTCGATGAGGGTGGCGGAGTTGGTGTCGTTGTTGTTCTCGAGGTGGAAGTTCAGGTCCCGAGGAGGATGTAGTCCGTGGAGGCAAGTGCGTAGGTGCTGGCGAGGTTGGCAATGGAGTTGCAGAACTGAGCTCGGGGTCCGGGGGGGTCTGTAGACGAGTGTTCCTCTGAGGGTGGTGTTGGCGTCGATGTGGATCCGGAAATGCAGGTGTTCGGCCGTGTTGAGGGTGTCATCTGCGTTGGAGTAGCACTGGAGGGTGGACTTGCAGATGAAGGCTAGACCTCCTCCAGTTCCGTTGGCCCGGTCCCAGCGGGTGATCTTGTAGTCGAAAGGGGATGGCTATGGTGATGTCGGGCGCCGAGGAGTCATTCCAGCAGGTCTCATTCAGGAAGGCAACATCTGGGGGGGAGGTGTTGAGCAGGTCCCAGAGCTTGAGAGTTTGTTTGCGTGCGGAGCGGGTGTTGAGGAGGATGCAGAGAAGGTGGTTGGGTCCGGTCCTTGGAGGTTTGGTGGTTCTGTTGCAGGTGAAGTTGCAGGTGCGGCAAGAGAAAGGTTTGTGGGTGCGCTTCGGGGAGGCCTGGAAGCAGCTGTTGTCACAGCCGGTGTTAAGTGCGAGGAGAGTGCTGGCGTCGTATCGGAGTCTTGCGTTGTGGTGTGTGCAGGGTCCAGGGGTTCTGGCGCTGGGCGCGGGCCAGGTGCGGACGGGTGCAGACGGGCTTACCTCTGGGTCGCCTCCGGCATGCCAGCGGCACGCCTTCTGCGCACGGCTGCTCAGCGGCTGCCATTTATGGTGGGTAGGGAGGGAGGAGCAGCTGGGAGGGGGGTCACATAGAGCTAGATCGGAAGAACCAAGGTGGTTTGACCAACAATGCTCCCGTGCCTTGAGAGAGCTGAAAGCTGCTCTAAAATCTACTCCAAGAGATAATGGTAGGGTGACCCTTTGCTTGGCAAACTATAAGTTAGCCGTTAAAGGCCGCAAAATTAAATTACATCAAGCCTGCGAGGACCTGAGGGAGGCGATGGAGTTAAAAGATTCAACTGCCTTTTGTAAAGTCATAAACAATCCTTGTTTCCAGTAGGCAAATAAACCTAGGATAGATGTATGATCTGCTGTGGGTTTGGTATGTACAGGTGAAAGGCGCTCAAACAGTGCGGGTGGAGTTTGGTGATGGAAGATGGCGAGATACAACGGTGCAGGCAGTATTGAGGAAAACCCTATAACCTCTAACTAATATTCAGGCATAAGGTGCCTAAACATTATAAAACATACAAACAGTTACTGTGCACACGTCAGATAAACAATTCGGTATAAATGTATTGCAGGACAAACAGAGATGAAGCTGTTGGTTTGGTGAAAGCTTTATGTGATTCTTTTTGGGGAATATACAGACGCCAGCCGGCACGTGTTTCATCAAGCAGGACGAAGCCTGTGAATCATCAGGGCTGTAAATGGCGTGGTGAGTCTTACACGGGTAAGGTAGAGTAAACATTGCAGACTGGGATGTCAGTGTACAAGATGTAAAGGAGAAATAGTAGCTTCTGGGGAACAGTCGGGTACGACTGTAGACGGTAACCTGTGGTAATGGGTTACGCTGTCGCTCCGGAGCGCTGACATCCCGTCTGCAACAGCTTCATCTCTGTTTGTCCTGCAATACATTTATACCGAATTGTTTATCTGACGTGTGCACAGTAACTGTTTGTAAACCTAGGATAGCTAACAACATTCTGCCAGGGCAATAGCGAGAGCACTTTTTTGGGCTTTACAATAACTGCATAGATAAGACTCAGTCGGAGGGTAACAGGGGGAAACGGAACATCACAGAGATACGATTTTCCTTTGGTGAGATTAAGGCAGGGATTGAAGGTTTGACTCAAAATAAGGCCCCGGGTCCCGATGGGATTCCACCTGATCACTTTCTCAGCAAGGTAGATCTATGGGCGCCCATCCTGACAAGAGTCATCAATGAAGCAGCTGATACAGTAATGCTGCCATCTTGGTGCAGAGCCATGATTGTTCCCATTTAAAAAAAATGGAAACAAAGATAGCCCACTTTGTTACAGACCAAGCTCCCTACTTGATGTGCCAGCAAAGGTTTTAGGGAGGGCTATCCTCAGCCGATTAATGGATTGGGCTGAGGATCAGCACATTATAACTGACACCCAATTTTGGTTTTAGGCCTAGGAAGTCAACAACCGATCAATGTCTTAATTTATATCTGCTCTCAGCCAAGTATACCATCGCCAGCAAAGGTACTGTGTACCTGGCCTTTATGGACTTGACGGCGGCCTTTGACCATGTAAACCGAGGAAAATGATGTGCAATCATGTGTCACCTTGGTGTGGATCCGGGACTTATTAACATTTAAAAATCCTTGCATTGGAACACCACCGCCACTGTCAGATATAAACAGGAGGGAAATGCTAAAGAATCCTTTTCATGATCCAGTGGGGTCAGACATGGCTGCATTCCGGCCCCTCAATTTGTTTACATTGTATATAAATAGACTTCATCAGGCACTTAGCACTTTAAAGGTTGACATACCCAGGATTGGCTCTCGAGGGATCCCCGTCTTGCTTTACGCGGACGATTCGGTCCTCCTGGCCCGTACATCTAAAGGGCCACAGATTTTGATAGATGGCTTTCTTCTTTTTATGGAGAATTTAGATTTGTTTCCCAACCTGTCAAAATCATATGTTATGGAAGTGGGCAAATAAACAAGTAAAACCTACAATTAGACCACTGGTGAACATCGACTGGGCAAAGTACATTCTTTCTCGTATCTGGGGATTTTCTTTGATGGCTGTCTAAATTTTAAAAATCTACTAGAGGAGAAATGTCGTATTTTAATTAATTGCTCTGGGTCGATCATGAATTTTGCACAAAGGTTAGGTCGTTGGTCACCTGAGCATATTTTGAGATTATATACTTCAATGTGCTGAGCCAAAGTCTTGTATGGAAGTGAGGTATGGGCTTTTATTAATGTGAAGCAACTTCAAATAGAGGAAAATAAGTATTTTCGGAGTTTGCTCAAAGTGCCACAGAGAACGCCATCCTATATCGTCCATGAAGAACTTGGCGCTCACTACATAAGGGACAGGCTGGGAGTTAAACCCCTAGTCTGCTGGGTCAAAATGTGCGCTAACACGGAGGCATCATTCAGTAGGCAGATCTTAGCAGACTGCTTTGCTCGTGATCAGGGGCTCAATATCCCATGGCTAAAGTACGTGAAGGACTCCCTTGAAGGAATAGGATGTGCAGACCTTTTTATTCACCCCTCTAAAATATCTATGCAGGGTAAGATACTGGTTAAGGACACTTGACAACACTCAGGAAAGACATGAAGCTGACTAAGCCGTCAGTAAGAGAACATCTTTGAATTAAAATATCCATGGGCATTGCATCTTATCTGTCTTACTGTTATAATGCCCATGATAGATTCTTAATGACACGATTCAGGGTAAATCTTCTGCACCACGCACTAGTTGACCCTGCACCATATACATCGTTCACAGAGATGAAGGGACCATGTGGCTGCTGAGGGATAGAATCGATTTTCCTGTAATCACAGTAATCTTTTGTTAGCCTGATCCATCTATCTGTATGTGTAAACACCATTATAAGCTATAGCTTTTGTCTACCTAGTTAAGTTGATAGGGAATTCTTTTACCCAATGTTTTTCTGTATTCCTTAAACATGAACTAAAAACCAGACAGACGCCGTTTTGTTTGTACACACATTAGATTCAGCAAAAGTCACGTGCTGTCCTCCAAGTAGTCAGTAGGCCCCTGTAAGTTGAGTTATAAGAAGCAGCTGAATGCACACTATTCTTTCTCGTCTTGAGACCCGAGGTCGCATTTGACTTCAGAGGTGATAAGCGCATTCCTGAAGGCGCTGTGCCTGTGCTCCCAGGCACCGAGACGAAAGTGAGTCACCCCTCCTGACCCTCTCCAATAATAGTAGAAGCAGACTTTCAAACTAGCCTTGTGTGCCATATATGGCCTTTCCTTCTAGCTTCAGTGTCAATTAGTATCTTTCCATGTACGGGGATCTAATGCATCATGATGAAGGTATATATGCCATGTATTGACTATGAACCGGCAGTCTTCTCTGCGCACCGGCTGGGTGACAACAGAGAGGCTCCTCTATAGAGTATTTAGTTTTAATAAACGATTGATTTTTCTTCACTGCAAACTGACTGATTATTTTGGTAAACAATATTGGGGCTATTGGTAGGTATAGCTCCTTACATTATTTTTGTAGAACGTCTGTTAGCGACTCTGGTGGGACTCCGAGTTTGGGGTCCTCCTCCCATAGACGGGGCAAGAAGGACAAAGAAAGGGGAGCTCTGGTCGAGGGGGTGGACTGACTAACGATTCTGGCTAAACTTCGCTCTCGTGATCAGAGAGCCCCTGCTGCTCGTGACCCCTCGTCGGAGTCCTGCGGGCATAACCCAGGAGCTGACCGTGTTGGTCGTCAGGAGTGGGCAGTGGAGAACACACAATCATATCTGTGTGCACCAGGTGAGTGTATGGATGTTGGTGTCTTTGGATTACGCTGTTGAGTGGCGTCTTGGAAACAGTTAACTGTATTTGGTGGTCGGTGTACCACAGAGAACTTTGGAGGTCTAACGGGGCCGCATTGTGGCTGCACGGTCAGATGCTCCATGGACTTGTTTGATGAATAATAGAGGTTTCGATCAGACGCCTTGGTGCGGCACGTGTGGTGCGCACACAGCCGGACTGTTCTGAGAAAGGCCCGCGGTTGCAACTGGATAGCCTTTTGGACATATCTGAAGCGACGCTAAGGCAGCGGGCTCAGTCAGAATAGTCCTGAAGGTGAACCAGGGAGATCGCGGGATGGTCTGTAGGCCAGTCTGTGGTTAATTCCTATCTGGTGGCCTCTTGGTAGTCTCCAGACTGCCTGACTTTGGTGTCTGTCGGTCTGGTGTTTTGAATAAACGCCTTCTCCATGAACGGGAGTTAACCGACTCCATTCTTTGGTTTTGGTTTTGGAAAAAGACACGTCAATTTTGAACATTATATGTTTTTGTTTGTTCGTTTGTGTGTAATTCTGTTGAAAAAAGACTGAGAGTGTATGAACATGGCCATGTTTGAGAGATTGTTTTCTTGTAAGTGAGTGCACACTATTCTTTCTCTTCTTGAGACCCAAGGTCGCATTTGACTTCAGAGGTGATAAATGCATTCCTGAAGGCGCTGTGCCTGTGCTCCCAGGCACCGAGATAAAAGGGAGTCACCCCTCCTGACCCTCTCCAATAATAGTAGAAGCAGACTTTCAAACTAGCCTTGTGTGCCATATATGGTCTTTCCTTCTAGCTTCAGTGTCAATTAGTATCTTTCCATGTACGGTGATCTCATGCATCATGATAAAGGTATATATGCCATGTATTAACTATGTACCGCCAGTCTTCTCTGCGCACCGGCTGGGTGACGACAGAGAGGCAACTCTAAAGAGTATTTTGTGTTAATAAACAATTGATTTTTCTTCACTGCAAACTGACTGATTATTTTGGTAAACAATATTGGGGCTATTGGTAGGTATAGCTCCTTATGTTATTTTTGTAGTACGTCTGTTGACGACTCTGGTGGGACTCCGCGTTTGGGGTCATCATCCCATAGACGGGGCAAGAAGGACAAAGAAAAAGGAGCTCTGATCGAGGGGGTGGACTGACTAACGATTCTGGCTGACCTCCGCTCTCGCGATCATAGAGCCGGAGCTGCTAGTGACCCCTCGCCAGAGTCCTGCGGGCATAACCCAGGAGCTGACCATGATGGTCGTCACGAATGGGCAGTGGAGAACACGCAATCATACCTGTGTGCACCAGGTGAGTGTATGGATTTTGGTGTCTTTGAATTACGCTGTTGAGTGGCGTCTTGGAAACAGTTAACTGTATTTGGTGGTTGGAGTACCACAGAGAACTTCGGAGGTCTGATGGGGCGGCATTGTGGCTGCACGCGGAGATGCTTCACGGACTTGTTTGATGAATAATAGAGGTTTCGATCAGACGCCTTGGTGCGGCACGTGTGGTGCTCACATGGCCGGACTGTTCTCAGAAAGGGCCGCGGTTGCAACTGGGTAGCCTTTTGGACATATCTGAAGCAACGCTAAGGCAGCGGGCTCAGTCAGAATAGTCCTGAAGGTGAACCAGGGAGATTGCGGGATGGTCTGTAGGCCAGTCTCTGGTTAATTCCTGTCTGGTATCCTCTTGGTAGTCTCCGGACTGCCTGATTTTGGTGTCTGTCGGTCTGGTGTTTTGATTAAACGCGTTCTCCACGAACGGGAGTCGACAGACTCCGTTCTTTGGTTTTGGTTTTGGAAAAAGACATGTCAATTTTGAACATTATATGTTTTGTTTGTCCGTTTGTGTGTAATTCTGTTGAAGAAAGACTGAGATTGTATGAACATGGCCATGTTTGAGAGATTGTTTTCTTGTAAGTGAGTGCATAATTGAGTGAACAAAGATGTCATGTTTTAGTAAATTGTGTTTTGAATGTTGTTGTCGCCGTAAAGGCGGACGATTGGATGAAAGCCAGCCTGCCCTGCCGAGGGTAGTCTGAGTTTTGATATGTATGTTAATTATGGCATTAACGCCTATTTTGTTTAATAATTTGTGGCATAAATATACTAAAGATAATGTGGAACTGCAATGGCCTTTAACAGGGTCATTTGATGAGAAGAAGATGCAGTATTTACAGGATCGACTGTTCGCTAAAAGAAGCCGGCAAGCGATGTCCGATTCTTTAAACCTATGGCAGAATGAGGCCAAACGCAGGCGTATTAGGGAGGAAAAGTTGCTTAAGATAAAAGGAAGTCAGACCATAACCCAGAAGGCTATAGCATATGACAAAGAACAGACTGAGAAAAATATTGATTGTACGGATAGACAGTTTAGGTTGCAGGTAGACAAAAGCTATACAGCTCGAACCGAGCCTGAAGATGAGAAAGAGGATTATTGAATACACGTCCACCTTCCCCGTACGCCCCTCAGCGAGTATATCCTGCGGTACCTCTTGTTACGGCCCCAGTCCCATCAGCCCCGCAAGCTTCAGCGTCTGTTGCACCTATGTCCCCCGCTCCTACGGGACCTACTCATCCCCCTGCCACCTCAGTGCCTGCCACAGCCACCTTGTTGACTGGTACTGTATTGTCCCCCAGTACATCCTCAGTGGTTTTAACTTCGTCGGCCCCGGCTTGGCCGTCGTTGTCTGCCAGCTTGATCCCTGTAATGACTGATTCGACCCCCTCCCATGTTCCCGGTAACCTTAGCGCACGGCAATTGTATACCGGATCCACAGTGTGGGCTGATGAAAAGCAGTTAGTATTAAATCAAGCGTCTTAGTGGGTACGTAAGTCTATCTATACCCTTATAGATATCTGTAGGACCCTTAGTGACTATGAGCCGGTTATGCAGCAATATGCTTTGGAAGCCATGGCCAATCGCTTGATCTCCCTATGGGAGCAATGTTTTGAAGATGGACGAGCCCCTCAGGTTCTTTATGACATTGTGGATAGGGTGCATAAATTTGAGTTAGGGCTAGAAGATGTGTACAGAAATGTTGAGACTATAACGAAATACCGAGAACGGTTAATCTCGAAATGCCCATACTGCAACTTATAGCACCCTATCCGAGAAGTCCATCCTATTTATCATCCTGAACTCCCGGAGTTAAGGGATGTCGATGATCAAGTGACCAGACCTCGTGTAGAAGCACGATTTCAAGAGCAACGGGTATATACTCCTTGGAAAAGGAGTGAGGTCCTTTCTTTGAAGTCGTAACTACCTGACCCTCAGAATAATCCCAATACTTATTACAAAGAACTCACTGAGGCTGCTTCATCGGCCACAATGACATTAGCTGATATAGAATTGTTTTTCAGGTTACTGATCCCCATTGATGTGTGGCGACAGGTACATGATAACAATCATGCTACCGAGTTGGGAGAAACTTGGGAACAGTTTAAGGACTGGGACAGGGATCGGAAACCTGGTGATAAACCAAGACCTGAAATCTTGGCATTACAGGGTCGGATCATCATGTATATGCATTCTTTAATTCCACCCAGACGGTAGATTGGGATAAGTTAACCGCCTGCAAGCAAAAGAAGGATGAGAGTGTTTCTGATTTCTTTACTCAATTTGAGTGGGAGTTCATTGATTTTAGTGGACAAGATCTGTCAGTAGAAGATGGCATAAGATTGTTTGTGAATCGCTTTGTTACCAACTTGTTACCTGAAATCTCTGCGCGACTACAAGCGGCCGAGAGTACCTGGACTACCTCTACTCCTTCTGTTTTACTAAGTATGGCCCAATATTATGAACATAGAGAAAATGAGAGTAAAGACAAATCTGACAAGAAAACGAAGGACCTAAAAACTAGGGTATTATTACAGCAAGTAATTAGAGGACGAGGCAGGGCTGGAGGAGGAAGAGAATTTGTCCCGATGAGGGCGGGAGCTGATCAGAGTGATATGAGAAGAGAGGAATTGGTGAAAGGTGCATCCGGAGGGAATTGTTTTGATAATCAGAGAGGGAGGCAGTACTATATTGAAGATTGCGGGACTGATGGAACAGATGGGTATACTTATGCATAGGACAGCCACGGGCAGAGTAGGGGCCAGGTGTCAGTACCCGTTGATCAGCGAGGGTCTTATATCTGAGGGCAATTAATGGTGATTGCCGATAATTTTCTAATAGATATAGGTGCAATGAATAGTTTGATTGCACGTTCACTTTCCCAGGGGCTGTTCTGTCCGGGCAAAATAATGTCTCAGTTGAATTCTCCGGAATCCCGGTAGCGAGCCCCATCTCTAAACCTCTCACACTCACCATAGGTCCAGTTATAGTGGACTCCCCATTTTTATTGACGTCACATTGTGGGGAAAATATATTGGGACTGGACGTGTTGAAGAAATTGCATGCAAGGATTTATTGTTCCCTTGACGGTGTGTATTTATCTATTCAATCGCCTGATCAGCATGCTCGGCAATGTTTTGTGAAAAATGAGCCCCACCTACATTATGAGTTTGCTGTTATCCCACCTACATTATGGGCAACTGGTGATACTGATGTTGGTCTGTTAAAGATCCCGACAGTCTCTATTAATTTAAAACCAAATGCTCGATTACCGCGTATTCCGCAGTACAAGATCTCACCGGCTGGTGAGAGGGCATTGTTAGCAATTACACAGGATTTTATTGACAAAGGCGTAGTGGAAGAAACACCTTCTAATACTTGTAATAGTCCTATATTACCAATCTTTAAAAAGGCCCCTACTGAAAGTGGTCCCGATTATGCTGATACTTATCGTTTTCTAATTGATTTGCGGGAAATCAATAAAATAGTGGTACCCCAATATCCAGTGGTCTCAGACATCACTACGATCCTTACTAGGATTCCTCCCATTGCAAAGTATTTCTCCATTATAGATCTGAAAAATGCTTTCTTTTGCATTCCAATCCACCCTTATAGCCGTCATATTTTCAGCTTCTCATTATCTGGGTGCAGCTTTAGATTTTGCCACTCACCTCAGGGGTATACTGAGAGCCCTAGTACCTATAGTAAAGCACTGAAAGCAGTATTAGATGAATTGACCTTGCCCCCAGGAAGTGTCCTCCTCCAGTATGTGGATGATTTGTTGGTGGCTTCAGATACTGAGGAAGGTTGTAAGGAAGCCACGGTTAAATTATTGTCACATCTAGCAGCTAATGGTAACAAAGAATCCCTTTCTAAATTCCAATATTGCCAACAGGAGGTGACCTACCTTGGTCATCTACTGTCGAAAGAGGGGAGGAAACTAACTCCTGAACGCGTGGCTGCTATTTTTAACATTCCTGTACCTCGTACTCAACGCGATGTCCGTGCATTTTTTTGGCATAACCTCTTACTGTCGCCAATGGATTCCTAACTTTTCCATTCTAACTAAACCTCTCTTGTACTTAATTACTAAAGATGTGCATGACCCACTACCTAGGACTGATGAATTTCAGAAGGCTTTCGACTCTTTAATATCTGCACTTTGCTCTGCACCTGTTCTAGGGACTCCTGATTACCGGCAGACTTTTGTGCTCTATGTACACGAGGTGGACGGTTGCTCGCTTTCTGTGTTGACACAAGGATTTGGTGGTAAGCAAAAGCCTTGTGCTTATTTTTCAGCTGTGTTGGATAATGCCACCAGAGCACTTCCTAGCTGTTTGAGGGCTACTGCTGCAGTCACGGTGGCCATTCGACAGTCAGAAGGACTCGTTTTGAATTCTGACCTCACAGTGATTATACTGCACGCTATGGATACATTATTGAACAAAACAAAGACTCAGCACCTTACAAGTGCGCGTCTCACTGGATATGAATTGACTCTATTTGCTCCTCATATTACTATCAAAAGGTGTGCCACTCTGAAACCAGCCAAGTTACCACCCCTCCCTTCGGATGAGCGAAACACTGATGTACATGATTGTATATTTCGAACTGAGGAAGAAACAAAGGGACGGGTGGACCTCACAGACACTCCCCTATCTGACCCCCAAGGGTATGTGGATGGCTCTTGTTTCAAGTTACCAAATGGCACAATGACAGCAGCATACGCTATAACTACCCTCTGTACTGTGGTAGAGACTTCTCAAGTTCCCTATCAGTCAGCACAGGCAGCTGAATTATTAGCGTTGTTACAAGCCTGTGAGTTAAGTGAAGGATTGAGAGTAAATATTTATACTGATAGCCAGTATGCCTTCGGTGTGGCTCATAGTTTTGATAAATTATGGGCAGAAAGGGGTTTCCTCACTTTGCATGGCCAAAGAATACAGCATGGTCCTTTGATTTTACAATTGCTAACTGCATTGACTTTTCCCGAAAAGGTGGCAGTGGTGAAATGCAGTGGACATAAGGCAATAGTGGACGCTGTGGGAGAAGGGAATGCTTTTGCCGATCAGATAGCGAAGGAAACGGCTAGATCTAAAATGTCGCCCATGTATGTGAGCTCGGCCAGATGAGTCGAGGAGACAGATATGTTTGATAACATCGTTGGGATAATGAGGTGGGGAGATTAGACAATAAAAGTTGTTGAATTGATCTGAGTGAAAAACAGAGATAGATGCTTCCCAATGCACTAGTTAACGCTGTAGTGACCATGGCTCATGGAACAGCACACGTTGGAGCGAAAGGTATCTGTGCTTTGTTGGACCCAATTTGGAATGATCCTAATATTTTCAAAACTGCAGCCCATTTAGTCCAGCATTCTATGGTCTGCTTACGACACAATCCAGGGGGGCAAGAACCTGTTCTCAGTGAGAATTTTGCACCCCCATCTTCACCATTTGAAGTGCTCCAGATGGACAATATCGAATTAGAACGGGTGAATAATTTGAAATATCTGTTGGTGGTGGTTTGCACTTTCAGTAAGTGGGTGGAAGCCTACCTCCACCAAAGACAATACTGCTCTAGCAACAGCCAAAGCCTTGATAAAAGAGTTTTTCCCCCGATACAGTTTACCTAGGGTGATCTGGACAGATAACGGGGGGCACTTTAATGCTGATCTTATCAAACATATTTGCAATGGATTACACATAAAACAAAAATGTCATGCTGCTCGACATCCCCAGTCAGCAGGGTTGGTGGAGAAATATAATGGAAGTTTGATGTTGAAATTGGCGAAAATTCAAGAAAGCACCGGGCTAAAATGGCCCGATGCTTTGCCTTTAGCATTAATGTCTCTCTGCATTAGCCCCCATTCTTGATCAGGATTGTCACCATTTGAGGTTATTTTTGGACGGCCAGCTAATATTTGGGGCGTTCCACGACCTAGAAACTTCAGAGACATTGATTATCCTATGATGACAGACTATTTTTATGCTTTGACTAAAGACCTCCGTTCTATCCATCAACAGGTTTCAGCCGTATTGCAGCCCCTGCCGGAGGGTCCTGGACATCGTCTGGAACCTGGACAATGGGTACTGGTGCGGAATTATCAGCCGAAATCCAGTTTGGAGACTAGGTGGACCGAACCTGTCCAGATTCTATTGGGTACGCGGACGGCGGTAAAGGTGAACAGAAGGAAACATTGGCTCCATGTTTCCCACCTGAGACGCATACCTCTCCCGCTTCCTTTTGATCAGCGGAACCAGGAAGGAGTTTTGAAACAGGAAAGTGAGCAAGCTCCGTGTTTTGTTCCTTTTTCTGATGCCCAGGAAAGTGAAGAAGGGCAAGGAGAAGGACCATTGGGCACGGAAGGGGCTTCATCATCTACACTGGAAATTGTCCCAGATTCTGTTGCCCCCATTGGTACGGGAGAGGTTCATGATAAATCAGTTGCTACAAATGTATCATCATCTGTTTTGTTTACTGATCAGGAAGTTCCTGGTCATTCCCGATACAACCTGCGGCCCAGAAAATGACGCGGTACCCCAGATGAAGATGGTAGGAGATAGGGAATAGGGTTTGAGTAATAGGGTTTGCTAGAATTAAGTCTGGGGTGCTGCGCGAGACACTGGACTGAACACGTTGAGAGCTTGGAACATTACATTGCTCTGTTCAGAAAGAAGGTCTGAACTACATGCAAGGAAAGGGCCCAGGTTGTGAATTTCCTTTCTAAGTTGTTTGTGGAAAATTCTCGACGCAAGGATTTGTTTGTCTTTTGATGTACTATAGGAGCCTGCCTGTGAGGCTCTAGACAGACACAGGAAAGAAGCACCCTCTGGTAGGTGGGACTGCGTTCCCTTAGTATAGTTTGGACTTTTAGTTAGGATGTAATCCTTTGTTCGTTTTATCCCCGAGGAGGAACGCCCCCTTGCTCCTTGATATATGCCTACTTATGTACCTATGTTTTCTTCTTGGACTACACGTGTAAAAATAGTTTTTGTAATTACTATTGCTGTTTTCATGAGCATAGTAATGAGTGTATTTGCATATCTAGAATGTTATCATCCAATGCACAGTGTATTAGGAACTACTACCCCAACATCCGAACATTCTTTTTCACTTTGGCCCCGCATAAAGAAAGGCATTGCCAAACCTATACTAAGAATGTATTCATTGAAATGTTGCATCAAACTCATAGTGCTACCAATACTACAAATTGTAGGTTTGTGGCCTTCTGCCATCAGTAATGCATAGACATGATCTCTTCATTTTGTTACCTTTATCGTATCTAGGAAGCTGTGAACTTGGTTTAAATTGTTGTCGATGATGTATATGCATTACACGGTAGACACATCTCGATATTCTGAAAAGAACTATGAGATGGTTTTGGCCTACATTGAAGTACAGCAAGGTTTTGATCCACAGGGAAACAATGGAGAAGGGTCACTTGATCCAAATGCTTGTATGAACCTGTACAAAAATTATAAAAACATTACCTGGCTGCAAAATGAGATATTAGACTTCGTGGAGTTTCATTTTACGCAGTATTTTCAGCAGTTTAAAGATCGAAATGTTACTGATGACAAGGTCATCCCAGTTCCTATATTAAACAGTACCTCTGCCTTTTGTGTACAAGGAGCTGGGCATATTTCAGTAGGAGACAGCCATTGCAATTATACCTATTGGCTGCGTACTTTTAGTAGCCCACCTCTGTTGACACCTCCAAATGTTTATTTTGTATGTGGTGAAAATGCCTACACTTGGCTTCCCCGAGGATGGGCAGGCCGCTGTTATTTGTCCTTCCTGTATCCACCAGTTTATATAGCACCCTCCAATTATCATAAGGATAATCGATTGGATGGGCAAGGCCTGCCTGTGATACGGGATAAAAGAGAGATTGATACCTCTGAAATAGATCAAACTGATACTCCTGAACAGCATTTTATTGATATCGTAAAAGGAGTGTTTCCTATCTGGGGGCCCATCATCACTAGCAAGGAAGTAGGGCGCCTGTCTAGGGTAGTTGAGAGAGTAATAAATACTACAGCATGTATTCTAACTAATTTGACTGTAGAGCTTCAGGCTACAAGACTCGTCAGCTTCAAAATCGGATGGTTTTAGACGTTACCTTAGCGGATCGAGGAGGAGCTTGCCTCGTGATCGGCAATTCCTGCTGTGTATATATTCCTGACTCCGCCACATCTGTTCAGTTGGCCATTCAAAGGTTACACCGTATGGCTTCTGAAGTACATGCAGATACAGGTACCTGGTCCCTATCCGGATGGTTTTGAAGTTTGTTGTCCGCATGGGGTTGGAAGATTCTAATGATCTTAGCCGGCATAGTAGGGGTTATCTTTACCTGCTGTTTTTGTATACAATGTGGGCCTGCCTGTTGCTCTTATTGTGCAGCAAAAATTACTTCCTCTGTGACAAAGTCTTCTCCTGCTGTAGTAAAAGCCCAAATGGTTCAGTAAGAAATTCGAGATATAATGCAAATTGATGAGGGTATTTTTCAGGACTGATCTCTTTAGTTAGCTACTTCATGCTAAAAGGGTAATTCTGAGGGTTAGAATCGATTTTCCTGTAATCACAGTAATCTTTTGTTAGCATGATGCATCTATATGTATGTGTAATCTCCGTTATACACTGTAGCTTTTGTCTACCTAGTTAAGTTGATAGGGAATTCTTTTACCCAATGTTTTTCTGTATTCCTTAAACACGAACTGAAAACCAGACAGACGCTGTTTGTACACACATTAGATTCAGCAGTGGTCACGTGCTATCCTCCAAGTAGTCAGTAGGCCCCTGTAAGTTGAGTTATAAGAAGCAGCTGAATGCACACTATTCTTCCCGTCATGAGACCAAAGGTTGCATTTAGCTTCAGAGGTGATGCTTCCAGGCACTGAGACGAAAGGGAGTCCCCCCTCCTGACACTCCCTAATAATAGTAGAGGTAGACTTTCAAACTAGCCTTTTGTGCCATTAATGGTCTTTCCTTCTAGCTTCAGTGCAAATTAGTATCTTTCCATGTACGGTGATCTCATGCATGATGATAAAGGTATATATGCCAAGTATTGACAATGAACTGGCAGTCTTCTCTGCGCACCGGGTGGGTGACGACAGAGAGGCTCCTCTATACAGTATTTTGTGTTAATGAACGATTGATTTTTCTTCACTGTCAACTGACTGATTATTTTGGTAAACGATATTGGGGCTATTAGTAGGTATAGCTCCTTATGTTATTTTTGTAGTACGTCACTGAAACCAACGGTCTCCACAGGATACCCTTCACTTTTTTTAATTGTGTCCCTTTTATTCAAAGCCAAGGAGCCTTTATGTAAAGAGTATTCTAAAGAAAGCCAGTTTTAAACACACAAGAGTGGGCTTGTTATTTTTAAAATTGTCCTCAGACGCTTTGACTCGGTTTTGTACTGTACATTTTTTAAGGGTAGCGACCAGGCTTAGAGCTACAAGGGGAAATCAGGAGAATATATGCTGACTGGGAAGTCACCCCTTCTTTATGGACCTACAAAGGAATTGGCTAAAGGGATGGGCACCCTATCTTTGATGTATCGAATGTGTATTCTGGAGAACTTTTGACTGTTGAACTGGTTTTAACTCTGATGTATTTTATCTGTACTTTTATGGTATTTTTATATATCGACTAAAGTTATGTGATGATGATGATGAGGATGACTATATATTAGAATGACTAGGATGGATGTACAGGACTAGGAAGTCCAGGCCCTGTGGAACTAGGATCAAAATTTCCATCAGGGTTAGACTCAGGGGGATCCTAAACCAGGGCGACAATGACTACATGGACCAGGACTAACTTGGGAACTAGAAAACTAGCGCCACAGGGATGAGGAAGACCAGGCCCAGGTTGACCATTACTAGGAGGACTGTGAAAGAGGGGACCAGGAACTGATCGATGGAAACAAGCTAGAACAGGCAAATCAGGAGGCTAGGAGGACTAGTAGGGCTAGGATCAGGCATGAGGACCAGGGGACTAGAAGGACTAGGAAACCAAGGCCAGTGGGGCCAACACTAGAAAGCATGATACATGAGGACCAGGCAAAAAAGAATCAGTACTAAGGCCAGGACTACATGATCCAGGAAAACCAGGGTCTGGAGGTTTAGGACAGGCAAATAAGGGGACTAGATGAACCAGGGGAGCAGAACCAGGAGGACAAACATTCAAGATAGGGGGATGACAAGGCTCAAGACCAGAAGCAAAGAGACCCAGGAATCAAAGGACTAGGCACAGGAGTACATGGGAAGGCAGTCCAGGATGTGCAGGGTCAGGTAGTTCTAAGACTAGCATGGAACTGGAGGTCAAGGAATAGCAGAAGTAGTAAATGTTAGGTTGATCTGTGGTGGGCCAGGACGAGTCACTGGAGAGCCATGAGGGCAAGGAGCAGGAGGATCAGGACCAGAATGAGAAGGACTATGAATATCAGGGCTGGAAGGCAATGGCCAGTAGTACCATAAGACCAGGATAAGAAGTACAGGAACTATGAAGAACAGGGGGCCCAGTACCAAGGGAACCCAGAAGGTTAGAGCAATGAGGACTAGGTAAACTAAAAGGATCATGACAAGGAGGACTGGAAACATGGCTAAGAGGGATAAGGATATTAGGGCTTGGAGACCAGGGCAAGGATTACCCAGTGGGACAGAGCAATCATTACAGGTAGCAGGAACAGGGTGAGGAGGATCAGATGTAAGAGGGCCAACCATAATATGGAAGGCCAAGGGAGTACCTGGATCAAGAAGGCCGTAGCAAATGGCTGCAATGCCAGTCAGACAAAGATGATATGGAACAGATCCAGGAGGACCAAGAAAACCCAAACCAGGAGCACAAATACAGAGAGTGTCCAGGCATGAGAGGCCAGATGAACCATGACCTGTGGTCCCAGGGCTAGGAGGTTCAGGGTTAGGAGAACAAAACATGGTGACCTATTCAAAGAAGACCTGGAAGAAACTACCCCTGATTGGCAATGGCTGGGGTAGCCAAGAAGGGCCAAGTTGGCCAAAAGGCATGGTTTATGATAAAAAGTAGAATAGGACAAGAATAGCCAGGTTTACCAGGACCAAGGAGACCAGGAGTAGGATGGCTGGTGGCCCCTTTCCCTTAAAACTAGGCTCAGGAGAAACCAAATTGTAAGGGCCAAGAGGAACAGGGTCAATGAGAACATAATCCTAAAAAGCACAAGTACTGTTAACAATAAAAATAACACAACCATGGTCAGGAGTGCTTGGAGTTGAGACTCGACACAGGCAAGAAGAGCCAGAAGTAAAAGTTCCAAGGGGAAAAGAAAACAGATAATTAGGGAGACCGAAAAGATCAGGGCAAAGAGGATCAGGACCTTGAGTACAAAGGCCAAGTGAACCAGGGTGTGGGAGAAAGGAGGATCAGGGCAAGGTAAATCACGACAGTGGTGACAAAGTCCAGTCCACAGGGAGTGGGAACAATATGAAGAACAAGATGGCCAGGCTCACGGTGGATAGCACTAGGAGGACCATGATTAGTTTGTGTAGAAGTATGAGAATAAGGAGCAGAAGGATCAGGCCTGATTCTGGACAACTAGAAAGATAAGTATGATGGGATTATAGCCAATAGGGACAGGGGATCAGAAAAAGCAAAAAGATGAGGGAGGCTGTACCAAGGTTACCAGGAGCAATAGAGCCAGGAGGATCAGAGCCATAATGATTAGAAAGAACTGCAGCAAGAGGACTAGGAACAGGGCTAGGAATGCCACATGAAGCTGATATCCACCAGGGCCTTCGGCAGCAGTCCCGGGGTGAGGAAGATTAGGAAGATCACAACAGCTAGAGCCAGAAAGCTAAGGGGACTGGGCCCTGATAATAGGGCTTAGAAGGATCCAGTCAAAAAGAACCAGGACCAAGGAGGCCCAGACCATTGAGTGAAGTTCCAGAAGTAACATGAAAAAATGGCACTGGGCCAGGTGGACCAGGAAGACAAGAGCTAAGAGGGCAAGGCCTAGGAGAACCAGAACACAAGAGGCCAGGTGGACCACCTGGAGCAGGAACTGATTTACTAAGAATCAGACGAGTAAGGTGAGCGGGATCGGAATAACCAGCTCTAGTGATAGGATTCAAGAGGATCAGTAAGGAAGAGGAAAAGTCTGGGGAAGAGTGCCTGGAAAGACCACTATGGCCAGGAGGTCCATAATCAAGAGGATTAGGACTACAAATATCCAAAGAAGTAGGATCAGACACAAAAGGATCAAGTCTAGTGGTCACAAGACCAGGAGGAAAAGCAGAACTGTGAGGACGAGGATAGGAAGTCCAGTATTAGGCAAATCAGACTGAGAGTGATAAAGACTAAGATAACAGGACATGGAGAATCTGATGAAAATGTCCCGTTAACCAAATCCAGCTAGACAAGAGCTAAGAGGACTAGGGCAAGGAAGACCAGCAGGACCATAACCAAGGGGAAAAGAAAGATAAAGTCACTGAGGCCCAGAAGTATCATACCTGGCATACCAGTACAAGGAGGACCAGGACGTGGAGATAAGCAGTTATAGGGTGACCAGACTAGTTGACCAGGATGAGGATCAGGAGGACCCAAATAACCCAGACAAGAAATACTTGGAAGAGGACCAGGAGGAAGACCAACACCAGAAGGCACAGACGGTTCTGGAGGAGAAAGAAGAAGACCAGAAGTAGAAGGAAACCTGAGATTAGGTGTATGTATAAGGATATCCTTTTTGTCAATGCTTCTTATTTATTTGTCGTATACTATCAACACCTGGAAACTCCCACCATTTTAGCCCAAGTATTGGCAGGTGCATATTGCTGAAAAATAAGAGCATGCAAAGTGAATAAAAAGCCAGGACTTACCCTCTGACCTCTGAGTGATAGCAGACAGTCTCTTATGCTGGCACAGTAGTCTAATGGGGGATCTGGGGTCAGAAGTACTAAAACTTATCGGAGGGTTCTAAAGGTGGATGGGCTAAAAAGACTTTGGTTTGTAGAGAATGCCAGAAAGTGTTTGAGAAGCTCAGAAGTCAGAAGTGGACATAATTGGTTAATGTTAAACAAATGGGATCAAATAGCTATGGAAAGTGGCAAAGGGGAGCACAGGATCATAACAAAGCTCAGGTAAGCTGAAGAGGGAAAAAGGGAGGCTTCAAATATACAGTCTGACTCAAAGAACTACGCTTCTACGCTTCAGAATTTAAGAAAAACCCCAATCCCACCAAACTTATTTTTAAAGTCATTAAAGACCTGACTAGTAGGAAACAAGCAGGCATGGAACAATGCTCTCAATCCCATTGTGAAGAGCTAGCAGCTTTCTTTGTGGAGAAAGGGGCGGCTATCTACCGGTCTTTTCCTTCTTCAACGAGTCCAAATAGTGATTCATGTCCCACACATCTGATTACTAGGCCGCTCTCATTAATACCTGAGCCATCTCAAGAAGAGTTCAAATCTTTAGTCTTGAAAGTTAAATCAGGGTCACCCGCGGACCCTTTGAGACCTGCACAATTTAATGAATCTGCTGAATTCTGCCTTCCTCCTTTGCTTGACCTTGTCAGGTTATCTTTTTCCTCTGGGATTGTACCCGTCAAATGGAAGCAGGCCACGGTCATCCCGATCTTAAAGAAGCCCACTCTAGACCCGACTAAGCCAGAACATTATAGGCCCATCTCTCTTCTCCCCTGGATCTCCAAGCTGGCTGATGCCCATGCCAACAAAATCCTATCTTGTCATCTACAAAATCTGGGCGTCTTAGATCCATCTCAGAACGGCTTCTGCGCAGGCCATAGTACAGAGACAGCTCTGTTAGCGATGGTAGAACATCTGCGGAAGTTGAGTAAGCAGACACCTGCGCAACCACAAAGTAAAACAGAACTGTAATAAGTTCTTTGGTCTTGATTAACAGCAATAACAGGGCTCAGTTGGTGAATGTAGCAATATTATTTATTGCGCCAGCCGACATGTGTTTCATTGGAGTGTGTAGCACACTCCAATAAAACACGTGTCGGCTGGCGCAATAAATAATATTGCTACATTCACCAACTGAGCCCTGTTATTGCTGTTAATCAAGACCAAAGAACTTATTACAGTTCTGTTTCACTTTGTGGTTGCGCAGGTGTCTGCTTACTCAATTCATATGTAAATGTTTGTACTTTACATTGTTTAGGGGTTGTACAGGTCACCCCTTTTCCTGGCTGCACCACCTCAACACAATCATTGTATAGACCATTCCAATTACCCAGTGGTGCGCATAGAATCCCTTCAGCTTAGTACCTGTTCCTTGTTCTGAACGATCTACGGAAGTTGTTGGACTTAGGGCAGATGGCGGCACTGATCCTTCTGGATCTCAGTGCCGCTTTCGACACTGTCTCCCACTCTGTCCTTCTCCAACGTTTAAAAGAGGCTGGTGTGGAGAGCACAGCTTTCGAATGGTTTCACTCATTTCTGGCTGAGTGTACTTTCAAGGTTTCTACTCCTCCATTCGAATCTGTTTCTCGCCACATCCCTCAAGGGGTCCCGCAGGGTTCGGCACTTAGTCCGACCCTGTTTAATTTATATGTGCAGCCGCTAGCTGCTGTTGCTAAAAAATGGGGTTTAACCATGGTGTCATACGCTGATGACACTCAGCTAGCGGTGGCACTAAATGGGGACTCGATGTTTGAAGCCTCTAAGTTCCAGGCAGCGCTTAAGGACGTGGCTAGTTGGATGACAGATAACTGTCTCCAACTTAATGCTTCTAAAACCGAAGTCCTAGTCCTGGGCAAACAGGCTCATTTATGGGGAGACTGCTGGTGGCCAGTGGAATTGGGCCAAGAACCTACTCCGGTGACAGAGGTAAAGAATCTGGGCATTTGGCTGGACTCAAACCTATCATTTACCTCCCATACGAAAAGAGTTGCGGGGACCTGTTTTGGGGCTCTTCAGAGCCTTAGACCTATTTTTAAGTTTTTCGATTCCTCTACTAGGCAACTCATTGTCCAAGCTGTGATTTTGTCCAGATTGGACTATGCCAGCTCCCTTCTTCTAGGTGTCAACCAAGCTGAACTGACTCGGCTTCAACGCGTGCAGAACGCGGCAGCCAGAATGTTGGTCGGCTTGCCTAAATTTTGCTCTGCTAGGCGTACCATCTCCGATCTACATTGGCTACCCGTTGGGCAGAGGATTAAGTTCAAAGCCTTGTGCTTGGTGTTCAAGATCCTAAAGGCTGCCTCGCCCCCCATTTTTGCTCAAGCCATCTCCTATTGCACCCCGGCCAGAGCATTAGGCTCTACTGGACAATTCCTGGCTAAGATTCCTCACTTTAAAAAAACCAGAATTGGCGGCCGTTCTTTTGGTGTTCTGGCAGCAGGACTTTGGAACTCACTCCCTGTTAACATTCGTTACATTCCCGACCTGCTGCCTTTCAGGAAAGCCGTGAAGACATTTCTCTTCACCTTGGTTTAATAGTATTCTGTTTCTGGTATGGTCCTCCACTGTGTTGTGTTGTTCTGTCCACCATAGCGCTGGGACCCCACTTGGCTGTGGCAGCTATGCGCTTTACAAATAAAATAACATAACATAACAGATGGACTCTGAGTAACAAAGGGCTCTGATTGCTATCTGCGATAAATGAAGAGGGGAAAGACGTGTTAGGGAGGTCAGCAGAGAGGCAATGAGTGTCAAGACGAGTACAGTAGTCTATATGACTCCCAAGCTTTTGAATTGACATTCCATATGCTTAAATGTGTTGATATTTAGCAAGTGTGTTGTAGTAAGACTTCATGGATGAGGAAATTCTATGTACATGCGTCAGTTATGGAGCATGGATACAGCTTTACTAGAAATTTGAAGTGTATAAAATGCATCTCCATGGCTGAAGGATGAGGAGACAGTCATTGAAGTGAGGGAGGAAGGATTAAAGGCCTCCCACAGAAAGTCTGCAAAAGGTTGAAGATTATTTACCGTGGGTCCAGTGCTCTCCATGCCACTGGAGTCAAACTAGCTTGGCTGATGAGGGGTGAAACCCTGAAACGGGTCCTAGGATGCTTGTTTCCAGTCCTGCGGGGAACTGGTCTGGCAGTTCGGGCAGGACTGTTCCCATGGGGAGCAGGCTCAAGACTGATTTGCATATGGTTGGGTTTTACCTGGAATGGCACAGGTAGCGAACAAAATGGATTTAGACCCAGATCTCTGCACTTGGGTAAATGTTTGAAATTGTTCAGCATTCTGTCCTTTAATTGTTTTTTTTTGTCCAGGGAGGACCTGGCCTGACAGTTAGGCCTGGACTGTTCCCACAGAGAGCAAGGTCAAGACTGATTTGCATATTTATTTATTTTCTATTTATTTTGAAAGTTTTATATAGCGCAAACAAGACTCTCGCGAGTATCAGAGCGCTTTTTTAGTCAAGCAGAGGGTAGTAAACACCACGATCAATGTGGGTATGTTAAACATAGGTACTAATCGAGAGAAGACAGTGCTAAGGTAGCGCCAACAAAAATAAACAGAAGGACGAATATGAGCGCAAGAAACAGTAAAAGAAAATACATTAAAGTTCACGTGAATTTAGCCATGAGGATAGCTTTCACTTCTCTTTCGAAGGAGGCAGTTAAAGGGTTCATTCTTGTTTCACTGGGAAGAGCGTTCCATATCCTTGGCGCCATACCAGAGAAGGACCGGTTATACATTTTTTTCTTGGCAAATCGTTGAGGTTGAAGGAGAAGAGTCTTGGCGCTCCTGAAAGCTATGTTGCACGCTGAAAGTACCAGTTTCTGAGCTAGGTATTGTGGGGCGTTGTGGTAGAGGGCCTTGTGTGTCATGCAAGCAATTTTTAAATGAATTCTGGCTTCAAACAGTAGCCATTTGAGGGTTCTCAGGTCAGGGGCTATGTGAGCGTTTCTCTTAGAACCTGTGATGAATCTTGCAGTACAGTTGATCGTGGCTCTAAGCGGAGCTGCCGATGACCTTGCGAGGCCGCAAAAGGTTACTGCTCCATAGTCCACACGGGGGATAACTAGGGCTTGAGCTGCTTGTTTGGAATCGTAGGCGGGCAGATGGGGTTTCAGTTTTTGCAGGGTCTTTAGGTGGAAGTTGGCTCCTTTTGTTCAGGTGCTGATTTGTCTCTGCATATTTAGGTTGCTGTACAGCGTTACCCCAAGAGGTTTCACTGAGTCAACAATGAGCGGTTGTCCATTGAGAGCTGTTAGGTGCTTCATCCAGTCTAGGATAGTGTGAGTTTTATTACAGGGAGCGATTAGAAGGAATTCCGTTTTGAAGGAGTTAAGTTTCAGATGGTTTTTGGCCAGGCAAGTTTGGTTTTTTTGAGGTGTGGTGTTGAGAGATTTGATGTCCTCTAGAGAGTGGATCTTGATGTATATTTGGGTGTCCTCAGCATACATGTGGAAGTGAATCTTGGAGAGGCTGAGAAGATCAGTAAGAGGTTCCATGAAAAGGTTGAACAGGGTGGGAGAGAGGGAGGAGCATTGTGGAACTCCCAGTGTAATGGGCGAGGAGATGGACAGGGATTGGT
Organism: Lissotriton vulgaris; assembly: GCF_964263255.1. Classification (NCBI taxonomy): domain Eukaryota; kingdom Metazoa; phylum Chordata; class Amphibia; order Caudata; family Salamandridae; genus Lissotriton; species Lissotriton vulgaris. The sequence continues at coordinate 49,659,041 of NC_141690.1, forward strand.
TGACCTTGAATCTTTGGGATCTGTTTTGGAGAAAAGTGATGAACCGGTTAAATACCTTTCCCGACATACCCATTCTGTGTTTCAGGAGATCCAGCAGGTTGTCGTGTTTGACAGTGTCAAAGGCTGATTACAGGTCGAGTAAGATTAGCAGACAGGCTTCATTTTGGTCTAGGAGTTCTAGAGCATCGTCTAATACATGTGTCATGGCTGATTCTGTGCTGTGACCTGCTCTGAAGCCAGATTGAAATTAGTTCAGCAGGTTGAATCGATCAATGTGATTGTTTAGTTGTATGTTAACACATTTTTCCAGGAGGTTGGCTAACATAGGGATGTTAGATATCGGATGATAGCTATTAGGGTCTGAGGGGTCCGCTGTAGTTTGTTTTAGGATAGGCGAGACCTGCCCCGTTTTCAGGATGTCTGGAATGGATCCTTGGAGAAGCAATGTAATAATGATCTTTTTCCAGAGGGGTAGTAAGAGAGGAATGAAATCTTTTATGTAGTTTGCCGGAAGCAGGTCGATGAAGTGATGGGAGGGTTTCAGTGCATTTAGCGCCTTTAATATGGAGTCCTCACTGTAAGTGTTGAAGTGGGACCAGGATGCATTGTTTTTTTGTTTAAATAAAGGGAGGTCATTATTAGGTCCTTGAGTAGATCTGATTTTATGGATTCTGTTTTAAAGGTGAAGAGGGAAGCAAATTCATCTCAGTTGGGAGTAGAGAGAGGGTTGGCACTGAGTACTTTAGGTAGGCTCTTGGTTTGTGCTTTGATAAGATTGAATAGTTTTTTTGGACAGTTCTTGGCTAGGTCTAGTTGAGACCTGAATAATCATTTTTGATTTTCTGATTTGTTGAAAATAAGCATTTCTGGATCATCTTAGAAGTTTGAGGTGGCCAGTTGAAGGTGTAGCTCTCCGGGGTCGTTCAATTACTGTAAGAGAGCACCTGTCTTTATTTATTCTCCCATCGTACCATGGTTTAGAGTCTTTTGAGGAGGTTCTTTTCAGTTGCAACGGGGCAATATTGTCTAGGAGGTTGTTCATGGAGTCAAAGTAGTGATTTGTCAGCTCCTGTACATCAGCCCGGTCTTCCTGGGGACTGAGAGGGTTACAGTTAGCTATAAGGTCAGATCCAACATTTTTCAGATTTCTCTTCCAGATCTTAGTTCTCAGGGGTTGCTTAGGGAGTCGTTTAATGGTTTCCAAGATTTGAAATGTAATGACATGATGGTCAGACCAGTTGCAGGGGAGTATAGAGTCAAGCTGAGTGGAGTCCGCTTTGGAGAATATTAAGTTGAGGGTTGCACCCTTGTTGTGAATCGGGCTGTTACATATTTGGGTGAGATTGAGGTCCGTGAGGAAGGCTTTGAGGCTGTTTACCCCTGGGTCATTCTGGTTGTCCCAGTGAAGGTTAAAGTCCCCTAGAAAAATTTGGGGGACATATGGCTAGGTTTGAACTTGACTGGCATGGGGGCAAAATAAACAATGGATTTAGGCCCAGATCTCTGTACTTAGGTGAATGTTTGCGAAGTTTAGGCATTCTGTCCAACAATTGTTTTTTTTGCAGCTTTCTAAAAGTGTCCTTTTCAAAACTGTAATTTAAAATCTGACTTCATCATGAATTAGGATTTTAAATTTGAATTCCAGAGACACCAAACATGAACTGGTCATCCATTCACATTTGGATACTGCACTCATAAAATATAATAAGTCATCATCAGTTATGTCTTTATTTCGATTATCAAAATCATAAAAGTCAGCATACATCCACAAAACTTAAGACTGCAATATTGTATATTAATACATTGGCAAATGTTCCTACAATCGTTAAAAAAGAAGAAAGAGAAACAATGGTCAGACAATGTATCGAATAGTACATAAAAGCTATTCATATTATATAAAAAGCTGAAAGCTAATAAAAGCAGGTTTCATAAAAATACAATGGGCTACTTATAAACATAGTATATTACAAATATAAAGCTAGTGTGGATTATTGATGGTAATTACAACTAGAGAGACCAGAACTATACACAATGTTTGGCCATATAATCAGATCCTCATCTTATTTGCTCGTATAACCCACATACAGCTCAGAAATGTGGCCACTGATATCACAATAACATCCTCAGTACTGGTTTTCTGAATCCTTCAAGCCTCCATTGCTATTCTAATGCCTATGATCTTACAAATTGGTTTCACCCGTTTTTACCTGGGCACATATAGGCAGGGCAAACAAAGAAAATGTGAGCCAATGACTCAATCTCGACTGGACAGAAGGGACATTTATCATCCCTAGGGGGGTTTCAACTACTGGGAAATACTTTGATCGGAAGCGAACCCACCCTAAACTGGTGGTACAGCTTCCTATCGGTTGGTCTGGTGATAATGTCACAATATTTTCTGACTTTGGCTCATGTTTGTGCTAATGAAAAACACTGGTTAAAGAGCAGCTTTGTTTATGAGTAAATTGCTGCAAATTGACAATGTTCCAATATGCTGCTTTCAAATCCTTTCTCACAAGAAAGGTGGCACAACCAAAGGAGATGATGGACTGAGTGTTAAACAATGCAAGCACTCACCCCCAGTCAACTGATCTGGGGTTAATCCATCATCATTCTTTAGCTCACTCCGCCACCCCAGTCCAGACATGGCCATATGCAAATCAGTCTGACCCTATGCCTCATTGGTACAGTCCAGCTCGAACTGCCAAGCCATGTCTTCCCTGGACAGGAAACAAGCATCCTGGTCCGGTTTCTGGATAATCATCCGCCATCAGCCAGGCTAGCTTGAATCCTGTGGCAAAGTGAGCAAGGGACTCACGTCTGAACATACCCTGCCAACTTAGGGCGAACAAAGCACAACCAGAGGGGATGATGGACGGAGTGTTGAACAATGCAAACACTCAACCCCAATCAACTGATCTGGGTTTAATCCATCATCATTCTTTAGCTCACTCCGCCACACCAGTTCAGACATGGCAATATTCAAATCAGTCTGACCCTGTGACTTATGGGTACAGTCCAGCCTGAACTTGCAAGCCATGTCTTCCCTGGACAGGAAAAAAGCATCCCAGACCAGTTCTGGCTAATCAGCCGTCATCAGCCAGGCTAGCTTGTATCCAGTGACAATGTGAGCAAAGGGACTAACGTCTGAGCATATCCTGCCAACTTAGGGCAAACAAAGCACAACAAAAGGGGATGATGGACGGAGTGTTGAACAATGCAAGCACTCACCCCCAGGCAACTGATCCGGGTTTAATCCTTCATAATTTTTTAGCCCACTCAGCCGCCCCAGTTCAGATATGGCCATATGCAAATCAGTCTGACCCTGTGCCTCATGGGTACAGTCCAGCCCGAACTGCCAAGCCATGTCTTCCCTGGTTAGGAAACAAGCATCCTGGACCGGTTTCTGGCTAATGTCCAAAGTGACATTGTTCATGTGAACCCTCTGCCTTTGACGTGTGGAAGACCATAAACTTTTTTTTGTCCACGTTTAACACTAGCTCATGCTCGCAACAAAAGACCCCAAAATGCTCCAGGGCTGTCTGCAACCCTTTCTGTGTCCTGTATAGCAACAGGGTATCATCCGCGAACATGAGCAGCGGTGTCTTCATTCCTGCCAGCGTAGGCGCATCGGTGGGCTGGGATGTGAAATATTGAACTACCCTGTTGATGAAGAGTGAAAACAGGGTTGGAGCCAGTACGCACCCTTAATGGACCCACTCGGTTACTGCAAACCTTTCTGTAACATTCCCCTGCTTTCCCCAACGAACCTGGGCATAATTTGGGTCATGCAATTTTACAAAAATACTCAGTAGTTCTAAGGGCATTCCAAGGGCCAGAAGGGCACTCCACAATTTAGTACGTAGAACTGGATCAAAAGCGGTCTTGAGATCTACAAATGCCGCGTAGATCGTACCACCTCCAATGGCAACTACCTTCCAATAAACAAGAACAAACCTAAACACCTGGTCAATGGTGCTTATATGGGAACGAAATCCTGCCTGTAGGGAGGTCAAAATGTCCTTCTCGTCTATCCAAGCCTGAATTCTGACTTAGACAAGCCTCGCGACTATTTTTTGGATAGAATCAATAAGGCTATTTGGCCTGTAATTGCCTGGTTGGGAGCGGTCGCCCTTCTTATGTATGAGTAAAATTTCGACACTTTTTCTTTGATGGTGATTTTTACTTTCAGACAGGAGGAGTGGCTATGGGCTGTCCATTCGCCCCGGAATTAGCCATCCTCTTCATGTCAATCTATGAAAACAAATTCATCCACCAAGACAACCCCTTTGGACATTCAATCAACCATTGGTGTCGGTTCATTGACGACGTGTTCTTTGTGTGGTCTGGTTCCGAGGAGGAACTAAAGCTCTTTAATCAATGGCTGAACAATAGAACTGAAGAGATCAAATTTAGTCTCATGTACTCAAAAGATAAAATTCCATTTTTGGATGTTGAAGTATACCCTTCGGATGAAGGAGATCTGATTACAACATTACACAAAAAAGAAAACGACCAGAACAAATTATTACACTTTACCAGCAATCACCCGCGTAGTTTAAAAGAGAACTTGCCATATGGAAAATACCTTAGGATCCGGAGAAATTGCCAAGATCGGCAAGAATATGAAAAACATGCTGAGAAATTAACCAACAATCTCATTGACCGCGGGTACCCCAAAAAACTCCTACACCGCTCAAAAAAACGAGCTTGGTGGACCCCTCGGGAACATCTGTTGGAGAAAAAAACCAAAAAGAAATTGGACCGAATAGCCCTAGTCACCACATATTGCCCAAACTCCAACATGCTAAAAAAAAGTGGTGCATAACAATTGGCACTTGGTTAAAAATCTAAGTGAGGAATTGAAGAAACCCCCACTATTCGCCTTCAAAAAAGAATCAAGTCTAGCCAATAAATTGGTGAGAGCTGCACTCCCAATTAAACTACCCACTAATCTGAGGAACATGATGGGCTTACCACCAGTTATGGGACATCATAAATGTGGAGGATGCAACTGCTGTGAGTCCACCGAAGAAGGAACAACATTTAAACACAACGGAGTAACATGGAGACATGAGATGTTTACGAACTGTAAAACACGATCGGTCATCTACGGAATCAAGTGTCCATGTAACCTCCTATATATCGGGAAAACCAACCAGGAGGTCCGTTTAAGGATCCAACAACATAAATCAAGGATCAAACGAAAGGTAGCGAATGCCCCACTGGTAAATCATTGGCAAATGAAGAATCATGGAGACAATGAACTACGGTGGACAGTGATAACAAAAGTGGAACAGGACCCGAGAGGAGGAGACCTAGATGCCAAATTATCAAGAACAAAAGCATCAATGATCGTAAGGTTCAATACAGCTACAAACGGATTAAATGAACTTTCTGAGATGTTCAAGTTATAACTAATCCAAAGACAGAACCATGCTTAGGACCTATTGACAGGTTCCATATCCAATAGAAACCCCTGATGATGGAATCATACAACGATTGCATCAGAGCTAATATGGCACACAATCACTAAAACCAATAGGATGACTACCTGGCTTTGTGAGGAAATACAACAATCATCAATTACACACATGTGAATCCAAACAGAAAATGACTAGACAAAGATGGCGACCACAGTACACAGCTAAGTCATGTGACTTTCGAAAACAGGAAATAATAGCTTCGCAGAGTAACACATCCCGGAGCGTGAGGCGGGACACAGCCAGAACACACTGCGAACTAAAGGTATGTGCCACGAAAAACACCGCTACTGAAGTATGTACCTCATACAAACAAACTCTGAATCGTCCTCTCTTGGTTCCCCCAGGCGCTCTGCAAATTATCAATTCAATCAAACGGAATCCAATTCACAGAGGTTGAGATCAACAAAACCGGTAAGATTCAAAACCCCTTAAAATGCCATAGGTATGGTTTTTCACAGCAAAACACAGGTCACTGACTCAATTTTTACCATGCTTTGTTTTAGAATTAAAGAGAAAGATCATCATCCTGAAGTGAGTACAATTGTAAAACATGTGTGAGAGCGAGTGCTGCCATCATTTCTTTGAGTGATTTCTTGAGCGATTTCAATAGCGTTCACATTTGTTACATAGGTGGTCCCACTCCGCGGACGGTGACGAACTTATGAGGTACATCCTACTGACAATTAGAGAGGTAAGAGGCAGAGAAGTGGGTGTTGAGCCAAAAGCAGCTTTCACCTTTTTTCGATCAAACATTAATAGAGGTTCCCCTTGTTTTTCATTTGCAGTCTATGGTCCTGACGAGAACTCCCTAATCACGGAGTTTGAAACGCGTAGACCTTCTCAGATAACGTTCTCACGTTGAAACCATAAGAAAATAGAACAACTCTATGATTAGAGGAATTTACTTTCACAAATGAGATTCTATGGTTTCCGAGTCATAAAGTGTACATAAATTGTAAAAAGTATATGTTGTCTTAGACTGTTAGTTGAATGAATGTTTTTTAGTATGAATGAAATGTCTAGCTGTATGAATGCGTATGAATGAAATTTTGATGTGAAAAGTACCTTGATGTTCGTTTTTTGTAATATATTTCACTACAATATTTTGTAAAAATCTTTGAAATGACAAAAAAAGTATAAGTTAAAAAGAAAAGGTGTAAATAAAATGCAAACTCAAAAGTGATTAATTCTTTGATTTGTATCTTTCTTACATATTGTTTAGTTCATATGTATAGTGTCTACTAAGTGCCCAGAATCATTTGGCAGTACTGGCAATCTTTTTTGATACTAATTAAGGCAGAGTTTGGCCTTACTGCTTAGGAACCCATACCCAGTGGAGACCAGCATGAATTCTGACTTAGACAAGCCTCGCGACTATTTTTTGGATAGAATCAATAAGGCTATTTGGCCTGTAATTGCCTGGTTGGGAGCGGTCACCCTTCTTATGTATGAGTAAAATTTCGGCACCGGACCAGGTTTCAGGGATGGAGGCGCCACTAGCTACAGCATTTGCAAGATATTTTAAATAGGGAACCCAGTACTTTTTATCCGAAATGAAGAGGTCAGCTGGAATACAGTCTGGGCCTGGAGCCCGGCTACATGGAATCGATTTTAGCACATTTTCCACCTCTAGGCAGGTAAAAAATGCACTGGTAACTGGGGTAGGTAAGTAAATATTGCAGTCTACAGAGGTAGTAGCAGAAAACTGAGCCTCAAAATGGGACACTTAACATGATTTGTCGGTACTTGGGATATAACTCCACTGCCCCATTCGAGAAGCTGCCAGAAATGTATCATGTTTTGATCCTTGCTTGCTAAAAGCAGATCGTGCTAGCGAGACTCGTCCCAGTCCTTCTTCACTTGCAATTGGGATGCATTGTACCTAGTTCTGGCCTTCTTTATATCCCCCATAACATGTGATCTGATGGCCCTAGCCAGTGACTTGTAAGCCTCTCTACACAATGTATTATACTAGGAGGCTGCCTTTGTGGATGAAGCCCTAGTTTGTTTGTTGGGTTTAATAAAAAAATGTTTGTGCTTCCTAAACAACTCACTGTGAACTTCGGGTATGATGCAGTTAACCCCTTCTTGGGAATAGCAGTTATGCAAGATAGAAGGCGAGTGACCAACCAGAGATTTCATTTTAACCACATGCCCCTCATTGTCAGCAATCCAAGCCCACCTAACTCGCCTCATATCATTAGTGAGTAAGATCTCAGCTAACTTAACGTCAGTGGCACTGGGGGCCCTTCGAGATAGGCCAGGAACATATAAGGTTAGAATCAGCGGGTTGTGGTCGCTTTCGTTCCGCTCCTGTAGCACCATGTCTATGATAAGATGCCAATTTTCTACATTAAGAAATATATAGTCAATACGACTACTTCTCAGTCCATCATTAAAAGTATGGGTGCCCTTACTGTCAGAATGCATCCTCCCGTTAGCTTCTCTGAGTCTCCTTTCCAAACACAGCCCTTTCAATTGTAATTCAGCCTTGATCCATTTTTTAATTGGGCTTAAATGTAATTGTGATATATTCCATTGTACATCCTCTTCCAGGCTAAGATAACTGTCTTCATGGTCAAAGGGCTCAAATGTGCTGTAAAAATTGCCCGCTATTATCATATTACTGCCGCCTCCCAGGCTTCCTAAAAACATATCTAAGTCGGCAAATACATATGATGCTCTGTCCCCTGGCAACCCTCTGGAATAGATGTTATTTACCAGAACGTCTAGTGTGTCAGCCATCTGTATCCGCAATATCATTATGTCGGCACAGTCAATAAATTCTTCCTGCACCAGGCATCCAGCTGACTGCCTAACCCAACATGTAAGTCTGTCACATGGCTTGCCTTTATGACTGCCCCGCACCAGTTTTGAGAAGTTAAGATATCCTGGAAAAAAGATGGGCGTCAATGACCTGGTTTCCTGGAAGGACCAGATATCATAATTTTCTATAAAAATCGCCCAGTCAGTTTGGGCAGTTTTAGAGAACAGCCCTGCAATATTCTAATAAGAAAAGGAAATTGAGGGCTGTATAGACCTCTCAACGGTCGGGTTAGTTGGGTCATTTGCCCCCATGCTGCTATTACCCGTGGATACTAGCCTGTGAAGAGGACTGTAGTGTTGTCGAACTGCGCAATGGTGGGAGTGGGTTTTAGCCGAGGAACAGTTACTTAAATCCCTCAGCCCCACCTCCAGAGTTTTAACCATTTCAATACCACAAACGGTCCCTGGGTCAACAGGACTGCGGTGGACAGAAGCAGAGACAAAAACATCCCATGCCCAAGTGGGCCCAGCAAGGACTTAGTTGGAGGAGCTCCTGGCTGCCCTGGTTGGTTGGTTCAATCGTTGAACTCCTGCTAAAATTAGGCCATCTGATGCTTTATGTCAGTATATTTCTTCCATTGATGTTAAAGCATCAAATTGATTGCTAATAGGAATATGGAATGTGGGTTGGACATATGTGTTTAGTTCACCCCTTCTCCCAGTGCGTCCAGTGGCACATGCTGTTTTATAGAAAAATCCCAACGGGACAATATTGATGACTACCTCTGAGATAAAACAATTTCCCGCCCTCTCCAATATGTGCTAAACCATCATTGGTGATCTGAAACTAAGAACCACACAATCACCTGGAAGGGACTTGTAGGATTTTCCCACCCATGGAACTCTGCAGACCATCTTAAACTCACAGAAGAGAGGGTGCCTTATACCTGTCCTCACACTCAGCAAGTGTAGTGCCTTATTTCTTAGTGTTGACCAGTGCTCCTGCGCATCTAGGGTGAGTACTGGGACATTAGTCAAAACAACTGTGTAAGGTGTTGCTTCCGGAGGTAGATGCAGGAAGGTCTGGGTACTCAAAGCACTGGGAATATAGGGCTGATGTGTCGTCTGGATAGTAGCTCTCTCTACCTGATGCGTTGCTAGAAGAGGGGGCTTTGTGGATTGGGATGACTTATCTGGTTGTGATACCATTGTAGCTAAACCTTGCGAGGATGGAGGGCGAATTACACTGCTGACTAAACCCTGGTTACTACCGCTGACCACCCGTTCAGTAGTGTTGTGGCTCCACCCTCTGTTATCCCCTTGGGTTTATTTGGGGAGAGGTGTGATATGCCTAGCTCTATCTTTGTCAGGGTTTAGGTCGGACTGCGCCTACCTGAACTACAACTCCCTTGTTTCTTGGGCCCTGAACTACAAGTCCCATGTTCCTTAGCGGTACGGCAGGATGTAGCGGGGCGGGACTAGAGAACGGGGCTCGTGATTTTTGGCTGTCTTGCGGGAGCGTCTGGTTCCCGATATTCTGGAAACCTGTCCATGCCTTGGAAAGTGATAACGGAGTTTGTGTACACCGGGAACGGAACACTAGGAGGGTAAAAGTTGTTTGCGCTGCTTGCGCGTTGATGTGGTTGCTTGTACTGGCTCTTGGTAATTCCGCCCGAGTTCTCTTTCGCCTCGCAGCTGCGAGGGTAGGAGTCTGTGTGGGACACTCGTGTTTGAGTGAGCTCTGTGCCATAAAACCTGGGGGTGTTTCCTTATAAACATTCAAATGGCGGAATGCAGGGGGGAGTTCTCTGCATTGCCGTCATGAACACATGACATGGGATGTTAAAACTTTATCTTGTGGATTATAAATACCAAAGCGGATGGTAGTAGTGTTGGAACTACATCATACCATGTTTGGTTTATCTTCGATACTGAAGGTGCTATTTTGGACATTTAAATATTTTCAACAGCAGAGAAGATATCTGCTTGCAGTGTTTGGTTTTACGCTTCTGTTAAAATCCGTATGGAGGACTTACATACTGATTCTCAGTTGCTTTCAGGAGTTATTATTAGAGGCTTAGCTATTAGGCATTCAGGGTATGTATCTAGATAGCTCATGTACTTTAGGAAGCGCAGCGTATCATTACCCTTGTTAATAGTGTTTCTTGTGTTGTTCAGGGCAGGAGGGACAGAGAAGACACAGCTGTATGAAAAGTCAAACACAAGTCTCATTGCAGGTGAATTGGTTTGTCTTACATCTATTGAGAATGAACTAAGAGTAGGGTTAAGACTAATATTAACATGTGAGCATTTTTCTTGCAGCTTCTTTTCCCCCGCTGTCCCTTCCTTCTTTTCTTTTCTTTTGGTTTTTTTCCCCTTTTAGGGTTTTTCCCTCACCGTATCACCTGAACACCCTGTGATATTCATTCAGGGTGTTTAGGAGGTCCGGAGGTGGAGCATTGTTCCTGCATACGGATCCTGCGGAGTGCAAACCTGACAGAATCACGATCCAACGAATTTCACTCTGCCTGGTCCGTGTGTAGGAATAATGGCGTCCATGGAGGATGTGCTACACGCTCTGGTATTGGTGCAGCAGGAGTTGGCAGCCTCAAAATTTTTTATTCTAAGTTAAATGGTTTAATTTTTCTTTCTGAACGTGGAGAAGGAGGATGATATTTTATATTTTGATATTTTTGTAACATAGACTGAATACTATTAATGTTTTTAATTTATTTGCCTGTCTTTAATGGCATAATACAGAAATATAGGTTGTATAATGTAACATAAAATTTAAAAGTAAATGTCCTACTTTTTAAATGCACTGCACCCTGCCCTCTGCACTATCCATGCCTACCCTAGTGGTGACATATATGCATTATAAATATTAAGGAAGACTTGGGCCTCACAAAATATTTATTTTGCCCAGTCGAAATTGCAGTTGAAGGAGGAGGGAGAATTCAAGTTGGAGACGACCAGACTTATGGCAGAGGAAAGGAAACTGGACATTGATGCAGCAAGGGAGAAGGCTGAGGCTCAGAGACCCTTTGGGGGAGAAAAGACTAGCCATGAAGGAAATGAAAATGGCTCATGAGATATGTCTCAGAGAGTTGGACATCAGTGCGAAGCAGGTAGGGTCAAGCAGTAATGGTGGCTTTATACTTACAGTGCCCTTTAGAGACAAGAGGGTCCACATTCCTAAAGGTCTGGTGCCTGACTTTGTTGTGGGGGTGAAATTGGCAAGTATACAGGTGCTATGCTTCCCCTACCCTGGATCCAGATGAACTACTGGGGGTATGCAGCCTTTTGTGAGGAGGCAGGACAGAGCTTATTCATGGGTAAGTAGAGCTGTGCCCAGTTCCTCCCTTCCATCTTTCCAGTGAAGGCCCATCCAGTCACATCTATACTCCCCATCTTGTGTGTCTGTCTAGGAGGATTACACAAAGCTCAACTGTCAGCTACTCCCAGTCATCTGACCAGGGAAAAGCTACAGGTACTATCTGCTAAGGCAGGAAAATGCAATTTTCTAAAAGTGGTATTTTCAAACTTGTAATTTAAAATCCAATGTCAACGTAAATTAGAATTTTAAATTATTATTCCAGAGACACTAAACATGAACTGGTTACCCATTACCATTGGAAATTTGCACTTATGAAATCTAATAAGGTAACTCCAGTGTTATACTATGGCAGAGGTAGCCTTGCCGTAGTGAACAATTAATGTAAAAGTGTTTCACTACCATGATATGTAAAACTTAAAAGTGAATGTTCTACTTTTAAATACATTGCATCCTGACCTCTGGGCCTTTCAGGGCCCACTCATGGAGTGACTTATATCTATCCTCGCAAAAGGTTTACTTTTCCAGGTTGAAATGGCAGTTCAAACTGTACAGACTGGCTCTGCATTGGCAGGCCTGAGACATGTTTAAAGTGCTACTTAAGTGTGTAAAACAACCAGTGCTGTAGACCTACTAGCAGCAAAAGGAACGGTTGGACTTGGCCCTCTTTGCAGGGTCATCCGTGAACGTTTTGCCTTCCTCCTGTATGTTGTCTGACCTGTTTTGTTGGTTTTATGACTCTGGGCACTTTACCAATGCTGATCACTGCGAAAGTGCATATGCTCTCCCTATTGTAAATTGATGTATGGATAAGTGACTCCATGATTTGGCTGATTTGGTTTAACTGTCACACCCTGGTACAGTGCACTGAGTGTTGCCTGGGCGTGTAAACCAAATGCTGCTGGTGGGCTTGCAGTCCTGGTTGTGCCACCAACAGAATCAGCCAGTACAAGTGTGTTTCAGGTCTGCCATTGCAGAGCATGTGTGCAGTCTGGTACTGCCATGCTGACTGAGCAAGTGCACCCACTTTCCAGGCCCTAAACCTTCCTTTTTCTTCATATCAGACACCCCTATGGTAGGCCCAAGCGCAGGGTGCATTGTAAGTATAAGGTAGGACAAGCCCTGATGTGTGTGGCATGTCCTAATAGTGAATTACAGCCATTTTCGTTTTTCACTATTGCAAGGCTACCTATTCCCCATAGGCCAGAATGGGCAGTTTGATTATCATATCTTATAATCCTAACTGACTCAGGGAATATGGTAGAGATTCGAGTTTAGTATGCCTGAACTCAGAATGATAAAATACATCTTTTAGTGAAGTTGGTTTTAACATTCTGTGTTTGAAAATGCCACTTTTAGAAAGTAGATATTTTCTTGTCTAACTATCCAAGCCTGCCTCTGCTAGGTTGTGTATTCCCTGTCTGGAGTTTGAGTGACAGGTGCTGGGGGATTCCAGGAGACAGGGCGAGTCAGCCCAGTGGTGAATAGAGAGATCTGCATCTAGATGGGAGGGAGGAGTTGCACCTGGGACCTGAATAGGGCTGTGTGTCTGATGTCTCTGCCCTGCACTGTGAAAGGAAAGAAGGAGTTGAGGTTCCGTGACGATTTGAACCCGTGTTTTCAAGTTTGTCGGAAATATATAATATTAGTATCAGCGAACCGCAAATGATCCATTTAGCATATCCTGGTGTTTTCGCTACGATACGAGCAAGAGCACTCCTGTTATGAACACATTTCTGATCTACCCACGGCATCCATCTTAGATCATGTCCGCCATTTTTGTGTTTCTTGCCCTCACATATGCAATAACCTCTGATCACTTCATTTCGATTAAGGACACGTAGCCTTAGCCGGAGATTCACCTCTTTCATGACACGTGTACTTTAAACCAGATCACGCTGTAGCTGCATGACTTGACAAAGGCTGCCTCCTCTGCCCGAGGCCAGCCCACCTGAACTGGTTCTCGTGTCCATTGTCCCGATCATGATTAGGCGGCCGAAGCCGGTAGCCTTGCCCATTTACAACCCACAAACATCTCTTATCCCGCTTTCCTATCTCCTGCACCTGGCTCTGCTCCTTTCCTTCTGGGCCTTTATTAGGGGGAGGTAACAAACTTTACGATGAGGCGGTCCGGCTCTTGAATGCAATATTGACAAGGGATTGTGATGGACTAGTGGGAACCCCTCTTCGTGATGTTTGGCATCAGATATTATCGACAGTTCCTGTGTAACGCCAAATATTTATTGTTTAAGATACAAAGGTTTAGGAATGTACTGACATGTGAAATATTTGCCTGAAGCACAATTTTTAGTATATAAGGAGCAACCCTCAATGTACAAATCGAACAGGCTCCTGGTTACTGCCCATGTGTAGTTTCTGTGACTTCTGTGTCCCTGCAGTAATAAACCTTTGGTCTTTGACGCCACCATCGAGAAGCCCGTGTTTCTGTTCATTTGCGCACCAAGGCAGGTGGAACTCCGGGGTCTTTGGGTGTTGTTCCCTGACACCTCTGGACGGAACCAAAAAGTCCAGAACTCCAATTGGCGCCCAACGTGGGGCGACGTCATTCGGTACCGGTCCAAAAGCCTGAAGAGTTCGAGGAGCTTCGTGTGAAGATTTCCGAGGGAGGCGCCCCACTTCATCGATCCCGGCATATCGCAAAAGTGGCCCGAAGTTCTCTTCCACGAGGGTTCCCCGTTCAGGACGGCTGCAGTGGGCCGTTGCCTTGACCGTCGCCCTGTCTTGGACCCGAGGTGCAGCCCTTAGTACAGCGAAACGGGACGGGTTTCTCCTTGGTGACGTCTTCAGTGCCTCAGTTAAGTATTTAGTGATAGCTAGCTGGTTACTTTGTGAGGATTGTTAAAATCCTTGATCGGTTCTTGGTTTAGTTTGGTTTCGTAAGATTATCACTAGTTGTTCTGGTTACGATAATCTATTTGGTTCAGTTTGGGTATCGATACATTAGTTTGGTTTTGGTAGGCCTAAGTTTTTGGTTCGAGTGCACATATTTGTTCCGTGTTTTGTTTGTTTTGTGTTCCAGACTGAAAATGGTAAGTCGGAAAATGTTGTCTTGTTTCGGTTGCAACCATGACTCACGATTGGAGGATTCCTGTCTGGTTCCTCCGATTGGGACTCCCCTTTATGACTTATATTGTAAACATGGTGTGGGTCCTATATCTTATAATGAGGTGTGGGTCCGTTACTGTAAGAAGGATGGTGTCCTTAGTTGGCCACTACATGGTAGTTTTGAACCCGAGATCCTTGATAATTTAGAAGCGAAATTGTTTAGTAAGAAAGCCCGGCCGGCAATGTTTGATTCTTTCCGTTATTGGCGAAAAGAGTCCAAACAGAGAGAAATGAAAAGGTTGAAGAAAAAACAGAAAGAGAAAGAAGAGCTAACTCTAGAGCAAGCAACTAAACAATTGCAAGATAATGAGTGCGAAAAAGCTATAGATGTAGCAATTAGAGAGCATAATTTAGCGATTGACAAGTGCTACCCTGCCTTGCCATCGAAAACAGCTAAGATACTGGAGGATCCCGAAAACGATCCTCTGTTATCTTATCTGTTACGGTCACCTCCACCGTATGCACAAGGTGCTACGGCCCAACTTGTACCGAATGTCCAATTGCCGGTTCCTGGACAACCTGGTGTTCTTGTTCCTCAGAATCAAGTTCCTGTACCTCCTGTGGTTAATGTGAATATTCCTACGGCTCCTCCTCTTCCTGGGTTGCCGACTTCTATACCTGTATCTGTCTCGCTTACACCTACTACTTCACAAACTATTTTTCTCGATACTCCTACTGCCTCGCTATCTGTTCCTACCTCTACTGTGTTCTCTACGTCTGCAAGTGTGTTAACTCCACTTTCTGTACGTCGAAAAATAACTGATTATGTTGCTAATATACTGTCTCCTTTATATAAATCTTTAATTAAGACTCCTACTCCTGATTCAGTTCAGAGGCGTAGTCAGCTACCAAGTACTGAGGAACGGGGAATTTTAGATTCCACGGCTCTCAGATGGATTACGAAAGTTAGAAGATATAGTACGAGAGATGTACTAGATACGTTTATGCAGTGGAAGGAACCAACGCAACGGTACGTCTTTGATGAGATGTGCTCGTTGTTACGTGAGGAAATAGAGGAAGATGATGTTGAATCAGACTTGGAAGATTTAATTAAAATTCAAAAAGAGTTTGCTGCAGGAATGATAGTGGGTGATAATATAAAAGAAGCGATGGAACTTATTTTAAGTTTTAGGAATGATCCATCTCTTCGTTCGCCGAGAGATTTAGAGAAAGGTAAAATGAAGCCAAGTCGCCAATATCCTATGAGGGAGGTTCCTCCAATCTGGCGCGAAGCAATACAACGTGATGATAATGCGGGTATTGCAGCTGCTCCAGCACAGTTCCAACGAGTGTGGATACACATTCCATGGAAGCGAGCTGAAGTGCTAGCGGTGAAACAGGCCTTGCCAGATCCGCGTAAAAATCCAGCTGGATATTACAAGGAATTAACACAGACAGTTGAGGCTTGTATAATGAACTTAGCGGACATCGATATGTTATTTGGCAATGTAGTTCCACAACCAGTGTGGGCTAAAATTCGTAGGGAGGATCATCAAGCAGCCTTAAGTGGTGATTGGGCAGCTATCACTGCAGCGGATGGTCAGCAAACGGGTGGTGCAAAGCCCGAACCCCTAATTGCTAATCTTCCAGGTAGAATAATTGACTTAATGAAGACTCTGATGCCTGCGTTGCGTGTTAATTGGGATAAATTATCCGCATGCAAGCAAAAGAAAGATGAAAGTGTCTCCGACTTCTTCACGAGGTTCGAAGAGACTTTTGTAGATCATAGTGGTCAGGATATGAGCACTGAAGGAGGACAGAGACTGTTTGTCGATAAATTTGTGCATAATTTGTTACCTGAGTTATGCAATAAATTAAAGGATTCAGAGAGTGCGTGGGCTGTTTCTACAACTGCGCAAATACTTGCGACTGCACAGTACTATGAAAATAGGGATAAAGAGGAAAAGGAAAAATCAGAGAAGAAAACGAAAGATTTAAAGACTAAAGTTCTTTTACAGCAGGCGTATCCGCCTCGCACGAATCAGACTAATATGCAACAGAATTCGTATCAGAGGACAGATTATAGTTCAACCAGGCCTCAATACCAGTGGAATCAGTGTGCGTACTGTAAGAAAGAGGGTCACTACAAAAATGAATGTCCAACCTTAGCGCAAAATAATGCAGCAGCAGCTCAGAGAGGTCGTGGTGGTTTTGTGCAGAATTCTAGAGGTCGAGGACGAGGTGCTATGCCTCCGCAAACGAATGAGCGTCCCTCCAATCACTTTGATCAACGAAATGTACAGTCAACTCAACAAAATAGATCTCAGCAATATCTTGTTGAAGATTATTGTGAAGTGGATGAAGGATTTCAGCAAAATGGGTACTAGGACAGCCATGGACAGAGAGAGGGAGTAGTATCAGTTCCAGTGGATCAGAGTGGGCCTTATGTCGCAGTAGCAACATCAGGTGTAGTCGAACCGTTTCTGTTGGATACTGGTGCCGCAAAAAGTTCTATCATTCATGCGAAACTCCCTGGCGCACCTTTGTCTGGCTCAACAAATGTTTCCGTAGGTTTTTCAGGCGCCCCTGTTTACAACCCGATATCCGGTCCTTTGTCTATTTCTGTTGGACCGTGTCAATTGAAAGCACCCTTAATTTTGACGACAGGTTGTAATGAAAATCTGCTTGGTTTAGATTTGTTAAAACGACTATATGCGACATTGTACTGTTCTCCGGAAGGGGTACAGCTTACTTTGGGTAAAAGAATCACTTCTCCGATGTACTTGTCAATGGACGCACTCCCGCCAGAGCTGCGCTCACTCCCTGATTCTCTTTGGGCGACTGGTCCTAATGATGTAGGCCTTTTAGAAATACCACCGTATGTAGTAACTTTGAAAGCAAATGTAAAATTTCCAAGAATTCCCCAATATAAAATATCTAATGAAGGAGAACGTGCACTTTTAT
The DNA here is from genome assembly GCF_964263255.1 of Lissotriton vulgaris. NCBI lineage: Eukaryota > Metazoa > Chordata > Amphibia > Caudata > Salamandridae > Lissotriton > Lissotriton vulgaris. Next base: position 49,676,657 of record NC_141690.1, read on the forward strand.
TGATTGTGCAAGATTTGATTAAGAAAGGTGTGGTTGAAGAAACTCGAGGAAATGTTTGTAATAGTCCTGTATTGCCGATTCTGAAACGAACTGATCCTACGAAACCTCCAGTGTACAGGTTTGTCATAGACCTTAGAGAAGTTAATAAGATTGTGGTTCCGCAATTCCCTGTGGTTCCAGACATTACTGCATTGTTAACATTGACTCCTGCTACAGCCACTTGGTTCTCAGTCATCGACTTGAAGAATGCCTTTTTCAGCATTCCGATAGCCGAGGAAAGCAGAGACATTTTTGGCTTCTGCCTAGGAGGTCGAAGTTTCAGATTTAAACGCGCTCCACAGGGCTACTGTGAAAGTCCATCTATTTATAGTCAAGCATTAAAAAGCCAGTTAGATTCTTTTGTCCTTCCTCCAGGTTCTGCCCTAGTACAGTACGTAGACGATCTTTTAGTGGCTGCCGATGACAAGGAAACTTGCAAAACAGCTACAGTATCGTTATTGCATCATTTGTCTGATTTGAATCACAAGGTGTCACCTTCCAAGATGCAATACTGCTGCCAAGAAGTGACCTACCTAGGTCATCTCTTGTCAAAGGAGGGAAGGAAGTTGACCCCAGAAAGAATAAAAGCAATTACGCAAATGAGTGTTCCACGCACACAGAGAGAAGTACGTGCCTTTTTAGGTATTACCTCCTACTGTAGGCAGTGGATTCCAAATTTTTCTCTCTTAGCGAAACCATTGGTAGCTTTGACTGGGAAAAATGTTCCGAGTCCGGTGCCATGGTCTGATGAATGTCAAGAGAGTTTTTCTGAATTACGAAAAGCCTTGTGTTCAGCTCCTGTATTGGGTACACCTGATTACAGTAAGCCATTCACGCTCTACGTTCACGAGAGAGAAGGTTGCGCGTTGAGTGTCCTGACACAGAAGTTTGGTGATAAACAACGCCCTTGTGCGTATTTCTCATCAACATTAGATCCGGTAGCTAGAGCGTTGCCTAGTTGTTTGAGAGCTACAGCGGCAGCTGCGGCTTCCATTCGACAATCTGCTGGTTTGGTGATGAACAACATGCTAGTGGTCATGGTTCCTCATGCAGTGGATACACTCATGAACCGAACTAAGACACAACACCTTACTAGTGCGAGATTATCTGGTTATGAGCTGACATTACTAGCGAGTCATATTCAAATCAAAAGATGTAATGTATTGAATCCAGCAACGCTGTTGCCGACTGATCAAGAGTCGAGTGATTCTGAGCCACATGACTGCTGTTTTAAAACGGAGGAGGAGACAAAAGGACGCATCGATTTGAAAGATACTCCGTTATCCGATCCGGATGGTACGCTGTATGTGGACGGGTCATGTTTTAAATTGGAGAATGGTGATGTGACTGCTGCTTACGCGGTAACGACGTTGAAGACGATTGTGGAGACTGCAAGAGTGAGTCAGAATTCTGCCCAAGCTGCAGAATTAATAGCTCTAACGAGAGCATGTGTTTTAGCTGAGGGAAAGAGAGTGAATGTGTTCACAGATAGTCAGTACGCATTTGGCGTGGCCCATAGTTTTGGCCGGTTGTGGAGAGAAAGAGGTTTCATTACGTCCCATGGGACTAAGATTCAGCATGGTCAGCTAGTTAACGACTTGTTGGAATCTCTAACTTTGCCGACTGAAGTTGCAATTGTAAAGTGCAGTGCTCATAAAGCAATCACGGATGATGTTGGTCGTGGGAATGCTTTTGCTGATGAAATTGCTAAACAGACAGCTAGAGACATGATGAGTAGAATGTATGTTGCAACGTCTGCAAGATGGATCGCTGAGTCTGGGATGTGTGAAGATACAATGGAAAGCGTGAAAGAGATTCAGAAAGAAGCAACTGAGGAAGAGAAACGTGTATGGAGAGAGAGTACGGGCAAGTTGGACTCGAATGGATGTTGGATTGATTTGACAGAGCAGCAGCGTTGGATGTTGCCGGATGCGTATGTGCTTGCAGTAGTGACAATGGCGCATGGAGTAGCGCATATAAGTTCTAAAGGGATATGTAAGATGTTGGCTCCGGTCTGGAAGAATGAGGGAATCAGTAAGTGTGCAGAGAGAGTGGTGAAAAATTGTATGGTGTGCTTGATGCATAATCCTGGCAAGGGAACTCCAACTCCAGCTGGTCATTTCGCTCCTCCTTCCTGCCCCTTTGAAGTGATTCAGTTAGACTTCATTCACATGGAACGCTGTAATAATTTAAAATATGTCTTGGTGGTGGTTTGTGCTTTTTCCAGGTGGATAGAAGCATACCCACTGAAGGACAATACTGCCTTATCAACTGCCAAAATTCTTCTCAAAGAATATTTCCCTAGATTTGGAATGCCACGGATTGTATGGTCAGATAACGGAAGTGAGTTTATAGGGAAAGTTATGCAGAGTGTATGTGCAGGCCTAGGTTTGAAACAAAAATTTCACAGTGCGAACCATCCCCAGTCAGCTGGTTTAGTGGAGGGTTACAATGGCACCCTCAAGCTGAAGATAGCTAAAATACAAGCATCCACAGGTTTAGCCTGGCCAGACGCACTTCCTTTGGCTTTGTTATCAACAAGAGCAACTGTACATTCTAGAGTGGGGCTTAGCCCATACGAGGTAGTCTTTGGCCGCCCAGCAAATATCTGGGGTGTGCCAAGGCCTAAGGAATTTAAGTCTATAGAATATCCTATGTTGATAGACTACCTTTACGACTTGACTGCTAAATTGAGTCTTATTCATCAACAGGTTTTCGATGCTTTGCCAAAACCTCCGGAGAGTCCAGGGCATCAGCTGAAACCAGGAGATCTGGTTGTCATCAAGAACTTCGCGAGGACGAAGAACCTTCAACCAAGATTTGTGGGGCCCTTTCAGATCTTGCTGACAACGAGGACAGCAGTTCGTGTAGCTGGCCGCAAGCATTGGGTGCACGCGTCTCATGTTAAGCGTGTACCCTTGCCGCTACCTTACGACGACTGGGTGAAGAAGGGAATTGGTGCCTCCGAAACTGAAAGCACACCGAAGTTCATCCCTTTCAGCGATGCCGAATTGATTACTGACACTCCAAAATCTGACTCTCCTCCTGAAAAGACTCTTTTGAACACTGAACATTTATCTCCAGCATCAGAAGAAACTTTGCTATCTGCAAACTTAAACACTGCAACAGCTGCTAGTGATACACTATTTTCCGATCAGACAATACCTGCGAAGCAGAGATACAACCTGAGAAAACGTAACATGGACAAATAAAGCAGGCAACTGCATATTGTGATTTTGATATATTGAACATTTGCCTTCAGCCAGGAAGTTTGCTATTGTTTATTATTTTTTTAAAATTGCCTTGCCGTCTGGGTAGCCGTAGGGTCGTGGCTGTGTGCCTAGTTTGAATCTGCAGAGGTCTGACACAAGGTCGATCTTTCTGTTGGTTCTGGGAACTCCCAGGGCTGACAGAGGCATTTTCATCTACGTACACATCATCAGTGGTCGCGAGCGGATTGTAGAAGATGGAGCTTCCTGCGCTGCAACGAGAAAATGTGATTTATGTTCGCAGAAACAGACTTTACAGAATTCTTCGTAGCAAATGCTTTTTGATGCAATGTGCCGTTACATTTTTGATTATTTTAGCAACATTGATGGGTGGAATCGTCTTTAGTATAAATCTGATTTTTGTGCCAGTTACTACGGTACCTCCCCTTGATCCTGCCATTTCTACTGTTTCTTCTATACACTCTTTTCACTCGTTTCCTGAACATGAGCAAGTCCGACGCACAGAGTTCATTAACAACACTTTTGTACAGCTCTTGCACCAACACCAATTGGTAGTTAACACTACAGACTGCTGGGTGTGTGGCTTGATACCCCACACTATGGATAAAGGTATTCCCTATCTGGTTTTGCCTTTCAGCTACAATGGATCATTTCAGGCCCTTCAAACCATCTTTGCTTATGCCCTTGAGACCTATCCTCCACGTCCACCACGTTCCACTAGATATAACTCTGCTAACAAAGCTTTAGTCCAGGGAATTATTGACATGATCAAGGATGTCAATATTACTCCATCTTACCCTAGAGACGAACTACGAGTGTATTTAAGTTGGAATACTTCAGAGTATCGCCTTAGTTTAGGAGAAAGCAAGCGTAAAAGCTCAACTCCAATCTGGGTCGTACCTCACCGAGGTCAGGTCTGTTTGCAAGGGAATGGGAGAAATCCGAGAGCTCAGCTAGGGAGGAGTGAGTGCGTTGAGACTTATGTGTTTCCGGCTAACTCTTCCCCTGCCTTCCTTACTGCTAGGGGTACCTACTTCATTTGTCGAGACCGAGCTTATACATGGTTGCCTGCTGACTTTTCAGGTTCATGCTATATTGCTCGATTGTTGCCTCCAACATACACTGCTTCATCTGATTACCACAGAACCAGAATAGCGAGAGGTGTCTTCAGCAAGGAAGATACTGCTGGTCAGGAAGCTGGAGACTTCTTCAAAGGCTTCCTTCCGTTCTGGGGGCCTATGGCCAATAGTAGAAACATACGTCAGCTAACACGGGTAGTTGAATCTACTATTACTGAAACTGCTGGTGCCCTTAGCAATTTGACAGCTGAGCTTCAGGCGGATAGACTCATGACGTTGCAGAACCGTATGGTTCTAGATGTTATACTTGCAGATCGAGGTGGGGTATGCAGAATGATCCAATCGAGCTGCTGTGTCTTTATTCCTAATAATGCTCCAACAGTCTATGAAGCGATCTCTAAGCTACACAAGATTTCCGACTCTATACATGTAGACAAGGGAAACTGGTCCTTTATGAAGTGGTTGTGGACTCTGATCTCAGCGTGGGGATGGAAGGTTCTAATGGTCATCGGTGTCATCTTAGTATTCCTATTCTCATGCTGCCTGATTATCCAGTGTGGTCCTGCTCTGTGTAGTTTTTGCGCTGCAACTTGTCTCAGAAAACCACCTGCGTTTGGAGAAAAGGCAGGAGAAAGGATGATGATACAACAACATGTCACTGACCTGATGAGTATAGAACTAGACTCTGATATAGACTGAGTAATTGCCTATGTAAGGGCAAAAGGAGGGTCTGAGGTTCCGTGACGATTTGAACCCGTGTTTTCAAGTTTGTCGGAAATATATAATATTAGTATCAGCGAACCGCAAATGATCCATTTAGCATATCCTGGTGTTTTCGCTACGATACGAGCAAGAGCACTCCTGTTATGAACACATTTCTGATCTACCCACGGCATCCATCTTAGATCATGTCCGCCATTTTTGTGTTTCTTGCCCTCACATATGCAATAACCTCTGATCACTTCATTTCGATTAAGGACACGTAGCCTTAGCCGGAGATTCACCTCTTTCATGACACGTGTACTTTAAACCAGATCACGCTGTAGCTGCATGACTTGACAAAGGCTGCCTCCTCTGCCCGAGGCCAGCCCACCTGAACTGGTTCTCGTGTCCATTGTCCCGATCATGATTAGGCGGCCGAAGCCGGTAGCCTTGCCCATTTACAACCCACAAACATCTCTTATCCCGCTTTCCTATCTCCTGCACCTGGCTCTGCTCCTTTCCTTCTGGGCCTTTATTAGGGGGAGGTAACAAACTTTACGATGAGGCGGTCCGGCTCTTGAATGCAATATTGACAAGGGATTGTGATGGACTAGTGGGAACCCCTCTTCGTGATGTTTGGCATCAGATATTATCGACAGTTCCTGTGTAACGCCAAATATTTATTGTTTAAGATACAAAGGTTTAGGAATGTACTGACATGTGAAATATTTGCCTGAAGCACAATTTTTAGTATATAAGGAGCAACCCTCAATGTACAAATCGAACAGGCTCCTGGTTACTGCCCATGTGTAGTTTCTGTGACTTCTGTGTCCCTGCAGTAATAAACCTTTGGTCTTTGACGCCACCATCGAGAAGCCCGTGTTTCTGTTCATTTGCGCACCAAGGCAGGTGGAACTCCGGGGTCTTTGGGTGTTGTTCCCTGACACCTCTGGACGGAACCAAAAAGTCCAGAACTCCAGAGTCATGTAAACAGAGTGCTCCAGGACTGACCAGAACTGGTTTGGACTAGGCAAAGGCCTCTCTGCCTTCAGAGAACAGAGAAACTGTGTTTAAAAGAGGGGACCCAGACCCCACAGAATTAGATCAATTTTGGATAACAAGAAACCTTTGCTGAGGAGTGGAACCAGAGAGACCGAGGAGAGACTATCCCTAAGCTGAAGTGCTGCTTGGGGGATTGGCCTGAAGTGGTTGCCTGACTGCCAAAGAAAGGAGAGAGGAACTTTGTGTGAACTTTCATCAACTTGTGTAATGATCTCCAAGGGCTTGAGGAAGAGCTTGCCTCCTGTTAAAGTCTCAGGGACAACAGACTTCACCCACCAGCTCCCCCAGAGTTCTTTTGAAGTGCCTGCAGTTGTGCTGGATGTTTTGAAGACTTGCTTGTCTCAAGGAGCTGGAAGCGCGACTCAGGAACAGAAAGCGTCTCTCCGAACTGCCGCTGCCGCTTCACAACACGAAGCACATCGCATTGCCGTAGAAGAGGATGGACGTCATAGCAGACACCAACGTATCACTGGGAATCAAGTCGCAGAAGACTCATTGAGTCATCGCAGGTCCATCAAAGTGCCTCGCATCGCCAGGAGAAGAGGATCGACGTCGCAGCACATGCCCCCGCATCACCGGGAAGTGCATCGCAGGGCCTGTCATGGCTCATCGCCGGAGAAGAGGATCAACGTTGCAGCAGCCGCCGCCGCATCACCGGGAAGAGTGTCGCAGGGCCTGTCGTGGCTAGTATTGTTGTGGAAGCAACTTGCATCGCCAGGGAGAGAATCGACGTCGCAGTAGATGCCGCCGCATCACTGGGAAGCGTGTTGCAGGGTCTGTCACGGGTTGCATCGTGTAATTCATCTCGCATCGCCGGAGAAGAGGATTGACATCGCCGCAGACACCGCTGCATCACCGGGAAGCATGTCACATCAAGAAGAAAGCGCCATCTTTGTTTTTTTTGGCACCAGATCTTCAACGCATCGCTGTGCTTGCATGTAAGAGACTACCGCATCTCCTTTCCTGTAACACTTTCTTTGTCCTGTGTGTCGCATCTTAAAGTACATTGACTCAAAGTGTTGAAGAGAACTAAGCTAGTTCTACCATTTTAAGTACAGTATTGTAGATTTTTCTCATTTGTGGTCTTGTGTTAAATGTATATAAAGAATATTTATTTTTAATATACAACTGTGTGGTGTCCATCTGTAGTGTTGTCACTGGGTTACTGTATGTGTTAACAAATGCTTCACACTCTGCCTCTGAGATAAGCCTGTCTGCTTGTGCCTAGCTACCAAGGGGGTGAGCAGGGGTTATTTTAGGAGTGTACCTCCTTACCCTGACTAGAGGCTAGGACCCGTTTTTGTCACAGGTACCTACCTATGCCAACTAGAGACCCCCAAATCTAACAGGGACAAATGATGGACGGGATGTTAAACAATGCAAACATTCATCCCCAGTCACAAAGATCTGGGTTTAATCCATAGTTATTTTGCTCGCAAAGCCACCCCCAGTTTGGACCCAGACATATGCAAAACCGATGTCTGGACATACCCTGCCCACTTCGGCTGACAAAAGCATAAGGTACAAATGATGGATGGAATGCTGAACAAAGCAAACATTCACCCCCAGTCACAAAGATCTGTGTTTAATCAATTGTTCTTTTGTTTACTACCCACCCCAGTTTGGACCCAGCCATATGCAAATCAGTCTTGACCCTGCTCCTCATGGGATCATTCCAGCCTGAACTGCTAAGTCTGGTCTTCCCTGGACTTGAAACAAGGATCCTGGGGCATCACCCCTCATCAGCCAGGCTAGCTTGAATCAAGTGGGGCAGTGAGCATGGGACCCACTTCTGGGCATACCATTCCCACTTAGGACGACAAAATGAAAAGGAACAAATGATGGACAGAATACTGAACAAGTGGCATTTAATATACATGCAGTGCCACTTTACTAGGGACTTACAAGTAATTTAAATATGCCAATCGGGTATAAGCCAATTTAACGTATTTAAAAGCATACACCACAAGCACGTTAGGGCTGGATATCACTGGTAAAGCGTGCAGTGTCCTAAGTCCATCAAAAATGAATGAAAGGACCGAGTCCAACAAATCCATACATACATACATAAATTGAGGAGTAATGTGCATGAAGTACAAAGATGATGTATATCAGCATGGATTAGCTGTGATAGTGGATGGATTGTGTATATTTTCAAGACTTCTCTAAAGGGCATTCCGCACTTTCCTATCTCTATGTTTAGGCAAGGCCTTGTTTATAGGATTAAGAATGTGTATAAATCCGCTATTTCTGCTGATCACTGCCTAATTGAAGATGTTGTAATTTCTCAATAATTGTTCAAATCTTGAACTCCTTTTCTGCTTGACTCTATTATAGTCATCTCTTTTGGATGTGGATTTTTTTCTGGAATGTTTAAGAGCTCAATTTTCTTTTTTTCGATAACTTTATTTAGGTATGCACTATGCACCAGAGCACACCCAATCACTATATCTGTAATCCAACTCTACATTCAGAATTGTTTTATTTTATTTTCCTCCATTAATCCACCTGCCTGATCCGATCAATCGTGCAACTGCGGGAAAGCGTCTTCAGAAGTCTTCCTGTCTCCTCCAATGTGTGACCATGTAACGTTATGGCATGAGTAAGCTTACTCGTGCCATAACGTTACATGGACACACATCGGAGGCGACAGGAAGACTTCTGGAGGAAAATAAAATAAAACAATTCTGAATGGAGAGTGATAACAAAGGACCGTTAACCCCGATCTGGTGAATCATATGGTGATTATACTGATATCACGCATAAAAACCTTCCTCTTTATCACTGGATTCATTATACTGCACGACCTAACTAGCACGTGGACAAATTCAGGAAACTATATGAATTCTACTTATATTCCAAAGCCTTGAAAAAGCCCTGCGGGCGAAACGTGCGTCGGCTGCTGTTGTTTCAACAAATGTCTGACTGGACAATAAAAACATACAGATCTGATTGAAGACTGTGACCAGATCCTTTCCTTTGACTGACAACTTGGGAATTCGAATCACATTGTTGAAAGGACTTATGAATATACAGACTGATTCATATGTGATATACTTGTTGGAGAACAGATATAGTGATTGGGTGTGCTCTGCTGCATAGTGCATATGTAGGTACCAGGATTCTTAGAATCTCTGGGCAAAGTAACACCTTAGTGGGTAGGTGTTTAGACACCATAGTAAGCACCCCGTATTGACCATATATTAAACAAAGGAACTGTCTATCTTCATGCAAGTAAATAGATGTGCGGAATAATCAGGGCAAACCCACATTTTTGTATTATACAACTTTATTTAGGTCGCAACGGACCATAAAAGTACAGAGTAAAATGCATACAAACACTACAATGAAAATGGATAAATAACATAGAACAAGGCAAAGACAGTCACAATCATATATGTACACCTGCTACACAAAATTAAAACCATTCCCTAAGTATCACATCATAAAATCAGATTAAACCATTCGGTATAGTTATCGAAAAAGTACATTAGATTTCCTACAGATATTTGAATCATCCAAATATTTCGGTAAAAAATGTCTACGTTTATGCCACATCCCGTTTAAAAAACGGGAGACGAAAAAACAATAGGGGGGTGCGTATCATATTTTAGTACTCTAACCCCCACATGCATCAAGCACTTTTTCATTCGCAAACGGTGCGATTCCTTCAAATCGGCCGTTTGCGAATGCAAAAGTGCTTTTTGGGATGCATGAAGCAATTTTAGAAATTGCAACATTGTTGCGACTTCTAAAATTGCGGGTGCTTTTAAGAAGTCGCAGATGTGCGACTTCTTAAAAGCAATGCATCATCACTTTTGACAAGTGAAAATTCGCACTTAGGGTTCCAAATTTACCGAGTGGTTGAACCACTCGGTAAATTTGGAAAAAGTGTTTAAAATGCTTTAAATGTTTTTTTTTCAACATTCATGTTACGGACACACATGTCCTTAGGACATGTGTGTGTGCAACATGATGCGAAAAATACATTTCAGGGGTGCATGGGGGGGTCCTTTGGACCCCCCCCCTGCACCCATGAAATTTTCTAAGTGCCACTCGCAATTTGCATTGACTCCTATGGGCCTTTTGGCCCATAGGAATCAATGGAAATTGCGAAAATTAACTTAAGAATTCGGTATTTCTTTGGGATTCGGTAAAAAATGCGATTTTTACCGAATCACAAAGAAATACCGAAAAAAATGATGCATAGCATTTTGCATTTCCTAAATAGCGATTCCTTAATTTTCGCTATTTGAGAAATGCAAAATCCTAGATTGATGCATGTGGGGGTTCAGGCCTTTGAACATTGTCTAAAGCCTAGATTTCTACGGAAGGGTTTTACCCAGCGTTTACGTACAGCCTGGTAAATGGGACAGAAGAAGACGACATGGATCTCATTTTCAAAATGGTATTTACATGCTGGGCAGTTAGTATTTTTATTTATGTCCCATTTTCTGGTAAATGACATAAGCAGAAGACTGCCCATCCTGAATTGCATGTATAATTTCCTTGTCGAAGCTGGATAAATCAGGTCTAGGAAGTCTTTCTTTTTATAATCCTCTTTTACTTGAAGGAACTGAGTTGTCAATCTACCAGCTGCAGAACTCACATGAAGAGACAATAGACAGTGATGCCTGTAATGGTAAACCAGATCAGCCCTGGATATTGCTGGACACGCTACTTCTGGTGTTCCCCATAACGCGGGTAAACCAATCATGCTACAATGTTCCTTGATGTGGGATGGCCACGGGATTTTGTTAGTTCTTATTTTATCCCAGACATCCCTGAATTCATTTTTATAAGAAGCTAATTCAGGAACTGACCATAATCTTCTCTGGTATGTAAGTGGCCTTAAAGCCACTTCCTCCTCAATAGGGAGTAGCCCTAGGTCCAGTCGGAGAGGTACTAACGGGGTACTAACTGGAAGTCGCAACAGGTTCCTCATAAGTGTGTGCTCTACCCTTATAAGGCTAGTAGGCCTATGGTGACCCCAAAGCTCCACCCTGTAGATGGAAGCCGCTCTAGCCTGTACTTTATAGATTTCAATACCAGGAGCAGCAGGCTTAAACTCAGATGCTCTGTGCATCTTAGATATTCCTCCCACTGTTTGGGTTAACTTTAGAGCAGCCTTTGCTACCTTAGTATCCCATTCCAGATGTTCCGTGAGGATAATGCCCAAATACTCAAAGGTTTTCACTCGCTCCAAAGGAATGCCATTCAATACTGGGTTTGGGCGGGTCAGCCTGTGTGGATTGAAAATCATAAATTTGGTTTTGGATACATTTATCTCCAGGCCACTCAATGCACAGAAGTCGTCGAAGCCGTCCAGGGTACGTTGGATACCCATTGATGTCTTGGACAACAACAGAGTGTCGTCCGTGAACATCAATGCGGGAACCCGACCTGAAACTAGCCTTGGGGCATCAATATCCTTGGCACCAAGTAGGTGGTCTATAAGCCCAATAATATATAGACTAAAAAGGGTGGGAGCCAGGACACACCCCTGGCGCACCCCCTTTTTTATCGGGAGGTGAGCTGACAGTTCTCCATGCTTCCCGCACCTAACTTGAGCATACGTTTCGGAATGGAGCCTTATTAGAACATCCAAGAGATATAGTGGGATACCAAGATCTAGAAGTACACTCCACAGTTTTTCCCTAGGGACCAGATCAAATGCAGCCCTCAGGTCAACAAAAATGATGTAGAGGCTGCCACCCTCCACGCTCACTGTTTTCCAATATCTGGTCAATAGTTGATGTACTCGTCCTAAAACCAGCCTGGAAAGGGCTCAAGATCTTGTTTTCCTCAACCCAGGCCCGGACTCTTTCTAGGATTATACGTCCCATCAACCTTTGAGTAATGTCTATCAGGCTAATAGGCCAGTAATTGGACGGTAGTAGGGAACAACCTTTTTTGTAGATAGGAACTATCTCTGCACCACACCAGGTATCTGGCGGGTCCCTGTCCCTGAGGATGGTGTTAAACAGAACACAGAGATATGGGGCCCATATTTTTGGTTCTGACCGAAATAGGTCCCATGGAAGCTTGTCAAGACAGGGCACCTTGTTAGATAGTAACTTGACGATAGCAGATTCAACTTCAACAGGAGTAATCTACTGTACCCCCCCAATCGATACTCCTGGAGGAGGCTTAAAGTTGAGAATCATAAATCGCCATTGCCCGGATATGCATACAGCGTTCCAAAGTGGGCTTCCCACACTGCTGGTGCTATATTGGGTTCTATCGCTGATCTACCCTCCCTCCCCCATCACTAACTATTGCCCAAATGGATTTCGAATCCTTGCACTGTAGAGCAATTCTAAGATCATCCCATTTGTTAGCTTTCCAGTCCTTTTTCTCAGATTTTATAACCCGCTTGTACTGCAACCGAAGTTGCTTTATCCTCGGATTACCCCTGGCCTTTATAGCATCCAAACAATTTCTTTTGGCTTTACAACAGGTGGCATTATACCAGGGATGAAGTGGGACTGTTTTCTCCTTAATACTTCCTTCCGGATAGAACACATCAAACAGCTTAGAGGTCAACTTATTGTGTGTTTCTAACAGCCTAGCGTCCAGCCCTACTTTAGTGGCCACTGACTCAAAACAGGAACCCCTACTAGAACTACCACATATGGTATAGACTCAGGAGGAAGACCTATTCGTGGTAGTACATTCTTTAATACATCAGAAGTCTTAACGATGTTTGCTAGATGTTAATATCTTTCTACCCCTCTGTCCCCCCATTCTCCACTCTTCTGTTCACTGCTAAATTATTGAACACAACAGTGTCACTAGGTTGATTCGGGAGTTCATCAGGTAATACAACTGGGGCAGATAATTCCACTATGTTATTGGGGGCATGCGGAGTTACAGGGTGGCAGACTGCATTTGTTGTCCTTGTCAGCCCCTCTGGATTTCCAGTACCACCTTCCGCCCCCATACTACACTCTACCTGTGCGGGGACAAACAAGGTTTCGAGGTACGAAAGTCTGTCTTCAATAGAGTTCAGTCTATTATAGATGGGAAGACAAGTCTCAGAAAATATGATTTCCAATTTGGCTCAGAAGTCTTCCCGAACTCGGTAGGGAAAGCATCACCAGTACTTAATGTAGTCGTAGACCCGTGTACAGTGAGCTGGGGTGTATCAGGGCCAGCTGCAGTTCTTGTTGGTGGACTTGTCACCAAGTTGCTACATTTCTGGATTTTCACTTTTCTGTTCTTCAGTGTGGCAAATTTCTTGAGCGTTGGTCCCTCATAGCAAACCGATGCTCGAGAGATTGGATGCTCCTAATAGTGGAAACAAAACGTGAAATGGTAATCATATTACACCAAGAAATCCTAGATCTTGGGGAGAAACAGCACTAGAAGATGCCAAAACAAAATTACAGAATATAAATGAAGAAATTGAAGAATTTGATGACTATTTGATAAAAAAGAAAACTGACAAACTTAAACAGGATATCAGATGGTTCTCCCAGGAGAAAATCTATCCATATTTAAGAACCAATTTCTATCAGGAGGGACCTAATGACCAGGCACAATATAACGTTAGACCATTTGATCAGGTACAGTATAATCAAAGAGCTAATAGACGGGGAAAAATCCTTCACTTCTCGGAAACCAACTCCTCTGACTCTGACTTTGAAGGCCAGGTAACGGGCGAAGAGCCTGATTACAACTATCAGGAAAGGAACCAAAGAAACCATTTCCCAGGCCAATTCTCTAGAGCACAAAATCAACAGCCTTTTTTATCGAGAGGCAGAGGCAGAAGCAGATCTCGGTTCCCACAAACGGATATGAGTTACTATCCTCCAATAGACCCGCCACATCCGCAACCATACATGCGGACCAGGAACCACCCGTACTGGAGACAGTGAGGGCAAAATAAAACTCTAAAATTCCTATTTTTAGTCTATCGCAACACACTCTGTCATCACATGAAATTAGTGTATTAAGTAAGGGATTATCTTTTGTTCCTAGCACTTTTGTCAATAGGTTCAAGTTGAACCAAGACATTTTTTCCTTCTTTCACAAAGTTAGGTAAAAGACATTTTTTGAGGGAATGGAAACCAGAGAGGAAGAAAGAAATAATTCAGGTTGGAAACCTCTGTCTACTTTTACCCTGTCGCTGGATATGGTAGGCCCTGAAATAAGAATCTTTGAAAAGAATGTGATCAAGGAGTCAGAGAAGATATTGAAATTTATCCCCAAACCTCAAACCAATTTGGAGCTATTAGAGAGACAAGCCCTGAAAACGCTACAAGAAAACCATAATATCACTATTAAACCCTCTGATAAAGCAGGGGGCATTGTGATATTGGACACTGCTAAATATACCAACAAGATTAGCCATATGTTATCAATAGCGGAACACTATAAGAAGACCAACAGTAGAACTCTGTTGACTCTGAAAACCAAAATAGAAGAAACGGTCCACAGAGCGTTCTCAGATGGAAACATTTGCCAGAGAGAAATGGATTTCCTTATTAAACCAAACCCAGTGATTCCTGCACTTTACAGAGTCCCTAAGACACATAGAAATACGGAAGACCCACCTTTAAGACCTATCGTGGCTTACGGTAAACCTCTTTAGGAAACCAACAGTGAAAAACACCATACTTAAAAACAGCAGTTACCATCCTCCCTGTCAAAAAGATTCGATCCCCTTTGGGGAATTCCTAAGGATTAGGAGAAATTGCACAAGCATGAAGGACTTCCTGTTTAATGCAGATCAGCTAAAAGACTGGCTGCTGCTACGAGGATACCCCAAGAGATTGGTTAGCCAATCTCTTAAAAGAGCAAAATATTACAACAGAGACACACTGATCAACGCTACTCCGAAACAGACCACATAACAACTAGTATGTGTGCTGAACCATTCAAGCTAAATGACAAAATCAGATGTGTGATATGGAAAAACGGGAAGATTGTAAACACAAATGAAGAGGCAACTATGTTGCCTAAACCTTTGATAGCGTTTAGAACAAATCCCAATCTGAGGGACAAACTGGTCCATATAGAATGAGACAAAACATCTTACCCAGACAAACTACCATAGACGGACACCCACTACCAAAGGGAAATTACAGATGTTGTAACTGCCACGCGTGTGATCAAGCTATCACCAGTCAAATCTGGACATATGGGAAAAAATCAGGTTATCTCAAAGAAATGTCCAACTGTAAAAGTTCAAACATCATCTATATGATTCTGTGTCCGTGCAACATGGGATATGGTGGGGAAACAGCAAGAGAATTTCGTGTAAGATTCTCAGAACACAAATCAGCCATTAGGACAGGGAAAATGAATGCATCAATGGTCGAACATTACCAGTATCAGAAACATACAGAAAGAGATATGCAATGGCTCATCTTAGAACGTGTACATACAATACCAGGAAAGGACACAACTAAGTTAAGAAAACAGCGTGAATCTTATTGGATCTATACTCTGGACACTGTCCGACATGGGCTAAACGAAGAGATCATTTGGATAGTGACTATTTAATGCACATGATACACTCCCTATGTAGATGATCTGTACCCATGGAAAGTAAGTACTTACAGACATATCTGCCTGACAGTCATAGTATGGTACGCCCCATAATTAGGGCACATCTGGTCTCTCCCTAATAGCTTTAGAGATATAGATGTCACTAGGATTGAGATATACGAAAATATCAACATATATGCTACCATATTTCCAACAGTGTGTAGATCACCATATAACTAATATCTCCTAGTCGGGATATATATATAGTTGAGGGAATTCTATATATATTATCTTATATTCCTTATATTTTTTCTGTATTTCCCTGAAGTAAATGTATCTCTGTATACATATATCCAGGCTTTAGTCTTTTTCTGGCCATTCTGACTGTTGGAACACAATCCATTTTGGATAGGATTATGCCGAGTAGAAAAGCCTTAGC
The DNA here is from genome assembly GCF_964263255.1 of Lissotriton vulgaris. NCBI lineage: Eukaryota > Metazoa > Chordata > Amphibia > Caudata > Salamandridae > Lissotriton > Lissotriton vulgaris. The sequence continues at coordinate 49,692,703 of NC_141690.1, forward strand.
CCGTTGTTAATGTCCTTGACCCGCGTATGGCGTCAATCCGGAAGTTGTGGAAACGCGCGTCCCGCGAGTACATCTCATATCAATAGAAAGCGGATCACAACTCCGCAGTCTCTGCCATGATGACTCAGAATCCCACTTCTGGAGGACCAGGCTAAAATCTGAAAGGTAAGACCGGTGGGCAAACAATCCAAAGGGGACCCTCGGGGCTAGCACGATAGGAGTAATATTAGCTAAAGTGCCAAAAGGTCATTGCACGAAGCGTGTAATGTGGCAAGATAGTTTGGGTTTTCTGGTTGGATAATGCACGGTCACATATGATGCCCCCCAGAAAAATAACTCGTCTTTCAGGCAAAATTCGCACCCCTGAGAGACTCTACTAAAACGAGTCCTTGGAGATTTGCACGTAATTTTCCAGCAAGCTATTTTTAAACCATGGTGTCTTTCTCCTCCAATAGGAGCCCAGCATCTACGACGGCATGGTAATACCGATAGCATGCGCTGTTAAGACTGCCAATCCACTGCAGAGTTATATATAGAGTCTGGAGGTAAGATATACCTACGAACAAAACTCTGGTAAAGAGCAATATATACAGCCAGATAGATGATGCACCACTTTGGTTGCTCTCCTCTAGGATTCTGAAACCAGGCATTCTTAAAAAGTAGGTTTTAAAACAAAAATAAAGAAAGACTGAAATCTATATATGGAAGACCTCCTCGCTATTTGTAAGTAGTTTAACGGTAACCCCTACCTGCCTCATGTTAACAGGATGGTGGACATCTTAACCAGGTCCAATATGTAGGACACGTTACATATATATATATATATATATATAGATATATATATATATATATGTATATCTTTCTCCATAGCTGCTGTCTATATTTATGAAGAGTCAGGGTGACTACGTTTAATTCCAGTGATACTACAACATCAGTTTTCATGTATGTATCTCCCTAAGAATATGTCAGTATCTGTAACTTCTACCTGGGTGATAGCATAGCACACTGTATGGAAAAATTCCTTGCACTCTTGGGTGTTTGTCCATCTCATCTCTATCCCTTATTTGTATCTGCCCGCACAACCTTTGGTTAGAAGCATCTTGGACCGATCTTTCATTCTAAGTGGATTACTTAAAAGCCCTAGACATAATTGAAATTCTTCTCGCTGTAGGTCTAACCCCTTCTCCTCCTCCTCGAGTTTGAGCACACATACTTAGTTATAATGTTTATTATAAAGATTGTTCTGATGCTATAGATGCAGCACACACACTTATTCTGTTATCAATTTGTTTGCAGATGAGAAGATCCCCCAGTTTTCATATGAATATTTGTATGCTTATGTCGGCCCTGATGAATGTGGTATAAATAATCTGCTGTTCACCGAAACGTACGTAGGCCACATACATCTGAGAACCTTACCAGAGAAGACCATAGGAAATCAGGACTAAAGCAAAATACAATATATGGGATTCCAAGCCATCAAATCACTGATGATAATAATTGACATTGTCCCTTGCATCTCAGATGTTTTGTTCTGTTTGCTTTTTAGTACTTTTGCATAGTATGAGAGTGAGTATGTATGAGTATATGTGATGGTAAGATAGTTAGGAATGATTGTTTGTTTTGGAGAAATCTGAACCTTTTATTGTCTACTGGGGGCGTTTATGAGCTTTCTGTTTGAATTTTTGTATATAATAAATGTGTCTAACAATGTATTTTTATACGTCACATTAATGAGTGTAAAAAATTCTAAAAAAAACTTCCCTTTGAAAAAAGATATTGTAATGATAAAAAATCTGTTGAAAGAAAAATAAATACAATAAAAAGAATATGATTGTTTGAAATTCTATATGTGTGCAGAATCTATTAAAAAATAGAGATTGATTCATGTGAAAAATAGTACAGGTCAGTTTAGAGGTCCTTTATTGCTTTTTCCTATTACTTCAGTGTGGCTCCACCACGCTTTCTTTTCACTATTGGATCTGATGCCGGATTAGTAGCCCCCAATTTAGAACTAGATGCGGACGAGGTTTGCAGTCTCGGTATTGTTCGCCCAGGAAGTTCGTGATTTTGTGAAGAAATACATGGATCAACTAATACAACGTCCACAGTAGCTGGGGGACTAGACAAGCTTCCGGCAGCTTGTGATAACTAATTAACCTCACCAGTATGGCCTGAAGACACAGTATCAGAGGTTAGTTGTGGCACTGGTGACGACGCCAGGGCCCGCCTGCCCATTGATGACTGGTTGTCAAAAGCCTGCTCCACGGATAGCCTTTTTTCAGTCATTTCAATTTCATGTGCCAACACTGAGGATGCCCAGTTAAAAATTGGTTCAGTGTACCCACAATAGACCCGCCTGGCAATGACTTTCTACCCTTTCCCACCTTAGCCGTAGCCATTATCTAAATTTGTTATAGTGTACAGAAAGGGGGGCAATTAACAGCCGTCTAAAGCTGCTAATGCAAAAAGGCTAACCCCGCCCCCTCCCCCATACACACACACCACACTCAAAACAGGGAGTGCACAGAACCAAAAGCTGGCTGTCAACTGAAATATTTGGTAACAAATTTAAAAAGGTACTCCATTCCAATGCGGTGCTCAGTCAGTCTCGTTTCCTAACTCTCTGGGCTTCTCTGCTTGCTTTTCTGAAGCGGAATGTCACAGAAAAAAAATTAAAGAAACAAAAATAATTCAGTTTATTTAAGCGGTTCCTTTTTTCTTTGGCCGATTGGACTTCCCCTTCAGAAAAAACAAGAGGATGACTGAGCACGGACATCAGTTTCTCAAATGGCTTCTTCTCCAGAGGAAATTGAAGAATCACCACAGGAGAATGGTGTTATGTTTCCACTTATTCATTCAGGCGAGAGGCTGCTGATAAATTACTTTAGGTTTCGCGTAGTATTTTCAGGTGAAATGGGGTGGGGCCTGCAGTGTAGTGAAGGACAGGGAGCTGGTAGCAAAGAGTTAGCCATTTGCGATTTTGGGATCTGGGAAGCTCCAAAATTTCCATCCGTTAGGGTTTCTTTGGGTGAAAGAAAATTAAAAGCAATTAGGGGAGATAAAAGGTAATGAGCTGTTACTTCTATGTACCTCGTTCGTGTCACAGTCAATAAGTCATAAGGGATCTCCCTTCAAGGACATAAAGAATGCACAGGAGAATTCAAACGTGAGCCCCTCCCACTCACCTTGGTGCCATATAGTTGGTAGCTTACCCAGAATCCTCCTGTTGGATATTCTTTTCTGTCCAGGAGGATGATGAAGGATGAGGCAACAGGCAATTTGGTCTGTCAGTGGTGCGGCGGGCCTGTTTTTTTATCCGTCAAGGGACTTTCAACAGCCTAATTGCCAAGAGTTGTACCATGCGGGACAGCAGTTTTAAGCTCCTTTGCAGGTCCATGACTCTCCTGGAATGTCAAACCCGGGGGGCTGATGGGCGCCTGGATACAGGCTGTTTGCTTTCTCCCAGGATGATTGTTTCAGTGGGTAGTAAGCATGTTGTAGTTTTAGAGGCAAGGCTCTGCCCAGGCAGAGTACCGCAAGGGCTAGTTTTCAAAGATGGCTGACATCTGCTAGCGATTAGGTGGCATCAGTATTTGAAGTTTTTCCCGATCCTGAAAGACTGTGGAATAGTGCACAAGTCTGAACATGTTCTCTGGAAAAGCCGGCCTTGTGCATGCACACTGATGACTTTGTGCATTTGTGCATACTGTTTCTTCCACAGGGAGATCTACATATTTAAATAAAAAAAAGTAAACCACATATTTTTTAAAACAAGGATGATGCACCAAAGAAAAAAGTTCAATGAAAACTTCCAATTTTGCCAAAATAAAGTCCTTTATTCTTTTCAATCTTTAAAAAGCCTCAGCCATCGCGTTTCGTTCCATTAGAACTTCCTCAGGGCTGAAAATAGTACAAATATAAAAGACACATTAAGTATGCAAACATACAACACAAATATGTAATACATACTACATAGATATATATATACAACACAAATATGTACAAAATATGTTTTTTACACAACATGTAAAATGTAACAAAATAAAATACAACACCTTAAAAGATTGTTAAAAAACCTGAGTCCGAGGAGTCGGTGTGTGCTAAAGATAAATAACTATATATATCATACAGTGGAGAAGTGGTATGTAGGCATTGCTTGAATGACATGCATGCCCATGCAAATGATATATGAAGAAAAAAAGATAGAGGGGGTACAAAGCACATAAAGACACCATAAGACCTAACTAACTACATTATAACCATGTGCATAAAACAGAGAAAAAATGAAGTGAAGACATATGTTTACAGTCAGATTTATACCATGTCACTTATTACATATGTGTTTAGGAAGAAAAGTCTACACAGTTTTTATCTTTCATTAAAACATGATGAAGAAGACAGGCCAAGGAGAGAGAAGAAGAGAGAAAGACTTAGCAATATATGACCTGATTATGCAGGCGAAACCTGAAGAGCATCTACAATTAAGCATATCATGCTCGTCCTTTGTCAAAGTTGGAATAGCAAATGAGGGGTTATAAGTTATGTGAAAGCTCAAGAGTGATCTCTGATGAGAGCAGAAGGTACAGAGAGGTAACTCTGTGTGTGTCTATCTAGAGATAATAGGAAACCCTACGACTAAGGACCAACACAGTAGGGCCAAAGACAAATTGCCATTAACCTCACCTCAATAGTCTCTAGTAATTCCAGCACAGAGGTCAACAAATATAGTAATCCAAGTGTTTTCAGTTTGCGGTCTAAAGAAAAACAGCAAAGTCACATAATCCATAAGCGAGGAGAGATCAAACCTTCAAAGTAGGTAGGCTGCCCCCTAATCAATAGAACATAGTATCTTAAGGGTAAATCTCACCTCATCAAACAAAATATTATTGGTCCTTCTTTTTTCCCATTTGGACAAGAGGGAACGTTCTCAGAATTCAAATCACAGTCGAATGGTTCAATGTTTGTGTACCTAAATTAAGATATCATGGTCAACGGAGTCAAAAAGAAATATTAACACATCAGATATTGCGCCAGATATTGCGCCAGTGGACCCAAAATGTAGCAGGTTCCCTTAAACAATTTACAAGACTAGATACTCACACAGTCAACTAACCAGATTTGTTAGTCCATTACGTATTTCGGAACCTAACACCAGTGAAGTCATAGACACAATCTCTGTCTAATAAGCGCTGCATTAAGTGGATGGCAGTCTCCCTTTAAGAATTGCCACATCTAACAGAGGACTTTCTCACCTTACTGACAACCTTTACAAGGGCATCGATTTAGCAACCATATTCCTCCAGGCTCAGAGGGTGTTTAATTGGCACACAGTCTTGGCACATGTATCTATGTAAAAATGTTGAAAGGAAATAAATCAACAGACAACGCAAGTTGGCCCGTCAATACGATTATAGGTATAGCTAGCCTATATCAAATGCTAACATAAATGTCCTACCTCTTTTTTCCGAACAATATTAAAAGCAAACGTATGTACAGGGTTGAGCCTCAAAATGATTCGAATATTATGTCCGTAGTGGGTCCAAGAATTCTAATATAAAAATTAAGATAAGATACACAAAGGCAAGACCCATCAGTAGTCGTAAGGTTAGCAAAGAAGAGAGAAAAAACAAAGTTTGCATTGGTTGGCACAGCAACAGATACACTCACCTTATTATTCTACCATGACATATATAACCCACTATCTCAACTAGACTGGATGACAACTGAAATGACGGTCATTTGTCCTATGTGGATGAAAACAAGAAGATAGATCGCACGTGAGGAGGATTAAAATATTCCCAAAAACCCATAAAATAGCAAACACCACATCCATACTCTTACCTTAAGGTATAACGGGGCATATATAACCCCCGGCGCAAGAGAACTCAGGGGCACGCCCTTCTACATCTGTTCTCTCTAATGAGAAAACGGGGGAGAAGAGTAATAATGAGAAACGGTACCCTTGGCAAAAATACACAGTGCATATAGTAGTTATCAATGAGAAGACACAAAAAGGGTAAGTCGCCCCATGCCGGCTGCCCATGTAATGAGTTGATCCACATAGAAATCAAAGTTTTTTACCCATATCACCCCAAGAAACCCCCCATGGCAAGTTGGCCCGTGAGGAAGATTGTTATATGAGTCAGTATAAAGCCACCCATTAGGAGATAAAAAACAAACAACAAACCCCTGGAGCAAGAAAACTCAGGGGCACGCCCTTCTACATCTGTTCTCTCTAATGAGAAAAGGGGGGGAGAAGAGTAGTAATGAGAAACGGTACCCTTAGTAAAAATACACAGTGCATATAGTAGTTATCAATGAGAAGACACAAAAAGGGTAAGTCGCCCCATGTCGGCTCCCCATTTAATGAGTTGATCCACATAGAAATCAAAGTTTTTACCCATATCACCCCAAAAAAACCCCCCATGGCAAGTTGGCCCGTGAGGAAAATTGTTATATGAGTCAGTATAAAGCCACCCATTAGGAGACAAAAAACAAACAACAAACCATCTTATGCAAAATACTGTGTGGCTCATCTTAGAATTTAAGCCAACAATACAGTTGGTAACAATAAATAAGGCACACATAATCACAAAAAGTCACAAAACTCACACACAGCGAATACCTGAGTCGGATAATAGAAATGCCATCTACGATAATCCTATGATGTAAAGTATCATAAGTGCATATTGATGTGAAACCGGCTTAAAAACGATTGTCACATCGAAAAGAAACAACATTACAGTGTCATCCTGGAGATCCCCACCTTCTCACAATACCATGCATACGACTACGTTGAGACCAGAAAAAGTCTCTCAATTAGCTTGCCGACGAGAATGGCACCACAGTCTCCGTAGACTCGAAGAAACCTGCCATGTCAGTTAGGTAGCTCAAATAGCCAGCGTCATCCCGCCATGCACGGCGCTGTCGTGTGTGTGGACTAGAGGAATTTTCAAATGTAACATGCCTGAGTGTGGCACCATGTTGGAAATGTAATGCATATCCAATTTGTCTAGCTATCATCAGCGACTTGCATCTATGGGCAATGTTAAACAACCAGCATTACAAGAAAAGAAAGGGGTTTTACGATACTAAACTACTAATATGCAGTATCAAAGCCCCAAAATAAGAAAACATAAAAAAGAAGGGGAAATCAAGGTTCACAGGATCGAGAAGAGTATGTGTGAAAAAAACGTATTTAATGGAACGAAAAAGAAACAGAAAAATGTGGTGTATGGAAGGTAACTTAAATTCAGTGAAACGGAGCGGAACGATATTGAAACCCTCATAGTTATACAATATATCCCGAAACGGATTGGAAGTAGCAATCCCCAACAAAGCAGCACCATTTTAGTTTGGTCCCCCTCGTAAGACTGCACCATATTTGTATTGTGCGTGTCCATAGCGATCCCCTATTAATCCTAGTGGGAAAAAAACAAAGTATTGACTAAAAAAATAAAGACCGCACCATGTTTATCTGGTGTACATCCATTGCAATCCATTGTTGATCGCAATGGATGTACAGCAGACAAACATGGTGTGGTCTTACGTGGGGGACTCCCACAGATATGCACAATACCTAAAACAGTGCTGTTTCTCTGGGGATTGCTTGTTACTATCTGTCTCAAGACACAATGTGAAAATATGCGGTTTCTATTTCGCTCAGCTCAGTTTCTTTTAAAAGAATGTTACTTCCCCCTCTTTTTTCTTTTTCGTTTTTTTATTTTTTAGTCAATACTTTGTTTTTTTCCTACTCGTCCGCCTCCTCCCACGTGGAGCTGAACACAGCAATGTCATCCAGGTATGCGGCGCTGAATTCCTCCAGCCCGTTCAGTACCTGGTTGACCAGCCTCTGGAATGTGGCAGGGGCGTTCTTCAACCCAAAAGGCATACCTCTGAACTGGTATTGCCCCTCTGGTGTTGAGAACGCATACGTCTCTTTGGCCCCTCAGTTAAGGCAATCTGCCAGTACCCAGAAGTTAAATCAAACATACTGGGGTCCTGGGCAGTTCCCAACCGACCGATGAGTTTACCAGCTCTGGGAATGGAGTGTGCGTCAGTCTTGGTGACTGCAATGAGCCCACGGTAGTCCACACCAAACCGGAGATCTGGTGTGACACCTGGCGCAGCAGCTTTTGGCAGTAAGACCACTGGGCAAGCCCAGGGGCTGCTGGAAGGCTATATTACCTCTAGCGCCAACATCTTGGAAACCTCTTCTTTGATGCTGGCCCTGACCTTGTCAGTTACCCTGTAAAATTTCTATTTCACAGGTAAACTTTCTCCAGTGTCCACATCATGGAAGCACCAATTAGTGACACCTGGGGTCTAGAAGAACACGGAGGCAAACTGACCCAACATATGGCTACTGTACCTCTGCTGCTCTGGGGTCAGGGTGGGCAAGAGGACCACACCATCCACTGACCCGTCCTGCACCTTGGCAGGCAGGAGGTCAGGAAGAGGGTCACCTTCTTCTTCCATTCCAGCATCTGTAGCTAGGAGTATTGTCACTTCAGACCTCTCAAAGTGGGGTTTGAGGCGGTTCACATGCAAGACTCTCAAGGGCTGCCTGGGAGTCTTCAAGTTAACCAGGTAGGTTACTTCGCTCTTGCGCTCCACCACCTAATATGGCCCAGTCCACTTGTCTTGGAGTGCACAAAGCTCCACTGGCGCCATCACCCACACTTTCTGCCCAGGTTGAATTTCGACCAGAGTGGTATTCTGGTCATACCATCTTTTCCTTTCTTCCTGGCTAGCTTCTAGGTTCTCCTGAGCGAGCTTCCTGAAGCGTTGTGTCTGCTTGCGGAAGGCCAGCACATAGCTGAACACATCCTGGGGGGTTTTCCCACTGGATTTCTCCCACCCCTCCTTCACCAGTGTGAGAGGTCCTCTAACAGCATGGCCATACAGAAGTTCAATGGGACTGAACACTAAGGACTTCTGAGGCACCTCCCTGTAGGCAAACAACAGACATGATAGAAAGACGTCCCACTTCCGTCTCATGGGCTCCGCTAGGCCCATAATCATACCTTTCCGGGTATGGTTGAACCTTTCAACCAACCCATTTCCTTGAGGGTGGTAAGGAGTGGTGAATTTATAAGTTACCCCACACTCCTTCCACAGAGACTTCATGTACCTCGAGATGAAGTTGGTACCTTGGTCGGAGACCACCTCTCTTGGGAACCCCATAAGGGAAAAGATTCCTATCAGTGCACGGCCCACCACGGGGGCTGTGATTGTCCTGAGAGGGACAGCTTCCGGGTACCGGGTTGCATGGTCCACCAAGACCAGGATGAACCTGTTACCTAAGGCTGTCTTGTGGGCCAGTGGCCCCACAATATCGATGCTCACCAGCTCAAAAGGGGTGCTCACCACAGGAAAGGGTTGGAGGAGTGCCTTGCACTTCCCTCCACTCTTACCACTGGCCTGACATGTTTGGCAAGATCTACAAAATGTCCCAATGTGCTTCTTCATCTGGGGCCAGAAGAAATGGGTGACAAGCCTTTGAAAGGTCTTGTCTTGCCCCACATGTCCTGCAAGAGGCATGTCATGAGCCAGACCCATTAGGAAGTTCCTGAAGCACTCGGGTACCACCAGCACACGGGCTGCACCGGGCTCAGTGAACTTAGGCTCACTATACAACAACTCATCCTCCCAGTAAATGATATGATCCTTGGACTCTCCACCTGCTGCCGGGTCTGCAGCCTGTCACCGCACACCAATGTGGGAAGGGCCCTCTTTCTGACCTTGCAGAATTCCTCCCTGGAGGGGCCACCTTCTTGCTTCCAAAGGGTCAGCTCAGGTAGGTCCACCAGTTTGGCCACTTGCTCCCCGGTAGACTCCAGGGCATCCCCCTCAGGTTCTGATCCTTCGTGGGCCGTGCGAACAGCTGGGGTGGGTTTCCCAAGCCCCCTGCCTCCTCCTCTCCTGGCAGGTCCCTGGGCCACTGTATCAGGGTTCAGTACTGCTGAAGCACCCTTACTAACTGCCATAGCCCGCGTGGTCACGCAGATCTATGCAGGCAAACCCAACAACTCCAGATGAGTCTGATGTTCCACATCCTTCCATGGGGAACTCTCCAGGTCATTACCTAGCAGACAGTCTACAGGAAAGGCTTCACATACAACAACTTCCAAGAGACCAGAGACCCCCTCCACTCAAAGGGAACACGCACCACTTTGCAGAGGCGCACTGAGCAGTCAGCTGCAACTACTGAGTGGAGTACATTAGGGATGCCCTGCTCTTCTGACACCCACTGACACCTCACAGATATCACGCTGGCTCCTGTGTCTCTCAGAGCCTCTACCTCCCTCCCATTGATGGTCACCTTCTGCCCGTATTTCTTAGTGTTAAGGGGCAGAGACGTATCCTGGACCATCTCTGGGTCTCCTAGAGACACAAGGGCCATGACTGCTAATCCCTCCTCCCCACTTGAAAACAAATCCCCTCTCAAAGCTATACTTGCTAACCCTGGGGATGGAGCACCAGTGGGTGCTGAAGATTTTTTAGGGCACCTATTGATAACATGTCCCACCTCATTGCAGTGATAGCAGGTAGAGGGACCTCTGTTATCCCTTCTGACCATAGAGGGCCTTGGCTGTTTGGGTTTGGAGGGTTGAGACTATTTTCCCTGGGAACTATTTTGGGGACCTTGAGAGAACTCCTTTTGGTTACCCTTATCCCCCCACTCTTCTGCGGGGGACCCTGCCCACATTTGGCTGTGGTACCCACAATTCCTCTGTGGACCCTGGTACTTGTCCAGCGGTCCGCCTCCTTAGCAAGCTCAATGGAGTCTGTCAGCTTGCTGTCTAAAAGATGCTGGCACAGCTCTGGAACACAAAGACTACTCAAGTGCTCCCAACTAATTAAATAAAACAACCCCTTATAATCAGTTACTTTGCTGCCCTTCATCCAACCTTCCAGTGCCCCCGAGTTCAAATTCACACACTCCATCCAAGTCTCAGACTCTTTCTTCTTAGAGTTTCTAAACTGCAGTCTGTACTGCTCTGGAGTGAGTCCATACCTGCGACATAGGAGCCTCCTTCATATTGGGGTAGGTCATGGTACCTGCCAACTCTAAGGGCTCTAGAGCACTCCTCCCAGGAGTATATAGAGTTTCCTTCACTTGAGCAACCTTCTTCTTCGAAAGACGCTTTACTTCTGTAATTTCATGAACCTTTGTTTGTAGCTCTTCCAATTCATCAGTTTGTTTTATATGCTTTATATAAGGTAATTTGTTTTATATAAGTGAATGGAAGGATCCTGAAAAAATGATCTGCTTTGATTTATGTCAAAGTTGTATTCTTTGGAGGAGATGAATACTAAGCTACCAGGCTTGGTTCATGTGGGCTCTGGTGCCACCAGTCTGGTGGGCAGTTTGTTTATGGCTGAGAAGAATCCAGTGGATAAAAACGTGGATGCCTTACTGAAGAAGATCTATTCAGGATCCCATGTGGCATTCAGAGTAGGTGCTCTCAGTGCCTAGACAACACAATCTCATATTATGGTTCTTAAGACGTTTTTCCGGACAGTACAGGAAGAAGGAGACTGTCTTCCCTTACTGGAGTCTATTGAACGTTAGATTGAATTTTGGTCAGTGGCTTTGATAGGGAGTGCCTTGAATGCTACCAGGCGCAACCTATTTCTGATTAATGGAATACAGATGTGTCATAATGTTCTGTTTCTTTTCGGGATGCCTTTTGATGGGTCTCAAGTGTTTGATGCCGAACTGTAGGATAAATAGCATTGAATTTCTAGGCAGGAAGCATTCTTCTTCATTCAGAGGAGAATCTTCAAAACCAGCCAAGTGTTAGAGTTGAAATGTTTTTCACCAGCTTTCACGTAAGCCCTTTACCCAATATTCCAGATCTCAGCGGACGTCTTCTTCCTTTTGTTCTTTCCAGAAACAGAAACAAGGTTCTGGTCCAAAACAGTAGAATTCCTGTCTATGCTGAGACATCATTGCCATTAAAGGTCAATGGTCTTGTATTTGGATTCTTCTCAGAACATCAAAACATAACAAGAGGCAATTGGGTACTCCATATTGTCAAGGCAGGTTATCAGATAGAGTTTCTCTATCTTCCAATTCCATCAGGACTTATCTGGACTCCTATTCCAAAGAATCTGACCAAGTAGCAGGCATCAATAACAGAGATTGCCTCTTTGGTGAAGAATAGAGCACTTTCTCTGGTCCCAGCCAAGGAGAATGGCCTGGGAGTCCACTATATTATGTTTCCAATCAAGAATACTTCATGGTGTTATCGTCTGGCCATAGATTTGAGCTACCTGAATCAGTTAATTCTGGGTGTGAGATTCAAGATGGAGAAACTACGAAGGATCTCTCCTTTTATCCCATTAAACAATTCCATGATTGCACTTGATCTTCTAAATGCTTATCTCCATATGCCTTTAGCAAAAACAGACTGCATTTTCTCCGATTTGCAGTAGATCAGCATTGGCAATTTATGGTTCATCCATTAAAAAAAAAACCTGTCCTAAGATGGTTCACAAAAATGATGCCTACAGTTTGCTTTTCTTCATCTAAAAGAGATTCCTGTCTACCAACATCTCGACGACTACCTTCTTCCTGCTCCTTCTTTCAAAGTGACTTGCAGGATTCTGGATGTCACAATATCAGACCTTGGTGGTTTCGATTTGCTGCTCAACATTTCAAAATGCTATTTCTCTTCTTCACAACAAATCAGATTTATTTGAGCTGTCTTCAGAAGAGATCTAGGGAAACTTATTTTACTCAGGAAAGAGAATGCTTCATCTTAACTCTTACATCAAGAGTCTACTCTCCAGCTCAAAAGTGTCAGCGAAACATTGCCTAAAGGTTCAGGGATACATGACAGCATGAGTTTTCACAGTTTGTTTAGCTTGACTGCATATACGCCCCTTCCTGTGGCATCTTCTTCTTTGTTATTGTCTGAGCATTCACCAGTTGGACCATCTACTTAGTCTATTCAGCCAGGTCAAGAAGGAAATCAGCTGGTGGCAGAAAACCTGTAGAAGGGAATGTGCATGCATTCGGGTCCTCCAGTAGTCATCACAACAGAAGCCAGCCAGATAGTAAGTGAGTAAGGGTTTTTTCCCTTCTCTGGATAACATTCTTCAAAGTTCTCGAAGACTATAAACCTTAAAAACAAATTCTTGGCACTGGGAAGCTTTTCAAAATTGGTGTTTAGGATATGATCTTTCTGCTCAATCTGCTCCTTTCTTAGATGCCTTACAGTTTCTGGTGGACACTTTGTATCCTAATCTTTCAATATCAACTTTCAAGACAGAATCACTAGTTTGCTTTTGAAGCCTTCATGGAGTTTTCAGAGCCTCAAAAAAATCTTGAGTCAATGGTCACTAAGGTCTTTTAGAGCATTTCTATCTCTAGCCCTATACCTAGAGCTACTTCCTCTGCTTGGGATGTTTGTATAGTGCTTTAGGCATTGCAATCTCATCCTTAAAAGCCTTTGGACAAGGTAGACTTGAAATTACTTTCTTTCAAGCTTCTCTTTCTAGTTGCTATCACTCAACAGACTGGAGAACCGTTGGCTCTTCTCCGTAGTAATCCTGTCCTTTATTTGTTAGGTAATTGAGTGGTATTGAGAGTAGATCCCTCCATTCTCCCGAAAATTAATTACTTCTTTCACTTTTCTCAAGAGGTGATTCTTCCTTCTTTTTATCCTTCGCCTTCCTCGGAGGAAGACATCTGTTTTTGACTTTTGAAGTGTGGAGAGGTAAAAAAGCAACTAGGTCTACTCTCAGCAGGTGGTCAAAATACACCATTCTACAGGCTGATCAGGAATCCTTTGGTGGTGGCATGGTTCAGGGACAATCAACAAGGCGCATGGCCGCTTCTTGGGCAGAGTTTCAAGGAGTCTCTATTACTGAAATCTGCCAGATTGCTACTCCGTTTTGTGATTCTATTTTCCCTAAGCAATACAGACTGAATAATTTTCTTGAGGGGAGCACAAAATTTAGTGTTGGGGTCCTGAAGTCAGCACTGGGTTAATCAGGATGGTTATGTTTGTGGTATGCCATTTTGGGTATGCATACTATCGTTTGTTTTGTCATTGTCAAAGTCATGTGATTTGGTATACCTCATGAAGTAATGGTTGGGACAAGGACAAGAGAAGTACAGGTAATGCTCTGATTACTTACCAGCAATATTTATTACTCCTCGATCTGCTCCTCCATATCACAGTTATTACAATACTTAGCCTTTGACAGTTGCTTGGATAATATAGGAGGACTGGGTGGGTGGGGATTACTTTAGAATTCTCCTGTGTTTTCTTTCTGCCCTGGGAGGAAGACCCCTCAATACGTAATGATGTCTTACGAGGAAGAGTACGACTAGGAGTAATGAAGATTACTGGTAAGTAATTGGAGCATTTTTGCAGTTGAGTGGTTGGAAGCTATGAACTACCAGAAGACAAAAAGATGATTGCTTCAGAAAGCAGTTATTGTATGTGGACTGATGTGATTGCTTGATGTGGTCCTGACCTCATGGGTGTTTTATGATTTTAAAACCTTTTTTGTGCTGGGGGTCTGGCAAATACAATAAAATACTAAGCATCTCTTTAAATATATTCATTTGCACAACTAAAAAAGTATACATTCTTTTGAGTACTTTCATGATGAACCTCAAAACCGCATCTTACACTTGTATCAATGATAAAAATGTTGGGGCATATTATCAAGGGGGTTTATCTCCGCTTTTTTGGCTTTAAAAGCCAAGAAAGCGGAGATAAAATGATCTCCCTATTACCTAGCTGTCGCTAACACCAGTTAGCAACAGCTAGTAGGAGATAGCGACCATCTTGGGCCCCACTTTGCATGTCAGAGAAATTTATCACTAATGACATGCAAAGTGGGCGTGCCAAGATGTTAGTGCTTGGAAACGGTCACTAACATCGCTATCTCCTATTGCCAACTCTTGGACATATTCGCGCTAAGCGCGAATATCTCCAAAAGCTAACACCTGCCCTGAGCAGTTCTTAGCCATGTTATCCAATGGGAGGTGGATAACATGGCTAAGAGCATTAGCTCGGTAATGCATGAATTTCGCTGACTTTTCAACGATATTCATGCATTGCGGCCGATTTTTATCGCATTTGCAATAAACCTTGGTAATACCAAGGTTTATCTGCGATAAAAATCGCCGCAGGTCTGCGATAATTTCTTGTCTCTAACCAAGCAACAGCGATAATTATCGCTATTGCTTGGTAATATGCCCTGTAGTTATTTATTGCATTTAGCTGGGTGAGAAAAAATGCAAATGATCAAAAATTCAAGAGCCCTCAAAAGTCAGACCCTTAAAGGCTACATCCTGAGTGCTAAGCAGGCTGACTTGTTTCAATGCCACAAGAGTTTATTTTTTAATTGTAATCAATATTGCCTGCACAGAACCAAGGCGTACATTATGTTTTTTATTCCTCCTGGTAGTGAGGGACAGAAAAAAGCACATTACATCTACCAGCCTAATTGGGATGGAAAAAGGGTGTAATGTTCTTCATCTATCGACTCTCCAACTCTGTAGGGCAATCGGAGGAAACTTCCATTGGACAGAGCCAACCAAAGGCGCTATCAATGGATAGCTAAGGGGATGGGTGGACCGAGAGTTTGGCGGATAGGGTGCTCCGTAGCACTACCCTGCCTGCCAAACTCTAAATCCGACACATAGTTTGCATAACATTTTTGTAAAACCTTTTTAGCTGAATCAAATTTGCTATGTAGCATTATGTTGAAGAATCACTACGTTATTCGTACATTATGTTAAGTGAAATGATATCATATTCATACACTTTTTTTTTTTTTTTACAAAACTCCTTGAAATGAATTGGAAATAACGCAGGGTTCTTTCCTACACTACAGAAAAACGGTAATGGCAGCATTTTTGAATTTCATTAATTGTAAATACCATTTAAAGGATTTTTTTCTAACTCTCTGCAGATCATGTATTTAAATCTATTTCAAGCATTTTGTTTTTCTAGGTAACCGCTAAATGAAAGTTTTTCACACATAACCAATATTCATGATGCTGCTTTCCCTGCGTATCATATGCATTCTCCTCCGAGGAAAAGACCCTTATTCATATTTGAGAAAGCAATTTTCATAAACATAATGTAAAGCTCGTGAAAGGCATCTAACATAAAATATGTTTTACAATAGTAATCGCCTACTGTCAGTCAAGGTCCATTTTTAGGTTAAGGGCCTTCAGCAATGCTTCATGCCTTTAACATGTCCACTAAATCCCTGACAGTTTGGTCCACAGGGAATTATTACCCAAATAAATAATTTAGGAGGGTTATGAATGTGAAGGATGCCTCATTTTTAAAACATGACATATTTTCCTAAAGAAGCGTGGATTTGGGATTTTGCAAAGGAGTTAGTTTGGGTACTTCAGATCGAGACAATGCAATTCATTTTGGGCAGATATATAGGTTACTCATTCGTGGAAAGGATTATAAATTAAGGAAGTCAATTTTGTGGGAAGTATTATCTTTGACAGATTAATGGCAAGACGGATTAATATTTTCTGCAAGGACCCGTGGACTGAAAGATTCATGATTCGAAATAGAGAGTCCATTTCGATTAAGGGGTTTAGTAGAAGGATTTACAATTGACTACTGTATCCTTTCAATAGGGTCAGTTGATCAGAGAAATTTACTGGGAGTAATATTTTACAAGTAAATGGGCTGCTAATGCTGCATAAAATAAATTAAGGTATCACAATATCACAAGGCACAAGTCTGTATTTAAAATTTGCTGAAAATCATTGTAAATATAGCTCATAATTGACTTTGCCAAACACATTTAAGACATTCTAATAGCACCCTAATTAGTATGCTTACCTTTAAGTAATGACATTAAATTATCCCATGCAAGGTTCGATAAAACGTTACTGCTGTTCTACATATTGTTTTATTGATGCTTGCATGTTATTGTTAACAACAACAGTCCTGTGAAAGAAATATTAAACAATAACTTATTTTATTTTATATATAGCAGTATTTTCAATTCATTGAATTGAATTGAATTGAATAGCAGTATATTCGCCAATTATTTTATTCATGGTATGTTATTGTTGTAAACAAATAACGTTTTACATGCTCAAGTGAGGTGAGGTCTTGTCTGTTAGACAGTTTAAATAGCCGCGGTCTGAAGTGGGTGTACCTGCCCGGCGGTGACGCGGGGAGGGGAAGGGGCAGGGTGGGGGTTTGTAATCTATGGATTACGGAGCTTTATAGGTAAGTCAACATATATATAAATAAAACGCATTTCGTTGCGTGCACTGCATCGCATTTGGGGATGCAGTGCACACAACGAAATTCGTTTTATTTATTTTTTTATTTATATGTTTACTTACCTGTAAACTCCGTAATCCATAAATTACAACACCCCACCCTGCCACTACCCCTCCCCACGTCACCGCCCTGCAGGAAAACCCACTACTGACCGCAGCTGGGTTTAAAACAGTGTGCATCCAACCGAGGGTGCAATACGAGGTGAAAAGATGTGACGAGGGCCATGGTTACGGAAGTGCTGCGGAAAGTAAAATGTGGCTGTGGAGTTTTTTATCCAGAGGCACTTTTCTGTGTAACTGAAGGGACAGCAGATACATGCTTACAGGCACATGCATCAACCTTTTTTGCGAGCGCAAACTGTGTGATTTGCAAAAATCGTCCGTTTGCGCCCGCAAAAAGGACTTCTGCGATGCATTAAACTGTAAACCTCTCGCGATTTAAGAAATCGCGATTTATTGCGATTTCTTAAATTGTAATTCCACTAAAGAAATCGCAAACTACGATTCCTTAAATGCAATGCATGATGAATTCGCATATAGCTATGTCACTAATAGGGGTCGCAAATTTCCATCGATTTGAACTTGATGGTCATTTGCAAAAACGTAAAAAAATGCACTAAACTGCATTTTTCACAGTTTAGGTTACACACAACACATGCCCCGAGGGCATGTGTGTGCGCAACATGTGTGCTCAGATCAATTTCAGAGGTGCAACAGGGTGTCCTTTTTACACCCTTGCACCTTTGAAATTGCATGCTCGATTTGCGAGTACCTATTGGGTACTCGCAAATTGCACATGCAATTTCCCATTCATTCCTATGGGCTTGTAGGCAAATAAGGAATGTTTGGGAATCGCTAATTTTATAGTGATTCCTACATGCATTAACTTTTGCAATTCCTTAATTGCGATTCCTTAATAATCGCAATTCAGGAATTGCAAAAGCCTAGATTGATGCATGTGCCGCTTAATGTCTTCTATAACACTGATTAAATGCATTTACACTTAACAAGCACTCGCCATCAAAGGGATGTGCCCTTATTTGTGAATGGAAATGGACCCATGCAGATGAGCAACACCTTTGGCACTGCATCTAAGCCATATTACATGCGAGATGCGGGGCTCTCATTTTGATTTATGAAGCCACCAAAGCCACTCTGAGGGTCTTTGAAATGCCACATGAATCATGTGCAAGCGCAAATCGCTGCATCACCTAACTCTGTGCCAGGGAGATGTTCCATGTGAGTTGCAATGGGTTTCCCCACACAACAGCCATGGAATTTGACACTGCCTCAGATTTACAAAGTGATGTAAACCAGGGGAAGCATCAAATCCGCACACCTCCTACGTTGAAGCATAACAATAAAAAATATGTTTATTTCTCATAGATTTTTCCTCTTCCCATGTATGTTGCCGCATTCTGCAGCACACACAGACAGAGTCAGTCAGTCAAAGTACTTTATTCGATAATTCAATATCATAAAAAGACAGTATTGATCAATCTAAAAATTACAGTTACGTACTTAAAAAATTCACAAAAATTCACAAGTTTCATAAATATAAAATGGTTAGAGAAATATTAAAAACATCTAAGAAAAGTCAATACATATACAAGGTAGGTACTATACAGAGCAGCATAAACACAGATTTTAAAAATACAGTCAAGTGTGGGGATTCATTATCTTTTTCCTCTCCCTAGCAGCCCCCACCAAAAAACTTGCAACATAGGAGATGACCTGGGGCTATTTAACCACTTGGCTGCTAAGGCTTTGAGCGCTTTATAATGGGATTTCCATTGAAATGAATGGGAGGGGCATGACGAGTTACCCTTGTCATTAGCAGCCAAGAGGTTAATAGTTGCAAATATAGGAGAGCAGGCCTCACCTGAATAAACCCTGCTTCCTTAAGAATAGGAACAAGAAACTTCCTCCTTACCGCCATGTAATGGCTACAGAACATTAAAAAATGCATCGTGTCCTGCTTAGAGAAATTGTCACAGGAACACGGGGGTGCATGGTCAGGGGTACACCGTGCCGTTAGTTGACCTAGGTTAAAATGAATTAAATTTAAGCGAAAGCGCGTTAAAAGAAATCTGTGATAGGGTTTGTTAACTAAGGCCAAGTAGGGCTCAAGACCTGGACAATTAGAAATCATAAAAAACAGAGGAAAACACCTCTCATGATAATATATATGTGCAGGAAAGTGTTAACTTCATGCATAAAACATTCTTGTCTGCAAAAGAGGCACCTGTAAACCATGGTGCAAAGGTATTAACATTGGTGTTAGGCTGCCGAAACGGTACCAGTGCAGGCGGAAAGAAAAGAAAGGCCACATATTGCCTAAATGAGGGGTATTCATGTCCTTTCACTTTGGCATAGGGCAGCGCAGAAAGGTGCATTAAAGCTGCTCTGCCCTACGTCAACATCCCATAGAAGAGGCCATAAGTGTGCCACCCAGCTAGGGGCTACACTCAAACACTAAACCCTTCCTCCATTCAGTAATCATTTCACTGGTCTGTCTTTCACTGCAGCACAGTCTCCAGCACAGTTGCAAACTATGTAGTTTGTGCCTATGCTGGAGACATTTTTTCATTTTTATTTAGGTGCATCTGTTTAAGTAATAGATCGCCAGGTGGGTCGGCAAGAACATCAAAGTCATCCGATGGTTGACATCACAATAAATATTTTTTTCAGTGAATATATATATGTTCACACATGTTATAGTTAGCTGGACCTTTCTCTCATACAAAACCATTGAAATTCCTTCGTTATAGTTAGTTCAGCTAACTATAACTCGCGTGCCCACAATGCACTACTGATTATGTCACATATTAAATCAATCATGACATGGTCAGTGACATCACTCATGACATCACTGATGACATCTCAAATGACATCACTGATGACATCACTGATGACATCATCCAGTGAATGTGTATCTTTCTGAAAAATACATATTTTTTATATATGTATATCTAAAGGTTGATGGAAGCATAAATGGGTAAATAAGTGTCTAAATGGATGTTTTTTTTTGTAAAATTGATTGTATAACTGACTTATTAAGTGTATCATGTATTAGCGAGTAATGTTTAAAAATATAAATATCTGTATCAGTGTCTTACTTTGTGTATAAGTGGCTGCATGGTTTGGTGAGTAGCTATATGAGTGTCTATATGGACTATTAGTTGATTTTTGAGTATCAATATGAGTGTCTGTATGGTTCGGTGGGGGGTATATTACTGTAGTGACCGTATTTTTGGCTCTATTTCTGAGTGATGGTGACTTTAAGCTTGCTACCATCCTGAATCTCTATTCATGCCTTGTGTTGGTCCTTTTCAGGCCTTTTTCAGAACCTGGAAGCATAAACTAGAGGGTAGCTGCTTAATATGATGATAGATCCCTTATTCTTGACTCTAATCCATCTATTGCCTATTGGCTTTGACATAATTATGTGTCCTTTCATCATCCTACCTATAGTAGAGGGTGGATCCTGTAGTCCTGACTTTATATTACATATTGGTATGGTTTGTGTAGGTACTCTGACAGAGCTAAGTGTTATTTCATCCTTCTCAGGCATTCAAGGCCCAGAACTAGAGAGACTCCATTTTGCTTTCTGTCCCTGCAGACTGAGATGCTTGCAGGGTAAAGGTGATGTTTTAGTTATGAGGTGTTGTTCGCTAGGGGAAAACCAGCCGAGACTGGTTCTTATCGGAGGAATGTGTTTGTCTCTTGGGCCTAGACGTAACATGCAGATGGTCACTGCAGGCTGCGCAAGAGGCCTCGGAGCTGGCACAGGAATTCGGTGGGAGGCAGCCCTCTGTTGGAACTTTCCATGAGGAGAGAGCATTCCATATTAGTGAAGTGCAGAGGCGGAGTCAGTTAGAAGGAGTTGAGTTGGTGCAGAGGAGAGAAGAAGACAGTCGATGCTTGGAACAGAGAGAAGTCAGTTAGTCAGTGAGACAGTTGGAGCCAGAGAGAGAAGAAGATGCTTGGAACAGAGAGAAGACAGACAGATAGTCAGTGAGCTGGAACCAGAGAGAGAAGTCAGAAGCAGTTGTGAGCAGATGGTGTTTTGAACAGAGAGAAGTGAGATGATGTTTGGAACTGAAGGAAGCAGTCAGAAGCAGTTACTTATCAGAAGGAGTTGTGATCAGCTGGAGTCTGAAGTGATGCCTTTTGGAAGAGACTGAAGTTATATCGTGGATTAGTCTGTGGGAGCAGCTGGGGTGAATTGGACATTGGAGCTGAGATAATCAGACAGAGTGAAGAAGCTAGTGGAGCGCACGGTTATCAGAGCGGCAGAAACTATTAGACTGAAGCTGGAAGGTGAGGAGAGTTCGTGGGGGAGAGGAATCCAGTGCAGAGTGATCAGCGCAGATGCGTGTCCAAGAGTGCAGGGGAGGATCTAAGACGAGCTAAGGCACAGACGAGAGAGGAACACAGATGACAGCTAGAGCAAGACTTCATACTAACCAGGTGATATCCTTCCTGCTATATAGTTTGCTTTACATTTAAACATTAACCTTGTCCCTATTGTGTTGCTAATCCTTTTTCTTTCAGCGGTGTGCAGACTATTTACAGTCCCTGTTAGTTACATGTGGATGTGAGATAGTAATAAAGCTTTACAGAGACCCCGCAGATCTGTGTATGTGTCTATTCCCATTTTACTTTTCAGGCTATGTGTTATAGTATAGTGTTATATTGCTATTGTTGTTCTGATAAATAAAGTACCCCAGTTCTTAGTGAACCGGCATGTGCCTCTTATTCTTATACCATAAAGGTAACCTGTTCTTCTAGTCAGGTACTGTTTTGTGAACGGACGCAATTCCCGATCAGGTAAGCAGTGGTTGAACAATGAGGGAGAGAGGAGCCCTTGACGTGGAGGATACGTTGTACATCATCTAATGTGGCTATCATTGTGTGATTCATAATATCGTAGTATTTTACCTCTAGTGAATAGTGAGAGAAACTTCCCAACATAGAGAGAGAGAGCTGAAGGTATTCATAGGAAAGTGATCGTCGTTGTGTAGCGCCGTTAGTGAGAGCACTGATTATGGTCAGTGTGTATACCCACAATATTGTGGCTTGAGAGAGCACCAGGGGGAAACTGGTGTGCAATGAGATTGCCTCTAGGGAAAGTGGCGTTAGTGAGAGCACTGATTGTGGTCAGTGTGTATACCCACAGGATTGTGGCTTGTGTATGTATGAAATAGAAAGAGTACCAGGGGGGATACTGGTATTTATACCCACAAGATTGTGGCTTGTTTAATGAGAGCACTGGTTGCGGTCAGTGTGTAATGGTAAGTAATCAGAACTGCCCCAGGGTAGATTAGTCTGGGCCCATGTGGTCGCAAGACTATATTGTATGAGTGTGGTGTAGGGCATGGACGTCCTTAGTAATCAGTGAGTATTCCTAGTAATCCCTATAGATTTAGTGGTGTTTTTGATGATATGAGCTTGTATATTGCTAATTCCCCATCCTCAGGTAGGTACCCGTGTGCCTGGATAGATGGGTCCTGAGGAGGGAGGTGGTTGCGTTTCGGCTGGGTTGGTGGTGCTCTGATGAGCTGCTTCTATCTGGTCCGAAAATCCGGTTGTTACAATTACTTAGCGCATAGATGCATGAATGACTGATTCACTGTTTCTATGTGTTTTGAAGACAACATGTGTGCAGGACTGTATCAGTAAATGAGTGTGTGTATGGGAGTGTTAGAGAGTGAATAACTTTCTCAATAGTATCTTTATGAGTAACTACATTTCTTTTAAACTACTATATGTGAATATTGATGTATATACATGAGTATATATGAGAGAAAAAGTTTGGAAGACTTCCTGTATAAATAAGTATGTGTTTCTGTAAGTGATTGTTTAAGAGAGTTAGAATGTGTATATTTCTGTACAAATAAGTTTAGTGGTGTATGTATAGCTGTATATGGAAGCAAATGGATGTTTGAAAGTTATTTGTATGTGTGAGTACATGTGTGAGTAACTCTATGGATGAGTGTCAGTGTGTAACAGGATGTATAGGTGTATGAGAACATATGATGAGTCAGTACATGTAAGAGTGACTATATAGAACTGTTAGTGAATGACTGGATATGTATGTAGATTTAGGAATTACTGAATAGGTTGTTGTAACTGATATTGGTATCTCCATTTTTTGAAAATTCTAGTTTCTATTTTTTAATGTCTTTATTAAGGGTTATATTACGCTGACAGGAGGTCTGCCACTCTTTCACAACATGATGTCAGCAGTGATGTCATCAGTGATGTCATTTGAGATGTCATCAGTGATGTCATCAGTGATGCCACTGACCATGTCATGAGTGACGTAATATGTGACATCATCAGTAGTGCATTGCAGGCGCGCGAGTTATAGTTAGCTGAACCAACTATAACGGAGGAATTTCAATGGTTTTGTATGAGAGAAATGTCCAGCTAACTATAACATAGGTGAAACATATGGTTTTTTTCAGTGAATTTCTAAGGTTTTTTAAATGCTAAGTCCTAACTATAACATGCATGAAACCTATGTTTTTTTAGTGAATTTCTAAGGTTTTTTAAATGCTAAATCCTAACTATAACATGCCTGAAACCTAAATTTTTTTTCAGTGAATTTCTAAGGTTTTGTAAATGATAATTTTAAAATGTACCAACTATTATATTTCTTTCTTTTTATAATAATTTCCTACATTTTTATTATAAATACTTATAATATATTTTATTTTTAAAGTTACACTTCATATTTTTAATGTAAAATAATGACAAAAGTAAATTCAGAAACTGCCTGCGTGAATTTGTAAGTCTTTGTTAGAGGCAGATTTACAACACCCTTGTTCCTCTTTTACACCACCGTTGCATCACTTTTCTGATGAAGCGGTGGTGCAAAAGATACACCATGGTATGTGGTATTTAGAATGTGATGTATCTGGAAGGTGCGTCACATTGTAAATCCCGGTACCAGAAAGAGACTAAGCATGGGTGAATTTTGCGAATCTGGCGTTCGCGAATTTGCGTATTTGCAAACTCGCAATCCGCAAAATCTGCGAATTCTCGTGAATTTGCGGATTTTTTTTGTGTTCGCAAGGGTTTCTGCCAGTTCGCAAGGGTTTTGTACCAGTTCGCAATTGCGAACTTACTTGTCGGCTCGCAACGGTCGCGATTATGTTGTTTCTACGTCTGGTTCATCATCACAGGTTCCCAGCACCCTCTGTTTCACCACTGCAACCCTCTGTTTCACCCATGCCACCCTCTGGTACATCAATGCCACCCTCTGGTTCATCATCACTGTAGATTATGGGGGTGAAAAGCAAGCACACCTGCCCTGCTTCAACTGACATGAATTAATTTGGGGTTGATTTATTAATGTGTCACTGTTTTAAAATTCCAGTCTGGCACCTGCTTCCTTATCTGCAATTTTTTTTCCAGGACCTTTGTGGCCTACTTGTAGCTATTTTATGAGCCTGCTGTGAGGGTCAGAGCAGGGTCATACAATTGTTGCTACTAGCAACGGAACTCTGGAGGGGCCCCAGTCAGGAAGCACTACAGGGAATGGTTACTATTACTAATGATGAGTTTGAACTTTTGCACCTGCTGAGTGCTTTCAGTTTGCAAAATTCGTTTTTCTGCAGAACAGCAACTGTAATGCCCCAAACAAACATAGGCAACTGAACTCTGGAGGGGGCCCTCAGGAAGTACTACAGGGAATGGTTACTAATGATGAGTGAACTTTTGCATCTGCTGAGTGCTTTCTGCAGAACAGCAACTGTAATGCCCCAAACAAACTTACTTATGAAAGTTGATTTCTAATCCAAAAGTGATCCAAAGAGAGTCAAAAGGCCTCAAATCCAAAAAAGTGCAAGCAAATGTCAACCTGAAGAGTTTTTCTGATAAAAATCATCATTTTCAGAAGGTTTATGCTGCTTGGTAGTGGAATTCTTGTGCAGAATTGCAAATTTTGTAATTTCGCGAGTGCGTGATTGTTGCTGCCCGCCGCACCTACATGTTCGCAATTGCGAACTCTCGCGATGCGTCGCCAAACTCTCGCGGAATCCCACAGCAAGATCCAAAATGGCGCAGCACTCGCAAAATATCGAGAAAAACAACTCGGCACTCACTGAATGACGGTAAGTGAACGCCGCAAAATTGTATCACCAAGAAAAAAAAATCCGCTGCGTGCGAATTTGCGGATTTTCGGTAAATTCGCGAGCGTTCGCGTATTGCGAATTTACCAAAAATCCGCAAAATCCGCGAGCGGAACGGATTTTCTGCCCATGCTTAATAGAGACATTCCTACAAAGGGGGGGTGCGTTCCGGCACAGGAACACCTCCTAAAAGTGGCTGAGTGAAATCTACAAGATTTCACTTTGTCACTGTTGGGCTCATGCTGTGTCAAAACCCTACACTACCTTGAAGCAGGTGTAAGGATTGACACAGCAGTCTGAGAATAGGGCCCCCAGAGCATTGCTGGAGATGCGTTGCACCTGCAACATAACTCAAACAATGCACCACCTTTACAGCACAGATACATCACATATATGTGCCATTTTTTCCCATGGTACACCACATTGTATGGAAAGGGGCGACCGACTCGGTCCCCCCGAACGTATGGCCGAGTGCCTCGATCCCCCCGGGAAGCCATTTTTGGGCGGGAGGCGCGTCTCAGCTGGTATGCCCGAAGCGGCGTAGCCGGGGCGCGCTCGTTCCCGCCCTAGAGTGGGCTGGCCTAGACACCGACGCAGCCAGCCACGCCCTCAGGGGCAGGCAGGGGCGGGTATACGCCCGCCCTGAAGACGGATAAAAAGGGACGCAAGACCAGAAGACATCCTCTTGTTCTTGTGCTCTGAAGCTGCACCTCCTCGCTGCACGTGAGCTCGGGACAGAACGAAGAGCCAATTTTGAGCGTTTTAATCTTTCTTTTGTCTTCTAGATATTTCGTCTGAAAGATGCCCAAGAAAGGCGCCAAGAGAATGTCGACTGACCAGATGGTTCGGGCCCTCATGAAGGAAATGTCCGAAATAAAGAAACAGTTGGCGGGGCGAGACGGCGAGGAGGGATCGGGACGTCCACCGGCCGGAGGGAGGCCTAAGAGGCCGCGAAGGGGGCCGGTCGGGGGAGACGTCCCGGTTCCCTGTTCCCCGCTCGAGCCGCCAGCCCCGGTACCGGCCCCGGTACCGCAGGAAGGGAACCCGATCCCGGTCGTAGTCACCCCGACATCTGCTGAGGGTATGCCTCCCGAGTTGGCGGCACAGCTAGCAGCGTGGTTGGGGGACAGTACAGAGGGCGCCACGGCTGCCGAAGCGCAAGCACTCATGAAACAGTTGCGCGAGAAACGTGATGCAGCCAAGGTGCCCGCGCCGGATGCGGTGATAGACAAGCCACGAGGGGCCGAAGTAGCGTCCGGTGCAGGTAAGCGACCATTGCCGATTGCAAGGGATGAGTCAACACCCTCTCGTAGAGAAAAATTGGGGCAACATGTTCCTTTGCCAATAAAGGAAAAGATTTGGGCGGGGGAATACGTAAACATTTTCTCCCTGCTCGTTGATCACTATGAGGTCGAAACTGTTAAGGGTCAAAAGGATCTGATGCATCCGAGTGTTTGGCGCGCCAAAATGGCCGCCTTTAAAGTGAATGAGAATATTGGTAACTGGGGTAATGCTTGGGGAATTTTTACGTCAATTTTGGGGGAACGTAGGCCTGAATTGCTCCCTGAATTTCCAGTATATCAGTCACGAATTATGGGGTACTCGACATCGCACCAAGGTAACCAATGGTTCTGTTATGACAACCTTTTCAGGAAAGCGATGGAGCATAACAAAAGTTTAACCTGGGACTGTTACGATTCTTTGACATGGAATAAAATGAAAGAGTCGGGGATGTTGAAAGTGCCGTTGGTGGGGAGTACTGTTGGTGAGTCCTTCCGCCAAAATGGGGGGACGCCCTTTCGGTCGGGTACGGGTACAGACGATTACCCGCGACCCGCCGGCAATACAGGGAAGAGGGGTTTCTGTTTCAATTTCAACAGAAGTAAATGTACTAGGCCCTCGGGATCTTGTAAATTCAAACACGAATGTAGTGGTTGTGGGGCACCCCATCCTGAGTCCTCGTGCAGAGCCAAATCGGGTGAAAATGGGGGTAGAGGAGGCGCCAAACAGGTCTAATATAGTCCGAGGGGCGCCTTTACCAACCCCGATTGATACCCTGGCGATGATTCCCTGGCTCAGCGAATACCCAGATCGTACTTCTGCTGGGGTGCTACGAAACGGTTTTTCATATGGTTTCCGCATCCCGGTGGGGAACTTTCAGGGTGTCGGGACGTGCAAAAATCAACTTTCCGTCTTGCAGCATACGACTGTAGTACAGGATAAGATCCGGAAAGAGGTTACCCGAGGTCGGGTTGCCGGCCCGTTTCGTGTTCCCCCGGTACCGAACTTTGTTTGTTCTCCTTTAGGGGTGGTCCCCAAGAAGGACCCGGGTGAGTTTCGATTGATTCACAATTTATCAGCTCCTCATGGCCTTTCTGTAAACGATGCAATTGATCCAGAAATGTGTTCGGTGCGGTACGCATCATTCGATGAGGCCGTAGCCATTTTGAATCGCCTGGGGCCCGGGACGCTGATGGCGAAATCAGATATCGAGTCAGCGTTCCGTTTGCTCCCGGTATACCCGGAAGACCAACGTCTTTTGGGATTCATGTTTCAAGGTTTGTATTACATGGATAGGTGTATGCCGATGGGGTGCTCTATATCTTGTGCATATTTCGAGAAATTCAGTAGTTTTCTACAATGGGTTTACACGAAGAAAACAGGTTTTCGGAATGTGATGCATTACCTCGATGACTTTCTGTTCCTTGGGGCCGTTGGGGATGATGAATGTGCCCGGGCCTTGACTGAATTTTGTGTTTTAATGAATCAATTTGGCGTGCCATTGGCACCAGGTAAAACTGTGGGTCCCACGACTTGCCTCGAGTTTCTCGGGATCGAGTTGGACTCTAGTGAGGGTTGTTTTCGTTTACCAGCTCCCAAAGTGTCGAAATTCAGGACAGCCCTGCAAATGTGTATTACTGCATCTAAAGTTACGCTGCATCAATTGCAGCAATTGGTGGGGAAGTTGAATTTTGCCTTAAGGGTGATCCCGATGGCCCGCCCCTTCTCCCGTTCGATTGCACATGCGATGGTCGGCCTAAAGGAGGGTCACCATCGCACGAGGTTATCGGCCGAGGTCCGCCAAGACATGCGTATTTGGTTAGCATTTTTGGCGGATTTCAATGGTCGAGTCGTCTGGAACAAACCGGCCTTGTCCTCTGAAGAGCTTGGTCTATGGACGGATTCAGCGGGAAGCACGGGTTTCGGCGCCATCTTCGGCACGAAATGGTCGGCACAAAAGTGGCCAACATGGTGGCACGAAGAGGGGCTGACGAGTAATATTGCTTTCCTTGAGCTGTTTCCCATTTTGGTGGCCCTCAGAACCTGGCCCGATGGATTCAAAAATCACTCTGTCATATTTTGGTCTGACAATATGACCGTTGTAGAATGCATCAATAGTCAGGCAGCACGTTGTAAAATGATTTTAAGGCTGCTTAAAGAAATTGTCTTACTGTGTATGCAACTGAACGTGGTATTCAGAGCAAAACATGTCCCAGGGGTGATGAATCAGGCTGCTGATGCACTGTCTCGTTTTCAAATGCAGGCTTTCTCGGGTTTCCTTCCCTCAGCGGACCCAGAGCCAGCACCCTTTCCCGAAGCTCTCTGGTCTCTCGGTGCCCCGAACTTCGTTACCTCGTGGGAGAGAGTCTAGCACCAAGGACGAGGAAGGCATACGAAGGGGCGTTTCGGGCTTATTTAGCCTTTTTGGGGACTGAGAGAGGGGGACTTTGGGGGCATGAGGATTGGGTAGTACATTTTCTGATGTCCTTGCGTAAGGCTGGGAAGTCAGTGGCTACAGCCCAGAGGCATCGTGCTGCCATCTCCTTTGTTGCCAGGGCTCATAATATCCAGGACCCGACAGCGTCTTTTGTGGTACAGAAAGCGCTGCGTGGGTGGCAACGCCTTGAGGGTCGCAGAGTAGATGAGAGGCGCCCGATAGGTCTGGATAGGTTGTCCCAGTTGCTGGCCACACTCCCCGCCATATGCTCGTCTCAGTTCGAGGCCTGTTTGTTCCGAGCTGCTTTTACGCTTGCATTTCACGGGGCTATGAGGATAAGTGAGCTGGTAGCAAGGAGCAAGCGGGATCTGGCGGGGGGTTTGTGCCGGGAACACGTTCAGATCAGGGGTGAGACTATGACTGTATCCTTTGTCAAGTCAAAAACCGATCAAAGTGGGGTGGGAGACTGCATAGTCATTCGCAGGATTCCAGGGTCTTCCATGTGTCCGGTGAAGTGTTTAGAAGAGTACCTAGCACGAAGGGTGGCATCATGGGGGGGGACATTGTTGAGACACGCGGACGCCACCCCACTGACGAAGTTTCAGTTTCAGCGGGTGCTCGCGATGTCAATTACCGCAGCGGGCTTGGACCCGGGTGAGTTTGGGACCCATTCCTTTCGGATAGGGGCTGCCACTGAAGCTACAGCCAGGGGTCTTAATGTGGAACAAGTAAAACGAGTGGGGCGTTGGTCCTCCAATTGTTATAAGAGGTATGTGCGGTTGCACATGTTGTGAAGCTGTAATAATGTACTCACGCTTCTTGTCTTTTGTTTGGTTTTCAGTTACGCAAGCCTTCGAGGCGGGGCGGACTATGCAGTCGACCCAACACCGGGCCAGCGGTCAGACATCACCGGCTGTGAGAAAGGAGGTGTGGGTCGTGGGCCACTCATACGTGAGGCGTGCCGCAGACGTATTCGAAGCAGGTGACATGATTCACGTAGCTGGGGAATACGGGTACAGGATGTCCTTCTACGGAAGGGGCGGTCTCTGTATTGACCAGTTTCAGGCATTCTTTGAGGGTTTGTTAGGGCGGATGAGGTCACCGCCGTCTATAGTCATAGTACATTTAGGGGGCAATGATTTGGTCACCACCGGTAGACGACTTCTCCTGGAGGCAATGCTTTCCACTGTAAGTTGGTTGGCGAGGAAAGTTCCGGGGTGCATAATTGCGTGGTCTCATATGATCCCACGAAAAGTGTGGCGGGGGGCTATTTCGATCCCTGCTTTGAACCATTCTGTTAGGAAACTTAATAACAAAATGAGTAGGTTGTTCCGTTCCAGGACATTGCATTCTATCTCGCACGGTTGTATTAATGATGACAGTATGTATCTGGGGGATGGTGTGCATTTGTCTCGGGTGGGAAATGAGTTACTCATAGGAGACTGCTTAGCATGGTTAAAAACGTTGGAACATGACCGTTAGCTAGGAGTTTTGTGGGGGGCCCGGATAGCCGGTCAACTATCCGGGCCTGTGGCGGTAAGGTCATGATCGGTGAGCACTAATTAGTAGATCCCTATGAGTGGGCGTCACCCAACACGGATGGGAGCGCTCGGGAGAGGTGGCCATTGGCCCCTCAATGGGGAGGCGGTCCCTTCTAAGGATGGGTCGCCGGAAGTAAAGGAAAGGCGGTCAAGGCCCCTTCCTTTGTAGGAGGGGTTACAGCCCCCTCCTGGGGAATTTCCCGGGGCCAGTGACATCTGCGACGGCAGATGCGGTAAGTTGTGTGGGGTTGGGATAAGGTCCACGATACCTTCTAGATACCTCACACGAGTATTCGAACGACCTTTAACTGGCGTCGAGTTTTAGGTGCCCCCGTCAAGTCAAGGGAAATTGGTAGTAGTTGCACTTGAGGTACGCCTCCGTGCTGTCGCCCATCCCAAGTGGGAGGGGTAAGTCTGGTTAGGGATCTTGACACCGGTTATGACCTTGCCGTTGGCCCTTAAACGTTAGGTTGTACAATTTCAATATGTCAAGAAATGTTTTGTAGGTTGCTAGTTCGGCTAGGAGAACCTCTGTATTAGAGAATCTGTTAAGGTTAGCCAAACATCGCAATATGGTAATGAAATTGTACATAACAAGAAACGTTTAATGTTTTAATTTTGTTTTAATAAATACGGCCGGGATGGTCACTCCATCCCACTTCCAAAAACTTCAAGAACTGTTTCCGGTTTCCCTCCTTTTGGGGATTGTGTTGAGAGGGGGTGGCGGGTATCTCGGCCATATGGAAAGGGGCGACCGACTCGGTCCCCCCGAACGTATGGCCGAGTGCCTCGATCCCCCCGGGAAGCCATTTTTGGGCGGGAGGCGCGTCTCAGCTGGTATGCCCGAAGCGGCGTAGCCGGGGCGCGCTCGTTCCCGCCCTAGAGTGGGCTGGCCTAGACACCGACGCAGCCAGCCACGCCCTCAGGGGCAGGCAGGGGCGGGTATACGCCCGCCCTGAAGACGGATAAAAAGGGACGCAAGACCAGAAGACATCCTCTTGTTCTTGTGCTCTGAAGCTGCACCTCCTCGCTGCACGTGAGCTCGGGACAGAACGAAGAGCCAATTTTGACCCACCCACCAGCCCCTGAAGACAGCCAGTTGTGTATAATAAAGTTGATTAATTTTGTTTCTGTTTTCGTTTACAGGTTGTAGTGCCATGTTGATTTTGAGTTAATAAAGAATGGTCGTTTTTGAGTATGTTTGCCATTAAAGATATTCAGTTTAGTGTTGAATTTTGATGCATGCTCTTTCGGTCATAGTGGCCAATGTATTCTTAGGTTAATTTGCACTGTCGTATTTATTTTGGTAGGCGGTAAGGTCATGATCGGTGAGCACTAATTAGTAGATCCCTATGAGTGGGCGTCACCCAACACGGATGGGAGCGCTCGGGAGAGGTGGCCATTGGCCCCTCAATGGGGAGGCGGTCCCTTCTAAGGATG
Organism: Lissotriton vulgaris; assembly: GCF_964263255.1. NCBI lineage: Eukaryota > Metazoa > Chordata > Amphibia > Caudata > Salamandridae > Lissotriton > Lissotriton vulgaris. The sequence goes on from NC_141690.1 coordinate 49,724,845, forward strand.
GGTCGCCGGAAGTAAAGGAAAGGCGGTCAAGGCCCCTTCCTTTGTAGGAGGGGTTACAGCCCCCTCCTGGGGAATTTCCCGGGGCCAGTGACATCTGCGACGGCAGATGCGGTAAGTTGTGTGGGGTTGGGATAAGGTCCACGATACCTTCTAGATACCTCACACGAGTATTCGAACGACCTTTAACTGGCGTCGAGTTTTAGGTGCCCCCGTCAAGTCAAGGGAAATTGGTAGTAGTTGCACTTGAGGTACGCCTCCGTGCTGTCGCCCATCCCAAGTGGGAGGGGTAAGTCTGGTTAGGGATCTTGACACCGGTTATGACCTTGCCGTTGGCCCTTAAACGTTAGGTTGTACAATTTCAATATGTCAAGAAATGTTTTGTAGGTTGCTAGTTCGGCTAGGAGAACCTCTGTATTAGAGAATCTGTTAAGGTTAGCCAAACATCGCAATATGGTAATGAAATTGTACATAACAAGAAACGTTTAATGTTTTAATTTTGTTTTAATAAATACGGCCGGGATGGTCACTCCATCCCACTTCCAAAAACTTCAAGAACTGTTTCCGGTTTCCCTCCTTTTGGGGATTGTGTTGAGAGGGGGTGGCGGGTATCTCGGCCATATATACGGTGCATCCATGGGGGTGGTGTCACGTAGCACAATAACTGATATATTCTTGGGGATATGCCAGTTATTGTATATCTGCCCGTTAGTGTTTTAATGTAGTGATAGGATTACTACATACGGATGAATGATTCACTACAAAACTAAAACAACAGTGACAGAGTGTTTGCTGGAAGTGTAACAATACAAACTAGTAAATTGAACATATAAAACACAAATTTGCAAGTACATAGAAGACTACATACATCGTCTATAAGGGTTTTGAAGCAGTCTATGCCCTAAAGCCTATTTTAATGCATGAGTACTTAGATAGTGAGTTGATGATTACAAGACTGCTAGGAAAGAACCTGATTGAATTTATAACAGCCTCAGTTGTACCACAGTATACAGATAAACACATACTGCTGAATGGCTCACTACAATATTGAAACAGTACAGTGAGAATGTTTGCTAGAAGTATTAGGATACACATTGAGGAATTGAACGTATAAAATATAAATAGCTGGTGCATACTACATTGCATGCACAGTCTATAAACCTTTGAAACAGCCAATGCACTAAGACCTCTTTTAATCCATCAGTATCTAAATACTGACTAGATCATTACACTTCTGCAAAAAAAGTTCCTCACTAAATTTATTACAGCTTCAATTTTACCACGGTACAATGAAAAAGAACATACTGCTGACTGGCTCACTACAATACTAAAACAGCAATGCCACAGTGTATGCAGGAAGTCTAAGGTTACAGACTGGGCAATTGAAAGCATAGAACACAAGTTTGCAGCTGCATACAAGACTGCATGTATACTCCATACGGATTTTAAGCAATCGATACCCTCAAACCCACTTTCTATATTTTAAATCAATACAAACATTTTTCGAATATATACCTGTATCTATAACTGCTTCTCTTTTAGTACAATAAATACATTAGTAGATAGTGCTCAAACTTTTATTATTTTTGAACAATAAATGTATTCTTGTAAAATCTCATAATTTAACAGACATTCTAATGCTACTTCGTCAGATATCTCATTTAGATCATTTTTCTCATCAGCAGGTTCTGATTTCATTTGTACTAAAATGTCAAAATAATTTACAACTTGCAGAAAATCTCCATCAAAGCTTTTGTCTTCAAAATCACAATTCATGTTTGCAGCACTAATTTCTCCTTCTTCACTCTCATTGCCTGTGACAGACACAATTAGTTCTTCAATTATACTCAAAGTAATTTCCAAAATCTATGAGGCTGTTCACTTTCCATAATTTTTCCTTTATGTTCACCAACGATTCCACACAACTCTGTGGTAAATGACTAGATGGCAACCACGTCTTTCAGTCACGGCCCGTGCAGGGACTTGCGAAGGGGCAGGCAGGACGGGCGTGGGAGGGGCAGGGATAGGGGTGTTAAACAATGAAATCTGCATAATTGCAGGTAACTAAACAATTACATTAATAAAACGAATTTCAGGCCATATTCTCAACAAAACGCGATATCAACAAAAGGCGACACATTATCCCCGCTTTTATCAGCAGGAAAGTGCCGATAAATTGGTGATAATCCATCTCGTTTTGTTGATAATATGTCCCGAAATGCATGCTAATGGCTTTGTGGTGATGATCACACGTGGTTAGGGGGTTGTACATGCATGTTTAGGCTCTATTTATTTAAAGAAAAATCGCAGCGTACGCGTACAGAAATATGTACAATTACGAGCAGGACCTGCATGCTGAGTGTCAATACTCCAAACTAGGTAGTGTTGCAAATCATTTTATTTGTAGCGGAGTCACAAGGAAACAGTAAAACAAAGTTGACAAATAAGGAAAGGGGGCACAATAGAAACATTCTGAACATAAAGTGTTGCTCAGGGGGTGGTACATTTATTGTACGCGTACCAACAACGTACAGCTGTAATGTTGAAAGTCGTCACGTAAGCGTACGAAAGCAAGAAAAGTAAAAATGATTTTTGATATTTATGAAGTGTATTTGTTTATATGTTGTGTGGCTCTAAAAAGAGCCATTGTGTTTATTGCGAGATTTTAGCACCTACAAGTAAGTACAGATGCAGAGTCTTAAGTTTATGAGGAACACTCTGTTCCCCTCATCTGTAAAAATTTACACCATCTCTCCTATAGATGCCATGCTTATTGAAACGCAGATTATTGTTGTTAATGGACCCCATTCGGTAGTCTCGGAGAAGGTCAGAAAGATATTTATTCACATGTTTCCTAGCTTTTTCAAACTGTGGACAATAGTGGTTGGACCACTTACATCTCTGCCTTTGGAATATATTAGAATATACAAAGACAGTTTTCGGGTACAGTGTCATCAATTGGGCAAAGATGTTATTCAAGAGCATTTCCAGAGCTACCCCATTCAAAGTGCCTAGGTCATTGCCACCACAGTGCACAATTATGGGGTCAGGGTGTTGGAGATGCACAAAGGATTTCACCAATGGCATCAATTGGTACAACTTTAATCCTTCCTGTTCAATCCATTTAATGTCTACATTTGGTAAACCTAGGTCCTTGTGAATTCTTTTCTGTTGTGCGTACCTTTGACTCCAGACAATATAGCTGTGTTCCACAATCCACACTGTAAGCATTTTGAAGAGAGGTCTGGATGTACTCTGATGGCATCTGTAAATAAAATGCTAGTTTCAAAAGTAAGATTTTTCTAAAATGGTGGACAACATGCAGTTTTAAAAGAAACAAAAGAAATCATTGGTCGTTTGACAACATTTTACTAAAAAACTAGGTTCCATGGTTTTGCTTTTTAAAAGCCTTATTTTTATTGGTTAAGAAAAAGTGGTAAAAAAAGAACATTACACAAGATAAGCTAGTATATTCTCCAGTCAAGCACACTTGCTGTTTTAATTTGCAACAATGTATGATGAACTTTTCACCTGTGTGCTGAGTTAGGTGTTTCCTGAAGTGTTTCTATGGTAACTGGCAGATTCTGGAACGGGGAAGGGTTGAAAGTTCTATTAGTTCGAAAGCTTTCGAATATTAAACCAATAGAAATGTGTGTTTTCTTTTGAAATAATGTGAACAGGATTTTAATTGGGTATTTATATGTATGTATGCGTAAAATGAGAGGGAAAATGTTAAATTTGACGGTTGTGCTGCAAACACTGTACTCTAGAGATTTTGTAGAAGAATATCCACTGTGTGAGTTGTATTCTTGTTAATCTAGAATTCAATTTGAAAGGTGAATTGAAAAGTTGTATGGCAGAGAAAAATTTTGCTAATAGCATGTTTTCTCCGTTAACATATCCAACCATAGGCAGCAATAAAAAAATCGTTGCTAACCCTATTTAGCAATAAATATCGCTGCTTGTTGGTAATTTGCCCCCAGATTTCGTTCTTTATTACTCCTCACCCTGCCTCTCCTCCGCCCCACCTGCCTGCCCCATTGCAACTCCCTCCACAGGCCACGGCTTTTTCTATATTCCGGTATATTGTACTGTCAGTGTCTATTTATACTCTCATCATTTTTTATAAAATTTTCCTTGCTTCATACTCCTTGTTCTTTTGCTGTATGTCCTCTTATTTTCATACTCCGAGGTTTGTCCTCATACTCCTCCCTCTGTTCTTGTAAGTAATATAACAGAATATGTGATATTTTTTTTTGTAATGGTATATATATTTTTTAATTATAGGTTGTGTTTATCAATACTAAAAATACTGCATCATGCCAAGAAAGGACCAAAAGACAAAGCAACAAAAGAAAAGTGTATATTTCAACATAACTCACCAAGAAGATTTACATGAAGAGAGATGTCTTTACAAACAGAAAGAAAATCCTGGTAAGAGCAGGAGCACTTTTTTGAGGAAAAGACTAAGAGTAGTGTTCAGAAAACAGAAACATTTCTTTAGTGTATCAGCAACGAAAAAAAACTACTAATAAAGAAAATAATAATGCAAAATCAAGTGCAGACAAAACTGTGTATAGTACAAGGAGAAAAAAGCAATTCATAGAAATTAGGAAAAAAATGTTTTTTAATAGATTGGTATCAAATTTAATGAAAGAAATTAAGGAATATAAGAAAAAAACTATTTTATAAAAAAAGAAAGCTATAAAAAATGTATTTGAGAAAGCGTTGGAATTAAAAAGAAAACTCTTTATTTTGAATTAAAATTAAATTGAAAGAAAATTTATAATGCGCAAAACAATAACCCGCAGGTATCAAGGCGCCTACCAAAAGATCAGAGAATGATCAGGAAGAACATAAGACCCTAAACATATGCTTGCTGGAAGAAAAGGGTTTTTAAGGCAATCAATAGAGTTAGATCACTAGATAAGCGAATCCATTTAATGAAGTTCAAAAGTAAGTGGAGAAGACTAATTAACTGAAGTAATTTTTGTGAGGTTTTTTGGGTGAATGGAAACAGTTCAAGTGTTGAGCCTTTTTTTAATGAAGAAAGTTATATCCAGAGTAATGATTTGTTGCATGCAGTTTAGCTAGAAGGACATCCTTTCTTTTTTTAAATTACAGGTGTTTCATTCTTCTTGGTTAAAAAACTTTTTTTTGCTTGACGTTTTAATAGTTTCCTGAGAAAAATTTTACTTTGCTTACCAGGAGCATTTTTCTTTTTTTCTGAAAATTTTATTTTGGTTGGTTCTTGATTTTCTTTTTCCTTAGACCTTAATTTTCTCTTATAATTTTTTTCTCTTCTTGTTTTAGAAGGTATCTTTTTTTTGTTTGTATAGATGATTATAATCTGTGGAAAACAACAAAAAAACGAAATCCATTGCATTTTCAATGCTTGTTTTCCAGAGATAGTGTAAAGGTTTCATTGGCATACTTACAAGCTGCTTCCTCAATGTTAGATATAATTTACTAATTAATTTTATATCTTGTTTATATATAGGTGGCCTGTTTTTGGCCTGTAGATACAGAGAAATAATTTGTGCACAGACACACATATTGCTTGCAGAGACAGAGATGGTAGATTACATGTAATATCGTGGACATGTGTGTCACTTCTACGCCCCTTTCTTGCGTCAATATGCCCCCTTTGCATTCATTACACCTGGCGCAGGTATAATGTGGCGCAGGGGTTTACAAAGTGACGGATTTACCTAGATGCCTCACATTGTAAATATGACTCAACAAGGTGCATTTTTACACCACTGGTGCGTCACAAAAAGTGACGCACTGGTGGCGTAAAAGTGACGCATGGCTTCATAAATGAGGCCTTCAGTCTTCTACTCATGCGTCATATTTATTGTATGACGCATTATGTCGCAAGGAGTTACAGATACGTCAGTATTTCTGACATATCTGTAAGCGCAAAAGTGATGCATTGCTGGAGTGTGTTACAAAAGTGACGCAACTCCAGCAATGCATCCTTTCACATGGGGCCAGCCCCATGTGAAAGGGCTTGCGTCAGTCTTACGCCTGCTGTAAGGCAGGCGCAAGATTTTGACGCAACGGTGTCCTAAAAGTGAGACAGTAAAATCTCATAGATTTCACTGCGTCACTTCTACGCCCCTTTTTTGCGTCAATACGCCCCCTTTGCATACATTACACCTGGCGCAGGTATAATGTGGCGCAGGTGTTTACAAAGTGACGCATCTACCTAGATGCGTCACTTTGTAAATATGACTCAACAAGTTGCATTTTTTACACCACTGGTGCGTCACAAAAAGTGACGCAGCGGTGGCGTAAAAGTGACGCATGGCTTCATATATGAGGCATTCAGTCTTCTACTCATGCGTCATATTTAATGTATGACGCATTATGTCGCAAGGAAATACAGATACGTCAGTAGTTCTGACGTATCTGTAAGCGCAAAAGTGATGCTTTGCTGGATTGTGTCACAAAAGTGACGCAACTCAAGCAATCCATCCTTACACATGGGGCCAGCCCCATGTGAAAGGGCTTGCGTCAGTCTTACGCCTGCTGTGAGGCAGGCGCAAGATTTAGACGCAACGGTGTCCTAAAAGTGATGCAGTGAAATCTCATAGACCCTTTCTTGCGTCAATACGCCCCCTTTGCATACATTACACCTGGCGCAGGTATAATGTGATGCAGGGGTTTACAAAGTGACGCATCCACTTTGTAAATATGACTCAACAAGTTGCATTTTTACACCACTAGTACGTCACAAAAAGTGACGCACCGGCGGCATCAAAGTGACGCATGGCCTCATAAATGAGGCCTTCAGTCTTCTACTCATGCGTCATATTTAATGTATGACGCATTACGTCGCAAGGAGTTATATGACAGAGATGGTAGATTACATGTAATATCGTGGACATGTGCTTAATATCACACTGTGAGTGAAGCTTGATTTTAAATGGATGTGAATGTATCAGCTTTAATGTCAAACATTGCAAACACAGCTTGTAAATATGCCAATGAAACTAATGCACTATCTCTGTATCAGCTTTAATGTCAAACATTGCGCAAAAGTTTTGTAAAAATGTCCCTCTTTATCCTATATTCCATCTCAATTGATACCATTCCTGAAATACTTTATGCATCTCCCACACCATTTCATATGGTTTCTATCTGCTATTCCTATCCCTCCCAAACAAATCACTGCTTCCACCCATGCTAAAGGTTGCACAAGGCGCTTCCAAAAAAGGAGCATATTTACAAGTCCAATGAAACCATTACACAATTTCGAAATCAGCATTCAATCCAAGCATAAAAAACAATTTATAAAGAAGTCTACTTTATAAACACACAGCTATATCAAAAATTGCGCACACAGCTTGTAAATTCCTTAATTCACACAGACACTCACTATGATACTAGTCAAATATCATTAAGCTCTCTATCTTTTTTAAAAGAATCATTACTCACCTTTAAAAATGCTTTGGAAGATGTCAAATAGTGTCAGTCACAGTCAACAGATATTCTAAAACAGGAATCTCTGAACAATGCTTCCTTCACTGGAGCCTTTCAATAATGGCACAGATACTTTTTAATTTCAGAGCCATATTCTTGTACATAGCCAATAAAAATTTATCCCACACAAATTCAAAACCAAACTGCACTTTTCAATTGGTTATACATTTCAAGACTTTGAAACTCACATGACATTCACCCATCCCCCCAGTACTCATTCACCAAGTAACCATGGTAAATCCCTCTTAAACCAGAAAACAAGTTCACAAGTTCAGCATACTCAGTTGCAAAACAATCCTTCAAGGTTGTTTGACCTCTCAATCTACTAGCCAATGAAATGCAAAATTTCTTTAAATCACTTTTTCTCAACCATTGAAATTACTTCTTACAAAAAAAAGCATGCATCCTAATTTTAAGTGGAGATTTTTAACAAAGCACCAATCATTTCTGGTTATTAACCTGCACTGATTCCCAAGCACTTTTTTTCATAATCAAACTGCCATTTCATTTCCACAACTCATCTGACTAGAAGCACATCCACCTTCAAAATGAAAAAAGTCTGGTTTGTGGGTCATAGCTATGTCCACTGGATTCAAAATTACGAAGCTAACAGAGGTATTACAATCTTGATTTACCAAATGTGGACATTGTATGGATTGGACAGAGAGGATTGAGGAGTCACCAATTGATACCATTGGTAAAATCCTTTATGCATTTACCACACCCTGCCCTTATAATTGTGCACTGTGGTTGAAATGACCTAGGCACTTTGACTGGGGTAGGTCTGGAAATGCTTTTAAAGGACATCTTTGAGCAATTAATGTCACTTTTTCCAAAAACTGCCTTGGTATTTTCTAATATATGCCAAAGGCAAAAATGGAACTGGTCCAACCAATTTTGTCCACAGATTGAAAAAGCAAGGAAAGATGTAAATACATCTGTTTCTTCTTACCCCTTTAGACTATGGTATGGGTTCCATTTTCCACAACAACTTGCGTTACAACATGCAAGAAATCTACAGGAGAGATGGTGTGCATTTTACAGATGATGGGAATAGAGTTTTCCTTTTGAATATAAGACTCTGCATTAGTACCTACTTGTAGGTACAAAAAACACCCACTTAACACAACAGCTCTTTTGAGAGCGAACTTACCTCTAAACACTTTACATTATTTTTTTACTCTATTTTTTTACACAGTTTTTCCCCATGGTGCGCTCAGGGTGCGCGTACCGGAGAAAGTACCGGGGAACGCAGCCACCGCGAAAATTTCCACAAAAACCCCCACTTTTTTTTTCCCTTCAAGGTCCTTCTAGAACCCCCTCAGAAAACCTAGGGGGTCAGGGGGCGTCTACTCTGCCCCCTTTTAATCATTTCCCCTTTCTTTTTCACCTCTTGTGTCTCCATTCTACCGAAACACAAGATGGCAGACTCTCCGGACTGTTTAGAATGTTGACAGACACCCGACACCCGAGCTTTCCGCTCGCGCACTCCCGTAGCGCACCGGGTGCGCTCCCCGGTATGCGTACCGGTGAGCGCTCGGAGCGCACCTATAGATATATATATGTGTTTTTGAAGTTAGTTTTCATAAAAACCACTGAAGCAATTTTCAACAAACATAGCAAAGGCACATCTGCGTACCAGTCCCTACAATTTTGCCAAGTTTGGCGTAATTCTGTTCAGCGGTTCGGGGTGTAGACTTGTCAGACCGTCCTATGGAAATTAACATGGGGAAAACACATTTTGGGACCACCGTTTTTTCTCAGCCCCCACTTCACGAATCCCCCCGAAACTTCCAGGGAAGGAGCAGAGCGGAGCTGGCCAAAATTTTGGAAAATTACACACAAATTCCTCAACCGGTGCCAGAGTTATTCCCAATAGAATGTTGCAGATTTCCTATGGTAGCCAATCCTAACTAGAACTACCTACTGGCGACCGCCAGTAGGTAATATATATATATATATCGGTCGCCAGTAGGTAGTTATACTTAGGACCTAGTTTCCATAGGAATTACACAACATTCTATTTGCAATAAATTTGGCGCTGGTGGACAAATCTTCGCAAAATTCTCCTAGAAAATGGCCTGCTCCACTCCGCTCCTTCCCTGAAAGGTTGGGGGTGATTCGTCAAGTGGGGGCCGAGAAAAAAGGGGGGTCCCAAAACGTGTTTTCACCATGCAATTTTCCATGGGACCTTTACAGCCCAAACGGCTGAACGGAATTGCACCAAATTTGGCAAAAAGGTAGAGTTCGCCTCGCAGATTGTGCTTTTTGTTAAATGGTGTAAATCCGTTCAGTAGTTCATAGTGATATCTAGAGACAAACTACAGTACGCGTACGATAAGTGTACCGAAAACCGTACATTTACGAGCACGAGCTGCATGGTCATTGGCTGTCAACTGTCTGTCAACACGCCAAACCAGGAAGTGTTGGCAGCCATGTTGTGCCTCGGTAGAACCGAGTTACAAGAAAGCAGTGAAAGAAGTGTAAAAAACACACGAAGGGGGCAGGGTAAAAACATCCTGACTCCCTAGGCCTGCTCAGGGGGTCCCACATGGATTGTTAGGCCCCCCAATTTTTTTTCAATTGCGCAGGACATGTATGGTATGAGTTTTTGAGGAAAAAAAACGAAGCCCACTTTATTGTTAATTAGCTCCCGGGGGGCCAAATATCGGGGGCAGTTTTTTTTTCATATTGGGGGGCCCAGAGGGGTCCCCCTGCTCCGGGGATCGCTATCCCCCTGGGCTTTAATTATATGTATGCGGGGGGGCTCATGGCCCCCTGGAGCCCCGGGGACCGCCACTCCCTGGGGCCTCTTTTTATTAAAAAAACTGTGTGGGGGGTTTCAATCCCCCTCACACACCCCGGAGAATGCCACCTCCCCGGGACTCTAATATAGAAAATAGTGGGGATGGACTACCCAGACCTGGGGACTACCACCCCTCGGGGCTTTTGAATGTTGGGAAGGGGGTCATGCGGCCCCCTTCCTGGAGCCTTTGATGGCCCTGGGGACCACAATCTTTCAGGGCAGGCTTCTGCAGTGTCCCGGGGTGTTTACAGTGCTGCCTTTTGCAGTGCCCGGGGTGATGAAAAGCAATGCCTGCTCTCGAAGGATGCGGGGAGCCGGCTGGGACCGTGGAAGCTTTGGGGCTCATGAAAAACAGTTCTTTTCAGAACTAAATTTACTGGTCAAAAAAAGAGCTATATTTCTATGATAGTATGTAAAACGTTCTGTTTTTTTCTTCTGTACCAGTTATACTCTCTACGCATGCGCAGCCTCGTTTCCAAGCCCACGCTTCCTTGTTTTTCTTCAAGTTCGCCAAGCAAACCTGTCCTCATTTCAGGTATTAAATTTGCCGGTTTCTTCTGCCGGGTCGTGTGCCTCATCCGCTGCTATATTTTTGTAATATATTAATATTCATAATCTATCTATGTCAAGACCACAAGCACTCTTACCTGTGAGTTGCTTGTAGGGTGATTTCGCAGAGACGTTATGGACCAACTTCCCCAAATTTCTAGGCAACACCTAGTGAATTTCAACAGAACACCTAGGTAATTAAATAGAAAATAGGGAGGAGGGCTGGATAATGGACGCTACCTGGTTCCTGGGTTGTCGACCTGCGAGGCAACAAAGAAACTTATGTAACTTTAATCCTTATTTCCAGCACTCTCCTATTGCTTGCACTTCTCTATTCAGTCCTCCTTTTAAACTTGTAAAAGGCCTACCTGCGACAATAGGATTCTAGGCGTCGCGTCCGTGTTGTCGTCGAGGGGTGAGGTGATGTGGACTCTTGAAGTTGAAGAGTTGAATTCAAGAAAGAGAAATCTGTTCTTTCTCCTAAGTAAAAATAACCATGTATGAATAAGTTACTTCTTTCTACTTCACTTCTATCTAAAGTCTCAATCACTCCCACTTCACTTGTACATAACACTTACTTATACAACTCTGTGATATTCCTTCTCGCCTTCACCACCTAGATGGGAACAATACTTAACAAGAAACAAACTGCAAATATCGATATCCAAACTATTGTCTCAACAATTATCTATTACTTTGATATTCTTCTCAAAGCGTCTTTCTTTTCTTTCAGGATGTGAATTGTCCCTTTCTCAAATGCTCCAAAAAAAGTATTTGAAGAAGTACCAGGTGAGTTTAAGTCTCTAAGTAGTTGCTGCTTGCTTGCGTTGGGCGCCTTGAATAAAATATAGAAAGGTTTTCACTTAGCTTTTTGTCTTTTCTTTCTGCAGGGATGCGCGCTGAAGATCGTGCAGAAACTCGAAATCCCTCTGGAGCTTTCCGGGTTTTGGCGGTCGTCTTGAATCCAGAGAGCGCTCAGGTGCGTTGTCCTCGGGAGCGTGGCAGAAGACGAAGCATCAAGAAATCTTGGGTGTGGCCTTTTATAGCTGAGCCACACCCAGGAGAAGAGGACGCATCGCGCACCGTTTGAATGCGTGCGTGTACGTCAAAAGCCCCACCCTGATGGCAGTTCTTCCTTGGTGCTCCTAATGAGAACAGCATCACTTGGCTTAACAACAATAAACATTTGGGAATTAAACAATGACTGAATTACTCGACACTGTAACATAGTACCTCATTTTGACTGAATTACTCGACACAGTAACATAGTACCTCAAGAAATGATTCATAAACCAAAAGCCATTGTTCACCTTAGAATACATAAATAAGACGTTTTAGCACTAAACACATATTGCATTCATACATATACCTTGGCGTGCTGGGTGCACAGGACAGGGGTGGGTTTCTTGATGGGGCGAAAACCTCCTTGCTGCTGAGCAGAAGGGGTATAGGTTAGTAAATCATGACAGTACTCCCCTCTCAAGAGCCCTCCCAAAATCTGAGGAACAGGTCTAGGTTTAGTTGGGTTCTGCAGATGAAAACGTTTTACACTTTGAGGAGCATTCTGCAAGTTTGATAAAGGTTCCCATGTTCGTTCTGCAGGACCGTAACCTTTCCAATGAATCAAATAAAACAATTTTCCTCAAACTCTCTTTGAATCCACAATCTTTTGAACTTCGAATTCAGGCACTCCATCTACCTGGATGCTTGTGGGTTTTTCCTTAAATCTGGTTCTTGGGTCACAAGGCTTGATTAAAGATACATGAAATACTGAGTGAAATTTATACCTATTTGGTAAACTTAACCTTACACTGACTGGATTTATTATTTTTTCGATAGGAAATGGTCCGATAAATTTGGGACAGATTTTTTTGCAAGTTCTTATTTTTTAATTTTTCGTAGACAACCACACTTTATCTCCTATAGAATATTTGGGTGGTGGTTTTCTATGTGAGTCTGAAACTTCTTTTTGCTTTTCTTTTGCTTGCGCTAAATGATACTGAGCTTGTTCTTGAGTGTGGGTTATCCTTTTGATATGATCTTCTAAGGATGGTATGTCAGATGGAATTTGTACTGAATCCAGGATATTTCTGGGATGGAACCCATAAGTACTAAAAACGGTGAAAAAGTAGTAGAGGAATTATCCATATTGTTATAGGCAAATTCTAGTACCCAGAGTATATCCGACCATTCCCTTTCTTCTTCCACTAAAGCACAGCGTAAAAATTGTTCTATAGTTTGGTTAATGCTTTCCGTTAACCCATCCGTTTGGGGATGATAACCAGAAGAAGTACGTATGTCCATACCTAAAGTTTTTCCTAAGTTTTGCCAAAAATGAGATATGAACTGAGGGCCTCTGTCGGAAATTATCACAGTAGGAATGCCATGCAAACGAATAATTTCATTAGAGAAAATGTGCGTTAACTCCTTGGCTGAAGGTATTTTCTTCAATGGGACAAAATGAGCCATGCGAGTAAAATGGTCTACCACAGTTAAAATGGTAGTATAGCCTTCTTTAGTTTTAGGAAGTTCTACAATAAAGTCAAGAGAAAATGTGTGCCAAGGTTGAGGTGGAATCGGGAGGGGAAGTAAAAGACCACTGGGAGCCTGATGTTGTGTTTTATTTTGAGAACAAATTGCACAGGTTTCAACATATGACTTAACATCATTTAACAAAGTAGGCCACCAAAATTTTCTTTTTATCAAATGACAAGTTTTGACCACTCCTGGATGGGCGGACATTAAAGTGTCATGGTGTAATTGTATCACCTTTTCCTGGAGTTCTTGTGTGGGCACTAACGTTTGTTCATTCATGTACAACAAATTGTTTTTAGTTTGCAAAAGGGGATACAACTCATGCCATTCTTCCATTGTCTTTTTTTGTATCTTTTCTTTTATGTCATCCATTACTTCAGAAACAATCACACCTACTTTAAAACAACATTCTGATAATACTGGTTGAATCTCTTCAAGGGAACTATCCTTTTCCTCCACAATTCCCATGCGAGACAGAGCATCTGCTTTCAAATTTTCTTTTCCGGGTCGGTAGGTAATTATGAAATTGTAGTCATTAAAAAACAATGTCCACCTTAATTGTCTGGCTGTTAGGGCTTTTACAGAACGCAAAAATTGCAAGTTTCTATGGTCTGTATAAATCGTTACAGGGTGCCTAGCCCCTAACAAATAATGACGCCATTCTTCGAAAACTGCTTTTATGGCTAGCAATTCCTTGTCCGCAATGGCATAATTTTGCTCGGTTGGAGTGAGTTTTCTGGAATAAAATGCAATTGGATGCATCTGTCCAGTTTCTTTATGTCTCTGGGATAGAATGCCTCCTATAGCAAGTTGAGAAGCATCCGCTTCTACTATGAAGGGTTGGGAAGGATCTAGATGCATCAACACTGGTGCTGTGGTAAATTGTTTCTTAAGATCTTGAAAGGCCTCCTCTGCTTCCTTATTCCATTCAAACTTAATATTCTTTTTTAACAGTCTAGTTATTGGAGTGATCATGTGAGAAAATTTACAGATGAACCGTCTATAAAAATTAGCAAATCCAAGAAAACTCTGAACTTGTTTTACTGAGGAGGGGCTAGACCACTCCAGAACTGCTTGGATTTTCTTTGGGTCCATTTCGATTCCATTGGGACTTAAAATGTATCCTAGGAATTCTACTCGGTGGTATGAAAAATACTTTTCTCAAGTTTAATGTACAAGGAATTGTCAAGTAGTTTTTGAAGAATAGCTCTTACTTGTTTTACATGCTCTGTGGTATCTTTTGAATAGATGAGAATATCATCAATATACACTATGCAGCAAATATCCCAAAATTCCCGTAATACCTCATTTATAAAAAATTGGAACGCTGCAGGTGCATTGCAGAGTCCGAATGGCATAACTTGGTATTCGTATAAGCCAAACTTAGTACGAAAGGCTGTTTTCCACTCGTCACCATTTCGGACTCTAACCAAATGGTAAGCACCTCGCAAGTCCAATTTTGTATAAATTGTGGCATCCTTCAGTTGGTCCAAAAGAGTGGGAATCAAGGGAAGAGGATACCTGTTTTTGATGGTAACATTGTTCAAGGCTCGATAGTCGATATAGGATCGCAACTCTCTCCCCTTTTTTGGAATAAAAAAGAGAGGGGATGACACTGGAGACTTTGAATGGCGAATAAAACCGTTGGCCAAATATTCATCCAAATACTCTCTTAAATGTTCGTTTTCCTTCTCAGTGAGCGCACATATTCTGCTACAAGGCAGAGTAGCTCCAGGCACAAGGTCAATTCGACAATCGAAGTCTCGATGAGGTGGTAATGTGTTAGCCTTTTTTTTGTCAAATACATCATATAGATCTGCATACTCTTTAGGAACCCCTTCCAATAACAAAATACTCTTTGAGTGGAAAGGAAAATTACTGCCTTGAACTGTCAATTCAGATTCTGAAGATAACCAACAAGAAGACTGACAAAATTTGGAATCTAATAACACTGTCTTCTACTTCACCCAGTCAATCTTTGGATTGTGTTTTACTAACCAGGGTATGCCTAGAATTAAACGAAATTGAGGGGCATCGATAACGTCAAAAGTGATTTCTTCTTCATGTTTATTTAAACAAGTCATTAAGAGCATTTCTGTATGGAATCGAATCAACCCAGATGATAATTCCTTACCATCCACGGCTTTAGCAACTTCGGGATTCACTTTGGACTCAGTTCCAAATTTTAGGTCTTTCAAGAAACAGGTGTCTATAAAGTTTCCCGTAGCTCCTGAATCGATTAAAGCGTCGACTGTCCAAACCTTACCTTTAGTTAAAAGAGACTGCAAGGAAATTTTTATACTGAGATGGTGAGATGTTATCGCGGGAGTGACGGAGGCCAAACTAAATAACATACTCGACAATCTGACCTCTTGATTTGCCGAGCCAGTTAGTTTTCTGACTGCTGAATTAAACCTACCTCAGAGATTTTACTTTTAGGTTTATTTGGACGAACTGGACATTCTTTAACGAAATGCCCAGACTTTCCACAGTACAGACATTGATTTAATTTTCTCCTTTTGTCTTTTTCTTCCTTGCTCAATGGTCCTTTTATAGTTCCTATCTGCATAGGTTCTCCTAAATCCACCTTAGGTGAAGTGTCCGCCTTAACACTATTGAATCTTTCTTTAAAGGAATATACCTTTTTATCTGCCTTTCCTTTTTCCCCTCTTCGTTCAGATAACCGATGATTTAATTTTACTACTAAGTCTATAAAATCCTCTATATCGTCTGGTGGATCCAGAATTTGTGTGACCATGTCTTTAAGCTCATCTTTTAGACCTTTATAAAAGATTGACACTCGCTTATCCTCAGGCCAGCGTGCTTCAATCACTAGTTTGTTGAACTGGGATATGTAATGTAAAAGATCTGAAGATCCTTGTTTTAAATGTAGAAGTTCATGATCAGCAGACTGAACAAAAACATGCTTGGCAAACAGTTTCCTCATTGTGTTCTTAAAACGTCTAAGGTCATAAAGAATAGGGTCATTTCGCTCAACAATTGGTACTGACCACTGAGCTGCGTCACCACCTAAATAGGATAAAATAAACGCTATTTTGGAAGAATCATCTGGAAATGCAATTGGTTTAGCGATGAAATGTAACTGACATTGGTTCAAAAAGATAGAAAACTTATTATTATCCCCATAAAACCTTTCAGGAGGTGCTAAAGGAACAGGCACAGGAGTTACAACTTGAATTTGAGTTGGGGTTGTAGAAGAGTCAGAGCTTGAGTGCAAGGTTTGAAACCCTGGTTGAAAGGTAGCTGGTTTCAATACTGATTTCTGACTAGGAGAAAAACTCCAAGTACTGGGTCCAGATTGTATACTACGCTGAATTACCGTAACATCCCTACGAAGGGCCACATTTTCCTCCTGAATTGCAGTTAACATGTTGGCAATGTCTTGCAAAGAAATTTGACCGGAAGCTTCCTCCATAACGTCTGGGCGAAATAATCGTTGTGGGCTTCGTCTTCTGTCAAGACCACAAGCACTCTTACCTGTGAGTTGCTTGTAGGGTGATTTCGCAGAGACGTTATGGACCAACTTCCCCAAATTTCTAGGCAACACCTAATGAATTTCAACAGAACACCTAGGTAATTAAATAGAAAATAGGGAGGAGGGCCGGATAATGGACGCTACCTGGTTGCTGGGTTGTCGACCTGCGAGGCAACAAAGAAACTTATGTAACTTTAATCCTTATTTCCAGCACTCTCCTATTGCTTGCACTTCTCTATTCAGTCCTCCTTTTAAACTTGTAAAAGGCCTACCTGCGACAATAGGATTCTAGGCGTCGCGTCCGTGTTGTCGTCGAGGGCTGAGGTGATGTGGACTCTTGAAGTTCAAGAGTTGAATTCAAGAAGGAGAAATCTGTTCTTTCTCCTAAGTAAAAATAACCATGTATGAATAAGTTACTTCTTTCTACTTCACTTCTATCTAAATTCTCAATCACTCCCACTTCACTTGTACATAACACTTACTTATACAACTCTGTGATATTCCTTCTCGCCTTCACCACCTAGATGGGAACAATACTTAACAAGAAACAAACTGCAAATATCGATATCCAAACTATTGTCTCAACAATTATCTATTACTTTGATATTCTTCTCAAAGCGTCTTTCTTTTCTTTCAGGATGTGAATTGTCCCTTTCTCAAATGCTCCAAAAAAAGTCTTTGAAGAAGTACCAGGTGAGTTTAAGTCTCAAAGTATTTGCTGCTTGCTTGCGTTGGGCGCCTTGAATAAAATATAGAAAGGTTTTCACTTAGCTTTTTGTCTTTTCTTTCTGCAGGGATGCGCGCTGAAGATCGTGCAGAAACTCGAAATCCCTCTGGAGCTTTCCGGGTTTTGGCGGTCGTCTTGAATCCAGAGAGCGCTCAGGTGCGTTGTCCTCGGGAGCGTGGCAGAAGACGAAGCATCGAGAAATCTTGGGTGTGGCCTTTTATAGCTGAGCCACACCCAGGAGAAGAGGACGCATCGCGCACCGTTTGAATGCGTGCGTGTACGTCAAAAGCCCCACCCTGATGGCAGTTCTTCCTTGGTGCTCCTAATGAGAACAGCATCACTTGGCTGCCATAGACACCACAGTGTTTGTCCTTGGCCTCAGATCTTATCAGACTTGGTCACAGGCATACCTAAAAACTAATTTGAAGCACGTAAGGCACAGCCATTAAAATGTGTGACCGTCACCACAAAGTCATTACCATGCTTATGCCTTTATCATGCGTGATAAATGTATAGTAGTTGTAAAATCATGCGTGGTAAAGCCACACGTGTTAATGGCTTTGTGGTGACGATCACACGTGGTTATGACCGCGTTGTAATGGCTGTTTCCCCCAGAACACTGCAGGAACCGGGTCTGGGCGTGGCAGACATCAGGGCATCAGGCAGTGGGCCACGCAGCCTCCCTCACACAAAATAGAAATGATTTGCTCAGCTAGAGAGATGGGTCTGCGGGAGGCACCAGAGACTTGTGCGGGAGCACCAATTTTAAAATAAAGCATTCAGATTGGCCCAGGGAGCCTTATTTCTCAAGAGCCGATTTGCTCCTGGAGGAGTCAGACTCCCAGGGGCATGAGCCCCTATTGCCCCAAATATTATAGCCCGCAAGCCTACCCTAGGTCCATAGTACTTTATTGAGGGGCACATGGCTCCTCTCCCTGAGCCTTTATAGGCACCGGGGAGCCCACTACCAGGGCCAAAATACCAAGGAAAGGGGAGGGGGACACACAACTCTCCTGGCCACCTCAAAGGCCTCATGGACTTCATCCCCCAGGGCCTGAATATCTAATTGAGGGGAGAGGGACCCTCCCAAGCCATTGAAGGCCCTGGATGCTGACTGCTAGCCCCAATAATTACAATTGAAGGGGATAGGGCTGCATGGGATGCTTCTTTGAACTTCTAAACACCCCAGGGACCCATCCCTGGGGCACTAAATATTTCAAAAGGGAATGAGACCATGCCGGCCATTTTTAGACTCAGGGAGAGGGGCTCAAGGCCCCCCTTCCCTTTCAAATACATGAGGCCCTGAGGGATGGGAACATCAGGGCCTAATGACACTCACGGATATGGCCACATGCCTCCCCTTTTTTGTTTGTATCGCCTCTGGGGATGGGAGCTCTGGGCCCTAATAAGGCTCGGGAGGGGTGTTGTATACCCCTTCCCCTTTTTTTCTGTTTATGACCCCAGATGGCATTCCCTGGAGCCCAAAGGCCAGCTTTATGCTGCGTAAATGAAAGACTTTGAGCAGCATAGGGATGGGTACCAGCTGGGGATTTCGTTGCAGGGCCTGCAGCAGGTCTGCAGGCAGCAGGTTGGCTTTAAGTTTGGAACTAAAATACTATGTTAAAAAACATATGAACTCACTGGAAAAGCCAAAGGCTAAAGTAACATTAAACTTAGGTGTGCTAAAAAGATCTGATTTTGTTTAAAAGAAAACTTTAGATATTCACTGAAAAAAACAAAGGTTAAAGTAATGTTGTAGTTAGGTGAATATGTCAGTGACAACATTAACATTTTGACTGTAAAGCAAACAGAAATTCGTAAGTTATAGTTAGCAAAGCTAACTATTATTTGAGTTGCATCAGTGATGTCTTAAATTATGTCATAGAATGTGTAATGAGTGAAGTAATATTTGAGATCATTTGCAGCGTTTGGTGGGGTGCAAGTTATAGTTAGCTCCTACCCCTTTAAATGTCCTACTGGGATGCTTAGTCTCTCAGGAAAAAAGACATTTTTCGTGGGGAGATTAGTCTCCATTTTTCAGAGTTATGATTTTTAGTTTCATAGCTCTGGGATGCATAAACATGTGTTTCTAGATTCTCTGGTTCCTTTACAGCTCATATAAAAGCAGTGGAAAACTGTCACACTGATTAATGTTAAACATTTGTATTTTGTTGACATATGCATATTTGACAGTTTCTTAATGCAAATATTTGTAACCGTAAATGAAACACATAATTTAATGTTTCAGTATTGATTATACTTTGTTTTGGATCTAAAATTGTCTCTCTATGTATTGTGGTGACACCCTGACAAAGGTGAGGTCAGGTTGTGTTAGGTATACAGGGGTGTAATTGTAGTTTTAGGTTTGCTTGTGCAAAAACTGTTAGAAGTGATTCAAGCACAGGGAACTCGGTTACATATAAGTGACTACCTGGCCTGTAGACCTTTCTTTAGTGTACCCCCACCTATTGAATGCAAGTTTATTGTATTGGGCATCACCATAGTCATTTCCAAATGTCATTGTGTACTTTTAATTTGTGTATAGTATGCAGTGGAGTGTGTAACAGAGTATTTTTCATTTTTAGAAGACAAATTACTGGCTGGACAGAAATGTATTAAGTGTTGCTTGTTGTGTCCCTGTGTGCTGAATCTATAGCCAACAGCACCTCCCTCTAATAATGCTTGGACTCTCCTGTCTCAGTAGCTGGAATCAAGTGGTACGAAGGAGACTCTTAGGGCCTCATTTACAAACATTTGTGGGTATGGTTGTGCTGCAATCCTTCCTGCTGCGCTGCCCTACGTGATAAGAAATGGGCAGAAATATGCTGTTTATCTGTGAGATATGGCACATTGCTGTTCTCTGTTACTGTGCTGGCACTCAATTGGCTGCCATGCGCCGACACAGGTACACTTGCTCCATGGTGCAAGGGTATCCACATTGTAAGGATGATTGTTTTGGTGCAGGAAATGACACCTTCCCACCCAAAAAAATTACTGGAGGTGCTTTGCGCTTTCTATGTGTGATGCTGGAAGTAGCACACATAGAAAGAGGGAAAAAAGGTGAAATAATGTTAATTCTTCACACTGCACCTCCCCTATTCCTCCCCTGGAGAGGCGTAGGCTTATGACTCTCTTCCAGGTTTACAGCTTGTTGTAAATCCGGGAATGTGTCGAATGCTATTGGTGTTATGAGGGAATACCCACCATAATGCCCATGAAATCCCTTCCCATCATAATGTGAGGCAATGCAGTGACATGCACTCTGTTGCCTCACTCAATATCTAAAAGGGTTATGTAGATGTGGCTAAGTCCTTTGTGCCACTGGAACATCACAGAAAGTGAAGTTCTAGTGGTGCACAGGGCTTGTAAATAGGTATACAGGGGTGTTATTGTATTTTTAGGTTTGCAGGTACACAGACTGTTAAAGGTGATCCAAGCTCAGGGAACCAGGTTACATTTTAGTGGCTACCTGGCCTGTAGATCTTTCTTTATTGTGCCCCCGCCATTGAATGCAAGTATTTATTTTATTGGGCGTCACCATAGTTATTTCCACATGCCATTTTGTACTTTTAATGTGGTATTCAGTGGAGTTTGTAACAGAGTATTTTTAATTTTTAGATGACACATTACTGGCTGGACAGAGATTTATTAAGTGTTGCTTGTCCAGTTGTCCAGTATTTCTCTCTGGATTTATGCTTGAGGATTCATTTAATTACAGTGTGCAACTCACTGGATATGAAAAATCAAAAAGCATGTTAAACGATTGCAACCATAATGAATTGAGCCTTCCCGTTATTTATTTTTATGTTTCTGCATCAAAAGGAGAAACAATAATGGCATTCACTGTTGTGAGCAACGTTGTAACTGGACAACAGAAACCCTTAGACTTTTTCTCTTCCCTAACCAAAATTCTTTGGGATCCAACATTTTGAATGCTGCTCTATGCTCGTTCGATTTATGAAGATGAAAATTATTGGGTTATGGTGCTTTGGCGGCACGCAAGTATCTGCACTCGATTGATGAAAAAATGTACATATATATTTACTTTCCAATAGTCACCTGTCTAGCTAACAAAACAGATTTTACCACCAAAGGCAGGGCCTAATTTAAATTTCAAAGATGGACAACACTCCATACCTGTTGTGAACAATAAAACTATTGTTAAATGCAATCGAATTGTTTGGTATTCTAGTCTGAGTTGGCAAGCAGGTTTATGAAAACAACAAGCAAATGCAAAATGTGCATCTGATTAGCCTTCAGCAAAAGTAGGTGATAGGATTCAGCATGACCTTTCTCTTCTGGCATAAAGTTCCTTTTTCACCTAGTGCAATCCGTTCTGTCTACATAAAACAATGTTCCTGTTGAACTTTCTCAGAAGAAAATAATTGCAGTAAAAAGCCCTTGTACCCTTTTACTTATTTACATCCAATCAAACTGTACACACTATTAAATAACGTTGATCATAAATGAGATTATCAATTCCATTAAACTTTTTCAATAACTCAATAACTAATATTTATAACAGTGTATTACAATTGGATTTATTAATGTGAATATATTCAAGCATACTTAATTATCATGTTGCAAAGAATAATATTTACAACAAGGGGTGGTGAGGGACAGAGTCTCTGAATTAAGCAGAAAGCTCTCACCCAGTCAAGAGATCAGGGCTAGATCCAACACCGTTTTTTAGCTCACTGCACCATCCCAGTTTCAGAACCTGGCTGTATGCAAATTAGTCTGTTCCTGTCCCAGTGCATGATGGGAACAGGGCAAACCAAACTACAAAAGCCAATTCTTACACTGGGAAGGAAACAAGCTCCCGGGGACCGGTTTCTGGCATTACAGCCGTCTTCGGCCCGGTTTGCTTGAATCCTGATGGTGCAATGAGCAAGGGTCTCACATCTGAGAATACCCTTCCACGCTTAGGGTGGACAAAAATATTTACAACAAGGGGTGGTGAGGGACAGAGTCTCTGAATTAAGCAGAAAGCTCTCACCCAGTCAAGAGATCAGGGCTAGATCCAACACCGTTTTTTAGCTCACTGCACCATCCCAGTTTCAGAACCTGGCTGTATGCAAATTAGTCTGTTCCTGTCCCAGTGCATGATGGGAACAGGGCAAACCAAACTACAAAAGCCAATTCTTACACTGGGAAGGAAACAAGCTCCCGGGGACCGGTTTCTGGCATTACAGCCGTCTTCGGCCCGGTTTGCTTGAATCCTGATGGTGCAATGAGCAAGGGTCTCACATCTGAGAATACCCTTCCACGCTTAGGGTGGACAAAAATATTTACAACAAGGGGTGGTGAGGGACAGAGTCTCTGAATTAAGCAGAAAGCTCTCACCCAGTCAAGAGATCAGGGCTAGATCCAACACCGTTTTTTAGCTCACTGCACCATCCCAGTTTCAGAACCTGGCTGTATGCAAATTAGTCTGTTCCTGTCCCAGTGCATGATGGGAACAGGGCAAACCAAACTACAAAAGCCAATTCTTACACTGGGAAGGAAACAAGCTCCCGGGGACCGGTTTCTGGCATTACAGCCGCCTTCGGCCCGGTTTGCTTGAATCCTGATGGTGCAATGAGCAAGGGTCTCACATCTGAGAATACCCTTCCACGCTTAGGGTGGACAAAAATATTTACAACAAGGGGTGGTGAGGGACAGAGTCTCTGAATTAAGCAGAAAGCTCTCACCCAGTCAAGAGATCAGGGCTAGATCCAACACCGTTTTTTAGCTCACTGCACCATCCCAGTTTCAGAACCTGGCTGTATGCAAATTAGTCTGTTCCTGTCCCAGTGCATGATGGGAACAGGGCAAACCAAACTACAAAAGCCAATTCTTACACTGGGAAGGAAACAAGCTCCCGGGGACCGGTTTCTGGCATTACAGCCGTCTTCGGCCCGGTTTGCTTGAATCCTGATGGTGCAATGAGCAAGGGTCTCACATCTGAGAATACCCTTCCACGCTTAGGGTGGACAAAAATATTTACAAGGGGTGGTGAGGGACAGAGTCTCTGAATTAAGCAGAAAGCTCTCACCCAGTCAAGAGATCAGGGCTAGATCCAACACCGTTTTTTAGCTCACTGCACCATCCCAGTTTCAGAACCTGGCTGTATGCAAATTAGTCTGTTCCTGTCCCAGTGCATGATGGGAACAGGGCAAACCAAACTACAAAAGCCAATTCTTACACTGGGAAGGAAACAAGCTCCCGGGGACCGGTTTCTGGCATTACAGCCGTCTTCGGCCCGGTTTGCTTGAATCCTGATGGTGCAATGAGCAAGGGTCTCACATCTGAGAATACCCTTCCACGCTTAGGGTGGACAAAAATATTTACAACAAGGGGTGGTGAGGGACAGAGTCTCTGAATTAAGCAGAAAGCTCTCACCCAGTCAAGAGATCAGGGCTAGATCCAACACCGTTTTTTAGCTCACTGCACCATCCCAGTTTCAGAACCTGGCTGTATGCAAATTAGTCTGTTCCTGTCCCAGTGCATGATGGGAACAGGGCAAACCAAACTACAAAAGCCAATTCTTACACTGGGAAGGAAACAAGCTCCCGGGGACCGGTTTCTGGCATTACAGCCGTCTTCGGCCCGGTTTGCTTGAATCCTGATGGTGCAATGAGCAAGGGTCTCACATCTGAGAATACCCTTCCACGCTTAGGGTGGACAAAAATATTTACAACAAGGGGTGGTGAGGGACAGAGTCTCTGAATTAAGCAGAAAGCTCTCACCCAGTCAAGAGATCAGGGCTAGATCCAACACCGTTTTTTAGCTCACTGCACCATCCCAGTTTCAGAACCTGGCTGTATGCAAATTAGTCTGTTCCTGTCCCAGTGCATGATGGGAACAGGGCAAACCAAACTACAAAAGCCAATTCTTACACTGGGAAGGAAACAAGCTCCCGGGGACCGGTTTCTGGCATTACAGCCGTCTTCGGCCCGGTTTGCTTGAATCCTGATGGTGCAATGAGCAAGGGTCTCACATCTGAGAATACCCTTCCACGCTTAGGGTGGACAAAAATATTTACAACAAGGGGTGGTGAGGGACAGAGTCTCTGAATTAAGCAGAAAGCTCTCACCCAGTCAAGAGATCAGGGCTAGATCCAACACCGTTTTTTAGCTCACTGCACCATCCCAGTTTCAGAACCTGGCTGTATGCAAATTAGTCTGTTCCTGTCCCAGTGCATGATGGGAACAGGGCAAACCAAACTACAAAAGCCAATTCTTACACTGGGAAGGAAACAAGCTCCCGGGGACCGGTTTCTGGCATTACAGCCGTCTTCGGCCCGGTTTGCTTGAATCCTGATGGTGCAATGAGCAAGAGTCTCACATCTGAGAATACCCTTCCACGCTTAGGGTGGACAAAAATATTTACAACAAGGGGTGGTGAGGGACAGAGTCTCTGAATTAAGCAGAAAGCTCTCACCCAGTCAAGAGATCAGGGCTAGATCCAACACCGTTTTTTAGCTCACTGCACCATCCCAGTTTCAGAACCTGGCTGTATGCAAATTAGTCTGTTCCTGTCCCAGTGCATGATGGGAACAGGGCAAACCAAACTACAAAAGCCAATTCTTACACTGGGAAGGAAACAAGCTCCCGGGGACCGGTTTCTGGCATTACAGCCGTCTTCGGCCCGGTTTGCTTGAATCCTGATGGTGCAATGAGCAAGGGTCTCACATCTGAGAATACCCTTCCACGCTTAGGGTGGACAAAAATATTTACAACAAGGGGTGGTGAGGGACAGAGTCTCTGAATTAAGCAGAAAGCTCTCACCCAGTCAAGAGATCAGGGCTAGATCCAACACCGTTTTTTAGCTCACTGCACCATCCCAGTTTCAGAACCTGGCTGTATGCAAATTAGTCTGTTCCTGTCCCAGTGCATG
The DNA here is from genome assembly GCF_964263255.1 of Lissotriton vulgaris. Lineage (NCBI taxonomy): Eukaryota > Metazoa > Chordata > Amphibia > Caudata > Salamandridae > Lissotriton > Lissotriton vulgaris. The sequence continues at coordinate 49,750,324 of NC_141690.1, forward strand.
ATGGGAACAGGGCAAACCAAACTACAAAAGCCAATTCTTACACTGGGAAGGAAACAAGCTCCCAGGGACCGGTTTCTGGCATTACAGCCGTCTTCGGCCCGGTTTGCTTGAATCCTGATGGTGCAATGAGCAAGGGTCTCACATCTGAGAATACCCTTCCACGCTTAGGGTGGACAAAAATATTTACAACAAGGGGTGGTGAGGGACAGAGTCTCTGAATTAAGCAGAAAGCTCTCACCCAGTCAAGAGATCAGGGCTAGATCCAACACCGTTTTTTAGCTCACTGCACCATCCCAGTTTCAGAACCTGGCTGTATGCAAATTAGTCTGTTCCTGTCCCAGTGCATGATGGGAACAGGGCAAACCAAACTACAAAAGCCAATTCTTACACTGGGAAGGAAACAAGCTCCCGGGGACCGGTTTCTGGCATTACAGCCGTCTTCGGCCCGGTTTGCTTGAATCCTGATGGTGCAATGAGCAAGGGTCTCACATCTGAGAATACCCTTCCACGCTTAGGGTGGACAAAAATATTTACAACAAGGGGTGGTGAGGGACAGAGTCTCTGAATTAAGCAGAAAGCTCTCACCCAGTCAAGAGATCAGGGCTAGATCCAACACCAGAATAATGGCATTAATAGGCATGCATTCTATATTTGTCGCTTGTCTCTATATTATCAACATATAGCTCAATAAAGGGGTGTACCTAGATAGGAGAAAACATGATAATTATAGCAAAAGTGTCTGACATATAATTGCCAAATAGGTAATTAGTGGTTTCCCTCAGACAGCCAGCAATGCAGCAGACTTTCACTTCCATTACTGTCCCAGAAATGGAACGTGTTAACTGTCATTACTGGTTGCTGCCAACATTATTTACAGGGTAGAGTGGGGGGCAGCCAAACGTTTTCACGTTTATTTATTTATTTTATTTTATTTGCTTCTATAGCGCCGGACTCGACCCCCGAAGGGGCATCTCCGCGCTTAACTCGCTGTAGAGAAAAAACAGTGCCTTAGGTGCAGGCAGATGGAAGTCTAAGCCTCCCGAAAGAGGTAAGTTTTAAGTGCCTTCCCAAAGGTGAGAAGGTTGGTGTTATGTTGTATGTCCACAGGGAGTTTGTTCCAGAGGAAAGGCCCTACATAAGAGAATGCACAGCCACCCTGCCTTGCCTTCTTAATGAATGGAATTTTCGATAGAAGTTGACTGTTGGAGCGCCAAAGTCGTTCCGATGTTTGAATTTGAAATTTCTGAGTCAAATAGTGGGGGCCAGATCCGAAAAGACTCTTATGAATGATACAGCAAATTTAAAATTTGATTCGCTGGCGTACAGGCAACCAGTGAAGCTCTTCCAAAAGGGGCCTAGATGGTGTTCTCGAACGGACATTAAGAACCAGTCTGGCCGCGGTGTTTTGGGCCACTTGGAGTCGGTTGATTACATGTTCATTCGCCGAAATAAGGAGGCCATTACGGTAATCCAACCAACTTATTACAAGTGCTTGGACTAAGGTCTTTCTGTAAACGTCTGATAGAAAGGGAAAAACCCTTCTTAGGAGACCAATTGTCCGGAAACAGGATCCAGTCACCAGATTCACATATTCTTTTTAAACCAGATTCTGGTCCAATTGGAGTCCCAGGTTCTTGACTGATTGTTTTGGGCAAGGAATAGGTCCTAACTCCATGGGCCACCAGTCTGGTGACCATAGGAGATTTGCTTTCCCAAATAGCATGACTTCTGTCTTGCCCACGTTACACCGGAGGCAATTGGAAGCCATCCAGTGAGATACCGCTCTCATGCCCTCAGCAAAAGAGTTCTTGATTTCTGAGGTTAAAGTCTGGAAAGGGAACAAGAGCTGGGTGTTGTCGGCGTACGACACAGGGGTAAACCCATATGGCCTCACAATGTCAGCAAGGGGGGCCACATATACATTAAATAATGTGGGGCTTAGGCATGAGCCCTGTGGAACCCCCTTAGTGAGCTACCTGGAGATGGAACGATAGGAGCCCAAGCTGACACTTTGAGAGCGGCCTATAAGAAAACTTCTGGCCAGTACAGAGCTACACCTCCAATCCCCACCTGCTGCAAACGGCCGAGAAGAATCTCATGTGACACAGTGTCAAAGGGTGCATACAGGTCTAACAGCACCAGAATCATGGAGCCTCCTCTATCCTGTGTCATTTTGATGTTATCTGCCATGGAGAGGAGCGCAGATTCGGTGCTGTAGTTGGGTCTGAACCCAGATTGAGAATGGTCCAGACCGCCTGTGGCCTCTATAAATTTTGACACATGAATGTTCACATGCTTCTCGGCCAATTTGCTTAAGAGTGGTAGTTGGGAGATGGGGCGTAGGTTGGACATTTCTGACCATGGCAAGGCCGTGTTTTTACGGATGGGATTTACTACCGCCATTTTCCATTCTTGGGGGATTTGTCCATCTTTGAGAGATAGATTAATAATCATCTGTATCATATGGCACAGAAGGTTACTTATTAAGGCTGTTGTTTTTGCTGGAATGAGGTCTAGTGGGGAGCCAGTTTTGATGCTACTTTTCAAGGATAGAATTTCAGTTTGACTGGTTTCAGGAAACTCAGTCAACTTAGGTTGATTGTTATCGAAAGGTATCAGAGTGCTTTTAATGCCAGCCCCAGAGCTTTTGACCATTGTGATCTTTTGGTAAATTGCATCTATTTTATTCTCAAAGAAGAGAGAAATCCCATTACATAATGATTGGTTAAATTCATCAGGACTCTCACAGGCCGAGGGCTTTACAAAGGTCTGTAAGATCCTGAACAGCTCTCTAGAAGAGTTCCCTGCTTCTGCTAGCTGTGATGTTAAGCTGTTCTTTTTAGCTAGCCTGATGTTTTTATAATAAGAACTTAAAGCTTCTGAGTGATTTTTCCGGCTTTCTTCAGAATGTGTCTTTCTCCGTACTAACTCTGCTTTTCTAGCCTAAGTTGCTCGGTTTACCATGCTTCCTGTTTTGATGTAGGATAATGTTTCCTAAGTTTCAGCGGAGCTAGGAGATCAACAGCTTCTTTAAGGGCAGTATTGTATTTGGAAAGAGCTGACTCCGCATTATCTGTTGCTGTAATAAGCGGTTCTTTCCATACTTTCTGGATCTCTTCTAGTGTAACCTTGTGCCATTGTCTGTGCCATGTCGGAGGAGCAGACTGTTTTTTGATTGGTTGTGCTAGTCCGGGAAGCGTAAATTCGACCAGGCAATGGTCTGACCAATTAACTCGAGTAGGGGGGCGACTACATATCGTGGGGCCGTTAGAAAAAATTAAATCTAAGGTATGGCCTCCTATATGAGTGGGTCCATTATTTTGTAACTGGAATCCTAGCAAGGAAAGGTCAGAGAGCAAGGACAGAGTTTCAGGATGGTCGGGAATGTCAACGTGAAAGTTAAAATCACCTACTAACAGAAAGGTTTCTTTAGCTTTCAGATGTTGTGCTAATAGTTCTGTTAAGGATAGGGTAAATTCATTACTTGGCCCAGGCTCCTTTCCAATTTTGTTTGGAGCCTGATTTTATCTTAAAAATCATCACATCCATTGATGGGGAACAACTCTGTTCAATTATAGTGACTTTTCTTTGTATACTATAGCTATCCCGCTTCCAGTTTTAATCGAGCGGTCGAGCCTAAGGATTTTATATCCTTCCGGAATTCCTAGAGTTATAGCTGGAGTGGCATGAGATTTTAACCAGGTTTCTGTTAAGAAACAGATTTCGGGACTGGCGGTATGTATAACATCCCAGATCTCAAGTTAGTGTTTGGGCAATGAGCATACATTGAGAAGAAAACTTTTCCAGCCCTTAAACACTGGCGTTTCCTTAACCGCGCGTCCAATGGAGATAGCGGTAAGAGTTGCTTGAAATCTACATTGCACGCACGAAAAGGGACCCTCCGGACATGGCCATTGATCACGGACACAGCCCCTCTCCCTTTAAGGTCGTAGGTTATGCAACGCTTGGGAGGTGTACCTGAGTCTGAGGCCCTCCGTAGGGTCCATGACGGATCAACCAGAGTATCTAGTCCTTTGCCCCTAGCCCCGTCCAGTGGCGGACGGGTGCAGACAGGCAACTCTTTGGCTACTCTTCGGCGTAGCTTCGGCTCCCTTGCGCGCGACCGCTGCACGCTCAGGAGGGGGCGAGGGCTATATAGCCCAGAGAAATGCAGGCAACTAGAGCACTAACCGCTCCAGCAATCACCCCACAGGAAGTGCCTGGCTCTCCCAGACCCGCCCTCCGCACAACGGTATTAGCTACCGCGTCGGACCGGGCGGGCAGGAGTGAAAATCGAGCCCAGGCTTCCTTGCTGACCAGAGGTGTCGTCCTCCCTCTATTGACTCAGGGCTGAGGCGAAGTAACATAGGTAGCGCTGAGTACTTGGATAACACAGTAAATGTTCACGTTTTAAAAATGTGTGGTGACACAGAGAGTTTGGTTCTTTAAAATAAGTGCATTTCAAAATAAAATTCAGTTTTTAAATCGACTGCATAGTTGGCCAGCTCTCTGGCAGGAGGTGCTGACAACAGAAACATAGGACATTTTAAGTGTATCCCTTACTTCACCCGCAGCTTCCGGTGAGGCATATTTTACCCACAGGGTTCAAGCGCCATGGCTTTTCTGGTATTGTTAATAAAATGTATAAAAGCGCACCAATACCTAATTGTGTCTTGGCACTGAGGACTAAAATAAACCAGCTATACGCCTAGCCCTGGAACAGCCAGGTTTTCAAGTTTCTAGCGCTCCTAAGCTCAGGTGGAAGAGAGTTCCAAAGTTTGGATGTTGCGTAGTGAAAACCACGGCCCCCCCAGTGAAGAAAAGCTGGCCCTGAATGATGCAAGGCCTGATAGGCAAGACACAGCGCCTTGAATTTAATGTGTTGACGTACCGGTAGCCAGTGAAAGTCAAGGATTTGATTGGATACCGGTGTATGCCTGAGAGGATTAAGCAATAGGCGTGCCACAGATTTTTGCACCATGTGGGGCTTCTTTAGGAACTGCTTCTGGGCATTCAGGTATAGCCCATTGCAGTAGTCCAATCTGGATTGAATAAGAGATGTTTCTACTATTTTCCTAGTGTCCGCTGGAATGTAGGGAAGAACCTTGCTTATTTTCTTTATAAGAAAACATGCGGCTGATACAATAGCATTAGTCTGTTGACAGAGTGTTAATCTATTGTCGATCAGTGCCCCCAGATTCTTTACTTTAGCCTCAGGTTTAGGAGGGGCAGGGGTGTGGCTCACTGGTTAGAGGCAGCAGACCCGTAAGCAGATGACGGCCTGGGACCAAGGTTCGATTCCCGACGCGGCAGGGTCGTGGACCAGGGTCAGCGGGCTCGATAATTCTTGCCTCGGTGCCTACTCCAGTCAGGGACCACACTCGGCAACTCTGGGCATTAGCTTGCCTCATCTTCACAACGGCCCCCCCAGACCGCCGGGGATGCTTGGTCGCACCTTAGAGATACCCATTAGGGACCATCTCTCAGGGTGAGCCAGGACGGGTTCCCCAGCGGTCGAAGCGCGGAGATACTCCTCCGGGAGTCGATCCTAGCGCTATATAAACCCGCAATTAAATTAAATCTCTGCTGGCCACCACATATTGCTCCATGTAGGCTGCATATTGCCTAACATCAAGACTTCTGTCTTATCCGAATTAAGTTTGAGGCAGTGTGTGCTCATCCATTTCTTAATCGCCCTCATGCAGTTTTGAAACTGCTGGAAAGGAGAGGTTTGATGTTTGTACGCAGATACCACAATCTGGGTGTCATCGACATATGATGTCAAATTAAACCCAAATTCACAATCAGTGGGGCCAGTTCTGAAACGTAGATGTTTAACAAAACAGGGCTCAGCGAACTGCCCTGAGGAACTACACATGGTAGAATATAGGGGGATGAGTTAAAGCCATCAAGTGACACCGTTGATATCCGATCCTTAAGGAGAGAGGACAGCAGTGCCAGAGCCATTCCATCCACTCCCAACTTTTTCAACCGATGTTGCAAGAGAGTATGATCCAGCGGCAGATAGATCGAGGAGCACAAGAGCAGCTGTGCCTCCTCCATCCATCACCACTCTGATTTCTTCAGTTGTTTTAATGAGCGCCGTTTCCGTACTTTGTTCCTTATGGAAACCCAGCTGGGAATGATCCAACAAACTGTTCTCACTAATGAATTGTGACAGTTGAGTGTTCATGATTATGTCCACAATCTTGGCTGGTATAGGTAGTCGGGCAATGGGTCAATAGTTCAGCAGATTGGTGGCATCTAATGTCGGCTTTTTTAATTGGGGAAGGATGGACGTCTCCTTCCAGCTGATGGGAAAGATGTCTGACACAAACATCAGGTTGAAAATGTCCGCAAGCCCGGGACTCACCAAATTCGCTATTTCTCCAAGAAGAACTGGTGGGCATGGGTCCAGAGGAGATCCTGACATGGATTCAATGATGTACTTTCCGACTGCTGCCGAAGAAACAGGGGAAAAATTCAACAAGGTATTTCTGTCAGTGTCCAGACCATGCTCTTGGGGCAGGAAGCAAGGCCCAGATCCATTGTTAAAAGCTTTGAAAATATCCAGAACTTTTAATTTTAAGGTTTCTGCAATGTCGATACAGATTTTTTGATTGCCCTTCTTTCCTGTATTATTGGGCAGGGTGAGTTTATTAATGACCGAAAAAAGTTCCTTAGGGGAATTATTGGCTGACTCAATCTGTTGTGTAAAATAGTTTCTCTTTGCTGTTATAAGTAGTTTTTTGTAGTTCGTTAAGGCCATCTTGTACGCTTGCTTATCTGAGTCATAGTATTGTATTCGCCAGCGAGGTTCTATACGGCGACAACTCTTTTTTTCCTTCCTCAGTGAGTCAAAAAACCAAGGGGCTGATGGAAAAGTCCTATTACCAGATAGCTTTTTTGTAGGAACCGCAGCACTCACTGCCTCAGAGATCCAATTAGTGTACTTAGTGACCGCTAAATCCACATGTCCTGAAATTGAGGATATGAGGCTTCCAAATGGGAATGAAGGACAGATTTATCTACTTCACTCCATGCTTTACAGGAAGCGACACACAGCTTCATACTGCTAGCTTGTCTGACCGTGCTATAGGGCAGACTAAACTTAATGAGTGAATGGTCGGACCATGACAGAGGAAAAAGGTCTTTAACTATAAGCCCATGGGCTGAGGAGAAGACGCCATCCAATGTGTGAACGGTCTCATGTGTAGGTGATGCCACTAATTGGACAGGTCCAACTGCCCTAGCGTATCTAGAAGCATAGCCGTCTCTCTGTTATCTATATCTTCCAAATGAAAATTAAAATCTCCAAGAATGGTAAAGTCCTCATTTAACAAGCAAGGTATCAAGATTTGTTAAAAAAGTGTTTCTCGTGCTAGGTGGGCGATACAATAAAATGCCTTTAAAGGTCAATTTAGCGCTAAGATCAAATGTGAATTGAAGAGCCTCATAAACTGGAGTGGAAATAGGGTGGTAGGCGACTGAGAAGTGTTCTCTAAATATAACAGCCACTCCACCACCTCTTTTTAAAGGCCTATCTACCCTTATCGCTCTAAAACCCGAGGGAGTGGCAGTGACAAAGTCAGGGTCTGAACCAGCAACTGCCCACGTTTATGTTATAAAAAGAAAGTCCAAGCCCAGATTTTCTACGGTGTAAGCTACTTCGTATCTGTGCTTTCCCAACAATCTAACATTAACAAGGCCCCCATGAATCATGGATCTCTCCTGGGAATTATCTAAAGTCATCAGTCTGAACCTTCTGGGGATGTTCTAGGGCAGTGATTTTTTCTGCTTCTGGGAGCGTAAACCTGCATGCACAACAAACAGTGCTGTCCCCCGGCCCTACCACATGGAAATTTACCTTTGTTTTATTGAGGAAATGTAGCTCTTCAGCAGAATAATTAACGAATCGTGAGGTCAAGGAACCAGCAATTTGGCCACTAGGCGCGGTCCAGGCACAGACGGGCGCAGACGGGCTTGCATTAGGCGCGCCTTCCGCGCGCCAGCAGCGCAGGTCCACTGCGTGCCCGCACCATCTTGTAAATAACCAAGCAAGATAATCATTATTAAAAACACACGAGCAGAATAAAACGAATCCTCCAGGAAACTGAACGATATGGCACAAAGCATGAGCAGTGAGAGGTGCAAGGCGCTAGCAGGGCTTATTCAAGTCCGCTGCGCGCCAGCACCATCTTGTGTTTAAATACTGTATTTCCAGAGGACGACTAGACCGCGTCCTCCCGGAAGTGTAGGCTGGAATGGAAGGGTTCGCCCTCCGCTCAAATGGCACGTCAGCCGCGACAGAAAGGGGTCGGCCCAGGAGTGAAACACACAGAAGAAAGTGCAGATCACCACAAGGGTCACAGTACGGGTAAATTTAAAAACAGAGCAGCAAGGTAATCATTATTAAAAACACAAGCAGAAAAAAACTAATCATCCGGAAAAGTGAACGATATAAGACTGGCACAAAGCAGGAGCAGTGAGAGGTGCAAGGCGCTAGCAGGGCTTATTTAAGTCCGCTGCGTGCCCGCACCATCTTGAGTTTAAATACTGTATTTCTGGAGGACGACTAGACCGCGTCCTACCGGAAGTGTAGGCTGGAATGGAAGGGTCGGCCCCCTCCTCAAACGACAAGTCAGCCACAGCGGAACGGGGTCGGCCCAGGAATGCAAACACGCAGAAGAAAGTGCAGATCACCACAAGGGTCACAGTCTACGTTCCCTCTAGGGCGCGCCCTTACATCACCGCGCACCGCCTCGCGTGGAGCGCGCACACAGGACATCGCGGGAGAGAAGAGCGGACATGGGGCACGTGAGGAGTGCAGGTAAGGAGACGGGGGCCTGGTAGGAATTGTGGCAATGTGTGAGTGCGGGGCAGACTGTGGCCTTTTGTTTAGGTACTGCTGTTATTCAGAGCCCCTTCACGGGCTCCGATTAACATCAATACCTAAACAAAAGGCCAAAGTCTGCCATGTGCTTTAATAACAAAAGCGTAGAGACAGTTTCTAAACACAGCGTGTACTGTCTCTACGCTTTTGTTAGTAAAGCGCGGGGGAAACTGTGGCCTTTTGTTTAAGTATTGATGTTAATCGGAGTCCGTGAAGGGGCTCTGATTAACAACAATACTTAAACAAAAGGCCACAGTAGGCAGTCAGGGGACGGGGCCGCAGGGTGCACCGCTGCTGGGGAAATGAGCGGAACCGAAGGCAAAAGGGCTGAAAAACAGGGAAAAACGAAGTGGGACAGAGGGCAGAAGGGCAACAAAATGAGTGGGACAGAGGGCAGAAAGGCAAAAAAAGAAGTGGGACAGAGGGCAGAAGGGCAAACAAAAAAGAGTGGGACAGAGGGCAGAAGGGCACCAAAAACGAGTGGGACAGAGGGCAGAAGGGCACGAAAAAACGAGTGGGAACGAGGGCAGAAAAGCACAAAAAACTAGTGGGACAGAGGGCAGAAGGGCACAAAAAATGAGTGGGACAGAGGGCAGAAGGGCACCAAAAACGAGTGCCATTTGGCGCCGCAGACACGCGCGGTTTGGTTCCTGGCACACATAGCCATGGTTGCAGCGCACAGAGACCCTCCACTGCCACACACAGAGGAAAAAAATTAGCGGTAACATTGGTCACAGTACAGAGCAGCAAGGTAATCATTGGTAAAAACACACAGACAGAATAAAACTAATCCTCCAGAAAAGTCAACGATATAAGACTGGCACAAAGCAGGAGCAGTGAGAGGTGCAAGGCGCTAGCAGGGCTTATTTAAGTCGAAACGCATCATGGCGGTGCGTGGTACTACTTTGTAGTAAATATCTTTTGCACAAAACTTACTGGGTCCGTGTTCATCTTTCCTGGAGCCTGAATACTAAAAGACGGAGTTTATTGCAGGCTTCAATGACCTGCTCTTTCTCTTCAGGTATACTGGCCTCAACCAATGCCAGGGGAACCCCACTCTGTCATCAACAGATATCTAGAATTGGCTCGTCAGTGGGAGTAGGTTCAGATCAGCCTTTAACCTTTAGGCTTTGGCACAACTACCAATTCCATGCCATGCATGGCTCCTCCAGCTGCATGGATACACAGCTGTAATTCAGGCTGTTTAGAATGGGGGAATTAAGGGCCCAAGGCAAGACCATGGATAGGGTATGGAGCATTTGAATTACTGTAAATCAGTACAGCAGTGCAAGGTCTTTCTCTGCTTTTCCCACCAGGCTGCGACATGCTGCTCAGCATGTCTTGGGCCATCTTCCATTGGTTTGCAGAGAGAATGGACAGTTCACATTCCTGTGGCTCTTCCTCCAGTTGTCTTTGTGTCTGAGACTCCACTGTGCAATGCCAACAGTCCCTGCCCCTCAGGTCTGCAAGGCAATGATGAAGAATTTTTAACAAATTGGCCCGGCGGCAAAAGAGCTTGCAAGACGCACGTTTCACTCCATTCATCACAGGCCATCTCGATGAACTTGATACAGCTCTGACAGAAATTTCCTATTTGTTTATAAAAGATTGCATTAATTAGGTTCAGAGATTTTGAATGGATTTACTTTTACTTAGAGGTCAACTGAATTATGCATTGGAATATTGCCATTTTGAAAAATATTGATCCCATATATCTATACAGTTCTTTGAGATCCAGAACCAACCAAAAGCTTTTTCTTCATCTTCTTGAGCAATACAAAGAGTTATATTGCCTCCCTTGGCAAGGATTCCTCCAGTTCCTTCAGAGAATCACAGAACAGCATGGATAACCAAGATTTCATGAGACTCTACTCAAACAGCCTTCGTTTTCTTCAGAGATCTCATCCTAAGTATTGTCTCTGATGAATGGAAAATGAACTTGATGCTTCCCTCTGGGGCACCTCTATAGGCAGAATGTAGGCAGTGACTTTTTACCCTTCAGCATTGGCTATTGATAGCTGCACAAATATGATTGTATTGGGGATGGCCACTAGTAGTATAATGTTTGAAACAGTGCTGTAAGAAAGATAGTTTCCCATTATGAATACTCCAGTTTGTGTACAGCCTGAATTTTGAATCCAGAATATCGAGGCATTCAAATACATTACAGAGGACTAAATATCAAATCCAAAATATTAACTGATAAGTAGGTATAGATTTTCTAAACCTAACTCCACATTTATAGCTTAGTGACATGTACATGTGTGTGTATATATATATATATATTTTCCAAATGAAAATCATGCCAAACTCACAGCATAAAAAAGCCCTCTAATCGAAAAAGCAGGTAAAAGGTGTTTTTAAATCATGGTAGGGAGTAGAGATAGTGCAGCATTACGCGTATCAAGGTATGTGTATGTGGAATTAGGATTCGTAAATCCTTTACTATATGCCCATAAGACTTTTGATATTGTATCCCTGGATAATCTATTGGCAATATTTTAGTGTGTAAATATTGTTCGGCTCATTTTATAAACAACAAAAAAACACAGGGTATAAGGCAAGATGACTGCACCTATTGATAATCTGGTATAGGTAATCCTAATCTCAGGGTGCCAAGGACCTGAAGCTCAATACCTCTAAATTTTCAAGGAAAATTCCCACAATTTATAATGAAATACAATGGTCCAGCACGCCACTCAAAGTAAGCAATGATCAAGTTCAACAATATTAAAATCCATTCAGCAGGTCTTTGTATACAGGTTCTTTATTTATAATCTTCTTGCAAATCACGTGACCGTAGCCAACGCGTTTCATCCCCAAGGACTTCTTCAGGATGAAAATAATAGCAGGACGTTTTCCTAACTTTTCCTCTGGCCAGTGCTGGTGATCTGTCACTCTCTTGTAAAGCAGCCACCTATGACCTATGGGGCTCATTAATTTCCAATATCATTCTCCCTACATGTGGGAGATCCAGTTATAGTAAGTGCTCCCATAAACGCGTTAACCAGTCTCAGTCGGTAAGGCGGAATCAGTCTGTACACGTTGCATGGTCCTTCCCATGGTTTTGGAGGAAAATTTAGGAAAACGTCCTGCTATCATTTTTGCCCTGAAGAAGTCCTTAGGGATGAAACATGTTGGCTACGGTCATGTGATATGCAAGAAGATTATGAATAAAGAATCTTTATACAAAGACCTTCTGAATGGATTTTAATCTTGTCGAACTTGACCATTGCTTATTTTGAGTAAAGTGCTGGACCATTGTATTTTATTGTTCGGCTAGTTATTCACTTGTTACAATTCTCAACGAAATTCAAGTTTTCCTGATAAAGACTTACAGATGCATCCTTCTTCCAGCCATTGAATAGAGATTTATCACTCTAGCTGCAAAGTAGCGGACCAAATCACAGCAGAGGTTCGTTCACATCAAAGGTCAATTATGAAAATAAGGCATCTCACTCTGATCCGCCAACAGCCTGAAAAAGTGTACAATAATGTTTGGTTTTTGTACAGCTGTAGGAGACTGGACTTGGAAATAATGTTATAAAAGGAAAGCCTCCCTTGCACAATTAACTAACCCAGTGTAGACTCAAATGAATATGTATCAAATGTGAAACATGACAAGTATTTACTAAATGTTGTACCAAAGGACATTTTCATACAATACAGGTTGAAAGAATCATTCACCTACATTTGACGAACATTTTTGTCAGCAAATCGCTTTGAATTCAGTACTACATTTCTCTTTTTTGTATTGAAATTATTTTATTGAATTCACAAATGCCAATACAAACGAAGCCGAATACAAGCAGCGAAAGTATAGAAGAGTGATGTAAAAGTCAAGTGTAATGCATATAAATCCAGAAATAGAGAGGGAGCAAAGAGGAAGTGGTCAGTGTAACAGGCAAGCAAGACAACCAGGAGGTGAGGTAGCAGGGGTGGTAGAAGAGAGAAAAGTGAAGGGAGATGGACAAACAAAGGCAGGGAGGGAGGCCAGTTGGGTCAATGTTCTTGTAGGAAGGGGGACCAGATAAAGAGAAACTCATCAGCCCTATCCATCAGGTTATAGATCACCTTCTCATAGGAGACAATCCTGAACATGGCTGTGAGCGGATGTGTGACTTAGGAATAGTATTAATTACTATTCCCAGTCCAGTTTGCGCAACAGCAGGGAAGGTGTTGGATTTAAAATCCTAACACATTCTCTGGTGTTGCACGCCCCCTACAGCAAGTCATTGATACGACTTGTGATGTAATGGCACGCATGGTAACAAGGCTGTCATTGTAATCACCACATTGTAAAGTTACTGCATTGTGTTTACAGCATTGTAAACGCTGTTTCCCTTATGAGCCATTCCTGTGGGATAGTACCTATGGAGAGCGTCAATGACGTACCATATAGATTTTGGCCATCACGAAACAGGTAGTGAGGAGGTGGCATGCTTGATATGTTAGCTGGGGGAGGTTGGCCAGGTCAGGTAGGAGGAGCATGCTAGTGGGGCAGGTATATCCAAAGTCTCTCACAGCATGGACCCTACTGCGGCCCAGAAAGGACAAACCATGGGGAATTCTACTAGAAGGTGAACCATATGATAGGTTGCATGATTACATCTCCAACAGGAGGAGTGGGGCCGCAAGCCCACATCACAGAGCTGTGCTGGCATCCAATGCCAACCCTACAGAATCTTAAACAGACTGTACTTCATTCGGGCTTCTCCGGTCCCCCTTCCCAGAGACTCCAGTATTTCCACCCAGTCCTCATCCTTGTAATCCACCTGGAGACGGGTGTGCCATACCTCTCTGAGGCACGGATCTTGCGGCTGTGAGTATAAATGGCAGATCAGAAGGATAAGCATTCCGGGCATCATACCCTTAACTGGCATATGTATCAAGGTATGTGAGCACTGGGGATGGGGAGACAGACTAGAGTTGTGGTCCTAATCTGCTTGCTAGAAAGGGGTGCAGTTGCATTTTGCACCAGTGCTGGGTTTGTGGCAGGGTGAAATCTTCCTTTAACGCCACACAGCACTTGAGTTCACCCTGAGAGTGCAGGTGTTACAAAGGTTTTAGGCACGCAGCACGCTAGGGAGTCCGATTAAGCATGTCTCCGCCAATGCGGATCCCATGATTACACCAAATGGGTCTTTGTCATGAAGGTAGGCATCCGCCGAGAGGAGCTTGTGGACTCGCTACCAGGTTCTGTATATTGCATGGACCATAGGCCTCAGGGTCCCAGCATCAATGGGTACATGTATGTAGAAAGGAAGTAGCCTTGGTAAGCCATGGATAATCCAAATTCAAATTGTCACCCATAATGGGGTATCCTGGATTCAGGATTCATGAATTCCAACTGTGTCAGGTGGAGAGCCATATAATAGTGCTCCACAGAATGGAGGCCAAGGACCCCCTCAGACCTTGGGAGATATGTTTCTTAATGGCTTAACAGGGTCTTAATGACCCCCAGACGAAGGTCATGATGGCCTTGTCCACTTGTGAAAGTTTCGAGGGAGGCGTTAGCAAAGGGAGTATGCCCAGTATGTAGGTGAAGTGGTGGAGGGTCCCCATTTTCACTACTTGTGTGTTGCTCCAGAAGGCCAGGTTCATGTGTAACCACTTACCAAGGCCAAGCTGCATGCGTTCCATGAGTGGGTCAAGGTTGTCCTTTATCATGAGCTCCATGGATATTTCAGGGATGGAAGAGGGTAGGGCTGAGAGAGTAATCAGAATATTATCTATGTACAAGTATAGTTTAAAGGGACCGCTGAGGTATGGGATGCCCAAAATCCAATCTGACTGACGTGACGTCACTGCCAGGGGCTCCATAGTGCAGAGGAAGAGCAGAAGGGAGAGAGGGCATCCCTGCTGCATTCACCATGAAAGCTGTATGCAGGCATGGGAGGTCCCAGGAAAGGAAGGGTGAAAAGGTAAGTGAGGGCTGAATGATCCTGGGGGGTTCAGAGAGGAGTGCTGCCAGGAGGAGAGGGAGCTGGACTGAACCTCAGCAGGCCATTAATTATGGATGAGTAGCAAATCACCATGCCATGTGGGAGCTCCGGGGGTCTGGGGAAGTCTCATGGGAGGGCAGGGTCAGGGGGGATGGGAGAGATTGTAGGATTGTACATAGCTGCGAACCAGTAGACATTCAGGATGGCAAAATGAAGGGGGCACTCAGTCACTGCTAATGGACAGGCTATCACATCAGCAATGCTAACGGCAAAACAGCAAGCCAGCAGCAAGCCAACAGTAACAATAGAAAGGCAAGAAATATTCAGCTGACTGTCTAGGAGAGATCAGGTGTCCATTGCTTGAATGCCAGTGTAGTGCTCCATAGTGAGCAGATGGGCTTGACTTCTTGCGAGTGCTCTGCCACTCCCTTCATCGCCTTCTCAATGCCACAATTGATGTGTAGAGTTTTGTCCTGGTATTGATGACAGGATGCACTAGGCTGCGGTTCCAGGTGTCCTAAAGATGGTTTATCTAATGTGAGGCTAGTGGAGTAAAGAGAAGTGGCAATGGTAGTTTCTTGCAGACGAACCAGAAAGGTTTGCAGTACTACCAGGTTGTAAAGCTATGGACGAAGAGTAAGGAAGGTTCAGTACCTCTGCTTGTTTCCCTAGAGAATTCAGCCAGAGCCTACCATGCTTGTTCTTACCAGAGGAACCAGGACATTATGGGTCCCACTCACCCTGATGCTAGCAGCCAACATTGCTGGAGTCTGTGAGCCCTCTGAAATTCCAGTGGGGTGAGAAGGCAATACCAGAAAGGGTGCGGAGGAAGTCAAATTGGGATCCCCTGAAATCAGCACCCTCCGCCTTCTCGGGGATGCTAAAGAAGCTAACATTGTTCCTGTGGCTGCGCCCTCAAGGTTGATTATCCTATTGTGTAGAGCTTGGAATTCCTGGTCTCTGCCTGGAAGCAGTTCTACTCTTGCTTCAAGAGAGGTCACGCTGTGGTCCAGACCCTATACCTTGTCATGGAAGCCGGTGATCTCTGCATGGAGAGACCTCATCTCTGCCATAACATCAGTCATCTTAATGCTAATGACTTCCAGCCGATGCCCCACCACATAATTTCATTAAGTGTCAGGTCCATTGTGGCTTCCTTGCAGCTTGATGAGGGGAGGGGTGATTTTGGAAATTACTTCCATCAGTAGTATCTGCCCAGTCTGTTTTTCTGAGGCCATTACAGACTTAGTGGGACCTAAAAAAGGGTGACTACCAAAGCACAATCCAAATGTGGCTTAGTTGCAGGAGGTAAACTGCCAGTGCATTAACATTGGGCATGGGGCCCTGAAGGAGTGAAGTATATCAAGCCTATCCCTGTAAATGGGATCTGTGGAAAATTGAAAGGAATTGTGACCAGCCTGTTTACAACGTGAAATAGGCCATAACGACTCAGCATTCCGCAGATTACATACTTTTTTGCTCTCAACTCCATTTGTGGACTAGCAGAAGGTTTTCAATTTGATATTTATTTATCAACTTGAGCATTAATAACTTAAAATTCATCATCATAGAATGTACAACTCCAGTGCAGAAATCCTCAGACCCTGAAGGGGTTTGAGCTCAAGAATGAATCTGGAAGTAAAATGTAATATAATTTGAGACTCAGTCGTATCACTTCTTAAAACTGAGGCACTATTAAATTATATTTTACTGCCTCAGCCGTCCCAGTTGCTTCAATCACTTTTGGAGAATTTTTCTGTTGCCTCGGTGACTTGAGATAAATTCATCTATATAAAGCAGCATTTCCCAAACGGTTGGTCAGGACCCACTGGTCAGTTGGGAGTCAGTTTCTGGTGAGTTTAGAAAGTCATGGTCTATATATAGGTAATATTTAAAATGATTAGCCCTGCTTGAACTCTAGTGCAAATGTGCCGAACAATGTCCCCAAGTCAAATTGTTAAATAAACCCTTGAAAGTATTCCCAAGTAGGACTCTGGTTGAACCTTCCAGTATATTTTACAGCTAGTTTTTTCAATTCACAAAGCCATTACAACAGAGAATATGCTCACAATGTATGATCATGCACAAACATTTCAGTTGTGTATGACTTTGACAAATACTTAAAAATATACATGTGGCTGAGGGCTAGAGCTGCTGACTTTAGTTATGAGGACCCATGCTTTGAATCTCGCCAGTACTCATATCAATCTGGCTATGTGTAATGTAATGTTATGTTATGTTATATGTTTTTTAAAGCGCACAGCTGCCCCAGCAAAGAGGCGTCCCGGCTCTAACAGATCTAACTGGAACAAAACTCCCCAAAGGGCTCATCAGACAGCAACCAGGGCTATACTGAAGGGAAGAGGAGGGTTTTAATTGCTTTCCTAAAAACGAACACATCTTTCATTCCCCAGATAAGGGACGGCAAGGAATTCCATAACTTGGCCGTCATGTTTCTAAATGGGCGGCCAACGATGAGGCTAAGTTTCACCCATGGTACCATCACCAGATGTTGTCCAAGTGAACGTAGGTTTTGGTGAGGGATATATGGTGTCGGAAGGGTGCATAGAAGTTCTGGGCTGCCAAATTTGACGATCTTAAACCCCAGACACAGAGCCTTAAACTGAATCCAGGCAGAAATTGGAAGCCAATGTAATCCCTTGATGGTAGATCGGACCGAACTTCGGCGGGGAAGCCCCACCAGCATCCTAGCTGCCAGATTCTGGACTCGTTGGAGTTGTTGAGTCTCAGCTTTGTTGGCCCCTAGGAGTAACACTCTAGCGTAGTCCAATCGAGACAGGATAGTAGATTGAACAATGAGCTGTCGCACTGCTGGTTCAAAAAACTTCAGAAGAGGGTTAAGCCCTCTTAAGAAGCCCATACATGTGGCAGCCACTCGCTCATGCAAAGTGCTCCTATGCTCTTTGGTTGTGTTTGTGCTATATAAAACTGAAATAAATGTATATATTTATATAGCGTCAAATATGCACCACATTGCCTGGTCCTCACGCAATAATCGGTAAGAGGCTGTACCACATACTTTGCTGCTGAAAGAGCTTCTCAAATGTGCTAAAATCACTGGTGTTAACACCAGATTTGTCAGAAGCATCATGAATTTAGTGAAAAAATTCCACAGGTGAGCACCTCATTCTGAAAAGTGCTCCAACTGCAGATTCAGTTCACCATCTTCCAATTTTATGGGCAAATCAATATCTTGGCCACAGTCTCATATTAAAGAGCAAGGTCAATGTTGAAACATTTACAAACACATGCTGGTATTACATAATAAAATCACATCCACCTTATGTCCATTAAAGCTAGGTTGGTTGTGAAAGTCTGTCACAGAAAAAACTGGGTTGGATTTGTAGAAACTTTGGAGGGCACTGTCGAGAATGGCAGATATCTATTTCTGCTCTTCTTTGTTGTGTTACAATCACATTTTCCTCTTCACCCATACTGCAGATCATATTTGTACTTCAACTATTTCATACCCAGTGACATTGTTTAAAGTTTTTATTTCCTCCCCAGTAGCCATATTGGAAACATAGTTGCAGTTCTCCTGTGTTCCATAAGAATGCTTTGTCTGCCCAGAGAATTGCACACAACCCTGGCAGTGCTTACTCTGCCCTGTAAGATGAAGGAACCATTCCTTTCCACAGCTGAGGATTAAGTCAACGCTCCTCTCCAATCCGCGATGTGTCTGTTCAAGGCAACTTCTATACATGTTGGAGGTCTGGCTTGTGATTCTAAGCATTGCTTATGGATTTGAACAACCTCTTTGTCTACCAATATAATGATTGCTTATTTCTGGAGGATTTTAAACCCTGAAGAAGGTGGATTATGGGGACCATGCGGATTTGGGGCCCCCATGGTTTATCCACCTCACTGGTTTTCAGTTGCCCCTTCCACTGGCTGCCCTCTGACAGCATGGGATGCAACTGTGAAGAAGAGATCCTCCACCAGGATCAAAGCGGTGAGTAACAGGAGCAGCTCTGGTGCACTTTTTTAAATAAACACTTTACATTTATCATACATATTTTGATACCTTCCATTTCAGCCCATTCATTACTGAAAATGAGTGGGGGGCTGAAAGAGGTATTCTTTTTCTGGTGCTGAATTTAGCAAAAAAAAAGAAGGTTTGCACCCACTGCCACATTGAGCTGGCCACCATCTCTTTACTCCATGACTGATGACTATGAACTATAAATTACCTGACAGAACATACCTTTAAATTTGGACAACAGCTGCACTGAGACAATATTTACGCAGAAAATCCCTCTCTGGAGAAAAAACATTATAGGCAGTAAGAATACAGATGGTGTCAGAGAAAGACCTAAAACCCAAAAGGTTAGTAAGTTAGAAGAAAAAGAGGAGGAAAGAATATACCACTGCAAACAAGAAAGATCAAGAGGGAAAACCATCCCAAACTAATTATTACAACAATAAGAAAACTGATAGTAATTAGCTGTTCTGTTACCACAAAGGCAGATAGTATTCACAAATAAGGCAAAAAAGGTACAAATAAAGGTACCGGTCTATAGTCAGGGGTCACTGTGCCACCTAATATATAAAAAATATGCAAGAGACACTGACTCATTATGCTGAGGTTAAAAAGGAAAAGGTCAAAACACAAAATCTGAATAAAATTGTATAGGATGGGATAGATGATATGCATGGCGGTATCACTCACCTAACGCAACGGACAGTAGAAACAGAAGACTCCAATGTAAGAATTCAAGTGTGGGTCCCTGAACAGAAAAATAGGCTGCATAGTTTCAAAGACAAAACAGAAGACTTGGAGAATGTGCAAAGATGAAATCGTTTGTGCAGTTTTGGCATTAAAATTGGCTTTGAGTGGAAAGGGAGTTTGATACTCTTCCAGAAAGCTTTTGATAAACAACTTAAGTGCACATAAAAGTTTCCCTTCAGGGAAACATAGAAGACTGAAAAACCTAAGCAATATCGATTTAAATAGGGAATTTATATTGCAGCAAGGAATATTCCCTAAGGAAAACCCTATGCCATTACAACTGTGGGGGGTCTTTTCTTTATTGAACAGTCTATTTTTATAAGCTTAACTGGTGAGTGCAGATGAAAGCCTTAAACATTTATAACTCCTATATAAGAGTTAGGAAGAGTTGTGCAGTTAGGAGCCCTGCATACTAAAACCAATCACAAGTTGTCACAAATATTTTATGAGAAATTAATAGATCCCTCAGTGGACAGCTGGTGCTAAAGATAGGAATTGAAAACAGTGGGTTGAGTGAAATAGAGTGATGAAGAAAAGACAAGTAGAGGTTTGACATGTAAAAGTTTGAGAGTACAATTCCTGTAGAATAACAATAGGCTGCATTTTGTGTTGAGGCATACACTGGCTGGGCAAAAAAACTGGAAAAGGGTATGTTGGGTAAAAGGAACAGGTTATAAGGAAGAGGGGAATAATTTGCATTTCACTTTGGTTAACCTGAATGTGAAGGGATGGGTGGGCCCTAGTGCCATTTATTTTAAATGAAATGACAGCAGATGTGGGGTTGATTTTGCCTGACACATGGGTGGAAGAAAATAAGGGTATGGTGAATCAAAGTCAGTGGGGGTGGTAGGGGCAAGGAGAAGTTCATTGGCTGAATACAGTCATCGATGTTGATATATGAATATTCATATCACGATAAAGTTTGACACAAATGAAATGTACAAATGCATTGGAGATAAAAGATGTACACATTGTTAACTGGAACGTTTGTGGTATGAGCGGTTCCCATTAACATCAGCAGATATGTCAAAGCCAACATACATATAAGCTGATAATATAAGTTTAACTGAAACATATGCAGCCTAAAATGAAAGATACTGGCTTAAACAACTAGGCTTCTCTATAATTGCATATACTTCTTAAACAAATTCTATAAAGGGTGGGAAATCTTAGGGGGGGGTTGGATGAGACATTGGAGTATTGGATTATCTTGCCCTGACGTTAGGAGGATGGTGAGGAGAGATTTTGCTATTTGGGGTTTTAACTGTACAACAGACCCCAAATAGGATAACAACTAGGCACCCAATTGAATGATCAGAGTTAGGTACTTGAGTTATGTCCACTGCTAGATAATATCTATGGGCTTGATCCTTTAAACGACATAATCATTACGTGGGGCACCTGCCAGGGCTGCCCCATTTCACTGGTTTGTAAATTTACACAGCATATATAATTACACAGCTGTGTACCCAAAGGCTCATCCCTCAGCCCGACTATATTTAACATCTACATGGCACCTCTCTCCCACGTCGCCTTACTGCATACCCTCAACATCATCTCCTATGCCGGCGACACCCAGCTGATCATCTCCCTCACCAAGGACCCCCTCGCCGCCAAAACCAAACTTCACAAAGGAATGAAAGCTGTCGCCGAGTGGATGAAGAACAGCCGTCTGACGCTAAACTCGGACAAGACAGAAGTCCTCATCCTCCGCTCCACCCCCTTGGCCTGGGACGACTCCTGGTGGCCGACCTCACGGGGAAAAGTACCGACACTCATGGACCATGCACGCAACCTGGGGTTCATTCTCGACTCCTCTCTCTCCATTACTAAGCAGATCAATGCCGTCTCATCCTCCTGCTTCTATACCCTCTGCATGCTCCGCAAGATCTACAGGTGGATCCCCCCGAAACAAGAAAAACTGTCACCCAGTCTTACGTCAGCAGCAGGTTGGACTATGGAAATGCCCTCTACGCAGGAGCCTCGGCCAAAATCCTGAAACGCATACAACACATTCAGAACGCCTCCGCACGCCTGATCCTCGTCATCCCTTGCCGCAGCCACATCACACTCCGCCTGAGAGACCTACACAGGCTTCCAATCAACAAGAGGATCACCTACAAGCTCCTCATCCACCCACACAAGGCACTCCAAAACACCGGACCAGCATACCACAACATACAAATCACCTTCTATGCCCCGAACCGCCAGCTCCGCTCCGCCGACCTCACCCTCGCCACCGACCCCCGCATCCGAAGAGCAATCGCCAGTGGCAGATTGTTCTCCCACCTCGCCGCCAAGGCCTGGAACACCCTCCCCATCCTCCTACAACAGACCAAGGACCTACTAACCTTCAGAAGACTACTCAGGCCCACATTTCGGGATGTCTCAAGAATAGACTACATCATGATCAGCGAAGAGCTGGCTGCCAGAATGGATGATTTTGAAGTGGAAGACAGGAAGGAAAGTGACCATAGGCCATTAAGAGCAGCATTTCAGCTGGACGTACAGTCTGCTGTTGTCTATCAATCCATCGGGAAGTCAAGTGGGGAGGAGAAGCACAGTGCCCTGCGGAGGATTAAGTGGTCAGAAAAGACCAACAGCTCACTCCAAATATGGCTGGACCAGGCACAGGAAGGCAGCTTATTGAACGAGCCCTCACCCATAAAAGGATGGGACAATATAACAAAGGATCTACAATCCAAGCTTGGGGACCCCAAACTCCAAAACCCAAGTACAAACGGGCCATATAGACCAGGAAGTACCCTCCCACAGGATATACGCGACCACAAAAGACTGTTGCGCAAAGCACTTGCAGACCAGAAAAGAGGACGCCCCCAAACAGAGGGAGCATCGATTGCCTCACTGAGGGCTTCCCTCAGGAAGAAGGTCTGGGAACACAAAAAAGAGGTGACGGAAAGTAAGTGGCTCAAAGTCTTCTCCCTGCTTAAACAAAAGAACCCAGCACGACTCTGGAGATACATAAATCAGCTGAGCAACCGAGGCCCATCACGTGAAAATGGGGTTGCAGAAATGGACTGGATACAACACGTGAAGCAGCTATATGTAACGGCCTCCAATGAGGAACCTCCACCAAGCGATAATGAGGAGCTTGCAGAGTCGCCGCAACAAAGTGGCACAAAACCAGGAGTCCCATTCCCGTGCCCAGACATGGCCCCGACGGGAAATAGATCTCCGGCCGTCGTAGACGATACCCTACCAACTTGGGCAACTACCCAACAGGTCATCAAAACCATAAAGAGCATGAGGAATGACGGGGCCCCTGGGCCCAACGGGATTCCAGCACCGGTTTTCAAACAGGCACCGGAGTTCTGGGTTAAACTTCTGACTCCGCTTTTCAACTATACCTTCTCGACAACAACAACCCCTGAGTCCTGGAGGGGCTCCATACTAGTCCCAATCTTCAAAAAAGGAGATCGCCTAAAACCGTCAAACTACAGGCTCATCGCCCTGTTAGACCTGGAAGCAAAGGCCTATGCTCGTCTACTACTGAATGATCTAGAAAAATGGGTAGAAGAGAGAAATATAATTCCCATGTACCAGACAGGCTTTAGGTCTCAGGCATCAACTATGGACAATGTTTTGACGCTCGCACACATCTCGGCCCAGGCAACACTGAAGAACCACCCCCCACTCTTCTGCTGCTTCGTGGACTATAGCACCGCCTTCGACAAAGTATACAGAAAACGATTATGGTGGAAATTAGAAAAGTGGGGCATCCCTCCAAATCTTTTGAAGGCAATAAGTTCATTACACGAGGACACCTGGGTGAGGGTCAAAACAAGTGCCCGTACAGTCTCCCCCAAAATAAGCACAGAGAACGGGCTGAAGCAAGGGTGTGTGCTGGCCCCCACCCTCTTCAACTTATATACCGCGGATCTGGGCGAGGCACTAAAAGGTGCAAGCCTAATAGCCCCAAGACTAGGAAACGTGAGGCTTCCCGTTCTACAGTACGCCGATGATACAGTTATACTGGACCATACGAAGGTGGGACTGCAAAGAGCATTAAACGCCCTCAATAGCTTTAACATCGCAAACAACTTGACAGTTAACCAAGGGAAAACCAAGGTAATCATCTTTGGCTCCTACAAACGGAAAAAGAAAGCAAAGTGGCAACTCGGAAACGTTCTAATCAACTCGGTGGCTTCTTACAATTACTTAGGGGTATGGTTCACGGAACGGGCCAAGGCAAACATACATATAAATCAGCAGAGCTCTAAAGCTAACAAGGTCACCTACGCACTAAGACAACTTAGCCAGAACCTGACTAGCCCTTCCGCCAGCCCCATCATGATAGCCCTTAGAGCAAAACTCCTTCCGGCAATCAGCTACGGCCACTTAGCATTCCCCGGGAAACTGGATACTCTTCTCACACTAGCCCAGGCTAAGGCATACAAATCGGTGCTATTAATCCCAAAGTCGGCAAGAAATACTAGGCTAAGATTGGAGCTCGGCCTAGCAAGACCAGATCTGATATGTCAGGGGGAGATTACAAAGCTATATTTAAGAATACTGAGGGCTCCGGCCAACTCTTTAAAAAAACATTTGAGAGTCATCTTTGAGCGGCCAGGCTCGGAATGGCATATAAGCCTGGGAAAGGCAATACGAGTCTTGAAGATTGAGGAAGAATGTATGCCGCGGCAGGATATCCCCTTGAGTGTATGGAAGAAAGCCATTAATAGACAAGTGCGTGAAATTTCGTTCGACCTAGACTACAAATCCCTTCGCCGAAGTCCGCACCTGGTCTCACTAAATGACTCATATAGGGCAGGAACAGCACAACCCTACCTAAGTGAGTCCCTCACAACTCAGACCCGAAGCAAAATTTTATATATGAGGCTGACCATCCTGGGGATAGCTGATTTCAATCCCGTTTGGGCTCGAAAAGGGGAATCCATAACTTGCAGATTGTGCACCTACAAGAAGGAATCCTGGCTGCACCTTCTCTGTTGCTGCCCAAACCTCAACAATGATCGACGGCGACTGCTGCGCCCAATTTGCCTTAGTAAGAACATAAAGTCTTGTAGCGAAGCATCAGCATTATGTCTGTCCAATACCACCACAATGATCTTGGCAAGACTGGCGAAATTCATCCATCAAATCAGGCTGGCCTTAAAAGCTGTGGACCACAGTGGACAGGATCCATCCAAGCAGCATCTTTGACAGTGTCCCATCCACACGCCTTCTACCAAGAAATCAACGCACCTAGTAAGACACTTAATGCACCGTGTAGAGCAGCATATGCGCCCAACTGCAATAGACTAATTCCAAGGCACATAAGTTGGGGAATGGACAACTGTGCGGGATTCAATCATTTGAACAAAATATTTCATGCAAGCAAATGATGTAACCAATCACAGCCCCGATTTTAGCATTAGTTTTAACTTCTTCTTTTTAAGCATTTATCCTTTTTATATACAAGAATTTGTTTTATTGTTGATCTTACTGTAATGATTTTAATTAATTATACAGTCAATAAAAAAAAAAAAAAAAAATACTCAGGAACTGGCTATTCGAGCAGTAGCAGCGTCTCCCCCCCAAAATACAGAGACTGTAGAACTCAAAAGGCAATAGATTAAAAATTCTTCAAATGCAGATGATGTTGACGTTTGTTCCACAAATGTCCTATAAACTAATAATATAATCAAGAGCATAGCTAAACAAAATGGTAGTATTTCAGGCTTTAAATTGAGCTCATATTGTAAGAACATGCAGTCAAGTATTATTCCCTTCTGAAGCTATGTATTCTGAAGTTCTACAATTGACAAGACTATCTACAATACTGTATGGTAGATGTAATATTATTAAAATTATCTATTTCCTAACTTCTTATGCCTAATACGAGCTATTCCACTACTTGCAACTAACTCTTTCCTTTGACACTTGAATTCATTCAGTCACTAAGTAAAATAGGGAACAAGGTCTCCCTGACTTTAAATCATATTAGTGGGCGGCCATGCTAGAAAAATTGCATTTGATATCTGAAAGGGTATCAGATGAGCATTGGACTGCTTCTAGGTGTTGCGTTCCTTTAATACTTTGATCCTACTAGCTACAACAAATGGGTTAGGTTTAGAGCTGTAAAACTAACATACTGCATTTGGAAAGCCCTAAATCATAAATACCTTCACTCCCTTATGGGGCTTTTTTTATGACTCTTAAGGAGAAATCTGGTAAAGACATGACATAACTACAATAGGATGCAATAGAACTCAATATAAAAGCAAGCATACTATGCCCCTTTTTTTTAGAGCTATAGGATGAGTTTTCAAAATTCAAACACAACTTTTTAAAATACATGCCAATTAGGGATTACTTTAATATACAAGGGATACCTAATATTGATGCAACTGCAATACCTTTAATGGGGTGATGCCTATATCATTGGCATATACGTTTTTTCTAAATCACTTGAAGGTGAATTAAACAATATTGATAAAAAAAATCGATAGACTAATTGAATTAATTGCATTAATTGATATATACATACGTTATTCAAACATCAATATGGTGAAACAAACAATTTGTGTACATTTTAAAATGCAACTTTTTAAAGTAATTAACAGGCTGTAATACACTCCAGATAAACTGTTCAGAAGCAAAGTTGTAAAACATTCTAAATGTCCTAGGTTTATATTAGAATCATCTGTAGATGATCTACATATGTTCATAGAATGCCCATGACTATCAGCCTTTTGGACACGAATAAAAGCGATATTGTCAGAAATTCAAACTATGACATTATATTGACTAGTACATAGGTACATTAGGAACAGATGGTCAAACCAGAGAGATATAGATAGTAGAGGGCAGATTTACAAGCCCTCTGTGCCATCAGTACATCACATTTTGTGATGTACTGTTGGTGCATGTTACTGCTTCATATTTAGAAAGGGCAGGAAAAGCCACCCTGCGAGGCTTTTACTGTCCTTGTAAATATGGTCCTCACTTTGCGTGAAAGGGGCGTTCCATGGGTGTGGTTGTTCCCACGCAATACCCATGGAACAAGACACATTTCCAGCTTTTACGAGGAATCGTGAATCTGGAAATGCATCTAAATACTGCGCCACCCTAAGGTGCTGTAGAGAGGCGCAACAAGGAGAAAAGTTTTTCTTTTTTCGTCTTCCAGTGCGTGCTGAATTCTACAGCATGCATTGCCCCTTCCTGCACAAAAACAATCTCCCCATGAGGCAGTCATCCTTGCACCATGGTGCAAGCGTGCCTGCTCCGGTGCATGGCTGCAGTTTGTGCGCCAGCGCAGGAGAGAGCACAAGAATGCAACATATTATTGCATTCCTGTGCTTTGGAAGTGCAGCAGAGTGGTGCAGTCAAAGGGCTTGCGTTGCCACGCTGCAGCACTTCCTTGTAAATCTGCCCCTTAGTGTGTATTTTCCTAATCATTGCTAGAATATTTATTGTAAGAAATTGGAGGGAAAAAAATCATTAAATATCCAATTCCAATCACTGATTGGAATAATTATGGTACTATTATCAGCTAGATTTAGCTGTGATAATAAAGTTCAAATGGCATGAAAGACGCTTTGTGAAATTTGTGGACTTTTGGAATTTAAAGTAACCGGGTGTAATGAATTATAGATTTGTTAAAAACATTATGCAGTGACCTAATTAGAGTTGGTATTGTACTGAGGTGATTAGAAAAAAATAATGTTGAATAATTGATGTATGAATACAAAAAATATTGTCTCTTTTTCTACTTTATAAATAAAAGAAGATGGAGACACTTTTGGCAAAGTAGGTCTCATTGTGCAGTTCTTGCAAAAAAAAATTAAATAAAAGTGTCTAAAGCAGTTTCTGTAATTTTTAAAGAACTGAAAGTCATATTTTCAAAACCATAGGCCAGAAACTGAGATAGGGATATTTCACCCCTCAGATGTGTTTAATTAATTATAACATCTGTTTGAAGATGAACATTTGGGATCATGGCAGGAATAAAATGAAGTGCAGGACAGCTTGTTTTTTCCCCTCACCTACCAACCAAACATCTAAGTATGAGTTTACTAATTTCCCCAAAAATCTAATACATTGGATATATTTGCCTCTTCTACCTACAGTCCATCCTGTGATGACTACTTGGCACTGAAAGAGGAAACCTCTCCAGGTAAGAAGAGGGTGAACAAGCAATATACCTTTGATGCTAAGTTAGCACTTGGTGGACTGCTTCTTGGCCTCGAAGATCAACAGATGCAATGTCCTTCGAGCCCCTCGAGGAAGACCACTGCAATACTTAGAGATTTTGATGGCAAGACAGGCATCTCTGTGCCCCCAGTTAAGCTGCCACTGATGAGGGTTGATTGAAGACAATTGAAGGTACAGATCCTTGTCAAGTGGGCAACATGTGGATGCACCAACAGAATATTTTTTTTCTGAAAACAACTCCCAGAGCAAGAATTCCTCTTCAGATAACAAAAAACACAATGACCTTTTATATGCAGCCTATCTTCTTGCAGTCATTTCCAGGTAAGGATAACAGGTAAATGTAAATGTAAATGTATTTATATAGTGCAAATCACCGACCAGGTATCTAAGCGCTTGCTTAGGCAACCCATCCTGGTATTCCCCTGTGAGATAACCCCAGCAGGGTATCCACAGGGTGAAAGCCAGGAATCCCACCGTGAGGGGCTGTTGTGGAGATTAGGCAAGCTATTGCCCAGAGTCGCAGAGTGTGAACCCGTATATTGAGTAGGCACCGGAGCAACAATTGTCCAGTCTGTGGACATTTTAGGACTCAAGACCCCGCCGAGCCGGGAATTGAACCCTGGTCCCGGGCTGACCTCTGCTTCCAGGTCTGCCTCCTCTAACCAGTGAGCCACACTTCTCCACAAGTGGAGATTGGCCTGCTATAAATACAGAAAGGCAAGTGCTACTGTGACCTGGCTGCCCTGTAGAGGATAGTGTACCAGGTTAGGGGTTTATTGCAACTGAACTCATAGAGACACCCTACAAGCAAATCCGGCACTTCCCCGACTCTATGTAAAGCTTTAGAACAGCGGGCTTGGTAGGGCAGGAAAACCTTCAATGCATTCTCCCTCCCAATCAAACGTTCATTTATGTCCATAGTTTGGAAGATCTTCCCAAAGTCTAGTCTAGGCAACAACAAAAATGTATCTGCAGCACTCAGGTTTTCTTCATGTTTGGTCTGCCTCAGACTTTGGTCCCCAGTTGTCCTGGTGTGAGAATAGTTACCCGACCATCCAGCCCTGTGAATCTATATCCCCTGAATCTGGGGGTGAAATGTGTGCAATAATCAGCAGCAGAATCAGGCGCTACCATAATACCAACTGGGTGATGATAACTCCCCTGGGACCTTGCTCACATCAGTAATTTCCTGTGTGCCACATTTAAGTCTGTCATCCAGACTTTTTATGAACCCCTTTTTATAGATAAATCACCCTCATTTAGTACGTCGGACCAGATATTAAATATTAATAGCAGTCGGATGTTTTTTGTCTGAGGGGCATGGCTTGCACGCCAAGGTGGAATGAGGGACCAGGCGATAGCTCCGCTGCATTGTGGAACTCGGAAGTTTATTTGGAACCTCTTATACCGTCATTCAGATGCAGGAGTGACGGGACTGTCCTGCTGACAATGCGGTGAGTCTGGAGACCACATTCTGAATGATTTTGAGCCCTCTTCAAGCCGCTGCCACTTTGTGGTAAGCTCTCCCTGTCAGAGACGCGATTGGACACCATTTTAGGTCTCTGCGCCTGCATCTCTCTAATCTGACAACGTTTGCCGCTTCTGATAAGGGATTGCCACATCCCTCAGTGATCCTCTTTATGGGCTAGCCCTCTTTACCTCTGGCATAGGATATTTCAAAATGCCCACTGGGAAAAGGTGAAGAGTTCATGTGATGAATTTCTGCTTGCACTAACAAGGAGCCATACCACCCCAGAGAGGCATTCTTCACAGAACTCAGCGCTGATCAACGGAGATTCTATTGTGTAATATTTAAAACTCTTCAGTAATGCACAAGATACGGAGTGATGAACCTGTCCTGCAGACAATGCAGTGAGTCTGGAGACCGCATTTTGAATGATTTTGAGCCCTCTTCAAGTCGCTTTCAGTTCGCAGTAAATTATTCCTGTTTAAGATGCGGGCGGCAGCCTTTTCGGTGTAGCCATAATCTCTTCATCTCTCAGGATGTTTCCAAAGCAACAAACGCATGTCGCAAAGAATTTCTTGCTTTACGTCCTCAGATGAGACATCTTAACATTCAACATGGAATCCTCCCGCCATGTCTCTGTAAGTTTACACATGATGGTCAGTCACGCTCTTTTGATGATCCGGAAAAACTAAAACTTTATCTTCATAACCTCTCATCTAATGGAATGGATACTAATATCTGACGTCTCTAGTTTTTTTATGAATGGCACTTTGAATTTAACATACATGTTTACTCAATGTTCTCTGATTATGAGTTTTCCTTATATTCATGAGGTTCTCTTTCTTTCTTCTTCTTCTTTGTTCCTATTACTGAAGTATGTACCCTCTGGCAGCACTGTGCTCCTCCTCTTTTGACCTATTTTCTTCTTACAGATCTGGATGTTATTCCCTGATCTGTTTGCTTGCTTCTTCCTTCTGTTTCTGTTCTTTTCTTTCTTCCTTCTTTTTCTCTACGTTTCTTGTTATGTCTCACTTTGAGTCTTGTCTTTTGGCAACTGTTTTCCTTCTGAAAATACATCACACTTAATCTCACTCTTTATCCTGTTTTTTAGTAATCACTTTAATTTTATTAATATGTCTTCCCTCTCACATATTGAACAATGTCTTTCCATTTTTTTACATGTTGATTTTACAGTTTCGAGTCCCTGTTTCCTCATGTACCCCTTACTCCATTGTCAATGGTTAATGTGGTCTCGTGGAATGTTTGTGGTCTTGTTTATCCTGTCAAACGTCAAAAGGTATTGTCTCATTTAGCTAAACTTAAT
Organism: Lissotriton vulgaris; assembly: GCF_964263255.1. Lineage (NCBI taxonomy): Eukaryota > Metazoa > Chordata > Amphibia > Caudata > Salamandridae > Lissotriton > Lissotriton vulgaris. The sequence continues at coordinate 49,780,882 of NC_141690.1, forward strand.
ACCCAGGTTGCTTTTTTACAGGAAACCCACTGTGATGATAAAGAGTCTCTTAAACTCAATCAAATTGTTTTTTCTCCTGCTATTGATCGTCATTGTGGTGTTGATATATTGGTTCATTAATCTACTAATGCACAGATTCTGACATGAGATTGTGATCCCTCAGGTCGTTGGATAATAGTTAATGTTATTATAAATAAAAGACAAATTATTGGGCCTGTAAAACTAGAACCCAAATTTTGGCAATCTATAAAATTGAAACTATTATTGATATCAAATTCTAACATTGTGGTTGGTGGTGATTTTAATAACTGGTTGGACCTGTACTCAATAATACAACAAAAGACCCAGTCCAAGGGCGTCAAAGCATATCAGTGGCTAAATCAAGAGCAGTCAATATGTACTGCTAGCTCTTACTGCCCTCTACACTTTATAAGGGGACACTACACTGTACTCCGCCCAAATTGGCATTAAAAGGAACAACCTATTCTCCTTGACAGCGACACAGAACAGAAAGTACTATGACCTATATAGGTCAATGACAGATGTCCACACCACCAGTGTTGGACTGACTTCTGCTTAGAAAAAATGTGTGAAAAACAAATGACACCTCACGGAAACACCACCAACGGGGTAACTGGTATGTAATTTCCAGACAAGCCCCTGTCTCATCATCGGTAGTCACTTGATTCTCAAAAGAAAGTAAGAAGAAAGAAAAGAAGTGTCCAAAACAAACAACCTAAGATGAGTGACAAACAGTGGAAAGCAGAAACATCTGCTAGTGACAAACATATAACGTAAACAAATGCATAAAACACAGCATAAAATTTCCTTAACCAACTTTATTTATAGGGAAGTGATTATATGCTGCGGTACTAAAAAGGCTGGTAGCTATTCATGCATACCATTACCTATTACCAGTGCCAAAATGTTTCACTGCTATATCAATTTAAGCAGTTTCATCAGGGCTGCACTTTTATGCCGCCACTCCACCTTTGGACACTCGTTCTGTGAAAACTGCCAAGGAAGAACAGGCATAGAGAACCAGTTAAAAACATGTAAACCTATAGTTTATTAGCCGTATGTGAGAAATGGTGTATAACTCTTGTTTACCCAGAGTCAGCCTAGTTAATCATACCAGCCGCCCGGGGTTGAGAGGGATACAGGGGTACTCCAACTGTGAGTTCTCGCCTTCACTTAAACATTAAGCTTTCTGCTGATAGAGAAAGAAAAGTTTTCACCAGTTTGTAAGAAACACACGACCAGATCGACAGTCATGTTGATATGTGAATCACAACTCAACATCAATTACTCACATTGTTTCGTGGTATACAATCAGCAACATTCAACTCGTACAAAACAGTTTAATAAGGATACCTCCTCATAACCTCTGACTGTCAAAGTACTAGGCAGGAAGGGTTGCATACAAATGTTTGACTTGCTACGTAAGACCATACTTCGCTGGTCAGAGCATGACTCCCTTTCTAGTTAGACATGTACAAGAATACTGCCCTGCCCACCCTGCCGAAAATCGCAGTGCCCGATCGCATTTCGATTAGACAACTACAAGATCGCTGTCCTGTCCATAATCCCGGTCTCGGCCGGGAACCAGACACCCATGATACTCCTCACCGTGCTATCGCCATACAGACGCTTTCACTCCTCCACAACCTCTCTAAACACGGACACACTGAAGTAGCGGCTTCCAACGGTGTCCGCCCTCCAGCAAAAGTCATGTGACTCGGGTGCCGTAGGAGGCGGCCATATTGGACTAGGCAACACGATCGCCGGGAAGTGGCTGTAGATGCTCAGGTTGCCGGGGTCTTGATGTGTACACCTAATACCTGGCCTGCCCCTCACATAATAGTGGTTTAATGCATTTACCTGGAACATTTTGGGGGTACAACACATATCTACCCCGGCAGGCCAGGGAATACCAGAGGAAAGCCTGAACAAGTATTGATATAGTAATATATTTTTCCAAGCAGATTTAATTTTGTTCTGTCCCAAAGCAACAATATCTTAAGTGGAATTCAGTGTATAACCTGCTTATTCCTCCCTCATATGAAAGAAACAGTAGGGGATAGATGTTTTGTTGACTATTGGATGATATGAAAAATTACATATAACTCTTGATAGTGAAGCTTTAATTGCAAGATAAATGTGGTCACAAACAGCCTTGGACAATTGGACTTCTGACTGCAACAGGGAAAATCATGGCAGAGCAACAGGGATTTTCACAATGTTGTTGCATTTCCCTGCCTTGTTTTTCCTCATCCATTTCTACGTGTACACATCTGTGGCCAGAAATTGACTGCTGGGTTTGCTGAATAAGAAAATGGTATTTGGGAGAACAACACAGAGGGACATAGAATAGTTTAGTGAGAGGTGAATATGAGGAAGGAAAGAGGTAGAGACAGTGAGGAGGTAGAGCGCTAGGTAAGATAGAGAAAGATGAAAGGTAAAGAGAGCAAGGTGAGATAATGGTATAGAAATATATAATAACCCGTTATTTGTAAAGCACAAACTAATCACCTGTAAGGATCTCAAAATGCTGGGGGCCGGCAGGGACATTAAGTGAGCTACTGCCTGGTGTCACATGACGCTGGCCTGATCTGCCTCCAGCGCTGGGAATCAAACCGTGAGCCCTATGCTCCTGTGTCAGCCGCCCTGGGGGCTGTGCCACTCCTCTTCTACATAGTTACAAAGATAGGTAAAGTTTAAGAGTGATGTAGAGATAGCTTAAGATAGGGAAAAGCCCATGTACAGAGAGACAGATGTGTGGGGTACATTGAATTGTAAAGTAGAGAAAGAGTTTGTGCCTGATTCCTATCTCGTTGGGAAAGCATACTAACCGAATTGGTTCAAGAATGCTTCACACGACTCAGATTGGGGGAGTCCGACCAAATGAGTACAATGCATCTGTACACATCTGAATGCGATTCGGTTGGAGTCCCATTGACTTCAATGGGAGACTGAGTTCTGAGCGTGAACACAGGCTTCAATTGAAGACAGGGGTTGGTGGGGAAAACCTTGCACCCGGTGACTGGCACCTCATGGTGCCTGCCACACTGTGCATGGTTGGAAAGAGGGGACCCATGGGTAGCCCCATGGCCCGATTCGGAGGGTCCAGGTGAAGAGGAGGCCTGCTACGGGGCCCCAAAGAATGATTCTGGCAGCCCTTTCAATAAGGGCAAACTTATTAGGAAATGCTGTCCAATCGGTCATCGTACTCGCTCATTCAGAAATGGCTCCAGAAAGGCTCAACCTGTCTGAATGCCTTTTGGAACCAATTCAGCATCATACTTGGTCGTTCGGAACTGGGAACCAGTCGGTCGGAAACAAGGGCTCCGGATCGGATTCAGCAAACCCGATTGCGATTTGGAGGCCTTCCGATTGACACAGTAATTGTTTCCATGGATATGAATTAGAAAGAGGCAGAATCAGAGAGAGAGAAAGATAGACAGGCAGACTGTATAGCAAGGAAAGGAGAGAGGGTGGCAATTTGAGAAGCAAGTGATAGAAAAACAGGTCAAATGTTTAAGAATTTGGATTATTACTCAGGAGGGTGACTACTTACCGTGAGTTATAATCACTATCTGTTCGAAAGTGGGTTATTAGTAGTGCTAAATATATATCTAGCACTGGCAATAAGGCCACTACCACAATGTAGGGCTCAGTACAGGCCTTAGATAATTGTTCCCATGCTCAACCCTTGGTAACTTGCCTGCAAACAGGCAAGCTTAACTTCAAAGACAGGTATGTAAAGCATTTAAATACACTAATTCAGTAAATAATTAAGGCACAACACACAATAAAAATCCTACACCAATTTATAAAAATGGGAAATATTTATATCTAAATGAAAAAAGCCAATGTAGGGAAACGGAGATATGAATATTTCAAAGATTTAGCACTATATAGGACATTGAAACTCATAGCACCTATTGGGACTGGTTCACTAGACTGGGCCAAACTCAAAGTCTCAGGCTGACTGTGAATAAGCCCTGCATGGCTACCCCTTGCAGTAAGTCTCACTCAAAGTGTTAACCTTCGAACCTAAAAACATTTCTGGAGCTTTTCTTCCCTTGGTCCCTTGAAGCTCTCATCCAGTCTGAATGTGGTGAGGGTTTGCCAGCTTGCCTTGCGACGTGCTCCCGGTCCAGCTTTTGAAAGTTTGACTTTGAATCTTTCGAGCGGGAGCAACCAGGGATCCAGGCTGGCTTGCGGTTGAAGGTGGGTGGCTTGACTCCTGCTTTTGGTCCTGGTCTACTCTCCTACGTTTAGACCATGAAACATTTACAGAGCATTTTATTCAGGGGTGTCTTTGCTGCTCTTCACCAGGCCAGATTCAGTGATGGTTTGCCGGTTTGGGTTTCAGTTTACTCCCGGTCTTTCTCTGGAAGTTGGTCATCAGGAGCTTTCCAGCTGGACAAACCTGGATGGCAGGCCGGCTTGAGGTTTCGGGTCGCCGGCTTTTTCCTTTGAGGGTCCGAAGGTTTCCAAAACGTACTCAATGTCAGGAATTTCCAAGATGCTCATTGAAAGTTTGGGAGTTCAATTCCCACAATCCAGTTGGACAAAACCCTTACAAATCCACTGGTAGTACCCCAGGCTGAGGATTCTTAGTGGTGAGTTTCCAGATGAGCTCTGTTAACCTGTAGCTTACAGGGAGTTCACTCATTAGGCCTTTTGAAGCAGGTTTGACACACAGGGCTGTTATTCCAGATTGTCCGGCATCAGTTGGAGTGAAGGGTGTGGGTGGTGCAAATTAACCTTCTGAACATGGGTTCTTCTTCCTTAATTTTCACTCAGAAATGTATTCCAAGTTGTCTGGATCAAGCAGGAGGGCACTCCTGTCCAATGAGTTGCTGGGCAACCCCACCAGGTATTACCACAACCTCCAAAGTGTGGCACTATCTTATCCTCGAGAACACCATTTCTCCAAAATGTATAATGGCTGCTTTTCCAGCAGAGAGAGAAGAGTTGGCTGAACATACCCACTTGATGGTTAAATACAATAGATTTTACCACAATTGCATCTGCTCATTCCTTCATTAATCCTACTATCTGGCTGAGTCAAAGAGTAGAGGTGTAAATTAAACTGTCCTCTCCTGCCTGTCTCCTCCTTCTATTTGGGAATTTTGTTTATGACCCATCCCCCTGCTCTGTCATTCCCATGTAGCAACATCATGCCCTCCCAGAAAGGCTTTATAACCCCAGGAGCTACTTATCACCTCATTAAAGGAGACTGGCTAATCCACCTAACTCTGACCAATCAGGGCAGACCATTAGAAGGCTGCATTTTAGCTTGTACACATGAAAGTCTTATAACTTCTTGTCTGTACATTGATACCATATTGTTGGATTTATCAATACCATTCTAATAAGTTCTTGAATTATATTTGTATCACCTCCTTGACGCTATTTATTATTTAATAACTTCTTGCTATGTTCACCTATGTGGCTGGGAACTTGCTATGGGAAAAACAAATGTGGCCATTTTCTAACAGTGCTTATATCTGCAGGAATCCACACCCCTGGAACACCTAGGGGAGACTTTAGGGATTCTGAATATGTAAATATATTGCAGATTCTCACTCAACAACACTCCTAGCACAAAAGTCGATTTGGGGAAGCAGTTTTTCACAATGTTGGGAGTGAAATGTGCAATTTCACTGAACCCAGGGCATCTAAAACTAATTGCATAAGGGCCCTCCTTATACATACATGACCCCCCTACCCTGGGACACCTAGGGGAGACTCTGGGGGAATCTAATGTTCCTCAAACATTGTATTTTGTAAATGTGTAAGTGCTCCAAACACTAAAGTCGCATATGGGCGCAATATTCATTTTAAAAGCAGTCATGCAACACAAGGCTGCTTTTAAACTGACCTTAGGCTTCAGAAGTGCACACATGCAAGTGCAGAAAGGGCTTCTGGCCTCTAAACTGCCATGCCCTTTTATATACTAGGGACTTAAAGGTAGTTTCTATCCCCCTGCCCTATTATGTACTAGGGCATCCTAGGCGAGGTCATGCCAATCAAAGGGGTACCCTAACCCATAGTGTACCCGAGTGTATGTAGGTTTTTTCACTGTATTCTACAAGCTTTTTCAGCATAGCGCTGGCCCTGGGCCTTGTTAGTCAGAGCCCAAGGTTAGTCAGAGTCAGCTACCACCGGTACCAGTCAGCAAAGGTGCCGAGGGCACCGGATGACTTTGCAACACAATCCTGAACCGGGTGAGCCCTCAACATCACTAGCCCTGAACTTAAACCACTGGTATCTATGACAAAGAGCAGACAGGCTTAACATAGGGCAATGTGTAAATTATGTATACAGTAACAAAACAGTAATAAAGTAAAACCACAATACTTTAAAAATCCCAAACCGAATTAGAGAATAGGGATCATTTTAATGAACAAAATGCTAATATTTTTTTACACTTGAAATAATAATAGTGGCAAAAAGCATTAGGTGCCAGAATTGTCAACAGGTCATGGTAGATCGGGACCTAAGTATGATTTGAGACCAACAGCAATTGAGCTCAGGTTGGATATAGAAGTCATGTATGACCCAGTCATGATAGATGAATGCTCAGCAGTGCCTACCAAGATGTATTGCCTGTATGCTCACATGGCCGTAGGCTGGTGGCGGTGGAAAAAGCTGGAACGTTTTTAATTCCCAGCTACCTAAAAAGGACAAAAAAGTAACCTTGAAAGCTTCACAAAGGTCAGTTTAATTTTCTCTCAATAAATTTCACTACAGCACATGGACAGGTTTCTAGAAAGTAAAGTCTGCAGCAAGCTGGTGAGCAGGGCACACATTTTGTGAACAGGTACTAGGCACAAAATTAAAGATGGAATAGATTTTAAGGCCAGAAAGGAAAGGAATACAAATACTTTTGTTAAATGATTGCTGAATGTACAAAACCTCAAGGATTCCACTGACCTCAATGAAAAAATGCCACTACAAAAACTTAAGGGCAGTTTAGGTAAATGGTCTTTCAAATTCAACATGTGGTGGGGAAGAGTAAAATCCATCAAAATGATAAAAACTCCCCTTATTAGTTTTTTAATCAGTATGTATCCCATACACCTTCTCAAACAGCTTCCTAGTGAAAATAGATGGGATGCTCACGGAGTTCTTATGGTGTTTCAAAAAATCGAGAAGAAACTAAGGGTACCTAAACAATTTGGTGACCTAAACCTACCAAACTGCAAGTATCAATACACTTTCCTAATGTAACAGGGAAGCTACTGGCTCCTACCTTATATCAAATCCTTCCCTTCATGCCTTTCTATTGAAAAAACATTGTCAACCATTCATATAACTAATAAGAAAATACAAATTGACAACTCTGCAACCATCCTACCAAGCACAGTACAAGCCCTGCATAAAATCAATAACAAACTCTCTAATAAAATGCGATTCTCACACTTAGCCTCCATATGGCACAATAAAAATCTGAAATTGGAAAGAGAAACCCTGTTTATAGAGGAATGGGCATAAATAGACACACACTCAGTAGGAGATTGCGGTACTCATACCATGCCTATATCTTTCTCCTAACCCTAAGCTTATTTCAACTAAATCGACCAAGAACTTTTTCACTTCTAGAGTAAGACACTCACAGCCATGCGCAAATCCTCCCGATCTACCATACACACTACAATTACATTCCAAAAGTGGACACCTAGCATCCAAACTATACCCTCTTCTCTCCCCTTAAAAAATCCTCTAACAAAATCAATACAAAAAATGGGAATCCTTCCTCTTCAAGTTAAACTGCTCCCAGGAGGAGAAGCCAGACTGGCTGTCTTTATGGGAGAGCTTTACCTCTAACATAATCACCTCATCACTAGCCCAGGGCCAGTACTGGATTGCTGATATGGCCCACTAGACCCTGGTTACTATGTCTTCGATCCACTGACATCTGCTGAAGCTGTAAGAAAGTAGCAGATGACCTGTGTACTTTTTCCTTTTTTTTTTCACTTTTATCCCTTTTTTTTTTTAAACATTTTATTTTTCAGAACCAGATAAAACAGGTACATACAAAAGAAAAAGTATTCAAAATACAATAATATTATACAATAAACAATGGCTTTCATGTTTGATTTGTTTTCATTCTCATATTGAGAGAGAAAGTGAAATAAAAATGAAGAAAACAATAAAAAATAATAATAATAATAATAATAATAAAAAAAGGCAGATATTAGGGTAAGTCATTATCATACAATCATACTGTGCTAAGCCTCCTTTTCCAATTAGTGATGGGTTGCCAGATCGCCATACCACGCATAGCGGATCTTGGCCCTCTAGTGGCATAGATAGCACTTTCCTGATTGAAGACCCCGAGAAGGCGTGCTAACCACATTTGAAATCTCGGTGGATCTGAGTCTTTCCACCGTGCTGCTAGTATTACCCTGAGGACTGCAGAGCTTATAAAAAGCATGTCCTCTTCTTCCCTGCTCAGGTTTAGTGTATTATCAGTACCTAGCAGATATAGAGTAGGGGAGTCGAGTATTTTATGGCCAAACACTTCCTCCCAGAATTCACAGATCATTTTTTTAATAAGTGTTAATTGGTCGCATTCGCAGCACATATGAATAAGCGTTGCAGGGCCTTTAAGACATCTGGGGCAGTGATCGTTCTCTCTTTTACCTCAGGCATATAATTTGGCCGGAGTATAGTATAGATTATAGATAGTCTTATAGGTCTGGGCTATTAAACTGGCTGACATAAGTAGTCGTGATGATAGGCAGAGACTCATATCAATATCTACATTCGGATTATCAAGTCTGTCTGCCCACGCAATTTCTGTATGTTCTAGATCATCTTGTATCTTATCCAGTAGCTGACCATAGATTGTACCTATTCTTGCTGTTCTTTTAGCGATAGTATCGATAATTTCAATTTTCTCCGAGTTAATATTAGGGTTCTTATGTTTGAGCATAGTATGAATCTGCAAAAATTTAAAATAGTGCCCATTTGGAAGATCACATTTTTGTTGTAAATCAGTAAAAGTATAAGCCTCATTCGCACCAAAAAGGTCACCAACTGAGGTAATTCCTACAGAGTGCCATTTCTTTGCAATGGCATCGCTCCCTAGTTCGGGAAGAAGATTAGAATGCCATAGGGGAGAATACCTGTTAAGCTTTGGGATGTGCATATATTTCGTAATCCTTAACCAGATTGTCCAGGCATTCGTGATAACTTTGAATTTATTTTTCTTGTAGTAGCTTCTCTCTACTTGTCTTAGTAAAAGACCTTTAGCTTTTTCCCCTAGGGATAGCTCGTATATAGATGGGATAGGTACATCCTCCATAGTATCTGAGCTAAGATTCTCATAAAGTAGAGGAGCCATCTGTTGGAGAAATGAAGCCCAGAGATATAGCAGAATGTTTGGAACAGCTAGTCCACCTTTGTTCTGTAGTAGTGACAAAAGCTTCAAGGATCTTCTGGTTTTGCCCTGTTGCCACATAAATTTGGACACAATAGAGTCTAGAATTTTGAGGACCTTTTCTTCTGGTATCAATGGAATAGCCCGGAAAAGAAAAAGCACCCTTGGCAAGATATTCATTTTTAAAAAGTTTCCTCTACCAATTATTGACAACTGTAGACTATTAACCCGATCTAGATCTTTCTTTACAGTCTTTAGTAATGGCTCATAATTGAGTTGAGAGATTCGTGTAACATCGGGGCTTATGCTAACACCAAGGTATGTAGCAGTGTCAGTTTTCCTGTGATCATTACAAATAATGTTATCAGTACATAGGATGATTGTTTTTTCTTTATTCAGAGAATATCCAGAGTAGCGTCCATAGACTTGCGTTACTGCCTCCAATTCTGATATTGCCACGGAAGGATTAGGCGTTAGTACCGCAATATCATCTGCATAGGCCAATACTTTGGTTTCAAATTTGTTAACAACTATAGGTGTGATTAGTGGGTTCTCTAAAAGTTTCAAAATCAAAGGGTTTATATACAGGGCAAATAATATCGGAGAACATGGACAGCCTTGGCGTGTGCCTCTGGATACTCTAATTATACTTGATTCAGAGCCCATTATTTGTAATTTTGCTGTTGGTTTAGAATACATAGCCATTATAGACTTGATGAATTTGGGGCCGAAATTATACTGCGTCAGGGCTGCCCATAAAAAGTTCCAGGACACCCGGTCAAAGGCTTTCTCGGCATCCAGAAGGATCATCGACATCTGGCCTCCTGTTGCAGACATTACATCAAACAGGGAGATTGCTCTTCGAGTATGGTCGGTCGTACCTTTGCCGGGAATAAACCCGTGCTGCCACGAGGAGACCAGATGTTCGACGGCCCGTCCGAGCCGGATGGCCATTATTTTAGTGTATAATTTGGAATCCGAATTGATTGGGGAAATTGGACGATATGATGATAATTGATCATGAGGTTTGCCCTTTTTTGGAAAGATAATTATATTTGTTTCTCTCCATGAGGTGGGTGGGATACCACTCCATTGGATCCCTAAAAATAGATCATATATTAGTGGGCCCAGGGTATGACTGAGAATTTTATATAGTTCCAGAGGTATTTTATCGGGGCCTGCCGCCTTCCCAGAAGCCAGTGAAGACAAAGCAAGCTGGACTTCTATAAGGGTAATTTCTTTCTCAATCTCTTCTCTGGTATTATCATCTAAAGTCTTGTTTACCCCCGGTTGATCAAGAAGATCTTTCAAAAATAAGTCTGCGTCTGCCCTGCTGGTTTTGTTATCATCCTGGTAGAGGGTCTGATAGTATTGTAGAAATGCCCCGATTATTTCTGGTGTTTGTGTGAACGTCTGCCCTTGTGATTGTATCTTTGTGATGGCATGTGTACTTTTTCCAAACAATTCTGGTTGTACATTAATATTACCATTTCACAAATTCTTCACATTAACTGGACTCCTAACCCAACCTCCTTTACATTAGGAATACTCCCACCCTTGAACTTAAATATGCCCGGGACAGTGAAGACCTCTTTTTATGAGACATCCTGATCTCATTCAGCCTCAAAGTCATCCTCTCTGAGTGGAATGACTTATCCAAACTCTCCACCCATACCCGATGGGAATGGGTTCAGTTTAATAGACGTTCAAATAACTTACTAAATACATACATAAGTACACCATCAATAAAAAGTAGCAAAGTCAGGCTCAAATTAGTTAGTTGGAGCTCACATAGGTCCCTAAAGTAGTAGGAGTTGCCAATCTCATTCTCCCTTCCCCCCTTAACCCCACTCCCATCTCACGATCCCGACCACTACCTTCCCTTTTGCTCCTCTGCACACACTTTCCCTATTCTAAATATAGCCTTTCTCTTCCTCTCTCCTCTTTCTTACCTCTTCTTTATTTTATCACTCTCCACCCATCTCACTGCTAACCAGTGTACCCCACACTCTTCCCTCAATATATAGTTTCACTCCCTCATCATACAAACGACAGTTCATTCCACTTCATTATCCCACATTACCTACTGGCGATAGCCAGTAGGTATATATAGTTAGGATTTTTTCCCTATGGGATTTCTGAAAATTCTATGTCTAATAACTTTGGCGTTTGTGGACGGAATCGGCTGAAATTTTCAGGAAAATGGCACATTTTGTTTCTGAGCAGCTCCTGGAAATTTGGGGGGGGTTCGTCAAGGGGGGGCCGAGAAAAAAGGGGGTCCCAAAACGCGTTTTTCCCATGTTAATTTCCATAGGGCGGTTGGCCTCACTTTTAGCCCGAACGGCTGAATGGATTTCCACGAAACTTGGCAAAATTGTAGGGACTGTTAGCCCAATGTGCCTTTGCTAGGTCTCAATATATGTGCTTCAGTGAATTTTGAGAAATTAACGTTTAAAACAAGATATATATCTGTAACAGCGCTCCGGGCAGCGCTCCGGTTCGCAAACTTTTCGCGTATCGGAACTTTGCGAAGCGAAGCTGATTGGCTCTCCGGTGTCTGTCAACATTCTAAACAGTCCGGAGCGGCCGCCATCTTGTCTCTCGGTAGGATCGAGAGACAAGAGGAGGCCAAAACAAAGGGGGAAAGGAAGGAAAGGGGGCAAGGTAGACCCTTTCTGACCCCCTAGGATTGATGAGGGGGATATTATAGAGCCACGCCGGGCCCAAATGAAAAAAAAAAAAATCAGATTTTTTCGCCGTAGAGACGCGTCTTGGTACGCGAACCGGGCAGCTAACCGGGCAGCTAACCGGGAAGCTAACCGGCAGTGTAACGGGAGTCTGAGGAGTAGCTGATTGGCTGACAACATTGTAAACAGTCCGGAGCGGCCGCCATCTTGTCTCTCGGTAGGATCGAGAGACAAGAGGAGGCCAAAACAAAGGGGGAAATGAAGGAAAGAGGGCAAGGTAGAACCCTTCTGACCCCCTAGGATTGATGAGGGGGATATTATAAAGCCACGCGGGGCCAAAAAAAAAAAAATCCGATTTTTTCGCCGTAGAGACGCGTCTTGGTACGCGAACCGGGCAGCTAACCGGGCAGCTAACCAGGAAGCTAACCGGCAGTGTAACGGGAGTCTGAGGAGAAGCTGATTGGCTGTTATCATTGTAAACAGTCTGGAGCGGCCGCCATCTTGTCTCTCTGTGGGATCGAGAGACAAGAGGTGGAAAAAAAAAAGGTGTAAATGAATGAAAGGGGTAAGGCAGACCCCTCCTGAACCCCTAGGATTGATGAGGGGGCTATTAAAGTTCCCTGGGGGGTGAAAAAAAAAAATTGCGATTTTTCGCAGTAAAGGTGCTTCCTGGTACGTTAACCAGGCAGCTAACCGGCAGCGTAACGGGAGTCCGACATATTGTGTTTTTTGAACGTTTGTGATATGTGCACGTGTGGATTTTGTCTAATTAAGGTTAAAAAAAAATATATATATCTTCAAGCGTGTTCTTGCGCTCTTACGATTTGGGTTTGGTTTGCGCTGCAGAGACGATACGTCACGGTTATGCGATGCATCATGAGGCGTCTCACGGGCTACGTGATACGTCACTTAATAAAGAATATATTTTACAGCTATAGATATTAGCTTTTAAAAAACCAATGAAATTCACAGAAAAAACCATAGGTTATAGACCATATATAGTTAGGAATTTGCATTTACAAAACCTTGAAAATTCACTAAAAAAACCATAGGTTATAGACCATATATAGTTAGGGATTAGCATTTAAAAAACCTTATTTTATTTGCACAAAACCATTGAAATTCCATATATAGTAAGTTGCACTAACTATATATCGCGGACCCGCAATCCACTGCTAATGATGTCACATATTACATCATTCATGACATGGTCAGTGACATCACTGATGACATCACTGATGACATCTCAAATGACATCACTGATGACATCACTGATGACATCTCAAATGACATCACTGATGACATCACTGACATCTCATTTGACATTACTGATTACATCACTGATGATATCATTTATGTGATAATACATCTTCAGACTGTAATATAACCTTAGATACACTCAGTGTAAACAGGCACTCACAGACTGTCACACATCCATGGAGTTACTCACACACCTAGTCAGTCATGCAAAGAATCAATCACATCTCCATTTCCTCAACTATACAGTTATACACACCTTACTTATTCAAACATATACTAACACATATTTACTCTCTTATACAATCCTTGATACAAGTTCACAATGATTCATACAGCCACTCTCACATTCACTGGCTCTTATGTTCAGTTATTTATATATGTCAGCTCTCACATGGAGTGTGTTTTACATATGTACTTACTTTGACATGTAGAACTGAGATATCCATTCACTCACCAATATACTCATGCACACAGTCAACTGTCCATACAGCTGTTTCTACATGCACTTTTGAACCCATACACCTAGGGAATCAACTGCTCACACATCTATGCACAGAGTTATACACCTCCCAGCCACCCACACACATACTCAGTCTCCCATACAAATACTTGGGCAACCATTCAATAACCCATATAGTTACTGATATAGCTACTGATTTAAACATGCAGCAGTTTACAGAAGAACATAAATAATGATTGCCAAATTAAGACACTTTAATCACTAACCCATGCACTCAGTGAGACACATTTAATCATTCTCTCATACAGTCAGTCATGCACCTACTAAATCCTTCATCCAGACACTTATACATACACTCATTCTTCAATATGTAAGACATATTTTAACTTTACAGAAACATACAGTCACTGGGTGTTGTCATCAGTGATGTCATCAGTGATGTCATTTGAGATGTCATCAGTGATGTCATCAGTGATGTCACTGACCATGTCATGAATGATGTAATATGTGACATCATTAGCAGTGGATTGCGGGTCCGCGATATATAGTTAGTGCAACTAACTATATATGGAATTTCAATGGTTTTGTGCAAATAAAATAAGGTTTTTTAAATGCTAATCCCTAACTATATATGGTCTATAACCTATGGTTTTTTCAGTGAATATATATATATATATATATATATATATATATATATATATATATATATATATATATATATATATATATATATATATATATATATATATATATATATATATATATATATATAGATATATATTACCTACTGGCGGTCGCCAGTAGGTATATATAGTTAGGATTTTTTCCCTATGGGATTTCTGAAAATTCTATGTCTAATAACTTTGGCGTTTGTGGACGGAATCGGCTGAAATTTTCAGGAAAATGGCACATTTTGTTTCTGAGCAGCTCCTGGAAATTTGGGGGGGGTTCGTCAAGGGGGGGCCGAGAAAAAAGGGGGTCCCAAAACGCGTTTTTCCCATGTTAATTTCCATAGGGCGGTTGGACTCACTTTTAGCCCGAACGGCTGAATGGATTTCCACGAAACTTGGCAAAATTGTAGGGACTGTTAGCCCGATGTGCCTTTGCTAGGTCTCAATATATGTGCTTCAGTGGATTTTGAGAAATTAACGTTTAAATCAAGATATATATCTGTAACAGCGCTCCGGGCAGCGATCCGGTTAGCGAACTTTTCGCGTATCGGAACTTTGCGATGCGAAGCTGATTGGCCCTCCGATGTCTGTCAACATTCTAAACAGTCCGGAGCGGCTGCCATCTTGTCTCTCGGTAGGATCGAGAGACAAGAGGAGGCCAAAACAAAGGGGGAAATGAAGGAAAGGGGGCAAGGTAGACCCCTTCTGACCCCCTAGGATTGATGAGGGGGATATTATAGAGCCACGCGGGCCCCAAAAAAAAAAAATCCTGAGGAGTAGCTGATTGGCTGTCAACATTGTAAACAGTCCAGAGCGGCCGCCATCTTGTCTCTCGGTAGGATCAAGAGACAAGAGGAGACCAAAACAAAGGGGGAAATGAAGGAAAGAGGGCAAGGTAGACCCCTTCTGACCCCATAGGATTGATGAGGGGGATATTATAAAACCACGTGGGGCCCAAAAAAAAAAAAATCCTGAGGAGTAGCTGATTGGCTGTCAACATTGTAAACAGTCCAGAGCGGCCGCCATCTTGTCTCTCGGTAGGATCGAGAGACAAGAGGTGGAAAAAAAAAAGGTGTAAATGAATGAAAGGGGTAAGGCAGACCCCTCCTGAACCCCTAGGATTGATGAGGGGGCTATTAAAGTTCCCTGCGGGGCAAAAGAAAAAAAAAATTGCGATTTTTCGCGGTAAAGGTGCTTCCTGGTATGTTAACCGGGCAGCTAACCGGCAGCGTAACGGGAGTCCGACATATTGTGTTTTTTGAACGTTTGTGATATGTGCACGTGTGGATTTTGTCTAATTAAGGTTAAAAAAATATATATATATCTTTAAGCGTGTTCTGGCGCGCTTACGTTTTGGGTTTGGTTTGCGCTGCAGAGACGATACGTCACGGTTATGCGATGCATCATGAGGCGTCTCACGGGCTACGTGATACGTCACTTAATAAAGAATATATTTTACAGCTATAGATATTAGCTTTTAAAAAACCAATGAAATTCACAGAAAAAACCATAGGTTATAGACCATATATAGTTAGGAATTTGCATTTACAAAACCTTGAAAATTCACTGAAAAAACCATAGGTTATAGACCATATATAGTTAGGGATTAGCATTTAAAAAACCTTATTTTATTTGCACAAAACCATTGAAATTCCATATATAGTTAGTTGCACTAACTATATATCGCGGACCCGTAATCCACTGCTAATGATGTCACATATTACATCATTCATGACATGGTCAGTGACATCACTGATGACATCACTGATGACATCTCAAATGACATCACTGATGACATCACTGATGACAACATCCAGTGACTGTATGTTTCTGTAAAGTTAAAATATGTCTTACATATTGAAGAATGAGTGGATGTATAAGTGTCTGGATGAAGGATTTAGTAGGTGCATGACTGACTGTATGAGAGAATGATTAAATGTGTCTCACTGAGTGTATGGGTTAGTGATTAAAGTGTCTTAATTTGGCAATCATTATTTATGTTGTTCTGTAAACTGCTGCATGTTTAAATCAGTAGCTATATCAGTAACTATATGGGTTATTGAATGGTTGCCCAAGTATTTGTATGGGAGACTGAGTATGTGTGTGGGTGGCTGGGAGGTGTATAACTCTGTGCATAGATGTGTGAGCAGTTGATTCCCTAGGTGTATGGGTTCAAAAGTGCATGTAGAAACAGCTGTATGGACAGTTGACTGTGTGCATGAGTATATTGGTGAGTGAATGGATATCTCAGTGCTACATGTCAAAGTAAGTACATATGTAAAACACACTCCATGTGAGAGTTGACATATATAATAACTGAACATAAGAGCCAGTGAATGTGTGAGTGGCTGTATGAATCATTGTGAACTTGTATCAAGGATTGTATAAGAGAGTAAATATGTGTTACTATATGTTTGAATAAGTAAGGTGTGTATAACTGTATAGTTGAGGAAATGGAGATGTGATTGATTCTTTGCATGACTGACTAGGTGTGTGAGTAACTCCATGGATGTGTGACAGTCTGTGAGTGCCTGTTTACACTGAGTGTATCTAAGGTTATATTAGAGTCTGAAGATGTATTATCACATAAATGATATCATCAGTGATGTAATCAGTAATGTCAAATGAGATGTCAGTGATGTAATCAGTGATGTCATTTGAGATGTCATCAGTGATGTCATCAGTGATGTCATTTGAGATGTCATCAGTGATGTCATCAGTGATGTCACTGACCATGTCATGAATGATGTAATATGTGACATCATTAGCAGTGGATTGCGGGTCCGCGATATATAGTTAGTGCAACTAACTATATATGGAATTTCAATGGTTTTGTGCAAATAAAATAAGGTTTTTTAAATGCTAATCCCTAACTATATATGGTCTATAACTTATGGTTTTTTCAGTGAATTTTCAAGGTTTTGTAAATGCAAATTCCTAACTATATATGGTCTATAACCTATGGTTTTTTCTGTGAATATATATATATATATATATATATATATATATATATATATATATATATATATATATATATATATATATATATATATATATAATATATATATATATATATATATATATATATATATATATATATATATATATATATATATATATATATATATATATATATATATATATATATATATATATATACACCAACAAAAAATGACAGCTGAAAAACATATAGAAATGCATTCCATGTTCGGGTACCAACATACTGTATGGATACAACTGTATATCATATGATGAGTGAATCTCATATCACAATGGATAGGAGGTGTATTTATACATACATATATATATATACTGTATGGATACAACTGTATATCATATGATGAGTGAATCTCATATCACAATGGAGAGGAGGTGTATTTATACATATATATGTATATATATGTATATATATATATATATATATATATATATATATATATATATATATATGTATAATACACCTCCTCTCCATTGTGATATGAGATTTATTTATGTATTTATACATACATATATATATATATATATATATATATATATATATATATATATATATATATATATATATGTATGTATAAATACATAAATAAATCTCATATCACAATGGAGAGGAGGTGTATTATACATATATATATATATATATATATATATATATATATATATATATATATATGTATGTATATGTATAAATACACCTCCTCTCCATTGTGATATGAGATTCACTCATCATATGATATACAGTTGTATCCATACAGTATGTTGGTACCCTCACATGGAATGCATTTCTATATGTTTTTCAGCTGTCATTTTTTGTTGTTACAAAACTTCCCAAGTCATACTTCATTGAAGAATAATCAAGCAAAGTTTCAGATATGTGAAGGTAGAACATGTGTGGTGGTCAGTATGGTGAATGAGTGATTTGCACTGCTCTGAGGTCAATAAGAAGCCTCCTGCACTGGCAAGATTCAAGTTCAAGATCACTCAGATACTTCATGTGTAGTAGGCGGTTTCCTGCTATGGTGGGTCAAAAGATGGTTCATCTGCTAGGACTGAGTATGCTGGAGTGCTGGGGAATGTGAGTTCCCGCCGATGGCTGTGCCCTGATTTCTGAGTCTTGTAGGGATATGCTGGCTGGCCCTGAACCTTATTTGAAGCAGTGGAGCTAGTGAGGTGCAGTGGTGCACGCCCGCAGGTATTGCGGTAGCCCATGTCCAACTTGGTCCACTAACAGAGTGTTCCACTCTGTACCTGTTCATGGGTGCAGCGGAAGTACTGTGGATGTTTGCCCCACCTGGAGATAGAGATGTTCTGCATGAGAGGTGCTGCCATCAGTGTGGGGTCTGTGGCCTGCGATTTGCACTGGTAGCCCCATCACCCATGAGCAAGGTGGATAAAAGTACTGAATAACCCATACTGTACTTTACCCTATGGATTAATTAAGGGTATTTTTTCCCACACTGCCTACAATTAGGATGAGAGCAGATATTGATGGGAGATAGCTCCAGGAGTTGTTGAGAAGGTGATCTGCTGAATAAATAAAGGTAACTAGGTGCCTACATAGCGTTTATGGAACCAGGTGTGTGACACATATGAAATACTGGTGACACTATGATTGAAAAGTGCCCTATATGATTCATTTTGTTGTGATTCTTGTTTTGATTAGTCTAGACTGTGAAACTGGAGTGTGCCGGGTGGAACAGATAATTTTTTCTGCAGGACAATGTCTTCCAGCAATCACTCAATCAATCAAAGCGGGACAAATCACCTGTGACCATCTCAATTGCTGGCAGTTCTAGATGTTTTGTGGTGAACTGCTCATTCAAACAGCCAGGTCTTGAATTATTTCCTGAATTCCCAGAGTGATGAGGTGGTCCTCAGATGCAGGGGAAGGACCTTATAAGATTTGGCTGTCAGGTGTGAGAAGGAGTTTCCTCCGCTTTTGCCCCAGCAGAGCCAGGGGGGTCTGCAAGGAAGTAAGAGGCGAATCATAGGTGTCTGGTCAGTTGGTGGAAGGTCATGCATTTGTTGATATATGCTGGTTATTCATTGTGCAGGGCTTTATATGCATTGGTCAGCATCTTGAATTGGCATCCCTTTTGAATCTGGAGCCAGGGTAGCTTCTTAAGGAACAGTGTGAAGTGGGTCCAACTGGAGAGGTCAAGGAGGAGTCTCCCCACTGAGTTTTATATTGTCTCTAGACTCTTCAGGAGGCAGGTGGGGATTCCCATGTAGAGTGTGTTCCTGTAGTTCACCCTGCGGTGACAGTCCTTTTAGTGTTGACTGAGAGCTACTTAAGGATCTTGTGGAGCATGCATAAAATGTGGAAGCTGGTGGATGACATTGCGTTTTTCTGTTTCTTCATAGAAAGCTTGCTGTCCAAGATGATGCTGAGGTTGCAGGTGTGGTCAGACAAAGTTGGGAGATGGGCAGAGATCAGCAGGCCACTGTGTGTTGTTGCATGGCGAGGTGTTGCTCCCATCTTGTCAGTGCTGAGCTTTAGACAGTTGTCCTTCATCAAATTGGTGACATTCATCATATATCTGTGGAAGCTGGCTTTGGTGGTTGAGGGGAACATCTAGAGGATGAACTTTGTGTCATCGGTGTTGATGAGCGTGGTGCTGAGCAATGATCCTTGGGTGATGCAGCAGATGATCTTGTTGATTTCCACGGTGAAGGGTGGGAGACGGATTCTCTGGGTTCTCTGGGTGAGGTATGAGGTGATCCATTTGAGGGTGTCTCCCTGGATTCCGATGTGGTGAAGTCTGTTGCTCAAGATGTGACACAAGATGGTATTAAAGGCAGCTGACAGTTCCAGGAGGATTAGAGCTGCCATTTCGCAGTGATTCAGGAGGACCCTGATCTCACACATGGATGTGATCAGGACTGTCTTGGTGCTGTGGTTGGCTCAGAATATGGATTAAGAAGGGTAAAGAAGTTTGTTGTGTTCCAGGGGTTTGGGTAGATGCTGGTCCATTGCCTTATCATAAACCTTTGCTGGATATTGGAATAGGGAGATGAGCCGGTAGTTTGTTGGTTCTGCTGGATCCGTGGATGAGTTCTTCAGTAGGGGCCTTACTTCAGCATGTTTCCAGTCCTCCGTGAAGGAGGCCAAGGTAATAGAGATTTTCAGGACTTTTTTGAGCTCATCGCTAATTGTCTTGTTCCCGAGGTTGATAATGTGCTGGGAAGAGGGATCTGTGGGATCTCCCTAGTTGACGGAGCTCAGGATGGAGATTGCAACTTGAGATGTTAGAGGGTCCCAATGGGTGAGCAGATGTTTGGGGTTTGTATTTGTGGGTGTGAGCAGGCTGATGCTGTCACCGGTGGGTGGTTGTGGTTTGAAGTTTTCATAGATGACTGGGATATTGTCATGAAAGATGTCCGCCAGTGTGTCACACAGTTCTTGAAAGGGGATGATGTCATTCTCTGCAGCTGTGGGGTTGGAGAACTCCTTCACGATGATGAAAAGCTATTCCTTTCAGCTGGCTTCTATGCAGTCTGCTAGGATGCTCTTCTATTTTTCTTTCAGGAGATAGTGGTACTAGTTGAGTGCTGTCTTGTAGGTGGTATGGTCTCTTGTCTCTGTATTGGTGCACCATCTTTTTTCTAGTTGCTGGCAGTTGCATTTGGAGGATTTCAGCTTCTTTATGAACCAGCTGTCCCTTCTGATGAGGTGATAGTTGAGAGCGTTGTTCCACTGGTCGTCTTATTTATTTTCCTAGTTTCTGCGTGTTGAACTGGCTGGCATGGTAGCAGTGTTGGCAGGTCCTAGGATGGTGAAGTGGACGCTGTAGTGGTCTGTCCAGGTGAGCTGTGAGATGTGGTTGTACTTAACTCTGTTACTGGATGTGAAAATGGGATCATACATGTGCCCTGCAATGTGGTTAGGGTCAGTGACAAATTGATTGAGGCCGATGTGGCTCATGATTTTTCAGGAGGTCAGTTGTGTTGGTGTCACTGGGGTTGTCGAGTTGGTAGTTAAAATTCCCTAGGAAGTTGTAGTGCTCACTACAAATGACGATCAGGGAGATGAGGTAAGGGCTGGTGATGCAGAAGCCGGGGTGAGGACCTCAGATGGTGCTTTTTCTGTCTGTCTGAAGTTAGAAATTGAGATGCTCCATTATTGGTGTTGAGTCATTAGAGGAGGTCGTGCAGCAGATGGTGTCCTTGTGGATGATAGCAATTCCACCTCCATCTTTGTTTGGTTCCTGTGTGTTATCTTGTAGCCTACGGGCGTGGCAATGAAGTGTCGGGCATGGGGGTGGGGTTCAGTCAGGTCTCTGCGATGAAGATGACGTCCGGGGAGAGGAATGAGATCATGTCCCAGATCTCCGTGGCATGTTTGCTGTGTTATCGTACATTGAGTAGAATCTACTGGAGCTGTGCCATGGTGGATGCAGTCATGTTTGCAGTGTTTCCCACGATGTTGTTTGCTTTGTTGTTGCAGATGAATCAGGACTTTGGTGGTGCGTGAAGATGTTTGGCAGCACTTGTTGTTGTTGATGGATCTGGGATCCAGGGCTTCAAAGTATGCAGGGGTGTAGCTGTGTTAGGTGGAGGAACCAGGTTTCCTGGAGCTGGGCATGGTCTAGGAGCAGGCGGGCTTGCCTTTGGTACACTGATGGTGCACCCCAAGCCTGGGAAATGACAAAAATCTCTACAGCGCTACCCTGAGGACAGCAAGTGCGCAGAATTGCTTGCTGCATCTGTTCACGTGCAAAATGCAACACGGAGTGCCTTCTCACACTGAAATCACGCACAAACAGCACTATGCGGTTCGCATGGGTGTTGCCATATTGTTTTTGCTCTGTTTATGGAGCTGGGGTCTATTTTTTTAATCCCTCTTAATCTATCTAATCTTACCCTTCTAAAACGTATCTTCCCCTCATTTTTATTTATTACCTTATCCTGTGTCTTTGTGCTTTTGTATTTTGTAAAAAAAAAATGTTTTTGCATGACTTTTGTCCGTTTTTATTTTTCACTTTACTTTCTTATTTCCTTCCTTCCTTCTTTTTCCTTCCAGTTTGTACTTTCCTTGCTTCCCCCAGCCAGGGCCATGGCAGAGCAGGGGAGCGGCAGCACCAGCCCCCTCAAAATCAACATGACCCACATCCACCTACACGGTCGGCCACACATTTGAGGGCTGTAGCCCTGTGCAATATTGTCAGAGGTGGCAATGGCTGTTCTAGTTGTTTATGTGACGCTCCACCTTCCCACCACCCTGGATGCAGGTGCAGGCCTGGCAGTGGGCTTGCCTTTCAGGGAAGTAGGCAGCAATGGGAGACGGTACGCCGGAATGTGCGCCAATGCTCTGGAGTCCGGTGCACCCAACAACAGCTTTTGCAAAGGTGGACTGACTTCCTGAATAGGAGCCAGGACCTGCTCGACCTGTGGGCTCCAGAGGTTGTGGGGCTTGGTGAATAATGATTATTTATTTATTGTGTTCTATCTATGGTAACATGTTTTCCCAAATAGCAAGCGATACTTCTCACACTCAGGTAAGTTAAGTTTATGTTACAAATATTATTTGTTTATAGAGTAGACAGGTGCTCAGCTGTGCTACCTAATCCTACTTGGTGGCGCTTGCTTGGCTGTTTATTTAGGAAGTTATGCAAAGACTCCTGTGTTCTGTCACTAAGATAGTGGTAGTTATTAGTATTATTGAGTTAGCGTATTCTCTCAATTCTCTGTGCATTTATTTTTTGTAGCTCACACAGTCCCAACACCAAGCAATTTCCCAGTGTTGTGTAGTACACATGCATCTATGTACTGAAATAAAATGCAGACTGAGTTGGCCTGTCAAAGGGGGAAACTTGAGACTGAGAGATTGAGAATGATATGGGAAGCAAAGATCATTTGTTACAATTTATTAGTAGCTCCAAAATGTAGTTTAAGAAATTTAGAATAAGATTAGGTTTAGGAAATTAGGAATAGTTCCACGATACTAGAAGTACTATAAGAAATTTGATTTAGGAAAGTTCAAAGTTACTGTGTTTGCCTTTTCCTTGTCAGAATATTTTTGTGGAGATTAATATTAACTGTTCCACTAATCCTATTTTTTGTATTTCTTACATTAGCATCCATGGGCAAGAAAAGGGATGGGCCTAAAAGATCCAATGAGGAGGGCGAGGGAGTTGGAGGTGCCACTGCCTCCACATCTGTCTCAGCAAATGCCTCTGCTGGACCGAGTCCTCTTGTTGTTAACATTATTATTTTTGTCCCTAACATTTACCACTCCATATTTAGAATTACTTTTCCTTTTTCTGTGCCTGTATCCTAAGTTTTTTTCCAACTCTTTTTTCTTCTATTTCTGAGTTTCCCAAATTCTTCTTATGACTATATTATCCTATTTACTTATTTTCAATAGTTCAATTTAGTGTACTTTTCATACAACTGTCTGTACTAGTCTGTAGCTTCCTTTCTTCTGCTTTGTCAGCAAGCTTTCCCTCTCGCCTCATACATCTTATGGACTTGTGGTACTGTAAGACTAAGGGAACCCATTTAAGGTCAGGTACTACTACTCTACTGTGAGGATTGCATCCCCAAGAAAAATATTGTATGCATGTTTGTTGAGAAGGCTCTCTTTTTTTTGCTTATACTCAATCAGTAAAAAACAAGAGAGCGTCCATGGTGGACCACACTCTGTGGAATATGTATTACTAATATAGTATATCAGCAGGTGATGACTGCAGCACGGCTCAAAGTATGGGAATGGCCTCATTGCATTTGCCAACAAAGATCATATGTCCTTCATTGATCAACTATTTCACCCCTTAATTGCGTTTCATTGACTCAGTTTTATCATAGTTCTGCCCCTCCATTGCAAAGCGTTTTTAGTTGGCTTGACTACCTGGATTTGCAAATATTTTCAACCAACAAAAGGCTCTACATAATATTTTGAAATTGATAGAAGATACTGTAACTGAACTGTAGTTAGGTATTGTGGTTGTTTTTTGCCAAAATAAAAATATTGGGGAAGGCGTATCTGGCATCTAAAATCAAATGTGTAATGTTTTTTCTAGCTGCGCAGAACACCAGTGCTGGAGCCTAGAATGGAGCTTCCTCCACATCCGCCGGTGATGGTTGCGAAGAACCTGAGGGAGATGTTTGACACTATGGGCCTGATTCTGATGCGGTTTGGAAACCTTCTCAACCGAATAGGTTTAAGAATGGTTTCTGACCAAATCAGATTAGGAGAGTCCAACCGACCATGTACGATGCATCCGGATGCTTCCAGATATGATTTGGTTGGACTCCCCTTGACTTCAATGGGAGTCTTTGTTACGACTGAATACATAGGCTTTAATTGAAGAAAGGGGTGGCTGGAGAAAATCAGGCACCCTGGGGCAGTCACCACCTGGGGCCTACCACACTGTGCATGGCTGGTAAGGGGGAACCCATGGGTACCCCCATGGGCCCGATTGGCAGGGCCCGATTGGCAGGGCTCCGGGTACAGGGGGGCCCAATGCGGGCCCCATATTCTAATTCCGACTTCTGATTCGAGTCGTACGGCACGATTAAGAAAGGCTATCTAAATCCAGCAATGTACTCGGGCACTCGGAAACGAAGCCTGTAGAGATGTAGGATTCTGCTCCGTACGGCTCCGTCAGGTTCGGATTGAGATATACTTAACTCCTAACTCACATCAGTTGTTTGGAAAGACACATTCCTGATCCAATTTGGACAGAGGAAATGCCGTTAGGAGGCTTTCCTAAGCGCATTAGAATCAGGCCCTTAGTTGTTGCTTCAAAGGCACCTTTGGCACATCTTTTAAGGTTTCTTTGAGCCTTGAAAAACATTCTCTTTCTTCTTCCCATGAATTCCAGAAAGATGGTTTCATGCACTCATTACTTAAAGAGTGGACTGTGCTAACATTCTGTATCTGGTGATTACTTGATTGCAGGTTGTCCATATTGCTGTGGAATTTCTAATCCTTCTTGACGTCTATGTCCCTAATTTCCTCGTCCCCTCCTATTTTTCTGCAGAGGCGGCTGGCAATGCTCATTTCCTATATTGGGTGTCTGGGGTACTGTTTGCACTCTGCTGGCAGCATCTTACCACCATCTACTGGTGGTGTTTGCATTGCTGGGCCCAAGCTAGTCAATTGGCAGACTACCTGAAAGAAGGCACTATACCCTTGGTGGAAAGTTTGTAACGGTGTGTGTCAGGTTGTGTGTGTGGGCTGGGAGAGCCCAGAAGCACCCGATAGCATTGAGTACTGTAGGCAACTTACTATTTTGATCTTTTGTGATTCTGCAATAGAAGTAGCCATATGATCTAATCAATTGTACTTGAGAACTGCATGCAATCTGCTAAACCCCATAATGATAATCTTAACATGCACTTTAAGCCTTTTAGGTACGTCAAGCATTTTATGCATTGTATGCCCTTTAAGGTCATTAATCCCTTTAAATACCTTAAGCGCTTTAGAGAGGGCACATTTTAAGTATTTAAGGGCCCTATTACAATGTTGGCAGTCCACGAACCGCCGTACTGATGGTGGCGTTCCTAACACGACGAGCTCGGTGGTCGACTGAAGAAGTACAAGAAGGGTGAATAGCATTTCTAAAGACTGTGGCTGACCCACCTGCACTGCCAGCAGACTGCCAGGGACGCGGTCAGGGAAAGGCAGATGTCATAGTGTAGTACTGAGGGGCTTCACTGCCATCTGTATTACGAGTTGGCTTTCAGATGAGCCGACCTTGGCGATCCAACCGCCAGTTCTGAGTTGGAGGTAACAAAGAGTTTGGGTTGCATACTCACCCATTCTTCCAGGTTTGATGTGGATCCCTTTCTTCCCCTTCACAGCAGCATCTTCACTACAAAGAATACAATCATGTTTACGGTGATATACAGGAAAGTCCTTTTTCCATGTACCATTGCTGTACTGCCACATATCGGCCGGACAGCAGGAATGGGTAGTTTGTACTTTCCACATGTATCATGCATGTGTGTACATTCAAAACATGTGCAGTCAGAATGTACACACATGCATCTATAGATACTGTAAACCATACCCCCTGAGGCAAGACCGCCAAACGGCCGACCCCTTGATCAACTTCTAATACAGCGGACTGAAGACTATCAGCACTGTGGGATACTGGCAACCACGTTTTTTGGGCGGTCAGGCTACCAAATTCTTAATCAGGCCTATAGTGCCTTGCGCTAGTTCCTCAATCCCTTCATCACTCCGGTACTTTATTTTAGAGCACTTTAAAGCACTTTAGAGTACTTTCAGGGCCTCTTAAAAAAGCCCTTAGTAATATTCAAGGAATCTTTAAGGAATGCTAAGTATTTTAAGCATAAAAACTGTGCACGGCTAGTGGGAATTAAAAAGTGGGTGACAAGCAACCGTGCTGTAGACCATCTTTAAGAGTATACAGCAAACTTATTACTTCTTTACCCAAGAAAAAAAAGGTGACTACAGGACAAGTGCAAGTGCAGTCAGAAAAACTGAATGACAAGGTTGATTTCACTATTGTGATAAAGGGGGGAATTGAATTATGCATTTTTCCCAGAGGAGATCTTGTGCATACAACTCCTGAGACAAGCATGGTGAGGAATTTCCGATGTTTAATAAATCTTATGTAGGATAACTGAGCTTCCAGAGAATGTAATATAATGTTATACGGGAAATATTCCTGGAGAAGGAACCCAGGAGTGCACCCTCGACTCAATGAAGTCGGCTATTTCCCTACAGCAGTTTCCAAATACTGAGGACAATGTAGCGTGCAGAAGATTCAGGGCACTTCACCGGGTCACTCCGGAATTGCTGGCTCAGTCCTGCGTGGACCATCCTTGTGCGCTAACGGGGGTCTTAGAGCAGGATGTGGAGCGAGTGCAGGTCTGGCTTTCAGAGAGACTTAATGACCTGGCGCCTTTGAAACCCCTCCGCAAACCTGAAAAAGGTGCTTCTGCCCCTTGGTTCACGGCAGCATTGGCGGCCTCTCGTCGGCAATGCAAGGTAGCAGAAAGGGCATGGCGCGTGAAATACGACGCAACGGCGAAACTCGCCTACAGGTCTTTGGTTAAAGCCTATCACCGGAACATCCTCTCGGAGAAGAAGGCCTACTTCGCGAGAAAAATTGAAGCTGCCTCCAATTCCTGTAAGGAGCTTTTCGCCATTGTGCGGGAGTTTACAACCTCACGCGAGGCACCAACTCAGGCCCCCCCTCCTGCGTCGTGGGTTAGGGCGATTGCGGACTTTTTCACATCTAAGATCCAACGGATCCAGGACTCCTTCCCTGTGCTGGAGCCTGAGATGCCCGATCGGGTGGAGAATACCGCTGTTGCCCTGCCTAACGCAGGTGTGGCCTTGGCAGCCTTTCCGCCTCTCTCGATGGCCGCGTCATTTGACCTGATGGCTGGGCTTAAATCTGGCTCCCCTCGGGATGCCTGCCCCGCTAAATTCCTGGCTAAAATGGCAGCCGTCATTAACCCACTTGTGAACCCCCTGTTGAACTGCTCTCTTGCACAGGGCGTGGTTCCCCAGGTTTGGAAGCAGGCAATGATTATTCCCCTGCTAAAAAAACCTGGTTTGGATGCGGAGGTGTTGGCGAATTATAGACCTATCTCGCTCCTGCCGGCCTTCGCGAAGGTCATTGAAAAGCATGTGCATAAGGTGCTTGCCGATTACTTGGAGTCCCACGATCTACTGCACCCTACCCAGTCGGGTTTCCGCGCCAATCTTAGCACCGAAACAGCTCTCCTGGAAGTCTCGGAGGCGATAAAGGAGGTGCTGGATTCGGGTGGGAGAGCGATGCTGGTGATGTTAGATCTGTCGGCGGCCTTTGACACCGTCCCCCATGAGGGTCTCCTGGGAAGACTCTCAGAGATCGGTCTCCGGGGGACGGTGCTCCAGTGGTTTCGATCTTTTCTGGCAGGCCGTCGACAAACGGTCTGGGCTTCTGATTGCTCCGCCGAGATGTCGCCATTGGGTGTCGGAGTTCCGCAGGGCTCAGTATTGAGCCCTACTCTTTTTAACATCTTCATGACCCCTTTGGCGGCACTGGTGGAGTCTTTCGGGGCTCAGATCGTTTCCTATGCCGATGACACCCAGCTCCTCTTCACCTGTGAGAGGGGGGCGGACTTTGATGGAGGTAGGATCCAGGGTTGCCTTGAGGCTGTGTTTCAGTGGTTCCAACATCACAGCCTCAAGTGCAACTCGGATAAGTCCGAGGTCCTCTTTTTTGGATGCAGCTCGGACCCGGACTGGAAAGTGTGGTGGCCTGAGAACATGTTTCCACCAGCAAGTTCGTCCCAGGTGGCTAAAAACCTTGGGATCAAGATCGACAATGGCCTCACACTACGCTCACAGGTACTCGGCTTCACTGGCACCTGCTTTGGACTGCTCCGGATGTTACGTAAGTTCCTTCCCCTGTTATCGGAGGAACACAGGAAGATCACGGTTCAGGCGTTTATAGGTTCGAGAATTGACTATTCCAACGTCCTATATCTCGGCCTGCCAGAATACCTGCTCCAACGGTTACAGGTTGTCCAGAACTCGGCAGCACGCGCCATCTATGGACTTTCTCGCTGTGTTAGAGACTCGGGTCTCCTGGAGGCTCTACACTGGCTTCCTGTCCGGAAGTGGATAATTTTTAAGACCCTCACTCTGGCATATAAAGCCTTGCATTCCTCCGGAGCAAAATACCTTCAGAAAAGGCTAACATTTTACCACCCTGCCAGGCCGCTCAGGTCAGGAGCCTTGTTTCTTGCTACGGTTCCCCATGTCAAGAGAGGCTGCATCGGAGGCCGTTCTTTTAAACTACTAGCGCCCCAGTTGTGGAATAAACTGCCTGTGTCCCTTCGCAGCTCCCCTAACCTGTTAACATTTAGGAAGGGGCTCAAAACTTGGCTTTTTACTTCTTAGTTCCTGGCCCTATTAGGTTTCCTCTTGCTCTGTTTTTATTTTTCTCTCCTTGTTGTGTTATGAGATTGTGTGCAATTCAAAGCGTCGGGACACTCTTCTGAGTAGCCGTACGCTATATAAAACCCCAGGATAACATAACATAACATAACAAGATTTGATAGCCCTGGGAATAAAAACTACCTTGGGAATTACTAACTTTAGTAATTCGAAGTTGCGTCCTTGCTTCAACATTATTCACCCTTTATATCAATGGTCTAATTGGTGAACTATTTAATTGTGATGGTGACCCTCCGAAACTAGCAGGTAGAGCAGTGTCGTGTCTGCTATTTGCAGACAACACTCTGCGTATTTCTAAAATACCTAGAGGAATCCAAATCCTACTAAATACATTTGCTAAGGTCTGTAAAGAAAAAGGCTTAGAAATAAATTGCTCCAAAACTAAGTATATGTCCTTTAAACCCTATAAATCTAGCAAGGGCAAACTTGCGTTGGGAATGCAAGTTTTGGAGCAAGTTAAGTCCTTTTCACTATTTGGGAGTTCGCATCAGTGATAGGCTGACTTGGAATGCGTAGCTGGCAAAGAGCGCCTTGACCCTCCAGCAAGTAGATTGTGCCCTAGTACGTAGGGCTAGTGCCTCTCCCTACCGGCCCATCTCACCTATCCTAGAGCGGCATAGGGCAAAATGTATAGGAGCGGCTCTTTATGGGGCAGAGTTATGGGGATTGGAAAATCTTACAGACCTAACTACCTCTGAGAACACATTTATTACAGCTATTACAAACTTGCCAGTGAATACACCACTTCTGCCACTAAGATTAGACCTTGGCCTAAAACTTATTGACTATTTTGCCATTCTTCGGGCCCTCCTATTTTGGATAAGGGTGTGGACAAGTAACACAAAGGTCCCACTGAAAGAAGCCATGGTTAAGCTGATAGCACTGCACAGGCAAACTGGTCGAATCAAGTTGTTCAAAACGATTAAGGCATGGTTTTTAAAAATTGGGTTGGGGCAGCTTTGGGAGGAACCTGGGACCATTACTAAATCCTTGGTACCTCTTGTTAAAAAAAAAGGTCTGGGTACTGATGTTCTCGAAAAGTATTGAACATTTTGTACCATGAGGTATTTAAATGGTAAAGCCATTCTTAGAGGACATCAAGCCACCACATGCACAAGCTCTGTATGCCCAACTTTGATATGGAATAATTTCTTTAAACGCAAGGAGAAGTAGCTGGGGTAATGTGGTGGTTAATGTACTGTGTCCATCGTGCCTAGCTGTACCAGAGACACTTGAGCATTTTCTCTTTTGCTGCCCGTCCTCTGCTGACTATAGAAGAACCTGGATAGCCCCTGTGTGTCGTATGCTTTCTATTAGGTGTCTTCGGAAGCTATACACATTTTTAAATCTGATACCACACGTTGGCTAGTGTTTGCAATCTCAAGATTCCTGCTATTTGCTTGGAGGAAGAGGCTAAAATGTGCAATTTAGCACACATAAATGGCTGTGTCTACATAGCTTAATTTATCCAAATGGATGACTTAGCCTACTGTGTTTTTGCAGGAATTTTAAACCTTGATTTAATATATATTTTGATAATACTCTTTTAATGTACATTAACTGTTTTTATTTTGAAGTGTTGTGTTTTTTTTCTAAGTTGTGAATGATCATATTTTTGATCGAATAAAACAATAATAATAATAATTTTAGTAATAAGGTTATTCTGAAAACTACTGTACAAATCTTTTCCCCTGGTGATCCCCCTGTTCTTACAGATTTGCATTCTCCAGAGGTACCAGATTAACTATAAGGTAATAGGCACATGACTACATTTGTAAGCGATTCAATGCATGCAGAGGTGGATAATACTGCCCCAGCAGTATTGGATTGAAGTAATGTAGGTCCCACGATGGGGATTCAATTGTCCTCACTGTGCCTGGTCAGTATCAGCCACACACAGGTGTACCTGAGTACTAAAGCAAGAAACAGCCATTTTTCAGTAACATCTCTTGCTCTGCAAAGAGGGTTGAATTCTGTATTATCATTGCTGATGAAGGAATTGGGTGGGTAGGACCACATATTGTCTCTACTCTCTCTGATTCCCTAAGTGCTAGCTAATGGAAAAGCAGCAAGTGAAATAGCCTTGCAAACCACCTTGATGGCTCTGCAATACGAGATGTATATGGGAACCCAGGCAGAGTGACAAAGTGTTAACTCTGGGTCATGCAGGTATTATAATATCCATGGGAAGGTGAAGCTCTGATACAGGTAATTCAAATAACTTAATTTAAAAACACCTGTCTAACAAATCTATTAATGAGCAGCTAAGTGTGATAGACAGAAAAGGGCAGGTAGCTTCAATACTGGCTGCTTGTGATTGTTTGGATAAGGTGGGAAAGAAACAGAACAAGGAGAAGAAGAAACATCAGAGTGCAAATAAAATCAAGAAGGGAATGATGATTTATTCCTTAAGGAAACTGTTTCCCAGAAACCTGACTTCTAGCAGTGAATTTCAAGCAGAAGATGCCAAAGAATATGAGTTAGTAACTGAAGAGGACACTTTCCCAGGTAGGTCTAAGGACATTAAAGCAAATGGCAAAGATAACGGCTCTCTGAGGGTCTATCCAGTCTTTTGGAACATGGAGAGCAAGGAAGGCTGACAAGAGACTTCAGATGTAACAGTACCTTGTTGTCAGATAAAAAGAAGAAGTGAAATACAAGACGTGGGTACAGGAAAAATCACATGAAAATCAACTGTATTCAACAGAGGAAATCTCTAATGTCCCAATCATAATAATGCCAGAGAATGACTATAATAGAAGAAAGTATGTCCACAATCAGTAAAGATATGATAAACCCATTAACATCTTTGTTTGATATAGGTAAGACGAAAGGGCAAACAAGTTACAAGTGGAGACGCCAGAAATAGGTTGGTCAAAAATAGTTGTTGCTGTTGTTGTCATTATGAGTGTGCTGACTCATTCCCAAATATGAATGCAGCCACACCATTGAAAAGATCATTTCTTTTATAAAGCTGTTTATGCTGCTCCCTCACTAAGAATGATAACCTCAAATGATATAGAACATGTGAGATTGGGAAAAAACGTTATTAGCTATAAAGAACTCCACAGCTTCAAGTGTGGAGTTTGCCTCTCTCATCATCAGTAGTCTTGTCCTAGAGCATCTGGATAATCTGCTATTGATATTTTAGCACTTAACAAGACATTGAACCTAAGGACGGAACTTAAATTGTCTGATTTACCTGCTTGTAATAAATGCTAAGACCTGCTCAACTGTTAAAAATGTGTCAAGCCCCATGAAGAAGAAGCTGTGGCTATATACTATTTTGAGAATCTGCTTATCACTAAGTAAGATCCTTTGAGACAAAACATACTACCACAAAGAATAGGCAATAATTACAGAGGAGTAGCTGAACATGAGTGAGGATAGCTACCATCAGACATAGCAAATACTAGAAGAAATTGAGATCATGACTGATTATTTTATAACCTTTTATACTCAAAAGATTATTATCATCAGTGCTTTTACATAGAGCATGATCATCACCTTATCTTGGGACATTGCTTGGTTGAGAGGTAAAATGGAGGATGGGATTATGTAAGCAATGTTAGTTACAATGCAGTGTAAACAATGATGTATCTTCATAACATAGTCTTAACCACGCATTAGTCTTTACCATGCAGTGTTTAACAAAAACTATTGGTCCAATTATGAGTTCGGAGGTCCATGGGACCGCCAAACTCGTGGTGGTTGTCCACGTACCGCTGTACTGGTGGTACAACAGCCGTATTTTGAGTGTTTCAGGGGGACTGAGCAACCACTGGGGTTCATGGATCCAGCGTTGGTGGCGCAGCGATCTAAGGCTGCAATATGCTGGCGGTGCCGATGTTACACCGCTGAGCATATTTAGGAGTTGCCTCACTGCGACCATATCAATGATTGTCAACCCTCCATGGAAAGGGTGGTAGTGAGGCAACTCTGGGCACCTGCCTCTGTGCAGGGGGGTACATGCAGGAGGACATGTGTTCTGCCCTTCTACATGTTTGCATCCCCGGTACTTGGACAGGAAGAAATGGCCAACATAGTGCATTTCCCTCTGTGCAGGAATGTGCTGTAGTGCATTCACAGTGCTGTCTTTCTATGGTTCTCCTTTGAGCCATAGAAAGGCACGAGTAAAGGACAGCAACAGCAGGACCACCCACATCAGATTCAATTAAAATTCCAAACGGCACTCAGACTACAGGTTTGGTGGACTTAGAGTGGAGCACTGGCATGAGGGCCTGCGGCCAAACCACTAAACTTGTAATCAGGCCCTATATCTTCAACATAGTGTCATTATCCCTCATTATTTACAACTATGTTTGAAGTTAAATATTTAGCATGCCAGTGTCATTACCACTAATTTTATTACTACTACTGTAAATAATACTTATGTGTTTTAATACTATTGTTATTACCACAAATATGGAAGTATATGGGTAAGTATATAAGTAAGCCTATATTACGTTTTATTAGTATACTTTGTCATTAATAGTTGGTCTAAATGAATGATCATTTTAATTATTACATTATTTAATAATGTTTAAAAATTAGTATTTAGGAATGAGATGTAATGGATATAGGGGTATTGGGTGGAGAAGTGTATTAATTCTCGGGTAAGCATTCTAATCTGTCAGTTTTAATATTTATTCATATGGCTGAGATACCCGCCACCCCCTCTCAACACAATCCCCAAGGATGGGAAGACGGAAACGGTTCTGAACTTTTGGAAGGCGGGAGGGAGTTACCCTCCCGGCCGTATTTATTAAAATATGAAACAAAATTAAAACATTAAAATAACAGTTTCATATCATGTACAATTTCATTTACACATTACGATGTTCTTGGCTGACCTTAACACATCTCTAATACAAAGGTTCTCCTAGCTGATACTAAACATCCTGCAAATGCATTTCTCAAAATTGAAATTGTACATCCTAGCATTACGGGCCAACGGCAAGGTCGTAACTGGTGTCAGATCCCCAATACCAGAACTCCCCCCTCACTTGTGAGGGGCGGTCGCACAGATGACTGTACCTCTGTGCCTACTTCCAATTTCCCTTGTCTTAGCGGGGGCCCCCTGTTAACTCGACGCCATCTTAGTGGTCGTCCGAGGACTCGTGTGAGGTGTCTAGAAGGTAGCGTAGACCCCCCTCCCACCCCACACAACTTACCACATCTGCCGTCGCAGATGTCCTGGCCCCGGGAAATTCCCAGGAGGGGCCCGTAGCCCCTCCTCCCCAGGGAGGGGCCTATGGCCACCTTCCCTTTCGGTGTCCCCATCCTTAGAGGGGACCGCCTGCCCGTTTGAGGGGCCAATGGCCGCCTCCCCCGGGCGCTCCCATCCATAAAGGGTGACGCCCCCACCTCTAGGGATCTTCCAATTACTGCTCACCGATCACGACCTTACCGCCCGACCAAAATAAATACGACAATCTAAGACTAAAGAGGAGAAAAGACAATTACACTTAAGCAATTCAAGTATAATCTCTACTGAGCATCACTGTTCAATTCTGTTGCGACTACTTTGCTGAATAAAACATGCTGAAAAAGAAAAAATTACCAACTTTATTCCATACCAAATTACCAACTTTTATTCAGAACAACCTGTAAGAGAAACAATATCACGTCACTCGACTTTATTCAAACAAATCGCTGTCATCAGGGGCTGGTGGGTGGGTCAAAATTGGCTCTTCGTTCCGTCTCGAGCTCACGTGCAACGGGGAGGTGCAGCTTCAGAGCACAGGAACAAGAGGATTCTTCCTTGGCTTGTCGCTCCTTTTATCCTTCTTCGGGTGGGCGTGGACCCACCTCCAATCCGCCTCCGGGGCGTGGCTAGCGGTGTCGGTGTCTAGGACAACCCTCTCTTGGGCGGGAAAAGGCGCGCCCCAGCTACGCCGCTTCGGGCATACCAGCTGAGACTCGCCTCCCGCCCAAAATGGCTTCCCGGGGGGATCGGGGTACTCCACCATACGTTCGGGGGGACCGAGTGGTCGCCCCTTTCCATATGGCTGAGATACCCGCCACCCCCTCTCAACACAATCCCCAAGGATGGGAAGACGGAAACGGTTCTGAACTTTTGGAAGGCGGGAGGGAGTTACCCTCCCGGCCGTATTTATTAAAATATGAAACAAAATTAAAACATTAAAATAACAGTTTCATATCATTTACAATTTCATTTACACATTACGATGTTCTTGGCTGACCTTAACACATCTCTAATACAAAGGTTCTCCTAGCCGATACTAAACATCCTGCAAATGCATTTCTCAAAATTGAAATTGTACATCCTAACATTACGGGCCAACGGCAAGGTCGTAACCGGTGTCAGATCCCCAATACCAGAACTCCCCCCTCACTTGTGAGGGGCGGTCGCACAGAGGACTGTACCTCTGTGCCTACTTCCAATTTCCCTTGTCTTAGCGGGGGCCCCCTGTTAACTCGACGCCATCTTAGTGGTCGTCCGAGGACTCGTGTGAGGTGTCTAGAAGGTAGCGTAGACCCCCCTCCCACCCCACACAACTTACCACATCTGCCGTCGCAGATGTCCTGGCCCCGGGAAATTCCCAGGAGGGGCCCGTAGCCCCTCCTCCCCAGGGAGGGGCCTATGGCCACCTTCCCTTTCGGCGTCCCCATCCTTAGAGGGGACCGCCTCCCCGTTTGAGGGGCCAATGGCCGCCTCCCCCCGGGCGCTCCCATCCATAATGGGTGACGCCCCCACCTCTAGGGATCTTCCAATTACTGCTCACCGATCATGACCTTACCGCCACAGGCCGGATAGTTGACCGGCTATCCGGACCCCCCACAAAAACTCCTACTTAAAGGTCATGGCTGCAAACTCTTTAACCATGCTACGAGGTCTCCTATGAGTAAAGTATTCCCCACCCGGGACAAATGGACCCCATCCTCTAGGTACATCTGGTCCCCCCTGATACATCCATGAGGAATAGAATGCAATGTACTTGTACGGAACAATCTACCAAGTTTGTTATTCACTTTCTTCACCGAATGATTTATAGCAGAAACAGAATTAGCCCCCCGCCACACCTTCCGTGGAATCATATGGGACCATGCAATCGTGCAACCCGGAACCCTTCTCGCCAACCAACTTACTGTGGATAGTGTCAACTCGAGAAGTACTCGTCGACCAGTGGTCACCAAATCATTGCCCCCAAGATGCACTATGATTACAGATGGCGGTGACCTTGTCCGCCCTAACAAACCCTCCATAAAAGTTTGGAACTGGTCAATACAGAGCCCGCCCCTTCCGTAGAAGGTCACCCTGTACCCGTATTCCCCAGCCATGTGAATCATGTCACCTGCTTTGAATACGTCTGCGGCACGCCTCACGTATGAGTGGCCCACGACCCACACCACTCTTTCCTCAGCCGGTGATCTTTGACCGCTGGTTCCCAGGTGTCGGGTCGACTGCACAGTCCGCCCCGCCTCGTGAGCTTGCGAAACTGTAAACCAAACAAAAACAAGAAGCGTGAGTGCATGACATTAGCTTCACAACATGTGCAACCGCACACACCTTTTATAACAATTCGAGGATCAACGCCCCAACTGTTTCACTTTTTCCACACTCAGACCCCTGGCTGTAGCCTCTGTAGCAGCCCCTATCCGGAAGGAATGGGTCCCAAACTCGCACGGGTTCAAGCCCGCAGCTGCGATTGCCATTGTTAGCACCCGCTGGAACTGAAACCTAGTCAGCGGGGTGGCGTCGGCGTGCCTCAGCAAGCTTCCCCCCCATGATGCCGCCCTCTGCGCCAAATACTCCTCAACGCATGCTACCGGGCACATGGGAGATCCCGGAATCCGCTGGACTACTACGCTGTCCCCGATTGCTCTCTGATCGGTCTTGGACCTGGCAAATGAGACTACCATTGTCTCCCCCTTAATTTGGATGAGCTCTCGGCACAGACCTCCCCCCGTATCCCGCTTGTTCCTTGCTACCAGTTCGCTTACCCGCATAGCCCCATGGAATGCTAATGCAAAAGCGGCCCGAAATAGCACTGTCTCCGATTGAGATGAACATGTCGCAGGGAGTACGGACAGTAACAGGGCCAACCTTTCCAGACCTATCGGGTGCCTCTCATCAATTCTGCTACCCTCAAGGCGTTGCCACCCACGCAGCGCCTTCCGTACCAGAAAAGACGCTGTGGGATCCTGGATGCCATGAGCCCGTGCCATGAAAGAAATGGCGGCCCGGTGCCTATTGGCCGTAGCCACTGATTTGCCTGCCTGATGTAATGATAACAAAAATTTCAGGACATACTCCTCTTGGCCCCAAAGCTCCCCCCTAGCTGAACCCAAAAAGGACCAATAGGAACGGAACGCCCCTTCGTATGCCTTCCTTGTCCTGGGTGCTAGACTCTCTCCCACGAGGTCTTGTAGTCCGGGGCACCGAGAGACCAGAGAGCTTCGGGAAATGGTGCCGCCACCGGGTCCGCTGAGGGCAGAAAACCCCAGAAGGCCTGCATACGGGAACGAGAAAGCGCATCAGCTGCCTGATTTAACACCCCTGGAACATGTCTTGCCCTAAAGTGGACGTTTAGACCCATACACAGCAGGACAATTTCCTTCAGCAATCTCAAGATCCATTTGCAGCGTGCTGCCTGACTATTGATACACTCAACCACGGTCATATTATCAGACCAGAACACCACAGAGCGATCACGAAACCCCTCAGGCCATGTTTTTAAGGCCACCACAATAGGGAACAGTTCGAGAAACCCAATGTTACCTGTGAGCCCATTCTTGTGCCACCATGCCGGCCAGGTTCGTGCTGACCAATGATTACCAAAGATGGCGCCAAAGCCCACACTCCCTGCCGAGTCAGTCCACAACCCCAGTTCCTCAGAGGAAACCGCTGGTTTGTTCCATACGACCCGACCGTTGAAATCCGCCAGGAATGCCAACCATATGCGCATATCCTGGCGAACCTCTGCCGAGAGCCTTGTGCGGTGGTGCCCTTCCTTAAGGTCCACCATGGCTTGAGCAATAGAGCGGGAAAAGGGGCGAGCCATCGGTATCACTCTAAGGGCAAAATTCAGCTGACCCACAGCCTGCTGCAACTGATGCAAATTCACTTTCGCCTCGCTAATACATGTTTCAAGCGATGCCTTAAATTTCGTTACCTTTTCCTTAGGCAAACGGAAGCACCCCTCTTCGGAATCGAGCTCTATTCCAAGAAACTCGAGCGAAGTAGCCGGGCCCACTGTCTTACCTGGTGCCAATGGCACGCCAAAGTGATTCATGAGATCACAAAATTCATTCAAAGCCTGTGCACATTCTATGTCCCCGGCTGCCCCAGGAATAGAAAATCATCAAGATAATGCATAACATGTGTAAACCCCGTTGTTCTTGTGAACGCCCATTGCAAAAAACTACTACATTTCTCAAAATACGCACAAGAGATGGAGCAACCCATTGGCATACATTCATCCATGTAATAGCGTCCCTGAAACATGAAACCAAGGAGACGCTGATCATCTGGGTGTACCGGGAGCAACCGGAACGCCGACTCAATGTCTGATTTGGCCATCAGCGCTCCGGGCCCCAGGCGATTCAACACGGCGACGGCCTCATCAAAAGATGAGTACCGCACCGAACAAACTTCCGGGTCAATCGCATCGTTCACCGAAAGACCCCTTGGTGCTGACAAATTATGTATCAACCTGAATTCCCCTGGGTCCTTTTTGGGGACCACTCCCAGAGGCGAACAAACAAAATTAGCAACTGGTGGCATGTCATATGGTCCGGCAACCCGACCTCGGGTCACCTCTTTCCCAATCTTTGCTTGTACCACCGCCGTATTCTGCAGAACCGACAGTTGGTTCCTAGATTGTGCTTTACCCTGAAAATCCCCCGCTGGGATGCGGAAACCATACGAAAAACCATCTCGCAACACCCCAGCGGAGATATGATCCGGATATTCGTTCAGCAAAGGAATCATTGCCATGATATCAACCGGGGTAGGGAGAGGCGCCCCTCGGACTATTTCAGACCTGTTTGGCACCCCCTCTCCTTCCCGTATCACCAGTCTTGGCCCTGCACATGGTCTCGGGGTGCGAGGACTGCCCGCACCCTGCACATTCATGCCTAAATCTGCAAGACCCCTGCGGCCTAGTACATTTGCCTCTGTTAAAGCTCCAGCATGCCCCTTTTTTACCTGAGTTGCCATTATTCCTTGTGTGCTGATCATTGCTTGATCCCGCCCGAAAGGGCGCCCCAGACGAATGGCGGGAAAACTCGACCACGTTTCCCCCTAAAGATGGCGACTTCGCCGTGCCTGACTTCTCCATTTTCTGCCAGGAAATGGAGTCGAAACAATCCCGCGCCAGGGATGTGTCGTGCTCCTTGGACTTACGAAATATGCTATCGTAACAAAACCATTGATTGCCACCATATGTTTCATAAAATTCCATGATACGTGTCTGATACAAGGCTAATTCCACCAATAATTCGGGCCTACGTTCCCCCATAATTGCAGTGAACATTCCAAACGCTCTGCCCCAATTGCCTATCGATTCATCAACTCTGAAACCGGCCATCTTGGCGCGCCATACACTAGGATGCAGAAACTCTTTTTGATTTTTTACATGCTCAATCTCATAGTGATCGGTCAGCAAGGAAAACATGTTCACATATTTATCAGCCCATATCCTTTCTTTTACCTCAATTGGGATATGCTGAACAACTTTCTCCCTCCTTGAAGGTACCGATCCCTCCCCCGCCATCGGCAATGGCTGCTTACCTGAACCGGTAACTGTGACCGTAGTCCCTGCCGAACCAACGCCCGATACTGGTTGTTCCACGGGAGCCTGCGGGGAAACAAAAGGACACGGTGCCTTCGCAGCATCTTTCGATTGCCGCAACTGCTTCATTATCGCCCTGGCTTCATCAGCCGTGGCCCCCTCGTTCTCTTTGCCCAACCATGCCGCCAACTGGGCAGCCAGCTCAGGAGGCATATCCTCCCCGTTCACAGGAGTGACTACCACAGGGATTGGTTGCCCCGCGTTCGGGACCGGAGTCGGGCCTCGATCGGGGTGACCGGGTGCGCTGGGGGTGCTTCGGGAACCGGGGCCTCCCCACCCGACGCTCCCCTCTTGGCCCTTCTACCTCTCCCGTTAGGGACCACTCCCAGCAATGCTGGTCTGATGACTCTCTTAGGTCCCCCCGCACCGTTCATTGCTGCCATCTGCTTCTTCATATCCGCCATGTCCTTCATCAGCATATGAAGCATCTGATCGGTCCCGACCCTCTTTCCGAGCTTCTTGCTAGGCATCGTCCACGTATGCT
Organism: Lissotriton vulgaris; assembly: GCF_964263255.1. Classification (NCBI taxonomy): domain Eukaryota; kingdom Metazoa; phylum Chordata; class Amphibia; order Caudata; family Salamandridae; genus Lissotriton; species Lissotriton vulgaris. Next base: position 49,821,590 of record NC_141690.1, read on the forward strand.
CCACGAGGTCCTAGGCCAGGAAACTCCGAACTCACTGAAAGAATAAACACAAAATTAAATTCTCAAAATTGGCTCTTCGTTCCGTTTTGAGCTCACGTGCAACGGGGAGGTGCAGCTTCAGAGCACAGGAACAAGAGGATGCTTCCTTGGCTTGTCGCTCCTTTTATCCTTCTTCGGGTGGGCGTGGACCCACCTCCAATCTGCCTCCGGGGCGTGGCTAGCGGTGTCGGTGTCTAGGACAACCCTCTCTTGGGCGGGAAAAGGCGCGCCCCAGCTACGCCGCTTCGGGCATACCAGCCGAGACTCGCCTCCCGCCCAAAATGGCTTCCCGGGGGGATCGGGGTACTCCACCATACGTTCGGGGGGACCAAGTGGTCGCCCCTTTCCATTTTAATTGTTTTGAAGTAATACAAATTTAAACTTTTACAACATTTAATAAAAATACAAAATGTATTTATGTACAAGATGCTAGGGTTATAGGGGTAGTGGGCGGGTAAGTGTATTAATGCTCAGGTATTAGTTTTAATATTTTATTATTACTATTTATGAATTATAGTTGTTCTAAATAAATGATACTTAAATTAATACATTATTCAATAATAGAACAAAATTAGTATTTAGGGATGGGGTGTATGGATATAGGGGTTATGAGCGAAGAATTTTATTAATACATTGTAATTATTTTAAATTAATGATAATTTTAAATATTAAAGTGTGTGGATGGATGTAAGGGATATAGGGGTATTTGATGGGGAATTGTATTCATTCTTAGGTATGAATTTTAAAACTGAAGTATTTTTAATTATTTTATTTTATTGATATAAATTGTTTTAAAATTAAAAATATTGATACCATTGTAAAATGATTATTAGGGATGGGATGCAATCAACATAGGTGTTTAGGTGGGGAAGTGTATAGGTGCTCCAGTATTATTTGAATAGATTAGTATTCATATGTAAGATGTTAAGGATTTAGTACAATTAATATTAACATTAACATTTTAAAAATGTAAACAAATATTTAAGGATGGAGTATAAAGGATATGGGGTATTTGTTGGGGATGTTTATTTATTTATTAATTGTATTAGTTGAATAATAATAAATAAAAGGAGTTTATTTCAGTAAAAAGTTGAGGTTAATAAAATAAATGGTTATTATTTACAAATTTATATTATTGAAATTCTAAGATGTTATATATTAATTTACCAACATTTATTTGAAAACATGTAATTGTCATACAAGGGTTTAATATGTATATAAATAGTAAATAATATAACCTATTTTAGAAAAATATGTACACATTTATTGTGTTTGGTAGTTTTTTTTTTACTATTTATACTTTATTTTCCCACAATTCACAACTAAATTCAATGGCAAATATTGTCACTTTTCTGTTTCTAATCAGTTTGATGCTCACAGATGTACTTATGTTTCTACAGTCAATGGAGTGTCATGGTCGAGATCAAAAGCAAGGATGGGCTGTGCTCAGGTAAAAACTATTTACTTTGCATTATCTGATGTTTTTTTTAAGTGTTTATATCCTATTTCCATTTCTATGCATGTTGTGATCATGTAGTCACGTCAAGATGGTTGTTTTATTTATCAACGTCCATTTAGAAAAGTCATCATTAGTAAATCTTTTAAAAACGTTTCCAAAATAAAAGCTAAGGGGGTGATTAGGATTTTGGGCGGACGTGCCCTATTAGACAATGGGACCGTGGTCTCGTCAACCAAATTACAATACGACTACCTCCAAGGCAGTCACACTAGCCATCTTTTGTATTGATGCGGGTTGTACGTGCTGCAGCACTTGCTGCAATCCAAGAAATGGAAAGGAAACAAAAATACCAACGGAAAGATGGAACTTATCATGGCTTCCTAAAATTGGTATATGGTAAAGGATTATCATATCATGTAAGATATCTGTGACACAATTGGAACTACATGATAGTGGAACGATATTGTTGGAAACATTGGATTTAATAAAACAAGCAGCGTTCACGAAAAGAACATTTATAAAACGCAAACTAAGAGCCTTGAGGAAGCCCAAATGGGGCAAAATGCGCGTCGGCTGAGGATCATTGTGGTCTAAGATATAAAATTAGAATTTTCAACATCAGTGGCTACTGGAAGTCAATCTCAATATAGGAACACTAGCAGCCCGCCCCAGCGTTGCCTGGGGCAGAAGGGGGCTGGGGGCAGCATTTCAGGCTTGCGTGCACTCCCGCCCCGGCCCCCGCCCGCCACAACATTGTCTGTGTCCCGGACAATGTTGTGGCGGGCGGGGGCCGGGGCGGGAGTGTACGCAAGCCTGAAATGCTGCCCCCAGACCCTGAGCCATACCGCAGTTGTTCCGGGCCAACCTCCCGCACCGGCTCCCTCCCGTCCCGGGTCCCAGAGCCTTACCAGAGCCGCCGCTCCTCCCCAAACTCCTCACTTCACCGCCACTCCTTCTCATCATCACGTACGTTGCGGACAGCGTTACGTCGTGGCAGTCAGCGTCGCGGCCGGCGCTACTTTCAGGGCACTACTTTTTTTTAAAGTTATATTTTTACATTTACATTTTTTTAAACTTTCTATAGCCTATGTCCATCTGCACACCCTGAGGATTACAACAATGTATTGGGTGTGTGGATTGGCGCTGTGGTTCCCAAGTTTACCTTGCCAAAAGGTTTGTGTTCTCTCTTTATAATAGTAGTATAGATTGATGGACAAGAACGTGCTTAATTGCACAAAGGATAAAAGTGACTGTTTCAGATGTGCACTGGTGTATTGTTCATTGTATTACGACTTACTGCCTGAATTCTTTTTGGACAGGAGGTCTATGTGGATGCCCAAGGTGGATGTGCATCAAATGCCACTTTACATTAAATCTGTTGATCTTTAAAATCGGAGGCAAAGGACGATTAGACTAAGAGAAAGTATGTTAATGTGCAGGCCATTATAGCAAATCCACCAATTTTTGCATTTTGTATGGTGCATTATGTAATTAAACTGTGAGCGTAGAGTACCACAAAAGGAGGACAAAGTAATCAAATGGGGAATTGGTAGTCGCCTGAGACATGCTGCCGAGTGTGTTGGAAAGACGGAGTCCTGCTAGAACCTAAAGGTGACAGCTCTGTGATGAAGGATCATAGATAGGGCTTCTGGTTTTATGGTATTTATTTTTTTGCTATTTTCATCTATATTTATCCATATTTATTTTTTGGGCATTTTTTCTTTATTTATCCACATTTATTTTTGCCGCAAGCAAAAGACGACGCTACAGCTAGTATTTTCCACATTTATTTAAATTGACAATGCACACATACGCTTGGTTGTTATAGGTCAACACTATACATTCATCTTAAAACTTTGCCATTTGCAGCATGTCCCAAATATGCTTAAATGTGCTATAACAAGCCATTTGTCTCAGAACCTTGCAGTTTCTGTCATCAGCAGAGTGTCAAATCCTCTCCCCCACTGATCACCATACTGCCCCACTGATAGAAACTCACACTGCCTTCCTTTACAACTCAATTGTGTCCCGCTATAAACACCTGGAAGCAATTCAATTCAAATTATGCACTAGACTAAAATAATTTGCTGCCTGAAAAAAGTAACAACATATTGGAAAAAGCAAACACTCACAGGGAATACAATTTATAACTTTTACACTCATTATTCAGAAATCAATGAGTGTTTTAGCTTGAAAAGATAACATGAAAAGAAAAAGTCTTTGATGAAGTGAATGGCAGGTGGAAGGTGAAATTTCGAGAGGCCCCAGCACAGTGTTCGATGAGTGTGAATGGTGGATGGAGGTTGAGATGAGAAGAGTCACCGGCACAGTGTCTAATGGGCATGAATACAGGTGGGAGTGACATAACAAGACGCACAAAATATTACGAGAGATGCAAGCCCAATGTTGGATGGATGTATGTGAATTATGGTTGGAGAGTGAAATAACAAGAGGGGACAGCGCAGTGTTTGATGGGTATGCATGGAGAATGGATGAAGAGAGACGCTAGCATGTTTGATGGGCATGAATCAGGTGGTGGTGAAATAAAGACGAGTCACCATGACCCAATCAGACATTATCAAACATTATGAAATCCTTATTGTTGGTGACTGCTTGTCCTGCCAAATTGGATTAAAAGTAGTTTAAGAAACAAGGGTACCCCATAAAGTGAACCTAGGGTTGTAAAGTATTGCAGGAGAACAATGGTTTGGGGTGGCCTACTGGGTCCTGAGCAAAAAGTTTTAATCTAGTAGTGAAATAATTTTTGGAGCAAAACATGTAGGTAACGTGAAAAAAAAGTATTTCATATTTTCACATGTAATAATACATTCAGGTGCTCACATGAGTGACAGGGTCCATAACGTGCCTTAAGTGCATAAAGTGGAAATATATGAAAATTCGACGCTTCGATCTTTGATGATTTAAGATCATCATCAGGACAGCGTGAGCTTCCTGAAACTGTAGTAAAAGTGAGTAAAGTTAGCACTTTAGCCCTACACAAAATGTTTTTGACACAGTGATTTTGTGCTCCCAGTGGCATGTTGTGATCCCATGCACATCCATGCACTGTGTGCCATGCACCACATGGTACATGGCACACAGTTCAGAGATGTGCACAACATGCGCTTTTATACTGTGGCTTGTGCTGCACCCCAAATCATAATTGGATGGTCATACTGACACCTGCCTGTCTCCTGACCCCCGTGATAGCAGGCAGCAGTCGGACTGCCAGCTATCATAATTGGCCCCTGTTGGAATTGGCCCTTTTTGCAGGGACATCCCAGAACTTTTTGCCTCCCTCCTGGTATTTTTCTGACCTGTCGTCGGTAGTTTTAGGACTCTGGGCACATTATCCCTGATGTTCAGTGTTAAAGTGCATGTGCTCTCCATGGTAAACTTGGTAAGATTGGTCTACACCTGTTTAGCGTATTTAATTTACCTATCAGTCCCTTGTAAAGTGGTACCTCATATACACAGGGCCAGTAAGTTCAATGCTATTGGTGGGCTTGTAACGCTGCATGCGCCACCCACTAAAGTAGCCTTTCAAACCTGTCTCAGGCCTTTGCCAATGCAGGGCCTGCACTCACAGATTACAGCTGCTGTAACGTGGCACATAAAGTGGTTGCTACATCTGTGACTCTCCTTTTACTACATATCATTCACCCCTAGGGGAAGCCCTGCCTAACCCTATGGGAAGGGTGCACTGTAGGTAAAAAGTCGGACATGTGCCTTAACTGTGTGACATGTCCTGGTAGTGTCAAACAGCCTATTTGGTTTCTCACAGTTGTGAGGCTGTCCTCTCCTAGGGATGCCTTGGCGATTCTCTGATATATGTTCCAGGGGTAATTCCTGATATGATAGGGGTTGCATGCTCAAGTTTGGAATGTTTGGAAAAGTGGTACTAAATGCAGCGTAATAGTGTTTGCAGATTTATTATCACTATTTTAGAAATGCCACTTTTAGAAGTCGGTATTTCTGTGTGCTATGTGTCTTTGTGCCTGCCTGTTGTGTATTGCATGTCTGGCTCTGGATGAAAGGGGCTGGGGAGCTGCAGTGGCTCCAGAGGGGCTGTGCGAGTAAGCGCTAGGCTGAATAGGCCTGATCTGCATTTGAAGTAGTGGGAGGAGTAGCACCTGGACCTGAATAGGACTGTGCCTGCCTTTCAGAATTCTAACTCCACCCCCCTTTGGTGTGCCAGGGGCCAGACCTTACAATACCAATGGGGACGGTTGTGCACTTGTTAAGTGCCACCCCCCAGAACTGGTGTGGACTAGGTCCAAGGCCCTGTGTCAGGACAGAACATAGACTTGGGACATAAAAAATATTGGGGCTGTGACCTCATATGTGGTGTGCTTACTTAAAGACAGAACGAAGAGGACTGCTGGGCACCAAGAGGAACAAATAAATAAATAAATAATCAACAGCTAGGGAGGAGGATTAGGAGTCCATTCGTTTCCCCAGTCTCAATCAAACAATCATCAAGGAGGAGAAGGGACACTTGTAACTACTTAACCTTAGGTTAAGATGAAACACCCTCATACACGCAGTGTCTGAAGTGCGGTGTATATCTTTTATCTGCCCCACACTCGCGTTACGGCATTGTCATTGGGTGTTCCAAAACGTGCTATATGCCAGCCTCATCCAGAGGCAACCCCTGGTTTCGGTAGTAGTGTCCAGACATAAAAATAGGGAGGCACCCCAGAACGGAAAATAAAGAATCTAAAAAACAAGAACTTCACCTCTAATGAATTTTAATAGAAAAGGTGAGTTTTGTTATTAAAAGTTTTCTCGGAATAACATGAGGTCAAGTTATTGGATCTCCTTATACCTTAAATATAACAAAGTCAACATGTTTCTGCTCCATACTGCCCAGCCGAGTCTACGGAGCATTCGTCAGGACAAACATCACAAACAACAAATAGGTTACTTACACAACTTGTGTAGTAATTCAAAGAAAAAGTTAATTTTTTTGGTTTTATGCTTGTTCAGTATTTCTGAAGAGGAAGCAGAAAGAGATAAAGTTCACTTAATTGGGATGCGACTATAGCACTATCATGATTCTCATAATGGAAATTTATCGCTAAAATAATTTCATGCGTTACATTCAGAAAGGTGGTACTATGATGGGGACAACTGTATTTAGAGAAACTCTGCGGAAATCAGGTTGTATTTATTGAGTGTGTCGAGGTTGTTTTCAGAAGGTAAAATGCAGCGTGGTTGTTTTTATCGACACATGTGTAGATAATTAGCTTTCTGTAAGTAGGTACTTATTTTTTTCTGGGTACGTTTTTAGGTATGGGTTACCGCGTATTTAAAATAACTCTAGCTGTTAGAAAAGGGTACTCGAGGTATGTGTAGTTCAGCCAAAAAATTTTGAGCAGTGATATTGATAAAATTAAAAATATAAACGACACTCTCTTAAACCCAAAGTATTTTGAAAAGCGTCATATGTATGGCCCGTTAGGGGGGGATGTTACTGTTTTGATATCAGGAAGGCAGATAGGTACAACCAATGTTCTCGGACTCTTACCTCAATGCCAAAAAACTGAAGCTTCAACAAGGGACACTGGGACTCACTGGTCCCAAGCTGGTAGAAGCAAGAAAGAAATGAGGTTAGCGGGTCTCGATCTTACCACTTGTAAAGCCGCTGTACTTGGAAGTGGGACGCCCTTCTTACCAACACGTGGGGAGGTTCCGCGTCTTGTGCTTGCTCTGCCCCTGGATACTGGGAGCTCACTTCCTGTTGCTGATTTCTAGCCAAACGAAAATAGAGAGTGGACTGGGGTTTACAACACTTAGATTTTGTCGTATTTACGACCGTGGATTAACACCTTAGCTGCGTGTAAACATTTCTCCCCAGTGCTGCGCTGTCCATTAGAACTAGTGCTGAATGGATGTTCAATGGTCGTGCGCAGCACTGGGGAGGTAGCGCTGCTGACGACCATTAGCCGTCAGCAGCACTTAAGGGGTTAAGGAACCTTCTTCTGACGATTAGTTGTAGGGAATTACTTAGTAATCACTGTTACTGGGGTATAAAAGTGAAAAATAAAAATTTAAATGAAAATAAAGTAGAAAGGGGTCTTCATTCTGTTATAAAGTACCGCTTTTTTTGCCCGTGTGTCTACATGAAGTGGGATATACTTGTTTAGTTCATTCAGTGGGATAAGAGATGTTGAACAGGTATTACTAGAGGGAGATGTCTGAACTAGTTCTCTAGTGTTCGTGTTGAAATAGATAAGTGTGCAAGAGTGTGTCTTATATTACACAAGGGTCTTATGCAAATTGATGCCCCGGAATATTATCATTTAAGCCCGTGATATGGGTCTTCAGACGATCCACCCATCTCTGCTCCTTTTCGAACAATATTTTTTCAGCATTTGAGATTTTGTCCGTGAGTTTTTCCATTACTGTCCACCTCAAGTCTTTGCAGTTATGACTGACTTTAACAAAGTAGGAACACAACTTTGTGGTGTTTTTCTTAAGTCTGATGTTGCTCTTGTGTTCTCCAATTCTCGTTTTGACTTTTCTGCAGGTCATTCCTATATATCTTTTGTCGCATGGGCACCATATCATATACACTACGTGAGTAGAGTTACAGTTTGTATGTTGTTTTTGGGTCCAGCTGAGAGACTCTGTAAGTTGGAGTGTATTGGTGGTGGTGGTTGTGAGTTTACATGCTAAGCAGGTACCACACGGGTAATGACCAGTAACAGGCATCATGTCCATATTTTTCATTTGTGAGGATATTTTTCTCCCTTGTACTGGGCGGGTATGTACTAATAAATCTTTAAGATTTTTCGTACGTTTGTTGGCAAATCTGGGTTTTGGCCAGTCGTGTTTACCAGTAGCTAGAATACGCCAATTTTTGTTGATCAGTTTTTGTATCTCATAAGTTGCTGGACAGTAGGTGGTGACACAAGTTACTAGATCAGGGATTGGTTCTTTTTTATTAGATTGGAGGAGACATTCTCTTGGTTGATTTTTTGCTCTTTTTCGACATTTAGACATCGTGGTTGGCGTGTAGTCTTGAGCTCTCAGTTTTTGGCCTAATTCTTGTGCTTGTGCCTCATAATCTGTTGTCTTGCTGCAATTTCTCTTGAGCCTTAGAAATTGGCTGTAAGGCAAATTGTCCCGTAGGGGCTTAGGGTGGTAACTTTTATAAGATAGGAGACTGTTCTTGTTTTGTGTATGTTTTTGTCTCCATTTTGCCATTTTCGATGAAAATTGTCAGGTCAAGAAAATCAAATTGAGTATTGTTTGAAGTGAAGGTGAACTGTAGCCACTTATCTCTCCCATTGAGCAATTCCATAAATAGACTTAAATCCTTATCTATGTGCCAGCTCAGTAGGATATCGTCTATGTAACGTTTCCAGTTTAAAATACTGGAAACTAACGGGTTGGTATAATTTAGTACAAAATGACTCTCAAATTGGCTAACGTAGAGGCCTGCCACTGAAGGGGCAAAGGCACTGCCCATGGAAGTACCATGGCATTGCAAAAATAGATCTCCGTTGTATTCAAAATAATTTTCTGTCAAGGCTAGACGACAACATTCCAACACGAAATGCCTCGGGTTATTGTGAGTCCAATCTTCCATGAATAACAGATCCTCCAACATCTGGAGGGTCTCCTGTTGTGGGAGGCTAGTGTAGAGTGATTCTACATCTAAGCCTACAAGTAGCATGGTGTCTGGGTCAAAAGTTTTGCCTGATATTTGAATCAATAGGTCGCAAGTATCCTTCAAATAGGTGGGTTTTTTTTGTACCAGCAAATTTGGATAATGGTCCTAATAACAAATCGATCCCAAGACTATCGGGCGTCCTGGAGGTGGCAACTTGTGTTTGTGAGTCTTGGGGAGCAAATAGAAGAACAGTGTTTTGGGTTCTTTTGTGGTCAAGTATTCTGCTTCTTTCTTGTAAATCCAAGTGTTTATTTCTGCCTCATATACCATGTTTGCGATGGTGTTCTGTAATCTAGGCGTCGGGTCTATCAGTATCCTTTTGTAGAACTTTGTATCTGAAGGACTGTTGGTTGTATCCTTGTTTTTCTAGGATCACTATGCCTCCCCCCTTGTCTGCTGGTTTGATTATTATTTTTCAGTTTGTTGTAGTTCTTCTAATGCCAAGCGTTCCTTTCTGGTTAGATTTTGGAACTTGTGTCCTTTGTTTTTGTCCAGTGTGTCAATTCCTTTCATTGGTGCCTGTTCGAAGGTTTGAATTTCGATAGGGATAGAGCTATTTGGTGGACTGAATGTGGACTTCTTACGTAAGGAAGTGTCGCCCTCATTTCGTATAGATTCAGTTCCTGAGAAAAAGGCTTTTAGTTTCAAAGTTCTACAAAATTCGGAGAGTTCACATTTCAATTTGAAGATGTCAAGTGGAGGGGTGGAGACAAATCCCAAGCCTTTGTTTAGGACTCTGGTCTGGTCTTCAGACAGGATCACATCTGTCAAGTTTACAATTAACGACTGCTCTTGCTTGTGATCGGGTTGTCTGTTGCCATGCTCCTTGTTAACATGTTGCATTGTTGGTCTTGCCACGTGATGTTTTTTCTTCTTCTACGTGGTTGATTCTGGCCTCTTCCTAAAAAAGGCTGTTGTTGATGTGGATTCTCAGCTCCGGCCATATGTTGATTCCCCATCTGTGGTATTTGTTGCATGCTTTGATTGTAGGGGTTCATCCGTCCGGCATATTGTGGTATATAAGGTTGGAAAAGGGGTACATGATTCCCATGGAAATATGGTCTTTGCCATCTATTGCTTCTCCTGGGGCGTTGATAACGATAATTGTTTCGACCTCTTTTTGGGGTCGAGTCATCTGAGCATCCGAGGTGTTCCAACCTGTAGAGCCAGGAGGAACAGCCACAAAGGACTCCCCCACTGCTGGAGGGCCCTGTGAGATGGCCCTCCTGGGCCCAGTTCTGCCCCTTGTGATTTTGGGGTTCAGCATGTTGTGAGCACTTGATCCGTCTCCTTCAGGGCTTGGGGGATCCTGCCTTTCAGGCATATTTATCACTACGAGAGTGCTGGAGTCATTAGTGGTGCCTCCCCCTTTTGCTTTGGGGAAATTCTATCTTTGCTGCCCGATCCTGGGGGCATCGTGCTCATTGAAACTGCAGTCGGAGAGGTATACTTGCCAGGGAGTTCTGGGCTGAGCCCCCACCCAGCAGAGGAGAAGGCACGCACCGCGGCCGGTAGTCAGGAACTGAGCACTGCAGATAAGCCAGACGTTGCCTAGCAACCTGTGGGAGCCAGCGTAAGCATGGGCGGAAAATCCGTTACACTCGCGGATTTTGTGGATTTTCAGTAAATTCGCAATCCGCGAACGCTCGCGAATTTACCGAAAATCCGCAAATTCGCACGCAGCGGATTTTTTTTTCTTGGTGATACAATTTTGCAGCGTGCGGTGTAAGTTCGCAATTGCGAACTGGTAGAAACCCTCGTGAACTGGCAGAAATCCTTGCGAACTGGCAGAAATCCTTGCGAACACAAAAAAAGCATTCAGCAGGTTCAAAAGTTCAAACTCATCATTAGTAACCATTCCCTGTAGTGCTTCCTGACAAGGGCCCCTCCAGAGTTCAGTTGCTAGTTGCAACAATTGTATGACCCTGCTCTGACCCTCACAGCAGGCTCATAGAATAGCTACAAGTAGGCCACAAAGGTCCTGGAAAAAAAATTGCACTGCAACAGAAAGCAAATTACAGATAAGGAAGCAGGTGCCGGACTGGAATTTTAAAACAGTGACACATTAATAAATCAACCCCAAATTAATTCATGTCAGTTGAAGCAGGCAGGTGTGCTTGCTTTTCCCCCCCATAATCTACAGTGATGATGAACCAGAAGGTGGCATTGATGTACCAGAGGGTGGCAGAAATCCTTGCGAACTGGCAGAATTCCTTGCGAACACAAAAAAAGCATTCAGCAGGTTCAAAAGTTCAAACTCATCATTAGTAACCATTCCCTGTAGTGATTCCTGACAAGGGCCCCTCCAGGGTTCAGTTGCTAGTTGCAACAATTGTATGACCCTGATAAGGAAGCAGGTGCCAGACTGGAATTTTAAAACAGTTACACATTAATAAATCAACCCCAAATTAATTCATGTCAGTTGAAGCAGGCAGGTGTGCTTGCTTTTTCCCCCCATAATCTACAGTGATGATGAACCAGAGGGTGGCATTGATGTACCAGAGGGTGGCATGGGTGAAACAGAGGGTGGCAGGGGTGAAACAGAGGGTGCTGGGAACCTGTGATGATGAACCAGACGTAGAAACAACGTAATCGTTGCGAGCCGATATGTAAGTTCGCAATTGCGAACTGGTACAAAACCCTCGCGAACTGGCAGAAATCCTTGCGAACTGGCAGAAATCCTTGCGAACACAAAAAAATTAAAAATCGAGTTCGCAAATTCGCAAAATTCGCGAACGCCAGATTCTCAAAATTCGCCCATGCTTAAGCCAGCGGCCTGCGGGGACGGAAGCTGCAGGAGAGGCCAGAAGCCAGGCAGAGTAAAGCTTGGTTGTGGGCGGGGCCCAGTTAAAAAGTAGAGCTGGCACCTCACGGGCTCCTTGACCCGCCATATCCAAGTAGAAGAACCGGAGCCTCGGGGGGTCCATTCCATAACTTCCCACCTCCTCTCATATAGCAGAGGGAGAGGCGGGTCACCAGTGATAGCCGTTCACGACGAGGAGACTGGAATTCCCTAGATAGAAGATCCCAGGCAGCATTCACCAGGTCAGTGGTAGCAGACAGAAGCTTCCCACAAAGGGGGTTGCCCATCATTGGGCCTGATTGCTCTGGGCCGCTGTTCTTTTATGGTTTGCTCCACATCACAGGATCATCGGTGCGGTGTCCGCAGCTGCCCCTTTAGATCACGGACAGCTGCTCTGTTGAGGGACACACCCCTTGGGGTGAGCCCTGAACCAGCATGTTATGTACCGCACTTGGTGGCAGGGGTGAAAGTACTTCAGTGCTCTATGAACGGACTTGATGTTTCAGGTACCTGTGAGCTCTGGTAGTGGCTTCATGCACATGTGTGATGATCTGATTACTGCGGTGCCCTGATTACTGTGGTGTCCTGTTGCTAACTAGGATATATGCCTAAAATGCTCTGCATAATGTGGTTGTGATAAGTGTACCCTGACCAGTGGTTACTATGGGGCACTGGGGCTGATCGTTTACATGATGTGCTATATACCATTACTGTGTTTATGACTAATGGTTTGTGCTAAGAGCCAACCCACCAGTACTTACTGGTGGCCCAACTATATGTGATGGTCCTTACACAGTCCTAATTGGCCTCGTAATGTATGTGAAGCTGTGACTGAGGCTCGATTTGACCTGTGATGTCTATAATCCCTGTAACGTCATACTGAGTGGCAGGTGGCACAGTGTATATATGTGATATGTTCTAATGTGTTTTATGGATAATACAAAGGCTATTGTTTATATAATCTTGTGTGGAGTTTCTTTTGTGGTGTGACTAGTGTGTGGTTGCTGAGTGAGTGTGTTGAGCAAACGCTTTACCCATTGCCTCCGGGATAAGCCTGACTGCTCATGCCAAGCTACCAAGGGGGTGAGCCAGGGTTATCTCCAGCGTTTAACTCCCATGCCCTGACTAGAGTAGTGGTTTCTGCATGGCTTAGGAGCAAAGCCTTAGCCAACCACAAATCCCATGTCTAACAGCCTCTTTTGTTCCGTCTTCAAAATTTCCCAAAAATGATATAGGTTTGGGTGAAGTTTGCCTATTGATTTGCTGAAGGAATTGTGCCATACCTCAATGACATTGTTAGTCTTTGCACCTCCCTCTATGCAGTCCATTTACAAGAAAATATTGGCCTCCTCTTGTAACTCAACCTGCTAAGATGGGCAATCCATATATTTTCAAATAATTTAGCAGGGGTGCCAATTTATCTTCCTTTTGGGTAAGATATTGTGATTCAAAAATTGCTGAGTAGTACTCGGCTACACTGCCAGGAGGTACAAAGCATAAGGCAGTTAGTTTTTTTGAATTCAAAATGAAGCTTACTGTTTGAAGTAATTCTCAGCAAAGGACAATTTTAGAATGTTACGCCAATATGCCTGAGGAAAATTGAAATAAAACATCCTGAATTTGGGTAGTAGGGTACATTTTTTGTAATTGGATTAATCAGTGATAATTTAAAGTCATTTATAAATTTTCTAGGACTTTTAGTCATTGTTTTGGATTTTATACATTTTTAATAATTCAATGTATGCTGAGGATTGCTTATAATGGAATACAGTATATACTCATGGGACAGTTTTGTTATTTATGTCAGCGTGAATATTGGGCAAATTGATCTGGAATTGATTTAAAAGTACCCTCCACCATTCAAATTTCTCTAATTTCAAGTGTGAAGAGTTTATGGTATGTGCTAAATATGAGTATTATTTTTTTAGAATTTTGTTGTCATCTCAATGTCAAAATTCTTTTGTTGTGTTTTTCATTGAGGATGACATGCCTGTTTTTATCTTTGTAGCATTCTCTTCATATTGGTCATTGTGGGAATACTATTGGCTATATGCAGGGGAATGGTTTCAGATGCCTGTCTTAAAATTGAGCCGCATGGCTCATTTTATTTATTTTGTGGGTTTTATATAGCACCTGAATCACCCCCGGAGGAGTATCTCTGCGCTTTGGACTGAGCTATTGTGTGGGCTGACCTAAGTAGTTTCCTGAAGCGTGAATTGTCTGGGCATTGTCTCAGGTGAATAGGAAGCTGGTTCCAGTGCAGGAGAGCAAGGTAGGAATAGGATTTCTCACCTAGTCTCATTCTCCTAACCCTGGGAACTAAAAGAAGAGATTTGCTTCCTGATCTAGATGTCAGGGAGGGAACATAAGGCTTAAGTTTCTTGGAGAAGTAGAGAGGACCTGTGTTATGTAAAGCTTTATGGACAATGCAGCAGATTTTGAATTTCACATGCTTACGGATGGGAAGCCAGTGGATCCGGTGGAGAAGGGGAAGGGAGGGGGTTTTATAAGGAGCATTCGTGACGAGTCATGCTGCGGTGTTCTGGACCACCAGCAACCTGCAGAGAGATGACTCATTCGCAGAGACAAGGAGAGCATTACAGTAGTCGAGACGGCTCATAATCATTGTCCAAATGAGAGTTTTATGCGTATGATCTAGCAAGAAGGGGAATACTCATCAAAGCAAGCCCAACAAAAGAAGCAGGTTCTAGCTGTGTGGGCAGCATACTCCTTTGATGAGAAGACATGATCAAGGCGAATGCCCACATTTTTAACTAGGTCTTTAGGGCCAGGAGGGGTGCCAAGGACTGCCGGACACCAATCTGGGACCATGGAAGAGGGGTGTTCCCAAAAAGAATAATCTCCATTTTTCCTGCATTAAGTTGGAAAAGTTCGCTATTCATCTAGAGTGCAATTGCAGTCATTTCTTCTAAAAAGGTGGACAGAGCCAACAAGGAAAATTTGTTAAAGGAGAAGAGAAGCTGGGTGTCATCTGCAAAAGAAACAGGCAAGAAGCCGCAGGACCTAAGGAGGTTGGCCAAGGGGGCAATATAGATGTTAAACAATGTAGGGCTCAAGTATGAGCCGACAAGGCACACCCTTGGTCAGTTCCATCGTCTTAGACTGAAAAGGTCCAAGATTGACAGTCTGAGTGCAGGAGTACAGGAAGCTAGCCATCCACTGGATGGCATGTTCTCTAAGTCCAATCTCCTCCACTCGCCTGAGGAAGATGTGGTGTGACACCGTATTGAACACGGCAGACAGGTCCAACAGCACAAGGAATTGTGGATTGGCCACTGTCTAAGGTCATTCTGATGTTATCCATGACCTTCAGAAGGGCCAACTCCGTACTGTATTTGGGCCTAACACCAGATTGAGAGAGGTCTAGGCGGGAAGATGTTGATTAATGTATTTTTCCAGGATTTTTATCATGTGTGGTAGAAGAGAAATGGGGCGGAGATTGAAGAGTTCTTCCATTGGGACCTTAGGATTTTTTTGAAAAGGGATGATCTGTGCTGCCTTCCAATCCCGTGGCAGATGACCCTCTTTCATAGAGAGCTTTAATATTATGCCTATGGATGAAGAGAGTTGGTTGGAAAGGGAACAGGCTACTGTTGCTGGGATAACATCCAGTGGAGAGCCAGATTTAATCGAATGAAGTAAGGCTGCCACCACCTCAGTAGACAGACGGAAAGCTTTCAAGCAGCTGTGGATTTGCGATTACAGGTAGGCCAGAAGAAGGAGCAATCAATGGTTGGCTCCCGGAGGGAGCGATCTCATCATAGATAAAAAAAAAATTTGTGAGTAGTGCTGGGCGATGTTGTCACAAAGGGCTTGAGAGGAGGTTCTTAAAATGATCTTTGTCCCTCTATTCCTGGGACCTGCGCCAACGTCTCTCCAGATTTTTCGGCACGAAGCTCGGGGAAATACCAGGCTGTTTGAGGGCGCCTAGCCTTATTCGGAAATGCTTTGAGGGTACAAGCAGGTCAATGGTCCTAGTAACCACCAAAATGAATCTGGCTAGTCCCTCCTCACTATGGGTGGGTTCAGCTTCAGCTTTCCAGGATGGTAACAAAGCTGCCTGGAAGCTATATGGAGAAATCTTATGCCATTGTCTGCGGACTCTGGGACGGTAACAGTAGGAACAGAAGTCACGCTTGGGCCCTAACTAGTATATTCAATGGATGCATGGTCCGACCAAGTCAGTGGTTGAGGAGTTTCCCACTGAATGCAAGAGGAGTTTCAAAAAATAATATCTAAAGAGTGACCCGCAGTGTGGGTTGGGCCATCGTTAAGCTTTGACAGGCCTAGGAGAGCCAAGTCTGCAAGGAACAGCAATGTGTCTGAGAATGTTTTACATTCTCTGTGCACATTTAAAATCACCCAGCAAAAGGAATTTGTTGGTTGAAATTACATATGGTCAATTAGTTCCTCATCACAGGTGGATGCCAAGTCTTTATTTTTTGCATGTTTTCCCAAAGAATTCAAAATAAGCCCTGAAGTTTTCCCAAGACGGGAAGAAACACGTTGGCTACTTTTGGAGGATCAATTTTGTAAAGAATAAAGGATATCAAAATCAAATCAACAAAAAGCATCCTCATATATCTGATTGTGATCTATCTAATGTGATTTAGAACTCCTGTTGAGACTTAATCAATCCTGTAATAGTCTATCTCATCTTGACTGATAATTGGAGCTAATAAAAAATAGTGGGTGCTGATTGCTTTTTGTTTCCGATTTAGTTTTGTGCATAGCTACAACTTACGGTTCCAATTCAAAAGTTTTAAAAGTACAACGCCGTTAGCAACATAGTGTTCCATAAACAGTTACTATAGTAACAGCCAGAAAGCCGTTTGGGGGCAGGGTTAAAAGTTACTGGCTGTACAGAAACCGTTATATTTACTCTGGATCCTCTACATGACAGAAAGGAAAGCAAAGTAAAACAAGACACTGTGTACCAGATTTACAACCCCCTTGCACCACTTTCGCATCCAACCCCCCCTACAAAATTACAAGTTTGTGGGCCTCAACGACCCCCTCCAGCTCCGGGAATCACCACCCCAGGAATTTGTGTATTACGGGAAGCAGACTGCGTGGCCCTCCGCCTGGTGCCCTCGAGGGCCCTGGAAACTACTACGACCAGCTCCTGCAGTGTCCCGGGGTGCCTACCCCCGGTAGACTGCTATTTGCTTTGACAGAGTGGGACTCTCACAACCTGCTGTTAGGATACATGCTCGTGTGAGGGCAATCAGTTCTGCTGCCTGTGCAGATCGTTGTGTGATGCGGGCTGTCTCTACTACAGTTCGGGCTGTGGTAACTGCATAAGCAGCTGAGGTTGTGCCGTCTGGGAGTTTGATGCAAGAGCCGTCCACGCACAGCTCTCCGTCAGGGTCTGGGAAGGTTGTTTTTCTGAGGTCAACCCTACTCCTAGTCTGTTCGTCCGTGAGGGTCACACAGTCATGTACAGGGGACACATTGGGATCGTTCTCTGGTAGGGGCAACAAAGTCACCGGATTCAGCGTGGTGCATCTTTTCAGGGTGGTGTGGGGTGCAAGCAGAGTCAGTTCATACCCAGTCAGTCGTGCACTAGTCAGGTGTTGCGTCTTAGTCTGGTTCAGGAGGGTGTCAACCGCATGGGGCACTAACACCGTGAGGGAGTTCGAGAGCACGATCCCCTCACTTTGTCGGATAGAGATAGCAGCGGCAGCTACAGCTCGAAGGCAGGCAGGCAAAGCTCTGGCTATGGGGTCAAGAGTGGCAGAGAAGTGAGCACATGGGCGTTGCTTTGGGCCAATGGACTGGGTCAAGACAGACAAAGCGCATCCCTCCCTTTCGTGAGTGTAGAGGGAGAAGGGCTTTGTGTAATCGGGGGTTCCGAGGACGGGGGCTGAGCAGAGGGCATCTCGTAGTTCTATGAAGGAGGATTGGCACTCAGGGGTCCAAGGGAGTGGGAAGGGGACATCTTTAGCCAGCAGAGAAAGCAGTGGTTTCACAATGAGGCTGAAATTTGGCAACCACTGTCGGCAGAAGGAAGTGAGGCCTAGCAGGGAGCGGACTTGTTTCTGGTTTTTAGGGACAGTGGTCTCTAGAATGGTCTGAATTCGGTCGGGGTAACCTTTCTTCCGTCTTTGGACAAGAGGTGGCCTAGGTAAGTGACCTGGGGTTGGCAGAATTGCAACTTCTTTTTGGAGACCTTGTGGCCATTTTCCGCAAGGAAGTGTAGGAGGTGGATGGTGGCTGTGACTGCAAGTGGAGTGGTGTCGGCCACCAAAAGGATATCATCAACGTATTGTATCAACACCACTCCATCGGGTAACTGGACTGCGTCCAGTTGTCTCTTGAGGGCTTGGCTGTAGATGCTGGGACTTTCAGTGTAGCCTTGGGGTGCTCAACAGAATCTATACGAGCGGGCTTTTAGGGTGTAGCCGAAGAGGTATCGGCTGTCTGGGTGGATGGAGATAGAGAAGAAGGCATTTTTGAGGTCAATGACAGTGAAGGTGGTGGCAGTAGAAGGAATCAGAGTCAGAATAGTGGTAATGTCTGAGACTACGGGGTACTGAGGTACAACTACTTTGTTGACCTCTCGTAGGTCAATGATGAAGCGGTACGCTTTCTCATCTCCCTCTCTTTGCTTTTTTATAATGGGTAGGATAGGGCTGGTGCAAACGTTGCTAACTACTTCCTCTACCACTCCTGCATCTATCAGGGACTGGATAATCTTTACCAATGCCTTCTCGCCCTCGGGCGATATCCGATATTGTGGAAGTTTTGGGAGTATTGCGTCCTGTCGAACAGTTATGTGCACTGGGTCGATCATCATGCGTCCTACGTCCGAGTCAGTTTTGGCCCACAGATATGAAGGTAGAGTGTCAAGTAGCGACGAGTCAGCGTCAGAGATGGAAAACATGCATCGGGAAGGACAAAGTCTGAGCAGAGCCGGGTTATCGTACAGAAAGACCAGAACTCCATCTTGCGAACACCTAATGGTAGCTCGGAAATGTTTCAAAAGTCAAGTCCCATAATGGCATCAGGGGTGTTGGATGAAAGCAAAAACGTTGTGTCAGTGATGTTATTTTCTAAGTCAAAGGAGATCGGTGTGGATAAGGGGTTAGTGGAGGGCGTTCCATTGAAACCTATCGATGTTACAAGTGAGCCAGACAAGGGTGCCCTTGGAATCAGTCGTTTAGATAACGCACTACGTGTTGCGCCAGTGTCTACCAGAAATGGAGACTTCATACCCAGGACCTTAGCGGTGACATAAGGACCTTGCTGGTCAACATAGAGCTCGACTGGATCCCTCCCTTGCCCTTGGCAGTCCTGTGCGAAGTCGTGGGCGTCATCGCAGTCAGACTGTTGGTACTGATTCTGTCAGGGATGGTCAAATGTGTTCGGTCAGCCTGGCCTGTCGTTATTTGTGTCATTCGTGGACCCTTGTCCCTGTCCTCTATTTCTTGGTCCACCCGCTACATCTCTGGTGTCCCTATTCTTATTCATTTCTAACAGGACCGGACACTGGGATTTCCAATGGCCGAATCCCTTGCAAAATGCACACTGGTCCTCACCAATATCTTTACGTCCAACATAGGGTGCGGGTGTACGGTTTTTAGGGGGTGGGTTTCTAGGAGCATTCGACTGGTAATTTCCCTTGTACTGCTCTCGTCCTATAGTCACCCCCTGCAACTGTGTGATCATCACCCTCTCCTTCAAGACCTTTTTCTTTGTTTCTGTCGCCCTATCGTTCTCATTCTTTTGATGCTCATAATACTGGGCCATCTGGAGGATAGCCGCGGGTTTGGAGGCTGCCCAACTACTCTCGCTAGCCTGTAGTTTCTGAGAGACTTCCTGCGACAGACCTTTAACATAGTTCTGGACAAACAGATGATGTCCGGTTGCGGTGGTCATGTCCTGGCCGCTGTAATCGGAAAACACCGTTTCGAACCGGGAGAAGTATTCTGACACGTCTTCCTGGGGTTTCTGGCGGCAGGCCGTCACTATCGACCAGTCTACCTTCTTTTCGGGGATCAGGGTTTTCAGTTTCTGCACAATTTTGTCTGGGAGTTCTAAAATGGATTGCAAAGGTTTCTGTCCAGGCTCTTGTTGTCTATCTATGCCATCGAGTTCTGACCAGGTATGTCCGAACAGCTCAAAGTGGTCGATTTTCCGTAGTGGTTTCCACACATCAGATGGCAGACATAACCCGAAAAACAAATCGATGTCAGCTAGGGTCATAATCGTTGAACCTAAGGCTGTACCTAGTTCAGTATTAAAAGCAGTGGGGTTTTTTCGTAAATCTGGCAGAAATTTTCGGAACGTCAGAATATCTTGCCGATCCCATGGTTGGTAGACCCAGTTATAAACTACCCTCCCTTTTGCATCTTGATGGTTAACATCATCGTGTGTTCCCTGACCTCGTGGGGGAACCCAGTAAGGAGCAGCCTCCCTTATAGGCATCATGGCATTAGCTTGTTCTATTCGAGGTTCGGTCGCTACAGGAGTCGTAGGTTTAGCTTCCAACCCCTGTTCAGTGAGGTGGCGGAAAACTTCAAGTGTACGTGCGAGGAGGTCCATCGCGTCACACTCGCTCTCATCCCCGATGTCAACCTTTCTATATAGAGTTGTTAGGCTCTCGGGACCTTTGTCTCTGTATCGGTCCTCATAAGCATTTAGGGTAGGGTAACATAATCGCACAACAAAGTGCCGTCTGTGGCTCCCAGCATATGAGTTGAACATATCCATTATGTACTCCTCACTTTCCTTCCGTTCCACTAGTGTCTTTACTATCTTGTCGATCCCTGCTTGCTCATCCTTGCTCAACCTGTTCATTCTAGTGGAATCTGTCTTTCGGGACTCAGGGTCATCTAATACTGTTGCTTGCGCTGTATCAGGTACAAGGGGTTCGGCCGGCGCGGAGGCCAGGAGGACCGAGGCCCTGGTACTATTCTCGTCTGTGCTTGGGGGTGGCAGGTGCTGTACTAAGGGTTGAGAAGGGGCATATGGAGGGGGCATGTAGATGATTGGAGGACCTAGCAATAGATCATCGTTTGCTCGCTGTTTCGAGGGTAACTCAGGGAAGAGTGTAGGGGTTTGCTGACAGGACACTGACTCAATGTTTTAGACTCTTGCTTCTATTTAGCTTCCTCTCTCTCCTTTATCTCTTCCTCTAACTTTCTGGCAGCTAGATGAGCTGCTTTTTGTAGTTCTTTATCTAATCTGACTTCGTTTCTCTTTTAACGTTGTTCTGTTTCTTTGCGCCACATGCCAAGACTATCAAGCATAGTGGGCGTTGTCTTATTGTTACGAAGGGCTGTTTCCAGCGCATTTATTTTATCATCATCGAAGGATCCTATCAGTGGCCACTGACTTTCCTGATCCTTTCTTGTATATTTATGCCATAGCTTGCTATAGGCTATGGCGATTAGTCCATGCTTCATGAACATGTCCTTATTAGGGGTGCCTTCCAGTGGAGCTGGATGGTTCATCTCTAATAAGCGGTCCGGGCTGAACCAACTACCAATCAGTGGGGAGAAGATAGGCATGACAGATTACAACGGGGGACAAAGGTCCGCACTACCTATCCTTCACTACTTGCAGAGACTAGACAGAATATTTCTATTCTACGTTGTTTGCAAACAGAGAATATCTCAATAGAACCAACTTCAAACAGTCAATGTTCGGACAATCAATCAATCAGGGGGGAGAAAAAAATAGGCACAACAGATTACAACGGGGGACAAAGGTCCCCGTTACCTACCCCTCACTATCTGCAAAGGAAGAGAGAATATTTCTTTTCTTCCCCGTTTGCAGACAGAGAATATCTCAAAAAGAACAAACAATCAAACAGTAATACTAGTATTTTCCAAACAATCATTTTGTAATTTGTCGCGTTACACGACCTTACCCGGACCGTATGGACAGTTTCTCGTCTTCCGCATCCAGCGCCCGAACGTCCTCTATTCTCTGTAACTGTTGTGGCACTCCTGATGGTTCCCAGTCAGGACCGTAGATCACTCGAGAGAGGTCTGTTCGGAACCGGTGAAGTTTGGATGATCGGCTGTCAGACGAGGGTCTATCGGACAGGAACTCTCCCGATCGTTGCAGTCGTTCACTCTGTCGTCAGTACCTCTCCCACTGGATCCACGTGTCACTGATGGGCCCCACGTTTGGGATGCCAATTGTAGAAAAGGGTAGGGCCGATGTCGACCAAGAACTTTTTAAGTGTTGCCCGGTGCTAAACGCCTCTCATACCACTCTAATTTATCAAACAAAGAGGCAGGCGCAGGAGACTAGAAGGCAGGAAACAGGAGTTTATTCTGACAGAGCAGAACACATCAAATCAGACAACAGGGTATCTTCTCGAGGTACTCTAACCGTATCTCTGAGGCCTGGCCTCTTATACACAGGTTTATGGCTTTATTACATGAAACACATCTTTGTCAACACTTTGATTAACGGAAAGACATCCTCGGAATCCCCGCTTCAAGCCCGTTCCCACACACATTTACAGTAGAAGTCCCAACCCCGGTCTCAACAGGTGATGACTGTCGTGCAGCTGGACATTCCGCCGATTCCCGGAATGCGTGCAGCTGATCGGATCTCATGGGGTGGGGGCTTTGATCAGTTGTGGAACCTTTGATGGGAGAAGCTTCCTACTGTATGGGGGCCATAAACTGCATCCGCAAGGCCAGGTGGCGGCCTGGGAATGAGCAGGACAATCGGGCACAGAGGAAAGGGTGTTTATCAAAAGATACGGGATCATGAAAGGGATGGAGGGAGGTGTTTAGCTGGGAACAGGATGTGGTTCTGAGGCAGAGTTGTGCTGAAGGGGAGGTTTATAGCCTAAGCATGTGAGAGCAGGGGCTGTCGACGTGCGGGGGATGTTTGCGAGGTTAGAGGGAGAGAGAGATGCGCTGGCTATCGGCAGTGGGCAGAGAGGCCATGGCATTCAAAATGGCTGCTACTTACGCGCACATACAAGTCTGAAAAGGGACAAGATGGCGCCGATAATGTTGATGTCGCAAACTAGATTTTAACATAGTCACCTACTGAAACTCCAGGCCACCCACCACAATACATTTCTAAAAAACTATTACAAATGACAACAAATTCCAACTTACTTCTCACATCTCAAACCCAATGATATATGATGGAGCAGGCACAAATAGGGATGCTTCCAGCTCGAAATCTAAATGAAAAGTGTTCAGGAGATGGACAAACTTCTGGGAGGAGCCTGCTGGATATGGACAGGAAGTTGGAGAGATTGGGGCACTTCCTTCCTCTTAAAAAAAAAGTAAAAAGAGAAAAAGGACTCCTTGCACAAAAAAGTACAGCCAAATGTCAATCTGAGGAGTTTTTTTAATCCAAATCATCATTTTGGGAAGGTTTTGATGCTGTTCGAGATACATTCTTCTCCAGATTGAAAATTCAGCATGTTCGTGATCACAATCTTCACTAAACTTCCACCAGAAGTCTGATGGCGCATCCGAATGACGTGTTCACTTGCACACACTTGCGGGACTGTGGGGTCAGCTACCAAATCTCGTGGGGCACACGAACGGATGGGAAATCTCATCGCAGATTGCAGGCATCACAGTAAGTCGCTCCTGTGCATGCAAAAACGCATTTTGAGGGCGCAAAGACATAAAAACTCCGCTCTGGTACAGAGTGCAGAGTTTTCAGTAACTCTGCATTCCACGCGGAATGCAGAGTTGCCAAAAATCCTCAAATTCCGCAAGTAGAGAGGTGTTTTACACCCAGCGTTAATTGAGAGGTCTGTTTAAATACTTGAGGCTGTCTGGGCATTTGAGATGACTGTGTATCAGCAATTGGAACTATGCCTCCACCAGTAAGACTGCCCCTGTGTGTAACATTGTAGTTATCAATAGGATATTTTATTTATTTGTTTGGAGAATGTGTCTGGTTGTTTCTGGGTAGGTCATAGCACTTCTACTGACACACACACATATATATATATATATATATATATATATATATATATATATATATATCAAGAGCAAAGCGCCAAGCACTATGGGAGGGCTACCCATGACCCATCTGACCATCCAGCCGTGTTCTTTGTCCCGATGTCCTCACAGCCTCCCTCACTGCTTAAAAAGAAGTCCGACGCGTTTCGGGGCTACCACGCCCCCTCTTCATGGACGTTGCATCAACACGTTGCACTGTAGTTCGCCAACTAATTGAAACGCATTTTGTTTCAATCAAGGCCGCCCTGAGTGGGTGTGGCTGATGACGGTGTGCAGCCAGGCTTGAGGAAGAAAATAGTAAGGGAACCCAGGCGACTGGGGGGGGTGAAAGGGATGCTATTGGGACCGGAACACGAGACAAGGATTAACATAATGTCAGAATCACGTGTGGCACAGCAGAGCTATCGCTCTTCTTACGCAGTCCCTCCAGGTTTACTACTATATACTCTTAGGGAGCGTAGCATTTCTTGCCGTCGAGGAGCTGTGTTCACGTTACACAGACCTGAGCTGAGTTACAGCTCAGGTGACATATTACGTCGTAGCGAAGTAGTGTGGCTCACTGGTTAGAGGCGGCAGACCCGAGAGCAGAGGACGGCCCGGGACCAGGGTTCGATTCCCGGCGCGGCAGGTTTCTGGACCAGGGTCAGCGGACTCGATAATTCTCTCGCCTCGGTGCCCACTCTGATCAGCGATCACACTCGGCAACTCTGGGCATTAGCTTGCCTCATCTTCACTAACGGCCCCACCAGACCGCCGGGGATGCCTGGTCTCACCCTGGAGATACCCATTAAGGGACCATCTCTCAGGGAAGCCAGGAAGAGTTTCGCAGCGGTCGAAGCGCCTTGGGACCCTACGGGTAAGTAGTGCGCTATATAAATGCCAATACATTTACATTTACGTCAATGATTAGTGCATAAAACAGCAGAGCTGCCCGTCCAGTTACACAGCCCTTCAAAGCTCTGGCAATAACACAGCAGAGACAATAATTCCGTCATTGGTTAATGCAAAGGAAAGTGTTATAATTCATGTAATCACTCAAGTTACATACACCATTAAGGTTTAAAGCATAACACAGCAGAGTTATCACTCAGGTTACGTAGACCGTTAATGTTTAGTGCATAACACAGCACACTTGTCACTCATGTTACATGCACCATTAAGATTTAAAGCATAACACAGCACAGTTGTCACTCATGTTACATAGACCCTCAAGGCGTAGGGTGTTAAACAGCACAGTTACCCGACAGATTACATATACCTTGTTGCATAGGATCAGTGGTCACATCTCTATATAAGTGAGATCCGCATCCCTGGAGGGATGAGATCTGCAGCGCTGCACCAGTGAGATCAGTAAACCTCGGCCACCCAGATCTGCAAGCCTGAACAGGTGAGATCTGATTGCAGGATCATGGAGGATGTGAGTACTGTGACTGGTGTTTCTATTTCCTGCCCAGCACTTTGAACACTTTTGAGAGTTGGGTTGAGGCAGGGGCAGATGTTATGGTTATGGTGGTAAAAAGTAAAAAAGTAGAGAGGGCCTGCACCCCCTTCACCATACTTGGGGCATCCAGTGTACTGACCCTGAGCCCCTCCCCCACTGAGGAAGCCCCGGTGTACTGCCCTGGCCTCTTCCCTCTATAGAGCACTCTACATGCCTTCTAAGGGTAGCTCCGTTCAGTGGTTTTGCACTCTTCCGCTGCAGGCAGTGCACCACTGCACTGGGCCAGCGCTATCCAGCCTCGCAAAGACATCTCTAGTGCGAGTGGCATACCTTTCAATAATGCAGTTGTACCTGGCTTATAAGGATCTTTTAAACCCCAATGATGCTTGTTTTACCTTACTAACCAGCCAGGTATTGTGGGGCCCATTACCCATTACACCACGGAGAAGCTGAATGTACTAGGCCGCCTCCTCCACTACAGTGGCATGTCCAGCTCAAGTGTATGGGCCCGAGGATCAGTGTGCGGGCTCTATTCCCTGTACTGGCCCTCCTCTCTCTCGTCCTCAGAAGTATCTCCAGGTTTCTCGCCTCAGCCACCCCCACATCACAGGTACCCCCCGGGGTACTGGCCCTACTCATTCCTCCACATTAGAGGTGCCCTTCCTCGCCCTCCATCGCAAGAACCCTCCCAGTGCACCTACCTCCCCACTCTCCATCTGACAAGACCTCCAGGGTACTGATCCTCCTCACTCTCCACATCAGAGGTACCCCCGGGTACTGCCTTACTCACCCTCTACATCAGATACCCATACTTGCCCTGTTTGCCCATCGCCTCAAGGACACATCCAGTGCACAGTTTCCGCTCACCCTTGTCCTGTGGATATGCCCAGTATACTGGCAACTCCACCTCGTCTCCAGTGACAACTTCAGTGCACTGGCTGACCCGGTCAACTTTCGGCCTCAAAGATACTTCAGTGCATTAGCCTCAGCCTCATGCACTCTAGACCTCGGGTCACCTCCTGTGCGCTGACCCCGTGAACACTCAACCTAATTTGTGTTTCCTGAACATTAGGATGTCACAATAGACTTCACGGGCGCCTACAGCCGCACTCGACCTTAGGGGTGCCACCTGTTTACTGCACCGGCCACCCCTGACCTTGACGGCTCCTATGTGCTGGCCTTGTAGCCCTTCTCCCCATAGGCTGCTGTGGTGTAACAAGGCGCTGTGTTGTAGGATGTGATGACACAGAGGGGCCTGACTTCCCTTCTCCACAGTAGAGAGCTGCGTATCCACTACTATTCCGAAGGTTTGTTGAACTTGTCTTTTGTATGTATGTCAGGTTTAAAAAAATTCAGTTGTTCCAGATGAGCCAAACGAAATGTTTGATTAAAATTGTTGTAAAAACCACTGGATGTATTAAAAAAAACACATTTCCTGTTGGAGTGTAAGCAAACAGCTTCTGCGCTGACCCCACTGAATCCTCAAATGTCCTCAATTCAGACCCCACTGCATTTTGATAGTCAGGCACCTCCCTCTGTTTCCCTACAAACATTCCCAAAGAAGATGTAAATATGTATAGCTGTACATACTACATGGATAGCTGTGCATACCACATGGATAGCTGTGCATATCACATGGATACTTGTGCATACCACAACAAAAGAGATACTACTGTTCTATCAGTGCAATACCATATGAGCATAAAACGTCTATGGTAAATCTGTATGTGTCAGGAGAATTATGAAATGAATCCCATCAGCCCACCCAGTGGCAGAGCTTCATCATCTGGGATTTATGTAGAGAATGGTCTACACTCAGGCAACCCACCTCATGTAATCGTGCTTTGCCTTGGTCATAAACCACCAGTGACAGATCATGCCATATAGTATGTGATTTGTGGTGAGCTTCTGATTTTGCAGTGAAATACAAATGTGAGAAAAAAAAAGTGTGATTTAAAATTGACAACCAGGATATTAGAAATAAGTTTATTAAAGAGATATCATGGGGTCAAAGGTTAAAAGCAAGTGTGAACAGTTTGAAAGAATAACTGTTGTCAGTTGGAAAATAGGGTCTACATGTTTCAGCCCTAGTGGGAAATGATAGCCCACTGGCTTTCAACAGGACCACAACTTCACTACTGCAAAAAACTCTTAAATAATAAGTATATATAATACTGGATACAATACATCCTACCATTCATAAGTATCCAATGTGAAGGGTGTATGTTCTCAATAAAGGATTCTTTCCTGAAATAATACACAAAAAAGGTAGACTCATGGAATAAACCACAGACACATAATATGCTTTTATCATATGTACAAATGATTAACTTATTCATTAGACTGTTATACTTCACAAAATCAAATATTAAGTTATAACTCACCCAGACTCTTGTGGGAGTATGCCTCACCTTGCCTGGCAACTGCTCAGGTGATGAGGCCCGCTCTAAATATGGAAAAAGGAGGGGGAGAGAGGGGGAGAGAGGAGGCATTGCAACATGGTCTCATGGAGCGCGACAATTTCAATGACAACCTTATTGATAAGACTAAAAATTAAGTATATCTGTGTGTGGTGTATAGTTGCTGGAAAGGCTGTCTATTTCTACCCTAAAAATACAGAACGAAAATGCCTGATGTGTTCATGGCGTAGGGAGTATAGAGGATATTGGCAGCATGCTGTGAAAGAAGGAGCCTCCTATAGTGCAGCTTGAAATACTTAAGAGGTGGTTCTCAAGCTCCCCAATATCGATGTAGTAACGATAAACAGCGAAACAGGGAGGCAGCCACAGTTCAAAACCCCTCATCTGTAAATAGCGTTAGCACGTCGCCTAACCTCTCCGTCGGTACCCCAGGCGAATCATAAGCCGAAGGGGAGGTACCAACAGGAAGGAGGAAGCGCGCTTAAATAATGTGTAGGAACCAATCAGAATGCTCTCTTAGTTGTACCACCCGGGGAATACTAGCAGACCAAAGAGTAAGCATGCACACAGAGAACCTGCACATGCGCGGTCCAAAAAAGTGTTAGAGGTCCAGAGAGAAAGCATTAATTCCTTAATCCGTACATGCGCAGTATGTAATGCCTGCGTGCGGGTGTTTATGTAAATGAGCCTGATGTAGTTGCGGACTGGAAAGGAGCCTGTTCAAAGGTCGATGTCGTTCGCGGGCATGCGCAAAAAAGGGTTCTGGGCCCGAATGAATTATGCAGTATTGCGCGCATGTGCTCAAATGCCAGAACCAGACGGTAATGAGAGCGCTTACACCCTGCAGACCTCTGAGGAGACTTGTGCAAGAACCGGGCCTGTGGTAATGAGAGCGCTTCCACCCTGCGGACCTCTGAGGAAACTTGCACTAATTTTAAAGCTCAATACTGCTCAGGTCTGTGCTGTCGATGGGCTCTAAACACACCCAGATTCTGTATATCTTAGCAAAAACAAAAAACATGTATTAAATAATTAAACATGTGTACTAGGCAGGTTTATCTGCTGTTGATGTAAGTCATGTTTAGATGAACGAATACTGAAATATCAAATACGTTGGCATTTGATGTATTCTATTTTTATTTTTATATTTCGTGCACATTAGGCATGCCCATATATCGTGCACCTTCGCTGAGTATAAGTCTTGTATAAATGAATAAATAAACATAAATACTGGACAATATGTTCACTAATGAGAATGTTTCTTTGTATATGTAGTATTCAATGTACGCCTAAAAGTCATGGTGGACAAAAAGTTATTTTTTTAACAAATTGGTTTCTTACAAGAATAATAACTCGGAGAAAGTATGTCTGGTTCTGCAGGGTATGGTACTGTGTGTCTGAATTAGATCATGACCCAAGGAATGTGGTCGTTTAGACCATCTACATCGTAGACCAGTAGTATCTCTTTTGTTGTGATATATTGTAAGTGGGGGTTCGATACAACTAGGTCTCAAAACATTATTTTCCCCTAAGACCCTTGTTTAAACGTTGTTTTTGCACTTGTGCATACCACCTGGATAGCTTTGCATACCACCTGGATAGCTGTACATACCACATGGATAGCTGTACATACCACATGGATAGCTGTACGTACTCCGACTCATCCGTTCCCTAAAAGGAGGATCTGGTTCCACCTCACCCAATGAAACATACCCTGTGGAACTATTCTCAAAAATCCTCACAGTAGACTAACGTATCTGTTGGCCTTATTTATCCTCTGTGTATATGTTGCCAGCCTTCTATGGTTCTCTTTAAGTGCCGAATTCACAAAGTATTTTCTTTGAGGAGGCCTACTCCTGACTTTCCAGGAGTAGGTCACACCAATAAAGTCCCTGATGCTGCTTCTGGGTAACAAATTTACTCAGCTACACACTTATACAAACACTACTTCATTTATTCAGTAACTCTTGCTAAGTGTGTTATAAAATCACTATTACAAGTATACAGTTATCCATACAGTCACTCAGACAATCACTGAGTCTTATGTATACTTATGTATATAAAACAACTGTCACATACACTACCTTTTGTTTTTCTAGTTTGTTGGACATGTACCATTGAGAGATATATTTGCTCATCAGCACACCGATAAAGGTATTCACTCACCTAAACAACTGTTATAACATGTAGTCGTAACCTCATATACCTACTGAATCAACTATTCACACATCTTTGGGCAGTCACACACCCCCCACTGAACCACACACATATTCACTCTCCCATGCAAATACTCAGTTAACTAATCATTAACGAATATAGACTTTCACATAGCTAGTAACCAACTGATGCAGCAGTTTACACAACAACTGACAACGTGATAGAGATATTCACACAGTTTAGTGACTATCCAATATATTTAGTAAGACACTATAAATTAGTCAAGTAAACAGTCAATCACACTGCTACTAAATCCTCCATCCAGATATTTATATATCCACTCATTCTTCAATGCAGATTGCTATATATATAATACATAATTAAATAACTAACCAAACTACATTCACTAGATAATGTCTTCAGTGATGTCATCAGTAATGTCATTTGAGATGTCATCAGTGATGCCATCAGTGATGTCACTGACCATGTCATGAAGGATGTAATATGTGACATCATCAGCAGTGGATTGCGGGTGCACATGTTATAGTTAGCAGAACTAACTATAACAGAGGAATTTCAATGGTTTTGTACAAGTGAAATGTCCAGCTAACTATAACCTCCCTAAAACCTATGTTTTTTTCAGAGAACATATATATATATATATATATACATATTATTATATTCACTGAAAAAACCATAGGTTATAGACCATATATAGTTAGGAATTCGCATTTACAAAACCTTATTTTACTCACACAAAACCATTGAAATTCCATATATAGTTAGTTGCACTAACTATATATCGCGCACCCGCAATCCACTGCTGATGATGTCACATATTACATCATTCATGACATGGTCAGTGACATCACTGATGACATCACTGATGACATCTCAAATGACATCACTGATGACATCACTGATGACAACATCCAGTGACTGTATGTTTCTGTAAAGTTAAAATATGTCTTACATATTGAAGAATGAGTGGATGTATAAGTGTCTGGATGAAGGATTTAGTAGGTGCACGACTGACTGTATGAGTGAGTGATTAAATGTGTCTCACTGAGTGCATGGGTTAGTGACTAAACTGTCTTAATTTGTGCATCATTATGTCTGTTGTTCTGTAAACTGTTGCATGTGTTGATAAGTAGCTATATGAGTAACTATATGGGTTATTGATTGGTTGCCCAAGTATTTGTATGGGAGACTGAGTGTGTGTGTGGGTGGCTGGAAGGTGTATGACTCTGTGCATAGATGTGGGAGCAGTTGATTCACTAGATGTATGGTTTCAAAAGTGCATGTGGAAACAGCTGTATGGGCGGTTGACTGTGTGCATGAGTGTATTGGTGAGTGAATGGATATCTCAGTGCTACATGTCAAAGTAAGTACATATGTAAAACACAGTACATGTGAGAGTTGACATATATAAATAACTGTGCATAAGAGCCAGTGAATGTGTGAGTGGCTGTATGGATCATTGTGAACTTGTATCAGGGATTGTATAAGAGAGTAAATATGTGTTAGTATATGTTTGAATAAGTAAAGTTTGTATAACTGTATAGTTGAGGAAATGGAGGTGTGATTGATTCTTTGCATGACTGACTAGGTGTGTGAGTAACTCCATGGATGAGTGACAGTCTGTGAGTGTCTGTTTACACTGATTGTATCTAAGGTTATATTAGAGTCTGAAGAGGTTCATCGTATTATCACATGAATGATATCATCAGTGATGTGATCAGTAATGTCAAATGAGATGTCATCAGTGATGTCATCAGTGATGTCATTTGAGATGTCATCAGAGATGTCATTTGAGATGTCATCAGTGATGTCATCAGTGATGTCACTGACCATGTCATGAATGATGTAATATGTGACATCATCAGCAGTGGATTGCGGGTGCGCGATATATAGTTAGTGCAACTAACTATATATGGAATTTCAATGGTTTTGTGTGAGTAAAATAAGGTTTTGTAAATGCGAATTCCTAACTATATATGGTCTATAACCTATGGTTTTTTCAGTGAATTTTCAAAGTTTTGTAAATGCTAATTCCTAACTATATATGGTCTATAACCTATGGTTTTTTCAGTGAATTTTCAAGGTTTTGTAAATGCTAATTCCTAACTATATATGGTCTATAGCCTATGGTTTTTTCAGTGAATATATATATATACATACATATATAAACATATATCATCTGTATATCTATATAAATACAAACATAAATGCATGCATACATATACTTATATGCATACAGATGCATGTTATTTACATGAAAGTTGAAAAAACACTAATAAAAGCAAAGCTAAAAAGCCACCTCATTACAAACAGAATGGCTTTAACTTAAACGAGGGCGAGATCTATTGCATTTTCAATGCTTGTTTACTTTGGTTCCATCAAGAAGGCATTCAGATGTGTCACACATTTGCCATAAATTCTGAATGTTAGCACTCTAGTTGCACATTAGATCATTGTAGTAAAGCTACTGCTCACCAGGGACGTCTGCTGCTGGTATTCAAAGTGCATGTTTCAGTCTGCATGTCAGAATTTTTTTTATGAAATAGAAGAGGATTTGAGAAGTCACTCAAAATGATCCCTAATTTTTCTTTCTGAAGCACTAATCATACTTTCTATGGCAAAATTAACCCCCTCATGTTGTTCCTTTTTAAATTGAGTGTTTTCAGACCACTTCATTCCAATCAAGATGGCTTCTGGTGTGCCATACTTTTGTCATAAGTAAGACTGTTAGCGCTCTAGTTGTTCTTTAGAACACTCTGGGACATTCTGTCATTGGGCTATACTTGGGGTACATCTGGGTGATATTTGGGCTACATTTAGGCTCTTTTGTCTCTGGTGGCCATCTTGGGAGACTGTATGTCAGAATTTTTTAATGAAATTGAAGAGGGTTTGAGAAGTCACTCAAAATGTGCCCTAATTTTTCTTTCTGCAGCACTAATCATAATTCATATGGCAAAATATACCCCCTCATTTTGTTCCTTTTTAAATTAAATGCTTTAAGAGTTACCACTTTATTCCAATCAAGATGGCTTCAGGTGTGCCATACCTTTGTAATAAGTAGGACTGTTAGCGCTCTAGTTGTTCTTTAGAACACTCTGGGACATTCTGTCATTGGGCTATACTTGGGCTACATCTGGGTGATATTTGGGCTACATTTGGGCTTTTTTGTCTCTGGTGGCCATTTTGGGAGACTGCATGTCAGAATTTTTTAATGAAATAGAAGAGGATTTGAAAAGTCACTCAAAATGTGCCCTAATTTTTCTTTCTGCAGCACTAATAATACCTTCTATTGCATAATATACCCCCTCATTTTGTTCCTTTTTAAATTAAATGTTTTAAGAGTTACCACTTTATTCCCATCACGATGGCTCCAGGTGTGCTATACCTTTGTAATAAGTAGGACTGTTAGCGCTCTAGTTGTTCTTTAGAACACTCTGGGACATTCTGTCATTGGGCTATACTTGGGCTACATCTGGGTGATATTTGGGCTACATTTGGGCTCTTTTGTCTCTGGTGGCCATTTTGGGAGACTGCATGTCAGAATGTTTTAATGAAATAGAAAAGGATTTGAGAAGTCACTCAAAATGTGCCCTAATTTTTCATTCTGCAGCACTAATCATACTTTCTATGGCAAAATATACCCCCTCATGTTGTTTCTTTTTAAATTAAATGTTCTAAGAGTTACCACTTTATTCCAATCAAGATGGCTTCAGGTGTGCCATACCTTTGTAATAAGTAGGACTGTTAGACTGTTAGCGCTCTAGTTGTTCTTTAGAACACTCTAGGAGGCTGCAGTAGAACACAAAGGAATCAACTGACAGCCTCTGTCCTTGTTGGATGTACATGTTTTACTGAGAATGTCAGACATTATTTTCACATGACTGAGAAAGATAATGTGAATTTACAGAAAATATGCTTTCAGTTTAGCTTATAGATTCCCTTCCAAACCACTGTGGGAAAATCATGAGATATTAGTTTTCTTTCAAACAATATTCATGATATCACAGCAGAAGGTTTTTTCACATGGTAAAAATCACCTTAGAACCCACCACAATTCCTAAAACGAGTATGGTACCATCAACAAATGATTTATAATGTAACTAAAGTCCTAAAACCCTCTATTAACTACAATGCTTTTTAATGAGGTGCTATCATGTATATTGGTCCCAAGATGGCTGCCAACACTTCTTGGATGAAGTGCTGACAGCCAATCAGATCAGATGTGTGGTTAGGCTCCGCCCAGATATATATCTTTTTTTGAACCTAAATTACTCAAAATCCACTGGAGCACATATATTGAGACCTAGCAAAGGCACATCGGGCTAACAGTCCCTACAATTTTGCCAAGTTTCGTGCAAATCTATTCAGCCGTTCGAGCTAAAAGTGAGGCCAACCGCCCTATGGAAATTAACATGGGAAAAACGTGTTTTGGGACCCCCCTTTTTTCTCGGCCCCCCCTTGATGAAACCCCCCCAAATTGTCAGGGGCTGCTCAGAAACAAAATGTTCCATTTTCCTGAAAATGTCAGCCAATTCCGTCCACAAACGCCAAAGTTATTAGACATAGAATTTTCAAAAATCCCATAGAGAAAAAATCCTAACTATATATACCTACTGGCGACCGCCAGTAGGTAATATATATTCACTGAAAAAACCATAGGTTATAGACCATATATAGTTAGGGATTAGCATTTACAAAACCTTATTTTATTTGCACAAAACCATTGAAATTCCATATATAGTTAGTTGCACTAACTATATATCGCGGACCCGCAATCCACTGCTAATGATGTCACATATTACATCATTCATGACATGGTCAGTGACATCACTGATGACATCTCAAATGACATCACTGATGACATCACTGATGACAACACCCAGTGACTGTATGTTTCTGTAAAGTTAAAATATGTCTTACATATTGAAGAATGAGTAGATGTATAAGTGTCTGGATGAAGGATTTAGTAGGTGCATGACTGACTGTATGAGAGAATGATTAAATGTGTCTCACTGAGTGCATGGGTTAGTGATTAAAGTATCTTAATTTGGCAATCATTATATATGTTGTTCTGTAAAGTGCTGCATGTTTAAATCAGTAGCTATATCAGTAACTATATGGGTTATTCAATGGTTGCCCAAGTATTTGTATGGGAGACTGAGTATGTGTGTGGGTGGCTGGGAGGTGTATAACTCTGTGCATAGATGTGTGAGCAGTTGATTCCCTAGGTGTATGGGTTCAAAAGTGCATGTAGAAACAGCTGTATGGACAGTTGACTGTGTGCATGAGTGTATTGGTGAGTGAATGATATCTCAGTGCTACATGTAAAAGTAAGTACATATGTAAAACACAGTCCATGTGAGAGTTGACATATATAAATAACTGAACATAAGAGCCAGTGAATGTGAGAGTGGCTGTATGAATCATTGTGAACTTGTATCACGGATTGTATAAGAGAGTAAATATGTGTTAGTATATGTTTGAATAAGTAAGGTGTGTATAACTGTATAGTTGAGGAAATGGAGATGTGATTGATTCTTTGCATGACTGACTAGGTGTGTGAGTAACTCCATGGATGTGTGACAGTCTGTGAGTGCCTGTTTACACTGAGTGTATCTAAGGTTATATTAGAGTCTGAAGATGTATTATCACATAAATGATATCATCAGTGATGTAATCAGTAATGTCAAATGAGATGTCAGTGATGTCATCAGTGATGTCATTTGAGATGTCATCAGTGATGTCATCAGTGATGTCATTTGAGATGTCATCCGTGATGTCATCAGTGATGTCACTGACCATGTCATGAATGATGTAATATGTGACATCATTAGCAGTGGATTGCGGGTCCGTGATATATAGTTAGTGCAACTAACTATATATGGAATTTCAATGGTTTTGTGCAAATAAAATAAGGTTTTGTAAATGCTAATCCCTAACTATATATGGTCTATAACCTATGGTTTTTTCAGTGAATTTTCAAGGTTTTGTAAATGCAAATTCCTAACTATATATGGTCTATAACCTATGGTTTTTTCTGTGAATTTCATTGGTTTTTTAAAGGCTAATATCTATAGCTGTAAAATATATTCTTTATTACGTGACGTATCACGTAGCCCGTGAGACGCCTCATGATGCATCGCATAACCGTGACGTATCTTCTCTGCAGCGCAAACCAAACCCAAAACGTAAGCGCGCCAGAGCACGCTTAAAGATATATATATATTTTTTTAACCTTAATTAGACAAAATCCACACGTGCACATATCACAAACGTTCAAAAAACACAATATGTCGGACTCCCGTTACGCTGCCGGTTAGCTGCCCGGTTAACGTACCGGGAAGCACCTTTACCGCGAAAAATAGCATTTTTTTTTTCTTTTGCCCCGCAGGGAACTTTAATAGCCCCCTCATCAATCCTAGGGGTTCAGGAGGGGTCTGCCTTACCCCTTTCATTCATTTACACCTTTTTTTTCCCACCTCTTGTCTCTCGATCCCACAGAGAGACAAGATGGCGGCCGCTCCAGACTGTTTACAATGTTAACAGCCAATCAGCTTCTCCTCAGACTCCCGTTACACTGCCGGTTAGCTTCCCGGTTAGCTGCCCGGTTAGCTGCCCGGTTCGCGTACCAAGACGCGTCTCTACGGCGAAAAAATCGGAATTTTTATTTTTTTTTGGGCCCCGCGTGGCTCTATAATATCCCCCTCATCAATCCTAGGGGGTCAGAAGGGGTCTACCTCACCCCCTTTCCTTCATTTCCCCCTTTGTTTTGGCCTCCTCTTGTCTCTCGATCCTACCGAGAGACAAGATGGCGGCCGCTCCTGACTGTTTACAATGTTGACAGCCAATCAGCTACTCCTCAGACTCCCGTTACACTGCCGGTTAGCTTCCCGGTTAGCTGCCCGGTTAGCTGCCCGGTTCGCGTACCAAGACGCGTCTCTACGGCGAAAAAATCGGATTTTTTTTTTTTTTTTGGGCCCCGCGTGGCTCTATAATATCCCCCTCATCAATCCTAGGGGGTCAGAAGGGGTCTACCTCGCCCCCTTTCCTTCATTTCCCCCTTTGTTTTGGCCTCCTCTTGTCTCTCGATCCTACCGAGAGACAAGATGGCGGCCGCTCCAGACTGTTTAGAATGTTGACAGACACCGGAGAGCCAATCAGCTTCGCATCGCAAAGTTCCGTTACGCGAAAAGTACGCGAACCGGAGCGCTGCCCGGAGCGCTGTTACAGATATATATCTTATTTTGAACGTTAATTTCTCAAAATCCACTGAAGCACATATATTGAGACCTAGCAAAGGCACATCGGGCTAACAGTCCCTACAATTTTGCCAAGTTTCGTGCAAATCCATTCAGCCGTTCGAGCTAAAAGTGAGGCCAACCCCCTATGGAAAAATGAATGGGAAAAACGCGTTTTGGGACCCCCCTTTTTTCTCGGCCCCCCCCCTTGACGACCCCCCCCCCAAATTTTCAGGGGCTGTTCAGAAACAAAATGTGCCATTTTCCTGAAAATTTCAGCCAATTCCGTCCACAAACGCCAAAGTTATTAGACATAGAATTTTCAAAAGTTCCATGGAGAAAAAATCCTAACTATATATACCTACTGGCTATCGCCAGTAGGTAATATATATATACATGTGATCAAGGGATCAAGGTCCCGAAACGCGTCATGGCGGCGTGTGTGTCTGCACAAGGATAAGAAAATAAAGTTTTGCAAATTTCCTAATGGGTCCGGTTTCGATGTTTTTCTAAGCGTTGCTTTGGAATTCAGCGGAGTTCTTTACATATATATATATATATATATATATATATATATATATATATATATATATATATATATATATGTATATATATATATTTATTCATTATGATGTGACGTCACTTCCTGTGATACATCAGGGTCAAGAGTGCCTAGCATACACCATGTGGTATTGCCAAAGTCAAGGATTACATGATGTCACTTCCTGTTTAGTCATTGGATTAAAGGTCATGTAAATCCATCACCGCCACTGGAAATATGGTTAATTCACAAATATGGCCCAGTGTATCTGTTTATAAGCAGTCTGCACTTTTTTTATGCCCTGTCAATCTGTAAATATTCTATGAGGTCTACCAAAAAATGCTCAATAATTATAATAGGTTTTTGTGTTGCACATGGAATTTCCCATTTCATGAGCTTGTAATGCATATATTTAGAACTTGCTCCGAGGTGGTAAATGCATGTGAGGACCTGTGTTTTTAGGAGGAGTAAGGGAAAGATGTTCTTTTTTTTAATTTCATGAAGGAACAATGCATGCTTTCCTAGTTAAGAAATATAATGGAGATATAATAATAATAATAATAATAATAATAATAATAATAATAATATAATTTCTATGCAGTTCCGACTCAGAATTAGGGCCTTGTAATAAATTAACCATTTCAAAATAGGTGATTATAAAATTGCAAATTGAAGAAAGTGTGCAATAGCTTTAAGCACCAAAAATAGTTGTTTCATACTGTATATTCCACTCGCAGATGAAAAGCAAGAACTTGGTTGGATTTTCCTGCAGGAAGCAAGTCTAGAAAACAGATTCTGTTTTGTTAAAGAATATGAATGTAGGCAATGCATCCACTTCATAAGGACCCCAAGTCAGGTTCAGTGCTATGTTACTGAATACTTATAAATTTCTAGAGATAAGCTGTCACATAAATTATGCTATTTATATAATTCATGAAAATAAGTCACACCGGTGCCTCATGCTTAATGAATGAAACACCGAACGTCTATGACTTGCAGCCAAACTTGTCTTGTGTGCGTCTTGGAAATTAGGATGAAGTAGCATGAGGCTATAACGCCATTGTTCGGTGCCTGAGAAAAAATTTACATTTCTTGGACTTCCGATATATAATAATGAAATAATATTGTGAGACGAATAATCGGTGGTGCTTTTGTTTTTATAGCCCTTAACTAAACAATAATGTGTGTTTTATTTTGGGCTCAAAAACGTTGGTTTTCCCCAAGTGTTTATCAGGGGAGGTGGTGTATTTTAGTTCAATCTCTCTTATGAACAAATGTTAACTTTACACAAATCTGGTCTGAAATGAAAATGACTCTACTTGCAATGCCCTCCATATGAAAACCACCTTACTGTTAAATTACTGAGATATAATGTTTGAAGCGAAGATATTTTACCCCATTTAGCTGCTGAATGGTTTAGTTAGCATTTACCATGAAACGAATTCTGGTGTCCCGAATATCTGATCTGATGTGATCTAAGCTAGAACTGTATACATCCATGCTTTAAAATCGTTTAGCATTATTGCATGCCAATTCAATGCTTCCTCTTTTTAGACCGCTCTTTGATGCCTTTTTATTTCACATTCGTTTCCATTTTTGTAGCTACAGTTCTGTCTTTATCAGGAGGAATTTAAACCACAATTCTAGGATTCTAGGATTTTAGGATGTGCAAATATAGGCAGGCTGCCCAGCTCTTCTTGAGTATGGGTCTGTTTAAACTTTCTACCTAATGATAAGTCGACCCTCGAATATCTCACAAAATTACTGGGAAACGTGATAAACAAATAAAGCTACACACACTCTTCAAAGAGCTGTAGCATAGCTGTTGAATCAAGAACACGACAAAACAGACATTCCTTTAAAATTGGAGGTATAAAATGACATCACTTGGTGTGTATAATTCGGAGTATTTCAGATTGGGAGCATGCAGACCTATGGCTTTGCTCTGTGTTTGCAATTATCTGGGCATAGTCGCATGGGGTTGGACTTAAAATTTCAATGAACACCACATTGGCACATTTGAAAACTCTCTTTCCTCGCACTACCTTAAAGTATTTCAACATATGTCAAAGGCAAAAGTGGCAGTGGTCGAGTCAATTTTGTCCAGAGATTCAGAAATCTCAGAGACATATTGACAAGTCAATGTCAGGATTTCTCCTTGGCCATAGGATGGGGTCAATTTATCAGAATATTATCTGCTTCAATATGACAGAAGTGTATTGAGAGGATGGAGTTTATTTCACAGCAGAAGGAAACCCTTAACAAAATCACCAAATGTATTCGATTCTACTTGCAAGTGTGCAAAACACACGATTAGCACATATACTCTTTTCAGAGATATGCAATAAACAAATTAAAACATTTTTTTTTCACAATAATTTTTTTTATGTATTTAGTGGATCCGTGGATCAACTGTGATGCCAGTTAATTGTGGATATAACGATGTTTCTAGCTAATTAAGTCACTGCGGTTATTAAAAACAAGTATCATTTTGTCCCAAGTTCCCAGTCAAAGTCACAACTACCTATTTGTGTATACATGATCATATATGTATATATGTATGTATGAACGTGTGTAGTTGCGTATCTGGCTGAGTGAGTGGGGGTGCATTGTGGATGTAGTTGTATGTGTGAGCTTAGGGGAATGTGTGTTAAGCTTTGTGTGTAGATGTGAGAGTGAGTGTAGATGTCGGGTTGACTGTGGGTGTGTTTGTGCCTCTGTGTGTGGTGTTGTGAGAGAGA
Source organism: Lissotriton vulgaris (assembly GCF_964263255.1). Taxonomy (NCBI): domain Eukaryota; kingdom Metazoa; phylum Chordata; class Amphibia; order Caudata; family Salamandridae; genus Lissotriton; species Lissotriton vulgaris. Next base: position 49,862,112 of record NC_141690.1, read on the forward strand.
GAGAAAGTGATATGAGCTGAAACACTTTGCAAGTTCTGATGCAAAGAACTTCAGCAAAGGAGCAAAAAGAGAAAAAAAGAAAATAAGATTACTTTAACTTTCAACACACACGATAAGGTAAAACACATAGGGGCATATTATCAAGAACGGCGATAAAATTATCGCTTCTTTAGCGGCAGGAAACTCCCGCTAAAGCGGGAAAATGGGCTTGATAATATGCCCTTGTGAATTCCTATAGCAGCCCAGGTAAACACCAGAACCTGGGCTGCTATGGGAATTCACAAGAGCATATTATCAAGCCCATTATTGCTGCATTAGCAGCAGTTTCCTGCCGCTAAAGCGGCGATAATTTTATCGCCGTTCTTGACAATATGCCCCATAGTACCCCATTCGTCACTGACACTGAACTGAACTACTTCGTCTGAAAATGTTCTCATTGTGATGAGGGATAAAAATTTGAGTTTCCATGCATGAGGAGTATCGGACATATATTGTGTTAGCATGATGTATTTATATACCCACCTTGCTTGACATACATATAATATAATTCATATATGCTTCAGCTGGTAGGAAAAGACTTGTTAGTTTCTCTTTTTCTAGCACTAATAGGATAGGCCGAGAACCAAACAGACGCCTTCATTTGAGTTACTGAGAGCAGCTGAAAGTAAACTGTTTTCCCAATGTCCTGGAACTCAAGGTCGCATCTGGCTTTGGGTGCGATAAGCGCAGTCCTGGAGGCACTTTGCTACACTCCTGGGCACCAGGTCAAAAGGGAGTCACTCCTCCTGACCTTCCCAGTAATAAATAGTAAAGCTTTGAACCAATCATGTGTGTCATATATGGTTCTTCCTCGGGGGGCAGAGGGCCAACTGGTGTTTTTCCTTTTACAGTGATTCTGTGTGTTGAACTTACAGTATATAGCCTTTGGTTTGAATGTAAGCCAGCAGTCTTCTCCACGCTCCTGATGGGTGAGGGTTGGAGAGGCTCCTCTATAGAGTATTTTGCTTAAATAAACAATTGAACTTTCTTCACTGCCAACTGACTAGTTATTTGGTAATGGTATTGGGGCTATTGGTAGGTATTGCCTTTTATGGTATTTTTATGGTACATCAGTGGGCGACTCCGCCGGGACTCTGTGATAGGTTCATCCTCCCATATCCAGGTAGAAAGGACAAAGAAAGGGGAGCTCTGGTCGAGTGGATGGATTGAACAGAAAATGTTGACTTACTCCGCTCTCGCGATCAGGGAGCCCCAGCTGCTAGTGACCCTTCACCGGAGTCCTACGGGCATAACCTGGGAGCTCACCGTGTTGTTCTTCAGGAGTTGGCAGTGAAGAATATGCAATTGTACCTATGTGCACCAGGTGAGTGGATTCTTTTTGGTGTCTTTTGGAACTTGCTGTTGAGTAGTTCCTTTGGATCCAAAGGCACTACTCAACAGCGCGTTCCAAAAGTTAACTGTATCAGATTTGGTGGTCAGTGTACCACAGAGAATTTTGGGGGTCTAATGGGGCAGCATTGTGGCTTGCCGGGTAGATGCTCCATGGACTTGTTTTGTGAATATTAGAGATGCTGATCGCATGCCTTAGTGTGGTTTGTTTGGTGCGCACCATGCCTGACTGCTCTCGGAAAGGCCTGTGGTTGTACCTGGGTAGCCTTGTGAGCATATCTGAAGCGATGCTAAGGCAGCAGGCTTAGTCAGAATAGTCCCCCCATGGGTGAACTAGGAAGACTGCAGTATGGTCTGTAGTACAGTCTGTGGTTATACCTGCTCGACGGTCTTTGCGTTGTCTTTAGACTGCTTGTTTTTGGTATCTGTTGGTCTGATTAATTCTCTATGAACAGAAGTCGACGGGCTCTGTTCTTTTGTTTGGAAAAAGACATGTCATTTTGAAAAGTTTTGGTATATATATATATATATGTTCTGTGTGTGTGTTCTGTGTGTGTTTGATTCAGAGAGTGGTTGACAATGTTGGGAATGTGTGAACATGATACAAACCAATTGGGATGTGGCTCCGCACTCAAATTTCAAGAATATAATGTTCTGAGTTTGTAAGTAGTTCAACAATGTGGTGGGTGCCTTATGTGAATCTCCCACTGAGCGTTGGGGGTTGATACTAAACGCAAGCACGTGTTTCTTGACTGCAAGATTCACTGTCACATAAGCACTAAAAATTATATTTTCACACTTTTTTCAAATAAAGGTGTTCACATGTTTTTCATGCTTTCTTTCTTTTAATTTCACAAAAATGTCGTTATTCAGTATGATAACTTTCAAAGTTCATTGCGTTTTTTCATTCCTTAAATACTCATTTCTTAAATGCCCGATGCATTTCAAGCATGACTGCACTTCCTCAGGGGACTTTTTTCTTCAATACTTCTTTCAGTTTTTGATGACCGTTACGTGTGTGTTTCAAAACAACCGCTACAAAGTCCTCTCACTCAATAGATTACGCCGGAATCTTCCTGAACATAAAAAACCCAAGACATTTTGCTTTTTCCATGTGTACTGCATAAGGCAGCACACATGGAAAAAGCAAAATTGAGGAGAAATAAAGCATTTCTCTTCATTTTGTCAAGTTAAGTTCAGGTGTTTCCTGGTTTTCATTTTGGCGCAGCCTCCTATTTACGCTGCTCTTGTAAATAGGAGGCAGCGTTAAAAAATCAATGGGTGCTGCATTGAAACGCCCACCGCAACACCCACTGCCCACCTCTTTCATGCTAAGTATTGCATGAAAGGGGGTCTTATTTGCAAAGCAGTGTTAAGCCACAGTAAGTGGCTTAACGATGCCTTGTACATAAGGCGAAGCCCGTATCGCCACGGGAACATCGCAAAAAGGGACGTTCCCATGGGGATAGGGGCTTGTAAATATATATTTTCTTTTGTGTACACCTGTATTTATTTTGTTCGAATTACTGTTTTAATGTTTGAAATTTAAATCCTACAAATTGCTTGGGGGTCCCCGGCTTCCGGTGGTGACTCAATGGGGGTCCACAGGAGTCAAAAGTTTGGGAACCACTGGCGTAAATTATACAATTCTCAGGTGGATCATAATTTAGATGCCTCCAGCAATCGGAAACATGGAAGTAGTACCACATTCACGTATTTTGTGTGGGACAGACCCCGAGTTTACAACCCAAACATAGGTCGACAATTCATAAAAGCTTTTTCTTTTTTTAAGATCTCCATTACACGAAATCAAACAACAATGATGAAGTTATATTGCATACAAATATTACTGCAAAGAGAGCTATTTACAATATAAAAATAGTAGCTACATTGGCAATCAACCTTGAATACACGGGTCTTCCCTTTTTTTCATTTATTTCGCTCTCGGGACCAGACAAGGGAATTAACAGAACCTTCTTTCTATTCGCTCAAAAGTGGCCTAAAATTTCACAGCTGGGCAAGCAAATAAATTATAGATTATAGCCATGTCTTGTACTAAAGGCCATTGGTTAAGATCCACAAGTAAGTAATCTATACGGCTCAACCTGTTTGGCCCAATAAATGTGATCCCCCCTCCATTGTTGGACCTGGTTCTCCCATTGTTGACCCTTTGCCTGTATTCCAAGGTTATAGAATTCAATTGCAGAACGGCTTATGACCACTCTTATATAGGGGGAAACTCTAGAGGAGCTACCAGCCACAATTTGTCTTCCTCATTCACCTCATAGGAGTCAGCACAATCAAGTGGCTCATATTTAGCATTAAAGTCTCCACCAACTATAAGAGGGTGTCTATCATACCTGGCCTCCAGTAACTTATACAGGATATGGGGAGTGGGGGAACTACCTCCTATAGAACTTCTGGCATAGACATTATAATTGTTGATGTATGTGGCACTGTTTAGTCCAATCCCAAGGATGTCTGAGCTATTGGTGACCAGCTCCTTGATATCGCAGTTTAATGAGCTGTTAATTAAAATGAGCAGCCCACCTGATGGCCTGCCATGTTTTGATTGAATTGCCGGTCTATGAAATATCATGAACCCAGGAATGAATATGGGGGTCAGGCTCCATGTTTCCTGCGGTAAGCAGATATCATGTTGATTGATGTACTCCATCCAATGGGGGCGATAGTGCTTCCCCCTTATGCCCGCCACATTCCATCAACACTATTTTCAATTTCCTGATGTTTAACATCAGGCGAGGAGTCTGGAGAGGGGGTAGGGCAGTTGGTTCAGTCACCTTAGTTGAAAGGTAGCTAGATGTGTCTGTGTCTGTATCCTGCAAATGGTCTCTCGTCAATGGCATTATCGCTGTAGGTGAAGCAGGCTGTGGATTGAATATCATGGTCTTAATCCCTTGAGAGGGGCCCTCCTGATGGATTTGCAATGTGGGAGAAGTGCAGATGCAATCTTCACTGAAAATGTGCACAGGTTCCTCAATATATTCTAGGGGTAGTCAGTCGCTCTGGGACAAAGTCAAAATGGGGGGTCCCTATGGGACAATGGGCAACTTTAGCCCAGTCATGCTAGGGATGTTTAACTTCAGCCGGATGTTTGTGGCAGGTGGTTTGAATGTTCTAACTTCCAGGGCAACTAAGTTGTGCACTAAATGTTCACTAGCTTAAGTAAGCTCCATTGCATCAGCAGAGATATGTTTTAGGAAACACCTTTTTGTCCGCGCAATATCGTCCCTTATTATAGATCTGCATCCCCTGGTATGCCGCAACCAGTGTATAACTTGTTTTTTAAAGGCTTCATTGTGCTCTTGTTCGTAGGTATTGAAGTTCACCTTAGGGACATTGGTCATGTAAATAGTTGTAGGCAAAGGAGCAGTGTAGGTTGGATGAAGTGGTTGGCAAGGTGAAGTTCCCCTACTACAACCTGTGTGTGATCTCTCTAATACTTGATCTGTCAGCATCCCATGCCCCACTGGGACCTGTGGTGTACCCCTATATTTCCACCCTGGTCCCTCCTGATACCTGCTATGTACGGTTGTTAAGGTGCTAGAAAAGCTATTGCTGCAGCCAGAAGGGCCAAACCGAGAGGCAGGATTAATGTTCAAAGCATTATGGCCTGTTTGCATGCAAGATGGAGGTGGCTGAGCCCATCCTTTGATTTGTGTGACTGTTTTGAGTAGGCACTGGTGGAGGGACTTGAATCTACTACATTCTTCTAGTTAAAGGTACTGCTTTGACATTAAAACAATCAAAATCTCAATTGTACCTTTTAGGGCTACTATTTCCCTCTGTAGATCTAGATTAGAGGGTGGAAGTTCACTAGCAGCCGTCCATATGCCCTGGAAGAAGCTCATGTTTAGCCTATTAACTGCTATGCTTGTATGCTCCAAATCAGTATATACATTGTTTGTAACAGATTGCTCAGTGAGAGGTGCAAATCGATTCCTCAGGGGGAGATGATCTAGCATAGCACGTTCAGGCATGCATGCTTCACTCAAAGGGCTCGGAAGGCTACAAGGAGGTTGTTTTGGTACTTCCGGGACTATCATTGGGTGTGTCTTGCTGGCCACTTTCTTAAATAAACTTGGTATGCTCCCATATCCTGTGTCAGTAGGCCCAGCAGAGGTGTGTGGATGAGAGGCCATATGGGTGGGGGTGTCAGTAGATGGTGCAGGTTTCATAAGCAACCCCTCACAATCTGCAATAATATTCTCAATGCGATCTAGCATGTTCATACCTTTGCTCAAGAGGTCCTGGGACCGTTTCTTGGTTCTTTTCTTCCTTGCGCCTGCCCACCCACCCTCGGTCACTTTCCTTTTCCCCATATCAACCAGTCAGTAAGTCAGTACTGCAGAAGAAGGTAAGCACAATTTGGCAATAACGATGCGGGGCAATAAGCAGGTTGGGAGAACAATACTATGTAGTACCTTAGCGAAAAGACAATACACAACCTTGAAGTTTATCAAAGGAGGGACGAGGAAAGCGTGTCCATTTATTTCCCCAAGTAGTATCAGAGTTAATCAAGTGAAGAAATGGACACTTGTAACAAGTCCAGACCATTGGTTGGAAAAACTATGGTACCCTCAAAAGACCCAATGTAAATAGGTATACGGTATATATCGTTCCTCCGCCCCTACATTGTGGTTCGTTGGCAGTTATCATTGGGTACCATAGGTAGTGTGGGTGCCTGCCTCAGCCAGAGGCTCCTCTGGTCTGGATTGCAGTGACCAGAGAAAAATTTTTTTCGTGCAAAGAAAAATCGAAAAATTGCTGTTAAAAATAAGATCAGCACCTTGTGAGATTTAATAAATGGTGTTGATCTTATGATAAAACCAATGGGTACTTAACCTAGATCAAGTTAAGGGATCTGGAAGTATAATTTTACGTGGGTGTCGACATGTTTCAGCCCCCCTTGGCTCAAAGGAGTCTACGGGGCTTTCGTCAGGACAAAAAGGGACAAACAAACATAGAAGTTCTACTCACACGTGTTTAGTGGAGTTCAGTGCAATTGAGGGTCAAAAATTATTTGAACCACTCGGGTATGTATAAGCCTGTAAGAGACAATACAAACAGACATGTTGTGCAAAAACTTTCATACACAATGCTCAAATGAGGTAGGCACAATAGTAAGCATTTGTCTTAACTGCTACAGCAGGGCATAATTGGCTAAACACTTCACATTTTAATTTCTAAACAAAAGGAGCCTCCTTTGGTGGAGTAGAGGAGAGAGCGGAAGGTAGAGAGCGATAAACAGAACTTTTGAGGTGTATAGTGTTTTATACAGCGTTATATTGTATATGAATTTTGTAGTGGATATACATATATAAATATATATGCCTCCGATGAAAGATACCCCATCATGCATACTCAAAGGTGAAGAGTCTATTTTTACTGATACCAAGGCAAAAATTACGTGTTGCTACAGATAAATATGCGCTGTTTCTGGAAAACGCGGTGCCCCTGACCCTAATACACTTCGGTAGAAAAGACGCGTCAGACGGACGCTCTAGTTTAGCACTTACCCCCTTATGTGGAGATTACAGCTTCTATCGGGGTTCAGAGCTGAAGAAAAACAGGTGTAAGCAGGTTAGAGTACTCTTACCTCGTCGGAAAAGAAGTTAAAGAATACCGACAGAGACACGCAAACCGCCATTACCCGCGTGTCTGGGATCCTGCACCGCTTGTGCTGACTCTGCCCCCGGACATCAGGCTAGCGTCCGGGGGCGGGTTTTAAGGCTGTGTTTTTTGAAAAAACTTTATTAGGGTGATACACGAGAACCTGATCAGTTGTTATGTACACAGTGTCGTCAGGGAAAGAAGAAAATATGAAAAGATGATTATGAATAAAGCAACATGGACTGTTTTCCAAGAAAACTAGAGAACTAGAAAACTCCACAACTGCCATGGGTTCAGGACTAAGTTGCGAGTATATTTTATAGTTACCCTGGGTTAGGGACTGTTTGTGAGTAAACTACATAATTGCCCAAGTTTAGAAAACCGGAGCAGCGCCATCATTCACAGCGGTGTGGAACACTTCACAGGAGAGATTGTTTCGTAATCAGAGAATAAAAAGAGAATAAAAATAAAAAGGGGATACAGAGTAGGATAAACATGCCTCAGAGTTGAGGGGGAAAGTGTAACATCAAGGCCTGAGATGTATTCAGTGAACCGCAAACTGGTGCCAGGGGACATTATCATTCATCCCAGTGATGTTGGTTTTCAAACGGTCCACCCACCGTTGTTCTTTTTCGTGCAGAATTCTTTCTGCATTGGGGGTTTTTTCGGTCAGCATTTCTATGACCGTCCACTTGATGTCATCACATGAATGTCCTTCCTCTAGGAAGTGGGCACATAGTTTTGTGGTAGTTTTTTTCAGGCGAATATTGCTGCGGTGTTCCCCTATTCTGATCTTGATTTTGCGACATGTCATACCTATGTATTGTTTTTTACATGGGCAGTTAACCAGGTAGATGACACAGGAGGAGTTACAATTGGTATGTTGTTTCTGGGTCCAATTCAAGGTCTTTGATAATTGTAACTGTTTAGTGTGGGTAGTGAATTGGCAGGCTGCGCAGTTGCCACAGGGGTAGTGTCCACTGACCGGAGACATGGAGATGTTCCTGATGGTTTCTTGTCTGTATGTTTTTCGTGGCCGGGTGTGGACCAGAGTGTCTCTCAGGTTTTTTGTTCTCCTATTCGCGAAACGTGGTTTTGGCCAATTAAACTTCCCAGTATTAAGAATTTTCCAGTTCTTGTTTACTAATTTCTGGACTTCATAAGAAGATGGACAAAAAGTAGTAACGCATGTTGTTAGATCAGGGATGGGGTCTTTTGGATAAGTTTGAAGAAGGCACTCCCTCGGTTGATGGTTGGCACGTTTCATGCATTTCTGGATGGTCCTATGTGTGTAGTCTCTCTGTTTCAGTTTTTTACACAGATCTTTTGCTTGTGCTTGATAGTCCTCGGTCTTAGTGCAGTTTCTTTTAAGACGTAGAAATTGACTATAGGGCAAATTGTCCCTAAGAGGTTTGGGGTGATGACTTTTGTAAGATAATAAACTGTTTTTGGCAGTAGGTTTGGTGAATGTCTTCGTTTTTATTTGGTTGTCTTCTGCAAAGATTGTGAGATCGAGGAAGTCAATAGATGCGTTGTTAGCCATGTGTGTAAATTTTAACCACGGGTCTTTTGCATTTAACCACCTCAGAAAAGGATCAAGATCAAGTTTGATGTCCCAAATGAGGAGGATGTCGTCAATGTATCTCTTCCAGTATAAAATACTGGAAGAGAACGGATTTACCTCATTAAGCACAAACTGTTGTTCGAAATTGCTGACGTACAATCCTGCCACCGAGGGGGCAAAGGCACTGCCCATCGATGTCCCATGTTTTTGTAGGTACAACGTGCCGTTGTATTCGAAGAAATTCTCTTTTAGTGCAAGTTGGCAACACTGTAAGATAAAGTGTCTGGGAGTGTGGTATTCCCAGTCTTCCTTGTAGAGGACATCTTCCAGCATTTGTAGGGTGTCGTCTTGGGGCAGGCTGGTGTACAATGACTCTACGTCGAGACCTACCAGGAGCATGGTATTCTGATCAAATGGTATATCTTTGATTTGTACTAGTAGGTCGCGTGTGTCTTTAAGGTAGGTGGGTGTCTTTTGCACTATTGGTTTAAGGAACTCGTCTGCGAATTTCGACAGGGGTTCGAGCAGTGACCCTATGCCAGCCACGATAGGGCGTCCTGGTGGAGGTGATCTGTTTTTGTGGGTTTTGGGTAAGGAATAAAAAAAGGGGATTTTGGGTTCTTTAGTACAAAGATAGTCAGCTTCCTTCCCAGTGATCCACCTGTTGGTTTCAGCTTCATTGATCATTATGTTGATTGTGTTCTGGAGCCTTTCTGTGGGATCCTCCTCGATTATCTCGTAGTACTTGGTATCTGACGTAGAGTAGAGTCATTGTACACCAGCCTGCCCCAAGACGACACCCTACAAATGCTGGAAGATGTCCTCTACAAGGAAGACTGGGAATACCACACTCCCAGACACTTTATCTTACAGTGTTGCCAACTTGCACTAAAAGAGAATTTCTTCGAATACAACGGCACGTTGTACCTACAAAAACATGGGACATCGATGGGCAGTGCCTTTGCCCCCTCGGTGGCAGGATTGTACGTCAGCAATTTCGAACAACAGTTTGTGCTTAATGAGGTAAATCCATTCTCTTCCAGTATTTTATACTGGAAGAGATACATTGACGACATCCTCCTCATTTGGGACATCAAACTGAATGCTGACCGAAAAAACCCCCAATGCAGAAAGAATTCTGCACGAAAAAGAACAACGGTGGGTGGACCGTTTGAAAACCAACATCACTGGGATGAATGATAATGTCCCCTGGCACCAGTTTGCGGTTCACTGAATACATCTCAGGCCTTGATGTTACACTTTCCCCCTCAACTCTGAGGCATGTTTATCCTACTCTGTATCCCCTTTTTATTTTCATTCTCTTTTTATTCTCTGATTACGAAACAATCTCTCCTGTGAAGTGTTCCACACCACTGTGAATGATGGCGCTGCTCCGGCAATTATGTAGTTTACTCACAAACAGTCCCTAACCCAGGGTAACTATAAAATATACTCGCAACTTAGTCCTGAACCCATGGCAGTTGTGGAGTTTTCTAGTTCTCTAGTTTTCTTGGAAAACAGTCCATGTTGCTTTATTCATAATCATCTTTTCATATTTTCTTCTTTCCCTGACGACACTGTGTACATAACAACTGATCAGGTTCTCGTGTATCACCCTAATAAAGTTTTTTCAAAAAACGCAGCCTTAAAACCCGCCCCCGGACGCTAGCCTGATGTCCGGGGGCAGAGTCAGCACAAGCGGTGCAGGATCCCAGACACGCGGGTAATGGCGGTTTGCGTGTCTCTGTCGGTATTCTTTAACTTCTTTTCCGACGAGGTAAGAGTACTCTAACCTGCTTACACCTGTTTTTCTTCAGCTCTGAACCCCGATAGAAGCAGTAATCTCCACATAAGGGGGTAAGTGCTAAACTAGAGCGTCCGTCTGACGCGTCTTTTCTACCGAAGTGTATTAGGGTCAGGGGCACCGCGTTTTCCAGTAACAGCGCATATTTATCTGTAGCAACACGTACTTTTTGCCTTGGTATCAGTAAAAATAGACTCTTCACCTTTGAGTATGCATGATGGGGTATCTTTCATCGGAGGCATATATATTTATATATGTATATCCACTACAAAATTCATATACAATATAACGCTGTATAAAACACTATACACCTCAAAAGTTCTGTTTATCGCTCTCTACCTTCCGCTCTCTCCTCTACTCCACCAAAGGAGGCTCCTTTTGTTTAGAAATTAAAATGTGAAGTGTTTAGCCAATTATGCCCTGCTGTAGCAGTTAAGACAAATGCTTACTATTGTGCCTACCTCATTTGAGCATTGTGTATGAAAGTTTTTGCACAACATGTCTGTTTGTATTGTCTCTTACAGGCTTATACATACCCGAGTGGTTCAAATAATTTTTGACCCTCAATTGCACTGAACTCCACTAAACACGTGTGAGTAGAACTTCTATGTTTGTTTGTCCCTTTTTGTCCTGACGAAAGCCCCGTAGACTCCTTTGAGCCAAGGGGGGCTGAAACATGTCGACACCCACGTAAAATTATACTTCCAGATCCCTTAACTTGATCTAGGTTAAGTACCCATTGGTTTTATCATAAGATCAACACCATTTATTAAATCTCACAAGGTGCTGATCTTATTTTTAACAGCAATTTTTCGATTTTTCTTTGCACGAAAAAAAATTTTCTCTGGTCACTGCAATCCAGACCAGAGGAGCCTCTGGCTGAGGCAGGCACCCACACTACCTATGGTACCCAATGATAACTGCCAACGAACCACAATGTAGGGGCGGAGGAACGATATATACCGCATACCTATTTACATTGGGTCTTTTGAGGGTACCATAGTTTTTCCAACCAATGGTCTGGACTTGTTACAAGTGTCCATTTCTTCACTTGATTAACTCTAATACACAACCTTGACCTGAAGGTTTCAGAGGGGTGGTCCAGCACAGCCTCTTCCGGGCACTGATGGGCGCAGGATGACAATGGCACCTTTATGCGCTACGGCAGCTCCTCCCTCCTGGGAGACTGGTGCCCAGTGGTTTGTGGGGCCTGGAGTTCCCTTCAGGAACAGTGATGGAGGTAAACAGTACGGTGCCAAGCGCAGAAGGATGACAATGGCACTTTTATGCACTGCGGCGTCTCCTCACTCCTGGGAGACTGGTGTCCGGTGGCTTGTGTCCCCTTCAGGAACAGTGATGGTGGCAAACAGTACGGTGTCCCCACACAATAGATTAACAGCTGAATCGGTCTAATTCATTGGCAGATGCCATGGTGTTTAAATCATAATGTGAATGTCACAATACCAGAACAATGACTGAAATGTCCAGAACCTTTACCCCACGATCTTTGTTTCAGCATATAATGTGAACTACACTAAACAGAGAAGCCCTGAGGTGGATTTACAACTCTGCAGCAGGGGCCTATGCAACCAAAAAATACAATGACCACCGGAGTGGTTGCAAGGCATTCTGGACACAGACAACTAAGGGGGAAAATAGCCACCATGTTTTCATTTCCCTGTCGATCGACCCAGACTAATGGGACTGACTGCCTAGGTGGTCCGACATCCCCCCAAAAAATGTCCCTAGGTGCTTGTGCTGAGTTTAGACCAGGGAATGCTGCAGCATTCCCTGAGCAGGAATCATGGATGTTTCTTTTAAATGATGCATCTCTGGAATCTCTACTCTACTGTCTGAGGGAGAAATTGCACTGGATGCCACAACCTTTCCTCCCTGCTGTCTAATAGGCAGTGCTTAATTGGAGTCAGTAGTTTACAGTATGTGGCAATTGTACTAAATTGTCAACACCAGTGCTCGTGACAGTCTGACACGAGGTGGCATTGATTGGCTAATGTAGAGGTGACTTGAGAATTAAATAATTCAATATACATAAAAGATGACTATTAACTACCATTCAAGCTGTTGCTATAGATTTGCAGGCCCCAAATAGTCTGAATTGTCACACCTGTAGGAGTATGATGAGTAGTAGTTTTGTAGTTGCTATCAATGGCAGACTGGCAGGGGCTATGTTTAGTGTAAGCCGCAGTGGCCTCCCGAGGAAAGTCCTGGTACTTATCTTTTTGCAAATTAAGCACTGCTAGTAGGTTAACTATGTCAGCATACTTATGGTATGCTGACATCATTAGTAGGGTAAGAGAGCGGGATCACATACAAAAGCTATTCTGCCTCAGCCATGCCTTCTTTGTTTCAAAGGGAGAACCCTCTGGTGGAAGCAATTGAGGTTGCCATAAACCCCACCCAGTGACCATATGTTCACTTCATCTTCACTATGGAGGTAGAGCTAATGATGTGAACATCTTTTCAACCGCACTAAAGTGGTTAAAAATCAGTTACAAATGAAAAACATCAGACAGTATGACATGAATTGTAATCTTTACACATTTAGAGTCAAGCCCAAGCTCTGATCGTTCTTGAGTGGGAAACACAGCTAACATCCAGTATAGGTCTACACAATACATTCTGTTAAAAACTATATGAGTGGTTACAGGACGCTTTTGCTATCCTAATCCCACTAAAAACAATACAAAAGGACAAAAGAATACAGGCACCTTAGAGAAATACAGAGATAAATAGATAATGCAACACATTAGAAAGCTGGAACGTGCCTGGCTCAAAACAAACACAAATCAAGACAAAGTTCACCTATAGAAACTTAACAGATTATACCAGTTAGCAATCAAAAAAGTTAAGAGAAGGTACTTTTCAGACAGAATTCAAAATGATAAATGTGCAAATAAAGAATTCTCTAAAATTCTCACATAATTTCGTAAACCAAACTGCCTAGAAGGAGCTCATCCCATTACTCAAGATTTCATGAACAAACTGGCAAATAAGCAGACACATTGAACACATATTTAAAACAGAAAAAAAGCACAAGCACCAACCCTTTTCCAAAACAACAATCCAAGAATAATCTTATCCAGCCTCTCCATTCCTTCGAACAAATTTCACAAAATGTATTTATGGACTTGTTCAAAGCAAGAAAGCCTGATAGCAACCCTTCTGTCCTGTGTACCTCACAAGCCTTCAAGAGAATTCTTCTAAACCTCTAATGCCACACCAGTGAGAAGAGTCATTAAAATCTCTGGGAATATTTTCATAAGAACTAAAAAAAAATAATGCATACAGCCATTACTAAAGAAAACAAACCTTGAAGCTCTGAACCCCAGTAACTATAGACCAATTGCAAGTGGCCCTTTCCATGGCAAACTGATAGAAAGAGCAGCATTCGCCCAGATCTCACAATAAATTGAGGTTAATGCCATACTTTCCATATTTCCAAATGGGATTCTGTCCAAGAAGAGGCACAGAATCTTCCCTTGTTGCCATCTAGGGTGACCTGAAGAACACAGTTGACAGCAACAGGGTTGCTGCACAACTTCCCTTGGACCTCTCACCTGCCTTTGAAGTGGTTGACGGTGACTCTCTGGTACAAAGACTCTACAAAGCTGGCATAGAGGGGACTGCTCTAGACTGTAGCACATCCTACCTTCACAATAGAACTAATTTCACATGTAACCCTCCTTTCTCTTCCAAGCCGCACTTCACAAAAGCAAGGGCCCCTCAAGGCTCTATCATCTCACACATGCTTTTCAATATCTACATGAATTCATTACCAGCACTGAGCAATCAATTTCACCTCATGTGCTATAATAATGCAGATGAAACACAAATACTCCTTCAACTGGAATCTCCCAAAGACATTGGAAACTCACCAATTTTAAGTTGTCTCAGAGCCGTGGATAGTTGGATGACAAATGGGCCATCTCAAATTGAATGCTTCCAAAACAGAAACACTCATGTGTGGTGAATGTAAAAATGATGACCCACTCGCCTTATGGCTTGATGATCAGGGAACACTGCTTAAGTATCAAAGGAAGTAAGAATCCTCAGATTTACCATGGACTCCAAACAATCAATCACTGCCGAACTAGAAAAACTAGCAAGATCAAACTTTGTAACTATAAAAACTTTGTGACCCAATTATGCCAATAGCCTCTACCATGGATCACATTTACCAACTATGAAAACAAAACAACGGATTCAGAACTCTGCTGCCAGACTACTCTTATATATAAAGCAGCAAACCCACATTTCCCCTGCCTTGTAAGCCCTACATTGGTTACCGGTAGCCAGAAGATCCCCATTCAAGGTGCTTTGTATCACCCATAAAGAGATGCAAGGAACAGGACCAGTCTTCATCAGGAATAAAATAACAAAAAAACCTCCACTCTAGAGTGACACCTTGCCTCAAAATCCCACCATGCAAGACAAAAACCATGGGTTTACCCTTGAACATAAGATCCACAGATAACCATCTTATCTTCAGGAGACTTCTCAAGAATTGGCTCTTCCCCACATAACCACCATACTCAAACATAATATACAGCATATCCCACGGTATATAATAGTTTATTTGGAATATGAATGTGTACCTACATATGTGTATTGAATTGTATTAATGTGTATAATAACTATGTTTTCAAAGATAAAGGTATCATTAGTTCTGCTTCAGAAATATACATATTTCTATGTTTAACATGTATATATGTGACTGCATAAATAAGTAATTAAATTAAAATATTTATCTACAATTGCTTCACTATTGAATTACAGCAATACAAAAAAATAAAATAATTTGATAAACTACTTTAATCTACTTATATTGCCTAGTGCATGTATATTCCTTCCATGTACTTATGTATCTTTATCTTTATCACTTTGCTTCTAAGTCAGCATATCCACATGTTATGCACATGTTATGCACTACCCTATATCTCACCTTTTATTTGTTGCAAAATATCCTCTACCTCCACCCTGACTCATCTCAAACCACATTCTACTACGCTCTCCAATGCACTACCATATTTCTAGCCCTATACCGTTCACAATATATCCTCTACTTCAACTCTCTGACTCATCTCAAACCTTATTCTACTACTCTTTCCAATGCACTACCTATTTCTTACCCTAAACCTCTCTCAATATATCCTCTACCTTCACTCTCTCATTCATCCAAAACCGCATACCAAAACGAAAAGTCAAAAAATAACCCTTTCTAAACTCATCACTCCTTTACCCCTCTGCATCAACTAATACCTCTTTTACTATTCATCTCCTGAACAAGCCATTATAAACCCTTCTCTCTGACTCGTCCCTCTCTACCTCCACTTTACTCATCCCAAACCACCCTTCCTACAGGTATGAACTCCAAAAAATTGAAGAAAATTATACTTTCTAGACCCTTACCTCTTCTATTCCTCCACTATTCCTTATCAATCCAAATAACAGATTAAAATGTCCACCACTCAAATTAATTTCATATTTCCCTTTACTAATTCCCTACTAATCCTGCTTGGATTCCATAGTAGCGTGCTACCCGCCAAAAAGCACTTCAACACTTCATCAGGAGTTGCAAGCACTATATAATATAAACCCTTCCCTCTTTCATCTATGCACTATCCTTTTCAATCTAAAAAAACACACCGACATGTCCACCGCTGACATTAATTTATTTTTCCCCTCGAGTTATTCACCACTAATCCTTTTTTGGTTCCAGTGTAGGCTGTTATTCGCCGAAAGCACTTCAACACCTCTTCTGGAATAGCAAGCACTTTATAAATGCAAACCCTTTCTCTCATCTATCGCTCCACTATCCTGCTCAATCCAAATAACAAACTAACATATCAATTGCTCAAATTAATTTCATATTTTACTATCCAAATTCACCACTAATCCTATATGGGCTCCAGAGTAGCATGCTCCTCGCCGAAAAAGTGCTTTGACGCCTTGTATGGGGTAATAAGCACTATATAAATGCAATAACCCAAAACAACATGCAGGTAGTGAACACCCCTTAAACTCATAAAGTAGTGGGTGTTCATATACTATTTACAGGTCATTTGCATCCACAGAGATGGACATGAGTAGAGTGGAGAGCCATAGGTAAGGGAACAAAATCCTATTTATTGGGAGTCTAGGCATAGAGGTTTCCATAAAGGGCAAACATATTTTCATGGTGAAGAAAAAAGTAAAGGGCATAATTATTCACCCGGTACAAATTCTGCCAGTACATTTTTTCATGCATTACATTATGAATATGAAAATATGATTGACATTGTAGTCAAATCCATACACATTTTTATATTTTCTCCCAAGGTAGTAGTAATCCAATCCAATAAAAGCAAACCTCTGTATTTTTTTCTTGCGGATTTGCTTTGATGATTATTTGTGAAACACAGTTTGTAAGACATTTGAAAGCTCAGGCATGTGAACTCACCAGCGTTTAAGACACAAGCAAGTTTTCGAGTCCAGGAGCTTCTACTAGACAGAGGTAAGAAATAACTAATTGCACTGTATTGTTTAGACTGCAAGTGTAATTGATAATACATACCTTCAAATTGCTCACACAGATATGCTTCTTCTTAATTGGAGTTAAATCCCTGCCTCGCAGCTCTTGTACGATGAGATGGAATTAAAGGAATGTGTCATTTCTCCTTATAGAAAAGCAGATTAAAGCTTGAATAGACAGAGGTCAGTTGTATTTCTGCAGTGGATGACTTCGAAAAAATAGATAATACAGCCGTGGCACAAATCTCTTTAAAAAGGATATAAAAGGATGCAAACAATTCTGTGCAGACTAAGGACCTTGCAGCAGAAGGACACACAATCACTGTCTCTTACACAGATAGGTTCTAAAAGATTAATCAGCTTTTGAGGGTAGTACACACTTTTCATTTGATCTTTCAACTAGAGTACAATCTGAGATGAAAGATGTTGATGCACAGTTTGGATGGAACAAAGACAAACAAATCACAATTCTACAAAAGCTTTATGAAGTATGGTGTCTCAAGCCTTCAACGAGAACGAACATGACATGCCCTCTTCATTCAGTACTGTCCTGCTCAATACTGGACAATCTATAAGCAGAGTGGAGATGAGATGCCAGCTAGCTATCTGAAGGGGGGTTGTTACTTTTATAAAATGAACACTCTTAAACCTTTGCAGTCCTATCAAGTCTTTCGTGCACAGAACAGTATAAAAATAGTGCTTTACATCATTTCATTTTATGATATGTATGGAACTTGACTGACGGTGAAACACACTGATATCGAAAGATCATGAGTTCAGCCTCCACCTAGCCACATCAGAATTCCATCTTTCAAACTGAATACCATTGCATTGACTCTTAGAAACAGTGGAAAGGTGGCACTGACGTCTATAAAACGTTATTGACTCATTCCTAGATTCAGGATGCATCAGTGCAACAGAGAAAGAAAAGGAGTAAGCAGAAGAAAGGTGCAAATGGGTAGCATGAAATGCAATAAGCAAGTGATACAGAGCCATGCCATGGAAGAGGACTGAGGAGAAGAGGGAGTCAGGCTTGAAGGGCACAGTGAAGGAATTGCAAAGTGAATTGTGTAAATGTCTCTCACGGGAAACTCTAAGAGGTTTCAATGAAGTGCGACTTTATGATTAAATGTAGAGGAGCTCCTGGACCTGGTGGTGGTTGAGCTGCTTTCCGAGTGGCAGAGGTTTTAACACCAGTCTAATACCAAACAAGAGGACTGAATTACACATTTTCCTAAAATTAATTTATGATAAAAAAGATGTAATGGGCGCACATCATTTGAAGCAAAAGTAAAGAGCACACCAAAACTAACTTTCTAATGGACAAAAATTAGATGAAAACAACTTAGACTCCCAATAACTTGATCCAAAAATGGTTTTGTTTTTCAGTCTGGCAATAATTCAAATGTAGAAGCTTAGATACTTCACTTCTAAGGACATTCCTGAAACGTATTTACATATGTCGAGTGATGCATCCTATGTTGACATATACTAAAGGTTATTATCTTCTGAATTTTTCCAGAATTTTTCTATGTCCTTTTAAATGACAGATCCCAATGGAGAGGTGCTGAATGTTTTTTCATGAATATGTCAATCTAAAATATTAACTCTAGTGTGTTTCAATGCCACATGCAAATGCATAGGTACGACATGTCACAGTGCTTCGTTATAGAAAGAGGAGGTACCAGTTATTCACTTAGTTGTATTTTTTAAGACAAACTGTCTATTTATTTATTTCAATATATTTTAGCTCCTATATTTATGCTTTTCTATCTTTCTATTTCCTTCTTTATCTTTCAAGTAGGCCATTCCTTCCACTTCTTTTTGCACTGGAACATTGTGGATTGTAGATTTAACTTGAGGTGTGAACAGCTGACTGGGCCTGCATTTCTCTCACACCCTGATAGGCTTGACTGCGCACTGGAACTTACAATGTAGTCTTTTAGTAACATCAGCAAATACTTTTACCCTTTAGTTGTATGGACCTTTGTTGGTTGACGTGAAGCATTGAAAGGAAGAAGACATCAACAATATACTTGTGAAGCCAATGTGACTCCACAGTAAGGACCACGAATTTCCAAATGTGGCTAAAGGGTTTTATCCTGGATTACCAATCAATCTAGTATATAAGCAAACCATTGAACAAATTAGTAGTTACAACAACACAGCAGATAAGCTGATATATCTCAGTAGATTCAGCTGCACTAAAATGAGAAGTTGAATTGTGATAGCCTCACCAATAAGTAAACAAATTAACTGATTTAAAACAGGTCTTCCCTAAAGAAACTTCCCTTCCCTTTTCCAAACATGAATTAGGTACAGTGACATCTATCTAGGGTCTCCGTTACTGGAGCATAGAAGGTGCCAGCTTGCAAAAAGGAAATATGTGTTTAACATACAGCTTCACACTAGCAAGAATAAGGCAAGCAGAGAAGTCTGAACATCTAGAAGCCTGAAAGGAATCTCTCTCTTCTGCCTGCGAGAACATCAATTAAAAAGTAACAGGAGATTCTGAAAAATCACTATCTCCTTTCACACTACTAGGAACCAACCAAATAGTTACTCAAGAGATCATCTGAACCATCCCTTTACTTTCCCATTGCTTCAAAACTTGGACTGTAGTTCCCAACCTAGAACATATCTTTGTCCTGGTACTCGATGAACAGAAGGCCTCTTTTAACTGTCAATTCTCTAAGTTCCCTGATAAGTTCTTCCCTCCAAGCCTCACTATCAGCAGTCTAATACAAACAATATGACTTTCTCTAACTAAAAGGAATCATGATAATGTACTTTCAAAGAAAGGGAAAATATGCTTTCAAAGCAAAGTTATTTGTAATAAAGGCCTGTAGTCAGGCTAAGTTTAACTGTGCTTTTAAAATGAGCTTCAAATACATAATGATACATCCAACTGTATAACTTGAAGAATAGAGCAGGGAGTTCCGATTCATCCTCAGAAGGCTCCGGCAGGGGCTACCCAGACTCAGATCCATTCCACCTCTTCGGACATTGTATGTCTTCCACCAGCCTACGTCATGGGTCTGGATAATGTTCATCATGAGGGGCACCATGCTCAGGAAGATTTCAGAATCTAAGAAATAGAGTGGTACATTGGCTTGCCTGGCATGCTCCTCTAGAAATTAGGTTGATGCTCTTCTAGGAAATGGACCAGGTCACTTTCGGTGTGAGATATCTTATTAGATAGTCATGTTTCTTTACAAATATTTATGGAAAGTAGAAATAGTTGCACTCCTTTAAAATATTCAAAAAAGGTTTGCTGTGAGTTGGTGTTGGGCACAGGTGGGTACCTTCCACTGATCCAAGGCGTAATTTCTCCCACAAAAAATGGTATTGTCCTAGAAAAGCACAACGTACACACTTTGCACTCCAATTGGGGAAGTTTGTAAGCTATAATTACTTCTGTGTTTCTTCAATCAATGTATAACCATTCTGTAGTCAGTTTGAAATGTATTACATAATTTATTCAATGTGAAGTATAATATTCATAGTGCTAGAGCATCACACATTAATTGGAACTTTCTATGCATTTGATAGGAATCCCAATGCTTTTCCAGAATAGTCCGTCATCAATGTATCCTGCAATATAATTAACAACAAATAATCAAAAATACAATGATTGCCCAGTCTATCAGTAAAGTGTGTATTCAAGTGAAACTAAACAACAAGCTGCTAGGTCAAAGCCAGACATGTCATTTCAAGGCCATCTAAAGGTGATAACCAAGTGGTGTCTGCTTGGAAAAAGAACTTTGTAAACATTGATGTAACCCATGCAATATAGTGAGTAGAACAAAATCAGGCAAAAAGAGTAGGATCCTCATTAACCACATGCAGTTTCATGTGTATCAGGCTTACTCAGATAGTGCGGCATTTCAATAAATATAATGCTATACGGTGCAAAAACAACAACGCTCTTTGCGAGGATCGAAAAACTTGCTCTACAGAAAGGAAAATAAACTCTGGAAAGAGGAAAACAATGTGCATATTAAACCTGTGTGAAACAATAGCTGGAGTACCAGCTATTAGAACTGCAAAGGTAATATTTGTGTAAGCCTATATGTGAAAAGGCACTGGATTACATACCTTATGTCTTGAAAGTGCTCATTCATAGTAGTAGATCTATATCAGATATCTTCCCAAAAGAAAGTGGGTGTCGAACCCAGGTGTTCGCTATAAAGTTTTACCACCCAATGAAAGAAAGATGAAAAGAGGACTTAAAAAGACAGAGACAAAGGGTATTGTAATAGAAAATGAGTCAGCGCCATTGTGGAACGGATATACAAATAAATAAACTCAATATACGTTACATCACTCATCAAGCATACCTCTAGCAAAGGCAATGCTTAAACAATTTAAAATCCTCCAATTGGCCAAATATTAGTCTGGTATAGTATCAACACAATGTAGTAAGGCAGCTACATATATTAATATACAAGTATGTTCCCTGGCAGGTAGCAACCTAAATTGATAAACAAGTTTGTTTCCCGACAAGAAGTCACCTTTTATGAAAAGCCATAAACCAATATATGAACCCTAGGGTTTTTCAAGGTTCAAAGATAACAGCTCAAATACAAACGTTCATGTAAACCCTTGGGGCTGCACAAGTCAATTTTTTTCATCATTAATGTCTAATTATAATAAGTGTTTTCTATTGCCTCTTGAATCAGTGGAGTTTCCAGAACCCAAAATCTCAATTGGCTTACATTGTGTTTATGTTTGTTAAAATGAACAGCAGCTGTAGATTTGTCATTTTGATTCCCAATGTTACTTTTATGTTTGGTAAGTCTGATTGTATTCTTACCTAATGTGATTTTAACTTTAACTAATGTAGGTAAGACTTAGGGGCAGATTTATGTTAACTGGCGCATCCCGAGGGATGCGCCAGTTAACATGCGCCACAGTCCGCCACAGATACGCCACCCATGGTGCGCCGCATTTATGATGCGGCGCACCATGGGGCAAAAACGGCACAGATGCGTCACGCATCTGTGCCGTAAAAGTGACGCATTGCTGGAGTTGTGTCGCAAGCGCGACGCAGCTCCAGCAATGCTCTGGGGGGGCCTATTCTTTCAATGCTGCCTCAAGCCTTACGCCTGCTTCAAGCAGGCGCAGGGTTTTGACGCAGCATTGCCCTGAAAGTGACTGAGTGAAATCTCATAGATTTCACTCAGCCACTTTCAAGAGGCGTTCCTGCGCAGGAACGCCCCCCCTGCGCAGAAACGCCTCCTCATGGCGCAGTGCTGTACAACGTGACGCATCTCCTAGATGCGTCACGTTGTAAATAGGGTGCAGGGATGCGCCACGTTTCCGTGCCATTGCGTCACGCAACGGCGGCGTAAACGTGGCGCAAGCCCTTCATAAATCTGCCCCGTAATGTCTTAACCACATAAACTAATCCACAAGAAAATTTCAACATGCATACAACTTTCTTAGAGTCACAAGTGGCTGTAGTATATAATTTGATAGGAGTTCCTTGAACAGGGTGCATTATGGTTATATCCTTAGTGATGTTATTGCAATGTACACAATTGTAAACTGGAGTAGTTCCTTTATAGATTTGAACTATTTTAGGTTTGACTAGTTTTGTCAAACACTCTTGCAAGCTTTTTGTTCTCCGATATATGAAAAGATGTGGCTGGACCAAAATGCCCTTGAAATCATCTTCTGTTTGTACCAAATACCAATGCTTCAACAACACCCTCCTCATAAGATGACTACTGGTAAAGAATTTGGAAATGAAGACAGATCTTTTAGTAGAGTTAGGACACTTTGACCTGTTAGCAGTTGGTTTCTGTCTTTAAGATGCACTGTTTCAATGGTTAAGTTTAAAATACTGTTAGGGTACCCTTTTTGCTTGAATTTGTCAACCATTATATTACTCTTTTCTAGTAGTTCTCTTCACTGGATGCTATTCTTTTGATTCGTAGTAATTGAGAATATAGTAGATGTTGTTTCCAAGCTCTCTGGTGACAGCTGGTATAATGAAGTAGGTTATTCCTGTGGTTTTGGCCCTTAATTGTGATCTCAACGTCCAGAAATGTGATTTGACTATTACTTCTGGTGTTAGTAAAGCGAATGCATTCGTCTATGGTGTTCAAATCGTTAATTGCTGAAGCCAGCTCTGTATGTGGGCCTTTCCATATTAAAAATATGTTGACGTATTGTCAAAAGGTTATCCAATTTTTTTACCATTCTTATTTTTGAAAGATGTTATCCAGCTCAAAACAATGCATGGAAAGTTTCACATAGCACAGTGCCACACAGTTTTCCACAGAAGTACTAGAGAGTTGCAAATAAAATGTGTTATTCCATGTGAAGTAACTGTGACATAGCGAAAAAATGTAGTATTTCCAACAAAAAATTATTTGGTCCTCATTTTTCTTGACATTTAAGAGAAAAGATTCAACAGCATGTAGACCTTGGTCATGGCAAATTGAAGTGTACAGTGATTGTGCATTTATGGTATAAAGCAAGAGAGCAATTTGTTCATGAAATGCAATTGATCTTATTTTGTTTAGAAAATTAGTTGTGTTTTTCAAATAAGTGTACATTTTTTGTACAATGGTTTGAAGATGTTGATCTAACTAATTTCCGCTGGTTTCATGCATTGAATTTCTTGTAAAAACTGAGGGTCTGTAAATCTTTGTGAATTTTATGTAACGTGTACATATGCACAGTACTCTCAGATGAGTTTGTATGAGCTATTGTTTGTCTACTTCTGTGATAGTGCCCATCAATAGGTTGGTTAAGAGAATCATCGAGAATTCTTCTGTTGGGTTCAGATTTAGTTTCATATATATGGCAATGTCTTGTACATGTTCATTAACGCTCTTCCAATAAAATTCTGTGTCCAAAATTACTAGAGCTTCTCCTTTGTTTGCCTTACAGCACGTTATAGTTTGGTTATTTGCAATTGTGTGATAACTCAATGCTCTTTCTGTGTTAAATTTGAAATTTTCAGGTTGTGTACTTTAAAAATTTAATGGAAGTCTGTTTCAAGTGAATCAAGAGGGTGCTACTAATATGCTTTACTTTTTTAACCTCATTAAAGTGCCTTCTTCCTTGCTAGAGCGAGGTTCAATCATATTGTCAAAAAAGTGTATGCATCTCAGGTTCCTCATGTATTTATAGAAACTTATTTCTGTTTTAAATTCATTTGAATGATAGGTGGAAAATAATGATGTTCCTTTCTATAGTGTCTTTATTTGGATGGCAGTCAATTGGCACCTAGAAAAATTGATAAATAAATATGTTTTTTGACTCCAAGTTGACTTTGCTATTGATTGTATGGCCTTGTCCACTCCGTGTTAGATAGAAGCGTCTGGGCCTCTCCCTTGAAATAATGCCATCCCGTCTGTTTGTGAAATCACTAGTGGGGGGCATAGCTACTTTTATTAAATGAACTCTATGTCTCAAAATGGAAGAGATTAAGAGTGTCTCCCCACATATTTTATGTGTTCCTCTTTCTTTCAAGAACTCTACTAGGATCTTGTGTATCAGCATATACAATGCTGTTTATAGAAGGGAGTCCGAAGATGTCCTAGCTACACATAGTACTAACTGTAAAAATGTTTTTCTGGTCAACCGAGCGTTTACAGTGCTCTAACGATTTTGGGGGACTTTAATCTCTACTCGTGTAGTAGTTCCACATTTATGAGGAAGGGAGATCTGAAGATGGGAATTACCTTCAGAACCAAGTCCCTCTTCAGCATACTCAAAAGGGAGATATGATGAATGATTTATCTGCAGAATATAATCAGGATAACCTCTTCAGGTGGGAGGGAACGGGGAATGACGGGGCTACTTTTTAGGGTTCTGGAGATGATTCTTTTACTGACGATATTTATGTATCTATGTGTTTATATTTTGTCTCGCCTTCTATCTTTTCTGAGGACTGGAATGTGTATAGTAACCACAACCCCCTGATTGTCAGTTTTCAGTGGATATTGGAAAAAGCGACATCTTATTATCATTTGGGAAATAAAGTATAAACAACCATCCAGGGGCGCAGATTAAAATCGGAGAAAAGTGTTCCGGAGTTGTTTTTAAAGGAACTCGTTATATTTTGCTCCTCTGATATCCATACTTGCTTGGATGCCGAAGCCCTGGACCCAAGCATTTTATCTGCATACAAAAATATATCCAGCAATAATAATACTGCCTTTTCAATCGAGTCAAAGCCAGGTCCTCCATTGCCCTATCTCTGGTTTGATTAGAGCTGCACTTAGGAACATAGGGCACTTTTAGCTCAGTTAAAATTATTGCCTCGAGATAGGAATAAAATTAAACTCTGTAGGGCTGTATAAAAAGCAGCAATTACACAAAGGAAGAAGAAACTACAGGCAGAGATGTGGGAGGATTTACATTTAGCCAGTACCAGAAGGGACAAAATGTTGTTTTGGAAAATGATTCATTATCTCTTTTTAAAGAAGAGCATGAGACAGGCTTAGTGGCCTTAGTACCCTCTCAGAAATGGGAAGATCACTTTTCTGCACTGTATCAGGGTGAGAGTTCAGGTGAGGTTGCTCCCCCAAGGGTTCAGGTAGACAAGCTATTGTCGCACTAGGAAGAAGTCAGAGGTACATCAGAATCTCAACCTAGGGGCAGGGATCCTGGGAATATGGGATCCAGGGTGATCTATTAAAGCCTGTATGGATTTTTGGGCTCCCCTCCTCACATTGAATCTCAATGCTCCTATTGTGAGGACATTCCCTGAGTCATTGCAACACTATGACATTGTTCCAGTTTATAAGAAGGGGCACAGGAGTGACCCTTCCTGGTGTGGACCCATTTGTTCAATAGATTTACAGTTAAAATGTTAGGCAGGGTCCTTCTAAATAGACTGACCCGGTGGTCCGAGGAACAGAATAGCTAGTCTGATATTCAGTATAGGTTTCACACAGGGAGAGAGACTGTGAAGCAGAATCTTTATCTCCATCTTTAATTAATAAACATGTATTTTCAGAAGAAGGTTTTCTCCTCTCCTTCTACTCTTCAGGGACCTCATCTCCTCCTTTGATTTGGTTAACCAGGAAAATGTTTGGGCCGAGCTGGGATCTTCACCATGGTTTAACAACTTCAGTCCGTTTCAGCAGTAATGGTGACTGTACAAAGGACTTTATACTGAGTAAGGGAGTCAAACAGGTGTGCATCCTGGCCCTCTTTCTTTTTAATCTGTATGTTAACCGTCTTGAGAAGGCACTTATGGTAAAGGGTGTGGATGTCCCAAGAGCTGGTGAGAGACTGCTCCTAGCACTTTTATATGCAGATTATTCTGTTTTTTTTCACTTGCACAACAATCTCTTTACAGCAACTTTTAATCCTTTTTGTTGATTTTATGAGAAGCTTGGATTTGCACACTAATTTTAAAAGCTACCTTTTTAGTTCAGAACCACATTTGAAGTAAGGTAGATAATTTTACATGATTTAATTATTGTATTTGAATCCTAACTTAGTTGGCAACTGTTAATGAAAGAGAATATGGGTTCCCTCATGAAAGCATGTGCTGGGGTTAATGATTTTTTTTCCAGTCTGGGTCATGAGCCTTTGAAAATCATGCTGTATGTATAAAATGCCAAAAGTGTACCTATCTCAACAATTGGCATTGAGATATTGGGTTACACAAACATAGATGCTCTTGTTACAGTGGAGAATAAATACCTTAGAGGACATTTTGGTTTGGGACAATATACTCTCACTGAAATTCTACAATCTACATGAGGAACTAGTTATATTGAAGATTATATTTGGTTGCGTCCCCTTTTGCTTTGGTGTAGTGTTTGGTTGAAAGAAGTTCTAAGGCTAAATAGATTAATCATACTTGATTGCATGAACCTAGAGAATGTTTGCAACATACCATGGCTAGTTTACATCAGAGATAATTTTATAATTTAGGTAGACCAGAGTTATTTTTAATTTCATCGAATATTACTAAACAGGATGTGACCTGGCTAAAGAGTCTTTTTTGAAAGAATGGCACGTGAGAAAAAAGCTTTATCACTGTTCAAACCATTATTTCAAAAATGCATTATGAGTAAGATGGTTCCAGGGATGGAGCCATATTACTGTATGAGATGTCTTTTCTTCAGTGTCGTCTTTTATCTTTTTTTAGGTTAGGTTTGTTTCACCAGCTGTTGTATATGGAGGGAACATGGTATGCACTGATCCTCCATATTGTTCCTGTAACTTGATTTTTAAATGGGATACTTTCCACAATGTAATGATAAGTCCCATGTTTTCACAGCTTTGTTATACATTTTTAAAACCTCTTTTTTAACTCCTGTTTTGGAGTGGTGTGATAGGGTATACCCCTAGTGGAACTTAATGTCATACATTCTTTTATCGGTTTTTCATCATTATGGTTTTTAATGTACTTGTATGATTTTATTGCAAAATCGAGTAACAATTTTATGATGATGATGATGAACTTGAAGAATAAATGTATGTTTCAAATGAACATTAGTGTACACGTATATAAATCTCTAATCACTATAATGATCACATTTCATTAATGTATTTAAATGTTTCACACACATTATTGAAGTTAAGGCACACTGTAAATATAATGTCAAATATGAGTATATAATTGCATGATTGTGAAGTATAAGGGTAGAGCCTAAATTACACTACTCTAGGCCCGTTTCTGATGCCGATGTTAGCCATCACATTCAACATAAGAATCTTATCGGGTGAGCCCAGCTCAAAACACTAATGTTTTAATAAATCTACGTCTAGAGTTTTCAAGATATTTAATATCAACATAAAATCTACACTGACTCTCCTCTACTTCTACGTCTTCTCTCTTTATCCGTATTCCCCTCCTTTCCTGCCCCTTACTTTTTGCCTTTATACACTTGTATCCCTTAAAGATTACAAACAGACAAACTGCAATTATCACAAGGGGTCTCAAAAGGGAACCTAATATTCCAGTTCCAAGGTTTCCAAACCACTTGACTATTGCAGCAAAACTATTTCCAACTGCTCTCCAAGAACCTGTAGCTTCCAGTTGCTTTAAATATCCCTTTGAGTCTGTAATACTTCTAATACAGTCAAGTTAAGTTTATTATTTCAGTTAATTAAAGACATAGCAATTTTACAAAATGATATTAAAAAAATACATTTTACTGATGTGTCTTAAAATGAGTCTAAAAGAAGGTGCGTTATTCGCTTCATTCAATATTTCCATTGAGGTTACATTTTTTAAAAGAAGACATGATAAACTATTCTCAACTTTGACTGGTGGAAGCAACAATCTCCTGCAATGGCTACATATTCCCTATGTCTTAAAATCTGTTGTTAAGGTAATAGGTTTTTTATACATCCTTTCAAGAAACATTATAAGATGCAAGACCATAGTGCGTAAAATAAATATTTCTGATCCAGCGAATAATGAATGATAGGGGAAATAAAAAGTATGAATTAAGGTGCATTATGAAATGTGATAAGATACCAGGCAGTAAAACAATAATTAAAAATGTATGCTAGGGCCCAGCAATAGTGCTCTTTTCCTCATTCCTTATTTTTTTTTCCATCAGAGTACATAGGATGATTTGGTGTGTCCTGGCATTTAGGCATTGTAAGACTCATATTGAAAGTGTTAGTGACATACATTTTCCTAATTTTCCTAATATAGCTCTTTACTATTAACAGGAATATAGGTGAACCTTCAACATCTTGCAGACTCTGGCTCCTTCGCAAAAAGGATGTCTTACACAAGGCAATTCTGTATAACCATAGAGCCTATAATTATTTTTCAGTGTCCACGGCAAACAATGAATTTGCAGTGCTAGTAGCTGCCTCATCAACTATTGTGGAGTACTTTTTAATTCTGAGATCATTCAAAACCACTCCTACAAAAAGAATCACGGCACCATATAATTATCCAACTATTTCAGATTTACTGCTCTTTCTTTTAGCTGTAATCTGTGTTTACCACAATGGATTATCTATATGTTCTACATGATACATCATCTAGAAGACTTTTGCCAAATAACATGCACCATACCACCCTCAGGGCAGCGTAAAATATGCATGTTTTCCACAAGTATAATAAACTCCAGGAATAACAGGATCCAGGCCTTCTATGAATAATGTCTAATTTTCCCCATCTTTAAAATTGTAATCACAATCATGTTTTTCTATACATTTAGGGGCATATTCTCAAGAACATTTGATAACTATCCCAAAAGTAACTTAACGCAACTGTGCATATCACAGTCTATAATAATACTTTCTTAACGTCCAATTACCAACCCGCTTACATCATGCAATAGTAGCATGATACCACGCTAAATGACTGCGTAAAATCCGACGTGAAACTCAAATGTAGAAAAAGTTGCAATGCCCCAAAGCGCAATACCAAAATCATCGATAACCAGCGACAGCCCTGCAAGAACCAAGCGTCATGCAGGAAAGCGCACTGTAAAAACAAAAACAAAAAAAATGCCAAAACCAATTCAAACAGCGTAGCACCATGGATGCACTCGGACCGAGTTCATAGGAGAAGCTGAACCCCACAGGACCCACGGAGGACCAAAATGGAACTCTGTGTTCGGGGAAGGGAAAGGAGAAGAGGAAGAGGAAGAGGGGGTTCAGTCTGCAGGAAGACCAGATCATCATCAGGGAGGTGATAGAACACTACCAACAAATGTTCGTCACCTCCACTGCGGCACTGGCAAAACAAATGAAATATGTCAGACCATCGTCACCAACGTCAATGCAGTCGAAGTGGCGAGGAGGTCAAGATGCGCTGGCATGATGTGCAAATCAGACCAAACAGAAACTTGCCACCAACATGAAGGCAGCAACGGCAACTGGAGGTCGGAGTCTTGTGCCACAGGACGTGCTGGATGAGTGGAGGAAATAGTGGCCACAGTCACCAGTTTGGAGACGGTGGCTGGAGTTGGAGCCTGGACACATCACTTTACGACCTGACCCAACATCAACATGGTGAGTGACGACCAGGGACTGGGGGGACGTCGGAGATGGACACAATGGCACACATGCACAATCATGTGAAGCACACCACACATGCACAATGACACTGGAACATGTCCCTGATACCCTTCGCAAACTACAGTACACACAGAAACACAAAGTAGGCCCACGTTCACCATGTGAACATATGGGCCCCCTCCAAATAACCAACAACACTACCAATGTATGCACATGTGATGATACCAGAAAAGCAGTGGCTGTGTGAGCCACACTGATGAAGCAAGTGACACTGCATGACAGTTCGGGCTGGACTGTTCCCATGAGGCACAGGGTCAGACTGATTTGCATATGGCCATGTCTGAACTGGGGTGGCAGAGTGGGCTAAAGAACGGTGATGGATTAAGCCCAGATCTTTTGACTGGGTGTGAGTGTTTGATTGATTCAGATGCTCCGTCCATCACCACCCCCATTTGTACCGCTTTTGGCCACCATAAGTGTGGCAGGGTATGCTCAGACGTGAGTCCCTTGCTCACTTTGCCACTGGATTCAAGCAAGCCGGGCTGAAGACGGCTGGAATGCCAGAAACCGGTCCTCGGAAGCTTGTTTCCGGTCCAGGGACGACATGGCTTGGCAGTTCGGGCTGGACTGTTCCCATGAGGCACAGGGTCAGACTGATTTGCATATGGCCATGTCTGAACTGGGGTGACAGAGTGGGCTAAAGAACGGTGATGGATTAAACCCAGATCTTTTGACTGGGTGTGAGTGTTTGATTGATTCAGATGCTCTATCCATCACCACCCCCTTTTGTACCGCTTTTGGCCACCATAAGTGTGGCACGGTATGCTCAGACGTGAGTCCCTTGCTCACTTTGCCACTGGATTCAAGCAAGCCGGGCTGAAGACGGCTGGAATTCCAGAAACCGGTCCTCGGAAGCTTGTTTCCGGTCCAGGGAAGACATGGCTTGGCAGTTCGGGCTGAACTGTTCCCATGAGGCACAGGGTCAGACTGATTTGCATATGGCCATGTCTGAACTGGGGTGGCAGAGTGGGCTAAAGAACGGTGATGAATTAAACCCAGATCTTTTGACTGGGTGTGAGTGTTTGATTGATTTAGATGCTCCGTCCATCACCACCCCCTTTTGTACCACAGCATGACAGATAGCAGGGCAGCAGCCTAAATAAATGACATTGTGCATGAATCGACAAGGAGGTGGCGCAGTGTGGATCACATCCGTAAAGGAGCATGTCACACTCTGACACATCCTCATACACCTACAACCCATGCCGTCCAGTCAAATACACGCATCAGACATACAATGTACAAGGCCACAAAATCTGTGCAAGATCACAAATGACCCAAGTCACAAACATCCCAGCTCCTGAAAAGCACACAATTCAAAGGCACACCACCGCAAAGGGACAAGGGTTCATGAAATCAGAGCTGCAGGGCCAACTCCCCACAATGAAGCACACACACAGAGCAACCACAGAACATCACCAATGATGGGAATGTGGAACAAAGTGCAACCAACTCTAGGTCCCAACAGTGCATCGGTGTCTTGCTCCCACAATGGAAAATGTTAGAACTGCATATGAGAGTGGAGATGAAGGTACTCCCTCCGACCAGGTGCAGCCAGCTCTAGTTCCCAACAGAGGAAAGGTGTCTTGATCCCACAATGGACGATGTTAGAACTGCATCTGAGAGTGGTGATAAAGGTACTCCCTTCGACCATGTGCAACCAACTCTAGGTCCCAATAGTGGAACAGTGTCTTGATCCCACAATGTACGATGTTAGAACTGCATCTGAGAGTGGAGATGAAGGTACTCCCTTCGACAAGGTGCAACCAACTCTAGGTTCCAACAGTAGAAAGGTGTCTTGATGCCACAATGGACTATGCTAGAACTGCATCTGAGAGTGGAGAGGAAGGTACTCCCTTTCGACCAGGTGCAACCAACTCCTTGTCCCAACAGTGGAACGGTGTCTTGATCCCACAATGGAAGATGTCCGATATTACTTGCTGCTTGGTTTTCATAGAACTCCCTCTGTTGAGGTGCAACAGACTCTATGCTTCCGTAGCTAACTGCTGTATATGATTATTGTGCTTGGTTGACACCAGTCGGTGGAGCACACCGCGGTACAGCAGGTCCGATCAGTAAAACAGGGTCTTGATTCTATGATTGAGGATGATAGAAGTTAAAATCTGTGTTGATTTCTGTTTACCCCCTCTGATCAGGTGCAACCAACTCCGTGCTTTCGAATCCAATGGTATGTGGCTCTGAGGCATTAATGAGCACTGCCTCTGGCCTACACTGTGGTTAGCAGAGTTCACAATTCAGATCGAATGGTAATTGTTTAATTAAAGACTCCAGTAGTCAAGTAACGACTATTGAAATATGCACAATATTGTTTTAGTATACTTGCTTGAAGAGCTTTTTTAGATGTGTTATAGGTTTAGTAAAGTGACCAAATTCATCTTGCAAGTCCAAAGGAACAGTGAATAGTGTACACTGTGGACAAATGAAATCGTAATTCGAATTATTTTGATTTATTTATTGCAGAGTTTTCTGTAATTTATGTTGTTGTATTTTGTGAAGAGGCAGTGAGAAAAAGTAGTCATGTTTCTGTGTGTGAGTACTGCCTTCAATTAACACTGCAGACTGTGTTCACAATTCAGATTGAGTCGCTATTGTAGATGATGCAGTCCTGTAGTAAAAGACATTGCTCGAGTGCGCTCTGTCTGCACCACTCATACGCATCATTGCAGGTTCGGCACACGGTCTTTGTGGCTTCGCGGATTGAAAACTGTGGAGCTCAAGTCAATGCCACATGGCTGTGGGCCCTTGCTGAATGCTCTCTCTGGCATACACTGCAGACAGCAGTGTTCACATTTGAAATTGATTCGGTATTGTAGATGACACAGTCCTGTAGGAATAGACATTACACCACTCATATGCATCATTGCAGGCTCACCACGTGCTTTTTTGTTGCTTCGTGTATTGCAACTGTGGGGCTCAAGCCAATGCCACATGGCTGTGGGCCTTTACTGACCGCTCTGTCTGGCCTACACTGCAGGCAGCAGTGTGCACAATTCAGATTGAGTCACTATTGTAGATGATGCAGTGTTGATGGCAACAGATATTGCTCCTAGTATGGCCCGCCCGCAGCACTCATCATCGCTGGCTGTGTACATGCTGAATGCTTTTGATGTGGCTATGTGAGTGCACTAGAACTGATGGAGCGTTTCTGATATAATCTTTTTGTGTATTATTTCAGATCTATTGAGTGTGTCTCAGTATAACACAAGTTGTGGTTCTTTTAGGATAGAATTTTGTATCTATTATTTCACATGTACTGTCCCTACCTTACTGCAGCAAAAATTATTGATTCTTTTAATAATGAATCTCTGTGTGTGATAAAATGATTACCGTTGTAGTTGATGCTAGCAGCAATCATTCCCTGAGGGCTCCTTTATACTCACCCTACCCGCATCCAGCACAGACGTCATTGGATATGTGACCCTGGTAATAAAAAGGAGTCGAGCGCACATGCCCGTTCCCAACTTTCACTATCTATCTGGGTCCATGTGTTCATTATCTATGCATGATAGTGCCTCTGGGCTGTACTACATTACATTGTGCTGTGGATAGCGTATGCAACCATGTTACCTCTGGTGGTGGAGAAGACTTCGGTTATGTAACTTTTAGGTGTATGGCTATCACAGGTGGAGGGCTACTTTACAAAGTATGAATATTGATGAAGATGATGGTTGCATGTTGTGCGTAGTGTAAGATATGTGTACATTGAAAAAAAGTTTAGAAAAAAGCTCTCTAAGCAGAAGAGGTGTGTCTCATCAAATGCAGGACAGAGATTGACTAAAATGAGTGGTGTTTGCTAACTACTACAATAGGAAATGTTATGAACTAATTAAATGCTTTTTTTATGGTCCCATGCCAATCGAGCACCCAGCGCGCAAGAAGACAGCACCTGACGTCATTGTGAGAAAATACATTTACTATAATATACGTTTATTACAGTTAGACATATATAAATGTTTAAAATATTTCTGATTATCGCTTGTTCTCATATACACTTCAAAGTTATTTAGATATAGTTTTGAGACAAAAAAAAGAGGTAATGGCGTACGTGGTGCGACACAGTACGTCCATGATGTAACAAAGGGTGTTGCAGCGTTCACTCGTCACATACGCAAAGGGAAGTGGGCGCAACCCCCTATGTACATGGCGTAACATGTGGCTTGGTAGTGCGTACCCGGCGCATACAAAAGCAGCAGCTGGCTTGACCTCATATTTATATGTTGTTAAGTGGGACGCGGTACCACAAACCCGTCGGATTCGAAAAGCGCATCATTTCAATGTGGTGGATAGAATTCGCGTGCTGATCGAGCTCGGTAGACTACCAGTACGGGACTGAGTTTTCTCAACCAAAAAAAAATTACATACATATTTTTGGCGGAAGATGTAAAACATTACATCATTTTTAAAGTTAAAAAAAGGATAATAGAGTAACAAAATATTAAAATACAATTTGAAAAAATATAGGTTTTATAAATATTAAAAAATGAAATTAACATTTAAAAAACCTTTGAAATTCACTGAAAAAAGCATAGGTTTTACAGACATTATAGTCAGGAATTAGCATTTAAAAAACCTTAGAAATTCACTGAAAAAATCATGGGTTTCATGGACGGTACAGTTAGTTGGACATTTGACTCATATAAACCAGATAAATTTGCTAGTTATAGTTAGTTGAGCTAACTATAACTCGCGAGCCCGCAATGCACTGCTGATGATGTTACATATTACATCACTCAAGACATGGTCAGTGACATCACTGATGACATCTCAAATTACATCACTGATGACATCATCCACGTGATAATCTGATGCACATACTGATGCTCCAATATAAACTTTGATACACCCAGTCTAAAATACAGACTACTATTTTTGACACCTTACGCACAATAATACCAGATACTACATACCACCGACTATTTCCTAGGAATAAAACACACATCCAGGGACTTATACATAACGTTACTCATCCATACAGTACTATAATGTGTACTCATACACCTATACATATAGTAACACTCTACCACTCATCCATAGAGTTATTCACACACCTAGTCAGTCATGCAAAGAATGAATTACATACTCATTTACTCATGTATACAGTTATACACACCAACTGAGTTATTTATACATATCACATCACTTATTTATGCAGATACTAACACATACGTATGGTCTTATACAATCACTAATATAAGCAGATACTCATTTATACACCCACTCTTCAAATAACTTACTCTAACGTATAGTCATTTATATACGCCAACACTCACATAAACTGCCTTAAAACATATGTATGTTACTTACACATATACCACTGAGACATTCATTCATGCACCAACACCCAGTCACACACTAACTCACCCATACAGCCCTTCCCAGATGTGCATTTGAATCCATACAACCAGTGAATCACCCACTCAGACACCTTTGCAGAGAAGCACACACCCCCACCGACCCACACAGACACTCAGGCACCCATACAGATACTCAGGCAACAAATCAATAACCCATATAGACATTCATGTAGCTACTCACCAACCCATGCAGCCGCTTACACACCAACTGAGAGAGTAATACAGAGTTTCACTCAGTTTAGTCACT
Organism: Lissotriton vulgaris; assembly: GCF_964263255.1. Classification (NCBI taxonomy): domain Eukaryota; kingdom Metazoa; phylum Chordata; class Amphibia; order Caudata; family Salamandridae; genus Lissotriton; species Lissotriton vulgaris. The sequence goes on from NC_141690.1 coordinate 49,897,685, forward strand.
AACCCATGTATTCAATAAGACATGTTCAATCACTCACTTATACAGTCAGTCACACACCTACTAAATAATCCATTCAGGCACTTGTAAATCCACTCATTCTTCAATACATCTTGGCATAGATATATATCAAAACTATTTAAACTTTACAGAAACACACAGTCACTGGATGATGTCATCAGCGATGTCATCAGTTATGTAATTTGAGATGTCATCAGTGATGTCATCAGTGATGTCACTGACCATGTCATGAGTGATGTAATATATGACATCATCAGCAGTGCATTGCGGGCGCGCAAGTTAAAGTTAGCTCAAATAACAATAACTGGCAAATTTTTCTCTGGTTTTATATGAGTCAAACGTCCAACTAACTATAACGTCCTGGAAAACTATGGATTTTTTCAGTGAATTTTTAAGGTTTTTAAAATGCTAATTCCCAACTATAACGTCTGTAAAACCTATGGATTTTTAAGTGAATATATATATACATATATATATATATATTGTTCATAAATAAATTATGAAAACTATTAGAAAACCTATTTTGTTAAACTGACTATTTCCCTCTAGCAAGCAAGTAAAACCAACAGTATTGAAGATAGTTGATACATATTTCACCATCAACGGTGATGCCTGTCTTGTATCAGTTGGTACTAAGAAGATCTGTTGTATTAAATAGTTGCACAGGGTAGCAAACATAGCAGCATACCATATCAAAATTGCTTGTTACTGTTAGGCACTAGTGCAGAGATGGGTTGGTAGATTGTTATACAAAATTGGTACATTCCACATCACAAATGAATTTCAGTTGTTAGTACCAAACGTATATGGGAAAGATGTTATCGGTCCCATCAATCAAAATGGTACGGAGTCTAAAACTGAAAGGAATTTAATACTTTATAGCTCATTCTTCCTCTATAACTATGCCCAATAAATCCTTTTATAATGCTGCTCAGATATGAATTTCCCTAAATGAAATGAAAAGAGAAGAGTCATTTGCCATAATAGGATCAAGTTGGTTTAATTAAATGCAGTGGCTGAGAGAGTCTCTACTGAATGCATCTGAGGAAAGTCCCTATGTACAAAGTTTATGCTGACAATATCTACATGTCGTTAGGTATAATAAAACAACTTCTGCATTCTTGAAGTTCGCATGTTTGGGACACAGATGGCTGTCAACCTCAGGGAGAGCTAGTGTGGAACAGTTTGTATGTGTCCGGGTTTCCGGTTTGGGGAGCAAGTAATTATTACATGGGGTGTGCATGTCATGTTCTGAGTGGCTGAGTGTTCCTATCTACATGTGATGTCTAGCTTTGTGGTACTTTATTTCCTGGGATCTGTTTGCTGTGCAACTATCTGTCTGTGGGATTGATAAGGGTTTTCCCTGTGTGCGCATTTGTCTTTGGGCTAAGTGAAACCCCACCTGTGGCCTGTCACCGATAGATGTGGGATGGGGGTGCAGGACCTGTCTGTTTATGTATCTCTGACTCTGGGTTGATAGGGAGGTCACATTTGGTGAATAGGACAGCAATATTATGAGTTCATTAGAATTCCTGAAAATAATATTGCAGTCAATGTATGCCATAAACCATGCAAACATAACAATGTTTTACCAATAGAAACAATGTCAATTTATGCCATGATCTAGGCACGCATGGGAAACAACAGTTATAACGCAACTGTTTCAACGGACTACTTTTACAACACACCTACTACAATGCAGGATCCTTTACAGCGCATGCCTTTACAACGCATGACATTACATAGCAGATGCTATTACAACGCATGCCATTACAATGTAAGTATAGGTAAGTTTATATTTTTTAAAACATTTATTTCATTTGGGTTTTGGGGAACTGGGGTATTTTTAGGGTTCAGGGTTAGGTTTGGGTTATGGGGTACAGGGGTATTTTTAGGGTTCAGGGCTAGGTTTGGGTTATGGGGTACAGGGGTATTTTTAGGGTTCAGGGCTAGGTTTGGGTTATGGGGTACAGGGGTATTTTTAGGGTTCAGGGCTAGGTTTGGGTTTTGGGGTACAGGGGTATTTTTAGGGTTTAGGGCTAGGTTTGGGTTTTGGGGTACAGGGGTATTTTTAGGGTTCAGGGCTAGGTTTGGGTTTTGGGTTACAGGGGTAGCTTTAGGGATTAGGGATAGGTTTTGGGTATAGGGGTACAAGGGTATTTTAAGGGTTCAGTTTTTTAAAAACTACTTGAAATAAATTGAATTAAATAAAAAAAATAATTAAATTAAAATATTTAAATATGTATTAATTATAATTTTTAAAAAAAAGATATACTTACCTATACTTACGTTGTAATGGCATGCGTTGTAATAGCATCTGCTATGTAATGACATGCGTTGTAAAGGCATGCGATGTAAAGGATCCTGCGTTGTAAATATTGCGTTGTAGTGGTATGCGATGTAAAAGTTTGCGTTTTAACGTCATACATCCATCACTATATCAGTAAAGACAGTTTTGATTTATGCTAGATTCACAGAACTAACTTAAGACAAAATCCTAAACGTACTACCATTTTGGTATTCACAGAAGGCATTTACTCATTTTGGTATTCACAGGAGGCACTTACTCATTTTGGTATTCACAGAAGGCACTTACTCATTGATGAGTAAGTGCCTTCTGTGAATACCAAAATGAGTAGGTACCTTCTGTGAATACCAAAATGAGTAAGTGCCTTCAGTGAATACCAAAATGAGTATGTGCCTTCTGTGTATACCAAATGGTAGTAAGTTTAGGATTTCGTCTTAAGTTAGTTCTGTGAATCTAGCATACATCAAAAATGTCTTTACTGATATAGTGATGCATGCCTAGATCATGGCATAAATTGACATTGTTTCTATTGGTAAAACATTGTTATGTTTGCATGGATTATGGCATACATTGACATTGTTTCTATTGGTAAAACAGTGTTATGTTTGCATGGATTATGGCGTACATTGACATTGTTACTGCAGATATTGTTGTGTGGTATAGGTTATGGTAAAAAATGATATTGAATGTATGGGTATTGACATTGTTATGCGGGCACAGGTTATGGAACACTTTGACATTGCATTTATCGTATTCACCTATTCCAAGAATAACTGTATCTAACACTTAGCACTTTCTTATCAGGGTATACCCTTTAATTAACTTTATGTAGAGTTGTTAGTTACATTTTTATATAGTGAAAGCTATCTCTGGCCGATAATCTCCTGAAAGGGACATGTTTACTGGAACATATCACAGTTTTCTGACTGCATGAAAATACGTTTCAGGTGCAGAATTCTGTGTCTGAAACTTGTCATAAATAATTATCAGTGCAGCTAATAAAAATAACTGCTGTGGTTTGCAGGCTTTTCTTGTTGCCCATTAGCCAAATTACATTCAGGTTGTAAATCATATCTCTGACAATAATGCCCCTTTCATGCCTAATTGCTTAAATAAATGTGTAATTAATGTCTAGTGATGGAACTGTACAAATAGCTGTGCAGCTCCTGTAACCAATGCGTTTGTTTGTGACAGAGTGCAATATTCATGTTTAATTATCGCTCTAATTTAAATGTATAATTCATAATTTATTCACTGTCATAGTTTGCTAGAGAACAGAATGTTACCATCATCATAAGTAAAATAATGATGCAGCATAGTTTGCAGCTAACACTCTGTATCTTACAGTTGCATGAATGAAATCCAATACTTTTAGTGTAGTCTCCATTTAAATGACTGTGCAATTGCCATTGGACTGTCTGGTTGCCTTTGTCCACTTACCGGAGCAAGTCGAATGCTAGGAATGTGTGCAAAAGGCCTTTCAGAGCATCCTGGGACCCCGCATCAGCTCCAATTATGCAAATAGAGAGATATGCAAGCAATCTAGCGTCGTTGATAGAGGAAAGGTTCCGTTCCGGGAAAACTGACATGCTGTGATACACGGGGAGCATGCCATCATCTTGCCTTCACTCGCGAAGTGATAAGTGAATTAATAAGTCAGAAATCCAATGAATGTAACTTAAAATTCTTCACAATAATGTTCATTTGATACATAGGGAAAATTTTAGGCCTGGCGTTGCAGTTTGTCGTTTCAATCTGACATTTACTCTTTCTCATTCACACTGCATTTTTCAACATAATTTTTAAGAATTTATCATGAAAACGGTATTGAAAAACAGCGCAATCAAATTATTGAATTTATGTCCATCAGGGCAGCCTTCATTATTTATTAACCTGATTGATAGAAAATGAATCTCTAAAACTATTTCTGTTTTTAGTTTTTGCCTGTGTTTAAGTATTTAACAGAAACAAAAGTAATATAATAAACACTGCTCACTCAATCATTCATAACCAATATAGCAAGCAGGCCTAATACTTATTAAAACATTATGATAAATAATGATGATATTTCATAATAAATGCAAATCGAAATTGCATTTTACCTTGGTGTACCCAACAATATTACTTTTTGAGCAACTGAGAAAGCTGAGAAAAATTCTCCGTAAACGTGTCTTAACCCCTTCATTGCTAGGACTACCACTGCACCCCAACTCCTCGCACCCTCCTGCTAAGCCTTTTTTTTCCTATTTGGGGTAGTTTGCGCATAGATCCCTGTAACATTTGGTCCACATAAGGTATCCATGCTAAATTTGCAGCCTGAGAATTCTAAAGGCACCCAGGGCTTGTAGCCTGGAGGGGAATGAGAAATTAACCAACATATGGCAACATTTTGTTTTTTGGGGGGGAAATTGAAAAAAAGTGTTGCAAAAGAAAGCATGGGCCCGAATCACAAAGGTAAACTGAGATGAAAGTCTAACTTATCGACTTTCTGTATTCACAATGGGCATTTCCGAGTAGGAAAGTTAGACTTTTTTCTCAGTTTAACTTAAGTTTTGATCTTAAGAATAACAGAGACGAAACTTAAGATAAACTGAGACAAAGGGCTAACCTTACTACTCGTAAATGCCCTTTGTAAATACTGAAAGCAAATGGTAACAATGAAGGGTTTGCAGTGCTAGAATCACCATCTCTCCCGCTTTCAGGAACAGGCAGAATTTTGTCAGAAAGCCAAACTTTTCTACAGTTTTGGCATTTTACAGACATAGCATATATTCCTATTTTTTGTGCTATTTAGTGGTAGAAATGAGTGTGAAACCAATATTGAATCCGGAAAAGCTATACATTTTTTAAAAGTAGAGAAAATTCAGTGAGGAGTCATTTATGCAGATCCTTCAAGGTTTTCGTATAGAAACTATCAGTTGAAAATAAAAACGATTGAAATTGAGTTGAAAAAAACAGCCATTTGTGCCTACGTTCTCACCTGTAACTTCTAAGTATGGCAGATTGTTGAAAACAATATATTGTTATGTCCGCTGGACCCTTCTGGTTGGGGGTATATAGAGGACTTGTAGGTCCACCATGAACCCAAGGTACCCAGATCCAATAACTGAAGTGCGTCTTGTAATGGTTTTTCATTGTATACCAGGTATACAGCAATTCAGTTGGGAAAATATAAGAGTGAAAAATAATTATCAAGGAAACCAACATATTTCCAGAATATAATCAGAATATGGAGTTTAGAAGCAGTTGTTATTTGCACATCTCCTAATTTGTGGGTACCCATACTAGCATGTGAATTAGAGGGAATTTGTAAACTCCAGGTGGGAGCAAGTCAAGAGGGCCAGTAAGGATTTATATAACAGTAACCTTTTCACCAAAGAAGTCTCCAGGCCAGTTCCAGGTTCTATGGGATAACTGCCATAGACATAAATGGAGTGATGCTGTGGGATACAGGATGATGAAGATGCTTTATGATGCTGAGACTGCTGTACAGTAGACGAGGGGCTTCTTCGGGCTACTCCTCAGTCCACAGTCTTGGAGGGGAGACTCTGGCCTAAGAGGGTAAAGTACCTCAAAGTCCCGCCGGGGTCCAGCAAAAGTAGAGTTGCCACTGGACTACTGGTCTCTTGTCAAACTGAAACTAGAGATTCCCTTTGATCGAGGCTAGTATCCCTCACGGGTAAACAAACTGTACTCTTTAGATTCTCCAGGGTCCAGCAGATGTGTGCAACATGTTAAGGCTGACACTCAGTCTCCCAGGCTGCACATCAGTGGTCAGTGGTAAATAGCCAAGGTGAATTTCTTCCACTTTTCTTCCACTTTTGCCGAGAGCAGCTGACTCTTCGAGTCACCTGTTCTGTCTAGAGCTCGAAGACAACTTTTTCTCATGCCATGCACAGTCCTCTCCTTGCTTATACAGAAGCAGCAGGTCATGTCTGGTCTTTGGGGAAGCCTCTCTTTGCCGGTTCTACAGTACAGCAGGGCAGTTTTTTCTCAATCCTTTCTCGATTCTAGATGTAATCTGAGGTCTGGGTGCCAGTGGTACCATATTTATCCCCAGAAAATATCCTCTGGGTACGTAGTGGTCACTAGCGAATGGGCTACTTGTGTCCCTCCTGACTGATGAATGAATGATTGAAAGAATGAATGAATGAATGAATGAATAGATAGATATATGAATGAATGAATGAATAAATGAATGAATGAATGAATTAATGAATTAATGAATGAATGAATGAATGAGTGAATGAATGTACTTCTAAAGCTCGTGGCTACTCAAGAGTGTCCAGGTACAGAAGCATTAGTTGCTAAATAAATAAGCAATTTCCTTAATGCTGTCTGATTCAAATTGTTTCTTAATGGAAAAGGGAGCTGGTTAAGACAAGAGGATACCAAAAAGGAGAAGAAAGAGCCCCCTTGCCTTTTTTTCTTAGAGAACGGAACAATGAGATGTCTAACATTCATGGAGTGCAGTGGTCTCGAGGGACAGTAATGTTTGATCCCAAGTTCAGGTATTTAGGATCTGAATCATGAACATCATGATGAGCACTTTGAAGATAACTCTTTTTTGACAGAAAGCCAGTGCAGTTGCTTGCAAAAGACAATAACTGGCAACTGTTTACAGAGTTTGAACAGTAGTCTAATCGCAGCACTTTGAATGACTTGGAGTTAATGTGCCAGGTAGTGAAGCAGGCCGAGAGAGAGATTGTTGAGCTAGTCAAGATGAGATAAGATCAGAGCCTGCACTACAGATTTCAGTGCATCCCAATGACAAAAGAACAAAAATGTTATCAGTGTTGTAAATATCCTGATACATAACTTGACTACAGAGGATATCTGCTTCTTCATAGTCAGACTGACCTTAAATAACACCCCCAAGTTAATAGCTCTGGCAGTCAGGGGGGGGGGAGCATTCTGCAGTGCAACAACCCAGCCCTCCAGACAAATTATCAGGACAAAAGCAACAGGATTTCATTCTTGTCAGGATTGCAATGAAAGTTATTATCATTGAGCCAGCCTATGACTTCTTTTATACAAGCTGTAAATGTCCTCTTGGCTTCTGATGTGGTTCCTTTGTATGAGATCAATAACTGTGTGTTGTCTGCATATGATATTATTCTGCCAAGAAACAATTCCACCAGAACAGCAAGGGGTGAAATATAGACATTAAATAAGGTCAGACTGAGTGCAGATCCCTGAGGGACCCCACAATGTTGGGCTTTCACTTCTGAGCAGAATGCTCTCATTAAGACCACTTGTTCATGAGAATCGAGTGAAGAGGAGAGTGAGCGGAGTGCTGAGCCATTACAATAATTGCAGAGAGCTAATAAAGTAAAATCTTGTAGGAAATAGTACCAAATGCAGCAGAGAGATCCAGTAGAACCAGTGCACACATTGAAGCTCAGGACCAGGTTCCACTTTATAAGCCCAGAAATATCCAGCAGTTCTGTTTCTTTGCCATGTCTGTTTCTAGCACCCGATTGCAAGGGGTGTAGCACATTTGTGTTTTCTATTAATTCTGAATGCTGAACCAGTTTCACCAAGATATTTGAAGGAGCTGGAGGAAAGGAGATAGGGAAAAAGTTGGATTACAGTACTGTTGCTGCATTGGGGTTTTTCAGAAGGGAAACCACATTATCATTTTCCAAGAGCTGGGCACTGATTCATCAATGTCCAAAAGGTACCCCTAAAAGTTGCTTTCTGGTCTGGGAGAAGGGGGAACAAACAAGAGAAAATCACAATAGCCTCCCACAAGACATATATTACTTTTTTGTGTAGGCTAACAAAAGCTCTATGGGGCTATCCACAATACAAACTACAATTTCTTTGTCTTTTTGTTGTATTTTATTTTTTAATTATTCCATAATTATTTCATTTGTGTTCACATGCAAAAGAGATAAAAGATAAACATATTTTTTTGGGTAAAAAAGGTCTGCATTATTTTTCTTTTGCAACAATTTCATCAGTTGTGACAAATCAACATATACATTATTTTCTTATAACAGACAATCATTTTATCATTTCATTATGACCACATATCCCCTGACATGTGACCTTACTTACATACTAATCAGATATACAATCATACACTCCCATTCTCTCACCATGCATATTTAATACCCAACCAGCTCGCATACACCAAGAAATTCACTTCAGGGACAGATCGAAAGCAGTTTTCTTGGCTGTGTTGGCAGTTGGGTACAAGACATCCAGGTCAACGTACATTTCGGTGGCACATTATCAGTTTGAAGCCACCTTCTTCAGGACCATCAATTTTGAGCATAACAGTAAGTGGAAGGGGAATCTTTAAATGATGAAACACAATATTATCTGGGAATGCCCCATGACTAATAATATTTGTCAAGTATTTTATTTTATAGAGCTCCGTGGTTTGTTAAAAAGATAGAACAAAGTTGGATTATTTTTTTCCTGTGAATAGTGAAAATATCTACCACCAACACCACTCGAAAAGTGCTATCAAAGAAAAGAGCCAGAAAGGAATTTGTGATAACGTTTGTGCATAGGTCTGATGTCCATAGTCATGCTCAGAGAACCACCCATGTTCTACAGAGGAGGCCCAGAGTAACAAAAGCCAAAGATCATCTTATATCCCTAAAATCTAACAGAAAGATTTCTGATTTCTTTGTTAAAACCTCCAGTATTGTTGATTCCCAGTGTTCAGGTGGGGCTGCTGATGTTGTTGGTTCATCTGCTGATATTTGTTTCAGTCCTGTTCTCACTAGCTGTTCCTTCCCCTGTTGCAACCTCTTTGTAAAAAAAGGGGACTGTGTCTGATGATAATGTTGGTCTCCTTGTCTACCGCAATTAGATCTTTCATTTTGGTAGGCCCCTTCTGATGTATTGGAGCTATCTCCATATGAATCAGCGAAGGTTGTGTCTGAAAAAGTAAGGACTTTTCGCCTACCGCCTCTTCCTGGATTGCATTGACCTGCACTTTGGTTTCAGTCTTGATGATAATTAGCACCTAAATAAGGATATTCTTTCTCTTGGCTGCACCACCTAATGTCTTTTTTTAATTCCTCAGTTTTTTTTTTCATTTTCAGGTACCCTTCAAAGTCTTTCAGTTCATTGGTCATACTGTCTAATCTGGCTTTTGCCTCTTCTAGTGTGGTCATAGTTTTTAACTTTCCCTCTAGATCCATAATATCTTGATTGAAGATGGCCACCACTTCTCTCAATGATTAAAGGCATCCAGTCCCTAGAACAGTGATTCGCTACCTGGGACCACTTTTCAGGCAACTTACGTAATTAGACAAATAGTTCTGGAATATTGCGTACCCTAATCCTGCACGTAAGGAGACAGAGAACAGTTCCAGATAAATAGGGCAAATAATATCAGTGATCTAATGCATGATGTGTATAGGAAAAGAGTCTAAAGGAGTGCCAGATTTGTAGCCCACAAACAATCTTTCAAGTTGTTCTCTGAAGTTGGTAATAACAGGGGAGCTTATCTCTCATCTCACTTTTTTGGAGGTGATTAATTTATCAAAAAAACAACTTAAATAAATTACTAAAAAGGTATTAGATATTATGATCCAAGACTCAATTGATCAATCCTTGGCATAAAGCCTATTTTGAAATGTCTCAGTATACCTAATATTTCAGTCCGCTTTATGCATTGACTACTTATCTTTTTTAAAGTCCCTTGACTCTCAAACATGGGCAAACTCCTTTTTGGACTGTTCTGTCATTACTGTCAAAATTGAACTAGATGCTTGGCGAGGGGAAAGATCTAGTTGACAGACGAATCAACTCTTTCTCTCCAATCAGGATGGTTGATAAAAATGAAAATATGAATCAAAGAGTTGTTTCATATCAATAAAGGCACTGCAACCCTTAATTCTGTTTGGCGTGCCTTTAAGGCAGTATCTGCGGGCACATGAACGCTCTGGTACCTGCTCAATCTAAAATCCAGAGGGCTCATATTCTCAAACTTCAACTTGCGGTTGATATCGCAGTTCAGTTGAGGGCAAAGTCTCCAACCGAGCAAACACTCATAGATCTGCAGCAGTCCAGCACCTAACAATAATTGAGGGAATGCTTTCACTGGAAGAAATTATTAGCTCCCACTCTTATCAGCAACAAGTAAAAGAAGAAAGCAAGATGGTGGGCAGATTTTTTGCTTGGTCATCCAGGGTGAAGCAGGAAGCTGCTTTGGTTACTGAATTACAGCAACCCAGGATGGAGGCTCTGACATCTGATAAGGTTGAGGTTGCAAAATATTAGAGTTGAGCTAAGTCTTTCAGGAAGAGTTAATTATATTTTTGTCAAGCTTTTAAATGCATTGAAGAATAGGGGAGAAGTCCCTGTAGTATTTAAGGAATCAATTATTATAAGTTTTCTTAAAAAAGGGAATAGTCCTCATGATGTCAATTTATATAGACCTATCAGCCTTTTAAATTCCGATTACAAAATTGCAATTAAAGTATGGGCTAACAGAATTACACCTGTTGTCCAGAAGATTATTCATAAAGACCTGACTTGTTTTTTTGTCAGGACGCCAAATGTCTTCAAGTACCACTTTTTTAATACATGCTATTGATTTTTGTAATGCTAATCTGATCCCTGCTTTTATAGCGATGCTGGATGCTGAAAAATATTCGGACCTCGTCAACTGGGAAACTCATTTTTTGCTCTTAAAAGGATTGGATTTCCCAGCATAATTATAAATATGTTACATAATATATACCAGGGTGCACAGCCTCACAATATTTCCAATTCCAATATATTTGGAGCCATAGATATAAATCAGGGAACTTGTCAGAGCCGTCCTTTATCACCTATTCTTTTTACCTTTTTTATTGAAACATTGGCAGCCAGGCTAAGGGCTAACCCGGGAATTAAAGCCCCAATTGATGGTATGTCTAAGCTCAAGTTATTTGCAGATGATATAATTTTGTATCTTAAACCTGATTAGTTAAATTTAAATGCAATTCTCGCCGAGTTTGAGCATTTTCAATCTATCGGAGGCTACAAAAGTAATCCAAATAAAACAGGAACTCTTGTGTACAATATCTCAATGGATAATCTCCCGGCCATTCTCCAACACTTGTTGGTGTCGACCATACCAATGAGATATTTGTGAGTCTATGTAACTAATTCCTATGCTGAATTATTTAGTTTGAATTGCAAGGTTATTTTGACAAAAATCATAGATCTACTGGATTGACGGTCTCTTCTCCCTCTTACTCTTATCGTCTGGGTTGCCCTCATCAAAATGTCAATTTTGCCTTTATTAGTTTTTCTTTTTAAGAACATTCAATTAGAAATGAAGTTGGCATATTTTAAAGCGTTGTATGTTCTTTTTCGACAATTTATCTGAAACAAAAAGGCACCCAAGTTAAATACCCAGTTCTGCAATTGAGAATACATCAGGGTGGCCTGGCATTGCTCCAGGCACGTACATATTATGTAGCCTCATTCCTTGAATTCTTGGCTCGTACACAGGATTCAAGGGCATTGTTAGCTGATTTGTTTAATGATAGGATGGTGAAGCAAGTCGGATAACAGCTTCCGGTCTTCATAAAATCTGCCAAAAGTCCTAAAAATCTAGGTATGAGACTTGCAAGACCTACGTACTAGACTTCAGACTCTTTATCTGCCCAATGCTTTGGAGGCTGGTCATTAATATTTACAGTAAAAGGAATGCAAAGTCTTAGGATTTAAGGTTTTGGAATGCAAGAGGTTTCAGAAAGCAGTACCATTTTCTGCTGAAAGGAAAGTGTCTCACCTGGCAGGAAATTCTAGTTAGATGTGAGTATTCTAGTAAGCCATTTTTGGGGAATTTAGATGAATTATCCATCCGTTGAAGAAATAGTGTCTTGTCGCCCAGTCTGATCAATCACTATTAGCGGCAGCTCTTTTTTAAGCTAGATTGAGTGGGGTGAGTAATTGGTATAGATTTCTGAGAGTCCAGGGGGACGATCTAATAAAAGATTTCCTGGCAAAAATGTTGCTGACACCACAATGCTCCTTTTCTGAGATTGAGTGGCAGAGGATTTCCCAACTTGGGAATATAGACTTCAGGGCTGCCAACTTCAAGCCTATCCCTTTTTTCTCACTGCTGGATAATGTATTACACCCCTAAAGCCCTCCATAGAATGTACCCAGAATTGGAATATAAATGCTTTTGATGCCATCAAGAAGGTGGTGGTGTTTGACTTCATACTGTCTTCGCCTGTCAATTGCTAGTTCAATTATGAGGGAAAATATTTGGTGCCCTTAGTAGAGGCTTACAATGACAAGTCGACCTGGAGTCTGAAGTGGCACTTTTGACCTGACAAAACTGAAGCTAACTTCTCTAAATATTAAAGCTAAGAAGCCTTTATTTTGATTACTTCATTGGTGGCACGATCCCTGCTTCTTCAGAATTGGAGGACAACTAGAGTTGCCACATATTTAGAGTGGAATTAGAAAATGATCCACACAAGTAAATTTGAAGAGGCCCATGCAAAAAGGGTTGGTGCGACTAAAAGGTTTACGATGGTCTGGAAATGTATGGAACAACTTGAGTAGGGAAGTGCTATTTAGCTTTCCAAATGCTTTAAGGCATTGAATATACTGTTGTTGCACTGCATTTTATTGTTGGCAAAGCATTATTGAAATGTTTTTGGAGTGTTATCTAAATGAACTGCTGTTGCACCGCACTTTAGCTCTGCTTGAAATATGTTGTTGGCGTATTGCACTTTATTCCCTTTTTAGAAAGACTGCAGATGGCTCTATTCTAAATCATAATTGATATCCATTATTGATTGATCCTTTTGTCATTTTATCATGTCCCCTTTTTTATATAGTTCATCATGTATCCACCTTGATTTAATGTTATCTCTATTTCTGCTCAAATAATAAAAAAAAAAAGTCCCTGGCCCTGTCTATAGTGTACTAAAAAAAGTATACAGCGCAGGGTGTCCAGCTGATCCCTAACTGGTACATAGAGGTTATAGTAGATAATACTAATGCTCTTTGTGTGGTAGTGTGGGTGACAAGTTAGGCTTATCAGAGGGCACTGCTAGGCATTTTTGTATTCACTCAAGAATGAATCAGAGACAACTTACAAAAATAAAATAGATTTTTATGTATACATTTTATGACCAAGAACTTCAATCTACACTGAGTGCTTTAGAAGTTACTATTTTTAACAGTTTGGAAAATATATCACCTGTGTGAGCAATTACATACCATTAAAGTCAATGGAGAAGAGCAGAAGAATGCAAATAAAATAAGGCAATGCTTTCACGAAGTTCACCTTCTTGTTTTAGGTTACTGGAAGGACCAGGTCCAAAGTTACAGCAGCAGAAGATCGGCAACATCCTGGATTTGGCTGGGAGCAGAGTGCTGAAGGTGTTGGTAGCTGGTGCGTCATGATCGGAATTGGGAGATACACTGCACATGTATACTTTTAAGTAAGTCTGGTGGGTCCCACTGAAGGGAGGAGGTAGCAAGGGTCCAAGGACCAAAGGAGGATAGCTGGTACATTATTACCGGGGGTGTAGGGTCGGGTGCAGCGCAGCTATTCAGCCAGGCATCCTGCAACAAGTCGTCTTCGAGGTCAGGAGAAAGCATCTTGGAGAGGTAATTTCAGGACTGCTGGTAAACTCAGGATGTGAGACTCAGGGTCTTAACATCCCTTGATGGCCACTTGCTTCTGGTATTGTTGGAGTCAGGCATGTACTCCTGCCCTGCTGTTTGCTGTTGGAAGTCTGGGATCCCAGTTATTGGTACAGTGCAGGTCCGATAGGTCCTGGTGCCAAACTTGGCAAGGATACAGATCTGACCCTCCAGAGATGGTGTACCTCTTTTGGTGTGGGTGCTGCGTCCAAGTCATCAGGGAGCAGCACATCGACAAACCGGACTCAGTGGGATCTGTGCCTGCAGTGTGCAAGGGAGTGATACCTTCACGCCAATGGAGGTTCTTAGTGATTTTGCGAAGGTGTGAGGTGTGCAGGGGTTCTTAGATTTTTTCACAGGTTCAAGACAACACAGCACACCACGATTGTCAAAGTCCAGGATGCAGAAGGCAAGGTTTGGTGTTTATTTTCTTCTGTAGCAGGCTTCAGTTCTCAGGCATCAAGGCTTTTTTGTTGATGTTTTCTTCTTGTCCATCGAATATAGGTTCCAAGCCTAGGAATGCCTCCCAAACAGTTAAACTGCTTCATTTAGTCCACCCTTTACCCTCCCCAACTTTTCTTCTATTTTAACCAAACAATTAGTATGAGGGACTGTAGCACTCTAAATTGGTGACATAAATGTCATATGTACTATCTTTTATGATTCCCCTCCCCATCAGCCCTCGCAAGTTGTCGATCCTGACATCTGAGTAATCCGGAAGCACTCCCACTGCATTATTTAGAAAGGTCAGAACTGTATTTTTTGTGGTCTTGGTCACTTCTTTCCAACATTATTATTATCACATTTGCATTTCCCCATCCTTACACAGACTTTCCTGAAGTGTCCACAGATGACCACAGGTGTCCACAAGTTTCCAGATTCAACAGAATTTTACCCGACACCAGGGTATCAACTAGGTCAAATACAACACCTCTCCCTAGAACCCAAAAATATGTCACCCCGGGCGCTGATGGGCGTGAAGCATTTTAAAAGCTATTTCTAATACTGATATGGATCCTGGGGAACACAGTCTCCAGCAGCCCAAGAAGTCAGTGGCTACCTGAGCTTTCAGGCTCCCAGCATATATATCACTTGCACTACACGAGTGTTGAAGTCAGGGCCCTCTGCACATGTTTTTTTGTGAGTTAAGCAGAGATGACGATTAAAAGATACAATTCACTCAGGCAATGTCAGCAATGTCGACCCAGGAAGAAGTTACAAAAGGAATCAAGATCAATGAAAGTAAACTTTACAAAAAATTAATAAGTTTCTAGAACACTTACCTAACCCCTAGTCAAATGGACCTTCTGCCGCCTCCACCACACCAGTTTAGGATGTCTGGAAAAGGACCATCAGCAAGAAATATCTGTCCTCAGGGCTCGAGGTCAGAGGAGCTTTTGTAGCACTTTGGTAGGTCATACCCTCACCGGATTCCATCACAAAGAAAGTCCCCTGGTGTCTGACGCAGTCCAAAACACTGGGCATAGAACCACCTGAACAAGCGCCTGACAGTAAGCACCTTACCACCCTGCTGTACACCTGAACCGACTTACCTCAACAAGAAGGCCTTCTGCATTGAAGGCTATGGTGTCACTGGTGTTGAAAGCAGGACACAAATAATGGAGCTGGAACAGAGAGCCCCCCTGCAGCCTGTAAAGATCTCTATGGTCTTCCTGGGTCCTAATTACGCTTCAATGCACTGAGCGGCTGAGCGCAATAACGGGACCCCACACTCGATAAACTGTCAGGCGCCGAGTGACCTCGAGTGGCCACAACCCCTTTTATTGACACGCTCCGCCTTCTCAGCGTAAGCGCATGGGTGTATCATTTTCGCCGCGGGCCGGGGCAATCAGATATACCACTGACTTATTACATCCCATCCTAATTCACTCCTTCATTTCTTCCCCAGGGCTCCACCGGTCACTTACTTGGCAGGCATAGTCTTCAGGCATGTGCTTGGGCGAGGGTTCCCTCTCAGTCCATACCTGGGGTGGCAGCCTCGCATACTGGGTGGAGACTCTTGCACTCAGGACGCAGAGGCTACCTTGGGGGTCTCTTCTGTCATCACATCACGGGGTGTGACTGGCGGCTGTCATGCCAGCTGACTCTCGCAGGGCTCCTCCTGTTGTGCCCCGCGGTCGCCCCCGGTGTCTGGGGCCCTGTCGACCCTTTCTTCAGTGGATTGGTAGGGCACCCTCTTAAACCACGAGATGTTGTGTGTCAGCTGTTATCATGGTCCCTTTCATGCTGATCACCTCCCAGAGGCCCACTTTGAATCGGGTCCAGAATGATCCCCTTGCCTTCTGTCCGTCGGCATGACTGTGTCTCCTCTATATACCTTTCGGGCTATCACTGTCCTTGTCCGGCTGGCTGTTAGGTTTTGTTTTTCCCTCCACACCATGGTGTCCTCTTCGTTGTAGGGGGAGCAACCACCAAGGGAAGTGGGGAGGGTGTCAAGGAGAACACGATTGAACATGAGGGACCACGGAGCTTGACATGTGGTGCTGTGGGGGGTGCTCCAGTACTCTCGCAGGAACAGTTGCAGGTGTCTTTTGGGGTCCACGTTCTCCGCCACAGAGATGCGCGGGGCCTTGTTGAGAGTTCTTTTCAATTTTTCAATCTCCCCGTTGGCTAGGGGCCACGGTGGGGTGATGAGCCGTTGTCGTATCCCATGATGTTACATGAACTCCCGGAAGTCATGACCCTGGAACGGGGGCCTGTTGTCGCTTTTAAATTCTCCTGGACATCCAAACATTGCGAAGATCTTCTCAAGTGCTGTGGCAACCTTAGTGAAGGCGGTTGAGCTGATTACCTCAACAATAGGATATTTAGAGTAGCTGTTGATGAGGGCCAGGGTTGTTCGGCCATCAGGGAAGTTCTCAAAGTCAAGACCAGGTGTTAGCTGACTGTAGGAAGTGATGCCAGTGCCCCGCTTGGACTGCGGCGCGGACCTTGGTGATAACAGGATCCCCTTCAGCCACGGCGGCCACATCTTCTAGTGTTAGCGCCTTTGGGCAGGTGATGGTGGAGATCATGTTTAAATGTGCCTCTAGTGTTTCTGGCTCTTCTTCCTCGTCCTCTTGCGTGCTGGTGTGCAGCGAGAGGAATTCAGCGGTGGGGTTGGTGCCAGGCCGGTACTCCACATCCATCGCATACTGTTGAATTCCAATGGCCCACCTCTCAATTTGCGGGGGCGGGTGTGGTGCTGACCCTTTGAATAGAGGGACTAGCGGTTGGTGGTCCATGATGACTCGGAAAGGTTGGCCGCAGATGTACAGATGGAAATGGGGGCACGCCCACGGATGGGCAGAGCCTCTCTCTCGATTTGTGTTTAGCACCTTTCTGTAGGGGTTAAAGCTTTTCTGGCGTAGGATAGGGCAGCCCACCTTCCTGGTTCCTGTTCTTGCGTGAGAACGGCCTGAGGCCCATGGGCTGGCATCAACCAGTTTCTTTGTTTGCTTGGCTGGGTCAAAATACACCAACGTGGTGTGGTCCTGGAGAGTGTTCTTAATTTTTTGGAATGCTGTCTCTCGGGGATCCTCCATTGTCACATGGCATCGGCACGTGTGAGGTTCGGGAGGGGCTCTGCGATGGTGGGCAGGTCAGGGATGAATCGGCCACAGTTCATGGCCATCCCCAGGATGCGTCATACTTCCGAGAAAGTCAAGGGAGCTGGGGCGTCCTTGATGGCCTGAGACTTCCATGGAGCCACTTGGATTCCTTCCTGATTGAAGGTGTATCCGAAGAATTTTATTTGTTTTTGAAAGAATAAGCACTTATTCCTGTGGAGGGTGACTCCGTGTTCCTGGAGTAATTTTAGAGTGGCTCTTAGGTGTTTTTAATGCTCCTCTGCAGTTCTTGAGTGGATGAGGATGTCATCACTTACGTTTAGTACCCCGGCAATCCAGTGAGGATCTCCTTGATAGTGTCCTGGAATACTTTTTCTGCTGACAAGATGCCAAAATTGAGGAACTTATACCTCCGCAGTACCAGGTGGGTACTGAACATAGTGATGTAGCAGCTTTCCTTCGCCAGGGCCAGTTGGTGGTAACCGGCATTCAGGTCCAACTTGGAAAACCACTGGGAGCCATTGCAGACGGTCACAATAATATCGTCCATCATTGGCCTGATGCGGCACTCGCGCCGGATGGCCTTAATGGGAAGGCGCATATCTATGCCTAGCCTGATTTTTCTTGGCTGGCGGGGCTTTTACGCAATGACTATGGGGAATATCCATGGAGTGGGTCCAGAGACTTTTTCAATTACCCCTTGGTCTTCAAGCTTTTGTAGCTCCTGTTCCACAAACGGCCTTAGGTGAAAAGGGATCCTGCTGTGTCTTAGGGCCATCGGGGTGACAGATGAATCGTTGTGCAGCTTGATTGGAGCTTTCTTGATCCGCCCCAGGCCTTCAAACAGGATTTGCAAATTGGCTCAGTAGCTCCTTTGTTTGGCCCGCTGGCACACTCCTCCCGAATGTCACTAGTCCGAGGTCTTCCACAGCGTGGCTGCTTAGTAGGGTGTCAGCCTCTTGATTTATGACTTGGATATCTGTGATGATCTTGTTGTCTTCAGACCGTATAGGTAAAGCCATCTTGCCCTTGAGGGGTAGGGGTGTGTTGCTCCCATATGCAAAGATCTTTATCTTGGAGGGCTTGAGTTCCAGTTTGGGTCTCGATCGATTAGATCGCTGAATCTCCATGACATTAACTGATGCACCAGTGTCAATTATTGCACTGACTTTGGACCCAGCAATCTTCACAGTGCACATGGGTTGAGGCCTACTCTGCTTTTTGAGTGCTTGCCCGAAAGAGACTAAGTATGTCTCTCCTTCGTCCTCTTCCGAGGATGTGTCATCTATTTGGTAGGTGGTTCGCCCACTTTTTTTTCCTCCGTAGGAGGATGCCAGGGACATGCTCGAGAGTTGACGCACCATCTTCCGCATGGGTGCGGCTCATCGCCTATCTTTCTCCAGGACTTTTCTCCTCCACACGGATGCAAAGTGGTTTTGTATGCCACAGTTTGTGCATATCTTCCCCTGGGCTAGGCAGGACTAGGGGGGTGGTTTTCTTGATGCCTGCAGTGGTCACACTGGCCTCTCGGGTTTGGGGGCAAATAGTCTCTCGGTCTGTTGCTTCTGTCGCATGTCTTGACCACATCAGCTTGCTCCACTTTGATGGTGCAGCTCTTTTTGGTCGTGCATGTCAGCGCTAGGTCCATCTCATCTACATGAGCTGCAGACAGGTTGTGTGGCCTGGCCATGACTAGTATGTCATTCAACAGTATGTTCAGTTGCTGTAGGATGAGCCCTTGCAGCACCTTGGAGCGTATTCCTTGGATGAGCTGGGCTTTGATTTCTTTTGCCGGTCTTTCATTGACTAGGTGTGTGCTGGCTAGCTCCCTTAGCCTCACGTGGAAGGTGTAGATGGATTCCCCTTCCCTTTGCCTGGCTTGTCTCAACCTGAACCGCTTGAAGTCTGGGTTCAGTTGGGGTTGAGGTGCGCATTGAGCGCCGCCACCGCTGCCTCATAGTCATTCGGGGGTCTGACATTTGGGAGGTACTTGGAGAGCAGGTATACCTCTTCCCCTACGTAATGGAGTAGGAGCGACCTCTTGACGGCCTCATCCGTCTCCCTGGTGGCTACAAAATAGTTCTTAAGATGGCCGAGCTCGTCTTCCACCAGGCGGATGCTGTGGTGGGATCAGCTGCCTCACTAAATGGGGGTAGGACTCCCATGGGAGGGGGCGTTTGTTGTGTGACTATGCATGCTGGAGCTTGGTTGTCTTCTGCATTGTCTCCCATTATGAAACTGGGTTGTGGCCTTGCCTCACGTGGCACAGGACTGCTAGGCTCCTTGTGGCTGTAGTGCCATTTCGTTGAGCTAGTCAGGGGTGCCTTTCTACGCCCGCACGGGCTTGGCTCAAATGGCCGCTTGGGGATGATTTGCGTGGGCCTCGCGCTGCGTGGCATCAGGTCAGTCGACCACATAGCTATGCCTTACCGGTAGCAACTCCCACCTGTGCAGGGGGTCTACTGGTGAGTCTGTGCAAGGGAGGTGGGGCCTGGAAACCACCCGTGTCCTTTGGGTGGCATGTGCTGTCAGGATTGCTCTAACAGCACTGCCACCATTGATTGTGTGATACCCGGGTTGTCCCTCGGCCAAATGTCCTTCCCACTCTCAGTGCACCGTTCCTCTCGCATTCCCCAGCTGTACCTCTGTGGGCCTTTGGAGCGTGGATCTGGCTCTGCTCCTCGACACCATTCTATGCTCTTCCTGGGCCCTAATTATACTGCAATGCGCTGCGTGCCTGAGCGCAACAACAGGACACCACACTGGATAAACTGTTGGGTGCCGTGTGACCTCGGGAGGTCACGCCTACTTTTATTGATGCACTCCGCCTTCCCGGAGTAAGCGCGTGGGTATATCATTTCGGGCGCGGGCCGGGGCAATCAGCTATACCGCTGACTTAAAACACAGCCTACTCAGTGTCAACGCATGTGACGATGAAAGTGTGCTGGGACAGCTGCTCTTAACTTAACAATCAAGTAACATAACTGTAGGGAGTCAGTCAGTAGGCAGTAATATATAAAAATATAAGACATTTTGTATTGTAGAAGTCACGGGAAGATTATGGCCGGGAGGTGGACAGGCTATCTGATAATTTAGTTTTTACCCAATTGCCAACCTCCCCCCTGGCCATGAGTCCTTTAAAGTGTGAGGACAGCAATGAGCATATAAGGTGGAGTAGGGAAAGTGTGCTGAAAGAAGAGAACACATTCAGCCAATCAAGATAGAATAGATAGAAGGAAGCAATGGCCGAACAAAAGAGAAGGAACGTTAAGAAAAAGATCAGTTGAAGAAGCTTGATGTCTGAGAAATAAACTAAACAGATGCTGTTTACAAAGTATTCATGAACAAGAAGATGTTTCAGCTCAACTTTAAAGCCAGCCAGTAAAAAGGAGGTTTGTAAGCCTGGAAAGGAGTGAATTCCAAATTCTGTTTGCACTGCCCATGACGGATTGTGCCACCATCCAGACATTTTTGAAAGGTGCAGAGACACAGTTTTCCATCCTGGAACTGGGTTTTAAAATAGATGTAGACCCTGTGACTATCCCAAAAGATACTACTCCGTTACACTTTAGTAGAAACGAGGTTGATAGAGTACTAATTACCATCCCAAAGGGTAGAGCGCCCGGGTTGGATCAAGTACCAGCCAATTTGTTTTTGCATGATAAGGAGGTATGGGTGCCGTATATTCAGTCTCTTGCCAATGGTATTGCCAATGGCTCTCCCATACCAGATACATGGAAGGGCGCTGAGATCATTCCGATCTTTAAGAAGGGTGAGCGCTCTGATCCAGGAAATTATAGGCCAATAAGTTTAATAGACTGCATTCAGAAGGTGATAGCTAGGCTTGTTTTGCAGAGAATCCAAGGGTGGATCGAGGAGGAAGGAATATTGTCACCTCTCCAGGCGGGGTTCCGTAGCCATACAAGCACAATAGATCAAGTTTTTAGATTTGTCTCAATATACTGGCAGGTGTTAGTATTGGGTGGAGGCACGCTTTTCGCGGCATTTGTCGACCTTAAGTCGGCCTTCGATCTGGTGCCGCGGGACAAAATGTGGAACGTTTTTGCGACTCAGGGTATGCCAACAGATATATTGGCTATTTTAATTAAACTACATAATGATAACTTCACCCAAGTTCGGTGGAGCCAGGAAGGTAAGGTAACAGACAGGTTTCCCATCTCAAGGGGGGTACGCCAGGGATGCATATTAGCACCAACTCTCTTCTCGCTTTACATTAACAGGGTGATCCAGTATTATGAGAAACATCCCACTGATGCCCCAAAGTTGGATGGTAAACTGATCCCTCTGCAAATGTTGCATAGGTCGGGTCTGGGTCAGCTGCGCAGCGCAGGAATTTCTCTACTATGATGCATGCCATGATCCTGAATGCATCCAACCAGTTGTCAAAGGTCCTCTTCTTATGTTCCCTTCTCCTCTCCCTCCTATCTTCCTCTTTCTTATCACATGTTGTTAAGCCTAGCCCGTCAAGCTGTATCTCAAGTAATGAGAAGATGTCTATAAATTCTTTCCTACATATTCTTTCCTTAACAGCTAGTGGAATGAGGCTTGCTAGACCGGTGGCCCTGGTGGTGAGGGACGCTGGGCCTGGAGAGGGCCGTGCGTAGGTATCGGGCACGTCTCTCCCTGGGTTGGGTATATTAACTGGCTGAGGATTCCCCCACGTGCGGTGGGTTCCCCCGCTTCCCCGTTGCTCCTGCTGTGGCCTGTTCTCCTATCCGGCGTTGCCACGCAAGGCCGGGATTGTGCAAGTGCCATGGCTCCCCTGGGGTCTCCCCTTCCCCCTCGGCGCTTGTGGCATCCCCCGCGCCCGCTCCCTGCCTGTGCCTGTGCCCTCACTGGTCCAGTACCCTGTACCCCCAACCACTGCAGCAAAGGCGGTGCCATAGTCCTGCAACATTCTTGAATTATCGCGCTAATATGCTCACCATTAGCTACGGTCTCCTTGGTCCCCAGGTCTGGTCCCACCATGCCGTGCTGGCTGCAGGTAGCTGGGCCCACCCCATGAGGCCTTCGCGGGTTTCGCCGCGTCCGCGAGTTTTGCTGGTGCCCTTCTTTGCCTCTTGGCCACTGGGGCCCCGTCGCTGCGCTGTTGTCTGCTCTTTCCTTCCCCAGGTCAAGCCCAATGTGAGGCTGCAGCCAATCATTCCTGTGTACTTCTGATGCAGCCCGTATGCGTCTCAGCAAGTCCTGCAGGTCGTCCTGCCCTTTCGTGTGCTCCCCTTCCTTGCCATTATTTTGTGTTGCATGTGGGCGGGGTGCTGCCGCCAATTATATGCACCAAACTTGTCCCCCGGTTGTTTGCTTATGGGCGGGGTGCTGCCGCCGCTGCCCTGCACCAACACTGCTCCCTCTGTCCGGTGGGGTCTCCTGGTGAGTGTCTCCATGCGCGTGGTGCTGCTGCTTCCTTTTTGCACTAACTTGAATATTGTTTTTTTGTTCGGTCTCTCTCCCTGTTATTCGCTCCCCTGGCCTGCTGCCAGTCTCTTCGTGGGGGTAGGGTCGGTGCCGCCTGTTATTTTGCCCTGCCCTGTGTTTGCCCAACAGTCCCAGTGTTTCTCAGGGCAGTAACGTTCCGTGCGTGCTATCGCACATGTGCGGAATGCGAGACGCTGCTCTCTGCTCGACAGCACCCGCGCCCCGCCTCCCTCCTCAACGCCGGTTCCGCTGTGTGTCCCAAGACCTGGCGCAAGGTAGGCTTGCTAGCTTGTGGGGTTGCTGGCTCGGGGAACCCGCTGTGCCTCTCCCCGCTGCCGTACAAAAGGGGGTGGTGATGGATGGAGCATCTGAACCAATCAAACACTCACACCCAGTCAACAGATCGGGTTTAATCCATTACCGTTCTTTTGCCCACTCTGCCACCCCAGTTCAGACATGGCCATATGCAAATCAGTCTGACCCTGTGCCTCATGGGAACAGTCCAGCCCGAACTGCCAAGCCATGCCTTCCCTGGACCGGAGACAAGCTTCCGAGGAGCGGTTTCTGGCATTTCAACCGTCTTCAGCTAGGTTTGCTCGAATTGTAGGGGCAAAGTGAGCAAGGGACTCACGTCTGAGCATACCCTGCCAACTTACGGTGAACAAAGTGGTACAAAAGGAGGTGGTGATGGACGGAGCATCTGAACCAATCAAACACTCACACCCAGTCAACAGATCTGGGTTTAATCCATCACCGTTCTTTACCCCACTCTGCCACCCCAGTTCAGACATGGCCATATGCAAATCAGTTTGACCCTGTGCCTCATGGGAACAGTCCAGCCGGAACTGCCAAGCCATGCCTTCCCTGGACCGGAAACAAGCTTACGAGGACCTGTTTCTGGCATTTCAGCCATCTTCAGCCCGGCTTGCTTGAATCCAGTGGCAAAGTGAGCAAGGGACTCACGTCTGAGCATACCCTGCCAACTTATGGCGCACAAAGCAGTACAAAAGGGGATGGTTATGGACGGAGCATCTGAACCAATCTAACACTCACACCCAGTCAACAGATCTGGGTTTAATCCATCACTGTTCTTTAGCCCACTTTGCGACCCTAGTTCAGACATGGCCTTATGCAAATCAGTCTGACCCTGTGCCTCATGTGAACAGTCCAGCCCAAACTGACAAGCCATGCCTTCCCTGGACCGGAAACAAGCTTCCAAGGACCGGTTTCTGGCATTTCAGCCATCTTCAGCCCGGCTTGCATGAATCCAGTGGCAAAGTGAGCAAGGGACATGGCCATATGCAAATCAGTCTGACCCTGTGCCTCATGGGAACAGTCCAGCCCGAACTGCCAAGCCATGCCTTCCCTGGACCGGAAACAAGCTTTCGAGGACTGGTTTCTGCCATTTCAGCCGTCTTCAGCCCAGCTTACTTGAATCCAGTGGCAAAGTGAGCAAGGGACTCACATCTGAGCATACCCTGCCAACTTATGGCGAAGAAAGCGGTACAAAAGGGGGTGGTGATGGACGGAGCATCTGAACCAATCAAACACTCACACCCAGTCAACAGATCTGGGTTTAATCCATCAAAGTTCTTTAGCCCACTCTGCCACCCCAGTTCAGACATGGCCATATGCAAATCAGTCTGACCCTGTACCTCATGGAAACAGTCCAGCTCGAACTGCCAAGCCATGCCTTCCCGGGACGGGAAACAAGCTTCCGAGGACCGGTTGCTGGCATTTCAGCCTTCTTCAGCCCAGCTTGCTTGAATCCAATGGCAAAGTGAGCAAGGGACTCACGTCTGAGCATACCCTGCCATCTTATGGTGAACAAAACGGTTGTGTTCCTCTGCTTCCACTGCGACCGGGTGGGCTCCAGCAGTAGCTTCGTTGCTAGTGGCGGGGTAGGCACCCACCTGGTCCTCCTCTGCTGCCGGGTGAGCTCTGGTCGTGGCTCTTTACTTGCCGCTGGGTAGGCACTCGTCTGGTCATCCTCTGCTGATGGGTGGGCTTCGTTAGTGGCTCCTCGACTTCACGTGGGGTAGGCACCCGCCTGGTTTTCTCCTGCTGCCGGGTGGGCACTGGCATTCGCTCCGCGGTTTGAGGCGGGGTAAGCACCCACTTGTTCATCTCCTGTTGCCGGGTGGGCTCTGGTGCTAGCTCCGCGGCTTTTGGTGGGGTAGACTCCCTCCCGGTCTCCTCTCGCTGTCGGGTCGGCTCACCCACCACATTGCAGGTTAGGCTCCTGTCCGGTCGCTCGCTGCCTCCCGGCCCCGCTCGTCGTCCTGAGCACAGGCACCCGCCTGGTCTTCTCCTGCTGCCGGGTGGGCACCGGCAGCCGCTCCGCGGTTTGAGGCGGGGTAGGCACCCACCTGTTCTTCTCCTGTTGCCGGGTGAGCTCCAGTGCTAGCTCCGCGGCTTGTAATGAGGTAGACTCCCTCCCGGTCTCCTCTCACTGTCGGGTGGGCTCACCCACCACGTGGCAGGGTAGGCTCCTGTCCGGTCGCCCGCTGCCTCCCGGCCCTGCTCGTCATCCTCAGCATGGCATTCTGGACGGCGCTGATGGGCAGTCCCCGCTTCCACGTACAGGATTGAAGGCTCCCGCCGTGCTGCCAAATGATTTATTGTCCCTCACTCTTGACAAACTTACTTTTGCAGCGGCAGCCAGTGAGAGCAGGTACACAGCTGCCTGGCTCGCCTCTCTTGTTGTACTTCTCTAAGCAGCTCAGCTGAGCTGCCAACATATCACCCTTCAGGCCACCGCCGCAGGGAGTAATCAGTTAGCCCCGGTGGACCAGGCTTGGTCGGGTGTTTCATGGTGTCAGTCACTCATTACCACAGCAAGATCATTGCAGGCAAGCAGCAGTGAACAAAATGTGGGTTCATGAATGTCACTGGCTATGCGGGAGCTCAGAGACAGGCAGGGTCCCGCGAGTGGTGTGTGCGGCGGCCGCCATTGTAAAACACCAATGAAAGTGAAAGCATGCACAGTGCGCACAAGAATAACAAGCATTAGCAAAAGTTTGCAACGCTGTTCCTGGGCACCTCTCTCCCTAGGGTACCGTGGCCAGCAGGCAGAGCGGGAGGGGGGTTTCTGAGAAGTTACAGACTGGGGGGGAGGGGGAGAGAGAGAGGGAAGAAAATAGTGCAGGAGTAAAGGGGCCGATAGCTGTGGAAGGCTGTGGATACAAATGACGACATGCACGTCAGGAGGAGGGACTAACAATGCCCAAAACCAGTCAGAAGGCAGCATTTAGGACCTAAGCCAATGAGAAAGATGGGCCAGAGAGTGGGCGGAGCTTCCATGAAGCTTCCACAATATAGTGAATACTGCATGCCTCGCAAAGTAATGGCAGTGCTTTCGCGCTGCATCCCTAAGCGAGACCTAAAAAGGACGGTTTAATAGTGATTTTTTACTTTCACGCCAAATTTCATGTCAATCCATACATCCAACGTGGTTTTCTGTAGTGGAGAGAAAATGTTCCTGAAGGAGCTAAAATGAAAACTTTGTAGTACCCATGGAAGGATCTACACAAAATCAAAGCAAAAACGTAGCTGTAAATGCTAAGTGAGTACCACATTTGATGCAGATTGCTCAAACAACGACCAACGTGTGAGCAAGCAGAAAAATGCACCTGAACTGTATCTACCAGTTACTTTCACCCGCTGCTGGCTTTTGGGCGTTCAACCAGTGCCACCACACCAGGCGCCAAGGCCACAGGGGTGCCCTCTCACACGCTGAGGCAAGATAAGAGCAACCTAAAGAGATCTTTGTACGCCTGACGTTTTTCAAGGGCAAATAACATCACCATGATAACTCTGGTCATGAATGCAGCAAAAGGAGAGCTCTGTGATTTGTCTTGTCACGGTTTTCCTTAATGATAATGTAGCATTGAGGGTTAATATTCGCGCTGAAAAGGACAACCTGCATCATGCAGTTCACAGCTTTGTATTTTGTGTAGATAGCTAAGCAGATTACTGCTTTTTTCACAGGAATCCATTTATTATGGGGAGTTCATAAGCTGCAATCCTTCTAATATAAAATTGAACTATGAACTGTCGTTAAAGGGATACATGCACATGGCAAAGCATAGGTTTAAAACCAGTGTTTGTGTATTTTTGGCCCATTTTTTCGATACTATAAGGTTGATAAAAAAGGGTTCCATTAAGTGGTAAGGCAATTTTGTCAGTACGACACCCTCAATCATTTTGTTATATTTCAAATTCTGTGGGTGTACCTGCCGGGTGGTGACGTGGGGAGGGGGGGGGGGAGGGGGGGGGGGGGTTGTAATCTATGGATTACGGAGCTTTGCAGGTAAGTAAACATATATGTAAACAAAACGAATTTCGTTGCATGCACTGCATCGCATTTGGGGATGCAGTGCACACAACGAAATTCGTTTTATTTATTTATATGTTTACTTACCTGTAAACTCCGTTACACATAGATTACAACACCCCACCCTGCCCCTCCCCCTCCCCACGTCACCGCCCTGCAGGAAAACCCACTACCGACCGCTGCTGAAAACAAAGACATGTGAGACATGGACTTAGGAGAAAAGAGGACCACCAATGGAGGATGGTAGATAGAGAATCCGCGAAGAAGGAGGTCAGTGGGTGGAGCGTGGCACCAGCAAAGAGTGTTGCATTGGTCTTGTGCCTCCAAAATAACGCCGGCCCTGCTATCACAGACTGTGCAATATTTTATTACAGGTCTTTTTGATTCTGACAGAAATGTGCTTTTCCAATCAAGATGTTCATTTTGTTCACCTGGGAAAATCATGTAAAAAAAGAATACTTTCAATGGCATTCTGTGGAGGTTTCTATTGTGTTTTCCTATAACTCCAGACACCATTTTGAATGAGCACATCTTCCCCAACATGAGGCTTAAAAGTTAAAAAAGAATATCAGTTATGAAACATGTATGAGCCGTCTCAGATATCTTTTAATGTTTCTATGTGGAACACTTGCTGATTCAGCTCATCCAAGCTGCCAAAATATAATTTCCTTGAGTAATAGCCATGTTTCCAATTCAGTTCATATCCTAAAGATACTTTAAGGGTCACGGTTAAGAACAGGAGGTCACGCAGACTTTCAGTGAGACAATTACATTACCGGCTACAGAGCAGCCAGTAGTTGCTAAAAATAATCAGGGATGCTACATTAAACTGAGTATTTTATCAAAATATCTCTGATTTGGCAGTTTTGTCAGACGCTTAAATGCCATTGGCAAAGATGAATACCAAAAGCTCCGCGCGTTTAACATCTCAGCAAATGCGGCTCCTGTGAACACTTTATTGTGATGTTAGCGAAATGTTTAACAAACCAGAGATTGACTCGAATTAAATCAGTTTTAATGCACTTTCTAAAAACAAAAAAACGTTCCAGAAGAAGAGGGAGGATAAAGTAAGCGCTGCCAATGAAAAAGCACAATGTTTGTCACAGCTCCTAACGCATTTTGTCCAAAATGCATAGCTCTTTCCGTGCATTCGTAATATTGACCCGTTAAAAGGTATTGTTCAACACTGATCATTATTGTTCACGCTAATCAGGCCGTTCTAGTAGGCCTTGATGAGCGGTTACAACTGCAGGTGGTGTTTTCCCAGCACACTACTCCTACACAATCAATGTCCTCCTCCTCGCTTACCACAACACACATAAAGGCATATTTAACAAAAATATTCATGCATGCAGCAAGCCACCTTGCTGTGCTGTATGAAAAGGACACGGCAGGAATGCGCTGTATTTAAAATGATGTGGCACATTCCTGCTCTCTGCCACTGCTGCCTAGCACCAATGCAGGCATGTCTGAACCATGGTGCAAGGGTGCCTGCGCAGGCGGAAGGGCGATGCAAAATCTTGAGAAATCTGGCCCTAGGTCTTTTGCTAGTTGCAGCTACATTTCCGCTATTGAGATATTGTGTTTTAAAAAGAGCTGCTCCTGACAGGTGATCTGTGGTACTGCTTTCTTCTGATAATTCAAAAGGCAGCCACGGTCGGTAGTGGGTGTACCTACCGGGCGGTGACGTGGGGAGGGGGAGGGGCAGGGTGGGTGTTTATAAACTATGGATTACGGAGCTTTGCAGGTAAGTAAACATATATCAATAAAACGAATTTTGTTGCATGCACTGCATCACATTTGAGGATGCAGTGCACAAAACAAAATTAGTTTTATTTATTTATTTGTTTACTTACCTGTAAACTCCGTAATCCATAGATTACAACACCCCACCCTGCCCCTCCCCCTCCCCACATCACCGCCCTGCAGGAAAACCCACTACCGACCGCAGCTGTTCAAAGGACACAGGCAACCATTCAGGTTTCTTGACGTAAAGTGTTATTCTGCACTATTACCTTTGGGTTGTTGGTCTATCACTGATTGGTCCATCCACCTTCTTAGTAATCCAGGAATACGTGCTGTTGGAAATGGCCCATGTTGCAGGGTTATCCCCAAACTTATTGCTTCTTTCTCCTTTATTTTTCCTGACCTGTGGTTGTTGGCAATAGGACTCTGTTCACTTTACCACTGCTGATTAGTGCTAAAGTGCATATGCTCTCTGGGTAAATTGTTATTGTGATTGGTTATCCATGATTGGCATATTTGTGTTACCAGGAAGTCCCTAGTAAAGTGCACTAAGTGTGCCAGGGCTGGTGATTCAAATGCTACTAGTAGACCTGCAGCACCAATTGTGCTACCCACATGAGTAGCCCTAAAATGGTGTCTCAGGCCTGCCACCGCAGTGCCTGTGTGCAGTTGCTAACAGTCATGCTGCGCTGGCCAGTGTCCACACTGGCCAGGCCAAACCCTTCCCTTTCTGTACGCATTAGACAACCCTATAGAACGCCCTAGGTACCTCTCAGAGGAGGGTGCAGTGTATATGAAAGGTAGAGCATGTACTGGTGTGTGTGACATGCTATGGTAGTGAATTACAGCCATTTTTGTTTTTCACTATTGAGAGGGTTATCTTGCCCATAGGCTATAATGGGGCATGCTGAGTATAATGTTTACCTACATATATTCCCATAGGAGCAAGGTAAAAAAGTAAAGTCTGGTATCCCTGAACTCAGAATTTAATAACACATCATTTAAGACAGATGGTTTTTAAATCCTGTGTTTGAGAACAACACTTTTAGAAAGTGGCTGTACTCTTGTCTTACCTTTCTGTGTGCCTTGGCCTGTTTGTGAATTGACTGTCCGGTTTGTGAGTGACAGGGGCTGGGGAGCCCCCAGGAGGGTGGATGAGTCAGCCCTAGGCTGAATGACTGCATCTGCACTTTGAGTGGTGGGAGGGGATAGCTGCTGGGCTTGAATAGGGCAGTGCCTGCCTTCCACTATGCTGGCTCCACCTCCTGCTGGGCGGCTGACGACCCTGCCCCTCTCTCTGAAAGGAGAGGAGACGACAGAAAAACAAAGTGCTCAGGAACTGAACAGAACTGGTTCTGGCAAAGCTAAGGCCTCTCTGTCTCTAGAGAACAAAGGAAAGACTGGTATATAAAGGGCTACCCAGACTACAGAAGATGAGATCATCTGGAATCAAGAAGGAACCTCTGCCAAGGAGAAAGCTGGAAGACTGACGGGAAAGGCCTGTCCTGCTGTGTACGTGTGGGCTGACCTGTAGTTGCTTTGCTGCCAAAGAGATGGGAAGAACTTTGCTGTTGCTGTGTCCCCTTGCTTGAAGAGATCTTCAAGGGCCTGAGAAGAGCTGGCTCCCCGTTAAGAAGTCCCAGGAACAAAAGGACTTCACCCCAGCTTCCCCCTGAACTCTGCTGTATGAGTTATGCCCTTCCTAGAGTGATTGGCCCAGTTGTGGTGCCTCTGGAAGTTGTGCCTGCTGTTTGAGAAGCTGGAAGAGGAGACAATCTGCAAATTTTCACGCATCGCTCACTTGCGGAGCGCATCCCTGACAGTGCAAGGAAATTCTCGCCGCCGCGAAGATAGAGATCGTCGCAACACCTGTTGTCACTGCAAAAACCAACGCTTCGTTCACTTGCGGAACACATCGCTCTGGTGAGAGGAAGATTAATGTCACTGTGAACATCGTCGCAGAACCTGTCGTCGCTGGGTGAGATCGCCGCACCGCTTGCTTGCGGATCGCATCACGTCACTGCAAACATCGTCACAGAGCCATCTCATCGAAGGGCCGCGAGAGGAGAAGATCGGTGCTGTGATTGGCCACCGCACCTGAGTTCGTCACCGTCCCGAAGATCATCACATCGTACCTGTGCGAGAAGCTTCCTTCCGAACCTGCTCACCGGAATCCATACAAGGTATCGCCTCCCTCCCCTCACAGACCGGATTCGTTGCAACATGCCCGCTGCGTCCAGTGGGGCTCCCGCTCCAGGGCCTCAGGAGTGAAGCATCGCTTTTTTTTCAAAGCTGCAGCTTCCCTTTGGAACTTTTGTCGCATCTACAAGTATGTTGGGCTAAACGTGACGCAACTGTGGATTATTTTGACGCAAACCCTAGAACTCTTTCAAAATGATATTCTTGAACTGTGTATGTTGATTATTTGTTGTTTTGGGCTTGTGTAGTTTAGATTAAATAACTTTATTTTTTTAAACTGGTGCAAAGTCCATTTGTGGTGTTCTCACTGTGTTAGTGTGAGTGTTGGTACAAATACTTTAAACATTGCTTTTGATAAGCCTGTCTGCTAGTGCCAAGCTACTAAGGGGGTGAGCAGGGGTTATCTAAAGAGTGTATCCCCCTTACCCTGACTAGAAGCAAGGGTCCCTATTTGGACATTGGTACCTACCTCTGCCAACTAGAGACCCCCAGATCTAACACCAGCTACAAAAATCACCTGAACGTTTGTGTGGTTTGCGGTGATAGCTGCTTTTGTCTATGACATTACTTCAACTGGCGATACTGAAAAGTGATATTAATACTAAGTAAATACATAGATTAAAGATAATTACATATATATCCCTATGCTGTGAAAATACATGTGCCCAAAAAACGTTATTTAGAGCAACTGTAATGATAAGCACCTATTTATACATTTGTTTGTACATTGTAAAAGTCAAACTCAAAAACACCAAAGTAGAAATAACGTGACAATAGAAAAAAACTGTTTAGTGACCCACAGATTGTATATTGCAGTTACTCTACTCTTCTAATGGCCATGAGATTTATTTAATGTGATTTTACCTTGCAGCAAAAAGTAGCTATTTTCATCCTGGTTTCTCAGGCGAGTTGTGTAAGAAATCCGGCTATTAATTGCAAAGGATGTAGGTCCTTCATGAGTAATAAGTCTGAAATTGTCTTTTAAATGAGAACCAAGTTCAACATTGCAGCACTTGACACTCTCAGCAAAGTGAAGCTGAGTACTGCAAGGCCTACTTAGGGGAGGTGATGTAGGGTAGGATACCCAGCTCTCTGATATGCAACAACACTCGATATATCATTATTAAGTTAATGTTTTTTCTTTAACAAAGGAGCCATACTTTTATTAGACATGCACTACTAATTACTACACATGAAAGTACAAACATATACTATCAAGTAGATGAAAATACATTTGATGAGACCATCATATCACATTACAGCTCCAGTTGGTCGTGATCCACATACCAACAATATGGCCAACTATGCTAGAACCAGCATCAAAGGGGGTGTCATTATCAATAATGTACGCCTTCTGGTTGTGCTATTATCATATCAGTAAAAACAGTCACATGTTACTGTTCACTGATACAACACTGAAGGCAGTGGGAACAGTACCAATATGCAATACATGTCACAATCCACCCTTGAAGTCGTTGGGGGTGGCACCAACAGTCAATAGCTTTCATTATAGTGTAAAAGCCTTACACTGACCAGCACCACATTATTGATAAAACACCCAATTCAGTAATGTGTGTCTTTCTTTTAATTTTATCAGTCAGCTACTGTAGTCATAAGACCAACCAACAGGGGGTAGATACACACCAGAGCCCAAGAGCAAAGATTATAGCTCAAGGAGTGCTTTTATAGAAAGGTGTACATCTCCCAAGTCAGCGACTTAATTCCCTTGGAAAGGTAGGATGTATTTTTAAGGACACTTATGTGGGGGAGTGGTATAACGTAAAATAATAGGGCCGCCTGCAGAATGTGAAGGGGTCCAGCTGAGCCTCTCATATCTCACATACATTGGTTTAGGCATTATGGAAGAGAATAGGGACCCCTGCAGTATTGTGGTCCCCTACTGCACCACAGGGACCTATGTTATCCCCGTGCTGTGAGGGCTCTGAACCTCTGCAGTCACTCAAACATGCTTTAGGAATGTTTGTGGTGCCCTTGACCCTTCCGTTCCCTAGAACTGGGTCAAGCACAGTTAGTGGCTCTATTGTGTGGGGAAGCATGTACTGCTCTTGCTGCAGATTACAGTAATTAAATTGACCCAATGTATCAGACAAAGACCTGGATTGTATTTATGAGCTGAGCCAGGGAATTATGACAATTCTTGAAGAGCCATAAGGAGTATGATGTTGGGGGCTGTATATTTACAGCCAGGATGTACGTTCACCCCTAGACTGTTACCTCACTGGACCCTGTAGGCCTAACCATGGCAAAGCTGTACTTTAGTTCAGGTTTTGCCTATAATGTGTAATACAGTACAAACACCACAGACCTTCCATAAGCACTACAGTACTACACTATGAATGCTCACTCATATTGTAAGGTCTATCGCAGGTCATAACCAATCTTTGAAGAGTTCCTTCTGCAACAGCCTGCCTGTGCACAGACACTGGTCTGTTCAAAATGGTAGTCTCACATGTGCAGTCAGCACATGTGTACTAACCTGTGTTCTTACTCGTTCATCTGCAACCAATGTTACAGTAGCTACGCTGAAGTGGAATTGTCTTAAAAAGTAGAAAAGTCTAAATACCATGACTTTACTGTGAGTGAAACTCACTTGGTGAGATGTGATCACAGTAAAAATCTAAAATGTGATAGTTAAATGTGATAAAATCAGGGGGAAGAAATAGGTGCAACCTATATGCTACAAGGGGCGTTTTGGTGCTTAGACTCTTGTAAATAATGCTCTCTCCGTACATTCAACAGTAGTAACAAATAACATAATACACTATGTAAAACTAAAGATTAGAGTGAAGTTGGTTAGCTTTAACATGTACTGAAAAATATGTTATGATGGTTGATGTTATGTTATGTTATGTTATGTTATTAGGGTTCTTCTATAGCGCAACGGCTACTCCAGTAGGAGTGTCCCGGCGCCAGATGTCACCAGTAATGTAATCAGTGTAATGGTTAATGAATTAGTATGATATCTGATGGCGGCTATCAAGTTAAGCTCAGTGCAGGAATCCCAGATTTCAAGCAGAAGTGAGTAAGGGTAAAGTTAAAATGGAGTTTTAACATTAATTTAATTGCTAATAACGTTGGTGCAGTACCTTGGATCGGTACAAAATGTTTCATACTTTTAGCATATTTGGCTCATCCATAGAATCTGCAGTTTCACACAAATCAGTTCGGAGTGGGTACAGTTCCAGGGGGTACATAAAAGTGTTAATTTACTTATTATTTAGAATCTTGCCACATACTTCCAACCCACAGCACACATGGTGCAGATTTACGAGTTCTGGAGCGTCTCTGCAAATCAGCAGGGATGCGCCAGAAAAGACTGGATACGCAATTCCCTCCCTGCGCCACCATTAATGTGTTGCATTTACAATGCAGCGCACCGTGGCGCAAGGATAGAGCGATGCGTGTCACATCCTGTGGCGTAAGGGCGGTGCAATCCTGGAGTCGTGTTGCGAGTGAGACGTGGCTCCAGCAATGCTCAGGGGTGCCCTGTGCCTAACATGCTGAGTGACTCCTTAAGCTTGTTTCAAGCAGGCGCAGGGTTTTGGCGTAGCATGGACGCAAAAGTGACTCTGTGAAATCTTGTAGATTTCACTGCCTCACTTTTATGAGTCGTTCCTGCTACTGAATGCCCACCCTGTGCCAGAATGCCCACATGAAATCTAACGCAGGTTTCATGTGGCGCAGGGCTTTACAATGTGACGCATCTCCCTAGATGCGTCACGTTGTTAATAAGACGCAATGTGGCGCATGGTTTATACCGCCGCTTCATCACAGACGTGACGCAACAGCTGCGTAAATGTGGCACATGAGGCTTGTAAATCTGCCCCAGGGTCTTCATAGAGTGACTTTCTAAGGCTTAACCTGTAACCTGGATAGGTATAGAGTTTATATATTTTGTAATGTCTTTGGGCCTCGTTTTAGGGGGGTTTATTGACCAAATTTTGGTAGCACTGGTTGGATGTGCACAACAGGACCCATAGGCTACCTTGGCCAATGTTTTATTTTTAACTTCACAGATGGTCTGCAAAACTGGGTTCACTGACTAACCACAGCAAAACAGTCCAGATATTTGTAACTCTTAACCCTTTCAAGCCCACCAACACAATAGGTAATCTAATTTCTTGAAAACTATTGTATGGATTTATCCCAAACTATGCAACAGCACTTCCCTGAATAAAATTTTAGTTTCATGCCATGTTTGTTATAATTCTGTTCACAATTTCTTGCTGAAGTGGAGAACAAAGATTCCTGTTGTAGGTAAAATAAGAAATGTTGATTTTTGACCACCCCATTACGTGCTTCCCCCATTGTTGTGTTTGTATGGAACTAGGGGTGGGTGGAATTGGCAGAGTTTGATTCCATTGAGTTCCATAGCTAATCTGTGGAATTCCGCAAGGGGGCAGAGTGAGTATTGCAATGTACAGTGCATACCCTCTGTTGCCTTTAAACAATTTAAGGGCACCAAGGGGCTAGGCACTGCAATGCAGTGCATACCCCTCAGTGCCCTTAAATAGTTATGTAGGAGGGTTTTTATCCATTCCAGTACATACCACTCCATGCCCTTACATTCTTAAGTAAGGGCACTGAGGGGTCCACACTGCTCTGTAGTTGTACTTCGTTCAACAGGGTTGAAAAAGGGAGCAATCCCTCTATGTTTAAAAATCACTGCAGATTAAAGTTTAATCTGCAGTGGTTTTAAAACATGGCGGGATCACTCCCTCTTTAAAAAACTGTTGATTACTCTCACTGCATGCAACAGCTAGAAAGTTTTTTTAAAAAGGGTCAAACTAGCATCACATGCAATTAGTTTCCATTCAGGACTGCCGGGGCCTGTAAGTACCGTACTGCTATGTCAGCTGGAAGTAAAGAGAAGGGAGAAATGCTAATTGGTCACGCTGCACTTAATTGGCTGTCTGCATCCCTTCTCCCAGTCTTTGCTGCTTCTCCTAATATGGCACAGAAGTGCTGTCCTCAAAGAACATATCTCAACCTTCAATTAGATGTTGCAGCATAAGATGTGGTGCTATTCTGCTATTCTGCTCGAATGTATGACGTTACAACGCATAAATTTACAAAGCAATCCTTTACAACACAGTTTTTACATCGCAACATCCTTTACAACGCACTCTATTACATCGCATGACACTACATCACAATTTTGGACCCTACCATTACACTGCATTATACCGTTACAATGCATACCATTACAACGCATACCAAGACATTGCATTTTAGGTAAGTATTGGATAGTATAGGGGTAATATTTACTATTCTAACTCCAGGGGGTGCAACAGTAGGGTAATTTTTGGATAGTGTAGGAGTACTATGCGTTGTAATGGTATGCATTGTAATGGTATGCGTCATAATGCCTGCACTGTAGTGAAATGCGATGTAGTGTCATTCGTTGTAATGCCTGCGTTGTAAAGGATGTTGCAATGTAATGACTGTGTTGTAAGTGTAGTGCGATTTAATGGTTGCGTTGTAAAGGATGTTTCCCATTCTGCTCTGTCACTTTGATGCAACACAGCACAGCAATTTGTGGTGCTCTGCTGTGTTGCCTCACTTTTTTTTAGTAAACCATCTCCACTATATTAACCCTGTGCATGGACAGGAAGAGCAGACAAGCTACAAGCAAAATAAATATATATGTAACAAATTTAAACCGTAACATTCATTTTCAGACTACAAATGAACAAATCACAAGTAGAGCATGTGAAGACATCCTACAATTATAATGTTGATTCCTTCTGTTCAGGAAAAGTCTCAAATGGAGTGTGGTTTTATATTTCTCTTGGCCTCACTCATCCTTTCAATTGCAAGCCAAACAGTAAATGTTCTGCAAGAAAGAAACTTCACACAGTGGTACTGAAATAATTTTCAGAGTGGGGGGGGGTGCTGTCATGGGGATTGTGTAAAATCCAAGCTTCACACAAAGAACAAGTGTAGTAAATGAGCCTCACCAATTCATCACAAGAGTGGTAAAGGTGTGGCATGTAGGCGGTGAGGCATTTTGGAGCACATTGCAAATATATTACTAATGCATAATAGCTCAATGTTAGTTACAGGCAGCACATTTTCCATTGAAAAGGCCACAAAATTTGAACTGACACACAGTTTTACTGATAATACTAGGCAGTGAACAAAGGATTATATGTGCAAACAGGGTTTTAATGAATATTAATCATTTGCCTGTCACCAAGGAAAGTTTCTTGATTTGTTTTGATCCTATTAAAATCTTTGTTTCCATCGCACTTCAGAATTACAAAATAGTGTGCTTCGTTTTTGCTTTGTAAACTACTGATATGAAATATTTACACAGTTCTTAATAGAACTTCCTTGTATTTTAGAAACAAAATGACATCCTACAGCCTTTCCTTTCACTCTCTCTATACCCCATTATTATTGTCACATAGGCATTTTTACAAAATCCACTCACTTTTAGTGAATGCCAATCTCCATGTTAAAAGACCAGCATTGTATCAAAAGACACAGCCTGAAATTTGAACTCTGACTCAAATCCAGAGTCAGATCCAAATGTGACAAGATAAAAACAAAGAGGGATATTTACTAACTTTTCATGCAACGCACAGCAGTAAACAAACTTGAAGTGCTGCGTTGCATGAAAGGGATACAGGAGAAAATTTCAACATCTACTAAGATATGGTGCATTTCTGCTGCATCCGAGCACTTGCGCACTGTGTGCTGGGAGCGCCAACAGAGGCAACCTTCCCTTGATGCTAGGCAGCACCTGCTGCATGATTGTTTTTGTGTGGGAAGGCATACCTTGCAAATCTAAAACAATGCTTAAAGGCATTTTCCGCTTACTATGCATGTTGCAGAATGCAGCTAATAAAGAAAGAGGAAGTAAAAAGGAGAACGAAAGATACTTCTCCTCGTTACGCCTGGTTCAGCATTTTAGCCCAATCCCAGGTTTAATTTACGTTGGTTATTCTGGGACTACGCTGTGATTCCCTTCATGTGCAGAAAGGCAGGCTGGTGGCTCTCTAATGAGGAGCGCAAGGCAGCCCCGGGCATCTGCAGCATTGACCGTTCAGGCGTGTGCAGCGTTTCTGTGCCTGCGGCTCCCGGTCATGCATCATCTGTTTCGTCAGTTGCTCTCGGTGCTCCCTGCTGAACTGGTGCGCAAGGACGCGCCAAAACTCAACCAGAATAGTTTGTTTGCCTCATCTTGCCAGAGGGATTAAACCACAAACAAAAGGAAGTTTAGGTGGAAATGTTACTAGGCAAAATACTTTAAAGCTTGATACGTCAGGTTGTGGGGCTAAGGTAGTTAAAACCAGGAGTAATAAACCCAGCATGGCCGCAATAGTGACTACTGGCCCCTCCAACACTGGTAAAAAGCCACCACTGGATATTGTTACTGGAGGCAAAAAAAGTGAATTTCGCAGTGGCCAGGCTGAAAAAGGTGATAAATAGAAACAATCAAGAAGGCCCCACAGAGAAATACTCAGGATATTGAGGATTGCCAGCAATTAATTACCAACCTTTCACAGGGGCAGACAATTAAGGTCTGACAGAACCAGGGGAAAAAGCAAAGTACAAGCTGGCGGTGGTGTTACAATAGCCCCTTTGGTAGGATCTGTATCTAAAGTGCTTGCCTAGTAGCACCAAAACTAGGAAACATGAGGCTGCTGGTGCTCCAATACGCCAATAACACTGCCATAATGGACCACACAAAGGTGGGCCTACAAACAGCCCTAATTGCACTAAATCGCTTCAACAACATCTATGATCTGACAGTAAACCAAGGAAAGACCAAGGTTGTCATTTCCGGGCCTTACCACAAGAAAAAGAAAGCACAATGGCAAATGGACAACTTGCAAATTAAGACGGCAGAGTCATATGATTATCTGGGGGTGTGGCTGACGGAACGGCCTAAGAACGCCCATTTGAAACACCAGAGCATCAAGGCCAACAAGGTCATACAATTACTTACGCAACTAAGCCTCTACCTGATTAGTCCGACCACCGGTCCAATACTGAAATGTTCATACCACAACATTTACCCGCAATTAGCTATGGCCACCTGGCCTTCTCCGGGTAAATTTGGCACAATCCAAAGCATACAAAAAAGTGCTTCAAATTCAAAGGACAGCAAGGAAAGCAAGGCTAAGGCTGAAACAAGGCATGGCTATCCTGGATTTGATGTGCCAAGGGAATTTATAAAACTCTATCTCAGGATTTTAAGGGCCCAAGCCAACACCCTAAAACACCAACTGAGATCTATTTTTGAAGAGCCATGCATGACCTGGCACACCACCCTTGATAAAGCAATCAAAACTTTGAATATAGTGGAAGATAGCTTATCGGGGCAAGAAAGGCTGATGAACGCCTGGAAAAGAGCCATAAATAAACAATTCTGTGACATCTCATTTGACCTTCATTGTTACTCTCTTCATGCAAGTTCACTCTTAGACCCGCTGAACAGCTCATATACGGCAGGCCAAGCCAAAGCATACCTAAGCGACGCTCTCACTCCATTGGCCCAAAGGAAAATCCAGTCCATGAGATTAATCACTTTAGGTATCTCAGACTTTAACCCTGCATTGGCCCGAAGGGAGGATTCCACAAACTGTAGACTCTGCCCCTATATGAGGGAATCATGGCTGCACCTACTGCGCTGTTGCACCAATCTCATCGATGAACGCCGGCGACTACTGCACACGATTTGCGCCATCAATGGAAGAAAACCTTGCAGTGAAGTGTCAGCCATGTGCTTTTCAAATTCTAGCACAACGACCTTAGCCAGATTGGTGAAATGTATTCATTACATCAGGACCGCCCTAAAAATGGCAAACAAACAAATTAATAGTGTGGAGAAGAGCATATTAAATCCAGTGGAAGACAGTTGATGTGGTCTCGATTGTGTACGGACCCGTTCTTGCACTCCCAGCACCCCCACAGGATAGTGCCTCACAGGACAAATGACCATAGGTCATGGGGAATGAGTTACAGCTTTATAGTGCTACCCATCCTCACAGAACATTGCGAAATTCTTGATTACAACTCCATAGTTATAATTTAGGGTTGATCATGGCGGAACTGGGGAGGGATGGCAAATCCCCACATCAAGAACTTTTAAATTTTACTCACAAACTGAAGTTTTATCATTGTTTTAGTAGTAATATGTTGATTGCATTTACTGGAATGATGTTAATCAACTGCACAGTTAATAATAAAATACAAAGATAAAACAGTTAAGGTCAAGCGGGGACCAGGACGTGAGATAAAAAGTAGGAAATGCAGCATCACCTTATGCTAGATCCCCTGATGCCTATGACATTTTTTATTCTTTACCTGATGAATCACAGATCTTGGTTTTAAGCATATCTGTATCAAGCAAAGGAGAGGGGGACAATTGGGCCAGAATACCCTGCAAAGGCACAAGGACTAAGAAAGCCCCAAACAAAAAAAGAAAGAAGGAAAAACCTGCATGAGTTTTCAGATGGTGGCAATTTTGGGGATTTAAAGTGGGACTACTCAGCCTCACAACTAATCGCTCTAACGGAAGAAACCCCTAGAATTAGAGAGAATTCAACAATCACTTCTAATGAAGAGACCCTAGGGATCGGGAAACAGCTTTATCCTTCCCTACCACTGGTATTACCATCAATCAAGGGCTTCCAGGAGTAAGTTGAAATGGATAATCGGAGAGGCTGTCTTGCTGCTAAAAAATACAGGAGCAGTGTGGAAGGTGGGCTGAACCTGTGCCGAGATAGCAGATAGAATGGCCACCATAGAGGTACGGACCGAAAATTTGGAGAAGGATGTTGTTGCCATAAAGACACAGTGTGATGCACATGAGGGGATCATTAAGGATTTAACTTGGAAAATGGAGGAGCAAGAAAATAGACAATGCCATAACAATCTTTGCTTTTTAGGAATCCCAGAAGGGATTGAAGGAAGCGTTCCCAGGAAAAATATGGTCTCTCTAGTAAGGAATACCTTCCCCGAACTGAGTATGTCGGACTGGGACAAGCAGTTTCAGCTAGCACCTTGGTTCCCTTTGATGTCTCCAAAATGCACTGTGAATAATCCAGAAAGCCCTCTGGCGATGTTGCTATACTTTGGAATTTTTTGCTATGTCAGACCCTTTATGATTTAGCACGGCCAACTGCTAAAAAGAATTTGAGACATTGAGCTTTTTTTACAACACCAGATTTTGCTCATGCCATAGTGGAGCAGAGGTGGAGATTCAGGCAGCTTTTTTCTTCCTTGCAGCAGTTAGCGGCTGAAGTCTATCTGCAGTACCCTGCCAGACAAAAAAGCATCTTCCATGGGTCTATATGCAGCTTTACCTCAGAAATACAGACTCAAGCATATATAAATGAGTTTTCTGGGAGACCGGAGAATGGGGTCTAAGAGAAAGTAGACTATAGAATCTAATATTATGGCAACTGGGATGTTGGTTATGGTAATCTGTGTAATCCCAATACTGTGGCTTACCCGTGAATCTACTTAGGCATGAAGTAATATATGGTGAATTGCTTGTGGGCAGCTTGGGTGGTGGCAAGTCACTTTATTTTCTGGGTGGCTAGAGAGGTGACGGGAGGAGTGATGAGGCAGCAATTCCTAAGATGACATCATCATGGTTTGTGGCGAGTCAGGACACCTCAGTTACAGGTGGTGAGAGGTGGGAGGGGGTAGGTTAAGGTATGGGATAGGGATTTGGGGTGGGTTTTGGGTGGGAGGCTGGCAGGATACACAGTGTGATTGTTTTTAGGGATATTTTCAATGAGTAAATTATGTATAGCCACTATTAATATCAATGGCCTCAATGACCCTCAGAAAAGATGCACTATGTCAACAGGTCTTTGGTTATTGAAGGCAGATGTAATATGCATACAGGAGACTAAGCATGGGCGGAAAATCCGTTTCGCTCGCGGATTTTGCGGATTTTCTGTACATTCGCAATCCGCGAGATTCGCGAATCTCCCGCAAAATCCGCAAATCCGCGAGCAGCGGATTTTGCTCGCACTGCTCGCACTGTTCGCGTGAGTTCGCGGCTTCCCAGTACAACTTCGCGCCCCGCGAATAAGTGCAAAATTGCAGAAATACGATCTTAGCAAAACTGAAACTACTTACCAGGTTCAAAAGTTCAGGCTCATCATTAGTAGCCATTTCCTGTAGTGCTTCCTGAGGGGCCCCTCCAGAGTTCAGTTGCCAGTTGCAACTATTATGTGACCCTGCTCTGAACCTCAGAATAGTTACACATATGCCACAAAGGTCCTGAATTACAGCTAAGGGAGACAAGCATGAGCCAGGCTGGAAGTTCAAATCCATTAATCAGCCCCTAATTCATTATTGTCAGTTGGGGCAGGGCAGGTGTTGTAACTAATTTTGCAACAATGAAAGCACTTAGCAAGTGCAAAAGATCACTAATCAGGAAGCACTAAGGAAGCAGGTGCCAGCTAAAAAAATATTCTGTGACACATTAATCAGCCCCAAATTAATTCAGGTCACTTGAGGCAGGGAAGGTGTGCTTGCGTTGCCACAATAATGTACACTGACTGGACAACCAGAGGGTGCTGTGATGAAACAGAGGGTGGCATTGGTGGGCCAGAGGGTGGCATGAGTAGTCAGAGAGTGGCAGTGGTGACAGAGAGTGGCAGTGATGAAGAAGAGTGTCCCAAACAGGCTGGACACGTAGAAACAACAAGTTCGCGAAACTTGCGACCCGACAGGTAAGTTTGCAATTTGCGAAAGTGTACAAAACCCTCGCGAACTGGCAGAAACCCGCGCAAACACAAAAAAAAAAAATCCGCAAATTCGGGAGAATTCGCGGATTTTGCGGATTGCGAGTTCGCAAATC
Organism: Lissotriton vulgaris; assembly: GCF_964263255.1. Classification (NCBI taxonomy): domain Eukaryota; kingdom Metazoa; phylum Chordata; class Amphibia; order Caudata; family Salamandridae; genus Lissotriton; species Lissotriton vulgaris. The sequence continues at coordinate 49,940,779 of NC_141690.1, forward strand.
CGCAAAATTCGCGAACGCGAGATTCGCAAAATTCGCCCATGCTTACAGGAGACCCACATAGAGGGTGCCCAACTGCACCTGCTGAAATTGTTAGGTTATAGGCTGGTTGGGGGGACGACACAAAACACCCAGACATGAGTTGTGGCGATTTTGTCATCTAACACTATCCTGCAATTTACCCAAACACTCGCCGATCAGCAGGGCAGATGGGTTGTAATGGCATGCTATAAAAGCACCAGCGAATTATTTCCCATCTGCTCAATCGACAGTGGTATCCTGGATGACCTAGGAGCATCCGAGCAGGTAAATATCGAGATGGTTGCTTGGCCACTCCCCATTGTCCTTTGTGGGGATTTTAACAAAAACTTCCGCCAACAGGGCATTGGGTCCAAAAGAAAACTGGCTGCATAGTGACAAGAAACCTAAGGTGTTTCGGGCCCTGAGGGCATTACGCAGGGATCATGGCCTGAACGATGCTTGGAATTGGCAAAATCCAACTGCTTCAGGGTGCACTTATTATTCTATCCCACATAAAGTTCATGCCCGACTTGATTTTTTCTTTGTGTCTCACTCCTTACTTCATGAATGTATGAGAGAGAAAGCTCCACGTATATTGTCCGATCACAACCCTTTAGTGATTGAGATTAAGGGCGACAATGTCAAACACAGGGAGGAAGCTTGGAATTTTGAGCGAATATTGTTGCATGAAGATGGATATTGAAGCCATATCAAGGTTGAATACCGCAGTTTCTGAAGGAAACATAGGCAGCACTGGAAAAGATATTGTGTGGGATACACTGAAAGCTAGTATACAAGGGGAAAATCTGAGATATTCTTTGAACCGTAATTAATAAAAAATGACAACAAATACATAAGTTACAGAATCGACTGGGTCAAGCAGAGGAGGACTTAGTGGGAACTACACAACTGGGGGATGTGAATGGTTCACAAGCAAAGGTTGCAGTTTCAAAATCCTCCATTATGGAAATAATAGCCGCAGATGCTGCAGATGGAAAGAGAAGACATACGAGTGCAGCGAGCAGATTGGTCAAAACTTGGCAACAAGAGCGAGACAAAAAACAATGCATAACTTAATACCAAAAAACAAGGATCCCAAGTTAGAAATAGTAACAGACTCAGATAGTATCCGAAATGCATTTGATAGGTATTATCGGATGTTACATCAAGATGATCTGCAAGGTGATACAAGAGAAGTTGTTAATTACCTAGAATTTATTCCTGGAGAACAATTTTCTGTAGAAGACCAAGAAAAAATGGATGACCTACCACAGTGGATCAAGATACTATTATGTATTAATAGCTGACCTAATGGTAAAGCGACAGGAATAAATAGTATTCCCACCAAACTCTATAAAAAATTCTCACAGGAACCAGAAGAATGTATGATCCAACTGTTTGTCTATGTATTCAAGGGGGGAAAACCTCCAAACTCTTGGTCTTCCGCTAAAATAGTAATTTTTCCTAAAAAGAATAAACCGGCAAGCAAACCCAGCACAAATCATCCTATGACATTGTTAAACAGCTATAGTAAAATATACTCTAAAGTTCTGGCAGCTCGACTGGCACCAATTAATTTCAGTTTATCAGCATGGATTCATTTCAGGGCGTGGGACGATTGATCACATAATATTACACTCCTGGATGCCTCAACAGTATACAAAGACCCCATGGCTCTGATCCTACTGGACATGGAAAAAGCCTTTGACAGCATCTCGTGGCACTTTTATGGGAGGCCCTGTCAAGGGTTGGAATTAAGGGTGGGTTTCTACAGGCCATCAAAATGCTTTATATTCATTCAACAGCCAGGGTTTTTGTTAATGGCGCTCTCTCGGATCCATTTGTAATAAGTAGGAGGACACGTCAAGGCTGCCCGAGCTCGCCCACTATTGTTTGCGGTGTATATTGACACATCGATTAGAACATAATAGGGTCATAAGACCTATTGTCACATATGGCTGGGAAACAAAAGTCCTGGCATATGCGGACGACATTGCCCTCATGACCCTTGACCCTCCTATCGCTCTACAGGTCATAGATGAAGAAGCAGAAAGGTTTGGGAAGCTCTCCGGGTATACACTTAATTGTGGTAAAGCACAATTAGTGGTCAATGGGAATACAGGGATGAATGACGCCAGAGTGGTTAAGAATGCCACAAATTTAGGGATTAATATTTCTGCAAGGATGGAGGATATTGTTGAAGACAATATGGAACCTCTCTTAGTTAAAACTAAACAGGCTTTATCTAGGCTAAACAATCTTCATCTATCTAATATCAGCAGGTGCAATGTAGTTAAAATGTTATTCTTCCCTAGGACATTATATTTTTTTGGGGTAATCGCAGTAGACTTTTCACATGTCTGGCTAAAAAAATAGAAGATCTTTTTTCACGATTTATCTGGGCATATACCAGGCCACAAAGGGCGTTGAAATTTCTTACTTTGCCCCAGGAAAGAGGGGGTTGGGCCTTACCCAATCTTAGACTATACTATTGGGCCACAATGCTTCTGCATAACCTGGCACTGCTACAGGAAAAACTACCCGAAATACATGATGAGGAGGTTCTCCCCCCCACCCCCCCCTGAATATATACTGGGGGAAGAGGCCTCAGGATGGTTGTGGCATTTACTAAACAATAATCACTACAAGAAGGTATGCTTCAAAACATTAGTGGGTGGGTTTAAAGTATGCAAAGCAGTTCGAAGTTCAATCGGTATAGGTAGGCTTAATTACTATGCACTGCTAATAGATAACCCAGACCTTCCAGGGGAAGTTTTTGAGGACCATACGGTTAAGCGATGGGGGAGGCTGGTTTGACAAAATTGGGGTCCTTTTTTTCTGTTGAAGAGCTAGTTTCTTTTCAAGATATTAGAGAGACATTTGGGATAGACCAGAGAGATTTCTTTAAATATCTTCAAATAAGGGACTTTTTATTTAAGGAAGGTGGGGGACCAATTGGTTTCTCTAGAAATATCATAGTTGAGAAATTGGTAAAGAATGAGGACCTCTGTATTCGGGTTGTGTATAATCTCTTTAACTCCCTGATGAAGGATGATATAGAACTATGGGAATCAAAATGGAAGGAGAGGAAAGGCATATCAGAACTTACATTTCAACAATCATCCAAAATGGCAAATACAATTCTAATCTCAGCTTGGTTACAGGCACAATATCATAAGACCTGCTTCTCATTTTATTACACACCATATAAGATAGCCAAGTGGGGGATGGGGAAGGGGACATGTTGCCCTCGTTGCGCCTTATCAGGCAGCTCTTCATATTTTGTCTTCCTGTATGCTTTTAAAGGTTATACAAGATATCATCACATTTTTTAGAGAAGCCCTGGGAATAAAATGTTCTCCAGCACCAAGCCTATTTGTGCTGGGGGTGGGGGAAGAATTGAGTATCGAAGGCCATGAGCTAATGTTTATTGGAATGGCGATGTACAATTTAGAAAAGGTTGTTTATCCAAGAAGGGGGATCTGAGGGCTAATGAAAGGTTTAAAAATGTGGGCACCATTCTCGGAATGGGTAGAGGGAAATTAATAGAATACATGTGATGATATAATGCAATGTATTTGGGCTGTACTCTAGGAATTTGTACCAAATATTTGATTTTTTTTTGTTGTAGTTGTGTATTAACAAATCAAAAAGTGCCCCTTGAGGACTTTTAGCATTGTACATTTTTCTATTTTACTTGTATATGTGTAAATATGCCTTTTTATGGTTATTAACCGATAATAAAAGCTTTTGACTGACTGACTGACAAAACAAAATTATGGTACTCGCCAGCCCAGGGAATGGGAGGGGTGGGGTTATAAATGGAGAAAAAAAAATTGCAATTAACTCGATGATGAATTCATAAAATGTATTTATATGTGCATAATATTGTGCAATAGAAAGGTTTAAAAAAAAGATAGCTTTGAAAAGAGAGAAGTTTGAAAGACTTATATCAAGTTTATAAAGAATCCCTGGTGGTACATCTGGATTGGAAATGCATTTCTAAGATTCTTCATAAGGTGGAATGTGCAGTTTGACTTCAAGGACTCCATCAGCATAACATTCTCACCTTTAATGCTGGACAAACTGTTTGCCAAACAGGAAATACTTTTTGCTGTGGAGAAACTGTCCCTGGATTTGCTATTTAGAGGCTACCTTCCCTTGAAAGGGACATCATTCTGCCTTTCTCAAGAGTACATTTCCATTTATTTCCTGGAATTATTTCTACCTCTAAGAGGTATGGCAATGTAGAAAATTCCCTGTAGAAAATTGTCTGCAGGAGTCTACTTACTTTTGGAGTGAGCTCTATGCTGAAAGTTACAATCCTACAGCTAACCCAAATAGTCAATTGTCTGCATAGGCTGACCAGGTTCATACAATTATCTTGCAGGAGTAGTAGTGACATGAAGAATATAGATTTATGTAAAGTTAATCTAAGACGAAGCAACAAATCAGCCACACCAATGAAAAAGGAAATGAAAAAAAAAGATTTCTAAAGCTCTAACAAATGCTCTGAGAAGAGCTGACAGGCACTATTACTTGATTAAAACCAACTCAGCCAAAAACCTAAATGAATGAAGGCCCCAATGAGCCAAGTGCAGATCTAATTGCAAATCTTTCTAAAAACTCAGATGTTAAGATATTTTCAAAAGAAAGACCAATCCAAAGTGGAATTGAGTGTGAACAGGAATGTGTTCCAAAATCTGCAGCCCTTAACAGCTGTAGATGTTCCATCCTGTCTAAACTGTCGAAATCTGGGTGGTTGTAGGACATAATATGTATCTGACCTTAAGGGTCTTGAAGGAGTGGAGAAGGAACACATTTCTGCAGAACATTAGTTTTTTTCTAAACTCCTCAAGACCGTTAGGGTCAGCTAAGGCTTGCGCCCTACAACCAACAGGTTTGCAAAATGTTAGACTATGAGGGTTTGATACACCAATGTATAAAGAAATACTATTTCCCTAGAATAAGGAAACACTTCATGAAAATGTGTAAAACCCAAGCACCAGTTTGTTGGAGCATGGAAGAAAATACCCCAAGAAAAAAGGATCTGGTATTTGGTACAGTGAAAATGGTGAATTAAACACTTGTCCTAATTGTGTGAAAAGTCACTTAATATCTCCCGAGTTTTTTTTGTTTGTCTTTTTTGTCTACAAAACACAAATATAATTTTGAATAGTGTCTTTAAAAAATGTTTCAAATAAAACCTTTTGGTCGATTTTATTTAGATAGCTTATATCTATGTATTATTTATAGCTATAAGGCATAAATAGTGCTAGCCAGAATCCAAGACAAGAAGGCAGTCAATGAGTAGTTGGAGAGGTAGCTGATTTCTCGAAGCAGTAGTGTACTATTACTGCACTGAGAGGTAAGGCTTCAACTCTATTCTAAATTGGATCAGGGTTGCAGTGGTCTTGATGAATGCAGGTATATTGTTCCAGATCCTGGAATCAGACAAATAAATAGCCTGTTGACTTGCTTTTCCCTTTTGCACTTTTTATTTCCAGCCACAAGGTATCCTGGCTGTGTATGTGCCGAGAGCTATTAGAAATAATGAGCTTGTTTGCCAGATAGTGGGGTTGCTGGTCATGGTGGCATAATAAATGATATAGCTGTTTTTTACAAATAATTCAGTGGTGCAAAAAGGATGAAAAAGGGCCCATATTTTTGCTGTTGGGGTTCAATTCTGCTGAATCTCTTAACACGAACAGCCACTATCTATATATTGTAAAATATATGCATTGTATATTATAAAGGAATGTTTTTTACCATTCAGTGTTTATAATTTTAGTACATGTAAAGACGTGTCTCAGGATATTATATGTTAAAATAATATGTAACATTGGCTATCTTCAACCAAGTTTCGATTGACATTAAAGTCTTTCTATTGTTACTATGCAACAAATATCACAATTAAGTATTTCATTTAATTTATTCCATTAGTAAGACTGATGATGCATGAAGACCGTATAGATCAAAACTTGCAAAATGTGCAGTAATACCTTGGATGCATACTGTCCGCAGGGTTCTGTGTCATAATGTTCCTTACAGAAATATTATCTGATATGTAGTTGAATTAGATGCAGATTTTGTATTAATAACTCCAACTGTGTGACATTTGTATAAAGGATATGTACAACAAAGCAACTATGTTGGACAATATTTGACAGTTGCTTTTATTGTACCTGTGATAAGGTGGTTCTGACCATCAGATCTGTCTGGATCCTTTGCTTTTTGATCACCTAGTTTTTGACCTTTTACTCTGGGAGAGCCTCATAAACTGTGACTCACCCATGGTAAACACATGATAAAATGCACTTTGCGTGTTTACCACCAGTGTCTGGCTTTTAAGATAAGGCTGCTGTGACGTAGCTAGAGTAAGGGGCACTTGGCTGGTTACACATGAACCGGTGTGCACGCACGTGTGCACACATGAGAGGGCTGTGTGTGGAAGGCACCTTTCATGCACAGCTCAGGAACTGTGCATGGGTAGACTGGCACAGAAGGTACTATGAAGAGTTAGGTAGGGACCTGGAATAGGTCTCATAATGTGAGTAAACACATGTACGTTGTAGTGAGTGTGCTTTACAAATTAACTGTAATGACACTCCATTATATTCCTCTGGAAGACTGCTCCAGGTCTCTTTGGGGTAGAGACTACGGAGTTGTAACAATGTACACTGTTACCTGTGTCAAAACAACAATTCTGCTAAGTCCAAAAGCCTATCTGTACGGCTTATGGGAGCAAATATTTGAGATTAGGTCAGCTCCTCAGAAGGAAAGGGTGGATGGTACTTCTCTGCTTCAATCAGCCAACTGTCATCCTGTGCCAGGAAGAGGGGGGGCAGACACAAGCCCAAAGAACAAAGGAAGACGCCTGACTCCAGAGCAAAACCAGCCAAAGCGTTCCTTTGAAGATTCGCTTGGGCAGGCCCTGGCCAGGATGGCAGCGACGGATGCATCTGAGACTAGAGCACATGTGGCAGGTAACTACTGGGTGACGTCATTTTGAGATTTCCCAGAAGACTGCAGGGAGGTTGGGACAAGGAAAGAGAGATGATATGTCATATCAGGATAGGCCAGAGGTACAGCCCTGCAGGAACCTCCCACACGCACTAAAATTAAAAGGTCCTGCACCAGGAAGAAAGGTCTCTTGGATGTGCTTTTCTGTGGATCCCTGGGACTGGAGGCTGATGCCCGGGACAATTGGAAGGAGGAACCCACTGACTGTTCCCTGGACTAAGGATTTAGGCTCTGACTGATCCCAGAATCAGTGGGGTACTTCCACAGGACCAAGAACGTAGGTCCTCTTACAACCCCCGAGGACCGGTTGGGGTAAAGACTGGGCTCTGCGCAAGGAGAAAGGGGCCCAAAGGGAACAAAGCTAAAGGCTGGCACAGGAAGCTGGAGGGACCAGCTCCTTGCAAGGTTTGTCAATGTTTTAGGCCAGGAGGCCTTAACAAGAACTCCTTGTGGAGCAAAAGGAGAGCACATGATTTGAAATCGTCCCAACGGGCCCGAGATATGCCTTGGGAAGTAGGTGACATTTGACCTTTTGTTCAAATCCAGGGAGGAAGCATGTCATCTTCAGCTGCGCACTCGGGGTCATGCATCCCCTATCAGAAAGAGGAAGATGGGGAGCACTGTTGCATCCCCAATGGAGCTGTACAGGGGTCCGGGACCCCATCCCTAGACATGAGCAAAGAAGCAGAAGCCAGGGAGCACTGTCAATCAATCAATCATCCAGAACATTTGTAAAGTGCACTACTTACCCATGATGGTCTTAAGGCGCTGGGGGGGGAGTGCTGCTGCTGCTCAAAGAGTCAGGTCTCGAGGAGTCTTCTGAAGGTTAGCAGGTCCCGGGTCTGCCAAAGGGGGATGGGTAGGGTGTTCCAGGTCTTGGCGGCGAGGTGGAAGAACAATCTGCAGCCAGAGGTCGCTCTTCGGATGCGGGGGACTGTGCCGAGGGCGGCGGAGCGGAGCTGGTGGATGGGTTTGTAGAAGTTGAGTAATCTCTTAAGGTATGCTGGTCCAGTGTTGAGGACTGCCTTGTGTGCGTGGGTGAGGAGCTTGAAGGTGATCCTCCTGTTGACGGGGAGGCAGTGCAGGTCTCTTAGGTGGGGTGTGATGTGGCTGAGGCGAGGGATGTGGAGGATCACGCATGCAGAGGTGTTCTGAATGCTTTGAAGTCGTTTCTGGAGTTTGGCCAAGGCTCCTGCGTAGAGGGCATTTCTGTAGTCTAGCCTGCTGCTGACAAGGGCCTTGGTGACTGTTCTTCTTGTTTTGGTGGGGATCCACCTGTAGATCTTGCGGAGCACGCAGAGGGTGTTGAAGCAAGCGGACGAGATGGCGTTGACCTGTTTTGTCATGGAGAGGGTAGAGTTGAGGATGGCAATTCGGGCGGACTGATCCTATGAGGCACAGGTTCAAGACTGATTTTCATATGGCCATATCTGAACAAGGGTGGCTTGGTGAGCAAAATAACGATGGATTAAACCCAGATCTGTGACTGTGGGTGAATGTTTGGCCATTGTGCAACATTCCATCCATCATCTTGTGTGTTTTGCTGTGCACCCTATGTGGGAAGGATATGCCCAGATGTGGGTCCCGTGCTCACTAAATCACTGGAGCCAAGCTACCCTGGCTGAAGACGGCTGATAGCCAGAAACCGGTCCTAGGATGCTTGATTCTGGTCCAGGGAAGACATGGCTTGGCAGTTCGGGCTGGACTGTTCCCATGAGGCACAGGGTCAAGACTGATTTCCCAATGGCCATGTCTGAAGTGAGGTGGCTTGGTGAGCAAAATAACGATGGATTAAACCCAGATCTGTGACTGGGGGTGAATGATTTGCCATTGTGTAACATTCTGTCCATCATCTTGTGTGTTTTGCTGTTCACCCCTATTTGGGAACGGTATGCCCAGACGTGCGTCCCGTGCTCACTAAGCCACTGGAGTCAAGCTATCCTGGCTAAAGACGGCTGATAGCAATAAACCGGTCCTAGGATACTTGATTCCGGTCCAGGAAAGACATGGCTTGGCAGTTTGGGCTGGACTATTCCCATGAGGCACAGGGTCAATACTGATTTGCGTATGGCCATGTCTGAATAGTGGTGGCTTGGTGAGCAAAATAACAATTGATTAAACCCAAATCTGTGACTGGCTATGAATGTTTTGCCATGGTGCAACATTCCGTCCATCATCTTGTGTGTTTTGCTGTTCACCCTATGTGGGAAGGGTATGCCCAGATGTGGGTCCCATGCTCACTAAGCTACTGGAGTCAAGCTAATCTGGCTGAAGACGGCTGATAGCCAGAAACCGGTCCTAGGATGCTTGATTCCCATCCAGGGAAGACATGGCTTGGCAGTTCAGCCTGGACTGTTCCAATGAGGCACAGGGCCAAGACTGATTTACCTATGGCCATGTCTGAACTGGTGTTGCTTGGTGAGCAAAATAACGATGGATTAAACACATCTGTGACTGGGGGTGAATGTTTTGCCATTGTGTAACATTCCATCCATCATCTTGTGTGTTTTGCTGAACCCTAGGTTGCGTGCCTAGTCGGTGGGTGTTGGAGCTGTCCCCAGTGCAGTTGGCCACCAGGAGTCGTCCCAGGGCAAGAGGGTGGATCTGAGGATGAGAACTTCCATCTTGTCCGAGTTCAGCTTTAGTTGTCTGGTCTTCATCCACTCTGTGACGGCTTTCATTCCGTCGTGGAGGTTGGTTATGGCAGTGCGGGGGTCCTTGGTGAGGTAGAGGATCAGTTGGGTGTTTTCGGGGTAGAAGATGATGTTGAGGTTGTGCATTTCCACTCCCAGCGAAGATGCACAGGGGTCCACGACCCCATCCCTGTACCACAGGGATGAAGATGGATGAGGGGAAGTGCCACTGCGTTCCCCCATGCGGCGTGATTACCGGCTACACATCACCTATCTCAAACCAGAAAAAGAGAGCAGCTCCTGTGACAGGATGTGCGGGTGCTGACCAGCTGGGGGTTGATCCCAAGCTATTCTCCAGCCCGAGAAAATGTCAAGTGCCACGCAGAGGTGCTAAAAAGTAAAGAGAAAAGAAAGGGAACCGATGCATCTCTCCCCAATGCAGCAGGAGAGCAGCTGTTTAATATTTCAACACAAAGTGTGAGGAGTGCCTTATAATGCCTCCAGGGCTTGTCAGTTTCCAGGGCATTCAAAATGGAAACACACTTGTGACTTGTGGTGGCCCCAGGAGAGTGTGGTCACCACCAAAATGTTCCCAAAGTGCAGGGGGGAACTGTAGGAACAGCTCAGCCCCCCCCCCCAAAGAAAGTGCCAGAGTCCCCCACTATGTATTGTGTGACTCTATGAAGCATACCCACTCAAGGGTTTCAAGTGTTTTATAAGCTTTCCCCTGGCAGGAACTTTTGTTTTGCAGTTGGGAAGGCAGTGCAATCTGTGGGTGAAGATTATGGCTGCAATCAGTTGTGGACTGAAAGTGTATAATATGAGGGTTCAGCTTGAGAGACATCTTCTAGGGGTGAGAGTTGGTAAATACTCATATGTAGTTACAAAAGTGATGTTCTTGATTGACTAAGTGTAGTGTTTTATACTGAAATGTTATTCACGGTGTATGCTGCAAACTCCCCTTAGGGTTAGAGTCTATAATTACATAGATGTTTTGATTATAAATGTGTTTTCCTTGGAGAGTAGGTTTAAAGTGCGTATTTCATGCTAAAGTAATTTTGATGACACAAATCACCTAGATATGCAAAGACATTTTCCCTTGTGAATGCTTTAATGAAGCAATGACCTTGTCAACCACTCATATGCCAAGTAAACATGTTTTATTGCTAGTGTTAAATGTGCGCTCATTCAAAGGTATATTCAAATACAGCTTATCTAATATAAGTAAATGTTCAGTTGGCATTTGTTGATCTAGACCTCCCTTTGGGAGGGGTAAGAATGATTCAACAATATCTCCAAAAGTATTTTTTTTCAGCTGGTGTATATTTGTAAATTGCTGCATAGTATTGAGTAGTGTGTCTGTAATAATTTATTGAGTGTTACTATTATATATCTGTGAATGGTGATTACTAGCCCACACCGCATCCCTTGACTAGGCCTTGGACTGCTCCGCTATGCAATCCTATAAGAGTCACGCACTACAATCGGGCATTTGGTTCCCAGTGGAAGACAAATGTAGACCCACTACTTGTGCAGGTCACACAACTAAGAACTGCTTTTCAAACAGCACCCTATGGAATGCCAGTTTGATTGCATTTGAAGAGGTAACGGTGTAAGAACAAAGGAACTAGATCAAAAAAGAAGTTCTACTGCAGATAGAATATTCACTCTCTAACTTTATTTGACTGCATGCCGTTTCACTGCATTGGTATAAAATAATGTATGTTTCAACAGGTCCAAATTTGAAAAGTACATTTTGTAAATGGCACACAGCTTCCAAAAAAGGCAAGCTTCAAGCAATATCAACCCCATTTCCATAGGCATAAACTGATCTTTTATATTTCGGGAATTTTTAGATGGATTCAAAAATTCACTAGAGTGGACAAACTGTGAATTTGAATCAGACTAATATATTGCAAATTATATTACACTGACGTCTCGGTCTGCAACAGTTAAATGTTTACTTTTTCAATCAGTTCATGAAATGCTTTGCAGGGGCCTTTTTCTTGCTTGATGAGCTGGGAGTCTTAGCTGTCTGATGGACTCAAATGCATCATGCCTTAAAGTTAATAGCGAAAAATAAATTTGAAAGAAGAGAATAAAACGGAACCAGTTTTTTCTTTTTTTACTGAGATTGTATGACACAGCTAAATAATCACTGCAATGGCTACAAATGAGATGTCTTCTATGCCTTCTAAAGTACCATATTTTGAGGTCACATAGCTAGTCTGAAATTGATTGTCATTATTTTCGAGCAATAGATTTGCGCACATAACATCACGCGTAGTGTATGTAATTGCTAACAAAGATGGCGGATTTAAATCAAAATAATAGCTTGCAAAGCATATGAAATATGGCTGCACCGAGCCTTATGTGACATGGACAATTCTGTATCTATATATCTATTTAAACAAACCAGAGCGATGAAAATAATACATTACTTGTCACAGTGATCTTTAAAATGACATGATGCCATGCCGAAGTCTATAATTATGACATAGATTGGTCTAGAAATAAATGCTATTATGTGAGACACTGCAAGATAAGCCGGGGTTTCAGCATTTTTTCCCAAAGTGAAAGTAACATGGCAGACTGCATTTCACGCCAATTACAATATGGTTTGATCACTTTAATTTACTTCAAAACTAAAACACCATTGACTGGGGAAGGCGAATACCAAGAAGAGATAAGCAAATCTGAATTCAAGTAACAAAAAAAATTGAAAAAAACCTCTGCGCCAACGCTGCTGACGTACAGCTATCATACACCAAAGGTGCAGCACTGTCAAGAGAGTACTACTAATGCAATCCCCCTGAATGTATTACCGTGGTTCAACAATTAAACAGTAGATGTGGTAAAATTCAACTTACCAAATAATTCTTTATCACAATCAGTGTTTATCTATGGCCATTTGCAAGCAAACAAACAATGCATTCAAGAACCGGAGAACTTTATTGTTTGATTAATTAAAATCATTACAATAGAAAACATATATCAGCGAGAAAAAAAACACTTGTCTAATCTCTAAAAATTATTATTTTTCCCTTTAGTTCGCATAGTTGTACAACCTCTTAGTGAGTATGAGAAAAACATTCAAGAACGAGATAACAGTCAAACATTACATAACACAAATTCACGAGATGACAGTAGCACAGCAAAAACACCGGGGGGCATATTATCAAGGGGGTTTATCTCCGCTTTTTTGGCTTTAAAAGCCAAGAAAGCGGAGATAAAATTATCACCCTATCACCTAGCTGTCGCTAACACCAGTTAGCGACAGCTAGTAGGAGATAGCGAGCATCTTGGGCCCCGCTTTGCATGTCAGTGATATTTATCAATAATGACATACAAAGTGGGCGTGCCAAGATGTTAGCGACTGGAAACAGTCACTAACATCGATATCTCCTATTACCAACTTTTGGAGATATTCGCGCTAAGCGTGAATATCTCCAAAAGCTAACACCTGACCCTGAGCAGTTCTTAGCCATGTTATCCAATGGTAGGTGGATAACATGGCTAAGAGCATTAGCTCGGTAATGCATGAATATCGCTGACTTTTCAGCATTTCGGCCGATTTTTATCGCTTAGGAGATAAACCTTGATAATAGCAAGGTTCCTAAGCGATAAAAATCACCGCAGCTCAGCGATAAAAATATCGCTGCTAAACCAACATAGCGATACTTATCGCTATTTGTTGGTAATATGCCCCTTTGTCCCAGATTTACTAAATTATCACGCAGCTCAGTGCAGGAGCCAGAAATGCTACATTGTGGAGAAGGAGAGAAGAGGAGAGCACCATATTTACAGGAATTTGGCACTCTCCTCCCATCCTCCTAGCTGCGATGCAGAAAGGTGCTGCTGTGCGTCGCACACACACCTTTGCACCATAGTGCAAGGGTGGCTGCTTGAGACTATCATAGGATATTTACAGGAAAGATATGCTTCCAGTACAAAGTACTATGCTTAGAATAACTTTAAAAACATTCCCGCCATGTGTATGCTGTGTACAGTGCAGCACACATGCAAAGTTGGAAAAGAAAGGAGAAATTGTGATTTTGCATGGTTGAAGTGGGCGCTATTTTTTTACGCAAAACCCTGTCGTTTTTATTTTTGTAGATAAGGTTTTGCATCAGAAATCTTGGGTGGTTGCATGAAAACGCCCATACACCACCCACGGAACATCCCCTTGGGGCTAAGTAATACAAAGCATTGCTTTTCCAGCACAAAATGAGTTTTAAGCTGGAAAGTAAATTAGTAGGAAAAGAATTGTGCATCAATTAATTTGTGATGTAAACACAGCATGAAAACTACCACTTTGAGTTAATTGAAAAGGTGACACTGAGATGCCAAAGATGATTTTTTTCTAAACATTGCCCAAACTCATCTACCATTTCTGCTAGTCTTTTAGTGCACTAGGTAATTTAAGATGAATTGAATTAAACCTGAGTGGAATATTGCTATACCTTTCTATTTTTGCAACACTAGTCAACGGCACCGGCACCATGGCCCTGATTTACAATGAGATAATATTTTAGTTGTGATCATTAATGTTGTCAATGTTGTTACTCAACATATCATGAGTAATGTACATAGGGGTCCATTAGGATGGCGGACGGACAAAGTCCGTCCGCCTTCCTGTCGGGGGCAGGTACTGTCTGCCACAAGGGCGGAGGAACTGTGCCCCAAATTAGGATGCACCCGCCACATTGGCGGGTGCATCCTGCATTTTTAACATTGTGGCAGCCGGTGCTTAAAGCACCGACCACCGCAATGTGAAAAATGCATGTTGTGCATTTCACAGCACAAAATGACAGGTACCGCGCGGTGCTTGCCATGTTGTGCTGTGAAACGCAGCAGTGTACCATAGGTACCACCCATGTGCATCCCCCCCTTCACCCTGGGGGCCCATATCGGGCCCCCAAAGCAGGAACTGTATGCCACCACGGAAAGGCATACACCGCAGCCCATCCTAATAGATAGACACCCCCACCATATTAGAGCTTTTCCGCCACGGTTGCAAGCCCACCGCAGCGGAAAAGCAGCGGATAGACTTTCTGACCGCCGCGGTCCCCCCTGCCATTGTAATATGGCGGGGGGGGATTGAGACCGGACGGGCAAGGATGGCGGGCGGATCGCCACCAACTGCATGGCGGTGGCAATCCGTCCACCATCCTAATGGACCTCTTAGTGAGGTTATAAGAAGTGCATGACAGGGGCACTGCTTATGATTCCACTACTGAACCAAAACTGTTTTTTTGATTTTATTTTGTAACCATAACTGCACTTTACCTGTGTTTCTTCAGTGAATTTAGTTTTTTTAAACATTCATTAAGCTATTATAAGCATACTTAACAATGCCTTCTTTTTTTATGTTCAGAAAGATTTTATTAAATTTTAAACAATGCCTTCTTTTTAATGTTTGTTTCATTCAGTGGATGTCAGTTTTTGTTTATCATATTCATAGATAACCCTTTTGTTCTCACCTCATCCTATGTTTATTGTTAGCCTGTACTGTAGTAGAAAATGCCTGTAATATCTGTATATAAGTTGAAGTAAGAAGCCTAATCCTTACATCACATATTTGTTAGACAAGTAAATCAGAGATTGAATGGATATTATGATTTACAGTAGGACCCAGTACCTTTAGTATTCTAGGGATTGTATGCAGACCCTATTTCTAAACGTGCTCCAACAGCCAAACTATGATATTAACTTTCTTTGGCAATCAACAGCAGATACCAGGGCCATGCTCTGAGCCCCAAAGTAAGGAGTCATTCTTTGGTGAGCCACAGGGTGTGACCTCTGGATGACCCTGCAAACTGCTGAGTGAGCTATGACCATGGCATTTCTTTATAAGGTTTGCTTTCCCACCCATGGGACACCTAGGTGTACTTAGTTCAGTGCACCAGAGCTGAATGTGAAAGGCAGGTTATTGTAGTCCCAGACACCTCTACTCAATACATGGCTTTTGGGTTACTAACAATCGCTGAAAAGGGATCAGGGGCAATGTGGTGACAGGAAACCTTTTTTTCTCCTCACAGGATCACATAATCACATAGATATAGCACTGATAAGAACAGACACTTTTGACCAAAATTCATTATTACACAAGTTTAATCCTGTTTCTTAAGACATCTAAACATCTAGGACATCTAAAATAATCACACAATACGTCATAGAAACATCAAGAAGGCATATTGAAAAAAACAAGAATAAAATGAAAATCTTTAAAATGGTTAAAATGTCATCTAAAAACACAACACCCTAAAACTATCTCTATGCGCTAGTGTAGTAGAGCATTTAGTAGAGCACCTTGTAGATTAGGGATTCCTGGGAATCAATCAATCAATCAGGCTTTTGTTAAGCGCTAATACTCATGAGTAACGGTCTCAAGGCACTGGGGTGATGCAGGCTCCAGTCCATCAAGGAGGGGGTCTGTGGAAGAGCCAGGTGTTGAGGTTTCTTGCGAAGATGGGGAACGATGTTATCTGTCTGAGGTGAAGTGGAAGGGCGTTCAAGGCTATGGCTGCAAGGAAGGAGAAGGAGCGGCCTCCAGATCTGGTCTTTCTGGTGTGGGGGACCAGGGCGCAGTAGAGCTGGGCTGATCGTAGGGTCCTTTGGTGTGCGTGAATTTGAGTTGGCTGTTTAGTTATGCTGATCTGGTGTCATGGAGGGCCTTGTGTGCGTGGGTGAGCATCTTGAAGGTGACTCTAGCCTCGATGGGGAGCCAGTGGAGTGGTCACAGGTGCTGGGAGATGTGGCAGTTTCTCAGCAGGTTGAGGACCAGTCTTGCGGCGGCATTCTGGATGTTCTGTAGCTTGCGGGTGAGGTTTTTGTTTATTCTGGTGTAGAGTGCGTTGCCGTAGTCGAGTCTGCTGGCGATGAGGGTGTGCATGACGATGTTTCTGTGTTCAAAGGAGATCCATTTGAAGGTCTTACGTAGGAGGTTGAGGGTGTGGAAGCAAGAGAATGAGACTGAGTTGATCTGGCGATCCATTTTGAGCTTGTAATCCAAGATGATTCCCAGGATGCGTGTTGGTCCGAGGGGGTGGACGGGCTTCCTAGGGCGGGGGGCCACCAGGTGTCGTTCCAGGTGTTGGGGTTTGGGCCTATGATGAGTACTTATGTTTTGTTGGTGTTCAGTTGTAGGCAGCGGTTTTTCATCATTTGCCTTCTCGAAAGTTGTGTCTGGCAGTGTTGGATTTGTTGGCAAGGGAGAGGATGAGTTGGGTGTCGTCTGCGTACAACACATTGTTGAGTCCATAGGTTCTGACGATGGGGCGAGAGGAGCCATGTAGACGTTGAAGAGTGTTGGGCTGAGGGAGGAACCCTGGAGGACTCCGTAGGTGGTCGGTGTACAGTCCGAGAGAAAGGGGGAGTCTGACCCACTGCGTTCTGCTGGAGAGAAAGGCGCAGATCCAGTCAAGCGCCTTGTCTTGGATCCTTACATTGTGGGTTCTGCGTATCATGGTGCAGTGAGAGACTATGTTAAATGCCGCTGAGAGGTCGAGGAGGATGAGGGCTACTGTTTCTCCTTTGTCCAGTAGGGTGTGGATGTCATCTGTAGTGGCAAAGAGGGCGGTTTCCGTACTGGTTTTTTTTCAAGCCAGATTGGTAGGAGTTAAGGGTGTTGTGCTCTACGATGAATGTGGCGAGCTGGCTGTTGATGGTTTTCTAGATGACTTTTGCTGGGAAAAGAGCTGGGAGATGGGTCTGTAGTTTCTGAAGTGGATGGGGTCTGCTGAGGGTTTCTACAGGAGGGGGTTGACCTCAGCTTGTTTCCAGTCATTGGGGAAAGAGGAGGTTGCCAGGGAGCAGTCGATGGTGTGGCAGAGCTTGGGTACAATGGTGTTGGTGGCTTTGTTGAAGATGTGGTTGGGCAGGGGTCGGTGCAGGCCCAGGAGTGGGTTGACTTCATTGTCTTCAGTGTGTCTTCGGTGGAAAGGGCTGCCCAGTTGTAGATAGTTGGCTTCAGGGTGTCGGGGTGGTTGGTGACGGTTCAATGTGTTGGTTGTCTTCGTCAAAGTTGTTGTAGATTCTCGTGATTTCGTGGTGGAAAAAGATTCTGAGTTTGTCGCAGAGGTCTTGTGAGGGTGATGTCAGTAGATTCGCTGGTATTTTGGGTGAACTCCTTGATGATGTTTAAGAGTTCATTGCTGTTGTGTGCATGTGTGAAGATTCTGTCTTCAATCGCTTTTTTTCTGGTTTCTCTAATGAGTTGGTGGTGGGTGTTGATGGCGGCTCTGAAGTTGTTTTGGGCTTCTGTGGATTTGGTGCTCCTCCCGGCCTATTCGAGGCGGCGGCAAGTGCGTCTGGACTCTCGAAGTTCGGTGGAAAACCATCTGGCTTTCTTGGCATGGGTTTTATTGTTTTCTTGAGAGGGGCTATGGTGTTTGCGCTGTCGGAGATCCATCTGTGCAGGGTTCGGGCTGCGGTGCTGGGGTCGTCGTTTTCCTCGATGGTTGGGGTGGAGTTGCTGAGTGAGGAGGTGAGCTAGTTGTCGGTTATTTTGGTCCAGTTTCTTCATGGGAGCAGGTGCTGGTGTTTGTTGATGGTGGGTGTTCTGAAGGTGAATTGAACACTTCAATGGTCAGTCCATGGGAGTTCAGTGGTGTGGCTGAAGGTGATGGAGTTTTGTGTAGTGAAGAGAGGGTTGAGAGTGTGTCCTGCTGAGTGCGTGGGCTTGGTCAAAATCTGTTGTGGATGTTGTCCAGGAGGGATGTGGTGTTGGGGTCCAGTCGGTTGTTGAGGTGGAGTTGGCGAAAGTTCCACGGGGTCCAGAGGGTCGGTAGATATGGGTTCCTGGAAGGGTGGTGGTAGGGCTGGTCAGTATCTTGAATGAAGGTGTTCCATCAGGTCTGTGGGCTCATCAGGAAGTGTGTTCAGGCGAAGGGTGGATTTGCGGATGATGCCGATTCCTCCTCCTGGGTGGGTGGGGCGGTCCTTCCTGGAGATCTTGTATCCTTAGGGAATGGCAATGGCGATGTCCTGTCCCGAGGAGGTGTTGGTCCAGGTTTCAGTGAAGAACACTACGTCCAGGGTGGTGCTGTCGAGGAGGTCCCAGATTTCAGTGGTGTGTTTGTGGAGTGATCGGATGTTGAGGAGGATGCGTTGCAGCAGTACACTGCATACCTTGTTGATAGCTTGGGCTATCGTTATCAGAATAATCATGGAGGGAGTGTCCCCTGTGAAAGCTTTATGCACTGCTGTCGCTACTATTAATAACTTTAGGCAGGATACATCAGCTTCTCTAAATGCCAGCAATAGCCAAGATGATCTTTGGATGGTATTTTGCAGGATAATCTGGGATGAAGGACATCTCTACGTAAGGGGTTTATTGGCAGTCCTCAAATACTAAACATAGTTTTAGGAATGCAGTGTACAGATTATAGGCACCCCAGAAGGGGTCCTATAGGTATCTTTCAGAAAATGGAAAACGCATAGACATCAAACATAACTACACCCTTTTGATACATTATTTATGGATGTTTCTTGATGCCCTTGGCATATTGATAAGGGAACACTTGTTCCAGCATCAGGTGATATACCTGGTTCATTATTGGAATTCCTTGACACTTCCTGTCTATTTCTCAGTTCAACGAATGATAATGGTGGACAAAATTCATGGTATTATTGTTTAAAACAGATGTTACATACTGTCAGTTTTTGCCTTATTATCCAGAATTTCTATTGTATTGTCAGAGACTGTCCCATTTTCCATGTCACATTCACACCGTGAATGGTGTTGACGGTCATGGGAAAAATATTTGTAGAAAAACTACTAAAGTGGAGTAAGTTTTCCTTCTTTATTTTTTTGTTCTTGCTTTCTTCCTTTTGTTGACTTTACCTGAACATATGATGACTGACGAAATTCTAAATTCATCATTACATGTATGTATAAAACTACATTTCTTGTACTGATGTATTTAACTGTGATTGTGGTGCATAAATCAATTGTTTGTCTCTGGCGGCTATTTCTTTGCTGGAAACCTTTCCCTGTATGACTAATAACTTTTTCAAACTAGGTCAATCTTGTAAACCACTATACCTAACCAGACATTCTTAACAATGTGTGATACGCAATGTTGGTTTCTCTTGACAAACGTTTTTTCTTTTGTGTGACAACTATGTACTCTGTTTTCCACATCTCACTTGGGTCATGATAATGCTTTTCTTTCTCTTTTCACACTATTATTATTTTTTCCCGTTTTCTTCCCTGTTTCCTTATATTGCACACTTATCTTTCTCCTGTTCTGGTTTCCCCCCTCTTCCTTTCCTTTTTCATTTTTCTGTTTCCTTTTTTTTGCACTTTTCCCGTTGTCCTTTGCACTATTTGATTTCTCTATTCTCCCTGGTTCTGCCATATGATAATTTTGGTTTCTCCGATTATCAACAACATACTAAATATTTCATTGGTCAATGTTTTTATATGATGTTGCATGCGTGACATTCTGGGAATGGGGTCATATTGTTTTGGTCTGCTTCTGTTCTACTATTTTTTTCACCTTAGCCTTGAGAAAAACCCCTCTCAGGGGCAGCAGTTGGCAAAACACATGTTGGTTGTGTCTCACAGTAGTTTTTTTGTTATGATCATTTGTGACCCCAAATAAATTTGGAGAAGCTAACAGTTTCGCACAACATTTTTGCCAGTGCTATGACTAAACTAGACATTGAATGAGGACCTTCCTGAACCCTCATAAATACAAATACTTGTCCTGGTACACTTTCGACTGTTATTGAACAAATGGGTAAGAGGTTTCCCATTTCCAAGGAAGAGTGAA
Source organism: Lissotriton vulgaris (assembly GCF_964263255.1). Lineage (NCBI taxonomy): Eukaryota > Metazoa > Chordata > Amphibia > Caudata > Salamandridae > Lissotriton > Lissotriton vulgaris. The sequence continues at coordinate 49,961,234 of NC_141690.1, forward strand.
ACCTGAATTATCCTCTTTGACAAACAGGTTAGGCAAAAAACAGGATCCATTACCCCTTTGAGTCTTTCACCAACACACTATAAATTGACCTGTGCTCACCCTCTGGCAGCTTGACACAGAGCAAACAGGCCAACCTCACCTTTAGAGGCAATGTGTAACGTATGTTTTCAACACACACAGTAACATAATGAAAACATTACAAAAATAGAGTTCATATATGTGAGTTATATAATACCAAAAAGACAACAATCTAATTAGTATCAGTCAAGATATGAATTTACCTTTAGAGGCAATGTGTAAAGTATTTGTTCAACACACACAGTAACATAATGGAAACATCACAAAAATAAATAGAGTTTATTTATGTGAGTAATATAAGACCAAAAAGACAACAATCTAATCAGTATCAGTGAAGATATTAATTTTTGAAGAATAAATGCAGTGTTTAGAAGTCCCTAGCGCTCAAAAGGCTACTTTATGTTGTGAGTAACCATTACAAATCCAAAGTTCAGGTTGACCAAGATGGAGGGCAGGCTGGCTAGGAGACTCATGCAGGTCCTGCTGAAAAAGTATCTTGTATGGAGCAAGCGTCAACGTCCAGAGCACAGTACATCGGTTCCTTTCACACAGCGGGTTCTCGTGCTGTCTTAGAGCTCCTTTGAGATGAAGGCAGTGCGCCATCGGTGAGCTATGCAGAGTGTCATCATTGGGCTGCATAGACTGTGAAACCGCTGCTGTTGAACATCCTTTGTGTCGGCATCAATTGGGGATGCATCGGTTCTGACCGGCACAGTGGTGACGCGTTGCTTTTGTAGCAAGACAGGTGCACTTCTGAGGCCCAAGACTAGAGGGGACACCTAGGGCAAGGTTAGGACTCACAGTTGGCAGCACCAGCATGATTGCAGAAAATATTTTGTGTCAGTTTAAGTACTCACATGACATAAGCATTTGCTTGGAAGCAAGAACAGCTCTTTCTTCATGTGTTTTCCACACTGCTCTACTTTTCTAATTCACACAATAACCCTTGCGATTTAAATTAAAGAAAAGCCCCAGCTAGAGAAAGAGGACAAAAAAAACCTTAAGGAGTACATGCTTACATTAGGTCCACTCCTTCTACCCAAAAGAGGACTTGAAAAGCACACCAAAATATTGTTTGGACAAAGTACTAGACAATTAATTTCCTTATTGAAAAAATAGTTGTTTTTGCAGGATTGTTACTGACTACTTGAAGTCTAGGAGATCCAGTTACTTTTGGAAAGTGACCGTAAATGGCCCTTCTACACAACATAAATTCTGCAATAAATGTAGAACACAAAAACAAGGTCAATACACACTAACGCAGAATTGCTGGTGAAACAATGGGGCATATTTTCAAGACAAGATAAAATTATCGCCCCTTTAGCTGCAGAAAACTGCCGTTAAAACTGCGATAATGGCTTGATAATATGCTCTATGGAATTCCAATTGAAACCCATGTTAGATGTCCCTTCACATTTACCATGGGCTTCAATTGGAATTCCATAGAGCATATTATCAAGCCCATTATCGCTGTTTTAGCGGCAGTTTTCTGTCGCTAAAGCAGCAATAATTTTTTCGCCTGTCTTGATAATATGCCCCAATGTTTGTGTAGGTCAGGAGATGAAGAGGCAGGCCTCGATCGATTTTTCGTGAGGTACTAAACACAGAAATATTTCAGAACCACATCCACGCTGCTAAATTCTTCACAATGTCACTTATAGTACTGATGAACAAAGAATTCCAAAACATTATATATTTTTAGAGAGGGAATTCCTGAAACAATATACGGAAGGATTGTCTTGTTTTTTTGAAAACCTGGATAAAGATAACTTATTAACACTCTGCAACACTTTCACATCATTTATTCAAATAAATCAGTGCATGTATTTCTCCAAATATAACTTTATCCTCAAGAAAAGGCTGTTTTGACATAAGTATGACTGCATGTCTCCTTTCTAAGCCTAGCTTCCTTGCATCTGGGTCTGCTTTGAGCAATTTTGCAAGGGTTGATTTTGGTTTCTCTTCAGCCTTAAAACTGCTGGACTTCCACCGCATTTGAAATAAGTAATATAATTGTAATCATCTGTTTTCTGAATGCAAAATGGACAGCACTGTGTATTGTTATTCTGTCAGCCGCGAGACACTACACTTCCTGTCCATAGCTGTAACAGCCTAGTGTCTTATATGTGACAGAGACAGGGCCTTTCATACCACATAGATATTACTTTTGTCAGGATTCCAAGCAATCTCAGTCAAGTTTATTGAAACAATAAACTAATGACTGATAAGCAAATATGCACCTTGTGGTTTTACGAATAGGAGTGGGCTGAATGGGTGGAGTTTCACTCTGTGGAATTCAACGGAAATACAGAAAAACTTCACATAATTCTGTTGAGTTCCGCTAATGGAGGTAAAATATGCAGCTTACCCTGCAATTTATTAGTGCCGGTAGTACGAGCAGCACTGAAAATCAGCAGAAATGGCACCATGCTTTGAGCAAGAGCGCACGGGGGAAACATCCTTTACAACGCAACTTTTACAACGCAAACCATTACAACGCATTGCGCTGGGGGGCACTCTAGGATAGGGAATAGGTTTAATTTACTATCCAACACCTTCCCTAGTGTCCATGGGGACTGGAGTTGGAATAGTAAATTAAACTATTCACTATCCAGCACCCAAAGCGCTATGCGTTGTAAAGGTTTGCGATGTAAAAACTGCATTTTAAAGGCATGCGTGGTAAAAGCATGCATTGTAACATCATACTTCAGCGCACGGCCATTCAGGTTGATTTTGCTGCAGTTTGCGTAGAAAATCTACCCAAGCTGCAGCAAATACTCAAACTTTTGCCCTCTGACTGCTTGTGAATGGCAGCGACCACCCACATTCGAAAATTGCCCTAGGGTATGCAAAATCTTGCTCACCCTCAGCAGCACCCACATTCTGCAGCCTCACAGGAGAAACTTTCTGCCACTAAATTTGGCCATACTCCACATTAAAGAATAACGTAGATTGGGCAAAAATGAACATGACTCCCACCCCTACTTACCATGGAAATTTTATTCATGAATGATTTGCAAATGTCCTACTCAATTGTGTCATCTAACCAATGATTTCGAACTGCGATTTGATGGCAATACAGATTTAAATGATATCATTAAAGCCTGCTTTTTGTCCTTTCTACATAATCTGCTGTATAACAACCGACTACTTTGTTGAATACGAAAAAAAACGCGTTAAAGCTTATGCCTTTTGTGTTTGATTTGTCTATCTTAAAAATATTTTTCCATGTCTTATTTATTGCTTCTAGTGTTTGATTTTTTTTTAGAATGAGCACAAGCTATGAAACACATAATTACGTATCAATAATGTATTGACATTGCTTATATAAAATGATTTGTTTACTATGCAAAACTGCTACCTATATTCATAAATTGTCACTAATTTCCGAGCAACATAATGATTCATAATGACATGAACCAGTCATCCATGCTGACAGCATGCTTACATGTATTTATTTGTTTTGCATTTTTAAAACACTGGAGGCAAGTTCTTCAGTAAAATAATATAATTTGTGTGAAATTATAATTGAAAAAATATACAATTACATATGCATTACGCAGAAATACAGCAATCAACAATTAGTTCAGAAAATGCAAAAAAAGACTAGATATAATGGTATTGCCTGCGCACTGCAAACATTGTATTTTGTTTGGGTGTTTTTTTTGCAGAATGCAACTGTGCAAAAACCTATATTTCAAAAGCAAAAGTAAAATATGAAAAACATTGTTGGAGCTCCTAGGATTATGCAACAAGGAGGAACACATTTTGAAACAGGTTTATGTATATCATGTAGTAAAAAAGGCAATTTATAAGGCTTATTCTCAGGCAGTATTGTTTTCATCCTTTTGAGATGCACATAGTTGTGTGAAATTCGGAAACTAAGCAAATCATGTGGCAAATAAAATGAATCTATAGCTACGCTGTAAATGGTAAGGCCAAAGAATTGAAGAAACCAACTGCCGCTCAGTGTAGTCCATTATTTTATCGAGAATTCATTCATGAAAGTTAAACAGAACTTAAACCTTCCAAGTCCAATTAGTGACCAAGCAACTTCACTTTTAAAGAAACAGCTTTTCAAGCTAACTGTCTCATAATATAAATGTAATAGAGAAAATGCATAATAGGGGACTTGTTTACTATTAGTGGTACTCTGTCACCTATATTACTATCTCAGGGTTCTTGTGACATATACTAACTACTCGACCATCTTACACAGGTAACCATTACCCACAGTGTTCTGGCAGACGGGGTACTGGGTGCAACTGGCATTTTTATTCCCTCCTGTCCTGTGGCCACGGTGCTGTGGAAACCTTTACCATAAACAAAGTTTCCCTTTTTAACACTTGACTCCCAGTCCCATGGTAGCAAGGCAGAGCAGGGCGTCCAAAGTCTACTCAGGGGACACAGTATTGTGAGCTAGATACTGATCACATAGAAGCACACTTATTAAATTGCTGTCCTCTTTTGGCACGATCATACCCATTTTCGTTTACTAATGCCGTAGGGTTTTTGACTATGTGCACTTGGACTCTGCTAAGCAGGTCCCAGTGCATGTGCTTTGACCCCTAAAACAGGTCGAAATTGGCTATAATCCAAACTGGCACATTTAACTTAATGGTAAGTCCTTACTATGTAGTAAACAGTGTACCCAGGTCCTGTATGTTAAACTTCATTTTGTGCCACCAGTAAAATGAAAATACGAAACTTGATTTGCAGGCCTGCCTCCAGTAACCTGGCTGTGCTGTGTGTGTTTAAAGGGTGCATTTGGCCTGCAAAAAAGACCCCCTTTTGGCAGGTCTAAACCATCCATCCAAAAATTAATAAGTCAAACCTAAGTAGGTCTTTTAGTGCCCATATGGCAACTGTGCATGATATTGAAAAGTACGACATGTGAATGTTAAATGCCAATCATGTCCTTACATTGCCAATGCCCTAAAGAGCCTTCTTTACTCATCAGGGTTAACTGTTTGATAAATAAACAAGGAGAATCCTACTTCCAGTGTGCACCACAAGGATGGGGAACACTCAGTGTTGTGTAAAATACCCCTCACACACCAACAGGCCCCTTGGTGTCATGCTTCATCATCGGGGTCTTCGCACCCCGCTAAAGGGATGCGGCACGCTGCGACCTGCGACTACGCGGGAGCGTTGACAAGAATTGACTATGTGTGGTGTGTGCTGAGTGCAAGTGAGGGGATTAATGTGAGTGAAGGGTGTAGTGAAAAGTTAAAAAGTACCTGGCTAGTGGGTGGTGTGAAAAAACTTTATTCCGTACCCCTAGCTGGTGCTATTAAAAAGATGTGCAAAAAGGCGAGGTTAGTTGTCTTAATTAGGGACAAAACCTCTGGTGTGCGTCGACATGTTTCGGAACTGGTGTTCCTTCTTCAGGACGGGGCACAACTTCCCAAACCTACTCACGTATTTCTATAAAAAAGTGTTATCTTAATTTTCTTTTTACTAAAAAGTGATAACAATCTCGCCAAGGCTAGCAATGTGCCTACAGCGGTATTTTAGGTTCATGCAATTGCATGCCCTGAAAAAAAGAAGAAAAACTCAATTTAGTTTGGTTACCATATAGGATTGGCTCAGACAGGTGCAGTCATCTGGAGCCCCAAACAGTTAAATTAACCTGTAAAAAAGAGGGACACACATGACACACAACATACAGGACACACTTAAGGTTTTTTGTATTTGTTCTATTTGGACATACTCATAGTCACTGTTGTATATTGCATCATGAGCATATCCAGAACATCAAGGTAGGTAGGTGGATCCACAATCTGTGAGGGTAAAGAAGTGGTTTCAGTGTTGTTACTCCTTTTACTCACTGTTTGACTCCACGCTAAATCTGGATATCTGAGAGTTGCTTTTGTGTGTAATATACTCACGAAATCCGCCTAAATTGCCCTCCTTCTACCACCTTGTGCTGCTCCGCGGTGAATGCGTTAGCGAGCGACATTGCGGTATATATTCGGGATTTTGGTGTTGTCTCATTCGTTAATTAGCGGAAGTCGGAAGATGGCCATATAAGGGACATCCGTATCCCCGCCTATCGTATATATGTTCACGGTCTCAATGTAACATATATCCTTTCTCATACGTTAATTACCGGGTTTTAGGCAGACCAAATAAGGAGTATCCGCTTCCCTGCCTATCACGTGCCCGGACATGAGTTCCTGCTAACACGGGTCCTTCTGGGCATGCCCGGTTGTTAAGCTTTTCGAAGAGCACGCGCATGCGCATATCGTATTAGCTGCGCCTTGGTTTACTAGTTACCGGCACATGCGCGGACGCATGAATCGTCTCTCTGTGTGGCGCTGATCTCGTGCGATGTATACCACCTTGGGCCCTCGGAAGTACTATTGCTTTTCCCGAATTTTGAATATTGCTTATTTAATTTCTGGGGCATCCCATAGTGCGATCCATAATTCTGTTTGTCACATGGGCAAAAGGCATGAACAGAAAACGTTATTAACACTCTCCTAATTCATTTATGTGCACGCTTTTTGAGGGCGTTCCGTAATTTCTTATATCATTCTCTGTGGGAAAGACACATCAGGTTGATTGAGGTCTTATAGGCCCTTCTTTTTCTGAAACGAAAGAATGAATATAAATGACGTTGTAATGTTTCAATTACAGTCCTGTAATTTTGCTCCATGTAATGTCGTCATTAAGACCTGTAGTGTGGGTTCCCAAGCGAAATACCCATCGTTGTTCTTTCTGGAACAGGCCTGTTTCAGATGTTAGACGTTCAATAACCGTCCAACGTAAATCATTAATGCAGTGCTGACGTTCCAAAAAATGTGATGCCATCTTGGTGGTCGTTTTTTTACAACGTATATTGCTTTTGTGTTCCCCTATCCTCACTTTGACAGGTCAGGTGGTCATGCCTATATATTCTAGACCACATGGGCACGTTATCATGTAGACCACGTTCTTCGTGTTGCAATTGGAGAACTGGCGTTGTTCCCATGATGTGCCATTTCTAAAGGTTAGGGCTTTGCTTTTTTGGGTTTGATGACAGCAGCTGCAATCGCCACAGGGGAAGTGTCCTTGGACCCCAGTCACATTCTGTCTTCCAGTGGGGTTTTGTCGTGGTCTAGTATGTACCAGCATGTCTTTAATGTTTCTGCCCCTCCGGTGTGCATGCATTGGTTTCTCAAAATCCAGGTTTCCACAGTTCAATATTTCTCAATGTTTGTTTATGACTTTCGATACTTGGTTCGATATGGATGTATATGTCGTAACACAAATTGGTCTTTTGCTTGCTCCTTTGTCTTGTGGGTTGTTCTCTAGGAGTGCCTCCCTGTGATTGTTCCTTGCGCGTTTCATCGCCTTGTCAATGGTTTTGACCGGGTATTGTCTCTGTATTATTTTGTTTTTTAAATCTTTGGCCTGTTTGTTAAATTGGTTCAATTCTGTGCAGTTTCTTCTGAGTCGTACGAATTGTCCATACGGTAGGTTCTCCCTTAGATGTCTGGGATGGAAACTATCGTATCGCAACAAACAGTTCCTGGAGGTGGGTTTAAAATGGGTGGTACTTTTCAGCCTTCCATCCTCAGTGTATATATTCAAATCCAGG